>NC_084832.1:34277841-36777841 GCF_033115175.1 Lepus europaeus | reverse complement strand
TTGAGATAATATCTCACAGATTTAAAAATGATTGGTCTGGGTAGAATGTAAAATATCGCAAAGGGAAGGTGCATTATTTTAAAAATCTACAAATTACTAGGTTTTGTATAATGAAGACTTTCAGAGCAGTCACTACCATGTAATGGATTCATTTTGCAGTCATTAGAAATGGAATAGGGAAAATAAATTTGCTTTAATTTTATAAATGAGAATTTAGAACAATGGTTTGCAGGGGATTCTTACTGTTGGGTAGCAGATGATATATGGAAAGTGAGATGAGAATAGTGATTTAGCGGGAACACATCTTGGTTGCACGTGTGCTCAGATGGAGGTAGCACAGAGTGCCACCACCATGGAAAGTAAACAGCTGTCCTGGGATAAAATGAAAGCATAGAAAGCAAGATTTATACTGATGTCTAAAAATAACATTCTTTGTGGAATTTCCCTCACTTTTTTTTTTAAACAGACACACCCTGACATCTGCCCATGTAATTGGTTATTTTTAAATTAGTGTGATTGAGTGCAAGTTAATTTCGTCTTTCTGTAACATCTTTGTATTTGCAACTATTTATTTAAACCTTTGCTCTGACCTTAGGATGTAAGTACCTGCTAGAGTCTGCAGGTACCTCTCAAATTGATGTTTTGGAAACTTAATGCAACTGTGTTGGGATGGAGGTTCAAGTCAGGTGTTTGGGTCCTGAAGTCTTGGGAATGGATGAATGCTGCCAGAACATGGTCTTGTGGGAGTGGCTTCTCTCTCTCATTCTTCTGCCTTCCATCACCTGAGGACCCAGCAGGAAGGTTCACACTGGAAGGTCATAGCCTGATCCTGGATTTCCCAGCTTCCAGAACTGTGAGCAAATACATTTTTGTCCTTTATAGGTTCTCTACTCTGGTGTTCTGTTACAACAACATGAAACAGCCAAAGGCAGTCCCTCTAAGACAGATGATTTTTCATGATTTTGTTCGCTGATGTCTTCCCCAGAGCTTTGTGACTACCAGTACTTTTCAGAACATATTGGAGGGGCCAGCGCTGTGGTGCAGTGGGTTAATGCCCTAGCCTGAAGTGCCGACATCCCATAAGGATGCTGGTTTGAGACCTCACTGCTTCATTTCTGATCCAGCTCTCTGCTATGGCCTGGGAAAGCAGAAGAAGATGGCCCAAGTCCTTGGGCTCCTGCACCTGCGTGGGAGACCTGGAGGAAGCTCCTGGCTTGGATTGGCGCAGCTCCGGCCGTTGCAGCCATCTGGGGAGTGAACCAGCAGATGGAAGATCTCTCTCTCTCTCTCTGCCTCTTCTCTAACTGCCTTTCAAATAAATAAATCTTAAAAAAAAAAAAAACACATTGGAATTTGCTGTAACACTATTTAGAGGTAGAACCCCTGACTGCCCATATCTGGTTTTACAAGTTGGGATAAAGAACAATAGTTCATACGAGCAATTTTAAATGATTTGGCTACTAAATAAGGTGAAATCAGCTTTACAAATTGTACAGTTGCTTTGTTTTGCTCCAAGACGTGATTTATTGAGGTAGGAAAGAAAAGGTTTGGGGGCCATCTAGTGGTGAATGTTCCTGCAGTCTCGGTATCGCTATACCATGTCGGTGTAGCCAGCTAGGAAGGCCGAATACCAAGATACAGCCCACGTAACCCATTTTGTGGGGCACTGGCGCTCCACTTCTCTCCTAAAGCTGGAGATGCCCTACGTGAGAAATCTCCCCCCTTCCGTCTTGAGTGTCCTTCCTTCTGTCTACAGTCGTCTTACTTTCTTCCTGCCTCTCCTTCCCTGCTGCTGGGGCTGGAAAACAAAGAATATGATCTCATTGCTGAGTGTGTGTTCTCAGTGTAGACCACAGACTATTGTGTATGGTGGTTGTATGTATGGTGACCTGGACTCCAGTGGATTTCATCTCGTCAGGGCAGACTTGCAAGATCAGCTCTTGGCATGGATGGTTGAGAAAGGTTGGACACAGAAGTTGGAGTATTGCCCTAGCCCCCTTGGAGGTTGTCTGAGCAGTGCTGGCTATTTTTAGCGGAGTTTGCTGATCTCTGTTAACTAAATACAGGAAGCATTGTTGAGGGCATTTCTTTCATGTGTGAGAAAATGGGTTTCATGTCTTAGACTGCCCTTCTGCAGATCAAAGGAAAGGAATTAATTGATTCTTAATCTGACATACTTTTGTACAGGATAAATTCCGAATGTACATAAAAAGCAGAAATCCCGTGTCTTCAGGACCTTTTTTTAGTAAATTAGAAAGGAAAGTGATGGAGTTATGTCTTTCACCATCACAGTTCCATTCCTTTTCTTTCTTACTCTGCACCAGCTCATTTACTTGGAGCACCTCTTGTGTTGGAAGGCAGCGTTCCTGTTGGGTGTCACACTGCTCTGTTGTCATGGCCTAATTCCCTCTTGCTCACTCTTTCAAGGAATCTTGATTCCCTCAAGGGACATGTTGGGTAAACGGATACCAGAAGTTCCGAACTGGAGGCCATGGGAGTCGTTGGGCCTTCAGATGTGTTTTATTCAATCCACATACCATTTTATTAAAGTGACCCAGCATTTAAATACCAGGACAGTTCTTGGCTAAGTCTCAATTTCCAACCTTTGTATAAACAACAGTGCACTCTGGGAATGGTTAGTTGCTGGTGCGCATGTGGTGACCTGTTGATTCCAGGCGCATTCTCTCCAATTGGCCATAGTCTCGCTGCTAGAGTACTTCTGATTCTGAGACTAAGCATGGAAAGTGGATAGGTGACATTATAATGTTTGACTTCTTCTTGTGGGACTGCTTCCATTTACCTGTTGCCCTGTAGATACCAAAATAAACTCTGTGGCAACAGTCTCTACATCTGGAAAGAGGCAGTTCATTCATGCTGCTGTTGTCATTCATTATCCAGGAAACACCCCTTCACCCTCAGGTGACACAGTGACCTTCACTCACAGGAAACCTATAGGAATAGAATTTGATTCTATCCTGTACATCAGTGATAAAAGATAAAATCCTCAAGGAATAGGATTTTCTTAGATAGGCATTCCACCTGCTTCTCACAAGTGCTGTAATCACAAATCTTGGATGTGGCCCAGCATGGTGTGTGAAGACCCTCATACTTGGGGTTAAGCACTTTGATCAGGCTCACATGATGAATAAGGAGAACCAGTATTGAAACTCCAGTCACTAGTGCTGTCAACTATCAAGCTGAGAGCTCCATAGATAATTGGTAAGTGCTCACGTGAATCTGTAAGATGAGGTGTATTACCAGTGGCGTGTCAATACAAACATTAAGGTAGAACACTAAGAATTTGAGAATTGCCTTGATTTCTCTTTCGCTATCACCAATCACTCATCAGTTTCACTTCAGTGGTATTGATTAGACTTATCTACTACTCCCTCTGCCTGTGCCAAATGAATCCAAGCCACTAGCACCTGTCAATTGTTCAAGTTCAGTAGCACCGTGACCTCCACGCTTCCACTTCTGTGCCCTCCACAGTATATTCTTGATTTTTTTTTTGACAGGCAGAGTTAGAGAAAGGTCTTCCTTCCATTGGTTCACCCCCCAAATGGCTGCTACAGCCGGTGCGCTGCTTCCTCCTGGTCTCCCATGGGGTGCAGGGTCCAAGCACTTGGGCCATGCTGCACTGCCTCCCCAGGCCACAACAGAGAGCTGGACTGGCAGTCACTGTGCACTTCAGTGTCTCACCATAAATAAGATTTTGTGATTCCTGTGCCGTTAACTCCTCAATCTTTTCTTAGTGGCTTCAGGAAAAATTAAGGTGATCAACATGGCCTGGGCTGATGTCCATTCTTGCTTGAGCTCGTGGACCCAGACATGCTGCCCACCCATTTTCCCCATATCAGCTCTTTCTGTTTCACATCTTTCCTAGATGCTCCGGGATGTTCCAGCCCCTACTTTTTGTTCACTGATTCTTTAAAAACTTGTGTAGTGGTTGGCACTTTGTATCTATAGATTCTACATCCCTAGAGTCAACCTGGATTGAAAATACCAAGAAAAAATTCTGTCTACAGTGAAAGTGACTAGACTCCTTTTTATTAATATTCCTTAAGCAATTTATATCAATTCCTAAAGTAACACATAATACAATACAAATGCTATATAAGTAAACAAGGGGTGATATAAAATATGAAGGAGGATGTGTGTAGATTTTTTTTTTAACTTTTATTTAATGAATATAAATTTCCAGTGTACAGCTTATGGATTACAATGGCTTCCCCCCCCATAACTTCCCTCCCACCCGCAACCCTCCCCCCTCCCGCTCCCTCTCCCCTTCCATTTGCATCAAGATTCATTTTCAATTCTCTTTATATACAGAAGATCAATTTAGTATAAAGATTTCAACAGTTTGCACCCACATAGAAACACAAAGTGAAACATACTGTTTGAGTACTAGTTATAGCATTAAATCAAAATGTACAGAACATTAAGGACAGAGATCCCACATGAGGAGCAAGTGCACAGTGGCTCCTGTTGTTGACCCAACAAATTGACACTCTAGTTTATGGCGCCAGTAACCATCTTAGGCTGTCGTCATGAGTTGCCAAGGCTATGGAAGCCTTCCAAGTTTTCCGACTCTGATCATATTTAGACAAGGTCATAAAAGACAGAGTGAGGATAGTAACCAATGATCCTAAGAGTGGCATTTACCAGGTTTGAACAATTATACAGCATGAAGTGGGGAAGAGGACCATCAGTACACACATGTTGGGAGTAGAGCCATTGGTGGTAGAGTAGAGGTTATGATTACAAAGGAATGAGGCCCAAGTGCACTAGACAGGGCCTAGAACAAAGGACAGAGTCATTATTAGAGGAGCTAAGAAAGGTGCTGTCTAAGCTACAATTAAGTTTTCTGATTGAGAGGCAAATAGAACCTGACAGAAGTGGCTTGATAATAATCTGGTGGGCTTTAGGCCTTGTAAATTCAGAGGCCCAGACCTATCTATCTCTTCACATGGGGTATATCCTAAGGGAGGTGTGAACCTCCTAGGGGAAGGCACTCTGTTGACTTTCATTACTTGGCTGGCCTGGGAGGAGAGCTGGCCAGGTAAAGGCAGGTGGCATCTCTAACAAGAAATTTACAGTTCTGCCTGCAATGTTGCTGACCCTACTTGACCATCCCCTCAGCTGCAGTGGTCACTTTGGAAGTTGGGCTGAGTGAAGGGCTTTTCAGCTTAGAGCCAATAAGATCTGTGGCTCTGACCTGGGCATCCTTCGACTCCAGGGCAGGTCCATTTCCAGTGATCCAACTCTTGGCAGAGCTGCCAGGGCTCTTCACGAGCTGACTTCTGCTGAAGCCCAGGCTTACCACATTGAAAGCCACTGCAGTGGACTGGCCTGTTGGGTCTCCTTGAGGGCAGATCACTGTACAGATCAGCCATTAATAGGCCTGCCACCCATTGCTTCTGATGCCGAGCTTTCCTTTCCTCCTGGTTTGTGTTAAAGCAGACCAGAGGATGCAAGTCAAGGGAGTGCCCGTTTCCCATCTCTAATCTTCGGTGGCCTGAACTACAAGTCTATAGTCACAGGCATGTTCTGTAGTAGTTTTTCTAAGGTAGACAATGCCCATGAGGAAAATTCTATTCTCACTTTAAAACTTTCTTTCCCTTTGGTCTGAAAGGGAGGTTTTTTCTACTTACTGTATACTTCGCTGATGGCGAAGTGAATCTAGCTATGAGATTATTATTTGAGTTCTTATTTTGGCTATGCTATTGCAGAAAAATGTTAGCCATCTCTTTTATAAGGTCTAAAGATTAAATTGTGCATCCTACAGATTCCTTCATAATAGAATTAGTTTCCTACCTTGAAGAGAATAGAGAAATGAAAGAACAAGTTGGGCTTAGAATAGAGAAATGAGGGAGCAAGTCCTAGATCGCTTGCTGACAATAGCAATATCACATGAATACTTAGCAAACCGTTTCAACCATTAGATAACAACTTAAGAAAACATTTACCAGAAGGTCCAATGCCTTCTATAAATTTTAAGAATCATGTATTTGAAAACACCTCTTAAATATCTAACATGGTGTAGTTTGTTTAGCCAGTAAACTTAAGCACAACCATCTAAAATGTTTTTAGTTTCTTTCTACCAACAAGTCTAAAACATATGATACACAGATTCAGGTCCCACAAATTAAAATGTATCTTTGATTGATTTTAGCAGCTTAAATTTATGGACAATCTTATCTATAAGCCATTTAAAATAAAACTCTTAATAAAATTTCCCCATGTGGACATACAATATGTACACACATATAATATAGCATAATAGACCAATATAGCAATTTTAATAATAGCTTTTAAAATCTTTAACTCTTTTTGTATATTGCCAATTGATTTGAATTGCTTTTTCTTTAGTAACCTCAGTTAACCATACTTTCTCTCAGTTGGTACTGTTAATACATTATTGGCTTCATCTGTTTATAGAGCCATCCCAAAGTACTGAATACAATAAAAGTGGCTGGAAAAAGTCCATAGGAACCTATAGGAGGACAGCTAAACACAGAACCAACAACGCTTTAGTTTTATGAGCAGCACATCATATATAACTGTGGATGACAAAAGACTTTAAGTCGCCATGTTTAAAATTATAAACTCATCAACCAACAAGAGGCACTTGCTTACTTCACAGTATTTTTGAAAGTACCTGTAGGATTTTACAAGTATTTAACCCTTTAAGCCTCTGGGGCTTTCTCATTAAGATAACTATCATGTCTAGTACCACAAGATCATTAGACTTTTTAATTCTCAAACATTTGTATTAATAGCATTTTCCATTATAGAAACTTAAAGTCTGGTACCACATCACATCTTGACAGTACTTCTAATATACTCCAAATAGACTGATTAGTTGGTGTCTCTATAAGATGAGAGACATAGGTCCTTTGATTTTTTCAGTTGGGCCCAAACTGGAAAAACCAAAGTCCAGGATTTACTGGAAATTTTAGAGACCAGATTGTTTGAAACTTTGATTTTTTGAATGCCTGTCAAGAATGCCAAGAAGGCTCAAAATCCAAAATATCTGGTTGAAATAAGATTTCTTAAAATCATGACATAACATAGACCAAATTTGATCATTGTTACAAGGTGATTATTCAAATTTTTGAAAAAAGCACGTATTTAAATAACCCATAGCTCTTAATAAAAATTCAGCTGTTTTTGAACAATTAGAATTTAACAGACATCAAGAGAACATAATAGATTACTTTAACACATTGCTTTAACAGAGCATCAGAGTTTAATTCTATGTCAAAGAGAAATTGAGCTTCCTGTGATCTTTTGCTGTGAGGTTTCCTTCCTTTACCTTCTTTCATATTGGTGACCATGTTTCTGTGTTTCTGTGTGTAAGACATCTTTAAGCATCTTTTGCAGGGCAGGATGAGTGGCAACAAATTCTTTCAGTTTCTGTTTGCTATGAAAAGTTTTAATTTCACCTTCATTCACAAATGAGAGCTTTGCAGGATATAGTATTCTGGGCTGGCAGTTTTTCTCTCTTAGTACCTGGGCTATGTCTCGCCATTCCCTTCTAGCTTGTAGGGTTTCTGATGAGAAGTCTGCTGTGAGTCTAATTGGAGATCCTCTAAGAGTGATCTGACGTTTCTCTCTTGCACCTTTTAGGATCTTTTCTTTATGTTTCACTGTGGTGAGTTTGATTACAACATGTCGTGGTGAGGATCTCTTTTGGTCATGTTTATTAGGGGTTCTATAAGCTTCCTGTACTAAGATGCCTCTGTCCTTCTCCAAACCTGGGAAATTTTCTGCTAGTATCTCACTGAAAATGCCTTCTAATCCTTTCTCCTTCTCCATGCCTTCAGGAACTCCTAGAACCCGAATGTTGGGTTTTTTAATAGTATCCTGTAGATTCCCGACAATATTTTTTAGATTTCTAATTTCTTCTTCTTTTCTTTGGTTTGCCTGTTTCCTTTCCTGTTCTCTGTCTTCTAAGTCTGATATTCTCTCTTCTGCTTCGCCCATTCTGTTTTTAAGGCTCTCTAATGTGTTTGTCATTTGATCTATTGAACTCTTCATTTCATTATGATTTCTAGTCACTATCAGAGTTTCTTGTTCCAGTAGTTGTTTCATTTCATTTTGATTCCTCCTTAATATTTCACTTTCAAGAGAGAGATTTTCTATCTTGTCCATGAAGGATTTCTGTAGTTCAAGAATTTGTTTTTGAGAACTTCTTAATGTTCTTATCAATTTTTTGAGATCCGCTTCTTGCATTTCTTGGATCTCATCATCTTCATAATCTTGAATTGGGGTGTCTTTTTCATTTGGGGACGTCATAGTTTCTTCCTTGTTCTTGTTAGCTTGGTTTTTGCGTTTGTTGTTTGGCATGTTGGAGATATTTGGTTTCTTCACTGTGGTGTTTTTTCTTGTTACACTATGGCTCTATATTAAGTGGACTGTCTGCTTTTGGTGGAGCCTTAGAGGCTTGAGATGAGTGTGGACTGAGAGCTGTGTTTGGTTCCTCAGGGTTGAGGGTGTGTCAAGGATGACACTCCCAGGTTAGATGTGGTAAATCTCTCTTTCTTTTTTTGATTTAAAAGGGAAGTAATTCCGCACAGCTGAACGTAATTGGAGGTAGTTAGCAGGCAAATGATATACCCACAGGAGCCAGAGATCGGAAGCTCTTTCCCGAGGGCCACACAGGGAATCTCTTTTGCCCTCAGTGTGGGCTCCAATTCTCCTGCAGTCTCCCACTGGGTTGCCAAGTTAGATGCTAATCTCCTGTTATTTCACCCCTCCCCACAGAGTCAGGTTTTTCTGCTAGGCTCAGGGCTGGTGCAGACCTGAGGTCGCCCTGCTTATGACGTATGTCCAAAATGGCGCCTGCTCTGTCTTGCTCGCCTTTGAGAGGTGAGCGGAGAGAGAGAAACTTGTGTCCGTATCAGTCACTTTTTTTATTTTTTTTTCTCTCTCTTCTAGTTAGCCTGGTGAACTTTTCCCCACGGAGTTTCAAGCCTCGTTCCCTCTAGCCTCCTCTTTCCGCTTGCCTGCTGGTATCTCGGGCTATGGAGGTTCGGCTCACCTCGCGTTCCAGCGCTGGTGCGTTGAGTCTGCCGCTGGTGTCCCGAACTTGGGCTCCCACGCTCTCCACGCAGGTCCACTGTGAATCACTAGTTCCGGAAGAGTTTCCTCTGCTGTTTCATCCGCTACTCTTCCTTGACCCTGCAGTATCTCCACTTATATTGAACTTTCTCTCCCCCCGGACTAAGTGTGCTTCCTGCCTATTCCGCCATCTTGCCGCCTCCCGATGTGTGTAGATTATATGCAAATATTTTGCCATTTTATATAAGGAACTTAAAGTATCACAGAGTTTGGTATCTTTGGGAGGTCCTAACAACAGCCCATGGGCACTGAGAAACCAGTGTGATAGTGTGCTTGTGTGTGTGTGTGTGTGTGTGTACCTGCGCCAAAGTATGGCAGGGGCCCACACACTTGGACCATCAGCTGCTGCTTTCTCTGATGAATTAGCAGAGAGGTGGATTGGAAGTGGAGTGGCCAGGAATTGAATCAACAACCATACGGGATTCCAGGGTTGCTGGCAGTGGCTTAACCCACTGTGTACCACGTATTGGTTCTTCTATATAATTAGTTAAGTCACAATTTAATTGTCAACCTCTGAACAGGGACATGTCTCTCATTAACTGTTGGTGACACAGCACTAAACACACATTATATTCATAATATTTGTTCAACTGAGTTGCATAAGATACGTGCAGGGAAATGAAGAGCAGGAGGCAGAGGTGGGATTAAGAGACTCCTTTACAGACTTTTTTTCTTTACCATCAGGGTGTGAACTTGCAGATTCTGATTTTGATTCAGCACCCTTAGAAAGATACACGCTCTGACCAGAAGAGATTTTTGCACTGCCAAGTTGTGTAATTTCTTGGATTATGCAGCTGTTGTGGCAAATGGAGGGACTGTGGTACATTTTGGAAAGTACAACCAAGTTGGTGTACAATTAGATGTAGGGGTTGAACATGTGAAATCAAGGTGTTCTCCTTTGTGAATTTTCTTAACTAGTTTTTACAGTGCCTTGACACGGGGAATACTTTACTCATTTTACAGTTTGGGATTTTTAGGTGTAGTGTGGCTGGCAGTCTTATTCTCTGTTGTGAACAATAAGTGGCTTCACTGAGCTGGATTCTGTCTACCCTCTGTCCATCTCACTTCTGAGAATACCCTCTTGTGATTAATTTCAATAAGGACTTAATTCAATCTATGGGATATATTAGGGGTGGACTAGGGCGAAGGATGGGTTATCACTTCGAACTATTCAGTCACCCATGTGAAACACTGAAGTATAAAAATATCTAGGGACAGTTATTTGAGATATAGTAAGAATATAATACACAGGTATAATTATTACGTTGTATGCGTCCTAAATTAATGGTACCCTGCTGATAGAAACAGCTAGTACTTGGTAAAATAGGAAGGTCACAAATTGTTTAGTTTTCCTAGTACTTAGAGCTGTGAAGTGTTCAGTGGCTTTGAACTTTGACATTTCCCATCTGATCTTGTGGCACACTGTAATTTGACCCATTGACAAGCCCCGAGTTAATACTTAGCTGATCTTGGTTGTGTACCTACAATATATTGAGTGGAAAGTTGAAGCTTAGTCTTTTCAGATTATTATAGACTCCATGACTCCTGTAAGTTTCCTTCTAGGTTTCTCGATTGGTTTGACAGTCTTTGAGACTGAACTGATAACCTTAGCTTAAAAAACCAAACAACAAAATTTAACGTTCTTAGCATTAGGAGATACATTCAACTGCTAAGAAAAGCTAGGTTCTACAACAGTTGAATGAATGGGTTCACAGGTAGTTATCTGTGTCTGTGAGGGATAAAGATTGGAGTTCAGTTAAACCTAACAAAATTCAGTTATTTTAAAATTCATTAGATTGTTTTCATTGTAAAACAGTATGTAAATAGAAAAGATTTCATAGCACAATTTTAAACACATAGTAATAGTAAGCTAAACTACTTTGTTGGTATTGCAGTAAAACAGAAGCTTTCTCATACATATAAAAATTTTAAAACATTTCCGTGCTATGGTTCCCAAAACAAATTATATGTAGTTATTCATAGCTATAAATGAGTGACTGATGTTCTGTCAAGACCTCTTGCACACATGATGATATCATCTGAATGTAAATCTTGAGTGGGTTTTGCCAATCCTGCTGTCTTTATTCATTGAGCTGAGAGTGAAAGGCCAACAGATTAAAGTTGGACCCTCATCTAGGATCATGATATGTATTGTTTAAAACCTATGAGTATCCAAGGTGCAAATTTCTTCAGGCTAATTCCTAAGGAAACATACTGTAGAATATAATCAAAGCTAGGTAGCACAGAAATGATGGGAGTTTGTTTTTAAATAGGATTCCATTGAATAGTGACACAAATGGCTGAATCCTTACATACATTTTCTACTGAAGCCTTCCTTTAGTAAAGGGATTTTTAGGTGTTAAATTGTATTCATGGAAATCTATAATCCTCTATTGAGACTGTAAGAATAATAGGCTGAGATGAAAAGTTGAAAATAATTATGTGGGAAGAGAAACATGCAGGGAAAAATGAATAAGACACGCAAGTGGTTCTGAATGGTGCTATTTGTTATCTGTGGTCAAACGGGGTTCTGTTACGTTGAATATCAGTTCACTGATGGAGCCATCTAGATCTTTCCTAACTCCCAGAACATGCGCACATGCAACCTTTACCAACATTCTATTTTGCTTTTTCACGAAAAGAACTCCAAAATCCACAGGTCTACTTTTTGGATTTTAACCCTGTTCCTACTGAGTCTGGAGAATGCCCAGGCTTTGGCCACCTGGAGATTGTAACTGGTTGTGACTGTGTGTGACCAGCAGTGCTGAACATACCGTGCGAGGAAAGAAGCGAGATGGTCCTTGCTCTCAAGAAGTTGAGATGTAATCTGAGAAGGTTCATCTGATGCTTGTGTGTTCATGCCCTTGAGCTTCCATAGCCTTGGAAACTCATGGCAAGAGCCTAGGGAGATTACTGATGCCATAAACAAGAGTGTCACTTTGTTAACAGGAGTCACTGTGCACTTACTCCCCATGTTGGATCTCTGTCCTTAATGTGTTGTACAATGTGAGTTAATGCTATAACTAGTACTCCAACAGTATTTTACGCTTTGTGTGTCTTTGGGTGCAAACTGTTGAAATCTTATATATACTAAACTGATCTTCTGTATATAAAGAGAATTGAAAATGAATCTTGATGTGAATGGAAGGGGAGAGGGAGCGGGAGATGGGAGGGAAGTTATGGGCAGGAAAGCCATTGTAATCCATAAGCTGTACTTTGTAAATTGATATTAATTAAAGGTAAAGAATGACAGGGCAGAAAAGGTCATGTAGGATCATTCTGGGAGAAAGTGTTCAGTCCAGCAGTTAAGACATCTGCGTCCCACACTGGAATGCCCAATGTAGTCCCCATTCTGGCTCCTGAGCCCTGTTTGCTGCTAATACAGACCCTGACAGGCAGCACTGATGGCTCAAGTAATTGGGTTCCTGAAAAGGGTGTGAGAGACAAGGATTGCATTCTTTTTTTTTTAAATTTATTTTTTTTATTTTTGACAGGCAGAGTGGACAGCGAGAGAGAGACAGAGAGAAAGGTCTTCGTTTTGCCGTTGGTTCACCCTCCAATGGCCGCCGCGGTAGCACGCTGCGGCCGGCGCACTGCGCTGATCCGATGGCAGGAGCCAGGTGCTTCTCCTGGTCTCCCATGGGGTGCAGAGCCCAAACACTTGGGCCATCCCCCACTGCACTCCCTGGCCACAGCAGAGAGCTGGCCTGGAAGACGGGCAACCGGGACAGGATCGGTGCCCCGACTGGGACTAGAACCCGGTGTGCCGGCGCCGCAAGGCAGAGGATTAGCCTGTTGAGCCACGGCGCCGGCCCCAAGGATTGCATTCTTAAGTCCTAGTTCAGGCCCCAGCCTAACCTCAGAATTGTGGTCATGGATGGAAGCTCTCTGTCCCCGAATTAAAATATTAAATTATTCCAGACTATCCCCGGAGATCTCAGTTGGGGCAATGGTTCCTTTGAAACTTGATGAAGAAAACCTTAGCATGCTTTTTGAAAGGGAACTTAAGTTATCTAAAGATATTGATCTGTTTTACTGGGATAATTTTGAAACCACACATCCAGGCCAATCTGCTGGCGAGATGCAGAGATTTTAATTGAAGGCAGTTGGGTCCTTGTTTTGTCGAGCATAGGAGAGGAAACTGAAGCATTGAGATCAGTCACGTGAATGGCAATTATATAAACACATTTTCCTGAAAATTGTGTAAGAATTTTGAAGGATCGGCATAACTGACACCTTAAATTGGGAAGCTATTGAAATTGCATTCTGTTTTATACACAAAATCAGCGACATTTCACATTCCTGGAGTAAAAACTTTTTCTGTCTCTGGGGGTGTGATACGGAAACCAGTTCGGTAATGTGGTGCTATTTTCATTGTGCTGATGAAGAAAGTTCACAGAGGTTCAATGGTTGTCAAGGTTACAGATGTTCTACGTGGCACAGTCACTATTGGAAACTATACCTGGGTGATCTTCCAAACCAAGGCTCACAACAGGACGCAAGTTCAGCCCACTGCTGCAGTTAGCTTGTTCCTAGCGTCTAATGGGCAACCTCTAAAAATGTTCTTGGAGACTGAAATCTATAATGCCTGGAAATAAACTGATGGCTATTTTTTCTTTAAAAAAAATGTAAGAAAAGAGAATAGAAGAACAAAGCCCTCTCCCCTATTTCCTTCTGTGTAACAGCCGCCTCCTTAGTGGGGCACTTCAGGATTGCTGGCTGCCCTGAAGCTACTCAACACCCTGGACGCCAGAGTGGAGATCACCTCGCTGGTGATGTTTTGAGCTTGGATCTTCCTCCCCAGCCCACCTGCTGTTTCCCGTCTAGAATCTGCAAACACAGTTTTCATCTGTGTTGTGATAGCTGCATCAATAGGACAGACAAGTTGGAGTGTGCTTACTCCATCTCACCCAGACCCTATCTTCTTACACCAAAATGCAATGGTTGGCTCTTGAACAAAGTGGGTATGGGAATATTGACCCCTGCGTGGCTGGAAATCTGCATACAGCTTTTAATTAAAAGGTTGTATGGGGATGGAGAAAGAATACAAGGGCTCCAATCTGCTGCTTGACTCCCTAAATACCCAGAACAGCTAGCCAGGGCTCGGCTAGGCTTGAAGCTGGGG
The DNA here is from genome assembly GCF_033115175.1 of Lepus europaeus. NCBI lineage: Eukaryota > Metazoa > Chordata > Mammalia > Lagomorpha > Leporidae > Lepus > Lepus europaeus. The sequence goes on along the minus strand of NC_084832.1, from coordinate 36,763,593 downwards.
CCTGGGATGTAATCCAGGGCTGCCGCCTATTGGGTGGACATCCAGTTACGTAGGCCATCGTGGCTGCGTCCCTAGGACGGAACTGCCAAGGAGCTGGAGTGGGGAGCCACAGACGGGAATGAGATCCAGATACTGAGTGGAATTCGGGTATCTTAACTGCTTTGAAGAGTCACCCCATGAATAACTTAGTCAGGTTTTAAAGGAGTTAAATCTGCTGTTGACCAGAAAACTTAGAGATCATATAGTCAAATGCTGCATTTTTGTATATGTATTGCGTACAGTGAAAAAAGTATAAGAACTGTAACAGAAAACATTTCACTCAAGATCTAGTTTATTGGAGAGGAATTCTGATGGGAAGTGAACAGTGTCACATGGCATTTTTTTCACAACACTTAAGCTGTTCACAATAGCAACAGGAAGTGCATACAAAATGAGTAGTTTCAGTATGTACTGAAGTTGACATAGGCAGTTTTTTTTTTTTTTAAATTGTGCCATTAACAATGTTCTGTTTTTTTTTTTTTGTTTTTGTTTTTGGACAGATAGTTAGAAAGGTCTTCCTTCCACTGGTTCACCCCCTAAATGGCTGCAGCGGCCGGAGATATGCCGATATGCAGCCAGGAGCCAGGTGGTTCTCCTGGTCTCCCATGCGGGTGCAGGGGCCCAAGCACTTGGGCCATCCTCCACTGCCCTCCTGGGCCAAAGCAGAGAGCTGGACTGGAAGAGGAGCAACCAGGACTAGAACCGGCGCCCATATGGGATGCCGGTGCCGCAGGCGGAGGATTAACCAAGTGAGCCATGGGCGCCAGCCAGAATGTTTTTTTTAATAATAGGTTTATGTGTGTTTCATGGTAGTGAATGACAAAATAGGCTTATCTAGATGTATTTGGGGCACTCAGTTCTGGATATTCTGGGTTATTTGGTTTTTTCAGATTGCTGCAAATGTATAAATGTATACATGGATCTGCAGGAGTCAAGCACACATTCTATAAGGGTCAGCTGTATACATGGACAACAGACTTGGCAAACAGTACTTCTGAAAGTTTGTGGAGAACCATTGAAAGAGTTGATTTTGATGAAGCTCTTGAAATGGATGCGTAAAATGAATTTTCACAAAATGTATTTTCCATGAATGTTTTGAAAGCCACTCTTAGTCTGGTCCAACCTTCTGCCTTTAGGGAGTGGAAGCAGCAGCCTCCCTTACCAGATTGCTTTGTTCTTAAGAATCTCTAGGGGAGAAGCTGCTGTTCCGTCTTTTCATAGCCCTTTCCAGTGTCGAATCAATTCAATGGGCAGAAAATTCCATGGGCAAGGGTGGAATCTGTCTCATTTATACAGTGATGAAGGGGATTCTTACTTAGTATTTCATTAAATACCGTTGACCAAATTTCAACTGCTTGGAGTAGCAGAGAAACCCAGATGCTGAGGCATGAGGAAATTCTGGTGGTCAGCCATCCCCCATCCTTTCCTGGTAGGTGGTACCAGGTCTTTGTCAACAAGATGGCCGAGTAGACTTGGCTTCTCTTTAAACTCATCTGCAGTGATGTTCCAGTGACCTTGCTTCTCTAGGAAAGTTCCGTCGCCCTGTCCTCAGCACCTAGAAGTGTGTTTGCCTAAATGTTAGATGAACATCTTGAGGCCATAGCTATTAAAAATGTGACAATTGCTTTAAAGAAAATGAGGAAATAACAAAAATCAAAAAACATCTGGAGGCTTTCAGTATTTTAGATATTCTAGAAATTTTGCCTGTTTGCCATTAAGAAAAATCAGTAAGCACACTCAATACATAAATATTTTGTGCTTCCATGCTTGACTGCAAATGTGTCACTTGAATACAAAATATCTACTATGGAGGAAAGTCCACTGATAGCCTGAACAGCTACATGCATACCTCTGTACTTTCAGGCCTTTCCTTTTTTAATTTTTTTTTTTTTAGATTTATTTACTTGAGAGGCAGAGTTACAGATGGACTTTACTGTCTCTTCCTCTATCCGCTGGCTCACTCCCCAAATGGCTACACAGCTAGAGCTGTGCCCATCTGAAGCCAGGAATCAAGAGCTTCCTCTGGTTTCCCAACACGGGTGCAGGGGCCCAAGCATTTGGGCCATATTCCACTGCTTTCTCAGGCCATAGCAGAGAGCTTGATCAGAAGTGGAGTGGCCAGGACTCGAGCCACCTCCCTATGGGGATGCCCATGCCACAGGCGGAGGCTTAGCCCACACTATGCCACAGTGCTGCCTCCAGGTCTTCACTTCTTACAACCTAATTTAATAATGCTTAGCAATTCGAGGGTTAATCAGTCAAGGCTGGTTAACCTGGAAAGCTTGGTCATATATGGAAATAACTTCCGGTTCAACTGATGACCCGGTAACAATGTGATCTCATCTCCTAGTCCTATGCTCATCTTTGTCCATATTCCTTTCCTCATCTTTGACTTCATTTTCACAAAATGTTCCTATTTAACTATATGAATGGGCATGCTTTTCATAAGAATTAATTGTCTTAAGGATCAAGGCAAAAGCATGAATGATAGTCTGTAGTTGTGCAAAATCAACATTAGCGTGAAGAAAATAACACAGCATGTAATGGAGAGGCAGCTCTCTTGCTTAGCTCCTGTAGGTAAGCCTTTCAAGGACAATGTGTAAAAGCTGACAATTGTCATTTATTCTGCTTGGACACTGGATGGAGTGATTAATATTTAAAATCCACTTTCCTCCCCTTTCATTTAATCTGAAGACTTTAGACCTATGGAAAACAAGGTAAAACTAGGATTGTGCTTTAGAACTCCAAGGATAAAGAAGCATCTTTTTCTCGAGGCAATGGCAAGAGTTAGCCATTGAAGGGTGAAATTCGTTTCCTAAGGTCTTAAGCCAGATCTCAGATTTGTACATGGTAAAGCCTTTCCCTTTATGCTCCAAGCAAAAGGCAGCAAAACAAAACCCCCAGACTGCTAAATAACATGTAGTCGCCTTGTTCATTTATGAACGGTCTGAAAGCTAATATTGGAGTAGGGGAGGAGAAAATACCAGAGACTCATTTGATCAGTAGAAGAATTTTTGAAGCATTGCAAAATTAAAGCACTCAGACAAAAAACACCCCTCAACTTTGCCCTGAAGTATCTGGTGTGGGGTTGGTGATCTGTTTAGAGGTACAGTGGTTTCATGAACAAGCCTCATGCTTTGCCTAGTAATCCGTCTATGAATAGATGCTTACTTTGCTCTCTGGGCAGAGGGGTAAAGAAATGTGTACCCTAGGCTAATCCTCCACCTGCGGCGCCAGCACCCAGGGTTCTAGTCCCGGTCGGGGCGCCGGATTCTGTCCCGGTTGCCCCTCTTCCAGTCCAGTTCTCTGCTGTGGCCTGGGAAGGCAGTGGAGGATGGCCCAAGTGCTTGGGCCCTGCACCCACATGGGAGACCAGGAGGAAGCATCTAGCTCCTGGCTTTGGATCGGTGCAGTCCCCCGGCCATGGTGGCCATTTAGGGGGTGAACTAAAGGAAGGAAGACCTTTCTGTCTCTGTCTCTCTCACTGTCTAACTCTGCCTGTCAAAAAAAGAAATAAAAAAAAAAAAAGTACCAACGTGATGGCTCATTACAGAGTAACATCTGAAGAACCATATGTCTTAGAGATAAATACTGCTTAATTGTATTGAGAACATGAGTGTTAAGGACAGAATACTTGTGTTACCCTAAAATTAGTATGTTGAAGCCCTAACCTCTCTGTTGATGGTGTTTGGAGATGAGACCTTTGTGATGTAATTAGGATAGAGAGGTCATGAGGGGTGGTAGCTCCCATGATGGGTTTAGGATCCTTTCAGAGGATGCAAGATCAGGCTTGCTTCTCTCCACCCTGTGAAGACACAGCAAGGAGCTGGCTGTCTCCAAGACAGGAAGGGGACCCTCATCAGGAACCTCATCAGCTTGCACCATGGTCTTGGGCTTGCAAACCTCTGAGAAGTAAGTCCCTGTTGCTTTAGCTACTTAGTCGATGGTATTTTGTTGTTTTGGCTCAAGCTGACTAATACAATGAGCTACATAAGTGAAAATAAAAGAACGTTTGAAATATCTTTGCTTACTTCTGGTCTTATGTATAAAGAAATTGGATTGTAAGATCCTGAAGTTGCTTAAGTGAAACTGATTCTGGGAAAATAATTGATAGGTGTTAAGTTACTTATAATTACTGGCAATTGCTAAGGTTTTGCCTTCAAATAAAATCTCAGTCTAAAATGTCAAGGCAATGTATGTAGCATAGACTAATTTTTAAATGTATTTTTTCTTCAAAGGTTTGGATTAGGTGTTTTTATAGCATTTGGTAGTTTTCCAATCACTAAAATGAGACTATTAAAAAATGGTTATGCCATTTCAATATAACAGTGAAAGTGAAATTGGGAACATGCCAGTCTAGAAATAACATAAAAATGTTTTATTTATGCCAAACTGTAGCAATGTATTTTCCATATGTATAACTCTCATGAAGGATGGATGGAAAAATACATAGAACTGGAAACTAGGAAATATCTTTTGAATTATCTGGAAGTAGGGGATTTATGTAGCATCCTTATCTTCAAAAATAAAAACTAGTAAACCACTTGTCATCAGTGTTGATCCCAAACTCAGTCTCATGTGCTCAGTGACATTTCTTCCGAATTAAAACGAGATAATTTCTCAAGCCTCCAAACATTGCATCTCATCTTAATTCAGCTCGGGTAACTCTATCTAGAGAACTTGGAGTTGCATGTGATTTTTTTTTTTTAATTGTTTCTGGAGCAACTAATTTGAAGAACTGCTTTTCCGACACGTGGTGATTCCCCAAGGATCCATGGATTTAAGTGTTGAGATATGTTCCAGATACCTACTTTGGGGGTGTGCAAGGGTGTCATTTCTAAACTGCAGGGCATCTACTTCACACGCACATAATATACCTAGTGAGGCATCTAATCTTAAAATGTCCAGGAAGCCAAGCCAACCCCTTCAAAACTCTAAACAGCTATTACCCACAGGATAAAACAGATGAGACAGTCCAACTTGGGGTGATGCCATCAGTCTAAGGCCTGTGTGCTACAGCAGCAGAGGTGAAGGGCTCCGCTGAAAAGCCGTGTGTCTCTGGTGCACTGGTTCTAATCTGTGATAGCTCACTTGGCTCCTGTAATTTTAATTCCTCTATCTTGCATCATCAACCCTGCCTCTATAATGGAATCTTTTTATTAGTTTAAAACCGCTCTATTTCCTGTCTCTGGAAAACATGCTTCCTGTGCTTGCTCTTTGGCCATGGATTGATTTATCTGTTCTACTTTATGGAAAACTTCCTTGAAAGAGCTGCCTAGCTCACTGCCTCGGCTTCCTTTGTCTTACCTTTCTGTGCCGTATTGTGGTCAGGCATAAACCTCCACTGAAACTCCCCTCTTAGCAAATCCACAGTCATTTCTAAGTCCTCACTTTAGCTAAATGAGACCTTCTCATTTACTGGAACCTACCAGAGAAAATAATTTTGCCATTGAACATCCCTTAATAACAAGGGTCATTTTATATCTGACTCTAAAATGTATATATTTTTATTCTTGTATCATTTAAAAAATATATTTACCCACTATTTTATACAAAATTGGCTAATGTTTTAGTGAATGTATAAAACTTTAAGGCACATACTTTAAAGTGGAAATGGCTGTAAATACAGTTTAAGGCCCTAGCCAAGGCATATAAGGCATTTCAACAAGCCTTTGAAATTCTCTACAGATACAGATGTATGTCACAGACACTGAGTACTAGAATACTAAGCAACATGGCTCTAGTGCACACTAATGCTGTTCCTTTAAGGAAGTGCCTGCCAGTTTTTCACTGGCAACTTGCACTTAGTAGATACCTAAAACATATTTGTAGGATGGCTATTTGGCCAAGTGGTTAAGACATAGCAATTAGGATGCTTATGTCTCACTTTGGAGTATCTTGGTGAAGTTCTGGGTGTTGACTCAAGTTTGCTTTACATTGCAGAACCTGGGAGGCAGTAGTGATGGTTCAAATTGCCATCCATGTGTTAGATCTGGATTGAGGTTCTGGTGCTGGATTTAGCTTCCTGCCATTGTGGCCATTTGAGCAACGAATCAGCAGAGCGGGTCCTTCTCCCTCTGTCTCTCCCTCTGTCTCTCCCTCTGTCTCTCCCTCTGTCTCTCCCTCTGTCTCTCCCTCTGTCTCTCCCTCTGTCTCTCCCTCTGTCTCTCCCTCTGTCTCTCCCTCTGTCTCTCAAGGACTTGGGTAACTTTGTACCTCTTACGATGAATTTTCTTGTGTTATTTCCAGATACCTCTTAAATATCACAGTAGCCTGAGAAGAAACTATTTTCTTTGAGAATTTCCAGATAGGAAAATGAAGCATAGATAGGTGACTCGTTAGCAGCCATTTATTCCACGAATCTTGCCAGATTCCCCCTTGGGTAGGAAGGATTCAATGATAACCAAGACACTTACTGTCTTAAAGGAACTTTGAATCTTGGGGAGTAGAAAGAACAAATACGTGATTATATTGCAGTAATTGGAAAAATGCGTGATGAATGCCCAGGGTGTGTTGAACACATGGAATGAGTAATATATATATATATATATATGTGTATATATATATATATATATATACACACACACACACATATATGTTTCTATTCATTTATTGGAGAGGTAGAATTAGAGAGGAAGAGATGCAGAGGAAAGTCTTCCAGCCCCTCGTTTACTCCCCAAATGGCTGCAGTGGCTGGAGCTGGGCTGATCTGAAGCCAGGAGCCACGAGTTGGTTCTGGGTCTCCCACACAGGTTTCAGGGGCTCCAGGACTTTGGCCATCTCCAACTGCTTTCTTTAGGACATAAGCAGAGAGCTGCATTGGAAGAGGGGCAGCCAGGACACGAACCAGCACCCATATGGGATGCTGGTGCCACAGGCAAAGGCTTAACCTACTACGCCACAGTAGAATATATAAATTTCTTTAAGCAAATGGAAGTTAGCGTAACTCGAACCAAGCCTGTGGTTCCAAAACCCAAGCCCTTGGCACTATGGCAGGCCTTTACCTCCTTTTTTTTTTTTTTTTTTTTCTGCTGATTCTCTTACAACTGATGGAAATTAATGTGCAGGAAATGAAACTTCAAACACAGCGAATAGCTGGGACTTTACAGTTGTAAGGTTTACAGAATGGAATGGGGAGTGGGTGAGGAGTGATGAGAGAGCAAGACCTCTTTAGCAGCAGTATAATCAACATTTGACTTCTAATTGAAGACCTCTGTTCCAGTCACGCCTTCAGGAAAACCTGTCCAATCTTGGAACAAAACAGATTTGAAAACAAAGGATGAAGTACATACTTATCAGCTCCTTAAAAGTGACTGATTCTGAAGATGTTCTTGATTCACATCAACTTCTGATTAAACTGGAGAGTCCTTGGCGTTCCAGTATCTGTTGACATGGAATAAAATATTGGCTATAATGATTCTGAACAACAGAGTGGCTGTACTTTGGAGTTCGTGGGTAATGAGATTTGAAAATAGGATTTTAACTGGGAATTAATATTAGAATATTCCTGCATAAACAGCTGACCTTTGTGGCTCTGAATACCAGAGCTGCGTTCCCCTCCAATTTCCATTTCTAATATCCTGAGGCTATTTCCTGCATGTCAATTTCTTAATTGTCCCACTGTTTGTTGTATCTATTTACTCCTTCAAATGTTTGTTCTTTCATCTTAGGAAATTAGACTTGAGGTAAATTTCAGAGTAATTTAAATTCTGGCAGTCAATTTTCTGGTTTCCTGGTTGCCAGTCTGTTTTCCCTCTTTTTTTTTTTTTTTTTTTTTTAAAATATGACTTTTCCCCTCAGAGTACCCTTTTTTTTTTTTTTTTTTTTTTCCTGGTTGAGCTAATAATTTCTTGATGTGTAAATATCTCAAGCTCCACTCTGTTTTATACCTAATTTTCCATATGTGGCTGCTGCGGTGAGTGACTTTTTCTTTGATCTCTCCCTGTTTCTTGCTCAAGTTTTAATCATGTGTTAAGAGCATTGGTTTTAGGCAAAACTGACAAATATCTAAGATTTGCAACTCCGATCAAATATTTAGGACTTTCTGGTCTTTGGATTGTTGCTACATGCTATGAAAGTTACCTGATCTCATCCTCCCTCACAAAAGTTAAAATTTCCTCAACAATTTTGTCTAAAGGAATACAACATGAGAATTACTTTTTTAGAGAGTCTGGTTTAATTTTACAATTATGTATTTTAATAGCCTATTGACATATAATTTATATACTGTATAGCATTTTAAAATACAGATGCATTGATTTTGGGAAAATATATGAAGCCATGCAGTGACAAGTTGAATATTTTCATCACCACCTGAAGAGTAGTCTCACATTTTTTCTCAGTCCAGATTTTAATTTGGACTCTCAGGTCTACATATCTTAGGGCCTAGTTTGACCTTTTCTTGAAGATCCTGTGATTGGTGTTCTATAGCCTAAATCCGTTTCAGTTTGCATACTTCTGAGATTCGATTATGTATTGTATAGCAGAAGTTTTCTCTTGCTTATTTATTTCCTTATACAGCTGTTAGGCATTTTGTCTATTCATCTACCAGTTGATGATTGTTTGAGGAATCCAGTTTTTTACTTTCAGGAATAATGTTTCTGCAAACATCTGTGTAAAATTTTATATGTAAAAATTTTGTGGTAAATATCCATGAGTGGAGTTGCTGTTTCATATGGTAAATTTATATTTAACTTTTAAAGAAATGGCCAAATTGATTTTCAATGAGTCTTCAGTATTTTGTATGCCTTTATCCAGTTTTGAGTTTCTGTTGCTCTACACTTTTGTCAACATTTGCTATTGTCAGTGATGATGAGCATCTTTTCATTTGGTTTTTAGCCGTTCATGTCTGTCTCTGTATCTCTGTGAGGTGTTGGCATCATTTCTCCTTTTTTTACTGAGTTGCTTCTATTAAGTGTTCTTAATATATTCTGTACACGTCCTTTTATCAGAAATATATATATATATATATATATATATATATATATTATAAATACTGTTGACCAGTGTCTTCCTTATCAGTGTCCTTAGGTGGAAATGTATGAATTCCACTCTAGTTGTTTTCATCGGTTATTCATGCTTTTTTTTCATTTGATCTAAAAATAGTTGCCTATTTGAAGATAACAAAAACTGCCTCTTAAGCCTTCTAAAAGTTTCATAGTTTTGGATGCTTCTTAGAAGTCTATTTCTGTATATCTATTGAGATGACCATACTGGTTTTCACTTTTCTGTATTGATATCACATGAATTTATTTTCATTGGTTAAATTCATCTTCTTAACCAATTAAAACTCTGTGGTCAAGGTGAATGATACTTTGACAAATGCATGGTTTGAATTGACTAATTTGTTAGACTGTGTACTTCCATGAAGTATGCTAGTCCTTAGTTTTCTTTTGTTGTTTTTAGTTTTGTATCAGATTATTAATGATTTTATAAAATGGTTGGACTGTGCTCCTCTATTTTCTGATTAATTTTATTTTCTATTTCTTAAAGAATTTTGTGTATTTATTTGAGAAAGCTACAGTCATAGAGGGAGAGACAGAGAAAGGTCTTCCATCCACTGGTTTATTCTCCAAATGGCTACAACAGCCAGAGCTGTGATGATCTGAAGCCAGGAGCTTACTCTGGATCTGCAACGTGTGCACTGGGGTCCAAGGACTTGGACCATCTTCTGCTTTCTAAGTCCATAAGCAGAGAGCTGGTTCAGAAGAGAGGAGTAGCTGGGACACGAATCAGTGCCCATATAAGATGCCAGTGCTGCAGGCGGGGCCTCAGCCCTCTGTGCCACTGTGCTAGCCCCTTATTCTCTATTTTCAAATAAATCACTAGTATAGACCTCAGACTTGCTTCTTTATGAGAATGGTTTTAATCATAATTTTAATTTTCTTGCTTGATAGGGGTTTTCTGACTTTTTATTTCTTCCTGAGATAGTTGAGAAAATTTGTGTCATTTAAGGAATTTCTAAAATGATTTATTTGAAATCAGAGAGAGAAGAGAGGTCCTATCTTCCTGTCTGCTGGTTCATTCCCCAGATGGCTGCAACTGCTGGGACAGGACCAAGCCCGAGCCAGGAACTCCATCCAGGTCTCCCACATGGCTGGCAGGGGCCCAAGCACTTGTGTTATCTTCCACTGCTTTCCAAGGTGCCTTAGCAGGGAGCTGGGTCAGAAGTGCAGCAGCTGGGACTAGAACCAGTGCTGATACAGGATGATGGCATTGAAAGTGGTGGCTAAGTAGACTGTTTGATATAATTTGATTTTTTTATTTCTTTTCCGTTATTACCATTGTCCATAAAATCTGAGATGAACCCTCTTTGATTCTTGATGTTGATAATTTGTCTTCACACATTATAGGAGTCCTCTAAGATGTCCATTACATCAAAATAGTTGATAATTTTGTTCAAATTTTCTATTTTATCAGTAGTATTTTTTTCTCCAGCTATGCGGAGAATAAAAATTGGCATATAAACATTATAATCAAGATATACAATGTAATGATTTGATATATGCAATAAATTGTAGAATGACTTCCTCATTTAGATTAACACATCCATTACCATACAGTTATAACTTTTTTCATTTGTGTAGTGTGGAAGCTTTCATTTTCTCTTAGCAAATTTCAATTGAACAAGGCAGTTTATTATTAGCAATAATTATTAATTATACTCAAGTTATTAAATGTATCTTCACTGATTTGTTATCCACTTAAAGTATTTACTGAGGAGGAAGAGGTAAAATTTCTTATTGCTAATTTATTTTTTGAATTCTGTCAGTTTTTGCTTTCTGTGTATGTTAAGCACACGTTTAGAGTTGTCAGTTGTGTCTTAAGGCCATACCATACTTATGACTTTTCATTTTTGTATCTAGTAGAATTCCTGTCTTAAAACCTATTTTTTCCTTATCTTAATATTGTCACTCACTTAGGTTTGCTGTTTCAGTTCTTTCCTTACTTTAAATCTTTTTATATCCCTGAATTCAAAGTTTCATATTTTTTCTCTGGAAAACTTAATTTAGATACTACTTTTGATCCAATATCCAAAGTATTTTGATATTTGCTTTCTATTTAATTTCCTTTTGTTATACTCTTATGTTTATTGTCATATTTTGGGCTAAAGAAATATTTGGAGAGTCATGTATTTGAAAGGCAGAGTTACAGAGAGGCAGGGGCAGAGGGAGAAAGAGAAGTTTTCTATCCATTGATTAACTCCCCAGGTGGCTGAAATGGCCAGAGCTGCACTGATCCAAAGCCAGGAGCTGCTTCCAGGTTTCCCACGTGGGTGCAGTTGCCCAATGACTTGGGACATCTTCTGCTTTCTAAGGCTATAGCAGAGAGATGGATCAGAATTGGAGTAGGTGGCCAGCGCTGTGGCACAGCAGGTTAAAGCCCTGGCCCAAATTGCTGACATTCCATATGGGTGCCAGTTCAAGTCCTGTCTGCTCCTCATCCAATTCAGCCCTCTGCTATGGCCTGGGAAAGCTGTGGAAGTTGGTCCAAGTGCTTGGGCCCCTATAGCCACGTGGGAGACCAGGAAGAAGCTCCTAGCTCCTGACTTTGTGGCCATTTGGGGAGTGAACCAGCGGATGGAAGACCTTTCTCTCTTTCTCTCTATCTTTCTCTGTAACTGTATTGCAAATAAATAAAAATCTTTAAGGGAAAGAAAAAGAGTTGGAGCTGCTGGGACTCGAACTGGTGCTCATTTGGGATGACAACAGTGCAGGCAGTGGCTTTACCAGCTATGCCACAGTGCTGCCCCAGCAATTTTTTTCATAATAAATTTTTGTGAACTTTCTGAAGAGCCCCTCATATAGGTGAATTTCAAAAATTTATTTGCATCAAATGGTAGTTAGAAACGTGCCAGGGGATTCCAAAACAATCCCGTCAAGATGGCATGTACCAACGCCATCTCACTAGTCAAAGTGGTCAATTTCTGTTCACAATTGATCATAATGATAGGTCTAAGAATCAAAGGGATCACACAAACAAGATCAGTGTGTGCTAATACTAACTGATTGAATCAAAAAGGGAGAGAAGGATCCAACATGGGAAGGAGGATACACAGCAGACTCACAGAATGGCAGATGCCCTAAACAGCACTCTGGCCTCAGAATCAGCCCTTAAGACATTTGGATCTGGATGAAGAGCCCATGAGACTATTTCAGGCATGGAAAGCCAAGACACTCTGGGAAAAAAAACCTAAATGAAAGATCTCTGCGAGTGAGATCCCAGAAGAAAGTATGGGCCATCAAAGAAAGAGGTAACTTTCCCTGAAGGGAGGAGAGAACTTCCACTTTTACTATGGCCTTGTCTAAATAAGATCAAAGTCAGTGAACTCAAAAGGCTTCCATAGCTTGGGCAACTCATGACAAGAGCCTAGGGAGATTACTGACGCCATGAACAGGAATGTCAAATTCTTAAGTCAGCAACAGAAGTCACTGTGCACTTACTCCTCATGTAGGATCTCTGTCCTTAATGTGCTGTACATTGTGATTTAATGCTATAAATAGTACTCAAACAGTATTTTTCAATTTGTGGTTCTGTGTGGGTGCAAACTGTTGAAATCTTTACTTATTATATGCTAAATTGATCTTCCGTATATAAAGAGAATTGAAAATGAATCTTGATGTGAATGGAATGGGAGAGGAAGCAGGAGATAGGAGGGTTGCAGTGGGAGGGAAGTTATCGTGGGGGAAAAAGCCACTGTAATCCAAAATCTACTTTGGAAATTTATATTTGTTAAAAATTAAAAAAAATTATTTGCATAAAAATAAACTCTTTAAAAATTCCCTTGTAGGAATATACATGCGCACACACATCCTATTGAGATTTTTCTTTTGTAAATCAAAGTCTCCATAAAAATCTAGCAAGCCTGAAAGCAGTTGGAAAATGAATGGTATCCTAGAAGAAATAAACGTTTCTTTAGCATTGAATGTTAATTTTATAGTTTCCTTTACAGTTATAAACCTGTCCTTTTTTGTTGTTGGAAGATTATTTAAATCTATTTAAGGTAAACACATATCATGTACATCATACATACAGATTTAGGAACATAGTGATAGCTCCCACCCTACTCTTCCTCCCACCCATGCTCCCACCCGTCTTCCTGTTTCCTTATTTCTTCTCCTAAAACACACACACATACACACATACACACACACACAATTAGGGACAATATTGACCCATACATGTATTTGATCTTTCTTGGCACAATCTTGTCAACTCACTTTAGCAAATGTTGGCTGTGCAAAACATTGTTATGGTCTAACAGATGATAAAAAGAGTAACAAAGCACAGTATCTGTTTAATAAAGTTTCTGTATAAACAATTATATAGGGAAAGATGTGGTATGGGTAACAAGGCAGTGAGATACTAGTAAAATTGCTTTTCAAAGATGGCTCTTCCCTAGAGAAGCCATCATGGGTGAACAGAAGTTTGATGGATGAAGATAAAGGAGGCATCAGCGAGACAGAAGACGACCATGGAGAAAATCAGGAAGGAAGCAGAAAAGCAGGCAGCACTGTGTGGAGGTACATGTTTGACTCAATACATATTGGTTGAGTGACAGAAATACTAATGTCTTTTTTATAAAGCAGATGCTAATAAAACCCATCTCAGTGGGCTGGCAGTGAATTATCCACGTTGGATGCAGTTTAACTGTAGGCACATGCAGCTTCTTGCTACTCTCTAAAGCTCCTCACTGATCCACACCTTCTTACTTGCCTGGTACTGCTGTTTGTTCTTGAAAGTTCACTTTGAGTTACCTTCTTGGAAGGCTTCCTTGACATCCCACCCTAATCAGAATTAGCTTCCCCCTCTGTGTGCCTGCTTTTATTAGAGAACTTAGTTTGAAACCATCAAATCACATGTTGGTCTTCATTACTGAATCATGAGAAAGTCAAGGGCAAAAATTTTGTCTTATTTTTGAAGAACTAGCTCTTGTATCTTCTGGTTGCTTAATTAAGGCTGTTTGAAGGAAGAGAACATATTAAATTGAATATTGCATTGGTAATTTTCTATCTTGGGCTGGTGCAGTGGCTCACTTGGTTAATCCTTCGCCTGTGGCGCCGGCATCCCATATGGGTGCCGGTTCTAGTCCCAGTTGCTCGTCTTCCAGTCCAGCTCTCTGCTGTGGCCCGGGAAGGCAGTGGAGGATGGCCCAAGTGCTTGGGCCCTGCACCCACATGGGAGACCAGGAGGAAGCATTTGGCTTTGGATCGGTGCAGCACGCCTGCCATAGTGGCCATTTGGGGAGTGAACCAAAGGAAGGAAGACCTTTCTCTCTCTGTCTATAACTCTACCTGTCAAAAAAAAATTTCTCTCTTGCCTTGTCACACATGAAAATTCTTAATCTAGCTGAGGACTGGGGTGCCAATACATATTCTCCGACCCTGTATGTGTGAGTTTACATATCCCTGTAGCCCATGATGGTTTTATCCTTGTGCCTACACAGACCTAAATAAAGACATGTTCTAGCTCAAGCTCAATGACTTCCTTTGAAAAATATTTCTCTGAACCCCTAACAGAGTATTCTTCCTACTGAGACTTTCCATGATGATTTTTTTTTAAAGATGTATTTCTTTGAAAGAGTTACACAGAGGTAGAGGCAGAGAGGTCTTCCATCTGCTGGTTCACTCCCCAGATGGCTGCAACAGCTGGAGCTGTGCCTATCTGAAGCCAGGAGTTCTTCGGGGTCTTCCGCGTGAGTGCAGGGGCCAAGCACTTGGGCCATCTTCTGCTATCTCAGGCCATTGCAGAGAGCTGGATTGGAAGTGGAACAGCCGGGACTAGATACGGCATTCATATGGGATGCTGGCAGTTCAGGCTAGGGCTTTAACCCATTGCGCCACAGTGCTGGCCCCACATGATGATTTTCAAATACAAATTTCATTGTGTTTTCTATTTTCTAGACTCCGCTTAAAGGTAGAATGTGTTTTTATTATACTGTGTTTCCAAAGATGTGCAAAGTGTCCTCAAAATGGACACATACTCAAGATGGATGCAACAAGTTTTTATTGAGCACTGTTGCTGGGTTCAATGTTGACCACCAGCCATTCAATCAATATTCACCAAGCAACTGGTTCACTAATTGGTTGCTTTAGGGGGACACTGACCACTTAGGAATGAAAATGTGATGTAGGAGCAGAAAAATAAGAGGATGAGTCAGAAATATACCCTCTAGTAAGTGATAGAATTTCACAAAGCCATTTGAAACCTTCTATTAAATATCTCCATATGATATTTTTAAAAATTGATTTTCTATGCAATGTCCAATTTAAAACCAAGTTTTTTTTTTATTTTCAATTATCTTTATATACCGAAGATTGATTCAGTATATACTAAGTAAAGATTTCATCAGTTTGCACCCCACACAGAAACACAAAGTGCAAAAACACTGTCTCAGCACTTGTTATAGCATCACTTCACATTGGACAACACACTAAGGACAGATCCCACATGAGACGCAACTACACAGTGAATCCTGTTGTTGACCTAACAATTTGACACTCTTGTTTATGGCATCAGTAATCTCCCGAGCCTCCAGTCATGAGTTGCCCAAGCTATGGAAGCCTTTAGGGTTTGCCAACTTCGATAATTGAAATGAAAATGATTCCAACAGGGTCATAGTCAAAGTAAAAGTTCTCTCCTCCCTTCTGAGAAAGGTACCTCCTTCTTTGATGGTCCCGTTCTTTCCACTGGGATCTCACTCGCAGAGATCTTTGATTTAAGTCTTCTTTTTTATTTTTTTTTCCAGAGTGTCTTGGCTTTCCATGCCTGAAATAGTCTCATGGGCTCTTCATCCAGATCCAAATGTCTTAAGGGCTGATTCTGAGGCCAGAGTGCTGTTTAGGGCATCTGCCATTCTATGAGTCTGCTGTGTATCCTCCTTCCCATGTTGGATCCTTCTCTCCCTTTTTGATTCGATCAGTTAGTATTAGCAGACACTGATCTTGTTTGTGTGATCCCTTTGACTCTTAGACCTATCAGAGTCATCAATTGTGAACTGAAGTTGATCACTTTGACTAGTGAGAAGGTATTGGTACATGCCACCTTGATGGGATTGTATTGGAATCCCCTGGCACGTTTCTAACTCCACCATTTGGGGCCAGTCCGATTGAGCATGTCCCAAATTGTACATCTCCTCCCTTTTTCCCACTCTTATATTTAACAGGGATCACTTTTCAGTTAATATTTAAACACCTAAGAATAATTGTGTGTTAATTACAGAGTTCAACCACTAGTACTAGAACAAAAAAAATACTAAAATGGATGAAGTATTGCACTGTACATCAACAGTCAGGACAAGACAATTTTTAAAAAAAATACAATGTAGGATCTCTGTCCTTGATGTGCTGTACATTGTGATTTAATGCTGTAAGTAGTACTCCAACAGTATTTTTCACTTTGTGTTGCTATGTGGGTGCAAACTGTTGAAATCTTTACTTAACATATACTAAACTGATCTTCTGTATATAAAGAGAATTGAAAATGACAAAAGATAATTGAAAATGAATCTTGATGTGAGTGGAATGGGAGAGGGAGCGGGAGATGGGAGGGTTGTGGGTGGGAGGGAAGTTATGGGGGGAAAAAGCCATTGTAATGAATAAATTATACTTTGGAAATTTATATTTACTAAATGAAAGTTTAAAAAAATCTCCATGTAAATCTAGCAAGACTGAAAGTGATTTAAAAAAATGATAGCCTCAAAGCAATCAATATTTAGTATGGAAGGAAATAGTTTTGTAGTTTCCTTTACAGTTACGAACATGCCTTTTTAGTAATTGCATGGTGAATAATTTCATATTAACGCAAACCACATAACCCTAAATGTATTTGGCTGGCAAATCAAGCATAGCCTAGGGAGCTTTGAGCTAAGTATGAATTATAATAGGAAAGAAAGAAACCCACTTGGAGTTCTTTCCTTTTATCTAAACAAATACATGGCCTCTATGATTTCAATGACATTCGTTCCTCTTTCTTCTTTATTTTCAAAAGCATTCTCTGAGACTGAAATTTTCCTTCCTCTCTCCCTCAATTGCCTTGGAAACTCAGGCTAACACATTGACAATTACTTTCACAAATTTCCCCTGATTCTTCTTCCTTGCAAAGCAGAATGTACTTGATAACATGAATGGAGGATCCAAGTTGGTTCTGTTTCCAAAGGAAAAGGTGTTCCAGTTAATTTTCACCTTGGTTTCTGAAATGAAGTAGAAGTATTTTCTTTAAAAAGGCGTGAGTATTTATAGACTGTTCTGAGGAATATTTTGGGGGGTAATGCTTTCCAGCTTGCACTTGAGTTCTAACCAGGCTGTGTCTACACAGTCTGAGTGCAGTTCTTGTCCAGGTTAAATAACATGAGTCGAATCTACTCTCAGAATTAATAAACAGGGCTCTGGAGAAACTGATCATTTGGTGGTCAGTTCACTTTGGTATACGCGTCACTGTGCTCTTAGCAGTTGTTTAGGGAATGGTGATACCTTGATGAGCAGAAATATTCATTGATTTTATTTCTCCCTCTTTCCTAGGGCACAGTGCAGAAGCACTCTCTGTGCGGTGATGTGCCAGGACACTGTCTCCCATTAACTTATCTACTGTTCTTCTCCCTTTAGGCAATGGATACTTGGTCTGCTTTTTCTACTGAGACATTATTCCTCTCTTCTCTACTCCCTCTCATCAGAAATGAGTGAAATTTCTTATATTAAGTATCTATTTTTTCTATCTGTTTGTCCATATATGCTCTGATCCTCAGCCTGTTTTAAAAAGTTGTAATTTTTAAATGTTAGAATAACATGTAATGCTTGAACATCGTTTGTCCTTCTGTGTCTGGCTTACCTCACTTAGTGTAACAACGTCCAGTCCATTCATTTGTCTGCATCAGGGTTTCATTCTTTAAATAATACGCCTTTGTGTAGACATCAGTTTACCCTTCATCCATGGCTGGGCACCTAGATTGATTCATATATTGGCCGTTATGAGTTGTGCTGTATCAAACATAGTTCAGTTCACTTTTAACAGGCAGAGAGTGCAGTGTTGCCGTTGATTTCTCAACAATGTTGCAGTGGGTTCGTTTCTGAGAGGAGCAGCGTGGTGGGGGACAAGAGGCGCGGAGTCAATACACAGACCCTGGGAGTCGGGTGAAAGCGGGCTTGAGGCGAGCAGCCCGCAGATTCGTTTATTACAGTTGGTACAACAGCTTATATAGCCAAGACCAGCCAGTCTGGTCAAGGGGCGGTCTATGCCCCAACCAATCACAGCCTGTCGCCAGGCAGTTTCCAAAGCCATCCAATCACAGCCTGTTGCCAGGCAGTTTCAAATCCATCCAATCACAGCCTGTTGCCAGGCAGTTTCCAAAGCCAGGTGGGTTTCAAAGCCATTCCTGACTGATGCTCGCTTGCCAGTGGCCACCTTGGCATGGCCTTCTCATTCCACCACATTTCCCCCTTTTTGTTTATTTTTGAGCAACGGGAGGCATGATTCTTGGCCATACCATTGTTGACCCCGTTTTCATGTGGTCTCCGTACGCAGCTGTGCCTGTCTTAGGTTGTCCCCCAGGGGATCTTACCCGTCATTGACTAACCAGTGTGCAAATCGAGAGACCACAGGATTGCTTGCTCAGATAGGGGTAGGAATGAGGAATAATGGATATCAGGAATGGCATGACCACACACAGGCTGTGGGCCATTTGAGTGGCTGACCAGAGCTAGTGGGGTACACAACGGTAACAGATATGGCTTTGGGCAGTTTCTCAGGGTAGGATGATAGGGCAGGTGCGTCTGTTAACAAGGTGGAGTCTGGGTCTTGTTCAGCTGGTTCTGGTTGGCTGTCAGTTGCAGGCTTGATGTTTCTGGCTGGTACCCAAATGGGCTGTTCTGCGTTCTCTGGAAAGACACAAGCATATCCTTGACTTTTGGTTAGCAGAGGGTGTGGTCCTTTCCATTCTCCTGTCAGGGGGTCTTTCCACCTAACCATAGGGGCTGGGGTCTGGGATGGAAAGGATCCCCAGTGTTTATAAGCTGGGCTGATCCCTTGGGAATCAAAAGTAAGAAAATTGATAGTGAAAAGGACCTCAGTCAAAGCAAGCTGTGGGTCTGAGGGTATATGATTATTTTTTTGCCTTTGTAAGAGATCTTTAATCGTCCTATGAGTTCTTTCAATAATTGCCTGTCCCTGTGGGTTGTATGGGATACCTGTAGCAGACTGTATGTTCCAAGATTTCAGGAAGGAAGTAAATTCCTGTGATGTATACGCTGGCCCGTTATCAGTCTTTATGGTCCAGGGACACCAAGGACCAGCATGGCTGACTTAACTGCCTTTATCACATTACTAGCCTTTTCTCCGGATTGGGCTGTTGCGAATACAGCCTTTGAATAAGTATCTACCACATGGACAAACTTAAGTTTACCAAAGGAATTAATGTGGGTGACGTCCACTTGCCATAGTTTATTAGGAGCAAGGCCTCGTGGGTTCACTCCTGCTTGTTGCAGTGGGCCTAATGGGGCGAGGGGTGCACAGTTCTTGCAAGAGTGCACTAGGTGTTTGCATTGGCTCATTGTTAGCTCTGGGAAAAGCAATTTTATGTTGCTTGCTGACATATGAAATTTTTGGTGTAAAATACGGGCTTGTTCTAAGTGTCCAATGGAAGCTGTGTTGCAGGAGATAAGACGATCAACCTTACTGTTGCCTTGGAAAATAAAGCCAGGTAACCCAGTATGTGATCTTTCGTGTGAGATATAACATGGGTATTTTCTGTTCTCAGTTAGCTCTTTAAGTGTTGTGAACATCTGGTCAATTGGCTTACTGGTCAGGTTAAAGATTGCAAAAGGGATCATCTTTGCTACCTGTACTGAGTATTTGCTGTCTGAAAATATATTTACCAGTCCATCTTGGCTAAGGAGTAGAACCTTGACTATTGCTTTTATTTCTCCCAACTGTACTGATCCCCCATGGGGTTCTACATGGATCTTATCTTTTTTTGTTAAAGATTTGATCACTATTCCAAGGAGTGACTTGTTGGCATCTGTAAACGCACATGGTGCCATGGTTGATTAGCAGGGAAAGCATGTTTTGGATAGTCTATTTCTTTTTTTTTTTAACTTGTATTTAATGAATATAAATTTCCAGTGTAATCCAGCTTATGGATTACAATGGCTTCCCCCTCCCATAACTTCCCTCCCACCCGCAACCCTCCCCTCTCCCGCTCCCTCTCCCCTTCCATTTGCATCAAGATTCATTTTCAATTCTCTTTATACTAAACTGATCTTCTGTATATAAAGATTTCAACAGTTTGCACCCACATAGAAACACAAAGTGAAACATACTGTTTGAGTACTAGTTATAGCATTAAATCACAATGTACAGCACATTAAGGACAGAGATCCCACATGAGGAGCAAGTGCACAGTGGCTCCTGTTGTTGACCCAACAAATTGACAGTCTAGTTTATGGCGCCAGTAACCACCCTAGGCTGTCGTCATGAGTTGCCAAGGCTATGGAAGCCTTCCAAGTTTGCCGACTCTGATCATATTTAGACAAGGCCATAAAAGACAGGGTGAGGATAGTAACCAATGATCCTAAGAGTGGCATTTACCAGGTCTGAACAATTATACAGCATTAAGTGGGGAAGAGGACCATCAGTACACACAGGTTGGGAGTAGAGCCATTGGAGGTAGAGTAGAGGTTATGATTACAAAGGAATGAGGCCCAAGTGTGCTAGACAGGGTCTAGAACAAAGGACAGAGTCATTATTAGAGGAGCTAAGAAAGGTGCTGTCTAAGCTACAATTAAGTTTTCTGATTGAGAGGCAAATAGAACCTGATAGAAGGGGCTTGATAATAATCTGGTGGGCTTTAGGCCTTGTAAGTTAAGAGGCCCAGACCTATCTATCTCTTCACATGGGGTATATCCTAAGGGAGGTGTGAACCTCCTAGGGGAAGGCACTCTGTTGACTTTCATTACTAGGCTGGGCTGGGAGGAGAGCTGGCCAGGTAAAGGCAGGTGGCATCTCTAACAAGAAATTTACAGTTCTGCCTGCAATGTTGCTGACCCTACTTGACCATCCCCTCAGCTGCAGTGGTCACTTTGGAAGTTGGGCTGAGTGAAGGGCTTCTCAGCTTAGAGCCAATAAGATCTGTGGCTCTGACCTGGGCATCCTTTGACACATTTTAATTTGTGTGACCTGAATCTGTGTATCATATGTTTTAAACTTGTTGGTAGAAAGAAACTAAAAACATTTTAGATGGTTGTGCTTAAGTTTACTGGTTAAACAAACTACACCATGTTAGATATTTAAGAGGTGTTTTCAAATACATGATTCTTAAAATTTAGAGAAGGCATTGGACCTTCTGGTAAATGTTTTCTTAAGTTGTTATCTAATGGTTGAAACGGTTTGCTAAGTATTCATGTGATATTGCTATTGTCAGCAAGCGATCTAGGACTTGCTCCCTCATTTCTCGATTCTAAGCCCAACTTGTTCTTTCATTTCTCTATTCTCTTCGAGGTAGGAAACTAATTCTATTATGAAGGAATCTGTAGGACGCACAATTTAATCTTTAGACCTTATAAAAGAGATGGCTAACATTTTTCTGTCATAGCATAGCCAAAATAAGAACTTAAATAATAATTTCATAGCTAGATTCACTTCGCCATCAGCGAAGTAAGCAGTAAGTAGAAAAAACCTCCCTTTCAGACCAAAGGGAAAGAAAGTTTTAAAGTGAGAATATAATTTTCCTCATGGGCATTGTCTACCTTAGAAAAACTACTACAGAACATGCCTGTGACTATAGACTTGTAGTTCAGGCCACCGAAGATTAGAGATGGGACACGGGCACTCCCTTGACTTGCATCCTCTGGTCTGCTTTAACACAAACCAGGAGGAAAAGAAAGCTCGGCATCAGAAGCAATGGGTGGCAGGCCTATTAATGGCTGATCTGTACAGTGATCTGCCCTCAAGGAGACCCAACAGGCCAGTCCACTGCAGTGGCTTTCAATGTGGTAAGCCTGGGCTTCAGCAGAAGTCAGCTTGTGAAGAGCCCTGGCAGCTCTGCCAAGAGTTGGATCACTGGAAATGGACCTGCCTTGGATAGTCTATTTCTAAGGTTTTTAGTGTCTGGAGTAGCCTGTCTGCTGGCAGGTGATTGTCAATCTGTCCTGGAAAATTTATTATTAAAGTTTGAAAGAGCGTGCTGTTCTGTATCAATGTTGACAGTTCCAATTGTGATAGTGGTAGGATCACTATGTCTGGCTCTGTGTTAAATATCTTATTGGTATAATATCTTAATTTAAGTCATAAGGATGGCATCTACTTTGTTTATTATTTTACAATAATCGCTCCAGGCTATGTGCACCCAAAAAAGTGGTCCGTGTCATTGCCAAATAACTCCTAAGGGGGCCTTGAAGGTAGATATGGTTATGGCAAATAGAGGCACCTGAGGGTCATATCTAAAGGTTTTTAAATTTGACAACTGGGTGTTAATCTTTTCTATAGTGGATTTGGCTGCTGGTGTCAATGTGATTTTTGAAGAAGGGCTGTTTCCTTTAGTCAGTAAATTGTATAGCAGTCTAAGTTCTGCAGATGTTAGGGGAAGGAAGGGCTTCAGCCAATTTTAATCCTCCAACACCTTGGAGGTCAGGTCCGGGTGCTGTCTTCCAATGTTGTATTTTTCTTGCATCCCTAGCTTTTAAAACAGTAACATCTGCTCCCGTATCAATTAAAGGCAATGTCATCTAAATATAGGGTCAATTTTGGCCTCAGATTGAAGATGGGCATCGACCAGTTAATGGTAGTGGGACTCCCTCTTACTTGCTGGGCTGAGGGCCGCCCCACTGGGAGTTTAAAGGTTTGGTCTTGCAATCTTTTGCCCAATGAAAGCCTTTTTTACATCTGGGACAGAGCGTTTTGGGCTTGCCCCATCTTTTAGTGTTTGGGCAGTTTCGCCGTAGGTGTCCTGTTTCCTGGCATCCCCAATAAACTGGAGGGTCATTAGACTTCTTTGTGCTCAATTTGTTAATGGCTGCAGTCAGGGCCTGTATGGGAGTGTCAGCAGGGTTTACCTCTTTTATGGCTACTATCCATTGAGAAATGTCTTCATTATGGACTGGGGCAATTGCTGCTTTTGCCTCTTTGGTAGCACCTTCCCAAGCTAATTGTTTGACCAAATTGTCTTGATCAGGGCCAGGCAGTAATCTTTTCTCTACTGCCTCCAAGACTCTGGCAAGGAAATCGGAACCATTTGCTTGGGCCTTGAACTAGGTTTCTAAAGAGCTGACTACAATCAGGAGGATTTATATTTTTTAAGGCTTTAAGTGCCAAATCTCTGACCTGATCAAAATAGGCAACTACGCCAATGCGGGCCTGTTCTTGAGGATATACGTAGGTGCCACGGCTTGTAAGCATATCAAGGGTTACTGCATTTCCATAGGCAGCATTATTCCTTGCCACAGTTTCAGCCTCTTCCTGATAGGAGGCTTTCCACTGTAAAAACTGTCGTCTCGACAAACATACTTTGAGCAGTGCAACCCAGTCAAAATGAGTTTGGAGGTTTGTTGTCCATTGTTTGAGCACTTGTTCAAAGTAGGCAGAGCCAGGACCTGACTCTTGAAGCCTTTGTTAGCATAGTAAGGTCATTTATGGGCGCTGGAATCCAGGGCCTGGATTCTGCATCCACTCCTACATTAACAGCAAATGTGCAGGTGGGACAGGGTCCAGCAGCTGCCCTAAGAGCTTGGGGTGCCCGAGGACTGCCACAAATGTGGGGATCCTCACTGGGTGCGGATGGGATGACATTGCATGAGTTATTGTGTAGAGGTCCTCTAAGTTCATCCCACGGGTATGTGGGGGGTGGCTGACTAGGCATTGCTACCTTGTTTGCTACGTTGTTTTTTTCACTGTCGGAGCTCTCTCTCCCTAAGTCATTAACCATTGTCTGTGAGACGGGGACCTGGAGTGTCAGGCTCCTATCACTCACAGATTCACTATCTTTGATAACTTGCACAGGATTCGGAGAGGCGGGTATCTTTCCCATGTCTGAGCACTTAAGAGCGGCATGGAGCCGGCGCCGTGGCTCAACAGGCTAATCCTTCGCCTTGCGGCGCCGGCACACCGGGTTCTAGTCCCGGTCGGGGCACCGATCCTATCCCGGTTGCCCCTCTTCCAGGCCAGCTCTCTGCTGTGGCCAGGGAGTGCAGTGGAGGATGGCCCAAGTGCTTGGGCCCTGCACCCCATGGGAGACCAGGATAAGCACCTGGCTCCTGCCATCGGATCAGCGCGGTGCGCCGGCCGCTGCGCGCTACCGCGGCGGCCATTGGAGGGTGAACCAACGGCAAAAAGGAAGACCTTTCTCTCTGTCTCTCTCTCACTGTCCACTCTGCCTGTCAAAAAAAAAAAAAAAAAAAAAGAGCGGCATGGTACACCAACTCTAGCCAAAGGAAAGACACGTACAGCACTGCTATCGTAACAAAGCAAATTCCTAGCACCTCAGCTGTTGATGGCATTTTGCAAGAGGTTTCCCTATGTTAGACAAACAGATAGTGGTGTATCAGATCGTACCTATGGCCTGTGCTTAGTGGGGGACTTCCTTGATTTGTTAGGTCAAGGCCGTATGCCCACACGGTGTCTCCAGAGTGTCACCTCTCTCAAGTGAGGGAAGATGACTTGGTTCCGAATTCTGGGATGATCAGTCCCTTATGTGAATTCGCCGGGTGAACCGAAAGTAAGAGGAGGAGCGAAGTACGCTTCAGGGTGGTGTGTGCTCACCTGGGGTCACTTAGACCGAGGACAAGGACAAGGAAAGGGGCGTAGGAGGGGGTTCTGTGCTCACCCCCACAGAATCGAACAGCACACAAAACACCGAGGGGCCTACTTGCCGAAATCCAGGGGGGACCTCACCGAGTCCGACACACTGTCTCTTTCTCAGTCACGTTGGCGCGCCAGCTGTTATGAAATTTTCCGATCTCGTCAGTGTTAAGACAAAGGTGCCAGCACTTTGTTAATAGTTCACATACCTTTGCAAACTTCTGTTTGTGAACTACAAAATAAAACAACAGCTTCGTCTGAGAGGGGAGCTTACAAGATGCTCAGGAAAGATTTCAGAGAGCTTCGTTTGTATCTTGAATGTGCCTCTTAGAGTGTAATTTCCAAGACAAGGAATTTGTTTAACGTAGTACTCAATGAATATTTGTTGAACAAATGAATAAATAATAAGAGGAGAACTAGACCTGCTAAACATATACAATGCCCACTCATATGAATTATATCTGAGAATTATATATTATATATTCATATATATGACCATATAAGATTGTAAATATTAACATCTGGCCGGCTATATCCTGACTAGTTTAATATGATCTTAGCAACAGTGGTTCGAAAAGGAGCTAGTACTCAACATGTGGTCAACTGGGAATCGCATCCCAAGTAAACAGCTGTTTGGTAGCTTGAATTTCTTTTGTAATCTCCTTTAAAAGATAATATTTAGTGTTTTATGTAAGCATCTTTTTATTTCATAAGTGCATGAGAAATAGAAATAAAAATTTGTAAGCAGAATAAGTAGAGAAAGACTGCCTACTGTGTTTGGCCCCGGAGGACAGGCTTGTGGTAGGGATGAGAGCTCCATGGTGAAGCTCTCAGCATCCTGCTGGGATCACCAGGGGTGCAGCTTCTTCCTTACCTTTTTAGTCCAAAAGCTTAGCTGAGACATGGGTGGATGCTCTTCTGTATTGATTACCAACGAATCAGGAATAAAAGGAAAACAGTCATTGAACACCATGAATCTTTGGGATAAAGCAGCTTGCATTTTTCTCCTGATATCAGATCAGAAACATTGTAAAATAAAGGGCCAGATAATACATATTTCAGGACCGTACCATCTCTGTTGTGATAGTTCAACTCTGAAGTGGTTGTGCAAAAGTAGTCAATTAGTAATTAAAGGGACCATGTTCCAAGAAAGTTTTAAAACAATAGGCAAGACATAATTTGGCCTATTCTGCCTACCTTTCTCTAGGTTGTAAGACTTGTTCCATTCCCATGGGCAAAATAACTTCCCTTTTTCACTGACTCCATCCTTGGAGTTCCCTGTTGGATATCTGCCTCTCTCAACCTCCAGATGAAAGATAGGTTAAGCATGATGTCCCCTAGATCTGAGGTCCTGCTTCTCCCCTGGTTCAGTGACAACAAACATGACCTGCCCCGTTACCTGCCCTCTACTGCTGATAGTGAGTCCTGCATTGATAAGTCTAAAAAAATCTTAACCTTGTCAAATGATGTAAGAATTGCAACATTTTAAGAAGCAAATTTGTCTAGTTACTAACCAGTCATTTTCACATGAACATTTTAGAAATATAATACAATTTTTCTCACTGCCAGTGGATCTGTTGGTTATTCAAGGCAAAACATACACATGTGGGCCTGTATTTGCTTTGTGTTTCTCAGTGAATTCTACCTATTCAAAAAAATAGTTTACTGTTTAGGTAAGAAGATGGCTACAAAACACTGTACTGGGCTGGATTTAGGATGGATGAACAGTGTTACCTATATCATTTCCATTCACTTATATAATCCATGTACATTCCAATGTCAACAATTACTGGGAACTTTTGAAGCCAAAATTAGCCCTGAAGAGACCACTGTCTTATCAGAAAAAAAATCGGAAAGCCCAATTGGCCTCTATTATCATTCCAGGTTCAGAGCCTGGGTGAATTGGGACGAGAACCTTCTGGTTTCTCCCTGTGCTTCTTGAAGTTGAGATTGGTTTAACTATGGTAATATTGAGACAATTTTGAGGATGGTTTCTTTAAGCTGGTACATGCCTTCCAACCTTGTCCCATACAGATGGCTTTTGGATAGCTCATAAGATCGTGATATTCTTTGAATCTGTGTCCTAACAGTATGGACTTGGATCTGTGCTCTTGATGTTGTTTCTTGGATTTACACATCAAAAATCATCTCTTGGATCTTCGTGTCCAATGTTTGGTCCGGGACCTACTGAAGTACCCATCGTAGTGATTTGCAGAGGGAGGCTGACTTCTTCCTTTCTGCCCCTCCAGGAAGTTCCTGCTTTATCTTGTGTATTTACTGCTCTCATCCTAGTAACAGTCATTTCTCCAGGGAGCAGTTTTATAGGAGATTATGGGTGCATTTCACAATATCTGGATGCAAGGTTGACTAATAGCATTTTTTTCATGTGGAATTACAAGAAGGTGGATTTTTTTAAGGCTTTCTATTGAGTAGTGTGTTTCTAACAACTGTTCAGGGTTAAGGTTGGAGAGACCAA
The DNA here is from genome assembly GCF_033115175.1 of Lepus europaeus. NCBI lineage: Eukaryota > Metazoa > Chordata > Mammalia > Lagomorpha > Leporidae > Lepus > Lepus europaeus. Next base: position 36,736,295 of record NC_084832.1, on the reverse strand, counting down.
GCTCTGCATTAGTGTGTGTGTGTGTGTGTGTGTTTTAATTGACAGGCAGAGTGGATAGTGAGAGACAGACAGAGAAAGGTCTTCCTTTTGCCGTTGGTTCACGCTCCAATGGCCGCCGCCGTAGGTGCGTTGCGGCGGGCGCATCGTGCTGATCCAATGGCAGGAGCCAGGGGCTTATCCTGGTCTCCCATGGGGTGCAGGGCCCAAGCACTTGGGCCATCCTCCACTGCACTCCCTGGCCACAGCAGAGAGCTGGCCTGGAAGAGGGGCAACCGGGACAGGATCGGTGCCCCAACCGGGACTAGAACCCGGTGTGCCGGCGCCGCAAGGCGGAGGATTAGCCTAGTGAGCCGCGGCGCCGGCCTGCATTAACAATGTTTTTAAAAATTTGTTTTCATGTATATATTTTTCTTGAGACATAGAATACTGACTTCAAGGTTATATTTTCAGTTCATTTAACAGGCACTGGTAATTAACTCTTCATGATGGTATCCATCACTATTTCTGGTAAGAGGAATGGACTAGGGGCCATCATCACATTTATGCTGATTTTTCTTGTAAGTAGTAGACACTGTGAACTGTGGAGGACCAAGAAAAACTTTTCTACATTTTATGTTTGAATTGTTGGACTGTGTTGATATAACTATACAAAGGGAAATACCTGAAGAGTTGTTAGAAATTTGACTTCTAAAGGATATTGAACTGAAGTGCTATATTCATGGGCGAGAAGTTTCAAGATGGCTTTGCTTTTTCTCTAAGTTATTCCTGAGCAGGATCCGGCGTAACGTTTACAAGTTAATTAAGCCTAAAAAGCCCATGAGAGTATCTCAGGCATGGAAAGCCAAGACACTGTGGCAAAAAATGACCTAAATGAAAGATCTCTGCCAGTGAGATCCCAGTGAAAAGAATGGGCCGTCAAAGAAGGAGGTACCTTTCTCTGAAGGGAGGAGAGAACTTCCACTTTGAATATGGCCTTGGCTAAATCAGGTCGGAGTTGGTGGAATCAAGAGGCTTCCATAGCCTTGGCAGCTCATGACAAGAGTTGATCACTGTGGCTTCTCAGTGCCAGCTAGGACTTGAACCGGTGCACGTATAGGATGCTGGCACTGCAGGCTGCAGCTGTACCCACTGTGCCACAGTGCTGGTCCCGAATTGATTATTATTGATAGCCCTTGACTATATTCTTGTGGATCAGTGCTCTTTTTACTTGTTGACAAGAGCCTCGGGTGATTATTGATGTCATAAATAAGAGTGTCCATTGTTAAATCAACAACAGGAGTCACTGTGCAGTTACTCCCCATGTAGGACCTCTGTCCTTAATGTGTTGTACTATGAGAATTAATAGTAAAACTAGTCTTCAAACAGCACTTTATACTTTGTTGAAATATTTCCTTAGTATAATTGATCTTCTGTATATAAAGATAATTAAGAATGAATCTTAATGAAGAATGGGATGGAGAGGGAGTTAGGAGATGGGATGGTTTGCGGGTTATGGAGGGAAGAAATGCTATAATCCAAAAGTTTTACTTTTGAAATTTATATTTACTAAATAACTTTTCTATTGCAAATGAGTTAATTAAGCTTCTTGGACCCACAGTGCAGGGAAATTGCTCTGTGGCCAGGAGCATCATTTCTGTCCTGCCTTTTTGAATATTGGTGATGGCACAGAGATGTGGCACATATTTGGCTGCTGCTTTATTCTCTTGGACATAGGACAGACACGCTCAAAAGATCATTACTAACTCTGATGTTCCCTTTGTGGATTCAGGATTCTTCTATATGCAGTAGTTCAAATATAGTTGAAATATACAACTGTCTTTGCATAAGAGCGAACACCAACTTAAAGGAATACCAGTCACCTTCACTGTGATTCAGAAATTCCCACTTAGGTCCATCAGGAGTGCCAGATGACCAGGAGCCAGGAGTGCTTGATAACCCTGTGGCTTCTCAGTGCAGCCATTTGCTGATTGCACCACAATTCGATGGCTGTAATTTTCCTTTCGCTATTAAGTTCTCCTCTTTAAATACCAGCACGCTGGAATTGAAAGGTTTTTTTTTTTTTTTTTTTTGGCCAAAAGCTGGTTAATCTGTCTGTCTGCATTGCATTATCACTATTTTTGGCAGAATTTTGTTCCAATCAGTTTTTGTCATGTTACCTTCTGGTGCAGTGAATTCACTGTAAGGCAGTCCAAATCTTTTTTTTTTCCTCTATTTATTTGAGAGGTAGAGTTACAGACAGTGACAGAGAGAAAGGTCTTCCTTCCGTTGGTTCAACCCCTAAATGGCCGCCATGGCTGGTGCACTGCACCGATCCGAAGCCAGGAGCTTCCTCCTGGTCTCCCATGCGGGTGCAGGGCCCAAACACTTGGGCCATCCTCCACTGCCCTCCCGGGCCACAGCAGAGAGCTGGACTGGAAGAGGAGCAACCGGGACTAGAACCCGGTGCCCATATGAGATGCCAGTGCCGCAGGTGGAGGATTAACCAAGTGAGCCTCGGCGCTGGGCTGACAGTCCAAATCTTAAACCTAGAAACAAGTCGACCAGTGTCTCTGAGTACAAACATATAGAGTACAAAAAACAACTTAAAGTATATAATGAAATGGACAGCTGTGACTTGATTTTTTAAAATATTTATTTATTTGGAAGTCAGAATTACACAGAGAAGGAGAGGCAGAGATGGGTCTTCTGTCCACTGGTTCCCTCTATAATTGGCTGCAATAGCTGGAGCTGTGCCGATCTGAAGCCAGGAGCTAAGAGCTTCCTCCAGCTTCCCCCATGTGCGTGCAGGGGCTGAAGGACTTGGGGCATCTTCTACTGCTTTCCCAGGCCACAGCAGAGAACTGGATTAGAAGTGAAGCAGCCGGGACTAGAACCAGTGCCCATGTGGGATGCTGGCACTGCAGGCGGTAGCTTTACCCGCTACACCCCAGTGCTGGCCCGGACTTGATTATTATTTATAGCCCTTGTCTGTATTCTTGTGGATCAGTGCTCTTTACTTTTTGCTTGTTGAACACTGTGTGTGGTGGAGCATTAACCCTGTGATTATAAAGTAAATTGAAAGTATGGTAATGCAAAAATTAAAAAGAACAAGGAAAGAGGAAGGAAGAATGGAGAGAGGGAAGAAGGAAAATGTTCTTAGACTTGATAATATGAAACGCATGAACTTTGTTCTCTTTCTATTAATAAGATCTCAAAGGATCACCAAATTCTTTAAAATGTTTGTACGTTGATGACATCTTACACAAGAGAAGTGGAGAGGCAGGTAGTACAACTAGGATTTTTTCCCGTCTTGTTCTGAACACTCCATTTTTTCCCACTACAAACTTAAGTGCTGCTCTGGTTCTGACTGGGATAGATTTGGCATGTTGCCAAATCTGAAACATTCGTCTTTGTAGATGAGAACCATTTTTAATCAACAGATTGTTTGCATTTCAGCTGTAGTTTTGGCCTTAAACAGTTTTTTCAAGCTTCACTTTGCTCACCTGTAAAATAAAAATTTAATGAATAATTATCAAGACAATATTGTTCTGGCTTCTTTCTTGTGCACACGAATGCTCATTCTATTTTTCATTTAAGGATTTATTTTTCTATTTGAAAGGCAGAGTTAAGGTGAGAGACAGAGATTGAGAGAGTTTCCAGCTGCTGGTTCACTTTCTAAATGGTTGAAATGGCCTGGGCCAAAGCCAAGAGTCGGGCCTCATGCCTCATCGGTGTGTCCCACATGTGTGACAGGGGCCCAAGTACTTGGGCCATCTTCTCCTGTTTTCCTAGGCACATTAGCAAGGTTCTGGATGGAATTGAAGCATCTGGGGCTCTTCCCAGTGTCCGTTTGGATGGCTGGGGTCACAGGCGATGCTTAACCCACTGTGCCATGATGCCAGCTCCCTGTTCTCCCTTGTAAAGAAACCTAAGTTGTGAAGTGCACAGAACATGCCCAGGCTTTAAACAGAGGTAGCACGAAGCCTCCCCATGCCGCTCTGCATCTATGGTATAGCACAATGGATTTTGCTTTTCTTACCTCTTGTAAGCAGTACTCAAAGAGTTGAACATTCCCAGATGTACAAGAGACAAACATAAAAGCAAATATTCTGGGTGTTTGGCACGGCAATTAAGATATGGCTTGGGATGCCATATGGCATCCGGATTAAAATATGGCTTGTGTTCATTTACATGGTATGATTCAGCAAAGCAATATTTATAATTAAATGCTAAATGATCCATGATCCATAGTTCTTATCCATTCTGTCTATATTAACTACTACAAATATGAGGAAACACATGACATTTGTCTTTTGACATATTTTTCTTCTTGAGTCTGACTTGTTTCACTTAACATAATAATCTCCAGTTGCACTCATTTTGTTGGAAATCTCAGGATTTCATTCTTGTGTGGCTGAGTAATATTCCATGGTGTATATATACCACATAGTCTTTATTCCATCATCAGCTGATGGACATCTAGGTTGACTCCATATATTAGCTATTTGAATTGAGCTTCTATGAACATGGGAGTACGTGTAACTCTTTGATTTCTTGATTTCACTTCCTTTGGATATATAATTGGGTAATATGGTAGATCTATTTTTAGTTTTCTGAGGAATTGCCATACTGTTTTCTGTAATGGTTGTGCCAGTTTATATTCCCACCAGTAGTATATTAGGGTATTTTTTCTCCACATCTATGATAGTATGACTTAATGGTGATGAGTCAGGAGTGAAATTGATATTGCTAGTCCTAAATGCTAGTTGTTAGAATCTTTATGCAAAATACCAGTAGGTAGCAAAACTTCCTTGGACTCAGTTTTCTCATTTTAGAATTTAGCCTGTTCAGAATATTGAATAAATTGTAGAATACCAGTGACAATGGAAAACTGTAAGCAACAGAAACATGAAAAATAGTTTAAAATTTACAGCACAGAACAGCAATATCCTATTTCCTGTTTCTTTAAAGTGACAAAGAAGAATTATTGTTAGCAGAACAAAATAATTACATAGTATGGTTTACCAGAAACATTTGTAATGTTAATTATGCAAGTGTGTATTATACATATATTGATCTTACTAGATAGATAAATTGAAGACAGTACATTAATGTTGCCAAGTGATGTTCTCTGAGAATTGGATAAAAAATATTTTTAATTTTCTCTTATAAATTTGATATATTATCAGTTCTAAATAAGTGAACATTTTTTTAACATGCATAGTAAAATACATTTTAAAAGTATTTAGAATTTCTGTTTCTCCATTTGTAATGTCAGATTATGAGCTGTAATAAGTTTTCAATAAATCTTTTTTAATTGTTTCAAATTGCAGTGGCACAAAGTGCAGGTTGTTTCACATAATGTGTTAAGATACAAGGAAACAGGACATTTAAAATAGAAATGAAAATTGATACTTGCACCCAGGAAACAAATGTAAAGTTTATAAAAAGAGTATATACACTTCTTTAAGTCAGTTGTGTTATCCTTTAATTATTAAAGCCAGATACACTATGCCAGAAATCCTCACCTGGAAGGTTTAGTATGCTTTCAAATGGTTCCTTTATAGTAATAGTAATAATAATAACTATTACTATTAATATTTTTCCATCAAAGCTTCCCCAATAATCGAAGATTCCAAAGCTCGTTAGATTCTTAAAAGCAAAAGGCTTGTCATTTTGTGTTGGTTTCCAGGTGAATTTGCATTTTAGATGTAAATAATTTGATTTTTTCTTTTTTTTTTTTTTGACAGGCAGAGTGGACAGTGAGAGAGAGACAGAGAGAAAGGTCTTCCTTTGCTGTTGGTTCACCCTCCAATGGTCGCTGTGGCCGGCGTGCTGCGGCCGGCACACCGCACTGATCCAAAGCCAGGAGCCAGGTGCTTCTCCTGGTCTCCCATGGGGTGCAGGGCCCAAGCACTTGGGCCATCCTCCACTGCACTCCCTGGCCATAGCAGAGAGCTGGCCTGGAAGGGGGGCAACTGGGACAGAATCCAGTGCCCCGACCAGGACTAGAACCTGGTGTGCCGGCGCCGCTAGGCGGAGGATTAGCCTGTTGAGCCACGGCGCCGGCCAGTAATTTGATATTATATATGTATGTATATATGTAATAGTATGTTCCCATTACAAGTAAATTCTGTGTTTTCACTCCAAACTCCTTTCAGTCATATGCGGTTGCTGGTTCTGTTTCTACTGTGACTTATTTTTACTCCAGACTAAACGAAACAAGCTTGAAATGTCTGAACTGTGGTAACCTAATCCTGAAATTATTAACGATACATGAACCAGATGGCAGCCCTCCAGGGTACATTATCTGACACAGATATCCGATTGGAAATTTAGTTTTATAAGCAGGCTATTTAATACCACACATCTTCTAGACATCCACAAAAAAACGAATTTCATGTGAAATTGTCTAGCGGCCAATCCCCAAGGAGCCTGACCCAAACGATAGGAAATAAAAAATGGATCAGCCAATCTGTAGCAGACAGCAGTACTTGTTAAATCAATAACATGAAAACTTTGCGCAGTGCCAACCATAAAATATGCATTGTCTTAAGAAGGTAGCATTTTATCTCATCGGAAGGTTTTTCATAACAGTGCATTGTGACCCTTGATTTATCTTGCATGTGGATGTTCTAGCCTAATAAAAAAACTTATTAGCAACCAAGGTGTTGCGATAAATCCATCGGGAAGCTGGAGAATATTTTTTTCAAGAGATTTGGACTCTTTTTAGACTGATGAAGTTTTATTTCTGTTGAATAGGGAGAAAACCCAGGTTCCATGCTGAGTGTCTTGGAAAATTCACACTAGGAGTGGCAGAGAGGTATGGAAACTTGTCTTCTGATAGAGCAAATTGCTTGGATCGGGAGGAACTCAAGTTGCTCTTTTTGAGTGGGCAACAGTTGTGGAAGTTAGTGGGTTCAGTATGAAAACTACTTGCTGCGCCTGTGTTTACTTTATTTGGTAGGTCTGTAGTTATGCAATAGGTTTCTTTCCCCTGCATTATAAAGACCATAACTGAAGCCACTCCAGGAAAATGGAACAAGCAGACTTTAAGTCATAGCTCAGATACATTTTAATAATCAATTTATAGTAAATCGCAATGTCAAGTTTATGTTTCATAGATAACAAAGCTTGCTCAAATTTCTTATTTATCTAATGGCTATAAAATATTTTCTACTAGCAACTGAGTTTTAAAAGTATTATATAGCATGACTGTTTATTTTAAAAACTTTTAACCAGGGAAGTCCATAATCATACCATTGCTAACCCTTTGATAGATTGTTTGCTCTTTTACCTGTTCATTTGTTTTTGCCTTGTTTAAGTAATTTAAAGACATGTATTGATCACAAAGTATTATGTGAGATGAGCTGAAAAGTATATTGTATGTTTTCTGCCTTCAAGTGATTTAGAGTGTACTGGAACATAAATATAGTGCTTTATATTTGGGAAATAACACACACACAAGGGAACTTGAACAAGTTTGTGGAAAATGGAAATAGACGTTAAGTATTTTGGGTGGTAGGAAATCCATACATGTTGGCCGGCGCTGTGGCTTAACAGGCTAATCCTCCCCCTTGTGGCGCCGGCACACCAGGTTCTAGTCCTGGTCGGGGTGCCGGATTCTTTTTTCTTTTTTTTGCAAACAGCAAGAGGTGGTTTATTTACGTTTTGCGCAAAACAGACCCCTGAGAGGTTGCCCCTCTTCCAGGCTAGCTCTCTGCTGTGGCCCGGGAAGGCAGTGGAGGATGGCCCAAGTGCTTGGGCCCTGCACCCGCATGGGAGACCAGGAGAAGCACCTGGCTCCTGGCTTCGGATCAGCACGATGCGCCGGCTGCAGCTGCCATTGGAGGGTGAACCAACGGCAAAAAGGAAGACCTTTCTCTCTGTCTCTCTCTCTCTCACTATCCACTCTGCCTGTCTTAAAAAAAAAAAAAAAAAACAAAAAAAAAAACAAAACACCATACATGCAAGAGAGATTCAGAAAGTTCATCCATCAAAAAATATATCTTAGGAAAAAACTATGCTAAGATTTCAAAATTTTTGGTAGCAAGATACTTACTTTTTTAATTCTAGGTTCCTGTGAGGTTTTTGAAGTATCCTCACATAGGATGGTGTATTTTATATATGTATGTGCGTGTGTGTGTGTATGTCTATGTAATGAATGTGTTTATATAAATATATTTAATGTCATCCTGATTTGTTTACAATATATGATCGCTTCCTCATTACAATTTTCATTACAGTATCATTTGATAGGCACTTAATATTTCATAGTATGTGTTGCTCAGACATTTTTGTAATAACAATACATAGGATGTTTGTGTTTATTTTTAGAAATTAAGGAATAAAATCTTGGCACCTGTATTTTGTACTTTAGAAAAAATTCCTAGGTTTAATACAACTGAGGAATTCCTTTCTGAAAATGTGGAAACTTAAATTATCAATATAGTATGTTAGGGTGACCATACAACTTTCATTCCAAAATTCTATATACTACTTAAAAATTATTGCTAGTGTTTTATTGCTATTTAATATATTTTGCTTGCTTTTTTGAAACATCTTTTTCATATTTTTAAGGGTTTGTTTATTTTGAAAGAGTTACAGAGAAAGTGATAGATGAGACAGAGATGGAGTAAGGGAGGGAGGGAGGGAGACAGATCTTCAAATTGCTGGTCCACTTCCCAGATGGCCACAATGGTCAGGGCTGGGCCAGCCTGAAGACAGGCGCTTCATCCAGGTCTTTTCATATGGGTGACAATGATGGGTCATTTTCTGCTGCCTTTTCCCAGGCCATTATTAGAGAGGTGGATTGGAAGTGGAGCATCCGGGACAAGGAACTGGCACCCATATGGGTGTCACAGATGCTAGCCTTACCTGCTATACAACAACATTGGCCCAGAATATTTTTATTCATTTTAAGAGTTTAAAATGTATAAATCCAGTGTAAAACTTAAAGCAACTATTTTGTTTCCATAGGTTTTTAGCTTTTTGTGAGCTGTAGCAATACATTTTTAGCAGTGAAACTATGGATTTTTAAAAATTTGTTTCGGTAGAATGATTCTGTGACTTGCAAACTCTTACTCATGTATCACTTTTATATGGTTTTAGTATTTTAAGTTCTCTTTTGAATACATGTGGGATTTATCCTGATGAAGTTTATGATGTGAATAGAACATAGTTTTTTCTCAACAAAAGGATTTCCTAACATTCCTATTTTTTGTTAAATAGTTCCTTTTTATTTCTATGCAAAACTATTAAACATGTTTTAGTAATTTTAATAACTTCAGCTACATACTAATGTGCATTTTTCAAGATAATTCGATGAAACCAAAAGTCGAGCACAAAGAAATGTGCTATAAACGATTGCCTTTTGTCTTTTCTCATTTGACAAGTCTAACTTTGAGAAACATTTTTTTTATTAAAGACCTTCAGTATATTTACTTTTTTCCAAAGAAAATGTTCCTAATTTTAGATAATTTTCAGCTGCTTTGACCCAAACTAGAAACTCATTTGTGGGATTTTTACTCTTACCTTTTTTGTCTTTGTTAGTAACGTATTTTATCAACCCTGTTTGTAAAAGCTTTGACTAAATGGATGCAGTTAATCCTGTCCTCTATTTGAGGATTTTCTCTAGAGGGGATTGTATGGATCGGATAAAATATGTATTTCAACTTATGCTGTGACAAGATGAATATCAGAAATGGTGCTTCCAGTAAAACATTTTTCTTTAAAGATTTGTCATAATCATTAGTGAGCAACTTAAAATGCCACAGCAGATATTATATTCTGATTTTTTGTTTATCAATAAGCAATTCTGGAGCCATTTTCTTCAACCTTTTTCTTTGCAGAACCCAGAAAATAAGGGGGTGGTACAAACAATGTTCTGTAAAGTTGTAACAGTTAAAACATAGAACTGTGAAAAGAGGAAAAAGGGAAAAAGCCAAATCATTGAATGAAGTGAGGTGAAGAGATGAAGTTATTGGAAAGGAATTCCAAAGATAAAATCACAAATGGGAAGAAAGCCTGAAGTGACTGTGTCACAACTCATGAAGAGTTGTTGAATTTTCTCAAATGCTGTTTCTGTATCTATTGAAGTGATCACATGATTTTGTCCTCCATTCTGTTGATGTGATAAATAACATGTATTAGTTTTATGTGTTGACCTATCCTTGTGTCTTAGGATGAATCTCACTTGAGCATGGTGAATGATATTTTTAAGAGATCTATTTATTAATTTATTTGAAAGACAGAGGTAGAGCAAGAGAGGTCTTCCATCCACTGGTTTACAACCCAGATGGCCACAACGGCTGGAGGTGCACCAGTCTGGAGCCAGGAGCTAGGAGCTTCTTCTGGGTCTTCAACATGGGTGCAGGGGCCCAAGGACTTGGGCCATCTTCTGCTGCTTTCCCAGGCCACAGCAGAGAGCTGGACCGGAAGAGGAGCCCCTGGCTTCAGGCCAGGGCTTTAACCCACTGCACCACAGCGTAGGCCCCGTGAATGTTGTTTTTAAACTGCTCTTGGATTAATTTTGCTAGTATTTTGTTGAGGGTTTTGCATCTATATTCATCAGGGTTTTGATTATAGCTTTGTGTATGTGTGTCTGATTTTGATATCAGGGTAATTTTTTGAAAGATTTATTTATTTGAAAGGCAGAATTAAAGAGAGGTAGAGGCAGAGAGAAAGTTGTCTTCCCTCCTCTGGTTCACTCCCCAGATGGTTGCAGTGGCTGGAACTGCACCAATCCAAAGCCAGCAGGTTCTTACAGGTCTTCCAGGTGGGTGTGGGGACCCAAGGACTTGGGCCATCGTGTATTGCTTTCCCAGGCCACAGCAGAGAGCTTGATCAGTAGTGGAGCAGCTGGGACTCGAAGAGGTGCCTGTATGGGATGCCAGCACTGCAGGCGGTGGCTTCACCCGCTATGCCACAGTGTCGGCCCTCTAGGGTAATTCTGACCTCATGGAATTTGTTTGGAAGAACTCTTTTCAATTTTAGAAGAATTGCTACTCATTCTTTAAATGCCTGGAAAATTTCAACAGTGAAGCCATTTGCTCTGGGCTTTTCTTGGTGGGAGACTTTTTATTACTGATTCAGTCTCATTATTGGCCTGTCAAGTATTCTAAATATTTATAATTCAGTCTAGGTAAGGTGTGTACATCTGGGAATTCATGTGTTTATTCTAGCTTATCAAATCTGGTCATATCGTTGTTCATAATACTCCTATGAACCTTGGTGTTTTTGTGGTGGCAGTTAAAATGTCTCGATTTTCATTTCTAATTTTATTCATGAGTCTTTGCTCTTGGTCTTGATAAGGTTTGCTAATTACCTTTTTGAAGGAATGGCCTTTCGTTTCCTTGATCTTCAGAATATCTTTAAATCTATTTTATTTATTCGTTCTCTGATATTTTCTTACGTTAATTTTAGAGTTGGCTTGTTCTTGTTTTTATAGTTCCCTGAGGCACATTGTTGGGTTGTTTGAGACCTTTCTACTTTTTGTTGATGACTGCTGTAACTTCCCTTTGTAGCACTGCTTTGTTCTATATTCTTTATGATTTGGTATGCTGTGTTGCCATTTCTTCTGGTATTTCTTCCTTGATCCATTGGTTGTTTGGGTGTAAGTTATTTAATTCCAGTGATTTTGTATAATTTTCGAAGTTTTTCTTTAACAATATGTAGTTTCATTAAATTGTTATTACTTTGAATTTTATAATAAAAAGCTTGTTGTAGGTGATTAAAATAAAACAATAGTCAACAAGACAATTGAAATAGATTTAAAATTTTTATTTATACTTCTGTGTTTACATACAAACTTCAATTTAAACAACATATATACACACACACACACACACACATATATAAACATATAGTTGTATTTTACTTTCCACCTCAATCCCATCCATCCTTTTGGTAGATATAACCCTTGTTCATCTTTACCATGTGTCTTAGTTTGCGCTACTGTCAAAGAAACACAATAGAATGGGTAGTACAAACAACAAATACTGATTTCTCACAGTGCTGACAGGGGGACATCTGAGACCAGAGTATCAGCATGGTTGGGTGGTTGGGTTCTGAGGAGGGTGCACTTCCGGGTTACAGACTGCTACTCCCTCACTGTAGCCTCCTCATCTGGCAGAAGGAGGGCCGAGAGCTCTCCAGGGGCTCTCATAAAAGCACCAGTTCCATTCATGGAGTTTGCACGGTCTTACCAAATCACCTCAGATACCTAACTCCTAATGCCATTACCTTAGGGATTAGTGTTACAACCTCCTAATATCAGCGAGGGAAGGGCACAAACATTCAAACTTTACCAGCTCTTATAAACTATCTATTGAGGCGCTCTGTATAGTGGAAATACAAACATAGCTACGTAGTAGTAGTATTTTAAAAGAACAAATGATCATGCTGTGTGTTGAAGCAAATGCTTTGTTACTGAAAACATTTCTTAATAGTATTTTGTTATGTATTTTAAGTGCTTATTTTTATTTTTTAGGATTGCCATTGTTATTTAAGCCTTTTGCTTAGTGGACCTCTCTGTCCATGTAGAATCTACGAGTATTTGGACTGTGAAGAAGCATGCATTAAAATGAATTGCCAGCAGAATCCATGGCACAGAGCACTCAAGAGGCTTTGAAGTCTAGTCTCTGGAGCTGTGCCTTCTTTTCCACTTCACAGTTGTGACTCCTTTGTCTTCACATTCTCTGGATTCACAACTTAGCTTCTGCCCTTGCTTATTAGAGACACAGTCCGTAAAACATTTGGTCAGTTGTCCTGGACTGCAGTGATTTTTTTATGATGCCCCCCCCCATTTGTTAGAGGACTCCCACAAATCTCAAATCATCTGTTAATCTTCCCCCATCGACTTCCCATCATTTCCCAGAGGCAACACAAGCCACTACAAACTTTGCGTTTTAGCATCCAGTTTGATGCATTTCCTCTTTTCTTTGAAGGAGGTCCAATATCATCACTCGCATGATTTTGATGTCTAGAGTATTGTGGATATTGTTTGCCAGGACACAAAGGAAATGGCAGCAAAAGAGGCCACAGCTGAGTAAACAACACTTGTTGCCCAATATATTGTGCACTGGATAAAAGGGTAGAGCAGTCTTGGCTGAGGCTTTATTTGGCTGGGATTTTAGGTTGGATGTACTTTGTCAGTTCGCATTGACTGAGAGCTGAAGGCATGATGAAAATACAAATGTTCATTGATATACACTGTTTATTGTAAAAGATCATCACACACACATACCATACACTTGTATTGATACACCATCCATGCATCATACATCAGAGATAAATGGGTTCCAATAAATTAGCAGTACTGTGGACACATGGTTGGTAGGTTATGTACACATGTATATGTTCTTGTGCAAATGCAGCTATGTTTCTAGCAAAGACTTGGAAGAGAGAAATGCCAATTCCGAGATGTTGAATGACTTACCAGATGGGGGCTGCTGAGAGAAACTAATCTCTTCAGTGCTTGCTTTACTGCATCTCCTACCTATTTTACCAACCATATTTCTATGAAGTCAACCTGGAGCAGCTGTTGGTTCTAGCAGTGAAAATGTTTGCACCCCACATCAGAGTGTGCCGGGAGGCAGTGCTGATGGCTCAGGTAATTGGGTATGTGTTACCCATGTGGGAAACCTGGCGGCTGTTCCCAGCCAGTTTTGGCTCCAACCCAGGCCTGGCTGTTTTGGACATTTGGGAGTAAGCCGGCAGATGGTTGGTCGGTCTGTCTTTCTCGCTCTTTCCCTCTGAAAGGTAAATTAAAAAATTAAACCTAGCACCTCAGAGACACATAAGCATACAATTTGAATATTACCTTTAAATATGTTGTTGAAATAAAAATTGACATTTTGGTGCATTAAAAATCATATGACTCTGGACTCAAGGAATATTTCTCTTCAGGCATATTCGAAATCATAGATGGGAGACTGGCTTTTATAGACCAACTGTCTTGAAGAGACTACCTACAGAATTTAGAGAAAAATTAAAGGAAATGTTGAGGATTAGAGAGCCGCCAAGGTTTAAGGAGCCAAGATCCCAAAAGAAGAAACAGGTGCAGTGAAACTGACAATGTGTACCACATTTCTCATCAATGCACTTTTCCCTTCTAAAGGGGATGACCAGGGTGGTCAGAAGTTGAGCAGTGTCTGTCAGTCTTGTAAGAAGGAAGAGTCCACACTCAAGGCTTCTGCTTTGTTCCCCCCAGGAGACTACACGCTAGGAGCAAAAAAGACTGTCTCAGCCCATTTGGGCTGCTGTAGCAAGCACTGTGGAGTAGGCAACTTGAAAATAGCAGAAACTTGTTTCTCAGCTCTGGAGGCTCAGAAGTGCAAGTTCAGTGTGCCAGCAGGTCGAGTGTCTGGAGAGGGCGTGCTTCCTTTTTCATAGGTAGCCATGGTTCCCCTGTATCTGCAGGTGGCGGAATAGGGTAAGGAGCTCTCTAGAGAGTCTCCCATGAAAGCACTAATCCTATTTTTGAAGACTTTGCCTGTATGACCTGATTCCCTTCCCAAAGTCCAGCTGCTCAGACCATAAATTTGGGAGATAGAATTCACCAAATGAGTTTAGGGGACCCACGACCTCAGACCATGCCACTGACCTTTTAAAGGAATAGCCTTCACAAAGTCTAAGGCCTTGTTTCTAACGCAGCTCAACACCAGATTGATGCGTTCACCGTGTCTGCCAGAGAGCTCTTCCAGGGACTCAATTAGCTCTGTAATCTTTCATATAAAATTCTGGTTTTCAATCAAATTACCGGTAATGAGAGGAAATGACATTATGTAACTGAAAACTATGGAAAGAACATAGAGATCAACAGGACATCCAGACGTTGCAGCTAATGAACAAAGAGTTTAAGGCAGCTGTGCACTGCAGTTGGGACGGCACCATTCACAAGGCCACTTGATCCAGTTTCTTTGGGCTGTCTCATCTTTAGAAGCCACTGGAGTTTACTTAATTTCCATTAGGTGTGGTTTTCTCTGGGTATGATTTTTTTCTAGTTATCTATCAATAGGCACCAAGAGAGCTTCCATCTGCTGGTTCACTCCCCAAATGCCCACAGTAGTCAGAGCTGGGCCAGGAGGAAATCTGGAGCCAAGAACTTGGCCCACGTCTCCCACTTGGGTGGTGGGAACCCAACTACTTCAGCCATCACCTACTGCCTCCCAGGGTGAGTATCAGCAAGAAGGCAGGACTGTGAGTGAACTTGGGACTTGACCACAGGCACACTTATGTGAGATGCAGATGTCCTAAGCTGTATCTTAACTTCAACGGGCACTTGCCCGTGTGTCTTTTCTTCAAATTCAAATGTCTATTACTGTCTTTTAAACATGCTATTTCAAGATTTTATTAATTTGAATTGATAAATTTATTTATAGATGGCACACACACTTCCATTTGGTGATTCACTCCCCAGATGGAGCAGGCTGGGACAATGGCCAGGGCTGGGACAGGTCGAAGCCAGGAACTTTATCTGGGTCTCCAAGGTGGATGACGGTGGCCTGTACACATAGACCATCTTCCACTGTAGGCCAACAGCAGGAAGCTGGATGAGAAGTAGAGCAGCTGGGACACAAACTGGCACCCTGATGGGATGCCAGTGTCACAGGTGGCAGTTTTTACCCACTACTCCATGACACCAGCTATATTACTCATCATGTATGTATTGGTAACTTATAACAACATGAGAAGAGGGGCCGGCACTGTGGCGTAGGTGGTAGAACCACTGTCTGCAGTGCCAGCATCCCATATGGCCCTGGTTCGAGTACCGGCTGCCCCACTTATTTTAAGGTATTTATTTATTTGAAAGAGTTACACAAAGGAGAGGCAGAGAGAGGGATCTTGCATCTGCAGGTTCACTCCCCAAGTGGCTGCAACTGCCAGCACTGGGCTGGGCTGGATCCAGGAGCCAGGAGCTTCTTCTGGGTCTCCCACATGGGTGCAGGGGCCCAAGGACTTGGGACATCCTCCACTGCTTTCCCAGGCCAGAGCAGAGGGCTGGATTGGAAGAGGAGCAGCTGGGACTAGAACCGGCATATGAGATGCTGGTACTTAAGGCAGGGCGTTAACCTGCTGTGCCACAGTGCTGGCCCCTGCTCCACTTCTGATCCAGCTCTCTGCTATGGCCTGGGAAAGCAGTGGAAGATGGTCCAGGTCTTTGGGCCCCTGCATCCACGAGGGAGTCCCAGAAGAAGCTCCTGGATTCAGATTGGCACACCTCTGGCTGTTGAGGCCATCTGGGGAGTGAACCAGTGGATGGAAGACCTTTCTCTATCTCAGCCTCAGCTCCAGCCTCAGCCTCTCTGTAGCTCTGCCTTTCAAATAAGTAAATCTTAAAAATCAGAGAAGATGCTTTTTTGAAAACTGCCATTTCCTTAGAGGGCAAGTCCTTCTGAATGTCGAATCCCCTTTGTCTTCACTGACAGTGAAGAGTTGACAGGGACCTAGAGGGAAAGTGACTCAGCCATTTTAATTGGAAATACTTAGGCATTTTTCTGTTGAGTTTGGGTGCCATACATAAAACTACATTAAAAGTGAAAATTGGGGAATCCTAGACACTTTTCATTCAGGTTGATGTTTCCTGTTAATAACATTGTCTCATTTGGACACTGATACTCAAAGCCACTGAACAGCTGGGAATTAGAGGAAGTGATCTTCTCCTGCAGAGCTTGGCTTAAGACACCTTCCCTGCATTTCTGAACCCATGTACAGTGACACGAAGTATGGAGCTGTGGTTGAGGTTCTAAGATACCTATAGGTGAATGGTTGAAATAATCTCACAAAGAGCATCACTCTGCTCACACTTCTGTAATAAATACAGATACCAGGTTTATTTTTCAAGTCCCGTGAACTACAGAAAATTGACTACTTGGAGGTCATCTGTTAGAAAGTGGGAGATCGGCCGGCGCCGTGGCTCAACAGGCTAATCCTCCGCCTTGCGGCGCCGGCACACCAGGTTCTAGTCCCGGTTGGGGCACTGGATTCTGTCCCGTTGCCCCTCTTCCAGGCCAGCTCTCTGCTATGGCCCGGGAAGGCAGTGGAGGATGGCCCAAGTGCTTGGGCCCTGCACCCGCATGGGAGACCAGGAGAAACACCTGGCTCCTGGCTTCGGATCAGCACGATGAGCCGGCCGCAGAGGCCATTGGAGGGTGAACCAACGGCAAAAAGGAAGACCTTTCTCTCTGTCTCTCTCTCACTGTCCACTCTGCCTGTCAAAAAAAAAAAAAAAATGGGAGATCGAAAGTCCCATGTAGATGACCTGTTTCCACTCTGTCTGATATGCTTTATTAGTTTGTCACCGATGCCCCACCACCATTTCTTTCTCTTTCCACTCCAGTGACATGGGCAATAAAGACATCCTGTCATGTGTGCAAAGGTGTGGATATATAGTCCTGGGTGCTCCAAGTTTAGGCCACTTTTGTCCTTTCGTAGCTACATACATCCTTTCCCTTTTGCGTAGCCGCATTGGCAGAGAAAGGTAACAGCAACTTTGACTCCTTTTCTGTCTTTTGGGGTTGATAATGGTAATTGTGGTCATACATTGCATCCTGTTCATCTTATGGAGGTGATCACAATTCAGATAAAAAGCAAATGCCAAAACACAGCTATAAGCACTGACTCAGGGAATGGATGTGTTGATTTTCTTGACTGTGGTCATCATTCTCTGTGTATAAATACATCATGTTGTATCCCTTAAATGTATAATATTTTTATGAAAAGATGGAAAGCAATTCTACCAAACACAGTAAACACAAAGTGAGGGAAGGAGAATGACAAAGAATGATCTCTTGGTCATTTAACTCGTGAATTTGGACCAACTCCTTGGTCATACCAGGTTTCAGTTAACCTCTGTCAGGTGCTGTGAGTTCTCAGTACTCCAGATATGGGAATTATCTGGAGTGAAGAGTTGGGTAAAAAGGAGAGCCTCCTTTCATGTGTGTGACAGTGAAATGATCAAATCTGTAGCAGCTTGAACATAGTTAATGTAGAATTGGATGATGCTTCAAAAATGTTACATGGATATATTCTTTATTTGATCTTACTTCTCCTTTTAATGGAGGAGTATACAGGATAAAAAAATGGAGATCTAGAAATACATCACCCTTTCAGAATGCCTTAACATACTGTATAAGATAATTACTTTGGGTTAAGAGGATTTTATTTTTCCAATCCATTTCTCTGCTAATGGTTTGGGAAAAGTAGTGAAAGATGGCCCAATGTCACCTTCGTGGGAGACCTAGATGAATCTTCTGGTTTTGGCTTCAGCTACCCCCTTGCCCAGCTTTTTATTTAAAAATTGTTATATAATAGGGATTATATTCAGTATGCTTTTGAAGCATTGTCATACTCACTTGTATTTTGTTTGCTGTGGTTTGACCATGATTTGGCTCATGGACTCAAGCAAGACTTGCTGCCCTAATGTCAGAAGTTAATGGCAGTGAGAGGGTGGGAACTTAATCCAGTTAGGGTGTCTGGAAGGAGGGTTCAGTGGGAGGCCCCCAGGATATTGGAGGCACGCGCCATCTGAAAGTAATTCTCAGAGGGTTGTTAAGACACCTGAGTTCGGCTGAACTGCTCCCTTGGCTTCCAGGCTGGCTATGTGGTTGTTCCTCAGCACGTGCTCCACCGTTCTAAAGACAGTGGGGCCACCTGAACTTCGACTTGAACCTCCTGAACTACAAGCCAAAATAAACTTGTTTCCTTCCTAAGTAGGCTGTTTCAGATGTTTTGTTTTAGTAACAAATTGACTAACTGTTACACATTTGTCCGCATGCAAATATGATATTTAAAAAACTGATGTATTGAGAAATTTTATATAGTTGAATAATTTAACATAACACTGGGATTTTTAAACTTATGTACTTGAAAGGCAGAGTTAGAGCGAGAGTGAGAGATGTTAAATCCACTTGTTCACTCCCCAAATGGCCATAACTGCTGGGTCTGGGCCAGGCATTAGGCAGGAACCAGGAGCTTGTTCCAAATGCCCATGTGGGTACAAGGGCTGGACTTGGGCCATCTTTTGCTGCTTTCCCAGGCCATTAGCAGGGAGCTGGGTCTGAAGTAGAGTAGCCAGGTGTCAAACTAGTAGCCATATGGGATGCCCGCATTGCAGGTAGTTTAACCTGTTACCCCACAATGTGGTATATATACACAATGGAATACTACTCAGCTGTAAAAAAAGAAATCCTGGTTTTTTTTTTTGCAATAAAATGAATACAACTGGAAACAAATATAATAGGATTATGCTTTCTATTATTATTTGGCTATATAATTCATCCCAATTTTATTTTTTAAAAGCTTTTATTTAATGAATGCGAATTTTACAGGTACAACTTCAGGAATATAGTGGTTCTTCCCCCCCCCCCCATACCCACCCTCCCACCCCAACTCCCATTCTACCTCCTAATCCCTCTCCTATTCCATTCTTCATTAAGATTCATTTTAAAGTAACTTTAAATACAGAAGACCAATTCTATCCTATGTAAAGATTGCAGCAGTTTTGCATCCCTCCCCCCGCTCATAACTTATATAGTACTGTTTGAGAACAAGTTTGGCTGTTAATTCTCATAGTACAACTCATTAGCAGCAGAGATCCTACATGGGGAGTAAGTGCACAGTAAATTCTGTTGTTAATTTAACAACTGGCTCTTCTGTGATGTCAGTGATCACCCAATGCTCTTGCTATGAGCTGCCAAGGCTATGGAAGCCTTTTGTGAACACAAACTCCGTTAGTATTTAGATTAGGCCATAAGCAAAGTAGAAATGCTCTCCTCCCTTCAGAGAAAAGTACCTCCTTCTTTGGTGGCTTCTTTCCACTGGGGTCTCACAGACATCCTTCTTATAGGCTATTTTTTGCCACAGTGTCTTGGCTTTCCATGCTTGAAAAGCTCTCATGGGCTTTTCAGCCACATCTGAATGCCTTAAGGGCAATTCATCCCAATTTTAATGATTTCAGACAGGTGTGTCTTTGCTGTGTTTATTTCTGTAGTTTTCTATCTTCTTCATTGTCAAAATTCCATATGCCATTTTTTAGTCTTCTCAGTAAATATCAGTCTCCACGTTCCTGCTCAGTCTCTTTCTTCCTTACTGATTTTCCCTGTCTCTCATTTTTTCTACAGGTCTCTTGTGAACTTGGTAACAACTTTTTTTTTTTTTTTTATTCAGTAGTGTATTTGGCTGATTTCTCTGATTCTGGGAATTGAGCCTTATAGATAATAATCTTTAGTAAATGTAGGGGTCTTTAATTTTCATGATGAAAAAACTGTGACCTGTTTTCAGATGGCTGTATCTGATATTAGAAGTCTCTGATAAAATTGAAAAGTATATTCAGATCCATGGGAAAAGAGACTGTCTCAACACATCATAGAAATAGAAAACATTCTCAGTAATCATTCCTTGAGTAAAGGAAGACTTCTGGAAAATTCCTTCAGAAAATTCCAAATTTGTTTGGTTGAAAGGTCCTAAAGCTAAGGACTTGTTTATTAGACTTTTGAAAGTCTAAGAGCACATGAACATTTCCCCCAAAGGATAGCATGATCTGGAAACTTAGCAGAGGAAAACGAAGATAACAAGTTTGGTTAATCACACGTTGCGAGTGGTCAGTTTTAGCAAACACTTGACTTCATTTTTCTGAAATGCAGTGTTTTACTTAGCTGAAAACATTGGCGAATGGAAAGTGTTTGGAAATTAATGCCAGTTGAATAATTATTTAATAAACCAATGATCAAGTTATTATTGGAGATGTACTACGTGCACAGCACATCCCAGGTGGTATGAAGAAAGTGGCATTCAAGTTACAATATGTTGTTGCTACCCATGGGACATCTTGCTGTCAGATTACAACTGTTTGCTGTCAAAAAAAGGTAGCTCATTTTAAAACAACTGTCGTGTATTTTTTTTTTTTTCAGCTTGTATATGGGCACTGGAGATAGCAGGAAAAAGCAGGACTGTGGTAAAGCAGTGTAGTTGAAGACAAATAATTCCTCTAAAGAGGAACTACTGATGAACAAAAGTCTCACTAGAACAAAACAAGAGAGAGAGGCAGTATGAAGGGTTTTTGATTTTCCTTATGGGGAATAGCAATTAAGAAGTTAGAAACCTACAATAAACACCACTAAGACATACCAGTCTTTCTTTAAAGGGTCAGCTATTCTCACAGCTTCCTCCAGGAACCAAAGAAGTGTGAGACAAAGAATGCCTATAGGAAAATAATTTTTGGTGTTTCTAGCAATGCCAGATAAATAAAATACTCTGAAATAGCCTTAACATGGAATGCATGCAAATCTTACATGCAATATTAGCTAAATTCTTTAATGCCAGTATTAAGCCCAGAAGAAATTTGAGAGATTAGCAAGAGCCAAATGATGATGAGTAACTTGAAAATTAAACTGGAATGGAACTCTAAAATGCATGTGTTCTTTGGGGTTTGGTGAGTTATTATAGATCTTAGGCACAAAGGAATGTGAGTAGTGAGTGTGAGGAGAAGAGGTTTTGGGAGTGTGATAAAGGGGAATTCCAGTTTAAAAATCTCCCCAAATTCTGAGCTTCTTCAAGGTCTGCATCCTTGAACATAATGCAACTTCTGCCATTGTCTGAAGATGTTGACAGGCAAGCTTGTCTTTTTGGCTTATATTTTAGAAGAATTAAAACAATCTGTGAAAATTTGTTATCCCAATCTTCATATGGGTTTTAAACATAAAAAATATAAAAAACATAAACAGTATTAAAAATGGTTTTGGGGGTTGGTGTAAAATTTTTATATGCATACTTTTGCCCATAGAGGCAGTCCAATGAAACCTTTTCTTCTAGTGATGTGATTTCCAATGTATTATAACATTTATAAAATTATTAATGCATAAGTTATATAGATATAATGGGGTATTACAATATTTAGGAACAAACACATTTTAAAAATGAATTACAGAGGCAGAGACAGAAAAAGAAGGGAGAGAGAAAAAGGAGAAGGAAAAATGAAGCTAGAAAGGGAGGAGGAGGAGAATGAGAAGGCAGGAAGGAGGAAGGGGAAGAGAAGGAAAAGGAGGAAGAGAAGTGGAGTTGATGATGATGTTATCCTATCCCCTGGCTTATTCCTCAAATGCCAATAATGGACATTGCTGGGGGGCCAGACAGGAACTGAGAACTCAATCCAGATCTCCTATGTGAGTAGCATGGGCCCAATAACTTCAGCTGTCACTTCTGCCTCCTAGGGTGTGTGCTAGCAGCCAGTCAGAGTCAGGGACTGGTGCCTGGTCTGAAACCCAGGTACTTGGAAATGGGATGTGGTTGTCTTAACTGCTAGGCTAAGTGTCTTCCCATGCAATAGATTTTTGACATTCTTGGGCATGTTGTTAGATATTGTAGAATTAGCTAACTAGTGCTTACTATTGTAGAACTTTTTATGTGGTTTAACATGTTGCGTTTTCCTGAGGTGCTTTATTTCAAGTTTTACCATTTAGTCATCACCATGTTATCTTAGTATCATAGTACTCATAAAACCCTCTATACCAGGCTGACAAATATGCTCATTTTGCTTTAGCTGTTTTCTTCCACATTTGTGCTATGATTTGAAATACAATACAGTGACCTATGCAGTATTTGCAAATGAGCCCTGGGTTTCCTGGCCTGTAAAGAGGCAGTAGTTGCCTGGAATTGGTAACCAGAAGAGCTGAATCATGGTCTTTGTGGTGTTAATGCATAATACTTTCTACTGTGTTGAAACATTCGTGACCTGCTTTCACTTTCTGATCAACTTTTCTCCTCTCTGAGAAATTTATAGATGTTTTGGTGTAATCTCCAGTTTTCTTTTTTTTTTAATAGAAAGCTTTTATTTAATAGATAAAAATTTCATAAGTACAACTTTTGGATTATAGCAGTTCTCCCCGCCCCCCCCCCCAAACACCCCACCTCCTACTCCCTTCCTATCCCATTCTTCATTAAAATTCATTCTTAATTATCTTTATATATAGAAGATCAACTCTATACTAAGGGAAGATTTCAATAGTTTGCACCCAGACAGACACACAAAGTATAAAGTACTGTTTGAAGATTAGTTTTACCATTAATTCTCATAGTACAACACATTAAGGACAGAAGCCCTATGTGGGGAGCAAGTGCACACTGACTCCTGTTATTGATTTAACAATTGACGTTCTTGTTTATGGCGTCAGTAATCTCCCAAGGCTCTTGTCCTTACCAGCTGCCAAGACTATAGAAGCCTCTTGAGTCCACAAATTCTAACCTTATTTAGACAAGGCAGTAATCAAAGTGAAAGTTCTTTATTCCCTTCAGAGAAAGTTACCTCCTCCTTTGATGGCCCCTTCTTTCCACTGGGATTTCACTCAGATCTTTCATGATGGTCATTTTTTGCCACAGTGTTTTGGCTGTCCATGCCTAAGATGCTCTCCTGGGCATCTTAGCCAGATCCAAATGCCTTAAGGGCTGATTCTGAGGCCAGAGTGCTGTTCAGGGCATTTTTCATTCTGAGTCTGCTGTGTGGCCTGCTTTCCATGTTGGATTGTTCTCTCCTTTTTAATTCTATCAATTATTATTAGCAGACACTTGGTCTTATTTATGTGATCGCTTTGCCATTTAATCCTATTTTTATGATCAGTTATGAACTTAAAATGATCACTTTAACTAGTAAGATGGCATTGGTACCTGCCAATTTAATGGGATCTGGAGTTCCATAGCAAGTTTTTAGCTTTACTCTTAGTGGTAAGTCTGAGGGAACATGTGCCGAATTGTACATCTTCTCCCTTATTCCCATTCTTTTTTTTTTTTTTTTTGACAGAGTGGACAGACAGAGAGACAGAGAAAGGTCTTCTTTTTTGCCGTTGGTTCACCTTCCAATAGCCGCCGCGGTCGGCACGCTGCGGCTGGCATACCGCACTAATCCGATGGCAGGAGCCAGGTGCTTCTCCTGGTCTCCCATGGGGTGCAGGGCCCAAGCACTTGGGCCATCCTCCACTGCACTCCCGGGCCATAGCAGACAGCTGGCCTGGAAGAGGGGCAACCAGGCAGAATCCGGTGCCCCAACTGGGACTAGAACCCGGTGTGCCGGCACCGCAGGCGGAGGATTAGCGTAGTGAGCCACGGCGCCGACCGACTACTAAATTTTTTAAAACATATTTACCAGAATCAAAATTTTAATGTAGGAGTAGCCTTTGTGGGTATTTGTTTCAATAATTATTTTTTATTTTGTCTATCATACTGATTGGTTTGTTATTGTCATTTGGAATTAGCATATAAACTTTGTGTATATTTGTGCTCATGACAGAAGAAATCTGTCATCAAAACTTAGGTTCTTAGGCAAATGATGAGAATGCCACAATCACATAATTGATCTACAGCCTTATTTTCTCTGTACAATGATTTTCAAGGAAACAAAGTTTTATGACATAATGACAGCAGAACATCAAAGTTATACACAAACTTAGCATCAACTAGACTGGTGTGAGGATTGAAGCATGAATAAAAAGAGTAAATGAATACTTTGATAGAAAGGCATGCTGGGGGCCGGTGCTGTGGCTCACTTGGCTAATCCTCTACCTGTGACACCGGCACCCCGGGTTCTAGTCTAGGTTAGGGTGCCGGTTCTGTCCCGGTTGCTCCTCTTCCAGTCCAGCTCTCTGCTGTGGCCCAGGAGTGCGGTGGAGGGTGGCCCAAGTGTTTGGGCCCTGCACGCGCATGGGGGACCAGGAGGAAGCACCTGGCTCCTGGCTTCGGATCGGTGCAGCACCAGCCTAGTGGGCATTTGGGGAGTGAACCAACAGAAGGAAGACCTTTCTCTCTGTCTCTCTCTCACTGTCTATAACTCTCTCTGTGTCTCTCTCTCACTGTCTAACTCTGCCTGGAAAAAAAAGGCATGCTGGGAAAGCAATGGAGAAAAATTTGCATAATAGAATTACGTGTTAGTGATCCTTTGTCCAGACTTAGCTATGTCTAAGCTCTAGGGAGCAAGGGACCATGAGTACACACTGAAAGAATGATTGGTGTGAATAATCCTTGTGAAAGTTATGAAAGCAAAGGGACATTTCATGAAAAAGTGAGAAAGCAGTTTTGTGACCCGAAGGTCATTCTTGAAGGGATTCTCAAATCAGCAGGTAGCTTCTGTGCCATGAGATCTGGTCATACGTATCAAGAGAGCGCTATCCATTGTGAGAGGAAGCACAATGGTGACAAATGCCTTCAACTTCACATCAAAGACAATACCCAGAAACTGAGGTTGGAACAAAAATGAGACCTCAGTGTTGAAGTTCTGAGTCTTATTTTCTATTTTCATTATAATTAATTTTTAATAGTTTCAATATGATTTATAGATACAAGTCGAAGAACATAATGATATTCCCCTCCTCCCATCCTTTCTCCCTCCTGCCCTTCTTTCTTCTACCTTTTTTAGTTTTTGAAATAACATTTTAAATATGTATTACAGTAAAAAGGCTTAATACGTCACCAAATGAGAAGTTTAACAAGTAAAAAGCACAAAGACTCTAGTGGGAATATAGAAAATGGTAATAAGCAATAATAGATTGTATAAATAACCATTTTGCATATACAGTTATTTTGTCTATTAATCATTCATAATTTCTTTCAATGACATATAACCAATAACAGTGTAACATCTAAGATTTTCTGTGTGGTTATAACAAGTTCATTTAGACTTTAGGCCATTTCCTCTTAACAGTTTATGCATAAGAATAACTTTATGCAGATTGCAATGCAAATAATTACATATGACATTTTTTACCTTGTAGATTGTTACTGGTTAGAGCTATTTTAGATGCACGTGCAGAAACTATATTTGAATTAGCTAAAGGGATAATTATTGGCCTAAAGAAATGCAGAAAGGGAGGGTGTGTTTGGCTACATGGGCATCTGTAAGTAGGAGATTTGCTACCCCTCTCCACACCTCTTTACCGCTCTATACCAGTTTTCATGCTTCTCCCAACTCTCATTTGCTTAATATAATTGATTATTTACACTTTGGAAAAAGTTCATAGAATTTTTTACCCTACATATGTACACACACAGATAAATCCCTGATCCTCAAGAATTCTTCTTTCTCCATGCTATCCTGTTCAAAGTAAGTAAATAGTACAAAATACACACATATTTAGATACTACACTTGATCTTAGCCAAAAGGCTGAGAAGTGATTATATACATATTGAGTTAGTGCTTTATGAAACCTGAGAGTGCATATGTGTGCTTTCATGTGCCTGCACAAAACCTTGGAGGGGTGAATGTGGGACTGGTAATCGTGACTGTTCTGCGAAGCAGTGGCTTGGTGTGAGCAGGAGAGAAGGCATTCCCTTTTTTATGCTCTATAGCTGTGCTTTGCTTAATCCCAATATACCAAAATAATGCATTTTTTTTGTTACATGCTTACAAATTGCATAGCTTTGTAATTTCTTGGGTAGTTTTAAATTCCAAAAATAGACCCAACACAAAATAAAAAGGGGCTTAAAATGGGAATAGAATTCATAATGCAAAAATGGAAGCATATGAACATTTTTTCAGTAGATTTTTAACCAAACACAAAGTGTAAGAAATGTGGATATGCATGGTGTTGCCTCACTGGTTGTCATGGTGATAATATCTAATTTGTTCCATATTTTCTATCCAACTAATGTGTGATGCTACCAGAGGCTTGCATCTAGCTTGTTGGGCCTTCTGGAAGAGATTGACAAATTCATGGAGAGACAAACACATGTCGACATAGGATTACTGGTTCCCCTGATTTCTTTGCCTGCATGTTAGTCCTTGTTAAAGGACTAGTTTTGTCTACAACTCAGGCATTTGTAGCTTCCCTCAAAGTCTGCATAGGAATATTGTTTTCAGATGTGAAGTATGGGCAGGAAGCACACTGTTTGCAAAATAGACAACTTGATTTCTGATCTCTGCTCTCGCATGTACATTATTTTATCATTTATCTACACCTCTACGGTTTACAAGTTTTTTTTCATGAAAACTGTTCTACTTAATCTTCATAACCACTATGTGAGATGTGTAGTACTATCGCTTCCATTTTCAAGATAGAAATCTCATTGAAGAAAAGGTAAATTACTTGCACAAAGGGAGAACCGTTTATAATTGGAATTGCAAGAGGAATGATACAAACCTAGGTTTGCAGACTCCAAGCCCAAAGATGAAGATGCTATTGCCTAGTTTATTTTGCCTTTTCCAGACAACATGTAAAATGAAGCACTGAAAGAATAATAGAGCAGATATGTACAGTAGTCACATAGATAAAAAAATCAGATACAGATACAGTTCAAAGTACAACTCAAGACTGATGTGTCAGAAGGGACAGGATAATCAGACACTGCAAACAGAAATAGTGAATTTCTTAAAAACAATGATCAATGCTTAGTAAAGAAATATTGTTGATTGTTCTCAACTTGGTAGTATCTACAACAAAGTTGCTACTGTGTTTAAAATTAAACCTGAATGTATTCTAATTAAGCCTTCATAGAAGTCGGGGTTCTGCTATAGCTACTCTTGTCTAATATGGACTTGGAAGGGCTTGACCAGTGAATCCAACTGTCATTGTGCACTCCGGTCATCTTGATCTTGTGCAGACATGAGGGTTTGAGTCCAAACTCAGGAATTTTGATTAAATTTGTTCATGAGCTGTTACACTGGTAACCTAGTAAGCTTCCAAGGCACATAATGGGGAGGATAAATGTTGAGGGAAATTATTTTTCATTTAGGGAAGATACTGGCTCACTATAACATAAAATCTTAATGTGGAACTCTTTCATGTGTAGTACGTGTCAATTCAAAATATTTCAGTGAATATTATCACATTTCATTTTTGCTATTTTAAGAGGTTATTTGCTTATGTCTTGATTTTACATATTGCTGATACATGGCTACCATCAACTCCTTCCTCCAAACTCATTTAAAAATGACCTTCCAATATTATTATGGATATAAAGCTCAGTTAAGAGAATTCAGTATTACTACAAAATAGCAATAATGCTACACTTACCATGTTAGATCACAGTGATCAGTTTTTTTTATTAAACTTTTATTTAATGAATATAAATTTCCAAAGTATAGCTTGTGGGTTACAATGGCTTCCCCCCTCCCATAACTTCCCTCCTGCCCGCAACCCTCCCCTTTCCCGCTCCCTCGCCCCTTCCATTCATGTAAAGATTCATTTTCAATTCTCTTTATATACAGAAGATCAGTTTATCAGTTTTTTTTTAAAAGCAATGGCAATGAGTAATTCTGTATCGTCTGAGTAGTTATGAAAAAAATGACAGGTCACACAGATGATTTCATGTACAAAGTTTCTTTTATCTTCCCAAACATTTTTCAAAGACTTAATTTACTTACTTGAAAGGTAGAGTGACAGAGAGAGCAAGCAAGCAACCTGCCATCTTCAGGTGTTCTCCCCAAATGGCCAAGCCAGTGATGTGCCACACCATTCAGGGGCCAGCAACGCCAGCAGAGCCTCCCACATGGGTGGCAGGGTCTAAGCACTGGGGCCATGTTCTTCTGCCTTCTCGGGCGCATTCGCAGGGAGCTGAGTCAGAACAGCCAGGATTCGGGCTGGCATTCTGATATGGGATGCCTTCCTTCAAGTGCTACACACCAGCTTTCCCCAATCTAACAGATTTAGATTTAAAAATATAACTGCTTACGATGTGGAAAGCATAGGCACATTGCCAACACATCAGGTTCAAAACAAATGATAAGAATTCATGAAAGAATAAGGTGATGGGGCTGCAGAAAATGAGAAATGTGGAGAAAAAGGAAAGCTCAACAGTGTTAGATGTGTCAAAAATAATTTTCTCTTAGGCACAATAAAGTGGCTACAATGGAAGTATTGCAGTATTGCAGCAAGAATCTTGGCAATTTGGATTTACCAATTAAGACTGTGAACAAAATAGAGTATTGAGCTTTCTTCTTTAAGCAACACAATGAACCTTGAAATGGTAAGGAGGAAAAATTAGTATGTGCATGTGAAGGGGCAAATATACCAAGCTATTGCTGGTCATGATTCAGAAACTGTTTGAGGCTTCTGTGTCTGAACTTGTAAACAACGTGCGGCTTCGCCAAACTGCCAAGAATCTTAAGTCCAAGAGACAATAGCAGTCAGTTGTAACCTCTTGGCACCTCTCTGAACAAGCTACTTAAAGGCTTCACATGAAGTTAGATAATTGATGTTGTTTTACAGGCTTCAGAATGTTTAAGAAGCATTGACAGGAAGGAGGAACCCCTATCTGGGTAAGATAAACTTTCATGAGATATTGTAAACCAAGACACAGGGTGAAGTTATTTCAGAAATGGGTACAAAGTAATGCTCTTGTTAGTGCTGAACAGGATTTATGATTCAAATACAGATGCATCGATTTATAATATAGTGTATGCAGTAACGAAGAGAATCAATGGGATTCAAGCACAGGCATTGGGATGGGAAGTTTTGAGAATAAAGACTGACACGGGTTTGAAGATGGTGAGTTCTAGGTTCTGAGGTTGAAGAGTGCTCCAAAGCCTTTATGAAGACATAGCTTTACATTTTCCCCTTCTTGCTCTGTAGTGACATTTTATTGAAATAACAACATATTAGAATTCATGCATTTCTGGTGCATTTTCTACTATGTATTATAAAATATGAAAAATGTGCTTTAGTGCATTAATCATAAATTTTTCAAATTTATTCTAAGCTTTATATCATTTTCACTAAAGCCTTTATTCTTATGCATGGTACATAGCTACATAGCTAGCTGAATAAACTTTAATTTGTCATGACTTAACTGTTAGTACTGCCCATTTTTTCTTTTTTTGAGATCTTAAGCCTTCTTTAGAAAAAAGGTTTATATATTCATTTGGAAGGCAGAGTGGCAGGGAAAGAGCAAGAGAGTCAGATACCTTCCATCAGCTGGCTGACTCCTGAAATGGTAGCTATGGCCAAGACTGGATCAGACCAAATCCAAGAGCCTGGAACTCCATCCTGTTGTCCTTTGTGTGTGGCAGGGCACCAAGCACTTGGGCCATCTTCCTCTACATTTCCATGTGCATTAGCAGGCATAGCTGCTCTGTTTCTGATGTAGCTAATATGAACGTTAAGGCAGCAGAAGATGGTCCAAGTACTTAGGGCCCTGAAGTGGGAGACCAGGATGGAGTTCCCAGCTCCTGGATTTCATCCTGGCTAAGCCTTGGACATTGCTGTCATTTTGGAAATGAACCTATGTGAATGGAAGATCTGTACGTGTGTGTTTGTGTATGTTCTCCTCTCTGTTTGAAATAATGAAACAATCTTAAATAAAAAAGGAGTGGATCAGCTGGGACTCAAATTGATACTGATACTGGATGCTGATGTCAAAAGCCACAGCTTAACCTACTGTGCCACGATGCTGGCCCCAGGACCTAAGCCTTTATACATTTTTAATTATAAGGAAATTTTGTTTTGTTTTTATTTTGTACCAATATTCACTGACATTTGTATATTTGTTCTTACATACGGTCTCTCATTGTATGAGGTACGATTTTCATGAAGTCAACTGGAACCATGAACTGGTGGACACTGAGTCCTCTTTGCTAGTTTATAGTGTAAGAACAAGAAGGCAGAGTGCCATCTTGTTTGATCTTCAGTAGAAACATATATTGTGCAACTCAGATATTCTGCTGCTGAGTGCAGGTCAAGAATGCACTACAGGTATTGATTTTGGGGTGAAAGTGCATTTTAGCAAGAGAACGCATGGATATGAAATCTGAGATTAGCAGTATCAATTGTATGCCATTATATATATCAAAATAGTGGGATATTAGTATACATCCAGAATGCATCACTCAGTAAATACACTTAATTTTTTTAAAAATTGAGATGAAATTCATGTAACACAAATTTAAAACTCAAGAGTATTTAGTACATTCACTGTGTTGTGCAATTATCACCTTTATTTAGTTTCAAAACATTTTCATTCTCCTAACTTAAAGCCTGGTACCCAATAATTCTTATTGAATTCACTTCCCATTCCTCTTCCCATCAACCATTGGCCACCACTAATCTAATTTCTGTCTCTATGGATTTATCTATTCCGGTAAGATTTTTAAAGTAGCAAAATCCAACTTAATGTCAAAGGCTTTGGAAAACTTTAATTTCAAAGTACAGATTGTGGAAAAATGCCTTTCTTTTACTCAGATGCATTAATTTAACTGATAGGAGAAATATGAATTGCAGTTGTTAATGATATAAAGTGGATCTTTCTCATTAAAAGTTGGTTAGGTTATAATGAACTTAGAGTGACATTTTCAGAATAGAAATCAGTCAAGAATAATCACTTGAATTAACTTGACTCAGGCATATCATCTATGAAATTGAAATCTTCCACTGTGCACAAAGGAGCAATGTGACCCTTCCCTGGAGCACACATAGGAAATGTAAGGAAATGTCCTAATGTATGTTAGGCCTTTTTTTTTTTTTTTTTTTTTTTTTGACAGGCAGAGTGGACAGTGAGAGAGAGACAGAGAGAAAGGTCTTCCTTTTGCCGTTGGTTCACCCTCCAATGGCCGCCGCGGTAGCGCGCTGCGGCCGGCGCACCGCGCTGTTCCGATGGCAGGAGCCAGGTGCTTCTCCTGGTCTCCCATGGGGTGCAGGACCCAAGGACTTGGGCCATCCTCCACTGCACTCCCTGGCCACAGCAGAGAGCTGGCCTGGAAGAGGGGCAACCGGGACAGGATCGGTGCCCCGACCGGGACTAGAACCCGGTGTGCCGGCGCCGCAAGGCGGAGGATTAGCCTAGTGAGCCGCGGCGCCGGCCATATGTTAGGCCTTTTGACTTGCTCAAGCAGTGATCTCTCTGGTGTAAAAGTGATCTGTGAGGAAGTAGGAAAAGGAGCATAAAATTTGTATCTAATTTCATCCTTTGCACAGAGAACAAAGTATGCTCCCCTCTCTTACTTTTGAAACACTATAACTACATACACATTTATTTTGATTTATTTAAAAGGAAAACACCTAAAAGTGATGTCTTATTTCAAAATGTATCATAAGTGGTTAGTATCTGTTGAATGAACATTGCAAAACATTGTGAAGAGAGTTTTAAAATAATAGTGCTTGGTGCTACAAATCAAATACAAAACATTGCCTGTATCTTTATGTCCAGAGAAATTGAAGGAGATGTTTTTGTCCTGCCAAAGTCCAAACTTGTACCAACCATGTATCTCCAGTGAACAACAGCCATTTTCAGCAACTGACTTTGATTGCAATGTGCTACATGTCAGTAGCATTCAGAAAATGCATTTTGTCTAAGACAACTATTGCAAATACATCTTGAAAATGACAAGAACAATCAAATTTCGAAAACTGGGTATGTGAGAAATATTGGGTACTACTGTTGACATTTTCTTTTCCACTCATTACTCTGCAATGCTTTAAGATAATTATTTGACATGAAGAGTGAGAGAGATTTGGAGAGGAGGCAATTGTCTCTAGTCACTGGGTGATTTAAAAACAGCTCCCTATGTCCCTGCCCATGTGCTCTTTAATATGACTGGGAGATGGCTTACTTTGATGAAATTCAGAGTGAATCTTATTCTACTATTGAAAATTATAATGATGTTGGATGTTTTCAGTATGAATAAGTGATAAATATTTAAGGGTACAGATATATTTATAATTATTAAGTATTATACAATGTATATATGAGTTAAATATTGTACGATATCCATAAATATATTTCCATGTATCAGTTAAAAATTTTTTAAAGAAAACTATGTAATCATGGAATGCAAGTACAAAGTAGAGTCCATAATAGTGTGATTTCATTTTATTATGTCCTTAAAAATTGTCAACAACTTTGTTTAGATTGCCAAATGGAAAGGGGAGAATTTGTTCCCAAAGGCTGAGGAGGGAAGGAAGGAAGGGAGAATGGAATGATTATTAATGAGTGAGTGGCTTCCAAGCTGCAAGATGAAGAGGTCATGATCTGTTACACAACAACGTGAACACACTTTACCCTGCTGAGCTGTGCACTTGGAGACGGTTAAGATGATAATTTTCTTGTTGTGCTTTCCTCACAACAAAAGGACAAGTTTAATCTCATTTTAAAATGTGTAGCATTTCAAATGGCTTAATAATTTCCAAAACGTAGTGTGGTTTTCATTGCATTCCTCCAAACATTTAGTATTCTTGTCACTCTAAATTCTTTTGTCTCAATCATTCATGAAAAAACATTGAAAGAACAGAGACAAGGAGAATACCCTTTGTGAGTCTGTTACAGGTTTCTTCCAGATTGAAACAAAATCATTAATCAACATCCTTTGGGTCTTACTCCTTAACGACTCATGGACACTCACACATATGTGCATATATATGTACATGATATGCATTTTCATATGCATCTTTGGGCGCATATTTTGCCATCTACAAAGATATCATAGAGGATTTTGTCAAATATTTTGCTGAAGTCAAACTAATTTGACTAACCAGTCAAAAAGGATAAAATACCCACTAAAAAATATGGTTACCACCTGTATTTAATCTTCTTTAAACTTGGGCAAAAATAGCAAACAAGCGATCAGTTTAATTTCTGGGATCTATGTTTAATCTTTTTAAAATTTCACATTGTTACCTGTTGGCCTAGTGATACATTGCTGTGTAACAGACTACCCCAAAACTTTAGTGGCATAAAACAACAATATTCTACTTAGTATTTATAGAATTTTTTGATTAGTGGAGATTTAAGCTTGTGATTATAAAGTAAATTAAAAGTATATCACTTCAAAAATTAAAATTAAGAATGGAGGGAAGGTGTTAGGGTAAGAAGTATCATTTTCTTAAAAGTGTGTATATGAGACACATGAAATTTGTTCCCTTTATATAAATGAAAAATGCCAAAAAAATCACAATACGTATTTCATTTTATCTACCAGTTTTGGGGCTCTGGGTTCAGAGAGAGCTCTGCTGGGTCATCTTTGTGTCCCACATGGCATTGATGGGGATAAGTCAATGAGATTTAGATTCTCTGGAGGGTCCAAGTGAGCTTTGTTAAATGTCCAGTATGCTGATGGGGATGTCTGGGCTTCATTGCAATTGTTAACCTAGGATTGGTATGTTAAGCAGCATGGCTGAAGGTCATGCTCTTGGTTTTCATGTGGCTTAGGGTTCAGTCAGTACCTTCTGCAATTAATTCATGCAACAGCCGTTTATTAAGTACCTGTCACATGCCATGGTGCTACATTAGACATTCCAGGGTGAAGTAGTAAATGAAAGGGAAATAGGTCGTGCATTCTTAGGGAATAAGGTCATTAACAAATAATTGCCGGTGATAGTCAGAAAGCTGGGAAGAATTGTGATGAAATAGTCCAGCATGTGTCATCTTCCCAGGACAAGTATGTTCTTCATTATACGAGAAATTTCTATCGGGAGAAAAATATTCTTTCCTGAGATACGGGCTGTGCTTTATTTGAAACTCACTTATATGGTCATGGATGGGAAAGAAATAGCAATCCATCTTTCAGTCAACTTCTGTATACTAATAAATAGTTTAACCACTTTTAATACTTTTTCACGGTGCAGACTATTCTATATTGCTCTTTTGTTTCTTTTCTAAGTTTCCATAGAAGTATTCTAAGGAGATTTGTTGGCAATCCTTAGACAAAAACACAGCAACACAACTCAGCATAGCAAATCTGAAGTGCCCTAAGCAGCTTAACATGATTGTATAGGGCAGACTCTTTCCAGCCTCTGTGTCTATTACTTGCCAAACAAATCTGTAGTTAACAAATAGCCCAAAGCCAATTGCAAGAAGGGTAAAGGGCCATAAAGAAAAATGACATACATCATCCTTTCTTCCTAGTGAGGCTGGCCTGCCTCCTGCTTCACTGCGTATATCCCTCTACCTTTTTTTAACCTTTTTTTTTTTTTTAAGTAAGCAGTATGTTTAGAAGATCTGATTTATTATATGCTTGAGAATAGCCTACGGAGAGATGCTGAATATAGTTGATTTTGGCTTTTTGTTTGAAGTGTTAGAGAATGGCATTTTACTTTTTCAAAAGCTTAAAATATCTATCCTTTAACCTTCTATTGAGATAAGAGTTGCTTGCCATACTTAAAAGAAGGAAATAACAGTTTGACATGAAAACACATTAAAGTTAGATTTGCTTGATCTTGCTATATTTACAAAGTATTTCCTAGATAATTTCACTAGATTGTTTCATATATATATATATATTAATCATTCTAATTCTTTATTAAAAAATATTTTTGGAAGGGGGAGGGGTGAAGGTGAGGGAGGAGGAGGAAGGAAGGGGGGGAGGAGGGAGGAAGAGAGAGAGAGAGAGATCGATCGATCGATCTTCCTGTTGCTGCTTCGTTCCCCAAATTCCTACAATAGCTAGTGCTCTGCCAGGATGGAGCCAGGAGCCCTGAACTCAATCTGGTCTCCCATGCCGGTGGCACAGGCTCATGTACATGAACCAAGGCCTGCTGTCTCCCAGAGTGTGTGTTAGGAGGATGCTGTGACAGGGGCAAAGCCGGCACTCAACCTTAGGTGCTCTCATAGGGGAAGCTGGTGTCCCAAGTGGTGTCTCAACCACTGCCAATTTATCTGCCCTTAACTCTCCATTCTCACTGTCTCTCATTCTTTAAGAAGATCGCAGTTGTAGCCTTTAAATTTGATGTCGTAGCGTTGATATTCCAGTCATTAATATCAGTAAGAACTAGCTGTGCAGATGAAGATGTAACTGCACAGTCAGACAAGAGATCTGCCTAGTAGGTTATCTCTATACTGTTGACCTTGCATCTGGTTGTTTGCTGACTGTGCGTGCTAAAACATTTCCTCCCAGTCAACAGGTTTTTCAGATTGGTGAAACTCAAACCCAGAATCTTAGAAAAATGTCTGAAAAAGTCAAATATTCTGATAAATTAGGAACCACAGATCATCAAGAAAACATGTACTACCTTTCTAATTTGCAAAGCTGACATTATTTAAGACCTAGAAACCATTAGATGAATGAAATCAGAGCTTGACCTCCTTTTCTTAGGGAATCATCAAAGTAGCTGCAATCCAGTGTCACTCTATCTAGCTCCTAAACGTGAACATCAGGGAGGTGGAAATTATATTATTCTTACTAGGTAATATAGCCTTGGCCTCTTTATTATAAAGAAGGTTGATAAGAATTTAAGAAGTTCATAATGTAAATAATCAGTTTTTAGTTTTTAAAGTGAACATGAAATTTATGCAGGATCCTAATGCAGACGTTGTAATTAAAATACATAAAAAGGAAAATGGTGATTTTAATTGCTTTTACCTTGAGAATATGTATTTCTAATGTACCACATGAAGTTTTGAAGTATATATGCAATGTAGAATGGTAAATTTAATATGTATGCAATTTGCTCACATAGTTACCATTTTGGTGGTGAGAACACTTAACATCCATTCTTTTAGCATTTTTAAGATTATTAATATTTATATTTTTAATGTTAACTGTAGCCTCCATGTTGTGCAGTAGATCTCTGGGATTTGTACAACATTTCAAGCTTGGGTTTTAAAGACTTCAAGGAGCATACAGAGAACATAATAGAGGATTAGTCCTCATCGATTCTACTTGGAAAAGTTCTGGCTCATGGTCATTGAAAGAGATTATTAAATCAAGATAGTGTGTACATAAAATTTTCATTGATTTCAATGCTAGATCATTAACTCAGAATTTTACAAAATACCAAAGGCCACTTGATTTAGCGTCTCTAAGTTTTTCAATGTTAAGGCACGAGTATAATGATCAATGCCTTTGGCATTTGTAGTAAACTTCTACTTAAAAATGATGTACAACTTGTGTGTAAGTATAAATGCTATATAAAATTATTTGGAATCCATTAACTCATGAAAAAGCCTAGTACCATCAGTGGGTATTTGGTGCAATAGTAAAACTGCTGCTTGGGGTGCTTGTATTTGGTATCAGAGTACCTGGGTTCAAATCTCAGTTCTGCTCCCTACTCTACCTTTCTGCTCTTGCATACCCTGAGAGACAGTGGGTGATAGCTCAAGTAGCTGGACCAGTGCCACTAATATGTGAAACCCAAATGGGGTTTCAGGATATTGACCTCTGCCTGACCCAGCCCTAGCCATTGTGGGGATTTGGGGGTCGAATGATTAAAAAGCTCTATCTCTGTCCCTGTGTCTCTCTGACACCCTGTCTTGCACTTAGTTTTTCTCCTCCCCTCCCTAGACCCCTCTCCTCTGCCGTCTATAATAAAATACAAATTTTAAAAAAGCCTAAAATCAAACTTGAATCTTGTCATTGATTCTTGATGGATATGCTGGACTAACCTCTGGTCATATTGTGAAATGGGCCAAATGTGTTTTCAGCAATCTGGTTTTCCCAGTCTGTTAATTTGTAGTCCCCAATGAAATCCTCATATGTTTCCTATTCCATTGAAATTATCTGTTATATCAAAATTTGGTTTCATGTAACTTAAAAATTTAGGTAACCTCTGAATAAAAATATATATATATTTTAATTATCATTAGAGAGTTTGAGAGAGAGAGAGAATAAGCACTCCCATCCACTAGTTCAGCACTTCAAGTCTGCCATGGACAGGTTGGACTGGCACCTTGCCGGGCCCAGAGCTTGTAGCTGGAAATTCCATGCAGGTCTCCCATGTGGGGAGGCAGGAGCCCAATTACTTGAGCTGTCATAGGTGACTCTTAGGGTTTTCATTGTTGGGAAGCTGGAAACTGGAGTCAGGAGTCAGGGCCAGGAATTTTAATGTGAGATATGGGAATTTAAAACTAGAATGCTGAATGCCTGTTCCCAGCCTGTGATTTTCTTTAGAAGGAAAACCTTAATTTAAACAGTGGTAATGAAACGAGTAGAAAAATCAGGATTTGGAGAAGTCTTTTGTATCCTCTAAAATAATTCCATGAAGGCAGTCATCTAATGTAATTTGTAGAATTTTATTTGAGTAACACTTTAAAAGGTGGTATTGTCCTGGAAGGGGCAGACTTCTGAGCACAGCATGTAAGGACGAGGGAGATGATCAGCCCAGATGGTATAAAGCAGTTCTAATTACTCAGATTCTTTTACTTCATTCACTTAAGCACACATGATCTCATAAGGAAACATGTTACAGTTTCATTTTTCAATTTTAAAACAAATTCATCACTAACTTTGTGAAGAGGTCCCTTGGTTTGGCATCCAATTCTTTGAGGATACCATATTGTGATAATTCCTCAATCCCATTCCAAGAAATAATTTTTTGCATGTGAACTTTTGTAATTACATTTTGTCAAATTAAATAAATATAGTGAACCATAATGGTCTAACAACTTCTTTGATATTTTTACTGAGGTCAGCTATAGTGAAGGAGATTAGAATTAATCAGTCACAAATTATGCTGAATTTACTTAACTATGTCAATTTGATTTATTCAAGTTAACATTAAAATTACACATGAAAATGAGACTTTATCAATGTTTGACATAAAAAAAATTTTATCCTTGACTGAAGTCGTAATGGATTATCACAAATAACTATTACTTCCAATAAAAAACTTATATAGACCCTCTAAAATGAATATGGGATATGTGCTTAAAATTGTTTGTTCTTACTATAAATTCATAAAAATCATGCTTTGGAAAATTATAATATCTAGTTCATACATGGAGCATAAATGTTTACAGGTGGGAAACTTTTCTGAATTCTTGTATACATCACATTTTTTTCAATTTTTATTTAATATAAATTTCAAAAGTACAACTTTTGAATTATAGCAGCTTTTCTACCCACAACCATCCCATCTCCCATCCCCTCTCCCATCCCATTCTTCATCAATATTCATTTTCAATTATCTTCATATACAGAAGATCAACTTAGTATACACTAAGTAAAATTTCAGCAGACTGCAGCCACAAAGACACAAAAAGTATAGAGTACTGTTTGAGTAGTAGTTTTACCATTAATCCTCTCAGTACAACACATTAAGGGCAGAGGTGCTTACATGGGGAGTAAGTGCACAGTGACTCCCATTATTGATTTAACAATGGACACTCTTGTTTATGACCTCAGTAATCACCTGAGGCTCTTGTCATGAGCTGCCAAGGCTATGGAAGTCTATTGAGTTCACCAACTCTGATCTTATTTAGACAAGAAGTCCTCTCCTCCCTTCAGAGAAAGGTACTGCCTTCTTTGATGGCCTGTTCTTTCCGCTGGGGTCTCACTTGCAGAGATCTTTCCTTTAAGTCTTTTTTTTTTTTTTTTTTTTTTTTCCCCAGAGTGTCTTGGCTTTCCATGCCTAAAATACTCTCATGGGCTCTTCAGCCAGATCCGAATGCCTTAAGGGCTGATTCTCAGGCCAGAGTGCTATTTAGGACATCTGCCATTTATGAGTCTGCTGTGTATCCTGCTTCCCATGTTGGATCGTTCTCTCCTTTTTATTTATTTTTTGTTTTTTTGACAGGCAGAGTGGACAGTGAGAGAGAGAGAGAAAGGTCTTCCTTTGCCGTTGGTTCACCCTCCAATGGCCACTGCGGCCAGTACACCGCGCTGATCCAAAGCCAGGAGCCAGGTGCTTCCTCCTGGTCTCTCATGGGATGCAGGGCCCAAGCACTTGGGCCATGCTCCACTGCACTCCCTGGCCACAGCAGAGAGCTGGCCTGGAAGAGGAGCAACCGGGACAGAATCCGGTGCCCCGACTGGGACTAGAACCCAGTGTGTCGGCGCCGCAAGGTGAAGGATTAGCCAATTGAGCCACGGCGCCGGCCTGTTCTCTCCTTTTTAATTGTATCAGTTGTTTGCAGACACTGGTCTTATTTATGTGATCCCTTTGACACTTAATTGGAACTTTCTGATCAATCATTGATCCTAAAGTGATCACTTTGACTAGTGAGATGGCATTGGTACATGCCACCTTGATGGGATTGAATTGGAATCCCCTGGTACGTTTCTAACTCTACCATTAGGGGTAAGTCTGAGTGAGCATGTGCCGAACTGTACATCTCATCCCTCTCTTATTCCCACTCTCATATTTAACAGAGATCACTTTTCAGTTAAATTTAAATGGCTAAGAATAATTGAGTGTTAATTAAAGAGTTCAACCAATGGTATTAAGTAGAACAAAAAACACTAAAAGGAGTAAAATAGTAAATTGTTCCTTGACAGTCAGGACAAGGGCTGATTAAGTCACCGTTTCTTACAGTGTCCATTTCACTTCAACAGGTTTCCTTTTAAGTGTTCAGTTGTCACCGATCAGGGAGAACATGAGATTTGTCCCTTTGGGACTGGCTTATTTCACTCAGCATAATGATTTCCAGATTCGGACATTTTGTTGCAAATGACCGGGTTTCATTGTTTTTGACTGCTATATGGTATTCTATAGAGTACATGTCCCATAATTTCTTTATCCAATGTGGCTTTAATCAGCCTGGCTTTATTCCAGGTATCAGCTATTGTGAATTGAGCTGCAATAAACATTGAGGTGCAAACAGCTCTTTTATTTGCCAATTTAATTTCCTTTGGGTAAATTCCAAGGAGTGGGATGGCTGAGTTGTATGAGAATTTCTAAACGAAAGTGATTCTAAATTGAAGATAGTGATATAATTTACGTGTTCATTTTATCAACATAAATGATTAGTTTGACATTAATCAAGCACAGATACAACCAGTTTAGTAAGAAATGATGAAGCAGCAGCTTCACATCTTTGTAAGGGGGTGAATATTTAGCATAGCCGGCAAGATAATGGTTTAAAACACATGTCCCACTTTGGAGTCCATGAGTTCAATTCCTCACTACAGCTTCTAATTCCAGCAGCCTATTAATGCAAGTCCTGGGAGGCAGCAGTGCTGACTCGTGTAATTGGGTCCATGCCACTCATGTGGAAGACCCAGATTGAGTTCCTGGCTTACGGTTTTGGCCTGGTCCCAATCCCAATCATTGCGAGTGTTTGTGACATGAGCCAGCAGTTTGGAGCTCATTCTTTCTGTTGTGTCTGTCTTTTTCCTCTCTGTATGCCTCCTGAATTCATAAATTAAAAACTTAGAAAGTAAATAAATGGTATGAGGTAATGTGAGTATGTCTGAGGTGAGATGAGATCTTCCACCTATCTGTGACTTGTGGAGTGAGAAAAGAATTCTCAACTAACTGTATTGATGAATAATTACCAACTACAACTTGTTTGATAGTAATTGGCTCTCAGTAGAAATGTGGCAAGGATTTCTGTAAAGCTCCAAATTTCTCATTATTGTGTTAATGATCTACAGGATGAATCCATACAATAATATTAAAATATTGGTGAACCTACTTCAAGCAATTTTGCCTCCAGGGGCACATTTGTCAGTATCTGAAGACATTCTTCGTTTTTGCTGATTCAGGGAATGATATTGTTGTGTAGGAAGATACCATAGATATGGCTCGGAGTCCTACACTATGTTGGAGAGTTCCCCACAACACTGACTTATGCAGCCCCACATGTCATCTGAGATTGAGCATCGCTGCTTTTGAGCCAACAGAAGCTCTGGAGATGGGCAAGATTAGGAAGTGAAAGAATATGAGGATAAAGGTAGAAGTTTTTTTTAAAAAAATCTATCTTGAATCACTGCCTGTGCAAAGTGAGACATAAAGGAAAATAAGGAAACTAAGCTGCTATCACATACAAAACGGCTGATAGCAATGGAAATTCAGAGACAACTGGGGGAGATGAACAGACCCAGGCTTCAAGTACAAAGATTATAAACTATAAGCCAGAGAAGTTTATAATGAGATCTTGTCAGGAAAGAATAGTGCTTTGATGTCAGTATTTAAAGAGGGACTTGTTAGGTGCAAAGCCCTTTTGTTCTCAAAAAAATCCATGTTGGAACACGATTTTTCCATCATCTTATATTTTCATATGAAAACATGGCTCTTTATGAGGGTCTCTCACACTTTGTAACTTTGCTTTTCCTCAGTTTATGATTCTACCAATTTCCCTGATGAGACTATGTTTAGAATGGGCTGCTTGCGTATGCACCATTTTACCTCTTGAGATGCTGTGTCTGAAGCCAAGATAGGAAGAAGTGTGCTGAAGACTGAGTGGTTGGGTTGACACAGTACAAATGAGAGAAAAACCAGACTGTGAGATGTCCCAGGTTTCCTTCTGTGATGATCTTCTGCTCAGAATTGTCCCATAAATCATATTTTGACTATATTAAATCTTCCTATCCATGAACATGGAATATCTGCTTACTTATTTGATAGGCTTCTTTAGAGTTTTGTAGTTTTCCTGATCTAAGAAGGATTTTTTTAAAAATGTGCTCAGGTTTTTACTTATTAAGATGGAATGGCAACTAGGTCTCTTGCATGATGGAGCAGTAAAACAAAATCTCTTACCTTCATTTCTTCTTTGCCTCCTGCCTCTTTTTCTGACCTATTCCTTTCACTCTTTATTTTCTTATTTATTTCAGTCCACAGTACATTATTTTTTGCTGTTTTAGTTTGCTTATTTTAGTCTTTTCCATCCTGATTCTCATTCCAATAAAAATTCCATCAAGCTTACCCTGTTTTTGAGATAGGTTCTTAAATGCACTGTTAGTTTATAAACTCAGTACTGGTGATTCAATTTTATGTTTCTTAATGAACACAAATTGTACAGGACCAAAAAGTTCTGTTTTGTGCTTTATTTATTCAAAATTATTGATAAAATCTATTTTTTGTTTAAACAATTGCTTCTAAAAGTTGATTGTCATATTTCCTATTATACAGGTTGTTAGGGTTGCATCCAACAACTCTACAGTAATTTCTTATAGTGATAATGTATATACATGTAATATATTTGTAATATTTACTAAATATACATGTGGCATTTGTAATATGTTCATATATTTATATATATTTACTACAGTTACTTTGAGGAGATGTTTCTTTGTGGGTTTAACCTGTAAATCTTGAATTAGTAACACATTTAAGCATTATTAGATATTTGGACAACTTTCTATAAGTTGCTTTTTTCTGACCTTTGCTTATTTCATAATTTAAGTTTAGCATCTTTTTTCTTGTTTCATTGGAATTCTTTGTGTAGAGGTTAATTCATAATGGACTTTGGGCAATTAATATACATTCTTTCCAGCTGCCAGCTCTCTGCTAATTCTGTCCGTTTTTAATCCATCTTTGCACAGGGACTCAGCTGTTTTTTTGAGAAAAATTCCCTAATATAGTCTACCAATCTACTCATCATTTCCCCCATTACTTTGAGATACTAATGTTATGGTAGGCTATAGTTCTAGTAGCACAGGTTCATGTTTCATGACCACAAAAAAATAGTGTGGAAAAGAAGAGTGTAAGGCAGAAATAATTTATTATGAAAAGCATTCCTGTAGTACTCAAAGGAGTCCCTGAAGATACGGAAACATTGGTGCTGATTGTCTTGGGGATTTTAGAGACTGCACAAGAAAAAGTTCTCATGCTTGGTTCAGGAGTGGCATTGAGAAATACTGATTTTGGGTGTAAGGTAAGCTTCGAATAGAGACTCAGACGACAGAAAACATGAAACTATCCTAAGAAGCAAAAATTCTTGTTTACCTATGTCAGTTGGAACAACAGAAAAACTTTGATTAAAAAGACTAACACATGACATCAACATCTTTTACAGAAATTGATTGCTTAATTTTTCTCAGGTACTCCAAGATTCATCTCCAGATGGTGGGGAGGGCTCCCCGTGGTTCCCTACATAGGCAGGAGTCTCTCTCTTTAAATTCATCCTCTAAAGAGATAACTCTAGTTGCCATGAGGGAGAAGAGGTGACAACTGCTCTGATGACCTTGCGCCGGAGTGGGGCGACAGAGACAGCAGTCTAGATTCCTTCTCCAAGGTCTGTACATCAGTGCTCAGTGAATTAATAGAGGTTCTTGAATCCTCATGGCTCTTGCTGTGGCTTCTAAGCCTGATGAACTATCTGACCAACCTGGGGATACCAACAAACCAAGAGAGACCTCTGCCAATGGAGTATCCCACATTGGGTCTTTCTAAGAGGGACTTGTCAAGGGCATGTCCCCCACCAGGGGTGTTTTGTAAGCCCTCATTGCATTGCATTCAGTCAACAGGGTTAAAACCACACTATTAGTGGAGGTAAGCAGGTGAACGATGGGATGAAAAGAACTGGGAACCTGAGAAGCAAGGCCATTCCCAAAATAACTACAGCTTGATGATGGGGTTGGTGGGTGATGGGATTGAGAGGTGAAGGCTGGGAAGGAGTCTGCACAGCAGATTTACTTAAAAATTTTAAAAGGAGTTTGAGTTCTCAGTGGCTTCACAGGAATATTTATCTTTCTTGGAATTGTTGAAGTTGTCCTCTGGGATCAAATCTGAAGTTGGTTGAGAAACTAGGCTTTCATTTGGGAATGGTGGGTCCATGAGTCTTATCCACTTTTACCACAGTGGAAGTACAAAGAATGTGAATATGGGGACTCGGTCAACTCTCATATTTAGAGGGAAAGTGATTTGGGAGGGCCTTGACTAACATTGAGTCTCCTGGGCTACACTTAGGGCTTCCTGATTCCCTGTATTGTGCTTCCTGGAGATCTTGAGCGACCTATTGGAATTTGGCAAGTTCTCTGTTGGACTGATCATGTATGAGATCTCATTGTCTGTTAGAAAGGAAAGGCATTTCCAAAGGATTCAAAAACTTTAAGAGTATTTCTGAGACGTTCTAGGGCTGTGAGCACAAGAAAGATCCAGATGAGGAGAATTCCCGGAGAGCTTCTCCAGGTGTCTCTTGAGGAAGTCAGTAGTCTTTTCTGTCTTCCTTGACCACTGGGGCCTCCGGGCACAGTGGAGATGACATTGTAGATCTGAATGACAGTCCATAATGGGATTGGATTTGGTTTGCTCACCAAAGGATCCTTTCCTTGAGTTATATCCCCAAATGAATTAGTAAATTAAACTCTTCTTGGGCAGGTACCTCTTTCTTCCCTG
Organism: Lepus europaeus; assembly: GCF_033115175.1. NCBI lineage: Eukaryota > Metazoa > Chordata > Mammalia > Lagomorpha > Leporidae > Lepus > Lepus europaeus. Next base: position 36,691,412 of record NC_084832.1, on the reverse strand, counting down.
CCTCTCATGTGTATACAATTTCTATTTCTGTAGCACTAGCTCTCATCCCCACTATCCCTGACTTGATTCTGTAAAAACTAGTTAAAATATTTACCTGAATGAAATCTCCTGGTTAATTGCATCCTACTAACTGTTACTGAATTGATCTGAAATAAATTGTGAACAGTGTGAGATGTTTTTACTGGATCCCTATGGAGTACCATGTACAGCTTTAATTTCCAGCTCAGCATTTCACACATGCTTTGGCCTTAATCTTCTAAGCTTATTTCTTAATACCTGGATATGCCATAGTTTTAAGATACACTATTCCTGTTTTCTCTAATTATGCTCTGTGACTTCTTAGTTCTGGGTTTTAGATGTCATAAATTTTAGAACTTAAAGCAACCTTATAGATCTTCCAGCTTTCTCAACATTATAGATATGAAGGTTGAGAAGCATGTGGTTATTTTAAATAGAAAGATTTGCACTCATGCTTATATTTCAGATTCACTGGGCTATGCTGTTTGTCCTACAACAGGTTTAATTTGCTCATGCCCATTATTATGCTTCTAATGGTTTTCTTGGAGGAAAAAAAAAATTCCTTTCTTGTCTGCCTGACACATCCTGCCATTCCTGAAGGAATTGAGTTTACCTATCCACACAAGCATTCCTTAATTATTGTAGTCAAAGTGAACTCTTCAGTCTCTAATTTAATATATAACTGATCACCTGTCCTCAGAAATGTGTTCTGAGTCCTGTACTGTCATGTTTGTGACATGTCGTGTCCCTTCTCCTGAAAGATGTATGGTTTGTAAGGAGGAACTGTGTCTTTGCTTTTGGTGCTCAGTGCATTACAAACTGTTTGAGTGAAGGCATGGCAGTGAGTGTATAATCGATCAAGAGTGGTTGACAACCTACTGTTCCATAGGGTATGTCTGCTGAGGTGGAAGAGAGAGGCCCTGGTCTAATCTGTTGCTTTTTTTTTTTTTTTTCTTCAGCTGAAAGTAAAAACCTAGAAAGTTTGCTATGAGTCTCTATGTCTCTACATTTTGGTAACTACTTGATTCATCATAAATGGGGTGGTAACAGTTCATTGTAACTTTTCCCATGAATGTTAAGGTATTGATGCAGCTTTTTTTTTTTATAAAGGATGTAGTCAAAAAAGTACAGATAGCCAAATCTAGTGAGAATCAAGAAAAGGCTATTCTAGTTACTTGATATTTATCTCTTTTTTTTTTGGTTTACTTTTTGCCTCAAAAGCAACTTGTATGCATGGATGGTGTCAAGCTATCTTGATGTGCGTGTTAACTGATAGGAAGTCAAGAAGGAGGAGATGTACCTTTTGGCAAATGCTCACTTGGACTTAACCCTAATGGTAGAGTTAGAAACGTGCCAGTGGATTCCAGTTCAATCCCATCAAGGGGGCATGTGCCAATGCCATCTCACTAGTCCAAGTGATCAGTTTCAGTTCACAATTGATCATAATGATAGGATGAAGTGTCAAAGGGATCACATAAACAAGACTAGTGTCTGCTAATATTAACTGATAGAATTAAAAAGGAGAGAATGATCCAACATGGGATGCGGGATACACAGCAGACTCATAGAATGGCAGATGTCCTAAACAGCTCTCTGGCCTCAGAATCAGCCCTTAAAGCATTCAGATCTGGCTAAAAAGCCCATGAGAGTATTTCAGGCATGGAAAGCCAAGACACTGTGGCAAAAAAATGACCTAAATGAAAGATCTCTGTAAGTGAGATCCCAGTGGAAAGAACAGGCCATCAAAGAAGGAGGTACCTTTCTCTGAAGAGAGGAGAGAACTTCCACTTTGACTATGACCTTATCTAAATAAGATCAGAGTTGGCAAACTCAAAAGGCTTCCATAGCCTTGGCAGCTCATGACTAGAGCCTCAGGTGATTACTGACGCCATAAACAAGAGTGTCAATTGTTAAATCAACAACGGGAGTCATTGTTCACTTATTCCCCATGTAGGATCTCTGTCCTTAATGTGTTGTATTATGTGAATTAATGGTAAAACTATTACTAAAGCAGTAGTTTATACTTTGTGTGTGTGTGTGGGTGCAAACTGTTGAAATCTTAGTAAATACTAAGTAGATCTTCTGTATACAGAGCTAATTGAAAATGAATCATGATGAAGAATGGGATGGGATAGAGAATGGGAGATGGGATGGTTGTGGGTGGGAGGGAGATTATGGGGGGAAAAAGCCACTATAATCCAAAAGTTAAACTTCTGAAATTTATATTTATTAAATGTTAAAGTGTCAACATCATAAAAACATGTTAAAAATTAAATTGCTTGATAATAAAAATAAAATCAAAGAATAAAATATCCAATAGCTGCTCTAAGGAATGCAATAACAATCATGTTGACTGTTCTCAGACTTGGAGCCTTCCAGTGTCGTCTTGCCTCACTTTGAGTAAAACTGAGGCTCTTCACAATGCCCATAAAGGCTCTAGGTAAGGTCTGAGTTCTGCCCCCTTCATAACCTTTCCTCTTTTTCCCTTTCCTCTTGTCTAGTTACTCCCTCTGTTTCTCAAACACACTAGTATTTCATTTCTTTTTTTTTGTTGTTGTTGTTGTTGTTACTGAGCATGGTCCCTGAAACCTCTTTCATGTCACTGTTTTCTTTATTTCCTGTTATCCTGTGTGTGTGTGTGTGTGTACGTAGGTAGGTAGGTAGGAATGTTTGCTTGTTTACTGGCAGTTCTACTGCCTTATATAATAGGAACTTTACAGGACCAAAGATGATTGAAATTGTTCACAAACTTTTCCTTCTTCAATGCTGAGAACATTGACACAGTAGAGCTCAATAAATATTTTATGAATTAATATACAAATATATAGATAAATGAAATAGCTGAAATCTGGGCAATCTGTGTAAAGTAAGTTCAGTGCTAACCTTGGAGGATCTTGACCGATTTATTTTCTTTTTTAAATTATTTATTAATATAAGCAGATTCCATGCAATCCATAGGTACAGTTTCAAGAAGACAATCATAGTTCCCTCCCTCCCCTTTCCTCCTCCCAGTCCCCTCTCTTCTCTTTTCCTTTCATGTTTTTACAAAGACATAATTTTAATCCACTCTATATTTACAGGTTTAAGCCATCATTTATAGGCACTATTTATTTTTGTTCTCTATAGTACTTTCTATCTAGAACTTTAAAATGCAAATGAATTGCAAGATTACTATGGCAACAGACCTATTCTGTACATAATTTTGCAAGCTTTAACACTCAAGTACCGAATATGTAAAAAGTTAATCATAATCATGGTCTAAGAGTCAAAGGGACCACACAAACAAGACGAGTGTCTGCTAATACTAACTGATAGAATAAAAAAAGGGAGAGAGAACAATCCATCATGGGAAGCGGAAGACACAGCAGACTCGTAGAAAGGCAGGTGTCCTAAACAGCACTCTGGCCTCAGAATCAGCCCTTAAGGCATTCGGATCTGGCTGAAGAGCCCATGAGAGTATTGTAGGCATGGAAAGCCAAGACACTCTGGGGGAAAAAAAAAAAGATGACCTAAATAAAAGATCATGTTAAGATTCCAGTGCAAATAACGGGGTCATCAAAGAAGGAGGTGCCTTTCTCTGAAGGGAGGAGAGAACTTCCACTTTGACTATGACCCTGTCGGAATAAGATCGAAGTCAGCGAACCCTAAAGGCTTCCATAGCCTTGGCAACTCATGACTAGAGCCTAGGGAGATTACTGACGCCATAAACAAGAGTGTCAAATTGTTAAATCAACAACAAGAGTCACTGTGTACTTACATCTATCTCATGTGGGATCTGTCCTTAATGTGTTGTCCAATGTGAAGTAATGCTATACCTAGTACTGAGACAGTACTTTTACACTTTGTGTTTCTGTGTGCGTGCAAACTGATGAAATCTTAATATATACTGAATCAATCTTCTGTATATAAAGATAATTGAAAATGAATCTTGATGTAAATGGAATGGGAGAGGGAGTGGGAGACGGGAGAGTGTGAGTGGGATGGAAATTGTGGGGGGGAGCCATTGTAATCCATAAACTGTACTTTGGAAATTTATATTTACTAAATAAAAAACGAAAAGTTAATCATGATACCTTTGTTGAATCTAAAATTGTTTATGCATGGAGGTCTGGGGGTGGGTTCCAATAGAATTTTTTATGTCTTGCAACAGTTTGATAATATGAGGCTCAGAACTTGTTTGTATTTTCCTTTTTTAAAATGTTTGAGACTTTATACTGGATTTGTTGAGAACACACATTTCCATAAATTGGTTCACTTGAGGGGATTTTAGAGCTTGATTTTCTCCCTTTTTTATATTGCTAGTTTCAGAAGGTCCAAAGATACAGGGTTCAAAACAGTGATTTACTGAGTCTATGGATTTGTCACCATAGTAACAAACAAAATAAATCCATAGGCAAGGAAAAGAGAAAAGATAGCCTCTTATTATTCAGCAACAAACAAGATATCACCAATCTCAATCTTGTCAAGGTAGAAATATAATCCTATTGTAAAGGTGACTAGTATTAGTTGTGAGTTTGCTTATTTCTGGCATTTTATTCCCTTGACCTAAGCATGGAAATAGGTGAAAAAATACATATTTTGAGAAAGGCCATTCTTAAACTACTCAAAATTGTAATATCATCTACTAATAACCATTTGAGAATTTAATATGCAAATTATCCAAGGTGAATGAAAGTATAATTAAAAGTTAAGTATGGTGTATATACACTATGGAATACTACATGGTGGTAAAAAAAAATAAATCCTGTCTTTTGCAACAAAATGCATGCAATTGGAAACCATTACACTTAGGGAATTAAACCAGTCCTGGAAAGACAAAACCATATATTTTCCCTCATCTGTGGTAACAGAGTACATAAAATGTACTGTGTAGGAGTGACATTGGCACTTTGAGATTCAGTGATTATTTACAGTGTGTGTTGGCTGTTGAGGACCATTGTTTTTTTCTTCATACTGTTTGTTGAACTCTTTATTTAGTGTAGAGCTAATATTTTGAGTATATAGTTAACTGAAAATAGCTCTTGGTATAAATTGAGAGTGGAAATGGGAGAGGGAGGATAAAGATGGGTAGGAGTGTGGATGGGAAGGAGGGTTGGGTGGGAACTATCACTGTGTTCCTGAATCTGTATATAGGAATCACAAATTTGTAGAATTTAAAATTTAAAAAGTTAATTACTATTCACCTATGAGTGTTTTAGAAAAACAGACACTTAAAGTAGCAAACAGAAAAATATCAGAAGTTAGGAGATTATTTTGAAAAAAAAACTTTTTGTTTTAAAGAGTTATTGAAAAAGTCTTAGAAATATGGTCACCTGAATAGAGTCCCTTTACTGACTTGAGGCTAGAGGCAAAGTAACTAGACTAGCAGTTGGGGATTCTGCCTTCTTTATCCTTTCGAAAGTCCATTGCTGGTATATGTTGGGCCTGGGCTGCCTCACAAGGCAACAGGGAAGCTGTATTATCCATTCAGAGTTGAATTGTGACATGGATGGGTTTGGAATTAATGCTGGCATCACTGCTCTGAGGAAGCACACACCACATTGTACTGTACTGGCTGTTTACCGTTTGTTACCCCAGGCTCGATTGTGAGATCCATGTGGGAGTAGATTAGGTGTTACTGTCCCACTAGTAATCCTTTAATGTTAAATGCTTCTCCACAGTGGCTGGTATTTAGAAGTTGCTTCATCAATACGTACTATGAAATGATTGAACAGAATGACTGCATAGATAAATTCTGTCCTGGATTCAACATTCTGTTCACTTCAGCCCACTTGTCTATGATAATGATATATAGGGACAAGTTACTGAAGGGTATGGAATAGCTTCTAATGAGTTCAACTTGTTGAGGATGAATCATGAAAAGCCTTCATTTTCTTTTTTCAAAGGGATTTATTTATTTATTTGAAAGTCAGAGTTACAGAGAAACAAAGATATGTTCCACCCTTTGGTTCATTCCCCAAATGGCCACAATGGCCAGGGATAGGCCAGGCTGAAGACAGGAGCCTGGAACTCGTTTGGGTCTCCCACATGGGAAGCAGGGTCCCAGGTACTTGGGTCATCTTGTGCTGCTTTCCCAGGCACATTAGCAGGTAGCCAGATCAGAAGTGGAACATCTGGGACTTGAGCTGGCATTCATATGGGAGGCATTGCAGGTGATGTTTAGTCTGCTGCATCATGATGCTTGCCCCAAGCCTTGATCTTTCTTAACTCTCTCTTCCAATAATATAAATAAATTAACCCAATATTTATTTGAGGTTACAGTTGTTAAAGAAATTACAGGAGAGTTTAATTAGACAAGGGAGGCTTTATTCAAGACTAGAGCAATAAGGGGGAAAGAGTGAAGTCAGTATCTCTGGAGCAAAAGATGAGAGAGGTTATAAAAGCTGTGGTTAACTAATGAGAAAGCATTAGAGGATGTTAGTGGATTAGTTGATCAATGTGATTAGGTTATCTGGATTGACTAATTAGCACTTAGTGAATTAGGCTTCTACTCTCCACCAAAAGCTGCAAGTTAAGGTCACATCTTTCTTGATTATATTTCAAAGGCATGGCTCCCAGGTCATGTAAAAAGATATTCTACAGTTACAAAATTGACAAGAGGCTGGAAGAAGATTTATAGCTCAAAGAGGCAGAAAAAGAACTGACAATCACATGTTTTCCAAGGCACATGCTCCTAAAAGAGGTCACGGTGAACGGAAACAAAAGTGTCTAGAGTTTAGTCAGGTTGAGTAGAATGTTGAGGGTATTTTGGTCACAGTGCAGATTCCTACTTTGTGGACAGAGTTGAACAACATATAAAAAATCTTACTTTTATGTTGATTTTACCATTTATAAGTTAAAAAGTTTTATAGGGGCCAGCGCTGTGGCACAGTGGGTAAATGCCCTGGCCTGAAGCGCTGGCATCCCATATGGGCGCTGGTTTGAGACCTGGCTGCTCCACTTCCTGACCAGCTCTCTGCTAAGGCCTGGGAAAGCAGTATAAGATGGCCCAAGTGCTTGGGCCCCTGCACCCACATGGGAGACCCAGAAGAAGCTCCTGGCTTTGGATCGACACAGCTCCGGCCGTTGCGGCCAACTGGAGAGTGAACCATCGGATGGAAGACCTCTCTTTCTGTGCCCTTGCCTCTCTAATTCTGACTTTCAAATAAATAAATCTTTAAAAAAAGGCTTTATAGAATAACAGTACATGAAAGTCATGGTATGTTCTTCAGTTCAATCTGCACAGTCTGATGAAGTTTTGCAAACTGTTTTTCCAATCTAAATTTTATTTTCATCTACTTTTTTCCTAAAAGAATTTAGTCATCCTTCCAAAAAATGCTCACTGCAATTGATTTCAACTGTAACTTTCTCACTCTTGCCATGCTTTCATAAGGAGCAGGAGCAAACATGACCATCAAAACATCCAAGTATGGTTGCAGCAAAATTGTGTTCATGGGTTTGAATAATCCAATTTTGTGCTACTAAACAAGTATGGCAAGAATAATGAGTTCATGAAGGCATTGTCTGAAGTATCACGGGAGACAAGTGTTATGGGAAGGGCTCTGACACTTCCTAGGACCTATTAATCTGGCAGTGGGCATGGAAGATGCTCTGTAGTTTCCATGTGGTAAGGGTAACAAAGCAGGCACAAAAGCACTCTGGGGATTCTTCAGAGGAGAGGTCACTTCTTAGAATATTTCATGAAGATGGCTTTTCAAGGAGACCTGATTAGATCACCTTCTTTATGGGGGAAGAACTTGTTCCAGATCAAGCCGTTGTTGGGAGCTGTGGTGTAGAGTATGGAAAGTGTGTTGTGTTTTTGCTATTTGCTGAGTTCTAAGCAGAAAAGGGAATGTACTTAACTCCTTTGTTGTGTTTTCTCAGCTGTGGAAAGTTGGGATATTGTATTGGATCACTGAAAGTGTCTTCTCTTCGGTCAGAGTCCTGAGGTTAATTAGAAACCACTCTTTACTTTCCCCTTCACCAGTGGATTTCACCTCGGATGGAAACTGAATTTCAATTTTTTTAAAAAAAATTGGTTGTGTGTTTTTGTCTCTGTTTTTGACTGATTTCTTTGCCAGTTAAATGGTTCTGTTTTCTTTTTTTTTTTTTTTTCTGAACCACTTGCCAGAGCAGTGTTTGGTCAATCTAAGTTGATCTCAGATAGACTAAAAAGATTTGAGATTGGGGAAATAGTTAGGGTGGGTAGTAATATTTCCAGTCATGCGAGGAAGAGGCTGGATTCAAGAAAAGAAGCACTTAATGATTCCAATCTCAAGAATGAAGAATTTAGTTCAACATCCCTTCTGCTACCAAATGGACAATTTTTTTTTTCATTTATTAAACTTTTCTTTAATATAAGTTTCCAAAGTACAGTTTATGGATTACAATGGCTTCCCCCCTCCCATAACTTCCCTCCCTCCCGCAACCCTCCCCTTTCCCACTCCCTCTCCACTTCCATTCACATCAACATTCATTTTCAATTCTCTTTATATACAGAAGATCAGTTTAGTATATATTAAGTAAAGATTTCAACAGTTTGTCCCCATATAGCAACACAAAGTGAAAAAAATACTGTTGGAGTACTAGTTATAGCATTAAATAACAGTGTACAGCACATTAAGGACAGAGATCCTACATGATATTTTTTAGAAAATTGATTAATTTTCTATGCCATTTCCAATTTAACACCAGGTTTTTTTTTTTATTTCCAATTATCTTCATATACAGAAGATTGATTCAGTATATAACTAGTAAAGATTTCATCAGTTTGCACCCACGCAGAAACACAAAGTGTAAAAATACTGTTTCAGTACTAGTTATAGCATCACTGCACATTAGACAACACATTAAGGACAGATCCCACGTGAGACGAAAGTACACAGTGACTCCTGTTGCTGACTTAACAATTTGACACTCCTGTTCATGGCGTCAGTAATCTCCCTAGGCTCTAGTCATGAGTTGCCGTGGCTATGGAAGCCTTTAGAGTTCACTGACTTTGATCTTATTCCGATAGGGTCATAGTCAAAGTGGAAGTTCTCTCCTCCCTTCAGAGAAAGGTACCTCCTTCTTTGATGGCCCCGTTCTTTCCACTGGGATCTCACTTGCAGAGATCTTTCATTTAGGTCGTCTTCTTTTTTTTTCTTTTCCATGGTATCTTGGCTTTCCATGCCTACAATACTCTCATGGGCTCTTCAGCCAGATCTGAATGCCTTAAGGGCTGATTCTGAGGCCAGAGTGCTGAAGTATAACTTCAGGCCATTGTTGTAAGGTGAATTAACCTCTCTTGACCCACCCATCGCATCTAAAGTAAGATTGGGCCAGTGCTCCAGGAAATGATAGTGATATTTATGTTGCACTCCAAGATGATCATGAGTATATAGGAAGGAGTCAGGGTGAAGGAGGGAGAAAAGCCTCATGCAGAATTAATGTGATGTTGTCCAGTAGAGAAGGCAGGTTAAGGCCAGCTTGTGGAGATCTACTAAAGATCACCTTTCTTCCCAATGTCCACAACATTTTATAATTGTTGTAACTACATAACCTTGACAATCTCTTTAAGGAGGTAGATTATATTTCTGCTATCATTTGGGTATGTTAAAATCTATCCTGGCCAATGGAATACTGTGCAAGTTGATGCTGTGTGATTTCTGAGGTGAGCTCATCAAACAGCTAGAAGTTGGGTTGGCTGTCATTTGCTTGGGACTTTTGCCTTTGGAAGTCAGCCACTGAGCCAAGAGAAAGCCAACCTATCGCATGAAGAATGATCACATAGAAAGGCCCATTTAGGAGGACAGCCAGCACAAATGGCTAGATATGCCTTTCCATAAATCCAGCTCCCAGATGAGGAGTCAAGTCTTGCAGAGGAAGATTTCTCAAATTTGAGTTCAGACAAGAATTCTTGATCCAGGAATGCCTGAGAATAAGTGTTTGTTCATTGACACAAAGTTTTGGAGTAATTTATTGTGCACACAAACTAGGTACATGAATGGCAAATGGAGTCAGAACTTTATTGAAAATTTTTGGTAGACAAATATATTGTCTAAGCTATATTTAAGGATGTTTAATGCAATAATAACAATAAAATGCATTTGAGAGGAAGGGGATGGAGGAAACTATGTTAATGAGGGTTCTGAAAAATCCATTTTAGGCAATTTCAATATTGAATGGCCATGTTAGTGGTGGCTATGGCATCTCTGGGTGATGTAACCATATGGAATGCCATTGTATGTGCAACTGACTGCAATATTGTTTTGTGGCATTTTAGTGTGTAACTATATGTGTATATGATTATTGCTATACTTCCCAGTGTAGGAAAAGGGGACTTGCAAAAGAATAAGTTGATTAATTTATTTTTAATTAACACAATAAATAAATTTTCATGGATCTGCACATACCATTGCAGTTTGCTGCCTGATAGATAAGTGAGGTAAACAAAAAGTTCCTCACAGTAGATATTACCCAGGATTTTTTATCCCCTCAAGATGTGTATTAATGGTAATTATTGACATAGTATATTGATAAAAAGCTGATAATGACAATAATTAGGGATGCAAAAATTTCAGGAGGTTAGAGCTCCGGAGTCCATGTAACATCTGCAGTTATTACCCTTGTGGTCACTGTGTACCTAAAGATACAGATTGAATTTCAAAAGTTAACAGTTATTTATGAAGCCAAGGACGATTCTTTTGTTGAAATTCCTGATTTACAAAAATGCACTTGAGAAGAGTACAGAAGAGCTCTTGTCTTTTCAGCCATTTAGAGACCATTCTGTGAGGCCAAAGCCACGTGGTTCTGTGGTTACAGTTATTACCATTTTGTACTATTATTTGCCTATATTTATTAAGCAAGTTGAATTGCCAATTTCTTTTCCTAAACGGTAGTCTTTGTAACAAAAAGTTAGTCTAGCATAATGCTTTTTTTATTTTGCATTGCAAATTTGAAGTGAAACGTGTGCTCTGGTGATGCTCTGAGCAACCATTTGAGTCATTCTTCCTGTATTATGCAAGGCTGACTGTTCCAAAGTGTCAACTAGCACTTGACTCTCAAATCATCATCATCGTGCCTATTGGCTTGGAGTATGGTGCTGAGTACAAGATGCTACTTATGTCCTCCATAGATACTTTTAAAAGATGGAGAGCTTGACTGTGGTGTTATTCAAAATAGAATTTTATGATATTCATGGAGAGTAAAAAATCAAATTTAAAAGTTGAGACAAGAGAAACATTAATATTTAAAGGAAAATAGGTAAGAGATGAGGGAACAGGCAGATAAAGAGAGCTTCCATCCTCTGGTTCATTTCCCAGATGGCTGCGGCAGCTGGGACTGGACGAGTTGGAAGCCAGGCAACAGGAACTCCATGTGCGTGGCAGGAGCACAAGCACTTGGGCCATCTGCTGCTTTCCCAGGCACGTTAGTTGAGAATTACTTTTGGAGTGGAGCAACCATGGCTCAAACTGGTGCTCATGCTAGATTCGGGCACCTACAACATGTTGCATCACAAAGCCAGCTCCCTGACCGTCTATTTTAAGGCAAATTTTACCTTAGGTGCTATATATAGTGTGGTGAATCCAACAGGTGCATTTTCTGTGCTCATGGAGTTTTCATGATGGAGGAGACAATGAGAAAATCAACACCTCAGTCTATGATGGTAATTATCACTTGGGATAAATGCTATGAAGAGAAACAGCAATGAACAGTAGCAGGAAAATAGACTGGGGATCCTACTTATATAGAAGATGATGGGAGGTGTAGCAGGTAAAGCCCCTGCTTATAGTGTCGGCATCCCACAGGGTGCCAATTTGAGTCCTGGCTGCTTTGCTTCCAATCTAGCTTCCTGCTGTGGCCTCTGAAATAGTCAAAGTAGTGGAAGATGGCCCATGTCTTTGGGCCCCTGCACCCACGTGGGAGACCTGGAAGAATCTCCTGGCTCCTGGCTTCAGATCCGCCCAGCTCTGGCTGCCGCAGCCATCTGGGAAGTGAACCAGGGGATGGAAAACCTCTCTGTAACTTTGCCTTTCAAATAAATCCTAAAAAAAATGATGAGAAAAAGTCTTTGTAGACTGAGCTGCAACCTGCATGAGAAGACATGAACTGGGTGAGGGAGGAGGAGCATGGGATTCCAAGTGGACTGAGTTTGTGACCCTGGAGGCCTAGAGACAAAAGGCAGAGTTTGGGTCATCCTGGAACTATAAGGATAGGACAGAGGCAGGGAGAGGAGGAGGTGAACTGGGGGGAGGGTGGGTTAGACAGAGGCTAAATAATGAAGGGGTTTGTAATCCATGATACATGTCTGTTTTTGAAGTACAGAGGGAAAATGTAAATAAGAAAGTACTACTATGTATTTCTTTAAATGAAGTACAATCAGAAAATGTAAGTAAGAAAGCATCACTATGCATTTCTTTAAATGATCACACTAGCTTCTAGACGGTAACTTCAGAGAGAGGTAGGAGCCTTCCTACTGAGGGGATGAGTTAGAAATACTGGCTAAACAAACTACACCACGTTAGATATTTAAGAAGTGTTTTCAAATACATGATTCTTAAAATTTATAGAAGGCATTGGACCTTCTGGTAAATGTTTTCTTAAGTTGTTATCTAATGGTTGAAACGGTTTGCTAAGTATTCATGTGATATTGCTATTGTCAGCAAGCGATCTAGGACTTGCTCCCTCATTTCTCTATTCTAAGCCCAACTTGTTCTTTCATTTCTCTATTCTCTTCAAGGTAGGAAACTAATTCTATTATGAAGGAATCTGTAGGACGCACAATTTAATCTTTAGACCTTATAAAAGTGATGGCTAACATTTTTCTGTAATAACATAGCCAAAATAAGAACTTAAATAATAATCTCATAGCTAGATTCACTTCGCCATCAGCGAAGTACGCAGTAAGTAGAAAAAACCTCCCTTTCAGACCAAAGGGAAAGAAAGTTTTAAAGTGAGAATATAATTTTCCTCATGGGCATTGTCTACCTTAGAAAAACTACTACAGAACATGCCTGTGACTATAGACTTGTAGTTCAGGCCACCGAAGATTAGAGATGGGACACGGGCACTCCCTTGACTTGCATCCTCTGGTCTGCTTTAACACAAACCAGGAGGAAAAGAAAGCTCGGCATCAGAAGCAATGGGTGGCAGGCCTATTAATGGCTGATCTGTACAGTGATCTGCCCTCAAGGAGACCCAACAGGCCAGTCCACTGCAGTGGCTTTCAATGTGGTAAGCCTGGGCTTCAGCAGAAGTCAGCTTGTGAAGAGCCCTGGCAGCTCTGCCAAGAGTTGGATCACTGGAAATGGACCTGCCCTGGAGTCGAAGGATGCCCAGGTCAGAGCCACAGATCTTCTTGGCTCTAAGCTGAAAAGCCCTTCACTCAGCCCAACTTCCAAAGTGACCACTGCAGCTGAGGGGATGGTCAAGTAGGGTCAGCAACATTGCAGACAGAACTGTAAATTTCTTGTTAGAGATGCCCCCTGCTTTTACCTGGCCAGCTCTCCTCGCAGGCCAGCCAAGTAATGAAAGTCAACAGAGTGCCTTCCCCTAGGAGGTTCACACCTCCCTTAGGATATACCCCATGTGAAGAGATAGATAGGTCTGGGCCTCTGAATTTACAATTTACAATTTACAATTTACAAAGCCCACCAGATTATTATCAAGCCCCTTCTATCAGGTTCTATTTGCCTCTCAATCAGAAAAATTACTTGTAGCTTAGACAGCACCTTTCTTAGCTCCTCTAATAATGACTCTGTCCTTTGTTCTAGGCCCTATCTAGTGCACTTGGGCCTCATTCCTTTGTAATCATAACCTCTACTCTACCACCAATGGCTCTACTCCCAACCTGTGTGTACTGATGGTCCTCTTCCCCACTTAATGCTGTAGAATTGTTCAAACCTGGTAAATGCCACTCTTAGGATCATTGGTTACTATCCTCACTCTGTCTTTTATGACCTTGTCTAAATATGATCAGAGTCGGCAAACTTGGAAGGCTTCCATAGCCTTGGCAACTCATGACGACAGCCTAGGGTGGTTACTGGCGCCATAAACTAGAGTGTCAATTTGTTGGGTCAACAACAGGAGTCACTGTGCACTTGCTCCTCATGTGGGATCTCTGTCCTTAATGTGCTGTACATTTTGATTTAATGCTATAACTAGTACTCAAACAGTATGTTTCACTTTGTGTTTCTATGTGAGTGCAAACTGTTGAAATCTTGATACTAAATTGATCTTCTGTATATAAAGAGAATTGAAAATGAATCTTGATGCAAATGGAAAGGGAGAGGGGAGGGTTGCAGGTGGGAGGGAAGTTATGGGAGGGGGAAGCCATTGTAATCCATAAGCTGTACACTGGAAATTTATATTCATTAAATAAAAGTTAAAAAAAATTCTAAATAAAAAAAATTACATCATTGTTTTAATAAATATGGTTTGATTTGAGGAGCCCTGGATATTATAAGTATCAGCAATTGTGTTTTCTAGCTGTATACTTCACTTAAGTTTTTTCCTTTTTTCTTTTGCTTTTGTTTAATATCAATATCGAGTTTATAATTTCTCTGGAAAATCCATAATCATATCAAAAAATACCTTCATCTATTTAAAAAATTCATTGGTTCCATATCATCTGATAAGAATTAGGCCATGGTAAAGATATATCTGTCATCCTCTTCAATCCCTGGTCTCTACCTTCTCTCCACCTGTTACCTTTACATTTTGTGGGTCGGTGAGCTGTGGAATCACCACTCATCCACTGTGCTGTCTTCTGCCTTCTATATGCAATATATATGTGTGTGTGTGTGTATTGTGTACAGTGTATATTTTATTTCCCTTGTTAAAGATAGTGTTTCTCTTTTTTAAATATTTATTTATGTGAAAGGCAGAATTACAGAGGCAGAGAGGGAGGGAGGTGTTTGATATGCTGGTTCACTCCCTAGATGGATGCAATGCCTGGAACTGCATCCATCTGAAGCCAGGAGCTTATTTCAGGTTTCCCACATGGGTGCAGGGGCCAAGGACTTGGGTCATCTTCCACTGCTTTCCCATGCCAGAGCAGAGAGCTCGATCGGAAGTGGAGCAGTTGGGACTTGAACCTGTGCCCACATGGGATGCCAGGCACTGCAGGTGGTGGCTTTACCTGCTACACCACAGCATTGGCCCCTGATAGGGTGTTTCTCTAAGCTGCTGGGCTTGAGCTAGTATTACAGAGGCAAGTAAATTTAATTTCATGTTTTAATTATCAGGGCTCAGAATTTTATCTTAGTTTAATGCTGCCACTGAAAACTTATTAGTGACTTTGACAACAGTAAACTGGAAAAATAATTTTTTAAATTTATTTGACTGGTAGAGTTATAGACAGTGAGACATAGAGAAAGGTCTTCCATTTGTTCAACCCCCAAATGACTGCTACAGCCGGCGCTGCACCAATCCAAAGCCAGGAGCCAGGTGCTTCTGGTCTCCCATGCGGGTGCAGGGCCCAAGGCTTGGGCCATCCTCCACTGCCTTCCGAGGCCATAACAGAGAGTTGGGCTGGAAGAGGAGCAACCGGGACTAGAACTGGCGCCCCTATGGGATGCTGGTGCTGCGGGCGGAGGAGTAACCAAGTGACTCATGGAGCTGGTCCCAGAAAAATAATTTTTAAAGGTAAAAAAGAAATCTACATCTGTATTTGTTATCTGACTTTTAGTTACATAGAGCTGTATGTGTACATAGCTGTCATAAAAATACATAAAGTGAAGGCCGGTGCCGTGGCTCAACAGGCTAATCCTCCGCCTTGCGGCGCCGGCACACTGGGTTCTAGTCCCGGTCAGGGCGCCAGATTCTGTCCTGGTTGCCCCTCTTCCAGGCCAGCTCTCTACTGTGGCCAGTGAGTGCAGTGGAGGATGGCCCAAGTGCTTGGGCCCTGCACCCCTTCGGAGACCAGGATAAGCACCTGGCTCCTGCCATCGGATCAGCGCAGCGCGCCTGCCATGGTGGCCATTGGAGGGTGAACCAACGGCAAAGGAAGACCTTTCTCTCTGTCTCTCTCTCTCACTGTCCACTCTGCCTATCAAAAAAAAAAAAAATACATAAAGTGAAAAAAGGGTATGTCTCAAGTATCTAATTCTTGAAATGGAAATGCAGTCCTTAAAATTAGCATGTAGTTTTGCATTCATAATCTTTTGATGAGGTATTTATGCAAATTACAGTCTATTTTTTGCTTTCTGGAGATGGAGGCCATGTCTGCCTTACCGTGTTTTATTTTGCTATTTCCACAAACTGCAAAAATCCCATTAAAGTTCTATCCCTTGTCCGTTAAATGTACCTGTCTCAGTCTTTTGCAAAAAATGCATCTCTGAGGTCATTGCTCACAGTTTTGGATGCTGAATTCTGCATTTCTCTGGAATGAAACACTGTTTACCAAGCATTCCCGGATTTGAGTTCTGGAAGTGCATGCCCGAGTGTCTGAGATGTTTCTCCTTTACTCTTTGAGCATTTCTAGGTTCTCTCTGTTGCCAGTAACTGAAATTTAGTATTTAGTAAACACATCACATTGTTTGCATAGAATTATGCGTTCTTATACAAGTCTTGTGTTGAAATCAGGAAAATAAGCTCAGATTACCAAATAAACAAAGCATTTGACTGAAAAGCTAGTCACATATATTTAAATATTTGTTGTGGTAGCTAAGAAAATGCGTATTGTCCCATTGCAAATATAAAGTAATACGTCTTCTTTGATCTAGATTTAAATATGACCAATTTTTAGTAAACCTGTAATAACAGAATAATGACAATCAATATGTTAATTGCTTGAGGGCAAATTGATTATATTATATTATTATTATATTGTATTGAACACTTTATGAGGATAATGTTATCTATCTACTTAAAAATGAATAGATTGTCATTCTCTGTCATTTTTGTTAAGTCTATCAATATATGTCAGTCTGTTTCTGAATATGATTCTGAGAAAGAATCATATAATAAAACGTGTTCCTAGTATGCTAGCCTATTAATTTAAGGAGTGGCTCCCTCAAGACCTATAAATAAGCAGAGATACTTGTAACCAAATGAACTTTTTAGAATTAAAAATCGTGCCACTTTTTTCCAACTGCAAACATTCAGTCATTGGTTTCACAGATTAAAAGAAGAAATGAAGTTTTGTGTACCAAAGAATAGACATAGGATTGACAGTCACATATGTTGAGTTGAAAATCGAGGAAAATATTTTTACTAGAGAAATGGGCTTACACTTATTTAAATGCTAATTTGCTTAAGTTTTTAAGTTACTGAGAACTTTAAGATACTCAGGAATATTTGGACACCTCTGTGTACTGCCATTCACAAAAGATGCTCGGATTGTATACCCCCTCCCACCACGCTCAGATTTTCTCAAAGGGATTTTCTTGAGCAATAAATACATTATAATCTGGAATATGTTGCCAGTAGGCCATGAACTAGCATGCTTGTCTGCTTTTGTGTTCACCAAATTAGATCCGGAGTAATAGATACCCAGGTTATTTCCTTTCCTGTCTCAGGACACAAGTCGTATTAAGACAAGAAAGCATATATTTTGTGCTCAGTTATTGAATTGAAGGAGACTTATTAGAGCTCCGGAGGTAATGGGATTCTGTGCTACTGCTTTATCTTGACTCTCCCAGCATTTACTCTGTACAAGGAAACCGTCACCCACATTCCCGCTGTGGTTTGGAAGCTGGTGGCATTCTTGTATTGCTGCCTCCCCTTCTGGTTCGTCTTTTGACACGCAAGCTTTCCCACCAGTGTCTGCTCTGAACTCTGTTTTTTAGGCAGTTGAGGACTCCTTTTTCTATTATATATGTGTTGGGTTGCTTCGTTAAGCTGTGCCCTCTGTTGTTGAACATGATGAATTCTACCTGATCAAGTTTCAGCAACATTTCTGTGTTCCTGTTTATTTCCTTGGATTAAAGTTGTGACAGAAACTTTAGCATTGAGTTTTAAATATTTTGATAGAGTCATGAGGTCTAAATACAAAATCATTAAATAGCAGAAAACTGCCCATGGAATCACAGAAATACAGGGATGGGAGGAACTTGGGTAGTTCTGGGGACTATCGATTCTATAGTTTTTCATCCCATGTAGCATTGGTTATTTTACCTTGTCATTACTTGACAAATTTTGAACAGCTACTCTTGTACAGATTAAATACCTTTCGCTCAAGCTGTAACTATCCTCCAGGAGCAGCACACTGTTGGTAACATAACCCAGAACTAAAAAATAAGATGTTTATGAACACCAGTAGTGTGAGCCTCCATTCTCTTCCAAAGTCTACTCTTACTATCTGGATCCTTAACCTCCAAGTGCAGTGATACTATACCCACATGCCGTCTTCTATATGTCTTGACATTGGAAGGAATTTTATTTTCTGAACGTTGGTTCTCAAACTTGAGCCTCGCCTGAGAGTCACCTGAGGGCTTTGTTAAAACACAGATTTTTCTGAGCCCACTCCCAGAATTTCTTTTTTTTAATTTTATTTTTTATTTTTATTTTTGACAGGCAGAGTGGACAGTGAGAGAGAGACAGAGAGAAAGGTCTTCCTTTTGCTGTTGGTTCACCCTCCAATGGCCGCCGCGGTAGCGCGCTGCGGCCGGCGCACCGCGCTGATCCGATGGCAGGAGCCAGGTGCTTATCCTGGTCTCCCCTGGGGTGCAGAGCCCAAACACTTGGGCCATGCTCCACTGCACTCCCTGGCCACAGCAGAGAGCTGGCCTGGAAGAGGGGCAACCGGGACAGGATCAGTGCCCCGACCGGGACTAGAACCCGGTGTGCCGGCGCCGCAAGGCGGAGGATTAGCCTGTTGAGCCACGGCGCCGGCCCACTCCCAGAATTTCTAATTCAGTAGGTCTACACAGGGGCTCAAGAAACTGCAACTGCATTTTAAATACCACTATTAAGATGTTCTGCCTTAATACGATGAATAACAAATGGTCTTGAAACATCTAAATTGTTCTCAAATCCATCAACCACCTACTGAATCTGTTTCCTACTTCCTATCATTTCTCCCCTTGACAGTTGGAGTGAACCTTAAAGGATGTTTGGGCTTGATTGCCCTTCTGCCCCCAGAGACTACAGAATTCACGTCTTCCCTCCCATCCACCTCAACATAGATTACAAGGCCCAGAATAATCTGCCTATGTTACCTACTGCAATTCAAGGCCCTCCTTCAACTCTGAGCTCCTTTCTGTCTTGGGCTTCCACAGCCACTCTGGTAGTGATTCTGAGGCTGCCCAACTCCTCTGGACCCTGTCTCGAGGTCACCCCCTCAGAGAGCCTTTCTCTATCAGACCTTCCTACTGTACTTCCAGGGTAACTCAGCTGGTTTGCCCAGGACTGAGGGATTTCTAGGAATCTGAGACTTCCACTGTTAACATCAGAGTAGTCCTGGCCAAATGAAAAATACTGATCATGCGATCTAGCTGCCGTCTGCAGATAGGATTTTTCCTGGCTAGCACCTACCTAATGTATACCTACATGTTTACTTGTGTGATTTAAGTGCCCATCATCCTTCTTAGACTGTGACTGCATGAGGGAAGAGCTAGCATCTATTTTTTTCATACCTTTTGTTTCCAGAATCTAGAATTGCACTTAGTACAAAGTACTTCCTCAAGTAATTACTACTTTTGAAGGAGCCACATGTGTCATCATCTACTTTGGCTACAAAGAGAAGTGCAGGATGCTGACCTGAGGTTTATAGAACAACATAAATGCTTTAGTCTCACCCTTTAAGCATATTTCATCTCATTAGAACACTTCTCTCTTCCCACTTGTCCCTAGACGTTACTGATGTGTTTTAGCTGGTTAGATTGCCCCACATCCGTTTATGTATCTTGTCCTAGACTTTTGATTTCTGGAGTTAGGGGGAGACTACAGCTGAAGAAAAACCTCTATCCCTCATCCAGTAAGTTGATACCCAAAGACCCCTCGCCTCTACCCCCTTTTAGAGATTTATCGAAGGTAGAGTGACAGTCCAGAAATTCATCTGAGTCTCCCACATGGGTGGTAGGGGCCCAAGCATTGAGTCATTGTCTGCTGACTCCTAGGCACATTAAAGGAAAGTGGATCAGAAGCACCGAGTACTCAGGACTCAAACTGGCATTCTGAGAGAGGATGTAGACATCCCAAGTAGCAGGCTTATCAACTGTGCCACATCACCTGCCCCACAAAGATCCTTTCTTAATTAAAATTAATGGCAACTATGAGTGCATACACACACACACACACATGCACACAAGGCTCTGGTATAAACACTATCAAACATTACACCTTTTAAAAATGTAGATATTATGAGATCAATACTTTTATTATCTTCACTTTACCAGTAAGAGATGCAGAGAAAATAAGCCTCCCACCCAAAGTTACACATCTGCTGAGTGACTGAGTCAGGATTCTGACTTGGATCTGTCTGACTTAAACAGGTCCAGGCTTTTATCTCTTCTTTCAGCAGAAAATTACAGGATTAACTTACCTAGAGAGATTTACTTGTCTAGATTAGGGTAACTGATTATGTGGCCCAGAGAAATGGCTTTTTTGATATCAGAATTAACTGAACTGTATTGTAGAGATGCTATCTCATTTACTCATCACAATTTATGAGGCAGATAGTGAAGTTTTCTACTTTATACAGGTAATAGAACTGAGACTCAGAAAGAGAATCTGGAAGAATCTCTTAAAGCAGTAAAGTTGATAGCTGACAAAGGCAGGATTAAAATCCAAGATCATTTGATGGCTAACATATTTGTCACCTATGTCTTTTCTTAAATTTCCAAACTGACTCACGGAAATGTTTTAGTAATGTTTTTTGGGTGTGTCTTGCTTATTTCCATATAACTTGGCGCCATTGATACAAGCATGTGTACAATGGTCTGTAATACAAGGAGTCCAATACCTGAAAATGTCTTAGAGAGCAGAGGCCACTGCAAGCTCTTAGTTTTAGATTTATGTTGCCCTTGATGGGATATCAGTGAGACCTACGAAGCTTCTGCTCCTTTGGAGAGAAACAGAACCTTTGTTTTCCCAAATGCCTGACAGTCCTAAAACCTTAACTGGCATTTGGGAAAAGAACTGCCTTCAAGTTGATATGACAGCCTTCAGAATAATGACCCTATCTTGTATAAATATCTGAAATGTGTATGGTATTGAGCAGCTAAATTTAATGGATTAATTGAAATAAACAGTTGTTCCCATCCTATGTTGCTACCTGAGACCACACTTGATTTTTTTTCTTCTTACCAGTTACTGGTTTGTGTAATTTGTTCCTGCTCTCTGATGGATTCATTTGCATTTCTTTGTGGCTGTGAATTCTTGATTAGGAAACTTTATAATGACTTGGGAAAACTTTTTTTTTTTTTCTCAAAAAGGCAGGCAATCAAGGACGGAGTACTTGAGCCATCAGTTGCTGCCTGCCTTGGTGCACATTAACAGGAAGCTGGAATTGGGAGTGGAGCTGAGACTTGAACTTGGGCACTATGATACTAGATGCAGGAATCCCAAATGGCATCTTAAAAGCTGTGCCAGATATTTGTTCTAATTTCGTACATCCTTACTATGTTGAGAACAGAAGCATCAGGATTCTTAAAATGATACAAATGTAGTAATTCACCATGTAGTTATTTGTTTTATTAAAATCAGACTTCATCTATTGACAAAATCAGTGTTTAGTTCCCCACCCTTTTTGTATATTTTTCATTCACTTCTTTTTACTCTGAAAATCTTCCCTTTACCTAGAGTCAAGTTAGCATGTATAGGAAATTAGGAGAAGCAAGAATAATTTTGTAGTGTTGATACACATAATCAAAATCCCAGAGAAAGACTTCTTTGTAACACATGGAAAGAATGATCAAGTATTCATGAAAGGTATGGGAGAAGAAAACATATATGGACAATGAGAAGAAAATCGAGGTTCCTGTATCCTTTCCCGGAAGGCCGCTTTTCCTGCAGACTGCTGTGCAGTCTCCAACTGGGAGCAGAACTCTTCCTGGCAAGCTGTTCCCTTTAGTGGTTGGCAAGATATTGAATAAAGTTCATCATAACAATGTCATGTGTCTTCAGTTTGACTCAACTGTCACAACCCCAACAACCTTAATTGGCTCTTGTTGGCTGGACAAAGATGCTCTCTCTTGTAATTGAATGAGGCTAAAATAAACTTCTGTTCTTCCTCATTCCGGAGAAGGGAGATACTGTCTCCCTTCTGACAGACTGACTGAGATACATAGAGATGCAGTTAAACCATTCTGAATTAGTTTCCTCATCTTCAGATCTGAATGATTTAGGCAATACTTTTGGAAATATGCTTACTACCTCCAGGAAAAAAAAAATGGCTGAATTCTTTGTAGAAGAAATAGTATTCTTTGTTCAAAACACAATTTGTCTAAGCAACAAATGAAAGCATCCCTTTGAGTAGGAATTCTATTGGGATTTGACAGGTCAGCCAAACACCTAGTTAGGACACAGTTGCAATTAGTGACTTTCTGACTGTGTCTAACTGGGAATATCTAACACTGACAAGGACAAATAACTGATCTAAATGAGGCAGGGTTTACTTCAGTTAGACCTTGCATCCTTCATCTCCACAGAACACCTGTAAATAAGGTGGATGTCAAAGTCCTGGTCAAGTGAATTACATTCTGGTGTTCTTGCAGCTTGGAGAGAATTAGTCTCTGACATTGCCTAGGGGCCATAATGGTTAGGGACCAATCAAAGAATCAGTGATTCATAGCTCTGATAAAATTTAGAGACAGAGATTTCAGTGAGAAGTGTTACTACATGTATCACGTATGAAAACATAAAGGTATTTGCCCAAAAAAGCTTCTCTGAGAAACTCAAAGTAGTTGCTTTTGTTTGGAGTAATAATAGTAATACTGGAAAAATCCACTGCAACTCTTTACTTTTATACTAAAAATTACGTGTTTGTGTTTGTGTGTGTTAGTTTCTTAGGGCTGTATACCAAAGTACCCAATTCTGGGTCACTTAAAATAATGGGGATTTATTGTCTGACAGTTCTAGTGGCAAGAAGTCCAAAATTAAAGTATCAGTGGAGTTGGTTCCTCCTGAGGGATCATCTGCCCTGTGCCCCTCTCCTGGATGCTGTGGTTTGGTGGGAATACATCACTTCATCGTCATGTGGTGCCATCCCTGCACCTGTCTCTGCATCAGCTTCCTTCTATGTATGTCTCACTCTGGATCCAAATTCCTCCTCTTGGCAAGGACATCAGTCATTTTAATTTGATGACTTCCATAATGATCCTCTTTCCAAATAAAGCTGGAGGTTAGGATTTAAACTTTTTTTTTTTCTTATAAAAGGAGACATAATTCAACTCATGGTGATGTTACCATTAAAGTTAATTTTCAGTATTATATTATTCCTGATGTTTTATGTAGATGGAAAAGTTGGTTTGCAAATGCTGTGCACTGAAACTACTGGAAACTTTCTGAAACCACAGGCCTTGATACCAGGAACCTGGTGAAGTTAATATAGGTATTTGAGGTGCTGTTGGTAACTTGTAGACAGGGAAGCAATGATGTTGTTGTAAGGTGATTTTTAATAAAGAGACATCAAATATAGAAATTCAATCTAAAGGGGCTGGCGCCGTGGCTCACTTGGTTAATCCTCCGCCTGTGGCGCCGGCATCCCATATGGGTGCCGGTTCTAGTCCTGGTTGCTCCTCTTCCAGTCCAGCTCTCTGCTGTGGCTTGGGAGAGCAGTGGAGGATGGCCCAGGTGCTTGGGCACCTGCACCTGGATGGGAGACCAGGAGAAGCTCCTGGCTTTGGATCAGCGCAACGCCGGCCTTAGTGGCCATCTGGGGAGTAAACCAACAGAAGGAGGGCCTTTTCTCTCTCTCTCTCTCTCTCTCTCACTAACTCTGAATTTCCTTTTTTTAAACTTTTTTTTTTATTTGACAATCTAAAGAGAAGACAAAGTAGGTTATTCCTATTTAATGGAATTCAAAGGCATCAGGAAAGGGACTCTGTTCTCTGGTCTACTCCCTGGATTATTTTTTTAGCCTCCAAATCATCTGTATTACAGAAAGATTTATTTATTTATTTTTTAATATTCATTAAACTTTTATTTAATGAATATAAATTTCCAAAGTACAGCTTATGGGTTACAGTGGCTTCCCCCTCCCAAAACTTCCCTCCCACCCACAACCCTCCCCTTTCCTGCTCCCTCTCCCCTTCCAATCACATCATGATTCATTTTCAATTCTCTTTATATACAGAAGATCAGTTTAGTATATATTAGGTAACGATTTCAACAGTTTGCCCCCATATAGCAACACAAAGTGAAAAAAAAATACTGTTTGAGTACTAGTTATAGCATTAAATAAGAGTGTACAGCCCATTAAAGACAAAGATCCTACATAATTTTTTTAAATAATTAATTTCCTATGCCATTTCTAATTTAACACCAGGTTTTTTTTTCATTTCCAATTATCTTTATATATAGAAGATAGATTCAGTATATAATTAGTAAAGATTTCATCAGTTTGTACCCACGCAGAGACACAAAGTGTAAAAATACTGTTTCAGTACTAGTTATAGCATCACTGCACACTAGATAACACATTAAGGACAGATCCCACATGAGATGTAAGTACACAGTGACTTCTGTTGCTGAGTTAACAATTTGACACTCCTGTTCATGGCGTCAGTAATCTCCCTAGGCTCTAGTCATGAGTTGCCAGGGCTATGGAAGCCTTTAGAGTTCGCTGACTTTGACTATGACCCTATCGGAATAAGATCAAAGTGGAAGTTCTCTACTCCCTTCAGAGAAAGGTACCTCCTTCTTTGATGGCCCCGTTCTTTCCACTGGGATCTCACTTGCAGAGATCTTTCATTTAGGTCTTCTTTTTTTTTCTTTTCCATGGTATCTTGGCTTTCCATGCCTACAATACTCTCATGGGTTGTTCAGCCAGATCCGAATGCCTTAAGGGCTGATTCTGAGGCCAGAGTGTTGTTTAGGACGTCTGTCATTCTATGAGTCTGCTGTGTATCCCACTTCCCATGCTGGATCTTTCTCTCCCTTTTTGATTCTATCAGTTAGTATTAGCAGACACTTGTCTTGTTTGTGTGATCCCTTTGATTCTTAGACCTATCAGAGCCATCGAATGTGAACTGAAATTGATCACTTGGACTAGTGAGATGGCATTGGTACATGCCACCTTGATGGGATTGTATTGGAATCCCCTGTCACGTTTCTAACTCCCCCATTTGGGGCAAGTGTGATTGTGCATGTCCCAAATTATACATCTCCTCCCTCTCTTTTTCCACTCTTAAATTTAACAGGGATCACCTTTCAGTTAAAATTTAAACACCTAAGAATAATTGTGTGTTAATTACAGCGTTCAACCACTAGTACTAGAACAACAACAACAACAACAAATACTAAAAATGATAGAGTATTACATTGTACATCAAGAGTCAGGACAAGAGCTGATCAGGTCATTGTTTCTTATAGTGTCCATTTCACAACCCAGCCATCCCACTCCTTGGAATTTACCCAAAGGAAATTAATTTGGCTAATAAAAAAGCCATCTGCACACACATTAATGTTTATTGCAGCTCAATTCACAATAGCTAAGACCTGGAACCAATCCAAATGCCCATCAACAGTAGACTGGATAAAGAAATTATGGGACATGTACTCCATAGAATACTATACAGCAGTAAGGAACAATGAAACCCAGTCATTTGCAACAAGATGGAGGGATCTGGAAAACATCATGCTGAGTGAATTAAGCCAGTCCCAAAGAGACAAATTTCATTTGTTTTCCCTGATCGGCGACAACTGAGCACCAAAGGGAAAGATTTATTTTTTAAATGAAATAGGAATTAAATTTATTTTTATTTACATATATTGGTACATAATTCTGAGGTAGGAGTCATTTTGACTTATGTATATTGAATAATGATCAACAGAGTAATTAGCATACCCATAATCTTAAACTTGCATCATTTCTTTCTGGTGAATGTGCTCAAATTCTATTCTCTCAACTATTTTGAATTTTATAACGAGTATTGTTAATTATGTTAACGCTGTTGTGACAAGAATACCAGAAATTCTTTAATTGTTAACATTACACCTTTTGGTGAGTCTCTCCTCATCTCCTCTTCCTGCTGCTCTCCCCAGACTGGTAACTACAATACTATTCTCAACTTTGAAATTGACTTCTTGAATATTGCATACATAAGTGAGAGCATGTGGCATTTTTCTTTTATTGCCTGAGTCATTTTACTTAAAATAATGACCTCCAGGTTCATCCATGTTGTCACAAATGGCAGGGCTTCATTTTATTTTTTCAATAGCTGAACTTTATTCACTATGTATGTATATAATATTTTATTTACCCATTCTTCTGTTCCTTTTTGAAGTTAGTACTTAAACTCTGCCTTCAATAGTTTGCTAACATCTAGGGCCAATGTCCATGTACTGTAACAGTTCCTACTAGTTCCTATAACTTAAATCAGTGTTGATTCCTCCCTATCTTTTATTTTATGTATCTACTGTCTCAAAATATTTCTTACTACTCTTTAACTGTTCCTGGTAGTTTAACTGGTTTTCCTAGAATCCTTTGACCTACGGACTGTTCACTGATGCTTTCCATTACCCTTGACCTTCCCCCCCCCCGCCACAATTTCAGCCAATAAACATAAAGCATCATTGCTCATTCATGTATGCAAGCTTTAATTATTTTTTTCTTATTTTTTAACTTTTATTTAATATAAATTTCTGAAGTACAGCTTTTGGATTACAGTGGCTTTTTCCCCCCCATACCTTCCCTCCCATCTGCAACCCTCCCCTCTCCCGCTCCTTCTCCCATTCCATTCACATCAAGATTCATTTTCAATTATCTTTATATACAGAAGATCAATTTAGAATATATTAAGTAAAGATTTCAACAGTTTGCACCCACACAGAAACACAAAGTGAAAAATACTGTTTGAGTACTAGTTATAGCATTAATTCACATTGGACAACACATTGAGGACAGGGATTCTATATGAGGAGTAAGTGCACAGTGACTCCTGTTGTTGACTTAACAATTTGACACTCTTGTTTATGGCGTCAGTAATCTCCCTAGGCTCTTGTCATGAGTTGCCAAGGCTATGGAAGCCTTTTGAGTCACTGACTCTGATCTTATTTAGACAAGGTCATAGTCAAAGTGGAAGTTTTCTCCTCCCTTAGAGAAAGGTACCTCCTTCTTTGATGATCTGTTCTTTCCACTGGCATCTCACTTTCAGGGATCTTTCATTTAGGTTTTTTTTTTTTTTTTTTTTTTTTTCCTGCCAGAGTGTCTTGACTTTCATGCCTAAGATACTCTCATGGGCTCTTCAGCCAGATCCGAATGCCTTAATGGCTGATTCTGAGGCCAGAGTGTTGTCCTGACTGTTGATGAACAACTTAATACTTTATCCCTTTTACTATTTTTTTGTCCTACTTTATACTATTGGTTGAACCCTAATTAATACAGTTATTCTTAGGTGTTTAACTGAAAAGTGACCCCTGTTAAATGTAAAAGTGGGAAAAAGAGAGGGAGGAGATGTACAATCTGGGACATGCTCAATTGGACTTGACCCAAATGGTGGAGTTAGAAACGTGACAGGGGATTCCAATTCAATCTCATCATGGTGGCATGTACCAATGCCATCTCAGTAGTGAAAGTGATCAGTTTCAGTTCATAATTGATAATACTGATAGGTCTAAGAGTCAAAGAGATCACATAAACAAGACTAGTGTCTGCTAATACTGGTAGTATTAAGAAGGAGAGAACGATCCAAGTTGGGCAGTGGGATACACAGCAGACTCATAGAATGGCAGATGTCCTAGATAGCAAGCTTTCATTATTAAGCAGAATTAATTCTGCCTTCCAGATGATACTATAAGGTGAGATTAGAGATAGGCTTGGGATGTTTTTATTCACTACCAGAAAAGTAATGAATTCATCACATTACTAATTGAAAAGTAAAAGCATTGTACTGGAAACAAGTAAGAAATATTTGAACAAGCATAATGTCGGGGAAAATGCAAATTACAGAATGGATAACATCCTTCATGAATTTTTTAATCATTCTTAAGGGTAAAAACCAGAATACCTGGAAGTTAACTGGACATGTAAAACAAAAGATGGGGAAGAGTTAATACTGTTTGTAAGTTATATGCTATGGCAATAGCATGAACACACACACACACATATCAAGTGACGGGTCTGACTTGGGGAGCAGTAGCAGAAACAAGTTCTGGTTTATACATTTGGAGTTGTAGGGAGCAGCAAGTCAATGTTGAAATTGTAGATATATATATATTTGAGAGTCAATTATGTGGAGATGAAACTATCAAAATGAAAAGACACATTTTTAAAATGGAAAGTGATGAGAAATTTCAAGAGCAAGGGCTTAAGAAATAGATGTTTAGGATATGAAGAGAACAACAAAATAACTGAAGAGTTCAGAAAAAGTTTATTAAAAGGGAGAATGAAGCCAAGTACAAGAAAATCTAGGGTACACAGATGCATATAGAGGAAGTCAAACATGATTAAATGTTCCAGGGACTGAATCTGGGGACTTTCATAGGTTTGCAACATCTAGAAAAGCTTGCACAAAATAAGTATCCAATACAAGCCTATCAAATTAAGTCTCTGGGGAAAGGAACTTAGTTAAACTTAGAATTTAATTATTTTAAGTAGTTTCTTTATCTGTCCTGTCCTGTAACTAGATATAATATAACTAGAATAAAAATTAATGATACAATTATATTCTAATTCTCCCATGAATGTCACAATAATAGAAGACTATATAGTTGGTAAGCCCTAGTCCTTATGGCTACAGTACCAATACTGAACTACTTAGCTTGTTTTACACCAATGTAGTTAGAGCTCAATAACAGTAAGTGAACTTGGATTTCACTGGGTGGACCTGACACAGGCACCTGTCTTCTTGCCTTAGGCCATGTTGATGAGCTCTGGGGGCAACTCAAACCAATTGGCTTCTGTAACCATCATTGGATGGTTGAAGACACCTTAGTCTCCTAATTTTCAAGCCAATCTTTTTCTGGTTATTTAAAATGTTCTTAAGCCTTGGTGTAAAGACTTGTCACTATTATTGTCAGCCTCCTTCTTAAATAACTATTTGCAAATATTAGGTGAAGATTTTGTAAGTAATCAAATAATCATAAAATAGAATACTTGTGGTTTTCTGTATTTCTAGCACTATTCTAAATTCTTTACACACAACATTTCATTTAATCCTTAAATTCTAATGGGATGAATATATTTTCTTCATTTTGATGAAGTTGACACAGAGACATTAAGTGATTTACTCAAGTTCACTCAGCTAGTTAGTATAAAACCATCACTTTGTGATGCAAATTAGTTGGGAAGGCATCAAGTCCAACTTTTGTAAACATGGCTGGTGACAACAACAGAAACAAAAAGCCTTTAGTAAAAGTTAATTTGCCTTCAGTCCTTGTCTAAATTGGTGATTATAACCTTCAGATGCATGTATGAAAGAAAGAGCTTCAGATTGTTGGCGGGTATGAACACCTATTGAGTCATCTGTGTTCAAGATCTTGTGTAGTACTTGTTTCTGCTGGGACCTCAGTAGATATGGAAGGATTATGTAGTATAGAGGAGTTCTGCCAGAAAAGTAGAACCAATAGGAGGTCTCCCTTCTTTCCTCTCCCTCCCCTCTTCCCACTCTCCCTCCCCTCTCCCCCTTTCCCTCTCCCTTCCCCTCTCCCTATCCCTCTCCTGCCTCTGCCTCCTTACTCCTTCCACTGCCGCTGCCTTCTCCCTCCTCCCTCCTTCCATCTACCTTTACCTCTACCTCTACCTGTTTTCTCCATCTTTAGCATCTCTATCTCTGGCTCTCTGGCTGTAGCACCTTTTCACCTTTAGCAAACCATCTCTGTAGACTCTCATTCTTTGTCCCCTCTCCATCTGAGTTTATTACAAATAATTGACTTATGCAAATGTACAGGCTAGGCAACACAAGTCTTGTCTGCAGGCAGGAGAAGGGTCATCAGGAGCAGGCTGGAACCTTGGGGGCATAGGTTGAAGTTTGTTGTATTCAAGTAGGTATCTCTTAACCCAGGGAAGGTTTCCACCTTCTTTTAAAGGCCTTCCAACAGAGTAAATCTGGCCCACTCATTATCTAGGATAATTCCTCTTGATTACATTAAAAATGATTGATTAGAGATCTAATCAAGCTGTGAATCCTATCACAGCAGTTTTTAGAGTAGGGCTTGATTGAATAACAAGGAGGAAGAGTGTGGATATGACAAAGTGGTGGTGGCATCGGTGGCTGCTGCTGCCGCTGCCTTGTTTAATTCCTGGGAGAGAATGTCTCTGGCAACTCAGCCTAAGTGGGGACATTCTAGGAAGCGAACTCCGGGGACTGCTATTCAGTCTTGCCAAGTGTACATATCAAAAGTGAGGCTGTACGCATGATGGTCCACAGTTTGCCACATTTGGTGCTTGATGATATCGTATAAAGCATGATTAATTCAAAATATAACTGATAAAATAATACAAATTAAGAGTGACAAGATGAAAGCATAAGGAATCATAGTGAGCATACCCATTTTTGACAATACGTGATTGAACAAAATAGAAGTGTTAGCTATTTGTAACATATCTACTTAGTTATTTTGTATTATAATAATAGTTCCTACTTTGCTTAAACTTCAGGCTTTTCAAATAGAAAATATTAGGTGAGGGCAGGTGTTTTGGCACAGTGAGTTAAGCTACTAGTGGTAACGCTGGTATCTCATATGAGTGTCATTGCGGGTTCCAGTTACCCTGCTTCCAGTCTGGCTCCTTGCTAATATGCCTGGGAATCAGCGAATGATGGCTCAAGTATTTGAGTCCCTGCCACCCATATGGGAGACCAGGGTGGAGTTCCTGGCTCATGGTTTTGGCCTGACTCAAGCCTTGTTGTTGCAGCCATTTTGGGGAGTGAATCAGTGGATAGAACATAACTCTTTCTGTGTCCCTTCCTCTCTCTGTCACTTTACCTTTCAAATCAATCTTTTTAAAAGAAAATATCAGGTCATATTTTTTCTGCCATAGATTTCAAATTCATATTAACCGAAAATAAGCATGCACTGAGGGAGTGCAGATTATGAATGTGTTTTAGGAAGAAGGAAATAAGACACAGTAGATTAAGATGTTAATAAATACCATTTATTGCTGGTCTGCATTGCACCAGGAACTTAGGTTCATTACCATTAACCTTCATAGAACCTTCACTCAGCAGGGAAGGGACTGATCTAGGATTTAACTGAGTTCTGACCTACTCTGTACTCTGCATGCTTTGAAGCATAAGACACCTCCAAAAGTTACTGTGGATATTAATTTCACTTACCACTAGCTACTGTGTTTTTTTCGTCTCCTCTTAATACTCTGAGCACTCTTTTCTAGGATGGTTGACATTGTAATTATGCCTTTTCACCGGCTCTGGAATATGATGGTTTCTTTCTCCTGGTCATTGGTGAATGAATTAGCAGACTGAGTGCAAAAGCTTCTTGGCAAACATCTTCATATCTAATCTCTGTTAGCAGCTGTCTATTGTGTCCCCCCCCAAATCATCATAACTGCTTGTTCACAGACTGGATTTTGATACAAAAAGAATTTACTAATCTCAAATTGGGTGAGAGATAACTTGACATTCTTAACTGGCTGATTTATAAAATGGTAACTCCTCAGCCAAGTGGTAATAGTATTCTTACGCACAAACCCAAACACAATCTTTGTCCATCCCCTTATTTCTGAGGGATGCATTCCAAGACTACTAGTGGATGCTTAAAGCCATAGCACCGAACCCTATGTATTCTACTTTTTCCAATATACCTATGATAAAGCTCAATATATAACTTAGGCAGAGTAAGAGATTAACAATGGTA
The DNA here is from genome assembly GCF_033115175.1 of Lepus europaeus. Lineage (NCBI taxonomy): Eukaryota > Metazoa > Chordata > Mammalia > Lagomorpha > Leporidae > Lepus > Lepus europaeus. Next base: position 36,659,516 of record NC_084832.1, on the reverse strand, counting down.
GCTAATAATAAAATAGAATTGTTATCGCAATATGCTACACTAAAACTTAGGTGAATATGTTCTCTCTCAAAACACACTCTCTTAATGTAGTTCCTCATCCTTTTTCATGTGATAATCTGTGCTGATACTTACAGCTCTTAGCAACCATAATTTCCAAACTCCGTTTCTTTCTCCTGCTTTTCCACCCACGCCAGTGTTCTTGGCCATTCAATTTCCTTTGCCATTTTTCATTTGCTAGTGTGGAGACATTATACTTGTCACTTCCTACTCTCAAAGCAATGGGAAGATTAATGGGATAATATGTGCAAAGCCCATTGGACTCCTTGGAAATAAGGTGCTGCATATGAACACTCTTTCATCCTTGTTTATCACTACTTTGAGAGAAAATGAAATAAAAAGAACACAGCTGGGGCTTGAGTTAGAGCAGGAGTCGGGGACAGAAACTATCATTAGCGAAAAGAATTCCTCTTACTTTGGGGCATATTTGCTCTTCAAGGACCTTAGAAATGAGATCCCGAACGTTTCCCCTTCTTAATTGATTCTCTGTATGTGGTGATTGTCCCTGAAGCTCATTAGTGCCTCACAGTTTCCTTGGAGCATGCTAAGTTTGTGCTTTTCTTATCAACTGTGAAAGCTTCTTGCGACAAATGGAAGGATCTTTAGTGTAAGTGGCGAGATAAAATATGCAAGACAGCATACTTTTATGAAAAAGAGTGGGGAAACAAGTAACTTCTGTGCATTTGTTCTTTCCAGGAAGGGTGTTTGGCTATTAGTCTGGACTTTTGAAATTGTAGATGTGCGGAGCAACATCAAACTAGTTCATTTCTCAGTGTAGAGACTGGAAGGTTGTGCTAGATAGACTCTTGGTCTAAGGAGAGACAGGGTTCACTGGCTGGTAAGCTTTGGCCCCACGTACAGGGCAGACCTACAGTAAACTCTACGACTAACTTTTAATAGACTCCTTTCTGTGTTCTTCATATCTGTAGACATTATCTTATTTAACCTGCACAGAAATCCTATTTTCCTCATTCCCAAAATGAGGTTAGATAACTTGTTTAAGTTCACATAACTCTGAGAAAGTTGATCCCATATTTAGTAATTTGATTTCAAGCCAATGTTGGTGCATAGGAAGGATGTCTTATGTGTCAGCAAGTGAGATATGGTATCTCCTTAATGTAAGAAAACTGAGCCTTTAAGAAATAAAGAATATGCTCCAAATTATGTAGTGATTCAGATAAACAAAGCTAAGATTTTAGGCCAGGACTTACTCCAACCCATGGGTCTTGCTGAGATTCTGTAGGGTCCTCTGTTCATTTTCCTCCCTTTGTTCTCAGGTTGATATTTTTGTAACGTCCTTTATCCTATTTTAAGCCTTTATAGGGAAGTCGGGGAAGGTATTATGTACATAATCTCAATAGACATCTTTAGACTTCAAAAGACATAAAGTTACGTAGAGATTTCTTGAGCTCCTGAAAACTAACAAAAATATTCCCAGGTCCATTACTAAAGTCCCCTAATCTACCCTCAGTTACTCCATGATGAAGTGACTATAGCCCTATTTTCAGACAGATTAAATTACCTACTTAAGGTCATACAATCATTTAAACCTATGTCAGCCTGACTCTAAAACCCAAATTTATTTATGGTGACGGAGCATAGGGTGTCAGAAAGCTTTTTTTGTAGGGGCTGGCACTGTGTCTCAGCAGGTTAAGCTGCTGGTTGTGATGCCGCCATCCCATATCAAGGCTCCAGTTCCAGTCCTAGCTACTCCACTTCCAATCCAGCTTCCTGGGAGTGTAAGGCAGCTCAAGGTGGCCTGAGTACAAAGGCCCCTGCTGCACACAGGAGAGGCCAGGGTGGAGTCCCTGGCTCGTGGTGATAGCCTGGCTGATCTCTGGCTGTTGTGGCCATTTGGGGTAGTGAACCAGAAGATGGAAGATGGGTCTCTCATTCTTTGCCTTTGAAATAAAGACTTATTTATTTGAAAGGCAAAATTACAAAAGAGGGAGAGAGAGCGAGATCTTTGATCCATTGGTTCACTCCTCAAATGGCCACAACAGTTGTAGCTGGGCCAATCCAGAACCTAGAGATTCTTCAGGTCTCTGACAAGGTACAGGGGCCTAAGTATTAGGCCATCTTCTGCTGCTTTCCCAGGTGAATTAGCGGGGAATATTGGAAGTGGAGGGGCCAGGACTTGAACTGGTGTCCACATGGGACACTGGCACCACAGGTGGCCACTTTACCTGCTAATTCATAGTGTTGACCCCAGTAAATAAATCTTTAAGAAACCTTCATTTAAGGCTTTATAATGAATGACCAGGATTATTTGTTTTTCTCATTTTAGAAAAAGAATCATTTTATTGGCTCATTTTGTAGTTGTAAACTGTTAATCAATACTTTCACTGACATATTGGAATATTATCACTACTAGCTTAATGAAAAGAAACGGAGAATAGTAAAAGCTTATAAGAGCAACAAGAAGGTCTGACTCCCTGATGTGCCTGCTTTGCCTTCTACCAGGCTGCAGTGAGCAGCTATGCATGGAGGACCTGCCGGCTCTGTGACAAGTTCTGCCTCCTTCCCCATATCGGATAATAACTGGCTTCATGTTTGTACCTGGTGGGCCTTCCTACTGCAAATCGCTGACAGTCCTCCTTTCAGCAAGAGCCAGTAATGCCCATCCTCTTCTTCCTCTCTTCCTTTTATATACAGAAACTTAATAGCCACACTGAGAAACCTGCTGTCAGGATGTGAGCAGGTGCCACCTCTGCTACTGCCGCTGCTGGCCAGAAGCCTAGGCCGCTGGCAGCTGGGCTAGAATGGGATCCCAGTCAGACCTAGGAGAGGAGAGAGTTAAGGCTCAAGGTCCTGATGACAAATTAAAATCACTGTGGGAGCAGAGTGGCTTAGCAGCTGGTATGTAGAAGATGTCATTACTGTTCTAAAGAGGAGTTAAAGGTATGCTTCAAACATGTAATCTATCAAGGGGCCATTGTAGTAGGTAAAGCTGCCACCTGTGATGCTGGCATTCCATATGGGTGCCAGTTTGCGTCCCAGGTGTTCCACTTCAGAATCAGCTCCCTGCTAATGGCCTGGAAAAAAGCAGAGAAGATGGCCCAAGTGTGTGTACCAACTTGGGAGAGTAAAATGAGGCTCCTGGCTCCTTGCTTTCACCTGGTCTAGTGCTGGCTGTTGTGGCCATCTGGGAAGTAAACCAGTGGGTGGAAGATCTTTTTCTCTAGGCACCGCCCTCCACCCCATAACTGAGTTTCACTATAAATAAATAAATCTTTTAAAATAATCTATTGAATAAAATTCACAACTTGAGAATTTGTTTATGGTTCTCTTGCCTCAGAAGAGTTGAGATGCCACCTATCTGCCAGATGTGAAAGCTTGGAAAATTTTGAGTATTTGCTTCCTTGGCTTTGGATGTAGACCATGGCAAATTACATACATGTGTGTACCTGTGCTGTTAAGCCTGATAAGCTGGGGGAGTGAATCTTTCTCACCATCTGAAAGAAATGCCCAAGGCTTCCTGTGTTAGATTTTAGGATGCCCACCTATGCACAAGTGTTGGGATGGGGTGGGGCTAGGATGAGAGAATACTTCCAGCTCTTGGGTGTCCTTACTAAGGGAACACAGAACATTCCTGCTGGCGCTGGAAAAGGCCATATTTGCTCCAAGAGATTGGCTAGGAACAGCATGCAGGCTCTGGGGTCTCCTGACTTGGGATCTGGGTTTGAGACGACCCTACAGAAACTCTGGTGAGTCTTTTGCACTTACTGAAGCTGGAGGACTGTGGGGTAGGGAGAAGGGAAATATGTGTCTCACTTCCCCAGGGATGTATATGGTCAAGCATCATGTCAGAACTGAACTGGGGTCCTTTGAGTGGGTAGGGCTCTTTGGAAAAAAAAATTTTTTTAATTTACTTATTTGAAAGCCCGAGTTACAGAAAGAGGAAGAGAAGGGGAGAAGGGGAGAGAGAGAGAGAGAGAAACACCTTCCATCTGCTGATTCAATTCCCAGATGTCCTCAATGGCTGGGACAGGGCCAGGCTGAAGCCAGGAGCTTCTTCTGGGGCTCCCTTGTGGGTACAGGGGTCCAAGCACTTGGACCATCTCCCACTGCTTTCCCAGGTACATTAGCAGGGAGCTGGATCGAAAGTGGAGTGGCCAGGTGTTGAACCGGTGTCTAAATGGGAGGCTGACATCATAGGTAGAGGCTTAACTTGCTATGCCACAACGCCAGCCCCTAGGGCACTTTTAAATCCTTCCATTTAGGATGAAGATGTGTTTATTGAAGCTAAGTAGTGTTAGTCAATATAACTGACGCCGAGTCGTCTCCTCTTGCCCCTAACATGGGTATTATGGGAGATTTTCTCTGACTGAGCCATTCTCCTATGGAGAATAATCCTGTTCTTTCGTGCTTCACTCAAAACATTTCATGTACCAGTGGCCCTTTTTCAGAAAACCAGTTTGCCAGCAAATGACCGGAGGGTAGACAAACATTGCTGCCCGATTGCCTCCTAAATACACATATTTAGTGTGGTGTTAGGAAGCCAGGATCTTGAGTGGACCTGAAAGGTTTCAGAATCTATCTTGCTACTTATTAGCTATGTGATCTTTTCCAAGTTACTTTAACTCTGTGACCCCAGTCTCTCCAGTTTGAAAACAGATACTCATTTCCATTCTGTAGATGACAATAGTGGAGGGTGTAGTCGCTGATCCATAACATAAATATGTAGTACTTTAAACACTGAACCCTGGCAGCCTGGGCTGCACCTTGCCAGGCAGGTGTTTACAGAACGACTCGTAAGTTTTACCCTCAGCAGCAATACCACACCAGGCTGTGTATTCCAGAGTAAACGCGGTTCATCTGCACACGGAACAGAAGGCTTGCCAGTATCTCCTATAAAACCCTTGCTATCTTTACTTGGTCAACCTAATACCCCATCCCTGGAGATGATTTGGGAGAAATTTTAGATGCAGGGAGGTGTGGCCAAGAGTGGATGAAAGCAAATAAATGCCATTGTATTGTGACTGTTATTAATGTTGGTTATTATGCCTTATATTCCCAGGGCTGTACATATTTATACAACTTAGCTTATTCTCAGTAGTTTATATATAGTCATTACTTCAGCCATAGAGCTCATTTAAGTTGGAAAGATGGAATATTTAGGTAAAACCATATGATTTCCAGGAATCAACACTAAATAATGTTTACTATTTTTGTATTACTGATTTTTCCTTTAATGTTTCCACTTTCACTGCTATGATCTGTTTATCTTCAAATTTTAGTATAGTGAAGAACAGGCACATTGAAATAGAGAAATCCAGATCTTCCACACTCGAATTTTTTTGGGATCATCTGTGGAATGTCTTTGACCTTGCTTTGTGTCTGTAGCTGGAACATGAGTCAATTACAGTCAGTTTTATAATTTTAAGGCATGTGAACAAAGAACTATAAAATACTCTTAAATTCCTGCCCCCTTTAAGTTCCAGCTCTTAGCACAAGGCTGGCATGAAACTGGCCGTTAAATGGTTTGTTTCATGAGTGAAGGAGCATAATGCATCATACACAGCTCTTTGCTTGCTCAGGAAATTCTATTGTGGAGCAGAAAGAACAGTTAATTGGGAGTCAGAAAACCTGGATTCAAGTCCCAGAATGACCTTGTGCTAATTGGATAACTTTCTTTCCTGGAGCTTCGTGTTCCCTCTTTGCCAGTTGGAGGAGCCGATACTCTCTAGTTGCCCTTCCTTTGCTAACACTTTAATGATTTGTTTAATCATTAATGTAGCAGGATTATAGTATTAACAGTTTTCCCCTGAGATTTACTGGAGGTCAAGTGATTCAAGAGGTAGGAAGAGAAGAAAATTAAGAGGAGGGGGAGGGAAGCTATGGGGGACGAGGAGACAGGAAGAGGGGAAAGTTGAAGGAAGCTTCCTTTAAAAGCCATGGGGCAGTGCCAGCTGTAGGTCAAGTCTAGACGTACTTTGTCTGCAAGTACAGTTCTTTATTCATTCAGTTCCCAGCACCTCTGCTTCTGTCTGCAGGTGTCCGGATGCACAATACCTAGCTGATGATCTAATTTTTCTATGCTCCTGAAGTCTGCTCTGCCCCTGATGTCTCCATTTTCCAGAATTAGCTCTTTGGCTAATCTCCCTATCCAACCACCCATGCAGCTGAACTCATCTGCAGGTTAGGGGAAACATAATGAATTCATGTCTAAGGATGGTTTCATCTTTAACCTTCCTCCAGATGTTCTGCTATACGTTGTAGAGAGGGCCCAACATGAACATGTTAGGCACTGAACAAAGTGGAAGGCAAAATCCAGGAGGTAGGGAGCAGAGTTCCATCGCTACTCCCACAGCCATCCAAGTGCTCTGGGATTCTGCGCCCCATGGCCATTCCTCAGTAGCCCGTATGGCTTTCCTCAACTTCATCCCATCCTTTGCATCTGAACATAAAGGAATTTGGAAGCCAGGGTCTGATCCTGTAGCTCCCTTGGGGCACCACAGATTCCTCATAAACTACATCAGGATGTACATAAATGAATATAACCAAACAAATGAATAAATAATGAAAAACTTCCATGGTGACGACTTGCAGCCAATTTGGGAGTGAACCAGCAGATGGAAGACCTCTCTCTCTCTCTGCCTCTCCTTTCTTCTCTGTGTAACTCTGACTTTCAAATAAATAAATAAATCTTTAAAAAAAAACCACATAGATCATCACCTGTGTTATGGCTTCTTAAAGTTTTCTTTTTTTTTAATTTTCAAAGACAAATGACCAAAAATTGCCCAGAAAGTCTTAATAAAATTCTCAAGAGTTTTCTGGGAAGGCAAAAAGTAGGCTTAGTCGATTCCAGATCAAGAGGAATGATCAGCTCTTTGTCAAGACAGGCAGTGTTGGAGATACCATGTTCTTCTGCATGTGTGCTGTGGGAGCAGACAGAATGTAGAAGGGTTACAAATTCCATGGTCATTCTATGTTGGCTTTATCTTTCCAGACATGCTACTGTGTCCCTAAAATTCTCTGTGCTTGCACTATGTATTTCTTCCTGAAAACCCTCATGCTACCTCATATACTGGTTATACAGGGAAACATGGGCTGTATTCATTTTTTAAAGCTTATTTAGTGATGTTTATTACACTGCTAGGTAATCCTCAGAACATCTCAGCAAGGGAGGGGCATTAGAAGACATGTTAGTATGGATGCGGGTTTATTTGATCTCATCAGTAACATTAGTTATTACCTCCACAGTTATGATTGGAATATATAACCTCAGGTCTCATTGAGTCTTACTTTTCTAGTCTCAGCAGGCTCTTTTAATGACTAATTAACACAAAGGTCATTGTTCTCATTTTTAGAATGCCAACAGATTGTAAAAACACAACACTGATTATGCTGCTAGGTTTGGAAAGACCCAGCAGGAACAGAATCTTCTGCTGTATGAGGAGGAGGACTGAACTCTTCCTGATCATGTCTCTACATGGCTAGAATATTAAAATGATTAAAGTGAAGATTTTAATTGGAAAATCCTCTGGACAAAATGTTGGGAATACCCACCCATCACCAAGACTCCCTTAAAGATGGTGAGCTGGTGTTTCTTTTCAGCTGGGAGGCAATTTGGAAAACAGTTGATTATCACTTATCTTCACTATTTAAAAGTTTTCAAAATTTTACTTTCTTTTGAAAGGGAGAGGGAGAGGGAACAGAAGGAAAGAAAGACAGGGGGTAGGAGGAAGGGAGGGAGAGAGGGAAAGATCTTCCCTCCACTGGTTCACTCCCTCAATGGCCACAACAGCCAGGGCTGGGTCAGACTGAATCCTGAGCTGGCAACACAGTACAAATCCCTCACATGTGTGCGGAAGAAATAAAACAATTAGAACCATCACCTGCTGTCTCCCAGAGTGTGCACTAGCAGGAAGCTGGACAGGGAGCACAGTTGGGACTTACACCCAGGCACCCTTGTGGGCGATGCAGTTGTTCAAAATGGCAGATTGAATCTTTAGGCCAAATGCATGCCCCTGTTTATCATATATCTGGTAGAAACTTGCAGGTAGCTGTCACATATTAGAGCAGTTAATCTTTCTGAGGCTAACTGTAAAATTGAAGACAACAAAATACTAAATTATTATATAAGTTAGAGGATGACAAAGGCCAGACAAGTGTATGTAGTAGTCTCTGCAGCATGACAGAAAGGAGGAAGTAGAGTGAAATATTATTGTAGCTAGGGAGGAGTGAGGGAGGGCTTGTTCTTACACCTAGCAGTATAATAAACACACCAGGGGATAGCTCATGCATGAGACAAATGACCAAATCCCTTGGGCAAGACAGGACTTCCAGCTGAGCCTTGAGAACAAGCAGGATTTAAATGTGCAGGGATTCAGGACAGAACATTCTAGCACCTGAGAAAAGACATAAACTCCGTGTTTCTTTATTCATCTATAAGCCACTGTCATTTCTGCTGTCCTAACACTGCGTCAGTCTTAGCTCCCATAGATTGGCCCCAGCTTGCTGATGGCAGCAGGGACCAAGGCAAATTCTTCATTAATGCAGCATGATGCTTGTAAAACCACTTTGCTGACAAATGCTGGGAAAAAAACCAGATTGATGAGGGCTCTACACTGTCAGAGAAGCGTAGCAAAGAATACAAATCAACATAGCATCCAGTTTGGAGGAAATCTTTGAAACTCTGCAGGCAGAGAAGTTGGTGACAACTGAAGTTGTTCTGCCTTTCGGGTACTGGAAGAAAGTAAATAATGATTGAACAAATCAAATTGGAATGACAGCTCCTCTGCAGAATTACTCTGTGATAATTGAATAAAAGCCAGTTTTATTCCATTAGAGCTGAAGTGCCAAGGGGATTTCATAGGAAGAGCTCTCACATGATGCAAAATTGACATGTTCAAGAAGCACGGTTACCAGCGATTATACTTGGAATAAAAGAAGCAGATAGAGTCTCTGCTCGGGGATGATAAATTGAAAGGGAATCCAGATTTTTGCTCTCTGTTGATTTTGTTTGAAATTCAATATGACTTCTTTTATTATCTTAGAAAATCTAATTTATTTATAGAGACTTTACATAGATGTAAGTATATTTATCCACTTACATACATACATAAACTTTTTATGCATTCATAAATGTAATTAATGCACATAGGTTTTTCTTTTAAGATTTATTTATTTATTATTTATTTGAAAGGCAGAGTTACACAGAGAGAGAGATGGAGAGAGGTCTTCCATCCCCTGGTTCACTCCCCAATTGGCTGCAACGGCTGGAGCTGTGCCGATCTGAAGCCAGGAGCCAAGAGCTTCTTCTGGGTCTTCCATGGGGGTCCAGGGCCCAAGGACTTGGGTCATCCTCTACTGCTTTTCCAGGTCATAGCAGAGAGCTGGATCAGAAGTGGAGCAGCCGTGTCTTGAACCGGCGCTCATATGGGATGCCGGCACTGTAGGCAGCGGCTTTACCTGCTAGGCCACAGTGCTGGCCCCCACATTGGGTTTTTAAAGTGTAGTATTTTGGCATCCTTTTTCTTTTGATTCATCACCATTCCATTGTTCTCTCCACACCGTCTTTATTCCTACCTATTAGGTATTTTTCCAGTTTTGCAAATTCATGAAGTCAAAATTTACAATATGCAGGTATCCATAGAGTTTTGTAGTAGTTTATTGTACATAGGAACTGACATTGTACTAGCTGTTTTTTTTTTTTTTTAAATCTTCCACTTACCATTTCTTTGTGGAAATAACTCCAAGTCAAGCGGTTTACTTTGAAAAATAGATTTGTTTATTTGAAAGGTAGAATAGAAAGGAGAGAGCCAGAGCATGCGTGTGAGAGAGAGAGCAAGAGAGCGCCCTTCATTAGCTGGTTCATGTCCCAAATGGCTGATACAGCCAAGACTAGGCCAGGCAGAACCAGGAATCGGGAGCTCCATCCGAGTCTAACCCAGAGATCTTATGCTCCCTCCCCAGACAAATTAGCAGAAAACTGTATCAGAAGTGGAGCAGCTGGGACTTCAACAGGGACTCAAATGACCTTGATCCACTGTGTTATAATATTGGCCCATGTAATCATATCTTTTTAAGTATTGCATTCTGTTTCAGGGTATGGTATAAAATTCTCAGTTATACTTTTTTTTTTTTTAAATGCCACCAAAGTAGTTGGATTTCAGATGCTAACAAGATAGGCTTAGGAAACCCTGTCTTCACCTCAGAGATACCAGTACGGCTGTGGTTATTAGGAGGGTAAAGTGGAGATTCCCTGCATATAGTATTCTCCTCGTAAGTGCATTGAGGTTGTCAGTGTTACCATTTGGGCACAGGACATGGAAAGACCCATTTAAATTAAGATTCTAAATAAAACTGGATTTGGACTGGCTTCTGTTACACAGTCATTCAGTGACCCAACTCCTCATAGCTGGCATTTATTCTTTGATTTGGACAACTGCTGTTTCTAGCCTGTGTTTTAAGTCTTCTTTCCCTCATCCATCCTTCTATGTTACCCAAAGTGCGAAACCTCTCTCTTGCTCTCTCCTCCTGTCTTAATTTGTGTTGCTCTAACAAGACTGGGAGGCATAAATATCAAACATCTTTTTCACAGTTCTGGAGCCTGAGAGGCCGATGACCAAGGCACTGCAGACCTAGTATCTGGTGAGTGTCTGATTCTGGTTTGCAGAGGACTGTATTCTCATTGTGGAGAGCTGAGAGCCACAGCGAACTCTTGCTGCTTCTTAGGAGGGCACTAATCTCATTTATGTGGACTTGACCCTTATGTCTAATTACTTCCTAGGGGTCTCATCTCCAAAGTTCATCACACTGGGGATTGGACTTAAGCGTGTGAATTTGGAGTGAATGCATTCAGCGTGTAGTAGCTTCTGTTCTCCTACTTTGATACTTCTGTGGCTCAGTTATTCCTCTTCACTGAAATAATTTTTCTTGCTACTTTGCTTCCAGAATATTTTTAATGTCCTCTTCAATATCTGTGATTCACATCCTTTACCACCAGGCCTACCATAAAATACTTACTCCTGAATTTTAAGTAATGATTAAGTTTCAGTTGAGGGGCTGCCTCTGAGGCACAGCAGGTCAAATTGCTGTCTGCAGCATCAGCATCCCATATGGGCACAAGTTTGAGTCCTGGCTGCTCCACTTCTGAACCATCTCCCTGTTAATGCACCAGGGAAGGCAGGGGAGGATGGCCCAAGTGCTTGTGCTCCTGTACCTGCGCTCCTGTACCTGCATGGGAGAACTGGATGAAGCTTCTGGCTACTGGCTTTAGCCTGAACCAGTAGATGGAGGATCTCTTTTTTTTCCCCCAACCTTTTAAATGCCTTTCATTCTTAGAAGGCTTTTATTTAATGAATACAAATTTTATATGGACAGCTTTTAGAAATATAGTGGTTCTCCCCTCCATTCCTACCTTCCCACCCCCACTGCTATCCCACCTCCTACTCCCTCTCCCATTCCATTCTTCATTATGGTTCGTTTTTAATTGACTTTATATACAGTAGAGATTTCAACTGTTTGCACTCACACAGACACACAAAGTATAAAGCACAGTTTGAAGACAAGTTTTACTGTTAATTCTCATAGTACACCTCATTAAGCACAAAAATCCAACATGGGGTGTAAGTGGACAGTGACTCGTGTTGTTCATTTAACAATTAACACTCTTATTTTTGGTGTCAGTGTCCACCCAAGGCTCTTGACTTGAGCTACCAAGGCTAAGGAAGCCTTTTGAGTCCACAAACTGTCAGTATTTAGACAGGGCAATATGCAAAGTGGAAGTTCTCTCCATCCTTCAGAGAAAAGTACCTCCTTCTTTGATGGCCTGTTCTTTCCACTGGGATCTCACAGAGATCCTTCATGCAGAACGTTTTTTGCTGCAGTGTCTTGGCTTCCATACCTGAAATGCTCTCATGGGCTTTCCAGCCAGATCCAAATGCCTTAGGAGCTGATTCTGAGGTCAGAATGCCATTTAGAGTGTTTGTCATTCTATGAATCAGCTGTATAGACTGCTGGATGGAAGATCTCTGTTGTCTCCATCTCTCCCTCCCTGTAACTCTGACTTTCAAATAAAATCTTAAAAGTTTCAGTTGGAAGGATAGCAACTTACTTGGTTTCCTCCTTCATAAATGAATGAAATACGCAGTATACTGTGTACTCTTACTCAGCTTTGTGGACCCAGGATGCAGCAGAGCTTTGGGTGACTCCTTCCAGTTATTTAAACTGTAAGTCAGGGCATGATAAATTACTGTTATAAGAGAATTAGAGCAAGGATTGAGGTAGGAAGGGAAAGGATTACGGTTATGTTCTTAGAATTGTATCCATGAAATACATGAAACTTATTCTGTTTATATTAATAAAAATTTTTAAAGAAAATTACTCAAGCAGACCATGTATGTTGGAAAGGGCCCAAGAGAAGGAGATGGTACAACTGAGCAGATTGGTCATATTCTTTTTTATTTCTTTTTTAAGATTTATTTAGTTGAGAGGTAGAGCCACAGACAGTAAGGAGAGACAGAAATGTCCTCCCTCTACTGGTTCACTCCCCAAATGGCTGCAATGGCCAGAGCTGTGCTGATCAGAAGCCAGGACATTCTTTCTGGTCTCCCAGGCGGGCACAGGGGTCCAAGTACCTGGACCATCTCCACTGCTCTTCCTGGCCACAGAGAGCTGGACTGGAAGAAGAGCAGCCGGGACTGGAACCGGCGCCCACGTGGGATACCAGCGCCTCAGGCAGAGGATCAACCCATCGTGCTACAGTGCCAGCCCTGGTCATATTTTTAAAACTAGCTATTAAAAGGCTTTAGAAACAGTTTTATATTATTGGGAAATGAGAATTTTACCTTGTTATGCTTGGCATTATGATTTACTCTGGATCAGAAAACAACAACCTTTTCTTTTTTTTTTTTTTTTTTTTTGACAGGCAGAGTGGACAGTGAGAGAGAGAGACAGAGGGAAAGGTCTTCCTTTGCCATTGGTTCACCCTCCAATGGCCGCCGCGGTTGGCGTCCTGTGGCTGGCGCACCACGCTGATCCGATGGCAGGAGCCAGGTGCTTCTCCTGGTCTCCCATGGGGTGCAGGACCCAAGCACTTGGGCCATCCTCCACTGCACTCCGGGGCCACAGCAGAGAGCTGGCCTGGAAGAGGGGCAACCGGGACAGAATCCGGCACCCCGACCGGGACTAGAACCCAGTGTGCCGGCGCCGCAAGGCAGAGGATTAGCCTAGTGAGCTGCGGCGCCGGCCACAACCTTTTATTTCTTATTGCTTAGAATATATTACTTGATATCTTTCTTGGCCTTCTGTCTTATTGTGATCACAAAACAATCCAGAAAACAAATGAACATCCCCCCCCCCCCCAAAAAAAAGAAAACAAACAAAAAACTTAGATTGGAGGTACTTGAGCCTCAGGTGATTACTGATGTCATAAATAAGAGTGTCAATTGTTAAATCAACAATGGGAGTCACTGTACACTTGCTCCCCACGTAGGACCTCTGTCCTTAATGTTTTATGTTATGTGAATCAACGGTAAAGCTAGTATTCATACAGCACTTTATACTTTGTGTGTCTGTGTGGGTGCAGTCTGTTGAAATCTTTCCTTAGTACATACTAAGTTGATCTTCTGTATATAAAGATAATTAAAAGTGAATCTTAATGAAGAATGGCATGGGAGAGGGAGTAGGAGATGGAATGGTTTGTGGGTAGGAGGGTGGTTATGGGGGGGAAACTGCTATAATCCAAAAGTTGTACTTTAGAAATTTATATTAAATAAAAGTTTAAGAAAAACATCCATGGAAACATTATTAAACTATAAGTCTATTTTAGTCCAAAAAATTCTAAACCATGCAGAGGTTTTTCATAATACACATTCATCATGAAGGTTTTGAAAATTCCTATTTGGATGGATTCATATAGCTTACAAGGAACAACCCTTTAATATCTTTACTGAACTTTAAAAATAAGAGTATGATGTAAAAGTGCCAGTATTGCATCATGAGATTATTACCAGACTGAAAACTTGGATTGAAATGCACCTATAGGACAAAATTAAAATCCACATCAAACACACATAACCATTATATTTAAATCACATTTAATCACATGTTTCACAATATCTTTTGCAGCATGACTTGTTTAGTGAGAATAGTCTTGCTTTCTAATTGCATTTTCATTCAAATACTGAAAATCATTGCAATGATGGTTTATTTGGCTATCTGAAGTTCTGGAATATCTTTTCTTAGTATGCTTCTTTTGATTTGATCATTTATCTCGTGATCGAGTTAGGGATTTTGCCAGGCACATCCTCCTGGATGTGTATATCTGGACTTTGAATTAAGGACGGAGCTGGAGAAAAGCTTAGTGCTGCTCTGAGGCTGTGTCATTCAAATCTCTTCTTTCCATCTGCATACCCAGTGGCTGTCAGTCAGTTGTTCCTGGACAAGAGGTCCTCCAGGGTTATGGCCCTTTGATAATTCCTAGTGCCCCTCTGTCCCCCTGAGCACTTTCAATCAGCATTTCATGCCTATGTCGTGGTGCCCATCGTGGGCTTTCCAGACTTCTCCTGCGGCTCGGCGCCATTCTCAGGATTTTAGAAAAAGGGTGAACTGTGATATTCTTTTAATTATCTTTTCTGCATATGACAGTTATCTGTCCTAAAGGTGGTGACAGCTGGAGACAGTTATCTATCCTAAAACAAGTGCAGTTCCCCATGGAAAGGTTTAACAATCAGAAGTGTGAGTGGACCTTGTGCCAACACAGAGAAGTTCTCTTCACAGACACTAGGGTGTTGCAGCAAATCGGTGGTCAAATAATTCCTGTAGCCCAGAAATTAAGTACACATGGGAAGTCCTTGTACAAGGCAACGTTTCCCTCAAGGCTGATAACTCGGGATGCTGTGCTATGACTTTGATTTGCTATGATATTTATCTCCAGTTTCCCTGCCAAGTACATAATTATTTATATGGGTTTTGTTTATTTCAATTTGACTTTTGCTGCATTGTGCTTGCTAGGCTTTTAAGTAATCAGTGTCTTTATTTACCTATGATAAATGTGGATAGGAGCTCAAACAGAAATGTGACTGATGAAGAACTGGACTGGTCTCTTGGACAGGCTATCACGATTCTTTAAAATCTCAGGATTATGAGGAAAAGTTTTAAAGCAGTTGATAATCTAATTTTCTTGAGGCAATTCATAAATTAGCTTCAGTTTCAAATTTTACACTGCAATGATGTACTAATAAACAGAACAGCTCCTAAATACAAATCACGCTCCGTATTAATAAACTGTAATTACCTCCTTGTATAAACAATGCTTATTTATTTTACTTTCTGACCTTGGGCTGGTTCTGAGGCTGTTTTACTGTTTCCGGTGCTCTATCTCGATCTCACTCTATCCTTAGGTGCTAATTAAAATGGCAGGTGTTAAATTGATCATTAGCACGTTTCAGGGACTGCTCTGCGCACACAAGTCCCTCAAGTGATTCTTTGTTTCTCCCAATGTAATCCCTCTTTCTCCAGACCTTCCCTCTTCTGCCTTTGCCTCGTTGTCAAACTGCTGCTTACGGGGAAAGCAGAGAACCCAGCTTGTATGCCCCAGCTGTTCCTCATTTATTTCTCCAGCTTGCTCCCAACAAGTAAATCAGATGACCAGATTGTTTTTAGTAGTGGGCTAGTATCTTATTTATTTTGAGTATTTTGGGCCAAAAAAAAAAATAATTCCAGCACCTTTGGTAGATATATTTCATATGCTCCTCATTAAAACTATGCAGTACCTAAATAGCATACACATGATATACATATATACTTAAAAAAAAAAAACAACTATGGGAGCCAGTGTTTAGTGATTAAAACACATTGAAGTATTTGGGTTCAATTCCTAGCTCTGGCTCCTCTCTGCAGCTTCTTGCTAATGAAGACCAGTGACAGCAACAGTGATGGTTCAAATAATTGTGTTCCTGTCACCCACTTGGGAGACCCAGACTGAGTTCCCAGCTCCCGGCTTTTAGCATATAGGCCTATACCTAGATGCTGTGGGCATTTGGCCATTGAAGCAGCATATAAGAGAGCTCATTTTCTCTCTCACCACTCTATCTCCTCTCCCCCCCTCTTCTCCCTCTCTCTCTCCTCTCCTGCTCTCTCTCTCTCTCCATCTCTTCCCCTCACCTTTTCCTATTCCCTTTCTCTGTTTCTGTTTCTTTTTAAAGACATCCATTTATTCATTTTTAAGAGTTGGAGTTACAAAGAGGGATAGATAGATTTTCCATCTACTGGTTAACTCCCCAAATGGCCACAATAGCCGGGGCTGGACCAGGCTAAAGTCAGGAACCTCATCCAGGTCTCTCAGGTGAGTGCAGGGGTATAAGGACTTGGGCCATCCTTTGCTGTGTTCCCAGGTGCATTAGAAGGGTGCTGTATCATAAGTGGAGCAGCTGGGCCTTGAACTGGCACCCATGGATCATCAGCATTGTAGGCTGTGGCTTATCCCATTAGACACTGGCTCCTTCTGTCCATTTATCAAGCAAATAAATTTTAAAAATATTTCTTTCATAGAGCTCTTGACTTGATAACAGTTTTAAATGTGCAATACAGTATTTGTGACATTTAGGCATAGTGTTGAGTAGTAGATACCTAGAACTTACCTCATGCAAGTAAAACTTTATACCAGTTGAATGGCAACTCCCACTTCTACCTCCTGCCCCTGGAAACCACCATTGTACTCTCTATTTCTATGAGTTTGTCTATTTTATTTACCCCATATAGGTGGAATCCTCTGTTTCTGATTTATTTAACTTCACATACTATCTTCCAGGTTCATCCATGTTGTAGCATAGGGCAGGATTTCTTTCTTTTGCAAGGCTGCATTATGTTGCTTTGTGTGTCTATACCACATTTTCTTTATCCATTTGTTGATGAGTATTTAGCGTGTTTCCCCATCTTGGTTACTATGACTAATGATGGAAGTTAACACAGGAATACGAGTATCCCTCTGATATCCTAGTTTCCAAATATCTCTATATATATACCCAAATAACGGGTCCCCAGATGACATGTTATTTCTATTTTTAGTCTTTTGAGAGTTTCCATACTATTTAATTTCTTCCACTTTATTCACGGGCTGATGTTGCACCATTTCCACCTTTCCTGCATTTGGAGAAGTTGGTTTCATTCTTTGCAGACCATTTTTAAAAGAATCTAGGAAAAGAACACTGGAGCCGAAACAGATATTTAGACATATAGTAAATAAAGATAATGGAATGGAAACTATATTCGGACACATTTGATGAACACATAATTATTGTGAGTTACAAAACACATGAAACTTTAAAATAAAAGCACCATGATTAACTATACAAAATTTATAACAATGGAATGACACTTAAGGAAATTTTAGATGAATTCTCAAAAGTAGTAAATATAAGAAAGTACATTTTAAATTTGTAGGAGCCAACTAAAATCTTTTATTACATATATATGTGCTTAATATAATATGAGGGGTCTTCAAAAACATCATGAAATATGCATTATGAGGAAACTATGCGTGGATTTCAAATTTTGTTTCACCAAAATGAATTTACCTTTTAATTCCATTTTCCACAAATGTTTTGAAGTACACAGGTATGATGTCAGATGCTTTTATATTTCATGTCTATTAAGTTTATAAATTTGCATGTATTTTTGTAAATGTAAGGAAATAAAGAAAATCATAAGGAAGCCAAGTATCCCAGAAAATGCAGGCACCAATACCTGGCTCGATTGAATGGCACCACAGGCTGCATGTAATATTTGGGTTAAAAAAAGAGTTCATCACAAAGAAATAAATGTTTAAAGTGACAGATAAACTAATTCCCCAGATTTGATCATTGTACAGTGTGCATGTACACAGGTATTGAAACATCACATTATACTATTATCTATCAAAGCAATCAAAAATCGAAAATCAAATCGGAAAAAAGAGTACTAGAGTGCAGAACTAACTATGAAATTTCCATTTCACCTAACTTGGCATACAAAAATTCTGCAGGGTCCTAACAGTTATAATGTATTAATAGGAATACATATTTATTTATTTATTTATTTTGGACAGGCAGAGTTAGTGAGAAAGGTCTTCCTTCTGTTAGTTCACCCCACAAATGGCCACTATGGCTGGTGCTGCACCGATCTGAGGCCAGGAGCCAGGTGCTTCTCCTGGTCTCCCATGCGGGGGCAAGGCCCAAGCACTTGGGCCATCCTCCACTGCCTTCCCGGGCACAGCAGAGAGCTGGACTGGAAGAGGATCAACCAGGACAGACTCCAGTGCCCTAGCCGGGACTAGAACCCGGGGTACCTGTGCTGCAGGCGGAGGATTAGCCTAGTGAGCTGCGGCACCAGCCCATATGTTTTAATAATGTGAACATCAGGGAATAAATTCTACAATGGACTAATAAGTTGGAACAAGTTATTCATAGTGAGGTTAAAATTATTTGTAGTTTTAGGAGGAGATAACAGAGTGTCAAGTATTTACAAAAAGAGCAGCAACCATGTCATATACTGCAGCCAAG
This sequence comes from Lepus europaeus, assembly GCF_033115175.1. Classification (NCBI taxonomy): domain Eukaryota; kingdom Metazoa; phylum Chordata; class Mammalia; order Lagomorpha; family Leporidae; genus Lepus; species Lepus europaeus. Next base: position 36,640,968 of record NC_084832.1, on the reverse strand, counting down.
AATCAATTGCTTGACTAACCTGAAACTGCAGGGATTATGCAAAGATTTTCTTTTGCACAAGGTCTTGTAATTTCTGAAACCTTAGGGTGGTATCAAAATACTATTTCTGGTGGTAAACTCTGTGAAGATCAAATAAAAATAAAGTAGGATGATATTTTAGAAGTATAGAAATAATAAAGAGAATAAATACACAGTACAGCTGTTTTGAAATTAAATTTTCATATGGTCTGACTTTTATTCATTTTTTATTTCTTAGATTTATGTATTAAAGTCGGGGTCCCAAAGCTAGGGAAAGACAGAAACAGACAGAGAGAGAGAGAGAGAGAGATCTTCTATCTCTTGGTTTACTCCCCCAGTGAACGTAATGGCCAGGACTAGGACAGGCTGAGTGGCAGGGCCCAAGTACTTGGGGCATGTTCTGTTGCTTTCCCATTAGCAGGGAGATGGATCGGATGTGGAGCAGGCAGGACTTGAACTGGCACCCATATGCGATGCAGGCATCAGTTTTACCCACTGTGCCACAGCATTGGCCCTGGTTTGATTTTTATTAAGGGAATTTAAGTGCCCAAAAAGGGCCAGGAATAAGAAAATTAGAATTGAAGGACAAGAGAAATAAATTTAATTACTCATATTTGTGTTTGTTTGTTTGTTTGTTTTTTTTTTTTTTTTGACAGGCAGAGTGGATAGTGAGAGAGACAGACAGAGAGAAAGGTCTTCCTTTTTGCCATTGGTTCACCCTCCAATGGCCGCTGTGGCTGGCGCACCGCGCTGATCTGATGGCAGGAGCCAGGTGCTTCTCCTGGTCTCCCATGTGGGTGCAGGGCCCAAGGACTTGGGCCATCCTCCACTGCCTTCCCGGGCCATAGCAGAGAGCTAGCCTGGAAGAGGGGCAACCAAGATAGAATCTGGCGCCCCGACCGGGACTAGAACCCGGTTTGCCAGCGCCACAAGGAGGAGGATTAGCCTGTTAAGGCACGGCGCCGGCTACTCATATTTGTAATCCATGTCAGCACAGGTAACAAGAGACAAAGGAAGTGCAAAAGATCTGTGAGAGACCCAGAAGGTCGAAAATGAGGAGTGTGATGTAAGGGGATTGAAGCAACAAAAGATCGTCATTAGAGACTGATATTGAGATCAGGATCATTGAATGTTTCTGGAGGATAAAATTGTCCTGGAGTGATTATGGATTGCTGAACAAAAAAAATGCTGTTGCAAATACTTGCATGAACAGTGTTCTAAGTTATCTGCATATTTCACTCATTTAATTTTTCCCACAATTCTGAAAGGTAGTGATTTACTTTCTTATCAATTAGAAAACAAAGAAATTAAGATTTCCCATTATTATATGAATCATAAGTAGCAATCCTTGTATGTAAACCCAAATATTCTAGCTCTGAATTTCAACTAATTATTAATACACTAAATAGCCTCTTTTATAATGAATTAGTATGACACTGAAACTTAAGATAATAATAGTTACAATTTACCCAGCACAAATTGTATGTGCATATTCCTATAATCTTGACTCCTCATGACATCTTGCTAAAAAACTCAAAGGTAAAATGACAACTACAACAAAACACGTCATAGTTATAAGTAACAGAGCTGACCTTGAAAAATCTATTCTGTTTTGTCCTCAATAGCAATGCACCATAGGTGTTTTATTATAATGCATAGCCTTCTGAAAAGAACCGTAGTCACTCAATATTAATATGAATCTCTTTAATCAGAATAGGCTTTTTTTTAAATGGAACAAGGAACATCTATTGATGATTTGCAAAGGGAAATATGAATATATACAATAGCATATTGAACAGCCAGATGGAACATGAGCTCATATGGGTCAACAGAAAGAAGAAATTAAAAAAAAGGAGCAGAATAAATGAAAAAGAAGTCAGAAATGGTAATGGAAAGACAAGCTAGACTTTATGAATTGAATATTTTCCTGGAAGTTTTGAAAAATATCCATTTCTGGTTGATACTCAGAGGATATCAGGAGAATCTGAACGGACGGCATTGTTCGATTTGTCCAAATCAACTTAGTCTGTCATTCTGGTCAGATTTCTTCAGTCCAGGACTATATTTTCACGCCAAGTTCTACCCCATTTCTGTGAAAAAATCCATGAAGAAGAAACGGGGAGGTTGGACACATCTTTTTCTGGCTTCATCCATCCTATCCCTCTAACTTGACTGCTTGTCCTGCTTCAAAGCTAAGGTTTCCTGTATAAGCAGTCACTTCTGTTACGGCCACCCTGGGCTGAGCATCATGGGGAACTGAGAGGTTCTGCCCTTGAAACAATCATGTTGGAGGGAGCAGGAAGAGTGCATGAAATACCCAGGGAAAAATTCACAAATAAAGCAATGTATAGCCTTGCTGCTACAATTCCCTGACCAACTTGTCCAATTATAAAAGCTATTTCCTTACACAGAATAGCACTTTTTGTGAATATATTTATTTTGGAATGCAGGGATATCCAATCTTTCAACATCTCTAGCAAATCTTATGAATTTTGCACTTCTGTAGAAATCTCATAGTGCAGCTATATGAACGATGATGCTTTGTAGTGTTTCAGAGTAAGTTACCTCTTTTCTGCTTTCTTCTCAGGTCAGCCTTCATTCCTGTGCTGCAGAAACCAAAACTGGTCTACTTTTTGCAGCTGCAATTTTTAGCCATTGTGTCTTGAATACCCTCCAGCCTCATCGAAATCCTACTGATCTTTTTTTTTTTTTATTTTTGATGATTAATCCTGTTGAGTATCTTGTAATATATTTTGCTACTCACATATCTCTCTTTTTTTTTTTTATTTTTGACAGGCAGAGTGGACAGTGAGAGAGAGAGAGACAGAGAGAAAGGTCTTCCTTTGCCGTTGGTTCACCCTCTAATGGCCGCCGCGGTAGCGCGCTGTGGCCGGCGCACCGCGCTGTTCCAATGGCAGGAGCCAGGTGCTTCTCCTGGTCTCCCATGGGGTGCAGAGCCCAAACACTTGGGCCATCCTCCACTGCACTCCCTGGCCACAGCAGAGAGCTGGCCTGGAAGAGGGGCAACCGGGACAGGATCGGTGCCCCGACCGGGACTAGAACCCAGTGTGCCGGCGCCGCAAGGCGGAGGATTAGCCTGTTGAGCCACGGCGCCGGCCCTACTGATCTTTTTTTTAATGGCCCAAATACCACATCCTCCACTAAACCTTTCCTGTTCACGCCTCTAAACATCACTTATTTGTTCAAGCATCATTTATTATGTCACACATGTCATATTAGAGATAAGAATTAATTACCCAGGGGACTTTAAAGTTGTTTCGCTGGACTTAATATAGGGTACTGCAGAGAGTCGATGAAAAGAGAGAGAGGTAGAAGTGAACGGTGCTATGAAGACTTTTATATTCTTTGAGAATATAGATTTCTATCCTATATGTAATTTCATATTTTCAAATTGTACTTTTTTATTCTTTTTCTTTTTTTTAATTTTTGACAGGGAGAGTGGACAGTGAGAGAGAGAGACAGAGAGAAAGGTCTTCCTTTACCGTTGGTTCACCCTCCAATGGCCGCCGCGGCCAGTGCGCTGCGGCCGGCGCACCGCGCTGATCTGATGGCAGGAGCCAGGTGTCTATCCTGGTCTCGCATTGGGTGCAGGGCCCAAGCACTTGGGCCATCCTGCACTGCACTCCCTGGCCACAGCAGAGAGCTGGCCTGGAAGAGGGGCAACCGGGACAGGATCGGTGCCCCGACCGGGACTAGAACCTGGTGTGCCGGCGCTGCAAGGCGGAGGATTAGCCTAGTGAGCCGTGACGCCGGCCAAATTGTACTGTTTTATATGAAAATTATGATGCATTATTTTTTATTTCCTTTAGATTTTAAGGTCCTTTAAGGAGAGAGAGTGTCTTATTATATGATGAATTGATTTTTAAATGTTTATAAGTGTTTAAATATGATTAATTGATAAATTGATTTTTAAATGTTCATAAATGTAATTTTGTCACTAAAACATTTGCAGAAAATTTAAGAATTATCTTTCATACTACATCTTGCCTATAGGGGAGAGAATTTCTTTACTTTCATAGAAAGCAGAAGATCTCTTAGTCTCACAGTGGCATTATCTAGAATAGAAATAAGAATTGGTGTTTGATTTGTGCTTGGAAAGTCAGGTGAAAAGAAGAAGTTACCCTAGATAATATTAGAAGTCCATGTCGGTAACTCTGCCTGGAACTTGCAGCTTAAGCGAAAGTGTAGGTGAGTGTTGGTGATCCCCATTGCTGATGGAGAAAAGAGCACAGCAGAAGAAAATGCTGTGCAGGGGCCCCGTGCTCCTGTGTGCAAAGGGGGTGATGCACAAGCTCCTCAAACACTCACCGAGCACTTTGGCTCTCAGTGTGTTAAGTCAGCTCAGTATTGCAGAGGAGTCCTTTCAACACTTCTGCTTGGGAGGCCTGAAAAATGAATGCTGACCATGACTTGAGCATCTAATGCTGTGATGAAATGTTGTAGTCTATAATTTCCTTGAGACACAGGAGTCTGGCTTTGGACTACTTCCAGTGAGTGTGTTTGTATCTGCATTATTTAAGAGGAATTATTCTTAGAAAGTTCATAAATAAAAGAAGCCACCAGGATAATAATTCCACACTTCTAAGATTAGTGATTACTGTGTTCAACACAGGGAAGTTCAAGTTTAAAATAAATGCTGCACCTGAAGCCAATTAGGAGAGAGACATTGTTTTCTTAGTGTTTGACATTATTTTGAAACCACAAAGGGTATATTTAGATGGGAATAAATGCATTTTAAAGTCTTTCTTGACTACAAAGCAATCTATTGTGTTGGAAGTTAGAGTAGCAAAATAATTGAGGTGCTGACAGGAGTAGCCGATACAATAAAGGTTTGTTTAGAGAAGAATATCTAAATCAATATTACATTTTAATCTAATTAATATGTACTTTGTTATTGCCAGGCAAGATTTATTAGTAAAAAAGCAAACAAGTCTCTTAGACTTGTGAGTAAGACAGAGTTAAGGGCAGGTGAACCTTGATGGCTATGTGGACTTCTTTGGACTTCACAAGTCCTCAAGGAGCCAAAAGTATGATGATACTGGATTTTTAAAAATAATACCACTGTGATAAGATACTGAAACAATACTGTTCTTCAAAGCTGATGGACAACAGTGGAGTTTATTTTCTGGTATCAGTGTGAATTAGGTCGAGCTCATTGTTAGCACAAAGCTTGGAATAACCTGGCCAAGTCTTGGAAGTGGACAGTGATTACCTACCAGGAGATTGTGAGAGGGCTCAAGCTTGGCCAGAGACATTGAGTAAGGCCAGGGTCTCAGGGCATGGGGGAGAGTCTATGGAAAGCCAAAGGCAGTTTATACAATGCCAATCAGAAGAGCTGCAGCTGGTTTGGGTCAGTTTACTCGGCTACAGAGACTCGGTAACTTTTTGTAGAGCCTATGGATCATGTCCAGTAGTAACCGAGACCCATTTGTTCAAATACAGTGATTATCTGGGGAAGTTACAGCTGCCATTAATGGTTCTTGTTGTTGCCTTGTAGAACACACCAAACAGTGCCATATCACTTAAGGGAGGAGCTGTCCTTGCCTGGATGCTATTTTTAAAAGTTTTGCTTACCTAGTTAGGACAACCAGATGAGGATTTAATGACAAGATTCTGCCTGCTTGACTGTTACTGATGCTTAACTCCATCTGAAGGAACTTCCTTTGACTTTAGGCTTTTACAAAAACAAAATAAAAAGAATGAAAGGAACCGAGTCCGTATTATGTTGGATGTGTTTGTTGGTCTTTATTCGTGTACAGCACATCTCAAGAACTTCGAGGCTTTTCCGGCTAATTTAAAATCATATCCAGGATAACTACAGTGCTAATAGTTGTCTGTAGTTGGAAATCTAAGGAAATAGTTACACTCTTGCAGGTTCATGAAAAATTGGGAAGTTTCAAATTCACACTTCTTAGTCTTAGCTTCAGGAGCTCCATGCCGATGAAAGAGAGATAAGTAACTCAATTTCCAGACTACTGCTCTTTCTGTTTCTATGACATTCTATAAATAACCATACTATTAAAAACAGGGTGTGCCCTAGTCACATGACTCCCATAAGAGTGGGTCTTCCTGCAATCCCACGTTTACTGCAGCTCAATTCATAATAGAGATTTGGAATCAACCTAAAAGCTCCTCAAATGACGAATGGATATAAAAAAAAAAGCAGTATGCATATATATACTATAGAATAGCACTCACCCATACAATGAGTGAAATCAAGACATTTGCAATGGAATAAATGGAACCAGAGATTATATACAAAATAAAATAAGCCAGACTCAGGCAAAAATCAAATGTTTTCTCTTATTTATAAAAGTGAACATATAGAGTATAAAATTTTGTGCATGTCATATAATTTGGTATATATTTATAAATACTCCTTCACTGAGTCACACCATGTCAATGACAATATACCCTTCTTTCCCTACATTAAAAAACAGGTAGTGAGATTCACTTCAACAGTGTGCTGTCTGTAAAGCTGAGTTTGGTAGTAAGAGGATTCATTGAGAAAGATGTCACCTGATTTCCTGCTACAAAAGCCCTTTCCTCCAAGGTCACCAATAGCCCCCTGATTATCTTTTCTGGTGAGACAGTATTTTGATACTTGGAAGTTTAATTTCCACTCTATCTGCACATCTTCTTCCCTCCATAGAAGAGTTTTTGAAGCTCTTAATAAGAAGTTGGTTAATATAATTAACAGGCATATAAACCTAAATAGATCTTCAGTAGTAAATGAATGGCAGTGTTCACTTGACTGCTCTGGATGTGATTATGTGTATCTACATGACATAGATATATGCCCAGAATCAAATACTTTATTTTAAAAGTTGCAGCTAAGTGTTCTCAAGTTGTAAATAACCCCATAATATTTGTCAAAATTATTATTAGTAGTATCCATTTGACATTGATTTTTTTTAAAGCAACATGCCATGAAGTCTTGCTAGAGTCATAAGCATTGAATCGGGGTAGATACCTGAAAACATGGTATGGCTATATTGGAGGCACTTGAAAATGGGACACAATGTTTTCATGAATAGCCTTTGTCTTACATCCTTTGCCACATTAAACTTTTAAATTCCTTTTTGGGGGCTCGTTTTGTGTTGTTTTTCCAGTAACTTCTTTGCCCAGATGTGGCCCTATGTACAAAAGTGGACTGAAACTGTAGGTTTAGACCCTTTTCCCCACCATGCTTACTTTAAGTCGGCTCATCTGGAGAGCCCGAGTTCTCAGGCTGCCCTCATTTTGCAATCCATTCAAGATGTGCATCTTGAAGCACTGGCTGATGTCCAAGACACTCACTGGCCTATTGGGTCTTAAGTTGTATTCTCTCAGGGACCCTAATTCCTGTGTTTCTGTGACTTTAACAACTCCTTACCAGAAACCTTCTCAAGAGCATGCTCTAAGAACCAGGCCAAATGGGGACAAGTAAGTGCAGGCAGAGATTCATGGATGCTGTAAGAACATGTAAACAGCTGCATTTTTCAAATGAAGATCCTCCAGCATGCTATTCCTTCTCTTATTTACAAAAATCGCTGGTTAAAGAATATTCATAAGAATGAGTGTAGGGTTTTCAAAAATAATACACAGTAAATGTGTTAAATTCTATACTTCCAAAACTCCTGGACTTGAGTCTGTACCACATGCTAAATGAAGAGACATAAAAGAACTAGTTGAGGCCGGCACCGCGGCTCACTAGGCTAATCCTCCGCCTTGCGGCGCCGGCACACCGGGTTCTAGTCCCGGTTGGGGAGCCGGATTCTGTCCCAGTTTCCCCTCTTCCAGTCCAGCTCTCTGCTGTGGCCAGGAAGTGCAGTGGAGGATGGCCCAAGTGCTTGGGCCCTGCACCCGCATGGGAGATCAGGAGAAGCACCTGGCTCCTGGCTTCGGATCAGTGCAGTGCGCTGGCCTCAGCGCGCCAGCCGCGGCGGCCATTGGAGGGTGAACTAACTGCAAAGGAAGACCTTTCTCTCTGTCTCTCTCTCTCTCACTGTCCACTCTGCCTGTCAAAAAAAAAAAAAAAAAAAAAAAAAAAAACTAGTTGAGGAAATTATGTGATCAATGGGAAACAATCCCATAGAACTTTGCACCTTGCAAATTTTCCAGATGTCGTGCAGAGGGCAGGAATACAATTTCCATTGAAGCTGCGAATGTTAATGTCATTTCTAGTCAGGCACAGGATAGCTTGTGATGTCAGACCCCCGTGAACTTGAAAAAATCTATGTGAGGCTGCTCTTGTGCACATTGGCCACAACTCCATGCTTACACTAATGAATTGTCATTTGATGGACTAATAGGTGGTTATGGCATTTTTTTTTTTTGACAGGCAGAGTTAGAGACAGAGAGAAAGGTCTTCCTTCCATTGGTTCACCCCCAAAAATGGCCGTCACGGCTGGCGCATTGTGCCAATCAGAAGCCAGGAGCCAAGTGCCTCCTCCTGGTCTCGCATGCGGGTGTAGGGCCCAAGGACTTCGGCCACCCTCCACTGCTCTCCCAGGCCACAGCAGAGAACTGGACTGGAAGAGGAGCGACCAGAACATAATCCGGCTCCCCAACCAGGACTAGAACCCGGTGTGTCGGCACTGCAGGCAGAGGATTAACCAAGTGAGCCGTGGCACCAGCTGTGGTTACGGCTTTTACAGGAAACTTCCAGTAACTATCGTGGGTACTTTAATTATTGCACATTCATATTTCAGCATAAGCAATGTGTTTGGTGAAATTTACAGAGCAACAAAATATACTGTGGGGTTTCCAAGGAGATATGATTATAGTATTAAGATAGTGATATTTCTGGCACTAAAATATTTAACTGACTTTAGTAATAATTTTTTTAAAAAAATGTTTATTTTTTTCATCTACTTAAGAGGTACAGTGACAGAGAAAGAGACCAAATATAGTAAGATCGATTGATCGATCTGTCTAATGATTCATTCCCCAAATGCCCAAATGCCTGCCACAGCTGGGGCTGGGCCAGGCCGAAGGCAGAAGCCCAGAACTCTGTGTCCCATGTGGGTTGCAGGGGTACAAATGCTTCAGCCTTTTTCTGTTGCCTCATAGGTGCACTATCAGAAAGCTGGATCAGGAGTAGAGGAGCCAGGACTCCAACTAGCATTCTTTTATGGTATGCTGATGTCAGAGTGGCAGCTTAACCTGCTACACCACAACTCTGCCCCTTTAGCGAGGTCATTGTTTATGGGTGGCAGGATATTTCAATCAGTTCCAGACATTTTCTTACCTGTAACTTGGAAGCTAGAAAATAAGCCTTTTTCATCCTATAGGTAGATCATTGTCTTATGTCATAACAGCATAATTGCTGACTAAATAAAGACCAATGAAATGTGGAAATACTCTGCATGTTGCAGAACCAATCAACAGAATGCTTCTTCAAATTACTAGCGCACGTAAGGCAATGACCTTAGAAATAAGGAGAATCTGGCTGTTTGACAGCCAAATTGCTGAGATCCATTTCACAGGACCAAAGGCTCTCTGTAGGTATATGACTGAGAAATTTTAATTAAGATAATAAGGAAAGGAGTGGTTGGGAGGGAAAACTGGATTGTGATTTGAATTTGTTACATAGAAAATTAGTGAATGTCACTACAGATTGTGGAGGAAGACTACCTCATCAGAAATGGGGCGGCCAATAAATTTAAGAAGGGAACTTGGTAAAGACATGACCAGTCTCAACCCAGTGAACTCAGAGCCACATTAACTTATGTCGCTCAGGCTACATTAGCTTAAAGCTGATAAACATCTAACATATGTAATTCTTTTAACTCTTCATTCTACCTATGATTTTACTTGCAATGTAGCTTGGATAGGATGTAATCTGCCAAAATAATGACATTTTCACTTATTTACTCATTCACTTACACATGTACATCACAAACATTTATTGTCAAGCTGTTATTCTGTTTTCTCTGGATTAAAGGAAGTACCTTTAACTTGGTTACCTGAATCTCTTTCCCCAAGATATTCTGGTTTAGAGTCTGCCAAGGAGACAGATTCCCATGAGACTTGGAGGGAGGTAAGAAGGAGAAATTGTTGTTCCCCAGCAGTAGTTGTCAGGAGCCCCACAGGTGCAGGGCAGAAGTGAAGTTCCCAGAACCTTCCAGGCGCTAGCTGGTAAGGATCAGCCGCTTTGAGGCTGTAGGCAAGTGATGGTGTTGGTAGTGACTTCACAGGTCTTTGCGCGCTCTGCTCTACCAACAGTGTACAGACCCTAATTTCTGTATTAAGATACTTCTTCATTGGAATTAACTTTTTTAAAATTTCATTTAAGGAATACAAACTTCATAAATTTAATATATATCAATTTAGGATATGGAGATTTGTTGCCCCCTCCCTCTCTTCCACCTATATTCCCAGCCTTCTTCCTCTTCCCTCTCCCTTTCCCATTCTTATTTCTTATAAAAATCATTCTTCAGTTATTTTTGTATTCGTAAGATCAACCCTATACTACGTAGAGAGTTTACTGAATAGTATGAAGAAAAAGGAAAAAAAAAGCACAAAAATAAGAAAGACATTGTTCCTTGACAGTCAAGATAAGGGCTGTTCAGAATCATCGCCTCTCAAGGTGTTAATTTTGCTCCTACAGATTCTTTTAGGTTCTCTATTACCACAGATAGACCAGATTGAAGCATATATTTTCTCCACCAAACCCTTACTGACACGACTATAGATTCACTCATTTTTACCTTTAAACGTATTTTTACAACAGAGAAACATTTTATTAGTCTAGGAGAAAATTGCATGTAATCAAGGTAGTTTTATTTCCCCCAATACACTATTCACACTTCCCATAAAAGCAAAGCTGTGTGTCAGAGAAGTTGATAAGACCTTATTTATTTTTTGCCTCTTCTGTTTGTGGTTTTTACAAACACCTTTTGAATTTAATCATGCGTGATCCTTAAAGGTTAGGACAGATAAGGATATAATGAATTTAAAATAGTGTTTGTGTTTATCTTGATCCTAGTACTTTCTATTGCATAAGAAGTAAGAAAATTCCCTTGAGTGTTATTTATGTAATCCTCTGCCAAGTTACAGGACTTCCTAGTATTCATTAGAGTCCAGAATTCTCTGTTGATTATAAACTTTCTGTAACTTCAACCTGTTCTTTTGTTTCCCCGCCTACAGTATTCTAGGATTTGTCTTCCCAGCTTGGCAGATTTTCTATTAGTTTGTTTTCCTCTGGGGGATGGGAAAAAGTTTAAAACTTCAGTCTTTTTCTTTTCAGAGAAATTGGCAATACGATCAGACATCATTATTACGCTAGACACATTCCTCACATCTAGAGATACCATAGATGGGATTAGTGATTGTCATTTAGGAAAAAAAGGTTGAAGTATACAAGAGCTGATGAGGATGTGCTAATCAGAGTGTGCAGATGGGTAGAAATTCTACAGGAAAAAATGCTCCATTAGCAGCTTAGCAATTAAAGTCATTTCTCTCACGAGCAGATGTGCAGTGTTCTTTATGGCATATAGTGCATGTCGGAGACGACATGCAGGGAAAAGAATTGGGGGATAGCTACCATTTGATAAGTCTGTGTGACAGTGGAGTAATTAATGTGGAAAATAGATCTTAGGGTTGTCTTTGTGTTCAGAGAAAATCTTCACCTCCATTCTGTTCTTGCAGGGCTCTATGGCTATTTCTTGGCTCTCTCACTAAGATTAAATTAAGTCCTGTCATCAAAGCCTTTTCCCTTCCTGGCCATTAAAAGAATCTTAGGAGCATGACCTTGTAGAAGTGGTTGACCAGATGATAATCAAAGGGATCACAGGTCAGGAAAAGACTTGCTCATCATCAAAAAGTCTTTTCAACTTTTCTGTTCTAAACTTTGTGACAACACCAACTTAAAATGTCAGGCTGCTGGGATGTCTGAAATGTGTTGTCCTAGAGTGAACCAGGAACTCGCCTTGCTGTGTGTCATGTATAGGTTCCAGACCAAACATTTGTCACGTGTGTTTCCTACTGTTCATTATGGGTCCCCATTATCGTTTCTCTCAAGGTAACTGACCATAGTGCCTTGACTCACGGACCCCCGTAGCCAGTTATCCTCCACTACAATTGAGTCCTCCTGCTGATCTGGATTTCAAACTGCCTCGTTTGTAGTTTCCACAGTCGATCCATTTGAGGAGGAAAACTGACGGATGTGCAAATTGTGTACTGTGTCATGCTTTGCATTATTCATTTTCTTTATTCACACCATGGTGCATTTCTTGGTAGAAGGCAGAGACTTTTGAAAAAAGTACATGCTCAGTGGTGTAGGTGCCATTGACAACATAAAATGATTTTTTTCCACTTTGATTTTATTAGGGCTCATCTAATTTCTGTTGGATTTGGAGCTTGTTCACTTAGGTGGATTTGCACCGCTAATTGTCAATCGAACGGGGAAAACCCACAACTTTCTCTACCACCTTAGACCGTTGTCTACTGCTGTCACAGAATGTCAAGGCCTAGTCAATTTATAAACAATAGAAGTTTGAGACACAATTTTTTTTTTTTTTAACTGGGAAGTGTGACAGTATAGCGCTGGCATCTAATGAGGCCCTCTGTACTTTATCACAGTATGGTGGAAGGGCAAGCAAACATGCAAAAGACAGAAGGGTGGTGACAAATCTCCCTTTGGACGAGCAGTCCTCCTGAGACAACTAATCCATTCCTGAGATAACGGCATTGATCGATTGCTGAGAACAGAGACCTCATGACCTTACTGTTTCTTCCAGGTCCCACTTCTTACTACTGCTACAATGGCAGTTAAATTCCAACCTGAGTTTTGGAGCAACATCTAGCAAAAGTAGAAAAATAAAGAACTAACTTAGAGACCACGTTGTGTTGAGGGCAAATTCTCAACTGTGAGATCAATTCCTTTGATTGATGAACGTAGTACTGACTCCCATGGATTAATCTGGAGCTCTCCTTCTCTGTATCCCAGATTATAAAATGGCTGGCAGAAGGGCCCAGTGTGAGAATGCTCCCTTAAGAGTAAATTTGCCTTTCTTGGGAGGACACATGGGCTCATTCTTGGGTCATGCAATTTGTGATGAACAAATATTGAAGCTTCCTGTTTTGCATTGCTTAGTGCTGACCCTTAACTCTTCGTTTTTGTAAAAATATTTCAGGTAAGTTTCTGTTACAGAAGAGCTGCAGATGCCTTACCTGAATCAGTTCACTGACTCTAATTAAGATTCTGAAGGTCAATGCAGCATCGTTTTTGTTTTCTGTAGCAGGATTTCTATCTTGATGATATTTCAGCATCGCCATGGTCTTGAATCAGGGTTTTGTAGTTTGATTTGATTTTTTCAGCCTCCATACAGAAAAGATCAATTTCTCCTGTTTGAGTGCTCATGTTTCCCTTGAGGTTACCTTAAAACACCTCTGGCTTTTGCTTTAATCATCACATATTTTTTACTGGATTTTTTCCCACTTACCATGAATATTTATTATCTCTCAAATTATTGCAGAAATTCTGCCTGGATTGTCCGATTATTTATCTGTCTGTGTCTGTATTGTAGGAACTGCACAGTAGCATATGTTCTGCAGAAATTCAGATTTGAGATGAGAGAAAATCAGTGTTTCATTGGGAACCAAGCGTTATACATTCACCCTATTGGAGATGATTTTTATCCATTTACAGAAAACATTTTTTGCTGTGTGCTGTGAGTCTGACATTGTGTTAGGTGCTGAGAAGCAAAGTAACTGAGGTACTCTTTATGTTCTCCAGAGCTGTAATGAAGAGAGAAAGGCACCCATACAAATCCCTGAGGAGTGCAAGTCTATGGTGACCTTGCATGTACCCAGTAGCCTAAGACTAAAGGGGAGGCTGCTCTGTTTGGTGTTCCTTTAATAGCATGGTGACAGTTTGTTGAGATTTTCACATGGTCACTATGTAAGACTGTAAATATGAATGTCACAAGTCACATAGGATACAATAACATTCAGTCTAAGATATAGGTAACCTATATACAGTCTCTTTGCTTATGACTTGTTTGAGCAAGTAAGCACCCAATTTAAATGTCATCATGCTTATAAAATTGATCTCAAAGAAATTGGTATCCTTATCCCCAAAGAGTAAACAACAAGGAATATTAATTCATGTGCGTTTGAAGACTAAAATTGTGGACTAAGTGAAGTATGGAAGACTCTAGAAAAAGAAAAATATAGAAGAGACATTTTCGGAGAATTGATATTAAACCTTTTCAAAAACAGAGGCTACAAAACAGTTTCTATATCACATTCTTTTTTAGAAATAGGAGTAGACAGACACGACAGTTGAGAAAGAAGAAAAAGAGAGGCTGCAAAAATTAATTAGAAGTTTATCCACTTGACAATTTTGCATAGAAAAAATCCTGTTTCTATAAAGAATTTAAATATAAAACATGTGAGACTGTTTTTGAATGAAAAATGGTTTGCATGAATAACATGACATTTAAACAAAACTGTAGAAATAATATAAATATATATATATAACTTATGGAATTTTATGTGTTGTAAAAATATCATATAAATAAATAATTGAAGTAATACCAACAGGGAAATTCTCCAATATATAGTGATAGTTATTCTTGTGTGTTGGAATTGGGAAGTTTCTCACTTTGCTTTAAGCTGTTTTATTTCTTTCAAATTAAATCATTCCCCCCAAATGTAACACTGTATACAAGGCCATATGCTACTCTCTGAACATATAAAATAAAGCAGTGGCTGAATGAGACAGCCTGGTGATCCTATCCTCACAGAAAAACCAATGTGAGTAGCTACTCATGCAGCAAGTCACTGTCACAAAGACTATAGAAGCCAGAGCAATGCCTGTAGCTGGGTTCCTTAGACCTGCGTAGTGCCATATGGAGTCCTGTCTCCCCAGTTGACTGATCTTACAATTCAGCCATCCTCACCTGTGGCTGGAAGGAGCAGCATCAGGCAATGAGACAACCTCAGCAGCAAACAGACCATAGCAGGGTATGCACTGTTCCTCATCCCAGGCTGCACTGCTCCGCGTGTGCTGAGGGCTGTGGGTGTGGATCTCGTGTTGAGGTATTGGTGGCCAGAAGACTTGGCATCTGGGCCTACTCCAGCTCCAAGAAGGGCCTTGTAGGGATGCACTAACCCTTTTAGCTACCTCTCAGTTCCTTCTGAACAACACACCAGGGGAATTTAGGGAGCATTGTAGAAGTGAAACAGTGAAACAACATCACCTGCAGACCAGCCACAAACCTCAACATAGAGTGCTATCTAGTGCTGAAATAGCAGGTGTGCCCACAGGCTTGCAGAAAATAACCAGACTGTTTTGCATTTCTAAGAGGACAATCACAGAGTCAGAGAGCTAGAATTAATCCTTCAGTGTGCAGACCATGTCATATACCAACACACTTCAAAAACTTCCAAGTAGCTATGACCTCACCAGAGGAGCAAAATAAGGTGCCAGAAGCCAACTATCAAGGAACTGAAATTTCAAAACGCTCAAATGATGTTTTCAAAATAGGTGTTTTAAGAAAATTCTATGAACTTCATTAAAACAAGAGACGTGACAGAGAGGTGAAAATAATTAAACAGAAATCCTTCAACTTGAAAGTACATAAATAAAAGTTTAAGAAGTTGATAGAAGGTATCAGTAGAAAAAAATAGAGCAGAAAAGTGATCCTTCAGATATGAGGGAGAGATTAAAAAATATTGCCAGACAAAATCTGGACAAATTGATCACATAACCTGTATTACAAGAAATCCTAAGGGGATTCTTCAAACTTAAAGGAAGAGATACAAGTAAGAAGAAAATAGCAGAAGGTAGAAAACTCACTGGTAGAATTCACTGGTAGAATTCAGAATGCTCTAATATTGTAGATGTGGTGCATAAACCATTCATATATTTAGCATGAAGGCTAAGTATGAAAACAACTAAGAACAGTAACTGTATTAAACTCCTAAAGCACAGGAAACAAAAGTAAAAATAAAATTTCATCAAACAAAAGTACAACAAAGGTAACAAGTGAATGAAAAGACATTCTATTGTAATGGACAATATCTGTGAACCGTATGTCTCAAAGGGTTAATAAACAGAATATATAATGAACTCAAGCTCACAGCAAAAAAAAATCCAATTAAAAATGGACAGTATATCTAAAGAGGCATTTATCAAAATAACATGCAGTTAAAGATACATGCAGTTAAAAGATACATGAGTAAATGCTCAACATCACTAACCAATAGAGAAATTTAAATCAAATCTGAGAGAGATATCACTTCTCTCAGGTTAATATTTTCAAAGAGATGAAATATAAGAATTGGTGGTGATATTGAGAAAAGAGAACCCGTGCACACTGTAGTTGTTGGTAAAACCATTGTGGGAAACAATGTACAGGTTCCTGAAAAAAACTAAAAATAGAACTATAATATGATCTAGCAATCCTGGTACTGGGTAAATATACAAGGAAAATTAAGTCAATCTACAGAGAGACATCTGTACTCCCATATTTATTATAGTACTATTCATAACAGCCAAGAAACGGAAGCAATGTAAGTGTCAATTTATTGATGAATTGGGTAAAGGAAAGTGATGGGTATACATAATGGAATACCAAGCCATGAGAAAAGATGAAATCACATCATTTGTAACAACATGGATAGAATAAGAGACCATGCTGTCAAATGAAACAGATGAAGTGCCCAAAAAAAAAAAAAGACACTGTAATATTGTATGGAATCTTAAAAAAGGATCTCATAGAAGTTCAAACTGTAATGGTTGTTAACAGAGGCTGAGGAGGCAAAGGCGGAAGAAGATTGTGGAAATGTTGGTTAACAGTACCAAGTGTTGATGGACAGAAATAGGCTCTGGGGCTATTTGCACAGTAGGATGACCATACTGGAGCACCTGGGTTCCCATACTTGACTCCAGCTCTAGACTCCAGTCTCAAACTAATGCAGGCACTCTGGATGGCTTTGGTTGTGGCTCAAGTAATTGGGTTCCTGCCACCAATGTGGAAGACTGAGATTGTGTTCCCAGGTCCCAGCTTCTGTGCCAGCCCTGCTCTGGCCACTGTGGGCCCTTGGGGAGTGAACCAGCATGTGGGACTTGTCACTCCCTCTGTGTCACTCTTTCTCTGTGCCTTTCAGTATGAGAAGCAAAAACAGATCCAATTTCCCCTCATAAACATACATGACTTTAATAACTGTAAGAAGCAATAATGTTACCCAGAAAGAGCAATTATGGTTTTTGAAACTCTAATAGAATAAATATAATCCAAAGTTACTTGCAAAGAAGTTAATTGAGATGTGCAAAGCTGCCACACGTGTAAGACTCTCATATTGTATGGAGCCTGAACCATAGAAATTAGAGTAATCTTGTATGACCATAAGGCGCTCGTTATCGAAGATCATATTACCTATTTGCTTAGGTTGGAGATTTCTTCTGTGGTTATATTGTATATTTCCCCAACCAGTTAATTTTTTGTTTGGTTTTATTTCTATACCTTACATGGAAATAGGAGGTAAGCGCCCTTGTTAGATGAAAGTGAACTGGAGAAAGTTTATACAGATGTCAAGTTTTATGAAGATATTTGGAGGTTAATATAAGTGATGTAAACAGGGCACTCAATTTGCATTGTTGGAACACGACAGATAATGGAAAGATTAAATTAATAGGCA
Organism: Lepus europaeus; assembly: GCF_033115175.1. Taxonomy (NCBI): domain Eukaryota; kingdom Metazoa; phylum Chordata; class Mammalia; order Lagomorpha; family Leporidae; genus Lepus; species Lepus europaeus. The sequence goes on along the minus strand of NC_084832.1, from coordinate 36,623,295 downwards.
AACATAAGCAACGTATCTAAAATTGGAATGTATATTGGAATTGTTTCCCCAGGAAATACGTGTAGCTCCCAGTGCTAAGACTACATGCATAGTAGACACTTTGAGAAATATATTAATATGCTGCTCACCCATTATAAACAAAAAAATGAAACCCTGTCTTTTATAACAAAAAAGATAGAACTGGAGACCATTATGCTTAGTGAAATAAGCCAGACCCAAAAAGGCAAATATCATTTTTCTTTGATTTGTTTTAGCTAGTACATGAGCACAAAAAATGTAATGCGTATGAGTGAAACTGACATCTTGAGATCTGATTGTTTCTAGCCCTTGCCCACCCTCCTCAGAAACAGCAGTCTTTCTACTTCTATCTGTTGAATTATTTATTTAGCAGAGAATTAAGCCTGTGACTATAAAATAAACTGAAATTACATTAGAACAAAAATTAAAACAGGAAGAATGGAGGGGTGGATGGGAAGGCAGGATGTATAATTATCTGCTTAAAACTGTAAATATTAAATATATTCTCTTTAAATAAATTTACAAAGTAAAACAGCATGTTTACAGTGATATTCTATGGCTGTGTGTGTTGTGTGTGCACGCATGCATGTATGTACATTCATACACACTAGTCCTCTACGTATAAACTACTCTGTGCTTTAGAAGCTTCTGTGGTATGTTTCCAAAGTATTGCCATGATCATCCCTAGAATATACATATGTCCTTTTTTATTAATAACATTTATTTACAAATAACAATTTAATTAAAATTTAAGTTCCTAAGGGGACTGAGGAATTCTGTAACCAAAACTTTGTTGTTCTTGATCTTTAATAAGTGATGTTTGGGATCATTATAGAGTGCTCATTAAGGAAAGAATTTGTGGAAAAATATTCAGGCTAAATCATTTGTTAATAACTAAACTCCTAGATTCTGAGTACAATTTTCTTTCCTAGCTGCTTATCCTGGTGTTTTTAAAAAGATTTATTTATTTGAAAGTCAGTTACACAGAGGAGGAGAGGCAGAGAGAGAGAGAGCTCTTCTATCCACTGGTTCACTCCCCAATTGGCTGCAGTGGCCTGAGCTGTGCCATTCTGATGCCAGGAGCTTCTTCTGGGTCTCTTATATGGGTGCAAGGGCGCAAGGACTTGGGCCATCTTCTGCTGTCCCAGGGCACAGCGGAGAGCTGGATCAAAAGTGGAACAGCTGGAACTCAAACCAGCACCCACGTGGGATGCCGGCACTGCAGGAGGCAGCTTTACCCACTATGCCACATCGCTGGCTGCATGCTTATCCTGTTCTTGTTTTGTCCTCATTGATACATTGTTATTACTTAATGAAAAATAACCACAAAGCATTTAAAATACATAAAGTTGGTGATTCCAGAACTTAAAAACCCCAAATTCTTGAAGTTTAACATATGACAGATGGATTTTTTTTTAAATTCTGGAGATGTCAAAGAAATTGTAATTAAATATGAATTATATTTAATATATTCCAAAAAGAAAAAAAATTTTCTTATTTACAAGATTTTAAGTAGGTTGGTAGTGGTTCTCTTTTCTATATATGGTTTTAAGAGTATTTTAAGTTTTATTTAAGTTACACAAGATTCATTTATTTCGTATACACAGATTTAGTGACGCAGTGGTTCTTTCCCCCCTTCTCTCCCTCTTGCCCAGCTCCAAGCCTTCTCCATCCCCCTCAGATTCCCATTCTTAATATTTACAATGATCTACTTTGATTGTACTTAATGATTGTATAGTTAACCCTCCTCCAAGTAAAAGAGTTCAACAAATATTATGAAGAGAAAAGAAAAGAAAACAAAACATTGTTCCTCAATGGAAGAGACAAGGGCTATAAACAATTGATTCTCAAAATGTCAGTTTCACTCCAATACATTACATTTCAGGTACTCTGATTAGTTACCTCAGATGAGGGAAAACATATGATGTCTATCTTTATGGGACTGGCTTATTTCACCAAGTATGATGGCTTCCAGTTGTGACCATACTGTTGCAAAACACACACACACACACATGTAAGTGACAAGCGAAAAGCCCCTCTTACCCTTCCCCTAGTGTTGGGATATGCATTCAAAACCCTTATAACTCTCTCCAAACTTCTCCTTTATATCTTCTTGTGCTGTTCTGTGGCTGTAAGTGGACATGATGAGAAAATTATGATTTTTGCTTTGAATGTCTTGTTAAGGTGGTCTATCATAGAAGGTTGTTGGCAGGTATTATCTTAAGGTCTCGGCCACATCTGAATCAGTAAGTTCTCTTATAAATATACTTGTACATATTGTTATGTTAGGGGTACCTAAGTCTATGTGTTCGGTATGTAGATGCACTTTCTCTTTCATACACACCCTATTTTTGTTTGTATCAGTGTGTTCTCTTATTCAAACATTTATGAAACTGTTACGCACTGAAAATACAAAATGAATAAGACTTCTTTTTTTTTCCAAGGGAATCTGAGTCGGTCAGGGAAATACAAGCAGATGAATACAGTGAACAATGACACCTGATACTGTAAACCTCTGTCAGCCACTTGAAGGACAGAGAGGATTAGTCATGATGGATGGAGGATCTGACAAAACAAATACCCACGTAGGTCAGGTAATGCTCTTAAGTCAATGGACAGTGATTACAACTCCACCTTTAAATGCACAGTGCACTCTGAAAATGGCTCTGTTGCCTTATCTTACCACGGAGGAGGCTGGCGTTAAGAAACCAGCCTAATCTGACAGCTGTGTGTGTTAATCAAGAACAACATTGTTCTCTGAAATTCAGACAATTTTTAGTCAAACTGCATTGTAGAGACAGTTTAGTTCAAGTCTGAACATAAAAATGTTTTGTTTTTCATCAAAATTCAGTAGAAAGGGTGTCTGAACTGTGTGTCTTATGACTGCGCAGATGAAAATCTGCAGACTCCAAGAAATTTACTCTTAAAATCAGTTCAATTGTAAGGGAAATGCTTGTAAGAATCTACTTAGAAGCTGAGCAAAATTTGGTGACAAATAATATTCTTTTGAGTAAATAAGTGATTAAAAGAGAAACTGTGTTCCGTTTCTACTTGTCAATGAAACCAAGTCCAGTTGTGTTCTCAGATGCTTAAAACCTTGCTTTCCTTGAGTTTAAAAATGAAATAGCACTCATGAATGTACTGCTTTAAGAAATATTATACTTACTAATTATGAATTCTGTAAGCTTCTTAAATTGTTTTTATGCATGTGTATGTTGACTAATGTTAACGTTAATGTTTTTGTCTAAATCTTTACTACCGATGTGATTTGTGAAACATTTTTTATTGGCAAAGCCATGATCAGCGACTTAGATGGAAAAGACAAAGTTCTTCGTGTGTTCCTACTTACTGTAAATTTAAGAATACATGTAGTGAGATGATTGTCCTAACTTGAAATAGTATGACTGTCTTTGAGTTGCTGGAGGATTACAGGTTTTTTTCTCAGATATTTTAGAATTGTCTGCAGATGAAAACTGTATCTATGTACCTTGAAAATGCCTCTTAATAGGATTTCCAAGAGAACAGTTCTAGTAAACTTAAAACATGTAAAAGTTTAAAAATGTGAAACCTGAGAAACATGGGGCTTATGTATCCCAAACAAGCTGGTTTTAGCCCCATAAACTCTGATAGTTGGTGTATACTTCTAGAATATCATGTACCCAAGTTTGTGCATTATTATACAAACTGACCAGAACAAATAATGTTTATCAGGTTTTAAGCTACAAGTGAAAATAGATTAATAGCTACAGCAGGGAATGTGTTTTTGTGACACCCTATCTACTGCTCATGCTGCCTTTGCAGAGTACTTAACGAAAATTCTTAAGGTATCATTTGTAGAAGGGCTGCCCCCTACCGCAGATGATGGCACAAGTGCTGAATTGTCATGATTCATTTGTAGACAGCTACATCAGTGTCCACTTGGTCCTTAACTGCAACGGTCCGTGACTAAAATGATGGAGCAAAGCTAGCCTTATCATTAACCTATTATAGGCTTGCAAAGGAAAGGTTGGGGGGGGGGGTGGGATCCAGAAAATAAAAAAATAATCTGCCTACTTACTAGTCAGTAACTCCTATTTCACTTAGTTTTTTCTAAGTCTTTCTTACCCTCTCAAACTCAAGTTAGCCATTTAGTTTTGTATCATACATCAGAGTGACAACTGTTAATTTTTATTCTTTTTTAAAATTTCTCCTTCAGGTCATTTTCTCCTCTTTTTGCATATCATTTAATAATTCTGAGCACATTATGTGACCATTGTTTGTTGTTAGAATTCTCCCCTTTGTTCCTTTCTTTTTCCCACGTCTGTATATTTTCCTTTGTTGTTCTCATTCACCCTGATGAATAATGGTTATCTTTATGTGACGGATGTTCAAAAAAAAGTCTCCGTGGTAACAATCCCTTCTTGACACCAGGGCTGTTTATCCAACTGCCTGCAAGATATTTCCATTTGGAAGTACTATATATGCCTCACCAGAACAGATGTTAAGATGGAAAGAGTATTTTTCCCCTCTATACTTGCTCCCACTTGGTATTACTGTTGTCTTTTACAAGAGAACAAACCTTGCATTAGCCTGAACACAACTGTCCCTGTGACTGAGGAGGCTCACTGAACTTTGAGTGTTCTTGTCAATTTCCCCTGTTTCTCAGCATTGGCATTTTTACTATGAACATTTAATTTTGCAGCTTTGCTATCCACACTGACAATTGCTCCAATACATAGCTTTCCAGGTTCTTGATAATTGACTCCAAAGATCTTTTCCTGTATTCTGAGATACCCACTCACAGGCTCAGCCCACGTCTTAGCAATCTTTAAAGTATAATACCTCTCAGCCTTTTAAATTTCTTTAGTGCTCCAAATCTAATGATCCCCGGCCTTCTCATGAACTCTTTGTGCCACCAAACATTTCACCCTCCCAGTTACTTCAGTTCTCTGCATACCCACTGTAAGCTCCACGAGCGGCCGTTACCATCACATGTCCTATCCAGAACTTCATGCCCTCCCTCCCATTGTGTAGTGGCAAACACAACCCATAGAACTCAATATGGTTTTCACCCACTGTGCACCTAAACTTGAGCAGGTGACCAGGGTGAGAGAAAAATGACAGAACTGTGACGGGTTTTTTTCAGTACGTGATGACTAACTTCAAGTAGGTCCCCACTATTCCCTGAGCACTCAACTCTCTGTCCCCCTTTAAGCCATTCTCCCACTCTCATAGATCCATAATGCTTATTTTTCTTCTCTCTCCAACAGCCACCACGTGCTTCTCATTCTAATTTTTTTGCTGATAATTTTGATTTTTATTTCACAGAAAATGTACCCATGACTGGATAACAATTACTACTTTGTTTTTCAAACAAACTTTGAAAGTTATCTGGATTTGTTATCAAATATTCAATCTTTCTTGGTTCTCTTTGCACCTCACTCCTCCCTGAATTATCTTCCTTTTCTTACTTACAGTGAAATAAGCCGGTTCCCAAATGATAAATACCATATATTTTCCCTGATTTGTGGTAACTAATATGCAGAGTACAAAAAAACAAAGTATATGAGCAGAATTGATGTTTTGATATTTTATTATTGTTTATAGCCCTTGTCTAAACTCCTGAGGGACAGAATTTTCTCTTACTACTTTAGTTCTTTTTTAGTGGAGGGTTAAGCTTGTGATTATAAAGAAATTTGAAAGTATGCCATTGTAAAAGTTAAAAATAAGAAAAAAGGGGGGGATGGGAAGTATCATTATGCTCTTAAAACTGTATATATGAAATACATGAAGCTTTTTTTATAAATAAAAAAATTTTTAAAGAGGAAAAAACAAATGTCGATCCTAATATCTTACTGCCTTTGAGATGTCACATAATCCTACAAGTTTAACTGGCATTTACGTGTTGGCCAGTTGCAAATATATATTTGTAATTTGATGTCTCCTTAATTCCAGACTCAAGGGTCCATTGGCCTATTCGACATGCATGCTTAGATATTGTGGAAGTGCATAGGATTTTCCTTAAATACTTTCCTACCTTCTCTACTTGGCAGAATTGCATTCTCTGAACCCTGTACTCCATGTGGTTAGCCCCGGGGGATGGGAGCAGGGATCGTTTAATCTCACTTCCATGAGAAGCCCTAAAGAGCCAGAGCATAGTGGCCATATTCCCGTTCCTATCCTTGCTGTCTGTCAGGAGAAGCACCTCCTTCAGCCTTCTCCTCACCCTCCATCAGATTGGCTCTCTGAGTGACTGAAGTGGGCAGACCCTGCTACTAAGCCCTGTTGTATATGAAATAAGATCAAGAAGTAAGTGTTTAATTAAGCCAGAGAGATTTGAAGAGATTTTTTTTACCTCATCTAATCTAGCTTATCTTAACTGATGATGTTTCTGTTATACATATCACATTTAAAATACTGTAAAAAAGTTTGCCTATAGATCTGCCTATGGTGTTCGCCATATGAGGAGATGGTATCATCTGTCTCCTACAGTCAAAAACATCCTTTCTTTGTCTCATAATTCAAATATTTTTGCCTCTTCCTTCACAATCCTGCAAGATTTATTTATGTATGTATTTTACCTAAAATATTTTATTTAAGCTATACAAACTTCATGTATTTCATAAATTCAAATTTAGGAGCATAGTGACTCTTCCCATTCTAACCACACTCCCACCCTTCTTCCTCCTCCCTCTCCTATTTTTTAAGATTGTATTTATTTATTTGACAGGCAGAGTTATTATAGACAGAGAGACAGAGAGAAAGTTCTTCCTTCTGCTGGCTCACTCCCCAAGTGGCCAAAATGGCTGGAGCTGCGTTAATCTGAAGCCAGGAGCCAGGTGCCTCCTCCTGGTCTCCCATGCATGTGCAGGGGCCCAAGCACTTGGGCCATCCTCCACTGCTTTCCCAGGCCACAGTAGAGAGCTGGACTGGAAGAGCAGCAGCCGGGATTGGAACATGGGATGCTGGTGCTGCTGGCAGCGGATCAACATAGTGCACCACGTTGCTGGCCCCTTTGTCTTATTTATTTATTTTTTACAGGCAGAGTGGACAGTGAGAGAGAGAGAGAAAGGTCTTCCTTTTGCCATTGGTTCACCCTCCAATGGCTGCTGCGTCCGGTGTGCTGCGGCCAGTGCAATGCGCTGATCCGTAGCCAGGACCTAGGTGCTTCCTCCTGGTCTCCCATGCGGGTGCACGGCCCAGGACTTGGACCATCCTCCACTGCACTCCCGGGCCACAGCAGAGAGCTGGCCTGGAAGAGGGGCAACCGGGACAGAATCCGGTGCCTCGACTGGGACTAGAACCCGGTGTGCCAGCACCACAGGAGGAGGATTAGCCTATTGAGCCGCGGCGCCGGCCCTTATTTTCTACAAATATGTATTTTCGGTTAACTTAATACTTGTAAGATTAGCCCTACACTAAGTAAAGAGTTTAACAAACAGTAAAAAACACTGTTCCTCAACAGTAGAGGCAAGGGCTACTGAAAATTGTCACATCTTATAGTGTCAGTTTCACTTGTATAGATAACCTTTTAGGTACTCTGCTAGTTACCACAGATCAGGGAGAACATAATGTTGCTTTTTGGGACTGGCTTATTTCACTAAGTATAATGGTATCCTGTTGCATCCATTTTGTTGCAAACAACAGGATTTCATTTTTTTAAACTGCTGTGTAGTATTCCATAGTGAACATATACCTTAATTTCTTTATCCAGTCCTCAGTTGATAGGCATCTGGGTTGATCTTAGCTATTGTGAATTGAGCTACAATAAACATGGGGGTATAGATTATTCTTTCATATGCTAATTTAATTTCCTTTGGGTAAATTCCCAGGAATAGGATGGCTGGATCATATGGTAGGTTCAGATTTCTGAGGTATCTCCATGCTATCTTCTGTAGTTGCTGTTCTAGTTTAAATTTCTTTTTTTTTTTATTAAAAAATTTTATTTAATGAATATAAATTTCCAAAGTACAGCTTATGAATTACATTGGCTTCCCCCCTCCCATAACTTCCCTCCCTCCCGCAACCCTCCCCTTTCCCGCTCCCTCTCCACTTTCATTCACATCAAGATTCATTTTCAATTCTCTTTATATACAGAAGATCAGTTCAGTATATATTGAGTAAAGATTTCAACAGTTTGCCCCCACATAGCAACACAAAGTGAAAAAATACTGTTGGAATACTAGTTATAGCATTAAATAACAGTGTACAGCATATTAAAGGCAGAGATCCTACATGATATTTTTTTAAAAATTAATTTTCTATGCCATTTCTAATTTAACACCAGGTTTTTTTTTTTCATCTCCAATTATCTTTATATACAGAAGATCGATTCTGAATATACTTAGTAAAGATTTCATCAGTTTGCACCCACACAGAAACACAAAGTGTAAAAATACTGTTTCAGTACTAGTTATAGCATCACTTCACATTAGACAACACATTAAGGACAGATCCCACATGAGACGAAAGTACACAGTGACTCCTGTTGTTGATTTAACAATTTGACACTCTTGTTTATGGCGTCAGTAATCTTCCTAGGCTCTAGTCATGAGTTTCCAAGGCTATGGAAGCCTTTAGAGTTCACCGACTTTGATCTTATTCCGACAGGGTCATAGTCAAAGTGGAAGTTCTCTCCTCCCTTCAGAGAAAGGTACCTCCATCTTTGATGGCCCCATTCTTCCCACTGGGATCTCACTCGCGGAATGATCTAGTTTACATTTCTACCAACAGTGGATTAGGATACCTTCTTCCCCAAATCTTTGCCAGCATTTATTGTTTATTGATTTCTGTATGAAAGCTGTTCTAATGGGAGTGAAGTGAAACCTTGTTGTGGTTTTGATTAGCATTTTCCTGGTGGCTAGTGATCCTGAACATTTTTTCATGTGTCTTTTAGCCATTTGGATTTCCTCTTTTAAAAATGTCTGTTTAAGTCTTTGGCCCATTTCTTAACTGGGTTGTTTGTTTTGATGTTGTGGAGTTTCTTGATCTGTTTGTAGATTCTTGTTATTAATCCTTTATCAGTTGCATAGTTTGCAAATTTCTCCCATTGTGTCAGTTGCCTCTTCACTTTGGTGAGGGGAGGGAGTTTTTCTTCTTTTTTTTTTTTTTTGCAGTGCAGAAGGTTCTCAATTGATGTAATCCCATTTGGCAATTTTGGCTTTGATTGCCTGTGCCTCTGAGGTCTTTTCCAGGAAGTCTTTGCCTATGCCAATGTCTTGCAGGGTTTCCCCAATATTCTATAATAATTTGATGGTATCAGATTGTAGATTTAATTCTTCAATCCCTTTTGAGTGGATTTTTGTATAAGATATGTTAGGGGTCTTGCTTCACACTTTTGCATGTGGAGATCCAGTTTTCCCAGCACCATTTGTTGAAGAGACTGTCCTGCTCCAGAGATTGATTTTAGCTCCTTTGTCAAAGATAAATTAGTTATAGGCGTGTGGGTTGATTTCTGGAGTTTCTCCTCTGTTCCATTGGTCTGTCCATCTGATTTTGTACCAGTACCAGGCTGTTTTTATTATAACTGCCCTGTAATATGTCTTGAATTTTGGTATTTTGGTGCATCTGACTTTATTTTTGTTTAAGACTGCTTTACATGTTTGGGGTCTCCAGTGTTTCCATGTGAATTTCCACATCATTTTGCTGCATCTGCGATATCCTTTTATTTTTTTATTGAGTGGATTTTTGTGTAAGGAGTAAGGTAGGGGCCTTGCTTCATACTTATGCGCATGGAGATAAGTTGGTTGTAGATGCAAGTACTGCTTTCTGGAGTTTCAATTCTGGTCCATTGGTCTACCCATCTGGTTTTTAAAATTTTTATTTGCCAGTGCCAGGCTATTTTGATGATAAATGCCCTGTAGTGTGTCTTGAGATTTGGTATTTTGATGCATCTGGCTTTGTTTAGGTCGTATAAGATTGTTGTATAAACACAAGTGACCATGAATTTTATGAATTTTAGCACCATTTTTTTCTAGATATGAGAAGAATGTCCTTGATATTTTCATTGGGATCACATTGAATCTGTAAATTGCTTTCAGTAGTATAGACATTTTGATGATATTGAATATTCTAATCTATTAACATGGAAGATTTTTAATTTTTTTGTATCTTTAATGTTTCATAATTTTCATCCTAGCGATTTGATATCCTCAGTTAAATTTATTTTAAGGTATTTAATTTTTTTTGTTGCTGTTGTAAATGGGATTGATCTTTGAAGTTCTGTCTCAGCTGTGGCATTGTCTGTGTATACTAATGCTGTTGATTCTTGTGTGTTCATTTTATCTCCTACCACGTTACCAAACTCTTTTATGAGTTGTGGTAGTCTCTCACTGGAGTCTTTTGGATCCCCTATATACAGAATCATGTCACTTGCAAATAGGGATATTTTGACTTCCCCTTCGCAATTTGTATCCCTTTGATTTTTCTGGTTTAATGGCTCTGCTTAAACCTCTGTCATCATCCCTGTAACACTAATGTTCTGTTTTAAGCTTGACTTTTTTTTAGTAGTCTAACTTGTATCCTTATTTTCCCATTTGGAGCCTTATAACCAATTGTTTATGTTCTAGTCAGAGTTAAATTTTAAAATACATGATTATATGATCCAGAAGCCCCACTACTGTGTATATTTCCTGAAGACATTAATTCATTGTGTCGAAGAGCTACCTGTTCTTCCATGGTTATAATAGCAGTGATAACAAAAACCAAGATATGGAATCAACCAAGATATTCATAGATAGATGAACGAGCAAATAAAGTGTGGTTACATATTTATAATAGGATATTATTCTGCCATAAAAAATGAAATCCTATAACTGCTGGCAAAATGGAGGGAGCTAGAGGACATCATGTTAAATATGCCAGATATAGGCAAATATTGTGTGATCTTCATATCTGAAAGTTAGAACAAAATACAAAATGGTGATTACTAGAGGCTGGGTTTGGGGTGGAGCAAGAAGAGAGGGGATTTGGATAACAGGTACCAATTCAGAGTTAGTTTGAAGAGTTAAACTGTTATTATTCTACAGAATCATGTGGTGAATGTAGTTTACAATAACCTGGGGTTTTATGTACAAGTAGGAGAAAGGAGCTTCAAGACTTCAAACATAAAATAATTTCAAAGAAGGAGAAATGTTGATTATCCAGATTTGATTAATACTCATTGTCTGCATGTATTGAAATGTCACACTGTAGCCCATAAATAGTACAATTGTTGATAATCTGATATATTTTAATGTATATTTTTAAGATATCTCTCAGCCCCAAAACTCTGAGTGGCTGTGTAACATTAGTAATTAATCCACAATTTAAAGTGTATCCATATTTAAAGATCTAGATTGTCTGACCAACCTCAAATGATTTGATCTCCTGTCTCCGTATCACCACTCTTGGTTTCAACCCACTGTGTCAGTCACTGAGCACTTAAACATCAAGTTAAGTACTGTATCAGGGACTTTTCACTTGCTGCTTCATTTGCTTACGTACTGATTGCCATAAATATAAGTGAAATCTAAATTATTTTGAATCTTTTCCTAATCGTTAAGTTTCTAGCTAAGGCTGATTACTAAGAAAACAATGTTCTGTGTTATTCAGAGATGTGTGTCCTAATCATGTCATTTGAATTGCGGTCTTGAGAACACAAATAGTCATCAAGAAACACTACCTTTGTTAGACTATTTCTTTTGGAATGGATTGTGTATCTTGTAGAAAGAAGTTAAAATTTTAAACCAATTATAGTGAATTTTAAATATGATCATAAAATCTTTTTAAAAAAGATTTATTTATTTATTTGAAAGTCAGAGTTACACAGAAAGAGAAGTTGAAGCAAAGAGAAAGGTCTTCCATCCGCTGGTTCACTTCCCAATTGGCTGCAATGGCCAGAGCTGTGCTGATATGAAGCCAGTAGCTAGGAGCTTCCTCCGGGTCTCCCATGTGGGTGCAGGGGCACAAGGACCCAGGGCCATCTTATGCTTTCTGAGGCCATAACGGAGATCTGGATTGGAAGTGGAGCAGCCGGGGCTTGAACCCGCACCCATATGGGATGCTGACACTGCAAGTAGTGACTCTGCCTGCTAAGCCGCAGTGCCAGCTCCTGATCATAAAATCTTAAATATTCCTCCTTTCAATGGATGAAATTTATTTATTCTTCCTTAAGTGTAGAATGTGTTAAGTGAATTATACCAAATAATCAATTGTGGCAGAGGTGACTGTGCAATTCTCAGAACTGTATTAAAGGCATTGTGGCCTCTGTTCATTCTCTGAGAACCTCCCTCTTGAATCATTGACTCTAGGGGAAATGAGCTGCCACATCACGCACTCTAGGACCCGTATAGAGAGGTTTGCATGGCAAGGAACTGGGGCCCTCCTCCAACAGCCAGAAAGGAACCGAGGCCTCCCAGCAGCCACAGTGTGTGAACATTCCAGAAGGTTGTTCATCCAGTGTCCCCACTCAAGCCTTCAGAGGCTGTAGTCTGGTCACCATGCTGACTGTACCTCCGTGTGAGATCCTGCACTGGAAATACTCATCTAACCTCTGGATTCCTTACTTTAAAAAAGCAGTGTAAGAGAAATGTTGGTTTAAGTTTTGAGATAATTCATAGTGTAAAAATAGAGAAATAATGTGTCTTAAGAATTTAATTATAATTAAATATAAAATCAGTTAAAATTTACCTCTCTACTATGATCCTAATCATCTTGTTAAACAGTAAAAGATGATATAGATCACCTGAAATTTAAGAATATGTAAAATTTGTTCTTTGTAAAACGATAAGTACAATGCATGACAGTCAAATTAATTATAAAATGCACAGTCTCTTTTAGGGGGTGAAAAATGTGGGAGGGAGGAAGTGAAAATGAGCATCATGTTCACTGGGAAGGGTGGAGATGAGCTTTGACAGAGTAGAAGGCAGAAAATGGAGAAAACTTTAGACAATAAGTTAGTCTCAGAAATTGTATATGTGTATATAACATATACATATGTTATAACAAATATAACATATATGTAACTTATATATATGTATATATATATGTGTGTGTATATATATATATATATATAAATATAAATATCTGCAAGTTTACCCTTTAGTTTCCCTTAGATGACTTCTAAGTTCAAGTATGTTCAAGCAAACTATTTAATATTTTCCAGGGACTGGGCTAAAAATTCAAAGATAAACAACATGTCAGTCCATCTCCTGAAAGAGTTTAGTGGAAGAATATGAGCATCAGGAATAACCAATAAATATATATGCAGTAAACATAAGCATGTTTAGGGCACCTGCAGGCTTACCCTAGGCCACCACAATAGATTGTGTTTCCTAACTAGGTGTTAGGAAAAAGACATTTTTAAAAGTTGCCTGAAAGTGAATTAAACATCTTCCAGGAAAGCCCATAGTGAACGATCCTTGTGGTCTCAAGATGATCATGAGGAGCAGCCAGTAGCCTGGTGTTTAGGGTGCCTATGTCCCACACCTTGGTGCCTGGGTTCAACTCCCAGCTGTAGCTCATTCCTGCAGACTCTGGCAGGCAGTGGTGATGATTCAAGTAACTGGGCTCCTGGCATCCCTGTGGGAGTCCTGGATTGTCTTCCCAGCTCCCAGATCTCGCTCCAACCCTGCCCTACCCAGTATAGGCTTTTGGGGGAGTTAATCACCAGATGGAAGCTCTCTTTGTCTCAGTCTGTTTGTCCCTCTCTCTTGCAAAAAAAAAAAAAAAATCCAGATACCTCAAAAAAGTTCATGAAAGATGAAATGAAAAAATAAGTTTATTAAATTAAACCATTACAATACGGTTCCCCACTGTCTGGATCAAGACTGCCTTGCCCTTTCAACTCTAGGTGTTATGTCCTCAGGCCATGAAAACAGCTGAGGGCATGGATGAAATGGTCTAGTTGGCTTGGAGGAGGGGGCCCTGTGTCAGAGAAAGAACTGGTAGGTCAGGTTTACAAGTTACACTGATACCCGCTGGTCACGCTGCTGTTGGACCAGCCTTCAAGTGAAGGAAGTTTCTGGAATGATGAATTGCCACAGATTGACTTTCTTTGTCCTTTACTTTGATGACAACAGAAGAGAAGGAAAATGTGCAAAGAAACAAAAGAGATGGAAAGCAGAGAAAAACAGTAAAGGAAGCAAGGAAAGGAGGTTGTAGGTGTTTGAGTTAGAATATGTAGGGGGCTGATTTCCTTAGGTAAATAACCTTGGCGCTTTCAGCCTCCACCAAAGTAATTGGTGAAATTCTTTCCTTCCCAAGACGATCTTTTCCCTAGTGGGATGCTTGTGGGGCTCAGGACCTGTCCCTGAGGCAGCTGTCAATCCTGTCAACTGCTTTCCTCATAGCAGTGAGCTGATCATTCTGCATTTTTTCTTTTTCCATCACATAACTGTTCTCCGAACTGCCAAATTTCCTGTTCTTGAAACTACTCACGAGAAAGAAGCTGATGCTCTCCAATACAGGGTCCAGTCTTTTTTGGGGGTTTCTGGCTTGGCAGGTATGGAGAGAGAGCTTGGCAAGTGCCTTATAGCAAGTTCTTCCTTGGTCTGCACACACTGGTTGCATAGAGACTGAGATGTGTTCTGGGCAGTCGCTCTGTGCCGTTGTTCTGGTGTGGGAGTTGGACCTGTCTGCCACAGCCTAAACCAGCTATTGTCAAACTGGGTCATTGATTAGAGTTACCTGTGGAGCTTGTTAAAATACACTGCTTGACCCATCTGCAGACTTCCTGGTTCATTTGGTCTGGGGAAAGCTCAGAAAAGATTTCTAACCATTGTTCAGGAGATACTAATGTTATCGGTCTATTCATTTAGTATAGCATGTCTCATTTTAAGAATTACTGGCCTACATCATAATGATGAGTTCGCCATTCTCTTTGCTTCTGCTTAAGGACACTGTGGTTTTCTTCTGTTTTATTTCTGTTGGAAGTTCAGGGGTCAGGGATAGATACCTATATTCTTCTCAGGGATTTAAATCATAGTGTTGAAGATAAATACTATGGTAATGGCAATAATAATAAAACTAACATTTATTTTTATGCACTTATTTATGGATATCCTCTAGACACTGCTAAAAGCTTTATCTATGTACTATTATTTAATCTTCATGGACTAATGAAAATATGCTTTATTATCTTATTGACAATGTAAGCTACCGTTATCTCCATGTTATAGATAGTGAAACTGTGAGAGTTAGAGAGGTGTTAGGATCCACAAACAAATACAAAGTAGAGCAAGAATTTCCTGGTAGGCAGGTCTTCAAGACTGTTTACGAGTATTCTGCAGGAAGTGTGCCCCTTTCTCCCCGAGCCACAGGGGACTTTGCTTCGCTTACTCTCCTTATGTTCTTGTCTACTAGTCAGCAAGTATGTTCTAAACACCAGTTTGTTTTACGTGCTTTTTAATCTAATGGCTAGAGACACTGAATATGGAACCAAACCAAAAAAATCACAGTTTTAACTATGATGCGTGTTGTGTCGAGAATTGGATGAAGTGGTTCTAATGAAGAGACTACATTAACCAGGCCAATCATGGAAGCCATCATGAAGAGGTGATATTTGCATTGGGCATTGTAACAACAAGAAGAAACCAGCAATGGGAAGGTCAGTGAAAAAGCCTTCAAAGCCAAAGGAATAGCATGTGCAAGAAGAATGAGAAAGAAAGAAGCTTGGTATAAGCATGGAACTGAGTGACCAGTGTGGAAGGAGGCAGTGTTGGGAGCACAGGACCTAGTTGTCGTGGGGCTTCTTGG
Organism: Lepus europaeus; assembly: GCF_033115175.1. Lineage (NCBI taxonomy): Eukaryota > Metazoa > Chordata > Mammalia > Lagomorpha > Leporidae > Lepus > Lepus europaeus. Next base: position 36,607,563 of record NC_084832.1, on the reverse strand, counting down.
GCTCTCATAAAGAGCTCAAAGTTTTGGTTTTATTCTTTGTGTCATGAGAGTTTATCAAAGGGCTTTTGATGTTACCTGATGGAATTGGGAAGGTGCTATGTGAACAATGAGCTGGGGTCACAGAGTGGGGGAGAGCTCTCAGCAGGAAGAACAGTTGTCTGCTGCCACAGTTGCCTGTAGAAGTGGAAGTGTTAAATAGGAAAAATGAGAAGTGGTCAGGTTTTATGATGCATTTTAGAAATTGTGCCTATAGGATTTCCTGGTGAATTGAACGAGGGATATAGGAAAAAAATAAATTATGGCTCTTTCTTGAAAGTTGTGTCTGAGAACTGGGTGAATGGTGTGTTTGCTTAAATGGAGAAGCAAAATTAGCAGTTTGGAAGCTAGGGGAATCCCAGTTGGGAGTGGAGTATTTACTCTGAGATTGCCTTTCAACATCACAGGGAAGCTGTCAAGCAAGGGGTGGATGTTTGAATGTTGTACTCAAGAGCAAGGCAGCACTCAAGGGTCAATAGAAGTCAAATGATGTTAACATAATGGATGCGGAACAGGGTTTTAGACATGGGGGAATGAGAACTGAAAAAAAATCTTGGTAGCGGTGGTTGGGGGAAGCTCTCCAAGTACTGAGTGCTTTGGCTCCATGCTCTTGTGCGTACCTTCAATGTTTTCTATTTTAGGTGAAAACAGAAACCAGAATATAGGGGTAGCTTGACCTACCACCTGTAATTGGGTATAGTAGGGATCTGATTGCCTGTGTTCAGAAGTACGAGAGGCTGTATGCTTAGTCCCTATAATAGTAAGAAGTGTCACTAATGTACTACTAAACACTAAATTTATAGTCTTTTCTAGGACATAAATAAGAAATGCATCAAAATGTATAATTGGAAACAGGGACTAATGATCTAAACAAGGAATGAACACAGAATATTATAATGTATTTTTACTTGATCCTTGGTGAGTCTAAGCAGTTATAAGGATTATGTCATCCAGATCGTAAAAGATTTATCTGAAGAATTTGATATATGCCACACCCATGATTGCAGTTATCTTAAAATAACTCACTCAATTAGTCTTTAGTAGAGGGGGCAGGGTATAGGAATGGGATCATTCTGTAGGAATGATGCATAGCATTTGGCACACTAACAAGAGCTATAAAGCAGGAAAGGAGGGTGTCAGCACTCACACACACCATCACACAGCTGCTGCTTGCAAATTGGAAAGAAAATATTACCAGGCAAGCATTAGCAACGCTAAACCAGAATTTGGGCCTTGCCAAAAACCTAAAGAATTGTCAGAATTGGAGGGAAGAAATGAACCAGGAACTAAATATTTGCAGCATTCCTTGCAAAAGACTGAATGCCTTAAGGAATTAGCTTAAAACAGTAAAAAAAAAAAATGGGTAGTAATATAACTTTTTAAGATACTGAGTTTAACCAAGGAATGTATATTTTTGCCTCAGACAAAATCCAGAGTCTGGACATGTTTCATAATCATATAGATTCCTTTTAGCCAAAATTGTTCATAAAAAGCAGGGAAAAGTAGATTTCTATAGTAGTCACATTTTATTATCTGCTATAATCTCCCCTAGAGCAAGACAGGGATTATTTTTTGTCATTTGTGCATTTATTCCAGGACTATGTCCTGAGGTGAACCCCTGAATCTTTCTGGACAGTTCTACAAACTTGGACAAGCTAGTTAACCAGTGTCCACAAGGGGAAGAGAATAACAGGAATGCTCACAGTATCAGTTTGTGAGGAGGATGATGGGAAATAGCTCAACTGATTGGCTTTGCACCAGCACTAGTGCATAATCAACCTCTGATAACTACTCTTGTTAGTCAGGGACCCTGTTATCTAGCATATTCAGTCAGGTAGATAGAAAAGCAACATTCACATTCCAGGGAAAGTAGAATCAGGAAAAAAATTCATGTTAATTAGGATAAGTTAAAAACAAAAACAATCATGAGATTTAAGAAAAAACATACCTCATGGTCTCCTTTACAGTAGCATGTGTACTGTAAAGATGCAGGGAGAATGGAAGATGGAGCAGGATACAGAAGAGAAAAGAACCATTTCACCTCTGTCTGATATTTTCTCCTGGGATGGAGATTCTATGCAACCACTGAGAGAAGTCGCTACTAGGCATGGCAATTCTAGAGTTCCAGCATTCAACAATCCTGTACTAGGATTAGAGTGGAGGGAATTCATTCACCTGCAGATCTGAGAGAACTTTGGGGAAGTTTCCTGGGTAGCATCAAATAACTGCATTTGTTTCTTGGAAAAGGAAGCATGATTTTTTTTTACAGTATTGTAATACTATTCCCTTTAGGAACAATGATTCTTTTTTTTTTTTTAATTTCACAGGTAGAGTTATAGACAGTGAGAGAGAGAGACAGAGAGAAAGGTTTTCCTTCTGTTGGTTCACTTCCCAAATGGCTGCCATGGCCAGAGCTACGCCGATCCAAAGCCAGGAGCCAGGTGCTTCCTCCTGGTCTCTCATGCGGGTGTAGGGGCCCAAGCACTTGGGCCATCCTCCACTGCCCTCCCGGGCCACAGCAGAGAGCTGGACTGGAAGAGGAGCAACTGGGACTAGAACTGGCGCCCATATGGGATGCTGGTGCTGCAGGTGGAGGATTAACCAAGTGAGCCATGGTGCCAGCCCCAGGAGCAATGATTCTAATCATTTTTTGACTTCCTGTTTTGGAAATGCTTTTATGTATTTTTGAGCTACCCTAATTGATACTGAATCTTTAACCTTTGAGAGAATGATTTTTTCCTTGACTAAAATCCATCTAAGCCAAATATTACATCAGCCTCTATAATATTTCTCTAATGAAATGTGATTATTTTTCATTTTTTTTTGTTTTTACAATTTCTACATTATGTCTCAAGTCATTATATCTACTTGGACTATGCATATTTTTGTGTTTTAGCCCATTTATAATATTTATAATCTCAGATTTTATTTAAGAATTTGATCAGGAATTGATAGAGGTGTCGTGATCACCAGAAACAAAATATATCTAGAATGATGTATCTTACGATTACTACATGGGACTGCTTTGTGATTCAGGAACTTTGCTTTTGACCTAAACAGCAAAATATCCCCTCCTTGGTGCGAAGGGGTCATGAGCTGATTTTACCAACACCAGCTCTATCTAGTAACCACAGTTCTCAGGTGTCTTCTCATCTTCCCTGTTTTATCAATCCCAATCTCTTCTGCAGGACTGTCTGATGGCTCCCACAACACACCATAGCATTTGTCTCTGAATCTGTCTTGACATATTAGTATAGTACTGCATGTGACATTGGATTTTGAATAAAAAATTTCAGCTTAATGAAAGATACAGCACCAAAAACACATTCAATTTCTTCAACCACTAACAAACCCATTATCATACTTGAAAAGCTCAAAAGGATGGGCCGGTGCTATGGCATAGCAGGTAAAGCCACTACCTGAAGTGCCAAAGTCCTGGCTGCTCCACTTCCGATCCAGCTCAGGAAAGCAGTGGAAGATGGCCCAAGTCCTTGGGCCCCTGCAACCACATGGGAGATCTGGAAGAAGCTGCTGGCTCCTGACTTTGGATTGGTCCAACTCCTGCCATTGTGGCCATTTGGGTAGTGAACCAGCAGATGGAAGACCTCTCTGCTTCTGCCTCTCTGTAATTCTGCCTTTAAAATTAATATATCTTAAAAAGGAATGACAACATTCTGGTTATAAGAGTTCCTGAAGACATGGAGAGAGATTAGAAGGCCTTTTCAGTGAGATACTAGCAGAAAACTTCCTGGGTTTGGAGAAGGAAAGAGACATCCAAGAACAGGAAGCACTTAGAACCCCCAATAAACATGACCAAAAGAGATCCTCACCACAACACATTTTTGTAATCAAACTGACCATAGTGAAACACAAGAAAAGATCCTAAAATGTGCAAGAGAAACGCCAGATTACTCTCAGAGGATCTCCAATTAGACTCACAGCAGACTTCTCATCAGAAACCCTACAAGCTAGGAGAGAATGGCGAGATATAGCCCAGGTACTAAGAGAGAAAAACTGCCAGCCCAGAATATTATATCCTGCAAAGCTCTCATTTGTGAATGAAGGTGAAATAAAGACCTTTCACAGCAAACAGAAATTGAAAGAATTTGTCGCCACTCATCCAGTCCTGCAAAAGATGTTTAAAGATGTGTTACACACAGAAACACGGCCATTAGTACAAGAGAAGGTAAAGGAAGAAAATCTCACAGCAAAAGATCACAGGAAGTTCAAAGCATATATTAGAAATATCTTTGGGAAAATGACAGGGCAAAGTCACTACTTATCAATACTCACATTGAATGTAAATGGCCTCAACTCTCCAGTTAAAAGGCACAGACAAGCTGAATGGATTAAAAAACAAAACCCATCTATTTGCTGTTTACAAGAAACACATCTTTCCGACAAAGATGCATACAGACTGAAAGTGAAAGGTTGCAAAAAGATATTCCATGCCAACAGAAATGAAAAAAGAGCTGGTGTAGCCATCTTAATATTAGACAAAATAAACTTTAACACAAAAACTGTTGAGAGACAAAGAGGGGCACTATATAACGATTAAGGGATCAATTCAACAGGAAGATGTAACTATTATAAATGTATATGCACCTAATACAGGGCAGCAGTTTATTTCAAAGATATGTTAAGGGACTTAAATGGAGACTTAGACTCCAATACAATAGTATTTGGGGACTTCAAAACACTACTTTCAGCAATAGATCAACCAGATAGAAGATCAACAAGTAAACAGATTTAATCAACACAATAGGCCAAATGGCTCTAACAGATATCTACAGAACTTTTCATCCTACACATAAAGCATTTACATTCTTCTCAGCAGTACATGGAACCTTCTCTAGGATTGACCACATACTAGGACATAAAGCAAGTCTCAGCAAATTCAAAAGAATTAGAATCATACCATGCAGCTTCTCAGACCATAAAGGAATAAAGCTGGAAATTAGCAACTCAGGAATCCCTAGAGCATATGCAAACACATGGAGACTGAACAACATGTTCCTGAGTGAACACTGGGTCATAGAGAAAATCAAAAGAGAAATCAAATCTTTCTGGAAGTAAATGAGGATAACAACACAACATATCAAAACTCATGGGATACAGCAAAAGCAGTGTTAAGAGGAAAGTTTATATCAATAGGTGCCTACATCAAGAAATTGGAAAGGCACCAAATAAATGAGGTTCCAGTGCATTTTGAGGATCTAGAAAAACTGCAGCAAACCAAACCCAAAACTAGTAGAAGAAGAGAAATAATTAAAATTAGAGAAGAAATCGATGGAATTGAATCCAAAAAAATACGAAAGATCAGCAAAATGAAGAGCTGGTTTTTTGAAAAAATAAACAAAATTGACACACTATTGGCCCAACTAACAAAAAAAGAAAAGACCGAAATCAATAAAATCAGAGATGAAAAGCAATGTAACAGCAGACACCACAGAAGTAAAAAGAGGCATCAGAAATTACTACAAAGAGTTGTACACTGGCAAACAGGGGAATCTATCGGAAATGGGTAGATTCCTGGATACTTGCCCATTATGAATATTTCTCCTCCCACCCCGTTTTTTATTTGAGAGACAGAGATCTCCCATCTATTTATTATTTCCCCAACTGTCTGCAATAGCCAGGGCTCCGACAGGTGGAAACTGGGGACTAGGAATTCCTTGTTAGTCTCTTATGTGGATGTCAGGGTCCTAAGACCTTGTGGCATCACCTGCTGCTGTCTCAGGGTGTACATTGTAGGAAACTGGAAACAGAATTGCAACTGGGCATCAAACCCAGGCACTCTGATATGGATCACAGGTGTCCCAATTGGAATCTTAACTGATGAGCCAAATAGGCGCCTGCCCCTTGAGAATATGTTTATCTGACTCTGATTGATGAATGTATTGCTCATGTATTTTATGTTTTAATTTTGGATTAGTAAAATTTTCTTTCAGTTGTACAGGTTTCATGTATTTCCTATATACAGATTTAGGAACATAGTGATACTTTGCATCCTTCCCTGCTGCATTCTAACCCTTCTTCCTCCTCCCTCTCCCATCCCTACTCTTAATTTTTACAAAGATCTAATTTCAGTTTACTTAATGACCACAAGGTTAACCCTACACTAAAAGAGTTCAACAAACAGTATGAAGAAAAAAAATACTGTTCCTCAACAGAAGAGACAAAGGCTGTAAACAATCATCGAATCTCAGAATGTCCATTTCACTTCATATATTACATTTAAGTACTCTATTGGTTACCCCAGGTCAGGGAAAATATATGATAGCTATCTTTTTGGGACTGGCTCATTTCAGTAAGTATAATGATTTCCTGTTGCATCTTTTTGGTTGCAAAAGATAGGATTTCCTTTTTTTTTTTTTTTTTTAATAGCTAGCGCTACTCCATAGTGTGTATATACACCATAATTTCCTTATCCAGTCTTCAGTTGATAGACTTCTGGGTTGAATCTGTATCTTGGGTATTGTTGCTCATGTCTTTTAATCTAGCCTAGTGGGTCTTGCAGTGGATGAGGATCACTATATATTATCGGGTTTTAAAAGTTTTCCTAGAGTAATTTGGAGTGGTTTTGATGTTGGCTTTACATTAATGGGCCTTAGGACTGGATCAGTTTTCTGAGTCTCAAGCATTTGGGCCATCTTCCACTGCTTTCTTAGGCCATAGCAGAGAGCTGGATTGGAATTGGAGCAGCCAAGCTCGAACTGGCACCCATATGGGATGCCAACACTGCAGGCAGTGGCTTTACCTGCTACGCCATAGTACCAGTCCCATACTTCTACTGTCTTTAAATAAACCAGCCCTGGCTTGCCTGCCCTTTCATTACTGTGGTTGTCTAGTGATACACCACTGGGACCAGTTCTGTTTCCTGAGCTTTGATAGCCCTGCTGCTTAGGTCTCACCCAAGAATCCAGGTTTGTACTTTACTCTCACCATTTTAGTCTTTTAGGAAGAAAAGAGAGAACTGTATTGGCCTAGTCATGGATTAAATATGGCTGTGTTCTGAATACTGAATACTACAGCAAAGAGGACATTATTTTAGGTTCTATTCCTGACTACAGATACTAACTTCACCATTGATTATATTTGCGATTGCGACAAGTAACCAAATTTCTCTCCAGTGCAACATTGTCACGCATGGAAGAGGGTGTTGTGTTGATTAAGTATGATCACGTATGGAAGGGACCTAGCAGTAATTAGGATTGCCCGGTTTTATTTTCCAGAGACAGTGAATACTAGCTCCTCTTCCCTCATTTCAGGGTATGAAGAAAGCAAGGTAGCAATGTCACTCACTTTCCTTCTGGGATCAGAATCTCCCCAGTAAGCACAGATTTTCAATTTGTGGTATAAAATGTAACTTTTGAGATAGCAGTTTGATTTTAATTAGTATAATGCAGATTTCTCTAAATACCACTTCTGGAAGCATAATCTTTAATGGTATTTTTTTTTTTTTGACAGGCAGAGTGGACAGTGAGAGAGAGATAGAGAGAAAGGTCTTCCTTTTGCCGTTGGTTCACCCTCCAATGGCCGCCGCGGTTGGCGCGCTGTGGCCGGTGCACCGCGCTGATCCGATGGCAGGAGCCAGGTGCTTCTCCTGGTCTCCCATGGGGTGCAGGGCTCAAGGACTTGAGCCATCCTCCACTGCACTCCCTGGCCACGGCAGAGAGCTGGCCTGGAAGAGGGGCAACCGGGACAGGATCGGTGCCCTGACCGGGACTAGAACCCGGTGTGCCGGCGCCACAAGGCGGAGGATTAGCCTAGTGAGCCACGGCGCCAGCCTTTAATGGTATTTTCATCTGGTCTTCTGATGTGGAAGAAGCGAGTGGAGATGTAGTAACTACAAACAAGAGAAGGGAGGCTTGGGAAGATAAATTAATATGGTAGGGAGATGCAGATCAGTTGAACTGGGGAAAAAAGCACATGTATGTAGTTCATTTTAAGATGAAGTATTTTAATACAAAAAGAGTTACGTATAATGCTCAGTTAATTTTAAAAATAAAACCAAGTTTTTAAGACTACTTTTATGACATCTTTCTTTTAGATGTTGATCTCATCTCTTTGTAGCAATCAGAAAATTATGTGCTGATTTATCATAAATTATGAAAAGATGGTATCTAGGTTTATATATTAAATAATATTCCCTATAAGATGATTTTAAAACCTGTTAGGCATGAATACTTCTTTTTAAAATTGCAAATCAAATTTTTTTTAGTTTACCTTTATTCTTGTGTAGTCAGCGATGAATGTTATGAAAAGGCACAGAAACAGACATGCAGCAAGTTGCCATTAGTCACACACAGAAGATAGCAGGGCTGGAATCAAAACACACATTTCTTAATGAAGGCAGCGTAGGCAGCTGCCTATGTGGTGCAATTTGTTGATGGGATTTTCCTTCCCCAAAACATCTCTACTGAAATTTCATCATTTTGGGTTAACAAGATATTATGGAATAGTGTAAATATTCTTGATGGGTTTACAATAGTAAGGAAGCTAATTGGCCTTAGTAAAAGCAGAATCAAAGAAACACTATACCTGGCTGATGGAATTTTTTTTTAAAGGCATTTAGTTCAGTTTCCTTACTAAGTTCTTTGAAATCCTTTTGTTACTTCATAAATACAGTCTTCCAAGCAGAATGCTCCCAATAAGGCCTTCTCCTTGGAGAGCAGGTGATCCAGTTGGTGGCTATTTCTTCAGTGACAAAATGCAAAATGTAGGAGCTATGCAGTTGGAGAGATGTGCTATGACTCCCGTCCACATCCCATTCTTGGTGTATAAACCTAAGCACTTACAGAAAAGTTTTTGAGATTCACATCATTTATCTGCAAAAGGAAGGTAAAATGCCTTCCTCTTTGAGCTAGTGGGACTGATTAATAGCAGTAATTGGCTCATCTGGCAAGGAGTCAAAACTTAAATGCTGTTTCATTCTCTATTAATCCAAAGCGTCACTCACGGTAGCTTCTGTTAGTATATTCTTTCTTTCTTCAGAGACACGTACAATAGGTTTAGTTCCTTCCTTCGTGTCTCCCTCCATTATCTCCTCCTCCTCCACCCCTTCCTCTTCCTCCTCCTCTTCATTTTCCTTCGCTCTTTGTCCTTTTCTTCTCTCTCTAAAAGTATATTTATAGGAGAGAGGGAGGCTATGAATACAAATATCCCAATGTACTGGTTCGCTCCTCAAATGCCTACGGACCAAGCTGAAGCTGGCAGCCAGGAAATCAGTTCAAGTTTCCCATGTGGGTGGCAGGAATTCAATTACTTGAGCCATTACTTTTGTCTCTCAGGGTCTACATTAGCAGGAAGCTGAAAGCAGGGGCCAGATTTTGGAATAAAATTCAGGTACTCAGATGTGGGACTTGGACATATTATTTGACTCAGATGTGGGCCTTGGACATATTACTTGCCAATCCAAATACCTGCCTTTTTTTTTTTTTCCTTCTTTCCTTTTTTTTTTTTTTTAAATCTTTTTCTTCCTGTATTTAACAAAGTTATTGCTAATCTCCATCTGTTATCTGGTATCATAAGTATGTGAAGGAAATAGTGTTATTAATTTGGCATGTTTTTGTTAAACTAATATTAATTCCCCTAATGACCAGTAATCTCTTAATAAGCACAGTCCATCTGGCTGATTATTGATAATGAGTTATGGCATTTTTCTTAATGTTGAAATGAATTATTTTTAACTTCCTATCCTCTTTCAAAATGGGGATAGTACTTGCTCATATTCCTGCATTAATTTCATTATTCCTTTTGGCAAATTACTTACATACTGTGCATAGGCAGTATGAAATGCAACTAATCTATTGATAAGAACTCATCTAAAGTATCTGAATGCTGTCACCATTATATTTCTTTATTCTACGCTTGATTTCTCATTTCTCTTTAGATAGTTCTTTCTTTTAGGTATAGAAAATTAGAATTGTTTTCTCTATCACCTGTTGGCATTCGACCATCTGTTCAAAACCACTGAGACTATTTTTTTTTTTAATTCTTCTTACCTAAAACCTTATTCAAATAAAGGTCTTTTTGCTCTCTGTCATCCTTTTGGAGTGATTTCATTCTGGATTTTAGTGTTCCTCAGAGACAGCACACAGCATGTAACTCTCCTGTGTATTTGTCCTTGGATGTGGACTTCTCTTTTCCTCTTTTGTATTTGTCCTTACAACCCAATCCACATAGTGAATGTCCTCTGTTCTATACATTTCTCAGATACTTCTGTTTTTCTTCATATGTATTTTGATACTCAAATTTTAATGTTTAAAATTCTCTTTTTTAGCATTACAGTGTCTTCTTTGCACATCAACCTAGGTTCACTTTTTTCTCAGTAGGCACGATTGTTCAAAGGCTTAGGTTGTTGTAATGTGAATGGTCATTTTGTCTGTGTCGTTTTTTCACTCTGGATTAACTGCATGAGAGCAGAAAATATTACTTTCAAGTCATAGTCTTCTCAATGATTACATAGGGCTGAGCATTTGGTGATAAGTCATTGGATGCAATTACTGAATAAATATTAGCTTTGAGTGCTTGTTTGCATTCAACAGTGCTTTAAGCTCAGATGTTTGAGTCCGTTAACACTGGTAGAGATCTGAAAGCACAGTGTAATAGATGGGTTTTCTCCTTGTTATCTATCAAAGGAAGGTTTGAAAAATTGGCCTGGAATTCCTCCCTCCCTCCATCTCTTCCTTTCTTCTTTCTTTCCGTTAAATTTTTTGACAACCTTCTGCTTTCAAAACAAGGTCAATGTTCACCCCTATTTTACTCACATATCCATTTTCTCAATCCATGAGTTGTTTCTTCCCAACAAAACTCAAAAGGCACATCTGCAGCTCGTGGTGATTGTCTGATATATTTGTGCTGACCAAATGAATTCAGCCATGTTCCTGAAGACAGCTGTCCGGACAGAAAGTTCCAGGTGTGTCTGACCTGCAATGATGAATTTGCTAGAGCCTAGGCAGAGGAAAAGAACTGGAGCTACCAGGACTGGTAAACGTGGAAAGACCACTTTGCTATCTCTTTGAGTTTTTGTTTATCTCTTCTGTGGTTTAATTTTTTTAAAAAATTATTTTGAGCCACTCCCCAAAAGACAGACATTATTAGTTTTCCCTGATCTGGGTAACTAATAGAGTACCTAAAATGTACTGGAGTGAAATGGACATTTTGTGGTTCGATGATTGTTTACAACTCTTGTCTCTGCTGTTGAAGGAACAGTGTTTTTTTTCTTCATACTGTTTGTTGAACTCTTTACTTAGTGCAAGGTTAACCTTATAAGTATAAAGTAAACTGAAACTAGATCTTTGTAAAAATTAAGAATGGAAATAGTTGAGGGAAGAGGAAGAAAGATTGGAACATGGATGGGAGGGAGAGGAGGGCGAGAAGCATCACTATGTTCCTAAATTTGTATATATGAAATACATGAAACTTGTATACCTTAAATAAACGTTAAAAAAAGAAGTGTTTTGAGCTAGGAATAGTTTCAAAATTAAGGTTGGAGAAAGGAAGAATAATAAAACTGAATCATTTAAAATTTTCGATAGATTTTGATAAATTTTATACACATGAAAGGGATTATCATTTAATGTAGCAGACTTTGAAACAAAGATTTCTGAATTACATTAGTGGTATATGTAGTATAGCACTAAACCTAAAACCTGTACCTGAAACCCGAAACCACAATCTGTACCCAACCACTTTTTTACTATGCATACGTACCCTTGATAAAGTTGAAATTATAAATTAGACACAATAAGACATTAGCAGCAATAACTAATAATAAAACAGGAAAACTATAAACACATTTCAATAAAATTATTTAAAACTTAACCATTAGTTATTTCTGGAATTTTCCATTATTTTTGGAGCATGATTGTCTCTAACTGAAATGAGGTGAAAAGCACAAAGGTTAAGACGTGTAGACTGGGCTGGCGCCACGGCTCACTAGGTTAATCCTCTGCCTGCGGTGCCGGCACCCTGGGTTCTAGTCCCGGTTGGGGCGCTGGTTCTGTCCCGGTTGCTCTTCTTCTAGTCCAGCTCTCTGCTGTGGCCTGGGAGTGCTGTGGAGGATGGTCCAGGTCCTTGGGCCCTGCACCCGCATGGGAGACCAGGAGGAAGCACGTGGCTCCTGGCTTCGGATAGGCTCAGTGCGCTGGCTGCGATGTGCTGGCCGCAATGCGCTGGCCATATTGGCCACTTGGGGGGTGAACCAACGGAAAAAGGAAGAGCCCCCCCCCCCCCATCTCTCTCTCTCTCCCCCTCACTGTCTAACTGTGCCTGTCCAAAAAAAAAAAAAAATGTGGACTGGTATATTCGGGGTTTGTGAGAAAGTGGCAAGATGATCCTTCCCCAGGTGTGGTATTGAGTAAAAAGTTTCTTTAAAAAAAAAAAAATGCATAGTTGAGTTTAAATGAAAAAATATCCTAGGGTCCTAGTATAAGTGAGAAGTGATGGCCCAGGTCAGCAGGAGGTTCTGAGTTGGGTTGAAGGCTCAGGGACTGGCTGTAGGCTCTGTTAGCCAGCAAAAGCCTCTCTCCATGTTACACTGTCCCTGTCTCTAAAGCCTTGTGTAATGTTTCTGGACAAGTCCCACACTTACCTGTGCTGTGTGACAGGGACTAGGGAGAGCCATGCCACCTCCCAGGCCAAGGTAAAGGCAGAGAGCTGGGGCTGTCTCAGGCAGGGAACAGAGCAGCTCCGGGTCAGCCGAGCTGTGACCCCGAGCTGTGCCTACCTCAAGACACCTGCTAGCTAAGATGCAGCCTTGGTGCAACTCGCAAAGCAACAAGAGGCAGGTTTCAGACACTTCAAAGGAGGGCATATTCTTAGACTTTTGCATTTGGAACTCATACCTAATAATAAAGCATGGAAGGAGGTAATTTATTTTCCAGTTGCAAGCAAATGGGACTTTTCACATGGGAGTGATGTAACCCAGAATGCTACTCTCGTAAGAACATAAGCATCCTTCTGCCTCACAGACAGTGCACCTAAGAACCGCAAAGCTTCCTGTATGTTATGGGACAGCTAATGATATTATCCAGCATTCCTGGCTTCTCAACCATGCTCTCCTTTGAAGCTGAATGTGTGATTGTAGGGATCATTAGGGACTCAACGAGGCATGTAAAGCAGTGACAGGGCACTACAGCTGGCTAGCCTTAGTTCAAATCCAGGAGCTGTCATTTATTAAATGTGACCCTAGGAAAGTCACTTTAAAAAAAAAAAAGATTTATTTGAAAGGCAAATTTACAGAGAGGCGGAGGCGGAGAGAGAGAGAGAGAGAGAGATAGAGAGAGAGATATCTTCCATCCACTTGTTCACTCCCCAGATGTCTGCAATGGCCAGAGCTGCGCTTATCCAAAGTCAGGATCCAGGAGTCTCTCTCAGGGATGCAGGGGCCCAAGCACTTGGGCCAACCTCCACTGCTTTCCCAGACCATAGCAGAGAGCTGGATCAGAAGTGGAGCAGCTGGGACTCAAACCAGCGACCATATGGGATGCCAGCACTGCAGGCGATGGCTTTACCCACTAAGCCACAGCGGTGACCCCAGTTGCTTAACTTTGTATGCCTCGATTTCCTTATCTATGAAAAAAAGATGGCAATAGTATCAAACTCATATGGATGTTGAAAAGATGATGATATAAACTGATAGTATGTCATTGTAGAAATTAATAATAAGAAGAGATGCTAGGGTGGGAAGTATCACTATATTCTTAAATCTCTGTATATGAAATACATGAAATTTGTTCCCCCTTATATAAAACTTGAAGAGGTTATCACAAAAAAAGCTTTTGTACAATAAAGAAAACAGCAGAATAAAAAGATAACTGACATAATGGGTGAAAGTATTTGTAAACTATTTACTTGACAAATTATTAACATCTAGAATATAAAATGAACAAAAAATTCAACAACAAGAAACCCATCCAGTTAAGAAATGAGCAAAGGCTCTAAACAATAGTCCTCAAAAGAAAAAAACAAAAGTGGCTGATAAATACATGAAAAAAATCTCTATCTCTAACCACCCAAGACATGAAAGTAAAAATCACAATGAGCTTATTATGGTTAGAATGGCTAGAATCAAAAGGACAAAAAAAATGACAAATGCTGGTGAAGATTTGCAAAAAGAAGACTTAAAGATTTTAGGTTGTAAGGTAAATTAGTACAGCCATGAGAGAGAACAGTAGCAAGTTCTTCAAATAGTAAAAATAGATCTATAATAGGTTCTAGCTATTATACTTGCAAGTATTTTTCCAAAGGAAATTAAATCATCATATGAAAGACAACTATATTCCCATATTCATTGCAGCACTATTTCCAACAGACAAGAGATAGACTCAAGCTAGGTGTACATCCATGAATGAATGAATGTACAAAGAAAATATGGTGTATGTAGACAGTGGAATGTTATTTATCCATAAAAAATCACATCTGTAGTAAAATGGATGGAACTGGAGATAATAATGCTAAATGAAATAAGACACAGAAAGACAAATACCATGTGTTCTCTTTGACATGTGAAAGTTAAAACAAGTCAATCTGAATCTAAAGTATTGATTTCTTTTTTTAACTTTTATTTAGTAAATATAAATTCTGAAAGTACAATTTTTGGATTATAGTGGCTTTTTCCCCCATAACCACCCTCCCACCAGCAACCATCCCATCTCCCACTCCCTCTCCCCTCCCATTCTTCATCACAATTCATTTTCAATTATCTTTATATAGAGAAGAACAACTTAGTATATACCAAATAAAGATTTCAACAGACTGCACCCACAAAGACACACAAAGTATAGAGTACTTTTTGGGTAGTAGTTTTACCATTAATTTGCATAGCACAACACATTAAGGACAGAGATCTTACATGAGGAATAAGTGCACAGTGACTCCTGTTGTTCATTTAACAATTGACACTCTTATTTATCACATCAGTCATCACCCAAGGCTCTTGTGATGAGCTGCCAAGGCTATGGAAGCCTCTTGAGTTCACCAACTCTGATCTTATTTGGACAAGGCGGTAGTCAAAGTGGAAGTTCTCTCTTCCCTTCAGACAAAGTTACCTCCTTCTTTGATGGCCCGTTCTTTCCATCAGGATATCACAGAGATCTTTCATTTAGGTCATTTTTTTTTATTTGTCACAGTGCCTTGGCTTTCCATGCCTGAGAAACTTTCATGGGCTTTTTAGCTGGATCTTCATACCTTAAGGGCTGATTCTGAGGACAGAGTGCTGTTTAGGGCTTCTGTCATTCTATCATTCTATGAGTCTGCTGTGTATCCTGCTTCCTCTCCTTTTTAATTCTATCAGTTAGTATTAGCAGACACTAGTCTTGTTTATGTGATCCCTTTGACCCTTAATCCTATCATTATGATCAATTATGAACTTAAACGCATCACTTTGGTTACTAAGATAGCATTGGTACATGCCACCTTGATGGGATTGAATTGGAATCCCTTACCATTAGGGGTAAGTCCGAGTGAGTGTGTGCCAAACTGTACATCTCCTCCCTCTCTTATTCACACTCTTACATTTAACAGGGATCACTTTTCAGTTAAATTTAAACACCTAAGAACATTAGTATCTTGTTCTTATAAGTCTTAATAAATGCATATTTCAAAATTATTGATATTGATCTTTTGAAGACAACCTTTGTGAATCGGAAGTACTCAGCACATCCATGCCTGCATGCTCACATGCACACAGATGCATAAACACACAGAGTCGCCCGTCTTCCTGACTTCTCTGTCAATGTTTGTCATCACTTAATATATGTCATTTATTGGTGTTATTATTACAATAACACATGCAAAATACTTAGAATTCTGAATAACAAATGATGCCTAGTAACTTTTGTTCATCATTATTGATGTCATTATCAATTGCTCTGTTGTTCTGAATGCTGATTATGACTTACATTCCCATTATTCTTTTAAAGATGTGTTTATTTTAAAAGGCAGTTGAGGGAGAGAGAGAGGGAACGTATAAGAGAGTGATTTTACATCTGCTGGTTCAATCCTCAAATGGCTGCAAAACCCAGGTCTGGGTTAGACCAGAGCTGGGAGCCAGGAGCTAAATCCTGGATTCCTGCCTTGGTGGGCAGGGCTCAAGTCCTTGGGTCATCTTCTACTGCCTTCCAAGGAACAGGTGCATTAGCAGGAAGCTGGATCAGAAGTAGAACAGATGGGACTTGAATCAGCACTCTGATAGGAGATGCTGGTGGCACAAATGGCTGGCAGGTTAACCTGTAGTGTAGTGCTGGTACCTATTTGCTGTTCTACAAGGTAAAAGAGCAGACCCTTCCTTCTGTGTTCGGGAAGTAAACACTGCTGTATTTTGCTTGTAAACTGAGTGAATCTCTTATTTTTTTACATGTAGATTGCATACTTTGAAGTGGATTATTTGGAAGAATGCTAGACTAGGCATCAGAAGGTCCAGACTTGACTAGATACGTGAACGTGGCAAGCTCCTCCACTTTTCTTTAACACAGGTGAAGGGGACAATCGAGAGCAGCGTGTATGTGTTGGCTCCACAAAGGCAGCCGTTGCTTTTCCTGCTGAGGCTGGTTGTGCTGCCAAATCCTTGTCACAACTCTTTCAGCAAATTCCCATGGTTTGGAGTTAGAGGCAGGCTGTGGCACACCAGTCCCCCTGGAAGGACCCCTGGTCCCTTCCTGCTTCATCATTCCTTATTTGACAAATGAAGAACACCAAGGAATCTGTCCTTGTCATCACTAGGTCCATGGTCTCCAACTCACAATTTCTTACAGATTTTCCTAAAGTGTGTTTTATCTCAATGCCCTCTCTGCAGCTGCCTGCGTAGAATGTTCTAGTCGGTGTGCTGTGGGATAAGGGTGCAGGCCACATCTGTCTTCACCTCTGGTACATTGCTCCCTAGAGGAAACTAGAGAGTTCCTGCTCTGGTTTTTCTATATCCAGAAGCATATCTGTTCCCTCGAGGGTCATTGTGCTGTTTAGATAGTTTTCTTGGTGGGAAAGAAATGTTTGTGTTCCATCTTTTCTATAAAGGCAGAGAAGATGTTGGTTTCTCTTATCAAATCTGTGTTATGGAGGTGTGAGGATTAATGAGTTAATGTTTACAAAATACTATCTTTTGCCTTGAGGCAAAAATGGGTCAGAAAGAACAACTCACTGAAACCTCTTCATTTTGAGTGAATTTGTTCTGACCCGCTCATTGTAACTCAGAGTGCTGAAACCTAAAATCCTGTGAAATGGCTTAGAGTTTACAAGAGGTATTTCGTTCATATCTGAAAATAGGGAATAGGCAAATTTCTCTTTAGTTGTTGAAATTTGGGGTAGTTTTGTGAGATCTCTCATTTAGTCACAAGCTGTTCTGAATTCAGCGAATCCTCACTTTGCCTTCAAATTAAAGTTAGTGGGCATATCTGTTATATAATGTATGGTAATTGCACATGAGGACTAAATTTCTTTCAGAGAAAGCTTTTCGTATCTTTAGGAATGGATGCCTCACAGAGAGACCAGGGAAATTAGTCCCAGTTTGTCAATGCAATAATAGCTGTGGATATTAGTGTGATCACAGGACTGTGATGTCCTATGATCAGAGACTGTGACTCAGTGAGTTTTGGCTCATAGAAGAACCCAATCATAGAAGACTAGTTCTGTCCTGTATTATTTAATCCAATTGACTCCTATGTAGCTTCTTGGATTTCTCCTCTACCATATTTCTTCTTCCAAATGTAAATAATTAGATACACAATTACAGAATACTGATCTTTGTACCAGGATTAAAGCCTGTCTGGAGGAAAATTATCTTTAGATACGAATTGTATTTTATATATAAAGAAGCTAAACTATGCATGGATTCCATTTTTTCCTCCAAAAGTAATGTATCTTTTAATTCTGTTTTTCCACAAAACTTTTTAGAACACCCACATATGAGTGTAAAGTATACAGTCATGTGTGTATATATATATATATATATATTAACATGGATATTTACACATTCTATGCAAGATGCATATTAATATGTTACTTATCCATTAGATATAGTAGCTACATCATATTCATGTATGCACTTACATTTCTGTGTTCAATATAGATCATACCCACTTTTGAGTGAACTCCAAGCGTCTCTAATGATGGCATGAAGGCTGATAAACTATACATAACTCATTATAACAAGAGAAACATGGTAAATTAATTTCATAATGCATGTTTACATATCACATTTATGAGTGACTTAAAATCAGAATAAATATGCCTCTGCAATGGTTTGGCAATCAAAACAGGCAAAAGAACACATGTGATTGTGAATGTCCAACAATGTGAAGGAACTGCAGCTAGAGATGCATGAACTCCTCCACGTGCCTAGAAGGGTAACAGATACTGCTTTTGTGTGAAACAGGAAAGTTTCCATCACAGATGTAGCATCTGAATTGAACATTAGATAGAGAGTGACATTTGATGGTGGAAACGAAGGGGAAGGTACTAGGTGACTGAACATTAAGGGTAAAGGCGGAGGTGGGGCATATCCTGTGTATTAAAAACTTGGTTGGGTGAGGCAAAGGGACAAACATGGGGCTAGTAAGAGAAAAATTAGAATCATAGGGTTTTTTCCATGTAAAATGAGCACAAAAATAATTGTAGCTACTTAGGTTGTTTTGAAAGTAGAACGAATTGATGCATGTGAATTGTTTGGTACCAGATACATAGGAAACGCTTCACAAATGTCACTGACTTCTACTGAATAGGTAAATTTCATAAATGCTTCACAGAACTCTAAGAAAGTCACTGTTTGTTTAAGATTACAGTCAACATATATCAGTCAAATACATCTTGCTATATTTTTGAGATCTTGTCTAGGCAAACTCAGTGGATCAATTGTAGTCTAATGCAGAAGCTGGCAAACTATAAATAGTAGGCAGAGTCATCTAAAGCCTATTTTTTGTGAATAAAGTTTTATTGGCACATAGCTACACTTAATTGTATATACAGTGTCTCTGGAAAAGTTGCCTATTTTTGACAGAAACTGTATGACTTTCAGAGCTGAAAATAATTATTCTTTGGCTTTGTACAGAAAAGATTTGCTGGCCCTTGGTCTAGAGTGTGGGAAAATTAAGTTCCTTGCTACAATTTTGTTTTAGTCAATCTCTTCTCATACTTACAACATTACTTTAACTTTAAAACATCAAACTTTAGTACTTTTAGTTCAAATTGCCTAATGCTTAAAGATTCATGCAATATTCAGTTTTTGTCATTTGAAAATAGCATATTTTGCCCAGTTTATTTTACTTTTCATATCTTTTTTTATTAAACTTTTATTTAATGAATATAAATTTCCAAAGTATAGCTTATGGGTTACAATGGCTTCCCCCCTCCCATAGCTTCCCTCCCGCCCGCAACCCTCCCCTTTCCCGCTCCCTTTCCCCTTCCATTCATGTAAAGATTCATTTTCAATTCTCTTTGTATACAGAAGATCAGTTTAGTATATATTAGGTAAAGATTTCAACATTTTGCCCATATAGCAACATCAAGTGAAAAAACTACCATTGGATTACTAATTATAGCATTAAATAGCAATGTACAGCACATTAAAGACAGAGATCCTACATAATTTTTTTTTTCAAATTAATTAATTTTCTATGCCATTTCCAATTTAACACCAGGTTGTTTTTTTTTTTTTTCATTTCCAATTCTCTTTATATACAGAAGATCACTTCAGTATATAATTAGAAAAGACCTCATCAGTCTGTGCCCACACAGAAACGCAAAGTATAAAAATACTGTTTCAGTACCAGTCATAGCATCACTTGGCTTTAGATGACACATTAGGGACAGATCCCACATGGGGTGTAAGTACACAGTGACTCCTGTTGCTGACTTAACAATTTGACACTCCTGTTCATGGCGTCAGTAATCTCCCTAGGCTCTAGTCATGAGTTGCCAGGGCTATGGAAGCCTTTAGAGTTCACTGACTTTGATCTTATTCCGATAGGGTCATAGTCAAAGTGGAGGTTCTCTCCTCCCTTCGGAGAAGGGTACCTCCTTCTTTGATGGCCCCGTTCTTTCCACTGGGATCTCACTCACAGAGATCATTCATTTAGGTCTTTTTTTTTTTCCATGATATCTTGGCTTTCCATGCCCTGTTAAATCTAAGAGTGGAAAAAGAGAGGGAGGAGATGAACAATTTGGAACATGCTCAATCGGACTGGCCGCAAATGGTGGAGTTAGAAATGTGCCAGGGGATTCCATCACAATTCCATCAAGATGGCATGTACCAATGCCATCGCACTAGTCCAAGTGATCAATTTCAGCTCACAATTGATAGCTCTGATAGGTCTAAGAGTCAAAGAGATCACACAAACAAGACAAGTATCTGCTAATACTAACTGATAGAATCAAAAAGGGAGAGAAAGATCCAACATGGGAAGTGGGATACACAGCAGACTCATAGAATGGCAGATGTCCTAAACAACACTCTGGCCTCAGAATCAGCCCTCAAGGCATTCCTTTTCATATCTTTATTATTAATTCCTGATTTTACTTGTTTGCATTTCTCAAGATAGGTCTTTACCCTAATGAATCACATAGTTGTGGCTGTATATCTTATATATGTGTGTATATATACATGTATTTATATATATATTATATTTTAATGTGATATGTGTAGCATTTTAATACAAATTTATTTAGAATTACTAGGTTTAATCTTAGGTTTATGATTTTACTTTAGTTTTTTCTTCGTAGCTGTCTTTTGCTCTGTGGTGGTGGTGGGGGGTATGTGTCTGAAAGAAAGAGAATGAAGTGTTGGGATACAGTAGAAATTACTTGAGATAGTTCCAGTGGAAGACGATTTAGTAGCAGTTCACTAATTTGTGAAATTGTGGCAGGGGCTGGAAGACGAGGTTTTGGGTATAGTCCCTTGCCCCTGGATAATACTACTCAATCATGATTGTGGTTGAAGATCTACAGAAACTGTAGCTATAGACAGAAAGATGTGACCATGACACTCTGTCACCATCAGGGAAACTCTTATTCTCAATGTAATATTAGTTTTTTTTTTTAAAATTCCCTCCCACCTGCAACCCTCCCCTCTCCACTTCCATTCACATCAAGATTCATTTTCAATTCTCTTTATATACAGAAGATCAGTTTAGTATATATTAAGTAAAGATTTCAACAGTTTGCACCCACATAGCAACACCAAGTGAAAATATACTGTTGGAGTACTAGTTATAGCATTAAATCACAATGTACAGCACATTAAGGACAGAGATCCTACATGATATTTTTTTAAGAATTGATTAATTTTCTCTGCAATTTCCAATTTAACACCAAGTTTTCATTTTCAATTATCTTTATATACAGTATTTTTAACTTGGCCACCTTGCTTTGAGTGTGATTTCCATCAGAAAATGGATTCTCTGTACTACATTTCTCTCGCTTCCCTGTTCATAACTCAGTAAGTACCTCTGACTAGTAGACCCCAAACACATCTGGAACCCTAGCATGGAAGAGAAATGTAGATTTTAGTTATCTGTTTTGTGGAATCTAGGGAGGCATTTATAAACATTAAATATTGAGAAAGCCAACCCACTATGTCCAGTACCCAACTTTAAATGACATGCATAGCTCTAAATAATATAGTTGATTTTTAATAGTACACATTGTTTTGCTTTCTAGATTTATCCAACTTGCTTAGTAGGAATCAATAAGCTCCCTTCCACTTGCATGTTTCCTCCCTATCTTTCTTTTTTAAAAATTTTTTTTTAATTTTAATTTTTGTTTTTTGACAGGCAGAGTGGACAGTGAGAGAGACAGAGAGAAAGGTCTTCCTTTTTGCCGTTGGTTCACCCCCCAATGGCTGCCGCGGCTGGCGCATCTTGCTGATCTGAAGCCAGGAGCCAGGTGCTTCTCCTGGTCTCCCATGGGGTGCAGGGCCCAAGCACTTGGGCCATCCTCCACTGCACTCCCTGGCCACAGCAGAGAGCTGGCCTGGAAGAGGGGCTACCGGGACTAGAACCCGGTGTGCTGGCGCCACAAGGTGGAGGATTAGCCTAGCGAGCCGTGGCGCCGGCTCTCCCTATGTTTCTTAGAATTTATTTTGATCATATCATTATTTTTAAGTATCAAGGTTTATAACACATTTTTGTCCTATAACTATAATTCACCCAGTAATGGTATTGGTTATATATTTTCATAGATTTAATTATTCTTATGATGTTTTCATACTATGGCTTTCCCACTTATGAATTGTTTTACTACATGGATCTCGTGTGGGGCTAGGTCTAATGAGCATGCTGCATATTTGTAAAAATTTGAAATATACATACAGAATAGCTGGTGTATGATAGGTGCTCAATAAAAGGCTACTCCTATTGTTATTTTATTAACAAAACAAATTGAAATGATGAAAGTGGGAACTTAATATAATGGTGAACATAATTCACGTCACATAGTAAGAAATGCACAGATTTGTAGTCATTTTTTCTGTGCATCAAGAATGCTAGATTTCAGTATTTTCTGTGATAGTAAACTATATTATGACATTAAATTAGATATTTCTTCCAAGTCACAGGGTCATCAAGTGACTGGGACTAATTATCTGGTTAAAGGAACCTCAGTTCTGCTATATATAAATTGAAAAAGAAGTGCTTGTAATCGTTTCAACTTCTTAGAGGTCTATATTGTACTTTCCTGACTCTGGTTGATTACCTGTAACTATTTTTAGACTCTAAGTATGCCTCCTTCCAGGTGCTCAGAATGCTCCTTGACATATCTTCTGAGTTATGAAGTGATGTGTGTGACAGGGAATGTCAACTAATTCGAATATTAATCTAAAGAGGCTATCATGAAAAAATAAAGTACTGCTATGTTTGCCAAAGTCAAAAAGCAGTGGTGTTTTATCTTCAGCCGTGGGCCAGCCTTGTCATCACAGGCCTTTTTCAATATATAAAATAAAATTTAAAAAACTTATGTTCAAGTACGAAGTAATACTTTGAAAAACTGAAACAATTTTGTATATTTATTTGAAAATAGAGACACTAACAATATGATGTCACTGGACCCAGTAAATGGTGTGTGTGTGTGTGTGTATAGTTGGAGTACAATTTTTTGACATTCCATAAATGTCATAAGCATAACAAGCTGCAAGGCTCATTAAAATGAAGATTATTGAAACTAAAATAAGGAACAAAAAACCTAGGTATGCAAGACTATGTATTATTTTATAATGATTGTGCAGGATTGGAGACCCCTAAAGCTGTGTTGTAGAACATTAAATTGCAAGCTCATAGTTGCAATATTGTGGTATTAGTTTGCTGAAATATAACCCAATAGCATTTCAAAAACTTGTGAACTAACTCTATACTCATAATATTAACCCTACACTAAATAATCTTATGAGTATAAATTTAATTCAAAATAGATCTTAATAAAAACTAAGAATGGGAATAGGAGAAGGGCGGTGGAAGAAAGGTAGGAGTGCAAGTGGGAGGGAGGGTAAGGTGGGAAGAATCACTATGTTGCTAAATTTGTATGTATGAAATCTGTGAGGTTTATATACCTTAAATCAAAGCTGTCTAGGTTTAAAAAAAAAGAACTTAATCAATGATATCTTCCAAAACACCCATGTAGCTGGAATTGGAGACAGTATATGAAAATGTCTGTGAAATTAAAAGACTAAGATCTGATGGAAAGACACTTCTTTGAGTTTCAACATGGGATAGAAATTTAAGAAGCAACTTTGCAATGACCAATTATATTCAAGGTTATTATGGAGAAATCAGTGTGCTGGCATATTCTCTCTATGTCCATGTTTAGTATTTGGAATTTGTGTTAACTTCAAGTAACTACTAAAAAACACCTACTTTCCACTGCATTAGCTGCGACTTTGGAATCACCCAACAGAAAGTGCTAACAGGAGTCTAACTGTAAAATGTGAAAACAGACCCAGTACGTTTTGTAGAACATTGGTTTTTTTGTTTTTTTGTTTTGTTTTGTTTTTTGTTTTTTTTTTGACAGGCAGAGTGGACAGTGAGAGAGAGAGACAGAGAGAAAGGTCTTCCTTTTGCCGTTGGTTCACCCTCCAATGGCCGCTGCGGTTGGCGCGCTGTGGCCGGCGCACCGCGCTGATCCGATGGCAGGAGCCAGGTGCTTCTCCTGGTCTCCCATGGGGTGCAGGGCCCAAGTACTTGGGCCATCCTCCACTGCACTCCCTGGCCACAGCAGAGAGCTGGCCTGGAAGAGGGGCAACCGGGACAGGATCGGTGCCCCAACCGGGACTAGAACCCGGTGTGCCGGCGCCGCAAGGCGGAGGATTAGCCTAGTGAGCCACAGCGCTGGCCAGAACATTGGGTTTTAAACTTGGTTTAGCACAAAGTCACCACCACCACACACTACCATAGCATCCAGGTCAGAAAAGTCATAACCTCAGAAAATACTTAAAAACTCACCAAGTGTTGGATTCTATCTTGTAAGTATCTGTAACATCTAAATAATATTGAACTTGAAAGGAAAATGCAATTATTTGCATATATGTTAGTATGGTGCAAACTCTTCCACCTGTAAACAAAGGCTATGACTTCGAAAATATTCTTTCATCTCCCTAAGCTACATGTTGGTGATTTTTTGAGATTTATGGAAGAAAATTTGTGGTAAATGATAAAACTATATATAGATGCTAATATGTTAATGCATTATTCATTATTGCAGTTTGAAAGTGATGGCACAAAATCTTTAAATGCATATCCATTAGTTAGAGAAGATTAAAATCTTTTTAAAGTAACATTGAAATCCAATACCATGGCTTAATATATAAACATTAACAGTTCTTATCACTGTTTCCTTAACTGTAGTTAGCTTTTAATTATCAGCAAGGAATTGCCCACATAGCAGTCTATCAACAGTGAAACTTCATGCCCTCAAAAGATGCATTGTACTAGGATAGGCTTTGATTGCTTTTCACTGGAATTTTAATTAAAATGCAATGTGCAGTGCTGAGGGCAAAATTGTTTAGGTTTTCTTTTCATATTCTACTAAACCCAGACAAGGGTATTTAAGAAATATTTCATTTTTATTGTATCTCAACATCCTAGATAGTATGAGAAAAAGTACAGTATCACTGGGAAAATTACTGAATTGTCATATCTTGGTTTTCTGCTTTTTCTGACTTTCAAGAATCTAAGAAAATATGTTAAACTTATGTAATCATAAAATTTCCAGGATTTTTTTGAATTAATCCATTTGAGGATGAAAAAGATAGGTGTGTTTGAGTACTCATGAAACAAGAATCACTATGTATTGTTCATTATGGTAACTGGGGAAGAGGGTCACATTGTTATTGTCTGTACTTTTTAAGTTATGAAATTTTAAAAACAGTTTGCTTAAAACTGAGAAAAAACATTACTAGATGATTTGTAGAATTATAGATATGGGAGAAAATAAAATTCAATAATTCATGTGAAATAGACTAGGTTTTTTTTTTAACTAATAAAAGTATGTTTACCTAGAAACATTTAGTGTCAACAAAACAGCTGAAATTTTTTTTGCAATTAGAATGACATTCAGTTTAAAGAATTATTCTGTATTAGCTGAATCAGAAGCGACTGCAGATGAAGAAACTACCATCCCCATGTAGAATTAAGTTGTGCTGTGCACTAACAAGAAATCGCTTTAAATTTTCAGTTTTCAGCCGCCATGCTATACCATCAGGACATGGCTACCTAAAGATACCATTTGCAGTGTGTTAACAATGAAAAAAGGCAAAAACAAATATTACACAGTCTTTCATTTCAATTTTTTCTCTAAATTGAGTGACTTGTGTACCACAGGCATTAAAAGCTTTATGGTTTAGATTTTTGAAGCATCTATACCATGTCTACACATAGAAATATCATGTTGTACTCAATAAATATCTTTCATTTTTAAATACCAATTAAAAAGGAAATACACTGGAGCTGGCATGTTGGCTATGGCCTGGGATAGCAGTGGAGGATGGTTCTAGTGCTTGGGCCCCTGCACCCACATGGAAGACTGGGAGGAAGCTCCTGGCTCCTGGCTTCAGATTGGCGCAGCTTTGGCCATTGTAGCCATTTGGGGAGTGAACCATCGGAAGGAAGACCTTTCTCTTTGTTTCTCTCTCTGTCTGTAACTCTACCTGTCAAATAAATACAAATATTTTTTTTAAAAAGAAATATGATTTTTATAAAAGCACTTCCTTTAAGAAAACTTTAAAACATTGTATAAGCTGAGTATTAATTTATACTGTAGGTTGGTTATGCTGTGATATCAAGATAGCTCCTCTCCATTTTGGGAAAAATTGGTTTGTGTTACTAACTTCACTGTTAGGGTACTTTTTTTCTTGCCATTAAGACGATAAATTTGTAAGTACAGGTCATCAGATGTGAAAATAAAATCTACAATATGGCTTGTTTAGGTGTTTCTAAATATTCAATGACTTGGCAGAATATATAGAATATATTTATACTTCTACCAAACTTAAAAAATACTCATTGTTTGACTAGGTGATGAAATAACTAGAGGAGATTTCCAGTGTAAATTACCGCAAAGACAAGAGAAGAACTAACAATTAACGCAGAATTTGAGAAATTGGGTTTTCTTATAAATTACCTAGATTGGATCTTTATGGCAGCTCAATTCCCAGGAAAAATCAATTCTGTCCCCACCCTCTCCTTTATTTTTAACCTTTGTAAACACTGTCGTCTTTAATTTTGTGTGATAGAGATTAAGTGAGCCTTTTCTATCAGTAAGCTTCAATTTCAAAAAGCATTAATTTCAAGTGGAAGTGTGGAGTAATTTGGGAACATTTCTTCTGCAGCTTTAACTGTGTGCAGATTGATTACATAAGGACAAAAGCAGTCACTTAGTTTAATTGGATGCACAAGCACGCACTGGGGCAAAACCCAGAGTGTGTTGATGTCCGTGATACATTTTCACATTGAGTATGATAACCACACCCTCCTGATGTGAATTCCTCATGATCCTTTTACAAACCTGATCTGTTCTAAAACTCGCCCTACCCATGAGTGTTGTGTGTACGCAACATACATCCTATATCCTTGCTGGCCACCAAAACATAGGAAACACAGAAAACTGAATGAGCATTTTAATCTGGCTCTGCTTAAGTATCCTGACTTCATTCTGCTTTGCTTTAAAAAAACATTCTCTGTATTCTTAAAGTTGTCTTTATGAAAAGCATAGAGTTTATATTCCTTAAATAAAAGGTTTCTGGGGTAAAAAATAAAAATTCTTCAGGACCAGGGCATTTGGTATTGGAATTTGCAACTCTCCATTTAATTTGTCATTATGAGGTTGAAGATCAGCCCTGTTTTTTCAGAGAGGCGTGTCTGGACCATTCAGTTTCAATTAGATTCATCCAGTCCTTGTCCACTGCATTTTTCTCTGCTACTTTGTTTGTCGTGGTTTTTCTCTAGTTAAAATTGTCTTCTATGCATATCTCTTGTTTCCCTTCATCAGAAAGTGAGCTCCATGAGGATATAGACACTGTTTATCTACCAGTGTTTAGAATACTGTCCCGTGATTTATGCTCAAAATGACATTTTTCGATAAGATTTTTATACATTAGACAGTGAAAGAGCTCTTATGTGGGTTCACTTCCCAAATACCTGCCAAGGCTGGTGGTGGGGTGAAGCTGAGAGCCAGGAATTTAAACCAGATTTCCCACAAAGTGAGCAGGAACTCAGTTACTTGGGGCATAACCACTCCCTTCCAGGGTCTACATTAGCAGGAACCTGGAGTAGGCAGTTAGTGGGATGCAGACATCTTAACCATTAGGCTCAATGTTTACCAAACAAAAGACATTTTTGAGTGAATGAATAAAATGAATGAATGTATGAGTACATGTAGGGATTATTTTTCCTGAGTCATGGTCAAAATATGTACAAGGAATTTGCTATCCTTTAAAAATGACCGGATATTCATTAGTGCTACTTATTAAACTACGCTTTAGACTAGATCATGAAATTTTGCAATGCATCCCCAATTGTTGAACTATTTATTATAAAAGCAAAAGTTCAAGTACTTCATAATACAGTGCTAAGAATTTTATTTGGCAATTTCAGGATCTAAGTTACTGAAACCATAGTTCTTCATTTGACCGAGAGTTCATTCCAACATGGCATAATGGGAGGGGATGATAGGAATTAGAATCTAGCAGATTAAATACGAAAAAGTGGAATTCTCGCATTTAACAATGGGTTGCATGTGAGGAATTAGGAAAACATGACAATAAGACTCAATGTAGTTCACTCAAAGGGGAGGTTGCCTTTGATGCTGCAAAAGGTTAACCATACGAGCAGAAGAACTTGAGCAGTCACCTGCTGCCTCTCTAAATGTGCATTAGCAGGAAGCTGAAGAGTAAGGAGTAGCTGGGAGTGAAGTCAGGTGCTCTGATACTGGATACAGGTATTAGAAATGGTGACTGAGCTCTTATATACTGTTGGTGGGAGTATAATTTAGTAGAGCTGCTATGGAAAATGCGGAAATTTCTTGAATTAGAGATAGAACTGCCATATGATCCAACAATCCCAATACTTTGTATGTATCAGAAAGACATTAAATCATTGTATCAAACTGGTATTGGCTGTACCATGTTTGTTGTGGCACTATTCACAATAGCCAAAATTAACCAAGGCGATCATCATCATTTGCAAAGTAAAGAAAATGTGCTATATGTGCACGATGAGATAATGTCCAACCATAAAAATAATGAAATCCTGTCATTTGCAGCAAAATGAATGGACCTGGAGGACATTATGTTAGGTGCAGTGTCAGACACTGGAAGATAAGTCCCATATGTCCTCATACGTGGGAGCTAAAGACAATACCTCCCCCCCAACAAAAAAACTCTCAGTCTTAACAATGTTGGTTACTAGAAGCTAGGAGGGAGGGGAGGCTTATAGGCAGTTTAGAAAAAAAGGAAAGATGCATATAAATCATTAATCCTAATAAATACACTACTATGAAATATTAATAGGGTGTTTTCTTATAGATTATGAAAATATGTTAGTATGAGATAACAATAGGAGAAATTGTGTACTGTACTACAAAATTTTTGTTTTGTACGTTTAAAACTATTTTGAAATAAAAAAGAATGAAATTATTAATTTCAACACTCATGTGAATTAACATACAAAACCCTAAACACTCAGTTACTTGATATTCTTTGTTTCATCAACCTTTTTCCAATTCATTTAGTTTTCATGACTGATGACTCAAACTGTAGGTTGAAAATTATAACATTATCACTTCCAAGTATGGTCCATATTGTAAATCTGATAGTTTTAAAAAAATGGAATTTGTCATCAACTTTCTGCCTCACTGGCCTTTTGTCATGCTTCTCCAAAGCATACGAATCTTCAAATTAATTCTCCCTTTTCTCTCACACTTGCTGTGTGGGGCTAATCGTTCAAGAAGATGGATTGTTGTTCTTCATCTTCTTGGTTTCCATAATTGTTGTGTTAGTGCTGCCTGGAGCAGTTCTTAGTCATCACTTCCCTGGTTCTGCAAAGTGACTCTTTGAAACCTACTCTGTTCCCAGTTCCTGCCTCCTACACCATCCTTCACACTCATCATGCTACCTGTCCTCCTACTTTACAAAGGGAAATGAAGCCAACAGATGGAAAATGTCTTTATTTCCTGACATTCTATTTAAAAGTTGTGTTAAGTTACACCTTTTTTTCATGTTTCTATTCTATTGCAATGGGATAAAACCCCGCCCCCCCTTCTTATTTAAGAACGGTTTTCTGCTGGTATTTTGCATACCATCCCTTTATCTTCAAGTATGCTCCACTGAATTCTTACTGAAAAACCCAAGGAACCCCTATTCCGGTGTTTCGGTGTGCTTAGTAACAAGTGTGGCTAGGAGCTAGCTGCAAATTTTTGCTTCTGTACTCAATAGCTTTGCTTGCTAAAACTTGTAAAACTGTAAAAACTAACACCAGATGCCCCTCCCCCAAGATTAGCCAACACTCTATAAATTTCGATTTCCCGAGAGTTTCGGTTCTCCGAAAGTTTCAGTTTCCCCAGAGAAGAAACTAATTGTAACTCCCGCCCGGGGCAGTCACTCCCCATCTAAAGGACCCAATGAGTACTCATGGTAACCTTTAAACTAGCCAATCAATCCAAAGCCCGCGAAATATGTTAATCTTGTGGTTTTTGCCTTTAAGAGTTGCTTGTAACTGATGCTCGGGGCTTCACTTTGCCTTTGCTGGCAGGGAGCCCGTTTGCGCAAATGCCTAATAAAAATCCTCTTGCTCTTGCATCTATGGGTCTGGAGTTTGGGTCTTTGGGCGGCCACCCGAGCGCGTTGGATTCCCAAATTTGGGGTCCTTCATTACTCTGTGCTACTCTTTTTATTTTTAATATTATTATTTTTTATTTTTGACAGGCAGAGTGGACAGTGAGAGAGACAGAGAGAAAGGTCTTCCTTTGCCGTTGGTTCACCCTCCAATGGCCGCTGCGGCCGGCTCATCTTGCTGATCTGAAGCAAGGAGACAGGTGCTTCTCCTGGTCTCTCCCATGGGGTGCAGGGCCCAAGCACTTAGGCCATCCTCCACTGCCTTCCCGGGCCATAGCAGAGAGCTGGCCTGGAAGAGGGGCAACCGGGACTAGAACCTGGTGCCGGCGCCGCAGCTGGAGGATTAGCCTATTGAGCCTTGGCGCTGGCCTGTGCTACTCTCTTGGAACTCCAACTTCAGGCAGCATTTTAACACAAATTAACCTATCAAATGCTTAGCAAACACTTAATGTATTTCTGGTATCATGGAAAACACAGTGAGTTAATTGACAGATGAGACATTCATAGTCACTGTCTTCACAAAGTTTATGGTATGTTTAGAAAACAGTAATTGAACGGACTTTTTTTCTCTAATCAAATATTTTCTCAACTTTGTCACTTGTCTTTTAATTCTGATTATAATTTTTAAGTGCAAATGTCTTCTCATTTCTTACTTTTAACTTCTGTTTTACTTGGTGTTTTCCCTCTAACTACATGTGAGTTTTGAGACTTTTCTAGCATACAAGCTGTAGAGGAATTCCTCATATTTTCTTCTAGTTCTTTTATATTTATTTTTTCACGCCTGCATTTTTGATAGTTTTGAGTTTATTATTATATATGGTTGAGGTATGGATCTATTATTTTCTTTTCCCAAATGGCTTTCACAGTTGACACACTACCACTTATTATAAGATCTATCTTTGCAGCTATAATTTTTTTTCCAGGAGACCCAGGCCCTCCTCAGCCCCCAAAGCCACCTGGTCGAAGGGGGACTCCAAGTCCCCCGCCAACCCTGTGCTGTGCAGGAAGCTCATGCCGGCCAGTGTCGCTGGGCTGCGCTGGAACCGGGGCAGGGGCTCAGCTCGAAGGTGGCTCTGTCCGTGACAGCAACGCTGCTGCTGGGTGCCGTGAGGAGCCCCATGGCTTAAGCTGCTGGGGGTTGCCGCTGCAGAGCCTGGTGCTGCTGCTGCCCGCTGCAAAGGCCAACGCTGCCACAGGCATTGCTACCTCTAATAAACCATGGTGGCCGCGGCCCTGCGGGACGGGAGGAGGAAGGGCGCGACGCCGGGCGGTCTACATCTACTGGCGGGCGCAGCGGTAATCGCAGCTATAATTTTTGTAGCATTTTTCTTAAATACTAAATTTCACCAGTAATTTAATCTAGTTCTATACTATTTTATTTGTTAATACGTCTATTTAGTACCAAGACCATGGTATTTTATTAGAGAGTCTCTGTAGTTTATTTCAATATGTGAAACTATTTTCACCCATGATAATCTTTCCAGTGCTCCCTTAGAATTCCTGTGGCCTAAAATAAAAATTATTGTATAAATTAAAAAAAAAACCTGATGTCATTTTCATTGGGATCACATTAAATTTATAAAGTAACTTAGCAGCAGCTCACATTTTTATAATAGTGAGTCATTTCATCCAAGAAGGATGTCTTTTAATTTGTCCAAGGCTACATCTGATTTTTTCAGGAGGATTTAAAGTTTTCCTTCATACAGTTTTTCGATTTCTTACTAAATTAGTTTTCTGGGTATTTTATGTTACAATTTTGACAGAATTTTCTCTTCCACTATAAGTTTTACTTAGTTATTGTTTGTACATGTAAAGCATAGTGATTTTTGTCTGTTGATTTTTTTTATCCTACTTCCCTCCTAAATTCTCTTTTATATTGGTTTAGTTTTTATCATTATTTCTCTAGGTTTTCCAGGTACACTGTTATATCCTCTACAAATAACAAGAGTTAGACTTTCTTGTTTTGAATTACTCTTGCTCTAATTTTTTTCCCCTTCAGTTGCATTAACTGATACTTTAAATGTAACATTATGTAGAAGGAGATGTGTTTGTCATTCTTTGTTCCTGACCACAGCAGAAAGGCCTGCTAAAGTAAGACTGGCTTTAGAATTGTTATATATTTTTTTCTAATGCTGAGGAGTACCATCAAGTCCTAATTTCTTACGTGTCTTTTAAGTAATCATTACCATAAAGACATCATCTCAAAAAACAGTCATATTGGAGATCAAGGCTTCAACATGTGAATTTTGAGGGGACTCAAAAATACGATGCCCAACATTTTCCCCCTAGATTTCCAAAGTTCATGTCCTCATAGATTACAAAATATTCTATCCCTTCAGTCCCAAAATATTAACTCACTCAATATTGGCTTTAAAGTCTAAAGTTCTGGGACTCACCTAAATATTATTGAAATCACATGTAAATAAGTCTGGAGGTGAAATTTATTCCAAGTCAAAACTCCTTTCCAGCTATGAACCTGTGGAATGAAGTCATGTGTTTCCAAGACACAATGGAGGGACAGACATAGGATAGACAATTCCCTTTCAAAAGAAAGAAATGAGATAAAAAGGAAAAGGTGGTAGTCCCAAGCAGATTCAAAACTTAGGAAAATTTCATTAGATCTTTTTTTTTTAACTTTTATTTAATGAATATAAATTTCCAGTGTACAGCTTATGGATTACAATAGCTTCCCCCTCCCATAACTTCCCTCCCACCCGCAACCCTCCCCTCTCCCGCTCTCTCTCCCCATCCATTTGCATCAAGATTCATTTTCAATTCTCTTTATATACAGAAGATCAATTTAGTATAAAGATTTCAACAGTCTTAAAGCTTGAGAATGATCCCTTGGTTCAATTATAGACACACAATGGTGGTAGCTTGACCCACATTGCCCTGTGAGGTGACCACAGTCTTTTGGCTAGAAGTGACGATCTTGGCCATAAGACTGTTGGTGGTGGGTCTGTTCTCAGAAACCCAGGAGGAGGCAACTTTGCAATTTGGGCATGTGGTTAAAGGCAGCTCTGGTGATCTCTGAATTGCCTTCAGTGTTCTTTTCTTTGATGAAAGAGTAACTTAAGTTTCTAACCCAATAATTCTATGGTTCAGTGCCTTAGGATCCAAGAATACTGATAGCCATTCTCCATTCAGACATGATATTTCTGTCGTCTGGGTTAAAATTGTCAATGGGTCAGCCTGTGGAATTCCTGGCTTCTGCTGAGATGTCTGATGGGTTGCATCCATGATCTCTTTGTCAAATGATTGTTCAGTCATACCCCTAGTATTCGATTTGGAACAAATAGCCTCATTTTTTTGGAAGGTTAACATGCTAAGAATTTTCCAAAGCTTCTGTTTCCCCTGTCCCAAATTTGTCTTTCATCTCTCACATTTTGTTATTCATGGTCAAGAGAAACCAAATGCTACATTTCAACACTTTTTTTTAAGAAATTATTCTCAACTAAATATCAAATTTCATTGCTTGCAAAGTTCTACCTTCCACAGAATACTCTAACACAGTTCAGACAAGCTTTGCCCCTTTCTGACAAAGATAATCTGTCCTTCAACTTGGAATAAGTTATTTTTCATTTCTGTTTGAGTTTTCACCATGGCGGCCTTGAATGTCCACACTTGTACCCGCATCTTGTTCATGATTCCGTGTGTGTTCTCTCAGAGGAGGAAGCCTCCTGTCCAGCCCACTTCTTCTTTTCTGAATACTCAACAGACTTTGTTACTGTCAATATTTCTAGCAGCAGTCTCTTCACAGCACTCCATTAATTTTCTAGCATGTGCTTCAAAACTCCTCCAGCTTGTACTTGTCACACATTTCTAAGGATACTTGCACATTGTTAGGCATTTGTTAAAACACAAGCCTTCTCTCTAACAAAATCTACTCAGACTGCCGTAGCAAATGACGACAGACTCGCTTTCTTAAACCATGGTTATTTACTTCTCACCATTCTGGAGTCGTCAAGTCTAAGATCAAGGTGCCAAATAATTGTTTCTAGATAAGGCCTCTATTGATGAATTGGGCATGGCTGCCTTCTCCATGTGTTCCCGAGTGGCAGAGAGACTGAATGCTAACCCTTTAGTATCTTTTCTTAAGAGGACAATAGCCCTATGAGAAACGTTTCACACTCATGACCTCATCTAATGCTAGTAGCTTCCCATCTCAGAGTATGTCTCATCTCACCATATCCTCACTTTGGTGTTTAGGGACTCAAATGTTGAATTTGAGAGGGACACAGCGTTCAGTCTCCAACACAAATGGTTATCATTAGTGATACTGGATTGTACTTACTATTTCACTTAAAAGTTTCATGTTACTAATAGGGAATATTAATTTGTAATTTCCTTTGTTGCAAATATTTGTCTCATTATACATAAGTATTCTTTTGTCATAAAAATTGAATATGTTCAATCTTTTTTTTATGTTCTAATTTGTCTTTAAATATTTGGTAAAAAACATTTGTCCATGGTACTATTTTTCTCAGGTGGTTGCTTTACAACTTCATGTAGTTTCTTTTTGAGGTTAATTTTGGTAAAATGAATTTTTCTCTAAAATTATCTATTTATGTGTGTAGAGATTTTCCCGAATTTCCCATTAGGAGGTGCCTAAGGGACGATCTAAATTTACTCTGATTTAAACCTGTGCTGTGGCTCACTTGGCTAATCCTCCACCTGCGGCGCCGGCACCCCGGGTTCTAGTCCTGGTCAGCGCACCGGATTCTGTCCTAGTTGCTCCTCTTCGAGTCCAGCTCTCTGCTGTGGCCAGGGAATGCAGTAGAGGATGGCCCAAGACCTTGGGCCCTTCACCCCATGGGAGACCAGGAGGAAGCACCTGGCTCCTGGCTTCGGATCGGCACAGCTCCGGCTGTAGCAGCCATTGGGGGGTGAATCAACGGAAAATGAAGATCTCTCTCTCTCTCTCTCTCTCTCTCTCTCTCTCTCACTGTCTAACTCTGCTTGTCAAAAAAATAAATAAAAAATAAATTTACTCTGATTTAGAAAATATAAAATTCACTTTTGTCTAAATTGAGAAAAATAAGGATATTTTGTACTAAGTGTCATGGGGTACACAGAACTTAATAATCTAGTTTTCAATGTCATGACCATAATTGATATTCATTCGTGTCTTATTTATAATTTTTGTTTTCTAACACATATACCTTTACTGTTAGCTAGTCATGAAATTTGTGAGAGGCTCCTCAAGGTCGGGAACTTGACTTCTCCACACACTATTTATTGCCATAATATCAAATGCAGTGTAATATCCACAGTAGGTATTCAAGAAATACATATTATTATGAAAAGCAATATGTACCTTAGTAGATGTTTGTCATTTCATAATAGTCTCTTGCAGTGTGTTATCATCCAGTACTCCATGCTAAGAACAAAAAGTGACTCAAGGAAATATATATTTGTCTAAAACCTTTAGTAGAATAATAACTATTCAATTTTGCCGCACTCTGCAAATGATTTTAAATAATATAGACAGTAGCAATTGTCTAGAAGTATGGAAAAGAACTGATAATTTGACATTTGAAACAGTGAAAGCTTTACACCACTAACCACAAATAGAGAAATATGTGAGAATAAAAAATTTGCCAAAAGAAATATTTATGAACTAGTTGGAGTTCAAGGACAAGTACCTTGAACATCTAGAAGAAGTTGAGTGTTTTCTATGTGTCCTCATCAAAGATTAACTTTCACCTATGAATGAGTGACAGTTTGACTATTTATAAGGTAGGATTCCAAGGATTCATTAAGCCTTTCAAAATCTCATTAGTGACATAATTATAGATTTTTATGAGTGGTAATAATTTTTTCAGGTAGATCTTGTTAGTAGTTTTCATACCCCGTATTAGCTTCATTATTGAGCATGAAAACAAGGTAAATGAATCACTGTTAGAACATCAGATGCACACCAGCACAGCACTTGAGGAAGTCAGTTATGTGATGCTACCACTGAGCAGTCATCTATCAGGGGAACGTGACCTTGAGATGAACTTCACTTGTCTGTAATGTTTAATTTATTATAGGCTGCTTATTGTGGGAGATACAAAAATGTAGATCCCTTTGTTGAAAAACAATCATAAATAATTTTACATACTATCAGTTCAGAACAAAATTTCAGCTAAAGACAGTGAATTAAACATTTATTTTAGGGGCTACTGCCGTGAGGCTAAGCCTCTGTCTGCACCACTGCCATCCCACTTGGGTGCCGGTTCCTGTCCAGGCTGCTCCTTTTTAGATCCAGCTCTCTGCTGTGGCCTAGGAAAGCAGCAGAAGATGCCCAAGTGCTTGGGTCCCTGTACCCTCATGGGAGACCTGGAAGAAGCTCCTGACTTCTAGCTTTGAATTGGCTCAGCTCAGGCTGCTGAGGCCATTTGGGGGAGTGGAGCACTAGATAGAAGACCCTTCTCTCTGTATCTGTAACTCTACCTCTCAAATAATTAAAACATTTATTTCAATACATAGGAAAAAGTTAGTAAGACCCTATTAATGTAAGTTTGGAGTGTCTGTTTTCATCATTTTATTGCCTGCTGTACTTAAATTGTAACTAGACAGTTGAAACTAATATACCATTAAATTTCCAATTTTTACACACAGTTAAATGAACAGAATATTTGCAAACTGATTCTAGTTAACTGAGTCTGGCTGTACCAAAAGCAATCAATTACATTGAGAAAGCTTTTAAAACATTTTCAATTTATATAAGAGGAAAAATTTCATGTATTTTTTTATCTTTTTAATCAATATAAATAAAACTGATTTTATGTATTCCATAGGTACAGTTCCCAGAAGACAGCCACACTTTACTCATACCCTTGCTCCCTCTAATCCCATTCCCTCCCTCCGGTCTCTCCATCCATTTTTCAAAACCATAATTTTAATCCACTGAATATTCACAGGCTTATTTCACCACTAATCATAATATTCAGGAAGTAAAAAGTAGGAAGACCACAATCTGTAGGAGTATAAACAAGAACTAAAAGCGACAATTATATCCCAAAATGACTATTTCATTTCTACACATTTTTTGGTATTCTATTTTAACTGTCACATATCAGAGAAAACATGATATTTGTCTGTTTCAGACTAGCTTTTTTCACTAAACATAATGCATAATGGTTTCTAGTTGCATCCATTTTGTTGAAAAAGATAGCACTTCATTCTTTTTTGGCTGAGTAGTATTCCATAGTGTGTGTGTGTGTGTGTGTGTGCGTGCGTGCGTGCGTGTGCATATCACATTTTCTTTATCCAGTCATCAGTTGATGGAGATGTGGGTTGATTCCGTATCTTAGCTATTATAAATTGATCTGCAATAAACATGGGGGTATAAATAATTCTTTTTTGTTTGGGTAATTTCATTCCTATACATTATATTGTTTTGTACTCTCAACACAAATCAGGGAAAACATAAGATACTTGTCTTTTTGGGGCTGGCTTATTTTACTAAGTATAGTGGTTTCTAATAGCATCTGTTTTGTTGTAAAAGACAGTATTTCACAGTATTTTATTCTTTTTTATAGCTAAGTATTATTCCATACTATACATAGTAATACTTAGCTATAAAAAAGAATATGTGTGTGTGTGTGTATAAATACATACATACACATACTGTAGTTTTATTATCCAGCCATCAGTTGATAGATACCTGGGCTGATTCCATATCTTAGGTATTGTGAATTGAGCTGCACTGAACATGGTGGTACAGATTACTTTTTCATATCCAGATAAAATTTCCTTTGGGTAAATTCCCCGAGAGTGAGATATGTAGGTCTTATGGTAGATCTATTTTCAGCTCTAAGAGGAATCTCCATACTGCTCCTGCAATGGCTGTATTAGTTTGCAGTCATACAAGCAGTGGATTAAGGTACCTTTTTCCTGGATCCTCACCAGTATTTGTTGTTTTTTGATTTCTGTATGAGAGCCATTCTAACTGTGGTGAGGTAAAACCACAAAATATTTGCATTTCCCTGATGGCTAGTGATCCTAAGCATTTGTTCTTGTGTTTCTTGGCCATCTGTGTTCCATCCTTTGAAAAATGCCTGTTCCTATCATAGTCTGATTATTTGTTGTTGAATTTATTGAGTTCTTTATATATTTGGATATTAATCCCTTACCAGATGCGTAGTTTGAAATATGTTGTCCCATTCTGTCTTTTGGCTTTTTATATTATATATTGTTTAGCTGTTCAGAAACTTCTTAGCTTAATGTAATCCCATTTTTTTTATTTTTGCTTTTATTGCCTGTGGTTCTAGTATTTTCCCAAGAAGTCTTTGCCTGTGCCAATGTTTGGCAGAGTTTTCCCGCAATATTTCCTCTAGAAAATTGATGGTTTCAGGTCTTAGATATAGATCCATTATCCATTGTGAGTTGATTTTTGTTTAGCATATAAAGTAGGAGTCTTGTTGCATACTGCTGCATATAGAGATCTGATTTTCCCAACACCATTTGTTGAAGAAACTGTCCTTTCTCTTGGGTGTGAACTGAGCTCCTTTGTGAAATGTTAGTTGGTTGTAGAAGTGTGTATTAATGTTTGCGGTCTATAATCTGTTCACTGGTACACATACCACTTGTTGAATTCTATTTAGTGGAGGGTTAATCTTATGAGTATGACTCAAACTGAAAATAGACCCCTGTAAAAATTAAGAGTGGAAACAGAAGTAGTAGGAGGAAGAAGGGTGGAAGAATGGGTGGGAGGCAGGGTAGGGTGGGAAGTATCACTGTGTTCCTGAATTTGTATATATGAAATAAATGGAATTTGTATACCTTAAAAACATCTCCCTCAAATAAGTTGTATCCCTTGTATACTTTGGGCCAAGAAAAGGAACTGTTTTTTCTGTGTGGCTGCTGTATGCAAGTGTAGTACCATAGTTACGTATATTTTGGTAAGAATGACGAATATGTATTATAGTTTAGATAAACTAATAAAAGTATTTTAGTAACCCATGTTTCACACAGGCAGCATAAATGTGCAAATAATCAGGTACATAGAAAGCCTACAAGTAAATTCAGTAGGTACTTTAAAAGTGTCATTTGCCTACGGATTATGGGAAAAATCAAGAAAAAAATTGTCTCTAATTTGGTCTGAAATATAATTGAAGTCAGATGTGTAGGATTTCTCTTAAATTTGTTACTACATTTTAGGGCTCAGCCTTAGGTCAGTAACAGTGTTATGGTAGCAGTGGATTATTAGGCTATGCTATGGCACACTGATTTTATTAACCTAAAGAATTCCATTGGCGTAGTTGTGTTGATAGTAAGCTTCATTCATATGTTGTTATTATTTAGGTGATACTGTTTTTTACCCTTTGACTGTTGCATAGTAAGTAGGAATTGAGTAGATTTTAATTTATAGCTCTTTTTGGCTGCCTTTTATAAATTTTCAAAAGTATATATTTTATTTATTTAAATGGCAGAAAGGGTCTTGCCTGGGACAGGGGCATCTCATATGGATGCTGGTTTGTGTCCTGGCTGATCTGTTTCTGACTCATCTCCCTATTAATGGCTTGGGAAAAGCAGGGGGCTATGCCCCACATGTTTGGGGACCTCCCACCCATGTGGGAGACCTGGATGAAGCTCTTTACTCATAGCTTTGGCTTAGCCCTGCCCCAGGGAGTGAACCAGTGGATGGAAGATATTATCTTTCCCTCCACTCCCCACTCATGACATTCTGAATTTAAAAATTTAAGCAGACACAGACAGAAACAGTTCTCCCATCTGCTAGTTCACTCCCCAGGTGCCCACAGCTGCCAGGGCCAAGCCAAAATCAAAAGCCAGAGACTTAATCTTGGTGGTCTTCTACATGAGTGTCAGGGATCCAAGTACTTGAACCATTACCTACTACCTCCAAGGGTGCACATTAGCAGGAAGCTGGAGTGGAGAGTGGAGCCAGGACTGGGACCCTGACACTCAGATATGAAATGTGGGTGCCCAAGAAGTGGCACCAAATGCCCACCCTACTTGCCTTTAAAAAAATGAGCAACTTATCTGCTCCAGTATATAAACATATTGGGATCTTTATGCACTGCTGTTCTCAGAACTGGGTAATGAAAACATTTTAGGTGAGATAGTGTTAGTTTTTCCAGCAGTAAAGTCTTGACAACTCCTTATGACTAACACATAACTCATTTCTCTGCTGTTTGCTCCACTCCCCAAATTATAGTGTCCTTTATTTCCTATCTCAATTCATGAATCTACCACTTATCCAGGCTCCCAAACTGAAAATCCTGTTGGCATTGTTGACAGCTCCTCCTTCCTCAAAGTTTATTCTAAGTTCTGTCAATTCTTCCTATGTAATATCTTCCAAATTGTTCAATTACTTTCTTTCCTCACTTTCAAATATTTTTTCATCTGCAGGTTTAGTTTGTGGGTCCTCATTCCTAATGCCAGACCAGGAAAAAAAATATCATACTGCGAGGGTGGGAGCATCTCATTAGATGGGATCAGCGCTGACTCTGCTGTAGCTAATTAAAATGAAATGTTGACTAAAAATATATCTCCAAATTGTTAATTGCACAGCATTGAGGTTTGGCAGAATAGCTAAGAAATAAGATACTTTAAGACATCCTTCAGTCTGTTGGCAGTTAGGAAAAACAATTTTGATCATGTCAGTCCCTTTCATGCAAGCTTTCCGAGAAACTCTAGCTCTATATTGTTGCTGAATAAGGTGCAACTAGTAGGCAACAATTCTTTGCATGTTGTGTTTGTGTGTGTGTGTGTGTATATATATATATACACACACACATGTGTGTGTATATATACACATGCATTTTCTCATCAGTTTTCAATTATTAAAGTAACTAGATCACATATATATACACATAGATATATTTTATTACACATGTATCTTAGGATATCAATGTATTATGATTGGTTTTAGTGGATATGAGGTAGAATTTATGAGAAGTCCAAGTCCGCATGGAACATCTGGTGCTCATTTTTGTTAAATCAGCATGTCCCCAACAGAGGTTAAAACTGTACCATGTGCGCTTTGATTTTTTTTAAATTGCACTGTAAGAAAGTATCTCCAGGGCAATTTAATAAACATTTTACTTTTTAACTCAGTCTCTTATGGTTCTTATAAATTCCTGGAATTACTTGATAATTTTTGTATTTCAATGATTT
Organism: Lepus europaeus; assembly: GCF_033115175.1. Lineage (NCBI taxonomy): Eukaryota > Metazoa > Chordata > Mammalia > Lagomorpha > Leporidae > Lepus > Lepus europaeus. The sequence goes on along the minus strand of NC_084832.1, from coordinate 36,566,087 downwards.
TAATAAAATTAGAAGAATGTGGATTGTATCACCACTAAAAGTCAAGTTATATACTGGAGCAGAAAAAGAAACGAGACATTGAAAAAAATTGTAATCCAGCGTATCCCAGAAGTATAGCAAACTTGTATTCTGTTTTTTTTTTTTTCTTTTTTCTGGATTCTTTTGCCTGTCAAGTATTTTTCCCTTAAAATGCTTTTCCAAAATTCATTTTATTAAAATTATAAAAGGGGCCCAGTGCGTGGCGTAGGGGTAAAACTGTTGCATGCAGTGCAGGCATCCCATATGGGCGCCAGTTCTAGTCCTGGCTGCTCCACTTCCTATCCAGCTCTCTGCTATGGCCTGGGATAGCAGTAGAAAATGGCCCAATCTCTCGGGCCGTTGCACCCATATGGGAGACCTGAAAGAAGCTCCTGGCTTTGGATTGGCGTAGCTCTGACCATTGCGGCCAACTGGGGAGTGTACCAATGGATGGAAGATTCTCTCTCTTTCTCTGCCTCTCGTCTTCTGTGTAACTCTTTCAAGTAAAATAAATACATCTTTAAAAAAATTATAAAGGTACATTAGTCTTAATTTAACAATTCAAGATAAATAATGTATATGACATTTATTGTTTACAAAGAACTGTTTTTGTGTCAACAGTTGTAATTCTAGCCACATAGAGTTTATTTGAAGGGCTGCACATGTATCTCTGTGCAGATCCGGAATTCATGAACCAATTCTCTTTCTGTCCTGTGAATTTTAGTGACTGTCACTCTCAACCATCCAAGTTACAAATTTGGGAAATCACTTTACCTGCTTCAGGTTTCGATTAAAACCAGTCAACACTACGACTGAACTGCGTGTCTCAGCATTCATTCTTTTTTTTTTTTTTAAGATTGATTTATTTATTTGAAAGTCAGAATTACACAGAGACAGGAGAATCAGAAGTAGAGAGGCCTTCCATTTATCTACCTACCCATGTACCCACCCACTGTCATACATAAACAGGTTGTCATTTCTTCACTCCCTACATCTAACTCAGTCATACCCCATTGATGTCTTAAATGTACTGCATCACTAGGGAAGTTATCAAGTCTACATCACACCAGAGTAGGTGTTTTAAATAACCTGTATATTACTGTCCACTCCTGCCTTAAACAAACTTGTAAGCATTATCTGTGAGTCTCTGCATAATATTTCCTCTTCTCTCATCCTTTTTTTTTTTTTTATTTGACAGGTAGAGTTGTAGACAGAGAGACAGAGAAAGGTCTTCCTTCCATTGGTTCACTCCCCAAATTGCTGCCATGGCCAGCGCTACGCTGATCCAAAGCCAGGAGCCAAGTGCTTCCTCCTGGTCTCCCATGCAGGTGCAGGGGCCCAACATTTGGGCCATCCTTCGCTGCCCTTCCGGGGCCACAGCAGAGAACTGGACTGGAAGAGGAGCAACCAGGACTAGAACCTGGCACCTATATGGGATACTGACGCTGCAGGCAGAGGATTAATCAAGTGAGCCACGGTGCCGGCTTCTCTCATCCTATTAGCACCTTCTCCTGCTTATTAAGAAGGCACTGTGTGTCAGGCTTGTTGCTGGATGTACAACACTCTGTAACACACATATGCTTTAATGCTTTCAGAAGTCGTATATTTAGGGTGAGGATCCAGACAGAAGTATATTAGTAGATGAATAAATAAATCATGCATTGATGGATGCCATACAGGAAGTAGATTGAGTTCCAAGCCATAATGGGGACAAGGAACAGGAATTTGAGACAAGGTACCCTAAAAGGTGATTACAGATCTGGAAGGAGCCAGCTCTCCAGGGGAGGGGGCAAAGTACTCAAGGCAGAGTGATCTGCATATTCAAAATCAGTGAAGAGAGGATCAGAAAGAGTCTGAATGGTCAAGTTCTTGTGAAATAAGGGAAAAGGTCAGGAAATTTGTGGTCTTATATTTGCTTTCTATTGCTGCATAACCGAGCACCACAAACTTAGTGGCTGAGAGCAACATACAGTCATTACATAGTATCAGTTTCTATGGACCAGAAGTCTGGACATAGGTTACCTGGGTGCTTGGCTCAGGATCTTGGTCTCGTTAGGTTGAAATGAGAGTATTGGTCAGTGTGGTCCTTTCTGAAGCTCAACTTATGTTATGACTGGTAGATTTCCATACCTCTGCATATAGGATTGAGGTCTTTATTTTCCTGCTGGTTGGCACCTCAACTTCATGCTTAATTCTTAGAGATTATCCAAAGTTCCTTTCTACAAGATTGTCGCACAGGCCCTTTCATAACATGCTACTGGACTTCAAGGCCAGAGGATCTCTTCTCTAGTAAGCTGTAACAGATTCTTTTGCAATTTGATTTTTGAATGTGTGTCCTATCTCCTTAGCCAATTCTACTGGTCATGTGTGATCACCATTTCCACTGCCCTCAAAGGAAAAAAAAAAAGAAATAAAAGGTCATACAGGACACTTTTGGGTACATTTTAGTGTGATTCTGACACAAGGATCTATGATAGAAGGAATTGGATTTAGTCTAAGAGAAAGGGGTTTTTGTTTAGGAGAAGAAAGGAAATAGTTAATGAGGTTCAAATCATGTCCCAGAATTGATGAGGAAGGAGTTAATTCTCCTTAATGGCTTAGCAGTTTCTGGGAGATGATGGGCTCCAGGATAATTGAACTAATGGATGAATTCAGAAAGAGGTGACATCAGAGGAAGACAACATTTGTGTAAGACTGCAGGTGGACAAGGGCAGTGTGTAATTGGGGAAGAGCAGCTGTCGCATACATGTGGAGTGTTCAGGATATACCAATTCAAGAGGAGATACATAGCAACTGGATTTGAATCCAGTAGGTTATTATGCATGATCTTAAAAGGGAACTCTATTAGCAGATATGCTAGTTTGGAAGATAAATTTAGTGCCGACAGTAGGGAGAATGAATTGGACAAAGAACTCATTAGACCAATTAAGGAGATCAAAATTGCTATAGAAATAGAAGAAAGAAATAATACATTATAAAAATCTTTGAACTGCTCAAGTGTCAGGATTATTTTCTTTAAAAAGAACTATGTCTTTAGTTAATGACTGGAGTAAAATTTGCAAGGACTGTTTTGAAGAATGACAGTTTTTCTTTGTGTCTATTTAAACATTTCTAACAAAAAAGTACATATTTATGGGGTACTATATGATGTTTTGACACGTTTGTATTGTATAATCTTCAATCACGGTAAATAGATCTATCTTTTAAAACATTTAAAATCTATTACAAGGAGAGACTTCCAAATCCCATCTTCTAGATTTTTGCTACAGAGAAACATAGGACATTAACATTATTCAACACTTCTAATGATTTCCAAAAGACCTAGATGTCTCATCTTTAATTGGCAAGTACTGGTTTTAGGCAAAAGGTAATAGGGGTAGGAACAATGTCTTATAATGTATCTGCTAAGTAGGAAATAGGAATTCTCTTGGGGCTAGAAGCTCGGTGGCTTTATCGTTACATATTAATGTTTGCTAGATCATTAAAAATTATTTTTAAATAGACAAATCAATGAATAGTTATACCGAGTAACTATTCTTATTCCAACATGCCGACTACCACCTCTCTCCACTCAGCCATCTCTCTTCTGCCTTTCTTTCCCTCCCTGATGTCCAAACGTATCATTCAGATTCAAGTATATTATTATCTCAAAATCTTAATGCATTATTTTTACATTATTTTGTATCAGAATAAGTTATATAGATTCCTTTATTCACAGATCACATATGATTAATGATATCACTCACTATATGGATGAGACACTTATGCCAAATACTGCAGTCGTAATGATTATACAGGGATTTGCACTGCCTTTGAAACTAAATTTAGATGATTATTCTAAGACTTTCATTTAATGTTTGATTGATCACTAAATTCTAGGTTATAGAAGAGCATCCCATTGAAAGAGTAGTGATTGTGAGGCAAGACAAAACAGCAACCACTGTTTCTTAGTATATGATTCAATGTAATTAAAGATGATATGATTAAAGGTGTGACTTTTATTTTGCACAAATATTCTTGATTTCTTTCATAAGTATAATACTAGCACTTAGGAATATTTTACTTATTCTTCATTTTCATTATAGTTAAAGAAGAATGAAGCTAGAGGTTTTTGGTTTTTTTTTCTTCATTTAAAGGAATTCAAGCATATTTCTTTTCCCTTAGCACTATGTCTGACATATTTGTTAAATACTTCTAATATTAAAATTAAAAAGTTTTATTTATTAGTGACTATGGATTGAGTAAAATATTCAGTAGAAATAATATAGAATTTGCATCATTTGCTTGATTCCAGATTATTTTAAAATCTAATACATATTTCAGACACATAAATGAGTATATAAAATTCAGTATCTAGTTTAATAAATTATTTCCTTTGTAAAAATGATTAAAATTAAATATGGTAAAGATTATTTAAATAGGATTCAGTTAAATATGGCATATTTGAATTTTTAAAACCCTTGAGGATTTTTCAGTGTGGTTGGGCATAATAGGAGACTTACCACCACAAGTAATGTTTGCTGTCAGAGCAAACCACAAAGTGGAACCAAACCCTAAGGCTGCCCACGATAGGAGGCAGAGCATTAGCAGATTCTCAATATCCATGGTTTCATTGGGAGCCCACTGCATTGGAAATAACATATTTATTTTAAATACTTTTTCCATTACAAAAATAGAATATTTTTGGCAGTTTAAACAACTTTGAAAACATACTTAAAAAAGAAAAATTCACCTATAGCCATACCACTCAGTAATAATCATTAAGTATTTTCTTCCTTTCTTTTCAGTTTTTCCTTGGATCATTTTGGATTTTGGTCCAGTTGTAATTATAGAAGGGTAGTTCAAAATATTCATGGCCAATAAAATTATATCATAAGTTTCTCTTAACGTGAAATATATTGAATTCCATACATTTGAGGGTCTTCTGAAAGTTCGTGGAAAATCCATATTATCAAAAATGTATGTATGAACTCAAATTTTTGCACTCAAGTCAGCTTAACTTTTATAATCCCATTTCTCCAAGAATGTTTTGAAATACCTTCACTTATTATACTCATTTTTTTTTTTTTACTAATTTAGAGGGGAAGCTATAAAGTTTGAAAAATGTAGGTAGGAAGAAGGATAAAACACCCAGAGATCAATGAACATATATATCCTCAACTTTGTAATGTATGCTCTAATATTGTTTTTCTATGCATGTGGGATTACCTGTTGTATTGCTATTGCAAAGAATAGTGACTTGAAGCTGTTCCTGATGAAAGAGGCTCTACATTGGGGTTTGTTGAAAGATGATATTCTTGTGATTTATCAACTTTGGCTTAATTATGACTCAAATAATCAAATTAATCACCACAAGCTTTTTTTTTTGAATATTTATTTGTATTATTTGAAAATCAGAGTTACACAGAGAGAGGAGAGGCAGAGAGAGAGGTCTTCCATCCGCTGGTTCACTCCCCAGTTGGCTGCAATGGCCGGAGCTGTGCCAATCTGAAGCCAGGAGATAGGAGATTCTCCAGGTCTCCCACATGGGTGCAGAGGCCCAAGGACGTGAGCCATCTTCCACTGCTTTCCCAGGCCATAGCAGAGAGCTGGATTGGAAATGGAGCAGCTGGGTCTTACAGTGGCACCCATATGGGATGCTGGCACTGCAGGTGGTGGCTTTACCCCCTATGCCACAGCACTGGCCTGCACCATAAGCTTTTAAAACATGAATTATATTTCACAAGTTCTTTGGAAATGATGATGATTTTATCTACATAATTCTGATTTTGTGAACAAAAATTTCCTTTAGCATCTCAACCATTTTAATGGAATCATTTTTAGCATGGGGTTAAGATTATAACGAGGTTATTCTTAGGTGTTGAGATTTAAATGAAAAGTGATCTCTGTGAAATATAAGAGTGGGAATAAGGGAGGGAGGAGATGTACAATTGAGAACATGCTCAATCGGACTTGCCCCACATGGTAGAATTAGAAATGCGCCAGGGGATTCCAATTCAATCCCATCAAGGTGGCATGTACCAATGCCATCTCACTAGTCCAAGTGATCAATTTCAGTTCACAACTGATCATCTGATTGGTCTAAGAGTCAAAGGGATCACATAAACAAGACTAGTGTCTGCTAATACTAACTGATAGAATCAAAAAGGGAGAGAACGATCCAACATGAGAAGCGGGATACACAGCAGACTCATAGAATGGCAGATGTCCTAAATAGCACTCTGACCTCAGAATTAGCTCTTAAGGCATTCAGATCTGGCTGAAGAGCCCATGAGAGTATTATAGACATGGAAAGCCAAGACACTCTGGCAAAAACAAACAAACAAAACAAAACAAAAACCCCAAAAAACAACAAACCTAAATGAAAGATCTCTGCGAGTGAGAGCCCAGTGGAAAGAACAGGTCATCAAAGAAGGAGGTACCTTTCTCTGAAGGCGGGAGAGAACTTCCACTTTGACTATGACTTTGTCTAAATAAGATCAAAGTCAGCATACTCAAAAGGCTTCCACAGCCTTGGCAACTCATGACAAGATCCTAGGGAGATTACTAACGCCATAAACAAGAGTGTCAATTTGTTAAGTCAGCAACAGGTGTCACTGTGCACTTACTCCTCATGTAGGATCTCTGTCCTTAACATGTTGTTCAGTGTGAATTAATAGTATAACTAGTACTCAAACAGTATTTTACACTTTATTTCTTTGTGGGTGTAAACTGTTGAAATATTTACATAATGTATACTAAATTGATCTTCTGTATATAAGGAGAATTGAAAATGAATCTTGATGTGAATGGAGTGGGAGAGGGAGCGGGAGATGGGGGGGTTGTGGGTGGGGGGAAAGTTATGGGGGGGAAAAGCCACAGTAATCCAAAAGCTGTACTTTGAAAATTTATTAAATGAAAGTTCAAAACAAAAAAAAACCTTGGACAAATTCTTTGACTTCTTTGTTCTTTTTTATACAATGGAGGTGGATTTGTTAATTTGTGTAAATTACTAGAAAAACACCTGTCATTGGGAAAGCTTTATACAAAATAGCCATGATCAACACATTCTGGGAAAGAATAGTTTCTTTATTGTTAAAAGGAGTTGTATGTTTCAGTACATAATGTATGAATTGTGAAGTAAAGGAGCACACCTGTCCAAGAAGTAAAAGAAGAACAAAAATTGCAGAATTCAGATTGATAGCAGATTACATTTAGTGCATCTAAACTCATGTGTTTCAATCCTAGTGGGGAAAATGCTTAGTGTAGTTGTGACCGAAGCAAGGTGTTTATTAGCTGTAGCAATCTTGCAGAAAATGTTTAATATCCATAAGCCTCAGTGTATTCCCTGTAAGTAGGGAGAGATCATATTATTTAAATCAAAGGCAATTGTGAAGATAAGTTGAGATGATCATCTGAAGTACTGAGCACAAATGAGAACCAAATAAATGTTAACAGCTATTACTATTAATAATAATTTCAACAATTCTAAAACCTGTGTCTTTCAGTTCTTTGAAAAATTTTTATTAACAATTTGGCAATCTTCATGTGTTTCATAGGTATAATTCTGATAACCATACTTCCCTCCCTCCCTCCCTCCCTCCCTCCCTCCCTCCCTCCCTCCCTCCTCCCTCCCTCCCTCCCTCCCTCCCTCCCTCCCTCCCTCCTTCCTTCCTTCCTTCCTTCCTTCCTTCCTTTTTTTCTTTAATTTTTGCAAAAAAACATAATTTCAGTCCCCTCTATAATCAGAGGCTCAGCGTGCCACTAACCATCATATTCAACAAGTGAAAAGTAGAAAGTCCACAGAAATATATATGTTTTTAAATATTTATTTGAGAGGCAGAGTTACAGACAGAGGGAGAGACAGGGAGAGTGATCTTCCATCTGTTGGTTCATTCTCCAAATGGCCAGAATGGCTGGAGCTGGGAGGATCTGAAGCCATGAGCCATGAGCCAGGAGCTTCCTTCAGGTCTGCCACATCGATGCAGGTGCCCAAGTGCTTGGGTCTTCCTCTACTGCTTTTCCAGACCATAGCAGACCTGGATCGGAAAAGGAACAGCTATGGCATGAACCTGCACCCATACGGGATGCTGGCACCGTAGGCAGAGGCTTAGCCCACCACGCCACAGTTGTGGCTCTTGTATATCTTTTAACTACTATATGTTTGAGAAAACATACTATTTGTCTTTTGGGGACTGGCTTATTTAACTTAGTATAATGGTCATCAGTTGCTTCCATTTTATTGTGAAAAAATAGGATTTTATTCTTTTTTATGGCTAAGTAATATTGCATGGTTTATATACATACCACATTTTCGTTATCCAGTCATCAGTTGTTGGACATCCAGATGGGTTCCGTAGTTTAGATCTTGGGAATTGAGCTGCAATAAATATGGGGTGCAGATCACTCTTCAATATGCTGATTTCATTTTGTTAGGGTAAATCCCAGGAGTGGGATGACTGGATAATATGGAGGTTCTACTTTGAGATTTCTCAGGAATCTCCATACTGTCTTCCATAATGGTTGATTGTACAAGTTGATTGTAGCTGCAAGGATTAATTTCTGGGATTTCTATTCCGTTTGTCTAGATGTCTATTTTTGTGTCAGTGCCAGGTTGCTTTGATTATAACTGCCATGTGGTATGTCTTGAAATCTGGTATTGTGATACCTCTGGTTTGTTTTTGTTTTTTAAGATTGCCTTAGTTGTTAGAGGTCTCTTATGTTACCAAATGAATTTTGGCACTGTTTCTCTAGACCTGAGAAGAATGCACTTGATATTTTTATTGGGATCATACAGAATCTGTGAATAGCTTTGGGTAGTATAGACATTTTGATGATATTAATTCTTTGAGTCCACAAACATGGGAGATTCTTCCATTTTTTGTGCTTTCTATTTCTTTCTTTGATATATTTTAAATTTCACTTTAGAAATATCTTAGATCCCTGGAAAAATGTATCCCAGGGTATTTCAGTTTTTTTGCAGCTATTGCAAATGGGACTTATGTTACAAGTTCTTTTCTCAGCCATAGCATTGTTTATAAATACTAAGGCTATTGATTTTAGTATATTGATTTTTATATCCCACAACTTTATCAAACTCTTATGATTTCCATATCTTAGTGGAGTGTTGTGATTCCCCTATGTTTAGGATCATGTCATCTGCAAACAAGGATAATTTGCTTCCTCCTTTTAATTTGTATCCCTTTCATTTCTTTTACTGCCTAATATCTCTAGCTATATCTGCCAGAAGTGTATGGAATAGCCATGTTGAGAGTGGGCATTCCTGTCAGGTTACCCATCTTAGTGGAAATGCTTCCCAATTTTCTCCATTCAACAGGATGCTGTCTTTGGGTTTGTTGTAAATTGCTTTGATTGTGTTGAGGAATATTCCTTCTATAACCAGTTTGCTGAAGGTTTTTATCATAAAAGGATGTTGCATTTTATCAAATGCTTTCTCTACGTGTGTTGAAGTAGTTGTATGGTTTTTTTTATTCTACAATTTGTTATTGTGATGCATCACGTTTATTCAGTGTGAATGTTTAGCCATCTCTGCATCCCTAGGATAAATGTCACTTTGTTCAGATGGATCATCTTTCAGATGTGTTGTTAGATTGAATTAGCTAGAAATTTATTGAGGATTTTCCATCTATGTTCATTAGGGATATTGATCTACAGTTCTCCTTTCTTTCATGTTTTCCTGTTCTGGAATTAAGGTTTTGCTGGCTTCATTGAAAGAGTTTGGAAGGATTCTCTCCCTTTCAATTGTTATGAATAGTTTGAGAATAATTGGGATCAGTTCTTAAAAGTTTAGTAGAATTCAGTGGTGAATTCATCAAGTCCTGAGCTTTACCTTATTGGTAGAGTCTTTATTACAGATTAAGTACCTGTCTTGTTTTTTGGTCTATATAGGTTTTCTATGTCTTCATGTTTCAGTTTTGGTAGTTTTTTTAAGGTTTTGTTTGTTTATTTGAGAGGTAGAGTTATAGACAGTGAGAGGGAGAGACAGAGAGAAAGGTCTTCCTTCCGCTGGTTCGCTTCCCAGATGGCTGCAATGATCCAAAGCCAGGAGCCAGAAGCTTCTGCCTGGTCTCCCACACAGGTGCAGGGGCCTAAGCACTTGGGCCATCTTCTACTGCTTTCCCAGGCCACAGCAGAGAGCTGGAGTGGAACAGGGGCAGCTGGGATTAGAACCAGCGGCCATATGGGGTGCTGGTGCCACAGGTGGAGGATTAGCCTACTGTGCCGGCACCAGCCCCCAGTTTTGGTAGATTGTATGTGTCCAAAAAGCCACCGATTTCTTCTAGATTTTCCAATTTGTTGGCATATAGCTGTTTATAGTAATTCCTGGTGATTCTTTTTACTTCTGTGTTCTTTGCTATGATATCTCATTTTTCATCTCTGGTTTTATTAATTTGCATCTTCTCCCTTTTTTTGGTTATTTGGGCTAGTGGTATATCAATTTTATTTCTTTCCCAAAAGAACAGCTCCCCATTTCACTGAGCTTTTGTAATGTTTTTGTTTCAATGTTTATTCTCTAATTACTATTATTTCTTTCCTCCTACTAATTAATAATTTGGCATTTAATTATTTTTGTTTTTCTAGGTCCCTGAGATGCAGATGCATTGTTATTTATTTGATGCTTTTCAAATTTCTTGATGTAGGCACTAATTTCTGTAAACTTTCTTCTCAACACCACTTTCTCTGAATCCCATAAATTTTGATATGTTGTGTTGTTATCTACATTTATTTCTGGGAATTTTAAAATTTCTCTTTTCATTTCTTCTATGACCCATTGTTCAGCCAAGAGTATGTTTGTTCAATCTCCATGTGTTTACATATTTTCTAGAGTTTCTTAAGTTATTATTTGCCAGTTTTTTGCCTTTGTGGTCAGAAAGGATGCATGATATGATTTCAGTTTTTAAAATTTGTTTAGACTTGTTTTATGGCTTAGCATGTGATGTATCCTAGAGAAAGCTCCATTCACTGTAGCTGTGGGAAATGTTCTGTAGATATGAATTAGATCTTTTTCATCAGTAGTACAGATTTTCTCTGTTGTTTCTGTGTTTATTTTTTTTTCTAGTTGACCTGTCCATTGGTAAAAGTGGGAGTCCCCCATTATTATTGTTTAGGAACCTATGTCTCCCTCTAGTTTTGTTACCATTTGCTTTACATAGCCAGGTGCCCATGAAATGTGTGCATATACATTTATTACAGTCTCATCTTCCTGTTGAATTGATCCCATAATCATTGCATAAGGCCCTTCTTGGTCTTGTTTGACAATTTTTGTATTAGGGTACATTTTGTCTAATATTTGGATGGGTATTACTGCTCATTTTTCATTTCTAATAGTATGGAATACCTTTTTCATTCTGTGTGTATCTTTTTGGTGAGATATGTTTCTTGTAGCTAGCAGATAGATGGGTCTTGTTTTTTTAATCCATCCAGGCAGTATGTATCTTTTAACTGGAGAATTTAGACCATTTACATTGCAAGTTATTAATGATAAGTAATTAGTTGCTCCTGCTATTTTTCTGTAAATATTCCTATTGTTTGTTTCTGGGTTTGCTCCTACTTTTACTAGGAGATTTTCTGCCTTCACATCCTTTCATGATGATGGCTATCATTCTCTGTTTCTGTGTGTAGCACATTTTTAATTATCATTTGTAAAGCTGAGTAGGTGGTGACATTTTGTCAATTTCTCTTTTTTTTATTAAACTTTTATTTAATGAATATAAATTTCCAAAGTACAGCTTATAGGTTACAATGGCTTCCCCCTCCCAAAACTTCCCTCCCACCCACAACCCTCCCCTTTCCCGCTCCCTCTCCCCTTCCAATCACATCATGATTCATTTTCAATTCTCTTTATATACAGAAGATCAGTTTAGTATATATTAGGTAACGATTTCAACAGTTTGCCCCCATATAGCAACACAAAGTGAAAAAAAATACTGTTGGAGTACTAGTTATAGCATTAAATAAGAGTGTACAGCACATTAAAGACAGAGATCCTACAGAATTTTTTTTTTAAAAATTAATTAATTTTCTATGCCATTTCCAATTTAACACCAGGTTTTTTTTTTTTTTTTTCCATTTCCAAAATCCCAATTTCTCTTTCTTACGGATGGTCTTTAGTTCACCTTCATTTATTAAAGTTTTGTTGTACAGTATTCTGCATTGACTTGTTCTTTTAGGACTTGGACTATGTCTCTTTATCCTCTCCTAGTTATTAGGTTGCTGATGAGAAATCAGCTGTGAATGTAATTAGAGATCCTCTGAATGTAATGTGACATTTTTCTTGTGCACATTGTAGAATCATTTCTTTTTTTTTTATTCTTTCTTTTTTTTTTTTTTGACAGGCAGAGTGGACAGTGAGAGAGAGAGAGACAGAGAGAAAGGTCTTCCTTTGCCGTTGGTTCACCCTCTAATGGCCGCCGCAGTAGGCGCGCTGCGGCCGGCGCTCCGTGCTGATCCGATGGCAGGAGCCAGGTGCTTCTCCTGGTCTCCCATGGGGTGCAGGGCCCAAGGACTTGGGCCATCCTCCACTGCACTCCCAGGCCACAGCAGAGAGCTGGCCTGGAAGAGGGGCAACCAGGACAGAATCCAGCATCCCGACCGGGACTAGAACCTGGTATGCCAGCGCCGCAAGGCGGAGGATTAGCCTGTTGAGCCACAGCGCCAGCCAGAATCATTTCTTTGTTTTACTTTTGAAAGTTTGATTATGGTGTGTCATGGTGAAAATCTTTTCAGATCATGCATATTAATGGTCTATGTTATTCCTGCACTTGGATGTCCCTTCTTCAATTTTATCACTTTGAAGTCATCCGGAGTAGGTATTAAACCGGAAAAGTCTAATGGTATTAAACAGCTATTTCTTTAAAGAAAGATTTATTTTTATGATAATTTGCATACCTTAGAATTCATTTATTCTACCTTCATCAGTGGAAGATTCAACTGTGTGTTTTAGATCAATTCATTTTCTCAAAGGATGTCACTGTGACTCTCTTCTTCCTTTTTTGATAGTGTTTAAGTCAGAGATCTTGTTTTTGTAAGGAACCTGTTTTCCTGGGGTCTGTAGGGCATTTAGAAATTTGTTGTATGCTATCTTTTTATTCATTTTCCCTAGAGCATTATGATCTTGTTGAAGTTCTCCATAGATTTTTACAGTTTCAGTAGATTTTTAATAGTCATTTTATTCCAAATGTTCATGTTCCTTTGGAGTGTTTCTTTTCTCTTTTATTTGCTTTTAGTAAGTTTTGTAATAGCTTTTCAAGTTATTCCTTGGGGTTAGGTATTTAGTTTTCCGTGGTGTTTTTGCATATGAAGTTTAATATTGTGTTGTTAATTTCCTTTTGGACTCTTGTTTATCTCAGTCTTCTCATTTTATTCTCAGTTTTGTTTCAGGTTGTTTGTTAAATTTGTAATCCATTGATATCATGTCTTCTTTTTTTCCTACTGTAGATATCAAACTCTTCACAGTTTGTTCCTCTCCTAAATAATGTAATACTTAATTTTAACTTTCCCCTAAATAATGATTCTAAATGATGAGGTTTCGTTGCCTTTTTTACTATAGAGAATTTTTTACAAGCATAATTTTTCTCTTTTTCTCTCCCCTTCTCTCTCCCCTTCTCTCTCCCCTTCTCTCTCCCTCCTCTCTCCCTCCTTCCCTCCCTCCCTCCCTCCCTCCCTCCTTCTCTTCCTCCCTCTTAGATAGCGTGAAAGGAAAGTAAAACTGCTTTCAAGAATCCATGTTCAGTAGTTTTTGATATGATTTTAGCTATCTAGTATTCTTACCCTCTCTCTTCATACATAAAGATTTCTAGGTAGAATGGAACAAGGAATAATATCAGTTCAGTTATTTTTGGCTCACATTTAACTTAATTTTATTGATGCCGAAAAAAATAGTACGTCTTCTATATCATTTTCACAACTGTTATGTTCTTTCTCTGCTTCCTTTTCACTCTGTTCATCTCATGAGCAGGAGCAGGATGTTCCGATAGTTTCTCCTTAAATGTTTACCTCCTCTTCCTGATTCTATTCAAACCTTCAAATGATTATGATAAGCTTTAGGATTAACCATTCAAATCTTGCCAAAAAGTAGGTCTTGTTGGAAATTACTCTCTGCATTACAGAATGATAATTCTATGATAAACTTGAAAGGAAATGAATTACAAAATATCTTATTTTCTCACTTATTTTAAGCTCAGAGGAAGCCCAACTTGTTGTGTATTATTTGATAGGTATAAAGAAATTTGTTTGTATAAATCTACATGAAAATCTATTTAAACCTTCACTCTTACTTCATTGCTATCTTTATTTCAGAGCACATTTTGCCTTTTCTTCAACTGAGGTATTAGTACATGAGAACTCTCAAGACCAACTGTTATTGATCCATCTGAGTAAGTTTGTTTGTAAAAAATACGATTTTTCTTCCCTGCTTCCAAAAGTAATTGACAGGAGCCATATCCTGTATAGATGCTAAATAAGCAGAGATCCTTTGCAAGGCCAATGTATCAGTCATGCCTGAGTAATGTATATTAAGAACATTTGAAATAGCATTGTCAAAAGAAAAGAGATGAAGTATAGTCAGAGATTAAAATAATACTACATGCATTCAGATCTGGCTAAAAAGCCCATGAGAGTATTTCAGGCATGGAAAGCCAAGACACTCTGGCAAAAAAAACAAAAAACAAAACAAAAAAAAAACAACAACAAAACAAAACAAAACAACAAAACCAAACCTAAATGAAAGATCTCCGCAAGTGAGATCCCAGTGGAAAGAACAGGTCATCAAAGAAGGAGGTACCTTTCTCTGAAGGCGGGAGAGAACTTCCACTTTGACTGTGACCTTGTCTGATTATGATCAGAGTCGGTGAACTCAAAAGGCTTCCATAGCCTTGTCAACTCATGACAAGAGCCTAGGGTGATTACTGATGCCATAAACAAGAGTGTCAATTTGTTAAGTCAACAACAGGAGTCACTGTGCACTTACTCCTCATGTAGGATCTCTGTCCTTAATATGCTGTACATTGTGATTTAATGCTGTAACTAGTACTCAAACAGTATTTTTCACTTTGTGTTTCTGTGTGGGTGCAAACTGTTGAAATCTTTACTTAATATATACTAAACTGATCTTCTGTATATAAAGAGAATTGAAAATGAATCATGATGTGATTGGAAGGGGAGAGGGAGCGGGAAAGGGGAGGGTTGCTGGTGGGAGGGAAGTTATGGGGGAGGGGGAGAAAGCCATTGTAATCCATAAGCTGTACTTTGGAAATTTATATTCATTAAATAAAAGTTAAAAAAATAATAATACATGAAAGCCAACACATGTTTTTCTTCTGTTCATTGCAACGGTATGAAATTTGGAAAATAAAGAGAAAATAAAGATGTTATGATTAGATTACATCAGAGAAATTAGATGTTTTGCCAGAGTTATTTTAACTTTCATCATAACTATTTTTGAAACACTTCCTTTATGCTCAGGTTATACAGAAATTATCAAAATAATCTTTTGAGGGAAACATTTCCAACCAATAATCACACCAAATATATTCAGTTCGTATTGTGATGAATGTTATAATGGAAAATACTGAACACTTAAGAGATTTCACAGAGAATTGAGCTTAGGAGAATCAAGGAAGGCCACCCTTGAGGAGTGCATTGAAGGTTAGACATAAAGGAAGGGATGGGAGTTCAGAGTTAGCACATTAAGGGGATAAGGTATTGAGTGTAGGAAGACGTTGGGATGGAAAAGACTCCAAGTATATTTGAATGTAATGCTTTATGATTGCATTCATCAAGGTTCTCCAGAGAAACTTAACTGATAGGATCTGTATAATTGGCTTGTGTGACTATGGAGGCCAAGATGACCCACATTCTAACCTGTGTAACTTGGTAATCTGGAAAGCCTCGTAGAGTACTTCATTCTGATTCCAAAGCTTGAGAATTACAGGGTGGGGCAGGGAGTGGATGATGAAACTTCCAGTTTGAGGCCAAAAGAATGAGAGGCAAGGAGGATGGGAGAAGTCATAGTTTAAGTCTCAAAATCCAATGATGAGAGAAATAGAAACCCCAATGTCCAAGAGCAGAAGATGGATATTATAGCTCAACAGAAGAATATTCCCCCTTTCTCTAACCTTTGGGTTCTATTCCAATGGATTGTTTGGTATCCACTAATGTTGATAAGGGCAGATCTTCTTTATACAGTCTATTGATTTACTAACTAATATCTTCCAGAAACACTTGTCACAGATACTCCCAGAAATAATCTCTTACCAGTAATCTGCACATCCCTTAACCTACTCAGTTGACATGTCAAGCATCACAGTGGAGTGTGGTGAAATGTGGCACTTAAATCTTTAGTAGGTCCTAGGTTATACTGAGTCTTTCATGTTTTTTTTTTTAAGGCTTTTGGAGTTCAGATTTAAGCACTGTAGGTCAGAATAGGAGGGGAAGACAAGGGAAAGATAAAATGAATATACATAAGTAGGTTAGAAATTGAAGGCTGGGGAGCCAGTGTTGAGGCATAGCTGGTTAAGCTGCCACCTGCAGATTGGCATCCCATATGGGTACCAGTTTATGTCCCAGCTTTTCCATTTGTGGTCCAGCTTCATGCTAATGACCCTGGGAAAGTAGCAGAAGATGGCTCAAGTGTTTGGGTCTCTGATTCCCACTTGGGAGAACTGGATGAAGCTCCTGGATGTTGGCTTCAGCCTGGCCCAACCCTGTTTGTTATGGCCATTTGGGGGTTGAACCAGTGGATGGAAGATCTCTCTCTGTTTCCCCCTTACCTTTCGCCTCTTCCTCTCCCACTTCCCCTCGCTCCCCCTCTCCCTTTCTCATTCCCTCTCTTTCCCTTTCTTCCTCCATCTCCCTTTCTCTCTCCATCCTTTCTCTCTCTCTCTCCTCCTCTCCATCTCTCTTCCCCTCCTTCCCTCCCCTTCTTCCTTTCCCTCCCTTGTGCTCTCCCTCCTTTTCTCCCTCTCTCTCCACTCATTCACCTTTTCCATCTCCTTCTCCCTCCCTTCCTCCCTTTCTCCCTACTGCCTTTTCTCCCTCCCTCCTCCTCTCCCTCCCTCTCTCCCTTCCTCCTTCTCTCTCTCCATATCTCCATCTCTCTCTCACCCTCCTTACCTTCCTCTCTCTCTCCGTACCTCCCCCTTCATCCCCTCCCTTTATCCCTCTCTCCCTTCCCCTCTCTCCCTCCCCTCTTTCCCTCTCTCTTCCTCTCTTTTGCACTCCTTTCCCTCTCCCTCCCGATTTCCATCTCCCTCTCTCCCTACCTCCCTCTCTTTCTCTCCCTCCATCTCCCTCCCTCCTTCCTTCTATCCCCATAGCTCCCTCCCTTCCTCTCTCCCTCCCCTTCCCTCCCTCTGTATCTCTCCCTCTTTCTCCCTCTTGCTCCCTCCCTATCTCCCTCTTCCTTTCTCTCTCTCTCTCTCTCTCACCCCTCTCTGTCCCTCTGTCTGTTTCTCTCCATCTCTCTCTCCCCTTTCTTTCATCTCTCCCCCTTCCTCCCTCTCTCTGTCCCTTCCTAACTCCTTCTCCCTTCCTCCCCCTCCTTCCTTCTCCCTGACTCTCTTCCTCTCTTTCTTCCTCTCTCTCTTTCTCCATCCCCTGCTCTCCCTCCCTTTCTCTCTTTTTCCCTCTCCCTTTGTCTTTCCCTCCCTCTCTCTGTCTCCCTTTCTCCCTCTCCCTCTTCCTCCCTCTTTCTGTTCCTCTCTCCCTCCCTTTCTCCCTCTCCCTGTCTCTTTCTGTAACTCTTTCAGACAAATAAATCAATCTTTTAAAAAGGAAACTGAAAGCAGTGATTTAACCAAGAGATAATTGTGACTTGTACTTGCTAACAATAAGGGAAGAACAGGGCCGGCACTGCGGCTCAATAGGCCAATCCTCCGCCTAGCGGCGGCGCTGACACACCAGGTTCTAGTCCCGGTCGGGGCACCGGATTCTGTCCTGGTTGCCCCTCTTCCAGGCCAGCTCTTTGCTATGGCCCAGGAGTGCAGTGGAGGATGGCCCAAGTGCTTGGGCCTTGCACCCCATGGGAGACCAGGAGAAGCACCTGGCTCCTGGCTTCAGATGAGCGCGGTGCGCTGGCCACAATGCGCTGGCTGCAGCGGCCATTGGGGGGGGTGAACCAACGGCAAAGGAAGACCTCTCTCTCTCTTTCTCTCTCACTGTCCACTCTGCCTGTCAAAAGAAAAAAAAAAAACAAAAACAACAATAAGGGAAGAATAAAGATTAAAAAGCTGGTATCAGTAAAACTTACAAGACTGCTTCTTGTAACTGTTACATGCATAGATATTAATGTACAATTGTTCACTGTTACAGGTCAAGAGTCTTGGTTGTCATCTAATCCTGCCTCATTTTACAGATAAAAATGGAGTTTGCTAAGTTTATACAATAGTCTGGGCATAGGATGGGGGAAAAAATCTAGAATCTAGGCTTTTTGCTTATTTTACAGTCCTAAACGCATTCATATATTTCTATTTTAGCCTTATAAAGCTGATGCACTGTTGGAATGCAGTACTTTAATATTCTGGTGGTGTTTTCACAGTGACAGCCCAGCCTGCCTCAGATCAGAGACAGAATCTTAAATCTTCGAGTGACTCTTAGGCTTTGTGAGAATCAAGATGTCAGAATTAAAATGCTTGTCTTCCACCACTCATGCTTCAATTATCTCAAACAAGTTGCATTTAAGAAGTGTAGGAACACAAATTGACTAAATTCTCTCCTAATGTAGCTGCCAGAGAAATGACTGGGGGATATTAGGGATCCGTTTTGAGACTCACCTCCTGCACCCTCGTTCTAAAATTTAATTACACAGCATATCTGCTGAATTGATGTGATGGAACTCGAGAGTCAGGGCCCACTTGAATCTGTAAAGCGTCTCTTGGGGTAAGCAAAGTCAGAAACAGATGCATTTTAGTTGAATTCCTCTCTCCAGCGCCGAGCCTCGCTAAATAGAAGTAGAATTCATAATGTGTGCTGAATAATGGTAAATGTGGATAAAACCATCACCTGCCAAGAAAGACCTAGTAATTAAATTAGGAGAAGAGACTGATTTCGTGGGTCTAAAATTAAGTGATTTCTGCATGCCTCGCCTGCCAAGCTCAGCACTCTGTTTGGGCATCTTGCCTATTGGTCTTCGACCTGCGATGGGAGCATAAAAATTACCTCATCATTCAATTTGAAAAATCCGATTGACCTATCATTTAAGCAGGATGACTTCTGCCTTAGAGTTAATCATGGGTCTCCTTTCTAAGTGAGTTTTGACTAGGGTGGTACCTTTAGCTCAGATACTTTTTCACATCACACTTAATTTCAGGGTGATTTTAGGGGGATAGAAGGGATTCGGAATGTACTATGTGACTAATTTTTAAAGGGATAAACCATTGCTAAAGGCTTGTGGAACTCAAGTATTTAAAAGCAAAGGAGAAATTGTGGACTCCTATTTCATGCAACTTTCCTAGGAGCTCCATGTTTGGTAAATGCTAGTCCCTCTGGTTAGAATGGGTCCTGACTCTGCCTTGCCTCATCAGTGTCACCTGTAGTGGACACCATCAGGCCCAGTGTGTACAGCAGCTGTCACAGTCACGTGACATGAACGCACCTATTGCTGGAGTGGAAGTACTGCTTACCTTCTGGTTCACAGCACTCCAGAACCCATTGTTGTTTAGTTGTAGAGATGCTGGCTACTGGATCAGTAGGGCTGATAGGACACATCCTGTGCAGCAACAAGGCAAACCTGAATACATTCTTGTTTAGTTTAAAGATTTATTTATTTATTTGAAAGGGATAATAACAGAGAGAGACAGAGATATCCTCCATCCTTTAGTTCACTCTCCAAATGGCTGCATCAGCCGGAGCTGCGCCAATCCGAAGCCAGGGCCTGGAGCTTCCTCTGGGTTACCCACATGGGTGCAGGGGTCCAAGTACTTGGGCCATCTTCTGCTGGCTCCCCAGGTTCAGCAGCAGGGAGCTGGATTGGAAGTGGAGCAGCTGGTACTTCAATTGGCACCCACGTGGGGTGCTGGCACTGCAGGTGGCGGCCCCATCCACTACACCACACCACTGGCCCCACTTGAAAACATTCTAACTTCCCATTGGTTCATGCTGACACTTGTACTGCAGCCAGTGGTGGATATCTTATTGATGACATTTTATACTTTCAGGGAGATCAACAATTCTTTTCAGTTTCTGGCTTCTCTTTCATGAGGAGGTTAGAACAGCTATGATTAATATTCCTTCATCTCTTGAGTGTTTGGATTTCAGAGACTGAGCCCAGATATAGCGGCTGGGATAAGAGGTCCTGTAAGAGTCCTACATAATTCATTATGGGATCCTGGGGGGATGCCTCCTGGGGTAAGACATATGAGGAACTTGAATTCACAAAAAATAAGGGAATGTGATCAACTTCACCATTCTCTTCATAAATCACAATCCCAATAACCACATTTCCAGCATGACTGCACAGTGGGCCTCCTGAGATTGGAGCAATACACAATGGTTGATAGATGTGGTATTAGTGATTTCCCTGACCCTGACACCTCGGGGAAGCCAAGGAAAGGTCCCTTTCTTTGTCCCCAGTGGCACATAGCACTTTTCACTGAGCTGGATGAGGAAAGAAGAAGATGTGGTTGTAGTCTTCCTGAAAATGTTGGGAATCCATTACAACTTGACAGTGAAATTATGGCCATTCTATGCCCCTATATGTTTCTGGTTTTGACATACTTATATAAATTATTTCTTCCCAAACTCTCTAGAATTTTTTATCCAGGAGTACTCAAAATAATTTTTAATAGAGCAGGAAGAAAGCATTATATGCAGGGTATTAAAGGATAAACACTGGGCAAGTATGGAAACCTGAAACTACACTGGACAACACCATGGCCCAGGACGAAACACTTGACCCTCTGATACCTCAGTGTCTCCTTCTGCTGTATGCTTTGCATGGGCAACAGCGGAAGTCATTGGTGCATTTTCAAATAGGATTCTGCATCTATGGCTTTGTTTTTAAACTGGCTTATTTATTTCTCGGAGATATTAATAATGTTTCTTTAAAAGAGATAGTTAATGTTGTGTATTAAAAGTACCTTTCAGAAAAACATAAAACGAGGCTGGTGTTTTGGTGCAGCAGTCTAAACCACTGCTTGAGACCCAACATCCTATATTGGAATGCTGGTGGGAGATGCAGATGGAGTTCATGGCTTCTGGCTTCAGGCTGGCCCAACCTGGTGACTGAAGCCATTTGGGGAGTGAACCAGTGGATGGAAAATTGTTCTCTTTCTGCCTTTCAAATAAGTCTGTTATATATGCATATGGGAAAAATTTACCACTAGAACACTCCATGTTGTGCCACCCAGATTCTTCTTCAGGAATAAAGGATTTACTACCCCAGATGCTGGGTATAGCACTAGTGTCCAGACCCTCTTCAAAAATGCCCCTACTGGGGAGAACCACTTTGCCTCCTCATCCTATTCTTTTTTAAAAAAATACTTTCTTTTATTTGTTTGAGAGAGTTACAGAGAGAGGGAGAGACAGAGAGAAAGGTCTTCCTTTCAGGTGGTAGATCTGTTTTCAGATTTTTAAGGAATCTCCATCATGCTGTATCCACATGCCATTCCCTAAACCTTCTCCATGTTAATCTGCATCCTAGAATATGATTCACTGATTGCACAACCTGCAACAGATGGTGATAATACTTCTTTCTGTATTGGGTCAAGAAGTAGTCATCTAAGTTTCTAGGACAGCGTTCTTTCTGATTTCCAACAATAAAATTGCTTTGATTATCCTGAGGGAGTACTTTCTGACGGTGCATTTTATGGTGGCTCTTTCTCTTCTACAACATAACCTGCAGTAAAATAGCATGTCTACCTTTGAAGATTCATTAAATGCTTTGACTGTTCAAGGAAACTGAGCTTGTTATTCATGCCTGCCTTGGATAAATGCTTATTTAAGAATTCAGTGTTTGTAAATAACACAAGTTCACCAAAATGAGTCTGACAGGTTATTTAAATGGACATTTAGTGTTGTGCAGAGATGGTATTATTTCAATTGTTAGACATTTTATTCATCCTATGAAGTGTCTTTATTCGTAAAAATAGCACAACTTTTAAGCAGATTGTATTTTACCTTTAAAAAGCACATCATTAAATAGAATGTGCTGCAATTTCATTATTTTTTACTTCAAAAAGAAGAACTGAGGATCAATATGTGAAAGGAAAGATAGTGGTAGACGTTGTTGAATAAATTTAGCTGATGATATTAACCATTAAATTAAAAGTGTATAATCAGGAACTGCGAACAGAAGGACTCTCAACAGAGGGATGTTTTCTCGCTGAAAATCTCTGAAGAATACTTCAGAGTATATTTACCTCAGTGGTCTCTTCCTGTGAGCAAATGGATAAATGGACCATGGAGACATGTGTTGTGGAAAACATCAAATATTTCTATATGTAATATTTACTTAACATTTTAATCCTTACATAAGCAAAGAAAAAAAATCAATGCGTATTGATGATCTAAACTAGGGGTAGAGTAGATTTCTTTTGATGTGAATTAGTATCCAAGCAGCTTCTCCTCTATCAGCCCACCTGGTTTCTAGAAGTCTGATAAGATATTCTGGAAGTGGATCAGCTTATCTCCGAGATTGAGGGTAGGGGGCATTTGTGTATCTAGCCAGAAACTGTTGAGTTAAAGAGTAATACACAGATCAAATAAGCTCAAGCAAGGCCAACTTGATGACCCACTTAGACTGTATTGTTGACATGAAAGTTTGCACAGATACGATGTTGTCCTGTATCACTTGCTTAGGCTCCAGGGGCATATGCTAAGATGTTAGGAAGCCAGTGCTGTAGGAAATCATCTCTGCATAAATAGGAAAGGATAATGGAAACTAACATGTTTTGCTTCTCTGCATCTGTACAGTTCTAAACTCTTTTATCTCAAATAATTTCAATAGAACCTATGGAAGTTTTGAACTGTAGGGCACACTTTACAAAGAAATGATTATCTTAGCCAGCATCATACAATTAAGAGAAGGAGGGGGCAGCATTCAAATAAATGTCAGCAAGGCTGAAAGCCTGTATAGATTCTTTCCGCCAACCTGGTAGGAATGATTTTGTGCACCTGCCTGGGCTTCTGATATGTCTCTTCTTTTTCTTCCATCGTTCTACTATCTGTACTTCCTTTTCGTATATCTTATTTGCTTATTTACTGGGAGGATGGGATCTTAGCTATGAGTAACAAGGATATTTACAATAAGTTAATTGCTATCTAATATGGGAGTGACAGTGCTATATAATTCTGAGTTCCAACTCATTGAGCTCCTGTCTCCTTCACAAATAGCAAATACTGAAGTTAGAGAGGACTGTTTAAATTAGAGCAAAAATAACACCAATCTATTACATTGGCTTGGTGTGCTTTTACAAATAAAATATTCAGTAATAAAATAACTCACCACATCTCTGAGATGAATGTGTTATGAGAAAATTGTGCAGGATTAAAGAGATTTGAAATGATATTTAACAATCAAAAATAAAACAGTCTGATGGATCTAGGTCAGTGGTTGTCAGCCTGCATGCCTGTTCCTACCTACAGGTGATTTGGAAATGTCCGGAGGCAATTTTGGTTGTCACAGCTGGAGGGGGTGTGCTGGCATCCAATAAATAGAATATAGGGATTCCATTAAACATGTCACAATACATGAGACAGCAGTCTTCTTCCCCAAGGAATTGATTAGCTAAAAATGTCAGTAGTAGTGCTATTGAGAAACCGTGGTCTAGGTGATGTGCAAATGTTAAAAATTGGACCAATCTTTCTCGTAGCATGCATCATAGAATCAAAAGTCAAAGGACGTTTTCCTGTCTTAACCCTGTATATTTTTTGTTAGAATTTTGATATTTAGCTTATTATGAATTTTTGTACCATTATTTCATTGAAACATGTTTCATAAAGCTGTTATTCATTTTGACTATTCAGTTTTGCTCTCATCAGTTTTGTGCACAGGGCATATGTTTCACCCATGTCACACCAGCCTTGACTCTTTTAAAATTATAGAAAGAGAACATAATTCTAAATAACATGGTGGTAGAGAATGAGGCTTTAAGGTTTAAATGGGCTGAAATCATGGTCATACCACTTCCAACCATGTGTCATTGGTAATTTTCTTCCTTTTCTTTCCGTCTTACTGTAAAATGCAGAAAGAAATTCCTGGGTCATATGGTTGGCTTGAGACATAAATTAAATAGCAAAGAACCGACGTACAGTAAGCCTACTACAAACATCATTAAAGTAAAGTGATGCATTAGTTGCACTTTCTGATAGAATGGATGGGTGAGGAAGAGTGACTCATTGTTTCTTGGTGGGCCAGCCAGGAAGAGCATTGTCCATTCTCCTTCCTTCTGCCTATTTCTGAAAAAGGCTGCATTCATGCTCTTTCTTTTTGGTAGTCTTACCTATCCACCTGGCTGCACGACAGAAACTTCTAGTTAGCTAGAACAAGACTCAGCTTTTCCTGCACTCACAGTACTTTGAATTTCTTCTGGGCTCATTGCCATCTGGAATTAAACAAAAGACAAGCAGACAAACAGATCTTGAAGTTTCCAAGATTCCTTTGTAGCTGAATGTGGCTTATAATAAGTGGTGCTGACCACAGCAGAAGCATGGATATGTGTGAAATTCTAGGAAAGCTGTCTATGGATACAAATTATTTGGGACAGAGATAGGTTTTGCTCTTTCTTCCTCATCTAGTCTGTCATGCCAATGTGATGTCTGGAGTTGCATCAGTCACAACGAAGCGTGAGAATGCTTTGGAAACAAACACTTGGTGTTGGGTAGTGAAATGATCACCAAGTTTCCTGATGTCAACATGGAGTAGCCACATTAGCTGTAACATGCCTATTCTGGATCTCTGTTAAATAAGAGTAAAATAATCTCTTGTCCTTGAAGCCACACATGTGTGACTTTTACTCATAGCCAAATCTAATCCTAACTGACAAAGTTGGCTTTTGATGTGTCTTTTGGAATCTCTGAAAGCTAGCTAGCTCAAATGATAGCACACATTTTCTAACCAGTATTTGAATGTTCGCCAGATTGCATAACTTAGAAATAGCTTTCTAACTAAAGCTTTCCAGGACCTTAGTCCTCATTTTCCCCTTAATTTTTCACGAATATTTAAAGTTAATGTCTTAGTTTTCAGCTTTACCATTGTATAGCTAGAATTTTGCTAGTTGTGAGTACAGACAAGCTGCCTACATTTAAAAATTATTCCCTATAACCAGTATTTGCTTAACAATGAAATATTTTGCTTTCACATTGAATTTACCTAACCATAAACTGGAAAGTTGGCTGTCCTGTTTGTGCAAGCTACTCCATCACTATTATTCTAACCTTATTTGAGGAGGCCATTTTTGGATATAAGAAAACACACATTTGTTCTTCAAAGCTTAAATTGTGAAAAGTTGTTCTCAAGCTATGGTTGCCAGAGTAAATAATGGGTAATCTCCAAAAGGAGAGGGCAAAGCTGATTTTGATGCCACTAGTACTAAAAATAAATTAAATGGGTAAAATCAAAGTATGATTCAACTGACAGAGAAGTCATCTTCTTGGGACTTCAGGCTTCTTAAATATGCATCAGTATTTTCTCTCTTGTGGGTAGGGAGGAGGACAAAAGAGGGGGGGGGATAGGTAGGCAGATAGATATTTAGAGATCATACGTATCTGTTTCTATTTTCCTTTTCTTGTTTCTTCCTGATGCTAGACCTGAGTCATATTAACTCCAAAATGCCATCCTGGTTCTGGGTTACAAGCCCTTAAATGCTGTTCAAGTAGAAATACTATCAGAACATAAAAAGAAATAACCTTTGACTTAAAAATGAAAACAACTGTAGACATTTTCTGCTTTTATTGACAGTGCTTCACACACAACAGGAATTCATATTGATTGATACAATATTTGGAATGATGACACTAAATAAATAAATAAAACCAGCTGGAGTGAGGGCAATGGCCTGGTAGAAGACCCAACTTCATGACCATGAAAGCATTAACTCCAAATTGGAAAATAGAGGTTTCTGGGAATTGAGTTTCTGGGTGGGCCTTTGTGGCAACAGGCAAATTTGGCCTCTTATTCTGTGTTCTGGAAGATGAAAAATTTTATTCTCCAAGGCTGTCCTCCCAGTACTTTCTAAAGGCGAATAATTGAATATCCAAAAGCCTAGAAGAGCCAAGCTGAACATCCTCTCTTGGCTTCCATTCTATGGCTTGCTTTCTGCTGAATAAGGCCCACAGAGAATGACTAGATTGTAGTTTATTATGTTGTCCTGATGATGAATCAGTGCAATTTACAAATGTTTTGCATTTGAAACCTGGTGTTGTTTTAGGCTCATTTGCTGACATATGTGAATTCACTAGAAAGGGCCAGGATCAAATGACATCCACCATCTGTGGAAGGTATTATGTCTGGGGCTAAGAACTGGGAATGTAAAGGGGTTTGAAAACTGGATTGAACCTACTTGAGTACAAAAGCAAAAGCAAACATTATTCTTGTAAAGTCTGTTTAAAATCATTCAATTTTGAATTATATATATACATATTCTTGAATTCACAAATTATTGTGCATATGATAATGTCATCTTTAAATCATGAAAATGTTAAGAACTAAGGTAGCCTTTCAGTGTGGTTTTCTTTATAAGAGAAATGAGAGATTGTGAAAAAAAAAAAACAGCATGTCTTTTGTTATATTTATAAAATGTTCAGGTTTTTATTTTCAACAAAATATGTTTTCAAACAGGATCTTCTATCATATTCTTTCTTATCAATATTAAGTTATGGCCATAACTTTCTCAAGGTCAAATAGCTTGCTACTTCCTAATAAAAATGTCTCTTTTATTTTAACAGGGCATGGAAGGAGTGGTGGGGGTGGGAGGGAGAGGAAGATAGGATTATTAGTGGACATATACCAGGCACTGCTACAGAATTTGGATCTACAACAATGAACAATCAGTAAGACAAACTATATCATTTTCATTCTAGTTGAAACACTGGAATGTCATTTACATTCTAATTGGACATACAGAAGAAATATATACATCAGGTGGTGATGAATGCGGCAAAGAAAAACAAGCAAACAGAAAATGTTTTAAGTTGCATGTGAGATGATCAAGAAAAGACTTTATGAGGAGGGCATATTTGGTCAGGACCTGAAATGGGGACCAATTAGCATAAATAAATTGAAAGAGAAGAGCATTCAGTGCAAAGGCCTTAGAAATGAATGTGCTATGTGGACTTGAAGAATAACCAGGGGACCAGATAGGTGGTTATGAAGTATTCAAGGAAAAGACTGGAAGGAAAGAGTATCATATTGGTAGCATTGCACCTTTCAGAATAAAGTAAAAACTTTCAGTTTGTGTGTATGTGTCTGTATGTGCAGTAAATATATATGTAAATTATTTAAATGTATAGTCTAATTAATCTTAATTATTTAAGTTTATACTCCAGTAGTGTTCAGTAAATTTACATTGTTGTGTATCAGATCTCCAGAACGTTTTCATGTTGTAAAACTAAAACACTGTACCCATTAAACTATAATTGAGCTTTATTCCCTCTGTCCCCTGGTACTTTTCTTTACTTTTAAATATTTACTTTATTTACTCACTTCATTATGCCAAAACAAGAGTGACAGCGAAAGTTACAGAGAGAGAGGTTTTGTTTTTTTTTTTTTTCCCTCTACTCAAACAACAACAGTGGGATTTGGGCCAGACTCAAACCCAGAGCTAGGAATTCCATCTGGGTCTCCCAGGGGCGAGGCAGGGACTCAGATACTTAGGTCATCATCTCTTGCTTTCCCAAACAGAATAGCAGGAAGCTGGATCAGAACCAGCACAGCCAGGACTTGAATTGGCCCTGAGATATGGGATGCCAGCATTGGAAGCAGTGGCTTAATCCATTGCACCACAGTACTGGACCCTCTGTTATACTTTCTGACTCTGTGATTTTCAGTACTTTATATACACAGATGTGGAATCCTATGGCATGTATATTTTTCTGACTGGCTTAATAATTGTCAGTGGTAGTAAGATTTTTTATTTTTTTCTTGATTGCCCTTTTTGTGTCACATAATATATCCATTACATTTTTTAGGGACTATAAAATATTTTATCTTGTAAATATCTCTTTAGAAGTTTGCTTTATCCACACAAGAGGTGATTGTCTTTTTATTTTATTTATTTGAAAAACAGAGTTACAGAGAGAGACAGATCGTCCATCTGCTGGTTCACTCCCCAAATGGCTGCAATGGCCAGGGCAGGGCCAGGCCAAAGTCAGGAGATAGGAGCTTCATCTGGGTCTCCCATGTGGGTGCAGGGGTCCAAAGCTTTGGGCCATGCTCTGCGTTTTCCTAGGCACATTAGCAGGGAGCTGGATCTGAAGTGGAGCAGCCAGGACTTGAACCAGCACCCATATAGGATGTTGGTGATACAGGCAGAAAGCAAGCAGGGTTCATGCTGTGTAATGTGCTGCACTATGATGGTTGGATTGGGTTCATCGGTAGGCACTGGGAGGACATGGAAAGAGAAGATGAGTGATACAACCCGGACTCCTCTCCGTGAAGCCTGCTCTCATAACAGTGCAAGAGATGAGGGAGAAAATACCCAGTCAGCAGTTTAACCTGTTAGACCACAACACTGGCCCTCTTTTCTCTCTTCTAAAATGATTTCTATCAGTTCTAATCTTGCTTCTACCACTCTTGTTGCCATGGCTTCTTTATGTACTCCATCGCCTTGTTGACATTCATCACACTTAAAATAAATCATCATTTGTGGAACTATTTGTTCTTTACCTCTTTGAGTCTATTAACATCTAGCACGGAACAGGTCATAAAGAAAGCATTATGTAAGAGAAGTCTTCCAAATGTTCATTGAAAATGTATATTGTGAAAAATAGGCATGGATTTCAATGTTTTTTTACACCAAAAGTACCTTATACTTTCATTTTCTGTACTTTTTGAAGTAGCCTTGCATATATGAATTCTGAGAATCTGTACCCTCTGCTTCTACAGGTTCCTCTCATTTATAACTATCTCCCTGAGTAATGGGGCAAACTCTTCTAATAAACTTCAGTAATGCACAGAAAGAGAAAAAGGGGCTTTTAATGGCAAAAGCAATGTCAAGAGGAATACCAATTAATATGCAAACTAGCAGTAGAAAACAGACCATATATCATTTTATAAAGAAAGAAAAATACAAGGCAAAGTACAATCAGCAAAGGACCACACTAAGGTATTAAATAGTACCATCATCAATAGTCCATACAGAGATGCATACATTTATGATCATTGAACACAGACACAAGCAGAATTTTAAAACAGAGGATTAGAAAGAGTTCATGAATGAAATGATATTCGGGCATGTCCTTAGTTTTTTTTTTTTACACTTAAAAAATTTCCTGACACATAAAAATTACATGTTTATTAGATATCAGGAAGATAAATACAGCCTAAGCAAGGCATCAAGGCAGGAAATGAAAGAGATTTGCAGACTCAATTTGTAATGAAATAGGTGGACTTAAAGCATGTGTTAAGTATTCTGCACAAGAGGAGTGGATGATAAGAAAGCAGCAGGGTTCACGCTGTGTGATGCACTGCGCTGTGGTGGTTGGGTCAGGTTCATAGTTGGGCACTGGGAAGACGTGGAAAGATTTGGGGAAGATGAGTGATACAGCCCGGACTTTCCTCCATGATGCATGCTCTCATAACAGTACAAGAAGAGAGGGAGAAAATACCCAGACTGTGAAATCATGCTGGTGGTTATTTCAGTAATCCCAACAGGAGGTAACAGAGTGTGGAAAGTGGCAAGCACGGGTGAGGAAGGACAGTGAGGAAGAGCTGAGAGGGAAGCTGCTTTCAGAGGTCCACTTAACCACGTTGTTTGACTGGGCCAACTGTGAGGAATTAGGGAGAGGAGAAGATGCTAGAAAATGTTAGGGGAAGGCATGGCAGAGACACACCACAGGGAATTGGAAAACTTGGGGAAGAAGGCAAAAGAAGCTGAGAAGGAAACATCATAAATTTGATCTTATAACATGGGCAGCTTCATGAGACATGGAAGATAAGCAGGAACTATGGGAAATCATTGCAGTGGATGGATAGGGATGTGACAACTCATGTTCATGTAATGTAAGCGTGGGGTTTTGGAATATTCGGTAGTGGCTGCAGAAAGTATAATAATTTAAAAACGTATTTAGTATCTGTTAAGCATCAAGAATTAAGGTAAATACTCCCAAGTTAATTTAAAAAAGCATAGTTTCACAATAGTTGATGAAGCAATATTAGCTCAATTTTCTTGAAGAAAAAGATGCAGTAATAAATTACCCCCAATTTTGATGTTGTCTGAAAAAGTGATGGAAGATACACATTATGAAAAATGCATGGATTTCAGCTGTTTTTCACTGAAATAAAACCTTATCTTTTTATTCAATTTTCCATGAACTTTTCAAAGCACCCTCATACATAGCTGGTGGGTGGCAGAGTTGGTGTTAGGAGCCTGGTTCATCCGATTGCAAAGGCCACTTGGATTAGTAATAAATCTGCGTTTCCCCCCTTTTAGCACCATTTCTTCATACTCTTGTCTGTTTCGTTTTTAATATTGCAGTTTTTGAAACATATTATTTATGATGCCGAGAAACAGCCTGGGATATGTGTAGCTCCAAATACCCAGAACTAATAAAATTACATTGATGTGTAGCACATCAAAATCACTATCCAAAGCAATTCCAGCTACTTTTGCCAATTTCGCAGTAATTAGGTCTAGGAAGGCCCCGGAGTCCTGTGTTCCTTCCCTCTGCAGAAGATTAGGCTTTCACCACCACACTTCCAATTATATTTTGAAGATTGTTTTCATTACCAACTCAGGAAGGAGACTGTGTACCCTTGTTTGCCCCTTTATTCTGACCAAAATACATCTGGATTTATTTAAAGAAAAACAGACAACTACCCAAGTACTTCATACCAGGATATTTGACCTTTGTTTCTGGGCATGAAAATCAGAAAGGTAAAAAGTAAGATGAAACAAAGAAGACTGAAGTAATATTTGCCCAGTCACTCAGAACAACGCGTTACTTTTGCCTTCTCCCTTCACCTCTTCATCCCCCTTCCTAATGAGCTGCAGATATTTTCTGATAAATTCTGAGTGAATGTAAATAGCACCATTTCATCACTGGCCTTTTTAATGGCCTTGAGACATTTCTAACTGAATTATGACATTCAAAATATATTAAATTTTAAATAGAGTTGATATCAGTGGAAGAAATTCTCTCGCTTTCTCTTTGGACATCTAAAGCTGTCACTTGAAAGAAGTCCTGTCTTGTTGCTATCAGAAACTTCTAGATGGGGGTATCTCATGCAGGCAAATTATGAAATTTATAAAATGTGTGACCTTGGAGATTGTTGCATTTGGGACCATGATAAGTACAGGAGGCAATATGCACCCTCTAGAGAATATAGTTTATAAAACAATAATTAGAATGTGTGATTGGGAAAAATTGCAAAGGGCTCCTTCGGAGTGGGTATTCTCAGTAAGGCCTCATGAGCAGGGCTGATGGGAATGCCTGAAGGCCTTGAGTACTGCCAATATCCTGGCTTCGTAAGGTTTGAAATTTTTAGATACTTCTTAGCAGATGATTAAATCAAACAATTACCTTTATCAGATTCAAAGCATTGGGAATTCAGACTATTTTCCCAAGAAACCATTGTATCAAGCTTTATCCAACAGAAGAGACGAGTTACCATTTCATTTTGTCATCAGAGGTTGATACATGAGAAATATTTTTATGTATTTTTGAGCTAAACATAGTGTTTAGGTTTTGCAGTCCTACTTAGTTTCTTGCAACATATTAACTTTATAAAATGTCATCTGGTAGCTGAGCACAGTGGCAAACAATTCTACATTTTTGCTTTTGAATGCAATTTCACATACTGCAAATTTGGAAGAGAGCTGACCCGGCTAAATTAATTATTCTGTATTGACTGACAGCAAAACAGATTGATTACTTGCATGTTGTTTTAAAGATATCTTATAAATTGGCAGAATTTAAGATGAGAATTAAGTTCCAAAAACACCAAGAACTCGAGATAAAAATAGATATGCCAAGAAGCATTAGGGTATCTCCATAGCCTGGGGAAGAAGAATGGATTCTGATGGTTAATCAGGGGACTTCAAAATAGAAGAGACAGACTCTTGCTGACCGCCAGAAATAAACATAATGGTGAATGCTTTCACTGAGAACAGCCTGGGAGATGACAGTTATTCCCTTCAAATCCCAGTATGTCTAGGCATTGACATATGCCCATGTAGAATATCCTCATAATAACTACCAACATCCCAGTAAAAATACTCAAGAGCCATACATTTTAAGTAAATTTTCAACCTAGGGGAAGGTGTAAGTGTTAGGATTTGGAAGAGCTGGGTTGGAATCCTGATACCACCACCTATTCTTACATAAAATACTGTTTTATGTGAAATTTGGGATCAAATGCCTGTGGGGCTCAGTGCAGGTTTCAGTACTGGATCCACCACTCACCTGAATTCACCTTACTGCTCTGTCATTCATTACCATGTGACCCTGAACAACATCCTTTGTTTCTTATGGTATTGATTTTACTATTTGAGGAATGGGGATACTGAGAGAATAATATAATGTTTACTTATAAGACACTTAGAACAAGCTGGCAGTTTTATTTTTAAGATTTATTCATTTGAAAGCGGAGATACAGAAAGACAAGGGAGGACAGAGAAGGGGAGAGAGAGGGATCTTCCATATGCTGGTTCACTCCCCAAATGGCTACAATAGTGAGGATGAAGCAGAAGCCAGGAGCCTGGAGCTCCATTCAGGTTTCCCACATGGGTAGCAGGGGCCCAAGCCCTTCTGCTGCTGCTTTCCCAGGTGAATTGGCAGGGAGCTGGATCTAAAGAGGAACAGCCAGGCCCCAAACCAATGCTTACATGGGATGCTGCTGTCCCAGGCAGCAGCTTAACCACACTGAGCCAACACACTGGCCCCTGTGGTTTGACTCTTACATCAAAACATTGGTTCATGGGTTAGCCCTGACAGTCATTCTGAAATACAGGAAAGTCCATGAATGGCATCACCGCAGATACCTTTTCTTCATACCCAGTACCTAAATTGTCTAACACTCCAGTTTTTTTTTTTTTTTTTTTTTTACAGAGTGGACAGTGAGAGAGACAGAGAGAAAGGTCTTCCTTTTGCCGTTGGTTCACCCTCCAATGGCCGCCGCGGTAACGCGCTGTGGCCAGCGCACCGCGCTGTTCTGATGGCAGGAGCCAGGTGCTTCTCCTGGTCTCCCATGGGGTGCAGGGCCCAAGGACTTGGGCCATCCTCCACTGCACTCCCTGGCCATAGCAGAGAGCTGGCCTGGAAGAGGGGCAACCGGGACAGGATCGGTGGCCCGACCGGGACCAGAACCCGGTGTGCCAGCGCCGCAAGGCGGAGGATTAGCCTGTTGAGCCATGGCGCCGGCATACACTCCAGTTTTATCTCGGTATGTGACATATTACTCACTTTACAGAGTTAGATTTTTTTTTTCTTTTGAAATGAGGATTTGATTTCTTGAGGTTCTGTGTAGGACTTCAAAATATCACTTAAGTCTGTTTTAGGAAAGATACATTTTAAGCATCAGAGACCCGGGATCAGGAGTTTGCCTAATGGGTAATATGCTTTCCACCTTACATTAGTTCCTGGATTCAATTCCAGCTCCAACTTCCTGCCACCTGTGTAACTGGGTCCCTGGAAGTTGTGGATTCAGTTAGTAGCCCTGGTTTCAGGCATTTGGGGAATAAATTTATTCTCTGTCTCCTCGCAAGTAAATGGGAAAAATATTAAAAAGAAATAGGGAACTGAATTTTTTTTAGAAAATGTTAACTTTATTATGGCTTCATCATACTCTGCACCAACTTCTTGTGCTCAATAGGAGTGTTTCTGCAAATATTGAGGATTGGTTAATGTGATATCGTCATCAAATAACCTAGAACTTGTGGAGGTTTCATTAAGGTAAGCCTAAAATATTTAGAAAGCCCTGTGGACAACAGAGCATACGTTCTATGGGGGCCAGGTCTTCCTCACTGGGTCTCTCTTTCATGCCCTACCACACAAAACAGAAAAACATACTAGTGAAAGAATGAACAAATTTTTGAAGGTTCTTACATTGACCTGTCCCTTATATACATCTTATTAGCAGACCTAATTAAAATTTGAACTGTCTTGGGCTTCTGTCTTCAACTGAAAGGGGCCATCTGGGCTCATCAATCTCATCCTCTTCACTGAGCAACTCGAGTCACACAGCAGGTGTTTGGTGATTTGTCACCTCTACACAACATAAAAGTCTGCAGAGAAGTGGAAACAGTCCAGAAAATCTCAGTATAATCCCGCGTATCCCATCTTCCCACCTTTCTTTTCAACCTTGTAAAAGAACAAATGCATGCTTAAATTCAAAAAACAATAGCATTGATATGATCTGGCTGAAATGATGTACTATATTGGTTGGAATAGTTCAGTTTACAGCACCGTGCAACTCATTCACTATGTTATGGAATCATTCAAATTAAAACCAAATTGCTCACTGCTGAGTTTCCTAGTGTAGAAAAATCAATTGTGAACACCAAAGCTAAGAGTTTTTCAAGTGTATTCATAGCAATAGTAATTCTGCATGTCACATGTTTGAAAATATAATGGCACATGGAGCCTTGAGCTCTCTTCTATATTTGAAAAATCTGTTTAAGGGCATTAAGCTTAGATGCTGAATGACAATATTTTTAATATTTTACATAGGAAGGTCTGATCATGTGGAATCACTTTACTCCCTACCAAGTTGAGTAGAATATCTCCATTTCCTTCTCAAGCGTGCATTCTGAATATGGCTGACAGACACGGTTTTGTCCAGCAGGAGGCAGCACAGATGAGAGACAGTGTGGAGGGTGCTGAGGCCAACGGGAGGAAGCAGCACAGTCACAGGGGATGGCAGGTGATCCAGAGCCACACTGCTCACTTTGGAAGCTTAATCCTCTGGACTGTAACCTAAACTAAGTCTCAGTTTCTTTTCACAACATGGGGATAATGAGTTTCTCAGAGTGTTCGTATGGGATTAGGACTTGATTTCTGAAAAGTACTTAGGCAGATTTGGGCATATCTTGAATGAACAATACATACCACCTACTATTATTCTCCAACAGAATTTCTTTTTTGAGCAAGGGTGTATAACATTAACCCTCTGGAAAGATCTCTTATTTTATAAAAAGGAGTATTAATCATACTTGTCTGAGTAGTAGTGAGCATTTGATGGTACAGTGGAAAGCCCTGTCTAAACATAGCTAACGTTTAGTAGTCACTCATAATTATTAATTGGTTGCCCAGAAATCAAATGAGGTTCATGTAGCTTAACACTGATATATATATAATCATCAGATGTTAACCATTGATGTGTGAATGAGAGGGTTCTTTCTAACAGGATAATTCAAGGAGTGAATGATACTGTCAATAAGAATGTTTTAAATTACAGTATCATCTGTAATATGAAACTGAATAGAAACATTTCTGCCTTGAACTAAGCACAGTTGTCAATGCTGGAGTTATGGCAACACATACTAGAGATAGGTTTCCTATACTCAAAGCAGATTCTCCCGAAGAAAGACACACAAGGAAAAAAAAATGCCAAGAGAGGTAGCCCTAATTATTCAAAACATTATTTTTCTTTTAATGGGAACTTTTTGAAGAAAAAGTGGCATGTAAATAATTTGATATTTCAGATAATGAAGTTTTTAATCATCAGGAAAAAAAATATGTGGCAGGATGCATAGCAAGTGACCAAAAATAAGCAGGGAGGCCTGGAGAGTGATGGGGTGTTGGTAGGAGGAGCCGCTCTGAGAAAGTGGCATTTGGTCAGGATGTAAAAGGAATGAGAGAAAAAGTCACACCAAAGAGACAGCAGGTACAAAGTGCCTCTGATGGGAGCCTGCCTGCCCTGGTAGGTACTGGGTAAAGAAGCCAGTATGGCAGCAGAGGTGAGAGTGAGGGGGGAGAGTAGTTGAAATGAGCGGAAAGAAAAAAAACCAAAAAGCTAGGTGACGTAAGGCTTCATAGGTCATGATGAGTCCTTGGGATACCCTCCGAGGGAGATGAGAGCCCTGCAGGTCTGAGTTGAGGAGTAAGGTGGTCTCATCTGTATTTTAAATAACTTACCCTGGTTGCTATGCAGGGGAAGGATCCTCCTAGAGCAAGGGTGGAAGGAAGGAGAGTCATTAGGAAGTGATTACAATAGTGCAGGTGATAGAAATGATGGTGGGGTGTAGTGGCAGGTGAGACTGTGAGATAGTTAAGATTCTGGATATGTTCAGAAGATACAGCTGAGAGAATATATGATTTAGATATGAGCAGAGAGGATAAAAATGGTGTCAAGAATGATAATAAAGCTTGTGGCTAGAAAAATAGGGAACATACAATAAAGATTCATTGATTAAAAATGGAACTACTCAGGGAGGAAAGATTTAAGAATAAAATTAAGAATTCAGTCTTAGTATAATTGAAAAAAACACCTTATTTTCATTTATTTAAAAGGCAGAGAAACAAAGACAGAATAGGCAAAACAGGTCTTTCATCTACTGGCTCACTCTCCAAATGCATGCAATAATTGGGGCTAAGCAGGGCAAATCCAGGAACCTGGAACTCAATCCAGGTCTCCCACATGGATATCAGGGACCCAAGTACTTGAGCCAACACCTGCTGCTTCTCCGGGTGCACATTAGCAGAAAGCTGGACCAAGAAGTAAAAGAGGGACTTGACCCCAGCCACTCAGACAGAGGGGGCATTCCAAGCTGCATTGTAACCACTTATTGGATGAGATAAAGAAAAGCTATGTTTCCCTTTATCTTGCTAACAGATAACAACTACTGCTCAACCATATTTTTTCAAAAGAAAGTCTTTGTCTATCTGCCTCCTGAGAAATACCTGAATTACTCATAGGTTCCTGGCCCACCACACATTAACAATATCAGAAATCCTGGAAGTGGGACCTCAAGATCTGTGTTTTTAGAAGTTTCTCAAATAAATCCTACATGCATTAAAGTTTGAAAACGAGTAGTAGCTCTAAACTGTTTTACTCAAAGGACAACTAGAACACGACACCGTTTGCACAGAATATTAAGTAAATAAAATGCATTTCCATAAGGTTTCCCAGCTAACCTCTCAATTCTGAGAATAAACATAACCATGATTTTTTAAAAAAATTAACTTTTTTTGCGACAGAATGAATAGAGCTGTCCAATTACTTGCTGTCTTACCCTCACTTGGCCCAATTGGTTATGTTTGTTTATTCCAAGGAATATGGGGTTATTGAGATGACCTGATCAGAAGCTGACCAATATCTTAATACATACAATTAAGAAATATTGACAACTTAACATCCAAATGAAATTTCATAGTCTGGAAATTCATGGAACAGACTTTTAGGAGAATGTTTCTTCGCTTGCCGAGTCACTAATAAGTTCACTTTCTTGTTTTTCTCACACAGATGTTAAAGGACCAAAGGTCTTGTCTAACACCTGTTTTTGTGTATTCAGGCCTAAGGTAGTAAATGCAACATTTCCTAAAATTTGCTCAGTAAAATGTTAATGGCTCCCTAGTAAATTATTTGGGGACCTGTTAGACCTCCTTGGTTATTAACAGTTCATGTAATATTATCAACAAAGAGTTCAGATGTTTTTTAAAAAGGCACATTGTTATTGCTCACCCCAATATATCGCAGTTGTATTTGATCAAAGCACTATTTTTTTCTGAAAAATCATTAATATCTGGAAGGTCAGTGCTGTTCTGCAGAACCTAATGCTACACATCCTGGCCTAGAAAATTGTTACATGACATTCAAACAACTCCAGAATATTCTGTAATCTGCAGCCTGGATAACTAGCCAGACAAAGGCTAACGGATGAAGTCATTAGACCAAGTTCCGCAGCAGGGAACCTTGCCAAGAAGGAAAGATGTGATGGTGGAAAATGAAGGCGGCACAGAAGTCAGTGGGATGAACTTGTGTCCAGAGTCTTGTGTCTTGTGTGAGTCTCAGAGTTACAGTGAAAAGATGATTTTTTAAAGAAATGACTGTTTTCAAAATTCAAGGTTGGAAATTAAGGTATATATAGAATAAGAAAGGAGGGCTGTGGGGGGCTGGATGGGTGGGAGGCAAGTAGGGAGGAAGGTATCATCACTATGTTCCTAAATTTGTATATATGGAATACATAAAATTTTTTCACCTTATATAAATAAATAAAAGAAATTAACATGTAAATGATTTCTAAAAAGTTTTGAGAAACACTGTTCATCAGGGTGATATTAGCTGCAGGCATTGGAGATGGGAAACCAGTGAGAGGGCGCTTCTTGCAGGAAAATGTAACCATTAGCTATTGCTGCATAGCAGACCACCTTAAAACTCAAAGATTTAAAACCTAATTTTCTCATAATTCTGTGGGTTGGACAATTGGTGCCAGGTGCAGCTATGTGATTCTACTTGCCTGACTTGACTGATCATGTGTCGACAGGCAGCTGCTGGTCAACCAGATGGCTCTCCTGAGTTTTTATTGCCCAGTAGGGAAGGTTTGTGAGTTTCATATTTTGTGTCACTCAGAAGGCTAGCCTGTGCTGATAGGGAAAGTCAGAATGGGTTCTTTTCTGCAGTGTTCCAGAGCTGTTTGTGGAGATTGTTAGCAAAAGATGGAGGAAGCCAGGAAACCAAGAAAAGGCCCAGGCAGAAGGGGAGTAATTTGAGGGCACATAGACTGGAAGGAATTGGCTATGGTTATTGGATAGCTGTCTCTGAATTCCGGCTTTGTAACCTAAGAAGTAATGATTAACATTCTGCTAAGTTAACTTAGGCTTTCTTTGAACTTTATCTGTTTCTGTCTTATTTTCCTAAAATCCAGCTCAAAAGTGATGTTGGCCCAGGACCTTCTCGTGAACTTCTATCCCATGAATAGAGTTGCTCTCACACTTGATGGTGGTAAATTCAAGTGCCCAGAGCAAAGCCTTCATTTACATGACGAATGGATACACACCTTCTAGTTTCAGACCTGCCATGTTATAGAATTATATATGTAGATTTGTTAATGTGAGGCATCATGTTCAAGTGTTTTTAATTTGAAGTAATTAGTATCCTAGAACAGAAATTCCTGATACTGTTGAACAAGGTGGGGAGATAATAAATAAGTTTAAAACCTCATGTGATTTTTAGAGTTTATAGATTCATCCTGTACCATGCAATACTTAAAGTTCCAAAGATTTTATGGTGAAAATTACCATTGTCAATCCAGTTCTCTGATTCTCTAATTCCTCTTATTAGGTGAACACCATTACTGATTTCTTGAATATTCTCATAGAAAAAAATAATGTATTTTAATATAATTTATATTGTTTCCAGGTTTATCTTTCCTTTTCACATAAGATGTAATCTACTATATCTGCTCTTCTGCACCTTACTTTCCCTAATTATCAAGGTTTTTTTAAAAAAAAATTATTTCACTTATTTGAAAGGCAGAGTGTTGGGGGTAGGGAGAACACTGAGAGAGAGAGACAGAGACAGACAGAGGTATCTTCCATCCACTGATTGACTCCCCATAATGCCATAGTTGTCAAGACTGGGCCAACTTAAAGCCAGGAGCCTGAAACTCCATCCTAGTATCCCATGTAAATGGCAAGGGCCCAAGTACTTGAACCTTCATCAGCTGCCCTCAGAATGCACATTAGCAGGGAGCTGGATTGGAAGGGGCAGGTATCATGTTAAATGGTCTAGATCAATCAGGCTGCTAATGAGCATCAAGATGTCTACTTTTTGAAACGCTGTCTTTCTCTCACACTATATATTAACACATTAATCAATCTTTCATTGAAGGATGACTGTATGCGCTACTGTTTTATATTTATAAACCAAGACAAAATGTTCTTTTAAATGTGTAATTTCTTACACATACCTATGCATTCAGGGCAAGAATCCCAGAGCTAGAATTTTTAGAGTAGTAAATAGGATATGGACTTATTTTGAAGAAATGTTGCCCAATTATTATCAATCAAGACCTTTTGCTGTGCATATTTTACAAATTATTTTGAGGGAGAGCATTTGGAACAGTAGTTCAGATACTGCTTGGGATACTTGCATTCCATACGAAAGTGTCTGGGTTTGAGTCCTTGCTCATCTTCTGAGTCCAGGTTCCTGCTAATGCACACCCTGGGAAACAGAAGTTAGGGTTCAAGTACTTGGAACCCTACCACCCATTTGGGCTTTTGGTTTTTGTCTGGCCCGGTTCTAAGATTGGGAGCACTGGGAGGTAAAGTAGTGGGTTGATTATCTTTTTGTCTATTTCTCTGATTTTCAAATAAATAAAAATAGTGAAAATTTTAAAAATTATTTTGTTGTAATTAAATTAACAGCACAATTTCCTTTAGAACTTTTGAGTTTTGTGTCATTTTGAGAATTTTTCCAGTTCAATATTATATATTTCTAATTTCTGGGATTTTTATATTTTGTTATTTAACATACTATTATTATTTTAATTATTAATCTACATGGCAATTTTTGTGTGTAAAGTGCAGTGTAGAAATCCAGTTTATCATTATTTTAGATGTCTATCCAAGTGTCCCAATTAATGTATTGCCTAATATGTCTTTATTAGCAATTTGAAGTACTATCCAAGTTAATTTTTAATGCTGCCTTTTGGTCTCCTGCTTACTA
Organism: Lepus europaeus; assembly: GCF_033115175.1. Classification (NCBI taxonomy): domain Eukaryota; kingdom Metazoa; phylum Chordata; class Mammalia; order Lagomorpha; family Leporidae; genus Lepus; species Lepus europaeus. The sequence goes on along the minus strand of NC_084832.1, from coordinate 36,525,310 downwards.
ATGGCTTGTTGTGATGTGTATTTTCTTAAGAGCCTAAGTAAATTCATGCTTTAATTATGATTAATGTGACTATTCTTTGACAGCTTTAGCTGCATTTGGGGATTTTTGTTGCAACACACACTGTAACTCTGCCAAGTGGCTGGCTGGCAGTTACCACCCGTTGGCTGACTGATAAGCTACCTGGACAACGCTGCACCGATATGCAAATGAGATAGTTTGGGTCCAGGGCTTTTTTTTCCCAAAGTTGACAACTTCAGGCTAAGACAGTGCAGCTTCTGGGGCAATAAACACCAGTGCCTTCAAACTGCCATTCTAGACGTATCTGGATGTGACTCTTTGCAAATATTTATTCTAAAACAGCGTTGGCGGCCAGAGACTGCTGGACTGTGAAGTCCTCTACTTCATTGCTGACAGCTTGGCAGCAACACAGATCCATCTGGGTATCACCTTAAAGGGCTTATCTCCTGGGCCAGAAAAACAGTTTCCTCCACGGACATTCCAGATTAGGGTTGTTACTAGCAGTGTGTGCTGAAGTGATTGTCTTTCACCTGTTTTTTGTCTATATTTTCATATAATCATTTTGTTTAGTCTGCCTGTGTGTGCATTGCAATAACACAATTAATTCATGGACTGTTTTCGCCTCACTTGGCTTATCATTTGATTAAGGGATAAAATAAACTGTTCCTGTTGGAAAAATTAGAATTGTTGAGGTTGAAATTGTCACCTGGTATTAGGCAAACTGGGCCACCCTGGTTGGCCAAGCATGACATGTCTCTTCCATGTGCATGAGATATCAAGCACTGTTTTTTGTTTTTTTTTTTTTCCCTCCATAGGAATCAGAAACTAAGCAGATGAAGCAGATGTAATAGTTTAGCAGGGTACATGAGGAATAATCCAAGCATGGAGCTTACACTGACAAGAGAGGAAAGAAAAAAACCAGAACTCAGACAAGCAAAAAGATACCCAGTCAAGGGGAATTATACAAAGGTTATATGAATGATATCATACAGATACCATGCGCACACATATAATGGAAAGAGAACAGTGAAAAAAATACATGGAACTGTGACCCTTGCGTGGGAAAGGGAGGGATGAAAAGAGACATAGAAATAATATTAAGGTCTTGAGAACCTATGAAGGATTAGCATCATATTTACATTTGGCTTGGGGGTCTGCAGTAGCCACAACAAATACCATCTCCTTTCCTTATTTAAGTCACAAAGCCAGATTTCTCCCTAACTATCGATAAAGAAGAGGTTAGGATACATGAATTTAGATATTTTTTCAAAGAGGACTTGCTCATCGGAGGTACACAATTCTCCAGACTTAACCATCCAGTCAAGACAGCACAAGCCCGGGGAAGTTTCCCTTGAGAAAAGCTTCAGCTCCTGGAGTAGCAAGGAAAACTGATGCTCACTGTAGAAGTCTTGCTCCCCTGAGGGTTAAGGACGGAACAGAACTGAGCAGGTCCAGATGTTCCCAAGTAGACACTGTGTTCTGGATGAATCAATGAGAAATAGGACAAATATAGGAGGGGGTGAAGGCAAGAAAGGGGCAGAATCCTTCCTCTAGGATGTTAGGAGTGAGAAGACATGTTCCCCCCAAATGAGACTTCTAGGTTTAATGAATGATGAGAGAAACATCACTGAAATTGATCAAGAAGGCATCCAGTTTAGGCAGGCTAACCAAGAAAATATCTGATCCATTGGGTAAAGAAATAAGAGACTATCAAGGAGATGCTTTGAAGAAATGTGTAATGGACCAAGTTTTTGTTGTTATGAAAATGGGAAACTACTCACTGGGACTTTTAAGGAATAAATTGATTAAAAATGGTTTCATGTCAATAGTCACAAAGTAGAAAAGGTATAATAATACTTACTGTTATATAGCTATACGTAAAAGGAAATTGATAGATTGTTATATTCATAAAACTTTACAGGCTTTCTTTGTATCTTGCTTACTTGGGACCATTTACTGCCCCAACCCATCCCATGCGTGGGCACGCACACAAATGGTGCACACATGCACGCCTGATTGGAGCAGAAAGAAGCAGAGCGTCATCAACCACTTATTCACCCCCGTTGCTGAGCAACTCCTTTCCTGGGGCATTTTTCTTCCCCATTTTTTGCTTAGTGTGTGAGTTCTGCCTTATTTAGAAACTTAAAAATTTTTGTTGTTGTTGTTCACTGGAGGAGAAGCATTACGGAAATGTGATCTTGGAAAAGCTTGAGGTTTTACTATTTAATTCAGGTCCTGATGAGGTAACAGGAACTGTTTTCCATGTTACTATCAAAGAGAGAGGAATTCCGGAAGCTGAGCTTCCAGATGGGAAGTTGACAGATAACGATGTGTGAATGGGTGATTCTGGATGCTAAATGGAAAGAAAATGATGACCACCACTTGGTGAGGGGATTCTGGGGCTGAGAGTACATCTGGTGGGCTCCAAGGTCATGTTCTGCCTTTCTGACTGTGCCGCCTATGGAAACTGTGGCTTTCCTGAGCCAGGGCTCTGTGTTAATCTATTCTGACCATTTAAACATTCTCTCCTTGAGTAACAGAGGCTGCGATTGAATCACAAGAACTCAGATTATACATTCTGGAGATTCCTAACAGCATGACAGGGGTAAATTGTAGTGTCACATCGGATTTTCTTTTAGAGGAACACATGTTTGGGTGGACCTTTTGCCTTTTTCTTGGTTCAAAGAATATAGGCTATATAATAGAATAAATGGATGTCTACACAGCATTTCTACTATAAAGACTTATTTCTTCTTTATAAGAACAGAGATATATCCATTGGCTCCTAGTAAATAAAATTTGCACATGTCCTTTTGATAAAGATGATTCTTATTCTCCAAAGAAAAATTAGCTCGCTGGTACTTTTAGGTGACTATTTGCAGTGTTAACGCTCCTTGAGAGTCTCAGGCACTCAAGGGATGGGAAGACACAAAACAGCATTAAGCTCTGTCCAAAGCATTTTGTCTTGAAACTATCACCTTACTTCATTTGGTTTGTAAGGACAAAGGAGCACCATAGTTCAATATTCCCAAAGATTCTTCCAACTACTAAGCCTTCTTAGAAGTTGTTTCAGCCCCCTTTATTGAACTAATATGTCTCTATAGGATAACATATGTTGTTTATCTTTTTTTTTTTGCATTAATGGATACATAGTACTTTTACAATGGATAATGATTTAGTCAATCCCCTATTGTTTATATTATCTAGAATACTATGGAAATTCTTTGTTAAAAGTTCTCTTATGTGGATATTCCTGTGATAAATTTCTTTAAATAGTCTATCTGTGCCAAAGGCATGAATATATTTTGTCCTTTGGCAACCTAATTTTATATATGTATTGTATATTTTAAAATTTAATTTTCTTTGATTACTAATGAGTTTAGGTGTTTATAAACAGCTTTTGCTACCTCACCATATTTCCTCTTTTGTCATTTCTTTTCTTTCTGATGTATTTTGTCTATTTTATTGATTTGCCTGAACTTTGTGTTTTAAGGATGTTAACCCACTAATGATATTAATGGCACATTGCAAATATTTCTCCAAATTATCTTTTGTTTAAACTTTATTGAAAGAGCTTTCATATTTACATAGAAAAATATATCAATTTTTTCCTATATGTGTCTATTTATGTGACAAGTTTAAGCAAGTGTTTTTCATCCTCAAATTATTTAAAATTGTCTATTTTATTCCAATACTTTTCCTTTTTTCATTTCATTTGTAATACAACTGGCAAACTGGCATTTGTTCTGACTTTGTTGTAAGTCAGAGACACGTCTTTACTTCTTTTTTTTTTTTTGGACAGGTAGAGTTAGACAGTGAGAGAGAGACAGACAGAGAGAAAGGTCTTCCTTCCATTGGTTCACCCCCCAGATGGCCGCCACGGCCAGCACTGCGCTGATCTGAAGCCAGGAACCAGGTGCTTCCTCCTGGTCTCCCATGCGGGTGCAGGGCCCAAGGATTGGGCCATCCTCCACTGCCTCCCTGGGCCACAGCAGAGAGTTGGACTGGAAGAGGAGCAACTGGGACAGAACTGGCGCCCCAACCGGGACTAGAACCCGGGGTGCTGGCGCCACAGGCAGAGGGTTAGCCTAGTGAGCCATGGTGTCGGCCTACACATCTTTACTTCTAAAGAATTCCTCATCCCCAAATAATATAAAATAGGAAAATTTGTTGACTGTCAGGGGAGAACTTTGAAATTACTGTGACTAGTTGAGATTTCCCGAAAAAAAAAAAAAAATCTGACTTAGTTTCACCTCCTATAATGTATTTAGTAGCATTTTGTCATTGTGTTTCTCTAGAGAATTGACTGGAAATGTATGGTTAGTATGAGACTGAAGAGCAATAGGGCACTAACTCTGAAATTTCTTCCACTTAACCAGTTCCTTCTCAGATTTTACCCAAGTGTATGGAAATTGCAGTGAAATTTTTCTTATGATGATGATCCAAAGCAAACAAGTCACTTAAGAGAATAGCTGTTATTATTCTGAAAGTAATTGACTCAGAACAGAAATAGCTTTGTTCTTCTGTTCCCTCTCATTGCCATTTGCTGTGAGTTGATAAAAATTAAGAGTCCCTTAGTAAGGCCGATGGCTGAAGTACTCCAGAATGTGACTCCTCTCAGTAAATGGAGCCACGTCTCTGGGCGTGAGACTCGGGCACAGCACTCATCTCCTTGCTTTCATGGACTTACACGTTCTGTTTAGCTTTTCAAGCAGCTTTGAGCTGATCTTTTCTTATCAGACTTGGGCATCCTCAGGGTGCTCCTCTGTAATCATAGAGCAGTATGTTAGCTACACTACAGAGACTCTGGCCTGGCGGATTCCAAATAGAATTGCCCAACAGAGACTGAGTTCTGATTCTTACTGTGCCATTCATTAGTTTGCTATTCTTGCTAAAGCCCCTTCATCTTCAGGATTCTCAGCTTTGCTGTAACAAGTGATAATAGTGCTGATGTATCTGCCGGGAGGTTGTTAAGATGAACTAATTAATGGTCACCACGAGCCTTTTAAATCAAAAGCACCAAATGTCTTTCCTGACATAAAGTGAAATCAGTTAGCTTGTCTTTCTGCCTTTTGTTGTCAAAATGTCTTCTATCATCTTCTTTTCAGTTAAATTCCTTATGAAAGACTTTTAACTACAGGCAAGTGGGACCCCACTTTGACAGCTCAGTGTCTGAAGGTCTTGAGTCAGACTTTGACTTACCTTTATTGTATAAAAGTCCTCATCTACATACTATACATTTTTTTCTATGAACATAATTTATTCTGGTAGTGCAGATTTGTTGAATAATTATAAAGTAGTAATTGCAACTCTTCATATAATGAGGATACACGTTTAAAATTATATGATTGTATCAACAAGTATAGAATTATTTTTTAATTTTATATAAGGAATATAGACTTCATGCATTTCATATATACAACTTTGGGAACATAGTGATTCTTCCCACCTTACCTCCCTCCCACCCATACTGCCATACTTCTTCCTTCTCCCTCTCCTGTCCCCATTCTTAATTTTTCCAAAGATCTGGTTAAAAGAGTCAGATTTAAATTACCAGCAACCTCAGTTAACCAAAAAATACTATCCTAAAAATTTGGCCTCTGTTAAACAGATCATACATTTGATTTTAAGAACAAACACAAATAACAAGGATATGTCGCACTTTGCCCATCCTTCAAAGAGATGTATAAGGGTGCTTAGAAAAGATAATGGAAAACATGAATTAAAAGTTAAGTTTATGTTTGAGCAAAAATTTTTGAAACCATGTGTAGTTTTTTAATGATAAATATTTTTCAGTAAATTTTTGAAAATACCTCATAGATTGCAAAATTTTTTGCACTGAAATAAACTCATGTTTCAGTTCTATATTCTGTAAAGTTTCTGAAGTTCTCTCATGTCTGTGAAGTAGACAACCACGTAAAAGCCAGGATATTACTAAGAATAATGGAAGAAGCTATTGGTTACTCACTAGTCACTAAGCCAGAAGATCATCTCTACATCACAACCATCAGAGGCTAACTGGATGCATGGTTATCATGTCCATATATCTACTTATTGATAATTATTGGCATTCACTTTGATAATATCGATTGACCCAGGTAAGATTTTCAGTTTCTCTACTTCTAACAAAAATGAAAACACAAAAGATTTTCTGTGTAAGCTTGAGTAAATTAACATTTCTGTGTACTACTCATTCTGGAAACACTGAATCTTCATAATACAGAGAGACACGAGGACGTTAATTTAAGTAATCATCTTTTCAGGACACAAAACTTATGCTTTTCTCTTGAAGGAGGTACAGGAAAGGCAGTTTGCGCTGGTAGAGCACCATGCAGAGCCACAGAACTTTTTGACCCTAACATGGACCTCATTATCTTAGGAAAGAATCTCCCACTGCACAAGGACATGTGCTGGCAATGCTGCCTCCCTGATGTGAATGTCCGGACTCAAATGACTGAACCTCTGAGCTCAAGAGCAAGGACATAAGCCTTTCCTTCTGACTCGGTGTGGGTAAAAGTCACCAATTTACCTGAAATAGAGGTTCCTGGGCCGACCTGCAGACTCGCTGATGCACTTGGGTGACAAGGGGCTCTGGAGCCTACATTGCTGAAAACACCCCAGGCTGTTCTGAAGCTGGTGACGCTGACCTCTTCTGGAAGATTGTTTCCTCATTCTAAACACAAAGGGTTGGGCCGTCACCAACTCCTGGTCCATTAATACAGGGATCTATGTATTTATATTGGAACAGTTCACACGATAGTGCAGGGTCTTAGTCCACCCATACGAGGATGGACTGGGCCCGAGGAAGGGTAAGTGCGCAGCTTGCCTGTTCCCCAGCCTCCTGATCCTGATCCTGGAGACAATCAGACGCAGTGGGGAGCCAAGTGAAGCAGGGACTCATTTATTTTGCGCATAAAAGAGCCTTTTATAGCGCAAAACTGCAGAGTCATTGGGGCAGGGCATGAGAACCAACCAGTCACTTAAAAGATCATTTTACAGGGCAATTTTCATAGGACTAGCCATATGTCTATACCCTTGTTATCAGTTGTTGCCACTTCCCCTGATGTTGCATAGCCAATTAGTTTTAGTGGTAAACAACTTTGGATTCTGCCCACCTTACTTCCTTTGGGCGCCATCTTTGAATTGCCTCGTGTAACTAATTTCCCACCAATTCCTGGTCCATTAATATGGGGATCTATGTATTTATATTGGAACAGTTCACACGATAGTAACAGCAAGTGATAAGGTAAATCCACCTGATATCATTCTGTAAAGATCAAGGAGATCTGGTTTTCTTAAGAATATTTTTGTTAAATGTTAATTCATTTAAGATTTAAGCTTTAAGATGCTTTCCCTTCAAACTGTATTTCTTAAAATATCTCCGATTATTCCAAAGAAACTAGTCAGTAGGCATTAGTTACACTGGAAACCACTATCATTAAAAGCAAAAATTTTGTTGCCTTTAAGAAGGTTTGCATTTCAAGACATTGACTGTATAGACTTGTAAAATAGATCATGCAGATTTAGAGTGTTACTATTTTTAGCCAGAAAACCATAAGAAAATACAATGATAACATAGTTTAAAACATTTTACAATTTCAATGGAGATAATGGAACAAGTGCACAAAATGCATAAAGTAATGCAAATAACATGTATTACCCTAATTATTTATAAAGTATTTGAATATTATTCAGCCTTAAACATGAAGAAATCTTTTCATTTCAACAACATGGATAAACCTAGAGGGCATAATGCTAACTGAAATCAGCCTGGTACCGAATGACAAATGCTGCATGGTCTCACTTACATGTGGAATCTAAAATAATTGAACTCATAAAAGCAAAGAGCAGAATGATGATTGCCAGGGGCTAGGAGAGGGAGCAATGGGGAAATGTTGGCTAAGGGTACAGAGCTTCAGTTAGACAAGATGAATGAGTTCTGAACAGTGTGGTGACTACAGCTAAGAATCCTATACTGTATCCTTGTTAAGTAGAAACTAAATATTCTTACCATTTGTACACATATACACCACACACACACACACCAGTGCACAAACTGGCAAATGTATGAACTCATGGAAATATTAATTAGCTTGATTGTGGTTGTCATTTCACTATGTATTTATGTATCAAAACACCACATTATCTACCTTAAATACATGTAACTCTGATTTGTTGATCAAACCTCAGTAAAATTGGGGAAATTAGAAGAAAGTATTAACAACTATGTGGTTCTGGACTCATTCTGTCTTAACTTACAGATTGTTAAATACTTCGAGATATAAGTTGTTATTGTATTGACTACTAATAGGCAAGTGTTATGTGCTACCATATGTTAAGAGGCAGACATAAAGACATTTAGTAAGAGTTTATTAATTCTTATTAACTTCACACAATTATTTATTTCACTTATATGAAGTGGGACACATTGTGCAAGGTGTTGGTGGTATTGTTGAGTCAAGCAGATTGCAATATAACTCTTAACTCCAAACCTTGATATTGGCACTTAAAAGACAACTTACTACCTCTAAGTTTCACAGTTCCTGAGTTAAATTTTCTTCAATTGAAATGAATTGTAATTGTAAAAGGTATCATGATGAAACCTTATTTCATACTTGAGTTTGGCTACTTACTACTTATGAACTATTGTAACTTAGTTACTGAATTAATCTCTGCTTATTTCATCAATAATATGAAGATAAAAGTAATACTGATTTCATGTGGTTTTCAAAGTTCCAAAAGGAAATGTATATAAAGTATTTTGTAATGTGGGTGGCACATGGTAAGAATTATTAGCTACTGCTTTACTAAGTCAAGTTATTTGACTCTTTATTTTTCATTTCCATTTTCTATTACATGAGTTCAATATCACCTTGTATATTATAAGATATTATAATGATGTTATGGTTGGGCCAGCGCAATGGATCACTTGGTTAATCCTCTGCCTGCAATGCCGCCATCCCATGTGGGTGCTGGGTTCTAGTCCTGGTTGCTCTTCTTCCAGTCCAGCTCTCTGCTGTGGCCCTGGAGGGCAGTGGAGGATGGCTGAAGTCCTTGTGCCCTACACCCACATGGGAGACCAGGAAGAAGCTCCTGGCTTTGGATCGGCGAAGTGCCGGCTGTAGTGGCCATTTGGGGAATGAACCAATGGAAGGAAAACCTTTCTGTCTGTCTGTCTCTCTCTCTCACTGGGTATAACTCTATCAAATAAATAAATTAAAAAAATAATGATGTTATGGTTATTTAGACCTTATAAGATGTCTGTTATCTTTAGATTTCAAGTATAAGGTTATATAGCAAAGGCTTTTGTCTTCATGTGAGTATAAACAAAAAATCATTAAACCCATTCCTTAAAAAAGAACCACACTCTAAACTGTCCCTGTTTCCTCAGAGTTGAAGACAGAGTTCATTCCTTTTAAACTGATCTGAGGTTGCCTGTTAAGCATTCTTTTCCTCTGATTATGTGCATTACTGGAGTATAATTGAGAGGCCTTCAATGACAGAGAAGTGAAGTATTGATGAATTGTCAGATTATTCCCCTGGTGGGAATAATGTCTCTGACTCAACACAAACACAGATCATGTTCAGAAAACGAGACAGGTAAATTTGAGATTCATTATGCAGATCTTCTTATATCTCTGCAACCTCTACTTACCCAGCCCATTTATCCTTGTATTTATTCCTTTATTCCTTGTTATTTTATTACTTAATGTAAGACCTCTGAAAAAAATCCTTTGGAGAACTCAGAAGAAATATTAGACATTTATGATGGTTTATATCAGCCTTTCAAAGGTACAAATTGGGTTGAATGGGGGAATTTATGTTGTAGGGCTGGCATTACAGCTATGTCTGCCTGTTGAAACTATTCCCAAATACTACTCTCTTTACCTGAGCTCACCACGCCCTCACATCTTTTGGATGGCTTCCCAGGTCCACCTTGGCTAACCAGAAACGAGCTGTTGCCCCACCAATCACCAATAGCCTGTGTGAACTCCAGTCAGGGACTACACAGGCATTGAACTTGGCTGTTCCATCATGAAAATGCTTGCTTATTTCTCATTGTTTGGACACATCCACATTAATTTTTCTATTTACTCTCTAAATTACTAACCTTCTATTTAGGTAAAAGCACTTGCTAATACAAATACTTTATCATTTGCCATCATTAGAATAACCATAACACAGGTTATCATGCTTTCAGTTTTATCCTGAGTAAAGGATTGGGAGAGAAAAAATGTTGAGTCCGATATCAAAGGGTCAGTTACTGGGGTGGCTCATGAATGTCTTCCCTTGTTTTTACTTTTTCCAAGCAGATGCAGCCTCAAAATTTTGTTCTTTTTGCTTTATTCTAATATCAAGTCAATCATACTCAAAAAAGTGCTAAGCAGTGCTTGGAAAAAATACAGTGCAAAACAATGATTTTTGTTTTTCAACTGCTGATGGTCTCAATATATCTGAATTCACAAAACTGCACAATAGTATGTGTGTGCATGCATGTATGTGGTGTGAATGTTAATGGCTATATATCCATAAACAGAGTTATCTCTTATTTGGTTCAGCACAAAATGATTTTCCCGGATGATATTTATGAAAATTGTAAATGTGAAGAAACAGTTTTGTTATTATCCTCAGTTAACCTTTTCAAATATATAGAAGTGACATACATTCCCTTGTTTTGCTGTTTTATTTTAGATGCAAGATATATATATTTCCAAACTATGAAACCGGCAAGATATTTTGAAATGATATATAGTATTGACAGTGTATGTTACAAATGGCATTCCTACAAATAAATGATTGAAGTGTATATACAATTAAGGCAATTGGCAGTGACTTCAAAAGCATGCATAATTTGCGCTCTAATATCTACATTTCTGGGAATCCATTATAATAAGTAATCAAGTATGCACGCAAGTATGAACAGTGATGTTGCCTTTCATAATGTTATAAGAAATGTTGAGAATTCAATGAGAAGGGAATCAATAAGTTAATAATTATACTGTTAAAATCATGTTTTTCAGAGAAAATATATTTTGTATCTGTATTTGCAAAAGATAAAAGAAGGCTGTAAAACTGTAAATCAAATGCTATTTTAAATCTGAATCTGAAAATACATATATATTTGTGAAAATACTACAACATGGCAAACTTGTGTATTAAAATATTTTTACATGGTGATATTACTTGAGGTTTTAGTTCCTCATTAGATTTTTCTGTATTGCCTACAATGAGCATATATAATGGCTTCAATCTGGAAAAAAGTTCATTTTTGAAATATCAAATGATTTTCCATCTGTTCCACCATTTGCAATACGCTTTTTCTTACTGGTATTATCTCTGTTTTCTCTGAAATATCTCTTTAGTACTCTATACATGTTTAAACTTCCCATATGCTTCCATGAAATGTTTTACTTTATATTCAATTTATAAAGTCAAACCTCTACAAAACATAAAGCATTTGCCTAGATTCATTCTGTGGAAAAAAAAATGGCCTCATTTATATTTCCAGGAAGACTACTGAACACAATGAATAGAAAATTTGATTTAAAGAAACAGAATATTAAACACTTGTGAACTTGCTTAATAAGATGTTAGCCATGTTTGATATTCAATAAGTCATTAAAAAGAAGTGAAGCATGAGCATTTGGTTTGGTGGTTAAGATGCCACTTGACACCCATGTCCCATATCAGAGTGCTAGGGTTCAAGTCCTGCCTGTGCTTTCAATTCCAACTTCATGCTAAAGCAAACCCTAGGAGACAGCAGGTGATGGCTCAAGTGCTTGGATCTCAGCCCCCAACATGGGATACTTGCATTGAGTCCCTGGTCTTCTGCTTTGTCTTAGCCCCAGTCCTAGCAGTTGCAGGCATATGGAGAGTGAGTCAGTGGATGGAAGATCTCCGTTTGTCTTTCTCTCTATGTGTCTCTACTTTTTACATAAATACAATTTTAAAGAGAATTACTGAGACTTAAGCATTGACCTGTAACTTCTGTTTTGGAAAGATGAACAGGAACTGTCTAAAGCCATGGCCTATATATTACATCTTATCAAGATATTTATTATTTGATAAGATACTTTAAAGATTTATTTATTCATTTGAAAGAGAGGGAGACACAGAAATAACCATCCATTTGTTCACTCCTCAAATGGCTGCAACATCCAATGCATGGTCCAGACCAAAGTCAGGAACTTCAAGACCTGTGCCATCTCCCTCTACTTTCTCAGGTACACCAATAGGAAGTGGAATTGGAAGTAGAGTGGATAGGATTTGAACCAGTGCCCATGTAGGATGCCAGCATTGCAGGAGGTGATAATGCTGGAAAGTATTTGGTGAGATTCGACCAATTTTTTACAGATAACCCTACTCAATCCTGAATTTTATGCAGAAGTGCATGGTATCAACCTAATATGAAAATATTTTTAATTTAGAATGTTTATTATTTTCATTTCTTGTTTTATATATTACAATGATGTTTATGAGTGGTGATGGCATGCTGTTATAACTTTAAGAATATAATAATTACAAGTATCAATTATTTTTCTCAAAAAAGATGTCAGGAATAGCATTCTTTATGTTGTATGTTAATGGAATCCTGAATTGTGAACTAAAATGACCAAAAGGGGAAGCAAGGACAAAGTTCTAGAATATGCAAATATCTAAGGCAAAAAAAACCCAAAACTTACTGAATGTAGTTCAGTAGATATAAAAATAAAGTTTCACTTTCTCCTGAAAGTGTTTTTCTTTCAGGAGAGTTTTACTATTTTCTATTGTTAACAACATAATACCATACTCTTAATTATAAAGACAGAGTTTTGGGGCGGGTGTTGCGGCACAGTGGATTAAGTCAACCTGTGATGCCTGCATCCCACATTGGAGTGCCAGTTTGTGAAGCTGTATTGAATTGAGCTGCAATAACCATGGGAGGCACAGATAACTTTCATATGCAGATTTCATTTCCATTGGGTAAATTGACAGGGGCAGGATTGATGGGTCATATAGTAGATCTATTTTTCAGCTTGCTGAGGAATCTTGATGTTTGCTACAATGGTTGTACTAGATTACAGTCATACCAACAGTAGATCAGGGTCTTTATGTTCCATATCCTCACCAGCATTTATTGGCTTTTGATTTCTGTATGAAAGTCATTCTAACTGGGGTGAGGTGAAACCTCTTTGTGGTTTTGATTTGCATTTCCCTGATGTCTAGGGATCCTAAAATTTTTTTTTTTATGTGTCTGTTGGCCATTTGAATTTCCTCTTTTGAAAAATGCCTGTTCAAGTCTTTTGTCCGTTCCTTAATGGATTGTTAGTTTCATTATTGTTGAGTTTCTTGAGCTCTTTATAGATTCTGGATATTAAGCCTTTATCAGTTGCATAGTTTGAAATATTTTCTCTCATTCTGTCAATTGTCTGTTCATTTTGTTGAGTGCTTCTTTTGAAGTACAGCAACTTCTTCACTTGATGTAATCCTGTTTGTCAATTTTTGCTTTTATTGCCTCTTCTTCTGGAGTTTTTTCAAGATGTCTTTGTCTTTGCCAATGCCTTGGAGAATTTTCCCAGTTTTTTCCTTCAGTAATTTAATGGTATCAAGTCATAGATTTAGATCCATGATGTATTTTGAATTGATTTTTTATAAGATATACAGTAGGGGCTCTTGTTTCATACTTTTGTATGCAGAGAAATAATTTTCCCAACACAATTTTTTTGAAGAAAATGTCCTTTCTCCTTGGATTGATTTTAGCTCCTTTGTCAAAGATTAGTTGATTGTAGATTCATGGATTGATTTCTGGGGATTCTATTCTGTTCCATTGGTTTACATGTCTATTTCTGTGCCAGTACCAGGATGTTTTGATTACAACTGCTCTGTAGTATGTCTTGAAAGCTGCTAGTATGATGTCTCCAGCTTTTTTTTTTTTTTTTTAATTTAACATTGCTTTAGCTAATTGGGGTCTCTTATTTTTTTCGTATGAATTTCAGTATCTTTTTTTCTACACCTGAGAAGACTATCTTTGGTATTTTGATTGGGATTGTATTGAATCTGTAAACTGCTTTGTTAGTGTGAATATTTCCATAATATTAATTCTTCGAATCCATGATCATGGAATATTTTTTTTTCCATTTTTTAAAATCTTCCAGGATTTCTGTTTTTTTTTTTTTTTGAGGTGATTGAAGCGGAATTTATTAAAATATACTCTGTTAGCATTCCAATACAAGTAAAGCCAGGAGCACAATGTTGAATAATAAAATTAGCATCCTTATTTGAAAAAAGACAATCCAGATAAGAATCCTAGAATGCACACAAAGAAGTCGAAACGCCCATTACAGTATTTTTGTTTTGTTTTGTTTTTAACTTTTATTTAATGAATATAAATTTCCAAAGTACAGCTTATGGATTACAATGGCTTTCCCTCCCACCATAACTTCCCTCCCACCTGCAACCTTCCCATCTCCTCCCTCTGCCATTCCATTCACATCAAGATTCATTTTCAATTCTCTTTATATACAGAAGATCAATTTAGTATAATAAGTAAAGATTTCAACAGTTTGCACCCACACAGAAACACAAAGTGTAAAGTACTATTTCAGTACTAGTTATAGCATTAATTCACATTGAACAACACATTAAGGACAGAGATCCTACATGAGGAGTAAGTGCACAGTGACTCCTGTTGTTGACTTAACAATTTGGCGCTCTTGTTTATGGCATCAGTAATTTCCCTAGGCTCTAGTCATGAGTTGGCAAGACTATGGAAGCCTTTAGGGTTCACCGACTTTGATCTTATTCTAATAGGGTCATAGTCAAAGTGGAAGTTCTCTCCTCCCTTCAGAGAAAGGTACCGCCTTCTTTGATGGCCTGTTCTTTCCACTGAGATCTCACTTGCAGAGATCTTTCATTTAGGTTTTTTTTTTTTTTTCCAGAGTGTCTTGGCTTTCCATGCCTAAAATACTCTCATAGGCTCTTCAGCCAGGTCTGAATGCCTTAAGGGCTGATTCTGAGGCCAGAGTGCTGTTTAGGATTTCTTTTTTTATTTATTTTTATTTAGTTTTAAACTTTTATTTAGTAAATATAATTTTCCAAAGTACAGTATATGGATTACAATGGCTTCCCCCCCATAACTTCCCTCCCACTGCACCCCTCCCATCTCCCGCTCCCTATCCCATTCCATTCACCTCAAGATTCATTTTTAATTATCTTTATATACAGAAGATCAATTTAGTATATATTAAGTAAAGATGATTCCTTTTTTTAATGTTCTATAATTTTCATCATAGAAATTGTTAACTTCTTTGTTTAAATTTGTTCCAAGGTATTTAAGTTTCTTTGTAGCTACTGTGTGAATGGAAATGATACAGGGGTTCTTTCTCAGCCATGGCATTATCTGTAAATACAAATGCTACTGATACTTATGTGTTGATTTTTATAGCCTGCAACTTTACCAAATGCTCTTATGAGTTCCAATAGTCTATTAGTGGAGTCTACAGTTTCTTATATATATAGAGTGACACCATCTACAAACAGGAATAATATGACTTCCTCCTTTCCAATTTGTATCCCTTTGATTTCTTTCTCCTATCTGATGGCTCTGGCTAAAACTTCCATAACTATATTGAATAGCAATCATGAAAGTAGGCATCCTTGTCTGGTTCTGTGTCTTGGTGGATATCCTTCAATTTTTCATCCATTCTATATTATGCTGGCTTTGTGTGTTTCACATAGTCTTATTTTTCTATTTTTTTTAAAATTTATTTGACACATAGAGTTAGAGAGAGACAGAAGGGTCTTCCTTCCATTGGTTCACCAACCCCCCAAATGGCTGCTACAGCTGGAACTGTGCTGGTCCAAAGCCAGGAGTCAGGTGCTTCCTCCTGGTCTCCCATGTGGGTGCAGGGGCCCAAGCACTTGGTCTATCATCCACTGCCTTCCCGGGCCACAGCAGGGAGCTGGACTGAAGAGGAGCAGCAAGAACTAGAACCGGTGCCCATATGGGATGCCAGCACTGCAGGTGGAGGATTAACCAAGTGAACCATGGCGCCGACCCACATAGTCTTGATATTGTGTTGAAGAATTCTCCATCTCCACCCAATTTAATTAAGGTTTTTATCATGAAAAGATGTTATATTTTATTAAATGCTTTCTCTGCCTCTATTGAGATAATCATGTGGATTTTTTATTCTTCAATTTATGAATCTGATATATCACATTGATATGCAAATGTTGAACTATCCCTGCATACCAAGGATAAATCTGATGTGATATGGGTAGATGATCTTTCTGATATGTTGTTGGATTTGGTGAGCTAGTATTTTGTTGAAAATACTGGCATCTGTGTTATGCAGTGATACTGATCTATGTTCCTTTTTCTTTGTTCTAACTTTTTCTGATTTTGGAACTAAGGTTATGTGGGCCTCATAGAGTCCTAGGCCATTTACATTGTTTTTATTTATTTGAAAGAGTTAGAGAGAGGTAACCAGAGAGACAGAGAGGTATTCCATCCAGTGGTTCACTCTCCAAGTGGCTGCAATGGCTAGAGCTTAGCTGATCTGAGGCCAGGAGTCAGGAGCTTCTTCCATGTGTTCAACATGTGTGCAGGGGTGTCCTTGGGCCATCTTCTACTGCTTTCCCATGCCATACCTAAGAGCTGGATCAGAAGTGGAGCATCCTTGGGACGTGCTCAATCGGACTTGCCCCAAATGGTGGAGTTAGAAATATGCCAGGGGATTCCAATACAATCCCATCAAGATTGCATGTACCAATGCCATCTCACTAGTCCAAGGGATCAATTTCTGTTCACAATTGATGACTCTGATAGGTCTAAGAGTCAAAGGAATCACACAAACAAGACTAGTGTCTGCTAATACTAACTGATAGAATCAAAAAGGGAGAGAACGACCCAACATGGGAAGTGGGATACACAGCAGACTCTCAGAATGGCACATGTCCTAAACAGCACTCTGGCCTCAGAATCAGCCCTTAAGGCATTCAGATCTGGCTGAAGAGCCCATGAGAGTATTTTAGGCAAGGAAAGCCAAGACACTCTGGCAAAAACAAACAAACAAACAAACTAACTAAATAAAAGATCTCTGCGAGTAAGATCCCAGTAGAAAGAATGGGGCCATCAAAGGAGGAGGTACCTTTCTCTGAAGGGAGGAGAGAACTTCCACTTTGACTATGACCTTGTCTAAACATGATCAGAGTCAGCAAACTCAAGAGGCTTCCATAGCCTTGGAAACTCATGACTAGAGCCTAGGGAGATTACTGACACCATAAACAAGAGTGTCAAATTGTTAAGTCAACAACAGGAGTCACTGTGTACTTACTCCTCATGTGGAATCTCTGTCCTTAATGTGTTGTCCAATGTGAAATAATGCTATAACTAGTACTCAATCAGTATTTTACACTTTATGTTCTGTGTGGGTGCAAACTGATGAAATCTTTACTTAATATATACTAAACCTATCTTCTGTATATAAATATAATTGAAAATGAATCTTGATGTGAATGGAATGGGAGAGGGAGTGGGAGATGGGAGGGGTGT
The DNA here is from genome assembly GCF_033115175.1 of Lepus europaeus. Classification (NCBI taxonomy): domain Eukaryota; kingdom Metazoa; phylum Chordata; class Mammalia; order Lagomorpha; family Leporidae; genus Lepus; species Lepus europaeus. The sequence goes on along the minus strand of NC_084832.1, from coordinate 36,507,756 downwards.
GGGTGGGAGGGAAGTTATGAGGGGGGAAGCCATTGTAGTCCATAAACTGTACTTTGGAAAATTATATTTACTAAATAAAAGTTTAAAAAAAAAAAAAAAGAAGTGGAGCATCCAGGACTTGACTGGTGCCCATATGGGATGCTGGCACTGAAGGCCAGGGCTTTAACCTACAGCATGATAGCGCCAGCCCTAAGACCATTTACATTAATGTTACTGTTGATAAGTAACAACATAGCCTTGCCATTTTCCCTGAAACATTCCTGTTGTACTTTTACTAGGAGATTTTCTGCCTTCAGATTGTTTCATTATGATGACTATCTTTTCGTGTTTCTTTGTATAGCACATCCTTAAGAATCATTTGTAAAGCTGGACAAGTGGTGACAAGATATTTAAATTTTTTTTAATGAGAGGTTTTTATTTCACCTTCATTCATAAATGACAGGGTATACTATTCTGAATTAACAGGGTTTTTTTTTTGTTTTGTTTTGTTTTGTTTTGTTTTTAAGACTTGGACTATGTCTCTCCTTTCCTTTCTTTGCTGTAAATTTTCTCATTAGAAACCAACTGTCTAATTGGAGATCCTCTGAAGGTAATCTTGTGCTTATGTCTAGCACATTTTAGAATCTTCTCTTTATATTTTACTGCTGAAAGTTTGACTACAATGTGTTGTGATGAAGGTCTTTTATGGTCATGTGTGTTATAAGTTCTGTGCACTTCCTATTCTTGTATGTCCCTTTCTTTCTTCTAGTTAAGGAAATAATTAAGAAATTATTTCACTGAATAGACCTTCTAATATTTTTCCACACATTCAGAAACTCCTTTGTTAGGTCATTTGAGAGTGTTCCACACATCTTGAACACTATTTTTAATTTTTCAAATTTATTTTTAAAATTTTATTTAATAAATATAAATTTCCAAAATACAACTTTTGAATTATAGTGGCTTTTCCCCCCCCCATTACCTCCCTCCCACACAGAGCCATCCCATCTCCCACTCCCTCTCCCTTCCCATTGTTCATCACAATTCATTTTCAATTATCTTTATATACAGAAGATCAACTTAGTATATACTAAGTAAAGATTTCAACAGACTGCACTCACAAAGACAAACAAAGTATAGAGTACTGTTTGGGTAGAAGTTTTACTGTTAATTCACATAGTACAACACATTAAGGACAGAGGTCCTACATGGGGAGCAAGTGCACAGTGACTCCCGTTGTTGATTTAACAATGGACACTCTTATTTATGCCATCAGTAATCACCGGAGGCTCTTGTCATGAGCTGCCAAGGCCATGGATGCCTCTTGAGTGCACCAAATCTGATCTTGTTTGGACAAGGCCATAGTCAAAGTGGAAGTTCTCTCCTCCCTTCAAAGAAAGGTACTGTCATCTTTGATGGCCCGTTCTTTCTGTTGGGATCTCACTCACAGAGATCTTTCATTTAGGTCATTTTTTTTTTTTTTTTTTTTTTTTTGCCACAGTGTCTTGGCTTTTCATGTCTGCGAAACACTCATGGGCTTTTTAGCTGGGTCTGAATGCCTTAAGGGCTGATTCTGAGGCCAGAGTGCTGTTTAGGGCATTTGCCATTCTATGAGTCTGCTGCATATCCTGCTTCCCATGAAGGATCATTCTCTCTCCTTTTTAATTCTATCAATTATTATTTGCAGACACTGGTCTTATTTATGTAATTCCTTTGACACCTATTCCTATCTTTTTTGATCAGTTATGAACTTAAACTGATCACTTTAACGAGTAAGATGGCATTGGTACATGCCACCTTGATCGGATAGAATTGGAATCCCCTGGCACATTTCTAGCTCTACCATAAGATGTAAGTTGAGTGAGCATGTGCCGAACTGTACATCTCTTCCCTTTCTTATTTCCACTCTTAAATTTAACAGGGATCACTTTTTAGTTAAATTTATACACCTAAGAATAATTTTGTGTTAATTAAAGAGTTCAACCAATGGTATTAAGTAGAACAAAAAAATACTAAAAGGAATAAAATAGTAAGTTAGTCCTTGACAGGACAAATTTATTCATTTTTTGTCTGAGATATTTCTAAAGATTTGTCTGTTAGCTTGGATATTCTTTATTCTGCCTCAGCAAGTCCTTTTTTAAGGATTTCTACTGTATTTTTCATTTGGTACATTGAATTCGTCATTTCTAATATTTGTTTTATTTCATTTCAAAATGAATTTCATGGGAATATTTTTCTTCAATGTCATGTATGGATTATTTTAGCTCATAGATTTGTTTGTATTTGCTTCTAAGTAAGCTTAAGATAATTCTTTTAAATTCCTTTTCAGGCATTTCATCAAGCTCTTTGTCTTCACATTATAATATTGAGGTGTTTTGTTTCTTTGGGAGAGTCATGTTGTCATCTTTGTTCTGGTATTTCTGTTTTTGTATTTTTGCATTTGTGGAAACACTTGTTAGTTTTCCCCACTGATGTGTTTTATTTTTGAGCTATGACTCTGTGGCTTAGTGGAGTATCTCCCACTTAAGAGAATACCCAGAGGTGTGTGCTGGGTGGGCCCAAGTAGCTCTGGTCAGTGCTCAAGGGTAGGGAAGGAATCCAGGGTAACACCCAAGTCGTGGGTGGTAGATCCCTTGTGTTAGCAGGGAGGAGGATATGATCACAACTGTTGGTCTAATCATGACCTCACCTATTCTCTCCAAAGGTGGTCTGTGCTTGGGGTTAGCTCACAGCAGGTACACTCTTCACCCATGCTGCCACATGAACTGCACAAAGGACCTGGGTAGTCCTCACTGTGAGCAAGGAACCCTCTGCAGTGACCACTCCAGACAGTTGGGGAGCTCTGAGTCTCTTGCGGAAGACAGTGATTGCCCATAGACCCAGCTACACCCACACTCTATCGTGCAGTCAAAGAAATCCCAAAGTCACAGCTTGTAAGACTCCCACAGTCGCGGAGTGCACAGGATCACCTCTCAGCCCTGTGAGTTTCAGAGGGGACCAACTATCAATCAAACTATAACAAGGAGTAAGGGAAGGTTACAGTGGAGTGGGAAATACCAAGGTCTGATTAGACCAGTATAAGAGTTTGGAGTTGATCCTGAGAGTTGTGCAAGGCCATCCAAGAGAGCAACAGAGTTTCATAAATCAAAATTATTTTCAAGAATGATTACCTCAGCCTCTGGGTGGAGAGTTATAGATTCATTTATTTAAGTTAACAAATGTTCATTAATCAACTACTCAGTGTCATGCACACAATTTATCCTGGGGATTTATTGATGACCTAGAGGCGGGGTGAGACTGGGAGACAGAGATGCAAAGTGTTCAACAAACAAATATTAATATGCTGAGTGTTACCAGAGAGGATACTTCAAGCTGATATGGGAACTAGACTCAGATGTGGGGGCGCTCCTGAAGGAAGTGGCATTCAGTGAGAGCTCTGGCAGCCTGGCAGTGTCAGAGCAGAGGGTCTGGGGCAACACATCAAGATGGGGGTGACAGGAGGCAGTGGAGTGCTTAGCAGGGTCAGGAAATTTTAACAAAGTCCACTGTGGCTGAGTTGGAGAGCCTGAGGAAAATGGAGATGGTGATAGATGAAGAAGTGTGTGGAGAGTTACGGGAGACTTGAACACGGAAAGGCATTGCGAGTTTTGATCTTTATTCTAAGAATAACAGAAACAGGGAAAATACAAAATCAAATTAGCATTTGTAAAAGATTACTGTAATATCACGTAGGAGTGAGTGAAGGGAGACTAGTTGGGCAGCTAATATGTGACTTCAGAAGTGCATAATGGACAGTGCAATAACATAATAGAAAGAGGTGTACTAAGGCATTTCTATACAGTGCCGCCTCATCCAGTGACTAATACTCCACATGGGCGGCCAATCCTGCTGCCTGTAAAGTGTGAAGCCCATGGTCCCTGTGGCTTTTTGAGAAGCAAAGCTTTGACTCAGATAGAGATTAGTGATGTTTTCACCATGGATGTTAGGCCAGACTTCTTTATACCTTTCTAAAGATCTATTTAATAATAATTCACATCTATTTAATAATAATTCAAATGTTATAAATCACTTCCACCTTCTTTGGAAAATATGATCATTTTATTATGCCCCTGAAATGCTGTACGAAATCCCTAAACAAATAACAATCCATCAATGTTTATTCACAAAGCACTTCATATGTGCTTGACACTGAGCTATAGATCATGCACAAAATAGAAAAACATTACAGACACTTCGGTGTGGGATTTTAAAAAAGTTAGTAGTACAAATGCAAGTCAAATTAAGGAAACACTGAAGATAAGGTAAACCCAGATCTTCAACTCCGTTTGTAGATCAGTTTTCACTGTTTTTAGATCTAAGAGAACCGTGTTGAGTAAACCTTGAAATAAATTTATCTTGTGTTGACTTATTATTTAGAAGTGTTGATTGCCCAAGGGAGAGAATTGTCATTTTGAGAGTGAACTTAGGAAGTTTCTGGTTGCGATTTTCCCAGAAATAGGAACCCAGCTAATTACTGCATCTGCCCAGTGTCATGGCCAGGCCTTCAGTGTTTATGTTTCATTAAAATCGAGTTAGGTAGACAGGACCTTAAAGGCTACAGATCACAGAGATTCCTAATGTTTTTATTTTTTTACTTTTCTCACAGTAGTGGAAGATTCTGCTTAAGGAAAAAATGAACCAACATATATTCCAATCACTTTAATTTCATCAAAACTATCTCTGGTTCCTTTTGTAGTTCTGCCAAACTTTTTCTGATCTACTGAGAACACATTCATTTACCCTTTATGAAAATACCATTTATATTATTATTTATTCTGCTCTACTCTTAGGTCTGTGTGTTCCATGAAGCAAATAAATTCAGGGAGAAAACTGAAGTAAGTTTTTAGTCCCTCAGCTTGTGACATGTTAGACAATATGTCAGTTTAGTTGATTATTCACACTCAATTTTACCTGACTTAAAGTTTATTTTGTAAGTATGTAAAGACACGGTTCAGTTTTCATAGATGAGGAACTATGGGTATACATTTTTGCAATTGTAAATTTTCATGTGAAGAAAAGGTATCTGAACATATATATGGATTTTGGGGTTTTTTTTTTTTTTTGAAAAGTCCAAAACAATTCAAAATATGAATTTCCTTGTGCTTATAGTGGGAATAATGTTAATGGAATAAATTCTTAGAATCAAATAGGATGGCATTTGGGAGAATATGCAAAGTACAAATATATTTGTCATTGATAGCCAATATATGTCTACATGTCCAAGTTTAATTAAATATTATAAAACATGTAAACTGACAAAAATTAGTAAAATTCCATTTCATTCAGTTGGAAGTTTTCCATGTTGAAGTTTAAAAACCTTATCTATTGGCCGGCGCCGTGGCTCACTAGGCTAATCCTCTGCCTTGCAGCGCCGGTACACCGGGTTCTAGTCCCGGTTGGGGCACCGATCCTGTCCCGGTTGCCCCTCTTCCAGGCCAGCTCTCTGCTATGGCCAGGGAGTGCAGTGGATGATGGCCCAAGTCCTTGGGCCCTGCACCCCATGGGAGACCAGGAGAAGCACCTGGCTCCTGCCATTGGATCAGCGCGGTGCGCCGGCCGCAGCGCGCCTACCACGGCGGCCATTGGAGGGTGAACCAACGGCAAAAGGAAGACCTTTCTCTCTGTCTCTCTCTCTCACTGTCCACTCTGCCTGTCAAAAATTTAAAAAAAAAAAACCTTATCTATTAATTTGTAAAAGAATGAATTTTATTAATTTCCTTGTTTTTGATGTCAGTTTTATGATAAATTTCATAAACTAATCTTTTTTTTTTTACATGTGATCCTTTAATTTCTTTAGATGCCTACAATTCCTTTAAACAGTGGTTCCAAGAGACCAATTAGATTTTTCTTTTTTTAAAATTTTATTTAATAAATATAAATTTCCAAAGTACAGCTAACAGATTACAATGGCTTTTCTCCTCCATAACTTCCCTCCCACCCGTAACCCTCCCATCTCCTGCTCCCTCTCCCATTCCATTCGCATCAAGATTCTTTTTTAATTTTCTTTATATACAGAAGATCAATTTAGTATATATTAAATAAAGATTTCAACAGTTTGCACCCACACAGAAACACAAAGTGTAAAATACTGTTTGAGTACTAGTTATAGCATTACTTCACATTGAACAACACATTAAGGACAGAGATCCCACATGAGTAAATACACAGTGACTCCTGTTGTTGACTTAACAAATTGACAGTCTTGTTTATGGTGTTAGTAATCCCCCTAAGCTCTTGTCATGAGTTGCCAAGGCTATAGAAGCCTTTTGAGTTCGCTGACTCCAATCTTATTTAGACAATGTCATAGTCAAAGTGGAAGTTTTCTCCTCTCTTCAGACAAAGGCATCTCCTCCTTTGATGGCCCGTTCTTTCCACTGGGATCTCACTCACAGAGATCTTTCATTTAGGTGTTTTTTTTTTTTGTTTGTTTGTTTTTTTGTTTTTTTTTTTTTTTGCACCAGAGTGTCTTGGCTTTCCATACCTAAAATACTCTCATGGGCTCTTCAGCCAGATCCAAATGCCTTAAGGGCTGATTCTGATTCTGAGGCCAGAGTGTTGTTTAGGACATCTGCCATTCTATGAGTCTGCTGTGTATCCCGCTTCCCATGTTGGATCGTTCTCTCCTTCTTAATTCTATCAGTTAGTATTAGCAGACACTAGTCTTGTTTGTGTGATCCCTTTGACTCTTAGACCTATCAGTGTGATCAATTGTGAGCTGAAACGGATCACTTGGACTAGTGAAATGGCATTGGTACATGCCACCTTGATGGGATTGTATTGGAATCCCCTGGCACATTTCTAACTCTACCATTTGTGGCAAGTCAGCTTGAGCATGTCCCAAATTGCACATCTCCTCCTTCTATTATTCCCACTCTTACATTTAACAGAGATCACTTTTCAGTAAAATTTAAGCACCTAAGAATAATTGTGTGTCAATTAAAGAGTTCAACCAGTAGTATTAAGCTGGACAAAAAAAATACTAAAAGGGATAAAGTATTAAGTTCATCAATAGTCAGGACAAGGAAGGGCTGATCAAGTCACTGTTTCTCATAGTGTCCATGTCACTTCAACAGGTTTCCTTTTTGGTACTCGGATAGTTGTCACCGATCAGGGAGAACCTATGATATTTGTCCCTTTGGGACTGGCTTATTTCACTCAGCATGATGTGTTCCGGATTTCATTGTTTTTTACTGCTGTATAGTATTCTCTAGAGTACATGTCCCATAATTTCTTTATCCAGTCTACTGTTGATGGGCATTTGGGTTGGTTCCAGGTCTTAGCTATTGTGAATTGAGCTGCAATAAACATTAAGGTGCAGACGGCTTTTTTGTTTTCCAATTTAATTTCCTTTGGGTCTATTCCAAGGAGTTGGATGGCTGGGTTGTATGGTAGGGTTATATTCATGTTTCTGAGGAATCTGGTACCAGACAGGGATGCCCACTCTCACCACTGCAATTCAATATAGTTCTGGAAGTTTTAGCCAGAGCCATTAGGCAAGAAAAAGAAATTAAAAGGATACAGATTGGGAAGGAAGAACTCAAACTATCCCTCTTTGCAGACGATATGATTCTTTATTTAGGGGATCCAAAGAACTCTACTAAGAGACTATTGGAACTCATCGAAGAGTTTGGCAAAGTAGCATGATATAAAATCAATGCACAAAAGTCTACAGCCTTTGTATACACAGGCAATGCTACAGCTGAGAAAGAACTTCTAAGATCAATCTCATTCACAATAGCTACAAAAACAATCAAATACCTTGGAATAAACTTAACCAAGGATGTTAAAGATCTCTATGATGAGAATTACAAAATCTTAAAGAAATAGAGGAGGATACCAAAAAATGGAAAAATCTTCCATGCTCATGGATTGAAAGAATCAATATCATCAAAATGTCCATTCTTCCAAAAGCAATTTATAGATTCAACGCAATACCAATCAAAATACCAAAGACATTCTTCTCAGATCTACATGGATTAAAGACCTAAATCTACGACCCGACACCATCAAATTATTAGAGAACATAAACTAATCTTAAAACAGTTTTCTTTTAGAATTTAAGATTTATCTCTTAACTTCAGAAGATGTCAGATTGCTCAATAAATATTTATTGAATAATGAATAAGTAATGAATGTATACCTAGACACAGCAAGAAAACCAGGGTTAAAAGCAAAAATGAAGATATCCTTTGAAAAATTGTATGTATTTAAGATGTAAAATACAATGCTCTGATAATGCATACACACAGTGAAGTGATCACTACAGTTGTGTGGGTTAACATACAAATAGTTTCACATATGTTCTTTTTATGGAAAAGTACAATATGGTCTCAGCAAATTTTCATTATATAATATAGTGTTAGTAGTTGTAATCCTCATGTTGTACATCGTATCTCTAGACTATTCATCTTGCGTATGTGCATCTTTGTGCCTTTTAGCCTCTAGCACCTCATTTCTCTTACAACCTCCAGTCCTTGAAAAATAACCAACAGGTCAGTCCTTATTTCTGTCTATTCTAATTTTTTTCTTAGATTCTACATACAAGTGAGATCATGTGATCTTTTTCTGTGTTCGTTTGACTTATTTCTTTTTTTCAAGATTTTATTTATTTATTTATTTGAAAGAGTTACACAGAGAGGCGAGGCAGAGAGAGAGAGGGAGGGAGGAAGAGAGGAAGGGAGGGAAAGAAGGAGGGAGGGAGGGAGGAAGGGAGGACTTCCATCTGATGGTTCACTCCCCAATTGGCCGCAATGGCTGGAGCTGCGCAGATCCAAAGCCAGGAGCCAGGAGTTTCTTCTGGGTCTCCCACGCGGGTGCAGGGGCCCAAGGACTTGGGACATCTTCTATTTCTTTCCTAGGCAATAGCAGAGAGCTGGATTGGAAGAGGAGCAGCCAGGACTTAAACTGGCGCCCATATGGGATGCCGGTGCTTCAGGCCAGGGCTTTAACCAACTGCACCACAGCACAGGCCCCTGTTTGACTTATTTCAGTTAATATAATGCCCTGTGGTTTCATACATGTTGCTTAAAATGGCAAGATCTCTTTTTTGAAGGCTGAAATGTGTGTGTGTGTGTGTGTGTTATACATTGCATTGCCCATTCATCTGTCAATGGATTCTTAGATTGTTGATGTATTGGCTGGTGTGAATGATGCTGCATTGAACTTGGGGATTACATATTCCCATGAGGTTTTGATTTCATTTTCTTTGGGTATATACCCAGAAGTAGTGCTGTTTCATATGGTACTTTTGATATTAATTTTTTCAGGAACTTCTATATTGTCTTTCTTAGTGGCTACACAGACCTGGGTTCCTTGCACAGTATGCTAGGATTCCATTTTCTTGACACTCTTATCAATACTTGTTATCTCTATTCATTTTGATAGCACATTAACATGTGTGAGGTATCTCGTTGTGGAATGGACTTATATTTTCCTGATGATGAGTGATGTTGAGTACCTTTTTATATGTCTGCCAGTCATTTTTATGTCTTCTTTTGAGAAATCAAAATTCAGGGACCTCACGTTTTTAAATGGAGTTATGTTTTTATAATTCAGTTGTGTGAGTTCCTTATATTTTTTGGATATTACCCTCTTTCCCACTATATGGCTCACTAATATTTCCTCCAAAGTCAATGGCTGCCTTTTGGCCCTATTTATTGTTTCCAGTGCCATGCAGAATTTCTTAGTTTGATACAGTCCCAGTTGCCTGTTTTTACTTTTGTTTCCTATTATTTTCATGTCATAATCAAAAAATTGTTGCCAAGACCAATCTCAAGGGGTTTTCCCCTTTGTATCTTCTAGGAATTTTACAGTTTCTGGTCATATATTTAAATCTTTAAGGCACTTTGAATTGATTTTTGTGTAGCGTATATATTAGGAGTTCAATTTCATTCTTTTGCATAAGGATGCCCAGTTTCCCCAACACCACTTAAAAATCCTTTCCCCATTGTGTGTTCTTGGTTCCCGTGCCAAAGATTAGTTCACCATACACGGGTTTATTTCTGGGCTCTTTATTACATGTGACTGCATGCCTTAATCATACTATTTTTGATAACTATTGCTTTTTAAATGAATTATGGTTTTATTTTTATTTTTTGAAGAGTAAGGCAGGGAGACATACACTCACACACCCACACAGCCTCCCCTCCCCACACATACAGATCTTTATTCTGCTGGTTCACTCCCCATGTTCCACATAAACAGGGACTGAGCCAGGCTGAAGTAAGGATCTGGAAATTCAGTCTAGGTGTCCCAAATGAGTGGCAGAGAGGCAAGTACCGAGCCAACACCTGCCTTCCAGGGTACACATTAGAAGGGAGATAAGATGGAGAACAGAGCCGAGAATCGAACCCCAATACTCTAATGTGGGATGTGAGCATCATAGGTGCCATCATAATTGCTGTACCAAATGACCAACCCAGATTACTATTGCTTAGTAATAAAATTTGAGATTGGGAATTATGACACTGCCAACTTTAGTATTCCTTCTCAAGATTATTTTGGCCTTCTGTGGTTCCATACAAATTTTAGATTTTGCTTGTGTATTTGTGAAAAATGTGCTTGAATTTTGATAGGGATTGCAATCAGTCTTTATGTTGCTTTAGGTTGTATGAAATATCCCCTATCTGCTTGGAGAAACTAACAGTTGTAACAGTAGTTGTCACAAAATTTGTTGTTACAACACTTGTTGTTACAACACTTGTTGTTATAACACTTGTTACAACAAACAGTTGTGACATACAAATATATTTTGGGATCCATGTTTAGTTTTTTTATAATATGTATTTTGCATAAACCTTTAGGAGACTTTTGTGGATGCATGAGTTTGAAAATTTTTGTACCAAGATGAACAGATTTTTATTTTACACAAAATTTTTGAAATGTCCTCATATAATATTATACATAAATGTGTATGATATGTAAACCAGCAATTATGATTGACAGTGGTAAATGATACTTTGGAAAATATTTAAAATGTACAGTGATTACCCAAGGACAATGAGAAGACCCTTGTGTTATAGAATTATAGGATATATTTAGAGCTTTCATTTCAGCTAAGTTTTATTAGTTGAACTGTTTCTGTCAAAAATTCATATGTTGAGGGTGCCAGTGCTGTGGCTCACTGGGTTAACGCTCTGGCCTGAATCACTGGCAACCCATATGGGCACTGGTTCTAGTCCCAGCTGCTCCTCTTCCGATCCAGCTCTCTGGTATGGCCTAGAAAAGCAGTAAAAGATGGCCCAAGTCCTTGGGCCCCTGCACCCAAGTGGGAGACCCAGAAGAAACTCCAGGCTCCTGGCTTTGGATCAGCGCAGCTCCAGCCATTTCAGCCTATTGGGGAGTTAACCATTAGATGGAAGACATCTCTCTCTCTCTCTCTCTCTCTGTCTCTCTCTCTCTCTCTCTCTGCCTTTCTTCTCTCTGTGTAACTCTGACTTACAAGTTTTTTAAAAGATTTATTTATTTGAATGTTGAAAACCTAACCTCCAGTGTGCTGGGATGTGGCTTGTTTTGGAGATAGATATTTTGCACAGGTAATATAGGTAACCTAGAATCAGTAGGGTGGGACCTATCCCAATTTTACTAGTGTCTTTATACAAAGGGAAGTTTGAACACAGACACCTGTACAAGGAGAACAGCATTTACACTTCTCAAATCCTGAAGAATAAGAAAATAAATTTCTGCCATTTAAGCCACTCAACTTGCGATAACTTGTTACAGTATCACAAGAAAATTACAGTTTTAGAAATTTAGAAGAATAATTAGAATTCATTGACACTGTAAAGGAAGGAAACTGGGTGAGGTGTTGAGGGCTAGCATCTGGGCAAAGACAAACTGGGTTAAATAGCGGGGCCGGGTTATACAATCACAAGTAAGTTAGTGTGGAAAAATAGGGGATTTGAAGAAAACATCAGGAAAACAGAAACCATAGAAAGATGTGAGCAGTCACCCTGTGAAAGTATTTGGTGCCATGGGTTTGGATGTAGATGCTATTATAAAAGCAAATGAAAACCACTGGAAGCTTTTAAGGAGAAGGAACTTATGAAATGAATGTTTTAGAAAGGCTACTAATGTTTTTTAGTTCTGGGAAACATGGTTTTCAGGGATTAGACAGGAGATCCAGAGTCATTCAGGAATATATTATGATAGTAAGATGAAAAATGATGGGCAGTCTGCAACAACATAAGAGATTCGGGAGACAGAGGGGATCAGGATCCCAAATTGGCAATCAATAGATGAGCAATAGAAAAGGCAAGAGAATACAGATTTTTAGTGTAACAAAGGAGAAGGCATGATGATGATATTTCAGAAGAACTAAAAGACTTTTTTTTTTTTCTCCCAAAAGAAATATACATGACCTCAACGAAGTTGTGAATTGTTCTTGGCTATTGTTCCATTTACCTTGGGCATTTTATTGCATGGTGATTTGGAAAGCGCTTGATGGACACTGTTGCCCATTCAAGCGCCATAAACTGTCTGCCAGCAATTCCATAAACCGGAGCATTTTCATTATATTTTATCATGTACATCACAGATACATATTCATTCTGATGGCAAACAAATGTTTCTGTGTAAGAAACCAATTTTAAAAACTGTTGAATTTTTAGTGTATGATAAAATTCCTCTGGTACATTGCAAAAAGTTTTGCTGTAAAACATTAATGTTTTTTCTCTGAGTTACAGAATACAAATCTTCCAGTCCTGTTAGTAGAAAACAACCTTCTCATAAACTACTCATTTGATTCTTTTTTCTTTAACTTTCAAAATGTGTTATTTGAACTTTGAAAAAACGGGCCATGGGGCTATTTTAGAAAGAAATTAAGAATTTTCCCATTACAGAAAAATTGCAAGGTACCCAAAGGATACTTTTATTTTTTTTTAATCTCTTTGGCTGCTAGGTACAATAGCTTGACAAATTGAGTGTCCTCTTTTTCCATTCAAACCAAGCAGCGCATACAGTTTGCATTTGCATTATGTGTTTTGTGCAGACACTGCTGCTTTCACTGAGGATCTATAGTGAGATGTGTCCTTCATGTCTTTCTGTGGTAGAAATTCCTTCTCAAAAGCCCATCTGTGTTCTTCCCTAAGGACCGTCATCCAGGTTAGCCTGTGCTCTATCCTTGCCAAAGAACCTTTGTTCTTCCTCTAAGATGTTCTCTCAGACTTCTTGCTTCTGTTGGTTATAGTTTCACTTGGAAACCATCCCCTCCAGGAACCCATGCTTGGGCCTAATGCCTCCCACATTTTGTACCACATGATACTTATGAATGTCATTTCATTTGGTTCTAATTAACTGAAGTCACCTAAACAAGGTATGAGTGTTGAGGGGGGTCATCTCGTGTCACAGCACTGTCCCCTTTAACCCATCTTCCACATAAGTCTGCTAGGGACAAAGCCTTTTTGTTTGCTCTGAGAATACTTGCATCAACCTTCCACTCAGAGAGGATAGTTGGACTGAATGTGGAATTTGTGGTTGACTTACTTCCATTCTGCACACGAAAAACATAGGTTCAGGAAATGTGTCAGTGATCCCTGGATTCTTTGATGACCCTTTGTTTGTCTTTAGTTTCAAAAGTTTCATTATGCTGTATCCTGATGTAGATTTCCTAAACTTTGTGACTCTGTGGATTTGTGCCTTTTGCCAATTTTGACAAATTTCAGCTTTAATTTTTTTTTTTTTTTGACAGGCAGAGTGGATAGTGAGAGAGAGACAGAGAGAAAGGTCTTCCTTTTGCCGTTGGTTCACCCTCCAATGGCCGCCGCGGTAGCGCGCTGCGGCCGGCGCACCGCGCTGATCCGATGGCAGGAGCCAGGTGCTTATCCTGGTCTCCCATGGGGTGCAGGGCCCAAGCACTTGGGCCATCCTCCACGGCACTCCCGGGCCACAGCAGAGAGCTGGCCTGGAAGAGGGGCAACCGGGACAGGATCGGTGCCCCGACCGGGACTAGAACCCGGTGTGCCGGCGCTGCAAGGCGGAGGATTAGCCTAGTGAGCCGCGGCGCCGGCCTATCAGCTTTAATTTTTTTCAAGTACATTTTCATCCCATCTAAGTTCTCTTTTCAGTAGGACTCCAGGATAAAAATGGTCGACCATTTGTTATTGTCTCACAGGTCCCTGGGGATCTCGTGTTTTTTTTTTTTTTTTTTTTTTTTTTTTTTTTTTTTTTTTTTTCCTTTCCAGCTTATATTCTCTTTTGTTCAGATTGGATGAATTCTATTGTTCTGTTCACAAACTCAGAATCTATCCTGTCATCTCCATTCTGCTACTGAGCACATCCACTGTTTCTCTGGTTGTACTTACTGCGCTTTTCCATTCGCTAATTTCCGTTTGCTTCTTTGTTGTAAGTTCTGTTTCTTTCTTGCAATTTTCTGTACTTCTCATTCCAGGGGGTTCTTAATTATTTGTTGAGGCATTTTGTGATGACTGCCTTAAAATCGTTATAATTCTGGCTTCTTCTTCATCTCTGTGTTAGCATCAGTTGATGAACTTTTCTCATTCAAGGCTTGATTTCCCTGGTTCTTGATGAATTGTTTTTGTTTTTTCTTTAGCCCAGAATACTTTGGCTATTAGGAAATTCTTAGTGCCATTTAATCTATATTCTTTTAGCAGACAGATATCCTGTTTATGTTGGGCGTGCAGGTCCTGGCCTACTTTCGTGATCCCAGTTGCAGTGTCATTTTAGAGCTTATGTGGTGTTTTCTTGGTCTGTTTGGATTGTGTCATACCAGCAGAACCCATACTAGTCTCTGTTTATGCCACCTGAGGAGTAAGAGGAGTTCTTCAAAGCCAGACTTCTTGTTCCTGCAGAGGAGTGAAGGGATTCTCAGGTCCATGGGATTAAGAAGTGCTTCCTGAACTGGGAGCTTGTGGGGGGTTCTTGCTTCCTTTGAGAAAGAATGGATTTCTCAGCAGGGTGATTGTGAGTCCCTGTGTTTACTCCCCACAACTGCATGGCCTCTTCCCTTGGGAAGGTGAATCTCGGGCTTGAAGGAGAGATGAGCACCTGCTGGGCTCCTCCTGGGATAGGCACTTGGGACAGAATCCACCTTGCCAGTGGCCATTATCAGTCACTCAAACTTGTGGTTTGAGTGCAGACACAAGACTAATGAAAGAGCAGAGTTCCTCCTGTGGCTTTGGATTCTTAGTGGGATTTCCCTTGCCAGTTATACTGGATTCACCTGGTGTTATCAGAGGTGCTCCATGCTAGTATGAGGTGGAGTGAATGTATGTGATCTGCTGCTCTTGCTAGATTTGAAATCAGGAGGCCTAGATCCTCTCTACTGTCTGGGGTTATGAGCCACTCTGCTGCTGTTCTGTCTCTCTAGGCCAATGGTACACAGTACAACTCACTTAGAATCAGTATACCTTACTCTTCCTTGCACGTCAACGTGGCTGTTTATTTCCAGGGTTCATAGTTAAAGTTAGGAGGAAAAGGGAGAGTAAGTCTTTCTCCATTTGGTTAAGACAAGAAACTCCATTACGTACACATTTAAACCCAGAAGTTGGTGACTGAATTTGGTGGATCCTTACCCATATACTGTTCTACTTGAGATTATGTACAGAAAGTTTCCAGAATTACTTAAGTAAGGCTGGACTTAGACAGGGAGTAATTAATCTTTCTACATGCCAGCTGTTGCCCTCACATAGCCACATTTTATCACCTGCAACAGTGTACAGTAAGTAAAGGTTTGTGACACCCAGGTTGTGTATTGGGATCTGGGAAAGTGTAGGTGTTGCAGTATGGTGCATCCTGACTTTCCTGTCTGTCTGCTCATCTCTGTAGATCAGGACAATTTATACGATTTACCCACAACCACAGATAAAAACTGTAGCAACTGAGGAGTTCATTCAACATCTTTATTTTTAGTTAGGAAGAAGAGAGGTTTATTTAATTGATGGTTTCTGAGGTTCAGGGTCATGGTGCCTGCATTGGCTCAATTCAGGTGGGGTCCTCACTGATTCACATCTTGGCAGATAGCATGGTCAAAGCACATGTGAGAGCAATGGATCATATCTCAAACAGGAAGCAGGAAAACTCAACATCATTTGTGGATGAGAAAAATTGAGCTCCGAAGAGCTTTATTAAGTTTTTCCAAGTAATAGAGCCAAACAGTGGGAGAGCAGGATTAGAGACCAGATTTTATGACTTCTACTTAGTGCTCTTCTTATTTCACCATGGAAATAAAAAATAATGGTAATTTAATGCAGTTTTAATTTAAAACCAAATGAAGTATTCCCTCACATTTCCCCCTCACATTTGATTTTCCTATATATTTGTTTCTCTTGTGTCCTATAAAAATCACATTTACTTTGTTGTTTATGAGCCATGCATAAATAACAAAATTTTTAAATGATGCCAGTATCCATTCATTTTGTAAGATTTTTCAAGTGTACCCTATATCCCAGGCATTGGGATGGATGAAAACGTTTTAGAGGGATGTCAGAGGAAATTCAGGATTCCTGCCCAGCCTCTACCACTCATGCCATGCTGTTTTCAATCTAATGAGAGAAACATGTTTAAACCCACTATAAGGCAAGACATCGTGAATTAATTGCTTAAAATGAGGCTTAAAGTCTTTTTTTTTAAAAAAAGATTTATTTATTTATTTGAAAATCAGAGTTACATAGGGAGAGGAAGAGAGGGAGAGACAGAGGTCCTCCATCTCTGGTTCACCCCCAAATGCTGCAGTGGCCAGAGCTGAGCTGATCTGAAGCCAGGAGCTTCTTCTGGGTCTCCCACTCTGGTGCAGGGCCCCAAGGAGTTGGGCCATCTTCCACTGCTTTCCCAGGCCATAGCAGAGAGTTGGATTGGAAGTGGAGCTGCTGGGTCTTGAACTGGTGCCTATATGGGATGCCGGCACTGCAGATGGTGGCTTTACCTGCTACGCCACAGCACCAACCCCAAGTCTTGACAAAGAGAATTTGAAAGAGTGGTTAAATCTGACAAGGCAGAATAGAGAAGACAGTTTCAGATAAAATCTACAAGTTGACTAAGAGATAAAAAAAATTTAGAGTACATCAAAGGCAGCAAGGAACCCTCCTTTCCACTGATTTGTAAGTGTTGGAACATGGAGCCATACTCTGCTTTAGACCCGTGGGTTTTTAACCAGAAGTGATCATCTTCCTATCAACAACCTTCAAAAGTGTATCATCTTCTTTTGCTTTAGTAATATTCACAGCCTCTTGATTTAGAAGCTGTGCGGCCTGCCTGAATGTAACTTACACTTCTCTGTTTGCGTCTCATTCAGATGACACCAAACCTTGCACCTCTATGAAATATTTCTTCATATCAGCATTCTTCCCCCATCTCCAGACCTGAGACCCTTACGATTGTTAATATAAAAAATGATATAGTCACTACTCACATAGTTTCTTTGACTCAAAATTCTCACTTTTCCAGAAATCTTTTTCTGCTTATGCGGGCTTATTGTTGTAAAATAAACAATATTATGTCATGTTCCTCATCAAATGTTTCGTTAGTTTTTTTTTTTCATTTATTCAACAGATATGTAGTTTACCAGGACATACCAGGCACTGTGTAGTAACTGTCTAGTGAGTAAAATTGTAGTATCCTGACCAGTCTATCATCTGGCCACTGATCCCTTCCCATGCTCTAGATTCCATATCAGCTGACTTCTGGACTTTGTTTTCTTGTTTTCTCCTGGCCCTAATTTCCAGGAGTCTCTGCTAATATATGTACTCATGTCTTGTCATTTAAAAATAGCTTCTATGTTTAAACACACAGACACACACACACACACACACTTCCCTAGTTTTATTGCCAACTATTTTAGAAATTACTCTTCTTTTTCTTGTTTATCCCATACAACCTCCTGGATTTCTAAACCCCTTAGCCCTGTATAGGTTTTCCATAAGCCATGTGACATAGACACATTTGCATTTTATTAAAATGTACAACTGTATCAAAACAACTAGGGTGAAGAAAGGGAGATGCCATGTGGACAGTCAACTTAGGCAACTACTGCAAATGGCAAGATACATCTCCAGGCAAGCGATGATTGTGTTGTGAATTTGGGCAGTAGCCAGGGGATAGAGAGTATGGATTTACAAGATTTGTTAAAGACACAGTCCAAGGAAATGTACAATTGCCAGCTTATTGGAGAAAAAGGAATATTTATAAAAACTGGTGTGAGCAAATTCAATTACTGCAATACAAAGCCTAGACAAATTAGCATGTTCAACTTGGATATTTATAATGTACACTCACTTAACATTTTTTATATAATGTGAATAAATTTCATATATACAGATATAAGAGGATAATGATACTTCCCACTCTCCTTTCTCCTTCATTTCTTATTTTTTCTTTTAATTTTTACAATGATGTACCTTCAGGTTTTTTTTTTAAGATTTATTTATTTGAAAGAGTTTCAGGGGCTGGTGATGTGGCGCAGTAGGTAATCCTCTGCCTGCGGCATCAGCATCCCGTATGAGCACCGGTTTTAGTACCGGCTGCTCCTCTTCCAATCCAGCTCTCTGCTGTGGCCTGGGAAAGCAGTGGAAGATGGCCCAAGTCCTTGGGCCCCTGCACCCACATGGGAGACTGGGAGGAGACACCTGGCTCCTGGCTTTGGATTGGCAGAGCTCTGGCCATTGCAGCCATTTGGGGAGTGAACCAATGGATGGAAGACCTTTCTGTTTCTCCCTCTCACTGTCTATAACTCTATCTGTCAAATAAATAAAAACTTAAAAAATAAAAGAGAGGGAGAAGTTTTCCATCCACTGTTTTTTTGCTCCCCAAATGGCCACAATGACCAGGGTTTGGCCAGGCCAAAGCCAGGAGATTTCTCCAGGTCTCCCATTTGGGTGCAAGTGCCTAAGTACTTGGGACATGTTCCGCCATTTCCCAGGTGCATTAGCAGGGAGCCATATCAGAAGAAGAGAAGCTGGGATATGAACTGGTACCCATTTGGGATGCTAGTGTCACAGCAGGTGACTTTGACCACTATGCCACAACACTGGCCCCACAGTTTATTTTATAGTCACATGCTGAACCCTCCACCAAATAAAGAATTCAAAAAGTATCAAGTAGAAAAACCACTGTTCTTTAAGAGTATAGACAATGATTATAAACAAAAACAAAATCTTAAAATGCCAATTTTGCTCATATCCATTACAATATTTTGTACTCTGTATATTAGTTACCACAACTATGTATTGTTAGTATGCATGTGAGGTATTCGAAGGGTGATGTTGTGTAATACAATGTGTATTTGTGTACCTGAAACTTGAGGGTAGGGGGAGGGCTGTGTGATTTAAAATATTACCACAAATTCTAGCCATGCTCTTTGGTAGCACCAACTGTTAACATTCCTTAGCCTGGCCCTGATTTGGTCCTTAGGATGTCAGTAACCATGATGCCAGCAGAGGTTTGAAAGGGACATGTACACTCAGACTGCCCCCTTGCTACTCTTGAGGACCTTGCAGTTAGCCAATGTATGATGAAACCCAGATGAACCTGCTGGAGGGTGATCCGCCAGTCTAATTATCCCATTGTCCTGGGCCACATCATTGCAAATAAGGCAATCCTAGTTCATCCTCCCCACTGTGTGTCATTGTGACAGCACACATAAGCCCATCAGAATAAGCTGAACTGCTCCTATCAAAACTACTCAATGCTCCTACACAATTCCAAACTGAATAAACTTTATATCCACAGATGTTTAAGGATGTTTAAATACTAGGATGAAGAGTTAAGTTATTTGACTTGGAAAGCTTAAAGCCATCGGTGATTTAAAAAGAAGAGTTAAAGTATTTCCTCAAAACTATTCTATTAATTGGCAGCACTGGAAGAAACTCAAGGGAATCTAAATTACATATTTCTGAGGTGGGCATTTGCTATAGAGGTTTTCCTACCATTTGTGATGCAGGCATCCCACATTGGTCTAAGTCCTGACTCTGCTTCTGATTCCAGCTCCCAGCTACGCATACACTAGGCTCATGTAGTTGGGTCCTTACTTACCTATAGGTTGAGTTCCAGGCTCCTGGCTTCAGCTGTTGGTGCCATTTGAGAAGTGAACAGTAGATGGAAGATATTTCTCTCTCTCCTCCTCCTCCCCCTCCCTCCTCCCCCTCTCTCCTCCCCCTCCTCCTCTCCCTCTCTCTCCTCCCCCCTCCTTCTCTCCTTCCCTCCCTCCCTCCCACCTATTTTTTCTCCTCTATCCTTTTCTTTCAATGTGATATTACCTGCCTTGATCTTCTAAATGGTAATTCTATACTTTATTCCTGTTCTATGAGCAGCCAGAAAAATTTATATTTTTCAGATAAAATGTGCAAAGTATTTCAAAATTAGCTATAATTGACCTTATCATTTTAGTTTTTTTCTGAAACATCATGTTCATACAATTTTGGATTGGCCAAAACAACAGATTATTATGGTTAGGAAAATGATATTTCATTACAGTTCTTTATACATTTTTATTTTAATGGAAGTATGTAAAAGCACACGTGAAAAAATGAGGGTAATAGTGGTTTTTGCAATGCTATATGCCTTTAACTGTATAGTACTATGTTTGTAATTCTTGACCATATATTTTTCCATTTTTCTATTTGTGATCTAAAGTATTCATGAATGCTCCAGTTAAAGTATATTTTAAGCTAATATAATAGATGAACTAATAAGTGTCTTGCTATGGTGTCAACCCATATGGAACCTCAGGTGTGATTTGCATATTTTACCTTGGGGAAGTTAATACATTCCCCTTGGTGCTGTGATAATTTACACGTTTGATTTTTTTTTAAAGATATATTTATTTATTTGAGAGGCAGAGTTACAGACACAGAGATCTTCATTATACTGGTTCACTCCCTAAATGGCTTCAACAGTTGGAGCTGGGCCAATCTGAAGCCAGGAGCCAGGATCTTCTTCCAGTTCTCCCACTTGAGTGCAGGAGCCCAAGCACTTGGGCCATCTTCTGCTGCTTTCCCAGGCCATAGGAGAGAGCTGGATCTGAAGTGGAGCAGCTGGGACTGAAATTGGTGTCCATGTGGGATGCTGGTACTGCAGGAAGAGGCTTAACCTACTATGCCACAGTGCCAGCCCCCACACATTTAGTTCTTAAAACAAATTTATTATCTTACAGTTCTGGAGGCTAGAAGTACAGTTTGAGTCTCAGACTGTATCTGAGTCTTCAGGCTACTGTGAAAAAATACCAGATTGTGTACCTTAAACAGAGGAAATTTTTTAAAGATTTATTTATTTATTTGAAAGGCAGAATTACAGAGAGGCAAAGGCAGAGAGAAAGAGAGAGGGTTTTCCATCTGCCAGTTCACTCCTCAGATGGCCACAACAGCTGGAGCTGCGCTGATCCAAAGCCAGGAGCCAGGAGCTTCTGCCAGGTCTCCCATGTGGGTGCAGGGCCCAAGGAGTTGGGCCATCTTCCACTGCTTTCCCAGGCCATAGCAGAGAGCTGGATTGGAAGTGGACCAGCCAGATCTCAAACTGGTTCCCATATGGGATGCTGGCACTTCAGGTGGCGGCTTTACCTGCTATACTGTAGCACCGGTCCCAGCAATTTCTTTTCTCACAGTTTTGGAGGGTAGAAATTTCAAAATCAGGGTTCTGGCCAATTTGGCATCTATTTAGTGCTCTA
Organism: Lepus europaeus; assembly: GCF_033115175.1. Classification (NCBI taxonomy): domain Eukaryota; kingdom Metazoa; phylum Chordata; class Mammalia; order Lagomorpha; family Leporidae; genus Lepus; species Lepus europaeus. Next base: position 36,486,125 of record NC_084832.1, on the reverse strand, counting down.
TCCTTGGCTTAATGATGACCTTTTTCTTTCTTTCTTAATTTTTTTTATTTGACAGAGTTAGAGACAGAGAGAAAGGTCTTCCTTCCGTTGGTTCACTCCCCAAATGGCCGCCATGGCCGGCGCTGCACTGTTCTGAAGCCAGGAGCCAGGTGCATCCTCCTGGTCTCCTATGCTTTTGCGGGGGCCCAAGCACTTGGACTATCCTCCACTGCCTTCCCGGGCCACAGCAGATAGCTGGATTGGAAGAGGAGCAACTGGGACTAGAACCCTGTGCCCATATGGGGTGCTGGTGCTGCAGACAGAGGATTAACCAAGTGAGACACAGCACCAACCCGGATGATGACCTTTCTCACACTGGATATGTGTGTGTGTATGTGTGTGTAGGGGGGGTTCTGTTTGTGTGTCATCGTCTTACAAGGGCATCAGCCCTATCAGCCCTATTAGATGACAGCCCCACATGTATGACCTCATTTAACCTTTATCACGTCCTCACAGGACCTGTCCCCAAATACAGTCACATTAGGGGTTAGGACTTCCACATAAGAATTTTGAGAGAACATAAGCATTCAGTTCTCAGGACCAGTCCCTTCTGTGCACTCTAGGGAGGAATCTGTTCCCTTGGGTCCATGGTCCGCTTGCATCTTAACAGCTTGGGGCTGCTGTAACAAAATACTACAAAACGAGAGGCTTAACATAATAGACATTCATTGTTTCATACTCCTGGAAGCCAGAATTCTGAAGTCAAGACGTCAACAGGGTTGATTCCTTCTGAAGACTGCCAGGGAAAAATCTATCCATGCTTCTCCTTTGACTTCTGGGTTGCTTGTCAGCAGTATTTGCTCTTCCTTGGTGTGCATATACATCCCTGCAGACCTCCATCTTCACATAGTTTCACCCCTGTGACTCTTCATATCACGTTTCCTCTGTGCATCTGTCTCTGTACCCCATTTCCCATTTTTTATAGCAGTCATACTAGATTGTAACCCTCTATAACAACCTCATTTTAACTTGTTATTGTTTTAAGACCCTATGCCCAGGCCAGCGTTTGGCTAAGCTGCTGCCTGTGACTCCAGCATTCCATAGTTTGCATATTGAAGTGCTGGCTGGAGTCCTGCATCCTCTGCTACTGATTGTCTTTCTGCTAATGCACCTAGAAAGGCAGTGGAAGATGGCCCATGTCCTTGTCACCCTGACTCCAGTGTGAGATACCTGGCTTCAGCCTGCTCAGGCTGAGTGAGCAAGCAGAGGAAAGCTCCAAGCGCTCACTCTCTCTTCCCCCTCTCCCTTTCAAATAAATTTATTAATAATAAGCAAATCTATTTGTAAGGCCCTTTGTCTGAATAAGATCATATTTTGAGATACTGGGGATTAGGACTTCAGTACATGTTTCGGGGGGACACAGTCTATAGCAGTGAGCTGTGACTAGTCAAAGTGCTTTTCACACTCATTGCATCATTCTCCTTTTCTGCCTCCCTCTTCTACTTCGAGGGACCTTTGTTATCACAACAGATCCACACAGATCGTCCATGATGCGGGGTAATCGCCCTGTTTTGAGACCAGCTGATAAGCAACTGTAATTTTGTCTACTACCTAAATTCCCTTTGCCTTGAAAAGCAATACATTCTCAGGTTTCAGGAATTAGGATGACGAGATCTTAAGAGGCTCATTATTCTGCCTCCAAACAGAAATTGTTATTTATCAAAACTCTCCAGGAGCATTAGATCAGACTTGGAGAAATAGTTAGAAAATCTAACTACAGGAATGTGCATTTATAAGGCCACAAAAGCATGGGCAATAAGATCAAAACTAGATAAATGGGATATTAACAAGCTAAAAATAATCTGCTTGACAAAGGAAACAGCCAACAGAATTGAGACAGTGTAAGAATGAGAGAAAATATTTGCAAATTATACATTGATAAAGGAACTGAAAAGTTTAATAACGAGACAGTTAAGACATGAACAACTAAAAATAGATGTTTTTCAAAAAGAAGAGACATGAAAGGGCAACAGACACATGGAAAAGATGGTCAATGTCTTTAGCTATCCAGGTGTAAATCAAAACCACAATGAGGTGTCATCTCACTCCAATTAGAATGGCTGTTATCAAAAAGGATGCAAAATAACCAATTCTGGAAAAGATAGAGAAAGGGGTACACTAATGTACTGTTGGTGGGAATACAAATTAGTACTTCCAATGTGGAGAATGGTGTGAAATTTCCTCAAAACACTAAAATTAGGTCTAATATATGACCCAGCTATCTCATTTCTGTGTATATATTGAATGTAAGTGACATCAGCATTCGAAAGAGATACCTCACTCCCACATTTATTGCAGCACCTGAAGACCAAACTATAAACAGTCTCCAGATGTAATCGATTTTTAAACCTAAGTGTTTGAAGATAGAATTTCAATCAAATGATAATTCTAAACTTCTGAAAGGATGCACATTTGTTTGCTAAAGAGTTTTCTGCCCTTCCATATTGGTTGGTGTTTTTTCTAAATTGCCTCTATAACTTTTCATTTAAATAAGTTATTTGTGGTGGGCTTTGTGACACAATGAGCTAAGCTTCCAGTTGGGTTGTGCACATGTCATATTGGAGTTCCATTTCAAGTCCTGGTTTCTTTGCACTGATCCAACTTTCCACCATTGCATCCTGAGAGGCAGAATGTGATGGCTAAATGTTGGGGACCCTGCAACCTATGTGAGAGACCCAGCTGGAGTTTCAGGCTATTGGCATTGGCCTTGTCCAGGCTTGGCTGTTGTGGGATTTGGGGAGTAAACCAGTAGACAGAAAATATCCTCTCTCTCTCTTTTTGTCTTTCAAGGTGAAAATAAACAAACATTACAATGTAAATGATACAGTATGAATTTTGGCATTTGTTTAACTGCCTTGTGAGGTAGAAAGCTCTCCTTTCAATACATTAAAATACCTAAACTTCAGGCCTCTTCTGTCAGTGTATACTCAACATACTTACCATTCTACTTTAATGAAAAATCTCAGCTGAGAGGTGAGATTTAGCCTGGTGATTAAAATGCTGATTAAGACACCAGCAACCCACACTGAATGGCCCAATCTCCGTCTCTGACTGAGACTCTAGCTTCCTGCTAATGCAGGCCCAGAGAGGCAGTGGCCGTGGCTCAAGTCATTGACTTCCTGTTCCTGTTCCTCTAGATTGAGTTTCCAGCTTCTGGCTCCATCCCTGGCCATGTCAGGCATTTGAGGAGTCAACCAGAGAACGGTAGCTCTGTCCATCTGTCTGTCTCTGGCTTTCTGTCTGTCTCTGCCTTCTAAATTAATCCCATAAAAATATTTTAAAAATCCCAGCTGAAAATTGGTAGGTGAAGTCTCAAACCTGACTCTGAGTCAAATAAAGCTGGGGAAATTAGTGGAAATGTGGATATTTGACCCTTCAAGACTTTGTGGGTCAGGTTTTCAGGTTAAGTTACATAGTTTTAATAACCTCACAAATCTGTCCTATGAAGTCAGCCTGAGACAGGGAACCATGCACCACAGCCATGCAATTTAACACTGATTGAACTCTGAAGTAGTCTTGACAATAACTTCTAATGAGATCTTTGAAATTTTTATGATTGCACATGATTTTAAAATTTCTTAGAAGTGATGAATTCTCAAAAAGCAGTTCAATTTAGTGAACACACATGACTTTCAGAGTCAGACAAACCTTGGTCAAGTAGCTTAATTCTTGCAAATTTCCTTCATATGAAGTGTTTATTAAAATAATTATCTTGCAAGAGGAGGAGATCCTGTGGGTTAAGTGCCCTTAAAGTGCCAGGCACATGCTGAATGTTCAACAAAGAATAACCATGACTGCAGCAGGCCTATAACTCCACTCCTCTAAGGGAAGAATGCAACCTCTGGATTGCATTAACAGCAGCAAAAACTTAAGGACCTAAACTTCATTGTTTTCTATCTCTGCAAAATGTCTTCAGAGAATCATCATCTAACAATAAGTTCTTGATTTCTACCAAGAGGTATTCAAAGAAAGCCACACAAATATATCTGTATCGTTGTTTAAATCCCTGAAAACATTGTTAAATGACTCTTTATCAAGATTTTTGTCTTTTGATGTTGAATACTTAGAAATCTGTGTTCCAGAATGCTGGTATTCTTTCAATTACAGATCATGTTGGCTATAGGACTAATTTCCCCTTATGCTATCACTGTCAAGAGGATTAATTCTGACCTAAATTTGATGTTGAAGTACAGTCATTGTTCTTGGTCTGTTTGCATTGGATCCCTTTATTAGTTCTAAACCCTAGCCCTCGTTATACTCTCCCCAAGATTCTTGCCTTATGTTTTTTTCTTTTATTTTAGAATTATCTCCACTAATATAGGAAGTACTTAGATATAAACATATCAACTAATAGTCAAATTTCATACATATAAAAAATTTCTGGATGGTTTCTATTCTGAATAAGAACTATATAATTATATATTATATATAAAATATATAAATATATTCTGAATAAAACTATATATATATATAAAACTCTCTCTACATATAGTTTTTATTCCATTCCCACTCCCATCCTAAAATATGAAGAAGAAAAAGAGGTAAAGTCAGAGCAGGTGAAGATTATAAAAGAAATGAAAATGGAGAGAGGGTCTTCAGTGTTTTAAACTCTTGATGCAAGTTTGTGATGGCATAGCAGGAAAAAAAAATTTGTAATAACTGGAGGATCAGACTCATCACATGGATTTCAGCAAGTGACAGTTATAGAAGTTCAGAGGAAAGAAAAAAATACCACCCCAGTGGGAGAATATGTGAATCATTGTCATCTGCTGAAGCAAATATGAAAACCAAAGGCAAATAACAACAACACAGATTAATAAAGTGATTCAAGGCAGGAGGCTGAATGAAGTTAATCAGGGAAGTAGGACGAGGTTCGTTGACGAGTTCTGCGTTAGAAAGAACAGGTATAAAAGTTGAAAAAATAGGCCAGTGCCGTGGCTCACTAGGCTAATCCTCCGCCTGTGGCACCGGCACCCTGGGTTCTAGTCCCAGCTGGGGTGCCGATTCTGTCCTGGTTGCTCCTCTTCCAGTCCAGCTCTCTGCTGTGGCCTGGGAGGAGGATGGCCCAAGTGCTTGGGCCCTGCACCCGCATGGGAGACCATGAGGAAGTACCTGGCTCCTGGCTTCGGATCGGTGCAGCTCTGGGCTGTTGTAGCCATCTGAGGAGTGAACCAGTGGATGGAAGATCTCTCTCTTTGTCTCTACCTCTCTCTTGCTAACTCTGTCTTTCAAATAAATAAAATAAATATTTAAAAAAAGTTAATGGGAATAGGGGGACCATGTTATACTGTAAAAGAAAATTGAAAATTCTTTGCATCTAACTTACTAGAAAATTGTATGGATTCAATTTCTTGCAGTGTGCTATTTTGAAGTATTTGAAGAAAATGAAGCCTCATTAGATGTATTAGTGGAAAAAGCAGTATTTTAACATCTCCTTAAGATAATTATGAATATTTGTGCAAGAATACTGGCCTGGCAAGACAGCAAATTAAGTTTTAGAGATCTAAATTTAGAGAATTTTTGAAGTTAGTAAAAGAGAAAAAAATTTTGATTCAGTTCTAATATCAAGTGCTTTTTTTCTCAGTTTGGGGCTTGCATTCATATTTCTCTATGATTAGCCAAAAAGTTGCTTCTGAATTTAAGGTACCATATAGATGTAAGAATTGAGCTAATGGATGTGAGGGCGATCTGGCTGCGACCTCTGTCACCCCATTGATCGCCAGGGTTAATTCGGCTGATCTGGCTGGCTAGGCGGGTGTCGTCTTCCTCCCTCACCGCTCCATGTATGCCCCTCCCGAAGCTGCGCGCTCGGTCGAAGAAGACAACCTTCCTCGCTAGAGGAGGACCGGTCTTTGGTCAAGGGTATAGGAGTAGCTGTGCTCCCCTGCTAGAACCTCCAAACAAGCTCTCAAGAACTGAGCTAATGCCAAAATCTGCATTCTAATCCTGATCTGTCCATGGGGCCTTGACCACACAGGACATGCAGCCAATTCCAAGCCTCCTTATTTGTCCACTGAAAGGTATGGGAGTCTGCTAGATGGTATGTGAGGATCCTTTTCAATCCTGCTGCTATAGGATTTAAGAAGAAACTTGCACTGTATGGTAAACTGAAAAAAAATGGTCTGATGATAATCATTGAATGAAGAAATTAAGGAGAAAGAGTAAAGATACAGATAAAGGAAATATGAGATTAGCAGACTAATTGTTTATTTTGGAAGGATATTTTAAAACTACAGAGTACTACTTCTTGGCAGGAATTAGAAGGGGATTTATATATGGTTATTACAGGTTTTCCACCTGTGTGCTCCAGTAGAACCCCATACTTGTCCACATCACAGAATGATCACATTCTGTGTATTGTAATTTGGCCTAATTGTTTCCTCTCTGTTTCTTGGGCCACTGGAAAGGGGGACAGGAAATGCAGTAATGATAGCTTTTTTTCCTTCCTTAATTTTCCAACATTAAATACGATGCTTGATGAACCGCAGGCGCTCAGTAAACATTTGTCGAAGAAATAAATTACCTGCTTTGTCTGTACTACCATTTAAACTCTGTTTTGATTGCATCAGGCAGCACGTCATTTATAGAATAGGAGCAGGAATGAGCCGCCTTCAGCATGCAGGCTGAAATTGTCCCACTGTTTCTTTTTGTAAATAAAATATTATTGGAGCACAGTCACATTCATTTGTTGGCATAACATTTAGGGCTATTTTTGTCTTATAATGGCCATGCTGATTGATTTTAAGAAAGCCTTGTTATCCTGCAAAGCAAAAAATATTTAATCTCTGGCCTTACGTAGAAAAAGGTTGTTGATTTTTGGTTTGGACTTAGAGGAAAATGATGATCAGTTAGATAGCTTGAGTCACTCATCAAAGAACTTAATTTCTAAAGGTCCCAGTGAGTATCTGTCACTGACAAACAAGATTCCTTTTCATCATTTACAAGTCAAAATTTTAGCCTTCAATGTCGCTGTATATAACTACAGAAATTTTATGTAAAAAAACTGATAGGCTGGCCCTTGAAAACCCATGTCTCCCACACAAATGACGTTTTTAGTTTCCCATAGAAGAAATTGATTCCCTGGACTGCAGGCCTACATACTAGGAAACTGGGCAAGATTTTCATCATCACAGCCCCACCTCAGTCTCTTATTATTGTCCTCTCAAATATGCTATATTTCATGGTTACAGAAAGCTATGCCATATAACAGAAAATTGTCATTGCAAATGGTCTAAAATACATAAAGGAAATAATTTGATGTTTTCTTTCTTGGGAATTGATAATGAGGCAGTAGGAACACAAACACTCAGAGTTTTGATATTTATATGTTCATGTATGATAAAGCCTCCCAAATTTTGTTCACAAAAATGTTCTCTCTTGATTGAGTGATGTAGGTAGTGACACATCTGTTAAATAACAATAAAAGATGAGTGAATAGCATTCAAAGTTCTTGAATGTCAGCCCGTAGAGCAGGTATAACCATGCCCCTAGCGATGGGCTGAGTCTTTGTTTTGCACCCCTTACATGTAAAGCAACTTATAGATAATAAATTCTGTAAGCATACTAATAACCAGGGCAAATAAGTGGGAGTAAACTTTTCTGAAACATTTAGGTTTAAGGGCCAAATAAATTAACAGAATGATTTAAAAAATACCCATAGAACATGCAGAACTCTGAAGTGGTACTCTGAATAAATACACACTTATAATTATCATAGTGGGCCTCCTGCTATCAGCAGGGTATCCCTTTCAACTGTAATTCATGAATTCTTCATAGGCATCTGAAACAATTACGCTGATAAAACACACACACACACACACACACCCCACAAAAAGGATGAAGAACAGTCTGAATGTTTGTAACAAGAAAATAAAACTATCAATATTTTTAATTTTTATTTTATGTTGATGTCTTAATTTATGATATAATATCTTAGTTTACAAAATAGTCAAAGGTTTAATGGACTAAATTAGCAGTTCAACACATAAAAAGTAATGTAGGCCAGTGCCGTGGCTCACTAGGCTAATCTTCCGCCTGTGACGATGGCACTCTAGGTTCTAGTCCTGGTTGGGGCACCAGTTCTGTCCTGGTTGTTCCTCTTATAGTCCAGCTCTCTGCTGTGGCTCAGAAGTGCAGTGGAGGATGGCCCAAGTGCTTGGGCCCTGCACCCACATGGGAGACCAGGAAAAGCACCCGGCTCCTGGCTTCAGATCGGCGCAGCTCTGGCCGTAGAGGCCATTTAGGGGGTGAACCAACGGAAGGAAGACCTTTCTCTCTGTCTCTCTCTCTCACTGTCTAAATCTGGCTGTCAAATAAAAAAAAAGTAAATAGGAATATATGCAAATACTATAAACAGTAGTCAAGTGATATATATATACTGTACTTATATACAGTAAAATTTTAAAAAGTCATAGCACACATTGGCCGGCGCCGTGGCTCAACAGGCTAATCCTCCGCCTTGCGGCGTCAGCACACCGGGTTCTAGTCCCAGTTGGGGCGCCGGATTCTGTCCAGGTTGCCCCTGTTCCAGGCCAGCTCTCTGCTGTGGCCAGGGAGTGCAGTGGAGGATGGTCCAGGTTCTTGGGCCCTGCACCCCATGGGAGACCAGGATAAGCACCTGGCTGCTGCCTTCGGATCAGCGCGGTGCGCCGGCCGCAGCGCACTGGCCGCAGTGGCCATTGGAGGGTGAACCAACGGCAAAGGAAGCCCTTTCTCTCTGTCTCTCTCTCTCACTGGCCACTCTGCCTGTCAAAAAAAAAAAAAAAAAAGAATGATATACCATTTTTAATGTGCTATGACTTTTTGTTTTTGTTTTTTTATCTTTTTTTTTTTTTTTTTGACAGGCAGAGTGGCCAGTGAGAGAGACAGAGAGAAAGGTCTTCCTTTGCCATTAGTTCACCCCCCAAGGGCCACTGCGGCCAGTGCGCTGCGGCCGGCGCACCGCGCTGATCCGAAGCCAGGAGCCAGGTGCTTATCCTGGTCTCCCATGGGGTGCAGGGCCCAAGCACTTGGGCCATCCTCCACTGCACTCCTGGGCCAGCAGAGAGCTGGCCTGGAAGAGGGGCAACCGGGACAGAATCCGGTATCCCGACCGGGTTCCAACGCTGCAGGCAGAGGATTAGCCTATTGAGCCGCGGCGCTGGCCAATGGTATATCATTCTTGACAATTTCACAAAGATTTGAAGCAGACAAAAGAATACATTTAAAGGAAACTCATATACACAGGTATTTTCTTTCATTTTTCTTTAAATTTAAGCTTCATGTATAATGGAGAACATGTGGTATTTTTTTCACTCACCATGATGTCCTTTAGTTGCAACCATTTTGATGTGAATGATAAAACTCCATTGTTTTTTATAGCTGATTAACATTCTATTGTGTGTGTGTCTGTGTGTACAGTCAATGGAATATCACATATATCACAGTTAAATATATATCACATTTCTTTATTCATTTGATTGCTGACACCTAGGTTGATTCTGTATTTTGATTATTATGAACAGCTTCCACAAACATGATGGTGTCAGTATCTCTTTGGTGGTATGTGCTCATGTCTTTTGGGCATGAACCCAGTTTTTGGGATTGCCGGATCATATGGAAGATATATTTCTAGGTTATAAAAAACTACCCATACTGTTTTCTAGAGTAGCTGTACTAATTTTCATTCCTACCACAGTGTCTAAGTGTGCTGCTTTCTCACATCCTCACCAGCATTTGTTATTTTCAGTCTTTTGGATAATAGCTGTTCTGACAGGGCTGAGTTGATATCTCATTGTAGTTTCAGTTTGCATTTCCTGATGGCAAATGATGTTAAGCATTTTCTTGATATATTTCTAGGCCAATTCTGTATCTCCTTTAGAGAACTGTTGAGATTCTTTGCCCACTTCTTAGCTGGGTTTCTTGTGTTTTTGTTGTCAATTATATTTTTGAGTTGTTGATATATTCTGGATATTAATCTTTGTCAGATAGTAGCTTATAGATTTTTTTTCATGCTGTTGGATGTCTCTTTACTCTGTTGATTGTTTCATTGGCTGAGTAGTAGTTTCTGAGTTTGATAGAATCTCATTTGTCTAGTTTTGCTTTTGTACCCTGTGCTTTGATGGGCATTTCCAACAAGGCATCACTTAAAGCAATGTGTTGAAGTATTTTACCTACGCTTTATATTCCAGCAGCTTCAAAATCTTAAGTCTTAAATTTAGATCCCTATTTACCTTGAGTTGATTTTTGTATATGGTGAGAGGTAGGGTTCCAATTTCATTCTACATATATATATGCCCTGTTTTCCAGAACTGTTTATTAAAAAGAATCCTTTCTCCAGTGTATGGTCTGGGCACTTTTATCATGAATATACGTACATGAATTTGTGAGATCTCTATTCTGTTGTATTGATCTTTGTGTAGGGTTTTGTGCCAGTACCATGCTGTTTTAATTACCATAGCTTTGTAGTATGCCTTTCTTAAAAGATTTATTAATTTATTTGAAAGGCAGAGGCAGAGAGAGAGAGAGGTCTTCCATCCAATGGTTTACTCTCCAGATGGCCACAATGGCCAGAGCTGCACTGATCTGAAGCCAGGAGCCAGGCGCTTCTTTCTGGTCTCCCATGTGGGTGCAGGGGCCCAAAGACTTGGGCCATCCTCCACTGCTTTCCCAGGCCACAGCAAAGAGCTGGATCTGAAGAGGAGCAGCTGGGACTACAGCCGGTGCCCATATGGAATGACGGCACCACAGGTGGAAGATTAACCTGTGCCATGGCACCGGCCCCATGATTTTTTTTTGTCCTCAGATTTGCTTTGGCTCTTCTGGGTCTTTAGCAATTCTAGATGTCATTTAGGATTTTTTTTCTAATTCTGCAAAGAATATCATTGGCATTTTGATAGCGATTGCGTTGAATCTGTAGATTGCTTTAAGTAGTGTAGACATTTTTAAGGTATTAATTCTTCTAATCAATGAGGAAGGACTATCTTCATTTTTGTGCCTTTGATGTTTTCCTTCATCATGATGTATCTTTTTGATGTTGTCTTGGGTTTGGTTTCTAATATTTTGTATCTATGTTCATCAAGGATATTGCTCTGTAGTTTCTATCGTTTTTCTCTTCATGTTAATCTTTGGTTTTGGTATCAGATTGATATTGGATTCATAAAAATAGTTTGTCAGAGTTCCATCCTGTACAATATTTTGAATTGTTTGAAAAGTGTTAGCGTTATTTTCACTTTAAATGTTTTATAGAATTCAGTGGCAAAGCCCTGAGGTCTTGGACTTTTCCTTGATGGGAGAATTTTACTTACTGCTTAAATGTCACTCCTTGTTAGGAGTCTGTTTAGGTTTTCTATATTTTTGTGATTTAATCTTGTTAGGATATATATATATATATAGCCAGGAATTTATCCATTTCTTAGAGATTTTGCATTATTTTAGCATCTGATAGTTGACAGTTTCTTATCATCCTTTGTGTTGGTTGTAATGTTCTCCTTTTTCATCTCTAATTTTATTTTTTTGAGTTTTTTGTTTATTACTCTGGCTAAAGGTTTCAATTTGTTTATCTTCTCAAAATATCAGCTGTTTCGTTGATCTTCTGTATTTTATTTAGTTTCACTTTCATTTATTTCTGCTCTGATCCTTATTTCTCACCTCCTGATAAGTTGAGGCTTTGTTTCTTGTTTTTTTTTTTTTTTTTTGTCCTTTAAGTGCATTGTTAGCTCGTTTATTGGAGACATTTCCTTTTTCAGTGTAAGCACTTAATGCTGTAAGCTGTCTTCTTAATACAGCTTTTGAAGTATCCTAAAGCTTTTGATATGTTGTGGTTTACTTTTCATTCATTTCAAGAAGGTTTTCAATTTCCTTTTAATTTCTTCAGTGACCCTTTGTTCTTTTGGTAGCATGTTTTTTGATTTCCATGTATTTGTAAATGTTCTATTGCTCTTCATGTTGTATACCCTCATTTTATTCCATTGTGGTCTGAGAACATACATGTAATGATTTCAATCTTTTTACATTTACTGAGATTTGATGTGTGTCCTAATATTTGGTTCAGCCTAGAGAATGTTCTCAGTGCTGAGAAGAATGTATATTCTATAGCTGTTGGATAAAATGTTCTGGAAATATCTGTTAGGTCTATTGCTCAATAATATGGTTCAATTTTAATGTGTCTGTTGACATCCTGTTTGAATGATTTGCTCATTGACATGAGTGATGTGTTAAAGTCCCCCACTATTATTGTATTGGAGTCTGTCTCTTCATTTAGTTCTAATGTTGATTGTTATATATACTTGGATGGTCTTGAGTTGGGTGCATATAATTTATGATTAATATCTTATTGCTGAAGCAATCTTTTTATCAATATGTAGTGTCTTTCTTTGTCTCTTTTATAGATTTTTATTTAAATTCTGCTATATCAGATATGAATATAGCTATTCTTGTTTGGTTTTGGTTTCCAGTTGCCTTGTATATCTTTTTTCCTTCCCTTCATTTTCAGTCTATGCATATATAGTTTCTGAATTAAGTTTTTCATATGCATATACGTGGGTCTTGGTTTCTTAATCAGCCAAACTACAACTTTTGGCTGTGGAATTTAATCCATTACATTCAATGTTAGTATTGATAAATAAGGATTAATATCTAGCATTTTGTTGATTGGTAACTGATTTTATCTGCTCTGTTAATAAATTTAGTAGTGTCATGTGTTTTCATGATGTTTACTTTTTTTTAAAAAAAGTATTTTATTTATTTGAAAGGTTGAATTATGGGGTAGGGGAGGGAGAGAAATCTTCTACTAGTCCACTTCCCAAATGGCCAAAATGACCGGGGCAGGGCTGGCTGAAGCCAGGAGCCTGGAATCCATCCAGGTCACCCACATGGTGGCAGGAGCCCTAATACTTGGACCATCTTTTGTGCTCTCTCAGGTGCGTTGGTAGGAAAGTGGACCATCTGGGATTTGAACTGGCACTGATACTGCATAGATGGCAGTTCAACCTGCTGTGTCAAATCGCAAGCTCCCTGTGATGTTTATTACTAATAGAAGACCTCTTCAGAATTTTTTTTTGTGAGGCTGGTTTGATGGTGATGAATTCTCTCAGTTTTTGCTTATCTGTGAAATGCCTTAATTCCCACTCACTTTTAAATGATGGGTTTGCTAGGTATAATATTCTTGGTTGCAAGGGTTTTTTTTTTTTTCTTTTATGACCTTGAATATATCATTCCACTCTCTTCAGGCTTGTATGGTTTCAGCTGAGTCTTCTATTAGTCTAATTGGTTTTCCTTTATATGTAACTTGAAGCTTTTCTCCTACTCTATTTAGTAATCTCTTCATGTCCTTAACTTTTGGCAGTTTGACTCCAATATCCCTTGAAGATCTTTTTTGGTTGAGTCTGCTTGGAGTCTTTTGAGCTTTTTGTATCTGGATGTTTATTGTTCTTGCAAGAATTGGAACATTTTCCACTATGATTTCATTTAGTTCATTTTCAGCAATTTTTTCTTTGTCTTCTCCCTCAGGAATCTGTATAGTAGGTTTATTTGATCACTTCATGGTATACCATTTTTGGTGTGGGCTTTCTTTATTATTTTTAATTCTTTTCTCTTTATATGATTGAGTTATTCCAAAAGTCTTGTCCTCCAAATCAGAAATTCTTTCTTCCATTTGATATAGTCTGCTGTTCAAAGTCTAACTTATTTTATTTTATTTATTGAAGTTTTTCATTTTCAAAATTTGATTCTTAATGATTTGCATCTCCTGAATTTTTTTTCATTCATGTCACCTATTATTTTTCTTATGTCGCTAAGCTATGTATGTGTATTCTCTTGCATCAAACTGAGTTTCCTTACAATCATTATCTTGAATTCTGTTTCTGGCATTTCATAGATTTCCTTCACAAAAAGATCCGTCTCTGGGGAACTATTGTGTTCTTTGGAGGGAAATCCTCCTGGATCACACAGAGTGAGTGCAGCCCTGGGGCTTAAGTCCAGATCTCCCCAGTTCCAGTTTTTAGGGGATCTGTTCTCTACCATGCGTAGTACCCTGGCTCTGGTTCTGGTCTCCTTTGGCAGCAGTATGACTGTTAGCTAACTGCTGAGTCAGGGCCTATTTCAGTTACAGCTCTACACAGTCAGTTGAGTTCGGTGCTTTCTGTGGGTGATAGAAAATAGAGAGGCAATGTGGCTGTCCTTTCCAGAGCAAAGTAGTTGCTCCTATCCCGTGAGCTCCACGGGCTGGACTCATGCAGGAAAGCTGCCAGTGGTGGGGCACTGTGCATCCCAGCAACTTCTTCCTATCTTGTCTTAGGATGGCTGTGTTTCCCAGCCAGCAGCTGGCAGCATAGGTGAATGGTGTGGGTGCCAGCATGGACAGCTACAATGTGTATCTGTCTCCTTCCTTGCTGTCTCAGAGTCTCTGTTCTGTTCTGTCATTTCTCCACTCAAAATTTCTCTCACTCATTCTCCTGATACTGGGCCCTTCCTTTGTTTTTCTGTTATGTTTCTGCAGCTGAGGACAGTGCACCGTCTATCTTGTATCTGCTTGGTCAAGTTTATTTGTACCAGGAAATTTCTTATTTTTTAGGGTGGGTGGTTGTCATTTTTTTTTTAATGTATTTGACAGGTAGAGTTAAGTACAGTGAGAGAGAGAGTCAGAGAGAAAGGTCTTCCTTCCGTTGGTTCATTCCCCAAAATGGCCGCAACAGCCAGTGTTGCGCCGATCTGAAGCCAGGGGCCAGGTGCTTCCTCCTGGTCTCCCATGTGGGTGCAGGACCCAAGCACTTGGGCCATCCTCCACTGCCCTCCCAGGGCCACAGCAGAGAGCTCAACTGGAAGAGGAGCAACCAGGACTGGAACCCAGCACCCATATGGGATGCTGGTGCCCCAGGTGGAGGATTAACCAAGTGAGCCACGGTGCCTGCCTGGTTGTCAAATATTTGTAAAGAACTTTCAGTAGCATTGTTAATGCTACAAGTCTAGCTGGAAACAACATTACTCACTGAAATAACTATTTTAAAGGACTTTATATGTCTGATCCTATTTTTTTTAATGAGGGATTTATCTGCTTTTCTTCTAGAAAATCCCAATGCACTTTGAGATAAAAATTTACATACAGTGTATGGAAAAGCAAGAAATATTTATATACAATCACTTTTGTGTTTGCTATAAAAATATCTGAGAACACTGTCCATTATACTTCCAGATATCACTATATAATTCCCAGTGAAAGATATTTTCTTTGAGTTCAGGATAAAGATAAATTTGTCTTCACTGAGAAATGTAATTTTCTTCCTGTTATCCTGCAAAGGGTTGAGTAACTTTTTATGTTTCTCTCCTCCTCATTTCTCCTGAGAATCTCAAGGCTAAATGTTATGGTCAAATCGAGTAGCTGTATTGTTTTCCCTTCAGTTTGTCATGTTAGCTTTTACCTCTTTCTCTACTTGATTTCTCCCTTGTCTTCCTTCGCCCCATTTTTTGGACTTAATTTCATTTTCATGGTTTTATAGATGCTTTAAATCCCTCTCTTCTATTAAGGACATCAGTCTGTACTGAACCTAGACAGGCATCAATCAAATCCGTTCTGTGTGCTGTTTGTTGAGGAATTATTGGCTTTCCACACTGAGACGTCCTTCTGCTCATCAGTCAGGTGAATGCCTGCCCAGCCTTCAAGGCTGAGCTCAAGTCTCCCCTTCTATGCTCCCTTCTCTCTTCTAGAGAGCAGACTCCATCACTTGGCAGCAAGACTGCATCTGTGGATTCCTCATCACACAGCGTCCATCTGCCTGTGACTGTCTATACCTGCAGAATATCCGTCTCTACTGAGACATGTGGCAATTGTCTTTCACTTTTTTATGACCAATATTGAGTCCCCAGCTTGTAGCCCAATATCAGGAAAACAGTGAGGATTACCATTATAATGTGAGTAGATGAGCCAAATGAGTTAATGAATTTTAAAATTATGAAAAAATACAGTGCTGTGTAAGGCTTTGGGAGGATGCTGAATACGTAGATTAGGATGTAGCCCTTGGGCTTCCGAATAAGCAAAGCTACACTGTGAGTACTGGGAGTAGGGAGGAGGACATGATAATGCCTGCTGGATGAGGGACTTAAGACATTGGGGAGCTAATTGTTCAAAGAGGAGGAAAATTGATCTGAATTTAAGTAAAAGGGTCATTTTTCAGATTTGGAATGGTTTTAACAGTATGCATTCTGGGTAGCTTGGGGGAAAAGGTTAAGGAATCATATGAAGACAAAATCACAAAACATATTTTTGTAGGGAATGCTGAGAATAGTTGACGAATGAAAGGCAAAAGATGAGATTTAAAGATGAGTATACCCTATAGTTAAATATGTAGTCAGGTAGTAGTATAGAAGATAGGATTCAAATTATGAGAGAGCTTTAAAAGTTGGGTAGAGTCATTTGTATTTGGTATGCGTAAAATTTATTTTCACTTTTGGAGAACGATGTGAATAATTAGTTCACTGAAAACAGTTTAAGCAGCAAGATATAGCATTATAAACTAGCAGGAGGGAGATTATATAAGCAACATTAGAAATCCAGGTATGGGAAAAGGGAGGGCCTACACAACAGTGCTCATAATCTAAGTAGAAGCAAAAATTTCTATCTGGAAAATGATTCCAGGCAAGAATCAGGAGCCTTATTAGAAGACATGGTGTAGGTGAATGATGAGACACAGTCCTACTTAGACATCAAAATATTTCTGCAGATAGTGAAATTTATCAGTTTAATATATGGTATACTTGTATTGAGTTTGGAAATCATAAGTCAGTAGGGAGAATGTAATTCTCACATGCAATAATGCTCAACATTGATCTTTGCTTGTAATACTTTAACATGGAGGATAATTCACAGTCATCTTTATTTTAATATTGATTATTTGTAAAACTGTAGTTTATAGACTTGGCAAGTGATTATAACAGAATTGTTCCTTTTTGCATAACATAGGCACTCAAGAAAGGATTTATGTTAGTTTACTAGAGCTACCGTAGCAAAAACTACAGCCTGGGAAGCTTAAAGGATAGAAATTTGTTTTGTTACAGAACTAGGAGTTGGGAGTCCAAGACAGAGATGTTGGAAGGTTTGGTTTCTCCTGAGACCTCTCTTTCTTTGGATTGCAGAGGGCCCCCCTCTCTCTCCTTGCTTCTGTCCTTACATAGCCATTCCTCTGCGTTTAAGTATCCCTGTGTCTCTTTCTTATAACAACATAGCACCACCCTTTGGACTAGGGCCCTAAGCTAACAGCCTCACTTAACTGAATCACATCTGTAAGGACCTTATCTCCAAATTTGGTAATTCTGTGATATTGTAGTTGGGACATCAACATACACGTTTTGAGGGGACAACTCAGTTTATAGCAGGGGTTACAGAAGATGTTTCAGCACAATGGTCTGTGTTTGATTTCTTCTGTGATATTTCTAATAAGTATAAATTGTTTCCTCATGTGTAAGAGAATTGCTTTTTGAAATCCAAAGACTTGGAAAATATGCATAAGAGAGTACTTCAAATTGTTGTAGAAATTGGAATTTAACACTGCATTTATTTTGGTGCAACAATTTTTTGAAATACATGCACAGTTTTTTTTTCCATAATAGGCATTCTTCCATGAACATTTTGAATATTCCTTGTATGTCATTAATTTATCTGAATTATTTTTTCTTTCTTGTGTGTACTAATTTGAGTCCTGAATCAGGTGAGTTTACAAAACTTTGAATTTATTTATTTGAAAGGCTTACAGAGACAGATAGAGATCTTCCATCCACTGGTTCATCTCCCAGATGGCTGCAACTGGTGGGGCTGGACCAGGCAGAGAGGTCAGGAGCCCAGGAGTCAGTCTGGTCTCCCATATGGGTGGCAGGAATCCAGTTAGTTGAGCAATCACCTGCTATCTCCCAGCATATACATTAACAGGAAGGTGGAACTGAAATCCAGACACCCTAATGTGGGTGTATGCAGTGCAGGCAGCATTTTACTGCTGTGGCAAATACCCAGCCTGCATTTACAACATTTTGACTGCTAAATTGATTCATATTTTATCCATTCCTTACTACAGTAATTGAAAAATAAGTTTTAACTAATTTTCAGATCATAACCATACCTGTGCAAATGTTGTAGCTTTATGCAATTATTTGTGATTTAAAATCACTTCTGAAAAAGGCCATCCTCTTTAATATATGAGCTTGGCATGTTACTTAGTATACCTTACTTTTGCACTCCATGAGTTAGCTTAAAAATATTCTGTTCACAGGATTGCTGGGAAGATCAACTAAATTCCTTCTATTAATGAATGTGCCCAGGAGATGACTTATTTCACATTGTATGTCCTGTTCCCTTTGTGAAAACTATCAACAGCATCTACTCCCAGCAGATCAAAATCCCTATTGAGACAATCATTTATCGCACTCTGTTATAAAAAGGGTTCATCATCCCTTTTGACGGCTGCAGGGTTGGTTCTTGATGAAAAAATGTTCCACATATCTTTAGATTTAAAAAATCTTATATCTGCTTTTAATTTTTCTTCTATTCCTTTCACTATATCAGTTTGCCAGCTGTCACTGTTTCAATACAATTAGTGAAACTTCTTCTGTCAGCCTCCCACAGTTCAATTTTCTGTTTCAATAACCTGTGAGCTGGAAAATCAGATGATCAAGTGGAATTTGGAGAGGTGTGGAGGAGCAATATTTATCACACCTAAACCCTAGATTTGGTGCTTGCTGTCTAATGTTCATGTCCTTTAACTCTCATAACAGCTAGGAAGGATTACGACTCTTCCTGCCATTTTGTAGATGGGGGAGGGGGAACTTAAATTTTAGGAAGTAACCTACTCTAGGACAATTAAGGAAAAAGGGGTGGAGTCAGCACGTGAAACCATAACTTGTTGCTGCTGGTTCAGTATCTGAATAGCCTGGAGTGAGATATTTCTCTAATAAATTACTAAGTGTTCCCAGTTTGTTGAATGCTATTTATTATTATTATTATTATTATTATTTGACAGGCAGAGTGGACAGTGAGAGAGAGAGAGAGAAAGGTCTTCCTTTTCCATTGGTTCACCCCCCAATGGCCACTGTGGCCAGCGCACCGTGCTGATCCGAAGGCAAGAGCCAGGGGCTTCTCCTGGTCTCCCATGGGGTGCAGGGCCCAAGCACTTGGGCCATCCTCCACTGCACTTCTGGGCCACAGCAGATAGCTGGACTGGAAGAGGAGCAACCGGGCCTAGAACCCAGCACCCATATGGGATGCCGGTGCCGCAGACGGAGGATTAACCTAGTGAGCCGCAGTGCTGGCCTGAATGCTATTTAAATATGACTCTGTTTTAGAGCACTTTTCTCATAGGCTATAAGTAATTTATGACATGTAATTAAAAACCATAACACTAGTTCTCTGCCTACTCATGTATGATAAAATCCAACCGTGAAATAAAACAGTCAAGGAAATCTGGATCAGAAAAAAATCACAGAAAACAAACATGTGAAGTTCACTGAGTGATGACTGCATGGCAGCCTCTGTTTGATGCTTTTATCTTTACTTACATGTATTGCCACATTCGCTTTTCACAATCTCTCTGTGAGGGAAATACTGTCATCAGGGCTATTTTATAGGTGAGGAATGTGATGTTTGGAGTAGGCAAGTAATTTTCCAAGCAGCAAGTAACTTACAGAGCTATGATTCAGACCCCAGCAGCTGAGACTAGCAGGAGAAAGCAAACCAGACATGTTGCTTTTGGCACTCAGCATTGAAACAAATAGAAGAATATTTCAAAAGTGTTATTTATTATTCATTAGTGGTTCAAGTTCAATGAGCAGAAAATACCCTCCTTGGTGAAGGACGGAAGGAGAGTGAAAGGGGGAGAGAAAAAGAGGGAGGAAGAAAACAGGGGGAAATGGGGATGACATACAAATATTCTGCTTATTCTTTTATTTAATTCTATGGGCTATTTTGAATTGAAGACCAAACACTGTGCAAAGATTTCATTTGCCTCAGACATCAATAAACGTAAGACTTCCACCAAGAAATTGGTCCCCAAATATATAGAATAGTAAATACATTGACCCAATAACATTACCACCAAATTGTAAAAAAAAAAATCGAATGCATCATCTAAATGACATAGTTCTCTAAATTAAAGTCTAAAAGGCACCACAATATCTTGGTATTTTGTTTTGGATCATAAGATGCATTTACAAAGTAGACAAATAAAATTCTACCAAATACATTAAAAGATCAGTGGGCTAAATTGATAATGGTTAAAATAATCTAGTTATGTATTACTATAAAGAAACCTATGCATAAGCACATGTTATTTCTTACTAAAATAGATGTGTTAACAGCAATAGGGAATGTTTGAACCACAAATTGTTTATATCAAATTGGAATGAAAATTACCTCATTTTGGTGCAAAATCTCTAAAAATTCACGTATAGGAGGGGTCTCCAAAAAAAGTCAATGAAAATGCATATCATGGACAAGGCATGGATTTCAATTCTTTTTTTAAAAAAAAAAAGATTTTTATTTATTTGACAGGTAGAGTTACAGACAGTGAGAGAGACAGAGAGAGAGAGAGAGAGATCTTCTGTCCGTTGGTTCCCTCTCCAGATGGCTGCAATGGCCGGCGCTGCTCCAGGAGCTTCCTCCAGGTCTCTCACGTGGATGCAGGGGCCCAAGCACTTGGGCCATCCTCCACTGCCATCCCAGGCCACAGCAGAGAGCTGGCCTGGAAGAGGAGCAACCGAGACTAGAACTGGCGCCCATATTCACCGCAAACTAAAAATACTTGAGACTGTTCTTAACAGAGACATTCCTGCTTGTTGAATGCTACCGTAAACTTCTTAAGTGAGATCAGTGACGATAGGACACATATCACCCCAAAGAACACTGGGGCCTTTCCTATGTCCATTGGCTTCCGAAAGAAACAGAGCCAGGAGGAGATTTTTGTTTGGCTTCCTTCATGGGGAACGAAGCATAAAATAAAGTATACATAGGCAACACCCAAAAGCAGAGGAGCAAATATTAAGTGTCAAAGATTCTGATTTTTAGACCAATTAAGCAAGACAGCTTTAGTGTCAAAAGCAAATAAGGAAAGTGCCTAGTGTTTGTAGGGAGAGGAGGGCAGGAGGAAGGGCATCTTTTTGACAGGGTTAATCTAGAATCATAATGGAAAGTAGCCTGTGGACCTGAGGTCCTAAAGGGGTTACAGCTATGGGAAGCAAGAGGCAGAATTTCCCCGCAAGTACATCAGAAGGAAAGTATGGTCTGGTCCTTGAACAAGATCTGAGTCAAATCTGTTTCTGCCACTTGCAAGACATTTCCCTCCGTCTGGCTTTGCTCTCCAAGTCCCAAATCTTCATTCTCTATTGCCCTGAAAGTCAGCTTTGCTGAGGAAGGAGTAGAACAGACGGGAAGCACTAGCTATTAGGTTTGGAGACAGTGTGGGGCATGGACCAGGGGATCTGCTCATGGGAGAGCTTCGGGAATTTCAGGCCCATGGAAGACCATGCCTCACTCCACCCCTTGCCAGATTTAATGGGGCACATCACTGAGTGCAGGAGTGGGCGGGCAGAGGGACAATTAACCAACGTGATAAAATGTTCCCTGTACATTTCATCAAACGACATTGGCAAATGCTATAACCCTTCCTGTCTCTCAAAAAGAAACACTATCCCCCTTCCTACCGAACCAAATTGGGAGAATGATTGATAATGTGCTTTTCATTCCTGCAGCTCAATTCCAAGACGGTTTCCATATAAATAGAACATGAGATTATCTTGCTTCTGGTTGACCAGGTTTCCTAATAAAGTGGAAATTCTTCTAGGAACGCGGAGGTGAGGCGGTTATGAAAAGCACTGTGCATACTTGAGATTGCCCATGGAGCAGACTTGAGAAAACATTTCTATTTTCTTTCGTGCTTCACACTAAAATGAACTTGGAAAATGAGGGCATCTGCTGTCGGCTCATTGAAAGACTGGACTTGAGTCCATCTGTTTGACTGTCTGCTAAAATACAGAAATTTAATTTGAAAACTTCTGGCAAAATGAGAAAAAAAAAATCCCCTGAAAAGGTTAAAGCCGTAGTGAGGGACATTCAGGTGGCTAAAATTAGGCACATTCCTATTAGCAAAGGCCCGGCCCACGGTGGGGAAGAGTGGAGCCACCTTTGTTGGAAACATCCTGACCTTTTCATCATTGCTGGATTCCTATGGAGGAACAAGCTTAATGTGTCTTGATTTCAATTGTGCAGTCTCATCTTCCATGCTATCTTAATTGAATGCTTGGTAAAGCCATTTAAAAAACACTGGACTTGAACTCTCCTTTTAATTATACATTTTATGGGATTTTAAAATAAAAATATATAGCCATTAGTAATATCGTATGTTGCTTATTTTCCTTGTGACATGGTGCTTGCTTTTTCTGGTCATAGCTAGAAATGAAAATGCAGCAGCTTCTCGGAGTCATTTCTTCTATTTTTTTTTTTTTTTTTTAGATTTACTTATTACTTCGAAATGAAGAACAGTAAGTCTCCCATTTCCTGATACACTCCCTCAATGCCTGCAATAGCTAGGACTAAGCCAGACCAAAGCCAGGAGCTAGGAACTACATCTGGGTCCCCCATATGGGTGGCAGGAACCCAAATATTTAGGCCATCATCAGCTGCTTCCCAGGCCCATTAGCAGGAAGCTGGATTAGAATCACAGGCAGCACTGGACCCCTGACGCTCTAATATGGTAGGTGGGCACCCCACGCAGTGACATTAGCCAGTCTGGCAAAATGCCTTCCCCCCATTCCTTCTTGAGCAACTTATAACAGGATGAAAATAACTTCAATTCTTTCCCAACTACTCCCTACTTCTCCTTCCAAAGGCATGCAAGATGCAAAAGCTGGAGAACAGAGACTTACAGATAAACTGATGATGCCTTTTTAAAAAGGGTCATCTAGGGGCCGGTGCTGTGGCTCAGCAGGTTAACGCCCTGACCTGAAGCG
Source organism: Lepus europaeus (assembly GCF_033115175.1). Taxonomy (NCBI): domain Eukaryota; kingdom Metazoa; phylum Chordata; class Mammalia; order Lagomorpha; family Leporidae; genus Lepus; species Lepus europaeus. The sequence goes on along the minus strand of NC_084832.1, from coordinate 36,463,127 downwards.
CTGGAATCCCACATGGGTGCTGGTTCGAGACCCGGCTGCTCCACTTCCCATCCAGCTCTCTGCTGTGGCTTGGGAAAGCAGTGGAAGATGGCGCAAGTCCTTGGGACCCTGTACCCACGTGGGAGACCCGGAAGAAGCTCCTGGCTCCTGGCTTCAGATTGGCTCAGCTCCAGCCATTGCAGCCATCTGGGGAGTGAACCAGCAGATGGAAGACCTCTCTGTGTCTACCTCTCTCTCTAACTCTGCCTGTCAAGTAAATGAATCTTTTAAAAAAAATAAAGGGTCATCTTTATCTGTTTACCGAAGGGCCTCTGGCCAGTTCTGAATAAACCCAGCTCCTGATTTTTCCTCAGTTGCTCTGTATGTTCAAAACAGAGAAAAATGAATTTAAAAAGTCCCAGAAACAGAATGATATGAAAACAAAGCTGCTAAGATTAGCACCACAGCCTTTGACAAAGTGCTTTGTAGCTTTGTCCTTAAGGTGTGGCAGGTAGTCTTTGATAATGAGCTATTTTTATCATATTACAATGAGTAGAAGAAAAATAAACTTATTGGGGGCCTATCTCTGAGAGCAGAAAACATCTTCAGGGAAGCAATCAGTCTGCAGCCCTGCTCCAGAGGGCAGGTCAATGGCATATATTTCATCAAGATACCTTGATGAAGGTGGAGAAATTTAGTCTGTGAATCATTGCAGCCTCTACCAAATAATCAAAATACTCCATAAGACTGCACGTTATCCAGGGAGTTGCTAATGAAGCATCTATTCCATTGTGAAGTTATAAACTGAGAATTTTAGCAAAGTTCAACAACCTGAAATAGTTTCCTTAGCAGCATTCTTTCTCTACACCTACCCCAACGTGCATTTTGTGGAGCCTAGAAATTATGATTGCTTGCCTTCTCTCTCTCTTTCAAAAATAGTTATTTGAAAGGCAGTTACAGACAGAGAGAGAGACAGAGATACAGAGAGAGATCTTGCAACTGCTGGTCTACTCCCCAAAGGGCTGCAATGTTTGGGACTTGTCCAGGCCAAAGCCAGGAGCAAGGAACTTCATCTGGGTCTCCCACATGGGCCAAGGACTTTGGCCATCTTCTGCTGCTTTTCCAGGCACATAAGCAAGGAGCTGGATAGGAAGAGAGGTAGCCAGGAGAAGAATTGGTGCCCATATGGGATGCCACTGTTGTAGGCAGTGTCTTAACCCACTTACCACATCACTGGCCCCTGCACAGTCTCTCTGTGGTAGCAACATCAGTATTGACTTGATTACTATGATTAATAATAATAACTTACTTAATTTTAGTTGTGTAACATTTCTTTCATATATTATGAAGTGGGCTATGTTTAATAAAATAAACTATGAGATGCTGCTTTCTGAAAGGTGGACTTATGTCTCCTTCGCTCTAAAACAGCAAAACAAGAAACTCAGATTTCAATAGAATTGGAGACATTGGTAACCAGAACTTCTTCAGGTAGAGAGATTGCCAAATCCAGTCAAGGCCACATAGGAATGAGGGAAGATGCTTAGGAAGCACACCCGAAGGAATTTCAAGAAAGGGTCCAGAGCACATTCTTCCAAGCAGGTCGTGTGAATTTCCCTAAGTGCTTAGCATTTATGTCAACATAAGGAGAGAAGCTAACGTCATCTGCCTCAGAAAGGCACACGATCTTTAATTCTTTGCATGGCCCCAATAGCACAGCCTGACAAGAACCGTGAGGAAACAGCCTGACAGTCTAAATTAAGAGTGTGATGAGCTTCTAGCGGAAATGAAATGGACTGCCATCCAACATGTGGTTCCAGTGTTCACGCTGGTGATGCCATACACACCACTGGGCTATGAAGAGGCTTATTACAAATGTAATGAAACTTACGGGTAAAATAAGTGGCAGCCAAAAATATCCAAAAATAGCTTGAGAGAGAGGAACAGATCACTTGGGGTTTCCATTGTGGTTAGGAGATGGGGTCCTAAACCTTTAAATGAATGAGTGATAGTGAAATCTCATTAACCTCTCACAATTCATAAAAGCGCATGTGAACAGAATTAACTGAAGAAAGAACAAAATAAAAATACTATATGATAATTGTGTATTTCTGTACAAAATAAGAAGAAAATGTTTTTCCTGCCCATTCTTTGCCAAAATTGCCCTTGTATTCAGGAACAAAGCAGACAGAATTAGATTCCAGTGCTCTGCGATCAGAAAGTCAAAAAAAAAAAAAAAAAAGCCTTGATAAAACTGAATGGGAAAATAAGGAATAGTTGGAAATTAAGATAAGTATTTTCCCTATTAAAATATTTAAAATCCACTAAAATCAGTGTTAAAAGAGGCCGGCGCCACGGCTCAATAGGCTAATCCTCCACCTTCAGCACTGGCACACCAGGTTCTAGTCCCGGTCGGGGTGCCGGATTCTGTCCCGGTTGCCCCTCTTCCAGGCCAGCTCTCTGCTGTGGCCAGGGAGTACAGTGGAGGATGGCCCAAGTGCTTGGGCCCTGCACCCACATAGGAGACCAGGAGAAGCACCTGGCTCCTGCCTTCGGATCAGCGCGATGTGCCAGCTGCAGCAGCCATTGGAGGGTGAACCAACGGTAAAGGAAGACCTTTCTCTCTCTCTCTGTCTCTCTCTCTCTCTCTCTCTCTCACTGTCCACTCTGCCTGTCAAAAAAAAAATTAAAAAAAGAAAAAAATATATAGCCTTCAACACATACATTAATTTGCCAAAAAGAACGAGAACAATTGTTGAGCCAAAGAGGTTGAAAGACATGAAATATGAATTAACCCAATAATAGTTGAAAAATAATAAAAACAGCAAGTAGAAATATATACATTGATAGAACTATTGAAAATTCATAGACATCGATATTAGGAGAAAACACAAGAAAATGAATATACATGTATCAAAATTTCTTAGGACAATTGCCAGCCAACAGAGAGAGTATGCAAAAGAGAATGGACAAGGTGAGCAGGTGTTTGGCATTGAGGTTAAAATATATCCTGAGATTCTCCGTCCTATGTCAGAGTACCTGGGTTTGAGTCCCTACTCTGCTCTGGATTCCAGGTTCCTACTAATTCACACTTTGGAAGGTGGCAGGTGATGGTTCAAGTGAAGTGCTTGGGCCCCTGCCACCCAAATGGGAGATCCAGATGAAGTTCTGGGCTCCTGGTTGTGTCCTTGTATAGACTCTGACTGTTTTAAGTACTGGGGGGGAATGAACCAATGGTTGGAAAATCACTCTTTCTCTCTCTTTCCTCTGTGTATGTGTGTGTGTGTGTGTCAGAAAGCAAATATAAATTTAGAAACCAGAGTAGGAAGATCACCACATAAGGATAGAGCATTAAAATATTCCTATGAAATGAGTTTGTTCAATTCTGCCCAAATAGCTTTAAAATGTGGATGAAGTAGATGATTGACAAGAAGTCATTGCCTCCTAAGCTGGCCTTACATGATACAGAAAATCACAAAGAACACCGTATGAGAATTAGAGGATTACCAGAGTGTCCTTCTCAAAAGGAAGGCCATGGAGTTACTAATGTTGCTGACAGTGTTCCAGAGCATGTGAAAAATAGAAATGCTTGCTTTCTTTTTCTTTTTCTTTTTTTTACAGGCAGAGTTAGAGAGAGGCAGAGAGAAAGGTCTTCCTTCCGTTGTTGGTTCACCCCCCAAATGGCTGCTACGGCCGGTGCGCTGTGCTGATCTGAAGCCAGGAGCCAGGTGCTTCCTCCTGGTCTCCCATGTGAGTGCAGGTCCCAAGCACTTGGACCATCCTCCACTGCACTCCTGGGCCACAGCAGAGAGCTGGACAGGAAGAGGAGCAGCTGGGACAGAACCGGCACCCCAACCGGGACTAGAACTCGGAGTGCCAGAGCCGCAGGTGGAGGATTAGCCTAGTGAGCCGTGGCGCCGGCCAGAAATGCTTTCTAACCATTATTTAGTTAAATGAGCATACAAATGATATTAAAACCTGAGAAAGATAGTCCCCCTTAGAAAATTATTAGAGAAATCTCTAAAATAGCAATAGAATTTAGCAATAAACTTTAAGTTAAATGAAATACATCAATTAATTGAAAGAGGAATTACACCATGACCACATATTCTTTGTGAAATAAATGCTGGATTTTAACACAAGAAAGTTATTGCTGCAGCTCACCATTGTTGATAAGGTAAAGGTTAAGGTAATTTCCATATTTGCTGCTGCAATATTTAAGACTATTCAATAATCTTAAAAACAAATATAAAAAATTCATAAAATAAGACTGTCTCAGTATGTTATAAACACATTCTCTGTGTCTGTCTCTCTCTGTCTCCCTCTCTCCCTGTTCTTTCCCTACTTCCGCCACACGCTGTACTCCTTTCTCCCTCATAAATAGGCCCAATAACTCTAGAGTGGTTATGTGCCCCAAGAAGGAATGAATATAAGAAATGAATGGTGAAAAATGATTTGTGGTTCAGACAAATACTACAGAAAGAATTCTGCTCCTCAGGCCATATCACTAATTGTTCTCATTATGAATAATGAGATAAAACATACCTGTACCTTAAAGTTGAACTGGACAGGTTGTACAGGACAGCATTTAATAGGGTGAGACGCTTGAAGGGGGACACCAGCATTGTTTAGAAGGAAATTATGAGACAAACATAAAAGGTAACTAATCACTGGCAAAGCTCACTCTGTGATGATGCAGATGGAAGGAAATGGTATAGCATGAAATTGTTTTACACATCTGTCAAAAGCAAACTAAAATGATTACATCCTATTTCATGCTGTTTTGAACATTGAGGTTATTTTGTTAAATTCTGGAATTATAATCATATTGCCGTGACAGCATGATACTAAGTTCCACTTTAATATAATGTAAAAATAAAGAACTTTAAGTGGGTTTTCAAAAAAAAAAAGGAATTTTATTCAAGCAGTGAAATGAATTGGACAAACATTCAAAGACAGTGAGTGATAAAAATATTATAAATGATGCGTGCATGCTGTATGCATATCACACATACACATGCTGTCACTATGGGAGAGAATTCTTAGCCTCATATATTCCATTATTAAGATGTCCTCTCTAAGTGAGAATATAAACCATCATGGACATTTCTTAATAGCTTAATATAACTATCTGTGGCTAGCAATAGTTTATATAACTGTATGCACTGTTAACATAGATAAAAATGTTCCTCCTCTAAAATTTTTATAGCTCTACTAGAAAAAGCTTGTCATAACTTACTTTCAACTAGAATTAACATAAAACTCTGTAATTTCAAAGAAATGGAAAGAAATATTTGTGCCAGGCTGCTAGATCATTAGAAGCACCGATTTGATGTCATATGCACAGTGCTGTTAGGGAAGGACGCCTTCCTAGAGCATAAGACGCGGGGTTGTTCCCTTCAAAGAGGAAGCAATCCTCTTCCAGTGAGAGTCATCCGTCAGAGAGGAGCAGAGGTCATTATGGGCGAAGTGCGCAGAAGCACAGAGGTGTGAAATAGGCTGCTTGTCAGGGGCACTGTAAGCAGTTTTGTATGAGGGGAACAAAGGACCCAAGCGATGATGCAGTGAAAGATGGGCCTGCCGAACAGACAAGGTATGAAGGTCTTTGGGACCACACGAGGAATCATAGACTTCTCCAGAGTACAATGTATAACAGATGGCTTTCACCAGGAGAAGATGTAATATCAGGGGTTAGGAGGTCAATTAGCAGGAGATGTGGGGTTAGTGGGGAAAGTAGTCTGTCAGGACATCATTCCACGACATGATGAATGGCTAGATTGAAGCAACAGAAGTAAAACACAGAGGGATACTCAGGTGGACATGACTGTGGATGCAGAACCTATGGAACCTGACAATTGATGAAATAGTGTAGAGTACAAGTACATAACATAAGTTTCTATCTTCGGTGACTTTGTGCATGTTGGTCCTCCCAGCAATACCAGGAACACAAGAGAAGTCAGCTCAAGACAAAGAAGGTGACTTTCTTCTGGTTATCAGCAGGTAGGACATCCTACCAGGCAGTTGGAGTCTGGGAGAGTAAACACGCTGAGAGATGCAGTGTTAGGCAGGAAGACAGAAATTAGTCCCTGGGTGTGGAAGGAGCCTGAGGGAAAGAAAGCCCCTGGGGAAGGGTGCTCAGAAGGAAGCCTTGGAAGCAGCTCAGTATTTTACTATACAATGTTCTGCTCCTACCTCACTAACTTTATAGGAGGTCCCAGCCTTTCCCCCCAAGGAACGCACCCCAAGAGAGTCCTGTCTGTCTGGTGCCAAATGGGCTACCCAGTCTGATAACACTGGGTAATAAAATCTTGAGAGGAGTTGCACCTATTTCATACCCGGGCATCCTTTGCCCCAGAGAAGAGGGTGGGAAGGAGGGAGACTTGGACCTCAGTCTGAATGCAAACCGGGCTCTCAGTTGTTTGCTGAGATGACTGGCCTGTCAGATGCATTCTCTTCATTAAATTTTGTTCTCTCTCTCTCTCTCTCTCTGTCTCTCTCTGTCTCTCTCTCTCTCTCTCTCTCTCTCTCTCTCTCTGGAGAGATGCCCATTAATTCCAGTGGATGGCTTACTTCGTTAAACCTTGCTACCTTGTCTACCACTACTTTCTGTTTTGCATTTGAAATCATTTTCTTATAAGGGAAGACTAGAACCTCTGTTTCAGCCTTCTCTGCTGACACATGTATTCCAGGACATGGTTGGGAGTCACACGAAATTGATTAGGAAGCCCTTTGATGAGTGATAAGTTTTTCAGAACTCATCAGTCCTCTTGAAGTTCCGGGTGCCAAGGTTGCTTTTGGCTAAATACAAATTCAGTGCCTCTCTAAAGCCCTGACCAACTTTGCTCCTGGCTTTGTGGCTGTGTCTAGCCACTTTATTCTTCCCAGTTCTTTGTTCTCACTCTACTCCAGAAACATGAGGATTCTTTCAGTTTCTCAAGTGATACTTTTTGTTGAAAAATCTGACCATTCCTTTTGTCTGGAGTTCCCAATCTTCCCCAAGGGTCCTCCACCTAAACAAACCAAAGCAAATCAAAACCAATAACGTGTTAACACTTTCTCGTCCTAGGTGAAATGATCCTTACTTGATGTTACAATCTAATGTATGTTCTTCCACCCTGTTAGATCAATACCTTTAATTATTTTCTTTGAAACCAATGTTATTTTTCCTTTTATACATTTTCTCCTTCCCAAGAGAGGAGATAATAAACTTCAGGCAGGCAAAAACCTGCTCTATCTTGTATTCCATTTTATTTTGAAATCTTATAGTAGTGCAGAACACGTGAAAAGACCTAAATATTGCAGAATTGTTGAATAAGGGAATGAAGGGAAAATCATAAATCTAATTATAGATTGTGGGCTGGATTCAGATCTCTCTCCACTAAATAGCTAAACTTCACATTGACAGATCTCAGTTTTACTGTGCGCAGTAGACCATGAATGCAACTGAGGGGAAAAAAATGCTTTCTGTAATTCAGATACCAGAACTGAACTTTAAATTGGGCAACATTGAACTAATTCTGCTGATTTCTGTAAGCTTCGACTTCGTCCTCATCAAATGGGGCAAATAATGCTTATCTCATTGGTTTGTGGTACAGACGAAAATGATAAAATGATTCAATCCTGGGGAGCAAGGGCTGTGTTCGGCCATTAAGATGCCTTCCATCCATATCAGAACATGTAAGTTCGATTCCCAGCTATGACTCTTGAGTCTGCAGACACTGAGGGGCGCTGGTGGGTCCCTGCCACCACATGGGAGGCCTAGACTATGTTCCTGTCTCTTGGCTTCACCTCTGGCCCAGCCCAGGCTCAGTCCAACCTCAGACATGATGGGCATTTGGGGAGTGAGTCAGCACACGGGAGCACATTTGCTTACTCTCTCTCCCTCTGTCTCAGTCTTTCTGGCTCTCAAATAAGTAAAACAATAAACAGACATTCAATCCCCGTTCTGGATCCTGATTCATAATAAACACTTAGGAGACAGGACTAGGCCATTCTGTAATTGTTATTCTACTCAGACATCTGAAGCAAACACACCATAACAGGATGTAGTGACTATTTTGTTTCTAATCTTAACTATTGAAATTTTTCTCATGTGCACAAAATTAGACAAAATCTGCATTGAATCAACATGTGTTTGTCCAGTAGCTTTAACAGATAGCAGCTCAGGGTTAAATATTTCATAGGAAACCCACCTACTTTACCTCTTTTAAATTATTTTGAAGCAAGTCTAAGATATTAGATCATTTATCCCTGTTTCTAGATAAATGTACAGAAGATATGTGTATTTTAAGGCATCAAGATTATCAATTAATAGTTAAAATTTCTTAATATAACCAAATGTTCAATCAGAATGGTTGGTATTTCTATGTTCTCATTTATAAATTATACCCACACATTGGTCATTGTTATTGAGTACAGCTTATTGAAGATAACAGTGGCTTTCAATCTTGATGCACCCTTATGGGGAAGGAACCTGGGATTTAAGGAAATAACAGCTTCACTGTCCACACAACTACTGATCTCCTATTGAGGTTCCTCATTAGCTTAGCAAAACTAGAAGCCTCAAAGTATGGGAATCATGTTGTTGTGTTCAATATTCAGGTTGAAGGGGTTGAAAGGTAGATCTGTTGAAAGGTATATGCAAATATATGAGCATATCAGTGACCTCTGCAACACTTTCCAAATTTACATGTGCATGTACAGATACACAATGCATATGCACACATATTGTCTTCACAAAATGATTACACATCCCAAACCCTGTTCTGAATCTTTTCATTAATGTACAAACTATTGCTCAGCATAGAGATTAAAGTACGGCATAGGCATATTTGAGAAGTCCATAAAACTGTTCATAAGAATTAGAAAATGAACCAGTGGCAATTTTGGCTTTTCTCACTGCAATAAAACGTTACTACTTATAAGCAAAAAACTATAACGGATTGGCTTCCTCTAAACCATCCATGATTTCATTCTCTTTTTCCTTTTTCTACCACACACACACACAGCCTGGAAAACCCAAAATACTCACTCACCCAGGCTCATACATCTAGCTGAACATGGCCATGTGGCTTGACTTGGAGTCAGTGAGATGTAAATAGCTGATACTAGGTAGGAACTTGGAGAAATATCTTGTCAGGGGGTGGAGAACTCAAGCCTCAGATTCTTTGACTTTTTCCTTTCATCATTCTTCTTGCCTGGCAGGCTGATGCAATGCCTGGGGGCACAGCAAACATATGCAAGTGTAAGGATAAAAGCTACCCACTGAGCGTGGTGGTGCTGGAAGAACAGAAAAGCCTGCATTCCCAGTGACATGCTTGAGGGATTTCCCCACACGGAGGCTGCCGCATCTTATTTTGCGGGAATAAATGCCCTTATTTGTTTAAGCTGGTGGTAGATCTCCATGGTGTCACTTGAAGTAAAACATCTTCCTGTGCTATTGCCTGCTGATTTTCTTACTTATCATAAGAACTGTCCACCCAAAAGTTAGATTGTTGGCAGGAAGCCCGGGGGACTCTGGGATGCCTCCCAGATGCTATTTATTCCTTTGAGAGCTTGTTGTCTAACTACTTATGTTTTCATACTACAGGAAGTATGGGGGAATATGGTTTTACTCTGGATTCATTCATTGAGATAAAGTTTGGGCTTGGAACCAGACACAATTTGCTTAGTGTTTTGTTTTTGTAAGATTTGTTTGTTTATTTGAGAGGCAGAGTTACAAAGGGAGAGGGAGAGGGAGACACACATACACAAGGAAAGGGGGGGGGGAGCATGCCCCTTGAAGGACCCCAAAATCGGGAATCCAACACGCTCGGGTGGCCGCCTCAAAGACCCAATCTCCAGACCGGTAGATGCAATAGTAAGAGGATTTTATTAGGCGTTTGCGCAAACGGGCTCCCTGCCAGCAACGGCAAAGAGAAGCCCTGAGCGGCAGTTACCAGTAGCTTTTAAAGACAAAAACCACAAGATTAACATATTTCGCACGCTTTGGCTTGATTGGCCAGTTTGAAAGTTACCATGAGTACTCATTGGATCCTTTAGATGGGGAGTGGCTGTCCCTGGCGGGAGCCCCGGGTGGGAGTTACAACTCTCGGGAAATCGAAACTTATAGAGTATTGGCTAACAGGGGTGGGGGGGGTGTGTGGGGGGGTGTGCATTTCGCAAGATCAAGTATTAGCAAGCAAAGTGATCAGGTACAGAAGCAAAAATTTGCAATTAGCTCCTAACCACACTTGTTACTAAGCACACCAAGACACCGAAGTAGGGGTTCCTCGGGTTTTTCACCCCTCAAATGGCTGCAAAGGTCTGGGTTGTGCCAGGTCAAATCCAAGAGTCTGGAACTCCATCCAGGTCTCCCACATGGGTATTGCTCAAACCCTTAGGCTGTCTTTTGCTGCCTTGCCAGGGGCATTCGCAGGGAGCTGGATCAGAAGTGGAGCAGCTGGGAATTACTAGTGCTGATATGGGATGCTGGCAGTGTGGACGGAGGTTTAACCTGCTGCACCATACCACTGCTTCTTATGGTAACTATTAAATGTAGTTAAAACAATAAAAACAGGTATCTGAACTTTCTTCAAAAGGCTCGAGAGTCCTTTAGTGAGAACATATCAGCATGATTTTATCTCACGTGTGCTAATAAGTTTAAGATATAAAAGCTAAAAGAAAGCATCCTTATATGCTATGAATGGCTTTCAGATGTCAATCTGCCATTCCTGTTACTCACCCATATTTTCTCTCAGAGAGTAAACTAAGTAAACTAAGACATTCCATGAGCCTGATAGAAAGACATTCTAGGCCTTTATAATTTAGTGCCTTTTGTTCAGTCACCTGACATTTGGGAAAGAATGTGCCTGAAGAAGTGGAAGGTGCTTTCCAAAGAGCATATTTTAAAAGTAATACTTGAAATATTAAATTTAAGAGTGGCCGGCGCCGCAGCTCACTAGGCTAATCCTCCACCTTGCGGCGCCGGCACACCGGGTTCTAGTCCTGGTCGGGGCTCCGGATTCTGTCCCGGTTGCCCCTCTTCCAGGCCAGCTCTCTGCTGTGGCCAGGGAGTGCAGTGGAGGATGGCCCAAGTGCTTGGGCCCTGCACCCGCATGGGAGATCAGGAGAAGCACCTGGCTCTTGCCATCGGATCAACGTGGTGCGCCGGCCACAGCGCACCAACCGCGGCGGCCATTGGAGGGTGAACCAATGGCAAAAGGAAGCCCTTTCTCTCTGTCTCTCTCTCTCACTGTCCACTCTGCCTGTCAAAAAAATAAAAAATTAAATTAAATTTAAGGATGTAGTTTAATTCAGTATTAACAGCTTAAAACCTAGTTTCAAAACTGTGTTATAGTGTTGCCTATCTCGCAGACCTGAAAACTTACCATTCTCTGATTTTTAAAGTTTACATTGCTGTCAGCAATTTCTATATGCATACCTGCTTTTATCTATTTCATTTTTCTTAAAACACTATGGAAGAAAGATAGTACACACAAAGTTAGAACTTCCAGCTCTGCACCAATTACCTTAGTGGTCCCCTTGGTCCCTGCATGCCTGACTTTGAGGAACCCTACTTCGGTGAGCCCTGTGCTTGCAGCCTGGTTGGTAAGGGAGGAGTAAAGGGTTATTGGCATGGTGCTTCCTGTTGTACTCTCCTTGGAGAATGTGGGAAGACTAAAAGCCCTCCCGTTCCTCCTTTGGCCCACTGTTGACTCTATCTACATCCAGTTCTCCATTTGTAAACGACAGAGACCAACAGTTGGGAGCATTTAGAATTTTGAATTCTTGGCTGTCAGTTATTTCATTTACCAATTTCCATCCTATTCACACCATGTACATACTTCTGCATCCAGTATCTTCCTCTTACTGAGCCACCATCCAACTCTCTTCCCACATATAATGGCTGTGTCAAAGCTATGCACTCCTCCAGGTTCTGTTCTCTCATGTCATGACTCTGGCCATTTTATGTATTTCCTTTTTTATTAAGTTTGGTGAGTTCCAGAGAAATTTGTTATGTTCATACATTGGGCAATAGCTCTAGCGGACAAAGATTGTTTGATTTTCAAGACTGAACAGCTCTTTGAAATTTATACATTGTTGATTGATTAAAATTTTCTTTCTTTAGCTCTTTTAATGTACCAATGACTGTTTACAAGTGGTTTTACACATATAATGTTATTTAATGTTTCCATTTCAAGTATTTCTTGTTGGTAGATACTCCTTTTACTCAGGCGAAAAAACTGAGGATTAGAAAGGTTGATGACCTCATCCAGAGTCACAAGAGTAGTGAATAGAATCATTCTCATTAAAGGCCAGGCCTCTTTGGCTACAAAGGTCATATCTCTAATCAGAGAGACCTGCTCCCCACTGGGCTATTCCATTTTTAAATACATGCATACGTTAATATGTTTATAAAAAGGGAAAATTTAGACACAGAGACAAGCACACAGAGAAGGCTGTGCACAGATAAAATCAGAGATAAAGATGTTTCTATAGGAAGCATGTGTGAGATGATAAAGTGATAAAGACAAACCTTCTACAAGAAATGCCTGGCCTTGCCAGCAAACCACTATAAACATGAAGAGAGTGGTGCTCTCTTATGTGTTCTCTCTTACCCTCAGAAGGAAGGAACCCATTCTACCAATACTTTGATCTTAAACTTCAAGCCTCTAGATTCTTTTTTTTTTTATTTGACAGAGTTACACAGAGAGAGAAATGGAGAGAAATGTCTTCCTTCCATTGGTTCACCCTCCAAATGGCCATTATGGCCAGAGCTACACCCATCTGAAGCCAGGAGCCAAGTGCTTCCTCCTGGTCTCCCATGCAGGTGCTGGGGCCAAAGCACTTGGGCCATTCTCCACTGCCTTCCTGGGCCACAGCAGAGAACTAGACAAGAAGAAGAGCAACTGGGACTAGAACCTGGCGCCCATATGGGATGCTGGCGCCACAGGTGGAGGATTAACAAAGTGAGCCGCAGTGCGGTCCCCAACAATACATTCTGTGTGCTAAGCCACACAGCTTGTAGTATTTGTTACAGTCACTCTAATATTGAGTGTCTCTGTAGGTGGAATGTGGCACCACATAGCAGTCCTAAATATGGCTCAGTGAAAGGTTCCTGAACTCTCCTTTAGCTCTGTTTGCCTCCTCCTCCCTAGACAGTTACAGCTTTCTTTTATGATCATTATCATGGTTTTGGGTTTCTGAGATGGTATTGGGATATTCAGTCATCTGGGCAACAGGAAAGATGAATGAATGGTATTGTGTTCTTTCTAACGTGCATAGATCTACTGTTGTGACTTTCTGGGCCTGAAGAAGAAAAAGGCTGAAAAAATAACTCTTTCTACAGTTACTTTCCACAGTGATTCCAAACTAACAGTTCATCAAATCCATAGTTGCCTAGCTGTGTACATGATATCTAGTTAACAAAGCTCAAAGAATTTTGCTTCTCTGACCAGCCTGGAGAATCTACCCAGTGTGTGAATTCTCAGGGTGATTGTCATTTTAATGACCTCATAGATTTTTGCTTCTCCTACTTGGTATGGTGTCTGGCTATGATCTGTGGAACTGAAACTGACTGTCTGCAGGCCTTCTGTATTATATAGTTAGGATACTAACTTTCCTCGTAGACGGATGATGGGTGTTATGAGTTACTGCCCTCTTTGAAAGAAAGACCAAGACTAACGGGAAGTCCAGCTGCATTTTCATTAAGAACCAGATGAAAATATAATAGAGATCTGAGTGACTTTTTTCTTGAGGACTTGGTACCCTGAAAGGGAAAACTTTCCTGGATGAAGTTAATAGTCAAGACCATGTTCAGGCTATTTCAATAGGGAGAGAAATAAAAACTCAGTCTGAGCTCAACTCTGCTGAAACCAAGGACAGGAACACTTTTAAGAGCTGGGGTGGGGGGAATTGCAAGCTACCTGTGTGGGGTAATGGGTCTTTCCCAAAAGAAAAGTTGATTTTCTTATATCTTCATGACAGAAGATAGTTTTTACAACTTGGAGCAAGATGCCTGCCGAAGAGAGGCTCCTCCTTCCTTTCCCCAGAAACTGGAGGAGAGGGTCCCTGTCTTCCTTGCTGTTTACATTTCAGAGGGATGACTCAGATCCTGGAGAAGGACTTTACATCCACAGTTCAGGGCAGAGAAATAGCTTACATCTCAAAGGAGCAGAGAGAGAATGTACAATCTCACCTTTTCTAAGACAAAGGCCCTAAGCAAAAGGCAGTTGAGAGACCATAAACAAGAAGGAGCCTGTCTAAAGTTTAGTCAGGCTGAGGGAAATTATAAAGGCCTTTTGGTCACCTGATATGCATGTGGGTGGATGGTTCACAGCACAGACCCATAGTTTGAAAGTTGGCAGTACTAGGAGGCATTGGATACCACAAATGTGGCTCATGCTATGTTCTTGAAATCAAGTCCAGATGTGCTTATTTTCTCAGACTCCAAAATCTCTCTGGGCCTCAGAATCCTCATGTATAAAGTAAACATTTGAACCAATTTTCTGGACAGCTTGGAATTCCAACTTTGCCTCCTACCAGGGCAGTCATTTCTTTAGACCTAAACTGGGTATGTTTTCACTGGACAAAATTCCAGTCACCATAGAATCAGTTATTGCTACAAAGCATCCAGTAACAACTTGCCTTGATGCGATTAATCAAGTAACACACATCTATATGGATCAGTGATTCTCAAATTGGATTAATCACCAAAACACTTGCATGCTTTAAAAAAATGCAAATTCGGAGGCCCTGTATCTGGATATTGTAGATACTCTGGTTTCATAAATTTGAGGTGGCTCCAGATAACTGGTTGCTGCACAACACCCCAAGTTACAATCAGACATGTTTGGGAACTGGTGGATGAATTTAACATAGAGGTGACAAGTCACAAGATAGTTGTGTATATGATATAGAATTTGTTCTCACCTTTTCCGGTCTCTGTAGTGATTTTTAAAATCTTTGGTGTTTGTTGAATAAACTGATTCAACTGGATAAAAGCAATGACATTTTATGAAAAATTCACTACTTATGATTCCTACAGGCCTTCAGTTTCATAACTTAACATTCCCCAACCAGAATTTATCAAAGAAATGATAAACCTGACCTATTGAAACTGTTATACGTTCAATAATATCTTTATAAACCCAAAAAATGACTGCCTTTGACTCACTTCCCAAGCTCCCCAGCCTGAGTCATTTGGTTTGGTGAACAAACCAACAGCAGAGTTGGGAGAAGGGCAAACTTACTTATAGCACCCCACACCGGCTGAATTCCATTAGTGTGAAACTCTGAAACTACATCTGT
Organism: Lepus europaeus; assembly: GCF_033115175.1. Classification (NCBI taxonomy): domain Eukaryota; kingdom Metazoa; phylum Chordata; class Mammalia; order Lagomorpha; family Leporidae; genus Lepus; species Lepus europaeus. The sequence continues at coordinate 36,447,860 of NC_084832.1, read as the reverse complement.
TTTTCCTTATGAAACTCAAACAGCTGCCTAACCTCTTGGCTTTTAAGTGAAATATTCAAGGGCTCCGATGACAACACTTTGTTCTATTAATGAATCTGTTAAATTTGAATTGTTTGCCAAAAAGAAGAAAGGGAGGAATAAATACATGGCTACAACACAGTCTGGTTAGGATCTGCCAAAGCTGCATTGAGTCCCTGTCTCCAATAGGTTTGTTCTATCTGTCACCCTTTGCTTCCTTTGAATTCCTGCAGGCAGCAACTTTGTAAAGTCCTGTGGATAAAAATACAGTGTCCAGAGCCTTGGGTGACTTCCTCTTTGGCTGGACCTGAGGGATCCTTGAATAAGCAGAAGGCAGCTGTAAGGATCTGTGTTTAGAGTAGGGCTGCGTGGCAGACAACAAAGGCGACTTGCAAGACCTGCACTACGTCACTACAGAAACACTGCATCACGTACAAATTTGCTTATCCAGGACTCAGTCCTAGGCATTTAGTAGGGTTGCATAAACAACAAAGAAAATGAAAAGATGAGAAGACTTGGGAGTAAAAATTCAATACTTTATATTTTGATTGGATGTAACAAATTATGTGCCAGAATGATTGAATCTATCTTATTTTAATTTGGTGTGTGTGTGTGTGTGTGTGTAGACATTAAAAAGGTCTTTACAACTAAGGAGAAGGGGGGATTTGAAAATCTAAAGCGTGGAAAACTTTAATGTTGAGAAACACAGATATCTGGAGCATTACACTTTGTAACTTAGTTAACATGAAAACATTGATCAGCTTCATCTTGCTGATACTTTAATTTTGTCAGCATCTAAAATTGATTGGTAATAGATAATAAAAATGCATAGCCAAGATAGTTGAATGGATATTATGTAAACCCTAACAAAACACATTTAAGGGGCAATAAAAATAATGACTTCATTTCAAAAGTCATAGAACCTTAGAGATTTAGGTATTTTTAGAAACGTTTTATTTAATAAATATAAATTTTGAAAGTACTTTTGGAATATAGCAGTTTTTCCCCCCATAACCACCCTCCCACCCACAAACCATCCCATCTCCTACTCCCTCTCCCATCCTATTCTTCATTAAGATTCATTTTTAATTATCTTTATATACAGAAGATCAACTTAGTATATACTAAGTAAAGATAGAAATTTAAGTTTTATAAACCTTTCTAATCTTAGCTAATATGTATTGAATACCTGGTAAGTGTCTAACAATATACTAAAGGATTTATATGGATTAGCTAATGTAACTCTTATTGCTTGTGTTAAGAATGGGGTTTTAGATCCCATTTTAAAGGTTTGGAAATGAAGGTTGAAGATTAATATCTTGAACAAAGTCAAAAGCTTATTTAAGTGACAGAAGTGGGGTTGATTGTCAGGGTTTTGAACTCTCTCTGTCCCTAACTGTTGCCGTTGATTTCTCAACAATGTTGCAGTGGGTTTGTTTCTGAGAGGAGCAGCATGGTGGGGGCAAGAGGCACAGAGTCAACACACAGACCCCGGGAGTCGGGTGAAAGCAGGCTTGAGGCGAGCAGCCCACAGACTCGTTTATTACAGTTGGTACAACAGCTTATATAGCCAAGACCAGCCAATCTGGTCAAGGGGCGGTCTATACCCCAACCAATCACAGCCTGTTGCCAGGCAGTTTCCAAAGCCATCCAATCACAGTCTGTCGCCAGGCAGTTTCAAATCCATCCAATCACAGCCTGTCGCCAGGCAGGCTCCGTTGCCAGGTGGGTTTCAAAGCCATTCCTGAGTAACTGACACTCACTTTCCAGTGGCCACCTTGGCATGGCCTTCTCATTCCACTACACCTAACCGTACTCTGTGGTCTGATTTATGTGAATTAGGAAAATTTGCAACTTTAGGAGATTAAAGTCAATACCAAGATGCCAAGAAGCGGGAAAATAGTACTTGTTTTACTTTATGCTCATTAAAAACAATACAGCCTTGACCTGTGTCTTGTGTAACCTGTTTCTATTAATACATGTTGGGAGTGATGGGTGATTATACCACATAAGTCATCCTTGAACAATTTTCAGGGAATGCATTTAATCAGTTAGCAAGTGAATGATTCAGATGGGGCCTATGTAAATCATTGCGTCCCAGATGAAAATGCAAATTGACATTGATGCTTGGCATGCATGGAGTACACAGAAAGTTTTCAATTAGACATTTCGGTCATTTAATTGAGTTGCCTGTTTTTCATGGGATTGCTTTGTTAACTTACTCCTTGTGCTGGTGAAACTGAGTCTGCAAACAGTGCCTTGAATGTAGATGACAGCATCAAAGCCCAGTCCTCTAGCCACCCTCCCTTCACTTCCCTCACTGCACCGCGAGAGAGGGACAGCGGCCCTACCAGATTCCAGTCACTGAATCTGTGAGGTCCTTCGCTTCTCTAAGAGATAGCACCATGGTGGCCAGCACTGTCTCGAGGGGTTCTATTTAGGGGAACCCCAGGTTTGGGGATCAGGATTCTAGGTCTGCAGTGGAAAGCAACTACCACCTGTAGGTAACTCCCAGACTGACTGAAGCCCACTTGGCCACCATAGCAACCAGATAACCAGAGCAAGACAGCCTGTTCAGGTTGGGTGTAATGTCACTTCCTGTGAGCTTCAAGGACCACCATGACAGAACAGAGGAAGAATGCATTGTCATCAACCTAGTAACAGCCTTGGTGCCTGACACCAGGGGCTTCTGGATCTTTCACGATCTTGTCACGCCACCTGCCTCTTCCTTGTTGCCTCCTTAAAAACGCCAAGACACCTTCATTCAGGAGGGTGGCTGTTCTTGAGACCTGGAGGTCTGCTGCCCTCTCATCTGTCAACACATCAAACTTCTCTTTCCTTTGCTCTCAATCCTTGTTCACATTATCTTGATTTGGCACCGGGGACAGGGACTGAGCTTTTGGTAATGCTAGTGTGATGTATTCACAGGTTGAGTTTTAGTGTGTAACAGCTAAAATTTTATGTAGCTCTAAACTTATTCTACCACAGCAACGTGAAGACAGAAAGGACAGTCCCTGAACCCCTCTCACTATCGCATCAGCCTCTGTAATGATGTGCAGTCCAACTTTTTCATTAAACAAGTGAGATTACTGAAGCTGAGCTCTTTCCCATGACAAGTTTAAAAGAGATCAACCCTCCTGTCATCCCATTGTTATTTTAATCATGTTCCTGCATAATGGCTTCTGTTTTTCTCTACTAATGACTTAGACAAAATGACTACCAGATGGCAACAAAATGTGAAAGGCAAAACTATCCTTGTATCGAGACATAACAAGGTGGGATCCAAAGAACATCATAGGAAGGGGTAAAGACACTTAGTCTGCATCCTGGATTCTCCTGGACTTCATAACAGTCCCCAGCTCCTGCCAATCACTGTGTACACTTCTGCATGCAGCAAACATGCAAACCACACAAATAAGCTTCCACCCTCTATTCAACCTGCTTGGGGCTCCCGAACCCCCTATGTGATCCCATTGTTTATTTCACAAACACCTTCTTTCCAGGTTTCCTTACAGGTATGTATGTATGTATGTTCTCCAGTGACAGAAGAAGTCCTGGCTGTAAGGAGTAGGTGCCAGCAGGGCAAAGACAGCAAGCCAGTCTTTTCACAGGACACATGATGAGAAATGCAAGGGCTGACCATGCACGCCATCAGCATGGGCTGTGTCTCTGGAGCTTTGCAAATTCCAAGGACAGTTTGTAATACACAACAGCTCAGAACCTCTTGCTGCCCTCCAAACTTTGGCTGAAGCTCTTAGCAATTTGCTAAAACTATTTCATTCAGGACTTGAGCATTAAAAGTGATTAAAAAAAACATATAAGCCCTCATATCTAAATCCCTTCATGATCAGATTCTCCATCAAGTTGATGGCATTGATCATTGGTGATGCATGACCCCCAATTTTTTTTGTAGGGGTGAAGGCTGAAATGAAGCTTGGTGTCATTTAGGTATTCTCTGTAGTCACAGATGCTGCTGCTGGCACTGTTTCCTGCACTAGCCTTCTTCACATTAACCGTATTTGCACATGACCTGGTTTTTAGCAGAATTTAGATGGAATTTCTAGCTTTGTTTGCATTAGCTAGTGTATTAGCTTTTTATTACTACAATAAAATCCCTCAAATGAGCGTCTTAGGAAGGAGGAAGATTCATTCAGTTTACAATTTTGGAAGTTCACAGTCTAAGAACAGGCTGCCTGTTAGTCTGGCATTTAATGTGTGAGGAAGGGCTATCTCACAGTGAGCCTGGAAGCTGAGAGACAGTGAGCATGAACTTCTTATGTAACCATCCTTTCACAGGAAATACCTTCTGAGGGTAAGCCTCCAAGTGTCTCCCCTTAAACCCACCCCCCATGTTTTTATAATTAGATCAAGTATCTCTCCTGAAATTATTAATCATTAACCATCAATATAAGACTTTGGGGTTTAAGTAAGTGCGTGCAAATGGAGAGACAGGAGCTATTCAAATCATAACGTTCTGTACCAGTCTGCCCCAAATTCATGAATCTCTCACAGCACACACAATTATTCCATCCCTCAAATGCCCCATGGTCTTAACTTGGTCCCACATTAATTCCAAAGTCCAAAGGGGGCTTGGTCAAACCAGGAGCCAAACTCCATTTGGGTCTCCCAGGTGCGAGGACTTGAACCAGTGCTCATATGAGATGCCAGTATCACAGGTGATGGATTTACACACTTAGCCACAATACTGGCCCCAAACTACCTTAGCTATTAACCTTGCACACTCAAAAAGAAATTACATGCTTCCAAGAGACAATTGTGTGATGGGATTTGCTTTCCATTTTCACTCCAAACAGGAAGTCAAGGAATGGAAAATATTAATCAGATCAAAACCAAACAAATAAAACTAAAACCAACAGAAAAAACATTAAATCCTAAAGTGTTGTGTCTGACGTCCTGGGCTCATTGTGGTAGGGATTCGCTCCCATAGGCTTGGGCAGCCCTGCTCTTACAGCCTGTGCTTCCATCCTCACAGGTTCAAGTCTCATCTCTGCTGTTCCACCTGGCATTTTCCCTGATGTAGCAGTTGCAACCTCACATTTTCACTTGATACTGCCCTGATGGAAGCTCTTTGCAGTGACTTTACCTCTGTGACCTCTCTCTCTCTCTCGCTCTCTCTCTCTCTCGCTCTCTCTGGGTCCATAGTTTGTCTGGAGCTGGAGGCCTGCGTGCTGCCAGGACTATGTTGGTCTTTGCGTGGCTGCTCTGAGACTGTGCACTGATGCCTGCACCTTTCTAGGCTTGCCTAGTGTCTTCCTTGCAGCTTTCCTAGGTGGATATCTCATGTTGTCATGTCTGCTTTCTGAGATACCCTCTGCATTTCCATTGTCACATCGTCATTGCTCCATGCAGGGACCCCAGTCCTGAAGTGTAAGACTGCTTGGTTTCCCAGGCTTTCCTTTGAAATCTTAGTGGAGGCTCCCATGACCTCATAACCTTGCATTCTGCATGTGGGGAGAACCGGCATGATGTGGATGGTGCCAAAGTCTGCAGCTGGTGGTTACGCCTGGACCTAGCAAGACAACATCTAGCACTGTCCTGGGCGAGCAGGGTGACAAGGCCCTTTCCTGAAAGGATTCTGCCCTGGAAGACCTTTAAAACAAGCTTCCACTTCTAAACCTCTGGTGGGACTGTGATGGGAGAGGCTGCCTCAAAGATCCTCAGTGCCCTTCGGGGTTGCACTCGATGGATTTCCACAGTAGCATATGGCTACTTTTCACTTGACCTCATTTCTTTAGCAAGCCACATTTCTACCTTCCTATTCTAAGCAAGCTTTTTCTTCCTATTTGCCCGCACATTTTCTAGATATTTCTTCTCTGCTCCCTTAGTATGGGGGAGCTAGGCAGGGATTTAGAAAGGAATAGGTGAACTGGAACTCTGGCCAGCCCTCCATGTAACTCCGTCCCCTTACCTGTCAATCAAGTATGCTCACCTTCCCATGATACATCTGTGCCTTTGACTAGGAAGCAGGAGATGCCATGATGGCTGTGTGAGACTTAAACTCCACGTGAAGGTGCCCTGAAACCCCAGAGTGCTTCACACATGCTGAACTCTACCCCAGTTGGGTAGTTAGGGCACCGTCCTCTATCTCATAAGAGACTGAGACTGTAGGAGGGGCTCTTTACCTCTGGGCTTCAGAACCATACTCCTGTGTCCTTTCTCCGGCTTCTTCCCACTCTCCTTCCTCATAGGCCCACTCATGTTGGGCCCCTTCATTCTCATGCATGAATGTGTATTCACTCACCCTATCTTTTAAATAAACCCTGCTCTCACTTGTGATCTGCATTGTTTTTTCTGCTTTGAATTTTTATCTCTGTGAGGAAAAGAACCTGGACTAAAGATCAAGGTACTTAATTCCATAACACCCTTTTGCTCCTCCTTCTCGCTGAGAAACTTTCTAACATCAGCCAATAACACGCATGCTGCAGGTCGAAGGCTTTGTAGGCTGAAATCTTTTCCTCCTTTAAAACAAGTCCACCATCTTTAAGTGAACTTCTCACAAAGTCTCTAGACATGGACACACAAAATTCCAGGTTCTTTCCCACCATCTAACTGGATAGCCTTTAGTCCAGTGTCAATGGAATTATCATTTCCATCTGAAGTCCGTCCACACTTCTACAAGCATTCTGCTCTTCTAAGCCGTCACCAGAAATACTTGAAATGCTCTGTTTACAACATTCTAGACTTTGTCTAGCTTATTCCTTTACATTTATCCAACCTTTCCAGAAAACCAGTTTCAATGACTCTTGTACATCCTCAGGTTAACAGTAACATCCTCAATTTTCTGGTACCAGTTTTCTGTTTTGGTCAGCTTTTCATTACTTTAACTCAAATACTTGAGAGGGGCACTTAGAAAAGAAAACCTTCTCAGTTTTGGAGATTCACAGTACAAGATCAGGAAGCCTCGGTAGTCTGGCATCTGATGAGGGTAGAATGAAGGGGTGGAGGGTCACTTGATGAGCCTGAAGCATGCTCCTTCTTTATAGTAAAACAAAAACCCTGTCATGAGAACTACCTTCAAAGGACAAGGCTCCAGTGACATAAACACATCCCATGAACCCACCTCTCAAATGCCATAATCAGGCCAAGTCTCCACCCTTAATCCATCAGCCATTATTAACATTAATCCATTAACTGCCTGCATAAGACTTAGGGATTTAAACGTCTGTATGGGGGCTAGACATTGTGGCATAATGTGTTAAGCCGCTTAAGATACCACCTGCAATGTTGGCATCCCATATGGGCATAGGTTTGATTCCCTGCTGCTCCACTGCTGATCCAGCACCTGGGAAAACATCTGAAAACTGCCAAGTCATCGGGCTCCTACACCCTCCTGGCAGACCCAGAAGAAGCTCCTGGCTCAACCTTTGTGGCCACTTGGGGAGTGAACGAGCAGATGGACGATCTTTATCTATTTCTCCCTACCCCTCTTCTATAACATTGCCTATCAAATAAATATAATAAATCTTTTTAAAAAAGCCTTCATGAGTTTGAAGAGCCAAAATCCAATCCTTTTCCAACCAAAGCAGCTTATTATATGGGCAATTAACGACAATGTGAGTGATAATTTTCAGAGGAAAGCATTTCATAGCAATCCTAGCTTCCAAAGCTGTATTTTCCCTAGGGTTTATATCAGTGTGGGTGTCAATAAGGGCATCATTTGTATGCACAGGAAGCTCATGAGCAATATTAAGGCTTTAGGATGTTGTTGGGTGACTTCTTTTCCCTAAGTGCTCAGCCTCTTTGGGAACTAAGCTTACCACAAAGTCAGTGAGACTATTCGCTTCAGTCTGTCCTTACCTACTGAAAAAAACAAGTATTGTCTGTCCCAAGGTATACTTTCTAAAATTCTTTTTTTTTTAAATTTTTTTTTTTTTTTGACAGGCAGACTGGACAGTGAGAGACAGAGAGAAAGGTCTTCCTTTTGCCTTTGGTTCACCCTCCAATGGCCGCCGCGGTAGCGCGCTGCGGCCGGCGCATTGCGCCGATCCGATGGCAGGAGCCAGGTGCTTCTCCTGGTCTCCCATGGGGTGCAGGGCCCAAGCACTTGGGCCATCCTCCACTGCCTTCCTGGGCCATAGCACAGAGCTGGACTGGAAGAGGAGCAACCGGGACAGGATCGGTGCCCTGACCGGGACTAGAACCCGGTGTGCCGGTGCCGCAAGGCGGAGGATTAGCCTAGTGAGCCGCGGCGCCGGCCGTATACTTTCTAAAATTCTATTTGCTTTGGATGTATTTTGAGGATTTTTTTATTTTTACAAAGATTGCTTCAGATAATTTAGTGGTTTCCCCATTTATGACAATTTCTCAAAGTTTGTTACTGCACATTCCTCATCAAGAGGCTCATTTTAAAAGCTTGGAATAGATTTCCCACAAGCTCCCACTCATTCTGAAACTGACTTTGCTGAGAATGTACCAGAGGGAATGGAGAAAGCCTGGGCACAGAAGTCAAGACTGTCCAAACTCTGCACTCCTGGTCACACGCCTGGGATCTTGAGGATTGTATGTTGACCATTTGATCTTAAGTTTCTCTACCTATTAAATTTGTGAATCAAACACCAACTTTATAACATAGTTGTGAGGATACAATTGAATGACATGTGAAAATGCCTAGTTCAAAGATAGCATTTCAGAATTCTTTCTAAATGAATAACAATATATGGTATTCATAATGCCTTCATAGGCTACAGTCTACCTTTGAATGTAAGTTTGATTCTCTGTACTCTTTCAGGAAAGTAGACATCGCTTCAGCATCATAGTGAGGCAATCAAAGTTTAAAAGGGGTTAAATCATTGATTAAATTCAGTATCACTCAAAGCTAAGTCTTGTGAATTTCAACTCCACTTGGCCTGTGGCAATAAGTAGCATTACTGTGAGTCACAGGAAATGTAACCTGTCATCCTTCTGGGTAGTTCTTTCTCAACCATTGTTTAAATGGCACACGCTGATTAGTGCATGAGTAGGGGGGAATCATAGAGACCTTCTGTAAACCTCCAGAAACTTCTCCCATGTGCTGTACAATGCCCGGCACCTCTATCTGCTTTGGTTTCCGTGGACTCCCACCTCTCTGCTTCAATACAAAGAATTCCCTGCTCTCTACCCATCAGCGTACCATGGCCTGGAAACCCTCACCAGGCAATAAGCTGGTGCAGCTGGAGAACTCAACTTGTTTAACATTTCCTATCCCTAAGCAATTTGTCTCTTCCCTTTCCAGTAATGTTCAATGTCTTGAAAATCATTGTTCCATTCATTTTTTTCCTTTATCATGATTTTTTTCAGGTTTATTTGTGTGCATGTGTGTTTTGGGGAGAGGGGTAATCTGGTTCCTGTTACTTGAGATTGAAAGCAAATGATTATTCTATTCTTAGATGGTTTTTGAATCAAACTGCTACAGAAATGGGATATCTGGCTGGTGTTTTTATTTTATTTGAAGCCATGGAAATGAGAAGAGAAATGACATGAATAAAATTGTTAAGCTGAGAAAGCACTAGGATTTTCCCTTTTAATTTTGATAAGATTGTGGTTGCTTTCTTGCATGCTATAGTTTTCAGTTTGATGGTGGCATTTAAGCAGTGTGAAGGACTGGATGAGTGAGAAAAAAGTAAATGTAGCTACTGACTATTTGGAAATAGCTCTTACTAAGGAGGGTGTGTGAAAGATTGAAGACTTAGAAAGGTAGCTAACTTCAAAGAACACACCATGGAGACTCACATAATGGGGATCTCCATGCCTCATCATCAAATAAGTAATGAAATACCACTGCAAATCATATCTATAGTCTCTTCTGCAACCCCAACACTTGCTGCTCTCTCTCCACGGGGAAAATGTGTACATTTATAAATTAGTAGTTATATAAATTGTAAAACATAGGAATAATTTTATTATAAAAATTATAAGATAAAGTTCATTTGGTAAGATAACAATAAGAAATGAACAATACATCAATGTTGCTCTAATTTTATCACCCCATCCACCTAAACCTATTTATTCATGTCAACGTTGCACATCTTAGAAACACATTGTTCTAGCTGTGATATTTTAATACTTAGACTTGTTGGTAGTTTGTTGCTAGCTGTGATGTATTTTTTTTATGGCACTATATTTATTTGGAAACAAAACCAGAAAAATTTTAATGGAAAAAATCCTAGGAAATTAGAACATTGAAAAAGGAATACAAATCCCAACCCATTAAGTTAAATTGAATTTGTGATGAAACTATTACAGACAAATGATCTTCTCACACAAAGTATAAGGAAGGATCCTGAAATTCAGAGCTGACATTATATAGTTGTTGGAAAACTGTTTTTTTAAAGAAATGAGTGTGATGAGCCTATTTAATTTGTAAAGAAGAGATTTTTTTCAGTTATTGGAAATTAGAAATACCAAAAAGAAATGTTTTCATCTATGAGGTCACAGTTTGATTTGAACAATACTGCAGGTTGAAAAATGTAGCTATGCAAATAATAGCATCAAAAATGATGTAGAATATACAAACACATTATTTTCATTAACTCAACAGAATGTAACCCAATAGCCACTGGAGCAATAGTGACTTAGCTGTCAATTTGTGTAAAATACTCTAATAAAGCATCAAAGACTATCTTAATTAAGGAAGGTATCTTGATTCTCATAATAAAGGAGGTGTGACTGAGACAAACAGAATTATAAAGGTTTGTCTGCAGCGTATCAGAATTAAACATAATTGAGTAGTCAGAAATATGATAGTGCTGATTAAATGAATGGAATGTTTCATTTAGTTTAGGAAAACAAATAATATATTGACATATACCCATATTTGTGTATATGTATATACTTTCATGTGAGTGTCATGACCACCATTTATATGACATTGTTTACATACACACCCTGATAGATTTGTCTGGTAAATGAAACGATTGCTAAATTGAGTTTACAAATAGAAAGTTATTATTTCTCCAAAACATTGTAGCACAAATTAAGTGCAGGTATTAGGAAAGTCCTTTTTTGAGTAACTTCAAAATAAAACTACGTATCTTTTTTTAAAATGGAAATAATCCTCTTTTTAAGCAATTTTTTACTTATATATGGTAAACAAATTTCATGTATTTCATGTATACAGATTTGGGAGTATAGTGATACTTCCCACTCTACCATACCCTCCCTGCCACCCATAGTCCCACCTTTCTAACCTCTTTCTAATTTTTAAATTGATGTATTTTCAGTTTATTTCATAATCATAAGATTAACCCTCCACTAAATACTCAATAAATAGAAGAAAAAATTCACCGTTCCACAACAGTAGAGACAAGGGATATAAACAACAATAAATTCTCAAAATGTCAGTTTCACTCATACACTTTTTTTGTACTCTGTTACCACAGATCAGGGAAAACGGTACTTATCTTTTGGGGGCTGGCTTATTTCATTAAGTATATCATTAAGAGTTTCCAGTTGCATCCATTTTCTTGCAAAAGACGGGATTTCAATCTATTTTATGACAGTAGTATTCCGTAGTGTGTAGATATAGTGGGTATCCAAGTCATCACTTGGTGGGCATCTGGGCTGATTCTTATACCTTAACTAATTTCCATATCTTAGCTAATTCCCATACCTGAGCTAATGTGAACTGAGCTGCAATAAACATGGGAGCAGAGACCACTCTTTTATATGCTGATTTCATTTCCTTTGGGTGAATTCTCAGGAGTTGGATGGCTAGTTCATAAGGTAGATCTGTTTTCAGCTTTCTGAGGGATTTCCATATTGTCTTCCACAATGGCTGTATGTACTAGTTTGCATTCCCATCGACAGAAGGTCAGGGCACCTTTTTCACCACATCCTCACCAGCATTTATTGGTTTTTGATTTCTGTATGAGAGCCATTCTAACTGGGGTGAGGTGGAACCTCATTATGGTTTTGATTTGCATTTCCTTGATGGTTAGTGATCCTGAGCATTTTTTCATTTTTCTATTGGGCATTTGAATTTCCTCTTTTGAAAAATGCCTATTGAAGTCCTTTGCCTGTTTCTTAATTGGATTATTTTGTTGTTGTTGAGTTTCTTGAGCTCTTATAGGTTATGGATATTAATATTTTGTCAGTTGCATAGTTTGAAACTTAACACCTTAGAAAAATAGTGAATATTTTACTATTTCTTGAAAGAATGAAATAGGAATTATACTTCCTTGAATCTCCTTTCTAAATTTAAATTATTTGATTTGCTGAAGAAAATGTAGTCTGCACATAGAATCTTACTGAGTCTGAATAAAGGAGGAAATGATTCCTTTTGCATGGATGAACCTGGAAGACTTTATGGTCAGTTAAATCAAGGAGCTCAGATGGACAAACACTACACAATATCACTTATATCAGGTTTCTGAAACAGATTCCCTCAGGTACAGAACATGGTAGTTCTCAAAGGCTGAGGGAGGGCTACATGGGAAGGTGTTTGCCAGGTGTACAGAGTTTTAGTGATTGAACATGAAGTCCTAGTGATCTGCCTATAGTTAACAATAGATAAATAAATATAGTGGGAGGAAACTTTCACAAGTGACGTACAGAGTTATGGCAAAGATTGTGGTAATCACTTCATGGGTAGATACCTATCTAAAAACTCAGTAAGTTGTGTAATTATATATGTATAGAATTTTATGCCAGTACGAGTTCTATAAAATATTTTCTTTATGAAAAATTCAAAATGAAACACATTCCTAAAAGATTTTACCGTATTTTTTGTAACATATTAGGATACCATACAAACTCCTATTAGTATCCAAGATGCTGTGATGGAATGAAAATGTAATTATGGAATATTCAAATGTATGGAAAAGTTCTATAGACTTAACACAAATAAAATCCCGCATCGTTGATACTTAGAGGAATTAGGCAAGGTCTGACTGCATCCTAGAACATGTGCTCTTTGCTTCTGAGTGCTACCTAACGTTTGTTGTCTTGACCAACCTCTGCCTCAGCACAGAATGCTCATTTTCCACTTTCTGTCACTGATAAATATTCTGTACTATCAAGGTGCAGGAGAGATTCAATGTTTTGGAACTGAGGATTATTGAAAAGAAATGAGTAAGCAATTTGTGTAGCCCAGAGGCTTTTTCTTTCTACGGAAGATGTTTGCAATATCAATTTGGACAGCAATAGTATTGTACTTACAGAACTCAGTCATATCAATTTTGCATTTCATTTACTTATATTATCCTATATAAACACCAATTTCTAAGCATAGCTTTAAAAACTTCCACTCTGCTTTTGGCTTTGTAAATGCTCACCTTTTATAGGACTAGTAAAATTAATATGTTATTTTATGAAAATGTTGTCAAAATAATCCATTTGAAGAAGATTAGTGTGAAAGTTTTCACAAGCTACTTATTAGTGGTGAATTATAGACAAATATTTAATCTCTTGTCTATAACTGGTAATCTCTGTTATCATTTCAAAAATGTTAGCTTTTGGTTGAAAAACTGGAATTTTCCAGCATAAAGAATTTTTTTTTCTTTTTTTTTTTAAACTTTTATTTAATGAATATAAATTTCCAAAGTATAGCTTATGGGTTACAATGGCTTCCCCCCTCCCATAACTTCCCTCCCGCCTGCAACCCTCCCCTTTCCCGCTCCCTTTCCCCTTCCATTCATGTAAAGATTCATTTTCAATTCTCTTTGTATACAGAAGATCAGTTTAGTATATATTAGGTAAAGATTTCAACATTTTGCCCATATAGCAACATAAAGTGAAAAAACTACCATTGGATTACTAATTATAGCATTAAATAGCAATGTACAGCACATTAAAGACAGAGATCCTACATAATTTTTTTTTCAAATTAATTAATTTTCTATGCCATTTCCATTTTAACACCATGTTGTTTTTTTTTTTCATTTCCAATTCTCTTTATATACAGAAGATCACTTCAGTATATAATTAGTAAAGACCTCATCAGTTTGTGCCCACACAGAAACGCAAAGTATAAAAATACTGTTTCAGTACTAGTTATAGCATCACTTCGCTTTAGACGACACATTAGGGACAGATCCCACATGGGGTGTAAGTACACAGTGACTCCTGTTGCTGATTTAACAATTTGACACTCCTGTTCATGGCGTCAGTAATTTCCCTAGGCTCTAGTCATGAGTTGCCAGGGCTATGGAAGCCTTTAGAGTTCGCTGACTTTGATCTTATTCCGATAGGGTCATAGTCAAAGTGGAAGTTCTCTCCTCCCTTCGGAGAAGGGTACCTCCTTCTTTGATGGCCCCATTCTTTCCACTGGGATCTCACTCACAGAGATCATTCATTTAGGTCTTTTTTTTTTTTCCCATGATATCTTGGCTTTCCATGCCTGCTATACTCTCATGGGCTCTTCAGCCAGATCTGAATGCCTTGAGGGCTGATTCTGAGGCCAGAGTGTTGTTTAGGACATCTGCCATCCTATGAGTCTGCTGTGTATCCCACTTCCAAGTTCAGTATGCCATGTACCATAATAAATGCTACCTTGTGTTTTTTTTAAAAGCTTTACTTACTTATTTATTTGAAAGTCAGTTTCAGAGAGAGAGAGAGAGAGAGAGAGAGAGATCTTACATCTGTTGTTTAGTCTGAGGTATTCAACTAAAGCATACGTGGAGGAAAATCTTTCCTATTCATAATAATAGATATTCCCAACTGTGAAATGGGAAGGCATGGATCAAGCAAAATGGAATACTTATAAACTTGATAGACATTCTTGTCCCAAGTAGGGAAACGTAATTGTCAAACTGATCTTGAATCACCTCTACTATTGTTTTAACCAAGTGTTATAGATTCAAAATATATTTACCATACCTACATTTTCCAAATACATTCATTGAATTCAGAATGCATCTTGGACTTATGCATAAAATTTACCAATAATAGTCTTAAGTCTTACTCTTTACTATGCCTCTCTCTTTGGGTTTACCTTAAACAGGTTTCCTTTGATATTTTGTTTGGGAAAATAGGTGAGTGTATGTAATATACTTAATGAAGATCTTGTGTTTCAAAACAATACCTAACATACATCTTTTATGTCCTATTTGGTTGGGATTCCTAATACTGATGTTCAGCTCTGGATCATCTTTTTTTAAAAATTTTATTTATGGTATACAAATTTAATGCTCTTCATATACACAGATTTAGGAATATAATGATTCTTCTGACCATATCCTCCCTCCCACCTATGCTCCTGCCCTTCTTCCTCCTCTCTCCCCTTTTCCTATTCTTAATTCTTAGAAAACTCTATTTTCAGTTTACTTTATACTCATAAGATTAACCCTACACTGAGTTTAATACCTAGTATTAGGAAAAAAAAAAAAACTATTCCTCAACAGTAGAGATAAGAGCTGTAAATAGTCATTGAATCTCAAAATGTCAATTTCACTCCTATACATTACATTTTAGATACTCCATTAGTTATATTACATTTTAAATACTCTTCATTATCACAGATAAAAACATTTGGTATTTGTCTTTTTGGGACTGGCTATTTTCACTAAGTATAATGGTTTCCCATTGCATCCATTTTGTTGAAATGACAGAAATTTCATTTTTGTTTTTGCCACTGAGTCATATTCCATAGTGTTATTTATGCCATAATATCATTATCCAGTCATCAGTTGATGGGAATCTGGGTTGATTCCATATCTTACCCATTGTGAATTGAGCTGCAGTGAACATGGGGGTACAGATATCTCTTTCTTTTTTTTTTAACTTTTATTTAATGAATATAAATTTCCAAAGTACAGCTCATGGGTTACAATGGCTTCCCCCTCCCAAAACTTCCCTCCCACCCACAACCCTCCCCTTTCGCGCTCCCTCTCCCCTTCCAATCACATCATGATTCATTTTCAATTCTCTTTATATACAAAAGATCAGTTTAGTATAAATTAGGTAACGATTTCTACAGTTTGCCCCCATATAGCAACACAAAGTGAAAAAAAAATACTGTTGGAGTACTAGTTATAGCATTAAATAAGAGTGTACAGAACATTAAAGGCAGAGATCCTACATATTTTTTTTTAAATTAATTAATTTTCTATGCCATTTCCAATTTAACACCAGGTTTTTTTTTTTTTTTTTCATTTCCAATTATATACAGGAGTTCGATTCAGTATATAATTAGTAAAGATCTCATCAGTTTGTACCCACGCAGAAGCACAAAGTGTAAAAATACTGTTTCAGTTCTAGTTATAGCATCACTGCACATTAGACAACACATTAAGGATAGATCCCACATGGGATGTAAGTACACAGTGACTCCTGTTGCTGACTTAACGATTTGACACTCTTGTTTATGGCGTCAGTAATCTCCCTAGGCTCTAGTCATGAGTTGCCAGGGCTATGGAAGCCTTAAGATATCTCTTTCTTATGCTGATTTCATTTCCCTTGGGTAGCTGCCCAGAAGTGGGATTGCTGGGTCATACGGTAGGTCTATATTCAGATTTCTGAGGTATCTCCATACTTTAATGAGAACAAAGTACACAGGAATCAATAATCTTTGTGGCTTCTTCTTCCAAGTCCTCATTCTCATGAAAAAAGGCATTCAAGACTGATACAATAATTAATAATGGTGGTCAAGCAATCACCAATCACTTCTTTTAGTTTGTCTTGAAAGGCATTGATATTGCAGAAGGGTTTTTGTAAGCTAGATGGAAGGAAGAGTCTTCACAGCTCTCTCTCATCTGCCCAAATAATTGTATTTCACTACACGAGAATAAATAAGGTAAAGAATTTTCCTGAATTCATGAAGGAGCTTCAAAAGTCTGTGGAAAATGGAATTAAAAGATAAGTGTATTTTGGTGCTGAAACTTTTGAAATCCATGCATTTCGTCATAACATGCATTTTCCATGAATTTTTGGAAGGTTTCACCTTATGCATTTTTGTACAAAAAAAAACCTTATCTTTTAATGCTATTTTCCATAAGCTTTTTGAAGTGCCTTCATATAGTACATGGGGAAGGAAAATGTAGTGATGACTTCCACCTGCTCCCATTGATATCCCACAGTCCAATTCTTGCATGTTTTGTCCCAAAGTAGTCTACTTTTCGGCAAATGGTATTTCTCCCTTTTAAAATGGGAGTGTCAACAGGCTCTATATCAATGTTCCTTTTGTGCTGTGACTTGTTTAGGCCTCACCCTTAATCATCAGTGTCATTCTAGAGCAAGGGTTAGTGAACTATGGCAGACAAGTCATGTCCTGTCTGCTACCAATTTTTATAGAGTTTTATGGAAATACAGTCAGGCTTTTATATATGGCTGGTTTCTCACCACCACAACAGAATTGAGTAGTTGCAATAGAGACTTGGATCCTTAAAGCCTAAAATAGATATTATATGGCCCTTAAAATCAAAGTTTGCCAACCCTAATTTTGAAAGGGATTTGGGAGGTGTTGGAAGATTAAGATTAGCTCTCAGGGCTACATTCTATGGCTTTGCTGGAGCAACACCTGCAACAGCTTCCATAGAATGCACTGGACCACATCATGGCACACAGGGCTTGTTTCTGGCTGGGCTCTATTCAAAGACTCCTTTCTTTCCAGTACAGACATATTTCCTCTGAGCACCTGGTCCACACGGAAGTTACCAATTTTTATCCATAGAAGGGCTTTGCCTCACTAGAGATTAAGAAGTCCTCCAAAAGCTTGAAATTGAAACTATTCAAGCTGTAGTCAAAAGTGATTTTTAACTTAAATCTGAGGCCAAACACTAAAAGTATGAGGAACAGAACTCAAATACCCAAGTCTCGCATTTCTTCCTTCAGAAGTGAGGATAGAGTTAGCAATATACTCTACAAAATTCATCTTGCCTAGGCTGACACTTGTTCCCACTTTCTTACCTTCCAAGGGACCCAATTTCAAACAAAATTTGAAGAAGCTTCGTAGAAACATGCTGGAAAACTGACGACACAAGAGACAAAAAGACATTAGAATGTGAGGAAGAAATCCAAGATGTTTAGGTGATAAAGACATTATGCCGCCTTCAAATGAACTTGATTTAATCGCACTTCCCTCTACTACATGCACCTCCAGCCTCCCTTCATTAGCAAAGCATCAACTTGCCCATCATAAAGTTTAGCGAGGAAAACTTAGATGAAATTAAGCATACTGCACATTAATTTATGACATAATCTGGAAGTTTGCTGCTCTTTTCCATTCAAGGCCAAGTAGTTCATACATTTATTATATTTCTGCAGAACTAATCAATGAGATCCCAATTGGCAATCCAAATTGTCAATCCAGTTTATCAGATTCTGGTTTTTTTTCCTTTTTTTAGTTTTTTTAATCTGTTTAAACATAAGCACTTAGTAAAAAATAGCTAAATTTGGAGCTCTAGACAGATGGTGGTACAGTTTTTAGCCCAAAAATGTATAGCAAACCCAAAACCCTAAAGTCAACATCTGCAACAAATTAGTTAAAAATATCTTGCCACTCACACCCAAATTTGAATAAATGGAGACAAGTGACTGACAGCAACAAAACCACATGGAATCAGCAACTGAGCAAAAATAGAGAGAAGGACACACGATTGCAACTATTCTGGAGACCATCCACTCTGCAAACACAAGGGGCCAGAGGAGCCACTGACACTGAGGCAGAGGTGGACAGTAATCAGTTCGTGTGAGGTTTTGAGGGCCCACAGAAGGTCAGGTGGCATTGGAGACCTTTGGGCACCTATCACTGCAGCTGCGGGGGAGAGGCTTACTGAGAGAAACACTAGAAGTACAGTCAATACTCTAAGTAATTGCAGATATTAAAATGGAGAAATAGGATGGGAACATAAGAAGTTTTACCTAAGAGACAAACAGAGCTCAGAAATTACAGTCATAACTTTTATTAGTTTTTGAATGCACAAGAAGTAGAATCTGAAGAGTAATGCTGATAGGAAAGCAATTCTGATTTAACTTCGTTGCTAATATCACAAAATAAAAATGACCCTACAGTCAGATGAACCATGTCAAATATTGCTATTGAATCATATACAAAGTTACTTTTAAAAATAATTAAGACTCAGAATAGCTATTCCACAGAAAATGTAGGCAATCTGTAAATGATACCCATTAAACGGGTGAGAACTACAATCTAATTTTTCAAAGCCTTAAAGAACGTGAAAAATGATGTACTCAGTGAAAGAGCACTATAAACTAGGAATATAACTCAGAAATGAGATGAGTGGAAAAACAGAAGATTTTGAAAAGGTAGATTCCCTAGAAACAAAGCCTAAAACTAAGATTTGAGTAATAGTTATTTACTAAGAACATTATATATATTTATATACATATATGTGTGTATATATGTATCTATGTATATATACATATATGTATATACATGTATCTATGTATATATACATAGATATGAAGCAAACATTTAATACAATATATAATATATAGAAACATGTATACAGATAGTGAATATTATAATTTTCAATCTATTATAGATATGCATGGCAAAATGCGATAAGGTAGTGAGGAAAATTGGGTGGAGAGCAAACAATGTGAATGTGGACTCAGGATAGGTTTAGACTTTATGTCTTCTAAAGTGTGGAGGAGGAAGAGAAATCAGGGGATATATACACTGTGGAATTGGCTCTGCCTTGGGTCAGGTCAGAAGGTCTTTTGTACCTTATAGCAAGAGTCATTGGCTGCCATCCCCTAAGCAAAACAAGTTTCTATCTGATAAGAGCAATGCTCTGGAGATTAAGTTAGGGGTCTCTGCCAATACTCACTTAGCAAGGGAAGAGATAAACCATATTCTTTCAGGGTATCACACATCTACTGTAAAGATCAGTTTGTTATAAGGAAATAATATCAGATCAACTTGACTTTTGACAATATTACTTTATGCCGGAAGATAATGGAGTAAGAGAAATTTAAGATACTCAAAGAGGGGCTGTCTCTGGGGTAGCATGTTAAACCTCCAGCTATAACACTGGCATGTCATATGGGCAACTGTTCGAGTTCCAGTTACTCCACTTCCAATCCAGCTCCCAGCTAATGTTCCTGGGAAAGCAATGGAGGATGATCTAAGTGCTTTGGCCCCTGCCACCCACATGGGAGACCTAGATGAAATTCCAGGCTATTGGCTTCAGTCTGCCTGTCTATATTTCTTGATTTCTCATTTCCCTCTCTCTTCTCTCTCTCTCTCTCTCTCTCTCTCTCTCTCTCTCTCTCTCTCTCTCTCACACACACACACACACACACATTTAAAATCTACCTATGTGTAGATTTTATGGATTATGTCTGGACTCAAATGTCCTGCTTTTGGTGGCCAAATCCGTGCTGGAAAGTTGCAATGATTCATGACCAAATTCTTGGAAAAAGGATGGGAGAAGCCCCATGTAAGAATAAAGATTCTTGCTGTTCTTATCTAACAGTCTGTTTTTAAAGAAATAATTGTAAAGAAATAATTGTTCTCAGTTTGCTGTCCCCATAATTGGGTTCTACATCCTGAAATGACTGTTTTTGATTTTTTTGTTCAGTTCTATATTTCTGAAAAACATTTGTCACTCTTTATGTTGCCATAAGCAGAATTCACAATTTTTAAAATTAATGTATTGATAAAGTGTGATAATAATATGGGTGTTGTTTTAAATAGTCTTTATCAGGATGAAATCTATACTGATACACAGGCTAATCCTCCACCTAGCGGTGCCAGCACACCGGGTTCTAGTCCCGGTTGGGGTGCCGGATTCTGTCCCGGTTGCCCCTCTTCCTGTCCAGCTCTCTGCTATGGCCCGGGAGTGCAGTGGAGGATGGCCCAAGTGTTTGGGCCCTGCACCCCATGGGAGAGCAGGAGAAGCACCTGGCTCCTGCCTTCGGATCAGCGCGGTGCTCCAGCCACAGCGCGCCTGCCGCGGTGGCCACTGGTGGGTGAACCAACAGCAAAAGGAAGACCTTTCTCTCTGTCTCTCTCTCTCACTGTCCACTCTGCCTGTCCAAAAAAAAAAAAAAAGATAAAATTATTCAATGGTGATATTTGCTTTCAAACAATCAGTGTTTGAAAGAGTGGACAGAGATACCAATAAAGCAAAACTAGATGTGATTTAATAACAGTTGAATCATGGTAATGATTACCCAAACATTCATCAGTTTTCTCTGGTTAGTAAAAATGCCTGAAATTATTTATAGTAGATGTTAAATAAGAGTCAAATAATTAAATCATAGACTCCTATTAGTTATTGGCAGCATCAGGAATAGGAAAAATATAACTTAACAGATAATATATTATAGTGAAGTACTAAATGGGTAATTTGACTTCTCTTAAAAATATTTACTTATTTATTTGAAAGGCAGAGTTACAGAGATGCAGAGGCAGAGACAGAAAGGGAGAGGTCTTCCATCCACTGGTTCACTCCCCAAATGACAGCAAAGCCCAATCTAAAGCCAGGAGCCAGGTGCTTCTTCCAGGACTCCCATGCAGGTCCAGGGGTCCAAGAGCTTGGGCATTCTTCTGCTGCTTTCCTAGGCCATAGCAGAGAGCTGGATCAGAAGTAGAGCAGCAGGGACTCCAATTGGCATCCATATCGGATGCCAGCACTGCAGGCAGCTACTTTACCCACATGCCACAGCACCAGCCACTTGATTTCTCTAATACATTAATTCAAACTCCTTCAAAAGGACACTCATTAGCCTACTGAGACTCTATATTTGCTATATTCCTTTATCAGAATGAAAATATCATAAAGACACCTTGCATAATTGTTTACTTAAACCAGGTACAGTGTTTAGCTTTTGGAATACTTTCCTGTGAGACAATGTTTGGGGTTCAGAGTTTGTGATGTGGGTGTATCATGCTCCTTTTCTTGAAATTTGGAGAAAAAAGTAGCAGAATGTAAAAACTACAGTAAGTCCAATTAATAATATTCTATTGAATCTTTGGTTTCAGTTAAGGCATGTTTTGGGAATTGTTCCATTGGCTGGGACAGGTAAATATATAAAGGAAAAAATGCTATGCTATCACTGGAGTAGGAATCCAGGGATTAAAGCAACTCTCTAAGAGACTTCTGGTTTTAGAAGTCTCTTCTAAAACTAAATTAGAGTCCAGGAAAAAATTGGCATTCAGGGACAAGTCCCCAAGTCTCACTCAACATACTCAGCTTAATTCTGGAAATCACTTGGGCTTGCAATGTTAACCACAGTGTCTGGGTGATGATACAGATGCTGCAGGCCAAGGATACAGTTGACTTAGCAGGGCTCACAACATTTCACATGCGATCACAGGGTACAATTCTCGTGACTATGGACTTATGGACCAATTCAATTTTTTACCCCTCACAAAAAGGATTCCACCGTCTGTCAAAGTTTTCAATCTCTTGCAACTGACCTCAGGAGTAGTTATCTTTGAGAAGTCTCTCTGCTGACAAAGAACATGGTGGATCAGTGTTGATACTGTCTTCTTGTGAGTATTTAAATTCCACTTTGACAGCCCACATAGTCTGGAGCCATTTGAACATTATTGTCTGTACTAATGCAGACCTGGGAACTTGTCCATAATGAGGCACTCAGTTGGATGAGGAAATGCCTTTGAGGACCTGATAACGTCCTTCTACAGCATTGTGCCTGAAAGCATAAATGTGAATGGGAAACTGAGGTAGGGTGAGGGCTCTGCCCCTCTGATCTAAGCAATCAGACATTCAGTATTCTCCCTGTAAGGTGACTGCTTTGTCATACATCACAGGATGAACAAATACATTTCTATGACCTTAACAATAGCAAATGTATTTTCTGGACTTTAGATGAGAGAACAAAGAGTGAAGTAAATGGAAATCAACACAAATGCATTAATAAATTTATACTCTGCATTTATTTACACACTACACTGAAATATTATCCATTTTTTCTTTATAATGGTAGAACAGTATATTCATTTATCATTAACCTCATTGCCAGGGGACATTATATTCTCATTATTTGTGCTTTGGACTTAATATTTAATTATCTTTACTCTTCGGAGGGTCATTTTGTTTTTGTATAATGTTACCTACCCCTCATATTCTTGACTAAGACCCAGATGAAAAAAGTTCAGTGCTAGCTTAAGGTTTTCAGTGGCACATTTTGAGTGAGTTGATGCTGTCCAGGTGAAATAATAAGATGCTCTTACCAAGATGAAACCATTTTCCTGGCATACTTCCTAACACTCATTACTGCACAAACGATGTAAGAAGGATGGATGATGAAAGGAATCGAGTTTGCCTTTTTAAGGCTTGCTGTTTCCATAAAGGCAGGGTAAAAATTGCAGTTTGCAATAGAAGGATCTACTGGTCCAAGTGCATTGTAAATTACCTTTGGAGTTTACTTAGAGCTATTTGAACTGAAAACATAAATAGCTTTCTTCAATTCTTTACTCAAACAGCACTTCAAAGAGGTGAAGCGGTAGACCAGATCCCACTTACTCTTATTTCACTTTTGTTTTTCCACAGCACTTGCCCTCTTTTAAAAGACAAATAGCTTACATCTATTTTAGTTTTCTAAAATTATTTGTTATTTATTTTTGAGGAGGAGGGAGACTGAGAGGGTTAGGTAGCTCCTGTTGTTGGCTCATTCCCCACATACATGCAATAACTAAGGCTGGCATAGGGACAAAACTAAGGAGCCAGGAACACAGTCCAGGTCTCCTGTGTGTGTGTGGCAGGAACCCAATTACATGCGCCACTGCTACTGCCTCTCAGGTCCTGCATTGACAGGAAGCTGGAGTCGGGAGGCAGAACTAGAACTTGAATACAGCACTAAGATGTGGAATGCGGGCATATTAACCACCAGGTTAAATTCCCACTCCCTCGTTTGTTTATTTTCTGTTCTATTGCTAGAATTCAGATTTCACATAGCAAGGGTGTTTCTTTGTTTTTCTCTTAGATATATCTCCAGTACATAAAATAATATTATGGATATAATAGACACTTAATATTTTTCAAATCAATGATAAGATTCATGGTACAAGCAATGCATTGGAAATTTCCTATTGTTCCACAGAGTTGAAAACATAGTTCATTTATGTAATAAAAGTATAGAAGTCACCAAATTTCCAAGTGTAGTTAATGTAACACATTTCCTTAGTCCTTCTGAAATATTTTAATTTATCCACAGCATGTGTAACTAATGTGGCTCATATGCCACATGAATTACTCTCTGGGACCTTTTGGCTAATCCTTTACTTGGTGAATTTAATTATTTTAATCAATTTTAAAGTTAGTTTTTAAAAACAATCTCAAAGTATAAAAATACTGTTTCAGTACTAGTTATAGCATTATTTCACATTGGACAACACATTAAGGACAGATCCCACATGAGACATAAGTACACAGTGACTCCTGTTGTTGACTTAACAATGACACTCTTGTTTATGGCGTCAGTATGAAATATTTATTTAATATATACTAAATCGATCTTCTGTATATAAAGATAATTGAAAATGAATCTTGATGGGAATGGAATGGGAGAGGGAGCGGGAGATGGGAGGGGTGCGAGTGGGAGGCAAATTATGGGGGGGGGGAGCCATTGTAATCCATAAACTGTACTTTGGAAATTTATATTTACTAAATAAAAAATAAAAATAAAAGTAAAAAAAAAGATTGAAACAAACAAATCTCTAGTGGCTGGTGCTGTGGCATAGCAGGTTAATGCCCTGGCCTGAAGTGCTGGCATCCCATATGGGTGCCAGTTCTAGTTCCCGCTGCTCCACTTCCGATCCAGCTCTCTGCTATGGCCTGGGAAAGCAGTAGAAGATGGCCCAAATCCTTGGGCCCCTGCACCCACATGAGAGACCCGGAAGAAGTTCCTGGCTCCTGGCTTCGGATCGGCACAGTTGCAATTAATTGGGGAGTGAACCATCAGATGGAAGACCTCTCTCTCTCTCTCTCTCTCTCTCTCTCTCTGCCTTTCTTCTCTCTGACTTTTGAATAAATAAATAAAATCTTAAAAAAAAATTTCCAGTACTCATTCATGAATCTCTCTTTTCATATTCTGTTATATCCATGAAATTTTTAAATAGGGTGTGTGTGTTTATTTTCACATGTGTGTACTTTACAACATATCTGGCAAGTTTCTTACTGAAAGGAGCCATGATTTAACAGATACTGGATGTCTTTATGGTAAGCACACAGACACGGTATCATTCTCTTAGTATCACCAGGCTGTTTTATTAGCCACTTTGGATGCTTAGTTTATCAGTCAGCTTTTCATCACTACAACTAAAATGTGGGGGAAGAGCTACTTACAAGCAAAGAAGTTTTATTTCAGCTTAAAATGTGAGTTTCACAGTCCACAATTTGGTGGCTACATTGGTTCAGGTATCTGGTGAGGCTGGAGATGATGGGGGGAAGCCGGGAAGCAGAGAGGGGCCGGAAAGCATGCTCAGCTGGTATACACAACCCTCTCACAAGAGCCTCCTTTTGAGGGCAAGCCGCCAATGACCCAGAGACTTTCCAGTGGGCCATCTGCATGATGCTATTGCTAGATAGAGTCTCTACCCTTAATCTACTAATGTTAATCCATTAACTGTTGGCCTAAGACTTTGGGATCTAACTGTGTACATGAGTAAGGGGAGCCAAATCTGTTCAATCTACAACAGTGATTCCAAAAAAAACGGACTTCTATTTTGAATAATTCTGTCATTTCATTCTTTTTAATGCAAATGCTTTGGCCTTTAAAATCTTTACCTTAAGCTCCTTTGTCCTAATAGGTCTTTGGACTCCACTTTCAAAATTGTCTCAGTACTGTTTGGAATCTACAGGTCATGCAACAGCTGTGCTTAAGAATAAATACATCCTCATATTCTGAGTAGGGCCCCCTAATGCAGATGTCTTATCACCACTTTGTGGAGCTTGTAACCCCATCCTGTCTGGTTGCCTAAATTGTTTCATGAGTGTTGGGAGAAAGAGTGTGAGTGACTATCACTAAACATACAGGTGGGGAAGCACAAATTGTGGGACAGCAAGTTAAACCACTGATTTGGATGCCTGTACCCCATTTTGGAATGCCAGCTCGAGTCTTGGCTACCCATACTTCTGATGCAACTCCCTGTTAATGCACCTGGTAGACAGCAGATTATGGCTCCTGGGCTTGGCCCTCCCACCCATGTGGGAGATCAGGAAGGATTTTCTGGCTTCTGGTTTCAATCTGAACTAGCCTTAGCTGTTGCAGGCATTTGGGGAATGAACCAGCAGATGGAAGAATCTCTCTGTATCTGTCTTTCTCTCCCTCTGTCATTAGTCCTTTCAAATTAAATACATCTCAAAAAAATAAATCTCAAAAAAAAAAAATACGAATGTAGTATTTCACTCTTTTACTCCCAGAAGAGGTACATCACTTGAGCCCAAAGTCTCTATAGAAGCTTTTATGAATCCAATTGGTTTAAAGCCAAACCAGCTAATCTATCATGTCAGTTTGGGAATGGGGCAGGGTTGAGGGGTGAGCAATGGAGGTTGGCAACAACTCTCAATACAATTACTTCCTTCTTTCTAATGTATCTTTTGTACTCTCCTTTTGTACCCTAAATTGCCAAATAGTATCTTATTTTTCAGGAAGAAAAGTAAAAATCTTCAACTTTGTGCATAGGACACCATTTATATCAATTACAAAAACAGCCATTTACAGTGAGCTCAGCCCGGACACCGGAAACTTGAGAATGAGCACCTTGCCTACTATGTAGCCACCTAGTGTCAAGGGGAAGAGTTGAATTTGGATGCAGCGGAGTTTACAGATAAGGGGAATTCACCTACCAGTCCTAAGGGAGAGGCAAAGCCCAAGTATTTTTAAATTGTCTTTTGTTCCCTCCATTCTTTATTTTGCAGTAGAAATTATATACTGTGAATACTCAAAAGAATGATACCTTTTAGCAAAATAAAAAAAAAAAAGAAAAATAAGTTAAACATGAGTATGCAACTGTAAGGCTGCAAGGCAATATTAAAAAAGAACTTAAAGTAGCAAAACTAAAGACTAAATAAACCACAGCATTAATTTACTAAGTACATACTTACTTAGTACTTAATATGTGGACAGTTAGCTGTAGGCTAAGACATAGCCTGTCCCTGCCCTTGCAGATCTCTTTCTGGAGGCTACTATGGGCCACTTACTGGTGACAGGTTGGCTACTTAGAAGATAGAGGCTTGCAGACGGAATGTACACAATAGTAGTCTCTGATACCAAGAGATACTTATAAGGGTTCTTCAGAAAGTTTGTGAAAAACTGGAATGAAAGGATAAGCTTGTTTTTGTCTAAAATTATTTGAAACCTATGTGTAATTTTTTGGTAATACACATTTTAATATACTTCCTGAAGACCCCCTGGTACATAGATCTCAACAATTTCTGCACCAAAATAAACATTTTTTTAAAAAAATTCAATTTTTACATGAACCTTTTGAAGTACACTCATATTTGAAACATTACGTACTGTTGTATTTTAAACCTGTAGAGGTCTAAGAAGTGAATTAGCCATGATCATTGCCCATGAAGATGGTATTCGTGAAATAGGAGGACAAGCATTTATGAGTAAAGCTGGAATGAGTATCATGTTTCCTGATTGAGTCCAAGAGTAGTAATAGGCCATTTAAAACAACATATAAATAAAGTAGAAAGATTCAATAATCTTAAGTATTTTCTCAAACTTTGTTTTCTCTGTAAATGGTTATGAAGCAGAAACAGAAGTGCCAGGGTAAGGCACCAAAAGTCAGTTTGATATGTGATGATCTGAAAACGCCCTCAATGTTTCTTTCGCACTCAATCACTAAAAATATGAAGCACGCATAAGACTGTCTTTTAAAGCAGCAATACGTTAGCTGAAATTGATCACTTAAGGAAGACAAAGTAGTACTGAGCCCAAAGGGAGCCATCCACTCTAGCTGAGCTATCTCCAAACCAAACTAACACAGGCACAGGAAGAAATAGAAATGATACCTATACCACCCAGGGTCACATGAATCTCCAGTTGATGCAAAAGCAAAGAACATACCATTTCACTGCATTCCAAAGGGCTTAAATATCAGCCTGGAGAGGAAGTTAAAAATGCTACACAGTTGTGACAATTTAAGGATATTTTTAAAATGTTGTGAAATTAGCATTATCCATTACAAAACTGAATTAAAAATGTCACCGTAAATTAATTTGAAAGCACTATGAAAAGGGCATGAAATTAACATAAAGAAAATATTAAAGGTAACATTCTCATTATGACTGTTTTTGTTTACTTTGCCAGAAATAGAATTCTAAAATGACTTGAAAATATGTATATTAGCTAAGGTAAGTTTTAAAACTAAAACAAAAAACATCTAATTGTGCAGTATAATTTTAAGAAAACTTCCAGTATGGTATCTTTTGGACTACAGAGAACCATCCATATGAGTAAGCTAAGAGGAAATTCTTAAAAACTGAAAATCCCTTTAAGTTGACTTCTCTAAAGCCCAAGTATAATCGATGTTCTTTCAGCATTTCTCAGTTATGTCACAATAAGTTTTGATTGGCAGGCTGAGCGTAAGCTCAAGAACTAAAACAAACATACACAAAGTTATTCCTAATGTTATCAGATAAGTTTTATGAAAAAATATGTAGATCATACAGTTGGTGAAAATGCAAACATTTAAGGGCTGTGCAAGATGCAGAAGTCAAAATCATGTAAGTTTTGAGATACAGGATTCATATCACTTAAGTCTATTTTTCTATCTGTAATTCAAAAGCAACCTCAAGTTGTGGATTATGATCTCCACTTCCACAGTGTACTGGGGCTAACTATAGAGATGGGCACAAGTACGTCAGAAGTTCCATATGCTTCTGTGAGAGTCCCTCACATGAAGCTAGCAGCTGGCTGATGATAGGCAAGGCATTATGCAAGGTGTCTTGTGGGCCCCAGGTTGAAAAAGTGGCAGGTGCAAAATTAAAAAAAAAAAAGTAAAAGCCAGCGCCGTGGCTCAATAGGCTAATCCTCCGCCTTGCAGCGCCAGCACACAGGTTCTAGTCCCAGCCAGAGCGCCGGATTCTCTCCTGGTTGCTCTTCTTCCAGGCCAGCTCTCTGCTATGGCCTGGGAGTGCAGTGGAGGATGGCCCAAGTCCATGGGCCCTGCACCCGCATGGGAGACCAGGAGAAGCACCTGGCTCCTGGCTTTGGATTAGCGCGATGCACCAGCCATTGGAGGGTGAACCAATGGCAAAAGGAAGACCTTTCTCTCTGCCTCTCTCTCTCACTATCCACTCTGCCTGTCAAAAAAAAAATAAATTAAAAAAAAATAAAAATAAAAAAAGTAGCAGGTGCAACATTCTTAAGAAATAGAGCAGAGCAGGCAAATAGGTAGGTGATGTTTTAAGTCCACTTCATCATCAGCCCAGAAAAGGCAGAAATTCAAGCAACACGTGTTTGCAATCCCAGGAAAAAACTCTACTAATTACTTCACTTACAGTTTCAAAGAAAATAATAAGCCTTGTCTTTTTATAACTCTACTTCAGTTAAACAATCCCTATTGTTTTAATTCCCCCATGGCAAATGCCTGATTCACAGCACACTGTTGAATATTCTTTCAAAAGATATTACGACTTGTCTACAGAGATGAATCCAACAACTCCCAAATGTCTCTTAGGATGGCTTGTGGGGGTTGTAGATCCTATGAAAAACAAGCTATAACCTTTTAACAAAAGGGAGGCTTAAACACTAAAATCAATCAGAATCCTAGAACAGTCTCAGTGACTCGGAAAGACCTGAGTCAGGATGATGCTTCCTGATTCAGCTGTCAGAATATCACCAAGTGCCATTTGAGAATCCTTTCTTCTGCTAAAAAGAGTGATATTGCAGCAAGCATCATTACAAAGTGTTTAATGAAGTTACATTATCTGAAAATTTTCATCATGACAGTGTCATAAGGAAACAGAATCAGGACTTGAAGTTTTTCTTTCTTTGCTGAGATTTACAGAGAAAGTATGTTAGTTGGGGGTGGTGACACAAAGAGCAAGAGAGCGAGAGAAGGAAGTGGAGGCAGGAAGGATAAAGACTGATGGAGGAGGATGAGTTTAGAAGAAGAAGAGGGAGAGAGAGTGCAATGTTGTCTGGCTTTATCCTTTGAAAAAGCACAGGAAAGTCTGGTTAAAGGGAACGGAAACTATTGCTTGGAAGTTCCCACATTCCTGTCAATTTATGGCATATGGACAAGAAATAAAATATGCCTGAAATGCTACATGGTGAAGATTTGTGTACATACCTCTTTTGTGTGCAATGCTTCTTAATAGAATAGAATATCTGTTTAGTGCTTTGCGATAAGGGAAGGTTAGCCTGTTGCTAATGTGGAGTGCGCTCACATCTATTACTGCTCAGGATGTTTGGCTTACTGAAGGGAAGAGCACGAGGTTCAGTCTGCATCACAGGAATCAGTGTGGTCAGCAGCTGGCCCAGGATTGCTAACTGCTGTCCACACCTGCAAGGGAAGCATGCTAGGGAAAATCAGTCATTGAGCTTCAAACATTTGGGAACTGAACAGAGTCCAGTTAAACGTGGAGGTGTACTTGAGGAGTTGGAAAGCTGGCTTGTAGGGTTCATTAAATCTTTCTCTTGAAAAGTGATATGAAAATGGAATTGAGATGACTGAAATAGTTTTTTCTCAAGTGCAACTTTAAAAACCCTTTAGCCCACTCAACCATGTATTATGATCATATCTTCATCTTCTAATAAGCAGTTATGAGACATTCCACTAGATTATTCATATTTCTTGAATATATGTCCATTATCTGTGCAAGAAAAAATCCTTTTGAAGGTCCGTGACTCATAAAGAAAGGTTATGCTCACTTTTATTGGATAAAGAAAAATCCATATAACTGCTCATATTTCCCTTTATTGCTTGTTCAGGTTATTATTATTCATAAAAAATATAATAGTGATTTGATTTCTTTATTATCACCAAATAAAATTTTTGAATTGTTTTAATAGCATAATTAAATATGTCTAAAGTAGTTAAGAGATCTGTTGCTTTTCAGGAATAAAAGAATTGAAACAGTTGAAATTGTTTTGTCACGAGTATTTAGGTATTTGATCTTTCCCCATATATTCAGATTTACTGAAAATAACTGGTGTTCTACATTGATCTTCCAATAAATTTCAAATTCTAAGTGTTTCCTCTAGAACTTGGTAAAGTATGACAAGAAAATGCTAAAAAATAATTTTGAAAAAACTAAGTTTTGAAGGAGAAAGAATATAGAATAGATACTAAATATGTGTCTTACAAAGTATACTGTTGATTTTTAAAGTTCAGTCTGACAAGCATTGTTTTCAGTTAGAGCACTTAGTCTATTGCAGTTGATGTAAAAGTACATATTTTATCTGACACATTGTCTTACTGTTTCTGTATACCCTGACTGCGGTATTACATACTTTTTTCATTCATAATCTCCTTTTTAATTTTTAAAATAATTTTTATTTAAAATTTAATTAGTTCTTTTTTTAATCTTTTTTTTTATTTAGTAAATATAAATTTCCAAAGTACAGTTTATGGATTACAATGGCCCCCCCCCATAACTTCCCTCCCACTCGCACCCCTCCCATCTCCCGCTCCCTCTCCCCCTCCATTCACATCAAGATTCATTTTCAGTTATCTTTATATACAGAGGATTGATTTAGTATATATTAAGTAAAGATTTCATCAGTTTGCACCCACACAGAAACACAAAGTGTAAAATACTGTTTGAGTACTAGTTATAGCATTACTTCACATTAGACAACACATTAAGGACAGATCCCACATGGGAAGTAAGTACACAGTGACTCCTATTGTTGATTTAACAATTTGACACCCTTGTTTATGGCGTCAGTAATCTCCCTAGGCTCTAGTCATGAGTTGCCAAGGCTATGGAAGCCTTTTGAGTTCGCCGACTTCGATCTTATTCTGACAGGGTCATAGTCAAAGTGGAAGTTCTCTCCTCCCTTCAGAGAAAGGTACCTCCTTCTTTAATGGCCCCGTTCTTTCCACTGGGATCTCACTCACAGAGATCTTTCATTTAGGTTTTTTTTTTGTTTGTTTTGTTTTTGCCAGAGTGTCTTGGCTTTCCACGCCTAAAATACTCTCATGGGCTCTTCAGCCAGATGCGAATGCCTTCAGGGCTAATTCTGAGGCCAGAGTGTTGTTTAGGACATCTGCCATTCTATGAGTCTGCTGTGTATCCCACTTCCCATGTTGGATCCTTCTCTCCCTTTTTGATTCTATCAGTTAGTATTAGCAGACACTAGCCTTGTTTGTGTGAACCCTTTGACTCTTAGACCTATCAGTGTGATCAATTGTGAACCGAAACTGATCACTTGGACTAGTGAGATGGCATTGGTACATGCCACCTTGATGGGATTGATTGGAATCCCCTGGCACATTTCTAACTCCACCATGTGGGGCAAGTCCGATTGAGCATGTCCCAAATTGTCCATCTCCTCCCTCTCTTATTCCCACTCTTATATTTAACAGGGATCACTTTTCAGTTAAAATTTAAACACCTAAGAATAATTGTGTGTTAATTAAAGAGTTCAACCAATAGTACTAGAACAAAACAAAGAAAAAATCCTAAAATGGATAAAGTTTTACGTTGTGCATCAACAGTCAGCACAAGAGCTGATCAAGTCACTGTTTCTCATAGTGTCCATTTCACTTCAACAGGTTTCCCCTTTGGTGCTCAGTTAGTTGTCGCCAATCAGGGAGATCATATGATATTTGTCCCTTTGGGACTGGCTTAATTCACTCAGCATGATGTTTTCCAGATTCCTCCATCTTGTTGCAAATGACCGGATTTCATTGTTTTTGACTGCTGTATAGTATTCTATAGAGTACATGTCCCATAGTTTCTTTATCCAGTCTACTGTCGATGGGCATTTGGGTTGGTTCCAGGTCTTAGCTATTGTGAATTCAGCTGCAATAAACATTAATGTGCAGATGGCTTTTTTGTTTGGCAATTTAATTTCCTTTGGGTAAATTCCAAGGAGTGGTATGGCTGGGTTGTATGGAAGGGTTATATTCAGGTTTCTGAGGAATCTCCAGACAGACTTCCATAGTGGCTTAACCAGTTTGCATTCCCACCAACAGTGTGAAGGGACGCTATATTACATATTTTATCTGACACATTGTCTTACTGCTCCTGTATACCCTGACTGCTTTATTGCCTCCAACCTTCCCTTTTTTTCCTCCTCCTTATTTCATTTTTTATTATTCCATTGTTCTCTGTTGGTTTGGAGGGAATATGTTATTTGTGGGTACTCAAGAACTTAGAATATGAACATTTCATTGTGTAATCAATACTAATCAAAAAATTTTAGCCCTCTTTCATAGTATAAGGGCATTAGACAATTTAGCAGCATGCAAGAGTCACGGAAATGTGTTTCTCTGATATCCTGCTGAGGAGCATATAGCTGACTCCTAGCCCCAGCTCCTGCATTTCTGGACCCTCTACCAACTTCAGTTCAAGGCTATGCTTGCCCGACACTGTTCCCATGCTTTGCCGAGATTAGCCACAGAAAGAGCTTATGGAAGTTGCTCCTGGATATGACTGCTTGAATTTTTCCTTCTAATTCATGAGACATTGTTATTATTATTTCATGAAAGCCTACATGAAATAGCTAGCTACTGCTTTTGTTTTGGTACTCCATTCCTTCCTGCATCTCAGATCTCCCATCTAAAAGAGTTTATCTTCTGAAGGAATTTCTGAGGGATTGGCTTCTACAACTTTCTGGAGTACAAGTTTTCATCCCTCTGAAACCTGGTTCTATGTGCATTAAACCCTCTAGCTTCTTATCTCTTGTATTTGTATCACTTTGCTGCACTTGGTGGCATTCTGGGTAATTTCTCCTGATTTGCCTTTCAGCTCAAGTATTTTCATTTTGAAATACCTGATAGTCTTAACCTTTCTGTTGATTTCAGCTATATTTTTAATTTCTAGAATTCTGACTTCTAAATATATCTTCTTTAACCTTTCCTTTTGATGCATGTTCCTTTCTTGAAAATATTTATTTATTTAAAAGGCATAAATAGAGAGGAGAGAGAAAAATATGTTCCATCTGCTGGTTCACTCCCTAAATGGCCACAATGGCCAAGGCTGGGCCAGACTAAAGCCAGGAGCCAGAAGCTTCTTCTGGGTCTCCCATATGGGTGCAGGGGCCCAAGAACTTAGGCCATTTTCTGCTGGTTTCCCAGGTGTATGAGCAGGAAGCTGGGTTGGAAATCGAGTAGGCTGGACTTGAACCAGTGCCCATGTGGGATGCTGGCACTGTATACAGAGGCTTAGTGTACTGTGCCACAGCACTGGACCCATGATGTATGTTTCTTGCTAGTGTTCTTCAATGTAGTGAAAATATTTGATTAATCTGTTTGCTTTTTTTTTTTTTTAAATTCCCTTAGTAGTATGGAAGCATTTTGGTCTGTTTCTGTTGTCTTGTTTCAGGTACTTCTCACATACAGGATTTTGCTCCTTGTAAATTCATGGGTGGATGGTTTTTGGATACATTAGAAGATGTAAATTTGAGTTGTATGTCTAGGAGGGATTTGTAGTGATTTTGACTTTCCAGTAGTGATGTCCCTGTGCTGCCCTCTGATTAGCTCTTTTCTTTCTTTTTTTTTAAACTTTTATTTAATGAATATAAATTTCCAAAGTACAGCTTATGGATTACAATGGCTTCCCCCATCCCATAACTTCCCTCCCACCTGCAACCCTCCCCTTTCCCGTTCCCTTTCCCCTTAAATTCACATCAAGATTCATTTTCAATTCTCTTTATATACAGAAGATCAGTTTAGTATACATTAAGTAAAGATTTCAACAGTCTGCCCCCACATAGCAACACAAAGTGAAAAAATATACTGTTGGAGTACTAGTTATAGCATTAAATAACAGTGTACAGCACATTAAAGACAGAGATCCTACATGATATTTTTTAAAAATTAATTTTCTATGCCATTTCCAATTTAACACCAGGGTTTTTTTTTTTTTTCATTTCCAATTATCTTTATATACAGAAGATAGATTCTGAATATACTTAGTAAAGATTTCATCAGTTTGCACCCACACAGAAACACAAAGTATAAAAATAATGTTTCAGTACTAGTTATAGCATTACTTCACATTAGATAACACATTAAGGACAGATCCCACATGAGATGTAATTACACAGTGACTCCTGTTGCTGACTTAACGATTTGACACTCTTGTTTATGGCGTCAGTAATCTCCCTAGGCTCTAGTCATGAGTTGCCAAGGCTATGGAAGCCTTTAGAGTTCGCTGACTTTGACTATGACCCTATTGGAATAAGATCAAAGTGGAAGTTCTCTCCTCCCTTCAGAGAAAGGTACCTCCTTCTTTGATGGCCCTGTTCTTTCCACTGTGATCTCACTCGCAGAGTTCTTTCATTTAGGTCTTCTTTTTTTTCATGGTGTCTTGGCTTTCCATTCCTAAAATACTCTCATGGGCTCTTCAGCCAGATCCGAATGCCTTAAGGGCTAATTCTGAGGCCAGAGTGCTGTTTAGGACATCTGCCATTCTATGAGTCTGCTGTGTATCCTGCTTCCCATGTTGGATCTTTCTCTCCCTTTTTGATTCTATCAGTTAGAAATAGAAGAGGATACTGATTAGCTCTTTTCAATGCCAGAGTCTTTCCTTTGTACCTGCAGGACCAGCAAAGCCTCAGTTCAGGTTTAAGAGTTCTGGTAATGACTCAGAACTCTGATGACCTGACCTGTCTCCATTCTGACTTTTCATTTAGAATTTGGCTGATATTCCTGACTTTGTTGTCAGTTCTGCAGTATTTAAAACAGTATTTTAAAAATTATATCTGAGAATGTAATTGTTTTTGGTGGAGTACTTTGTCTAAATAATCTAGTTCATTATACAAATAGAAAGAGACATCTAATACAAAAATTATAGGAATAATTTTAGAAAAGATAAGAGTTTTTACAGGCATTTGAATTAAGTTTTAGGTGGCTTAAAATGTTTGGTACAGATTCTATCAAGAATATTAAACAAAAAGAAGTGTGCTGATTTTAGTCATGAGCATGCAGTTAATTATATATGGAAAATATAATAATTCCTATTCCATTGCTTGCATCAGATAGGGCTGTAATCTAAATTGACAGAGTGTCTTTCATATTGTAGCATTCTTGCTTTACTTTTATCTAGCACGACTAGGTATTGAAAATATGAGGTATTTCACAAAATGAATACTAAAAAATTTAAACTTGAGCTCTGTGTCCACCATACAATATGCCTAGATGAGCTCATTAGGTAAAACTTAACATTGATGTAGCCCTTCTCATAATAATGATTTCTATGTAATCCATGCATAGATAATGGTTTACTATATCTAGATCCTAGTATGAGAGAGTTAAGTCAGTATTTATAAGTCAGTATAAATTGAGCAGATAATGTTTATTGGATAAATTATCCTTATCATAGAGAATGAGGTAGCTATGAGCCATGCCCTGCCACAGGACATTCATAATTGGTATTGGACATGTGATTGGGCTTTATCCAGAAAGTGACTCTCAGCAGAACAAGCTCATTATCAATTTGATAAGAAATATAATCTATTGTGAAAGGACTAAAAACAGCAGAAGTTACCATATAAGCAATAGGGGCTATTTAATTTGTACACCTATTTATTTTAGCTTTACAATATATTGTACTTTGCCCTGAAGGGAGGCAGAAAAACAATGCTCCATGTCTGTTTCTCAAGTCTTTCTTGATCAAGATTTTACTCTCATAGATATATTAGTCCTTTTTTTAAAAAAAAAATTACTTATTTGAAAGGCAGAGCTAGAGGCAGAGGCAGAGTTGGGGGGTGGTGTGGTCTTCCATCTACTGGTTCACTCCCAAAATGGCTGCAATCGCTAGAGCTGCACCAGTCCAGAGCCAGGAGCCTCTTCCCTGTCTCCCACATGGATGAAGGAGTCCATGGACTTGGGCCATCTGATTTCCCAAGACATAGCAGAAAGCTGGATCAGAAGTGGAGCAGCCGGCCAGCACCGTGGCTTAACAGGCTAATCCTCCACCTTGTGGCGCCGGCACACCGGGTTCTAGTCCTGGTTGGGGCGCCAGATTCTATCCCGGTTGCCCCTCTTCCAGGCCAGCTCTCTGCTATGGCCCGGGAAGGCAGTGGAGGATGGCCCAAGTCTTTGGGCCCTGCACCCACATGGGAGACCAGGAGAAGCACCTGGCCCCTGGCTTCAGATCAGCGAGATGCGCCGGCCGCAGCGGCCATTGGAGGGTGAACCAACGGCAAAAAGGAAGACCTTTCTCTCTGTCTCTCTCTTTCTCACTATCCATTCTGCCTGTCAAAAAAAAAAAAAAAAAAAGTGGAGCAGCCGAGACTCGAACCGGCACAAATACAGGATGGCAGTACTGCAGGCTTTACCTGCAATATATTTGTTCTAAGAGGATCCTGGTCTCTTCATACACAGAATTCCTCGTTATTTCATTATTTAATACCTGTTGGAAATAATATGTGCCCAGCAGGCTCTATTTACTATGACATATTTCATATATTGTGAGGGTTATGTTCAGAAGTTTGACTGTGGGGCCTCCTAAGCATAGATCTATGGTCCTTTCAATTGTTCCTAACACTCAGGAAGAAAACACCTGTGTTAGATAAACTTCACTGACATATGAGGCACATGTGGCTATTGCTTCTGAGTTTGTTAATGTTAATGTATCAACAACACATACTGAATAAAATGATTTCGAACAGAAACAAGATTATTTATCAGTTAGTTGTGAAAAATGTGACCAGAGGCTTACAGGAACCTAACCTTGTAGATCCTCAGGTAGCAATGGTCCAGTAAATCGGTACCTGCAGCATTTTCATGGAAGATGTACAACACAGAGAATAAGAACTGAGGGACCAGTGTTGTGACGCAGTGGGTTAAGCCACTCTCTACAGCGCTGGCATCCCATATGAGTGCTGGTCCAAGACCTAGCTGCCCTACTTCTCATCTGGCTCCCTGCTAATGTGCCTGGGAAAGCAACAGAGGATGGCCCAGTGCCTGGGCTCCTGCTACCCATGTGGGAGGTACAGATGGATTTCCAGGTTCCCAGTTTTAGCCTGGCCCAGCCCTGGCCTTTGTAGCCATTTGGAGAGTTAACCAGTGGATAGAACATCTCTTTCTGTCTTTGCCTCTCTCCCTGTAACTCTGCCTTTCAAATAAATAAATCTTAAAAATGTTTTAAGTAAACGAATAAAAATTGAAATATGTCTCATCTGTCTATACTAAATGTATTTTAGAGCTGAAGCCCAGAGCAACTTTTTCAGCTTATCCTGGGCATCAAAAATATTATGCAAAATACTGTTCAGTGTCCTTTACAAATGCAAGGATCTCTGGAAACACAAAGATGATCCAGACCTACCCCTCACCCTTTAAAGACTTACAGTTTACCACATGAGGAAACATATATATTACAGTATAGACTTTGAGAAAGTTTATTCTTTCATGCAATAAACTTTTACCTGCTGAATAAATTAGCAACAATGGAGTTGGTATTACCTCCCCTTTTACTTTCAAAATTCAAATAAAAATGATGACATTATACAACTTTAACAAGAACTGGTATATTTAACAAGAGGTTCACATTACCGGCATTTATCCTTACAAGTAACAACGGGGCTCATTGTTTAGGAAACAGAGCTCAAGAAATGTATTTTTCTTCTTGGACTATTTCTGCAGGTATATTTCAACAAAGTAAGACCTTTCTCTTGATTAAGCTAAGTTTTGATTCTAGTGTTAACGTCTTTGATTTGTTCAGAATCTGCTTTCTATTATAGTTCACAGGATCCTTAGTCCTCCACATTTTCTCATTAGCAGTAATTTATTATTTCTGCCTTCCGTTTGCTCCTGCTTCTTTCTTATTCTTCCTTAGTTGATTCTGCCCAATACCCAGAAGCTTGAATCACCTCATGATATGAATCTAGTAGTTTCAGTTATTTTCCACTCATTTTCAAATGTTGTTGCCCTTGGCAACTTCATCTTTCTATTAACCAGTGAAATATCTTAAGTGGTCTTTGCCTATGTGTCATCCTGAAGTACCTGAAATAGGACTCTGC
This sequence comes from Lepus europaeus, assembly GCF_033115175.1. Classification (NCBI taxonomy): domain Eukaryota; kingdom Metazoa; phylum Chordata; class Mammalia; order Lagomorpha; family Leporidae; genus Lepus; species Lepus europaeus. The sequence goes on along the minus strand of NC_084832.1, from coordinate 36,408,818 downwards.
AAATAATGCTTGAAATGCATCGCAGTTCTTTTGCTCTTCAGTTTTTAACTGTACAAGTGACTTAAATGTTTTCCCACATATCTTCAGTGTTATTAAGAATTTAAATGAATCATTCTACTTTGTGGGTAATTTCCCCATTGTAATTGAAAGAAAATCTCTGAGTAAGAGATGATACAGTATTGCTGCATTTCAAAGGTTAATTGGACTGGGATAAAAATTGCTTCTCCAAGAGTACACTTTTGTTTTCTGAGCTATGTTCTTGTTAATGTCTTCTTACCACATGAATGGCTAACTAGAGTAGGCATTTATCTGCCATTAACAGTGTCTTATATTTTACTTAAACATAGTTGCTACTAAATAAAAATGACATCAGAACAGTGAAGATGTAAATTGTGACCAAATTAGATGCTCTACTGTTCCTTAATCGTTACAGACATGAGCCAGATGGCCTCCATTCAAAGGACTACATTCATAAAATGGGGGACTGCAGTTTCTTCAGACTGCGCCTCATTGGCACTTACTTATATGAAAGACTTCTCAGTTTATATCAGAAACACGAGGACAAAGCATTCTAACATGAGCTTCCCCGTAGTTAACAGACGCTAGCACTGATGGGTGAATGTAGACAGAGCATCCTTTCCATCTCTTGTTTTTCAAAAAGTACAATACCACCACGGTTACTGAGCACTTTCAGAACTACTTATTTCTTCCATCTATGTCCCTCCTGTAGTGTTCAAGTTTCTAATCGCTTCTTCCTTTACCATGGGCTAGTTCACATAATTGAATTCTCTCCATGATCTATTTAAAAATGTGTTACAAAAGATAAAAATGCCCTATAGTTTTCACCATTTTCTTAAGCAGACCTGAGGAATATCCTTGGGATTTTATGAATGTGGTGATTGTGTGATGATGAAAGGCCATGCAGAAAATGAATGTGAGTGCATTCTCCGAGGAATATGAGGAATTCTCCATGCTGTTAAAAAAAAAAAAAAAGCAGCCATTCAAAAGGGTACACCACTTCAAAATATAGGTCGTGCTGGAGAAAGTAGGCCAGCCCTTATGGACTATCTCTGCAATTGTCCATTATCTATGTAATAGGATTTTTCATATGTGAAAATTTCCTGTTTGATTTTATTATTTTTAAGCTTTCCCTGCACTATTTCAAATGGTCAGCACTTTTTTTTTTTTTTTAATTCACACTGCTGTGTGTTTCATCTTTTTTCATTTCCAATACTGGGGCTAAAACTGTTTAAAGTCTTTGAGGAGTTGCAATTCCTTGCCTGCATTATTTGCAAATTTGACTCCAAGAAAGTGTATTATCATAATATTGATTTTGTGTGTAAGCATTGTGTAAGTAAAAATGCCGAAGCTTCCTCAATAAATGGAGATGTACTTTTTGTCCATCTGTGTTATGAAACATAAGTTTTCTCTAGCTCTTTGGGTGGCTGTGTGTGTAGTGGGTACCCACAGCAATTTTTGATCTGTCTCATCAAAAGACGTAGTTTGCTTGTCACAATATTTCACATGAATAGTTATAAATCTGGATACACACAATTACCAACCATAATGATAAGTATATAATTTGCTCTTTCATCTATTGATTTCTGAATGCAATTCAGCTGCTCCTAAATGGTATGCCTCTGGGACTGTCATCAGTATACCTGTTTATGCATATTGTAGTTGCCTTTTTATTCCGTGTAAAGTGACTTATGAAGTGTTCTGTCGTGTTTTCCTATGTTCCTCAAATAAATCTCCCATTACAAATCTATGTAACATCTTTTAAAGAAGTTTTGTTTTGGTATTTTTCCAGAATTATATTTTTGGGATTTTAGATCTAATGAGTTTTATTCTTTTTCCCAGGAAACCCTTTATTTAAGGAATACAAGCTTCATGCATTTCTTAAGTACAACTTCAGGAACATAGTGATTCTTCTCATCAAACCCACCCACCCATCCATCTACACTCCCATCCTCTTCCTCCTCTCTCTTCTATTCCCATTTTTATTTTTTACTAAGATTTATTTTCTATTAACTTTATACACATATGATTAACTCTATATTAAGTAAAGAGTTCAACAAATAGTATGGAAAAAAAAAACAAAAAAAATGTTGTTCAACAGTGGAGACAAGGGCTCTTCAAAGTCATTGCATCTCAAAGTGTCAATTTCAATTCTATGATTACTTTTTAGACGCTATATTATCATAGATCAGAGAAAGCATATGGTATTTGTCCTTTTGGGGACTGGCTTATTTCATTAAGTATGATATTTTCCAGTTTTATCCATTTTGTTGCAAATGACAGGATTTTTTGTACCACTATGTAGTATTTCATGTGTACATATCCCATAGTTTCTTTATCCAGCCTTAAGGTGATGGACATTTGGGTTGGTTCCATATCTTAGCTATTGTGGATTGAGCTACAGTAAACATTGGGGTAGAGATTACTTTTCCATATGCTGATTTCATTTTCCCTTGGGTAAAGGAGTTTGGGTTATATGGTAGGTCTATATTCAGATTTCTGAGGTACCTCCATACTGTCCTCCATAGTAGCTTTACCAGTTTGATTCCCACCAACAGTGGATTAGGGTACCTTTTTCCCCACATCCTCATCAGCATTTGTTGTTTGTTGATTTCTGAATGATAGGCATTCTAATGGGGGTGAGATAAAACCTCATTGTGATTTTGATTTGCATTTTTCTGATGGCTAGTGAGCCTGAGCATGTTCTCATGTTTCTGTTGGCCTTTGGATTTCCTCTTTTGAAAAATGCCTGTTCAAGTTAAGAAATGGGCAAAGGGCTTAATTTTGGTGTTGTTGAGTTTCTTGATCTTTTTATATATTCTGGTCATTAATCTTCTATCAGTTGCATAGTTGGCAAATAATTTCTCCCATTCTGTCAATTGCCTTTTCATTTTCCTGTTTCTTTGGCAGTAAAGAAGCTTCTCAATTTGATGTAATCGCATTTGTCAAATTTTGACTTGGATTGCCTGTGCCACTGTGGTTTTTTCCAAGAAGTCTTTTCCTATGCCAATGTCTTGCAGGGTTTCCCCAATGTCCTCTATTAATTTGATGGTAATGGGTCAAAAATTTAGGTCTTTAATCCATTTTGAGTGGATTTTTGTGTAAAGAAAAAGGTAGGGGTCTTGCTTCATAGTTATGCATGTAGAGATGCAGTATGCCAAGTACCATTTTTTGAAGAGGTGTCCTTTCTCTGGGGATTGATTTTAGATCCTTTGTCAAAGATAAGCTGGTTGTAGACATGTGGGTTGATTTCTGGCATTTCTATTCTGTCCCATTAGTCTATCCATTTGTTTCTGTGCCAGTATCAGGCTGTTTTGATTATAATTGCCCTATTGTAAGTGTTGAAATCAGGTATTTTGATGCCTCCAGTTCTGTTTTTTTATATAAGATTTCTTTTGCTATTCAGGATATCCTGTGTTGCTATATGAATTTCAGCATTTTTTTCTACATCTGAGATGAATGTGGTTGGTATTTTGATTGGTAGCACATTGAATCTGTAAATTGCTTTTGGTAGTATGAACATTTTGATGATACTGGTCCTTTCAATCCATGAACATAAAATATTTTTCCATTTTTGTATTTTCTTTTATTTCTTTAATGTTTTGTAATTCTCATCATAGAGGTCTTTAAAATCATTGGTTAATTAATTCCAATATATTTGATTTTTTTTTTGGTCGCTATTGTAAATGAGGTTGATCTTAGAAGTTCTTTCTCATCCATGGCATTGTCTGTATATACAAAGGCTGTTGATTTTTGTGTATTGATTTTATTTCTTGCCACATTACCAAACTCTTCTAGGAGTTCTAGTAATCTCTTGGGGGTGTCTTTTGGATCCCCTATATATTGAATCATGTCATCTGCAAATAGGGATAGTTTGACTTCCACCTTCCCATTTTGTATCCCTTTATTTTTCTTGCCTAATGGTGCTAGCTAAAACTTCCAGGACTATATTGAATAGCAATGGTGAGAGTGGGAATTCTTGTCTGGTTTTGGATCTCAGTGAGAATGATTCCAACTTTTCCCCATTCAATATGATGCTTGCCATGGGTTTGTCATACATTTCCTGGATCATGTTGAGGAATGTTCCTTCTATATCAATTGCTTTTTTTGTATCTATTGAGATAATCATATGGTTCTTGTTCTTCAATTTGCTAATGTGATGTAGCCCATTGATTGGTTTGCAAATGTTGAACCATCCCTACATACCAATAATAAATCCCACTTCATCCTGGTGAATGGTCTTTCTGATGTGTTGTTGGGTTTGATTGGCTCATAGTTTGTTGAGGATTTTTGCATCTTTGTTCATAAGGGAAATTGCTCTGTATTTCTGTATCTTTTGCATCTTTTTGGGGACCATGAGCTCATAGGATTTCAAATCTTTAAAGATTTGATTTTAAAGACATTTGAGATTATGGCCCAAACATATTTTCTCCTGGTATCCAATTTACCTTCATATTCCCTTAATAGTCTTGAAAAGAGTAGACATGCTTAACTTTAATGAAATCTAGTTTTGCAATTATTTTTATATTGTGCTTTTGGTGTTGCATCTATGATATATTTACCTCTGTCAAGGTCAAACTTTTTTTTCTAGATGGTGTTTGGTACTGTGTTTAGATGCCACTTGAGAAACTTGTATCTCAAATTGAAATCTGAATTTGATTCTTGGCTCTGCTTCTGAGCCAATTTCTTGGTAATGCATACACTGGGAGGCATCAAGTGATGGTTCAAGTAGTTGAATCCCTGCCACCCACATGGAAGACCCAGGTAGAGATATGAGATCCTAGGTTTGATCTGGCCCAGCTGTGGCTGTTGAGAGAATTTGGGAAGTGAACCAATAAATGGAAGATATTTCTCTTGAATGCATATGTGCTCTATTTTTCAAATAAATAAAATAAGTTAAATTTCTTCTCTGTTTTCTTCTGAAAAAAAATTTTAAGGTTGATTTATTTATTTGAGAATCAGAGTTACAGAGGGAGGGAGAGGAGAGAGAGAGAGAGAGAGAGAGAGAATGAGAGAGAATATCTTCCATCTGTTAGTTCACTTCCCCAAATGGCTGTAATGGCCAGAAGTGTGCCAGAGGCCAGCAGCCTCTTCCAGGTCTCTGACTCTGGTACAGGGGCCCAAGCACTTGTGCCATTTCCCCCTGCTTTCCCAAGCCAAAGCAGAGAGCTGGATTGGAAGTGGAGCAGCAAGCATTGGAGCTATTGTCCATATGGGATGCCAGTGCCACTGAGAGAGGCTTAACCTACTAGTGTCAGCCCCTTCTAAAATTTTTATAATTTTATGGTTTTATTGGTCTCTCTTTTATTTATTTTAAAGATCTTATTTATTTCTTTGAGAATTAGAGTTACAGAGGGAGAGACGGAGAGAAAGGTCTTTCATCCCCAATCCACTCCCAAAATGGAGCTGGGCCAATCCAAAGCAAGGAGACAGGAGCTTCTTATGGCTCTCCCACATGGGTACAGGCACCCAAGCACTTGGGCCATCTTTCAGTGCCTTCCCGGGCCATAGGCAGAGAGCTGGATTGGAAGAGGAGCAGCTGAGACATGAATCGGTGCCCATAATGATGCCAGCACTGGAGACAGAGGCTTAGGCTACTGTGTCACAGTGCCAGCCCCTTATTTTTAACTGATCCATAAAAATTATACATATTTATTGTGTACTAGGTGATATTTTGATACATGTATATATTATGTAATGTTAATACGTGAACTCAGCTGTGTCCTCATTCAGCATTTCTTTGTGGTGAAAATGTTCAAAGTACTTTCTTCTAGCCTTTTGCTTAAGAAAAACATGCTTTGAAATACAACCATAGTAGTTCCCTGTCCTTACTTAATAGCTCTTCCACTGGTATATTTGAGTCATTTTTAGCTAATTGGTTTTTCCATCTCCTTATGCTTGTATTTACTGCTTATTTGGGTGCTCAGTAATTTCTGACTAGATGCCAGATATTGTGATTTGTTTTGTTGGGTTTTTCAGTTGGCCTGATTTTGGTTTTGGTCTTTGCTTCCTTTATTCCTATCAAGATAAATGGATAGCATCATTACCTCAACATGGTTTGGTCCTTTTGGGTCTTGCTTTTAAGCTTCGCTATGTAGGGCAGTGCTGCATTTGGGTGACTGTTTATTTTTTTTCCCACTGCTGAGGCAGGATACTTGTTAGTATTCTGATGGTCTTGGAGTTATACATTTCTCAAGTCTTAGTACTGTCTTTTTTAAAATAAATAAATAAATTTTAAAAATATTTATTTATTTTGGACAGGCAGAGTGGATAGTGAGAGAGAGAGACAGAGAGAAAGGTCTTCCTTTTTGCCGTTGGTTCACCCTCCAATGGCCGCTACGGCTGGCACATCGCGCTGATCCGAAGCCAGGAGCCAGGTGCCTCTCCTGGTCTCCCCTGGGGTGCAGGGCCCAAGGACTTGGGTCATCCTCCACTGCCTTCCCGGGCCATAGCAGAGAGCTGGCCTGGAAGAGGGGCAACCGGGATAGAATCCGGCACCCTAACTGGGACTAGAATCCAGTGTGCCGGCGCCACAAGGTGGAGGATAGCCTGTTAAGCCATGGCACCGGCCTTTAATTTATTTTAAAGAGAGTTACAGACAGAGGTAGAGACAGAGAGGTCTTCTGTCTGCTGGTTCACCCCCCAGATGGCCGATCTGAAGCCAGGAGCCAGGAGCTTCTTCTAGGTCTCCCACGTAGGTGCAGGGGCCCAAGGACTTGGGCCATCTTCTACTTCTTTCCCGGGCCATAGCAGAGAGCTGGATCAGAAGAGGAGCAGCCGGGACTAGAACTGGCGCCCATATGGGAAGCTGGCGCTTCAGGCCAGGGCTTCAACCTGCTGCGCCACAGCACAGGCTCCTACTGAATACTGTCTTGAGTACTGTCCAGCCTGAGGACTATTCTCTGTAATGAGTCTTCAATAATAGTGACAGAGGCATCTGCAAGTTCCCAGAGAAGTCTTTCTTTATGGCACTTTGTCCTGTAATCTGTTTGCTTTGGCTTCTAGATATTTCCCAGTTTGATTTCTTCGAGTCAGGAAAGTCACTAAGTCCTTCCTGGATTTTCCCTCTCCTAGTCACAATCTGGAGACTTTGTCCAGGCAGTGAGAAAGGAAACCCATAGGGCTCATCTAATTTGTGTTGTTTTCCATTGCCTGCCATCATGAATCTTGAATATCACCATTCCTATGTTGTGGTGTGTTTCACTTGTTTTGGATAGAGAAGTTAATCCCGTCCATGTTACTCCATCTTTGTTTTGTAGATTTTATTTATTTGAAAGGAAGAATTACAGAAAAAGAGATAGGGAGAGGGAGTGTTAAAGAGGGAGATCCTCTATCCACTGGTTCACTTCCTAAATTGCCTCAATGGCTGGAGCTGGGCCAAACCAAAGCCAGGAGCTAGGAGCTTCTGCCAGATCTCCCACATGGGTGCAGGGGCCCAAGCACTTGTGCCATCTTCCGCTGCTTTTCCAGGCCATACCCAGAGAGCTGGATCGGAAGAGCAGCAGCCGGGACACAAACCAGCACCCATATGGGATGCCAGCACCACAGGTAGAGGCTTATCCTACAATGCCACACCACCAGCCTCCATCTTTGTCAAAAGCGGATGTCTTTTTTTTTTTTTTTTAAGCAGAACAAGACAGATAAAGATTCTACCTGTGTCATTAAACATTGGTAAAAACATAATTATGACCTATTTTTCTTTTACTGTTGTAATGAAATTTTTAAAAATGTTATTATGAGTACATTTATGGTGTATGATTATATATTTCCAACATATACCTGGAAATGGAGTAACTAGTCTCAGTATTATATTGGTTTGATAGGACTAATGAAAACCATTACCACAAACTCAGTGTGTTACGTAAAGAAATTTACTGTGTCCGAGTTCTGGAGGCAGGGAGTCTGGAAGCACTGTACCCGCAGGTTTGGCTCTCTCTGAAAGCTATGAGGGAAAATCTTTCCTATGTCTCTCTCCTAACTTCGGATGGTTTCCTATTAATCTCTGTTATTCCTTGCGTTACCTCTGCTTTCATCTTCACATGGTCTTCTCCTTGAGTGTCTGCATCAAAACAGTTTCCTTAATGAAGACATCATTTGTATTTTAGGGGTCGGCCTTATCCTGTATTCTCATCTAACCAATTTCAAAGGAGTTCACATTCTTCATATGTTGAAGTCCTAATTCCTAACACTTAAGTTCAGTAGGACACAATTCAACTCATAGCAAACAGACTTCCTTTATATACTTCCCAGTTGATTCCAGAAGTAGTATGACAACGGACAAATTAAATATTGAATATACCTTATTTTCACAGAATTGAAATAATTTATAGAAAATCTAATAAAAATGCTTTAGCCCTATTAAAGTATTATAAATTATCAGAATATTTCTATGTATTCATTTTTCCATATGCATTTTATAAGCTTTAAAGTATATTGTAATATTGTGTCACTCCCTTTCTCTGAACTCTTTAGTTTCATGCTAGCCATACTCTGGATTAGATATGTTTTCCTTTTCAGTTGTCTATCAATCTTTCTGGATGAAGTTGTATTTCAGCTAATTCAATTGTTTTTTATTTTCCAATCTGCTTCTCTGGATAAATATTTAGAAAGCATGTGCACCTTTATTAAAAGAAATGCATTCAACCAGTAACTGTATTATTTGCTCCTTTCCTAACCTGATGTGAATGCTAGCTGCAAATGTTATTTTTTTTAAATTTTTTTTTAACTTTTATTTAATGAATATAAATTTCCAGTGTACAGCTTATGGATTACAATGGCTTCCCCCTCCCATAACTTCCCTCCCACCCACAACCCTCCCCTCTCCCGCTCCCTCTCCCCTTCCATTCACATCAAGATTCATTTTCAATTCTCTTTATATACAGAAGATCAATTTAGTATAAAGATTTCAACAGTTTGCACCCACATAGAAACACAAAGTGAAACATACTGTTTGAGTACTAGTTGTAGCATTAAATCAAAATGTACAGCACATTAAGGACAGAGATCCCACATCAGGAGCAAGCGCACAGTGGCTCCTGTTGTTGACCCAACAAATTGACATTCTAGTTTATGGCGCCAGTAACCACCCTAGACTCTCGTCATGAGTTGCCAAGGCTATGGAAGCCTTCCAATTTGCCGACTTTGATCATATTTAGACAAGGTCATAAAAGACAGAGTGAGGATAGTAACCAATGATCCTAAGAGTGGCATTTACCAGGTTTGAACAATTATACAGCATTAAGTGGGGAAGAGGACCATCAGTACACACAGGTTGGGAGTAGAGCCATTGGTGGTAGAGTAGAGCTGCAAATGTTATTTTAAGAATATTTTTACCCAAAGTCTCTAAAGCATTAGTAATCTAAGGAGCTCCTGTTAATTCAAATTCCATTTTCATTGAATATCCCCACCCCATGTTTATGACAGTGTATCTGGGTCCAGGTATAACCTAGACCAGAATTTGTCAATAGATAAGGTTGTACAAATCTCTGGTGAGGACAACCACTGAGTCTGGTTTGAGTAATGATTTCTAACTGAATGTGAGTAACAGTGTTGACGCTGATCCTGAGTAAGATAGACCTGGGACATAAAACATTGTATTTCTCAGATGTGGTCTTGCCTTCTTTGACTTCAGCCTCCAGAAAGACTGTCAATGTGTTAATGCTAGTGCAATCCTATTATTGAGGCTGAAGCAAATTAGGTTACCAAGACAATTAAAAATAATCTCATTTATTAAGTAACCTTAAATAGTTTTTCTGTGCATAGCAGTGTGCTAGATTAATGGTAAAATGGTAAAAATGGAGGGAGGGAAGGGGCATGGGTTGGATTGAAATGCAAAATCTAGCCTAAAGCTAAGATAGCAGGCAAAATAAATGTTATGAATTATTAATGAAAATAATCTCTTTGAAAAAAAAAGAAACAACTTGATTCAGATGGGTAAATAATGAAAATAGCGTGGTTCATATGAAATAGTAAACAATAGTGAAAATAATAGTGGCCTACATGAAAATAATAGTGATATTTAGGATCACAAGGGAAGTGGTTTAATTCAAACTGGGAGATAGGATAGAAGTTATCTCAGGAAGTGATTTTAAGCTACTATCTGATGAATGAGTGGGCATCTTCCAGCAACAACTGGAAGGAATGTTAGTCCAGGCAGAGAAAAGTAATTGATGAGACACTAATGCAAGAGTGAGCTTGACACAATGAAGTAATTCAAGGACAACCTGATTGGAATGTAACTGATCAAGATGGATGAGACAAGGTTAGAGAGGAAGGTAAGGGTGGGATAATAAAGATTATTAGGTCACGTTTACAATCATGGTTTTATTATAAATGCAATGAGAAGTATAAAATTATGTAAACTAAGTGTGGGTCATAGTGGCTTGATTATTGCAAGAGGAAAAGATGGTAGAGAACAAATGAAGAAGTAAGGAACTCACAATTTGAGAGTCTATTGCAATAGAGTGGTGCTTGCTGAGGCCAGGCAAAGCAAATAAAATCTATTTATCTAGTGTGTATATATGTATAATTTCTATAAATATAAAAAGAATAGATTTCATGTATTTCATAAATACAATTCTAAGAATACATCCCTTCCCCCTCCCTCCTTCCTTTTTTTCCTATTGCATAATTTGTTTATTACCATAAGCTTAATGCACCACTAACCAACATGTTCTACAAGTAAAATTCCTGCTCCATGGGAATATAGACAAAGGCTATCAACAGTAACCAATCATAAGATGTCACTTTGATTCTTACACATTTTTTGTATTCTATATTAACTACCACATACTAGAGAAAACATTATATTTATCTTTTTTGGATTTGCTTATTTCACTAAATATAATGGTCTCCAGTTGCATTTATTTTGTTATGAAGGATAGGATTTCATTCTTTTTTATGGAGGAATAGTATTTTATTGTGTATATAAACCATATTTTCTTTATCCAGTCATCAGTTGTTGGACATCTGGGTTGATTCCATCTCTTAGCTACTGTGCATTAAGGTAAAATAAACACAGGGGGTACAAATAATACATTCATATGCTGATTTCATTTCATTTGGGTAAATTCCCTGGAGGGGGATGGCTAGGTCATAGGGTAGGTCTATGTTCAGATGTCTGAGGATTCTCCATACTATCTTCCTTAATGGTTGTACTAGTCTACATTCCCTCCAACAGTGTACCAGGTACCTTTTCCTCATCCTCACCAGCATGTTTTTTTTTTTTTTTAATGATAGCCATTCTAACTGGTATGAGGTAAAATCTGACCATAGCTTTGATTTGCATTTCCCTGATGGCTAGTGCTCCTGAGCATTTTTTCTTGTGTCTGTTGGCCATTAGGATTTCATCTTTTGAAAAGTGTCTGTTCCTATTATACCCATTTCTTGAATAGATTGTTCATTCTGTTGTCATTGAGTTTCTTTTGCTCTTTATTTAACCTGAATATTAATCCTTTATCATTTGCATAGTTTACAAATATTTTCTCCAGTTCCATTGGTTACTTCTTCTCTTTGTTGAGTGCTTCCTTTGTTGTGCAGAACATAACTGTGCAATTGTGGAGACTTGGTTTAGAAGCTTCTTAGGTTGAAGTAATCCCAGTTGTCTCGTTTTGCTTTTATTGCCTGTGCTTCTGGGTTCTCATCCAAGAATTCTTTACCTATGCCAGTGTCTTACAGTTTCCCCCGTGTTTTCCTCTAGTAATTTAATTGTATCAGGTCATAGATATAGAACCTTGATCCACTCTGAGTTGATTTTTGTACAAGGTGTAAGGTAGGGCTCTTGTTCCAAGGAAGCAGCAGCCGCCCCCTTCCTCTACCTTTTTTTAAGTTTGATGAGGCGAAAGGAGAGAGAGAAAAGTAGTCTCAAAGGTCTTTTCCACTTGCCCTGCCTCATGTTACTTTCGATTTAATATCAACTACTTATAATGGGAAGATCAAAGTAAGGTTAGGTTTGACTCAAGGATCTAGAACTTACTGTTAGGCATCTTAAGGACTTGGAGTTGCCTGTTTAATATCCATGAGATGTCAAACGAAGAGAAGTCAAATATAAAACAGCTCTAGAGGTCACAAGATGACTACAGGTTTGTGGGACACCAACCTATAAATATTATCGAACATCATGGAAATAGGTCTGATTACCTGGTGGGAAAGGCGAGAGTCAAAACTGAAGACATTTGGGGTCAGCCTCTGTAGAACTCCAACACTGGGAAATTGCTTAGAAGTATTCGAGACATCACAGGACAGCACTCAGCAAGAAAGTGCAGTGTCTGGAAAACAAGCAGGTAAGACTTCTTAGAATATTGGCTGGAAGATCCATGGCATTTCAGCATTTTGACTAGGCTTCTTTTTGGAAAAGCAGGAGAATCCCATTTGGTCTGAGTTAAAGAGGGAAAGGTAGGTAAGAAACAGTGTGACAGTATACCATATGATGGGAATTGTGGCCATACAGAGAAACAGAAATCCCAGAAGAGCTAGAAAACGATGGGAAATCAAAGGAAGTGCTCTACTTTTCTTTTAAAATAGATAATTATTGAAAATGATTGGTAAGCTGTTGGGGGGGGGTGTTTGTTTATATAGACTAAATGTGCAAGCAAAAAGAGTACCTTGTGAATAAAAGTCAAAAGAAGTACTGGCATTGGATAAGAGGAGAGCCTTTCTCAGCTCTAATGAAGAAGAGATGATTGAGGCACTCTGGGTAGGTGGAGTCTTGGTAAAAAGGAAGGTAAGTGCCCTGGCACCGCGGCTCACTTGGCTAATCCTCTGCTTGTGGCACCTGCACCCTGGGTTCTAGCCTCGGTTGCTCCTCTTCCAGTTCAGCTCTCTGCTGTGGCCTGGGAGAGCAGTGGAGGATGGCCCAAGTGCTTGGGCCATGCACCCGCATGGGAGACCAGGAGGAAGCACACAGCTCCTGGCTTCGGATCAGCGCAGCACTGGCCATAGTGGCCATCTGGGGAGTGAACCAATGGAAGGAAGACTTTTTTCTCTGTCTCTCTCTCACTGTCTAACTCTGCCTGTCAAAAGAAAAAAAAAAGGAAGGTAAGTGGAAATTAATGAGGGCCAAAGATCTTATAATAATTTTAGCAAGTTTGACGTGATCTTCCTAATTTTAAAATCAACTATATAATTTTATATAAATGTGTAATGAAACCTACATTTCTGATTAAAAATACAGTTGAATGAATACAAAATGGGGCACTGAAATTTCCTCCTTTTACAGATTATCTTAAAGCAATTGACCACTGCCACGGTATCATAAGACCTCAATGGCAATACTGGCCTAGATTTTTAAGGACAGAAATAAATGCCAAATTTGCATGAATGTCTGAGAGGACATTTGATGAAATATGCTAAGAAAACCCATCAAAAGTTGAAGGGCTTATTGCTCAACTATAAATCCAGCTTAACTCCATCTGTAGAAATATGGAAATGCATGCAATAAAACATAACAGTCCAATAAAAGATGTTGTTTTCAACTGTTTTCCTCTCCACCATCTTATATTTGCAGAGGAGTTGTGTTTAGTATGGGTTTAATAAAATGCATTGGCAAGGAGCTATTATATAATATTTGCTTGTTATGACTAACCAGAAAAAAAGTATTTTCTTCCTGCATTGTTTCCTTTGATGATTTGTTGTCTTCTTTTCATCTTTAAATGCTCACAGAAAAACTCTAAAAACCAGTGTTGCTCTATTAAGAGCCCAGTGACTTACCAGGATCAGGTGTTGGTGCGGGTAGCCTGTCCCTTCCATCTTTGCTTCCTTTCCTCCCTCCTTCCTTTTTTTCAAACTGGCTGTCAGACTACCTGAAGATTTGAAGGTAAAAAGACATTTATTCTAAAATATATTTTCAAATTTACATTATTGCTCTATTGGCTACTTCCTTTGGCATAAATACCTTTGAAGGTTACTTTTAGTTCTCTGGCTCAGTATCAATGTTAAGTGAACAATATTCATGTAAATAGGCTTGGAACCAGGAATAAAAATGAAAACTTGTCCCCATATGAATAACCCAGTTAGCCAAGTCATTCTTTACCTGCTACTTCAGTTTATTGGGGCATTGTTCAAAGTGTCCAGAAACTATTCTTAATTTGGAGTTGCACTTGGAAAACTGTCCAGAGTAGAAATTCTAATTATAGATCTGATGGCAATGGTAATATAAGAAAATCCCAGGGACATTTTCAGAACCAGGGACAAATGAAACTTGTTATATGTTTGCTTGTTGGGACTTCTAGAAAAGATTAAACAACAAGTAACCTTTGAATTGGAGACAGGAATACTAACATTTTTTCCAGCTCTCCTAATCAAAATTTAGTAAGTACTAGCTAATGCCAAAAAGAATTTCAAAAGCTCTCTAATCTTTTCTATTTTAAATATATTCATTAAATTATATAATCCTATGCAAATGACAATCACGTTCTTTAATTATGACACCAATATTCTTAAACATCCTCATAACTGGTAATCATGCTGTCGTCTTTGCTTCGCTGCTCCAGAGCCTCAAAGTTAGGATATATTTCCCTTCTTATATTTAGCAAAACTTGCGCTGTAAGTTAAAATTAACTCTTCATCGCTGTGACTTTAATGAGACGTATCTTCCTTAAAGAAGATGGCATATGTCATGGTTTCAATGTGGTTTGTTCCCACCAAACCTCATTTCAGGCTTAGTTTCTCATTGTAATGGTGTCAAGGTGGTAGAACCCTAAGGGGAGGTGTGTTGGTCTTGAAGGGGGACCAGTACCCATCTCATGAATTAGGTCTGCAGGGACTGGATGAGTTACCAAGGCAGTAGAGAGTTATGCAGTGAGCATTTGCCATGTGTTTACTCTCCTGCATGCCAGATGTGGTTACCCAAGCTTGAACATTTCAGTGTCCAAACTAGGGGGCCAAAAGTGTCCAGTCTCAGAATCTGTTGTTATAGCAACACAAAATGGACACAGACAGCCCGATTTACGACAGCCCATCAGAGCTAAGCCAAATGAGGATCATCAGAATAGTTCTTGAAAAGTACATAGCAAACCTTCATAATGCTTTTCTCAGCTTAAAATATTTTATTCATTAATTCATTCAAAAATAGCAAAAAGCCCATTGTATATTAATGCCAGTATCATATTTTATTTAAAAAATCACATTTTCCTAAATAAAAAAGGAGTGGCATTGTTTACGTCATCTCACCTTTGCTAAGAGCTGCACTTCAGTTGAATTTTCAGAAACTCAGAATCTGTAACGAATTATATTGTCATATGTAGTTTGTTATTTCTCTAAAGTGAAAAACCTCAAACTTTAATCTTCTTGTCAATGAGCACCCCATGCTTAGCATAAATTATACTTGTAGGGAATCTCTAAGCTTAGGAAGTAAGGGACTCTCATTAGACTTTGAAAATTAGGAAAAAATTCAGAATGTAGAAATTCTGAATGCAATTGTCATTTGAAGGAAATGTGATAGAGGATCAATGTAGACCTCTCTTAAAAATCCATTATTTTGTTTTGTCCCTGCCTCTGATTTGTGTCCCATTTAATTTCTTTGTTCTCAATGTTAGCCTGTCTGCCTTCTCATTTTATTTACTGTGGGGCCTGAAATCAAGGAATTCATTTGGAAGGCCATAGCAGTAGGCTTCAGAATTTGGAAATGACCCACTGCCATGTAAGGGTATGATGATATGCAAGTATCTGACACCAAGAGCAAATGATGTTATAATTTTGCTGAAAGAATAAAAAAGACCAAAATGATACAGAATTTTTATAAATTTCATAAAGAACAAGACTTAATTGCATTAAGCATTTGATCAAACATATTCATATAATTTATCTCAAATGTCTTCTAATAATTGTGTGACCAAAAAAAGAAAATAACTTATAATAATTATAAATAGTATAATATGAGCATGATAAACATGAATACACATATAGGATTCTATAGGGCATATTTGCACATAGAAAGGTACTTAAATGACATTCTAAACAATTATTATTATAATTTCCCTTTTTAGACCAGAATTTACTTCTTCAATGAAAAGAACAAGATTTTCTTTCTCGCTCTAAACAGAAAGTGCTTCATATACCACTTACCAACAGAGTTTTAGAAATGACAAGCCATATCTAAGCCCACAGCTCAGTATCAATGTTAAGTGAACATTTTATTCTTGGAAGACTTTTTGACTCAGAGTGTGTATTGTCAACAGAGAAAAAAACCTGAGCAGTCCCTTATGATAATGTCTTTGGGCTGTAGTCTGTTAAAATCACAATTAGCAATTTGAACGTGATTGGTATTAGCACTAAAAGGATACCCTGAGTTCAAGTTACAAGACAATTTCCTATGTTTCCAATACGCCTTTCATGTTTGCAACAAAAAGATTTCTGATACACATCTTAGCAGGAAACACTCAGATTGTAGACACCACTTCACTGAAGAAGTGAAATTAGGCTTTTGTGCAAAGGGTGTAACAAAACTGCATTTTAATCATCTGAGATGTGCACTAAAGGCAATGATAAATTATGTCACTGATGTTTTTGTAACTCACACACTGAAGAGCAGCCAAGATATATTTTTACTTCATTTATCAGGACTCTCACATAGCAACTTGATAGCTCCAAATAGGCATTAAAGATCTTTTTCCCCCCAAGCTCTGAGTTTTCAGAATTTCAGAGTACTTTCGTGAAGAAGGTTCTGGCTGTAGAATGCACTGAATTAAAGTTCCAGCAATATGAACACAGCTCCTCACCTCTCACTGAGTTTGCTGAGGATCACACAGGAAAGCCTTTCCATTGCCTCAGGATCTGACTCCTCAGTGAAAAGCCACATACTCCCTTAACTACTTTGGAGAAATTATTTAGATCCTTAATTCTAGGATGAATGCACACATTTCCTGAGAGTGAAAATATTAAATGACAATATGTTATGCTTTTATTTACTTTGATTATTCACATAGAAGACTTTTGTGTTTGCCCTATTATTGAGATTATTTATAATCTTCTTTCATTAAAAATGATTCAAGGGTTTTCCTCCTATTTTTTGGGTTATCTATGTGACCTAAATTGAGGGCATGTCCATTTGGATGGCTAAGGTAATAGCTAGAATAAAACTTGGTGCTTTGTTTATTCTTATTTTACTTTCTTGAATCATAGACAGTTTGGAGGCAATAGCTATTGGTAATTATATAGTCCAGTTTATTACACTGAAAATGAGAAATCACATGCAAGAGATTTCACTGGCCTATCCAAGGAGATGCATAAAGATGGTGAAAAGTTATCATGTACTGATGACACAGACTCATGGGTTTTCCAGTTATTCTATAGCAGTGTTCTCCTGAAAGTGTTCTCTGCTAATAGAAACCCTGTGAAAGTTCTGATGCATCAATATTTGGACACACCTTACTACAAAGTTCAGTTTCATGATAAGATGATGGCCACCTGAAGTCAGCACAGAGGCTGCTGATACAATGGCTCTCATTGTAATTCTAGGGATGTTACCTCCTAAAGCCACTGGTTCAGATAAGAGTCTATAAATGACTAGATCCAATGTCACAACTTTGAAGAGTGAGACAGTTACTTACATCCCAGTCGGCTCGTCATGACCAATAAAACCTAAATCTGCAGATGATTGTGAAGAACAGATTTTGATCTAAATCAAATTTTAACTTGCCATTGATGGATCAGAGCTTCAATTCCAGGAGATTTTAATAAATTAGCTCCACACTATGCAAGACCAAGAGCCACAATACATGGAGATATCTAGAGAAACATGAAAAAATGAGATGTGATTCAGGATGAATTTTTTCAAAAATAATTCTTAACGTATAACTAACCCCACTCAGAGTTGAAAGTGACAATAATAAGCTCATTTCTTTTAATATTTGATTCTTTGTAATGATTTTAGGCTACAGTGACACTGTATGTTTCTCTTTGCCAACTAACCAAAAGGTATATTCATGGAAACAGTGCTGTACACCATGCATTTTTTTCATGAAGAGATTTGGTCATTTAATCTCCACTGAACACCTTAAATTATGACTGATGATAGTTGTATCTACTAAATAAGCAAGTTTCTCTGCTTTGTGTGTTAAAAATGCTGGTTTTATTTATTTATTTATTTATTTTTTTGACAGGCAGAGTGGACAGTGAGAGAAAGAGACAGAGAGAAAGGTCTTCCTTTTTGCCATTGGTTCACCCTCCAATGGCCACTGTGGGGCAGCGCACTGCGGCCGGCACACTGCACTGATCCGAAAGCAGGAGCCAGGTGCTTCTCCTGGTCTCCCATGTGGGTGCAGGGCCCAAGAACTTGGGCCATCCTCCACTGCACTCCCAGGCCACAGCAGAGAGCTGGCTTGGAAGAGGGGCAACTGGGACAGAATCCGGCGCCCTGACCGGGACTAGAACCCGGGGTGCCGGTGCCACAGGTGGAGGATTAACCTATTGAGCCGCGGCGCTGGCCTTAGCTCTTTTTCAAACTTGAGCGATCAAATAAATCATAGAAACGGCTGTACTTTCTCATAGTTGTCTGTGATCACCATTGAAATCTTCAGAATGTTAATTATTTCTTCTTATTATATAAGGTAATTACATCTAATTGAGGTTTCATTCATATAAATTAAAAAAATCTTTCTAATGGCTGTGTTAGCATTTATTAACGATTTCTAATTTAAACCTTTCATACTCTCTAAAACAATGGAACACACCCACAACATGATATATATATACACAAACTATTTAAATATAGTACAAGTGAGAAGCAAAAATACTAAGCACAAAGAAAAAAAATTATGTCCAAAAAACTTTAAATTAACTAAATTAAAATTTTACTTTACTTAGGGTTTCACTACTGCTTTCTCAGAAGTCTAACAACTGTACAGCCTTCTGAAGCAACTATAAGCATAAAGCAATCACTCGAGGCACATTAGCTGAAAACCTTTGCTGGATCTTCCTATGGAATTGCTTATCTAGGTTCTAAAAAGTTGTCTTGGGTGTGACAAGCAGTCAAAATGAAGTGTGATTATGGAGACGGAGTAGACCCCTGGTGTGCAGGCTGCAGGCTGAGATGTAATACATCTGAGTGTGAAGATTTGAGAACCAATGGAACCTGTACATGACTCCCAGTCTAAATTGGATTAAGTCCAGGAGTCCAAAAGGACCAGAACTAGCATCTCTGATACCCAAGGGCAGGGGATGGATGCCACAGCTTTAGGAGGGAGAGTGAATTTGCCTTTCCTCCATTTCTTCTATTTGGACTCTCAATAGATTGAGTAAAGAGGGTATGCCCTGACCAATTTGCTGATTCATTGATAATCTCTTTCCAAAACAATAACTTACCAGTTCTTTGGGCATTAATCCAGTGCAGTTGACACATAAAATTAACTGACACTCGTATGCTTTCAGTGCCCTCTGTGCTGAGAGAACTACTGTTCCCTCCTGCCTTTGTGACACCTCCAACAAGCCTACCTTCCGGTCTCAGGTGGTATTGGTGACTTGGAGTGAGGGAGGACACTCAAATGCAACACTCAAATGTTATTCTCTGCCTCTTTTATAAGAAATTATTCAAGATCAACAGAGAGGCAGGCAGGCAGACAGGCAAAGTTCCAATCTGCAGATTCATTCTCCAAATGCACAGAATTGCTGCGTGTTGGCCAGGGCTAAAGCTGGAGCCATGCACTCAATCCAGGCCTGCCACATTGGTGCCAAAGACCCAACTATTTGAACCATCATTGCTGCCTCTCAGGGTCTTCACTGGCAGGGAGGCTGGAAGAGGATCAGAGCTGGGACTCTAACCCAGGCACTCTGATATGGGATATGGCATCTTAATCAGTGCATCAAACTCCTGCCTCTCTATTCCCCATCATAGGTTGTGTCTATAAATCCTATAAAGCTGACATATAAGAGACAATCTGTATTTGTCATATAGAGACTGAATGTATGACATTGGATAAAATCTGAAGACTAAATAAGAGGAGATAAATGATTGATAAGAAAAACCAGCAGCTTTATGAAAGTCTGAAAGCATAAAAGAACATGGAATATATAGAAGAGAAAACACTCCCATATGGGAACTCAAAGCTCACTTCATCACATATGCACTAAATTCCGAACCATATGGTTATGGGATTTACTAGGAAGTATGAGACAAAGAAACTGGAAAGCTAAGGATTGTACAACCACTGTTGGTTGCCAGTACAGTAGCCATTCTTCTCTTTCTCTCTCCAATGAGACTCTGAGTTCAGAGTCACCTGTCAGCCGTGTGCTTCAAGGACCACTTATACCAAGATGAGGAGGGAAGAAGTTGAGAATGGGTCCTGTTGTTCCGAGTTAGTCAAAGTGGATACAGTCTCCTTGCCCAGACTGATGTAGACATGAGTATGTTGTTCAACATCTCACAAGTAGGTCAAAGGCCAACCACATTCTTATAAGCAGCAGATACTTCTTGCTTTATATTGATTACCCACTTCCCACCAACTGGAGTAATGTCAGGCCATATCATCATATACGAAAGGTAATCTATTGACCATGCTCTGTTCCAAGCACTGTAGCAAGGAGTGCAGGATGAAAAATGTCTAAACAATCTATTTCAATTGCAATTAGTTAACCCACTTTTTTCAACAGACTCAAGCACTCCCTGATGATAGCGAGTAGAAAAACAATGACTTATTTATTAAATATAGTGTATTATAAATGAGAGGGAGAGAGGGAGGAGGAAGAAGAGGAGGATGAGGAGAGGAGAGAGAGATAAGAAAGGGTAAGAAATAGCTCATTTTCCTGTCATGAACTTCATTACAAGAGAGAACATTGCTTAGGACTCAGAATTTTTTCCAGATGGATACCAGATTGGATTTCATGAGCCCATCCTAGAAAAGGCATGATTGTCCCAGAACCTCCACTTCACTCACATGTTCACTCTTCCATTGGGGTGGATGTCCTAGAGTAGTACCTAAGTATCAAGATGCAGATTGTAGAAGTTCCTCTCCTGAAGTGGGCCAGCCCTCTCAGTGTGTTCCAACCCCAACTTCCATTGGCAATACCAGATTCTCACACAATCTCTGTGCAAGTGCTTTCTTTGAAAATGAGGAGCTGTATTTCAGGGGCACAGCTACAACATACCCAGTAGTACCCCCTTGGGTTTTTCCACATCAGTCCTTCATTCACCATGCCTTCTGGCTACATGGCTCTTCCCTGACATAGTTACATCACTCATTTACTCATTTCTTTCAATTTGCATACATTTTAGCCACCTGATGCCTTTGTATAAATGAGCAGTCCATCACTCTGTCACCTTAGCTGAATTATTTCTTTATGATAGGATTTGTGTATGTGGCATCGCACTCACATACTTACTCTGTATTGCTCCAATGAGAAGGCAGACTTGAGGGACAGGTATTCATTACTGTAGTCCATATTCTTTCAGTGACCAGAAGTCTGCTGGGGACAAAGTCAATAGTCAATACATATTGTTGAATAAACAAAAAAGGCTTATTGACTACTGAGATTGAATTTCTAAAACAAATAAAAAGATAGATGTTAAACCATCAGTATCTGTTTTAAAATATTAGATCCTAGGGTTAGCATCAGTAGGTTAAGCTGCCACCTGCAATGCTGGCATCCTCATATGGGTGCCAGTTTGAACCCTGGCTGGTCCACTTTAGATCCTGTTCCCAGTTAATGCACCTGGGAAAGCAGCAGCAGATGTCCCAAGTGGTTTGGGCCCTGCTACCCACATGGGAGACTCGATGGAGTTCTAAACTCCTGCCTTCGACCTGGCCCACCCTGGCTATTATGGCCATCTGGGGAGTGAAACAGCAGATTAAAGATCTTGTTCTTTCTCTCTCCCTCTCTCTCTGTAAAATGGGCTTTCAAGTAGAACATTATATATTAAAAATAAAGTACTACATAGCAGACTCATAGAATGGCAGATGTCCTAAATAGCACTCTGGCCTCAGAATCAGCCCTTAAGGCATTCGGATCTGGCTGAAGATCCCATGAGAGTATTGTAGGCATGGAAAGCCAAGACACTGTGGCAAAAAACAAAAAAACAAACAAACAAAAAAAACAAAACCTAAATGAAAGATCTCTGCGAGTGAGATCCCAGTAGAAAGAACGAGCCATCAAAGGTGGAGGTACCTTTCTCTGAAGGGAGGAGAGAACTTCCACTATGGCCTTGTCTAAATAAGATCAAAGTCGGTGAACTCAAAAGGCTTCCATAGCCTTGGCAACTCATGACTAGAGCCTAGGGAGATTACTGACGCTAACAACAGGAGTCAGTGTACACTTACTCCTCATGTAGGATCTCTGTCCTTAATGTGTTGTTCAATGTGAATTAATGCTATAACTAGTACTCAAACAGTATTTTACACTTTATGTTCTGTATGGATGAAAACTGATGAAATCTTTAATATACACTAAATTGATCTTCTGTATATAAAGAGAATTGAAAATCTTGATGCGAATGGAATGGGAGAGGGAGTGAGAGATGGGAGGGTTGCAGGTGGGAGGGAAGTTATGGGGGGGGGAGCCATTGTAATCCATAAACTGTACTTTGGAAATATATATTTACTAAATAAAAGTTAAAAAAAATTAAAGTACTAGAATCTGAATATTGGTATATTTGTATATTTTCTTTTTCAAGTGGGTCTATCTTGGGAGAGGGAAGAATGTTCTTAAATATATTGTGCCTATTTTAGGAATCAGGACTTGGGATCCACACACCACCTTCTGTAAGGCCCATTCAGCACTCCCCTGATTCCCATCAGTGCTAGACTGCCTCTGGCCCTTCCAAAGTTTACCTGGTGGGAAAGAAGAGAACTGGAGCACAAGAATTGTAATACTGGACTTGAGCATTGAACTGGCATTGTTGCTTTCTAGGATTGGTGGACGTTTAAGTATGCTTGATGGGAGTGGTTGAGATTTCTTCAGAGAATACCCCTTCATTGCTGGGATCTACTGCATTTACTTTAATGCAGGCCAAGTCTTCTCCAAATGAGTACTTAACAAACCTATTTTGAAAAAAATGTTTTGAGAGAGAGAAAAAGAAAGCAAGTGATCTATCTGCTGGATCACTCCAAAAGCCAGGCAGATGCCAGGATTTAGGAACTCCATCTAGATGTCCCACAGGGGTGGTAGGAACTCAAATAATTAGGCCATCGTTGGCTGCTTCCCAGGTGCATTAGCAGGGAGCTTTTTCAGAAGCAGAGTATGTGGGACCCAGCACTCTGATAAGATGTGTGTGTCCAAAGCAGAGGCTTGACCACTGTGCCACAACACCCACCCCAGCTGAAAAATCTTGGCTACTCTGGCTGCTGGTTTCCCATGCCCTGATCCTCAGAGAATGTCATCTAAGCTGGGTTCCCATCATTCTTCTGGGGTTCCCTCTAAACCCTTTTTTAATCATCCTTGCTCAACCTTCTGAGTAATGACTGCAACACTTTCTCTGTTGGGACTGGCCACCTTGCTGCCCAGACTCTATGTAACACAAATAAAGCTGTTGGTTTTCCTTGACACATTTTCCAAATGCCACACCTAGTAAAAACATGTTATATCATCCAGACTTCTGGAAATTCTCAGAGGCTTACTTTCTACAGTCCCATCTGCCTGCAAGCTCCACGGTCACTCTGTCTGGCCTTGAACTGTAGTCTAAATAACTCTTAGCTCTGCCAGGAGAATCCCTTCAGACTGAAGCATTAGTGAGTAACAGTTCATTGAGGATTTTATAGGGGTGGCAGAAGTGGTATTAAAATCACTGATCAACTCAAAAACCATACTGTGTGCACACAATTTGTCAGAGGAGTGATATAAGTTTCTTTGACTTTGCTCCCTAAGTTGCCCATTACATAACCAAAATTTCTCACCTCAACAAAGGCCACTTCTATAAGAAAAACCCACTCTCAAAAGACAGCACTCTAGTTTATAAACACCCAAGTTTCTTTCTTGCATAAATACTATATATATATATATATATATATATATATATATATATATTTACAGTAACAAAATAGTACAAGACAGATTTCTTTCATTTTAGTTTGAATAATTCTGAAGATTCACAAAAGGTCAAAGTTATCCACAAGGTCATCATTAAACATGAATGTGCATGTAAACATACTTAAACTAAGAAGCACATAAGTACCTTGACTTACACTATGTCTCAGGAATAACCATGTTAGCAGTATGATGTTCTCCAAGAGTTTTCTAGGCTAATACAGACATTTGCATAGCTGCATATGCAGTTTGTAAACAAATACAATCATGTGAAACATATTGCTCTGTGAAGTTTTTCCCCCATTAATAATGGATTACCAGCATTTTCTGGGCAGTATATGTGCTTTATTTTCTTGTGGATTCAGATGTTTCTGTTGATGAAGGCAGCATGACTTATCTAAGCCAAGTTTGCCACTCTGCTCCAGTTTCCACAAGAGTTTTACCAGTCTTTGCTAGCATCAGATCAATTCAATGATGATTGCATCCTTTAAGATGACTTGACTCTGTTGTCCTTATTTTTCCAAATGTAATTTTGGATAATTTTTGAAAGGCCAATCTCCACCCCCCACCAAATACCTCACTTACACTGGCCTTCCTGGAAAGGTGGATAGTAACTTGAGGATGAATTAACAAGTTAAAATTTGTCTTTTTCTCCAAGAACATGGTATGCTTTTGTATCCATTCATGTTCAAGTTGCTTGCTTCATTGACTTTCTGTTTCACAATAACAGTTGTAATTTTTAATCTGAAATGTTAGACATGAACAATAATAAATGGTAGCTAGCACGTGTTGGGAAATTCTGCAATTCAGCCCATAACCTGGTTTCTAGACAGAAAATCAAGTGTCTCCTTTGTGCTCTTACATCTGAAATCATTTCAGTTACGAACTTTTCCTACCTTCCCAGTGATACCAGTTTTTTTTTTTTTTCAGCACCACTATTTCATCCAATAATGTAAATGACCCAAGTTGTAAGAATGTACATTTTCTCCCCAAGAGGCTCAGGATAGCTATTAACATTTTGAATGAAAAATGTCTCTTTAAATAGGTGTTTTTCCTCTAACTTGATTTCCTGCCACAAAGTTTGCTTATTCAAATTAGAAGTAGCAGGCTGGTACTGTGGGATAGTAGGCCACAATGAGCACTGGTTTGTGTCCCAGCTGTTCCTCTTCCAGGCCAGCTCTCTGTTTATGGCCTGGAAAGGCAGTGGAGGATGGTCCAAGTGCTTGGGCCCTTGCATCCACGTGGGAGAAATGGAAGAAGCTCCTGGCTCCTGGCTTCAGATCG
Source organism: Lepus europaeus (assembly GCF_033115175.1). Classification (NCBI taxonomy): domain Eukaryota; kingdom Metazoa; phylum Chordata; class Mammalia; order Lagomorpha; family Leporidae; genus Lepus; species Lepus europaeus. The sequence goes on along the minus strand of NC_084832.1, from coordinate 36,383,567 downwards.
GCTCAGCTCTAGCTGTTGCAGCCATTTGGGGAGTGAACCAGTAGATGGAAGAACTTTCTCTGTGTTTGTAACTCTGCCTCTCAGATAAATAAATAAAATCTTTTAAAAAAATAGAAGTCATATATTTCTTTTGAATTGGGTCTTTAAATGAACTACTGATGAGGAGTCAATCAATATACTGATAAAAATTTCTCCTATATTTAAACAAATTATTGTATTCTCTATTGTTGATTATGATAAATGCTTATTTGGAGAAAGAGGGTGGGCAAACATTTTGTAGTAGAACTTTTTTTCCCCCCTTAAATGTTTTATTGGCCTTTGGATTGATCCCTTGGAAAATTTCTCAGGAACGATCTTTATGGTGCTAAAAGAGGAAATTGCAAGACTAGATTACATTTTTTCTCCTCATCCCCATCTTCCCCCAAATCCAAAGGAGACAGATAATTGTCCGAAATAGATGCATAATCCAGGTAGTCTCATCACACTTTTCCAATACTCCTATGGAAATATTGTGTCATGGAATAGCTGGAAATGTGCCACTGACCATATTTCCTCCCAATGAAGCTATGAGATACTGAATTCATATATGAAACTTGAGAGTATAAACCATGCACAGATACTCAGGATTCTACCAAGTAATGCTAACATTTAGATGTTTTATCTGCATACATGGTCAGGAAAACAAATACTGTACTTGTGTTAGCAGAAAGGGATTTAATAGAAGGATTTGGATACTTTACAATCTGCTCATAGGACTAGTGGAATAAAAAGTAGAGAATGCCAATGCTGGCCTTCAGGATAAACCTGAAGATGTGCACATTAAGGAAGTGTCCTTTCTTACCTGAAGCACTGAAGCAGAAAATGCTACAAACCTTAGTCTAAAGTACATTTCAACTCTTGCTGCCAGATCCAATGATTTCGGTTCGGTCCTTGAAATGTTTCCTGGCTGATCACCTTGTTAGAAGCTTAAATCCTGAAGCAAAGGAGTCTGGGAAATGTATTTTTTGGGTTTTAAACCATGAGCCATCAAGAGCATATTAAAAGGCAGGGATGGAGCTCAATATCAACAGACAATACCGCACCCCAGTGTTTGTTAGCACGATGCCCAAGATTGCAGTTTTCCATTGGAAGCCTCAAATACACATATTTATTTTCAATTTGGACAATACTCTGTAATTTTCAGCTTGATTGGATTCATCTGGATGGCACAGTCCTCTAATTGCAAAATTCCAAGTTAACATTCCTCCTTTGGCAGTGCCAGTTATAATTAGACTCTTAGAAAGTGATGTAAAAACTTCTTTCGTAAACTAGTCAGACTTAGCAGAGTAAACTTCCACCTATTTACTTTCATTTTCTCCTGCTAGGGAAGTAGGAAAATGAGTTATAAAACTGGGCTGCCATTGCCCATAAAACAAACCAAATTAATACAGCCTCATTTCTCTTGGGTCACATTTCTATACAAGAAGATAAATGTATTTTCGTTTCTGGCTAGGTGGTTTTGGATAACTGAAATTCTGTCACATTTATTGAATCATTCATGGGATTGATTTTAATCTTGTAGAGTTCTCTCCATCTTCAAAGGCTTAATTTGGTTACTTGTGGATGGATGTCATGCAGTTACAAAACATGTTATCTGTCTCCATTTCAATGAGTCTGGAAGTTTGTATAACCTTGGACAGGTTATAGCAACATCATTCTGAGTGACTGGAAAATGGGATCCAAGAACTTTAGGCAGAAAACTTCAATTCACACTCCCTAGCTTTTAGCTCTAGGTACTTTATAAAAGAGTTAATTATGAATTTTAAATATAGAAACCATACTATGTACCTTTTCTGACCAAGATAGAATGAAGCTGGAAATTAAAAATTTGAGAATCTTTAGATCATATCCAAATACATGCAGACTAAACAACATGCTCCTAAATAAACAGTGGGTCATAGAATAAATCTAAAGGGAAATAAAAAATTTCTGGAAACAATATAACAATAAAACATTATCAAATTTTATGGGATACAGCAAAACCAGAGTTGACAGGGAGGTTTGGAGCAATTGGGTGTACCTCAAGAAATTGGAAAGATATGAAATAAATAAAATATTGATGTATCTCAAAACCTAGAAAAAAAACAAACCCAAATTTATTAGAAGAAAAAATTAGAAAGAAAAAATACAAATTACAGTGAAATCAAAGCTTTTAAAATAAAAAATAAACAAAATTGCCCAACTAACTAAAAAAAGGAGGGGGGGGAGAAGACCTAAATTAATAAACTAAGAGATGAAAAAGGAAACTTTACAACTGATAGCCCAGAAATAATCTCTTCAGGAATAACTAAAGTTCTATGCCAACATTTTGGAAAATCTGGAAGAAATGGACATCTTCCTGGATACATACAATGTACCACAATTGAGTCAGGAAGACAGAGAAAGCCTTAAAAGACCAATAACCAAGATGGAGATTGAATCATTAATAAATGCCCTCCCAACAAATAAAAGGCCAGGACCAGATGGTTTCACTGCTGAATTCCTCCAGGCTTTTTTTGGAAGAACTAATTCCAATTCTTCTCAAGCTATTCAAACAAAATGAAAGGAAGGGAATCCTCCTAAATTCCTTCTATGAAGCCTGCATAACCTTAATTCCTAAGCCAGAAAAAAATAGAACAGAGAAAGAGAACTACAGACCAATTTCCCTGAAGCAACTAGATGCAAAAATCCTCAACAAAATATTAGCTAATTGAATCCATCAACACATTTGAAAGATCATTCACCAAGAACATCTGGGATTTATTCCTGGTATGCAGTGATGGTTCAACATTCGTAAATCAATAAATGTGATACATTACATTAACAAAGTGAAGAATAAAAACCATATGATTATATCAACAGATGCAGAGAAAACATTTGATAAAATATAATATCCTTTCCTGATGAAAAATTTAAGCAAATTGGGTATGGAAATAACATTACTCAATACTATCAAGCCAATTTACTACAAATCAACTGCCACCATTGTATTGAATGGGAAAAAATTGGAGGCATTTCCACTGAGATCTGCAACCAGACAAGGATGCCTACTTGAGCATTACTATTCAATATAGTCTGGGAATTTTTATACCCAGATTTTATATTGTATTTTGATACAAATTGGAAGGGAGAAAATCAAATTATCCCTATTTCAAGATGACATGATTCTACATATAGGGGGCCCAAAAAAACTCCACTAAGAAACTATTCAAACTCATAAAATAATTTTATAAAGTGGCAGGATATGAAGTTAATACACAAGATTTATTAGTTTTTGAATAAAAACAAGGCCATGGCTGAGAAAGAACTTCAAAGTTCAATCCCATTCACAATATCTACAGAAAAAAATCAAAGACCTTGAAATAAATTACCAGAGAGGTCATAGATCTCTATGATAAAAATTATAAAGCAGTAAAGAAAGAAAAGATACAAAAAGTGGAAAATTTTCCATGTTCATGGATTGGAAGAATTAATATAATCAACATGTCCATACTACCAAAAGCAATGAATGGATTAATTGCAATCCCAACCAAAATAACAATGGCATTCTTCTCAGATCTAGAAAAAGAGATGTTAAATTTCATGTGGAAACACATGAGACCCAAAATAGCTAAAGCAGTCTTATACAACAAAAACAAAGCCAGAAACATAACAGTACCAAATCACTAGACATATTACAGGACAGCTATCATCAAAATAGCCTTATATTGTCACAAAAATAGACATATAGGCCAGTGAAATGGAATAGAAACTCCAAAAATCAATCCACACATCTACAACCAATGGATCTTTGACAAAGGAGCAAAACTCAACTCCTGGAGCCAAGATAGTCCCTTCAACAAATGGTACTTGGAAAATTAGGTCTCCGTATTTAGAAATGTGAAACAAGATGCCTACCTTAAAATGTAATACTTTATCCTTTTTAGTATTTGTTGTTGTTGTTCTAGTACTATTGGTTGAACTCAATAATTAACACACAATTATTCTTAGGAGTTTAAATTTTAACTGAAAAGTGATCCCTATTAAATCTAAGAGTGGAAAAAGAGAGGGAGGAGATGAACAATTTGGAACATGCTCAATCGGACTGGCCGCAAATGGTGGAGTTAGAAATGTGCCAGGGGATTCCAACACAATCCCATCAAGATGGCATGTACCAATGCCAAGTGATCACTTCAGTCCATAATTGATCACACCGATAGGTCTAAGAGTCAAAGGGATCACACAAACAAGACAAGTATCTGCTAATACTAACTGATAGAATCAAAAAGGGAGAGAAAGATCTAACATGGGAAGTGGGATACACAGCAGACTCATAGAATGGCAGATGTCCTAAACAACACTCTGGCCTCAGAATCAGCCCTCAAGGCATTCGGATCTGGCGGAAGAGCCCATGAGAGTATAGCAGGCATGGAAAGCCAAGATATCATGGAAAAAAAAAAAGACCTAAATGAATGATCTCTGTGAGTGAGATCCCAGTGGAAAGAATGGGGCCATCAAAGAAAGAGGTACCTTTCTCCGAAGGGAGGAGAGAACTTCCACTTTGACTATAACCCTATCAGAATAAGATCAAAGTCAGCGAACTCTAAAGGCTTCCATAGCCCTGGCAACTCATGACTAGAGCCTAGGGAGATTACTGACGCCATGAACAGGAGTGTCAAATTGTTAAATCAGCAACAGGAGTCACTGTGTACTTACACCCCATGTGGGATCTGTCCCTAATGTGTCGTCTAAAGCGAAGTGATGCTATAACTAGTACTGAAACAGTATTTTTATACTTTGCGTTTCTGTGTGGGCACAAACTGATGAGGTCTTTACTAATTACATACTGAAGTGATCTTCTGTATATAAAGAGAATTGGAAATGAAAAAAAACAACTTGGTGTTAAAATGGAAATGGCATAGAAAATTAATTAATTAAAAAAATTATGTAGGATCTCTGTCTTTAATGTGCTGTACATTGCTATTTAATGCTATAATTAGTAATCCAATGTAGTTTTTTCACTTTATGTTGCTATATGTGCAAAATGTTGAAATCTTTACCTAATATATACTAAACTGATCTTCTGTATACAAAGAGAATTGAAAATGAATCTTTACATGAATGGAAGGGGAAAGGGAGCGGGAAAGGGGAGGGTTGCGGGCGGGAGGGAAGTTATGGGAGGGGGGAAGCCATTGTAACCCATAAGCTATACTTTGGAAATTTATATTCATTAAATAAAAGTTTAATAATAAAAAAAAGATGCCTACCTTCCTCTTTATTAAAAAATGAACTCAAAATTGATGAAGGAGGGGCTGGTGCCATGGCTCACTTGGCTAATCCTCTGCCTGTGGCACTGGTATCCCATACGGGTGCCAGGTTTTAGTCCCAGTTGCTCTTCTTCCAGTTCAGCTCTCTGCTGTGGTCAGGGGAGGTAGTGGAAAATGGCCCAAGTGCTTGGGCCGCTGCACCCTCATGGGAGACCAAGAAGAAGCACCTGGCTCCTGACTTCGAATCAGCACAGCGCCACCATGGCAGCCATTTTGGGGGTGAACCAACAGAAGGAAGACCTTTCTCTCTGTCTTTCCCTCTCACTGTCTGTAGTTCTACTTGTCAAATAAAATTTTTAAAAAATGATGAAGGAGCTATATCTACAACCTGATACCATAAAATTAGTATAGGAGAAAATTGAGGAAACATTTTAATGCATTGGTATAGGCAAAGACATTTTGGGAAAGGCCCCAGAAACACAGGAAATCAAACAAAAATAAACAAACGGGATTACATCACACTGAGAAGCTTCTGCACTGTAGAAAAAAACACTCAGAAAAGTGAAGAGGCAACTGACAGAATGGAAGCAAAGGTTTGCAAACTATGTAACTGATAAAAGATTAATATCCAGAACCTATAAAAAGATCAAACTCAACAACAAAAAAGCAAACAATCCACTTAAGAAATGGGCAAAGGACTTTAACAGGCATTTTTCAAAAAGAGGAAATTCAGATGGCCAACAGACACTTGAGAAAGTATTCAAGATCCCTAGCCATCAGGGAAATGCAAATCAAAACCACAATGAGGTTTTACCTCACTCCAATTAGAATGGTTGTCATACAGAAAGCAACAAAAGACAAATTCTGGAAAGGATGTGAGGAAAAAGGTACCCTGGTTCACTGCTGATCGGATTGTAAACTGGTGCAACCACTATGGAAGACACTATGGAGATATCTCAGAAATCTAACTATAGACTTACCATATGATCCAAGCATCCTACTCCTGGGAATTTACCCAAATCAAAAGAAATCAGCATATGAGAGAGTTATCTGTACCTCCATGTTCCCTGCAACACAATTTACAATAGCTAAGATATGGAATCAGCCCAGATGTCCATCAACTGTTGACTGGATAAAGAAATTATGGTATATATACATGATGGATTACTATGCAACTGCAAAAAAAATGAAATCCTCTCCTTTGTAACACGATGGTCACAACTGGAAGCCATTACACTTCATGAAATCAACCAGTTCCAAAAAGACAGATATCGTATGTTTTCACTGTACTGATGCAACTAATAGAGTACCTGAAATGTAATATGGGAGTGATCTAAATCTATGACCTGATACCATCAAATAATTAGAGAAAAATAGTGTAAACTCCATAAGACATTGTCATAGGCAAAGAGTTCTTGGAAATGTCTCCAGAAGCTCAGTCAATCAAAGTGAAAATTGACAAATGGGATTACCTGTAGCTGAGAAGCTTCTTTACTGCAAAAGAAACACTCAGCAATGTGAAGAGGTTAACAGAAAGGGGGAAAATATTTGCAAACTACAAAACTGGTAAAGGATTAACATCCAGAATATGTAAAGACCTCAAGAAATTCAACAACGACAAAAAACAATTCAGTGAAGAAATGGGCAAAGAACTTAAACAGGCATTTTTCAAAAAAGGAAGTTCAAATGGCTAACAGACACTTGGGAAAATGCTCAGAGTCACTCGTCATCAAGGAAATGCAAATAAAAACCCTAATCATGTGTCACCTCAGCCCACTAGAATCTCTCTGTATGAAACACATGAAATTTGTATCCCTTAAGAGAAATAAATATTTGTTAATATCAAAATTTCCACTATAATCAAAAGTTTTATCTCAGAGTTATTTTTCTCTTCTGAATGTAGGAAAGAGTAAAAACAGACACGTAAATCACTAGCATACAAAACAAATGCTGTATTAAAAGAAAAAGTCACAAATTAATATTATTCTACATGTTACAGCAAAATCAAAATGCATTAAAAGAACACATTTTTAATTTTGACCTCATCAAATGTTTAATAATGTTTTTGTTGAATTTGAAAGAGACAGAGATTTTCCATTAGTGGTTCATTCCCCAAATGCCTACTATTGTTGTCAAGATGGGTCAGGCTAAAACCAGGAGCCCAGAACTCAATCCTAGCCTCCAACATGAGTAGCAAGGAACAAAGTATTTCATGTGTCACCTACTGCTTCCCAAGGTGCACCTTAGCAAGAAGCTGGAATTGAGAGTAGGATGGGGATGCAAACCCAGGCATTCCAGTATTGGGATATAGAAAACTCAAGTAATGTCTAAACTGGTAGACCAAGCACTCTCTTTATGACTTCTGCTCAAACAATATAGTATCAAATGGTTGAAAAGAGAAGTGAGCGAAATATGTGCAAACAAATCACCCATAATGAACTTTCAATTCTAACAAAATAGAAAAAGGGGACATATTCAAAACACATTTCTGAAATGAATTTGGATAGCAATCAAGCATGTGACAGAATATTTAACATTATTAATCATCAGAAAAAAATTTAAAATTATAATGGTATTCAAATTAAAATCTTAACATACCAAGTGTTAGTAAGGATATGTAAACACTTGAACTCTCTAGGAATGTAAAATGACACAAATATGTTGGAAAATCATTTGGCACTGCCTTAAAATGTTAAACATATATAATCACATGACCCAACTTTCCCCTTTTAGATATTTACTAAAGAGAAATGAAAGCAAATATTCATTAAAGATTAATGTGTAAATATTCCTATAAATGTTATTTTAATAGGTCAAACTTTATCCAAATATCAATCAATAAACAAAGTTTTCTATATCCAATACTGTCTAGAAAGTGGATAACCAGGGGCCATCACTGTGGCATACTGAGCTAAGCCTCCACTTGTGGTGCCAGCATCACAAATATGCACTGGTTTATGTCCTGGTTTCTCCACTTTCAATCCAGCTCTCTGCTATGGCCTGGGAAATCAGAAGATGGCCCAGTTGGTTAGGCCCCTGCACCTCTGTGGGAGACCTAGAAGAAGCTCCTGGCTCTTGGATTTAGATTGGCCCAGCTCTGGCCATTGTGGTCACTGGGGGAGTGAACCAGCAGATGGAAGACATCTTTCTCTGTTTCTCCATATCTCTGTTTATAATCTGCCTCTCAAATAAATACTTTTTTTAAAAAAAAAAGTAGATTACCTGGGGCCAGTGCTGTGGTGCAGTGGGTTAAGCCAAATTGGCCATGCCAGCATGCCACATGGGCATTGGTTCAAGTCCTGGCTGCTGCATTTCTGATCGAGCTCCTGCTAATGTGCCTGACAAAGCAGCGGAAGACAGCCCAGATGCTTGGGGCCCTGCACCCATGTGGAAGACCTTGAGGAAACCCCTGGCTCCTGTTTTTAGACTGGCCCAGCATTGGCTGTTGCAGCCATTTAGGGAGTAAACCAGCAGATGGAAAATCTCTGTCTCTTCCTCTCTAACTCGGCCTTTCAAATAAACAGATTAAATATTAAAAAACGAAAGTGGATTACCACTGAAAGAAGATTGAGGCAGTATATATAATGCACTAATGTGACTAAATTTAAAAATAATTATGCTTAGTAAGACACAGTGAGTACAAACTGTAGGATTTCATTTACACATAATCCAAAAAATGCAAGGAAAACTGTAATAGCAGAAATTAAACAGTGGTTACCTTGGGATGAAGGAGTTGGAAGGGTCAAGAAAGGGGAAACAAGTGCGCATGAGGTAATTTGGGAGAATGATAGCTGTGTTTATTATCTGATTTTAGTGGTAATTCACTGATGCATGTGATGTATAGCATATCTATCATATCTAATTATCAGATTTTATACTTTATTGTTGTATGTCAGTTATACTTTAATAAAACTGATATATGAGAATGCATATATACACATACATATAAACAAAAATGAATATAAGTTCTATTACTTAATGCTACATAGAAAATCCTCCCCAATGTTAATGTCTTAAAACAAAAAGTATTTATTACCTTACGAAGTTTCTGAGAATTAGGAATCTGGGCCAAGCTTAGCTGGATGGTTCTGGTCCCCAGGAGGGAGCAGTCATCTAAAGGCTGAGCTGTGTGGCTGGAGTGTCCTCTTCCACGATGGCTCACCCACATGGACACTGGCCAGAGATCTCCCTATCTCCCTTGTGGACGTCTCCATAAAATTACTCTTGCGTTCTCTAGAGCCACAACCAAAGTTAGAGACAAAGGAGACATGATGCCATTTAATACATGGTCTCTGCCATATTCTGTGGTCACACAGACAAACTCTAATACATATTGGGAAGAACTACAAAAGGGCATGAATTCCAGAAAAGAGGGTTTGTTGGAAGCCACCCTGGAGCCTGGCTCTGGCATAAGCTCATTGTAGTCCAGGGCTCGTTGTGTTATCACAAAGTCACCCTTTCCAAACTACATATATTTCACAAAAAGTATGATGACAACAATTTTATCTATTTTTCTTTACTTAATACAGGTGTAGATTCCTTCTGGTGAGAGTGAGTTGATTCATATAGGTCTATCTCAATCTCATCCTTTCTTCAAAAACAGCTTTATTTAGATACAATAAAAAAAGTCATATATTTAAATTAAGTTTAAAAACTTCGTGCTTATGTAAAAAATATGTTGGGGAGAAAGTGTAATCTCAGGGAAGAGTTGGGGAAAAAACTACAGTGGAAACTCCATGCAAGTTACAGTGACATTGTGGGTCTACATAGAGGTTGTGGATGAGCAGCATGAACACAGACACTACACAGGACCTGAGGAGCCGAGAGCCTCAGCACAAGCTTTGGAGAATGAGGTGAAACCAGACTGCAATAGCCCCAGCCACTGGCGATGAAGCTGAGGGGAGAGCCTGAAGTGAACCCTGATTGGGGCCCTATTGGGGCCAATGTACCTGCCAACCAAGAGGAAAAAAAAGGGAGAAAGTTTCTCTTTCCCAGACCAGCTGACAACAATGTCCTGTAACTAGCTGAGAGAGCACAGGCACCGTTTTGGCCATATGTAACAGCTACATAAGCTTGTGTCTGCATGCACAGCAACCAGCTGAGGGGGAGACACCAGAGTCTGGGAGAACTGACAGGAGGCTGGGTGCCTAGGACTGTGGGAGCCTTCTGTGTTGGGACACAAGTGAAAACACTGTGCCTACATGGGAGCACACCAAGTGTGGCTGAGTCTCTGGGCAGTCGGTGTGGGTGGCTCCACATGCTTTGGGCTCACTGATTCCAAGGGGAGTATCATTGCTGTAGGGTTTGTGCTCACTTCACACTGAGGACATGCATAGATCCTTTGTGTAGTTCTGGATGAATATCACACCCACTGGGGTTAGTGCCTGAGTATCAGTCACCTTGGAGGAGAGAAAACAAGCATGAGACTGTGGCAACAGAGCTAATCAAAACTCCCCAAACCTGGGTGTCACCTTGGACACTCGCCTCACCCTAGAGTACTGAACAGAGAGCTCTGTGGCCACACCCAGCCAATGGTTCTGGGTATGCACTGAAAGAGCAGACACTCTACTAAACCACAGAGGCATATTCCAAAGATAAAAGCCATAAGCGAGAAACAAAAAACAACCAACAAGTACCCCCACAAATGCCTAAACAAAAACACAGAAATTCAGGAAACAAGAATAAAGATAACATAATGCTCCCAAAGAAACACAACAACATATCAATACTAGAATGTGAAGATGAAGAAATTAAAGAATTGCTGGAAACATAATTCAAAAAATTGACTAAGGAATTGCTAGTCAGAATCAAATCCAAGAATTAAAGAAATCCATTAATGACAATGAAAAATTTTCCCATGCAATTGAGGTTTGAAAGAGAAATCAAAATGAAATATTAGAAATGAAAAATTCAATAAAGAAATAAAAAGTGCAGTGGAAAGTCTAAACAACAGACTCAGGCAGAAGAAAGAGTATCCAAGTTAGAAGAAAAATTTCTGGAAATTATAGAGTAGGACCTAAAAATAAGAAGAAATTAGAAAAATTAAAAATAATGCTGGAGTTGAATAGGTTACTATCAAATGCCCCAACATACAGATCTTAGGAGTTCCTGAAGCTGTGGAAAGAGAGAAAGAAGTAGAAGGCCTTTTCAGTGAAATAATTATAGAAAACTTCCCCAATTTTGAGAAAGAAAGGTACTTTTTTTAACAAGAAGCACATAGAACTCCTAATAGAGGTGACTAGTAAAGATCTTTACCACGACACACTGTAGTCAAACTCTCTATAGTAAAAGATAAAGAGGCAACTCTAAAATGTATGTGAGAAATGCCAGATTACTTTCAGAGGATCTCCAATTATACTCACTGCCATCTTCTCATCAGAAACACTATAGGCTAAAAGAGAATGGCAAGATATATTCCAAGTCCTAAGAGAAATAAATTATCAACTCAGAATATAATACCCTGCAAAGCTCTCATTTATGAATGAAGGTGAAATAGAGACTTTCCATAACAAACAGACATTGAAAGAATTTGTCAGTGGTTATCCAGCCTTACAAAAGATGCTTAAGGATGTGCTACATACAGAAACATGGTCAGCACTATGAAAGAAGGTGAAGGCAGGAAATCTCCAAGTAAAAGTACAAAGGAAATCCAAAGTAAAAATTAAGACTAATTGGAGCAAAGAAAAAAGGATTTCCCGGGAGCGAAAGGTGGCAGAATAGGAAGGGAGCACATTGATAGTTCAGCAAGACACACAGGTTAATAAAAGTGGAGATACTGCAGGGTCAAGGAAGAGTAGGGGAAGAAACAGCAGCGGAAACTCTTCCGGAACTAGTGATTCACAGTGGACCTGCGTGGAGAGCGTGGGAGCCCAAGTTCGGGACACCAGCGGCAGAATCAACGCACCAGCGCTGGAACGCGAGGTGAGCCGAACCTCAATAGCCCGAGACACCAGCGGGCAAGCGGAAAGAGGAGACTAGAGGGAACGAGGCTTGAAACTCCGTGGGGAAAAGTTCACCAGGCTAACTAGAAGAGAGAGAGGGAAAAAAAAAAAAGTGACCGATACGGACACGAGTTTCTCTCTCTCCGCTCACCCCTCAAAGGCGAGCAAGACAAAGAGCAGGCGCCATTTTGGACATACGTCATAAGCAGGGCGACCTCAGGTCTGCACCAGCCCTGAGCCTAGCAGAAAAACCTGACTCTGGGGGGAGGGGTGAAATAACAGGAGATTAGGATCTAACTTGGCAATCCAGTGGGAGACTGCAGGAGAATTGGAGCCCACACCGAGGGCAGCAGAGATTCCCTGTGTGGTCCTTGGGAAAGAGCTTCCGATCTCTGGCTCCTGTGGGTATATCATTCGCCTGCTAACTACCTCCAATTACGTTCAGCTGTGCGGAATTACTTCCCTTTCGAATCAAAAAAAAAAAAAAAGAGAGATTTACCACGCCTAACCTGGGAGTGTCATCTTTGACACACCCTCAACCCTGAGGAACCAAACACAGCTCTCAGTCCACACTCATCTCAAGCCTCTAAGGCTCCACCGAAAGCAGACAGTCCTCTTAATATAGAGCCATAGTGTAACAAGAAAAAACACCACAGTGAAGAAACCAAATATCTCCAACATGCCATACAACAAACGCAAAAACCGAGGTAACAAGAACAAGGAAGACACTATGACGCCCCCAAATGAAAAAGACACCCCAATGCAAGATTATGAAGATGATGAGATAGAAGAAATGCAAGAAGTGGGTCTCAAAAAATTGATAAGAACATTAATAAGTTCTCAAAAACAAATTCTTGAACTACAGAAATCCTTAATGGACAAGATAGAAAATCTCTCTCGTGAAAAGGAAATATTAAGGAGGAATCAAAATGAAATGAAACAACTACTGCAACAAGAAACTCTGATAGTGACAAAAAACCACAATGAAATGAAGAACTCAATAGATCAAATGACAAACACATTAGAGAGCCTTAAAAACAGAATGGGCGAAGCAGAAGAGAGAATATCAGACTTAGAAGACAGAGAACAGGAAAGGAAACAGGCAAACCAAAGAAAAGAAGAAGAAATTAGAAATCTAAAAAATATTGTCGGGAATCTACAGGATACTATTAAAAAACCTAATATTCGGGTTCTAGGAGTTCCTGAAGGCATGGAGAGGAAGAAAGTATTAGAAGGCATTTTCAGTGAGATACTAGCAGAAAATTTCCCAGGTTTGGAGAAGGACAGAGGCATCTTAGTACAGGAAGCTTATAGAACCCCTAATAAACATGACCAAAAGAGATCCTCACCACGACACATTGTAATCAAACTCACCACAGTGAAACATAAAGAAAAGATTCTAAAAGGTGCAAGAGAGAAACGTCAGATTACTCTCAGAGGATCTCCAATTAGACTCACAGCAGACTTCTCATCAGAAACCCTACAAGCTAGAAGGGAATGGCGAGATATAGCCCAGGTACTAAGAGAGAAAAACTGCCAGCCCAGAATATTATATCCTGCAAAGCTCTCATTTGTGAATGAAGGTGAAATTAAGACTTTTCATAGCAAACAGAAACTGAAAGAATTTTTTTTTTCCACTCATCCTGCCCTGCAAAAGATGCTTAAAGATGTGTTACACACAGAAACACAGAAACATGGTCACCAATATGAAAGAAGGTAAAGGAAGGAAACCTCACAGCAAAAGATCACAGGAAGCTCAATTTCTCTTTGACATAGAATTAAACTCTGATGCTCTGTTAAAGCAATGTGTTAAAGTAATCTAAAAACAAAAAGCAATTCAAATCAATTGGCAATCTACAAAAAGAGTTAAAGATTTTAAAAGCTATTATTAAAATTGCTATATTGGTCTATTATGCTATGTTATATGTGTGTACATATTGTATGTCAACATAGGAAATTTTATTAAGAGTTTTATTTTAAATGGCTTATAGATAAGATTGTCCATAAATTTAAGCTGCTAAAATGAATCAAAGATACATTTTAATTTGTGTGACCTGAATCTGTGTATCATGTTTTAAACTTGTTGGTAAAAAGAAACTAAAAACATTTTAGATGGTTGTGCTTAAGTTTACTGGTTAAACAAACTACACCATGTTAGATATTTCAGAGGTGTTTTCAAATACATGATTCTTAAAATTTATAGAAGGCATTGGACCTTCTGGTAAATGTTTTCTTAAGTTGTTATCTAATGGTTGAAACGGTTTGCTAAGTATTCATGTGATATTGCTATTGTCAGCGAGCGATCTAGGACTTGCTCCCTCATTTCTCTATTCTAAGCCCAACTTGTTCTTTCATTTCTCTATTCTCTTCAAGGTAGGAAACTAATTCTATTATGAAGGAATCTGTAGGACGTACAATTTAATCTTTAGACCTTATAAAAGAGATGGCTAACATTTTTCTGTAATAGCATAGCCAAAATAAGAACTTAAATAATAATCTCATAGCTAGATTCACTTCGCCATCAGCAAAGTATGCAGTAAGTAGAAAAAACCTCCCTTTCAGACCAAAGGGAAAGAAAGTTTTAAAGTGAGAATATAATTTTCCTCATGGGCATTGTCTACCTTAGAAAAACTACTACAGAACATGCCTGTGACTATAGACTTGTAGTTCAGGCCACCGAAGATTAGAGATGGGACACGGGCACTCCCTTGACTTGCATCCTCTGGTCTGCTTTAACACAAACCAGGAGGAAAAGAAAGCTAGGCATCAAGGGCAAGGGGTGGCAGGCCTATTAATGGCTGATCTGTACAGTGATCTGCCCTCAAGGAGACCCAACAGGCCAGTCCACTGCAGTGGCTTTCAATGTGGTAAGCCTGGGCTTCAGCAGAAGTCAGCTTGTGAAGAGCCCTGGCAGCTCTGCCAAGAGTTGGATCACTGGAAATGGACCTGCCCTGGAGTCGAAGGATGCCCAGGTCAGAGCCACAGATCTTATTGGCTCTAAGCTGAAAAGCCCTTCACTCAGCCCAACTTCCAAAGTGACCACTGCAGCTGAGGGGATGGTCAAGTAGGGTCAGCAACATTGCAGGCAGAACTGTAAATTTCTTGTTAGAGATGCCCCCTGCCTTGACCTGGCCAGCTCTCCTCCCAGGCCAGCCAAGTAATGAAAGTCAACAGAGTGCCTTCCACTAGGAGGTTCACACCTCCCTTAGGATATACCCCATGTGAAGAGATAGATAGGTCTGGGCCTCTTAACTTACAAGGCCTAAAGCCCAACAGATTATTATCAAGCCCCTTCTATCAGGTTCTATTTGCCTCTCAATCAGAAAACTTAATTGTAGCTTAGCACCTTTCTTAGCTCCTCTAATAATGACTCTGTCCTTTGTTCTAGACCCTGTCTAGCACACTTAAGCCTCATTCCTTTGTAATCATAACCTCTACTCTACCACCAATGGCTCTACTCCCAACCTGTGTGTCCTGATGGTCCTCTTCCCCACTTAATGCTGTATAATTGTTCAAACCTGGTAAATGCCACTCTTAGGATCATTGGTTACTATCCTCACTCTGTCTTTTATGACCTTGTCTAAATATGATCAGAGTCAGCAAACTTGGAAGGCTTCCATAGCCTTGGCAACTCATGACGACAGCCTAGGGTGGTTACTGGCACCATAAACTAGAGTGTCAATTTGTTGGGTCAACAACAGGAGTCACTGTGCACTTGCTCCTCATGTGGTATCTCTGTCCTTAATGTGCTGTACATTGTGATTTAATGCTATAACTAGTACTCAAACAGTATGTTTCACTTTGTGTTTCTATGTAGGTGCAAACTGTTGAAATCTTTATACTAAATTGATCTTCTGTATATAAAGAGAATTGAAAATGAATCTTGATGTGAATGGAAGGGGAGAGGGAGCGGGAGAGGGGAGGGTTGTGGGTGGGAGGGAAGTTATGGGGGGGGGGAAGCCATTGTAATCCATAAGCTGTACACTGGAAATTTATATTCATTAAATAAAAGTTTAAAAAAAAAAAAAAGAAAAAAAGAAAAAAAAAAAGAAAAAAAAATTAAGACTAATTATGGAAAATATCAGGGCCAACTCAGTACTTCTCAGTTATCACCTAGAATGTAAATGGCTTCAACTCTCTGGTTAAAAGATACAGACTGGCTGAGTGGATTAACAACAAGACCCATCAATTTGCTGCCTACAAGTAATGCATCTCACCAAAAAAAAGATACACAGACTGAAAGTTAAAGGGTGGAAAAAGATATTCTATACTAACAGTAACCAAAAAAGAGTGGTATAGCCATCCTAATATCAGACAAAATAGACCTTAACACAAAAACTGTTAAAACAGATGAAGTAAGGCACTATGTAACGATTAAGGGATCAATTAAACAGGAAGATGTGACTACAATAAATGTATACACACCTAATTACAGGGCACCTGACTATTTAAAAGAAATGTTAATGGGGCTGGTGCCATGGTACAGAGGGTTAATTCCCTGCCTGAAGTGCCAGCATCCCATATGGGCACCAGTTCTAGTCTTGGCAGCTTCTCTTCCAATCCAACTGTCTGCTGTGGCCTTGGAAAGATCGCCCAGGTCCTTGGGCCCCTGCACCCACATGGGAGACAGGGGAGGCACCTGGCTCCTGGCTTCGGATTGGCACAGCTCTGTCTTTTGTGGCCATTTTGGGAATGAACCAGCGGATGGAAGACCTTTCTTTCTGTCTCTCCTTCTCGCTGTCTGTAACTCTATCTCTCAAGTAAATAAATAAGAATCTTAAAAAAAATGTTAATTGATCTAAAGGAAGACATAGACACCAATATAGTACAAATGGGGGGAGTTCAATATGCCACTTTTAGCAATGGACAGATCAACCAGACAGAAAATCAGTGAGGAAACAGAATTAATCAACAGTATAGACCAAATGGACCTAACAGATGTCTACAGAACTTTTCATCCTACAGTTGCAGAATATGCACTCTTTTCACCAGTACATGGACCTATTTCTAGGATAGATCATATGCTAGACCATAAAAGGTGTCTCAGCAAATTCAAAAAAATTGAAATCATACCATGCATCTTCTCTGACTACAATAGGATGAAGCTGTGAATCAACAACTCAAGAATCTCTAGAACATATGCAAACACATAGAGACTAAACAACATGCTCATGAATGAACAGTGCGTCATAGAAAAAAATCGAAAGAGAAAAAATTTCTGGAAACAAATGAAGACAACACAACATATCAAAACTTATGGGATACAGTAAAAGCAGTTTTAAGAGGAAAGTTTGTAACAATTGGCACCTACATCAAGAAATTGGAAATGCAGCAAATAAATGAGCTGTTGGTACATTTCAAGGACCTAGAAAAACCATTGTAAACCAAACCTAAAATAGTAGGAGAAAAGAAATAATTAAAATTAGAAAAGTGATACACAAAATTGAAACAAAAAATACAAAAGGTCAGCAAAACAAAGAGCTGTTTTTTAAAAAAAAATAAATTGATACACCATTGGCCCAATTAACCAACAAGAAAAAAAAGTAAAAAGACCCAAATCAATAAAATCTAGATAGAAAAGGAAATATAACAGATACCACAGAAATAAAAAGAACCACCAGGATTTTTTTTTATTTTTTTAAACTTTTATTTAATGAATATAAATTCCCAGTGTACAGCTTATGGATTACAATGGCTTCCCCCTCCCATAACTTCCCTCCCACCCGCAACCCTCCCTCTCCCGCTCCCTCTCCCCTTCCATTCACATCAAGATTCATTTTCAATTCTCTTTATATACAGAAGATCAATTTAGTATAAAGATTTCAACAGTTTGCACCCACAAAGAAACACAAAGTGAAACATACTGTTTGAGTACTAGTTATAGCATTAAATCAAAATGTACAGCACATTAAGGACAGAGATCCCACATGAGGAGCAAGTACACAGTGGCTCCTGTTGTTGACCCAACAAATTGACACTCTAGTTTATGGTGCCAGTAACCACCCTAGGCTGTCGTCATGAGTTGCCATGGCTATGGAAGCCTTCCAAGTTTGCCGACTCTGATCATATTTAGACAAGGTCATAAAAGACAGAGTGAGGATAGTAACCAATGATCCTAAGAGTGGCTTTTACCAGGTTTGAACAATTATACAGCATTAAGTGGGGAAGAGGACCATCAGTACACACAGGTTGGGAGTAGAGCCATTGGTGGTAGAGTAGAGGTTATGATTACAAAGGAATGAGGACCAAGTGCGCTAGACAGGGTCTAGAACAAAGGACAGAGTCATTATTAGATGTGCTGAGAAAGGTGCTGTCTAAGCTACAATTAAGTTTTCTGATTGAGAGGCAAATAGAACCTGATAGAAGGGGCTTGATAATAATCTGTTGGGCTTTAGGCCTTGTAAGTTAAGAGACCCAGACCTATCTATCTCTTCACATGGGGTATATCCTAAGGGAGGTGTGAACCTCCTAGTGGAAGGCACTCTGTTGACTTTCATTACTTGGCTGGCCTGGGAGGAGAGCTGGCCAGGTAAAGGCAGGGAGCATCTCTAACAAGAAATTTACAGTTCTGCCTGCAATGTTGCTGACCCTACTTGGCCATCCCCTCAGCTGCAGTGGTCACTTTGGAAGTTGGGCTGAGTGAAGGGCTTTTCAGCTCAGAGCCAATAAGATCTGTGGCTCTGACCTGGGCATCCTTCGACTCCAGGGCAGGTCCATTTCCAGTGATCCAACTCTTGGCAGAGCTGCCAGGGCTCTTCACAAGCTGACATCTGCTGAAGCCCAGGCTTACCACATTGAAAGCCACTGCAGTGGACTGGCCTGTTGGGTCTCCTTGAGGGCAGATCACTGTACAGATCGGCCATTAATAGGCCTGCCACCCATTGCTTCTGATGCCTAGCTTTCTTTTCCTCCTGGTTTGTGTTAAAGCAGACCAGAGGATGCAAGTCAAGGGAGTGCCCGTGTCCCATCTCTAATCTTCGGTGGCCTGAACTACAAGTCTATAGTCACAGGCATGTTCTGTAGTAGTTTTTCTAAGGTAGACAATGCCCATGAGGAAAATTATATTCTCACTTTAAAACTTTCTTTCCCTTTGGTCTGAAAGGGAGGTTTTTTCTACTTACTGTATACTTCGCTGATGGCGAAGTGAATCTAGCTATGAGATTATTATTTAAGTTCTTATTTTGGCTATGCTATTACAGAAAAATGTTAGCCATCTCTTTTATAAGGTCTAAAGATTAAATTGTGCATCCTACAGATTACTTCATAATAGAATTAGTTTCCTACCTTGAAGAGAATAGAGAAATGAAAGAACAAGTTGGGCTTAGAATAGAGAAATGAGGGAGCAAGTCCTAGATCGCTTGCTGACAATAGCAATATTACATGAATACTTAGCAAACCGTTTCAACCATTAGATAACAACTTAAGGAAACATTTACCAGAAGGTCCAATGCCTTCTATAAATTTTAAGAATCATGTATTTGAAAACACCTCTTAAATATCTAACATGGTGAAGTTTGTTTAACCAGTAAACTTAAGCACAACCATCTAAAATGTTTTTAGTTTCTTTCTACCAACAAGTTTAAAACATATGATACACAGATTCAGGTCACACAAATTAAAATGTATCTTTGATTGATTTTAGCAGCTTAAATTTATGGACAATCTTATCTATAAGCCATTTAAAATAAAACTCTTAATAAAATTTCCCCATGTGGACATACAATATGTACACACATATAACAGAGCATAATAGACCAATATAGCAATTTTAATAAGAGCTTTTAAAATCTTTAACTCTTTTTGTAGATTGCCAATTGATTTGAATTGCTTTTTGTTTTTAGTAACCTCAGTTAACCATACTTTCTCTCAGTTGGTACTGTTAATACAGTATTGGCTTCATCTGTTTGCAGAGCCATCCCAAAGTACTGAATACAATAGAAGTGGCTGGAAAAAGTCCATAGGAACCTATAGGAGGACAGCTAAACACAGAACCAACAACACTTTAGTTTCTGAGCAGCAAATCATATATAACTATGGATGACAAAAGACTTTAAGTCGCCATGTTTAAAAGTATAAACTCATCAACCAACAAGAGGCACTTGCTTACTTCACAGTATTTTTGAAAGCACCTGTAGGATTTTACAAGTATTTAACCCTTTAGGCCTCTGGGGCTTTCTCATTAAGATAACTATCATGTCTAGTAACACAAAATCATTAGACTTTTTAATTCTCAAACATTTGTATGAATAGCATTTTGCATTATAGAAACTTAAAGTTTGGTACCACATCACATCTTGACAGTACTTCTAATATAATCCAAATAGCCTGATTAGTTGGTGTCTCTATAAGATGAGAGACATAGGTCCCTCGATTTTTTCAGTTGGGCCCAAACTGGAAAAACCAAAGTCCAGGATTTACTGGAAATTTTAGAGTCCAGATTGTTTGAAACTTTGATTTTTTGAATGCCTGGCAAGAATGCCAAGAAGGCTCAAAATCCAAAGTATCTGGTTGAAATAAGATTCCTTAAAATCATGACATAACATAGACCAAAGTTGATCATTGTTACAAGGTGATTATTCAAATCTTTGAAAATAAGCACATATTTAAATAACCCATAGCTCTTAATAAAAATTCAGCTGTTTTTGAACAATTAGAATTTAACAGACATCAAGAGAACATAATAGATTACTTTAACACATTGCTTTAACAGAGCATCAGAGTCTAATTCTATCTCAAAGAGAAATTGAGCTTCCTGTGATCTTTTGCTGTGAGGTTTCCTTCCTTTACCTTCTTTCATATTGGTGACCATGTTTCTGTGTTTCTGTGTGTAACACATCTTTAAGCATCTTTTGCAGGGCAGGATGAGTGGAAAAAAAAAATTCTTTCAGTTTCTGTTTGCTATGAAAAGTCTTAATTTCACCTTCATTCACAAATGAGAGCTTTGCAGGATATAATATTCTGGGCTGGCAGTTTTTCTCTCTTAGTACCTGGGCTATGTCTCGCCATTCCCTTCTAGCTTGTAGGGTTTCTGATGAGAAGTCTGCTGTGAGTCTAATTGGAGATCCTATGAGAGTAATCTGATGTTTCTCTCTTGCACCTTTTAGAATCTTTTCTTTATGTTTCACTGTGGTGAGTTTGATTACGATGTGTCGTGGTGAGGATCTCTTTTGGTCATGTTTATTAGGGGTTCTATAAGCTTCCTGTACTGAGATGCCTCTGTCCTTCTCCACACCTGGGAAATTTTCTGCTAGTATCTCACTGAAAATGCCTTCTAATCCTTTCTCCCTGTCCATGCCTTCAGGAACTCCTAGAACCTGAATGTTGGGTTCTTTAATAGTATCCTGTAGATTCCCGACAATATTTTTTAGATTTCTAATTTCTTCTTCTTTTCTTTGGTTTGCCTGTTTCCTTTCCTGTTCTCTGTCTTCTAAGTCTGATATTCTCTCTTCTGCTTCGCCCATTCTGTTTTTAAGGCTCTCTAATGTGTTTGTCATTTGATCTATTGAATTCTTCATTTCATTATGATTTCTCGTCACTATCACCGTTTCTTGTTCCACTAGTTGTTTCATTTCATTTTGATTCCTCCTTAATATTTCATTTTCACGAGAGAGATTTTCTACCTTGTCCATTAAGGATTTCTGTAGTTCAAGAATTTGTTTTTGAGAACTTCTCAATGTTCTTATCAACTTTTTGAGATCTGCTTCTTGCATTTCCTCTATCTCTTCATCTTCATAATCTTGAATTGGGGTGTCTTTTTCATTTGGGGGTGTCATAGTGTCTTCCTTGTTCTTGTTACCTTGGTTTTTGCGTCTGTTGTATGGCATGTTGGAGATATTTGGTTTCTTCACTGTGGTGTTTTTTCTCGTTACACTATGGCTCTATATTAAGTGGACTGTCTGCTTTCGGTGGAGCCTTAGAGGCTTGATATGATTGTGGCCTGAGAGCTGTGTTTGGTTCCTCAGGGTTGAGGGTGTGTCAAAGATGACACTCCCAGGTTAGGCGTGGTAAATCTTTCTTTCTTTTTTTTTTTTTTTGATTCAAATGGGAAGTAATTCCGTACAGCTGAACGTAATTGGAGGTAGTTAGCAGGCAAATGATATACCCACAGGAGCCAGAGATCGGAAACTCTTTCCCAGGGACCACACAGGGAATCTCTGCTGCCCTCGGTGTGGGCTCCAATTCTCTTGCAGTCTCCCACTGGGCTGCCAAGTTAGATCCTAATCTCCTGTTATTTCACCCCTCCCCCCATTGTCAGGTTTTTCTGCTAGGCTCAGGGCTGGTGCAGACCTGAGGTCGCCCTGCTTATGACATATGTCCAAAATGGCGCCTGCTCTTTGTCTTGGTAGCCTTTGAGGGGTGAGCGGAGAGAGAGAAACTTGTGTCCGTATCGGTCACTTTTTTTTTTTCCCTCTCTCTCTTCTAGTTAGCCTGGTGAACTTTTCCCCACGGAGTTTCAAGCCTCGTTCCCTCTATTCTCCTCTTTCCGCTTGCCCTCTGGTGTCTCGGGCTATTTAGGTTCGGCTCACCTCGCGTTCCAGCGCTGGTGTGTTGAGTCTGCCGCTGATGTCCCGAACTTGGGCTCCCACGCTCTCCATGCAGGTCCACTGTGAATCACTAGTTCCGGAAGTGTTTCCTCTGCTGTTTCTTCCTCTACTCTTCCTTGACTCTATAGTATCTCCACTTTTATTAACCTGTGTCTTGCCGAACTATCAATGTGCTCCATTCCTATTCCGCCATCTTGCCGCTCTCCGAGCCATCAGGATTTATGACAACCAGCTGTGTGCTAACCAATTGGGAAAACTAGAAGAAATGGAGAGATTCATGGAAACACTTAACATGCCAAAATTGAGCCAATAAGACATAGAAAACCAAAACAGACCAATAACCAAGACGGAAATTAAATTGATCCTCTCAACAAAGAAAACCTCAGGACCTGATGGCTTTACTGCAGAATTCTATCAGACATTTAAAGAACTAACTCCAGTTCTTCTCAAGCTATTCAAAATAATTGAAGGGAAGGAATCCTTCCAAACTCTTTCTAGGAAGCTTGCATCACTTTAATTCCTAAGCCAGAAAAAGATGCAAGAGAGTAAGAGAACCATAGACCAATATCCCTGATGAATATAGATGCAAA
Source organism: Lepus europaeus (assembly GCF_033115175.1). Classification (NCBI taxonomy): domain Eukaryota; kingdom Metazoa; phylum Chordata; class Mammalia; order Lagomorpha; family Leporidae; genus Lepus; species Lepus europaeus. The sequence continues at coordinate 36,360,228 of NC_084832.1, read as the reverse complement.
AAAACCCTCAACAAAACATTAGCTAATCGAATCCTGTAACACATCAGAAGTATCATTCACAGGGACCAAGTGGGATTTATCCATGGTATGCAGTATTGGTTCAACATTCGCAAATCAATAACTGTGATACATCACATTAACAAACCAAAGAACAAAAATTATATGCTTATCTCAATAGATGCAAAGAAAGCATTTGATAAAATAGAACATACTTTGATGATGAAAACCTTTAGCAAATTGGGCAAAGAAGGAACGTTACTCAATACAAACAAGGCAATTTGTGAAAAACCCATGGCCAAAGCATTCTATTGAATTGGGAAAACTTAGAAGCAGTCGAACTAAGATCTGGAACCAGAAAAGGATGCTCACTTTCACCACTGCTATTACACAAACACACATACACACACACACACATATGATAGATGTGATAGTCCTAGAAGTTTTAGCCTGAGCCATTAGGCAAGAAAAAGAAATTGACGGATATTCATTTTGAATGAGGAAGTGTAACTATCCCTGTTTGTAGATGACATGATTATATATATAGGGGATCCAAAATACTCCACAAGAGACTACTGAAACTCATAAAAGAGTTTGGTAAAGTAGTGGGATATAAAATTAACACATAGCCTTTGTATGCACAGACAATGCCTGGCTGAGAAAGAACTTTTAAGATCAGTCCCATTCATAATGGATCCAAAAAGAATCAAATACCTTGGAATAAATTTAACCAAGGATGTCAAAGATCTATACAATGAAAATTATAAAACATTAAGGAAATAGAAGAATACACCCAAAAATGGGAAAAATCTTCCATGTTCATGAATAAGAACAAAAATTATCAAAATGTCCAGAATACCAAAAGCAATTGACAGATTCAATGGGATACCAACCAAAATACCAATCACAATCTTCTAATATATAGAAAAAATGCTGAAATTCATATGGAAACACGGGAGACACCAAATAGCTAAAGCAATTTCACACAACAAAGACAAACATGGAGATATCACAATACCCAATCTCAAGGCATACTACAGGGCAGTTACAATCATAACAGCCTGACACTGGCACTAAAACAGAAAGATAGCCCAATCAGAACTGAAACTCCAGAAATCAATCCACACATCTACAATCACCTTATCTTTGAGAAAGGAGCTAAAATCAATCCCTGGATCAAGGAGAGTTTCTTCAACAAAAGGTGCTAGGAAAAATGGATCTCCACAAGCAGAAGTATGAAGCAAGAATCCTAGCTTACACTTTACACTCAAAAAATTCCAAATGGATCAAAGACCTAAATCTACAACCCTATACTACCAACTTTAGAGAAATTTTGGCAAAGGCAAAGACTTCTTTGAAAAGATCCCAGAGACACAGGTAATGAAAGCCCAAATTGGCAAATGAGATTACATCAAATTGAAAAGCTTCTGTACTACAATTGAAACTGAGAAAAGTGAAGACACATCCAAAAGATAGGGAGAAATTACTTGAAAATATGAAAATGATAAATGCTTAACAACAAGAATATTTAAGAGTTCAAGAAATTCAACAACAATAAACAATTGAGTTAAGAAATGGGCAAAGAATTCACACAGGCATTTTTCAAAAGAGGAAATTCAGATGGCAAACAGACACATGAAAAAAATGCTCGGGAACACTAGCCATCAGGGAAATGCAAATCAAAACCAAAATGAGGTTTCATTTCACCCCAGGTAGAATGGCTTACATACAGAAATCAACAAACAACAAATTCTGATAAGGATGTGGGTAAAAAGGTGCCCTAATTCACTGTTGGTAGGAGTGTAAACTGGTACAGCAATTGTGGAAGACAGTATGGAGATATCTCAGTTCTGAATATAGGCCTGTCCTGGCCATCCTACTCCTGGGAATTTAACCCAGGGGAAATGAAATTAGCATATGAAAGTGTTATCTGTACCCTCATGTTTATTGCAGCTCAATTTACATTAGCTAAGATATGGAATCAACCCAGATGTCCATCAAATGAAGATTAGATGAAGAAATTATGGGATATATATATATATATATATATATATACACACACATACCATGGGACACTACACAGCCATCAAAAAATGAAATCGTCATTTGCATCAAAATGGATGCAACTGGACATTATACTTAGTAAAATAAGCCAGTCCCAGAAGGACAAATACCATATTTTCTCCTTGATCTATGGTAGCTAATAGAGCACCTGAAAAGTAATCTATAGAAGTGAAATTAACAATTTGATATGTGATGACTTTGAACAGCCCTTGTCTTGACTATTAAGGGATATTTTTTCATACTATTTGTTGAACTCTGTAGTTTTTGTGTTGTTAATGTTACATGTATAAAGTTAGTTGAAAAATATCTTAGTAAAAAATGAGAATGGGGGTAGAGAGGGAGGAGGAAGGGTGCACTGTGAATAGGAGTGAAGGTAGAGTGGGAAGAATCACTAGGTTCCTAAATTTGTATTCATGAAATGCATGAAGTTTGTATAACTTATATAAAAGGCTTCTGGGAAAAAAATAAAGAGCATAAATTCGATTTGGTTTATAAGATTAAAAAATAAAAAATAAATTGACCTAACTTGATGGCTAATTTTATATACATTGTGTATTTTTCCCCTCTGCCTCATAAGTTGGCATATGACAAGAAACATTTGAATCTAATAGATAAATAGGTGAGCTATACCTCATACTTACCATTTTTGTTCTAATCATTTTAGAGCTTCTTGCATTTCTTTGTCTTCATAAGAGGTCTTGGAAATTATGTGTTTGGGGAAATTGATATAGGCAAAGGTGAAAGATCACTTAACATCCCTGAACAATTGCAGAGGGAAGAATCTTAAAACTCTTACAGCCTTATCAAAATGCAAATATTTGGCAATTATAGTCAAAGTAATCATACTAATGGTATTTATTTGGTACTTAAGATATTTAAGGTAATATTCCAAGAATAATCATCTTTGCGAAAGCAAAAATATCATACATATATTTATATGAGGATAGATAAGAAAAAGCTTTTAACAGTTCAATTTCTTACATTCAGTCTTTATAAACTAGGCAACAAGCAAAAAAATTATTTCTAAAAATAGACTGACAGGTGTATAAATTTGGCAACATGCCTTAATCTTCCTACTTCTTGTTTTATTTCACCCATAAAATGAGATAATTATAAAGGGTTTTAAGATTTAAATTGAATAGCCATGTTTCTGTGAAAAACCTTTCATTCTCTTCTTTGCAGTTAATTTTATTATGATTAAACATTGCTTTTGGAAACACTGTCGGAAATTTTAGAATTGTTGAGAAATACACATCATCAAAACACTTATTCAGATCAATATGGAAAATTAAGGAGAAACAGACTAGAAGCTTGAAGGGGTGAGGGGCTGCAAATGTGCCATCAGAGCCTGATGCCTGGCAGGTGCCCCAGAGATAAAAGAGTCAAAGGTTAAGAGAGTTCAAGATTAAACACAGGTCCACAGCTAACTAGCTCTGTGTTGACTTAAGAAAATCATTTGGACATTTCAGGCCTCATTTCCTTGGATGAAAAAATGCAGTGTTTCTGATAGATCTAAGTAATTGGACTTTTAATTGGGATGGAAATTCAAATCAAACTGTCCTAGCCCAGCTGTCCATCTTCCTTGGCTGAGAATGATAGCTGAAAAACTCCTACAAAGTACCACTGCCTCTGTCTACACAGTAGTCATTGGCAGGGCTATGTAGTACTCAGCTAGACACGGCCTATCCCACAGTCCACCTCTTCACACTGCTTAGACATGGAAGTAGGGGAGAGAGTCAGTGTTTCAAAATCCCATAGAATGATTTTCCTTAGTAATAGGGCTTCCTAACCAAGAAGAGAATGACTGCTGGACACACCAAAATAGCCATGGATCATCTTCCATTGTTAATGATGAGTGAATACTGTTTTCTGGACTTAAAATGTATTAAACAATATTTCTACAGAATATGCCTTTTCTATGACACTGGTTCTCTATTAGGACTGCAGAGCTTAACTGGAACATGAAAGTCAATCATGTTGAAATGCAGTGTGCAAGTTCTTATATGGCGTGATATATTCCAACTGAGAATAAACATTTAGACACTTGAGGAAAGTTGCTTTGCAACAGCATAATTTTTAGGCCAGACTTAGGCCAGACACAATCCCCAAGACTGTGTTCCCAACTGGACTTGATTAAAGCTGTGCTTTCACTGTTTGTTTAGCTTGAGCCAACCACACAGGCACACTCAGGGCTAACTGCTTCCAAGCAGTGAGTGCACAAAAACACTGCTCTATCCACAGCCTGTTGTCTCAATTATAAACAGACAAAAAAGGAAACTCGGGCTGGGAAGCCAATGTTTATGTTTGCATTAGGCCAATGTTAGCCAATGATTACTTCTGATATACTATTATGGTATCCGCTTTAGTTGATCCTGAGTAAGGTTGTACTTTTTAAGGCTCATATGTTCTGAGTACGTAAGTGCTAAACATTATACGTAAATTTTATAGAGTATAATTGAAGGAATGCTTAGTTAAAAATAAGCATAAAAGAAAATAAATATAGCCAGAAAAACAGAAGAGACCAGACAATGCTGAGAACATCAGTCAGATCATGTTTCCTAAAAGGAATCATTCTTTGAACACAGTCTCAAAATCATTTTCAGAAGGATTTTTATCAGAGTTTTTTAGGCTAGGGAAGAAAATTTGGTGTGGCTTAATCATTGTCTTCAAGAGTATTAAGGGTTTCCATGAAATTGAAACTTATTACTTTTTCCCTCTCCACAATGAATTGAATGAAACAAAATAGCATTAAATTAAGTCAGAGGCAATTTAGGTTGGACATATTGAAGATCTTCCTGGGTTTAAGAATTGTACACAGCAGAATTCCTCCAAGGAAAGGCTAGGAACGCCTTCTTTGTGGTCAATTGGGAAGAGGAAGAAGGGGATGAGAGGAGGAAGAAGAGGAATAAAAGATATGAAACAGCAGGATCCATGGCTTTCCCAAGTTCCCTGTGCTGAAATGGTTGTATCTGCTCCGTTAACTGATGCTACTTCTACAGCATTGATCATCACTTCTATCCTTTGTCTTTGAGAAGGGAGACTTCTGGCAGATGTCCTAAACAGCACTCTGGCCTCAGAATCAATCCTTAAGGCATTCAGATCTGGCTGAAGAGCCCACGAGATTATTTTAGGCATAGAAAGACAAGACACTCTGACAACAAACAAACAAACAAACAAACCTAAATGAAAGATCTCTGTGAGCAAGATCCCAGTCGAAAGAACAGGCCATCAAAGAAGGAGGTGACTTTCTCTGAAGGGAGGAGAGAACTTCCAGTTTGACGATGACCTTGTCTAAATAAGATCGGAGTTGATGAACTCAAAACCAACCAAGGACAATGAGAACAGAAGCTGATATAACAATCACAGCAGCTAGCAACACATTTCTGAAGATGAAAAGCAGATTGAGGGATGGCAGGTGACCTACAGAGTAGCCAAAGTTGAAATCTAAGGTCTGTAACAACCTACTGTCTGCGAGAAACAGGGCCATACACTCCCCAGAACTCTGTCAAAGTGAGGCGCTGCAGGCAGAAGAGGCAAGCCATAGTCAGGTAAGGCATGGGACACTGCAAACAGGCTGGTCACAAGTCAATGGCCCCTTCCTTCCTTACCCATTTAAGGAATGAGAGGTTTATTCCCTGCAGAAGTTGTACTAGGAAGCAAAGGGGTGAGCTGAGCACCTCCAGCAAAGAGTGAGTCTTTCTCACTCATGCAGACTGACTGATGCACTACACATCAAGGCAAGAGTCTGTGGAAAAGAAAACGACAGATTTGTGGCTTCTTCCTTGTAGACAGAATGATTGACTGCCCAGATCAGCAGATATTCGACAAAAATTTCTAGCTCTGAAAAGACCAAAACTCCCAATAAGATACCACCATCCACACAGCATCTGAGAGAGAGAGAGAGAGAGAATATGAATGAATATATATGGAGCAGGAGAAATTTAAAAACTAAAATTACTATTCTTAGAAAACTATTAAGAACATAATTATCAAGTAAAAGCACAATGCCGTTTCTGAAAGAACAGTTGTAAGTATGGGAAAAATATGTTTCATACAGAAAAGTCTTTAAAATTTCAAATGTTAAGCAGATAGTGTTCAGAAACGTATATAATAAGGTACAAAGACAGCAGTAGGAGAAAACAAAAATGTGTCATCCTGAATGTTGATTGCATTCGCTAACCCAGAGGGCTCCATTTCAAGAGTCCCACCTGTTTAGATGCCTTGGACATTGGAAGTTCTACAACAAAGGGAAAGAATACACCTATAAACCAGGCTGGTCTCATTTGTAAGACAGGCATCTCAAAACGCCTTTTGCTTGCGATTTTCCCAATAGACTTTCTGAGAGCACTGTTACACTTGCTTCTCTTGTCCGAACACCCTTATAAGCAAAGCACAATTAACATTCATATCCATGGGACATTTTTTTAGAGAATTGACACACTTCAGCTTGCCTGAGAATTGTTCAGTTTTTGTCTGCCAACCTATCCTTAAGCACTCTTGGAATCTTAGGATTTTCATTGTCCTCCCTTAAGGAGCCAGCCTCCCATAGCTATTCTAGCACTTAGGTATCACTCTGGGACCAGGTTAGGAAGAGAGTTATGTAGACCCTACATATCAACCAGGAAATAGATGGAAAATACTCAGAAGCGAGGGAAGTAGAAGTTACTAAGTGGTTCTGTTTTATGGACAAGGAAATTGTGGGTGGAAAGGTGTAACATTTTTTATTTATGAAGCAGTCAGATTTTCTTATTTCCTAGTGACAGGCTCAGAAGAGTAATACCTCCACAACAGAGTTCAGAACCCCTCTCTGCAGAGCAGGCTTACACCAGGACCCCTGATTCACTATTTATCTCAAGACAGCTAGACACACACTTTCAAAGGTTACCATTTGACCATGTGGCTTTATGAATCATTCTCTATCTGTTCTGCACTCATGTTAAGAATGTATTATTTTTATCATAGGTTAAATAAAGTCAAGCTGGTCTTAATTGAAGCAGTAACTCACAGAGGGTTATTGCCATTATTTCCAAATGTTGGAGAAGCCAGACACTAAAGTGTAGTTTGGATATCTATCTAGGATTTATAATCTTACCTTAAACTGTTCTTTGGTTAAAACACCAATTATAATGTATCTAAAGATGTCCAATTAAACATGTTTGCATTACTGTTAAATATTTCCAAATAAAAAGAGCATGACTTGATACAATAATTTCAAAGTAAAGGTATTTTTGTAGTGTTAATCCTTGCAGACATTTTTCCTGTGATGAGAAAGAAGACTTTGAAGAATGTTCATGTATCTGAAGGGCAGAAGAGTCTCTTGGTTTTTTTTTCCTTAAATTGTAATATTGAGTCTTCATTTGTAGATATCATGAGATTTGCCTAAACTAAGACTTTATTTTAACCAACTTAACATTTAAATACTGAAAGTCATAATACACACAAGATTTTCAGTTTTGTAATTTCATGCAATTTTTACTTTATTCATTTGAAATGCAGAGAGAGATAGAGACTAGGGTGAGGGAGGGGAAGAGGAAGAGCGAGAGGGGGACAGAGAGCGAGAATGAGAGAGTGAGAATGAGAGAGAGTGAGAATGAGAGAGAGAGAGAGAGAGAGAGAGAGAGAGAGAGAGAGATGGAGCTATTCCATATGCTGATTTACTCCCAAAATGCCCACAATAGCTGGGACTGGTCCAGGCCAAATCCAGGAACTCCATCAATGTGTCCCACATGGGTACCAGGTACAAAACAACTCAGGCCATCATCCACTGCCTTCCTAGGCACATTAGCAAGAAGCTGGGTTGGAAACAGAGCAGCTGAGCTCTGTTACTTTGATAAGAGGTGCAAACATTCCAAGTAGTGGCTTGGCTTACTGCAGCATAACACCTCCCCAACCATATGCCTATCTTTAAAATACAAGCCTAATCTTTTTACAATTGATCTCTGCAATTCAATTTTTTAGACTTGAGGCAATTGAGAAAATTCCATAACTTGTTTTGTCTCCCCAGTTCATTTCTGTGCCTTATTTTAAGCAATTCCTTTGGAAATCAGAAACTTGGCATTGTTCTTTGTATTTCTGAACAGAAACTTCCCTCCCACAATTGTTCTTTGGTGAGAAATGCTGATTAGGATTTCTCTAAAGTTTTATTAAATGTATCTTTCCTTAGCTTTTAAAGAGTCTAACACAATTTGATACAATCATTTTAAAGTAGGGTCATTTAGAAAATTTTACTCATGGGGAAGAGGAAGGCCATTTTTAAAGATTGTTAAGCACTTTCCACGCATGTTATTATTTTGCACTTGGAGGTCATCAATCATGATACAGTGAAATTTCCCCTGAACCTCTGTCTGCAAACCATTAATCTGCTTTGGTCTCTTAATTACTCAATTCACTTTGCAGACTGAAATAATCCCTTTCACTTAAGGAGTCATAGAAGCTTTTTTTATCATCCTCTGGAGGCATAGGAGTATATTCCTTGGAACTCTGCTGAGTCTTGTGAGATTTTAACCCCTATGGGGACCAGAACTTAAAGTCTACTAGCAACCCAGAGCCTATAGCTCAGTCCAAAAGGATCGTTTTGATCTTTTGGCTGAAAATTTTGATATTTAAAATGTATGGGATTACACTCATTGAGTATGGTTGTACTAAAAATAACCTAGAAATAACCCAATGCCCAATAAAACAGAACTACTTATGCTATGTCACATGCATAGGAAATTGGTCATATCAGCCATTCAAATAATGCTAAGGATAAATATTAAATAAGAAAAATGTTTATAATATAGAGCTGTATTGTAAAAAAATAATTTACTCTATATGTAAAAAGATCTTATTTTTGTGAAAAGATATAATTGTATATGCACAGTGTGTGTGACAGTAAAAGAGATTCAACATTAAAAAGAGTTAAAAGTGATGAAGAGAAAACGTCTTTGGTTCTTTCTATAGGATGTATTTTCTCATGTTTTACAGTAAGTGTGTTTTGCTACATAAAAAATTTGAAAAATATAATTTACAACCAAGAGATACTTTTCAGCTTCACTGGAGGATTGTCATTGGTTTCTGTCTTTGGATTTTAATGGACAGCATTCTGTCTGGACAGTTGGATGAGGATTTCTATAAAAACAGAAGTAAGAGCAGACACTTGAAGATCCTATAGGGACTGTTCAGCCCACATAATTCACTCCTGGCTCTGAGTTTCTAGGCTGAGACAACCACTCTTTGTGGTAGCATTCTGAAATACACCACCATAGGCAATCATTCAATCTCAGGGGTTTTTCCCCCATCATCTGTTACAACTGCTTTCTCACTTTAAGCAGGAAAAAACATTAACATTCACATAAAAATAGAAAAACAAGATGATGGAACTCAAGACCTCCACTCCCATAAATTAGCTTAACTATTCTCCAAAGGTAGCCAAGCATACTCAGACAAAAGATAACAAAGTAGTTCCTCCATCCACCTTGGTCTCCTGTCACACGAATTCTTTGTAAGTCTATAATGCCACATGTGACAGTGTAACTACTCAAGTGTGACTTTTCTACTTCTGCGATGATGGCCAAGTTCAAATCACCAAGGCCTTGTGATGCCACAATTTGCTCACATTAGAATCACCTCTATGCGTATCCCAGTGCCCCTTAGCAAACCCACTTCTATCATTGCACTCAGAGGCTTATAATATCCTTTAAGGACATGGGCGATACATCTCAGTATTTCCACGACAGCTTTGCTGATGTGAGTCTTTTGCTGATAATAGTTATAAAACAACTCTCAGTCATGTGCAGTGTTAAAGAGGGGCTATATAGACAGCCATGGATAAGGAATATGAATTCAGTGTAAACTAATATAAGCCTTCCTTCACCTTGACTGAAGCAGAGAATATCATTTAGTTGAATTTGAGGTTTTGAAATTACCCAATAAATAATATTCTATTCTCCAACACACATTGGAACCAACTGAAGGAAGGCAAAGAAACGTAGGTAAACACATATTGAAGGACCTATATATAAAGAAACAACATTTTCCTATTTTACCTCAAAGATACATGGACAGATCCAGCACTGCGGTTTAGTGGGGAAAGCCACCGCTTGCAGTGCCTGCATCCCACATGGGTGCCGGTTTTTGTCCCGGCTGCTTCACTTCCAATTCAGCTCTCTGCTATGGCCTGGGAAAGCAGTGGAGGATGGCCCTAGTCCTTGGGACCCTGCACCCTCGTGGGATACCTGGAGGAAGCTCCTGGTTCCTGGCTTCAGGTCAGAGCAGCTCCAGCTGTTGAGGAGTGAACCAGAGGATGGAAGACCTTTCTTTCTTTCTCTCTCCTGTGTGTAACTCTTACGTTCAAATAAATAAATATTTTTTAAGAAAAGATACATAGGTGCACGGCATGGGGGCGGGGCAGCGTGTGTTGGGGGATTAAAAAAAAAAAGATACATAGACTTAACACAAGCCTGTAAGACACCACATCTCAGGAAAATCCAGAGATTCCAGAAGCCAGTTCTGTCTAGGGAGGTCTCTAGGCTGTAGTCATTTAAATCAACGACTCTCAAACTTTACTTAAGTACCACGTGGAGAGCTTTCTTAAAAATCAAATTATCAGGTCTCAAATGTCACGTGATTTTGAATCAGTGGCCTTGGTGGAGTTGGTTATTGGCACATTTTGAGATTTGATGTTATGTTCTCTCAAAGAACAGCATTGTTACAGTAAGATAGCAAACACTGCAGCTGAACAAATACGATTCTTTTTCATATGGTAAGGTTGCCTCTTCAAAGAGCAATAGCATGCAGAAAACCCAATAAGCAATTTGCAAAAATAAACTAATCAGTACTAGTTGGTGAGATGAACATGTAGCCAGTCAGTTCAGACTGCCTGTCCAGGAGATGTTTTGTACCAAGTGGCAAGCCACCTGTTTGGCTGGTAGAAGACAGCATCTGTGTCAGGACATCTTGGGGGCACAAATGTGTGCTTTTTCTTAAGAAATATTATATTGGATCTATTTCAGATTTTTTTCTTGTATTATGTGGCATGTTAAGAAACTGTAAGCTATACAGAGATCACCAAACTTTTTTTCTTCAGAGAACTTATTTTTCCAACTGAAAAGCTCGCCATCTTGCTTAGGAAACAGTTACACAAGAACAATATCTTAATCTCTCTAAATGAAAAGTTTGATTTCCAAACCACTTCTCCTATCTCCTGTATATACATGAAAATGACTTGGAAAAGACCCGAGTTATTGTGAGGACTAAGCTGAGGTTATTGACGAACAGCAAAGATTCACCCAGATTCAGTTCCCATGGGATACATTTCATGATGGTGACAGTGTAATTCTAATGTTATTGCTACCCCAGTTATTTCTGGCTTCTTATTCCCTGCCAACAATAAAAAGTTATTGAGGTGTTGAAAGCTAATCATTGAAGTGAAAGCTCTTCTTTGTTAAAATCAAAATGACTTAAATGAAAAAAGTCTTGCTGTTATTAGAAATACATATTTTATCAGGCAAATGCTGGAAATTAACATTTATTTTGTCAAATTCCTACTTTATCCCAGACATGCCTTCAAAATCTCTCAAAGAAAGTGAAGAGTTAAATATCCCAGGAATTCATTAAGAAAATAAATTATACTCATTTTAACAATGTAGCAATTTGCTGATTATTTTTCCAATAGACATTAGTCATGCCATAATGGCTAACCTTTAAATTAATTGGCAAATGTTTCTCTTTATAATTGTTCCTGTTAAAGATAAAATGCTGGCTAATTTCAGTAGCAAAGAAGAGCAATTATTAGAAAACTGGAGTCTTTTAATACTCCATTTCTAAAGCTGTATGTTGGCATAAGTGAAATTTTATGCTTTGATCAAAACTATTACCAGATGGCTCTATTTTATGAAAGACAAGAGTACATCGAAGATGCCAACATATTTGCATTAGTTAACGTCTATTACTAAGGTATAAATTCTCAGTTAACAACTTGTTTGATCTGTAGGGAAAGAAGATTAATTTATTAATCAGCAAGACTTCTTTGGCTATGAGTAGCAGACACCTATTCTGGTTAGAAGAGGGAACAAAGAACAGTCTAGTGGAAGGGAGGGATAGCTTTCCATCCCTTCCATACCATTCCCTGTGCTGGCTGATTTTCTCTGCTTTGGGTGCTCAAAAAGCACAGTGCTCATATTGGCAGCAACATGCCCTATGAGCTCTAAGATCAATCACAGGTTGTAATATTTTTGAGTCATAAATCAATTGTAATAGGAAGGAAGAGCTTATGAGTACATCTTGTGTCAGCTGCCCACCTCGTAGTCAAACTAGAACTTGATGAACCAAGAATGAAGCTTTTCAGGAAAAAGCACTGGACACAGTAGTAGGCACAAGCAGTCTCCAGAGCTGTCACTATCTGGTATGGTGAACCATTTGCTGCTTCACCATAACCTCACTTGCAGAATCAACAGGTGAGACTAGGTCACTACTAAAACCCATTCAAATCAGTATTTTAAGCAAACACAGTAATCATTAATAATACATCTTCCAGGCCAATGATAAAAACCATGATCTATGTGTTACAATATTTCAGTGAAGGCAAGTTCAACTTTTGGCTAAAAAAATATTCAGAGGGGCCGGCACTGTGGCATAACAGGTAAAGCTGCTGCCTGCAGTGCTGGCATCCCATATGGGTACCGGTTCGTGTCCCAGCTTCTCCACTTCTGATCCAGCTCTCTGCTATGGCCTGGGAAAGCAGTAGAAGATGGCCCAAGTTCTTGTGCCCCTGCACCCATGTGGGAGACCTGGAAGAAGCTCCTGCCTCCTGGGTTTGGATTGGCTCAGCTCTAGCCCTTGCAGCCATCTGGGGAGTGAACCAGCGCATGGAAGACCCTTCTCTCTTTCTCTCTTGCTCTCTTGCTCCCCTCTCCTTCTCTCTCCGTGTAACTCTGGCTTTCAAATAAATAAATAAATAAATCTTTAAAAATATTCTGAGAAAACTGAAAGATAAGCATAATCATAATTAATTATTTTATTATATAAGTAGTTATTTTTCTGTTGAAGAAAATATACTATTAACTGTCACCTCTTACACTCTAGCAATAGACAAGTACTCTACTGAGTATTTTAAAAGCATTATCTGGGGCTGGCGCTGTGGCTCACTTGGTTAGTCCTCCACCTGTGGCACCAGCATCCCATATGGACGCCGGGTTCTAGTCCTGGTTGCTTCTCTTCCAGTCCAGCTCTCTGCTGTGGCCCTGGGAGGGCAGTGAAGGATGGCCCAAGTACTTGGGCCCCTGCACGTGTGTGGGAGACTGGGAGGAAGCACCTGGCTCCTGGCTTCGGATCAACATAGCTCTGGCCATAGTGGCCATTTGGGGGGTGAACCAACAGAAGAAAGACCTTTCTCTCTGTCTCTCTCATTGTCTAGCTCTATCTGTCCAATGAAAAAAGAGAAAAAAGTATTATCTAATTTACTTTTCACATTTATAAGTTAGGCATCATTAACCTCATTTGGAAGTAAAGTTACAATTAAAATACCCATCTAAAGTCAAAAGCTCAGATGAAGTACATTTGAAGATGAACTCTGCTTCTGACACTTTTGCAACATTATACTAGTGGACTGGGCTCTGGTTTGACATGATATTGCCTCTACCCAGTGCTGGTGTGGGATCCTGGGTAAGGGAGATGCAGCTTTGATTTCAAACTGGTTCTCATATTCTGCCACAGTTATCCCGACCATCTACAGCAGCTTGTACATTTGACTACATCACTCATTACTACCACCTCAGGGCATACATGGGGAAGAAGAGTAGAAAATAAATGCAAAGGTAAGCTGAGATGCTCTGAGCTTGTGAGATACAAAGGTACAGGTGACAGCCTTCAAAATACCCCCCTATGCATGTTACTTCTTTATCCCCATCCTGTTATCCTAGGACTCCTTTATAAAAGAATGGACATCCATATATCCCACAACTACACATCAGGAAGCCCTTTAATTCCAGCTGACCTAGGGGGAACCTATCTAGTAAGTCAGAAGAGAAGTGGGAAAATATTGAGAATCCTCCAAATATATAATCATTCCACGAATTAATTTGAGTTTACATAATGCTCAGTGGATTTATTTTGTAATCATTATTAATGGGGAAAATGACTACTCATTTCATTCTAAGTATTTATAGAACACTAAGTGCTAGTATAAAAGGCACATTACATGAATATCTCTAATACTGTCTTATATATTATAAAGGATAAAAGATAAACTCTTGGCTAAAAGGAGAGCAACCAGATTGTGGATATCCTAACCCAACCACTGTCTTCTGATTGGTGATTTTCAATGAATAGAATTCCTATAGTTCAATTAATTATCCTTTACTGCAGCTACAGTTCATGCCTCATATACTGTTAAGATTAAAAACATAGAAAAAGGAAACGGGATTCCAAGGTGAAAGATGAGGGAGCAACTTGCTGTGCGGGGCAAAGGATACACAGTGAAGAGAAAAGTGTAGGGAATGCACTCTCAGGGGGGAATTTGGAGAGAACGCTGCACTGGAAGTCCTACAGAAAGAAGAGGAACACCGTGGACCTGTATAGAGGGCAGACTGCAGCATGAGCTCAAGCACAGACACAGTGGCTGAAAGCTGGAGCGAGCGGCAGTTTGGAGACGGAGGTGAGACTGGACTCCAGCAACCCACAGAGGGGGCACAACAGTGGCTGCTGTCAGGATGACAGAGGGTGGGCACCATTTTGCATTAGGGCAGCAACAGCAGCCTTTGTGCATGCCCACAGCAGCTGACTGAGATGTGATGCCTCATCGGCAGTGCTGGTGGAAATGGTGCACAGGCAGCAATGTTTGGCCACTGGCTTGTGTGCACGTGTGATTCAGAGATTCTAGAAGAGGGGACTGTCCGCAGTCCCCACTGACTTTGAGCCTGGCTGGGAGGTAGCTGAGGTAGCTATGTAGGACCATAGGGTGGCTGCAGCCTCCAAATCCAAATACCTACGCAGAAATGTCTCAGGGAACATCTGCCTCTCTGTTGATGGGACAAGCTGGCAGGGCAGAGATAAACCTCTGGACCCAGTGACTGTGGGAACTTTGTGTGCCGAGACTGTGGGGACTCGGTGGTTACATGAGAAGGTACAGAGTGTAGTTGGGTATTCAAATCTGCCACGCCCAACGTGGGTGTTACCTTGGATACTCATCCCACCTTGAAGCACTGACCAGAACACTCTGGCCACACCTACAATATTCCTCTTGGTATTCACTGAAAGGACAGCCAGTTTACTAAGCCACAGAGGTATAACTCAAAGATAAAATCCATCAGAGGAGAAAAACAAAATTCAATTTAAGTGCCTAAAAACAATTGCAGAAATTCCAGAAACAAGAATTAGGAAAACACCATGACCCCACCCTCCCAAAGGAACACAACAATATTTCAATATTAGAATGCAAAGATGAAGAGATTGAAGAAATGCCAGCAACAGAATTCAAAAAATTAGTGACAGGATTACTCAAAAGCAATTAGAAGAAAATCCACGAACTGCAGAAAAACATACATGACATGAATGAAAATTTTTCCAATGAAATTGAAATCTTAAAGATAAACCAAGAAATGAAGAATTCAATAGATCAAATAAAAATTCAGTAGAAAGCCTTAAAAATAGACTCAGTGAGGTAGAACAAAGACTATATGAGTTAGAAAACAAATCCCCAGAAATTATACAGGCAGATCAAAAAACAAAAAAGAAATAAGAAAAATTAAAACAGTGTTGGAGTTTTATGGGATATAGTCAAACAACTCAACATATGGGTCTTAGGAGTTCCTGAAAATGTGGAAAGAGATAATGGACTAGAAGCCCTTTTTAGTGAGATAATTACAGAAAATTTCCCTAATTTGGAAAAAAAATGGATGTCCAAGTACAGGAAGCACATAGAACTCCTAATAGACTTGACCAGAAAAGATCTTCACCATAATACATTGTAGTCAAACTATTCACAGTATAATATAAAGAAAAGGTTCTAAAATGTGCACAAGAGAAATGCCAGATTACTTTCAGACACTCTCCAATTAGACTCACAGCTGAGTTCTCATCAGAAACCCTGCAGCAAGGAGAGAATGACAAGATATACTCAAGTCTTAGGAGAAAATTAACTGGCAACCCAGAATTCTGTACCCTGCAAAGCTCTCATTTGTGAGTGAAGGTGAAATAGACAAAGTCCCCCCCCCCCCCGAAATGGAAAAATCTTCCATGTTCATGGATTGGAAGAATCAACATCATCAAAATGTCCATACCACCAAAAGCTTCTAGGATTCCCTTTGTTACTCTCATGATTTCTTTTCTTCTGATCCCCCATTGAACTCATCCCAATTAAGCCTTTAAAGATAATGCGTTCTCATATACGATATATAAATAGCATATTATCTAAGAGATATAATATGGAAAGTCAAATTAAGAGAAGTAAGTACAGAGAATGTGATTGTTTTCATTATAAAGATATTGAGGTCTGGCTTGAGGGGTTTCTGTTTTTCTTTTCTCAAGAGTTGTAGGAGGTGATATTTCCAAATGTACTCATCTGGCAGCATGAGCCCACAAGACCCAACCAGGATCTATATCCTGCTATCTTCCAGACATACAGCAGGTGGCATCCTTGCACAATAGCCCTGCAGCATAGGGTATTAAAGGGTCTGTCCTCTTTGTGGAGACTGAGTAATGAACACTGACAGTGATGGAAATAGACTTAGGAATCGTCTCCATCCCTCATATCAAAGTAGAAGTACCTAAAATGGGCTTTCTTCCACAACTGCTTGTGTGATTCTTTCCATCACTCTATTTGTAGTAAGGATTATTTTTCTCTTAATATAATTAGTTTTAAATACCAACAAACTAAAAACACATTTGTTCCTAACAGGAGTCTCTTGAACATTCTAATCTAGGGAAAGTCTAGGAATTCAAGTAGCTTGTATATTAACAGTTTTCCATGGTTGAATTTCCAAGATCAAAATTCTGAGTCCTGGCCAGCACCACAGCTCAATAGGCTAATCCTCCGTCTGCGGTGCTGGCACCCCGGGTTCTATTCCCAGTAGGGGTGCCGGATTCTGTCCCAGTTGCTCCTCTTCCAGTCCAGCTCTCTGCTATGGCCCAGGAGTACAGTGGAGAATGGCCCAAGTGCTTGGGCCCTGCACCTGCATGGGAGACCAGGAGGAAGCACCTGGCTCCTGGTTTCAGATCAGCACAGCGTGCTGGCTGCAACACACCAGCCGTAGCATGCCAGCCATAGCAGCCACTTGGGGGGTGAACCAACGGAAAAAGGAAGACCTTTCTCTCTCTCTCACTGTCTAACTCTGCCTGTCAAAATAAAATAAAATAAAATTCTGAGTCCAGTACATTTACGAATTTGTAAAGATTTCAGTATTTACCTCCAAACAATTAGAATTTCCTGTTTCAAACAACATTATACCTCAACAATCTTAACATTCCAAAGGTGTAATAAAATGCCTTGTCAGTGCTCACATTTACTTTTTTATGATTTATTTATTTGAAAGACAGCCTGAGGGAGAGAGGGAGGGAGGGAGGGAGGGAGGGAGGGAGGGAGAGAGAGAGAGAGAGATATTCCATTGACTGTTTCACTTCCCCAAATGGCAGCAATGGCTGTGGTTGGTTCAGGTCAAGGCCAGGAGCTGGGAATTCCATCTGGGTCTCACACATGGGTGGCAGAGGCGCAAGAACTTGGGCCATTTTCTGCTGCTTTACCAATTGCATGAGCAGGAAGCTGGATGGGAAGTGGAGCATCCACGACTCAAATCAGCACTTTCATATGGGATGTCAGCATTGCAAATAGTAGTTTAATCTACTGCATCACAAAGCTAGCCCCTACATTTTCTTATAACTGCTTTGCAACTTTGTATAGAGTTGTTTATCTGAATCAAAATAAGGTTCATATATTAAAATTGGCCATTAAAGTTGGCCAATATATCTCTTAAATCTCTTCTAATCATAGGTTATCCCTCCTTCTTATTCTAATACTTTTAATAAAGTCTACATGTTAACTTTAGAAAATACTTTTCTGAGTCACATGTCTATATATGCATTTAAAAAACTGTAATCCCCAAATCTATGCCCTGTAGAGCTACCACAGGAAAATATTTAAAAATATTTAATAAACCATTATATTACAGAATTAAGCATTTTAATATGGCAAACCATTTTACATTTCTACTAGAATCCTTTGTTCTCTGTGGAAATGCAAAGGAGACCACACTAATTGTGTGATACAATTTCATTTCTTACCCCAAATTTCCTTGCTACTCCGTCTTAGAGTATTAATGTAGTATTTGGAGGACAGATGGCGGGTCATGAATAAAAGTACAAGAAGAAAAGCAATGAGCTCATTTACTTACAAAATACTGCTTTTTCCCAGATGATTTCCTTTTTCCACCTTATCCTAAAAATAAAATTCCCAGTTTTCCATTTTCCTTTGAGTATATCCTGACCAAATCCTCGTGGTTCCCCATCTGAAAGTACTCATGCTTTTAACCAGAGTTGAGTTTGCACATTGAATGGAAAATTTAATCACAGCTTTATAGATCATACTTATCCAGATCTCAAAATTATTGCTCTGGTGCTAAAAGTGTTCCAAGTGAAAATGCAAATAAAATTCTCCCTTCACTTCATGCATGTGTGTGTGAGAGTGAGCTGGTAAGCACCAGTGACATTAAGATTCTTCATTCAGCAAAGGACCAATATATAGATGAAACCCATTCTGGGCATAAAAATGTGATTTCAAATCTTGGTGGAATGCATTTTTTTCATTTACTAACAGTGGAACAGCTGTTTGGGGACACTGGATGTCATGAAACTTTTGAAGATGAATTAACTCACCTATGTGCATTTATTTAAAGATAGAGTGTGGTTCTGTTGTTAACTTCAGCATCTTTTAAGCAAGGCCATCTCCTTTGGCAGGAATTTGCTTTATCATCTTTCTCTGCTTATACAGTGAATACCCTTTATGCTCCAAGCAGGGCAGATACCTCATTATTTGCTATATCTTATGAATGAATCATCGTTTTTGCATCAGAATTCACACACTAGTTTTATAAAAGTCAGTTTTGTTGCAATTTCTCAAATCTGAAGGAGTTATCATTAATGGTTGTTGTTTTCACTGCTTTTGTTGTTTGTTGATCACTTGTTTGCTATAAACACAGTATCAGATCTTTTGCAGTTATTTCGGACTGCTCTGTAACATGAAAGGGGACAGGGATGCCAATTTCTTTCTGTGTTGCTAAGCATAATAATGCTGAGCTAAATTCTTTCTTAAGATTCATGGTTCTGATCTTTAAGGCAAGCAAAATAAAAGCCTAACCATAATTTAGGAGTGTGGTACAGCTATTATACTGCCCTGCACAGAAACTATATTAATAATAAATAAATGAATTCATAAGTAAAATTATTTATGCTCAGTATGAAAAGAGTCCAACACATAAAAGGTTTATTTAGGCCAGCGCTGTGGCTTAACAGGCTAATCCTCCACCTTGCGGCGCTGGCACACCGGGTTCTAGTCCCGGTCGGGGCGCCAGATTCTGTCCCGCTTGCTCCTCTTCCAGTCCAGCTCTCTGCTGTGGCCCGGGAAGGCAGTGGAGGATGGCCCAAGTGCTTGGGCCCTGCACCCGCATGGGAGACCAGGAGGAAGCACCTGGCTCCAGGCTTCGGATCGGTGCAGTGCACCAGCCGTGGTGGCCATTTGGGGGTGAACCAACTGAAGGAAGACCTTTCTCTCTGTCTCTCTCTCTCACTGTCTAACTCTGCCTGTCAAAAAAAAAAAAAATTATTTAACCCTGGGGCATTTGTTGTGGGGTAGCAGATATCCTATATGGGCACCAGTTTGTGTCCCAGCTGCTCCACTTCCAATCCAGCTCCCTGCTAAAGAACCTGGGAAAGCAGTAGAAGATGGCCCAAGTGCTTGGCTTCCTGCATCCATGTGGGAGATCCAGATGAAGCTTCTGGCTTCAGATTGGCCCAGCCCCAGCCATTGTGAACATTTGAGAAGTGAACCAGTGTATAACAGATTTCTTTCTCTCCCTCTCTCTCTCTCCCCATCTCCTTCTCTCCGTGTAAACACTGCCTTTCAAATAAATAAATAAATCTTTTTTTTTTTGACAGGCAGAGTGGACAGTGAGAGAGAGAGAGAGAGAAAGGTCTTCCTTTTTGCCGTTGGTTCACCCTCCAATGGCCGCCGCAGTAGGCGCGCTGTGGCTGGCGCACCAGGCTGATCCGATGGCAGGAGCCAGGTGCTTATCCTGGTCTCCCATGGGGTGCAGGGCCCAAGCACTTGGGCCATCCTCCACTGCACTCCCTGGCCACAGCAGAGAGCTGGCCTGGAAGAGGGGCAACCGGGACAGGATCGGTGCCCCGACTGGGACTAGAACCCGGTGTGCCGGCGCTGCAAGGCAGAGGATTAGCCTAGTGAGCCGCGGCACTGGCCAATAAATAAATCTTTTTTAAAAAGTTCATAGTACCCACTAACAACTTTGTATTAGCAGCTACATGGCCATTAGGAAAGCAACCCCTAAAACAATGACAAATTCTGCCAAGTGCCAACTAGGGTGAGCTAGAGTAACGTGAGAATGGTCACATAAGTCAGCAGCTGGATAAAAGGAGCAAGAGCAGATAAGAAGCTTAAATCTTAACTTAAATCTCTCATCCGAGTTAGTAACAAGACATCCCCTCAGAAATCAATCTTGTTTGAGTGTAAGATAAGCCACTGAGGATGGCCCAAGTGCTTGGGCCCTGCACCCGCACAGGAGACCAGGAGGAAGCACCTGGCTCCTGGCTTCCCATCGGCGCAGCGCACCGGCCGTAGCAGCCATTTGGGGGGTAAACCGACGGAAAGGAAGACCTTTCTCTCTGTCTCTCTCTCTCTCTCACTGTCTAACTCTGCCAGTCAAAAAAAAAGATAATCCACTGGCGAATCCCAACTTTTTCTTCAAAGTTCTGGAAGTTTTCATATACAAATGGGAGAGAATAAAGCTATCAGACTATTAACTGGTTTGACTTTTCAGTTCACATGGCACATGTAACACTCATTCAACCTCCTTTTGCTTCTGTTACTGTAATTCACATCCCCTGCTCTTCTTTTGAGCTGACACAGTACTTAAGGTGAAGTTATTGTTGCACTTAATGACAAATAAAGAAGTGCAACAAGCCAGAGAAAATAGAGTCGTCTCAGCAGTCTGGGCTCAAGAAGGAAACTACTCATTGTCCACCTCTGCTGCCTGCTAAGCCAACGTGTTCCACTCAGAATGTCTGATTGCCTCTATTTGTCTACTCCATACTCACAGAAATTCTTGCTACCCTATTGTCTGCCTAATCTTCTAGATGTTTACTGGCACTGAACTACATTATTAGATAGCAGAGGAAGCAGAAATCTGAAGAACATTACTGCTAGTCCAGTGCCTTGCACAAGTGAGTCCTTATAAAACTCTTTGGGCAATAAAAAGGCACCCAAAGGCTTTGTATTGCGAGGAAACTGCAGACACTCTGGACTCAAGAGTCTTTGACAACTTACTCGGATAAGCTTTATGTATTATTTCAGAAGGAAAAAACAGAAAGAAATCATATGCAGGTGTCATATAAATAATAAATGGTTCTCGACAAAGAAGGCGGCTGAAAGACGAGGATCATAATTCCAATGAGCGTCATAATGAAAATTCAGCGAGCCCCAAAAGAAATACAGATGTTTCCATTGGGATTGAAACAACAGCATGTAGCCATTCTATTTTCTTTACTTTTAAAGTTCAAATATTTGTACTTCTCCAAGACTGCTGATCTACAATTCACTTGCTGAGCTTCCCGTATTTAAGACAAAAACGTACAGCCCGCTGATGCTGTCAAGAATTGACATTGCTCTCATATGGGCCTTGAAAATAAGAGTCATAGATTATCAGAGCTGGAAGGCATTTGGGGATCATTCCAGTCAAACTCTCCCATTACACTTAATAGGAAGGCTGAGCTAGTGGCTTGGCTATTACACAAGTGAGAGCTCTCATACAAAGAAATATAGACTTCCAGGTCAGTGTTCTCATAGGACCATTGTGTTATATCCTTTTTAATCTCACTCACACATGTGGGCAAAAAAATAAAGAACCTCAGTACAAAGTACATTACAGTAAAGGGTACCTGAAAAATGTATATTTAGTGATAACTAAAGTCTAACAAAATACATCCATTCTCCACACCTGACATCTAGACAAACTGTTCCAAGATTGGAAATGCAATAATGTATCCTATTTGGACCAATGCCTGGGCATACCTCGGTATTTCTAGCAAGAACCTAGCAGTCATCCCTTAAAGCATGCCTTACTTTATCCTGCCAGGTGAATTCTTTCCCCTCTCCATACAATGCAGTGTGAGGTTGTACGTGTTCTTCTTTTTTCTTTTTTTTTTTTTTTTTTCATGACATTTCCCTAGCAAACACGTTTGAGTAAAAGATGACACTGGAGGCTGATATCTGGCCAAGCAGTGAAGATGCTGAGGGAGATGCCCATGTCCAACGTAAGAGTACCTGAGTTAGATCCTTGGCTTCAGCTTGAGTCCTGCTTACTGCTAATGCAGATGCCAAGAGGCCACAGTGATGGCTCATGTAATTGGGTTTCTTCATCCACATGGGAGATCTGGACTGGCTTTTGGCTTTGGCCAGTTCTTCTAGCTTGGGGCCGTTGCAGGCATTTGGGGTGTGAAGCAGTGGATGGGTGCTCTCTCATTTTCCTGTGTGTCTCTCTGTTTCTCTGCCTCTCAAATACATATATAAATAAAAACACTGTAGTCACATAAATTAATTAATGTAGGTTGTATTCAAAGTCACTTTTCCTTTACACACTTGCTTTATTATGGTACGCACATAAGCAGCAGCTCAGAGACCTATGCAAGAGCATTGAAAAAAAAAAAAGATAGAGTTTCAAAAATTCTGCCCACCTCTCCACTTTGCTATATAAAAATAGACCTAGTTAATCTTGGAACTCCAAAATACATCCTTAATCTGACTGCTTTCTCTCCAACTCCATCCCTACCATTATAGTTTATGTAACATCATCCCCAGCCCCAACAAGATCATTACTTAGCTTTGTAACTGACCTGTTCGTTCATCTGCTTATGTCCCTCCCACTTGTCCACCATTGACCAGTCATAGTCCGGTCTTTGGGACATAAGTTGTACCTCTCCTTCTTGGTGAAACCTTCCAGAGGCTCTGCAACACACCTAGAAATAAAATTCAAACACCTTAACCTAATTGGAGAGGCCTGCAATCTTCCAAAAAGAGTTGGAAGAAGGACAGTTATCACAATGGGGGACATTAATCCTCATCTTTGTTCTTCAGGTTCTAAGACAACATGGATCCGGAGATCCAGATAGCAAACCCTCTCTTGCCATGCTATTCTAGAACTACGACAACTTCTGTGCTTATTGCACTTTGCTATCTCAGACTTCATTCTGTTCTTGTCTGACCCATTCTAGATACAGCTCTACTCAGAAATACAAGTGAAAAGATCATTTTAAGATATTTGCTGTTATAAGATGCAAAGAAAGTTACACACCCTCAAGTCTCAAATAATGAGAAGCAGGTGATCTGCAGGAAACCCTATCAAGAAATGATTGTGTATGTGAGACAGAGTCTGGACTTTGTACTTTGAACACTATCAATGCTTTAAAAACAAATATTAAACACTTAATAAAGAGGGGGCTGTTATGGGACTTTAAAATATGGGAAAATGCAATGAGAAGATTCTGTGCTCAGTTATCATTTTTCCAGAGTAAGCATTCTCCAAGAACTTCCATTGTATTTTCTTAGTTGAGTGAATAATGAAAACCTTGATGTTCTATTAGACAGCCGTAAGAAAAGAGACTAATCCAAGCTCTTAGTGGGTCAACTTAACAGCGATGCAGATCTCAAGCACTTTAGCTTAGTAAGTTTCCCCTACTCCTTAGGGGACCTCAGGAAAAGAGTTCAGGATGGTTTATATTTCTTACTATAAAGTGACTAGAGACTAGGAGCCCAAGTATTGCCAGGCAGACAACTGGAAACCCTGTGTCCATGGTCCTTATTTCCACAGTTCCCTAGGGTCAACCCATGGAAAAGCAGACTCTATTCTTGGGGAAGGCACGGTTCCTGTGCCTACTGCAGAGAAATCCCTTCCTATCCTCTTCTCCGTTCTCATGCGTTAGAATAACTAGTAGCTTCTGGAATTTAGACATGTTCTGGCACACTTCCTAGAGGTGATGACTCAACATGGGGGTGAACCCAGATTAAAAACAAACAAAAAACAACAAACTCCCTGGACCATTCTGATGATTATCCCCAGCTAAACCACAACCCAGTAGAAAGGAAGAAGAGTAAGAACTTACCCCCTTAGCTGGTAGTACATGTTTAATTTCTTGCATCCTCTGCTGACCCCTGGTGGTAGTTACTATACTTACCTAACCCCTCACCAGATTCACAGTTCAACATCAACAGTATCCAGAGTATTGTGTGGGGAGCTGTGACACAAGGCCTCATAATATTGATTTTTTATTACTATGTCCACAGTCAATAAAAATAGTCCTACTCATTAGAAAAGCTCCAAATGCTGAACCACTTACATATGAAATTGCTGCTAACATTTTGATTGGAAATGAAGAATTAGGAAAAATAAAACTGTTCTAATATCAGCAGTTTAAAATAAATGCTATACAAATAATAATACTTTTATAAAAACTGATTAGTTTCCTATAATTGATTTTTTTTCACTTTTCAAAACAAATGTCATGTAATTCTTTAAAATCATTAAGTAAAAGTCTGTTTCAGTGCTTCTTAGCATCCAAAAATAAGTATACTAGGGGCTGAAATTGAACTAAAGAGGATGGAATTCAGACCTGTTTTCAGGTGTTCCATCTTTTCATCAACTGTATCATGTTGTTCAACAAAATGGTCACACACATATGCACACACACATGCACAAATTAAATATAAAGATTGCTTTCAAAAATCCTAGAAAATTTATTCTAAATTACTACACTATCTACTTATAAAAATTGAAGACCATGACATATTTTTCAATTTATCTTAAATTTGTTTTCTGTTGACTGAGAGTCCACTAAAAAACCATTCTTTTATAGTAGATGTCCTAAACAACACTCTGGCCTCAGATTCAGCCCTTAAGGCATTCAGATCTGGCTGAAGAGCCCATGAGAGTATTGTAGGCATGGAAAGCCAAGATACCATGGAAAAGAAAAAAAGAAGAAGACCTAAATGAAAGATCTCTGTGAGTGAGATCCCAGTGGAAAGAACGGGGCCATCAAAGAAGGAGGTACCTTTCTCTGAAGGGAGGAGAGAACTTCCACTTTGACTATGACCCTATCGGAATAAGATCAAAGTCAGCGAACTCTAAAGGCTTCCATAGCCCTGGCAACTCATGACTAGAGCCTAGGGAGATTACTGACGCCATGAACAGGAGTGTCAAATTGTTAAGTCAGCAACAGAAGTCACTGTGTACTTACATCCCATGTGGGAACTGTCCTTAATGTGTTGTCTAATGTGCAGTGATGCTATAACTAGTCCTGAAACAGTATTTTTACACTTTGTGTTTCTGCGTGGGTACAAACTGATGAGATCTTTACTAATTATATACTGAATCGATCTTCTGTATATAAAGATAATTGGAAATGAAAAAAAACCCCTGGTGTTGAATTGGAAATGGCATAGAAAATTAATTAATTTTTAAAAAAATATTATGTAGGATCTCTGTCTTTAATGTGCTGTACACTCTTATTTAATGCTATAACTAGTACTCCAACAGTATTTTTTTCTTCACTTTGTGTTGCTATATGGGGGCAAACTGTTGAAATCATTACCTAATATATACTAAACTGATCTTTTGTATATAAAGAGAATTGAAAATGAATCATGATGTGATTGGAAGGGGAGAGGGAGCGGGAAAGGGGAGGGTTGTGGGTGGGAGGGAAGTTTTGGGAGGGGGAAGCCATTGTAACCCATAAGCTGTACTTTGGAAATTTATATTCATTAAATAAAAGTTTAATTAAAAAAAACATTCTTTTGTCATTGTGTATTTCATTTAAAGAAACATGTAATAATAAGATAGTTTCTACTTTGTGGGGAGACATCTGTTTCCAATTCGATTTCTGGAAACCAGGCAACATTCTACACAGCTCACCACTATTTCACAGTTTTCCATCTTTCTTTCCAGGGATAGATACAGCTTTCTTAAATGTTCATCTCTTCCAAATGAATTAGTAATATCTTTAGTTTATGTTCATGTCTAATCTAATGTTCCCAAACTTGGATAATTTCTAGTCAGTGGCTTTCCCACAGCTGTTTCGTAGTACAAGGTGTTCTGTACATTATTTTTTATGTAGCTACATTCATTATAAACACAAAATCCACATTTTAATGTATCAAAATCTGTCTTCCTTTAATGTTCATGAGCTGAATATGTACTCATGGCCATGTGGGTGTTTTTTCCACTGTAATAAGCTGTAATGAAATATGAGGAGCTATGATGCATAACCATGGGCTTCAAGAAGGTATTTTTGACACATGAATATCTCTAGGATGCTGGGAAATTTAATTTATTTTATTGCCTTTCTTGAAAGTTCTAAAAGTTGGGGGAATTTTAAACTATCTTACATATTTCTTAGATATCTTAATGCATGTGCCTGCTAAGAATTAAAATATCTAGATTTCCACAGCATATAGAGAGACTACAAATAAACTACATAGAGTTGGAATGCAACAAATAAGACAGGCACAGAAAATCAAACAGCACTGACTTTCTTACCATTTTAGAGCCAGTACATATGAAGGATCAAGTTTGTCTGGCACCAAATAGATAAGCTGTTATATTTTATTTTATGAATATCAACATATGTGTATTTTCAGGGTAGGTTGTTATTTTGCTAATGAATAACTTTATAGGTCCTTGTGATCTCTTACAGTCACCCCTAACTCAACTGTGAACCTCATTCTGCCATCTACCTGGTAGGTTTCTAATCATTCTGAAGACCCAGGTGGGACACACATAGTCTATGAGTGGATCCTTATGCCCAGCACAATTGTCAGTGATGGATTTTGTCTAATCTGACCAGACTGGCCGGGAGAACTGTAGCTTTTTACTTTTCTATCAACCCAGCGCAACTTGGTGGCAGAGGCTTTGTTTAAATTTTAAATTTTTAGCACTGGGAACTGTGCC
The DNA here is from genome assembly GCF_033115175.1 of Lepus europaeus. Classification (NCBI taxonomy): domain Eukaryota; kingdom Metazoa; phylum Chordata; class Mammalia; order Lagomorpha; family Leporidae; genus Lepus; species Lepus europaeus. The sequence goes on along the minus strand of NC_084832.1, from coordinate 36,332,968 downwards.
TGACACATAATCAATGCTAAAAATTATTGATTGAACGAATACAGATAGCACACCAAAAAACAGAGTCAACTTCCTCTGCACAGGAAATTAAATATTATTTCTAGGAAGTCTGAGCATTGGGGCATTGTTAGAATAAAGAAATATGCTCCGTGTTTGCTTTTACAGGTTTAATTCTGGGAACAATTTTGTTTATGCAAATATTTGCCTCTGTAGTCAAACTCTAGCCAAAACCATTTTTGTTATCTATGGCGGCTATACCGAACTTCTATCTTCTGGTAGCAAAATGAATTAAAGAGTGTTGAGTATTTTTTTTCTCTAATTTGTAGCACGTTTAACCCTGATTAATAGGTTTTGATCTATTGTTTTCACTAAACTTAATTCTCAGAGCTTATCTACTTAAATACTCTTTTGATGATCTACACAGAGTGAATATTCAGGCATTTACTAAATACTTAGGTTGAAGGTAATATAGAAAGAATAGCTTGGATAAATTAGTTTCTTGCTATCTTATCTACAATAAGTTCTTCAATACTCTTCTGATTATCTATTAGATAAAACTCCTGTACCACATGTTGTACATTTTTGATTGACAAGCACTCTGCAATATTGCCTACCTATCCCGAGTCACAAGTGACCAAGTACTGGAATCTAACATTCAACTCTTGCATGCCTGCCTAGAGGCTCCCATTCATCAAGGGGACTAAGGACGTAAAGTACCTTAAACATGAACTCGAAGACAACACAAATTTTAAAATCTGATGATTCTGCACGTGAGCCTGATTCTCATCTTCCTTGTCACTCCTAGAAAGTCAAGAGACATGAACCATGACAGAGTGAGGGAAATACAAATGAGAACAGCATAAGGAGAGGTATTCATAGAGTGCCATTTGGTTTTTATGATTGAAAAATAATCCCTCCTGTAACAGCAATGATCCCAAGTGGCCACCACCATTTCAACCGGGTGATCTCAGGTTGACTCTGTTTCATGTTCCTGTAGCACACCTTGTGTTTTATTTTTTATTTCATTTTTTTGTTAATTTGACAGGTAGAGTTATAGACAGTGAGAGAGAGAGAGAGACAGAGAGAAAGGTCTTCCTTCTGTTGGTTCACTCCCCAAATGGCCGCCATGGCTGGCACTGCGCCGATCTGAAGCCAGGAGCCAGGCGCTTCCTCCTGGTCTCCCATGCGGGTGGAGGCGCCCAAGCACCTGGGCCATCCTCCACTGCCCTCCTGGGCCACAGCAGAGGGCTGGACTGGAAGAGGAGCAACCCAGACTAGAACCCGGCGCCCACATGGGATGCCAGCACTGCAGGCGGAGGATCAACCAAGTGAGCCATGGCACTGGCTCCTTGTGTTTTTTTCTATGAGCTGCCCTCCACCTCCACCTCAGCTTGGAATTATTCTGTGTTAATAAATCAGAGTATCTCATTTGGATTTTGCGGATTTTGAATAGAAAAACACAGTGTCTAAATCCCCTTGCACTGAGTTACACTAAAAGCTGAACCTCAGAGAGAAAGTCTACCTATCCCTGCTGCCTACTGCTCTGGTTCTATCCATGTTCTTGCTTGAAATTTTACATTTTTAGCTAAAATTAGGATAAAGTTCAGAGGCTTAAAATTTTAAAAGAAATTTACTATGTAAGAATTACATATTAAAAACAAGAAATTTAATATCTAAGAATCAAATGCATGCTTGTGAAATGGTTATGATGATGACTATGTCCATGCCATAACCCTAAGTTGAATTGTTATAATTACACTACTCTTTGGTCTATAGAACAGTAAAATCCTATTTATCTTTCAGTGCATCCAAATGTGGTTGAAAAATATGACACTGGGGCTGGTATTGAGGACAGTGGGCTAATCTAGCACATGGAATGCCTGCATCTCATATCCAAGTGCGTGGTTCAAGTCCTGGTTTCTCCGCTTCTGATCCAGTTAACCCTAAGGGACAATCTGACGCAGTAGTGATGGCTCGAGTACTTGCGTTCCTGCCACCCACATGAGACCTGGATTGACTTCTTGGCTCCTGGCTGTGGCCTGGCCCAGCCCTGGCTGCTACAGGCATTTGGACATGAACTATGAGCTTAGAGATAGGGAGTCTCTCACTCTCCCTCTCTCTCCCCCTCTTTCTTTCTCTCTCTCATGCTTTGCATTTCAAATAAATATACAAACACTTAAAAATATACAAGACTATGCAGCCAGTTTCTACTACTTTGCAGGTCATTTATTTGTTTCCATACTTACCTCCTTTCTCTAGCTTTAAAAATGATTTCTTAAATTTTAATTTCTTTGTTTTTTTCCTATTTATTAGGTAATACTTAGGTATACAAAATTAAATACAATTAAATATGTAATTTACATACATGTATATAAAGAGATTGTGAAACAATCTTCTCAAATAATTTGAGAGCTATAATTATTACCAATTCTGTGTAAGCTCCCTGACCACAGAAAACCACCATGCAAATACATACTTTTCATTCTTTTGAGTAGTTTCAAATGGTTTGACCACATCATATGAATCCCTAAACTACATATTTCTTTTGTTTAGCTCTCTTAGAAATGGTAAGAGATACTTCACCTTGTCAAAGGAAAATCTCACGTAAAACAGGCAAGGAAGACTTTATTCAGTATTGCTGCAAAAGGCTCCAGTCGGTTGCAATACATAAGAGTGAACTGCGTTAAAACAAAAGGCAGGAGAGAGTTTTAAACACAAGGGTGAGATAGTGGAAAAATTTGGAAGGACTTGGGGGAATGCAACTGGGCTATCTGTGTTTGTTAACTGGTATTAACTGGGGGAGATTGGAAGTTAGTTTCCAGCTCTCCACAGAGACTCAGAGATAGGACCCTATGTTTTTTTCATGGCTACCTTTCAAAGAGATGACTCCCACCGCCTTGAGGAAGATGATGCTGGGCTGTAAAACTAACAAAGGGGCAAGTTTTCTAAAGTAAATGATCTAAGCAAAGGGAGGCCAGAGGCCTAGAGTCAGGAAGAAATGTGTATTCACTCCAATATAGTATTTCATTACACCTATGCACTGTGTCTTAAAATCTGCTTTCCTGTAAGTAGATACTTGGATTGTTTCCATTTCTGAGAATCTATGAACAGGGTGAGTGCATGTGTTTGCTACGGCTGCTATAACAAACTACTACAGACTGGTGGCTTGCACAATTGAAATTTCTTTTCTCCTGATTCTGGAGATTGGAAGTATGAGTTCAAGGTGTTGGCAGATTAGATTTCTCCTGAGCCCCCTCTCTTTGGTTTACAGGTAGCCAACTTCTCACTGTGTCCTCTCCTGGTCTTTGTGTATAAAGCATTCCTGGTGTCGCTATTGTGCCCTAATTTTCTCTTCTAGAAAGATCCCTATTCAAACAGCCAACAAAATATCTATCAATAGGAAAATGGATTAATATATCAACATAATATAATATTATGCTGGCATAAGTATGACTACACAGCAGTTATACACATGTATAGATATGAATCAGAGCAGATAAGAGCAAATCCTAATGTTCTGGTTTTAAAATAACTTTCTCTCTGAAAGTCCTGTCTACAAGTACAGGCACAAATTAGGGCTACAACAAAAGGATTTGGAGAGACTCAGTTCAGTCCATATAATAAGTATACACTTTCATATTGGTTGTACAAAATATTTGTTTTTTTCATATACTTACACTTTCTTTCTAGTCTAAATAAGAAATACTTCTTTGGATATATACACAGAGTGAACTACCACGTGGTTAGCTACTTTCTTTTCAGTCTCATCAGGTTGGTATTGTCAGCATTCTTAACATTTCCCAATCAATGCAGATTCTTTATATATTCCAAACATCAGTGTAATTAAGAAGTTAGATATGTTGCAAATATCTTCTCCCAATTTGGTTACACATGACTCACTCCCATGATATCTTAATAAACAGGTGTTACTTTTAATAAAAAATATTCATTAATATTTCCCTTAATGTCATTTTCTATGTGTCATTGTTATTGGAAAACCTTAAGAAATTCTTCTCTACCCCAAAGACTAAAAAATTGACTCAAACACTCTTCAAACACTTTAAGGCTTTGCCTGTGGTATTTGAGTCTTAAAAGGATCTGGATATATGGTATGAGATAGGAATCCAATTTTATTTTTTTCATAGGGTTAAGTAAGTGTCCTGACCCCATTTATTAGGCAGTCTACTTTTTTCCCAAGAGATCTGCAATACCATGTGTTATGTGTAATGTTTACATATGCAAGGGCTGTTTCTAACCTGTTAGGGTGGATTGGACAGCATGTCACCTCAAATGGCAATACTATAACTTTGTAACATGTTTTGGAATGTGTGTGGGGACCTTTCTACTTTATTGTTTAAAAAACTCCTGACTTATCTTTCAGCTTAGCATTGCCAGTAAATTTTAGAATCTCGTCAAGATTCAAAAACAAAATCAGTTGAGATTTTGACTGCAATTTTCCTAAGTCAATAGGATCAACTTGTGAAAAAATAATATCTTTATAATGTCGGATTTTTCTGTGAACATAGAATATTCCTCCAAATATGTATGTAAATAAGCAATTTTTAAATTTTGAAAACATTTGTTCTTGATTATTCTATATTTTGATCTTAATATAGATATGCATTTTATGGCTTTGTATTTTCCTAACATTTACATATCTATTTTCCAACTGTTTTAGTTTTCTAAACACTAAAATCAGAATGCTTCCCTCCAAAAAGAATTCATACTCATTTCTCCCCAAAACTCCCGAATCCCCTTCGAGGATTCCAGTTGTATTAGGAGCAATGAGTTGCCTTCCCCTCCCTGAAGCTGGTCCTCATTGCACTCTTGGTTTGGGGCTTTGCCTCCAGGGTGCCTCTAGGGCTCCTTTTCCACTGCTCACTGATCTAGTTTCTAATTTTCTCAGAAGCCTAGGAATTGACCCACTGGGCATATATTTTATTTTTTATTTATGAATGAGTTGGTTTTATCAAAGAGGTGACTCATTCAGAATGAGTCATCTGTTATCCTGCTTGGAACCTGACCCCTCCACTCTCAGTCCTCACCCTACTTTCCTGAATCTCTCCTTACAGCAAAGAAACAGTATTTCTAGGGAAACTGCTTTTAGAAGGTAAACAATTTCTTTGTCCCAGCAAGTCCTCAGGGGTTACCATTTATTTATCTTGAAAAAAACTTAAAGCCTAATTGTACCATTTTCAAGCAAAGACTTCAGATTCTTCCTGCTCAAAATGAACACAACAATTGACTATCCAACCTAGCATGGGAAAGACCAATTGATTAAAGACATCGGCACTAAAATGTGGAGCGATAAGACCAAGGCAGATCAGGGAACCTTAAGCCAATGCAGGATCTTTTTCATATCATTAGGCTCTGTCAACCAAAAGGATAAATTGTTCAAAAACTTGAGTGAACTGGTATGATTTAGGACTTATCCTCAAAGGCACATGACCATGACCATCTGCTTTGGAATCTGTGTGAACACTAGAAGCTTAATTCAAGCTAATATGTTCCAGGTTCCTATTCCTTCCAGGGAAGGGAGGCTACTTATACATCTACTTTCTCTCTGTATGTACAGGATGCAGCCTTGGCTTTTGCTAAGAAGCCCTGGGCAGTTTTTAGGGAAGAAAAAAACTTGTTAAAATGATTTCTGCAAAAGAGGTCTCTTCATTAGTAATCAGCGTCACTGCCCAGTTTATTTATGGCTGTCCTCTGAGTGGCTGAAACAGAATTCCAACCCAATATGATTTCTGCTTTCAAAGGACTCTATCTTCTAGCCCTCATTTAGCATGAGGACAGAGAAACACAGATAAATGTCTTATCAGGCGAAAAAGTAATTTCATGTTCTTGCACTTCTATTCTCTGTCTATTCAAAGGCCAGCTGCCCTTTCATCTTCTACAAATGATTTTCTCATAATCTGCAAGAAACTAGTTCATTCTTTCTAACAACATCATTATATTTTGAGTGAATTATCACGGAACAATTAAGAGCTGTTCTCATGTGACACACTTATCTTTGACTGTTTGTTTCAAAATTCGACTCAGCTATGCACTCCACTATTTCCTCATTTTGCAGAATGCCTTTGTCAGCTTGAGGAACAGAAAAGAACACAGTAGGGGGCAGGGCTGAAGTCACTGTATTATGAGACATTATTTCCTTTGGAAACAATGTTCTTTATCGTAGTTCAATGAGCTAATAACAATGCATTATTTGGCTAAGAGGCAGTTGGTAGTATCACTGAAGCAAAACATTCTATAATATTTTAACTAAGCTATCACTCTGACATTTAGATATAAAGAAATTCTCCCCGAAATTTTATTTTGTCATGGGTTACATTTCACACTTTCCTTAGAAACTTTCTCTTTTATGAGCGATGTACTTCAATCTAGTAATGACTTTGGAGCCAGGCATTCTTGAAACTGAATCCTTAATGTATAAATTAATTGCAAGTCGTTTGACTTTAGATAATATGAATTAATTTCTCTAATTTGCAACTTCTACATCTGCAAAATGAAGATTTGTGAAGTTTATTAGTAAAAATAAGATATGTGGCTGGCTCAGGGCTTTGTACAAGGAGACACACTTAAAGAGGGAGGCATTATTAGTGCTATTAAACAGTCTTAGCCTAGATTTATTTTTTTACCCCAGAATCCTATTAAGCTATGGCAATAAATAAATACATAAGAGCATAGACCTCCAGCTTATGCTAGATGCTTGTTATTTCATAGGTTCACCTATTATTAGAGAAGTCAAATTTCTCATTTGACCTTTTCTTAAGGAAAACTTTGAACAGTCTAACTATAGATTGGCCATTTTCTAAAATCCTTTGAGAACATTCTTTTTCCACTCTGACGTGGTGGCATGAAGCACTGCTGTTGTCTTTTCCAACCCTTTTTAGTTGCATGCAATGAGCTAACACAAAAGGATGAACATGAAGGCAGTCAAGCACCAAGAAAATGATCACATTTTTACATTATTGAGCAGAACCCTAATCTGGCTTTGTTGTCACTGCTAGGTAACATAACATAGAAGTCTCCTGCCTACTGTAGTAAAATCTAGTTAGATTCTATTCTATTAATTCATCAGCACTTCTTTATCAAATGCCTGCCATGTGTCAGAAATGCAATTAGCCACCAAAGCTACCAAGTCAGATTGGTGTCAATACTTAAGCATTCAGAGCTAAGATAGATACACATTTTAAGAGATTATTAGATTTCCATTCTGGACAAGAGGATGTGGCTTCATTTCTCGCAGTTCCCCCAATCTCAACTGAGTGCAGCTATGAACCTTGGAAATAATACTAGTGGCAATTGCAGGAGAACCTTGAAAAGTGGAAGGAGGAAAGGGAACTGATTAGTGATCCCAGAACTTGAGGAAACACATGATGGCAGGGTGTCCTACAACCTTCACCCAGAAAAAAAAAAAAGGCTACCCAGGCTCAGCATGCCAAATTTCCAATGATCAGTAGAAGCAGCCCAAATAGGCTCTTTCTCCTTCTGACACACTACAGTTCTATCCACAATACCAAGCAAGCAAGGCAACATATTCAAAGAGCCATCAAGATCCAAGCTGAAACTAAGCAATCAATGGAGCTTTTTCTGCATCAGGCCCAAGACTCTGCTCTAACTGTACACACAGGGTAGTCAGGAAGCAGCAGCAATGAGAGCCCCAACAAGAAGTCTCTTCATCCCTGGAGACCCGAGACTCCTCTCTCTCAGGATCCAGCTACAGTAAGAACCAACCCCAGAAGCACTCCCCATCCTCCTCTCTGGATAGGCACAGGGAAACCAGTTAGGGGAGATTCCCTCCTCTTCCCCACAGCACCCACCCGACCTGCTGAGAGCCTCAGATGTTTCAACTAAGCAGACAAAAAGAGCACTGTGAAAGCTCTGAAGATTAAATCCCTTTAAAACAAAGTAACAAAGAGAAAATAACAAGTGTACTGCTGGTGGGATTGCAAAATGGTGTCACCACTATGTGAAACACTTTGTTGATCCTTCAAAAATTAAACATCAAATTACCACATGAACAAGCAATTCTGCCTCTCAGTATACATCCAAAAGAATGGAAGTCAGATGTTAAAACAAAAACTTGGCTAGCACTGCTCTTCAATAGGCTAATCCTCCGCCTGCGGTGCTGGCACACCAGGTTCTAGTCCCGGTCGGGGCACCGGATTCTGTCCCGGTTGCCCCTCTTCCAGTCCAGCTCTCTGCTGTGGCCTGGGAGTGCAGTGGAGGATGGCCCAAGTTCTTGGGCCCTGCACCTGCATGGGAGACCAGGAGAAGCACCTGGCTCCTGCCTTCGGATCAGCGTGGTGTGCCAGCTGCAGCGCGCCAGCCACAGCGGCCATTGGAGGGTGAACCAACGGTAAAGGAAGACCTTTCTCTCTGTCTCTCTCTCTCACTGTCCACTCTGTCAAAAAACAAACAAACAAACAAACAAACAAAAAAACCTTATATACAAATGTTTATAGAAGCTGTGATCAAAGCAGTCAATTGTGGAAATGACCCGAATATCCATCAATTGAGTGGATAAACAAAATGTGGTATACTTATACAATGAAAAATTATTGGATTATAAAAATGAATGAAGTACATACATGTTACAAAATGGATAAACCTTGAAAACATGCTCATAAAGAATCCAATCACAAAAGACCATATGTATGACCCCATTTATGTGAAATGTTGAATAGAAAAATCTATACACACAGAATATAGACTAATGGTTGATTAGGGCTAGGTAATGGAGAGATAAAGAAGTGATTCCCAGGGAACAGGGACTCCCTTTATCATGACAAAGTGTTCTAAATTTCACTGTCATTGTGGTCGTATTTATCATCCATTACATACAAAAGCCATTGAGCTGCACATTCAGAAAAACAACTGAATTATCACAGGAACCACCAAGTAAGCCTAGAACTGTGTACTAAATATGAGCACATGACTACCTATTAAAATAAAAGATTTAACTTTACTTAATATATGCTAAATTGATCTTCTGTATATAAAGATAATTGAAAATGAATCTTGATGTGAATGGAAGGGGAGAGGGGGTGGGAGAGGCAAGGGTTGCGGGTGGGAGGGAAGTTTTTTGGGGGGAAAGCCATTGTAATCCATAAGCTGTACTTTGGAAATTTATATTCATTAAATAAAAGTTAAAAAAAATTTAAAAAATGAGGCAGATACCAGAGTGCTTCTCTCCCCAATAATGTGAGGATACGGAGAGAAGGCAGATGCTTGCAACCAGGAAGACAGCACTCCCCAGAAACTGAATTGAGTGGCATTTTGACCTTGTACTTCCCTAACTCTTAAACCATGGGAAAATAAATATCTGTTGTTCAAACCACACACACACAAAAAGATTTAAATAGGACTAAGAATCTTCTAAGATAATTGTCAAAATATCCATAGCATAATTAAAAGCATCTCATGGGGCCAGCACTGTGGTGTAGCAGGTAAAGCCGGCATCTGTAGTGGTTGCATTCCATATGGGCACTGGTTTGAATCCTGGCTGCTCCTCTGCTGATCCAGCTCCCTGCTGTGGCCTGGGAAAGCAGTGGAGGATGGCCCAAGTCCTTGGGCCCTTGTATCTGCATGGGAGACCTGGAGGAGACTCCTGGCTCCTGGCTTTGGATCAGCACAGTTTCAGCTGTTGTGGCCATCTGGGGAGTGAACCAGTGGATGGAAGACCTTGCTCTTTCTCTGTGCCTCTGCCTTCCTGTAGCTCTGCCTTTCAAATAAATAATAAATGGTTATTTAAAAATTACTTCACATAGCAAAAAAAGATAACTGACTAATGTCAACACCAAGATGAATCAGATATTGGAATTACCTGACAAGGATTTGAAAGCATGCTTCATCAAAATGTTTTAACAAGCAACTACCAATATTCTTGAAACAAATGAAAATATATAAAGAGTTAGCAGAGAAAGCCAATCTCTGACAATGACATTGAAGAATATAATAACTAAGTTGGACTCTGGGCAGTGAGGGAAAAGGGAACTGAAGATTTCTAGTCTTACCTTGTAAAATTTTGGATTCTTCAAATTATTTTCAATAAGCATGGTCTACTTCTGATGATATTAAAATTTACATTCCATAAAATTAAATTCCATTTTGAAAAGTGATTGAATGATTCTCCCCACTCTACAGTTTCAATTCCTTCTTTTTTTTCTGGTAAGTAGCTAAGATGACTTTAAATGGGAATGGTTTTACATTGAAATCACAGAAAATGAACCAGTGTCTTTCCTCATAAAACAGTTTATGAGCCACAATTAAAAAAAAAAAAAAAAGGACATCACTTTCTAGTAAGAAGTAAAGTAAGGTCTCCTCCAAAATGGCAGAGTTGGGGTGGATATTGTGGTGCGGCAAGTTATATCACCTCCTGTGTGGCACACACTCGATATTCGAGTGCCAGTTTGAGTTCCAGCTACTCCACTTCCAAACCAGCTACTGACTAACGCACACTGGATAGCTGAAGACGGCCCAAACAGTAAGACCCCTGATATCCCCATGAGAGCCCCAAATGGAGTTCCTGGCTCCTGTTTTTAGAATGGAACAGTCCAGCCATCAAGGCCATTTGGTGAGTGAACCAGGGGATGAAAGATCTTGCTGTCTTTCTGCCTCACCCTTTTTCTCTGTCACTCCACCTTTCAATTAAATAAACAAATAGTAAGAAAAAAAAAGTGGCTAAGTTGAACTCTGACAATGCCCCTGTAACTGTGCTAAATCATTGTGTTCAATATTTAGTAAAGTAAATATATATTAATACATATATATTTAAAACAGTTGAGGTTCTGCTCTTTAATATGCTTTCTTCCAATTTTATTAGAAATACTGAACATTTATGAATGTAAGTTGGAATTGTGTATTTCTTCTGCACTCTGTCATTATAGCAAGCAAAAGTGTGAGTCAATAAATTATTTATGTTATCAAAATATAAATGGCTTCTTCTTCAATTGTTATTGCTAAATTCAGCTTTAAGAAATTATCACATTTATGGCTGGCGCCGTGGCTCACTAGGCTAATCCTCCGCCTTGCGGCGCCAGCACACCGGGTTCTAGTCCCGGTCGGGGCACCGGATTCTGTCCCGGTTGCCCCTCTTCCAGGCCAGCTCTCTGCTGTGGCCAAGGAGTGCAGTGGAGGATGGCCCAGGTCCTTGGGCCCTGCACCCCATGGGAGACCAGGAGAAGCACCTGTCTCCTGGCTTCGGATCAGCGCGGTGCGCTGGCCGCAGCGCGCCTACCGCGGTGGCCATTGGAGGGTGAACCAATGGCAAAAGGAAGACCTTTCTCTCTGTCTCTCTCTCACTGTCCACTCTGCCTGTCAAAAAAAAAAAAAAAAGAAAGAAAGAAAGAAAGAAAGAAAAAAAAAAGAAATTATCACATTTTAAAAAATTGCCACTTCCTGGGAACAAATACTATCTAGTGAATAGTTTGGAATTCAACGTAGAAAATATAGCTAGAGATTATCAGTATTGACCTTGTTCTTCTCCTTGAAAAGGTTGATGCTGAGCTTGCTTTTGACTTAAATAAGAGGAATTGACTAAAATCCTGTAAACAAATGCTCTTGAAGAATAAAAACAATAGAAAAGATTCCACCCATGCTTTTTCCTTCTTATTTGTATTTCTTACCTTTATAACTTCCAAATTTCTGGACAACATGATAATTACAATTCACTCACCTAATTAGTTGTACCTGTTATTCCATTCCAAACTTTCATGTTCAGCAATTAGGCCCCATGAGAAGGTAGCATTTACCATTCTCATTTTGGTAGGAAGCTACCAGAAGAATGATAATTCTGGGAAATCTATTTTTCTGCCAAACCCAGAGGGCAGTGAAGAAAGAAGAGGACTAAGAAAATAGTTGGATGCACACAATGCCAAAATAAATGGCTGTTCATCACCAGCAGGCTGCCACTCCTGCAGAGGCATGCATCCTGCACTGTAGCAGCAAGAACCTCTCCTCATGCCAAAAACAACCTAGCTGTGACATGCACATGCAGATTTCAATGTTCCTGTCAGAGCACACTATAAAAATTAACCCCCAAAGGGATTTGTCACATTATTGAGCAGGAAGATTCCAATTTCTGGATCCACCATTAACCAGGAAGAAGCATGGAGTCTTAGAAAAAGCCTAGTTATTCTTGAGTATGTGCCTCAGTCAAAAGTGACAGATAAGGAGAATTTGCATTTTAGGTAAAAATAAAATCTATGAAAAATAACCCTTAGTTATTTTTATAAACTGATTCAAACGAGGCACAAGACATAAAATGATGCTGTCCTTTTGTCATCTTCCTTCTCGCAGTTGTCATTTGCAAGATTTAAACATGTTAAATTTATTCTGTCTATAAGAAGAGCATGTGTATACATCATCCATATAATAATTCCATTTACATAAACATTTCTATTTTATAATTTTCTTTTCTGGTTAGCCAATATATTGGTCAACTTTCCATTTAAGTAGTTAATTCCACCTATTTCCAATCACAGTTGCAAAGCAGTGTGGTCATGAATACCTTTCCTGTTAATGAGCATTTATGTTGCTTCTGTGTTGAGGTATTTGTGAACCTCTTTGCACATATATCTTTGTATACTTGTTGGGGTAAAACTGTCCTCTGAGTAGGGAGTGGGATTTCTGGACCACAAGAAATCATATTTTAAAAATGTCTTCCAACATGACTTGAAATCACTTGGTTCTTCCAGCTAACTATCATATTATTAATAAAATATATTTCAGTGTTTTCAATATGATAGGAAAACTGCTGTCTCATTATTTTAACTTGCTTATATAGTGAATTTTAGCATCTTATGTAGTTGCTTACTGGCTATGTGTAATGTTTTTCTAAAATACTGCTTCAAATGTTTGCTCATTTTTCTATTGTGAAATTTCTTTGTGTTTTAAGAAACTGTGACATTTTTCTGGCATGCATATTATATTTTGCAAATATTTTCTATCGTTGTCATTTCCTTGTGACACTGTGAATTTTTTGGCAATAGAAAATTGTAATTCTTTATGTGGTCAATTATGATTTCTCTCAATTGCTAAGGTAGAAAGAGCCTTTTCCACTACAGAAACTATTTAAAATAAAATATACAATACATTATTGTTAACTATAACCTCCCTACTGTGCAATAGAACACAAGTACTTATTCCTCCTATTAACCAAAATAAAACTTAAAGAATTTCTTCTGGAGCTTTTAGAGTTTATCTTTTTATATTTAAATTCTTATATTTCTGATATAATATAAAGATTCAAGTAGCAATTCAGCTTTGCTTTTCTCAAAATAATTAGCCAAATGATCTAAAAGAACCTCTGAATAGTCTATTAATTCCTCAATAATTATAAATGCTCTCATTACCAAATTCTTGATTATTTTTATGACTATTTCTGACTTTGTTTTTGTGATCTATTTATGGGCTTGTATCAAATTATTTTAGCATGCTTTCATGGTACATTTTTAAAGACTTATTTATTTTATTTGAAAGGCAAAATTACAGAGAGTGGAAGAGACAGACAAAAAGAGAGATCTTCTACCATCTGGTTCACTCTCCAAATGGCCACAATGGCCAGGGCTGGCCCAGGCCAAAGCCAAGAGCCAGGAGCCAAGAGCTTCATCTATGACTCCCACATGGGTGCAGGGGCCCAGGGCCTTGGGTCATCTTCCACTCCTTTCCCAGGTGCATTAGCAGGGAGCTGGATCGGAAGTGAAACAGCCGAGACTCAAACTGTTGCCCATATGGGATGTTCGCATCACAAGCACCAGCTTAATCCACTGTGCCACAATGCTGGCCCCACTTTGTGGTACTTTTTAAACCAATAAAAAAAAAAAATTCAGTGTTAAGTATTTTCTGGTGTCAGAATATTCTAATGTATTCTCACATGTTCATTTTTTGTCTGATTTTTGTCAAATTTATTTTAAAATATATATTTTAAATGATATAGGTAAGTATATTGTTAAATTTTGTGGACACTTTTGATAAGAATTTAGCGTTCCAGGGCCGGCATTTGACACAGCAGTTCAGCTGCCACTTTGGATACTTACATCCCATATCAGAAGTCCTGGCTCAAGTCCCAGCTCTTACATATCTTATTCAGCTTCTTACTAATGCGTACCCTCTTGAGCAGTTGATGGTTCAAGTACCTGGTTCCCTGCCACCCACGTGGGAGACAAGGACTGAGTTCTGGGCTCCTGCCTTTGGCCTGCCTTAGCCCCAGCTTTTGTGGGCATTTTGGAGAGTGAACCAGTGGATGGAAGTTCTCACACACATGCTCGCTCGCTCTCTCTCTCTCTCTCTCTCTCTCTCTCCTCTCTCTTTTTTCTATGTGTTTCTTTTTCAAATAAAAGGAAAATAAGTACATAAAAAGATTTTTTAAAAGAATTCAGCACTTCTGTACAAAATAATAACATTCTCCTCATAGTGTCTGAGCATCCTTAGCTGAATTTGTTCTTAGATATTTTATCTGTGTTGTTTTGGTGATGATATTTTCTTCCCAAAGTGTTAATAAAAGAAAAATGGAGAAGCTATGAGATTTGTGAACTTGAGAAGCTCAGAGTCTAACTGGGAACTTGCAAACATGTAAAATACAATATCATTCAAAAAATAAACTTGCGTACAAAGTGATTTAGGAGTTCAGAGTTAGTGGCCAACTCTACAAACGTAATTTTCATCATAGAATGTGGTGTTTCCTCTGGGTCTTTTTAAAAAGATTTAGTTATTTACTTGAAAGGTAGAGCGATGGGGCAGGGGAGATCTTCCTTTTGCTGGTTCACTCCCCAAAAGGCCACAACAGCTGGGGCTGGACCAAACTAAAGTTAGGAGGCTGAAACTCTACCTAGGACTCCCACATGGGTGGCAGGGGCACAAGTACTTGGATAACCTTCTGCTGCTTTCCCAGGCACATTAACAGGCAGCTGGGTTAGAAGTAGAGCAGCCAACACTGGAACACATGCTGATATGGGATGCTGGCATTGCAGGTGTCAAGCTTAACCTGCTGTGTCAGAATGCTGTCCCCAACTCTGCCTCTTTGTTCCCTCATTTATTTGAGAGAGATGAAGGAGGGAGGGAAGTGGGGAGACTTTTGCCTACTGGTTCACTCTCCCAATGCACTCATCAGTAGAAATCCATCTGGGTCTCCCATGTGGGTGTTAGAGACCCAAGTACTTGAACCATCACCGGATGCTTCCCATAGGGTATAATGAAGGAAGCTAGATAGGACGCAGAGCTGAGCTTCAAACCCTAGCACTCTAATTTATAATGCACATGTCCCAAGTGGTGTCTTAACTGCTACACCGCAACCTCCCTACTCCATCTGGCCCTTTAAGAATGAATGAGCCTCTGCCTCTACTGCCACATGCCTAAACATACGTACCCTGGCCTTGGCAAGTTTCTGATAACCTGTGCTCAATGGCTCAGAGATGAACTTCCAAGTAATTTCAAAGATAATAAAAGATCTTTTGGATTCCAGTAGCTGCCTGTGGCCTCCGACCTCCAATGCTGGCCCTGCATGCTGGGGCTGTCATTCCTACTCCCTTGATTCATTCCTTTATACAGCAGTTTAAACACACATATTCATCTACAGTAGAACTAAATAAAAGATGTGTGTTCATATAATAAACAAATAAATATAATAAAGAATGATTTTGTAATAGAAAGAAAGAGAAATGTAAAGACAGGGCAATGGAAGAAGAGGCTACATTAGAAAAATGTTCCTGCTGGGCTTTCAGCATGGCCGTGGTGATGTGTGTGTAAAAAGAGGGGGAAGGGAAAGGAGAGGAAGGGAAGGAAGAAGGAAAAGGAGAAAAAAAAGAGCATGCACTAACAAGGAAGCCAAGTGAGAAGAATATTGAAGGAGGGAGTGATCAGTTTTGTCTAATGCTTCTGATGTCAGAAAAATGAAGATCAAAGTGTACAGTGGATTTGCAACCATGGAGGTCCATGAAGCTCATAGCAGGGATCTGTTTTGTTTTTCTTTTAACAGAATATATGCCTAAAGTACCCATGGGGGCAGATGGTTGGCAGAGATTAAGACTCTTCTTGAGATGCCTACATCCTCTGTTGGAGTGCCTGGGTTCTAGACCCAGCTCTGTCACCAATCCCAGCAACCCACTAATGTGGACCTTAAGAGGCAGAAGGCTATGGCTCAAGTAGTTGGGACCTATACTGTGTTCTGGGATCCTGGCTTCAGCCTGGCCCAGCCCTGGCGGTTATGAAAACTGTGGGACTGAACCAGTGAATCGGAAATTCCCGCACTTCCACTTTCTCCCCTCTAACTCTGCCTTTCAAATTATTTAAATAAAGAAATTAAAGAAAAATAAAAGAACACACAGAACTGAAATCAATGACATTCTCAGTTTGAAACTCTGGGTATTTATAAACTGAATCAGCAAATGGGATTTAAATGCCCATAGAATTTGTTTATTCAAGGACAGGTCAATTGTCCATGCCAGCTTTTGGACATAATAGTGCTGGGTTCCAGCTGTGGGATGACCCTACACGTGTTTCCAGGATGTGTTCACCATTAGCTGTACCACATTAACAACAATTTTTGAAATTGGTCATCACCATTAATCTCAGGAAGAAAGACTGGGTTTTCTTCTTTGAGAGATTAACCTCAAATTGAATCTGCAATGCAATCTTAAAGCAACACTTGCCTATCTTTTGTAACAAAAGCAGCATTTTGCAGGAATGTTCTTGGCATTTAAATCACCTCTCATTTTTGTGTCATTTGATACCAAACACTTTGGATGAGAGCAAAAGATAAAATATTCTGGAATTCCTTCCTCCCTCTGCTTTTATGTTCAAAGTCACTTAAAATTCAGGTCTGACATCCCTCAAAGATGACAACTTTTCTTTCCTAACAAAGTCCTTCCTGAATTCCATCTCTAACAGTTAGTAGTAATTTTTCCCTGACTCCTGCACAGAGCAGGTGAAGCGCTGAAAGTAATGCCGACAAGGAGGAAGCCAGCAAAGAGGCTGAGGTCACCAGCCTCTCCCTTCAGTCCCATTGTACTGCAGCCCAACCTGGAAACAACAGTTCTACCCAAATCCCACCCCTTTTTGAGCTGCAGAAAACTGCAGCTTCCACAAACCACTGCTCAGAACCAGTGCCAGACAAGATTAACCAACATGTCTGCCAGCCGCATCCCCCACAACGACCTTCAGCTAATTATAATATAGTTGTAATAATATTACCAAGACTGACCCTCCTACTCCGATAAGCCACCTGATGCCACCCCAGATACCGCTGTGCCTCCAGACCACAAAAGAATGGCCCAGAAACTCAATGAGTGTGGCTCACTCTTGAGTATGCCTGTGATCCTCCTTGGGTGTACACTTTTGCTTTGCATGCAAATAAATCTTGCTTCTCTGCTGACCTTAGCACTGGAGACAAGAACCTGGACCAGTCACACCATAACAGATGGAAGTTTCATAAGAAACACATGCAAACTTTAAAATGTGAGCTCTCTCTCAGTCCAAACAGAAAGGAAGAGATCAGTCCTGTATTCCCAATCCATAGTTCAACTTGATAAGACATAGTGCTAATAATAACAAAAAAAATAGGAAAAAGGAAATTGCTTTTATATTTCACGTGAAAAGGTCAATAAGGTTATGTAATTTGTGAACGCTTTAGTGCTTTAGTGCTACACTGAAGTGTGTATCAGAATAATCCAAATACAAAATAGGAATAACTAAACCACCTATGGGGTTCTGGTGATATTTTTAATGCTTTACATACGGTGAGCCCAGAGGTTTTCAATAATCATGTAAAGTAGATACCATGTCTATTTTATAGATAGGGGAAACCAGGGTGTAGAGAGTTTAAGTAACACACTCAGGTCAACAAAAATATGGTAGAAGCAAGATCTAAACCTGTCAACCTGCTTCAAATTCATACTCCTAAACCCTCAGAATAAAAGTAATCTTAAAATACGAAGCAAACAAATGATTTACTCCCTCTTGTACTTACTTGAACTTTCCAGTATAGGTTTTTCTCATTTTTAGATTTCCAGAATTAACAGTCAAAAGTAAGAGATGTTCAAAAACCAATCTAAAGTAGCCCATCACTGTAGACACGAAATAAAGATTTGATGCGACTATTGATTGACACTTAATTACAGCAGATAGCAAATCTGCACGGCACCACAAATCAATAGAGTAGAACATTTTCAACCTGAAATGCACTCTTTTTCTCTTGTCATTCTTCGTTGGATTCAAAAACCTCTAGCAAAAGGGAGATCCTATGCAGCTGATGAATCAAACAAAGAGGAGAAATTAGGAGTCAGAAAGAGCTCTGTTTGTTTCTGCAGCGTCAGCGGGGCTGCTGACTTGGGGCTGTGGAGTTGGGGCTCACTGCTCCCAGCCACCCATGCTTCCGCAGCCTGCAGCCCAAGCTCACAGCTTAAGCGTCTCAATTGTATCTTCCTTTATTTCTTGCTTTTGAAAAGGCCATTTGAAGGTTGTCCTGATTTGAAATGCCATTTTCAACAGTTAAAATTGAGCTATGTTAAGTTTAAAAAAAGGAAGAAGAAAAAACTTTTTCCACCCAAAGATGAACCTACAATACAAAGATGATTTCTCTGAGCACCAAAGCAGTTGCATCTCATTTCAGGAGAAAGTATTCAAATTGAATATTTCCACTTATTTTCCTGTACTTTACAAAGCCAGCAATTTTTAAAATAAAATGCCACACTCTTGTGTGTCTCCAAAATTGGTTTCTAAGACAAATTCGTCTTTCAAAGTTGCTATGATCCTCAAAAAGATTTACAAGAATCTGAATGCTTGTATTCCCTCAAAATTCACATGTTGAATCCCAACTCCCAAAGAGACGAATCTAGGAGGTGATTAGCGCACAAAGGTGGATCCCACATGAGTGGGAATGGTGCCCGTACAAGCCAGAAGCCAGGGGCTGCCTTGCTCCTTCTACCAGGTGAAGAGGCAGTGAAAAGGCACCATGTATGAGAGACAGGCCTTTACCATCTGCTGAATCTTACAAAGCCTTGATTTTGGAGTTTGTAGCTTCAGAACGATAAGAAATAAAATTCTGTCATTATCAGTTGCCAATTTAATACTATGTTGTTATACAGTCTGAAAGCACGGAGGGTGCATTCCATTCAAAATATGTCAGTCTTCAAACTGTGAAGATAATTCTGTATTCCTTGGGCATACAGAAAAACATTCTTCAATTCTGGCCCTTTCTGAATCTGTTGTATTACTTCCCTTGGGTTGAGCTTTTGAATAGGGATGATGGAGACACAGTTAAATTACCAAAACAATACCACAAACCAAATGAACTATTCTTCATTTTCAACTGCCATTTGGAGGGGTACAGTTTGAAAATTATATTTTATATTTCACCCCCAAAATATTCATTTTTTCATACTATTTGTTGAACTCTTTACTTAGTATAGTGTTAATCTTAGGTGTATAAAGCTCACTGAAAATAGATCTTAGTAAAAATAAGAATGGGAAAAGGAGAGAGACGAAGAAGTGTGGAGGTGTGGGTGGGAAGGCAGGTAGGGTGGGAAGAATCACTATGTTCCTAAAGTTGTACTTATGAAATGCATGAAGTTTGTATACCTTAAATAAAAGATTTCTTGGGAAAAAAATAAAACAAATAAAAAGCTTAATTATTACTATCTCTCATCAGACACTTTGCATTGTAGCTAGGTAATTTCAACTTGTGAAAGCATCAAGTTTGAGTTTTTTAAAGTATCATCCTATATAGGAGATGATTTTTTCAAAAACAGAGAAGATGATTTTCTGGAATCTAAATTTTTGCAGGGAATATCTACTCAACATTCCATGTATATATGTATGCATCAAAACATAACTATTAATAGCTTGTGTCTGTCACCTTGATGATCTTCAGACATAGTTACAAACAGAGCAAGATAAAAGCAGAGAAGAGAGATTTTACAATTTCTGAACCCAGCAAAGTGAAATAGCTGCTTGTATTTCATAAACATCTCAGAAAATATTAAGATAGATACTTACTTGAGTGAGTCTAATTAGTGAACTAGTCAATGCTATTAATAACCACAACCAGTTTTTATTAGCCACTGTACTGCAGACGTTACATACTATGTAATTTTTTTTTGACAGGCAGAGTTAGACAGTGAGAGAGAGAGACAGAGAGAAAGGTCTTCCTTCCGTTGGTTCACCCCCCAAATGGCCGCTACAGCAAGTGTGCTGTGGCCGACGTGCTGCGCTGATCCGAAGCCAGGAGCCAGGTGCTTCCTCCTGGTCTCCCATGAGGATGCAGGGCCCAAGCACTTGGGCCATCCTCCACTGCCTTCCTGGTCCACAGCAGAGAGCTGGACTGGAAGAGGAGCAACCAGGATAGAATCTGACGCCCCAACTGGGACTAGAACCCAGGGTGCCAGCCCTGCAGGCAGAGGATTAGCCCAGTGAGCCATGGCACCGGCCATACTATGTAATTTAACATACTTCACAACTTTCTAAAGTAAACACTATCACTATATTCATCTTATATAACATTTGCTGAGGCACAGAGAAGAGGCAGGACTATGTATGTTGTGTGGAGGTGGACACCCAGGGCTATGGTCTTGAGAGCATCAGTGAGCCTCTGTGGATGAGCACAACCCACACTGTAGTCAGTGGGAGCACCAGGATGCAAATGCAAGTCATTTGATGACACAGTATGCATTTTAACCCCCACAGTTCATTGCTGCTTTGCTTCTGTTTCAAATCCAAATAGCATTGCACTGAGTTTTGGAAATAGAAGTTCAAGTTATGAAGTCTGCACTTGGTTGTCTTGTCATTGTTACCTTTTCCTCACCAAGAAGTGTCTTTTGAATGAAAATCAAATACAGGATTGAAATTTCCCCCGTGACACATAATTCTCCATGACCGCCATATTTGTTTATTTCTCTCCATCAGTTCTAACTGTAAGGACCCACTTGTCAATGTCATAGAGAAGACCAACATTGTTCTTTGGTCATGGTTTCTATCTCACATCAGAAACTTTGCTCTGTGACTCAGTGATTTCAGCTGCCAAGAGACTGAAGGCGGAGTCTTCTGAAGCATTATCCTAGGATCCAAGATGGCGGAGCAGTGAGCAGCCTCACCAACCTCAGCCAACAAAGAAACCAGAAAAGCAACAGAAGGACCACATTCTCAGGGGAATGATTGAGATCAATTTTTAGTGGAGAACTGAAAGAATAGAGTAGAACTTTATGGGGCAGCAAGGAGAGATGACAGATATGTTGCCACTGGCCATGCTACCAGCCAGCCCTACCTCAAGATGACTGGCTTCCAGCTGAGAAAACTCATCTAGCCAAGGTAGGGAAATGCTTCCATGGACCTCGCCACCAACAAAATTAACTGAGAATTCTGCAGTCCCCTCTGACTTCAAATCCAGTCTGTGGAGGTGAGAGGGTTTTGATTGACTATTTCATAAGAGGAAATAGCAATGCCTCCCTCTCCTCCTCTAACCAATGTTTCAAAATCAGTTTGTTGCTCTGGTGTTGCTGCTGAACTCTGTTCAGACCCATGGGAGAGCAAGCAGACCCGCTGCTACCAGAAGCCATCAGAGCCAGAGCCAGGGCAACTTATGTGGCTATCAGCTGATCTCCTACATCCTGTGTCTGCAGGAGTTCTGGCAATAAGACACAGAGCTAAGAAATTTGCAGTTGTGGCTGGGTCTGTAAATATCTGCTCAGTCTGACTGCAGAGACAGAGCTCTCAGCATACTGGGGATGGGTCTCAGAGCGGTTCAGAAAAAACAATACAAATAGACTCAGTACTCTGGAAAGCGGGCATGCCGGGGAGAGTAAATTGCACTGGTACCATGAGTTCACTGTAAGCAGTGAATCAGCTAGTTCACCCTGGCATAGAGGAAAGCTGGGAGTGAGAACACACCAGCAGGATCCAAAATCCCCTCCCTCTTTTGCCTATAGCTATGGCACTCTGTCATGCCCATCTTGAGTGTGACTCTGAATACTTGCCCTGCAATCAGATGGTGGTCCCAGCTCCCAGGCCCCAGCCAGCACACAATCCTGGAGCTCAAGTACAAGCCTTAGGTGCTCCACAGAGCCACAGAAGCACAATTTTAGGAATAAAGCCTTCAATAAATTAAAAAAAAAAAAAAACTTCCATGAGAGAGAGAAACAAGATATCCCCCAGATGCATAAAAATCAATGCAGAGACAGAAGAAACATGAGCAAGAAAGGCAGCAAGACTCCCAAAACCAACAGGTTAATACAGGATCGAAGACAGGGAGATTGAAAAATACTTCAAAATAATGATTGTAAGATTACTCAAAAAAAGAAAATCTGAATAGAATTGGAAATTAGTACATGACTTGAATAAGAAATTCAACAGGCGCCAGTGCTGTGGTATAGCAGGAAAGCCATTGCCTGTGGTGTTGGTAACCCATATGGGCACCGGTTCATGTGCTGGCTGCTCCACTTCTGATCCAGCCCTCTGCTATGGCCTGGGGAAGCTGAAGAAGATGGCCCAGGTCCTTGGGCCCCTGCACCCATGTGGGAGACCAGGAAGAAGCTCCGGGTTCCAGGCTTCATTAGTGGCTCAGCTCCAGCCATTGCCGCCAACTGGGGAGTGAACCATTCAGTGGATGGAAGATCTCTCTCTGCCTCTGCCTCACCTTCTCTCTCTCTGAAACTCTGACTTTCAAATAAATAAATAAGTCTTCAAAAAAAGAGACAGAGATATTAAAAAATAAAAAGAAATATTTGAAATAAAATATTCAATAAATCAAATAAAATATACAGTGGAAAGCCTTATCAACTGATTTGGCAAGGCAGAAGAAATAATCTTATCTGGAACACAGGTCTTTTGAAATGTCTCAGACCAAAAAAATTAGAATGATGATATGCTATCAAATGACCAAATATATGATTCCTAGGAATATCTGTAGTTTTTGGGAAAAAGAATAGCTTACAAAACCTATTCAATTAAATAATAGCAGAAAATTACCCCAATTTGGAGTAAAATATGTAAATACAAGTATAGGAAGAACATAGGACCTCAAATACCCATGATCAAAAAAGATCCTCAAAACAACACATTATAGTCAAACGTTCAAAAAGGGAAATAGAATATCCTAAAGTATGCAAGCAAGAAATCTTATGGGAATTTCTCTAAAGGAACTATCAGATTGATAGCATATTTCTCAACAGAAACCCTACAAGCCAGGGAGCAAGCCAGTTGTAAAAGAAAGAATAAAGTCCTAAAAGGAAAAAAAAAAAAAGCTCCCAAATCAGAATAGCTTATGAAGTGCCACTCTCATTCATAAATGAATGTGGAATAAAGACCTTCCAAGACAAGCAAAAATGGAAAACACTGTCACCACCTGACCAGTATTAGAAATGATATTTAAGGATAAACTACATATACAACAGATAAAGCAATCAGAATCATGAAGGAATGTGAAGTCATAAAACCTGCTAGTAAAAGAATAAAGGAGAATCAAGACAAAAAATATTTATGGAAAAAAGACAGGATCAAGTCATTACTTTTCAATAATAACCTTGAATGCATATGGACTAAATTCTCCAATTAAAAGAGATGGACTGGCTGAATGGAGTAAAAAATAAGACCTATCTATATGGTTTCTATAAGAATTATAATTCACCAATAAAGACAAATCGAAAGTGAAAGGATGAAAAATATCTCTGATGTAAATGGAAATAAAAAATGAACAGGAGTAATTATACTTAGAAAGAAAAGTCTTTAGGGGCCAGCACCATGGCACAATAGTTTAATCTTTTGCTGTGGTGCCAGCATCCCATATGGGCACTGGTTGTAGTCCCTGCTGCTCCTCTTCCAATGCAGCTCTTGGCTGTGGCTTGGGAAAGCAGAAGATGGCCCAAGTGCTTGGGTCCCTGCACCTACATGGGACACCTGGAAGAAGATCCTGGCTCCTGGCTTTGAATTGGTGCAGCTCCAGCCATTGTGGCCATTTGGGGAGTGAACCAACGGAAGGAAGACCTTTCTCTCTGTCTCTCCCTCCCACTGTCTATAACACTGCCTCTCAAATAAATAAATAAAATCTTAAAAAATAGAATAGTCTTTAAGCCAAAAAAAAAACTGTTGAAGTAGAGAAAGAAAATCATATGCAATAAATAGGTGATCGTTTAAATGAGATGTGAGTATATGCAGCCAATGCTAGGAAATTCTGTTTTATAAAACAAATGTTAATGATTGTAAAGGGAGACACAAGCTGCAATTCAATAAAAAATGGGGGACTTCCACATCCCACCATCATCAATGGATAGATCACATAGACAAAAAACAAAACAAAACAAAAAAACCCACAGAGCTAATCTATAATATCAACCAAATTGACCTAACAAAAGTCAGCAGAAAATTCCATCACATAGCTGCAGAATACACATTATTTTCATCTGTGCTTGGAAAATTCTCTAGGATACTCTAGGATATACCATACATGAAACCATAAATCACATCTAAGTAAATTCATAAAATTGAAATGATATGTATTTTTTGGGCCATACTAAAATTAAGTTGAAAATTAACAACTAAAGAAATTCTAGAAATATAAAAACACATGGAATCTGAACAACATGCTTCTGAATCAACAGTGGGTCATAGAAGAATTCAAAAGGAAATAAAAAAATTCTTTGAAATAAAAAAATGAAAATATGAAAATAAAACATATCAAAACTTGTGGGATACAGCAAAAACAGTGTTAAGAGAAAAGTTTATAGCAGTAAGTGCCTGTGTTGAAATATTGGAAAAGTATCAAATAAGCTAACAATGCATCTCAAGAAAACAAAAACATCCAAATCCCAAATTAGTAGGAGGAAAGAAACAATAAATATTAGAGAAGAAATACACAAAATAGAGGTAAAAAATACTACAAAGGATCAGTGAAATGAAGAGCTGGTCAAATAAGCTAAAATCATTCCCTGGAGAAAGGATTGCCTCCTCAACAAATTATGCTGGGAAAATTGGATTTTCACATGCAGAAATTTGAAACAAGACCCCTCCTTTACACTCTACACAAAAATCAACACACCACTGATCAATTATGTAAACTTAAGACCTGAAACCATCTACTTAGTAGAGTGTATGATTGAGTTCTCCATTCCTTGTTAGCTTGGAAGACTACTTTTAGCTCCTAGAGGTCATTTTTAGGTCCTTGCCACATGAAGCAAATTGTAAGAAAAGCAGGACATCTGTCTTTTTCAGTTGTTTTTTGACTCTCTTAAAGGACTCACATGACTGGTTCAGGTTCAAGATAATATCTTTTTCATTCATCCAATACCACTTGATTCGGGACCTTGACGATATCATAATCACATGGTTTTCTCAGACTAATGGGACTATTATGTAATAGCGGGTGGAAATCATGATGGTGTTCCTTGAAATTTGCCTAACATAAATGTTAAGCCAGAAATTCAGAGCACGGAAAAATAACACTATGTGATTTTGTTCTTCACAAGATCATTCAGATCTCTTTGATATATAATAGATTATAGGTGGACAAAAATAGTAGTAGGTAGACAAATTAGGAGAACATTGCCATGATGCAGGCTAACAATAATGAGAAGAGAGAGGTGTTATTTAGAATGTTTGGGGTACTTCAAAAAGGTTTTAGTAAAATGAACTTAAAAGTTTATTTTGGAACAAAAATATTGAAATCCATTACAGTCTTTTTACAATACATATTTCCATGAACTTTCTGAAGTCCCCTTATATTTGAAGACAGAGCCAGTAGGGCTTATCTGTATATTGGCTATGGGTGCCACCATGAGTGGGCACAGTGCTCTGCCATTCATGAAATCCAAACTCTCACTTTTCCTGATCTCTTAGAAACTACTGTCCATGCAGCAACCTGCCTTTCTCTCTGCTTTTCTGGACAAAGGCTCTGTGACCCTCTAGGAGTTGCCCTTCCTACATCTCAGCCTCCTCCAGGACCTTGCTCTACACTGACCCTACTTAATTCTATTAAATGTAGACTTTATCACTTTAACTTGACATGGCTGTTCCTTCTGGACAGAAAACTCTTCTCTCAGCCCTCTGCCAAGGTAACTTCTCTTCTTTTAGGTCTCAGTTTAATCCTATCTCTCAGGGAGCCTGGAGAAGGCTCCTTGATTATGATATGCAAAGAGCTCTATGGCTGGCCTTATGCAAGTTTCCAGTTCCTTGTACAATTTCATTGATAAATGTTTTCCTTCCGTTTTGGACTCAGCTCTGTCAAGGTGGGAAACCTATATATTGCTCGTCAGTCTATTTACCACCCAATGCAGTCTCTAGCAAGTAATAATCCTTCAAGGTCTGTTAAATGAATAAATGAGAAACTTCCAAACTTGCCTTCTCTGGGAATCGTATCTAACCCTTTCATTGACGCAGAATTTACAAAACTCAACCTGGACAAGAATGTAACTGTTATGGAATGGAAGGGAGAGATAAAGCCTGGTTATACTCCCAGCCCATACCCCTACATGATGATAAAACAAAGCTTTTAGTTATTTCTCTGCCTACCTCTTGCCATCCCCCCACTTTTCTCCAAACTCAACACAACTGGATAATGAGGAAATACGAGGTTCTTTCACTGAAGAACACAGTGTGGGAGAAACAGAGTATGTCTTTTGCCTACCTCAGACAGCAGCAGCTGAAAGAGGCATTGCCCTACGAGGGTACCATTCATGTACCACCACTCTCTCCAAAACGGGCTGGGAATAGCTTTATGCCCATGCATAAGTGCTGGTTAGGTTTATAGTTGCAAGTCAGTCTCTTTACCAGTTAAAGCTGTGGCGGATATCTCAGATTTTCCCAGAGGTGCTGTAGTCATACATGAGAACAGAAATCACACTCTGTCCTCTGTGGAACAATAACCGAGCCATCTTCATTATTGAGGAACATGAAATTTTTCTTAATCCTTGAGTATATAGTAAGAATATGAAAAGCTCTCTCTTGGTCAGCTGGCTTAGCTGGAGTCAGTTTTAATGAAATACTTTCTAATTCTAAATACCCATCAAGGTTAAAAAAGGAAGGGTATGGGTTAGTGTCACTTCATGTTGCAACACATAGTCTTCATAGTACAATTAATTTCATTTTCTTCTCTGCAATACTATAACAGTTATCATTTTTTTAATTTGAAAATCCCAATATTATTGGTCTTTTGCTTCCCCTACAACAATAATATGCATTTCTTTTTTCAAAATATACCCTTTTAGTGGCTGGTGCTGTGGCTTAGTGGGTAAAACTATCGCCTGCAAAATACACCCTTTTAGTATTTTTTTTTTATTTAAGAGAGTGATGGTGAAAGAGAGAAAGAAAGGAAGAAAGAGAAATATAACTGCTGGTTCAGTTCCCAAATGCCCACAAGAGCTGGAGTTGGGATGGGACTGAAGCTGGATTTGGGAACTCTATCCAGGTCTCCCCCATGGATAACAGGAACTCAGTCACTTGAGTCACTACCACTGCCTTCCAGGATCCACATTAGCAGGAAGCTGGAGTCAGAACCAACACTATGTGTGAAGCCCAGGGGCTTGGATATGAGGCATGGACATCTCAATTGGCATATAAACCACTAACCCAAATGTCTTCTCCAAAACCCATTTCTTTAACTTGTCTTCATAGCTCCTGTTTTGAAAGCTTAAAATTTTTGTTTTAATTCTTAGTAAATTAAAAAATACAGATTCCTTGAAAATACTACCAAAACAGACTATTGACAAAGCTGATTTTGTTAATTTCAAAGGTAGGAGAGAGCATTATCTTGATAGAATGTTGGTAGTGTCTTAGAGGATAGAGGGTACAGTTGGAATGTTTATGAAATTTGGAGTGTAGTTTTAGGTGGATTTTTCATTCTGCAAGCTTCATTAATTTGATAAGGTCCAACTCTAATAGTTTAGGTTTGGAGAACACAAGGTGGAGAGCTTGAGGCAAGGACTCAAATATTAAAACGAGAAGAACAGTTTGATACTAGCTATTGAAAAGTTGAATGACTGATGTTCAATTAGATGCTATTTTGAGGAATAGATTTTCCTGAAATAAACAATACAGTCATTTGCAAATTTTATAATCCTAATGATGTTTGCTGGAATACTAAAGTGATAGTAATGAATGTCACTGAATTGCACAGTTTTCTAAAGTGGACAGTAAGCTGTGAGGGCACAGATGCCTCTGGTTCTCACATGCATATGCAGTATGGTATCTTGAAGATACTGTGGCTATGTATCATGATATAATGTAAATTATGATATTTCAGGTGAGGGTGTCAATGACAGAGTATGAATGTATGTTTATGCACGCACACACACACACAATTTGTGTAACTCACTTCCTCCCATGCCTAACTCACATAAAATTCTGAACAGAAATGGATTCTCCAATTTCTATAACATGCTTTTTCCATTTCTATATTTATAATCCAGGTATAATCAAATAGAGAATATAATTTTTGGTGAGTTCTGCAATATTGCTGAAAAATAGAGAAATGTTATCTGTCTCAGAAAACAAACCAACTCTTTCAAATATTGTGTAATTTCCTTTCTTATGATAAATGCTTCAATGGAAAATAAACATAAGAAATTTATTTTTGCATAGAATTTGTATCAGGGCAAAAGTGTAATGTATGAGCTATGTGAAACGAAAATTCACTGTCAGGGCTGCTGACTACCAGATTTCATATTTTGTTATAATTCCCAAAGGACTGAAATACATGCTAATAGAGTGATGTCTACACAGAAAGTGGAGGATATGGGCAAATAAACAAATAACTAATTCTGTGTGTTCAAAAATAGTTAAGATACTTGATTCAATTAAGATTAAGGATGCCAACAGCAAGCTAATGACTATAGCTTAAAAAAAATTAAACAACTCTGATAAGGCCAAGTATTTTAAGCAGTATTTTCACCCAGTGCATGCTGTTCTTTCCACTATGTCCTACTCTGTCTCTAGAGATTTCTTAAAATGTCACTTGCTTGCTAGAGTGAAGTGTCTAGTTCACTGATTAATTCATCATATTTTTCTGCAGTGTAGTACAGCCTAACTTTCTAAAATAACGCACTCTCATATGGTGTTTTTTTTTTTGCTAATGTAATTACTATATTCATAGGCTTAATTCACCACTAATCATAATATCCAACAAGTAAAAAGTAGGAAGACCTCAATTCCACAGAAGCATAAACAAGGGCAAAAAACAGCAATTGTATCTCAAAATTCACTCGCCTCCAAAATGTCATCCAAGGCACCTTACTGCCTATCACCTTGTGGCAATGACCACAAGGTGTCTACTTTATTTTGAATCAGTCTAGTACAACTCCTTATAAACTTTAGGATGAATGATAAAATACTTTTAACACTAAAAGATCATGCATGATCACCTAAATAATTTACTTGCTTAATACATTAATGATTTTCCTTAAGACTGTTCTGGATGACATAATATCAAAGAGACTTCACCATGACAGCAGTCAGAACTACTGTACATGTGTGAATCTGCACTGTGATATTTTTTGGAGTGCACAGTTATTTATCAGAATGCACTGGTGGTGTTGCACACAGAAATATCCACAATTAGGCCGGCGCCGTGGCTCAACAGGCTAATCCTCCACCTTGCGGCGCCGGCACACCGTGTTCTAGTCCCGGTCGGGGCACCGATCCTGTCCCGGTTGCCCCTCTTCCAGGCCAGCTCTCTGCTGTGGCCCGGGAGTGCAGTGGAGGATGGCCCAAGTGCTTGGGCCCTGCACCCCATGGGAGACCAGGAGAAGCACCTGGCTCCTGCCATCGGATCAGCGCGGTGCGCCGGCCGCAGCACGCCTACCGCGGCGGCCATTGGAGGGTGAACCAACGGCAAAAGGAAGACCTTTCTCTCTGTCTCTCTCTCACTGTCCACTCTGCCTGTCAAAAATTAAATAAATAAATAAATAAAATAAAAAAAAAAAAAGAAATATCCACAATTACATTTGATAAGGGCTCGGATTGTTCCAGCCCATATTTGTGAGGCTCATTTTTCCTTCCAATGCTCCTAAAATCCTTACTGTTCTTGAGTGATGTACTATCACCTTATGCTTCCAGAAGATCTCTTAATTACGCTGCTCCAGAATGCATGTTCCGTTTTGTTAAATTAGCGAACAAAATAGAACATTAGATTCTACAGGTATCAGTTTTGCAAAGACACTTAAAAAGTTGTAGGTAAATGACTGTGAGGGAATTTCCAGGCAGAATTAGCCCAGAAAGAAGGAGAAAATTTAATCTATGGGGCTTATGTTTTCATTATTTTTTCATGCTATTTCACTGCCATTTCCTACTGCTCCTCTTTGAAACTCACTTTGTCTTCACATGGGCAGGGATTCTTTCATCTCAGAATTCTGGGAATAGCAACCTCTATATTCATTTACGTAAATACTCCAAACCTTTATTTCTAACTACAAATATATCATTTGCCTATGACTTCAGTGATATAACCAACTTTTATTGAAATACCTGGCTTTTCTTCTTTCTGTTCTATTTAGTGGATGTACGTCTTTAAAAGAAGAGAGAATAACAGACACTTTTTGTTTTGATAATACTTCTCCTTGGATCTATTGAAAAATATTCTAGACTAAAAAACTTGGGGCCTCATTGTTCAAGAATAACTAGCTCCAGAAATAGTCTTTGGAAGGCAGTTACAGGAAGAGTGAGCAGAGTCTCTTGGGATTTGCTCCCTCCCCCCAAATCCATCTCTATCATCACCCTGCAAGCCCAGGGTCATCTTCAGATTGTAAATATGTGTTCCATTCCTCTTCAGACGATGGAGCAGATGTACTGTCACATATCCTCTAGCTATGTGCAACTGAAAATCTTGAACAACATCCATAAAAATGACATAAGCTGGCTTTGAATGCAGGAGAAACATGGAAGTGAGTTCTGTGTTTCAGTGCACCATACTTAAGATAAGTAAGTACTCCACATTGTTAAATATTTGGGCTATATGCATGTTTACTACTATGAAGTTACAATTTTATATTTTTACATTCTAATTGGCACATAAAATTAAACATATAATGTTTCAATACATGCATACACTGTAACATGCATAATAAGGGTGGATATATCTCCTCAAATATTTATCATTTCTGTATGGTGAAAACATTGAAAATCCCTTTTTCTTTTCCTTCAAAAAATATATTGGGGGGCTGGGTCTCAGTACTGTGGTTAACACACTGCTTGGGGGGTCGGCGCTATGGCATAGTGAGTAAAGCCATTGCTTGCAGTGCCGGCACCATATGGGCGCCAGTTTGAGTTCTGGCTGCTCCACTTCTGATCCAGCTCTCTGCTATGGCCTGGGAAAGCAGAAGAAGATGGCCCAAGTCCTTGGGCCCCTGCACCCACGTGGGAGACCCAGAAGATGCTCCTGGTTCCTCGCTTCAGATCAGTGCAACTCTGGCCATTGTGGCCTACTGGGGAGTGAACAAGCGGATGGAAGACCTCTTCTCTTCTTCTCCTTCTCTATGTAACTCTGATTTTCAAATAAAATATATAATTCTTTAAAAAAAAAAAAAGACACTGCTTGGGACATCTGCATCTCCTATTAGAGTGCCAGGTTTGATTTAGCTCCACATCTGATCCAGCTTCCTGCTAATTTGTACCCTGGGAGGCAGCATATTATGATTCAAGTACTTGGTTCTCTACCACCCATGTGGCAAACGAGGATGGATCTCCTGGTTCCTGACTTCAGCCTGTTGCAGCCCCTGCCTGTTGTGGGCATTTGATGAGCAGATCAGATCCCTCTTTCTCTCAGCCTCACACTTCATTTCAAATAAAATGAAACATAAATAAATATTTTTAAAAGAATAATATAAACAATGCCATCACTCTCTACAGGGAACTTACTGTGCAATATAATACCAGAACATCTTACTTAAATTTCTAATTTTTTCCTTAGAAGAGACTCTTAGGAGTTGAATTATAAGTGAATAAACTGCTTTAACGTTCTTGATTATAACCTGATTGTCAAAAAGTTATGTACACTCCCATAGTAGGATATGAAAACTAGTCTCTAAAATGTAACCTTTGCACATTAAAAATATGAAACTGAGTTGCCAGGGCTATGGAAGCCTTTGGGGTTCGCTGACTTTGATCTTATTCCGATAGGGTCACAGTCAAAGTGGAAGTTCTCTCCTCCCTTCAGAGAAAGGTACCTCCATCTTTGATGGCCCTGTTCTTTTCACTGGGATCTCGCTCGCAGAGATCTTTCATTTAGGTCTTCTTCTTTTTTTTCTTTTCCATGGTATCTTGGCAACTCATGACTAGAGCCTAGGGAGATTACTGATGCCATGAACAGGAGTGTCAAATTGTTAAGTCAGCAACAGGAGTCACTGTGTACTTACATCCCATGTGGGATCTGTCCTTAATGTGTTGTCTAATGTGCAGTGATGCTATAACTAGTACTGAAACAGTATTTTTACACTTTGTGTTTCTGCGTGGGTACAAACTGATGAGATCTTTACTAATTATATACTGAATCGATCTTCTGTATATAAAGATAATTGGAAATGAAAAAAAAACAAACCTGGTGTTAAATTGGAAATGGCATAGAAAATTAATTTTTAAAAAAATATTATGTAGGATCTCTGTCTTTAATGTGCTGTACACTCTTATTTAATGCTATAACTAGTACTCCAACAGTATTTTTTTTTTCACTTTGTGTTGCTATATGGGGGCAAACTGTTGAAATCGTTACCTAATTTATACTAAACTGATCTTTTGTATATAAAGAGAATTGAAAATGAATCATGATGTGATTGGAAGGGGAGAGGGAGCGGGAAAGGGGAGGGTTGTGGGTGGGAGGGAAGTTTTGGGAGGGGGAAGCCATTGTAACCCATAAGCTGTACTTTGGAAATTTATATTCATTAAATAAAAGTTTAAAAAAAAATGAAACTGGTAAATTCTAAATTAACTTTATATTTTAAGTAGTATATCTTTTAGGATTAATTATGTTGAACATTTAAAATTTTAGTTGATCATAATTTGTGTTTAGAAATTGTATAATCTTTCCTTTAAGTATATTCAACTTTTTGTTTCTTGAGATTGATTTATTTCTTTGAAATGCAGAATTACAGAGACAGAGGGAAAGGCAGAGCAAGAAAGATCTTCCACTTGATGGTTTTATTCCCAAATGGCTGCAACAGCCAGGGATGGGTCAGGCTGAAGCCAGGAACCAGGAGCTTCATTGGGGTCTCCCACGTGCATGCAGGGTCCCAAGCGCTTGAGCCATCTTCCACTGCTTTCCTAGACATTAGTGATCCAGTGAGCTGGATCAGCAGTGACGCAGTCAGGACAGGAAGCAGTACCCATATGGGATGCCAGCACTGCAGGGGGGTGCTTATCTAATGGTACCACAGTACTGATCCCTGTATTCTACTTTCCTATTGGCTTGTAAGTACCCTTTATGTATTTAAGAGATCCTATTAGTTCTTTATTTGTTGCTAATTTATTTTCACTATTTTTTAAATTTTTCTTTATTATGTTACTTTTTATTACCTAATGTGATTCTGATGCTAACTTTAATATTACAGAAGTGAATAATGTAAAAGATCTTTCTGTAATTTCACCCCATACTGTCTTCTCTGATCACTGTGAACAATTTGGTATACATTGTTTTAGATTTTACTCAGATATGGGATTTTGCTCTTCATGTTTTATTGTAACCCATTCTTAACACCATAAACATCAAGAGGAACACAAGGGAACTTACTACAAAGCAGTTTGGGAAGAAATTTGTATGTATGTGTTTGTGTGTGTGTGTGGGGGGGGGCTATGTATTCACTTTTCATGTTAATAATAAAGGTACATATTATTTGACTAAAAAAGCTGATGTATTGATTTCATTTCCTACACACTCTCTCAAATCAATAATAAAATGAATATATTCTTTTCAAAAGAATTTTTGTCCTTTTCATTTGAGACTCAAATTGTCAGAAAGAGTTCTCATTTCTGGACACCAGTGCAGACTGATGGGGTGTGTCAGAAATCCAACCCAACTCTTCTGCATGAGTGGCTAGAAGCCCACAACTTGAACCATTACCTGCTGCTATCCAGAGTCCACATTAGTAGAAAGCTGGAATGGGAAGCCAGAACCGAGACTCAAACCCAGGAACTTCTGACATGGGAATTGGGAGTCTCAACTGGCTGGCATCCTGCTCTGAATATTATTCTTGATATAAATATTTTTCATGGAGCTATGTTTGGGGTCCATGAAGCTGGAAAGGGGTGACACCATTCAGATTATTTCCTTCCTATTTCAAAATGAGTACCTAAAGCCGTAAGACATTCTTCCTTCTCAAAAACTCCAGGTAAACTTATTCATATCATTAGCTGAATTAATTAATTAATTAATTAATTTATTTTACAGGCAGAGTGGACAGTGAGAGAGAGAGAGACAGAGAGAAAGGTCTTCCTTTACTGTTGGTTCACCCTCCAATGGCCACTGTGGCTGGCATGCTGTGGCCGGCGCACCGCGCTGATCCAAAGCCAGGAGCCAGGTGCTTCTCCTGGTCTCCCATGCGGGTGCAGGGCCCAAGAACCTGGGCCATCCTCCACTGCACTCCCGGGCCACAGCAGAGAGCTGTCCTGGAAGAGGGGCAACCGGGACAGAATCTGTCGCCCTGACCAGGACTAGAACCTGGTGTGCCAGCGCCGCAGGCGGAGGATTAGCCTATTGAGCCACGGCGCCGGCCTCATTAGCTGAATTTTATGGCAAAAAATTAGAATATTGTCCAATTTGTGATGATATATTTTATATTCCCCTAATAAAATACGTAAATTCTTATTTTTTAATTTTCATCTTTATTTTTTCCTCTCAGACATAAATGGCCAAAAGTCTGATCTAATGTACTGTTCACTCTCAAAAACCAGCACTGTATGGATTTTTTAGCTGTGGTGGTGGTTACAGTCATTCTTATTCATTAGCTCTTTATCACTTTTGGTTCTTTAATATTTTGATCTTTTTTCTAATGTATAAATCTTACTTCCGTTGCTTAATATACTTCCTCTTCATTAACACAGCATGTTTAACCGTAACGTTTCCTGTGCCTTACAGGTTTGGCAATGCTCTGTAGATTTCACGTATTTCATCTTCATTGACCTTAATTTCAAAATGCCTTTTATGTAATTTCTAGTTTGACTCATTTTAGAAAGTAGTTATTATTATTATATTTTCAGGTGATTGTATTTTGAGAAATGTTACTACAATATGTAGGATTTTTTTTTAATCAAGGAATTCAGCTAACTGTCTAGTCTGATTGTTATATCATTTTGTCTAATACATCACCAATTTTTGCATATTTCCCATGAACAAATTAAAATAATGTGTGTTCTTTGGTTTGAAGTGCAATCTGTCTAGGCTAATTCTTCTATTCCTTTTATGTTTGTCAGCATCAGCCACAAAATTCTAAAAGAGATATATTAAAGTCTTCTGACTATGGTTTCTTTGAATTCTGCCCATATTTCAGAGACATTGATAGATAGATAGATGATAGATATACTGATAAATAAGTAATATCAAGGGATGTATGCCTCGATGATCATGGCTTATATTTGAAGCCAAACATCTTCCTATGATCTAAACCATCACATTTCAATTTTTTTTTTTTTTGACAGGCAGAGTGGACAGTGAGAGACAGAGAGAAAGGTCTTCCTTTGCCGTTGGTTCACCCTCCAATGGCCGCTGCGGCCGGCGCATCTCGCTGATCCAAAGCCAGGAGCCAGGTGCTTCTCCTGGTCTCCCATGGGGTGCAGGACCCAAGGACTTGGGCCATCCTCCACTGCACTCCCTGGCCACAGCAGAGAGCTGGCCTGGAAGAGGGGCAACCGGGACAGGATCGGTGCCCCGACCGGGACTAGAACCCGGTGTGCCGGCGCTGCAAGGCGGAGGATTAGCCTAGTGAGCCGCGGCGCCAGCCCATCACATTTCAATTTTATTGCTTATCACTGTGTTACTTGGTATCATTGTAGACATGAGACATGGATTCAAGTTGTTTTCAACATTGCTGTGATAACTTTAGGCTATTTGTGTAAATTCTTTGAGTTTTAGTTTCCCCATTTGCAAAATCTGGGTAATAAAAGTCCATTCTACCTTCATAGTTTGTCAGAAGTAGCAAATCAAAGTCAATAATGTAAAACTAGTTTTTGCAAAGTAGAGTTTTCCAAAATGAAATACTTTTGCTATTTTCATTATTGCTCACTAATAGGTTAAAAACCTATGGCTTATATTTTTATGGTTTTAACGGCTGGATAAAAAATGTTAAATCTAGGCCGGCGCCGTGGCTTAACGAGCTAATCCTCTGCCTTGCGGCGCCGGCACACCAGGTTCTAGTCCCGGTCGGGGCGCTGGATTCTATCCCGGTTGCCCCTCTTCCAGGCCAGCTCTCTGCTATGGCCCGGGAAGGCAGTGGAGGATGGCCCAAGTGCTTGGGCCCTGCACCTGCATGGGAGACCAGGAGAAGCACCTGGCTCCTGGCTTCGGATCAGCACGATGCGCCAGCCGCAGCGGCCATTGGAGGGTGAACCAACGGCAAAAAGGAAGACCCTTCTCTCTGTCTCTCTCTCACTATCCACTCTGCCTGTCAAAAAAAAAAAAAAAAAAAAGTTAAATCTAGAGCTGGCACTGTGACACAGCAGGTAAAACTTCCACCTGTGCTGCCAGTGTCCCATATGGGTGCTGGTTCTATACCTGGCTGCTCCATTTCTGATTCAGCTCCATGTTAGTGTGCCTGGTGTGCCTGGGAGGGCAGAGGAGGATGGAGGAGGGCAGAGAGGATGCTTGGGCCCCTGCACTAGGGGGCTCCTGGTTCTTGGCTTCAGTCTGGCCCAACCCTAGCTGTTGTGGCCATTTGGGGAGTGAATCAGCAGATGAAAGTCTGTCTGTCTGTCTCTCTCTTCTTTAAAAATGTTAAATCTAAAGTCTGAGGAAATTTTTCAAAATTCATATTTGCTATGAGATTGGATGAAAAGCAGTAAAAGCATTCCACTTCATTTTTCATTTAAAGCTCACTTGTAATGGATACTGACACCTCAGATTTGTCAAAAAGTTATTTTGGGGTAAATTTAAAAAGTTTTCTCAAAAACTAAAAAAGAAATCTAGATAGAAGAAAGAAGGATGAGAGGGAGGAGTGGGGGGGATCATTATGTCCTCAGACTTGTACCCACAAATCATATTGAATCTCTTAAAATTATTTAAAATTAAAATGAAATTAAAATTATCTTATGCAGCTTTTTTTATTCACTAGAGTTATTTTATTCACCAAAGTTTTAGGAACAAAGAGATGAAATGTCATTTATGCGTTTTGGAATAAATCCTGTTTTTCATAGTTTGAGCATTGAATGTGAATCCTCTTCAAAGTTCATTCCCTCCCCTAAATTAACTTGACTGTGTTTACTTTAGAACATTATGCTCTTATATGAGAGTCAAGGGGCATATGGTCCCTTTATTGGAAAATAAAGAACAGATGTGTGGTTTAGATAAGTACACATAAACATGTGAAGGTCAATGGCAGGTGACTCATCACTTTCACCATGCTGTGGAAGGGATATGAATAATTTCCTTAGAGGAAATGTAATCCTTGACACGGTCACATCAAAGAAACCATTATTTCATTTATTTTACTAGATAAGCATAAAAGGATCTAATATTTCTTCTTTGAGTCATTAATCATTCTCTGGGAATTTAGAGTTGAATTCCAGCAAACATACTCAGAGTCCAAGTACTTAACACATATGTTGACATAGACCCACGTTAATCAAGAACAGGATCTTCTTAAATGTATATTCCCTTTAATTTATTTGAATACTTAATTTATTGTTCATCAGAAGACTGGGTACTTAGCTTAACAGGATGTTTTATTTGTTTTTAGATAGCAAAACCCTTTATTGGAGTGCCTTGAAACAGAAACAGAGCATCTAATCTTTAATAGGAGAAAGAATGATGCCACCATTCTTAAAAAATTTGGGAATCTCTTCCATTCTTTTGTCTTCCTTTGCTTTAAGTTTTAATTTTTTATCAGCTCAACAGTTGTCTGGATGAGAGACTAAATCTGAAAACTGATGGGCTGGGGCCCTCATTGTGGCACAGCTGGCCAAGCAGCCACCAGCCATGCTACTTTCTGGATCCGAGCACACGTTTGAGTCCTAGCTACTCTGCTTCTGATCGGATTCCCTGCTGATGGTCCTGGGGAAGCCTGGCGGGATGGGCCAAGTGCTTGGGCTCCTGCACCCGCGAGGGCAACCAGGAAAAAGCTCTTAGCTCCAGCCCTGGCTGTTGCACCCTTTTGGGGAGTGAACTAGTAGATGGAAGATTCATATTTTTTCTCTCTCTCTGGCTCTGCCTTTCAAATAAACAAACATTGAGAAAACATGAAGAGCTGCACTCCTCTCATCTTCAGAGATGATCACATTAGCCTTCCTGAGACCAATTCATGTCTGTCTCCCCTGCGTTTATTTGCACACCTGCTGGAAAGCCATTTCAGACTCTGAACCCTTAGACCCAGACTTCACAAACATGTTCCTTATCAGTTCCTCCTGTACCAACTGCCCTGAACAATAATATAAGCATAGAAAAATTCATCTATTTTAGATTCATTTATTCACCTCTCATTAAGGTATGTCTTTATTAAGAAGCCACCACTTAACTATAAAATATGTGCTAAGAGTCCTGCTAGGCACCTAGCGAAACGGTGTTGTTTGAAACCTGGATAATCTCATTACAGTTAAAGAGCAATGTGCACAGATTGTGAGGGCATTTCAAACAGTTTGTGAAAAACAAAAAGTGGGATTACAATGTTTATTTTGAAATCCATGAACTTTTTTTCATAATGTCAACTTTTTAAAGAACCTTTGTATACATGGGTTTCAAATAATGTTTTGCATGAAAATAAACTTATCTTTTAATTCCATCTTCCATGAGCTCTTTGAAGTACCCCTGGATTATAAAATAATGTGATAAGGGACAAAACACATGTATTTTCTGGCATGAAGCAAACACCATAGAGGGAATGCAGACTTCTATCAGCTTTGTCACTCTTGTGACCTTGTGGCACTTGTGGCACTGCTGTGAGGACTGTGGCACTTGGAGAATAGGTGATGGATGTTTAGAAGGAAGGAAGGAAGTGAAGAAGGAGTGTGGAAGGGGGATGGAGGGAGGAATGCAAGAAATGAGTTCAGGAAGCCTTTGCAGAAAAAGGGTTTATATAACAGAGATAATTTAATATGGATAGCTTGGTACAGAAAAATTAAAGAGCGTTAGCATGTTCAGGTCCCAGGCAAGTAGGTTTAGTGATGGAGCAGAACATTTGTGCTTAAATGACAGAGAATGAAATTTTGAGAGGTTAAAAGAAACTTCAGCATGAAAGGGTTTCGTGCATAACTAAGAAATGTGGTCTTGGTAGGTAATTTGAACATGCTGAAAGATGTTAAGTAGGCTCTTGACATGAGCTGATCTGTCAGGTGAGGGAAGGACAGAGCTACAGTGAATCAAATTATTGGGGGTTGTGGCAACAGGGTGGTTTAAATTACACTCCTGAATGCAGATTGATAAGGAATTCACTTTCTCCTTTCAGAATTCCATAAGGCCTCCTTTAATCTCAAAAAGATGTATAGCAGAATGGTGAGGACCAATAGTCCTGGAGCCAGGCTGCCTCAGCTTGAATCCTGGGTCTGACTCTCACCAGTTCTGTGACACCGGAAAGTTTGCTTAGCCCCTTTGGGCTCAATTTTCCTATCTGAAAATGGGAATGAGCATAATAGTGCTTGCACTGTAAAGTTGTTCATTATGGGGATCAAATGAGTCTGGAAAGTACTTAGAAAAGTGGCAACAGTGCTTACTAAAATTATTAAATCAAACTCTGATATATGGATGTTTTAGAATGTTTATTGAAATAGAAATAAAAGAAGTTTATTTGGTGCAAAAATTTTGAAACCCATGCATTGCTTTTCTCATGCATTTTTATGAAATTTTTCTTTGATTGGAGAGGCAGAGAGACAGGGAGGGGGGGAGAGGGAGAGAGGGAGAGAGGGAGAGAGGGAGAGAGGGAGAGAGAGAGAGAGTGAGTCCCCATCCACTGATTTACTCCCTAAATGCCCATAAGAGCCAGAACTGGCCTGGGAATACCATACAGCTCTCAGAGGCTCCCTTGGTTGAGCCATCACCGCTGCTTCTCAGGATCTGCATTAGGAGGAAGCTGTAGTCAAGAGCCAGAGTTGGGAATCAAATCCAAGCATTGCTGAGTGAGATGTATACGTCTTAACTAGCAGGCAAAAGATCTGCCCCCTGATGGACTTTTGGAAGATTCCTTTTGGTTTTGGTTTTCACTTTTTTTTTTTCACCAAAATAAACTTATCTCTTAATTCCATCTTCCATGAGCTTTTTGAAGTACTATTCTACACTCATTCACACTATTTTATCTAAAATTATGCAAACAGCTTTTCATTTCTGTGAAACTATCCAAATCATTTCACTTTCTGTGAAGTTCAAGCTTTGTCTAGTTTTTACCCTAAAATATCTCTTTCTAAAGTGAGTTGTAAAATAAATGAATCAGTAGAATTTGCAAAAATGAAGCTGTTGAAAATCATATTAAATACTTCCTCCACACTGAAAATACAAAATACCCAGAGAGATTGTGTGAGAAATACCTTGCAGACAGAGTTGCCTGTGTGCAGAGACACTCACCATCACCGGAGGAGGAATGTGGTGAGATGCTTTCATCATGTCGGTTTCTACCTGGCCACTCAGAAGGCTTCAAAAGTGCTTCCTGCAACTGTGAAAGTTCAGTAACATGAAACCAAATCCTGCCTGAGGATTGCAAAGGACAAAAGCAGGCTAGGCAGCTACACAGCAGCAGAAGTAAGAGAAGCGACTGCCATGTTGAGTTAAAAAAAATGCATCAGAGCAAAGAAGAAAGACTTGTCATGGCCAGGATAGAAATCACAGGTAAGAAAGGACCAAAGAGGCAGCACAGAAGGGAATTGGCTTCTATAATGAGAAGCAAATGTTTCTGAGGGACTGCAGCAGGAGAGAAGATGAAGGGTTAGAGGGGCATTCTTTATGGGCATCAGGGGACTTCTAGGGAGAGAGCTGCAATGGTCAGGAGGCAGGTGCCCAGCCCCTATGTGAAAAAGTGGGTTTGAACCTGCCTGTCTCAGACCTGAAACCCTCCCATCCCCTCACTTCCTCTAGTCCAGCTCCAGAGCCTTCAGCATTAAAAGCTTAAGGAGCAAAGAATCAAAGCAGGAAGTACCCATGCCTCCCTCATTATCCCAGCAGAGGTAGGAAACATTAACTTCTATATATTAGATTGGACATTTTAGGGGCTGAAATGAGACCATTTTGTGACTTACAGTGATCTTAAGCCTTTGGCTTGCATTCTGAAATGCTCTGTAACTTCCTTTTTCACGCATGGGCAGAAGAATGTTTGATTTCACTGAGCAACTTAAGAGACCAGGAGAAGGAAATAAATTTGCTCTGTGAATTGCATCTTACACATTGTATTGTTGAGGGGACTGGTTACAATTTTTTTTTAAAAAAAAATTGTCTTCTGTTTTATTCATTTGCACATTTAACTCCAGACAAACCAAAATGCTCTATCACTTTTCAGGGATTTTATTTCCAGACATTTTTCTCTTGCCTTCTTTCCCAACAGACACAAAAGCACTTGTCACATTCAGGACTTCAGACACCCCATTATTCTAAGGATCAGCTTTTGTCCCCTGCCATTTTGGACAGATTTAAGCGAGTCTTTGAGTCCCTGAAATTGCTCCCCAAATTTTGAATAAATGTGCATATGAACATCTTTTTCTGGTTGCAGATTTTACAGCTTTGCTAGTTTCTCAAGTGAGGAACAGATAAAAATAAATGCTGAAGCAAAATACTGTCTTCCTTATTAAAAAATGTCCTCTCTTACTGAGGAGATAAATTAGAAATGCGCATACAACTCAGTGCAAAATTGGAAAGGAGGCATGGTTTTTGGGGTTCCTTATCATTGCCATGGCTCTCTTTTCTTTTCTTTGCTCTCATCTCTTGACCTCCAGTAATAGAAAACATTGCTATCAGGCAATACTCGTTAGACCAATATTCTTTAGGCTAATGAGATATCCTTCCTCAGAACTTCTCATTTTAAGCATTAGGATTAAACTCCCATAAATCAACTTCAAGATGTAGTAAGCCGGGGGGCAGAAGGGGAGTTGCATTATTAGTGAAGATTTTTTAACCTTTAAAATTGTACTAAGTAGACTATGCCTAAGGAAACCATAGAACACATTTATGTTTACAGGTGCTATTAAAATACACGCACATTTATGTTTTTAAGTGTATACTTGTTCTTGCTCATTTCCTTATGAATCATATGTGGCATTCTGAGGTGCCAAGGGAAAACTTAGCTCCTGGGACACTGCTTCACTTGTGCACATAGAACCTGACAAATCGCAGTGGTTGCCTGATTTCTCGATTGTCGATCCCCACAAATCCTCCCTTCTCTCTTGCCTGTTTGTTTTTCTGAAGCTTCAACCCATTTGCTTCTTCCTTTAGCCGTTCTCTACAATTTAACTTATTTTCAGAATTGGAGCAGTCACCCTTGATAACTTAAGATTTTGAGTCAAAATAATAACAGTTCTCAAAGGGCTTCAAGTTCCAATAGCTGACTATTTTCCCTTCACAGGCAAATAAAGGCAATGACTTCCCCTCATTTAATAAACAGTAGCTAAATTTATTAGTTCTAATTTAAAACTTTACATAAATAGCAACAAACGCCTACTGATAAAGGGAGAATTCCTAGAGGAAACAGAGTGGAATAGCTAAGTAGTAATTTATAGATTTCTAGATTTTTTTTTCTGACTGGCCCGATCCCTCTCCTGGGGTATAAAATAACAGTGCTGAGAGAGCTCACTTTGCAGAAGTACAGAATCCCTCCACCTACAGAGCAAAATCTCTCTTCTGCTCCAGTGAAGATTCATTTCACATCCACAGACAGACATCTCATGCTGACAGTGCATGGGGAAAATAAAGAAAGAATAAAACTTAAGGTGAAAGTCTTGGAGGCGAGGAGAGAGTTCACTTTGAATGATAATCAAACTGCGAGACCCCCTACTTTAATGTATTTTCAGAAAGAGTCCTTGGATTTTTTAAAAACTTTTTTAAAAGATGATTTGGAGAAGTAATTCGTGCTTTTACCACTCACCAGTTGATGGAATTGATAGGATTGGTGTAGGCAGACACAAGACTGAATGAAGAGAGGCCTCTAGAGCTACCTTGAGGTGTAGTGTGCTGAAGTCCACCTGAGGTGCTTGAAGACCCATAGATACAATCAGATCACCTCCACAGTTATCTCTGTACCACCCGCCTTTTGGCTGGTAGGCACAGTTTACCTGGCTCTTAGGGCAAGACCCTTGCAAGTAGCCTGGCTCCTCCCTTCCTATCTCTAGGCTAATGTTCTTTGTTAGCTTATTGTACTTATTCAAGGTATACAATATTTTGTTTTAATACACATGCATAAATGTGTATTAATGTGATCATTTCATTAATTAACATATCCTTCACCTTCAACACTTGCCTCTTTTTATGTTGGGGAGAGCACTTGAATCTATTTTCTTAGCAAACTTCCAATATACATTTCAGTATTAATAACTGCAATTCCCCTACTGTATATTAAGGCTCCAGATTTAGCTTGTATAACTTAACCTCTCTTTTTTCCTACTGTACTTGAGAAAATAACAACATCTACTTTATAGGGTGATTTCCGATATCAGTTTGGAAAACAAGGAGAGTGACAGGCATTCAGGCCATCATATGGTAAGCTGGGTATAAACACTCACCATCATGTACTGTTCAATAACGTTTAGCAGCTTTGTCACTTGTTAGTTAATTCAGAGACTTCTTCCTATGCTTATGCAAGGCTATAAAGATTATTATGCTTTTTATTTTTTTTATTTTTCCCCAGAAAACTTTTATTTAAGCTATACAAGCTTTGTGCATTTCATAAAACAACTTTAGGAACATACTGATTCTTTCCACTGTACCCAATCTCCAACCAGCACATCTACCTTTCTTCCTCCTTCCTCTCCTATTCCCATTCTCATATTTTACTAAGATATATTTTGAATTAACTTTATACACATATGAGTAACTCTATACTAAGTTCATAAAATAGTATGAAAACAAAAACTGTTCCTAAATATTCAATACAAGGGATGTTCAAAGTCACCATATCTCAAAGTGTCAATTTCACTTCTATATATTACCATTTAAGTGCTCTCTTAGTTAGATCAGGGAGAACATGTGGTATTTGTCCTTCTGGGACTGGCTTATTTCACTAAATATGATGTTTTCCAATTTCATCCATTTTTTTGCAAATGACATGATTTCTTTTTTTTTTAATCATTGTGTAGTATTCTATGGTGTACATATCACATCATATCTTTATCTAGTCTTCAACTGACAGACATTTGAGTCCACATCTTAGCTATTATGAATTGAGCTGCAATAAACATCAGAGTATAAATAATAATTAACATGCTGATTTAATCTCCTTTGGGTAAATTCCCAGGAGTGGGACTGCTAGGTTAT
Source organism: Lepus europaeus (assembly GCF_033115175.1). Taxonomy (NCBI): domain Eukaryota; kingdom Metazoa; phylum Chordata; class Mammalia; order Lagomorpha; family Leporidae; genus Lepus; species Lepus europaeus. The sequence goes on along the minus strand of NC_084832.1, from coordinate 36,288,417 downwards.
ATGCCAGGTTTATATTCAGATTTCTGAGGTATCTACATATATCTTCCACAGTGACTGTACCAGTTTACATTCCCACCAACAGTGGACTAGGCTACCATTTTCCCCACATCTTTGCCAGCATTTATTGTCTGTTGATTTCTGTATGAAAGCCATTCTAACAGGAGTGGGGTGAAACCTCATTGTGGTTTTGATTTGCATTTCCCTGATGGCTAGTGATCCTGTACATTTTTTTCATGTGTCTGCTGGCCATTTGGATTTCCTCTTTTGAAAAATGTCTGTTTAAGTCCTTTTCCCTTTCCTAATTGAGTTGTTTACTTTGTTGTTGTTGAGTTTCTTGGGCTTTTTATATTTTCTGGTTATTAATCCTTTCTCAGTTGCATAGTTTGCAAATAATTTCTCCCATTCTATCAGTTGCCTCTTCACTTTGATGAATGGTTCTTTTGCAATGCAGAAGCTTCTCAATTTGATGTAATCCCATTTGTCAATTTTGGCTTTGGTTGCTTGTGTGTCTGGGGTCTTTCCCAAGAGTCCTTTGCCTGTGCAAATGTCTTCAGTGCTTCCTCAATGTTCTCTGATAACTTGATGGTATCGGGTTGTAGATTTAGACCTTTGATTCATTTTGAGTGGATTTTTGTATAGGGTATAAGGTAGGGGTCTTGCTTCATACTTCTGCTTGTGGAAATCCAGTTTTCCCAGCACCATTTGATGAAATGACTGCCCTTGCTCCAGGCATTGATTTTAGCTCCTTTGTAAAAGATAAGTTGGTTATAGTTGTGTAAGGTGATTTCTTGCATTTCTGTTCTATTCATTGGCCTATCCATCTGTTTTTGTACCAGTATCAGGCTGTTTTGATTATAACTGCCTTGTAATACATCTTAAAATCCGTTATTGTGATGCCCCCAGCTTTTTTTTTTTTTTTTTGTAGTATAAGATTGCTTTAGCTATTCAGGGTCTCCTGTGCTTCCATGTGAATTGCAGGATCATTTTTTCTATATCTGAGAAGAATGTCCTTGGTATTTTGATTGGTATTACATTGAATCCGAAAATTGCCTTCTCTAGTATTGACATTTTGATGATACTGATTTTTCCAATGCATGAACATGTAAGAATTTCCCATTTTTTGTCTTACTCCATTTCTTTCTTCAATGTTTTGTAATTCTTATTGTAGAGATCTTTTATGTACTTGGATAAATTTATTGCAAGGTATTTTTTATTTGCCATTGTGAATAGGATTGATCTTAGAAGTCCTTTCTCACCCATGTCATTGTCTTTGTACGCAAAGGCTATTGATTTTTTGTGTTGATTTTATGTCCTGTCACTTTACCAAACTATTTTATGAGTTCCAATAGTCTCTGAGTGGAGTCTTTTGGATCCCCTATATATAGAATCATGTCATCTAAAAATCAGCATAGTTTGACTTCACAATTTGCATCACTTTGATTTCTTTTCTTGACTAATGACTCTGGAAAAATATCCAGGACTTTATCAAATAGCAATGGTGAGAATGGGCATCCTTGTCTGGTTTTTAATTGTAGTGGGAATGCTTCCAACTTTTCCTCATTCAATAGGATGCTGGCCGTGGGTTTGTCATATATTGCCTTTGTTGTATTGAGGAATCTTCCTTCCATACCCAATTTACTTAAAGTTTTCATCATGAAAGGATGTTGTATTTTATCAAATGCTTTCTCTGCATCTATTGAGATAATCATATGGTTTTTTTTTTTCAGCTTGTTAATGTGATGTATCACATTGGTTGATTTGTGAGTGTTGAACCATCCCTGCATACCAGGGATGATTCCGACTTGGTGTAGGTGACTTTTTCTGTTGTTGGATTCTATTGGATAGAATTTTGTTGAGGATTTTTGCATCTATGTTCATCAGGGATATTGGTCTGATATTTCCTTTGTTGCATCATTTTCAGTATTAGGTATTAAGGTGATGCAAGTCTTTGTAGAAAGAGTCTGGGAGGATTCCCTCCATTTCAATAGTTTTGAATACCATGAGAAGAAGTGCAATTAGTCCTTTTTTTAATGTCTGGTAAAATTCAACAGCGAAGCCATCCAGTCCTGGGATTTTCTTTCTTGAGAGGGTCAATTCAATTTCCATCTTAGTTATTGGTCTCTTTAGATTGTCTATGTCTTTGTGGCTCAATTTGTGTGTCCATGAATTTATCCATTCCTTCTAGGATTTCTGAATTTTTGGCATAGAGCTCTTTGCAGTAATTTCTTATGATTCTTTTTATTTTTATGTCTTTTGTTAAACTTTACTTTTTCATCTTTGATTTTATTGATTTGGGTCTTTTTTTTTTTTTTGATTAGTTGGGCCAATGCTGTGTCATTTGTTTATTTTTTGACCAGGATAAGCACCTGGCTCCTGCCATCGGATCAGCATGGTGCGCCAGCTGCAGCGCGCTGGTCGATGCGGCCGTTGGAGGGTGAACCACCAGTAAAGGAAGACCTTTCTCTCTGTCTGTCTCTCTCAGTGTCCACTCTACCCGTCAAAACAAAACAAAACTCTTCCTTTCAGTGATCTTTTGTATTTTTTGTTTCAATTTTGTTGATTTCTTCCCTAATTTTACTTCTTTCTATTCTCCTACTAGTTTTGGGTTTGGTTTGCTGTTGTTTTTCTAGATCCTTGAGAGGCAATGATACTCCATTTATTTATACTAGTGCCTTTCCAATTTCTTGATGTAGGCATCAAATGCTATAAACTTTCCTCAACACTGGTTTTGCTGTATCCCATAGGTTTTGATATTTTGTACTGTCATCTGCATTTGTTTCCAGACATTTTTTGATTTCTCTTTTGATTTCTTCTATGATCCATTGTTCATTCAGGAGCATGTTATTTAGTCTGTCTGTGTTTGCATATGTTCTAGAGATTCTTGAACTGTTGAATTCCAGCTTCATTCCATCATGGTCAAAGAAGATGTACAGTATTATTTTGATTTTACTGAATTTACTGAGACTTGCTTTATGGCCTAATATGTGGTCTCTCCTAGACAGAGTTCCATGCAACTGTAGGAGAAACATTCTGTCAATATTTCTTAGGTCCATTTGGGCTATAGTGTCAATTAACTCTGTTGTTTCCTTGCTGATTTTCTGTCTGGTTGATCTGTCCACTGCTCAAAGTGGGGTATTGAAGTCTCCCATTACTATTATTTATTTCTCCCTTTAGATTCCTTAACATTTCTTTTAAATAGCCAGGTGCCCTGAAATTAGGTGCATATACATTGTAATAGTGGCATCTCCCTGTTGGTTGATCACCTAGTACCCTTATTTGTCTCTTTAAACAGTTTTTGTGTTAATGTCTATGTTATCTGATATTAGGTTGGCTTTACCAGCTCTCTCTTGTTTTCTGTTAGCATGGAATATCTTTTCTCATCCTTTCAGTTTCAGTCTGCAAGCATCTTTGTTGGTGAGCTGTGTATCTTGTAGGTAGCAAATACATGGGTCATATTTTTTGATCCATTCAGCCTGCCTGTTATCTTTTAACTGGAAACTTGAAGCCATTTACGTTCAAGGTGATAAGTAATGACTTAGCCCTGCCATTTTTCTGTAAATATTCCTATTGTTTACTTTGGATTTCCTTTGTATTTTTACTGAGCATTTTTCTGCCTTTACCTTCTTTCATAGTGATGATTATGTTTCTGTGTTTCTCTGTGTAGCACATCCTTAAGCATCTTTTCTAAGACTGGATGAGCATTAACAATATCTTTCAGTTTCTGTTTGTTTATGAAAGGTCTTTATTTCACCTTCATTCATAAATGAGAGCTTTACAGGGTACAATATTTTTGATTATTTTTTTTCTCTTAAAATTTTTAATATATCTCATCATTCTCCCCTAGCTTTTAGGGTTTCTGATGAGAAGTCAGCTGTCCAATTACAGATCCTCTAAAAGTGATTTTGCATTTCTCTCATGCACATTTTATAATCTTTATGTTTTACTCTGGAGAGTTTGACTACAATGTGTCGTGCTGAAGATCTTTTGTGGTCGTGTCTATTAGGAGTTCTATGTGCTTCCTGCACTTGGACATCCCTTTCTTTTTCCAAATTAGGGAAGTTTTCTGTAATTATTTCACTAAAAAGGCCTTCCAGTCCAGTCTCTTTCCACTTCTTTAGGCACTCCTAAGAATCATATGTTAGTTCGTTTAATAGTATCCCATAAATCTCCAACACTGTTCTTTGGTTTTCTAATTTCTTCTACTTTTTTTGTGTGACTGTAAAATTTCCAGATTTTTCTTGTAAGTAGGTATTCTTTCTTCTGCGTCACTGAGTCTGTTTTTAAGTCTGTCTACCAAATTTTTACTTCATCTATTGATTTCTTCATTTCTAATATTTCATTTTGATTTCTTTTTAAGGTTTCAATTTCATAGGAAAAATTTCCATTTATGTCTTGTATGGATTTAATTCATGGATTTCCTTCTGATTATTTCTAAGTAATCTTATGATCAATTTTTTTTATGACAGGCAGAGTTAGACAGTAAGAGAGAGAGAGACAGAGAGAAAGGTCTTCCTTCCATTGGTTCACCCCCAAATGGCCTTCTACGGCCAGTGCATCACGCCAATTCAAAGCCAGGAGCAGGGTGCTTCCTCCTGGTCTCCCATGCGGGTGCAGGGCCCAAGGACCTGGGCCATCCTCCACTGCCTTCCCGGGCCACAGCAGAGAGCAGGACTGGAAGACGTGCAACCGGGACAGAACTGGCACCCCGACCAGGACTAGAACCCCAAGTGCCGGTGCCGCAGGCGGGGGATTAGCCTAGTGAGCCACGGCGCCGGCCCTATGACCAATTTTAAAATTCTGTTTCCAGCATTTCTTTAATCTCTTCATCTCCACATTGTAGTATTGAAGTGCTATTCTCTTCCTTTGGGAGCATGATGTCTTCCTTATTAATTTTTCTTGAATTTCTATGTTTATTGTTAGGCATTTATAGAGGTATTTGTTGTTGTTTTCCCTATAATGGTTCTTATCTTTGGATTATTCCTCTGTGGCTTAGTGGAGTGTCTGTTCTTTGAATGAACACCCAGAGCATGTGCTGAGTGTGGCCAGGGATTTCTGTTCTGTGCTCCAGGGTGAGGGGTGTGTCCACGGTGACACCCAAATTGGACATGTTAAAACTCTTTTTTTTTATCAGAGGGGAGGTTTGAGCAGTTCTGTTGTCAGTCTCACACTCACCTTCTCTCCTCCATGGTGACTGATACCCATGTGTTAGCCTTACTGGGTGCAATATTCATCCAGAACCACACAAATGATCTGTGCAGTCCTCACTGTGAGTATGGATCCCACAGCAATCACCCTCCTCTGACAATCAGTGAGCTCAGAGCATGAGGAGCTACCCACAGTGACTGCCCAAAGACCCAGCCACACTCTCTCCCTCACACACAGAAGTAGTGTATTCACAGTCACAGTATACAAGGCTCCCACAGTCATGGACACCCAGTCTCCTGTCAATTCTCCCAGCCAGACTCAGGCATCTCCTCTTGGCTACTTGCTAGTGGCACAGATGCAAGCTGGTGAAGATGTTACATATGTCCAAAAAGGTGCCTGCCCTCCCACAGCTAGTTACAGAATGCTGGTGCCAGTTGGACTAGAGGAGAGAAACCTACCCTCTTTTTCCCCCTCTATGTTTGCAGACACACTGTCCCCTACAGGGCTCCAAGCCAGACTCATTCCAGGTTTTTCCCACATCTTTATTGCCAGTGGCTTGCACTGCTGCAGTCTGGTTTCACCTCAGTCTCCACAGCTGGTGCTGAGGCTCTTGGCTACTGGGATCCTCAGTTGTACATGTCTACACCCTCCATGTAGATCCCCAGTGTCCCTCTAATTTACATGAAGTTTCCTCTGCAGTTTTCCCCAACTCTTTCCTGAGATTGCATGCCCTCCATTTTTTTTAAACCTACCTTCACCTAGACTAGAGCAGTAAGCTCCCTCCCTATTTTACCATCTTAGATACTAAACATTAAGATATATTCCCATTCTATTCCATTTTATTCTAATTTAATTTTCAGTTGACTTTTACTGTGTTAGGTAGGCAGAAAGACAGTGAGAAAGACAGAAAAATAGTGATCTTTCATCAACTATATATGTCAAGGACTAAAGTACTTGAGCCATTGTCTGCTGCCTCTCAGGATGCAGGGTAAGAAGTAGAGGAAGGGCCGGCACTGTGGCATAGTGGGTAAAACCGCTGCCTGAAGTGCCAGCATCCCATAAGGGCACCAGTTTGAGTCCTGGCTGTTCCACTTCCAATCAAACTCTCTGCTATGGCCTGAGAAAGCAGTAGAAGATGGCCCAAGTCCTTGGGCCCCTGCACCCAAGGACTTCTTCTGGGAGATCCAGAAGAAGCTCCTGGCTCCTGGCTTCAGATCAGCATAGCTCCAGCTGTTGTGGCCCTCTGGGGAGTGAGCCAGCGGGTAGAAGACCTCCCTCTCTCACTTTTTCTCTCTCTACATCTGCCTTTCAAATGTATAAATAAATCTTCAAAAAAAAAAGTAGAGAGGCTTAGACTGGATGCAAGTGTTGTGATAGGGGATATGGGCATCCCAAATGGCATCTTAACAACTATATCAAATGCTCACCCCTATTGTATTCTATTTCAATAAAATAATTCCATTTTCTATTCAAAGTCCATTCCTAATATTTGCTTACAGTATTAGGATCTGCACTCTGTTGTTTTAATTAATATGCCTTTTGATTTTTTAAGACAAGGTAAGGAAAGCCATATTTATTTCGCCATACATTCATGTAACAAATTCCCTGCTAACGCCCCTCATCAATCAGTGGACGATGAACCAAGTACATGGACCCATGCCACCCACTTGGAGATTAGGATGAAGCTCCTGGCTCCTGGTTTTGGTCTGGCCTAACTCTGGCCATTGCTATCATTCAGGGAATGATTCAGCAGATGGAAGATCTCTGTCTCTCCTTTCTCTCTGTAACTCTTTTAAATAAATAAGTAAACATTTTTAAAAAGAGTATAAACTAAAGAATTCAACAAATAATAAGAAGAGAAATCACTGTTCCTCAAGAGTATAGACAAGAGCTATAATAAATTGAAAGCATGTCCTTGTAAACCTTGAATGTAAAATAAGAAAGGAAGGTGGGGATGAGGTAATGAGATTGGGATTGAGGCTAGGGTGGGAAATATCATTATACTCTTAATATTGTTTATATGGGTGCTGGTGTTGTAGAGTAGCAGGTTAAGCCACTGCCTGTGACACCAGGCAGTGTCCTGGTTTCTTTAATTCCTTGTGGGTGCCAGTTCATGCCCTGGCTGCTACACTGTTAATCTAGCTCCCTACTAGTAGCCTGGGAAAAGCAGCCGAAGGTGGCCTAATTATTTGATGCTCTGCCATACACATGGGAGAACAGAAGAAGCTCCTGGCTCCTGGCATCAGTCTGGCCCTGCCCTGGCCATTGCAGCCATCTAGGGAGTGAATCAGCAGATTTAAGATCTCTTTATCTCTGTCTCTCCTTCTCTCTCCATAACTCTGACCTCAAAAGAAATAAATTTTTAAAAGCTGTATATATGAAATAAAAAATTAATTTTATAGAGTCAAATATATATTTATTTAAAAATAATTTTAAATTATAAAGACGGGGGAGCAGAGCCAAGATTGTGATATAGCAACAGTATATTCCGAGTTGTGGGGTGAAAGCAGATAGATAATAAGGAAAGCGGATATGGGCCAGTGACAGAGCCATCAGTCTTGCACGGAGAAGCCCAGGAGTTCAGCAGAGACTGAGCAGGTCCACACAGATGGAGCAAAGAGTGACAGAGGCACAGTGGAGGTGTGGTGGAAAAGCCAAATGGTGAGGCAGGTGCCATACCTTCCCCCTTCCCCAGCAGACCAGGAAAGAAGTGAGGTTGTGAGTCCATGGAGCTGCGGTTAGCAGTGGGCAGGAGAGCTAGGCTAACTGTGTTTGAAGTTCCAAGCAGGAAGAATAGGGAAGTAGATGGAGAACTAGGGTACACCCTGCCTATCCACGTTTTCCCCTCTTCCAACTGGACCTGCAGTTGGCTGGGAGAATCCATATTGTCTGCTTACATCTCCAAATGTAAACAGGATGCTACCACATTTGCCTCTCATGCACACCCATCAATTGCAGGGGCCACTTCATAATACCCCTGACCCAGGAATGAGGAGCCCAACATTTCAGAGCAATTTTCCCCCCACCACCACACAAGCTGTACAATGGGGAGAAGTTCTAAACATTGAAATCCCTAACTCATTTCACACCCCAGAACCTGGCCCAAATAGGCAGGGCTTAGTGAACCAGAACTCTCCTATTTGCCCCCATCACCATCCAGAAGTGAGTAGGACTTCCAGAGGCAAGGTTGTGTATTCCCACTGACAACACACAGACACATAGCAGCTCATAGCAGAGGGAAATCTTGCCACAAGCGCCAAGACACATATTAAAGATAAAAGCAACTGGAAATACTGAAAAAACAAAGGGAAAAACTTTAATAAGAGTAAGGAAGACAGTATGTCCCACAAAGGAACATCACATTTCCTCTTCAATAACAGAAGCTGAAGAAGAAGAAATTAAGAATATGTCAGAAATGGAATTCAGAAAATTAATCATTAGATTACTTAGAAGCAATCAGAAACAAATTCATGATCAAAATGAAAAGTATTCCCAAGAAATTGAGATATTGAAGTAAAGTCAGAATGAAATATTAGATATGAAGAATTCAATAGATCAAATAAAAAATACAGTGGAAAGCCTCAATATAATAAATGAAACAGAAGAGAGAACTAGAAGACAAATATCTGGAAATACCACAGTCAGACCAAACAAAAGAAGAAATCAGGAAATTGAAGAACACGGTTGGAGATCTGCAAGATTCTATCAAATGATCCAACATAAGGATCCTTGGAATTCCAGAAGACATCAAAACAGAGAAAGGATTCCAAGGCCTTCTTAATGAAATAAAACAGAGAACGTCCCCCATCTGGAGAAAGAGACATCCTAGTACAGGAAGTACACAGAACTCCCAATAGACACAACTAGATAAGATCCTCACCTTGACAATAGTGGCAAAGCTCTCCTCAGCAAATGTGCACGAGAGAAATGACAAATCACTTTCAGAGGAAACTCAATTAAACTCACCTTGGACTTCTCATCACAAACCCAACAGGCAAGGAGAGAATGGTGAGACATACTCCAAGACCTAAGAGAAAAAACTGTCACCCATAATACAACACTCTTCGAAACTCTCATTTATGAATGAAGGCAAAATAAAGATCTACCACAACTAAAAGAAATTGAAAGAATTTGTAACTACTTGTCCAGCCCTTCAAAAGATGCACAAAGATGTGCTACACACAGAGACAGGAACATTATTATAAAGGTAGATGAGTAATAAAGGCCCTCTCAACAAAAAAAAGCCCAGGACCAGATGGCTTCCCTGCTGAATTCTACCAGACATTTAAAAAAGAACTAACTCCAATTCTTCTCAAGCTATTCAAAAAAATTGACAGGGAAGGAATGCCCCCAAATTCTTTTTATGAAGCCACCATCACCTTGATCCCTATATCTGGAAAAGATGCAACAGAGAAAGAAAACTACAGACCAATTTCCCTGAAGAACATAGATGCAAAAATCCTCAGCAAAATTTTGGCCAATCGAATTCAACATCACATCAGAAAGATCATTCATCTGGACCAAGAGGGATTTATACCTGGTATGGAGGGATGGTTCAACATTTGCAAATCAACGTGATACATCACATTAACAAATGGAAGAACAAAAATCATATGATTATCTCTATAGACAGAGAGAAAGCATTTGATAAAATACAACACCATTTCATGATAAAAACTGTAAGCATATTGGGTCTAGAAGGAACATTCCTCAACATAATCAAGACAATTTATGACAAACACACAACCAGCATCATATTGAATGGGGAAAAGTTGAAAGCATTCTCACTGAGATCTGGAACCAGATAAGGATGCTTACTCTCACCAGTGCTATTCAATATAGTCCGGGAAGTTTTAGCCAGAGCCATCAGGCAAGAAAAATAAATCAAATGGATTCAAATCGGTAAGGATGAATCAAACTATCCTTATTTGCAAATGATGTGATTATCTATATAGGACTCCACTAGGAGACTACTGGAATTCATAGAAGAGTTTGGAAAGTAGCAGGATATAAAATCAATACACAAAGAACAACAGTCTTTGCATACACAGACAATTCCATGGCTGAGAAAGAACTTCTAAGATCAATCCAATTCACAATTGCTACAAAAATTTAAATACTTGGGATAAATTTAACCAATAGGTCAAAGATCTCTATGATGAGAATAACAAAACTTTAAAGAAAGAAATAGAAAAAGGCACAAAAAAATTGAAAAAATATTCCACATTCATGGATTGGAAGAATCAATATTATCAAAATGTCCATTCTTCTGTAAATAATTTAAAAAATCAATGCAATACCAATCAAAATATCAAAGACATTCTTTCAAATGATGTTGAAATTCCTATGGAAACCTCAAGAGCTAAAGCAATCATATACAACAAAAACAAAGCTGGAAGCATCACAATACCAGATTTCAAGACATACTACAAGGCAGTTATAATCAAAGCAGCCTGAAACTGGTACAAAAATAGATGGATAGACCAATGGAACATAATAGAAATGCCAGAAATCAATCCAAGCATCTACAACTAATTTATATTTGACTAAGGAGCTAAAATCATTCCCTGGAGCAATGATAGCCTCTTTAACAAATGGTGTTGGGAAAACTGGATTTCCACATACAGAAATAGGAAGCAGGACCCTCTACCTTACAGCTTACACAAAAATCCATTCAAAACAGATTAAAGACCTAAATCTATGACTCAATATCATCAAATTACTAGAGAACATTGGGGAAACCCTACAAGATATTGGCATTGGCAAAGAGTTCCTGGAAAAGGCCCCAGAGGCACAGGCGAACAAAGCCAGAATTGACAAATGGGATTATATCAAATTTAGAAGCATGTGCACTGCAAAAGAAATAGTTAGTGGAGTGAAGAGGCAGTTGACAGAATGAGAGAAATTATTTGCAAACCATGAAACTGATAAAGGATTAATAATCAGAATATATGAAGTGATTAAAAAACTCAACAGCAAAACAAACAATCCAGTCAAGAAATGGAAAAGGACTTAAACAGACATTTCTCAAAAGAGGAAATAAAATGGCCAACAGACACGTGAAAAAATGCTCAGGATCACTAGCCATCAGATAAATGCAGATCAAAACCACAATGAGGTTTCACCTCACCCCAGTTAGAATGGCTTTCATACAGAAATCAACAAACAACAAATGCTGGCAAGGAAGTGGGGGAAAAGGTACCCTAATCCACTGTTGGTGGGACTACAAACTGATAAAACCACTATGGGAGACAGTATGGAGGTACCTCAGAAATCTGAATATAGTCCTACCATATGACCCAGCCATCCCACTCCTCAGAATTTACCCAAAGAAATGAAATCAGCAAATGAAAGAGTCATTTGCTCCTCCATGTTTATTGCTGCTCAATTCATAAGAGCTAAGACATGGATTCAACCTAAATGTCTGTCAATGGAAGACTGGGTAAAGAAATTATGGGATATGTACTCTATGGAATACTATACAGCAGTTAAAAATTAAATCTGGTCATTTGCAACAAAATGGGTGAATCTGGAAAACATCATACTTAGTGAAATAAGCCATTCCCAAAGGGACAAATACCATATGTTCTCCCTGATCTGTGATAATAGAATACCTAAAAGGTAACCTGTAGAAGTGAAACTGGTGCTATGAGAAGGAATTTCTTGAGCAGCCTTTGTCTGGACTCTTGAAGAACAGTTTATTATTTCATTTTATTTTTTTAATTTCTCCTTTTTTAACGTAATACCATTGGATGATCCATTTACTTATCATAAAATTAATCATAGGTGTATTAAGTCAAGTCAAAATAGATCCCAAATGTAAAAAGTAAGAATGGGAATGAGAGAGGGAGGAGCTGTACAGTTCAGCACACATTTCCATGGACTAACCCCTAAGGATAAAGCTAAAAACTTGTCATCGGACTCTAAATCCCATTAAGCTGGGTGGTATTAATCCCATCTTAAGTGATAAAATGATCATATTAAGTGTAGAATTGATCATATAGATAGGATTAAGTGTCAAATGGATCACATAAATAAGACCAAGTGTCTGGTAATAACAATAGAATTAAAAAGGAGAGAAAGTTCCAACATGGGAAGCAGTCCACACAGCAAACTCACAGAATGACAAACACCCTTAACAGCATTTGACCTCAGAATCAGCATCTAAGGCATTTGGATCTGGCTGAAAACCTCATGAGAGCAAGACATAGTGGCAAAATGTTTGCATGAAGGATCTCCTTGAATGAGACCCCCATTGGAAAGAAGGGGCCATCAAAGAAGGATATACTTTTCTCTGAAGGGAGGAGAGAACTTCCACTTTGCATATAGCCCAGTGTAAATACTGACAGAGTTTGTGGACTCAAAAGGCTTCCACATCCTTGGCAGCTCATGTCAAGAGCCACCTTGTATGGTCACTGACATAAAAAATAAGAGTGTTAATTGTTAAAACAACAACAGGAGTCACTGCACACTTACTCCCCATGTAGGACTTCTGACCTTAATGAGTTGTCCTATGAGAAATAACTGTAAAACTTGCTTCAATCTGTACTTTATACCTGGTATGTGGGGGGGTGGGTGCAAACTGTTGAAATCTTTACTTAGTAGAGTTGGTCTTCTGTATATAAAGTTAATTAAAAATGAACCTTAAAAAATTATAAAGGGATTTCAGGAAATTAGTACAAAAGTATATTTTCCAGGCTATATTTAAACTATAATACAAAAATATTGAGAATTTAGTTGCAAATGTGTAGCTTCAAAACATACCTGAGGACTTAAAAACCCTCTTGTACAAACTAGTGGGTCAAAGAGGTTATTACAAAGTGCTACACAGTATGTTCAAATAAGAACATATGAAAACATAAAGTATGAAGGCAAACTCATAAGCAGGTAACTTATTACAATAAAAAGTTCATAATTTAAATAAAGAAAATAAATGAAATATACCTTATACTAGATGAAGCCACCTTGAAAATGTCTGTGTTCTCATATTCTTCCTCAGCAAATTAACTGGACCAGGCGTCATCTCATGATTGAAGAGTTAACAAATAATTAGGCTTGACTAGTCTTTCTCTGTTGCTGACACAGTTAACCCCAGCCTCTCTCTGCATGCAGACTTCATTCTCTGAAGGAACTCAGCACTTTTGGGACAATGCTGTCCATGGCCTTAAACTTTCCACATACCCATTCATTGACCTGTCTACCACATGCACATTCTATATGAAGAGTAAACAGTGTCTTTTGGTTTTTTTCCTTTTTACTTTTTGTTGGATTCTTTACTTAGTAGAGGGTTAAGCTTCTGATTAAACAATATAATGAAAGTATTTTGTAAAAACTAAAAGAATTAGAAAGGTAGGAAGGAAGAGGGAGGGTAGGAGTATGGGCAGGAGGGACAGAAGAGTAAATATCAGTATGCTCCTAAATCTGCATATATGAAATACATGAAATTTGTTCACCTTATATAAATAAAAACATATTTTAAAAATCCAAGGAAAATTTGATGGGTTTGAGTCACATGACAAATCATTAACAATTGGTAAACCAGATCATCAGAGTCATGGAAAATTTAGATCATTTGGGAGACTTACGTAGGAATCAAAAAGAACTTTGATTGGAAGATAGGATTCCCAAAGACATGGCCCCTGGAAGAATCATGGTAAACTCTAGAGCCAATGTGATTAATGTCTAGCAATGACTACTTCTCCATTTGTTATGAGAATGAAATATAGGAATTGCTATGCAGATTTAAAAATGATAGGCAAAATGACAACCACTATTTTTTCCAAAATGACATGCCTAAAAAACAAAACAAAAAAATTATAATCTCAGAAAAAGATTTCAGAGAACTTCTGAGAAGAGAACTTCTTTCCCAAGGAACAAATCTACTTTGATATAGTTCCTTAGGACTTGAGAGCAAATAACTGAGCTGTTAAAAACCTAAAAATGAAAAACTCTCAGGAGTATATTCTAGCCCATCAGGAAGTAGATGGTTCCACTCGTCAACCAGGAGGCCACTGTCTTATTTGCAAGTCTTCCTCATAGTATATGAAAGCTATGAAAATAACACGGAACGACTCACTTTGTGATGCTGCAGGTTAAGCTGGGGCCTGCAGTGCCTATATCCCATATGGATACTGGTTCAAAACCTGAATGCTCCTCTTCTGATCCAGCTCCCTGTTCAGATTTCTGGGAAATCATCAGAACACTGCCAAGTTATAGGGACCCTGCACCCATATGGAAGACCCAGATGGAATCCCAGGCCCCAGGCTTTGACTTGGCCTAGCCCTGGCCATTGAACTACAGGATGGAAGATCGCTCGCTCGCTCTCTCTCTCTGCTCTCCAATTCTTTCTGTCTCTTCTTATTTCTAGATCTCTGCCTTTCAAATACAATAAAATTAAAAAAAGAAAGAAAGAAAGAAAAGAATGCCACAGACAGCATGTGGTTAGATTCTTACTGATGAAAGACCAGTGTGCATACAAGTTAGGATTCTCTATGTTAATTAACTGTCTTTGAAATTTGTTCTCTAAGAATTCTAGGAAGAGACCGGGTCATTACCCTCACATTTCCATGTGGCGTTATTCCCAAGGGTGCTGTGAGAGAGGAAATATGCCAGTGAAAGTAATTTCCCAAACAATGCTCTAAGGACAGGAAGGCAAGGGCATCCTTCACAAAAGTGTGCCATTCCTTATAATGTAAAGCTGAAATAATCTTGACCTATATTTTAAAGAGAGTTGAAGAGGGAAAGAGCTATAGCCTTACATAGTGCAGAAAAACACATTGAAACATCTTTTTCTTCCCTTTGGCAACAAGGAAGTACTTCAGACTGATGAAACGCTAAGATTGGAAAATAAAATCTCTCATTTTAGCTTACTTGATGAAAAGTGGCAAGCAAGAGCAACAATTTGTATGCAAAAGATCTTTAAAGTTTCCCTATAAATGATAGATCCCGAAAATATCTATGCTTTCTAATAGTTTATCTCCATCATCTTTGACTTTCTCCTCTGGAATCATTTTGCCAGACCCTCATGGAAGTAAAAACCATTAATTCATGTTAGCTCTACATGACTGTAGACGTTACTCCCGGCTGAATGATATGAAAGTTAAAGCAACTGCCAGGCTTAGTAGAAAATGTCCATTTCAGTTGACCTTTAAATATTAGTCTTTTAAGGGGATCAATATGGTGGCACAGTAGCTTAAGCCACTGTTTTCATCATCAGCATCTCATGAGTATTTGTGTGCTGGTTCACGTCCCAGCTGCTCTGCTTCTGATCCAGGTCCCTGCTAATGCACCTGAGAAAGCAACAGAAGTTGGCCCAAGTACTTAGGCCCCCTACCCTCGAGGGGAGACCTAGATGGAATTCTAGTCTCCTGGCCTTGCCTAGCCCTGGTTATTTAAGAAGTGAACCACAAGATGCAAGATATATTTCCTCTACCATCACCCTTTCAAATAAATTAAATCATTTTAATTAAACAAAAGAAAAGGAAGAAGGGTGGTTCTAGTTGGAATAGTTTCAGGTGGCAGGGCCCAGACACTTGACTGTGCACACTGAAACCCAGAAGCAAGTGAAGATGGTAATGCCCAGAGCCTTTACTGATCAAAGAGATGGACGTCCAGGAATGACCCTGCGCATTGCCCAGTGCTGTATAACCCTCTTCAGAGAGTGTTCTGGAAGCAATCAGTGTCTGCTGAGGAACTAACATAATGTGAACTAAATTGTTTTACTTTCTTGTGAGAACAACTAAATTCAAGACTGCCCCTTATGTTCAAATGGACAACTTCTTGCCAATAGGTAAATGTGCAATAACCTACAGTCACACAAAATCACCTGTTGAGAGGAGTCCTAAGTTTCTAGAGTGTCTACAGTTGCATCTTTGAAGAATAGACTTCAGATTTGAGTATTTTTCCTCCTTTTTTAGTCATTATCACCATGAAACAGAAATGTTTGCTGCGTTAGAGGTGCTGCATGCTACGTTATTCCATTCAGCGTCTTAGCTCCTTTTTCATCCGGTGTCAGCATGGAACTCTGCTCTCCTTGTTATCTTTCTTTCATCCGCTCCAAAATTTCAGCCAACAATCAAGAACACGCTGAGATTCTTGGCAACCCCAAGGCCCAGATGCCGACTCATGTTTTACAGTTAACTCGTTACTAATGTTATTCTATTACTAACACTTTTGAAGAAGTCTGTGAGGGAAACTTACTCACTGGATGATTGTCAATTCCAATATGAGAGTATGTCAAAAAGTTTGTGGAAAATGGAATTAAAAGAAAATTATTTTGGTGCAAAACAATTAAAACCCATACATATAAGAGTTCCTCAAATATTTTATGGAAAATGTGTATTATAAAAATATATGTGGATTTCAAATATGTTTATACCAAAGTAAGCTTATAAATCCATTCAGATTTTTTGAAGTCACCTCATAGTGGCAGCAAAAATAAATGTATGAAGGATTTTCTCATCTCCATGTATTGTGTATATACAGAGACATTCTGACTCAGTCCTTTGATTGCAGACAGGGAATTATTTCTCAATTATGTGTGCCATGAGAACTCAGGTTATGAGAAGCTTTGCTTATTTGAATAAATTAAATATGTTTTCTAGAGCTAAAATATTTCAGTATACCAACTAGAATGCATTCATGGATTTTTTAGATCTATTTCCTCAATTGTTTTTTTCTTCACCGTTTATGATGCTTCCTTGAGCCAGTGAGTCAAAAATATTTTATACCTCTGAAACACCTTCATTTAAAGGACAGTAAATTATGAACAAATCACATCCTGACAACCTGCAGAGGCAGAGTAGTATAAACGAGTTATTACCACCTCTGACAAACAAACTGCAGTCAGGAGAGAATTAGACTGCCCTACACATTAAATTGAAGGATAGACTCTTTGTGTAATTATTGGCATTAAGACATTTTTCTCCCAAACCAGAATGACAGATAGCTTTGTAACTGCTGGTGACTCAGTGCAGCTTCCTTATCTTCACAATATGATGAAACCTCAGGATCCTCTATAGTGCACCTCCTTGGGTATTCAGCCAACCCTAGCAAGCTACTGAAGCTAGTACAATATTGAAATCTGTTTGCTACCCGAGATCTGCAGTGTTCACATGCCAGCTGTTTTGGTTCTACAGACACTTGGCTGTGATCAACCACTAGATGACATATTTACTGATTAACTAGAATCCATAATGCTTATTTTTAATTGATTTGAGAGAATCTAAAAACATTGAACTGTTGGAACTGTCAGATGTAACACAAGTGATTTATGACAATGCCTCTGTGAACAAAAGCAAAATAAGCTCTTCTGTTTCAACTTAAAACATTTATCCCCTTTGATAGTTTGAATCATGTACCATCAGAGAATCTTTGTAGATATTCCTTTTTTGTCTTGTTTTGTTTTCGTTTTATCATAGTTAATGCCCCTGAAATAATGAGGTCCTTTAAACAGGTCATTGCCTGAATTCCACACATGCATATCGTGAAGCTGCTCAATTCCCTTAGATGCATGATACATCAGTCAATTCTGCCTTCTTCTTTCATGCTTATAACAGTTTTGCATAATCCCTATTTTTCCTCATGAACCTATGAGTGAATAATTTCACAGAGCTACTAAATTAAAATTCTGTACTGCAGGATTATGATCCAGGGCACAATCTTCAGGACCAGACTGCCTGGATTTGAATTGGAATTCTGCTACTTAACAACTGTGTAACTGTTGACAAGTTACCCAATCTCTGCATGTTAAATGGTGGGAAATACTAGTACCATTTTGTGGGTGGTTGTGAAGATTAATTGCAGTATTTGTAAATGTCTTCAAAGTGCTTGGCACACAGTGAGTACCATATAAGGACTAGCATCATCAGTCTGCAACTATGTACTTCCTGCATAAATCCAGACATTTCACCTAGAAACATTGATGACGAGGAACAGTTGATAGTATTGCAGGAGAATTTCAGAACTGAACAGAATAAATCCATGTCTACCTCCAAAACAATAAAATAGCCTATTTTATGAGACTAGGCTTATGCTTTATCACTACTTGGAAAAACTGCCTATCTATGTTCATATATGAAGACAGATTTTGACAATTACAATTTTGGAAAATTTACCTTCATATAAAATATTTTTGTAAAAATTTGAATTTTTAAATCTGACAGTAATTTTCCATCAGTAACAAGACCAGGATGTCCAATTTAACCACTCTTATTCAACATATATTGGAAGTATTTGCAAGAACAATTAGGGAGCAGAAAAAAGGGACATCAAAACTGGAAAAGAGGAAGTCACAACATCCAGTTGTGCAGATGACATGATACTGTTGAAGAAAAAATGAAATATTCCATCAAAAAGCTATTAGAATTGATAAATGAATTCAGTAAAATTGCAAATTACAAAATAAGCCTACAAAAACAGTAATTTTGGGAGGCTTACAAGATGATGTATTAGGAAGGTGGCTTACTGCTTTAGTCTAGGAGAAGATAGTTTTAAAAAGTAGAGAGAGTGCAGTGTCAGGGAAGAGTTAGGGAGAAAACTGCATAGGAGACTCAAGGGAAATTAGAGGGACACAGTGGACCTATGTGGAGAGCATGGATGCCCACAATTCAGGACCTCAGCAGCCAAAGCTTCTGCACCAGCATTGGAGAGTGAGGCAAGACCAGACTGCAGCAGCCCAAGCCACTGGTGATAAAGCAGCAGGAAGAACCTACAGGGAACTTGGCTTGGAGCCTCAGGGGGATAATGTATCAGCCAAACTAAAGGTGAGAAAAAAAAAAGAAGGGGCATGTTTCTCTCTCCTGATAACTCTGAAATAGTGTCCTGTAGCAAGCCAATAGAGTGGGTGCCATTTTGGACTTACATAACAGCTATGTCATCTTGTGTCTGTGCCCAGCAACCAGCAGCTGAGTAGACTCCTAATGCTGATACAGAGAATGCACAGGGGTCTAGGTGCTTGTGACCTGAGAGGCCTGTGTGCTGCGATCCTGAAAAAACTGAGGCTGTGTGAGAGGGCTCATGGTGTGGCTAGGACTTTGAGCAGTCACTGTGGGAGTCTCCATATGCTCAGGGCTCCCTGGTTACCTGGTGAGGGACATTGATGAGTTTACATTGAGGACTGCACAGATCCTTTGTGTGGTCCTTGAGGCAGAGGAGATGAATATTATGCCCACCGGGACTAGTGCTCAGGCACTGGTCTCCTTTAGGAGAGGAGCTCAGCTTAGTAAAATAAATCTTCCCTCTGATAAAAAAAATAGAGGAGATTTACCACACCAAATCTGGGTAAGTTACCTCAGACATGCACTTCACCATGGAGAACTGAACAGATCTCCCTGGCCACATCCACTACATGCCTCTAGATACTCACTGAAAGCAGACTCTCCACTAATCTACAGAGACATGGCACAAAGATTAAAGCCACCACCACAAAAAAATGAAGAAACCAATGAGTATCTTCACAAATGCTAAATAAAAAATGTACCAATTCAAAAACAAGAATAAGAAAGACAACATGATGCCCCCAAAGAAAACAACACTTCAATACTAGATTATGAAGAAGATTGATTGCAGAAATGCCAGAAATTGAATTCAAAAAATTGATAAGATTACAAAGAAGTAATCAGGAGCAAATGCACAAACTACTGAAGTCCATACATGACATGAAAGAAAATTTCTCCCATGAAATTGCGATCTTAAAGAGGAATCAAGGAATTGAGAATCCAATAGAACAAGTAAAAATGCAGTAGAAAGGAATTGAATAAGTAGAAAACCTATAACCATGATGGAAATTGAATCAGTGGTAAAGAACCCTCCTCTCAAAGAAAAGCCCAGCACAGGATGGCTTTACTACTGAATTCTATCAGACGTTTAAAGAACTAAGTCAAATTCTTCTCAAGGTATTCAAAACTATTGAAAGGGAGGGGAATCCTCCCAAATTCTTTCTATGCATCCAGCATCACCTTAACTCCTAAACCTGAAAAAGATGCAACAGAGAAAGAAAATTGTAGACCAATTTCCCTGATGAACACAGATGCAAAAATACTCAACAAAATTCTATCCAATAGAATCCAACAACACATCAGAAAGATTATCTACTCAGACCAAGTGGAATTTATTCCTGGTATTTAGGGATGGTACAACATTTGCAAATCAATCAATGTGATACACCACATTAACAAACTATAGAACAAAATCATATGATTATCTCAATAGATGCAGAGAAAGCATTTGATAAAATATAACACCCTTTCATGATGAAAACTCTAAGCAAATTGGGTATAGAAGGAACATTCCTTAACACAATCAAGGCAATATATGACAAACCCACGACCAGCATCCTATTGAATGGGAAAAAGTTGGAAGCATTTGTATTGAAATCTGCTACCAGACAAGGATGCCCACTCTCACTGCTGCTATTCAATATGGTCCTGGAAGTTTTAGCCAGAGACATTAGGCAAGAAAAAGAAATCAAAAAAATACCAATTGGGAAGGAGGAAATCAAATTATCCCTATTTGCAGATGACATGACTCTATATATAGGGGATCCAAAAGACTCCACCAAGAGACTATTGGAACTCATAGAAGAGTTGGTAAAGTAGCAGAATATAAAATCAATACACAAAAATAAATAGCCTTTGTATATACAGACAATGCCGAGGCCAAGACTGAGCTTAAGAGATCAATTCCATTCAAAATAGCTACAAAAAATCAAATACCTTGGAATAAATATAGCCAAGGAAATCAAAGATCTCTATAATGGGAATTATAAAACATTAAAGAAAGAAACACAAGAAGATACAAAAATGGAAAAATATTCTGTGTTCATAGATTAGAAGAATCAATATCATCAAAATGTCCATAATACCAAAAACAATTTACAGATTCATTGTGATACCAATCAAAATACCAAAGACACTCTTTTCATATCTAGAAAAAATGATACTGAAATTCATATGGAGGCACAGGAGACCTTAATAGCTAAAGCAATCTTGTACAAGAAAAACAAAGCCAGAGGCATCACAATTGCAGATTTCAAGATATACTACAAGGAAATTATTATCAAAACAGCCTGATACTGGTACAAAAATAGATGGATAGACCAAGGGAACAGAATAAAAATACAAGAATCAATCAAAACATCTACAACCAACTTGTATTTGACCAAGGAGCTAAACCCAATCCCTGGAGCAAGGACTGTCTCTTCAACAAATATGCTGAGAAAACTAGATTTCCACATGCAGAAGTATAAAGCAAGACACCTACCTTATACCTTACACAAAAATCCAGTCAAAATGGATTACAGATCTAAATCTATGACCTGGCACCATCAAATTATTAGAGAATGTTGGGGAAACCCTGCAAGACATTGGCATAGGCAGAGAGTTTTGGAAAAGACCTCAGACACACAAGCAACCAAAGCCAAAATTGACAAATGAGATTGCATCAGATTGAGAAGCTTCTGTACTGTAAAAGATACACTCAGGAACGTGAAGAGGCAACCAATAGAATGGGAGAAATTATTTGCAAACTATGCAACTGATAAAGGATTAATAACCAGGATATGCAAAGAGCTTGAGAAACTCTACAATAACAAAACAAACAACCCAGTTAAGAGATGGGCAAAGGACTTAAACAAATATTTTTGAAAAGAGGAAATGCAAATGGCCAACAGACACATATAAAAATGCTCATGATCACTAACCATCAGGGAAATGCAAATCAAAACCACAATGAGGTTTCACCTCACCCCAGTTAGAATGGCTTACATACAGAAATCAACAATCAAATGCTGGCAAGGATGTAAGGAAAAAGGTACCCTAATCCACTGTTGTTGGGAATGTAATCTGGTAAAGCCACAATGGTAGATAGTATGGAGATACTTTAAAAATCTGAATATAGTCCTACCGTATGACTCAGCCACCCCACTCCTGAGAATTTAGCCAAGGAAAATGAAATTAGTAAATAAAAGAGTTCTCTGTATCCTCATGTTTATTGTAGCTCAATTCACAATAGCTAAGGCATGGAATCAATGTAATGCCCATCAATCAAAACGGAATTAAAAAAATATAGGATATGTATACTTTTGAATAATACACACAGGTTAAAAAGAATGAAATCTGGTCACTTGCAACAAAATGGATGAATCTGGAAAACATCATACTTATTGAAATAAGCCTGTCCCAAAGGGACAAATACTACACATTCTCCCTGATCCATGAGTTTGTGGATTCAAAAGGCTTCCATAGTTAGGCAGCTCATGTCAAGAGCCTCATGTTGCCACTGATGTCATATATAAGAGTGCTAATTCTAAAATGAATAACTAGATTCACTGTGCATTTACTTCTCATGAGAACTTTTGTCCTTAATGAATTGTATTATGAGAACTAACTATAAAAGTTGTTCTCAGCTTGTGTGTGTATGTGCAAATTGTGGAAATATTCAGTTAGTATAAAGTTGGTCTTCTATGTACAAAGTTAATTGAAAATGAATCTTAATGGAGACTGGGACTGGGAAGGGGAGAGTGAGGGTACAAGGGGTGGGAGTGTGGGTGGAAGGGTGGGTATGGTGGGATGTTCCAAATGTTGTAGTTATGAAATTTGTATTTACTATTTAAAAGTTTTCTTTGTGGAAAAAAAAGCCAGACCAAAAGCAGGGTCTCAAACTCAGGAACTCCACTGTGAGACACTGGACATCTTATCTAGTATGCTAAATGTCCACTCTCCCAGTAATGTTTGTAAATAGTAATTCCTTGCTGCTGATGGGATTAATTGTACTCTGTATCTGGAAAACAATATGATAGAATGTATCAAAAGCCTCAAAATTTACCTTTAGGAATTTATCCTGAGAAAATAATGATGGCTACATAAAAACATAACAATAAGAGAAATCACAATAGCACTATCTCCTATTATTTGTCTGTTAACAATAACCTGTCTAAAGCATAAACTGCTTAAATAAATCATGGTCAGTCAATTGAAAAAAACATTTTTTTTGTGCATTGATGATGAACTTACTGAAAGAGAAATAAAAAAATATCATGCAAAATAGATCCAAAATATCAAATATTTAGGAATAAATTTAACCAAAGTGAAAGCTCTCTAAAATGAAAATATAAAACACCGATAAAGCAAAGAATCCAAAACACAAAAAATGGAAAGATATTTCTTGTTCATGGATTGGAAGAAACCATATTATTAAAATGTCTATACTACCTACACAAGTCTACAGATTCATTGCAACAAAATATGCTTGTTGAACTTTTTATTTAATGGGGAATTAAGCCTGACTATATTGTAAATTTAAAATGTCATCTGAGGGCCAACATTGTGGCCAGGGTTTATGCTGCTGCCTGTGACACAGGCATCTCATATAGGCAGTGTTTCGATTCCCTGCTGCTTTACTTCTGATCCACCTCCCTGTTAATGGCCTGGGGAGAGCAGTATAACATTATCCAGGTTTGTGTCCTTGCACCCATGTGAATTTTCTGGCTCCTGGATTACGCCTGGCCCAATCTAGGTGGTTGCAGCTATCTGGGAAATAAAGCAGCCGATGGAAGATCTGTATGTGTCTAACTCTGACTTTTAAATAAAAAATACATTTTTTTAAAAAAAAAAGTTCATCCCAAAAATAGAGAAGAAAGAAAGAGAGGAGGGAGGTAGGAAGGTAGGGAGGAATAGAAGATGGATGGATGGATGGATGGATGGGTGGGTGGATGGGTGGGTGGGTGCAAGGAAGGAAGGAAGGAAGGAAAGAATGAAGGAAAGAAAGAAGGAAGGAAGGGAGGGAGGGAAGGAGGGAGGGAGGGAGATGGAATAGAGGGAGGGGGATGGAAGGGAGGGAGGGGGATGGAAGGGAGGGAAGAAGGAAAATAAAGAGTGGGAGAGAAAGGGAGCCAGCTATGGGAACATCACTGCTCTCTCCATAGACAAGACAGGTTCATGGGACTGAAAGTGGATCCTTTGTACCCTATGGCCATGACAGCCTTGCACTCTGTGACTGTGGGAACTCTGTGACTGCACGATAGGGCATAGGTTGTAGCTGGGTCTCTGGGCAATCACTGTATCTGGTATCAGAGGCTCAGAACTCCCTTACTGCCTGGGATGGGTCATCACAGAAGGTTCCATGCTCACACTGAGGACTATACAGATCACTTGTGCAGTTCATGCACCTGCATGGGTGGGGGTGGGGTTCACACCCTCCTTAGGCTAACCCCTAGCATTGATCACCTTGGAAGTAAAGAGGGGAGGTTGTGTTTATGTCAACAGGCATGATCATATTTTCCCCCATGCTGAAAATAAAGGAAATCTACCACACCCAACTCGGGTGTCACCCTGAATTCTAACCCAACACTTGAGCACTGACTAGAGCTCCCTGGCCCCACCCAGCTCATGCTTCTGGATTTCCAGTGAAGAATCAGGCACTACACTAGCACACATGGTCATAGTTCAAAGACAATACACATCAGAGAACAAAACCAACATGTTTCCACAAATGCCCAAAAATAAACCCAAAAATTTAAGAAAGTAGACCATGGAAAACAATATGACTCCCCAGAAAGAACACAACACTTCAATATTAGAGTGTAAAGGTGAAAACATTGATGAAATGCATGAAAAAGAATTCAAAAGAATGATCACAAAATTAGTTAGAAACAGAAATTCATCTGTATCAAGAAAATTTTGCTGCAAGATTGTTTCTGAAGACAAACCAAACTGAAAAATTAGAAATGAGGAATTCAATGTCAAATAAAAAATACAATGGAAAGCCTCAAAGACTTCATGAGGCAGAAGAAAGAATAGCCAAGCTAGAAGACAGATCTTTAGAAATGTCTCAGTCAGAAAAAAAAAGAAAAAGAAAAACAGAAAATAGTGTTGGAGATTTAGGGGATACTGTCAAGCAACCAAGTTTGTGTGTCTTAGGAGTTCCTGCAGGTGTAGAAAGATAGAATGGGTTAGAGGACCCATTCAGTGAAATTACAGCAGAAATCTCCCCTAATTAGGAGAAAGGGACATCCAAATACAAAGAACGAATAGAGGCCGGTGGCGCGGCTCACTAGGCTAATCCTCCGCCTGCAGCGCTGGCTCTCCAGGTTCTAGTCCTTGTTGGGGCACCGGATTCTGTCCCAGTTGCTCCTCTTCTAGTCTAGCTCTCTGCTGTGGCCTGGGAGTGCAGTGGAGGATGGCCCAAGTGCTTGGGCCCTGCACCAGCATGGGAGACCAGCAGGAAGCACCTGGCTCCCGGCTTTGCGTTGCTGCAGCATCCCGGCCGCAGCGGCCATTTGGGGGGTGAACCAATGGAAGGAAGACCTTTTTCTCTGTCTCTCTCTCTCACTGTCTAACTCTGCCTGTCAAATAATAATAAAAAAAAAACGAATAGAACATGATCATGAAGGATCTTCACAATGACACATTATAGTCAAACTTACAAAAGTAAAACAAAAAGATAAGATTCTAAAATGTGCATGAGAGAAATGCCATATTACCTTCAGAGGATCCCAAATTAAACTAACAGCTGATTTCTCACCAGAAACCCTGGAAACTAGGATAGAATGGAGAGACATAGCCCCTGTCTAAAACAAAGAAACTGTCAACCCCTTTCATCTAAAATGAAGGTAAAATAAAGACCCTCCATAACAAACAGAGATTGAAATAATTTGATACCACTTATCCAGCCTTACAGATGATTTTTAGGGATGTGCTACACACAGAAACTCCAGAATTCAATCTGGGTACCTACAACCAACTAATCTTTGACAAAGGAGCTAAAATCATCCCTGGACAAAGGACATGAGTATTAAACAAGACCCTAACTTATACTTTACATAAAAATAAACTCAAAATGGATCAAGAATCTAACTCTATGACCTGATATCATCAAATAATGAGAGGAGAACACTGGGGAAACTCTGCAAGGCATTGTCAACATTAAAGACTTCTTGTAAAGGACCCCAGAAGCACAGGATATCAAAGCCAAAAAAAGAATACCGCAAGCTAAAAAGCTTCCATACTGCAAAGGAAACACTCAACAAAGAGGCAACTGACAGAATGAGAGAAAATATTTGCAAACTATGCAACTGATAAAAGGTTAATGTCCAGAATCTATAAAGAGCTCAAGAAACTCAAGAACAACAAAACAATCCAGTTAAAAGGTAGGCAAAGGACTTGAGCAGGAATTTTACAAAAATGGTAATTCAAATGGCCAACAGACACATGAAAAAATGCTCAGGATCACTAGTCATTAGGAAAATGCAAATCAAAACAACAATGAGGTTTTACCTCACCTCATGTAGAAGGGCTGTGATACAGAAATCAACAAACAATAAATGCTGGTGATGATGTGGGGAAAATGATTCCCTAATTCACTGTTGCTGGCAATGTAAACTAGTATAGCTATTGTGGAAAACAGTATGGAGCTACCTCAGAAATCTAAAACTTCATCTACCATATGCCCCAGCCATCCCACTCCTGGGCATTTCCCCCAAAAAATATAATTAGGATACAAAAGGGTGATCTGATCCCCATGTTTTACAGCTCAATTCACAATAGCTGAGATATGGAATCAAGCCAGATATCCATCAAGCAATTTTGGATAAAGAAAATGGTGTGCGTGTGTGTGTGTGTGCATACATATATATATGTGTGTGTATGTGTGTGTGTGTAATGTAATACTACTCTGCTGTCTGTTGCAATAAATAGATGCAACTGGAAATCATTACATTTAATGAAATAAGCCAGTCCCCCAAAAGACTAATATCATGCTTTCTCTGATCTGTAGTAGTGAGTAGAGTATAAAAAATGTAACACACATGAGAGAAACTTACATTTTGAGATACGACTCTTTTACAGCACATGTCTCTACTGTTGCGGAACAGTGTTTTCTTCTTATTATTTGTTGAATACTTTACTTAGTTGGGGGTTAAGCTCATGATTATAAAGCAAATCCAAAGTATGTCATTGTAAAGTTTACAAGAATGAATAAGGAAGGAAGGAGGGGAGGGTTGGGAGTGTGGGCAGGAGGGATAGTAAGGTCAGAATATCACTATGTGCCTTAATCTGTATATATGAAAAACATGACATTTGTTCCCCCTATACAAGTAAAAACCATACAAAAGGGCTCAAGTTTCTGCAACTAAATTGTTTTCTATTAACAAACTGAGCTTTTCATGATGGAAACTTGAATATTTCTGATTTATGTTGTCTTGCTTCTTTTGAACATAAATTACTCTTTTTAAAAAGAATATTATGGGACAAAAAAGAATATTATGGGGAAGCATTTGGACTATCATTTAGTCCAAATGAGACACCTGCATCCTATGTTGGAATGCTCGGATTGAAGTCCCAACACTGATTCCCATTTCCAGTTTCCTGCCAATGTAGATCCAGAGAGGCAGCAGGAAAGGATGCAATTGTTTGGGTCCCTCCCATCCATGTGGGAGGCATGGATTCAGTTCCCAGCTGCTAGCTTCCCCAGCCCCAACTATCACAGGCAATAAACTAGCAGATGGGATCAATCAATCTCTCTCCCTCTCCCTCCCTCCCTCTATCTCTCTCTTCCCCTCCCCTCCTTTCCTTCCTCCCTCCCCCCTCCCTTCCTTCCTCCCTCTCCCCATCTGCCTCTCAAATAAACAAAAGGTAAAATAAATGAATAAATGTTTATAAAAGATAAATACCCTGGCACATTTCCAATACAATCCCATCAAGGTGGCATGTACCAATGCCATCTCACTAGTCCAAGTGATCATCTTCAGTTCACAATTGATCACACTGATAGGTCTAAGAGTGAAAGGGATCACACAAACAAGGGTAGTGTCTGCTAATACTAACTGATAGAATCAAAAAGGGAGAGAACGATCCAACATGGGAAGTGGGAGACACAGCAGACCCCAGAATGGCAGATGTCCTAAATAGCACTCTGGCCTCAGAATCAGCCCTTAAGGCATTTGGATCTGGCTGAAGAGCCTATGAGAGTATTTTAGGCATGGAAAGCCATGACACTCTGGGAAAAAAAAAGAAGAAGAAGACCTAAATGAAAGATCTCTGCAAGTGAGATCCCAGTGGAAAGAACGGGGCCATCAAAGAAGGAGGTACCTTTCTCTGAAGGGAGGAGAGAACTTCCACTTTGACTATGACCCTGTTGGAATAAGATCGAAGTCGGCGAACTCAAAAGGCTTCCATAGCCTTGGCAACTCATGACTAGAGCCTAGGGAGATTACTGACACCATAAACAAGAGTGTCAAATTGTTAAATCAACAACAGGAGTCACAGTGTACTTACTTCTCATGTGGGATCTGTCCTCAATGTGTTGTCCAATGTGAAGTAATGCTATAACTAGTACTGAAACAGTATTTTTACACTTTGTGTTTCTGTGTGGGTGCAGACTGATGAAATCTTTACTTAATATATACTAAATCAATCCTCTGTATATAAAGATAATTGAAAATGAATCTTGATGTGAATGGAATGGGAAAGGGAGCAGGAGATGGGAGGAGTGTGAGTGGGAGGGAAATTATGGGGGGGGGGAGGAGCCATTGTAATCCATAAACTGTACTTTGGAAATTTATATTTACTAAATAAAAGTTAAAAAAAGATAAATACTACGGAATGAGTTGAAGTAGCACTATTCTTTGGAAATACACATAACGCACAACTGAAAGAAAAATTAATGTTTAATAGCCAAGTTAAACTATTATATGCCTTTCAGTCAACATTTATGAAAACTGGTTCACTGCACAACTGGTAATAATTCTGTGGAAGAATTAGTGACTCTATTTGATTTTCAAAACAGCCTTTGACCTGAATTCATTGTTTTAAACTACACAGTTAGAAAATGGGACATTATGAACAAAGACAGAATTAGAATTACGTTCTGAAGGAAAATAAATCACCAGAAAGGTGATTTTTCCCATGTGTATCAATTCTTCAAAACTTAAGATATTTATTTAACACTACACTCATTATTAGAATGTACTCCATCCATTTTTGGAAACATGCTGTCAAAGTTAAAACATAAAGGCATTCTTTATTCATTCCCATCATTTAAAATATAGAGACTGAATTTATTATTCATTATATGTATTCCTGTAATCACAAAGTTTTATATATGTACATAATCAGAAATATTTTCTTTGCTCTAATTAACCAATTATTTGGCCTCATGCCCACTGAATGATGACTGACAGAATAAAAGAAGTTTGAGCAACATGCTTTTAAGGCAGGCATTGTAGCCTCTGCCTGGAACACCTGCATCCCATTTCAAAGCACCTGGTTCTGGGTGCTAGTTGAACTTCTGATTCAGCTTCCCACTAATGCACATCCCAGGAGACAGCATGGGATGACTCATGTGGTTAGGTCCATGTCACTCATGTAGGAGGCTCAGAATGAGTTCTGAGACTCCTGGCTGCTGGCTGGCCTCCTCTGATTGTTGTAGGCATTTGAGGAGTGAAGCAGCACTCTATACCTTCCAAATAAATAAAAAACAATTTTAAGGAAATTTAGGATTTTACTTTTCAGTAATGGAAAATTAATGTTTGTACTGTTCTAATAAATTAGTCATCCATATGATCTTTTTACATAACATTCCTTAATTAAAAACTTTTAAAGTATATGGTCTTTATCAGAAATAGATGGTTATTAGCTATATAATGCACTAGTTATAGATAATAAATGTATTTCCATTTAACAAAAAAAGATTTTATAAAAGCACAAAAAAAGTTTAATTCTAGTTGGAGTATTTACATTTATGGAGTTTTTTCAGAAAAATGCTTTTTGTTTATATTTTATGAGAGTCTTATATTATTATACAAAGCATAGATTCAGTGAAGATAATATTCATGGACATCCATATACAAAATGTCACCCACACATTTTAAAACTCTATATATTTTAACTTCCACATGAGAGAAAATATGTGTAAAGTGTCTTTCTATCTGACTTAGTTCACTTGGAATAATGATCTCCAAATCCATCCATTTGGTGTCAGGAATTTTTTTTACATTTGAGTAAAATTCCATCATGCATACCTACCAAATTTTCCTTATCCAGTCATTGGTTGATAGAAATCTAGCTTGGTTCTACTGATTTGCTATAGGGGGGTTAAATTAACAAGTTAATCTAATCTGTGACTTTTCCAGTAACACAGTGAAGGAAATTTCAGTTTATTTACTTAACAACCACTAATATGTTTATCCTTTAATATAGGAAAATGGCGTACAAGGACAACCAATTATTTTCAAAAGGAGAAGAGTCTCAGTAAACAAATACGAGGAAAGAAATAATGAAGTGGGTTTTTCTAAATATACATTTTAAATCAAAACACTAAGAGAATTATGACAACCAAAAATATCACATCTCTGATAAATTGCTGTCAAGATTTTCATACTTAAAATTTTAAAAGTTTTGCATTTTTCCCAGTTTGGGTACAGCACAGTTATTCTTTCAGTTTAGTTGGTTTGTTTTACCACAAACCCTTTCTTCTTGAAATTTCTGAAGAAGATTTGTTAGTGGTTTTTTCTTGAATTTTATTTGACAGTCACAGAGGCAGAGAGAGTGAGAGAGAGAATCTTCCATCCCCCAGACAGGTGGGGGTGGGCTTGTCCAAAGCCAGGAGCCTAGAACTCAATCTGGATCTCCTCTGTGCTGGCAAGGATTGGTCCATTTGAGCCATCAGCTGCTGTCTCACACAGTGTGCAACAGAAAGAAGAATCCAGAATGGAACCAGAACTCAAATTCAGTCACATCAACACAGGATGCAGGCATACTAAGAGATGTCTTAGCCACTGCACCAAATGCTTACTCCTTACTATAGTTTTCAAGAAAATTGCAATTCACTGGTTGTAGTCAAGTGTCTTTGTCCTTATTTCTAAACACCAGGACTTAACTGGTTGCTTCTATCACTACAAACCTATCCAAAACCAGAGCAGTTTAAGGAACTGATCTTCTAATTGACTTCGTTTACTTCAAGGTCTGTCAAGTTATGCTCTTGCCACGGTTTAACTTCTTGTTATGCCATTGTTGACAAACCAAGCTTCTTTCCCAGGTTTTGTCATCTTTAGATTATTAACACTAAGCATTTAAACATTAAACATTTAAAGCACTGCAAGATCCTTCCATGCTAGCTCAGCACTCTTAAAAATTCCCTTGCCATTTCTGGCTTAGATTTTTTGGGCTCTTAAAATAATTAATACTGGGGGGCAGAGACAAGATGGCGGAATAGTGAGGGTGTGCACCAATAGTCCAGGAAAAGATAGTTTAATAAAAGTGGAGTTACTGTAGCCTCAGGAAAAGACTCAGGAAAAAACTGCAGAGGAAATTCTTCCGGATCTAGTGGATGTGACACAGAGGACCTACGGAGAGAGCAAGGTCGACCACTGCATGGAAGCCGAGCTGCAGGAGCCGAGCCGCAGAGTCTGCGTGCCAGCGCTGGAAGGGGAGGTGAGACAAAAACCTCAGTAACCTGAGACATTGGCGGGGAAAGGCAGAACAAAGCCTAAGGCCCCACTGGGGAAAGTTCATTAGGTTGACTAGAGGAGAGAAAAAAACGAATAAATAAGGGGAACTGGCACAGACACTAGCCTCTCTCTCCTCTCACCTTACAAAGCTGATCAAGACAAAGAGCAGGTGCCATTTTACGTATGCAAAGCAGCGCCGGCCATTAGCCAAGCAGAAAAACCTGACTCTGGTGGGGAGAAATAACAGGAGGTTATGATCTAGTCAAAGTGTGTGGAGCTAACGAACTGAGACTGTGAAAATCTGAGGGGGGGGGGCGAGAGAACTCACCGAGTACACAAACTTGGTAACCTGGGCAACTCAGTGAGGGACTGCAGAGAATTTGAGAACACACTGAGGGATGCATAAACTCTTTGTGTGGTCCCAGGGGTAGATTTCATACATTTCACAAAGGCCAGATTTCATACATCAACTACCCTCAATTCCACTCAGCTGTGCAGAATAACTTCCCAACTGAGTCCAAAAAAAAAAAAGAGAGAGAGAGAGAGAGAGAGCAAGTGAGCGAGCAAGCAATCTGGGTGAGTTACCTTTGGCACACCCTTAACCCTGAGGAACCAAACAGATCTCTCTGGCCACACCCATCACAGCCTCTAAGGATCCATCAAAAACAGACAGTCCACTTAATCTAGAGTCATAGTATTATGAGAAAAAGCACCACAATGAATGAACCAAAGAATATCTCCAATATGCCAAACAAATGCAGAAACCGAGGTAACAAGAACAAGGAAGACACTATGATATGCCCAAATGAAAAAGACACCACAATTCAAGATTATGAAGATGATGAGATAGAAGAAATGCAAGATTATTCTCAGAGGATCTCCAATTAGACTCACAGCAGACTTCTCACCAGAAACCCTACAAGCTAGGAGGGAATGGCGAAATATAGCCCAGGTACTAAGAGAGAAAAACTGCCAGCCCAGAATATTATATCCTGCAAAGCTCTCATTTGTGAATGAAGGTGAAATAAAGACCTTTCACAGAAAACAGAAATTGAAAGAATTTGTCGCCACTCGTCCAGTCCTGCAAAAGATGCTTAAAGATGTGTTACACACACACAGAAACACGGTCACCAATATGAAAGAAGGTAACGGAAGGAAACTTCACAGCAAAAGATCACAGGAAACTCAAACCAGAAATAGAAAATATCTTTGGCAAATGGCAGGGCAAAGTTACTCATTCTCAATAGTCACATTGAATGTTAATGGCTTGAACTGTCCAGTTAAAAGACACCGATTGGCTGATTGGGTTAAGGAACAAAACCCATCTATTTGCTGCTTACAGGAAACACATCTTTCTAACAAAGATGTATACAGAGTGGAAGTGAAAGGCTGGAAAAATATATACCATGCCAACAGAAATGTAAAAAGAGGAGGCGTAGCCATCTTAATATCGGACAACATAAACTTTACCACAAAAACTGTTAGGAGAGACAAAGAGGGGCACTATATAATGATTAAGGGATCCATTCAACAGGAAGATATAACGATTATCAATGTATATGCACCTAATTACAGGGCACCAGTTTATTTAAAAGACTTGTTAAGGGACTTAAAGGGAGACTTAGACCCCAATACAATAGTACTGGGGGACTTCAACACTCCACTCTCAGAGATAGACAGATCAACAGGACAGAAGATCAACAAGGAGACAGTAGAATTAGCCCAAATGGATCTAACAGATATATAAAGAACTTTCCATCCTATACATAAAGCATTTACATTCTTAGCAGAACATGGAAACTTCTCTAGGATTGACCACATACTAGGCCATAAAGCAAGTCTCAGCAAATTCAAAAAGAATTAGAATCATACCATGCATCTTCTAAGACCATAAAGGAATGAAGTTGGAAAGTAGCAACTCAGGAATCCCTAGAGCATATGCAAACACATGGAGACTGAACAACATGCTCCTGAATGAACAATGGGTCATAGAAGAAATTAAAAGAGAAATCAAAAATTTTCTGGAAGTAAATGAGGATAACAGCACAACATACCAAAACCTATGGGATACAGGAAAAGCAGTGTAAAGAGAAAAGTTTATATCAATGGGTGCGTACATCAAGAAATTGGAAAGGCACGAAATAGATGAGCTTTCAAGTCATCTCAAGGATCTAGAAAATCTGCAGCAAACCAGACCCAAATCTAATAGGAGAAGAGAAATAATTAAAATCAGAGAAGAAATCAACAGGATTGAATCCAAAAAAACATTACAAAAATCAGCCAAACGAGGAGCTGGTTTTTTGGAAAAATAAACAAAATTGACACCCCATTGGCCTAACTAACTAAAAAAAGAAAAGACCCAAATCAATAAAATCAGAGATGAAAAAGGAAACGTAACAACAGACACCACAGAAATAAAAAGAATCATCAGAAATTACTACAAGGGCTTGTATGCCAGCAAACAGGGAAATCTATCAGAAATGGATAGATTCCTGGACACATACAACCTACCTAAATTGAGCCAGGAAGACATAGAAAACCTAAACAGACCCTTAACTGAGACAGAAATTGAAATAGTAATAAGGCCCTCCCAACAAAGAAAAGCCAGGACTAGATGGATACACTGCTGAATTCTACCAGACATTTAAAGAAGAACTAACTCCAATTCTTCTCAAACTATTCAGAGCAATCGAAAAAGAGGGAATCCTCCCAAATTCTTTCTATGAAGCCAGCATCACCTTAATTCCTAAGCCAGAAAAAGATGCAGCACTGAAAGAGAATTACAGACCAATATCCCTGATGAACACAGATGCAAAAATCCTCAATAAAATTCTGGCCAATAGAATGCAACAACACATCAGAAAGATCATCCACCCAGACCAAGTGGGATTTGTCCCTGGTGTGCAGGGATGGTTCAACATTCGCAAAACAATCAACATGATACACCACATTAACAGACCGCAGAAGAAAAAACATGATGCTCTCAATAGATGCAGAGAAAGCATTTGATAAAACACCCTTTCATGATGAAAACTCTAAGCAAACTGGGTATGGAAGGAACATTCCTCAATACAATCAAAGCAATATATGAAAAACCCACGGCCAACATCCTATTGAATGGGGAAAGGTGGAAGCATTTCCGCTGAGATCTGGTACCAGATGGGGATGCCCACTCTCACCACTGCTATTCAATATAGTTCTGGAAGTTTTGGCCAGAGGTATTAGGCAAGAAAAAGAAATTAAAGGGATACAAATCGGGAAGGAAGAACTCAAACTATCCCTCTTTGCAGATGATATGATTCTGTATTTAGGGGACCCAAAGAACTCTACTAAGAGAGTATTGGAATTCATCGAAGAGTTTGGCAAAGTAGCAGGATATAAAATCAATGCACAAAAATCAACAGCCTTTGTATACACAGGCAATGCCACGGCTGAGGAAGAACTTCTAAGATCAATCCCATTCACAATAGCTACAAAAACAATCAAATACCTTGCAATAAACTTAACCAAGGACGTTAAAGATCTCCACGATGAAAACTACAAAACCTTAAAGAAAGAAATAGAAGAGGATACCAAAAAATGGAGAAATCTTCCATGCTCATGGATTGGAAGAATCAATATCATCAAAATGCCCATTCTCCCAAAGGTAAATTATACATTCAATGCAATACCAATCAAGATACCGAAGAAATTCTTCTCAGATCTGGAAAAAATGATGCTGAAATTCATATGGAGACACAGGAGACCTCGAATAGCTAAAGCAATCTTGTACAGCAAAAACAAAGCCGGAGACATCACAATACCAGATTTCAGGACATACTACAGGGCAGTTGTTATCAAAACAGCATGGTACTGGTACAGAAACAGATGGATAGACCAATGGAACAGAATAGAAACACCAGAAATCAATCCAAACATCTACAGCCAACTTATATTTGATCAAGGATCTAAAATCAATCCCTGGAATAAGGACAGTCTATTCAATAAATGATGCTGGGAAAATTGGATTTCCATGTTGCAGAATCATGAAGCAAGACCCCTACCTTTCACCTTACACAAAAATTCACTCAATATGTATTAAAGACTTAAATCTATGAGCCAACACCATCAAGTTATTAGAGAACATTGGAGAAACCCTGCAAGATATAGGTACTGGCAAAGACTTCTTGGAAAAGACCCCAGAAACACAGGCAGTCAAAGCCAAAATTAACATTTGGGATTGCATCAAATTGGGAAGTTTCTGTACTTCAAAAAAAAAAAAAAAAACAGCCAGGAAAGGGAAGAGGCAACTGACAGAATGGGAAAAAATATTCGCAAACTATACTACAGATAAAGGGTTGATAACCAAAATCTACATAGAAATCAAGAAACTCCATTACATGCAAACAAACAACCCACTTAAGAGATGGGTCAAGGACCTCAATAGACATTTTTCAAAAGAGGAAATCCAAATGGCCAACAGACACATGAAAAAATGTTCAAGATCACTAGCCATCAGGGAAATGCAAATCAAAACCACAATGAGGTTTCACCTCACCCTGGTTTGAATGGCTCACATTCAGAAATCTACCAACAATAGATGCTGGAGAGGATGTTGGGAGAAAGGGACACTAACCCACTGTTGGTGGGAATGTAAACTAGTTAAGCCACTATGGAAGTCAGTCTGGAGATTCCTCAGAAACCTGAACATAACCCTACCATACAACCCAGCAATCCCACTCCTTGGAATTTACCCAAAGGAAATTAATTTGGCTAATAAAAAAGCCATCTGCACATTAATGTTTATTGCAGCTCAATTCACAATAGCTAAGATCTGGAATCAACCTAAATGCCCATCAACAGTAGACTGGATAAAGAAATTATGGGACATGTACTCTATAGAATACTATACAGCAGTCAAAAACAATGAAATCCGGTCATTTGCAACAAGATGGAACAATCTGGAAAACATCATGCTGAGTGAATTAAGCCAGTCCCAAAGAGACAAATATCATTTGTTTTCCCTGATGGGTGACAACTAACTGAGCACCAAAGGGGAAACCTGTTGAAGTGAAATGGACACTATGAGAAACAGTAACTTGATCAGCTCTTGTCCTGACTGTTGATGTACAATGTAATACTTTATCCATTTTAGTATTTTTTGTTCTATTACTGGTGGTTGAACTCTGTAATTAACACACAATTATCTTAGGTGTTTAAATTTTAACTGAAAAGTAATCCCTGTTAAATATAAGAGTGGGAAAAAAAGAGGGAGGAGACGTAAAATTCGGGACATGCTCAATCGGACTTGCCCTAAATGGTGGATTTAGAATCGTGCCAGGGGATTCCAATCAATCCCATCAAGGTGGCATGTACCAATGCCATCTCACTAGTCCAAGTGATCAACTTCAGTTCACAATTGATCACACTGATAGGTCTAAGCGTCAAAGGGATCACACAAACAAGGGTAGTGTCTGCTAATACTAACTGATAGAATCAAAAAGGGAGAGAACGATCCAACATGGGAAGTGGGATACACAGCAGACCCATAGAATAGCAGATGTCCTAAACAGGACTCTGGCCTCAGAATTAGCTCTTAAGGCATTCGGATCTGGCTCAAGAGCCCATGAGAGTATTGTAGGCATGGAAAGACACTCTGGAAAAAAAAAAAGAAGAAGAAGACCTAAATGAAAGATCTCTGCGAGTGAGATCCCAGTGGAAGTATTGGGGCCATCAAAGAAGGAGGTACCTTTCTCTGAAGGGAAGAGAGAACTTCCACTTTGACTATGACCCTGTTGGAATAATATTGAAGTTGGAGAACCTTAAAGGCTTCCATAGCCTTGGCAACTCATGACTAGAGCCTAGGGAGATTACTGACACCATAAACAAGAGTGTCAAATTGTTAAATCAACAACAGGAATCACTGTGTACTTTCGTCTCATGTGGGATCTGTCCTTAATGTGTTGTCCAATGTGAAGTAATGCTATAACTAGTACTGAAACAGTATTTTTACATTTTGTGTTTCTGTGTGGGTGCAAACTGATGAAATCCTTTCTTAGTATATACTGAATCGATCTTCTGTATATAAAGATAATAGAAAATGAAAAAAAAAACTTGGTTATAAATTGGACATTGCATAGAAAATTAATCAATTTTTTTAAAAAATATCATGTAGGATCTCTGTCCTTAATGTGCTGTACATTGTGATTTAATGCTATAACTAGTACTCCAACAGTATTTTTCACTTTGTGTTACTATGTGGGGGCAAACTGTTGAAATCTTTACTTAATATATACTAAACTGATCTTCTGTATATAACGAGAATTGAAAAGAATCTTGATGTGAATGGAAGGGGAGAGGGAGTGGGAAAGGGGAGGGTTGCGGGTGGGAGGGAAGTTATCTGGGGGGAAGCCATTGTAATCCATAAGCTGTACTTTGGAAATTTATATTAAATAAAAGTTAAAAAAAAGCAATTAGAAAGAAAAAAATAATTAATACTTGCTGCTCATTCCAGAAACTCAGGAGAAGTATCCAAAGTCCTAATTTTTTTCTGTTTAGAAGCTCCCAGAGCTGGTGTTTTTGATAATCTTTGTTTCTAAATATTTGCCTCTTGCTTGTTCCTTTCTCTCTAACCACACATTCTTCAGTCCCCATTCATCCTCATTCCTGCTTTCATCAGGACCTTGTATTAACAGACCCTGGGTTTTATAAGCTTTGGGCAATGAAAACCAGGTTGTTTCTTGATCTTCCACTAAAGAAACTTAAGATTCGCTTCCCAGTAGTGTCCATTTTGCTTCAAATGGTAGAATTATGCTTGAACAATATTTTATCTTGTGCATGTGTGTGTGTGTATATATATTTTTTTCTTTATACATTCATCTGAAAATTGGTACCTAGGTTGTTTCCAAATTTTGTCCACTGTGAGCAGTGCTGCTATAAACATGGTGGTACAGGTATCTCTTTGAAATATTATTTTCAGGTCTTATGGGTATATACCCAATAGTGAGATTGCTGGATCACATGGGAAGTCTATTTCTAGTTTTTAAAGAAACTAACCATAACCATGGTGTCCATAGCTAACCATAATCCTGGTGTTCATAACCAGAGAACACTATCTTGAGTGAAATAAGCCAGACTCAGAAATAGAAATACTGTATGTTCTCTCTTGCGTGTAGGAGCTAAAATTTAAAAAAACAACCAAACAAAAAAAAAAAAGAAATGTCTGTGTGCATCAGTATTGATGCAATATAGTTTTATAAAACTTTGTTTTATAAGTTTGTCAAACCAAGGGTTAAGAATGTTATACTATTATAATTTTAATGATCTATAATTAAAATTTACTATATATGGGTTTAATGGTCATTTTCTATTCAATTATTGTTTATAGCTGTTGTCTATATTCCCACTAAAGTCTTTTTGCTTTCTACTTGAATTATTAATATTATTATTCTTACTTGAATTATTTTCACTGTATGTAAACTTTAAAAATGTTATCTGAAAAACTAAAAATAGAGATAGAGAATGGAAGGGAAAGGGGGAGGGAGGGATGGAGGAAGGGAATATCATTATGTCCTTTAAATTGTATCTACAAATCACAACAAATCCATTAAAAACCAATTAAAATTTATACATTTTTAAAAATTAAAAATTAGAATAAAAGATTATTCTTTCTTGATGTTGTTGAATCAATCAATGTTGTGGAGGGCTAGCTTTATGTTTTTTGTTTTTGTGTTTTTGGTTTTTTCTCCTGTTCAGTTGCCTCATAATGTAGGATTCTCAAAGTTACCATAGCAAAGCACCCCAAGCCAGATGGTTTAACACACCAAAAAGCTATTTTAGAGTTTTGGAGTCTAGAAGTATGAGATCAAGCCACAGGCTGGGTCCTGCTCCCCCAACTCCCCCAAGAAGCTTCGATTGGAGAATTCTGCCTTTTCTCTTACAGTTTCTCAAAGTTCCAGGCAGTTTTGGATTATAGATGTATCACCCCAACCTCTGCGCCACCCCCACCCCTCTGTACATGGTGT
The DNA here is from genome assembly GCF_033115175.1 of Lepus europaeus. Classification (NCBI taxonomy): domain Eukaryota; kingdom Metazoa; phylum Chordata; class Mammalia; order Lagomorpha; family Leporidae; genus Lepus; species Lepus europaeus. The sequence continues at coordinate 36,248,826 of NC_084832.1, read as the reverse complement.
TTTCCCTGTGTATCTGCATTCTTCTGGAATCTTTTATCTGTTTTCTTCCTTCTTACAATGAAATCAAACTGTATTAAGGGTCTAAAATATCCTAGTATGACATATACATAACTACTTAATCTGCAATGACCTTTTTTCCAAATAAGGTCATATTCCTGGGTACTGGGGCTTAGAACTTCAACATATCTATTTGAAGCAATACAATTCAACTATAATACTCACCTTTATCTGTTAATATTTTCAAAAAAATCTTTATGCCAGATTTAGTGCAGTTTTAGGAGAAGGCAAATGTGTTATATGACCCATGAGTTCTAATATAACCTGCTGAATGGTTTCATTGAATAAAAGCAGTGCTTTCTTTAACTAAAATATGTCAACTAAAACTATACAGTTTTTACCGAATTCCAAGTTTCTGCTCCTCCCTCTTCTATTTTTAAAATCAACCTTCAACATATAGTTATTTCTAATTGTTATGGCGAATTAATTCCATTTAATTGATATTGATTTATGTTCATATAAGCCTGAAATATCAATTAACATTGCATGTAAGGTATTTTTAAAATTTCTATTACAATGTGTTTCACAATATTCTTTCCAAGAAATGTTTGAGGTATCCACAATGTAGGATAGAGTCCCAATATTCAAAGACAGGCCTTTTTCATAATAATGTGATAAAATTTTGACTCAGCAAATTACTGATTTAAATGTCATTCTTATTATATGCCTCTCTTTTTGTCTAGTTATGAGGACTATTCCTTAAATGATATAAAATTATGAAAAAGGCAATAGCACTAAAGTTCTCACATTAACAAGCAGATTTAATACCACTGATAGGTAATGGAAGAAGTATTTAAGGACATCTTCAGCATAAATGCTGCTAATGATGGTCCTCCTCAGTGGCTTATTCTAAACTATATCATCACATTAACCCAATGCATTCTGTTACATGAACACTAATTATTATTATTAAGAGACAAGTATTTCAAAATAAGATCCTACCACACTCATTAATGAACCTCTTAGCTAGACTGGCAATTAACTAGATTAACTCAAGGAGGCAGGGCTGTAGTTGATCAACAAACTTAGAGCTGACTCATCTCCTGCTAATTAGCTGACACTTGGGAAGTTACTTTATATCTGTTATGAAGATTCAATATTTGCACAAGTTAACGTACATTAAACTGGCTAGCACCTTGCCTACACAAAGTGGATGCTCATTAGCTCATTTATTACAGCATTAAGCCAGTGTGCCAGCCATTGTTCAAAGTGCAATCTTAAAGATTGTACATATATTTACTGCTTTAACTTCTTTTTATACCACATTTACATTCATAATAGTAACCAAATTGAATTCACTACCATGTGTCCCATTTTGAGTAATATATAAGTAAGCATTTTAGATACATGTAAATGAATTAATACTAAGTGGATGCTTTAGTCCAACTACATTTGGAAATATTTTTAGAAAAGTATTTCATATATACAGTTGTCACTCTTATTTTTAAGGACGTCGGTAAAAGTTGTAGTTCTTTAGTATATTTTATAAATTAATGACTGCTCTAAATACTTAGCATTAATCAGAATTATCTGGAGGGACTGTTAAAACACAAGGCCTATCCTGAGTTTCTGATCCAGTAGGTATGAAATAGGGCACCAGATTTTTTATTTTTAGTAAGTTTTCATAACCCATTCCCAAGTAAAGCAGGTCTAGTACTCGCAGTTTGAAAATAATTGGTATAGGACAATGACTGGTAAGAGTCTGGAAATTCTTCTTTAACTTCCTTACTCAAATCTGTCTCATTTATCTTCTAAACTTATGCCTACAAAGAAACAATAGGTGATTCTTGCCTAGATGCCCTCTAATTTCTTTTGAAATATTGAAACTAAGCTAGAATAGACATGGAGGACATCCTGAAACTCAGATGACAACTTTCAGTTCCAATGTAGAGAAATTCTTGATACAGACTCACTTATGAATAGCCACATGGCAAGATGGCAAGAATTTGGACATCTGGGAAAGCAAGAAGCTCTTCTCAGTCAAGAAGAAACAACCTTATTTTTGTTTTGCACAGAGAATACACCCATTCAGAATCACCCTACAACATGAGAATATTTTATTTTTAACTAATGATGGCATGTACAATTGGATCATCACAGGTTAATCATCTAAATTAAATCCACTCATGTTTCATTCTGCATTGACTTTTAAAATTTATTCTCAATAGCATGTGGATTAGTTTCCTAAAGAACACGGTTTACTTTTCAAAATGTAAACTGTAATTCATTCGCTATGTTACAAAAGCATGATTTCATCAGAGTCGAATTTCAAGGAATCTGGCTCCATTTTGGTAGTATGGAGTTATGAGGCGGGAGGCGGGATTTGTATTTAGCACAAAGTCAAGTCAAGCATTTAGGGCAGTGACATCACTGCTGAGCTGATCAGCATCTTCAGCCGTACACATGAACTTAAATCTCCTATCCTGAAAAATGGATATACTTATCTGTAAGGCTGGAACAACATAAAAATTCACGATACCCTAAAGTGCAATTGATAGCCTCATTTTGTTACAGGATGTCTTTCCCTTTAACAGCAGGGTTGGAAAGATAGTTGAATATTTCTCTTTCTCTCTTTACTAAACATGAATCCAGGTAAAAGTTTAGTCTTCCTCCAAGGCTCTCTCTACCTTCTCAAGGGATCTCCCATCCTTGCCTCCTCCCAAGGTAGTGCCTGGGCACAGGGAAAAGCTAATGTTCCTATTGCATCAAATTATCAGAGATTCAAATACTGTCCACTGAATAAGAATCTTGCCCCGTTTTCCTCTGGGTACTTGTTCATTTCTTATCATGCCAGGGTCTTTTGGATATAAATTGTGGAGTGATACCGTACACCTGGCACCTGTTTATTTCATCTAATGCCAGTGTTTGACAGATACAAATTGTGGAGTGATTCCTTACCCTGGACAAAGCATGCCAGTTACCTCCAATCATAGCAGCTGTTACTCACTACTGACCAGTCTTGCCCTTCTGCTGGTCAGCACTGCTGATTTCCTTCCATATGGCTGCATCTTTGCTATGTGGGCTCACTGATCTGTGACTAATACAAACTTGTAGATGCCAACACCCTATTCTGTGAGTTAAGATTTTCTCAGTGCTACTATCTGAACCTTACTCCTGTTTAAACCTGCCAGCACATGGCTTCGTTCATCTGCAGTGGCTCTATGGATGGTGGGGTGGGGCTCTCTTGAGTTTTTTCTTCTCACTACTCACACCCAGTGTAAAAGCCCAAAGAATAAGAGAAGGGGGATCTGAGCACAGAAGGCTGACGCTTTCCTGAGATACTAGGAAGAAAATAATCCTCCTTTTTTTTCCTAAGACCATGCCCTTTTGGCATTTCTCCAGACTTGCATCCAGTTACAAAGGTTCCATATCTGTAACCTGGGTGCCCACTGAGGTCTTAATTCCTATGAGTTAAAGGCTCAACTAGGCTCAGCAAGTACCAAGTCTTGTCTTGGAATGTGAAAAGAGAAGCTTTCAAATTTTAAGACAGTTGTTCTTCTAACTAAGAAGGCTTTCAGAACTACTGCCTATCTAAACACAAGGTCCTATTTTAACAGTCAAATGTTGAAAATCAATCTTTATTTTTGTCTTCCTAATTATTGTAATTCATGTCCTTCTGAGATAATGGATAGTTATGGATGAAAGGAAAAAAGAACAAATTCAAACAAGTATGTGCAGAAAAGTGCATGTGTGCACACATGCAAACATACGCGCGCATGCATGCACACACACACACACACACCCCACTAAACTCAAAGTGTTTTAGGGAATCTTATTTAAATAATCAGTGAGGATTAGAGGAACACTCTGGGTAGGATCACCATTATTTTAAGCCTGCTTTTAGGCCTTTAGAGTTAGCAGATTAATTTTATTAGTTTACCCAGCAACACCCATAACTAATGGATTAATTCCCACAATTTAAATCCATAAAAGGCTAGTTTTAAAACCATAAAGCTAATATCGCCAGTATAATTCCAAATGTAGTATCTATACTCTTTGTCATCCAACAGCTGCAGTCTTATGAGGCAGGGTACACAGAGACAGAAACTGTGCAAATAAATTAAGCTGATTTTTATCAGAATCTGATATTTGTAACTTTGAAGTGAAAGTGCCTGAACACATATAATGTGTACACAACATGTAATAAGCAATTAAATTTAAGTAATTTGAGTAATAGAAATAAATATAGCCATGTGTAACTTTATGATGAGAATATGTGCAAAGAAAGTGTCATCAGGTGAGTGTTATGGTTGAGCATCAGAGAGTGTACTTACACAAATCTAGATTGCCTGACCCAGATGCTCCATATGGCCACTCAAGGCAACAAGAAATGCAGTGAACATGAGATGTATGAGGCTGCTGCTGGGCTAACAAGGTTTACTGTTTTAAAGCCAACTCTATTTTTCGATATTAGGATTATACTCTAACATGACAATAAAAACATACTAAGCATAAATATAAGCCAATAATTTCATTTATCACCATTGTCAATCATTATGTTCTGTACATAATTGTATGTGCTATACTTTTATAAGACTAGCAATGTAGTAGGATGAAGCCTACAAGGTCACTAGGTTAAATAATTTTTCAGCTCCAGTTACAATCTTGTTTTACTACCATTACCTATGCAAGTAATTCATTGTTGACCAAAAGCTCATGAGCCAGCACATGACTGTACACAAGTATATCTGTAAATGATACTGTCTATGGATCACAGAGCTTAATCAGGTCTCAGGCCTTTTATGTTTCATCAATACAAATTGTAATTATATCAGGAAATCTGAAAGGAATCATCAGAAATTACTACACAGAGCTGTACACCAACTAACTAGGAAACCTATAAGAAACAGGTAGATCCTGGAAACATACCTCTACCAAAATTAAGTCATGAATATATAGAAAACCTAAACAGGCCAATAATCTAGATGGAGATTGAATCAGTAGTAGAGACCCTTCCCACAAAGAAAAGCCCAGGACTGGACAGGTTCACTGCTGAATTCTACCAGACATTTAAAGAAGTAATTCCAAATCTTCTCAAGCTATTCAAGACAATTGAAAATGAGGGAATCCTCCCAATCTCCTTCTATGAAGCCTGCATCACCTTAATACCTAAAACTGAAAAAGATGTGACAGAGAAAGAGAACTATAGGCTAATATCCCTTATGAAGATATAAAAATCCTCGACAAACTATTAGCAAATAGAATCCAACAACACATCAGAAAGATGATTCTCTGGAACCAAGTGGGATTTATCCCCAATATGCAGGGATGGTTCAACATTTGCAAACCAATCAATGTGGTACATCACATTAATAAACCAAAGAACAAAAACCATATTTTTTATCTTAGTAGATGCAGAGAAAGCATTTGATAAAATTCAACATCCTTTCATAATAAAAACCTTAAGCAAAATGGATATAGAAGGAACATTCTTCAACACAATCAAGGCAATATATGATAATCCAACCTATGGACAACACCCTATTGAATGGAGAAAAGCTGGAAGTATACCCTCTATGATCCAGAACCAGACAAGGATGCCCTCTCTCACCATTATTATTCAATATATTCCTGGAAGTTTTAGCCATAGCTATTAGGCAAGAAAAAGAAATCAAAAGGATACAAGCTGGAAAACTGACAAACTATCCTTACTTGCAGATGACATGATCCTGTATATAGGGGATCCAAAAAATGACACGGAGAGACTAGTGGAACTCATAAAAGATTTTAGTGGAATGGCAGGATATAAAAATAAACATAGAAAAATCAACAGCCTTTGTATAGACAGACAATGGCATGGCTGAGAAAGAACTTTTAAGATCAGTCCAATTCATAATAACTCCAAAAAGAATCAAATACCTTGGAATAAATTTAACCAAGGTTGTCAAATATCTCTATGATGAAAAATACAAAATACGAAAGAAACAAATTGAAGAAGACATTAAAAATGGGAAAATCTTCCATGTTCATGGATTAAAAGAATCAACATCAAAATATCTGTACTACCAAAAGCAATCTAAAGATTCGATGCAATTCCAGTCAGAATACCAATGATATTTTTTTCAGATCTAGAGAAAACTATGCTGAAATTCATATGGAAATATGAGACCCCAAATAGCTAAAACAACCTTATACAACAAAAACAAAGCCAGAGGTATCACAATACTTGATTTCAATACATATTACAGGGCAGTTATAATCAAAATGGACTGGTACTTCCACAAAAACAGACTTTCAGACCAACGGAACAGAATTGGAATTCCAGAAATCAATCCTCGCAGCTAAAGCCAATTTATCTTTGATAAAGGAGCTAAAACCAGTCTGTGGAGCAGAGACAGTCTCTTTAACAAATGTCACAGGAGAAACTGGATCTCCACATGCAGAATCATGAAACTCGATCCATACCTTACAACTTACACAAAAATCCACTCAAAATGGATTAAAAATCTAAATCTTTGACCCAGGACCATCAAATCATGGAACATGAGGACACTCAAAAAGACATTGGCATATGCAAAGAATTCTTGGCAAAAACTCCAGAAACACATGCAAAGCCCAAATTGACAAATTGGATTAAATCAAGCTCAGAAGCTTCTGCACTGCAAATGAAACACTCAGCAAATTGAAGAGACAACCAACAGAATCTGAGAAAATATTTGCAAACTACACAGCTGATGAAAGGATAGCATCCAGAATATATAAAGAGCTCAAGAAATTCAACGACAACAACAACCAAACAATCCAGTGAAGAAATGGGCAACGGACTTAAACTGGCATTTTTCAAGAGAGGAAATTCAAATGACCGACAGATACTTGAAAAAATGTTCAGGAAAACTAACCGTCAGGGAAATGCAAATCATTTCCACAATGTGGTAGCATCTCACTCCAGTTAGAATGGCTCTCATACAGAAATCAACAAATGACAAATGCTGGCAAGGATGTGGGGGAAAAGGTACCCTGACCCACTGCTTGTGGTAATGTAAATTGGTGCAACCACTATGAAAGACAGTATAGAAATACCTCAGAAGTCTAAATACATACCTGCCTTATGATCCAGTCATCCAACTCCTCGGAATTTACCCAAACCAAAAGAAATCGGATACAGAAGAATTATCTGTTCTCCTATATTCAAAATTTGAGGGAAAATTAATATAATATATAAATAGGATTTATATGAAGGGTATAAATATTGCTACAAAATTGATAGAGAATATATAAAAATAGATTCAACAAAATTCCAATCAAAAATCTCAAGATATTTTTTATATAAAATTTGTAAGTTGACTAAATTTATATGTCCAAAATAATTTTGAAAAGAAGAAAAAACTAAGAGGACTTGCACTACATGATTTCAGGCTATAATACTGCAATGATAAAGACATTATTCATGTAAAATATGGACAAGTAGAAACTAGGTTTAGCTCTACCCACTAGCTGTTGTAGGCATTTGGAAAATAAACCAGAGTGAGAAACCTCTCTTTCCATGTCTCTCTGCTTCTCCGATAATTTTAAGAAACAGGATCTGCTAGACTCAAGAGTTCATCTGCTTCTCACTAATCTCCCTTTCCCCAGATGATGCCCCACATCCTCACTGGTTGTTCATGAAGAAAATTAATGTCTCACTCCAGCTCAATTGTTAGTTCTATCTCAGGGAAAAAAAAGTAGCAACCTGATAGCAGCCAAACAGCAACCAGATTCTGAGCTAATAGTCCTGGATAATGAGAAAGACCAAAAGGAATGATCAAAAGCACAATAAAAGGTGAACAGGAAGGCATAGACTGTAGACTAAATGGGAGGCTACAGATCATGCTGGCTTTGCGAGATAGCTTTTATATTTTTACTGTCATGTATTCATACATGATTCACAGTTCATTATTTTCATGTGATAGAAGCAGTATTATACTTACTGAGAAAAATTCATGAAACACTAAAAACTCAGTGAAGAAAAAAGCCATAAGTATTGTATGGTCCCCTTATTCTAAGCAGGGATGTTTTTCTTTTCTCAATGACTCTCAAACCTTCCTGGTATAATAGAACAACATAGCATATGGACCTGGATGCTTGATTTAGAAAAAATAAAATGCAGTGAATATGACTGTACATTAAATATGATTCTATGCCTGTTAATGAAACTTATTTTAATTATTCTGCTTTAGGTCAACATATCTCCAATGAAATTTATTTTCCTTCTACCTATGAAAAATAACAATGGATGAGCTGTGACATTATAACCCAGAGTGTAGGATTTAAGCAAGAAGGGGACAGGAATCCCAGGTAGAGAATTTGATAGTTTACTAGCTTGAGTTGGTTTTTCAGAGGATTATCCAAGGAGAGCTTGTTTTACAACACTGTTTTCAGAGGCAATGAGACCACCAACAGGTTTAAGTCACCACCTACAATGCTGGTATCCCATATGTGCACCTGTTTGGGTTCCAGCTGCCCAACTTCAGATCTAGCTCCCTACTAAAGCACCTGGAAAAACAGAAGATGGTCTGACTGCTTGGTTTACAGCACCTAGGTAGAAAACTGGGATGGATTTCCAGTTTCCTGGCTTCAGCCTGGTCCAGCACTGGCTGTTAGAGTCATTTAGGGAGTGAACCAACAGATGGACGATCTCTCATACTCTCTCCCCTTCTCTTTCTGTAACTCTGCCTTTCAAGTAAATAAACTTAAAAAAAAAAAAAAAACCTGTCTGGCAAACTGCTTCTCAGGGAGGCTGTTTCTTTAGGGAACTCTATTTTCCCACTGTCTTCTTTAGTTGTCCCAAGTAAATAAAGCTTCCTCTGAGCAACTCCCATTTGAGGCTCATTATGCGGTGACACTCCAAGTAGATAGAACCCTGCGTCTACTAACATCAAAGGAAACTACAAGGTACATACAGTGCAACAAGCACAATGGTGTGTGGCCAAACCTTTGGTGAATCCTGTTCCCCCATTATATTAAATGTGTATAATAATCAAGATGGCTTTCCTTATAAGTAGATATTTACCCAAGGGATGAGTCCAGAGGCTCTAAAAACACATTATTGCCACCACATTTTGCTTTCCTGCTAATAGAACATCATCCTTAGATGTCTATGCAAGGCCATTAGGTGTAGATTACTTGTTGCTATAATGAGTAATTCTAGAGCTATCTTATTATCTTTGTACAGTATATACTTATTATGACAATTTTCTGACAGGTGGAAGTACGTTGTCTAAAAACCAGGACAGATTGATTTTTCTAATTGGTACCAAGAGGACATTTGATTTAGTAAGCAATGGCTTGGATTTGATACTTTTGGAAGCTCATTAAAATGCAAAGCAAAAATACTCATCATCACTGTTCATCAGGTAAATACAAATTAAAACCACAGTAAGTTATTGCCTTGTAATTATGAAAACAGCTACTATCCAAAAGGTCAAAGATAATAAGTTTTGGGGAGGGTGTGGAGAAACTGCATGAAAGTTTCCCAGAAAACCAAAAAACAGAATTAAAATATGATCCAGAAATACAAATTTTGATATAAAATCAAAGGAATTGAAATCAGAATCCTGAAGAGATGACTACACTCCTGTGTTTATTACAGAATATTCAGAATAGCTAAGATATGAAGGCATGCTAGGGGTCTAACATCATATGAATGAATAAAGAAAACATGGTGTCTGTATACACAGAAGAATATCATTAAGCCTTAAAAATAGGGGAATTTCTGTCATTTGTGGCTGTGAAGGCTAAGTGAAGTAACCAGACACATAAAAACAAATACTGCGTGATCTCCTGTGCAGAACACAAAATAGTTCATCTCATAAAAGTTGGTAGTAGAATGACATTTACAAGAGGCTGTAGGAGAGAGGTGGATAGGGAAAAGGGGTTTGTTGATTAAAAGGTATAAATTTTCTATCAGAAGGAATAAGCTTTAGAGATCTATTACACAGAATAGTGACTATAAGAAATAACAATGCATTATCAATACCAAAACTGCTGAAACAATACATTTAAGATGGGAGGTTTCATCAGCCTGATTCAATCATTTGCATTGTAAATGCTTCAGATCACATTGTACCCCATAATATATACATAACTACTATTTGCCCATTAAAATAATTTTGAAAAACACAAAATATTGAGAGGAGACTTCCATAATGACAGTCTGAAGAGCCCCATGGCCCCATCCCTAAACAAACATGATTGGTTAAAACTGTAAAAACAAATTAACTGAATAAAAATAAAATGCATAAACTTGCCAAAAATTGTTCTGAGGGCATTTGGCAAATGAAGAAACAGTTATTAAAGAAAATCTACTAAACTTGGTAAGAATAGAGAGGATGTGGCAGTTGGGCCATGATCTCATCCCTACTTCACACTAGATTAATCTGAGCATAACTCAGGTCCTGGCAGGTGCAGCAAGAACACAGGGCTCTCGCTCTCCTGGCCTGCTTCCAGGATAGCATTGCCATCTCTCCTTGGGAAGGACAGCCTACTAGCTGCCTTCTTGCCTCCTAGATCCATATTGCAGAAGCTCCATCTTAGCTAAAATGTTTATGAAGTCTGGGTCTTTATTCTTACACTCAGCTCCATTTCAGAAGTACTACCCAAACAGACAGGTTAAGAATACTGGACCCCAGTCACCCTCTGTCCCACCTGCTCAGAGAGCAGAAGCTTCATCCTGGGAGAGCCACGCTGAGAAGAACTGAGGATGCTTTCCTAGCACCCACTCAGAATAAAGACGTCATCATGTCACTCCAAGAGAAGTGGGCCTCTGCCCCGCCACTATCTAAAGAGCACTTTTACAGAAAGTTTTTTCCAAAGAGATAAGCAGGCTGTAGGAGCAGAGTGCTCCACAGAGCTCCCCAAGGGAATTATTTTATTTGGAACAGAATGTGCAGAAAACCCAAGCCAGAGGATACTTCCAGGAACAATGGTGATTTGGATAGTGAGCAGTTATCAGGGGCTCAGCCGCTCCATGGAAGCAGTGAGCCGGGTTTTAGAAGAGCTCACCATTTAACAGAGAGAATCATGAGGAAACAGCTAAGAAGACTCCTTTTGGGGTCATAACAAGTCTCAAATGGTAGCCTCACAGGCTTTCTCCGGGGGAGAGGGGAGGGAAACTACCCAAACTTAATTAGATCAGACTACGGAGCTGCATATGTCCTAAGGCCTTGTCAACAATGATAGAGTGATCAGTACAGGCATCAATAAACACTAACAGTTGGATACATTAACAACAGAGGTAGACAATTTAACAGAAATTACAGGGCAAATGAACTATAAAAAAGTCCTTGTAAAATTGCCATTCCTTGGTGACTTAACGTGGCCAAATCTGTGACCAGTGAGGAGAGAGATGAAGATTGTACACAGAAATAGGGAAAAATACGTCACTGAAGCAGTCTAACCAAATTATTAGACAGGTAAACAAGAAAACAGTAAGAACTAAAATATGAGGGTAGGTAGATGCTGAGATTATGATCCCATAGCTACAATATGTTATCTGAAATAACCTGTTGTTAACAAAAACAATTAAAAGGCATTAAAAGATATAGAAAGTGTGGCCCATCCACAAGAAAAAAGAGCCAGCAACAGAAAGTCAGGCATTTGTCCCAGTGGTTAAGACATGCACATCCCAAATCCCAGTGTCTGCATCAGAGACTCACATTGGGCTCCTAACTCTAGCTTCCTGCTAAGGCAGACCCTGGGAGGCACTGATGGTGGTTTGAGTAATTGGGTTCTTGCCACCCACAAGGTGGGAGATCTGGATTTTATTCCCAGTTCCTGTTTAGGTTTTGCCCAGGTCTGGCTGTCACTGTTATTTTTGAGCAGTGAATCTCTTTCTCGCATTCTCCCTCTTCCTCTTAAGTAATTTTTGAAACAACAACAATAGCAAGAAAATTTCTGAGAGAAGGTCCAGATGTTAGATTTAGCAAAGAATTCAAATCAGATACATGTGTATATGAGATATGTATTTATGAAGACAATGATTCTTAAAGAAGTAATGTGATGACAATGTCAAATCTTATACAGGAAAACAAGAAAGAATAATTATAAAAAAGATTCAAATAGAATTTCATAAGTTTAGAAGTATATGAAACAATGGAAAATTTCATTAGAGGAAATCAAAAATAGATCTAAGCTGGAAGAAGAGAAAAAGGTCAATGAATTATAAGATATATTGGTAGAGATTGTGCAATCTGAAGAAAAAAGCAAAAAATAAAATGAGGAAAAACAAGCAACAATCCAGAAAAGTGTGGAACATCATCATAGAGATGAATATATGCCAAAAGGAAGTACTCAAAGGATAAGAGAAAAAGAAAACAAAAATAGTGATAGAATAATGGCTAAGAACTTCCCCAATTTTATGAAAAGGATATCAATAAGTTTCGACAACTCCATATAGGATAAATGCAATGTATTCACACCAAGCACATCATAGTAAAAATGTTAACAGTCAAAGAGAATAGAAATCTTGAAAACAGGCAAGAGTAAAACAATTCATCATGCACAAGTGAATCCCAATCAAAGTAACAGCCAATGTCTTAGAAACATTGGGCAGCAGAAGACTATGAGATGATATATTTAACAATCTGAAAGCAAAAAAAAAGTGATTTCAATTAATTTCTGAAAATAAGGTCAAATAAAGACATTTTCATGTAAGTAAACATATATATATGTTTATATATATATAAATATATATTATATAAATATATATTATATAAATATATATATTATATATATAATATATATATTTATATATTTGCCACCAGACCTGCCTTACAAGAAATACTGGAGAACTGCTTCAAACTGAAAGTTAGTGAGGCCAGATTCACTATTCAAACGCACATACAAAAACAAAGAATGTGAGATGGGCATTTGGTTCATGGGCTATGTCACTGCTTAGGACATCTATACCCTATATTGGTGTCCCTGGGTTCAAGTTCCAGCTGGCTTCTGATTCAGTTTCCTGATAATGCACTCTGGTAGGCAGCAGGTAACAGCTCAAGTAGTTGTGATATAGGCAAAGAGAATAAGGAGAGATCTGAGGGTGGTGTGTTATCCACCCTACCCTACAACTCCACCTCCTCCACCCCAGCCATATCCATTCTGTGCTGTGGCCGAGATAACCCCAAATCAACATAGCTGCAGAACCGCTATTCAGAATCAGCACTGGCTGCAAATGGCCAATGTAGCTGCTGATTATTCCCCAAGGTAACCTACAGCTAATTATAACAACATTCTCATATAATTACCAGGGCTAATGCTCCTACTCTCATGATGCTTCTGGGAATTAGGGAAAAAGCCATTGTAATCCATAAGCTGTACTTTGGAAATTTAAATTTATAAAATAAAAAAGAGAGAATTACTAATAAGGCAAGAAAATGGGCAGTATTCAAATTCCCAGAACTCCCCCCATTATTGGAAAAATGCATCCCAGACATCATCTTCTATGCATGTTCTATTTTCTGGTTTTTCAAGATCACATAGGAGGGATAACTCTGAACCTCATCAGGCCTAAGCTACTCTTGAGCATTCTCATACTCCCTTTCAAGTGCATACTTTTGCTTTACCACTAACAAAACTTATTCTACTGCAAAGTTTTACTTATGTTTAATCCTCAAATTCTTTCTGTGTCAGAGAAAAAAAAAATGGCCCCAGTCACTTGATAATAGTTGGATCCCCTGCTACACCATGTGAAAGAACCAATGGAGTTTGGAGCTCTTGGTTTTGGCCAAAAATCTGTTGTTGTGGGCATTTGGCGAGTGAACCAACAGAGGGGACAATCTCTCTCTCTGCCCTTCAAGTAAATTAAAAATTTTAAAAAACAAGATAAAATACAAAGAAGCGATTGTAGAAGATAGTATTGTTGAAGTTATAACAAATAAAAACATATTTGGAAATAACTCAGAGAGGAGAGTGAAAGTTAAGCTGTATGGAAATAAGATGTCACTTGAATCTACAAGCGCAAAAGAGAACTGGGAAAGGTAAATGAGGCATGTAGTATTATTTGATAAGATGTGTCTGTTTACAAAGCCATTTGAACCCAAAAGAAAAACACATAATGTCAAAAATGTTTGGGGCACTATTTTTGGTTCTGTGGGTAGAATGCTCATTAAGGCTAAATCTCATCTCGCATCTGTATAGTTACCTATTAACATAGGCTTGCTGTAAAGAGGTATGTGCAGTGCACATAGCAGGAAGCTATATAGCTGGAGATACTTTTTTTATACTTGTTCCTTTTCTGGAAAAGTCATGAGATAATAATTACTTTTATTTTCAGCTACTCAATTTAGTGGTGAATAAAAAGAATGAATTTTCTAGGTCATGAGTTTGTTTAATAACAAAGCATTTTCTAATATTGTATGTATATTCCAAAAGAGCTCTCATCAATACAACTGTCTCTTCTGTTTACTCTCTATGAAAACAGCAGAGATATTCCATGTTGGTTGAGTATGTGCCATTGTTCGGAGCTTTCACTAACTGGGTCAATTAACTTTACTCTTTTTCCAGTCTCATGCCATATTCTTATTCCCCAAGCATGATCTCACAGTGAAACATTAAATGAGCTCAGAACCACCAGTACAAAGACAAGACCAAAACCTTGATAATGACCCAGCACAGTCAACTTTAATTAGAAGAAACAGGGACAAGAAAAAAGAGTAGAGCATTCCTGTTAGACTGTATGTGTTACCAGTGCTATGATGAGATAAGAGGTTAGTTTGACACATTCAATTCACCTAGTTGAAACTGATTCAAGTTGACTCAGCGCTCTATGAAATGGCAAACAATGCTGTGATGCCTTGTACTAGATACTGCGCTAATTGTTAGATGCATATTGGTAAAGATATTGTGTTCTTACTTTTACTATTTTACAGTTTGAAAAGTTGTGAGAGATATTTAAGAGCTCTAACAGAAAATAAGAAAGAAATGCCACCATCTACAGTAACATGAATGACCCTGCAGAAAGAAGATGAGGAGGAAGTGAAGGAAGAGGAGGAATTAAAAGGGGAGAGGAGAAAGAAAATGGCAACTTGGTGCAGTGTTGGATGTATTGATTGGCTTGATTGTGATACTCATTTTACATATATACATATATGAAATCAAGCTGTATGCCTTAAGTATACATAATTTTTGTGAATTACATCTTGATAAAGCTGTTAAAGAATAACTCATACAATCATTTCTCTAGTCAAAATTTGTTACACACAAAATATCACAGAAAATGTTGGAAAAATATTTTTCTGAAAGTGGAAGTGATGGAGTAGCATTTCAGGGAATACATAGAAGAAATGACAGCTTATTTTTTTTTTTTTATTTTTGACAGGCAGAGTGGACAGTGAGAGAGAGAGAGACAAAGAGAAAGGTCTTCCTTTGCCGTTGGTTCACTCTCCAATGGCTGCCGCAGCAGGCGCGCTGCGGCCGGCGCACCGCGCTGATCCGATGGCAGGAGCCAGGTGCTTCTCCTGGTCTCCCATGGGGTGCAGGGCCCAAGCACTTGGGCCATCCTCCACTGCAATCCCTGGCCACAGCAGAGAGCTGGCCTGGAAGAGGGGCAACCGGGACAGAATCCGGTGCCCCAACCGGGACTAGAACCTGGTGTGCCAGCGCCGCAAGGCGGAGGATTAGCCTAGTGAGCCGCGGTGCTGGCATGAAATGATAGCTTATTAAATAGATTCCAGGCCTTCTCAAAATAAGAGTTCATATCAACTTATTTTTATTCATTTTTAAAAATATTTACTTATTTAAAGTACAGAGTTACACAGAGAGAGGGAGATAGACGGACGGACAGACAGATAGAATGATCTTCCATCCACTGTTTTACTCCCCAAATGGCTTCAATGGCCAGGGCTGGCTCAGTCCAAAGCAAGGAGCCTGGAATACAATTTGGGTCTCTCATACTGCTGCAGGCTCAAGCACTCAGACCATCTTCTGCTGCTTTCCCAGACACATTATTAGGTAGCTGCGTTGAAAGTAGAGAAGCCAGGTCTGGAACTGGTGCTCGTGTGGATGCCAGCATTGCAGACAGTAGCCTAACTGGCTGTGCCACAACCCCTTCAACTTACTTTTAGAACTGAAATACTAAACCTACTGAGGAGTGTTTCCCAGTTTAGACGCCCCCTTGAGAACACGTTGTGCTGTGAGATCAATGATGATAATAGCTGTTATGATTGGGCATTGTTACCCTGTTAGGTCTTCTCTGAGTGCTATACTTGTGTGAGCTCCTCAAACCTTTGTGACCTCAGAGAGAGTGAGTGTTATTTTCCCAGAAAGAAGCTGAAGCACAGAAGACAGGGCCCCCAGGACACTCATGCCCCCAGGACACTGATGCTGATCCTCTCTTTGGGTCTTTAATCCCATCCTGAACCACAGATACTGAAAATATAATATTTGAATGATGTTACTTTCAATTTGTAAAATGTCTAGAATAAGGTCCATCTCTCATGAGATCTAACATGAATACAGACTTGCCTATGAACACAAAGAATTACTAATGCTCAGGTAGGAGGCAGGTATTTGCCCACAAAGGAAAGCCACGGTCTTCATTTGTCCCTTCAGTGAGCGTGCCGAGTTATGAAGGCCAAATCTTACAGGAGAGAGCAATCGTCCTGTGTTTTTCTCATGACAATTCCATTATAGAATATCAGCAGGGAGTTAAAAATTTTAATTAATGATTTTATCATGTTAACTACCTGAATTTTTGCCTTTTTGTGCAGACTGAATTGCTCAAGTTATCAAATATAAATACATTGTTTCCAAAGTAATCACATAAAAATGTGTAGAAATTATCCTGAGTCATTTGAGTCTATAATTAAATAGCATCACATGACTCTGTAAAACTTTTGTATTTTTAACAATGCTATTCAGATGCCAGCTTACCCATCCTTTTCAAGTCATTTCTTGGATGATGAATATAATGTTAAGAAAGTAATCTAAATCATCTTATTGTAAATTGCACAGTGCTTTCCAGCTTTGCAAAGACCTCTCTTGCTGTCAATTTATATCATAGCACAAATGAAGTGGAAAAAATTAGTCATTTTCCCTATTAATGTTTAAAAATCTATATGCCATTTTATATATAATTATTCTATATGTACAACATATATATGATGTGAATGCAATTTTAAAAATAGTAATTGTTGAGCCGGCTCTGTGGCTCAACAGGCTAATCCTCTGCCTTGCGGCGCTGGCACACCGGGTTCTAGTCCCGGTTGGGGTGCTGCATTCTATCCCGGTTGCCCCTCTTCCAGGCCAGCTCTCTGCTATGGCCAGGGAAGGCAGTGGAGGATGGCCCAAGTGCTTGGGCCCTACACCCCATGGGAGACCAGGAGAAGCACCTGGCTCCTGGCTTCGGATCAGCGCGATGCGCCAGCCTCAGCGGCCATTGGAGGGTGAAACAACAGCAAAAAGGAAGACCTTTCTCTCTGTCTCTCTCTCTCTCACTATCCATTCTGCCTGTCAAAAAGTTTTTTTAAATAAATTAATTAAAAAAATAGTAATTGTATGTGTGTAAACATAAATACCAGAAAAACAAATCAAATTCAGATGTTATCATACATCTGTCCCTGGTAATTTAAAGTTTATTTCATATCTCTTGATCAGATAAACATGGCAGAAATTAGAAATGGGCATACATAGGGTGGATTGCTTTATTAAATATAAAAACTAAAGCCTTATTCATATAATTCGTGGCAGGAATATAACAAGGGTTTTCCTTTTTTTTAAGCTGTGTTCACTGCATTGACTATGCAGAGCTTAAAGACAGAGATGAGCCTTGGATTTGGTATTTTTAGCAATCTCATCTGGCAAGCTTGGAAGATATCAGTGGGGCTACTTAAGATTCCAGGTGGAGAGATCTGTTAATTATCTAGTCTACCCTTTCACAGATATTCCAGCTCCCTGCTGTTACTCTGCAAGGTATTGCTGAATGGAAGCATGCAATGATGCTTAAAATCATTCCAATTCTGAGTGGAAGGTAACTTAAAGTTCACCCAACCCAATCTTAAGTGATTTTCTGATCTTTCTTCAAATTCAGCCTTACCCCCTAGGCAGCACCCTCTGCACATCAATTTCTCAGGCAGTTGTATGTGCCAATCACATGAAGCTGGCTTAATTCAATTATAGAGTCATATTTCTTAAAGAAAGCGATAGATTTCAATATACTCTCCAATTTCCCCAGCCATTCATTTCTTTGCCTACCTTACTCATCTATTTTTGGATTGGCATAAGACTGTAATGATTCATTTCTAATTTATATGCTTATTTATTCCCTAAGACATGGAAGAGAGTCAAGCTAAGGCTGCAGAATTACAGTTCCTTAGTTATAAACATCAGGTGTTATACAAGATACCCTGTCTACAGAAAAAAAAAGTAAATGTTTATGAGGAAATTTAATTGGTGGTTGTGATGGGTATGTAAACAGACAGTTCACGTAAGTCTTCAAAATTGCATTTGCAACTAATTATTATTGCTATTACTGATGTATTTTAGGGCAAAAGCAACCCTAAGTGATTTAGTCTATCATTGAATTGCACAATATAACTTCATTCTGTCTCAAAAATTTTTTTCCTGTAATTCAGAGTCTAGGAAACTTTAAGCAGTTATGTATTGATTCTCTTTTTCCCCTCAAGTAATCAATTCAGCTCCTATGGCCTTCATTTCCCAAAAGAATATAGCATCCATAAAACCATGATTTCTGTGAGTTTAAAATTCTGTATGAGGCAAAATGCTATCAGATATTCTTCAGGTCCCTCTGCACCATTGCCACTTTGATAATAGAAGCACTAATGATAATTGACTCTAGTGGGGAAAAAAAGAACATAAAAATAAAATTTAAAAGTCATCTTTTTGATAACTAGATCCCCAAGTGGTGAAATCCACTGGATTCCATTTTTGTTTTCTGTGTGGGATAACAAGCGTTACTTCTTTTGATTCTGATATTCCATGTTAGGGGAGCCTTTGTCCTTGACCACAGGGAGCCAAAATTTGACCACTGAAAGCCTTGCAGACTATCCAGTCTCAAGCAGATGAGGAAATTACAGGGTACTGGATGTTGATGTTGCATTAATAACTACTAAGAGGCACGGACACAGAGCAATGAACAAAATAAAAAAAAAATCCCCCTATTCACTCATGAGTTTATATCCTATGGGAAAGAAATAGACAATGAGCAAACAAATTAAACATTATAACCAACATTATATCAGATTGTGATGAGTACTATGAAGAAAAGTTAGTTGGGATAAGAAGTCATAGCCCTTGAAGGAAGAGGTGGGCTCTAGGAAGGGCACTACAGGAAGGGAGCTCCAATGAAATAATATTTGAGGGTGACTTGTACTATTACCAAACTAGGAGGCAAACCTTGCCATTGGACCCATTTCAACCAGAACTTACATCACTTAAATATAGAGACACATTAAATTTCTTTGAGCCCCCTTCCTCTCATCATAGGATCTTGCAACCATTTGGGTCCCAAAACATTTTCTCTGCTTTGAAAGTTATCCCACTGATATCTGGGTATAATTACTAACATCTTCTTCTAGCCTGTTGCTAACCTCATGAGGCATCAGTATCAATTCTATTATTTAAGTATAGTTTCCTAATTCTTCTAACTTAGTTCAACCTCCTGAGAAATTAAATATAGAAAACTCTACAGATAAGTGGGAATTCGGAATGGAATGAAATGAATTTTATATTGTCTTCAAAATCAGATATACAAAAGTCTGCAATTATCAATCAGTTAAATTGATTTATCAGCTCCAGTAGAGGAACAAATCTGTAGTAGTTGCAAGAGTCATGATTCTATGGAAACCTCCAGAAAACTACTGCAGATGCAAGTTTGTAATGCCTACTTCGTAATAGCTTCAGACTAACCTACATTTTATTCAAGCAGAAAATACTTCCTGTGTGCTCATTATGTGCCAGACCCTAGGGATATAATACAGAAGGGATCCTTTGCCCTCAACGAGGTATGCTGGTACATTTCAGATGGTATGTATTCTCTGTGTGAACTGATCCTTAGGAGGTAGACATCACAGTTACCCAGCATTGTATGAAGTAATAAGAGATAGTTCGGGTGGAAGAGCCTAGTGAAAGGGAACCTATGCATCAATATTCCACCATCAATAAGAGTAGCTTCCTAAGGTTAGCAAATACAAACCAAGTGAAACAAAATGTTGTATTGGAGAGAGGGATACAGTTGTTAGGAACTGAGTCCTTTGAGTAAAGTTCTTGAGCAAAAGCCACAGAGACAGACAGATACACATACATTATTCCCTCTGGGAGTTTGCAGTACCTTTTCTACTCTTGGATGTCTCTATCAGATACTGTTCCAAAATGAGCAGGTGTTGTTGGGTCATAAATCTATGAAATGGGCTGTTAGGAGACTTTGCTCTTGAAAATGAAGAAATGTATGGGAGCAGATGGAAAACAGACATACTATAATTTTGACATATTCAAATCACCAAGTTTCAGCTGTGGTTGTGAATTACTGGTCTGAATAAGTCCTTATTTTATGTGGGAAAGGAAAAATTCTCACATTATCTATATTTGTTCTTTGTTTGCATGGGCTCTTACATTTCTCAGATTGCCCTAGTTTGAACATTTAGGACTGGCCCTAGTTTCCTGTTGTTTTTGGAGCTTCCCTGGCTTGAGAGAAAAACATTTTATTGTACATATTTTCCATCTCATTTGTCCTTTTGCCCTCTGCTTCACTGTTTTGTTGAGGCTACCCGCATTTTTTTAAAAGTGGCTTCCTAACTTGACACTTCTTGAGTGCAGATGTGTCAAGTTGCTGTCTGATCTTTCCACAGTTATGTGACTTTCCTGTGCAGTTCTGATGGGAAATCTGACACGTACTGTGATCAGGCTGTAATTCTGACAAGGGAAATCTAGCTGAAATGACCAACGTCTCCACACAAATAACCTAGAATTTCTCTTCTCTTTTCTTTCCATAAAACAAATGGTTATGCCAACTTAAAGTGTAGAGCCAAGAAGAGAATGACACATTATTCTGTCAGCTAAAACAATGGAAGCTTGTAATTTTTTGCACAGGATTATGAGGCTTTGGGCACATATACAGGTTACTTCCTATTGTATAACACTTATCTGCACTTTTTAAAAATACTTTATATATATATATATATGTGTGTGTGTGTGTGTGTGTGTGTGTGTGTGTGTGTATAAAGAGTTACCATTATCAGGGAGCTGGATTGGAAGTGGAGTAGATGGGACATGAACTCATGGCCACATGGGATGCTAGTGTTGCAGGTGATGGCTCTACGCACTACATGTCAAGGCTGGCCCTCACTTATATTTTCTTAAAAGAATATCATACTCCTTTGTAATCTTCTAATTCAGCAATATAAAATGTATAGTATTCTTATACAATCAGAAAATTGAAAGACTGAGACTAAAAGATACTGCTGCTGAGCTTTAAAATTAAATGTATCAAAAGAAAAGCAAGCAAAATGAGGGAAAAATAATCAATAAGATTAAAGAACAGAATGGACAATATGCACAGTCATCAGTTCCATGATTTTACAGTCTGGTCAAAAATCTCTTTTATCCCCAACAGCCATTTTAATATAAACATATGGATAATTGGAGATTATTTACTATAGCACTTTCAGTAACAGCATTTATCTGAACATTTGCTTCTACATAACATTTATCAAACAAAACGATATTGTAACAAAACAAAACTAAAACAGATGCCTTTTATCCTTCATGCAGCATAGCCTTCTGTTCATATTCAAGATCACCTTGGAAAACTTGTTAGATTATACTTAACGGATCTTTGTGAAGAATGACAGAGTTCAAATGTGTCAGCTCTTTCATATTTATCCGTTGAAAGAAGAGTTGATTCAAGCCTAGTCACTTGGCAGCTACAGAGCCTTCTGCTTATACATTATTCAGTTTATTAAGGGCTTTGCAATCCTTTTACCATAAAGATAAGTTGCCTATTTTTCCACATTTAGATTAGAAGCCAGCAATGTGAATTTTGAGCTTATATTTACTATTATAAAATCTACCATAATGTTTTTTCCTAAAAGAATATATTTGTTTATTGTTTTTAAACAAAAAATGTAAACTATTCTTATGGAAGGAATTATTAGACAAAACAATGTACTAAATAATGTGTAAGATAAGGTAGGATAAAAACAAATATTGCAATAAGAAAGACAAGATCATATAAACAGACTCTCAAAATAGCCTTATTAGCAAAGGCTTTATTTAAAGTTAGAAATGATTATAACAGTTCATACTAACAGAATGGCAGCATATAAATATGGCAGGATATAAAGAGAGAAACACTTAGTCGTCCATATTTTGCTATAAATATAACCTGAGTTCATTGCTTATTTACATTACCATAACCTTATTCTTACCTGTAATATTCTATGTCTAACCCACAAGGATAGAATGAAAAGTTTATGTACTGAAAAAAAAAAAACAGTCAGGAAAGTGAATAGGCAACAAAGAGAATGGGAAAAAAAATATTTGCAAATCATGTAACCAATAAAGGATTAATAACCAGAATCTACAAAGAGATCAAGAAACTCCACATCAACAAAAAAGAGATGGGCCAAGGACCTCAATAGACATTTTTCAAAAGAGGAAATCCAAATGGCCAACAGACACATAAAAAATGTTCAGGATCACTAGCCATCAGAGAAATGCAAATCAAAACCACAATGAGGTTTCACCTCACCCTGGTTAGAATGGCTCACATTAGGAAATCTACCAACAACAGATGCTGGCGAGGATGTGGGGAAAAAGGGACACTAACCCACTGTTGGTGGGAATGCAAACTGGTTAAGCCACTATGGAAGTCAGTCTGGAGATTCCTCAAAAACCTGAATATAACCCTACCATACAACCCAGCCATCCCACTCCTTGGAATTTACCCAAAGGAAATTAATTTGGCAAATAAAAAAGCCATCTGCACATTAATGTTTATTGCAGCTCAATTAACAATAGCTAAGATCTGGAATCAACCTAAATGCCCATCAACAGTAGACTGGATAAAGAAATTATGGGATATGTACTCTATAGAATATTATATAGCAGTAAAAAAAACAATAAAATCTGGTCATTTGCAACAAAATGGAGGAATCTGGAAATCATCATGCTGAGTGAATTAAGCCAGTCTCAGAAGGACAAATATCATATATTCTCCCTGATCTGTGACTACTAACTGAGCACATAAATGGAAACCTGTTGAAGTGAAATGGACACTATTAGAAATTGTGTCTTGATTAGCCCTTGTCCTGACTGTCAAGGAACAACTTACTATTTTATTCCTTTTAGTGTTTTTTTTTTTTGTTCTACTTAATATCATTGGTTGAACTCTTTAATTAACACACAATTATTTTTAGGCATTTAAAATTAACTGAAAAGTGATCCCTGTTAAATATAAGAGTGGGAATAAGAGAGGGAGGAGATGTACAGTTCGGCACATGCTCACTTGGACTTACCCCTAATGGTAGAGCTAGAAATGTGCCAGGGGATTCCATTCAACCCCATCAAGGAAGCATGTACCAATGCCATCTTACTTGTTAAAGTGATCAGTTTAAGTTCATAACTGATCAAAAAAGACAGGATTAAGTGTCAAATGGATTACATAAATAAGACCAGTGTCTGCAAATAATAATTGATAGAATTAAAAAGGAGAGAATGATCCTCCATGGGAAGCAGGATACACAGCAGATTCATAGAATGGCAAATGCCCTAAATAGCACTCTGGCCTCAGAATCAGCCCTTAAGACATTCGGATCTGGCTGAAGAGCCCATGAGAGTATTTCAGGCATGGAAAGCCAAGACATTCTGGCAAAAAATAATGACCTAAATGAAAGATCTCTGAGTTTGCTGCCAGCGGGAAGAATGGGCCATCAAAGAAGGAGGAACTTTTCTCCAGAGGAGAGAACTTCCACTTTGACTATGACCTTGTCTAAACAAGATCAGAGTTGGTGAACTCAAGAGGCTTTCATAGCCTTGGCAGCTCATGACAAGAGCCTCAGGTGATTACTGACATCATAAATAAGAGTGTGCATTGTTAAATCAACAACGGGAGTCACTGTGCACTTACTCCCCATGTAGGACCACTGTCCTTAATGTGTTGTACTATGCAAATTAATGATAAAACTACTACCCAAACAGTACTCTACACTTTGTATGTCTTTTTGGGTGCAGTCTGTTGAAATCTTTACTTAGTACATACTAAATTGATCTTCTGTATATAAAGATAATTGAAAATGAATCGTGATGAAGAATGGGATGGGAGAGGGAGTAGGAGATGGGATGGTTGCGGGTGGGAGGGAGGTTATGGGTGGGGAACCCGCTATAATTCCAAAGTTGTACTTTGGAAATTTATATTTATTAAACAAAAGTTTAAAAGGCCACACAGTGGATATTAAAATTTTATAATTTTGCCAAGTATCATAAATAGGTGAGTACTTTTAAACTCTTTTTTGTGGTATTACAAAATCAAATATCATGAAACCAGAAACTACTAGTAGCTTCCATTTCTGAAGTCAAAATGTTATGTGTATATGATGCCCAGGCAGGAATTCAGCCTTACTAAGTTAACATGGTAGAGGTAATGCTTTGTAGAGTTGATTCATATACAGCTTCTTCAAATAAAGATTCACAACAATGCACAGAGTTCTTTAGTTTGTCTGCAAGAAGTCAACATGAATTGAGCTGGGAAAGACTAAACTTGCACTCTGGAATCCAGATCTCTACACATATCAGTATACATCAACAGAAGTTCATGTGAGTGCAGCAAACTATAAGCAATCTAAAGTAATATTCAGCCACTAACCACCACTCCCCACGCTACTCACTGCAGAATTAGTAGTTAGTGGAGTATCTGTGGAAGGTCTACACTTCCTTATATGTCCATCTTTCAAACTTTATGTTCTTCCCTTTTTCACATGCCCTTGTTCCATTCTAACTTTACTGAAACAATTGTACACATATTCCTATTCCCTTGCCACAAAATTGATAAAATTTCAAGTCTATCTGGAATTACTTAAAGTTCATATTTCAAAGAGTAACACCCTCATTAAGGCTATAGCTATGGAGATTGCTTCCTTCTCTATTTTAGACAAATGCTATCACCATTTTTTTCAATTTTAAAATGACTTGTCTTCCCAGTGGCCCTGCCCTGAAACTTTCTCAATTTCTAAGAATTTTGTTCAACATTACATAGCTTATAACTTGGTGATGTATGAAGTGGTTTTTATGTTTATTTATTTGAGGACATAGACTCAGAAAGAGACTGAGAGACAGAGAGAGAGAGACAGAGAGAGAGAGAGAGAGAGATCTCATCTTATGTTTCACTCTCCAAATGCCTTCAACAGCTAGCTCTGGTCCAGGCCAAAGCTGGAAGCTGAGAACTCAATCTAGGCCTCCCACATGAGTAGCAGGGATTCAAGCACTTCAGCCATCTCTTGCTATCCCCTAGAATGCATGTGATGAGGAAGGTAGAATTGCAGGTGGAGTCAGGTCTTGACCCAGACATTTCAATATGGGATGTTTCTCTCCAGCAGTACCTTAATGACTGCACCCCTGTGTGTGTGTGCATGCGTGCATGCATGTGTAATTCTTCCCTGTTGAGATTGCAAGAAATTCTTTCCACATTAGGTTTTTTCTTTAGAGGATGTCCCTTTGGGCAGGAAATGATGCCTAGATGCTTTGAATTGCTGTAGCCTGAAGCTGTGTTATTTTACTCTTCTTGCCTTCTGTCATATAGGAGACATTTGTCTAATTAAAAAGTCTGAATTCCAGCAGTTGTTAAAATATTTTTGTTGAGCTATGGTTAAAAGAAGTTTATAATAATGATAATTATCCCGGCTAGATTATTAGAAACTAGTTTCATAAACAGAAAAGTAGGGAAAAAACAGAAGAAATACTCCTCTAATATTTGTGTGGTCTCATAGTACTTCAAAACATTTAAAAAAAGTTAAGAACAATGTTGGAGAAATTGTTCTTTTTTAACCTTCATTTTATGAGCTGTAACTATTGCCAACATTATAGGTATCTCTCTAATAAAAAGTACCTGAAATATAATGCAAGCCAAATGAAAGGCCTGTATCTATTTTGCAAAAATCAGTTATTAACAGTGGTTTTCTGTAGCTTTAGCTTTAGCCAAGAAAACAACATTCTCTTTTGTAGCTTTTTTTTCTACTTGAGGTTCTATTTTGTTTTGTTTCCATGTTGTTCTTGATTAAATTGCATCTATTTTTCTCCTTGCCTATCTTTCCTCTGTATATGCTCTACTGACAAACTATTTGTCATTGTTTCTGAAGACTACAGAAAGGTGCCTGCATTTTAAAGCTAAAGCAGTGTTTCAGAAAGCCCAGCGGAAGACTCCTCTCTCCAGATTTGCAGGTACAATCCATTATTTAGAATTGTTCTTTGTCCTTCCAGAACATTGGTCTTTATGTACTGTGACCAATGCACACAAGCCAAACTCATTATGTTTTCCCATTTTCTACTCAAACCTGAAAACCAAGAGAAAACTGTTTCCATACTTTACATAATGCTGGGATGACCAGCACCATATGGTAGGCACAAGACCCAGCCTCAGAATTTGAAATGACAGCATGTACATAAGTCTTACCAACTCAACATAAACCTCTTCTGCTTCTGACCTTTCCAAGATCCTTCCTTCTGTGTGAGTTGTTCCAGGGAGAAAATAAAGAATGAAACAGCAAAGTGCTTTCCAGCTCTCTTAGCTCATGTGAAGCTTTGTGGTGCTAGATGCTCTTAACATA
Source organism: Lepus europaeus (assembly GCF_033115175.1). Classification (NCBI taxonomy): domain Eukaryota; kingdom Metazoa; phylum Chordata; class Mammalia; order Lagomorpha; family Leporidae; genus Lepus; species Lepus europaeus. The sequence continues at coordinate 36,222,019 of NC_084832.1, read as the reverse complement.
TAACAAGATCAGATCCAAGACACAGAGCTACCCTTCATCATTTCACCATAAACAATACTTTCTTGCTTTTATTATTTCAACAAGTAGCTAATGTCCACTCTGTTTCTTTTATTTATTACTAAGAAAAATCACAGAGAAGGAATCATCTATCCCAAGTGACTTCATATATATTGCCCAACAGTTTAGAAAATAGGAAAAGAGAAATACAGTATAGAGGATAGAATGGGTACACAGAATGGCTGTCATTTTAATCATTCTGCTTTACTGGGCTACCACACAAAATCGCTCTAATTCTATCCTACTTATGCTAAACAATCTTCCTAAAAATTTTTTTTGAAAGGGAAATTGTGGCTATCTTTCCTGTTAAAATAACCTATGGCTTAATTTAAGGAACACTGCCATGATGGAACTAACACAGCTGCCAGGAGTAGGAAATTACATATAAAATTAACTTTAAAGGGGGAAATTTAAGATCTTTAAAGTCAGATTTATTAGCCCAGATTCGGAGAATGAGTTCAAAGAAGCAACATTATCAATAAAATTATTACCCATAAAATATTTTGGCCCCTCCAAAAAATTACACATCTATCTGAACCCAGTACAAGTAACATTTCTTAAACATTATCATGAATAGTGATGACTATGTTAACTATGTTTTCAGCAAAAAATAAAATTATTATATAAAATTGAGATATAAACAAAAACAATTATGATGCCTTTCCATAGAGTATCTTCAACACAAATGGAAACACTTTACTATCAGACACTGACGTGGCAGAGATCAAGTCAGTTGCATAAATAAAAATTGACAGGAAACTGACAAAAAGTTCTCTTGCTCTTGTATTTGTGTCCCAGTTATTTCATTGAAATACATCACATTAGTATATGTATTAGTAATATATATTAGTAATCATATCAGTATGTTAGTAATATATAATACTCCTCATATTTAAGTCTCAGAAACATAAAATACACTATTCAATTATACACGCTTTCTTTTTTTTTATTTTTTTTTATACACGCTTTCAATGTCTTCCTTTCTCTTCTTCCTTGAGATTTAACAAAATCCTAGCTCTTAAGTGTTTAATAAATGCACTGTATTTGCTTTTAAAATTAATTATCAAAAAGGAAGGTACAATTAGCATTTAACCCTTTTCTGCCAAAACTCTAATTGTGGTGATCAAATTTTCTCCAGTGCCCAAGACTTACTGTATGTATTTACAATGGAAAAGACATCATACTCATCAAGTTACTTCTCTTTTTACAGTAATTTCTCACTCCAACTTTGTGAGATAGGTAGCACCAGGGAGGACATTCAGATCTAGAGATGTTCAATGATGCATTGTTACTCAGCCCCAGAACTAGGATTTAGACTCATTTCTTTCCCTGGTTCTAGGATAAAGTATTGACAACCAACTGTAGACGGACTAAAGCGGAAGCTGACAAGGGAAACAAGAACTCCTGGAGTGTTAGAAAAATTAAGAGATTGATGATAATTTTCTAAGGTACTCTTATGCCTACCTTTATGCAACTCCAATAGAAGATCATCTGTTGTCAATTACTCCAATAATTCCATATAATAAACCACTCCAAAAAAAATAACCAAGAGCAAAAAACAATAGGTATTTATGTAACTTATGAGTTTAGAAGTCAGTAGTTTTTGTAGGGTTCGGGTAGTCAATTCTTAGATGTTGAATGAGCTCAGTCACGTGTTTAGTAGTCTGCAACTATAGGAGAGCAGCAAGGCTGTGAAGTCCTGTCACTTTCTCATCCTTTGGAAGGCAACACTGATAACCCAGAGAGGTACACAGGGGCAAACCCCAAAACAAACACTCTTCAAGCCTCTGCTTGTCTCATATTTCCTACTATCCCATTAAACAACAACAACAAAAATCGTATGGCTGATGCAGAGTTCAAGCTAAGGAGCACAATAAAGCTACATGATGAAGTGTTTGAATAAGTAGAGGGTGAAGAATTGTGTCTATTTAATGAAATCAATACACTAGAATCTAGAGCTTTTAATCTTATTTTTCAAGGGTCCTCTTACTTTTGTACAAAGGTCCTTTCACTGTGACTGTACAACAGTGACATAATAACTACGGATGTATCCACATTCAATGACATTCCAGTACCGCTAGAACTTCATACTCAAAGAAGTATTTACTATTGTGCTATTCAAAGGCAGTAACTGGATCAGAAATATCAACATCTTGCAGAACCTTGTCAGAAATTCAGATTCTTGGGCCATACCCCAAACCCACTGAATCTTTTTTTTATATTATTTTTATTTTTATTTTTTTATTTTTTAATTTTTTGACAGGCAGAGTGGACAGTGAGAGAGAGAGACAGAGAGAAAGGTCTTCCTTTTTCCACTGGTTCACCCTCCAATGGCCGCCACGGCTGGCACACTGTGGCTGCTGTACCACACTGATCAGAAGCCAGGAGCCAGGTGCTTCTCCTGGTCTCCCATGCGGGTGCAGGGCCCAAAGACTTGGGCCTTCCTCCACTGCACTCCTGGGCCACAGTAGAGAGCTGGACTGGAAGAGGAGCAACCAGAACAGAATCCGGCGACCCGACCAGGGCTAGAACCCAGTGTGCCGGCGCCACAGGCAGAGGATTAGCCTATGGAGCCGCGGCGCTGGCCAGACTACTCCATCTTAAATCAAACCTCTAACTCCATCTCACAGTTCCTTGCCAACCTGTACACCCTACAGTTCCCTACCAGCCTATGCACACTAAGCAAAACAGGATACCCAGTGTAATGAATATTTGCCAAGGTATACCAGGATTGGGTTTCAACAAAAACAAATTAGAAAAGGTTCCTTTAAGAATGCCCCTGCAGGGGCCAACACTGTGGTGCAGCAGGTTAAAGCCCCAGTTTGAGGTGCTGGTTTGAGTCCTGGCTGCTCCACTTCCAATCCAGCTCTCTACTTATGGGCTGGGAAAGCAGTAGATGATGGCCCAAATCCTTGGGCCCCTGCACCTGTATGGGGAGACTTGGAAGAAACTCCTGACTCCTGGCTCAGTTCCAGCCACTGCAGCCATTTGGGGAGTGAACCAGTGGCTGGAAGACCTCTCTCTCTGTCTCTATATAACTCGTTCAAATAAATAAAATAAATCCTTAAAAAAAGAAAAATGAATGCCCCTGCTTCACCACAGCTAATGTTTAACCATTATGTTTGCTCTTTGGAAATGAGACATTAAAGGTATATAGATATTCCCAGACTGTGCTTGGTCTCTCTCCACCAGCCCCTCTGTTTCTGTGAACTTTTCTTTCATACTCAAGTGAAGCTTCATTTTTCCTCTTCTCACAGTTGCATCTGATCTCATAAATCTTCAGCTCCTGGATACCAGTGATTCATCTCACCAATTTCTCTGTATAGTGGTTCACTCCCCAAATGCCTGCAACAGCCAGGAATGGGCCAGGCCAAAGCCAGTCACTGGGAACTCAATCTAAATTTCCTATATGAATGGCAGTGACCCAATTATGTAAGTGAGCACCTGAGGTTTCCTAGGTGCACATTAGTTGGAAGCTAAATTGGAAGTGAGACTGGGATTTGAACCCAGGCACTCCCATATGGGATGCAGACATCCCAAGCAGCATCTGAACCTCTGCACCAAACACTTGTCCCCTAGGATTTTGTTCTTAAATTTCTTCATAGTATTTGCTTCAGAAACAAATTAAGGCACTTAGAATGATTTTTAATGCTAAGAATGCAAGCAAAAAAGGGGCTCACTTCTGGAGCAACCTGATTTTCCTATCTGAAGTTTTGAAAATTCTAGGTGAGGTGACTCAGTTGGTTTCCTAAACCTATGCAAACCAAAACAGACAAGCACCCTGCTGAGAAATGGATAATGTCCTCTCTCCTTCTGTCCAAAGAGGAGGCTTCAACAGAGTCTGATAAAAAATCATCAGGTGGGTCACAGGCTATGATAATTCCGATTCAATGTGCTGAGACACAGTGAGAGTGCAAATGTTTATTACTTTATTGCTTTTCTCTATGATATGAAGCCCCACATACCTTTGACAGGTCCTGTTTGCTTTGCAATGTGAAGTTGCTCATGTCCAACCATATCACAATTTAACCTTTAAAGGAAATGCATTTAGCATTCTATATTAAAACTACTTGACTTGTTGCTATTCTGCTGCAGTGGATGGGAGATACCTTGAAGGCAGTTCCTCTTCATAGTACCCTCATCTCTAATTGTAGTGAGACACAGGAAGGGGGCTCCACGTTTATTGAGTGGATGAAGGAAACCAGAGAACAGGAACACCATTAACCAGAAAACGAAAAATGAAAAGCTTGCTTCCTATGTTCTAATAGCTGAAATGACTAAGACCAATTGTTATCTTTATTTGTTTAGATTGGTTATGTAATCTCAGTAAGAACCATAATTTCATCCCATCTCTGAATATTGGCTTAAAAAGGAGGGAAATACCTTAGTAGTTTAAACAATTGAATAGAGTTCAGTGGAATAAAAGTGTCCTGAAATTAGACAAAAGGAAGTAATATGAAACGTGTTAGATTACACCTATGACTATCTAAGTTAGTGTTCTTCAGAAAGTGAGGGAGGATCCAAGATCTCTGAACAGTGAGAAGCCACACTGACCTCAGCCACAAAATGACACATGAAAAATAAAGCCAGGGCCACATTTTCCAGGAGGCTGTGAAGTGGTTAGTGGGGAACTGACACAATAGAGTAGGAGGTAGCAAGGAGAGAACAGACATGCCACTGCACTGCACCACCAGTCCCTCTTGGATCTATGGTGCTAGCTCTCAGCTGGGAAACTCCATCTTGCCAAGATAAGGTAGGAAGAAGCTACCAGGCCTCTACCACTAGCAGCGTTAACTGAGGGAGAATTCAACAGCGCTCACTGAATTCAAGTCCAGATTAGCAAGCTGACAGGGGTCTGAGGTACAACTTTGCTGTGTAGAGCGAATCCACATTGCCTACCTACCCTTCCCCGACCAACACTCCAGACTCCATTTGCTGAACTCTTCTTTGAGGCAGGAGACAACAAGCTGTCCCATTGCTACAGGAAGTCACCATAGATAGGGCAATTTTCAAGGTGGAGAGCACACGCCCTGCACCCTGAGACTGTGGGACTTCTGGGAATAAGCCATAGAGATAAGGAAATGGCAGGCTGTGGTTGGGTTCCCAGCATCCACTCAGTCTGACTCCAGAGACTCAGAGCTCTCTGCACACTGGGGACAGATGTCACAGTGGGTTCAGGGGACAAACTATGGAGTGAGTTGGTGCTCAGGTTCATGCACATGCTTGGGTGGCTGAAGTGTGCTGACACCATGAGCTCACTCTAAGCTGTAGCCAATTACAATGGCACAGAGAAAAACTGAGACTTCAAATCCCCTTCCCCACTGAATGTAGCCAGAGGCACTACACCATGCCCATCTTGGGTGTCAATCTGTACTCATGCCCCACTCACACACTGTGGTCTTGAGTTCTCTGGTCACACCTACCACATACTCATGAAGTTCAAGTGTAAGCCCTAGGTGCTCCACTGAGCCCTAGAGTAAAATCTCCAGAAATAAAGCCTTCCATCGAAAACACACCTTTCTCCAGAACTTTAGAAACAGGAGAAACCCCAGATTGCAAAATAAAAAAATCATGCAGAAGCAAAATAAATATAAATAAGGAAGGCAATATAATTCCCCAAAAGTAACACAATGATAAATTAACATTAAACTGTGTAGAAAGGGACATTGATAATATACTTGAAAAGGAATTCAAAATAATAGATGTAGGGTTACTCAAAATTACAAATAAACAGTTAAGTGAAATTAGGAAATCAGTACATGACATAGATATTGGGGGCCAATGCTGTGGCACAGCAGGTTAAAGCTCTAGCCTGCAGCACTGGCAGCCAAAATGGGTGCTGGTTCAAGTCTTGGCTACTCCACTTCCTATCCAGCTCCCTGCTCATGCATGTGGGAAAGCAGTGGAGGATTACCCAAGTCCTTGGACCACTACACCCATGTGGGAGACCCAGAAGAAGCTATGGCTCTGGATGGGTTCAGCTCCAGCCATTGCTGCCATTTGGAGAGTTAACCAGTAACTGGAAGACCTCTCTCTCTCTATCTCTATCTCTCTGTTTAAGTCTTTAAAATAAATAAAATATTAAAAAATTAAAAAGGAAGATATTGAAAAAGAACCAAACCAAAATATTAGAAATGAAATATTCATTAATTCAAATAAAACATACAGCAAAAAGCCTTAACAACAGACTTCATGAGGCCAAAGAAATAATATCTTTCCTAGAATACAGAATTTTTAAAAATATTTGGTTCATACAAAAAACCAAAAGTAGAAAACTTAGAAAGAATGAAAACAGTATTTGTGTTCTTTGAGATATCATCAAATGAACAAATATCTAAGTTTTAGGATTCCCAAATGGAACAGAAGAAAAAGAACAGCTTAGGAAATTATTTCAGTAAATAACAGAAAATTTGAGAAAGATATGGACATCTAAATACAAGAAGTACCATAGAACCTGAAATAGACATGATCAGAAAAGATTCTCACCACAACACATTATAATTAAACTTTCAAAAGTAAAATATAAAGAGAATATGCTAAAATTTCCGAGAGAGAAACAACAGGTCACTTTTAAAGGAATTCCCATCAGATTGACAGCTGATTTCTCATAAGAAACCCTGCAGGCCAGGAAAAAATAGAACAATATGGTCCAAGTCATAAGAGTTAAACTGCCAACCCAGAACATTATCACTCACAAGTGAAGGTGAAATAAAGACCTTCCAAGATAACAAAAAGGAATTTATTTCCAACTGGCCAGCTTTACAAATGATATTTAAGGATATATTACCTACAATAAAAGACCAAAGGAGATTCAAAACAAATAACAGCACCATTTACGGAAAAATGGCAGGACCAAGTAATCACTTATCAATAACAACCTTGAATGTAAATGAACTGAATTCCCCCAATGAAAAGATAGAGACTGAATGGATGAAGGAAGGCCCATTAATATGCTGCTTACAAAAAAACACACTTCACCAATGCAGGTGCACAGAAACTGAATGTGAAAGCATGAAAAAACATACTCCATGCAAATGGAAATCAAGAGAAAGCAGAAAGGGCTTGGTATCTGGTGTAGCAGATAAAGCCACCACCTGTGATGCCGGCATCCCATGTGGGCACTTGTTCATGCCCTTACGGCCCACTTCCAATGCAACTCCCTAATTTTGGCCTGGGGAAACTCAACATAGAATTGCCTAAGTGTTTGGGCCCCTGCCACACAAATGGGAGAACCTGATGGAGTTCCTGGCTCCTGATTTTGGCCTGGCCCAGCCCTGGCTGGTGTACATCTGGGGAGTGGATCTGTGGATGGAAGATCTCTCTTTGCCTCTCTCTCCTCTCCTTTTCTCCCTCCCTCCGTTCCTCCCTCCCTCCCTCTCTCTTTCTCTCTCTCTCACTCCCCATCCCTCTATCTGATGTATCTGTATCAAATAAATAAATCAATCTTATATTTTAAAGAAAGCAGATGAAATAGACTTCAAGACAAGAACTGTTAAAAGACACAAAGCAGGTCAATATGTAATGATTAGGGATCAATTCAATGAGAAGGATGCCCACTCTTATGCTATCAGTACAATTCTGGAAATTTTGGCCATAGCCATTAGGCAAGAAAAAGAAAAAGAAATTAAAGAGATACAAATTGGAAAGGAGGAAATAAAATTATCCCTTTTTGCTAATAACATGATCCTATATATTGAAGAACCCAAAAACCCCACTAAGAGACTATTGGAACTCAAGAGAGTTTGACAAAGTTGTAGGACATAAAATCAACATAGAAAAATCCATTGCATTCTTATATATCAACAATTCTCTGGCTGACAAAGAATTTATAAAATCAATCCTATCCATAATAGCTACAAAAATTTTAATAACTTGGTATATATTGAACCAAACATGAACAGTCTATCACAAGAATTACAAAACATTAATGAAAGAAATATAAGAAGCCACAAAATCTTTCATGATCATGGATTGGAAGAATTATCATCAAAATAATCAAAACTTGCTGATTCTTTGAAGTCCCAATCAAAATTCCAAGGACAGTCTTCACAGAACTAGAAAACCAATTCTAAAATACATATGGAAACACAAAAGACTCTAAATACCCAAAGCAATTTAAACAAAGCCAGCGGCATCACAATACCAGATTTCAAGACCTACTACAGGGCTGTTGTAATCAAGACACCTGGTACTGTGATAAAAATAGACATGTAGATCACTGAAACATAGTAGAAACTACAGGAATTAACCCACATAGCTACAATCAAATAATCTTTGACAAATGAGCTAAAATCATTCACTGGAGAAAGGTCAGTATCTTCACCAAATGGTGTTGGAAAAATTAAATTTCCACATGTAGAAGTTTAAAACAAGACCCCTACCTTACACACTACACAAAAATCAACTCACAATGCATCAAGGATCTAAACTGAATACCTGAAACTGTCAAATTACTATAGGAAAACATGTGGGAAATGTTGTTAGACACTGTCCTAGGCAAGGACTTTTTGGATAAGACCCCAGACACGCAGGCAGTAATAGTGAAAGTAGACAAATGGAATTAAATCAAGCTAACAAGCTCCTACAGAGCAATGAAAACAATTAACAAAGTGAAGAGGCAATCCAACTGACAGAATGGGAAAAAAGTATTAGCAAATTATGCATTCAAAAAAAGTTTAATATTCAGAATTCATAAGGAGAGCAAGAAACTCAACAACGAAACAATTCGAGTAAGAAGTGGGCAAAGCGTATAAACAGGCATTTTTTAAAGGATGAAACACTAATGGCCAGAGGACACAGGAAAAAGTGCTCCTGATCAACAGTCTTCAAGAAAATATAAATAAAAACCACAATGAGGTTTCACCTCACTCCATTTAGAATGACTATTACCAAAAAATAAACAGGGGCCAGCACTGTGGCGCAGCAGGTTAAAGCCCTGGCCTGAAGTGCCGGCATTCTATATGGGCGCCAGTTCTGGTCCCAACTGCTCCTCTTCCTATCCAACTCTCTGCTATGGCCTGGGAAAGCAGTAGAGGATGGCCTGGGTCTTTGGGCCCCTGCACCCATGTGGGAGATCTGGAAGAAGCTCCTGGCTCCTGGCTTCGGATCAGCGCAGCTCTGGCCATTGCAGCCATCTGGGGAGTGAACCATCGGATGGAAGACCTCTCTCTCTGTCTTTACTTCTCTCTGTAACTCTGTCTTTCAAATAAATAAAAATAAATCTTTAAAAAAAATAAACAAAAAAAAAATTCTGGCAAGGTGGTGGAGAAAAAAAATACCTTAATACAATTGTTGGTAGGAATGCAAATTGGTACAACCATTATGGAAAACAGTATATTAAGACCTCAGAAAAATAATAATAGTTCTACCATATGACTCAGCTATCCTACTCCTGGAAATAGAGCCAAAGGAAATGAAATAAGCAGATGAAAGTTACCTGCGTTCTCATGTTTATACAAGCTCAATTCACAATACCAAAGATATAATAGCAACCCAGCTATCCATCAACTGATGACTGGATAAAGAAAATGTGGTTTATATACATTATAGAATATTAATCATAAAAAATGAAATCTTGACATTTGGATATATATATATATATATATACACACACACATACACAGAGGATAAAAAATGTGCAATGTCTTATCATTTTGTATTCATTATAAATATTGCTTAACTAAATCATACCATGTAAATAACAATATACTCTTCCTCACATTATCTTCATTGTCACAAACCTCTGACTTTTATGTTAATATCTCTGTCTTCAAGAAAAAGTGGTGTATACATTTATAATTTCTGTATTTGAATTGAATATGACAAGGAATTAAAAATTGCAAAATAATAATTTTTAAAAATGTTTTAAAAATTCAACTACAAAAAGAAAAGAAGGAGGGAGGCAAGCAAGGATGAAAATTTAAAATGAGTGTCAATAAAGCAGAATTCTCCCATATTTTTAATGTAAACACTTGAAAACAATATGAAAAAATAGTAAAATAATGATGATGATGAAAAAATAGTTAGAATCTACATGGCCCCAGGGCATGCCATACTGAGCTGAAAGTAAAACGCAGCATTGTATGTGAATTCTTATTTAAAAGTGAACTAAGGTCAAGCAGTTCAGAAGTATAGCTTTTATTCAAATGGGATGATTATGTAGATTTTTAATTTTTAACTCTTTATATTTAGAAAAAGAATTTAAGATGATTTTTAACATTTTTAAAGCAGATTTTGTAAAACTTTTTTTAATTTTCCTGAGGTTAATTATGGAGTTTCCACTGTGTCAATAATGGTTTTAACAACAATGCCAACAAAATGCAGTTCTTCTCTTTTTAGGCTTTATAGTATAATCTCAAACCCAGGAGGAGGATTCTACGGCTTAGGAAATCAGAGTTCTTTTTTTTTTTTTTTTTTGACAGGCAGAGTGGATAGTGAGAGAAAGAGAGACAGAGAGAAAGGTCTTTCTTTTTTGCTGTTGGTTCACCCTCCAATGGCCACTGCAGCCGGCGCATCGTGCTGATCCAAAGCCAGGTGCTTCTCCTGGTCTCCCAAGCAGGTGCAGGGCCCAAGCACCTGGGCCATCCTCCACTGCCTTCCCGGGTCATAGCAGAGAGCTGGCCTGGAAGAGGGGCAACCGGGATAGACTCCGGTGCCCCAACCGAGACTAGAACCTGGTGTGCCGGCGCCGCAAGGTGGAGGATTAGCCTGTTAAGCCACGGCGCCGGCCAGAGTTCTTGGTTCATTTGGCCAAAAAACTGCAAACTTAACTGGGGAAAGGTAACATCATTTTCATGTGTAGATTAAGCATTCACAATTTCCTTATAAATCTAAAAGAAAACATAGGACATCTTTATGACAATAGTCTTGGCAATGATTTCTTGGATATGATAGTAAAAGCCATAGGCAACAAAAGCAAAAACAAAACAAAACCAAACAAGTGGTACTACATCAAATTAAAATGCTTTGGAAGAGCAAAGAAAAACATCATCACAGTGAAGAGATAACATACTGAATGGGAGAAAATATTCATAAACCACGAATTTCATAAGGAGTCCATCTTCACAATAGATAAAGAATCCCAACATCTCAACAACAAAGTAACAATCTGATTTTAAAATGATCTAAAACTCGTTATATAATTTTACAAAGAAGACATACAAGTAGCCATTTGGTATATGAAAAAAATGCTCATCATCCATGTGCAGGGAAATAAAAATCAAAACTTTTATAAAATATCTCCTCATAGTTGTAAAAAAGCATTAGCAAGGATGTAGACAACTTGCAATACTTGTATACTGTGGTGAATTTTATCCAAAATATATAAATGATCTAACCATCAGCAATAATCTAGTTTTGTTGTTGTTGTTGTTGTTGTTGTTTTTACAGGCAGAGTTAGTGAGAGAGACAGAGAGAAAGAAACAAACAAAAAAAATGGTATTTTTTTTTTCTGTTATGGTTCCTTTGGTTCACCCCCCAAATGGCCACTACAGCCAGCGTACTGTGCCGATCCGATGCCAGGAGCCAGGTGCTTCCTCCTGGTCTCCCATGTGGGTGCAGGGCCCAAGTACCTGGGCCATCCTCCACTGCCTTCCCAGGCCACAGCAGAGAGCTGGACTGGAAGAGGAACAACCAGGACAGAATCCGGCGCCCCAACCGGGACTAGAACCCGGTGTGCCAGTGCAGCAGGCGGAGGATTAGTCAAGTGAGCGGTGGCGCTGGCCAATAATCTAGTTTTTAAAGTAGGTAAAATATTCAACACTTCCTCAAACAGCACATATGATGGCCAGTAACCATATGAACAAATGATCAGAATCATTAGGAAAATGCAAATTAAAACCATACCAAAACATTGAAATGGAGCTAAAATTGAAGCAACTAAAATGATTGCCAAGGGTATGGAGCAACTGGAACTCACAACTATTTTGGAAAGCAGTCCAGCAGTTTTCTTGTAAAAGTACTTTTATCAGATCTTCGGTCTTGTCTACTCTGAATTGTGCTGCAAGGGATATGAAGCCTCTGATATCTCTTCTGCCTGTGGATTTTTCAGTTCCTTTGGATGTATTCCCAGTAATGAGAATAGCTGAGTCATAGGTAGGTTTATTTTTAGTTTTTTTAAGGAATCTCTATGCTGTTGTCCAAAGCAGCTATACTAATCTGTATTGCCACCAAGAGTTACCCCGTCTACATATCCTCACAAGCATATTTTGTTTTTAATTTTTTCACAATAGGCCTTCTAACTGATGTAAGCTCTTTGTGGTTTGGATTTGCATTTCCCTGACAGTTATTGATATTAAGCATATTCCATAAATTTATTGGCCATTTATATTTCTTCTTTTGAGAAATATCTGTTGAGATCCTTTGTCCATTTCAAATTCTTTGTCCAAATCAACTGGATTTTTTTTTTGTTATTGAGATTTTTGGACGGGTTACTTATACAGTCTGGTTATTAATTCTTTGCCATATAATAAGTCTGTGCTGTACAAATACCTACAGCATCAGAAAGGAATGGTACACATATTAGATGTATCTCACTGATGTCACATTAGAGAAAGAAGTCAAACACAAATAATATATTCTATATAATCCCACTTATCTAAAGTTCAAGGATAGAGAAGATGAATCAGTAGCTATAGAAATTAGAGGGATGGTTGCCTATGTTGTGGTGGTGGCAGCATTTGTAGTATGGTGTGGGTTGTCTGGGAAAAAGCAACTGGGAACATTCTACAGTGATGGTAAGCTTTTATATTTTGCTTTGGTTATTGGTTACCCAGGTGTATGTACAAAAGTCCTTTAAATGAAAAAAAAATCATGGAAGAGTGGATTAAACCATTAGTTTATTTTGGTGAAGAATATTTTAGAAATCCATGCGAAAGTTTTTCATAATACACATTTTAATGAACTTATCAAAGACATTTTGTCAAAATATATCGAACTTTAGGTCTGCGTGTTTTTCCACTCATAAATTAAGCATCAGTAAAGAGAGTCTATCCCTTTGCTGTATTCTAATCATATTTCCATATATCAGCTCATTTGTAACAACTCCGTGGGGTCAATAGTTTACAAATGAGCACCTTGAAGCCCAGGGAGATATGACCTGCCAGCCTGCTGAGCACCTGTTTGGTCAATGTTCATTTTCTTTTCACTGCATTCCCATTTCCCTCAGCAGCAAGGGGGAGCTGGGCCACACGAGTTGAACGAGGCAAAGTGTTAATGGATTGAAAAGCGCTGAGAAGAACTTTTCTGCTGGGATAGCACTATGTGAATACTAAACGCAGGTTGTGCATGTTAAATATTCTCTCTTTTGTCTCTTGGCCACTGCTCTAGAGAATGGGGAAGTTCTCTAAACAGGGAACTGAGAAGACTATAAGAAAAAGAAACAGAATATCTTCCTTTTGCCTTAGAGATATTTTTTCCTGCTCCTAATCATTGGTAAAATATAAACACTTTTGAGCAGCTCTGAGGAACTAAAGGGAATCTACAGATTCCTGCATCAGAGCCAATCTGAACAGAGATTGAAGAGAAACCATAATAGGAACCATGGATCAGTTTAGCCAGTGTGATTAGTGATTTTTATAGGCTACATATCAGCAAGAAAGCAAAGGGACAGACCTGGGGTTGTGCACTGGTTGCCAGAGGTCAACAAAGTGCTCCTCACAGGACAATTTCTTTAGACTGCTTCCAAACATCAATAACTATTCCCAGTCCTCTAGTTGGCTCTCCAAACCCACATTCTTACAACTAAGGGAATCCTTTGCTGGTGCTAGCACACTTATGGAATTGATTTTATGCATACTGATAAGCTGAACTGTTCCTTACAGGAGTGATTGCTAATTAAATAAGAGCATACTTATGGTTCTTATCAAAATCAGGGTTATACACTCTGGCCTCAGAATCAGCCCTTAAGGCATTCGGATCTGGCAGAAGAGCCCATGAGAGTATTATAGGCATGGAAAGCCAAGATACCATGGAAAAGAAAAAAAAAAAAGAAGACCTAAATGAAAGATCTCTGCGAGTGAGATCCCAGTGGAAAGAATGGGGCCATCAAAGAAGGAGGTACCTTTCTCTGAAGGGAGGAGACAACTTCCACTTTGACTATGACCCTATCGGAATAAGATCAAAGTCAGCGAACTCTAAAGGCTTCCATAGCCCTGGCAACTCATGACTAGAGCCTAGGGAGATTACTGACGCCATGAACAGGAGTGTCAAATTGTTAAGTCAGCAACAGAAGTCACTGTGTACTTACATCCCATGTGGGATCTGTCCTTAATGCGTTGTCTAATGTGCAGTGATGCTATAACTAGTACTGAAACAGTATTTTTACACTTTGTGTTTCTGCGTCGGTACAAACTGATGAGATCTTTACTAATTATATACTGAATCAATCTTCTGTATATAAAGATAATTGGAAATGGAAAAAAAAAAAAACCCCTGGTGTTAAATTGGAAATGGCATAGAAAATTAATTATTTTTTTAAAAAAAATTATGTAGGATCTCTGTCTTTAATGTGCTGTACACTCTTATTTAATGCTATAACTAGTACTCCAACAGTATTTTTTTTCACTTTGTGTTGCTATATGGGGGCAAACTGTTGAAATCGTTACCTAATATATACTAAAGTGATCTTCTGTATATAAAGAGAATTGAAAATGAATCATGATGTAATTGGAAGGGGAGAGGGAGCAGGAAAGGGGAGGGTTGTGGGTGGGAAGGAAGTTTTGGGAGGGGGAAGCCATTGTAACCCATAAGCTGTACTTTGGAAATTTATATTCATTAAATAAAAGTTAAATAAAAAAAAAGAAAAGAAAAAGAAAAAAATCAGGGTTATATGAGAATATGTAGTAAACCTGTATAATGTTCACTCATACTGTCGTTTACATCTTTCTCAATAATATTCAGTCAGAGTTATAGGGAGAAAAGACATATCTGTACAGGAAAGAGAAGTTGTTCCTATGATAACTGAAAGGTAGAAATACAGCAGCTCAGTTAATCTCTAACCTGGATGCCCACTAGAGTCATAGGTGAAGTTTTTCATAAAATACCACCATGTCTACCTCCAATTGCCCAGTGATTCTCATTTAGCTGACCTAAGGAGTGGAGGAAAGGTGAGCAGAATAAATTGAAAAGCTCCAGAATGGGGGTCTCATGTTCAATTCAGGGTTGAAAGCTATTGAGTTAGGTAAAGGGGAAAAGATAGTTATTCAAAATGAAGTCCAAGTGCAGACTGATGCCCCCAAATGGGTTGGTATTGATAGTAGCCTTTATCATGTTGCCCTAACAAAATACTTGACACTAAGTGCTATAAACAGGAAGTTTCTTTTGGCTCACAATTCTGACCAAAAGGGAAGGGGCTGCATCTGATGATGGTCTTCTTCCTGGTAGAATCCCAAGGTAGTACAAAGCATCACATGACAAGAGAGAGAGAACATACATGTGTGTGTCTTCCTGTCTCTCCCATACAAAGTCACCAGGATTCAATCACAGAAGCTCCTCCAAATTACCATAGATAATGCTAGTCAGTTCCCAAAGGTTGTCCCTCTAAGCAAGATAGCCAGACAAGGTTTCCACTCTCTTATACTTCACAATGGGGAATACATTTCAATTTACAAACCTTTAGGGCTCACTCAAACCATAGCCAAGACACAGCACTGCCATTTTCCTACAGAAAGATGAGAAGCATTTTCTAATCAGATAAAATCAAAGGTAGAGAAATTCAAGAACTCAAGGGCAAGAAACACACCCAGAGCAAATAAAACTTGACCTGGTAAGAGGTGTCAAGGCTTTCGCCTGTTCCCAGCACATCTCATTCTGTTGTCTCATTTTAGGGGAAAAATAAAAATCAGGCTGCTGGTGTGGGATCTGCAAGTTAATTATCTCATCTTAGTAACTGCTAAATAGTCACTTTCCCACTTTGGGGCACCTTGATAAATTACCTGGATAAGTCTCGAGCATCATAGTTTATCACTTCCTATACACCATCAAGTTGCCCACATACCCTGCTAACAATCAAATAAATATAAACTACAGCCATAACATATCAGTTTAGAGTAAAAATAGGAAAGATGGAAAATACAGAATTGCATATCTACAAATGTAAAGAACACTGGTTTTTTCATACTTTACTGATAGAAAACTAAGTTTGTAAAACTCCACTGGTAGACAATTGTCTTTAGTCTCAAGAGAAATCTTAAAAGGTCATAAAACATTTGATCGAACATTTCTCTCTGGAAGTTTGTCATTAGAACCTAATTATGAATATAAGTAAATACTTAATCTATGAGGATTATTGTAATATTGGAACCAACTAAATATTAATAAGATTGAGTAACTAAATGGCCAAATCCATTCCATTAAAAATCTGAAATGATGTAATTTTTAAATAAATGATTGGATGTTAGATCATAATGCACAATGTGCCACATAAATCCATTGTTTGGTAAATATGAGAATATTTCCAAATGTTCATGGAAAATGGAATTAAACGATATTAATTTTGATGCAAACTATCTTCACAAAGTTCTTGGAAAATATGTATTATGAAAAATCTGTGCATTGATTTTTAAATTTTGTGCAACAAAATAAACTTACCCTTAGGTTACATTTTCTATGAGCTATATTCATAGAAAAAAATGGTGATTGGCAATAAAATCTTGATAGTAATTATTCAGTAATGAAGCAATTTCTCCCTTTATATCTTTCTGTCATTTTCCATAATATATATAATTTTATAGCCTGTATATAATGAAGACAAATGCATAAAAACAAATAAATAACAATAACTGTAAGATAAAATTTAAATAGCTGAGATTGTGATATTCATATCATTTTGTTTATATTGTCAAGATTTACAACAATAAGCATGCATTACTGCTATAATAAAAATGCTGTAAGTAACTAATTGCTTGCTTATATAAGCTAAGATGTTTCAGGATCTTCAAATAAGTCAGCTGCTGTAACAATTACATTTCCTTATTGAGCCCAAACTTTAAAAAAAAAAAAACAAAATCAAAAACAAAAACTTCAGACCAAAACACCAAACATTAATACCAGCTCCTTTTTTTTCTTTTCCAGCTCAGAAGAGGAAGAGTCAGGCCTTCCACTAGAAAAGCTGGTTTGGGTTTTGAAAACAACCCTAGCTGTCACACTGTAGGTTGGTGATTTCAGGCCAGAAAGAAGCAGTTGGAGTTTTTGCTCTGCTTAGAGGTCTCTACTTTGCTCAGTGATATTTCATTCTGCCTCTGGAAGCAAACCTTGCTAACAACTTTGCTCACTATGGTTTTTTCCACGCATTGATTTGCCCTAGTCCTTGACAACCCATGTCCAGTAACCACCAATGCTCTAATTGCACAGTGTCTGCATGTGAATTCTGGTATCATTCAGTTCAGAGATCCACATCAAAATATTCCCTTTTAAACTTTACAGAAATGGAGCAAGGTATTTCAGGGTTCCCAAGCATATATTTGGCACCTGAGGTGCCAAAGGTGTTATTAGGAGAAAAGCAGCTGTCCATCAACTGTAGCCTGAGAGTCCCCTTTTTATAGAAAGTTAACACTCCCTTGTCCACTTCCTCTGTGGAAGGACAAGGTTTAATTACCTGCAAGTCTTCTGCCCCGGAAGGGCAGGAAGCTCTGCAGTCCTCAGAGCCACCTGCTCTTACTGCAAGTGGTAGACGTTCAGTGAAAATATCTTACAGTGGGAGAGATGAAGATAGGTAGATGAAAGCTATCTCAGGAAGAAGAAATCCAGGTTCCACCGCTGTGCCCACACATCAAGTAAAAGGCCATAAAAGGATTCTTCCACATGCTCTCGGAGAGCAGGTACTACAAGTAGTTCCCGGCCGTGCCCTCATTCCCAGGCATATGGAAGTCTTTGCTAGTACTTGTATAGTAAACAAACAAAAATATAAATGAATAAATGACATTCCATGGAATTCTGCCCAGAATCAAAACTTCATGAACTAAAATAAGCAGAGGTTAAACAGTAGGAAAACAAGCAACAGATAAATGACTGATGCAAGATTCTTTCTTAAGAATAAATTTTAATATAAAAAGATAGCAATAGTATCAGCCTGTGTACAAAGAAAAGGACTCTACCACAGCTCCAGGAGCGTTGGAGGAAATTTTAGTCAACCCAGACTTTGAGCAGGAGACCCTGCACCTCCTGCAACACACTCACCAACTTCAGAGGATCTGCTACCTTGGTTACCAAGATACTGCTTTCCAAGACAGGCGACTAAGAAGAGAGAGTAGATTAATTTATGCCAAGAAGAAGCTAAGTTTCCTGCTTTCTTCAGGACCTGAATCTCCAGAAAATGACGTGCAATTCAATTTCCCAAAAGAATAAAAATAGCCAGGGGATGGGCAAACATCAGATTTAATGACTGTTTTTTTTCCATGACGCTGTTTCTGCCACTCATCTTCACTTCTTACCAGATTACAGACTAATTTAGTGATGTGTAATTAACTACACTCAAACTCAGTGACTTAACCTCACCACCATTTTAAAGTATCTCATACTTTCTTTGTGCAGAATTTCAGTCTCCACATAACTTCTGCTCTTCAAAAGATACTGTTAAGAAAATGAGGGTCTGGCACTGTGGTAGGTTAAACCTACCTCAGTCTGCAGTGCCAGCATCCCATATGGGCACTTGTTCTAGTCCTGGCTGCTCCACTTTCAATCCAGCTCTCTGCTATGGCCTGGGAAAGCAGTGGAGGATGGCCCAAGTGCTTGGGCTGCTGTTCCCATGTGGGAGACCCCAAGGGAAATCCTGGCTCCTGGCTTCAGATCGGCTCAGCTCCAGCAATAGTGGCCATTTGGGGAGTAAACCAGCAGATAGATGATCTTTCTCTCTGTCTCTCCCTCTCTAAATCTCCCTCTGAAATAAATAAATCTTAAAAAAAAAAAAAAGAAAGTAAATGAGAAAAGAAGCCAATGGGGGAAGGGTGGGAAGAAGTTACAAAGCATTTTTCTAACAACACATCCCAAATACCTTTAAAAACTCTCAAAATCCAATGATAAAAAAAGAAACTATCTAATTTTAGAAAAATGGGTGTGATGATTGAAAGATACTTTATCAATAAGGAAACATGAATGATAAGTAAACCCATTAAAAGATGTCCAGTGTGATTAGCCATGAGAGTAATGCAAATTACAAATCAAAACTAGACTAAGTTACCACTGCACACTGACTTCTGGTAACCAAAAGCAGATCAGTTGTTGCTTGGTTGAGGAAGGGATAAAGGAGGAAGAATCAGGGAGGGATCCCAAAGGGACACAAATGGATTGTGGCAATGATAGATGCGCTGGTCTTTTTGGCTCAGGTGATGGCTTCACAGCAATATATGTACACCAACACCCATCAAAATGTGCACTTTAGATTTATTCACCTTACTATGTTTTACCTCAGTGCAATTTTGCTTTTTTTTTTTTTTTAATGAATAGGAAGCACCAGTTAAAGTCCTGGATGCTCCATGCTCCACTTCTGATCTGGTTCCTTGCTAATGTGCCTGGTAAAGCAGCAGAAAAACCCACACAGGACACTCAGAAGATGCTCCTGACTCCTGTTTTCGGCCTGGCCCAGCCCTAGCCATTTTGGCCATTTGGCAAGTGAACTAGTAAATGGAAGTTCTCTCTATGTCTAATTCTGACTTTCAAATAGATAAACAAATCTTATATTTAAAAAAAAAATAGGACAAGGCTCTTCATTGTCTCAAAGTCATTCCACCCTGAAAATAACAGAATTTTATAAGTTGGAAGGACATTGGTTTTTAAAAAACTTCGAGGTAGCTATCTTCTTGTACAAATGAGAAAACCATCCCTCAAGCAGATTAGGTAACTTGTCCAAGCTCACACAGCTGTTGGCTACAGTGGCAAGCTTCTGTCTCCCTAGTTGTCACTGCTCCCTGGAAAGAAAGCACCTCTTTTCACAAATTCAAAATATTTAATGATTAATTAATCTTACAGGGAGTTGACTTAAATATAGACTAACCTAAGTCCTGGTTGAGGTGAAGGTTACCTAAAATGCTGATAGAAAAGCCACAGGCTTTCTGGATTAAAAACTCTGAGGTCAGAATTTGGGAGGATCACAACCACTGGAAAATGATTGGGAGAGTCCTAGAAAGGAAAATTTTGTTACAGATCCTACTTAAACCTCTGGCTGGTCTGAAGAATGCAGTTGAACAAAGGATGTCAAGCAAATGCAGTTAAACAAAGGGTGAAAGAAGCCAAACAATCTTACAGTTGCTGCCTAAAATATATAATTTGAAGGTTTAGTCCATTCTTTTAATTCCCTGCTACATCAATAAAGTCAACATTGTTCAAAAGCATACCACAGAATTCAGAGATTCGGTAGCACAATAACCAGCATGTCAAGAATACTATCCAAAATTACTAGACATATGAAAAAAATCAGAAAATATGACCCATTCTCGGGAGAAAAGAAAATCAACAGATTGACTCTAACATGACCCTGATGCTAGAATTCTTATAAAAGGATTTTAAAAATTGCTGTTCTTGCTATGTTCAATGATGTAAAAGATGGTGAAGGTTAACAGCAATTTCACTTTATAGATCTATCAAGAAATCACTATCTTCTCTTCCTCTACTATCAGACACCAAATAATAGTCCCTGACCCTAGCGATTGACTGACATGATATACACTTTCCTTCTCTTGCTAAAAATAAATGTTGATCCTAAAACTCCAGTCTGAGATCGTTACATGGATAGGCATGTGATCCAAGTCCAGCCAATCTAATCTCTCCCCATGATTCTTTAACTGCATTTTGGGATAGATTTTTCTAAGATAAGATGCTTGGACACTATTGGTTGTTGTCTTCCATTTCTAGGCAAAAAGTTGCTTTCAGAAGAAACAGCAGATAAAGCTTACCCAAGAGACAAGAAGAGACCTTAGGCACACAATGAGAATTTTGGCAGCATCAAAGTCCCAGTTCCAGTCGCTCATATGTTCAGCTGCAACCCCTGGTTACATAAGCCAACAAATCCCCACAATTTTTGTCTAATTTAATTCAAATTTGAATTTTCATGGCTCCAAACTAAATTTCTGTAAAATAAAGATATAAAGAACAGAAGAAGGATAAAAGGAAGAAGAATTAGGTGGAGCACTTCAGGTCAAAGGGTAAGAGAGATGCCAACAAATACAACAAAAGGCTCTGCTTACTATACTTGACTTATTCTTTCCCCTTCTGCTTCACCTGACATCAAACAACAAGCATGGTAGGCAGAGAACAGCAGAAAAAAACTGAGAAGTCTTTGCAGAAGTTGCTAAGGAGACCATTCAGTCATTCATTATTAAAGATGTAGCATGGTCAAAGGAATAGATGCTTTGCTAAGAACAAAGCAATGGGCAAAAATCAACAGTGACTCCTCTCTGGGAGTTTTAGTCTAGTGTTACATACTTTGGAGAAAGAAAGCTACCTCTGCAGTATATCTTGAGGTCACAGAGGTTGTCAGTTTAACACACCAAAAATTCCTAAGTTTTCTGTGGCATGTGGAAGATGGAACCAGGGCATATCCTAGTTACAAGATTATTGGTAGAGCATCACAAAGAGAGAGAAATTTCCAAAAAGTTCAGTCGTCAAGCAGCTTTATTAATGTGTTCAATCACATAGCACTCCTGATACAGGAAAGAGACATGCCTCAGTGAACAGAAATGCAAAGGAGGCATAGCAAGACGATTTTGATGGTGCTAGGAGGCATATTTCTCCAGGGATTCAACTAACAAATAAGTTGCTCCGTTCTCCAGGACGGAGAGAGAAGGACGGTGCACAAATTAGCAGACCAACATCCTTAGAGTCAACGAAACAAATACACTGCTGAGCTCAAGGTCACCAGGAGTGCATAATTAGAACTGAGAGATCTGAAAGCATTGCAGAGCAGTCTGAAGGGTCTTTCCTTTTGCACAAGACAGCTAGAAACACTGCCTTTTACAATCAAACCAGATAGTTCTGTGACCTCATTTTTACAAAAGGATGAAATCTCTCAGCCATCCCCTGGCACGAGCTGTCATCCAAACCACCACATTCTGCCTGGCAGGCTGGGAAATGAGGTGCAGAACAACAGATCTGGCTTTCTCCAATGAGCACTGACGCTGAGGCTCATCAGTCAACCCTGGTATACTGCAAAGTGTTCCCGGAGGGGCTCTCAGCACCAAATGTGTTTTCTGAAGGCAAAATTCTAAACAAATGGTGGGGAAAGTATCTTGTTTTACTTGTGCTGGATGCCTTAAGATCAGCTGTACTGTCCTTGTTACTAACAAGCCCTGTCTCCTGTCAAGGCCATGCACCCACGCATATCCTTAGCAGCACTGAGTCTGCGGACTCTAAAGCAAACAGCAAATTAATACTGACCACATATATGAAGCAGGTCATCAACTTACATTTTGGAACTACTCAATGAGCTCCATTACCAAACTGAACAAAGGAACTATAGGAATACTCTCTGAATATGTAACAGTACACATATATTAATATATACGTATATATATGAGGATGTATGTTTATATACATATATACACATATATAAATATATGATTACATATGTGTGAGTACTACACACACACACACACACACACGATCAAAACAAAATTGGGCTACACTTGCCAAATTGCCTGAACAAATCCTACCACCTCAGGCAAAAAACCTCAAGTGTGTTTTTGGAGATGGCACATTTTCTTGGATTGGGAGCACTCTAAAGGATATGATTTAGTAAGTACACAATAAATACTTGCTGAGTAGATTATGATTCCAAGAATACTTTGACAGAGCAGTCTCGTGTCTCAGCAATTGGCCTTAATGAGAGTGAGCTATGAGGAAAGACTGGTAAGCAGGAAACCTTTGCCCAGGTGTCAGGGACCCTTCTCTGAGAGACTTGGAGGATGGAGGCAGCATAGTCCAAGAGGAAGAATTAAACTTCTAGGCTAAGGGATGGATATATTTGCTGTGACGTAAACCTAGCAGATGAGAAGATGTCACTAAATGATTCTGGAGTGCAAGGCCACTGGCTAAGACAAAGGACAAGGGGCTAAGGAGTACGTTTCCCACTGTGGCATGGGCGACAGAGTTTCAATGCCAGTGGAAGAGCAATTGAAGCAGATGGTTCAACTACTAGTGAAATTCTACACTACCATATTCTTTTCAAAAAATGAAACTCAAGAGAGAAGATTTATTTTGCTTTTAATAACTAATGGACTGGGTGTTGTGGTACAGTGGGTTATGTAGCCAGTTGAGATACACACATCCCATGTCAGAGTACCTAGATTGAGTCCATTCTACTCTGTACTTCCAATCTTACATCCTGTTAACACGCCTGGAGGCAGTGGATAATGGCTCACTTGGGTTCTTGCTACCCACGTGGGAGACCTGGCACCTGGTTTTGGCCTGGCCTACTCTTAGGTGTTGTGGGTATCTGGAGATCTTCCATTTGATGGAAAACTCTCACTCTTTCTCTGTCTCTCCACTCCGAGTCCCATCCAACCCTGTCACTCTGCCTTTCAAATAAATAAGTGAATCTTTAAAAAGGTAACTAAAGATTTAAAATAATGAAAATGGAGATGATCTTGGTTCTTGGAAACATGAGGCAATAGACTGAATTATGATCCACTACCTCCAAAAATGGCCACCTCCTAAGAGGTAGAACCTGTGAAGATGTGATTGTATGAAGTAAATGGGATTTTGAAAACCTGAAAGGCTGAGGATTTTGAGGTGAGGAGATTATACTAGACTACCTAGATGGGCACAGTTTAGCATACCCATCCTCATAACAAAGAGTCAGGTAGGTTGGAATCAGAGAAAGATAAAATGATGGCAGCAGAAGTCAGAATGGAGGGAAGATGCCATGATGATGCTGAAGACAGGGAAGGGGCCATGAGCCAAAGGATGGAACTGGTCTCTGGAAACTGCCAAAGACAAGACACAGATTCCACCCCCTTGAGCTTCTGGGAGGAATTATCCCTGCTGATACTTTTACCCATTGAAGTCTCCAGTACTGTAAAATAATAAATAGTTGATTGTTATTAAAGTAATTATTTTTTAAAGGCAGAGTGACAGAGAAACCAAGAGAGACAAAGAGAAAAAGATTTGCAAATAAGGATTCACTTGGCAAATGGCTACAACAGCCAGAGTTGTGCCAGGCTAACGCCAGGAGCCTGAAATGCCATCAGGGTCTTCTGGTGGCAGAAATTCAAGTTCTTGAGCCATCATCCACTGACTTCCCAGAAGAATTAAGAGGAAGCTGGATCAAAAGTCAAAAACCAGGACTCACACCATCATTCTGATTAAAAAAGTGGGGATCCAAGCTGCTGATTAACCTATTGTGCCACAACACCAGCCCTTGTTATTTAGTCACTACGTCTGTGGGAATTTGTCCCAGTAGCCATAGGACACTAATATACTCACTCATGACCTAAAGAAAATCAGTGGGTAAAATTGGTTTTTACCCAGTAAATTGGTTTTAATATATGAAAGAAATAGAATACTGTCTTCAAAAAGAAAGAAAAATAAGTAAAAAAAAAAAAACAACCAATATACACACATTTATATGAATTTTAAGGACTTAATCTGTTTAGGTAGTTTTCATATAGTATCACTTTGTTTTTATAACACTACTTCTCCACTACTGATTTTTTTTTTAAACAAAATTTTTGGTTGCCTATATCATTAAGTAAGTTTTCAACAAAAGATTTTATTTCTGAGTTTTTTTTTTAATCTCTAAGAAATTTCTCTAACTGTGGTATACAAGCATTAATTGGGCTTATTTTCTTTTTTGGCCCCAAAACTCCTAAACACAGTTTTAATGTTTTCTTGTTGAACAAAAAAGAGTAAAACTTAATAATTACCCATTAAAACTCAGGTTTTAACAGGATATACAACAAAAGAGTAAAAATAAAATAATTCAGAATAGGATTAGAATTATTCCTCTGGTTTTCCAAAAAAGTGAAACCCATCAGGTAAATACACTTTTGGCATATCTAACTTTTACACAGTGATAAAATACAGTTAAGACTAAATTAGGAAAGACAGAAACAGATAGAGTATACCTTTCCAAACTGATTGGGACTAGAAGGATTTCAGATTTCAGGGTTTTTTTATTTTAGAATTTTTGCATATACATAATGAAATATCTTGGGTCCCAAGTCTAAACATAAAATTTGTTTATGTTTCATATACTCCTTGTAAACAGAGGGAGGAGGTAATTTTGTACAGTGTGTTTGGATACCTTCATTTTGACTGTGACCTGTCACAATGAAGTCCGGTATGGAATTTTCCACTTGTTGCATCAGGCCAAAGCTCTACTTTTTTTTGAATTTACAGATGGATAGACCAATGGAACAGAATAGAAACACCAGAAATCAATCCAAACATGTACAGCCAACTTATATTTTATCAAGGATCCAAAACCAATCCCTGAGGTAAGGACAATAAATGGTGCTGGGAAAATTGGATTTCCATGTGTAGAACCATGAAGCAAGACCCCTACCTTTCACCTTACACAAAAATTCACTCAACATGGATTAAAGATTTAAATCTATGACCTGACACCATCAAATTATTAGAGAACATTGGAGAAACCCTGCAAGATATAGGTACTGGCAAAGACTTCTTAGAAAAGACCCCAGGAGCACAGGCAGTCAAAGCCAAAATTAACATTTGGGATTGCATCAAATTGAGAAGTTTCTGTACTTCAAAAGAAACAGTCAGGAAAGTGAAGAGGCAACCGACAGAATGGGAGAAAATATTTGCAAACTATGCTACAGATAAAGGGTTGATAACCAGAATCTACAAAGAAATCAAGAAACTCCACAACAACAAAACAAACAACCCACTTAAGAGATGGGCCAAGGACCTCAATAGACATTTTTTCAAAAAAGGAAATCCAAATGGCCAACAGACACATGAAAAAATGTTCAAGATCACTAGCAATCAGGGAAATGCAAATCAAAACCACAATGAGGTTTCACCTCATCCCGGTTAGAATGGCTCACTTTCAGAAATCTACCAACAATAGATGCTGGAGAGGATGTGGGGAAAAAGGGACACTAACCCACTGTTGGTGGAAATGCAAACTGGTTAAGCCACTATGAATTTGGGTATTTTTGATTTCAGATTTTTAGATTAAGGATATTCAATCTATAGAAATAGATTAATGTTAGTTATAATATCCCTGCAATCACTATGTAAAAATTTTCTCTATTAAAAAAAACCTAGAAGATAGGATTTGGAATGGTTTTAACCATAAAGAAATGTTAAATGCTTGAAGAGATAAATAAATTTCTCTGATTGAACATTACATACTATACACTGTACAGAAATATTTCATAGTAGCCCATAAATACACATACTTTTTATATTTCTGTCAAAATGTTTTTTTAAAAAATAAATTAAAAACCTCATCCTTAAAAAACAAGATAATGACTAGAAAAAAACCTTTAATTCTCAAACTTTTTGCCTTAGGACACCTTTAAACACTTAAAAATTTATGGAGAACCCGAAGTTATTTTGTCTATGTATGCAACTCTATCAATATTTACCATAATAGAAATTAAGACTAGGAACTATTTTAAAACTAGGAATGCAAAAACAAAGGCACATTTAGTCTGGCAGTTAAAAAGCTCACATTCTACACTGGAATACCTAGGATCAACTCCCACCGCCTTAACTCCAGCCAATCAGTCTAGATTTTGTGAGGCAGTCATGACAGTTCAAGAATTCAGTTCCTGCCATTTGTGTTGAGGCCTAGATTGAGTTATTTCCTGGCTTTGTCCCAGCCCAGTCCTGGGACATTATAGGTATTTAGGGAATGAACCAGTAGATTGCAACTATCAGTTTGTTTCTCTAATAAATAAACAGCTTAAAACAATAAAGAATGAAAAATTGCACTTTCCACACTTAGACTTTTAAGAGTAATGACACCATCACACATTATTTATTTTCCAGAAAACCTCATGCACTCAGAAGAAAATCAGAATGAAAACAGCAAATGACATCTTAGTTTTATTCTGGAAATAATTGTAACCTTGTAGTCCTCTTAAAAATATAATATTGAGGAGCTGGTGCTGTGGTGCAGTGGGTTAATGGCCTGGCCTGCAGCACCAGCATCCCATATGGGCTCCAGTTCGAGTCCCAGTTGCTCCACTTCCAATCCAGCTCCCTGCTAATATGCCTGGGAAAGCAGTAGAAGATGGCCCAAGTCATTGAGTATCTGCACCTACATGGGAAACCTGGAAGAAGCTCCTGACTCCTGGCTTCGGATCTGTGCCGCTCCAGCCATTGCAGCCATTTGGGGAGTGAACCAGTGAATGGAAGACCTTTCTCTCGCGCGCGCTCTCTCTCTCTCTCTCTCTAACTCTTTAAATATATATAGTGACTGAGTATCACCAGGCAGGTAGAACCTACCAAGTTAAAATTGTGTCCTAAAATTCTAAAAATAAAATCAAGGAAATTTTTAAAATTCTCAGAGTAAACTATACTCAATGTAGGACTTGAAAATGCCAACAAAGATTCACGTAAAATAAGATTTCAAAGTGACTTAGTAAAATAGTGTTTAAGGCAAATATGGAAGAAATAGAGAAATGTGCTAATAAATGTTTGCTATAGAATCCTGAGAGCACGCAAAATTACAAGTAACTTAAAAAGCAATTTTATTAATGAAAAAGTGGGAAAATATTAAAGAAAGTTGTAAGCTCAGAAAGGTTAATAGTGGAGCCAAGGCTTGGTCTCAGTCAGATCTCTCGGCTCTGAGGTCAAGACCTCCACCCTTTCCCCATAATATTGGGTCATCCAGTACTAAGGTTACCCATTAGCCCCTTCTGCCTTTTGAGAAGCCTGATGAACTTTTGCTTCATCATTGCCTCCCCAGCTCCTATCCTGTCAAGAGCCATTAAGCATCTATCTTCTGTAAGAGTTGTTCCTCTGATTGGAAAAAAGGGGAAAAAATTCTGTTTAATAAAATACCAGAATACCATGTAAATGCTCATTGCATATTCTAATTTCCTGTTTGTATAACTATAAGTTTGTACTTTTCTTAAAAACTGCAATCAAACATAGGAATATGTTAAATTATTGGGGCCAGCATTGTGGTATAGCCTACAGCACCAGCATCCCACATGGGTGCTGGTTTGAGTCCTACCTTCTCTACTTTCCATCTAGATCCCTGCTGGTAGCCTGGGAAAGCAGTGGAGGATGGGCCAAGTGCTTGGGCCCCTGCACCCACATGGGAAACCCAGAATAAGCTTCTGGCTCCTGGCTTTGGATAGGCCCACTGGAGCCATTGCAGCCATTTGGGGAGCAAACCAGTGGAAGGAAGATATTCTCTCTCTCTCCCTCCTCTTTCTCTCTCTCTGACTCTATCTCTCAAATACATCTTTAAAAAAGAATATATTAAATTATTTACCTATACAAGCAAGAAATATTTTTCCAACAAATTCAATATTGATTTAGTATTCATTTGATATTGTTAACATATAATATGTTACATTAAAGGAATACTTTTTAAGTGCCCATTTTAATAAATGTCTAACACTTGATAATACTAAATATATATTCTGATTCTTAAATTAAGACTACGTAAAAGGGGGCCGGCGCCACAGCTCACTTGGTTAATCCTCTGCCTGCGGTGCCAGCATCCCATATGGGCGCTGGGTTCTAATCCCTGTTGCTCTCTGCTGTGGCCCAGGAGGGCAGTGGAGGATGGCTTAAGTCCTTGGGCCCCTGTACCCGCATGGGAGACCAGGAGGAAGCACCTGGCTCCTGGCTTCGGATCGGCGTTGTGCACCTGCCACAGTGCACTGGCCGTAGCGGCCATTTGGGGGATGAACCAATGGAAGGAAGATCTTTCTCTCTGTCTCTTTCTGTCTTACTCTGCCTGTCGAAAGGAAGGAAGGAAGGAAGGAAGGAAGGAAGGAAGGAAGGAAGGAAGGAAGGAAGGAAGGAAAGAAAGAAGGAAGGAAGGAAGGAAGGAAGGAAATCTGTAATCAGGGGCCGGTGCTCTGGTGCAGCAGGTTAATGCTCTGGCCTGGAGCACCTGCATCCCATGTGGGCACCAGTTCCAGGACCTGGCTGCTCCTCCTCCAACCCAGCTCTCTGCTGTGGCCTGAGAAAGCAGTGAAAGATGACCCAAGGCTTTGGGCCCCTGCACCCATGTGGGAGACCTGGAAGAAACTCCTGGCTCCGGATCGGCACAGCTCTGGCCATTGCAGCCAGTTGGGGAGTGAACCATCAGATGGAAGACCTCTCTCTCTCTCTCTGCCTTTCCTGTTCTCTCTGCCTTTACAAATAAATAAATAAATCTTAAAAAAAAAACAGAAAATCTGTAATCAGAATCATTTCACTTTATTCTGGGACGTATTATGAAGAAAATTATATTATCTTTGGTTTCAATATATTAACTAGAAGAAAATTAAATTGGAATTATTTTTTAATTGGTGAAATGGGATGGGCCTTTGGCCTAGCAGTTAAGACACTGCTCTGGACACCCAAAATCCCATATCACAGTGTCTGGACTTGAGTCCCAGCTCTACCCCCAATTCCAGCTTCCTTTAATGAGCACTCTTGGATACAAATGACAGTTCAACTACCTGGGTACCTGCCACCCACACCTGTGGGACCCAGATTCAGTTCCTGGCTTCAGTCTTATCTAGCCTCAGCTTTTGCATTTATTTAAAGAATGAACCAGTGGATGGGAGATAGCGTTCTCTCTCTCCCTCTCTCCCACTTCCAAAATAAATAAAATTTTAAATAATTAAAAATTGGTGAAATGTTTGAATGTAAACTGTCATTAATTAAAACTATTACATATTTGCATAAAAAGTTTTGAAACCCTGTGTTAAGAAAATATGCAAATTGGGGGTTGGCACCACAGCTCACTTGGTTATTCCTCCGCCTGCAGCACAGGCATCCCATGAGCGCACCAGGTTTCAGTCCAGGTTGCTCCTCTTCCAGTCCAGCTCTCTGCTGTGGCCTGGGAGTGCAGTGGAGGGTGGCCCAAGTGCTCGGGCCCCTGCACCCGCATGGGAGACCAGGAAGAAGAATATGGCTCCTGGCTTCCGATCGGCACGGCATGGGCCATAGTGATCATTTGGGGGTGAACCAATGGAAGGAAGACCTTTCTCTCTGTCTCTCTCTCTGTCTATAACTCTACCTGTCAAATAAATTTTAAAAAAAGAAAACATGCAAATTGAGGGTTAAACTATGAATTTTGGAAATGCAAAGATCCCTAACAAATTAGTAAGAAAACGTTCACGTGTAGGACTAGTCCTGAGGATACCTGAAAGTTTGACTGTAGCTAGACTGAAACCATCTCCAAAGCTGATTCTCTTGTGTGGTGCTGGCTGTTGATGGGAGACCTCATTTCTCTCCAGGTGAACATCACGAATGGACTTGTACCCCTCCATGATGTGATGGTTGGATGCCCCCATAGAAAGGGATCTAACACATCAAGTCAGAAGCTACACTTTTTATGACCAAGTCTTGGAAGTCTCATTCTATCACTTCTGCCATATTCTACTGGTCACACAGAACAATCTTGATTTAGCGCAAAGGTAGCTAGGGCAAGAATGCTGAAAAACAGGATCATGGAGGCCCTCTTGGAGACTGACTACTGCAAAAAAAGATGGCCAAAGACATCCCTGGACACTTTGTTGGAGAATAAATACAAGTGGATAGTTAATACTTGAAAAAAATCCTGTTACATTTTTAGAGAAAGTAGAATAAGACACCACGTGCTTCCATGTATCCATTTAAAATCCATTTAAAAATCCATTTAAAATCCATGGAAAATCTTACTAATTTAGAAACTTTCTATACTGAAAATGCCTTTCTATCTGTTTCATTCAAATTTTCTTCCCCAGAAGCAATCCTTGCTACGAGATCCCATGTGTCTTTCTAGAAAGATTCTCTGCATCCAAATGTATGAGTATATATATGTATTCTAATTAACATCTTGTTATTTTAGCTTTACATATTTTAGAGTTTTATATCAGTATATGTAAGACCAACTCATTAGTTAATAAATTTTTTAAGTTTTTAAGACAGAAAGATCTCTCACCTGCTGGTTCACTATATAAAAATCTGGGAAATGGGAACCAAATCCAAGTCTTCCATGTGGATGTCAGGGACCAAATACTTGTGTCATCACTATCTGCTTCCAAGATACACATTGGCAGGAAGCTGGAGTCAGAAGAGCCTGGATTCAAACCCAGGAACTCAGATATGGGACATAGTTGTCCCAAGTGGCACCTTGATAATTATGTCAAGCATTTGCCTCTAAAATTGAGTCATTTTATTTAGTGCACTGAAATTCTAGTTGCCTCCCATTATCCCTCCACTTTCCTACCTTCTTCAAGTCATTGCACTGAAGATTGAGGAAATCTATGTCTCCAAGGGTGGATATTATCCCTGATCTGATATTATCCCTGATTCTGAAACAGTGAATGTTTCAGGATGTATAGATGACTCAAGTTAGTCCAATCAAAATGAAACACAGGTCCCTTTATGAATCAGGGAGTTGCTCCATCTTTCAGTGAGATGAAAAGCACAGAGCATCTTTCAATACTAAATGGAACCAGACATGTGTCATGGAAGACACTGTGGAAGGAAGAACAAAGAAAGTAGAGCTTAGGGAACAGTGTCAGTCAACGAGCTGCAACCATCCTAAAGTTCACAATACCTCTGGACTTTCAAGTTATCAAGTATTTTTTATAGTGTCAGACATTTTGAGTTAGAATTGTTATTTTTAACATAAAGAATGATACTTGATCATTTTACTAAAATATAGCTATATTTATATAACCAACCTCAATTAGGTGGATGGTTGAGTTGCTTATAATCATTTCCTAAGACAAACAAGATAGGCATGAATATTGTACACAAAATTTTGAGCAGAAGCACCAATATATACAAAGGAATAATTCTTAAAAGTTAAATGTTATCAAAAGAATAATGATTTTACATTTTTCAATTTCCAACTTTGCCTGCTTGGAGTTTTTTTTTTTTTTTCACTGTTTAAGGAATTTTTATTAAAGCAAGAATTTTATAATCCAAATTACGTTTCCTCGCTCAATTATCAATTCTGTTCCTTAAAACAGAGCTGACATTCTGAGCTATTCCACAGTAAAGAATTACAAAATTAAAGACAGGAATGCTTTAAATTTTTGTATTTTGCTGAAAATTCTTTTTTCCAGGGTCTATAAAACATTAATTTGTTCTTATATTTTACTATTTTTTGTGGGGTTTTTTTTGTTGTTGTTGTTTTTAAATCAATAAGTAATCTAGGACTAGCATTATGCTTGCTAGACCTGGCATTTGCTCGGTACAGAACGTTCAAAGTTTCCTTTCTTTTTTTTTTAATTTATTTTATATTTTGCAATTTTTTTTCCGTAATATTTAAGTTTTTTGATGTTTAGATATTTTTCTTCGGTGAAGCACGAGTTTCTTTTCATGGTCCCTGATCAATTCTAAACAGTGGGAACACCGGTGGCACTGTTCACTGCTTTCTGGGCAGCCTCTTTACCTTGGTGGGCTTGTAGTACAGCTACAGCTTCATCCACTTTAGAATGGAGAGACTCTGGAGACTGCTTGGAGTTTGTAGCAATTTTTATACACATTAACAAAATACAAGGATGTTTGTTTACCAAATACTAACATAGGATTTTAAAAGTTTATTACCATCAAATATATTGTTCCTAGTAGTAGTATTTTGTGCCTATAAGGGCATAATAAAATAGGCACCCTTTTCTATTTCTGTTAAGAGGATTTAACCTTTCTAGAAGCAATAAGGCAATGGGAAGCAAGCAACAATAAGTTAATTCTGATTCATTATTTCCATTTTCAGAATTCTACCATGAGGCAAACTTCAGAAATGTGAATAGTAATTTATATATAAGACAAGACTGAATTATTATTTCAAAGGTACTGAAATTAATAAAAATAGTAAATTATGGCTTATCCAAAGAATGAATATTATTCAGTCATTGAATGTCATGCTTTTGACAAATAATAGTAATGAAATGATCTTCTCATATACAGTTAATTATAAACAAGCACATATCTAAAATAGAATATCCATTCTGAAAGTTTACATACTTACATACATATGTATAGACAAATGTATATGCATTGCTCTGTGGTTGCCATATATGTTTATGTAAAAGTTTTTTTTTTTTTTCTGTATGTGTATACATGAGTTAAGGATTTGTACATCGAATGTTATTCTGGCTTGTCTTCTTGGTAGACACAGCTGCAACTGATTCTTAACTTTTTGTTAATAATCTTCTACACATATAAAATTCCATGTAATAAAACATGTAATACTTCATAATGAAGAAAACGCTACCTTCCTTTACTACCTGTTGGCTTTAGCTTGACAAGAGGTCTGAATTCATAATTAATTGGAAGAAGGGAAAATGAATTCTGGTTTATGAAATTCTGAACATGAATGAAAAATGAATACTTTCCATAATATTTCTGATACCCTGATCTTTCTTCTCCAGGACCTCAACTTATTAAGTTGTAAGGACATGAAAATATTCATCACCTATTTCACATTCCACTGACTAATGCTCATTCAAATTTTTTTCTGAAATAATTTAACATTTTAAAATTCCAAGGCAGAAAACATAGATGAAGGGGAATTAACATCCAAAATGCAATCCCATCAATATATCATTTGGTATCTAATTCACTCATTTTTAGATTTTCATTACTAGTCCAATTATGTACCGTAGTACTGAGTATCATAGGTTTTTTTAGACTTGGATTAGATCATTACCAACAATCACACAAATAAATGTCAATTGAGATTGTGATAAATGTCACTAAGAGTGAAGTTACGTAAGTGAGGTGGTTCAAGGTACAGTCTCTGGGTCAAATGCTGGGATTGACAGCTGCCAGCTACTAGTGTGTGACTCAGATCAAGTTACTTAACAGAGGTTAAGCAAAGAGGAAATTTTAAAAATATCTATTTCATATGATTATGAGAATTCAGTTACACACATGATATACACATGTACTGATGGCATTTAATAGGGCTGTGTGAATGAGGTGGCCAGAGAAAGCCTCCCTGTATGTGAAAGGCATGAGCTGAGGGAATCATAGAGATTAAAATGGAATGTGGAGAACATAAGGACATACTGGCTAAGGCATGTGTGGTTACATGAACTATTTTGGTGTTTTACCTCATTAAACTGTTCAATAGAAGAATGACATGATCAGGTTCCCATATGGAGGGAAAACAAACCCCTCTGATTACACAGTAAAGACTGGAAGAATACAGTTGAGGATGAGGGAGGAACAATTACGAAGCCATTGCAATAATCTAGGTGAGAGATAAAGCAGCTTGAACAAGGGCAGAGACACTAGAGGAGAAGAAAAATGGACAAATACGAATAACACTGAGAGGAAAAGACAATCTCACCAAGGGATAGATCAGATATTGGGAATGAGGTGGGGAGGGGGAATATCTGGGTGAACACCTGCATTTCTGGAGCTACTGAGCAGGGACCTCTAGGAGGAAAGACTAGATATGGCACACGGAGCATGACTTCGGATCTAAATAACCTGAGCTTGAGATGACTTTGGATTAGCCAAGTAAAACTGTGAAGTAAGCAGCTAATTATAGGAATGTGGATCTTAATGCGATTGCATTTAGAGAGTGTTTGTTATTAAAACTATTGAAGGGCCAGTGCTGTGGCACAGTGGGTTAAAGCCCTGGCCTGCAGCACCAGCATCCCTTGTGGGTCCTGGCTGATCCACTTTCAAACAGCTCCCTGCTCATGTGCCTGGGAAAGCAGTGGAGGATGGCCCAAGTCCTTGGGCTCCTGAATCCACGTGGGAGACCCGGAAGAAACTCCTGGCTCCTGGTTTTAGATCAGCTCAGCTCTGGCCGTTGTGGCCATTTGGAGAGAGGACCAGTGAATGGAAGACCTCTCTGTCTCAACTTTTCTCTGTAACTCTGCCTTTCAAATAAATAAAATTAATCTTAAAAAAAAAAAAAACTGTTGAGAAGTCTACTGAGGTTGATTTACAAATGTCCAGTTTTAGAGCCTAGCGCTGTGATGTCGTAGGTTAATCCTCTACCTGTGGTGCCAGCATCCTACAGGGGTGCCAGATCGAATCCCAGCTACTTCACTTTTAATTTCACTCCCTATTGATGGCCTGAGAAAGCAGTAGAAGATGGCTCAAGTGCTGGGGAGACCTAGAAGAAGTTCCTGGCTCCTGGCTTTAGATCATCCCAGCTCTGGCCGTTGCAGCCATCTGGGGAGTGAATCAGTGGATGGAATACTTCTCTCTCTGTCCTTCTCTCTGTCTATAACTCTGCCTCTCAAATAAATATTTTTTTAAAAAGTCCAGATTTAGCAACATGGATGTCATAATTGACATTAGAAATAGTTTTTTTTAACGATGACATTATGAGGATCAAAACTAAATTGGAAAAAAAAAATTATGAGGTAGGGTTGGATAAATACACAGAAATGCAAGCAGACATTCCTTTCAAGAAGCTAAGCAGAAAAAGGAAAGTGCAACAACCATGAGGAATTTGTAGAGGAAAGATTGCTGGTTTTCCTTTCAATGATGAGCTTCAAAGTTAAGAAGAGTGTTTTAATTAAGAGTGAAATATTGAACATGGAAGACAAAGAAAGTTAATAAGAAGCTCAAGATTTTTAAGTAGTCAATTAAAGTAATTAATCTTAAAGAGAATAAGAGAAAATCTGTATCAAGGTAAAAAAAAAGAGGATAGAGTAGGTTGAGATGTACTAGGGAACTTCAACAAGCTTATGGATGTTGGAATTAAAAGTATATTTTGGTGCAAAAAATTTGCAACCCATGCATAACTTTTTCATATGATTTTCCACTAGTTTTTTCAGACCTCTCATAGGTCTGTAGGACATCAGCCACCTCTTGCTCATCCTGCTCAAACAGCGCAATATCATTGCTGTAGGGGATCCATGTGTACTAACCAGGGCCATATAGATTTCTTTATATCCTATTATGAGAGGGGGGAGATGAGTTAACTTAGCCCTGAAATGAGTAAACCTATTAGTCTACATGAGTCCATTCCACGCCTGTTTCCGATCCTTTTTTCTCATCAGAATATTTTTTAAAAATGCATTCCCCATGTCCCAGTGTCAGATAGTAGAGGATGTACATTTCTCTTCTAGAAACAATGAAACATCTGCACACACCTGTAATTGGAGTTATTCCATGGTTGAACTTACAGTGGTCTATGGATATT
Source organism: Lepus europaeus (assembly GCF_033115175.1). Lineage (NCBI taxonomy): Eukaryota > Metazoa > Chordata > Mammalia > Lagomorpha > Leporidae > Lepus > Lepus europaeus. The sequence goes on along the minus strand of NC_084832.1, from coordinate 36,185,721 downwards.
CTTAATATTAATCAGGATCTGAAACAGCCAACCTAGTAAATGTAAATGGGACAAGTAAATCATAGGGATTATTTCCCCAATATTCTCCACCAGACACAGACCTCACCCCTTTCCCACGTACAATCACCAGTGTGGGTTGAGCTAGTTTTGGATGTTTTTATTTGGCTCTCTTCACTAGATTAACTCTTATTCCAGATGCCAAAGAACCAGTGAAAGGATAATTCCAACTGCCAAATACGTCCATCCTAACTATTCTGTCAGGAAATGATCAGGGAGTGGACATATGGACTAAACAGACCCACTGCAGACTGGATTTCAGACAAAATTATCTTAACACCCGGACTTGGTAAACTGCCACTCTTACAAGGGACCCATCATGGCATTTTGCTTTCCCAACTATCAAATCCACCTTCTCTTTAGTTTCTTCTTCTTCACAATGTGTGGCTATTTTTACTCTTTAATGTATATTCATCTGAGTAAATCACATAGGTCCTTTTGGAGAAGAACTGGGAAAAGCATTACAATATATGATTGCCAAACACTTACTGCAATTTTCCTCCTAGGAATAAGGATGCCATTCTGTCGATCGGTTCCAGATTTAAAAAAAAAAAAAAAAAAAAAAAAAAACAAACAAAAAAACTGGCTCAGGTACAGAAACTGAGCAAGTGGCTATGCCTTTGTGTTGAACTGAGTAGCCTCGCCACCAGGCTCCTCCTTTGCATCTCCATTAGTTGCAGATGTTAAACAACGCATGTGTTTTGCCCCTATAGTACAACACTGCACTCTACGAAACCTTCTCTCAATTTTTTAAAAATATTCCTAAGGTTGCTTAAAATGCTAAACATGGGGCTGGAGCTATGGTGCAGTGGGTTAAAGCCCCAGCCTGAAGTGCTGGCATCCCATATGGACGCTGGTTTAGTCCCGGCTGCTCCACTTCCAATCCAGCTCTCTGCTATGGCCTGGGAAAGCCGTGGAGGATAGGGCCCCTGCACACGCGTGAGGGACCCAGAGGAAGCTCCTGGCTCCTGGCTTCGGATCAGCATAGTGCCAGCTGTTGAGGCCATCTGGGGAGTGAACCAGCTGGTGGAAGACCTCTCTATCTTTTTGCCACTCCTTCTCTCTCTGTGTTACTCTTTCAAGTAAATAAATAAATCTTTAAAATGATAAACACACATCTTCCATATGGTTTAGTTATTCCACTCCTTAATCTTTTTTTAAGATTTATTTATTTGAAAGACAGAGGTCTTCCATCCACTGGTTCACTCCCCAGATGGATGCAATGGCTGGAGCTGTGCTGATCCAAAGCCAGGAGCCAGGAGCCAGGAGCTTCTTCTGCGTCTCCCACGTGGATGCAGGGGCCCAAGCACTTGGGCCATCTTCTACTGCTTTCCCAGGCCATTGCAGAGAGCTAGATCAGAAGTGGAGTAGCCGGGACTAGAACCAGCACCCATATGGGATGCTAGCACTTCAGGCCAGGGTGTCACAGTGCCAGCCCCTCCACTCCTTAATATTTACCCAAGTGAAAACAAATGTTCATACCAAAACTTGCGCCTGCTTGTTGACAGCATTTTTACCACAATAGCCAAAAACTGGAAACAACTGAAATGCAAATCAAACTTTTGATGGATAAGCAAGTTGTCTTATATTCAGCAAGAGAAGACTATGATTTTATATATGTATATGTGTGTGTGTGTGTATATATATATGAGTGTGTGTTTGTGTATATGATCTAGAAAAGGTAAAAAAGAAAAACTGTAATCACCAGATGCTGAGAATTAAAGAAAAAAGAGAGATTTCCAATATGTAAAAGGAAACTTCACAATAATGGAGGAATTATATATCTTGATTAGTTTATGATAACTGTATACAATTACCGAACTCATCAAACTGTGTACTTAAAATGGATTTCATTGAGTGTGAATCATGTCTCAATAAAGCTGAAGAAGATGCTTTGTTAATCACCAAGGAAACAAAAAAAGATATAATTACTTTATTCCTGTACTCAAGCAACATATAATTGAATAAACAAGAGAAAATACACAGATATGTTTAATAAACATATAATGTGAGGCATGCCATTAAGGGAATTCACAGTAGCATAAGAATTCAAAGGATGGAGAGGTCACTCCAACTTTGGGAACTATGACAGAGCTTACTAGAAGACATAGCATTTGAGTTAAATCTTGACAGATGAATTAGAGAGCAAAAGAGAAAAGGAATTTGAGAAGAACTGGACAAAGGTCATATTTTTATTTATTTATTTATTTACTTATACTGAGAAGTATGTTGCAAGAATGTTTAACTGGTGCATAAAGACCAGGCAGGAAATTATTAAGAGATAAGGCAATAAAGCTCCACTGGACCCAAACCATAGAACTACCGCTGGTCCAGGATGTAAGCGTCCAAAGCCGCTGGGCTGTGGGACATACCACAGGTGAGGACTACACTGGTAAATCTATATTGGATGGATTGAACAGGAGTTATGGGTAGACACTAGGATACTATTAGATAGTTTCAAAGTTTTTCAGGTAATAATGCTGAAATGAAAATGAAATATCAAGGAAATGTGTATGAAAACCTGCAGAAGAAACTGCATCCTGACTGGATGTGTTGATAGAAATGAAAGATGACAACAAGTTGCTGCCAAAGAAGATGCTGCCCCAATAACATCAATATTGAACAAATTCATAACTGGATCTCCAAAAATTAATGGAGTATAAAGTTTGAGAAGGGGCTACTGGATTAGGTGATTACTTAGTCATTCAGTGAATAGCTATGGAGTGCTAATTCTTCACCAGACAGGAGATACAGAATCAAGACAGATAAAGTCTCTGTTCTCAAGTTTATACTCTTGTTTAGGAAGATAGACAATAAGCCCTATGAGAGATTTATTTTTTAAACAAATTCATTACACTGAAGATAGGAGAAATACTATTGAAGGCACTAACAGAATGCTGGACACATGATCTAAGCGTTTCTGGAACCAGTAGCTTATTTAAAAAGCTTAGTGAGTACAGACGATAACTGCGAAGGAACGACAGAAAGTAGCGATGTAACAGAAGATGCAAGTGTTGACTGACAGAATGAAAGAAATTGGAAACCTATGGTTGAGGATGTGAAATGCACAGAATAATTCCTGAAGTGAGCCTGGATGGGATTGTGAGAATAAAGAAAAGATTAGCCCAGAGAAGGAGAATGGACTTCGTTATAAGAATTGAGAATTTACAGTAAGATGATGGGTGAAGATAGAAAGAAAACCTAAAATGGGAAAATAGCTGAGGGAATATGATTTGGAAATGAGTTGGACTTTTTTTTTCAGGTACCTAACTCATCTTGTAAAGATGAAAGAGAGGGGCTATGGATGGGTTTCCCAGATGTGAAGAAAGAAAAAATTATGTGTCATGGCAGTTACGAAGAAGACTGTGGCTATAAACCATAACAGCTGTTGGCAGAGTTTGCTGAGGGCTAATCAAAGGCCCTGAGCCATAGATAACTGCACCTCACTAGCCTGACTTTCCAGAACAATCCAAAGCAGAGAATGTAGGCAATTTAGGTTGTAGATCAAAATTAATCAATTAAATAAATGAAAAACATATAGTAGAAAGCCAAGGACTTTACGTATTGACAAAAGTTATCAGAATGGAAGATGACATGATCAAAGATGGGTAGGGAAAAAAAACAGAAAGAAGAATCAGAATTTTGGGGAAAACTCATGGACAGACCACAGTAAAAGGAGAAGCTGATATACAAGAAAGCAAATAGAAAAGTGACAAGAAGGTTGTGGGCAGAAACTAGGATATATGGTTACAGATGTTAATAGAAACTATATATTTGGGATGAAGGGTTAGGCCTTAATTAAAGGGATAGTACACAACAAGGATTAAAAAAAAAAAACTTCCCAAGTTTCAATCTATCATGTATTTCCAGATCTGTATGTGAAATCTTAAGATGTTAATTAAAGCCTTTATAAACACTTGCACACAGTAATTTCACAGTTCTTTGTGGAAACTTACAGAAGCATTTCATTATTTGAGCACCAACCATATTTGCAAGTGATTGTTATCAATGTGAATTTATAAGAAAAACCACAAGGTCACATTCCTGTGCTGTTGACAAAGGTCTCTTTTTGGCTACCAAAGTGTGAGGTGATTGGATTATAGACAAGGAAATTGCTGCATGTACCTCATGCTGTATTTATGACAATTGAATTAATTTTTTTTTTACCCATAGGGTTTGGTGATCATCTAGGGAAACAAACAAAACTAAAGAAATAGAAGAGAACATTCTCTCCTAATGTTTTGCTTCTCAGTGAGGAAAATGAATTTTTAAAAGCTATGTTATTTTGACTGGAAGAAACAAAACTCAGCAAAGCAGCAGGTGGTTATCATTCCAAAGGAAATGAAAAATGAAAAATAAACACAAATTCCCACACCTTAAAGTTCAAAGTGTTTCTTTGAATTTATTCCAACTGAGTATCAATGTCTCTAGAGTACTGATGTCTATGGGTGAGCTGTGAAATGCTAATAGTGACTGGCTTCATCACTTCAGATCACAGATTCAAAGTCTTAAATTACAGAACAGGAGACAAAAGTGTCTTAACCTCCTTCACCCTATAAAAGACCTAACTTCTAAAAGCAACATCCACTGGAGAAAACTCAATGGAAATACTGCAGTTCTAATAGAATCGGGAAATTTACTTCTACCAATTCCCTAAGAGCAGTTGTAACTGAATTGTTGCCTGAACTGCACAACCAGTACTCAAAGGTCTTCCCAGAATAATGTTTGACATGGTTTACAGAATATTAAACTGACTGCATGCTTGGTCTGATTTGGTCACATTTCTGCAGACACGTCATTTGTTTCATATTTATTCCGCAACAGAACATAAGCTTCCTCTTCTGGAATGGAGAAGGGAAATTCCTTCTCTTAATGTGATTTGGAAGTTTTGCACGATATTAATGATTCATGCTTATAGGTGTGAAATGGAAGCAGATGGATCAAGGCCTCAGAATGACACAACAGGAGACATCTCTTGGCAGAACAACACACTGTGTCCCAGGGGCATCATTCACATTACGTTCTACGTTGTGTGACCTGGTGGCATGATGGAAAGCAGGTGACAACTGAACTTATCAGGGAAGTGCGTGCGATCAAATATTTGCCACGAGGTACCTGTTGTCTATTTGCTATGTAAACAAATAGGAAGAGTTACCACTTTGAAGCACCAAATTCTACCAGGCATTCTTCTAACCCTGTGGGAAGAATAAAATTATTTTACCGATAGGCGACTGAAGTACAGGGAGAATATGTAGCTCATCTGTGGTCAGAAAGCTACTAAGTGGCAGAGTCCAAATGTGAAACCAGGAAATCTGGTTTCAGAATCTGGGCCCATCTGCTTATTAAAGATCTTATTCCACACCTCTCTCCACAAATAAAAAAAAGGAAACAGCTGAGTGTTCATGAATTCTGCAAAGAAAGGAATATTTGTCATAATACGTTTATCATTCAGCTCTGTTTTTTTCAAGTACAATCACCATGTAGGTTTTCCAGTAACTTTTGAAGATATAAGAATAAAAATTAACAGTGGCATCTCAGATGTTGATAGATATAACATGATTACAAAAATTAACAATCTAGCTAGTAAGGTATTTCAAGATTCACATAAAAGAAACTCTGCCAATTGGTGAAAGATTTCTCAATGAAATAGAACTTACATTTGAAATAGCTATTCTTAAACATCCGAAAAGATATTTAGATGGAATTTGTTTGGCCAAGTCAAAAGCAGTAAACACACTTTAAGATTCAGCTTAGCCAGGGTGTTTCAAAATGAAAACCACAGACAAGAACAAAGATATGATCTCCAGAGAACAAGAACAAACATCCCCATCCTGAAAGCTTTTAAGATAAAAAGATGTTTCCCACCTGTGACTAGGTTTAAAATTGCCAAAAAGTACACAGTCTAAAGAGAATTACAATTATTTCTAGAACAGGTTTTAGACTTCTGGTTGATAAAGGAAACTTTAATTGAACAGACTAACTTCTTGAAAACCTGAAAAACCACATGAGTGTTTCTATTGATCAGGAAGAAAAGCTGAAGCTGCATGCAATTTGCTACCTCTATGGAATATTTCACAAGAGTACTGAAATATCAATATTTAACTTAGTAATTACTATGTGTAGACATTTTAGGAGGGGTGAAACCAGTCTCCAGTTGTGGGGAAGAGCATCCCCAGGGCCTATGGTTAGCAGGGCTATTGCACACTTGAGACAGAACTGCTCACCTCAAAAATGGTAACATCTATATGAGGAATGTGTAATATTTGGTTCCATCACCTTGTCTTTCAGTGTCTCAGCAAACAATTCTCATTGTACAAAATGTGCATTAGAAAGGAAATTTTAGTCAAGACTGGAAAGTGATTTTGAGAAGCAAAAACTGTGAAATGTGCCTTCTGTGTCTACTTTGTGTGTTTGTGTTGTGTACTTGCTCTACTTCTCTATTTGTCTAGCTAAACCAAGGAAAATGAGAGATGCATGGCTTAATAAAGAGATGTATTACCAATAAGAGCTCTTCTTCATCCTTTGCTCTAGCTGGATTTGAAGGTCAGGGTGATCTTTACCAGGAAATGCTGCCTGTAAGGATCCATAGCAGATAGCAGAGATTATCAGCAAGGTACAAACAAAATCGGAAGTAAGGGAATTGGCAGTTGTCTTTGCTTGCTCCTTTTCCCTCTTCCAATTCTCTACCAAAAGCTACCTTTCTGAGCTAAGTCTGCTGGAGTGAAGACCAAGTGTTAAGGTATTTTTCCTTTTTTTTTTTTTTTTTTTTTTTTTTGCCCCCAAGTAACAGAGAGTAACTTGGGTTATGTCACCTGAAGGAAAGGTTCGATGCTAGGATGCTCAGCTGCAGAACGGAAGCTGCTCTGCAAGCTATTCTGTTCTTCCATCTTTCTGTTTTCATCATTGCTTCTCCCTATACGTTAGCCTTCTTTACCCTCTTTATGTCTTCTCTGCCCCCTGCAATTCCAATCATAGATGGTTCTAGCTAGCCATAGTCCTGATCTATGACAAGCCCTCAAGGAATTGTTTTTAAAAGACTTATTTATTTGAAAGGCAGAATTACAGAGGCAGAGGCAGAGAGGGAGAGGTCTTCGATCTGCTGGTTCACTCCCCAGACAGCTGTAAGGGCCAGAGCTATGCCAATTGGAAGCCAGGAGCTGGAAGCCAGGAGCCAGGAGCCTCCTCCCAGGCTTCCACCTGGGTACAGAGGCCCATGGACTTGGGCCATATTCTACTGCTTTCCCAGGCCATCGCAGAGAGCTAGATCAGTAGTAGAGCAGCCAGGACTCGAATGGGCACCCATATGAGATGCTGGCACTGCACGTGGTGGCCCTACCCACTATGCCACAACACCAGCACCAAAGAATTCATTTATTTTTTACTTTTAATTCAGATTTCCAATAGAGGATGTATAGTTGGTCTGATTCATTCCTACCCTGTCTCAGTTCATCAATAATTGGTCATTATTGTTGGCTTAACCGAGTCCTCCAAAAAATGTATTGAAGTCTTAACCACTAATAGCTGTGAATGTGATCTTATTTGGACATAGGAGCTTTTTGTATGTGATCTAGTTAAGACAGTGGTAATTTGCGTGGCCCCTTTATCCATCATGACTGAGGTCACATCAAGAAGAGGGAGACACAGACGCAGTAGCAACATGACTGTGAGAAGACAGAGACAGTGAGTGGAGTTATGCTTCCTTAAGCCACGAAATGCCTGGGGCTGCCAGAAGCTGTAAGAGAGAAGGAAAGATCCTTCCTTAAAGGCTCTCTGACAACACCTTACTTTTAGACTAACAGGATTTCTGTTGTTTTCAGGCAGGGAGAGTGTAGCACTCAGCTACAGCAGCCCTAGAAAACTTACACAGACACTTTAATCAATTGTCCAACCCCGACACAAATGTTGGCAAGACATCATACATGCAAAGTATGTCACCTTTTTGTTCCTTGGCTGAACTTGTGAGGAGAGCCTCTCTGAGAAATTCTAGGAGCAGGAAACTAGATACACAACAGCATTAACACCCCACCTTCCAGAGGATCCCAGAGACAGTGTCCGCGGCCTTGCCCTCAAATCACACAGCAACCACAGGATCTCCTGGTGTCCACAACTCAGCCAAGCCAGGTGTTCTCCTCATAAAGACTAAAACCCAAGGTCACCTTGACTTCAAGGAGATCACTTCTTGACTGGCCCCACAGCTCTTGATCCTCCAATTATCTCCACAGTCCATAGATATTCACAGAGCTAGACCTGTCTCCTTCCACTGCAGAGTTTAACATCCGCTAGCTGTCTGTGCTATGCAGCAAATATCTCTGAGAACTTAATGAAGACACTCTTGGATTATTTTCTTGGACAGATGTCAACATGAGAGGATAACACATTTCCTTGAACTTCTCACCCATATACCTCTCGTCTGGGGCACATCTGCACCAGCTGTGTCTGCTTTGCCTCCAGGTCAGTCTGAGAAATCTTTCTAGAGCTGCTGTCCATTCTGAGGGCAGTCCTCCATTCCTAGTGGCATCTTCCATTCCTAGTCATTTGGGGGGATCATCGGTGTTCATACTTTTTTATTTCATTTTTCTTTTTAACTAATTTTTAACAGATTCAATGATTTGTAGATACAAGTCTAAGAACATAATGATAATCTCCTCCTCCCTCCCACTCTCTTTCCTTCTACCCTTGTTTTTTTTTTAATTTTTGAGATGATATATTTTAAATTTAGATTACATTAAAAGGTTTAATACTTCACTTAAGAGATTTAAGAAGTAAGAAGCAAGAAGACTCCAGTGGGAATATAAACAACAGCTGTGAACAATAACTGAATGTATAAATGGCCATTTCATCCATATGCAGTTTTTTTGGTCAATTCTTTTTTTTTAGCTTTTATTTAATGAATATAAATTTCCAAAGTACAACTTTTGGATTATAGCAGCTTTTCCCCCCATAACCTCCCTCCCACCTACAACCATCCTATCTCCCTCTCCCTCTCCCATCCCATTCACATCAAGATTCATTTTCAATTATCTTTATATGCAGAAGATCAACTTAGTATATACTAAGTAAAGATTTCAACAGTTTGCACCCACACAGAAACACAAAGTGTAAAGTACTGTTTGACTACTAGTTATACCATTAATTCACATAGTACAACACAGTAAGGACAGAGACCCTACATGGGGAGTAGGTGCACAGTGACTCCTGTTGTTAACAATTGACACTCTTATTTATGACGTCAGTAATCACCTGAGGCTCTTGTCATGAGCTGCCAAGGCTATGGAAGCCTCTTGAGTCCGCCAACTTCAATCTTATTTAGACAAGGCCATAGTCAAAGTGGAGAACTTCCACCTTCAGAAAAAGGTACCTCCTTCAGTAATTCAACATCTTACTTATTTCAATTCAAGACCTGTTTGATAAGAATAGTAGAGTTGACTGACATAAATTGATTTTAACAGTCTTATGGAAAACATTTTGTTCACCTCTGCTCTGAGCATCAACAATCCCAACCCATTCCAGCTGTACCCTATTGAAATAACAACTTGAAGCTAGCATTTGACTGAGGCAACCATGTGTCATATCTGTGCCTGTGTTTGAGTCCCAGCTCCAGTCTCAATTCTAGCTTATTGATAATGCACAACCTGGGAAGCAGTAGGCAATGGTTCAAATATTTGGGTTTCCCTCATGGGAGACCTGGATTAAGTTCCCAGCTCCTTGCCTCAACTGCCCCAGCTCTGTCTGTTGCAAGCATTTTGGAGTACATAGTTGAAGTGATTCACTTGGATGAAGAAGCTGGAACACTTACAAACAAACACTCGAGACCAGAGTCAGTTATGGGAAGTCTAAGTGCAAAAGTCTGTAGACAGGGAGCCTCCACTTATTCTTCAACCTAAAACCCTACAAATGTCAGATGCTGATGTGGCCATGAGAACAGATGTGGAAGCAAAGCCAGACAAGGCATGAGCTTCCTTTGAATTTCCCATATAATGGTGAGATATAAGAGAATATCAGGTAATTAGGAATAGCTAAGGATCTACCTAGCAAATTAAAGGCAATGTTCAATAAATGCTATTCATAAAAGATGTAATATTTCTTTAGTAAATATTGATGGTCTTTGGGGCCGGTACTGTGGTGCAGCAGGTAAGGCTGCTGCCCGCAGTACCAGCATCCCATATGGGCACCGGTTCAAATCCCAGCTGCTCCACTTCCAATCCAGCTCTCTGCTAGGGCCTGGAAAAGCAGTAGAAGATAGCCTAAGTCCTTGGGCCCCTGCACCCACAAGGGAGACCCAGAAGAAGCTCCTGGCTCCTGGCTTCGGATCAGCACAGCTCTGGCCATTGCAACCATCTGGGGAGTGAACCAGTGGATGGAAGACCTCTCTGTCTGTCTGTCTCTTTCTCTCTCTCTCTCTCTCTCTCTCTCTCTCTCTCTCTCTCTCTGCCTCTGCGTCTTTGTTACTCTGCCTTTCAAATAAATCTTCAAAAAAAAAAAAAAAGAAAGAAAGCACATCTGCATTTAAAGAAATATTGATGGTTTTAATAATGTTATAGTTTTGGATTCAATAATTTTACTTCCTGGAACTCAGTCCCCAAAACTATTTTAAAAGGCTTTACATACAGATTTCTATTCCTGAGTTAGTTTTTATTTTGTTTTTTGTTTAAGACAATAAAGAGAAATATCCCAAATGCCCAGTAATAGTCATATACTAAATAACTGGCAGTATACTTAAATCAACATAATGGAGCTTATAAAAACAATGTATACAAATTGTTATAATAACTTGTAAAGTCAATATAACATTGTGTGAAAAATAAAAGGAGTAGGACACAAAACTATAACCACAAAATGATCTCAACTATATGAAATTTAATTTTACCAAGGAAATGACTTCAAGGAAATAACCCAAATGTTAACTGTCCACAGAAAGTGGGCAACTGGATTGCTTTTGCTACAATTTACAATTTAATTAACAAATTGTCTATAATAACATACAGTATTTTTACAGCCATATTTTTAAAAAGCCACATTAAAGAATAAACCGCTGGGAGTAGTTACATGTGGAAACCTGAACATATATATTTATCAGTTCATTCCCCAAGCCCCACTAGATAGTAGAGGAATTTTTCTTAAAACCTGTACAAAATATACTTAGAACCCCAAAACTTTCTCCAACCCCCAAGAGAAGATTAAGTTTTACTTTCTGAAAAGCTGAATCAGAGAGAATTGAACTCAGTGCAATAGGCAGAGGTGAGAGTTAGTGTATATTGAAAATAGGCACATCAAGGAAGCGATGAGATTCCCTCACTTCTTCTCGAATGCTGGCATAAAAGCTTACACCTGTCGGGCAGGAAACCAACCACACCAAGGGAAAAGACTGACATATTCTCCCAAGCAGGGATCTGCCACAGGTCAGTCCCTGGTGAGCCTTTTCGATTTATATGTAGTCACTGGCCAACCTTGAATGGTCCAATTCTTAAAAAAATGAGTAGAAGCCAAGACTCAGAAGCCATTATGGAAAGTATCTCATATGGAAAAGAGAATAGAAGACATCTGCAAAGTAAAAAAAATAAATAAATAAATATCTTGTGGGAAAAGATAAACATAGTGGTAAGCAGACAGAGACTTCGAATGAGCGTTCATTGAAATCCTCAGAGAGGTAAGGTAGTATGCTGAATCCCATGAAATGAGAACGGCAGGCTCTAGACCTAAGAATATTGAGAGGAAAACATAAGATCTTTGAAATTTAAAAATGATGTTATAGTAAAGTGAACATTTCAGGAAAAAATTTGAAAGCAAAACTAACCTTTGCCAGAAGAGTGACAGTGTTAGTACCCAAACCTTACTTGGAGCTCAAGACCAGTGTTCCTCTCCCTGCCCCTAATATATTTTCATGCTAGTGTCAGACTGTGGCTAACTATGCCATTTTTTTTTTTTTTTGGACAGGCAGAGTTAGTGAGCGAGAGAGACAGAAAAGTCTTCCTTCCGTTGGTTCATCCCCCAAATATCTCCGGCCGGCACGTTGCACCAATCTGAAGCCAGGAGCCAGGTGCTTCCTCCTGGTCTCCCATGCGGGTGCAGGGCCCAAGCACTTGGGCCATTCTCCACTACCCTCCTGTGCCACAGCATAGAGCTGGACTGGAAGAGGAGCAACTGGGACAGAATCTGGCGCCCCAACCAGGGCTTAAAAGTGTTGTATGAAAGCACTCTTAACTTCAGGCACAATGAAACTTGGTTGTCAGTCTCTGCCTTTTGTCTGAAAATAGGTTCCTCTGCCCTCTATTTCCCCCATCATTCCCAAAAGGAGTCTATGCAATACGATTATAATATCAATTGCCTCTTGACTATTTTACTTTCTTTTTGCAGGAGGTCCACAGAAAATCAGCTCTTCTTTGATAGCTTTTGGAAACAGTATCCAATTAGGAAGAAGAGTTGAGGTACTCCCGATAGCAATCCACAGCTCCAATAGTAACTTTTGCCAAAACCATCCAGTTCCATCCACAGATGCATTCACCAAGAACTGCTCGGTGTCAGTGCCCAACTCCACCCACCATCATTAATTACACACTCCAGACTATTCATGCAACTGCTGCAGGTGCTAACAACACAGGCCTGGCTCCTTTTCTGGGTAATTTGAAACTTTGACAGCAGCCAAAGGTCAGATGTAATAATTGTAATTGGACTCTCTTTCTATACCGAAGAGAAACTGTGTTTAACACACAGTATGACAGATATGGGACCATGACAACATTGCTGATCAGTGTCATTCTCACATCCAGAAGATCTAGCTTTGTGTGGTCTTTAAAAGCTTTAAGATTTCTCAATTCACAGTTTCAAAAGCTTTGACTTGATTTATTGCCATTGTTTGAGACACACTGCAGTCTAGGAAGGCCAAATACAAAATTACCAACATGGTTTATAGCTACGCTGGAGCATAATTTTTATGTAAAACACTAATTCATTAAAATAACTGCTTTAAAAAGGCAGGGTAAGTGTGTCCTGCTAGGAAAAAGTTCAACATCTGAACCTATTAAAAAAAGTAGAAAAGGCCGGCGCTGCAGCTCACCAGGCTAATCCTCCACCTGCGGCACCGGCACACCGGGTTCTAGTTCCGGTTGAGGCGCTGGTCCTGTCCCAGTTGCTCCTCTTCCAGTCCAGCTCTCTGCTGTGGCCTGGGAGTGCAGTGGAGGATGGCTCAAGTCCTTGGGCCCTGCACCCACGTGGGAGACCAGGAGAAAGCACTTGACACCTGGCTTCGGATCAGCGCAGCGTGCCGGCCGCAACATGCCAGTCATAGCGGCCACTTGGGAGGGTGAACCAATGGAAAAAAGAAGACCTTTCTCTCTTTTTCTCTCTTTCACTGTCTAACCCTGCCTGTCCAAAAAAAAAAAAAAAAAAAAAAAAAAAAAAAAAAAGTCAGTGATACCACTAAGATGCTTAATCAACTGGGATTTATTTCAAAATTGAAATTATTTACTCCACCTAAACCACTATCACATACCTTGCAATCCATGAACTATATACTTTGAAGCATGTAAGTTTAAAAGGAACTACAATAATTATCTGAGTTTACAAAAGAATTGTGTGTATCTCATTGGCTCCAATTACTGTCCTGTAAAATATGCAAAACAGCTGTTATTTCACAGTTGTAGGTGGTAAAAATGGCTTACTTTAACGAGATAATGTAGGCTTACTCCAAATAAATGTTCATCTCTTGCATATTACAATGCTTCTAGCAGTACCTGAATGCTAGAAACAGGATCTTTTGAGATCCTGAGAGTAGTTTAACACAAATATTCCAGGAAAAAAGATAAAATCTGAAGAAAAATTTACTTGCAAAACTGTATCTTAAGGGATTTTAAAGAACGAAGCTTCAAAGAATAACACACATGGTGAAATACTGGTGAAGCAGAAGTGCCACTTCTCTGGCTTCCTGGAAGAGACAAAAGATATACATACTCACCCTCTGGACCCAAGTAATTCCTTGGGTGAAAAGTCAGCTTGACTTGCTTTATCTTTTACAGTGTCCCTAGCCCAGATATCAACAAGGTAAACTAATAAGATAAAACCTAGCTAATACAGAGCTACTTGCAAGATGTCTGGCTGGAATGAGGGTGCTCTGGAGTACTAAAACTTACTAAAGAAGTAGCTTTACTTTTACTCTTGAATTCTGCAAAGAAATTCAAAGAATGCCAATAAAACTACTTCAGTAGAGAAGCAAGTAAAATGTATTATTAGCAAGTAAAATGTTTCTCATATGGCTTGGCCTACATAGCCCTGTGACAATGGGGGTTGCATTGTTTGGGGTCATCTGTTCCCAAGCATTAACTATCTCCACCTTCCAACCCCAAGAGCGGGGTCTGATTCTTTCTCTTCCCTGTGCTTCCAGAGCCTATCTGGTATATGCAATGTGGGGACTTGATGAATGTATGATGAATAGGTTAATGAATAAATATACTTCTATTGAATGAGGTTGCTGGATGTATCTTGCCGAGAAAAAAAAAAATCACAAGCTGTAGAGTCAGAAACACTTGCGTTTTCTTCCCAGCTCAGCCAAGTAGGAGCTGTGTGATCTTGAGTTCCCCAACCTTTCTGAGATGTTTTCCCAGCTGGAAAAGGAGAATTGTCATGAGTGGAGATGCCTACCTCACGGGGTCACTGACAAGCAAATGGGAGAATACTCATAAAGCAATAAACACATTCAACGAATGGTAGATAACATCTTAACTGTCTTCCTTGATGCCTTATAAATACTATAAATATACTTTAACCATAAAATATTATCAAGCAAGCTAATTTCTAATCTCAAACTAGCAGAGCCCTGGAAGAACAAATCGTGAAATAATAGAATTTTGTCACATTCTCTGTCCTCTCTCAACACAAAAGGAATGATTAATTAGGTATACGTAGTAGTTACAATTAAAAATAACAAAATTTATAGCATGTTTAAATTACTACTCATTAAGACATGCGCATGAATAGGGCTTTCATGTTCACTTGATTATTAATTTCATTGAGAGTGAATATTTATTTGACTGCTTTAAAACTCATACATTTGTCCCCATGATTTGTTAGAATTTGGATTCCAGGGTGATTTATACACAGGAAAAGAGTACTTCATGAAATAGCTTGGAAGCCACATTTTAAAAAGACTGAAACAAATGAAAACAAACTATGTGCAAAACCTCAGTAGGAATTCCCTATTTCCATCCTTGCAGACGAAGAGAACTCGGCCTGATGTGGTTTCTAATTCCTTCTACAATGCAAATGTCATGCTGAAAAATTTGGCAATTGCTTTAGGGAAAGGTAAGTTGCCCAGATCGCTGGAAAATGTTTTGACATTTCAGCGACCCTTCCATTCTGCTTTACAAAAGAAGTTCCAATTAAGCCTAGGGCTTTCATCTTATTTACTATTCTGACCCTGGACTTGAAGGCTGGGAAACTGCTGTTCTTGCTGGCAGAGCAAGGCTGAAAACTGAAAGAAAAGGCAAGAACTCTCGGATACCTCCCAAGAAGAAGAGCTGATGAAAATGGCTGTTTTTCTTGAAGTTTATCATCATTTCCCCACAGCACTGTTTCTTTCTTGGCTGTGGCCCAACGCAGATGTTCTCTTCTGCTGGGAGTACACGGGGAAGAACCCGATGTTGAAAGTTCTGGTCCTGGTTTTGCTACTAATTTATCACGTAACCTTGAATAAACAGCTGCGTCCCTTAGGAACTCTGTTTTCTTATCTGTTAAATGAGGAGGCTGCACCAGATGATTTCCAAGGATCTTTCCTCCCCCAGTTCTCTGTGATGTATGCATTTGTGGCCTGAGCGAAGGAGGGAGAAGGCAGGATACTTACGAAGTGGTGCAATTCCTTCAGCGAGCCCACCCACGACACCGACCTCCAGTGGAAACCACTGTGTCGAAATAAAACCACCTCAAAGTTCTGAGGCTGAGTGTAGCAGCTCCACCACTATTCAGTCCCGGAGTCCATACATGAGGCAGAGACTACAACAGACCCAAGTCTGCCCTGACCATCTAGAGTGCGATTTACAGACTTACTTGAAACAGTGCTTGACAGGGCACTTCCATTTCCTCTTTAGTGCTAGTAAGGACTCTTACCATGCAGATAGTAGAGAACATATCAAGAAAGCTCATGAGAAAAGGAACAAATAGTTATAGGAATATAATCTTAACCCAGGAAGCAACTAAAACTGTAAAACCCTCAAGACTCTCAGCTGTGCTTTCTTACTGTGAAGGCTAATTTTAGGTGTCAATTTCACTGAATCAAGGAATATTTAGAGTGAGGGAGTTTTCAGAAGAGATTAGCATGGGAGTCTGAGTGGCTCAAGAAGGGAAGAACTGCCCTCAATGTGAGAGGTTACCATCCAATCAGACTTTCATTTAGGCTGGTAGGGTTGACAGGAGGCTGGGTGCCCACATAGGATTTTGAGGTGCCCCATCCTCTTAACCCTCCACAGGCTTGGGGGCTCAAATTGCCAAGGTGGAGCACCCATAGGCAGCTGACTCTGGAAATGACTCTGCTCTCTCTGTGGACAGTGCAGGCTTGTGGGGCTGAGAGAGGATCCTCTGCACTCCATGAATTCAAGTGCCTTTTGTATTGTGACTGTGGGAATCCTCTGACTGCACAATAGGACATGGGGTGTACTGGGTCTCTGGGCAATCCCTGTGTGTAGTGTCAATGGCTAAGAGCTCCCTGAATGCCTGTGGTGGGTAATTGCAAAGGGCTCCAGGCTCACACTGAGGGCTGCACAAATCTTTTGTGTGGTTCATGTACCATCATGGATGAGGGTTATATCAACTGTGGGCAAACCCTGGGCAGTGATCACTTTGGAAGAGAGGAGGCGAGGTTGTGATTATGCCAACAGGCATTATCATAACATCACCCTGGTGGACAACAGAAGAGATCTACCATTCCTACCTTGAGTGTCATCCTGAATTCTAACCCCACCCTTGAGCACTGAGCAGAGCTCCTTGACCCCACCCAGCACACGCCTCTGGGTGCTCACTGAAGAACACAGAAGGTACTCCTCTAAGCCAGACAAGTATAGTTCAAAGATGAAACCCATCAGTGGAGAAAGTTAACAAATGTTTCCACAATACCTTAAAAATAAATGCAGAAATAAAAAAAAAAAAGGAAGAAACATGACACCCCCAAAGGAACACGATACTTCTACATTGGAGTGTGAAGACACTGATGAAATGCCTGAAAAAGAACTCAAAAGAACAATCACAGGCTTAGTCACAAGCAAGGGGAAGCAAACACGTGAGTTAAATAAATCAAGACATGACATGGCTGAAAAGTTTCCCATGAGATAGAAATTTTGAAGAAAAACCAAACTGAAATACTTGAAATGAAGTATTCAATATGTCAAATAAAAAATGCAGTGGAAAGCCTTAATGAGAGACTTGGTTAGGTAAAAAGAAAGAATATCAGCCGGCGCTGTGGCTCACTAAGCAAATCCTCCGCCTGTGGTGCAGGCACCCCGAGTTCTATTCCCAGTTGGGGCGCCAGATTCTGTCCTGGTTGCCCCTCTTCCAGGCCAGCTCTCTGCTATGGCCCGGAAGTGCAGTGGAGGATGGCCCAAGTGCTTGGGCCCTGCACCCGCATGGGAGACCAGGAGGAAGCACCTGGCTCCTGGCTTCGGAGCGGTGCAGTGTGCCAGCTGTGGCGGCCATTTGGGGAGTGAACCAAAGGAAGGAAGACCTTTCTCTCTGTCTCTCTCTCTCTCTCTGTCTAAACTCTGCCTGTCCAAAAAAAAATTATCTAAGCTAGAAGACAAATCTTTGGAAGTATCTCAAGCCAGATTAAAAAAAAGAAGAAGAAATTAGAAAAATCAAAAAAATAGGATATGGTGTTGGACATTTATGAGATATTATCCAATGACCCAACACAGGGATCTTAGGAGTTTCTGAAATGTGGAAAGAGACAATGTATTAGAATGCCTTTTCAGTGAAATTATAATAAAAAGCCTCCTTAGTCTGGAGAAAGAAAGGGACATCAAGTAGAGGAAGCACATTGAACTCTTAAAGACATGACTAGAAAAGAGCTTTATCATCACACACTGTAGTGAAGCATTCAACAGTAAGAAATGAAGAAAAAAATCTAAAATGTGCAAAGAAATACATTAGATTACATTCAGAGGATCTCCAATGAGTCTGAAAGCTGATTTCTCATCAGAAACCCTACAGACTAGGAGAGAATGAAGAGACACAGTCCAAGTCTTTAAAGAAAAAAAACTGCCAACCCAGAATACTGTACTCTGCAAAGCTCTCATTTATGAATTAAAGTGAAATAAAGGCCTTACATAACAAACAGAAATTGAAAAAATTTGTCGCAACTCATCTAGCCTTACAAATGATGCTTAAGGATGTGCTATACACAGAAACATAGAAAGATAGTTATCATTATTAATGAATGTGAAGGTAGAAAATCTAGAAGAGAAAAATTAACTAGGAAATCCCAACAAACAATAGGAATATATACAGGAAAATGGCAGAGCCAAGTCACTACTTATCAACAGTAACCTTGAATGTAAGTGGACTAAATTCTCCAATTAAAAGATATAGACTGGATGAATGGATTAAAAAATAAGAACCATCTATTTCCTGCCTACAAGAACCACACCTCACCAATGAAGATTCACACAGACTGAACATGAAAGGATGGAGAAAGATATTCCATTTTAATGGAAAACAAAAAAGAGCAAGTGTAGCCATCTTAATATCAGACAAAGTAGACTTTAACACAAAAACTGCTAAAAGAGACAAAGAAAAGCATTATGTAATGATTAAGGGACCATTTAACAGGAAGATGTGACTATAATAAATGCATATGCACCCAATGAAAGGCTATTTAAAATAATGTTAATGGAAACAAAGGGAGACATAGAGTCCAATACAATAGTAATGGGAACTTCAGAATCCTGTTTCCGTCAGTGGACAGATCAAACAGTCAGAAAATCAACAAAGAAACAACAGAGCTAATCTGCACTATGGACCAAATGGACCTAACTGATATCCACAGAACATTTCATCCCACAGTTGAAGAATACACATTTGTTTTATCAGTGCATGGAACTTTTTCAAGGATAGACAATATGCTAGTCCATAAAAAAGTCTCAGCAAAAAAAAAAAAAAAAAAAAAAAAAAAACCTGAAATCATACCATGCATCTTTTCTGATGACAATGGAATGAAATTAACAACTTAAGAATGTCTAAAAAATATACAAACACATGGAGACTGAACATGCTCCTGAATGAAAGAAATCAAAATCAAGAATGAAGAAATCAAAAGGGAAATCAAAAACTCTAGACACAAGTAAAGATGAAAATAAAACATATCAAAACTTAAGGGATATAGCAAAGGCATTGAATATATGAGCTACATCCCAAAGACCTAAAAAGAAAAAAAAAACCAGTAGGAGTAAATAAATGAGAGAAGAACTAAACAAAAATGTATAACCAAAAAAAATGCAAAAGATCAGTTAAATTGTTTTAAGAAATAAACAAAATTGATACACCACTGGCCAACAAAACAAAAAAAATAAAAAAAGAGGAAGAAGAACCAAATTAATAAGATCAGAGATGAAAAAGGAGATGTAACAACAGATACCACAGAAATAAAAAGAATCATAGGGAATTATAAATAGCCATATGCCAAAAAATTGGAAAATTTAGAAGAAAAGGTCTAAATTAACTTAATTACTGTCTTGTAACCACATAGGAAATATTTAAATGTTACATGGTCATTGGTTCTATTTCATTGAAAGAAATTATGTCTAATTGACAAAAAAAAAATTCTGTATATGGGTGAAATAGTCATTATTCCAGTTCAATTATTGTAGCCATTGCATATATTCCCACAAAACCAAGGTCTTTTTTTCTTTTTTATTTGTTAAACCTATTTAGTGAAGTATTAAACCTTTTTACAGCAATGTAAATTTAAAACATGTCATCTCAAAAACTAAAAAATAGACAGAAAGGTAGAAGAAAGGAATGTAGAGGGAGGGAGGGAAGGATGAAGGGAATATTATTATATTCTTAGACTTCTATGCATAAATCATATTGAATCTGTTAAAATTTAAAAGAATAAAAATACTCATAAGTATTTTCATTTTTCATTTTTTTCTGTGCAAACAATGCTACATGGGACACTTTTAACTATATGCCTATGTGCACTAGAGTTAGCATTTATAATCAATGAAATTCTGGAAATGGAATTGCTAAATCAAAGGGTATGAGCATTTACCATTTAAGTAATAACTGTCAAACTGCTTTCTAGAAAGTGCTCACCAAATTATAACCTCACCTGTAGGTCATGGCAATGTCTGTTCCCCACACTGGCCAATTCTGGCTGTCTCATAAATCATTGCTACTTGTACAGATGAAAAAAGGTTATTTCAAAATTGATTTGCATTTCTTGGTACAACGTATTTATCAATGTTTATGTGAATTTTTTCTAATATTGCAGATTTATTATTTTTTGCTCATTTTATGTTGGATTAGTTTTTTATACTGGTTTTAGTGAGATTTATATATCATTATTGTTAATCCTTTAATTTCTGCATAAATATTGCCTTTCACATAACCTTTCATGGTTTTCACTTGTCTTTCAGCAGGTTTATGACTTCGAAATCATACCCAAAAAGTGAAAGCTTTGTGTATGTAACTGAATATATGAATTTCTTACCTTTATGTTTTCTGGTTTCCATGTCATCTTTCCTTCCTTGCATTTATCTTTTATGCTCATGTAAGAAATCACCACAAATTTGGTGGCTTAACACAATACAAATTCGTTACTTTACACTTTGAGAGGTCAGAAGTCTCATAAGCAAGGTAGTCGCTGGGCTTCATTCCTTCCAGACTCTCTGAGAGAGAACCCATGTCCTGCCTTTTGCAGCTTCTGGAGGCTACACACATTCCTTGGCCAATGGACCTCCACCTCATTTTTAGATGAAGCAGGATAACAGCCTCATTTGCTAAGTATGTGTCTCTCTCTCTGCCTCTTCCTGTTTTTTTCTCTCTATCCACCATCTCAGTTCATTGTCGCATGTCCCCGTCTGAATCTGACTTTCCCATTTCCTTCTTAGAAAGACCTTCTTGATTACACTGTTCCCATTAAGAACATAGACTAACCTCTGTATCTCCACATCTTTAACCTAGTCACACTAGCAAAATCTCTTTGGCTCTGTCAGGTGACAACAGGCTTTGGAGAGTAAAATGAGGCAATCCTTGTGGGGCCGTGTTCCTGTGTACTGTACTTCTCAACCAAAAAACACCAGCATCATTACCCACCTTATTTTCTATAAACTTCTTTTAAACTTCATAACAGATAAGCAAATTTGTTTCTCATAGTTTTTATACTTCTACTGCCTTTGTTTCTTCTGTGTCACCAATAAGCCTGCAGAAGTCTCACACATTAGATGACTGATAGATACACAGACAGACAAAAAGCACCTGTGAGTCTGCAACTCCTTAGCTGCCATCCACAGCCCCCTTCTCTCCAACTGCCACAGCCTTCGTTTCACAATGAAGTTCCCCAGACAATCTCAGCACTCCTGGTAACAAGGCCTCAGAGTTCACTCCTCAGCCCATTAGACCTGAGCTTTCAGCATCTCTTACTTAGTTTCCCAAGTTGTTTCTGCTTCCAGTCTCATTCTCCACCATCAGTGGTGTGGCTGGAATATCCTACCCTAACTTCAAATCACTTGGTGTGACTGACCACCTTATAATCCACCAGAACTTCCAAGAATCTGCAGGATGAAGTGTACACTGTATGACAAGGTGCCCTTCCTGGCAAATTTGAACCAGTAAGGACCTCTTCCGCCTTCCACTGCCAACTTTCTGTCCTCCTGCTCCACTGAACAACTTGCAGTTCTACCACATCCCAAGTCCATTTGGATCTTCAGAGCTCAGACACGTGTGCTTGTATACCTAGAATAACCTGCTCCTCCCCATATACAGCAGGCAAAAGTCCTTAAGACTCAGTTCACACACTAATTCCTTTCTGGACTTTTTTTTAAAACAGATAGAGAGAGAGAGAGACAGAGAGAAAGGTCTTCCTTCTGTTGGTTCACTCCCCAAATGGCTGCTACAGCTGGCGCTGCACTTATCTGAAGCCAGGAACCAGGTGCTTCCTCCTGGTCTCCCATGTGGGTGCAGGGTCCAAGGACCTGGGCCATCCTCCACTGCACTCCCGGGCCACAGCAGAGAGCTGGACTGGAAGAGGAGCAACCGGGACTAGAACCCGGCACCCATATGGGATGCTGGCACTGCAGGCAGAGGATTAGCCATGTGAGCCATGGTGCTGGCCCCTTTCTGGACTTTTCCTTGGTCTACCTCCAGACCTCCCAAGCCACATCTCAGAGGCCACCTACTCCCTTACCTTTCTCATTCCCTCTAGACTATAGAAACCAGAGAACTCATACAAGGGGTAAGTTGGGTTGGTTTCTATTACATCCAAAATTGGACTACCTTCCCTACCTTAAAACAACAACCAAAAAAAAAAAATAGCACACAGGTGCAAAAACACAAAATATGTCATGAAAATATTTTCTTAAAATAAGTTCCTTAATGCCTCCTCCTTCAAACTAACTCCTTCCCCTAAACCTCTTTATTTCTGTCAAGCATTTGTGCCAGGAAAAGATAATACTTTACATATAAGAATAAGGAAGCAATTAATCACAACAATTAAGTGCTTAGGATAGATATTTAGCCTAGTAGTTGATGCATCAGTTGAGATACCTGTGTCCCACACCGAAGCTCGTGGGTTCCATTCCTGACTCTGAATCCTGACTCCAGAATCCTGCTAATTCAGTCCCTATAAGGTAGTGCTGATGGCTCAAGTGATTGAGTTCCTAAAACCTAGGTTGGGTTCCTGGCTCCCAGCTTCAATCCCAGCCTGTGTTTGCATCTGGGTAGTGAATCAACAGACAGATGAGAATGTTGTCTATTTATCTCTACCTCCTTCTCTATCTCACAATTTAAATTTCTTTTAAAAAGTAAGTGGTTATGAAATTGTTGGAAGGGCTGCAAGTGAATGATCCAGAGAGGTGTTTTGAGAACTTCTCGGCCCAAGAACGTGGCTTTTGGGTTCACAAGGACTTCGCACTAAACCCTACTGCTGTAGTCACCACAACTTCCATGGAACTTCCATTTCACAGGTGATAGGTTAGCCTCTGTAACTTCTCTCCATATTCAAATTCTGAGCCTTGCTAGCCAGAGTAGCAGAAACTTGACCTCTGCCTTTCTTTTGCTTTCTAAGTCTCATCAAAGAGTATCTATCAATTGGGTGGACTCTTATATTGAGAATATCAGCTGAAAGGAATCTGGAAAATTAGATTTTTGCTTTCTGTTGTCTTACAAAATAGATCATAGAAAGAGGCAACAGACAGGATATTGAAAGGGGAAGAATAGGTGTTTGGAGCAGCAGACAACATAAAATTCCCCTTCCTATACAGACATTTTACAAGTGCATTGCCCAGCGAGCATGTGTGTGAGGACTTTACTGCTGTCATTTATTGTCTGCCTCTTTTATGAGACTCTGAAGTTCTTGAGAACAGGGCAGTGGCGTGCTCATCAGTTTGTCAGGAAGCAAGCCGTGAGACAATGAGTGAATAAACGTGCAAAGGGAATCAGGCCATCTTGTGTACAGATCCCTTCTCACTTCACTACACATCCCTTGCCACGTTTAGTTTTAAGACATGTGCACAAAGCAAAGGAAGCAATGAGCCTATCTCAAGAGGACAAGCTTTGGAGTTAGCAAAGTCCTCATTCAAGTCCAAGTTCTCTGTGCTCTTGAGAATCTTATCTTCTCTGAACCTCAGCTTCTTTACCTTTCCTTTTTCAGAGGGACTTCTTAGAAATATTGAAAAGACTAGATTTTGGCCACTTGAACCTACTCACACAGTGTCTTTTAGCTCACTCCTGTATCTGCTATAGAGAGAAGAAGAAGAATTTAATAGGAAACACAAGACACAGAACACAGAACTAAACAATTCTTCTGCTGTGATTGATAATCTTAATCACTTTGTCCCTTCAGAGTCTTTTATCTGAAATTTTAAAAGGATTTTACAACTAATAATTATGATACATAATTGATAATCATGATAACTAGAGCTTAGCGGTTGAGTGATTTGTCAATTTCTCTATGATCCTCATAAAACAGCAGTCCATTTGACTTTTTGATTGCTTTTCTTTCTTTGCTTTGGTGTTTTCATTGTTACTGATTTAAAGCAGAGTATCTGTAAAGGCCTTTCTAAGTAAGAATGGTTGGCCAACAGTCTGACCAAAATTACATCTTTAAGAGTGGTGAAGAGTCAGAATTGGGGAGTCAGGAGCCAACCTATCAGATAACTTTTCTGCTTCTCATCTGGTTTAATTTAGGGATCACTGTTACATATTATTATGTAGTCTGTTTTTCCTCAGAATGCTAAAGCATCAAACTACTACTGATCAGCTTTGGGCCTGGGGTGACTAAGTCTAAACCTCAGGGTTTTAATGCCTCATCTCTAAATTGATTGAACTGGGTCATCTCTATTCCGTCTCCACAGCTCTGAATCTATGTAGGACTCTGGGCCACTGAACACTAAAGGACCAACTGCACTTCTCTTTAGTAGCGCATGAGAAGCCAAAACTCTTTGAGTGGAAGCAGCAGCAGACAGCAATGCAGGACCACTCACCATTTTGCCAGACTACTAGGACAAAGGAGCTTCAGGGTTGGGAGCTGAGAACGGCATACAGGGGCCAAATAAGTCCAGGCAAGAAGCCGAGAGGCCACTGCCAGTGAGCTGCTGTGATGGCCAGGGCAGTCCGCCCAGTCCCAGCCTTGCAAGCACCAGAAACAGACGATGAGCTGCCAATGGCTCTGTTCACTCTGCAATATGAGGCTCTTTACCCTAATAGAATGACAAATAATTGAAATGGTGTTTTTATGCAGGATGCTCCTGTGTCAGGATGTGGCTCCCTCTGTGTATATATCTAAACTGTGTAGGCATGCAAAGGACTAAAGAAAAAAAAAATGTAAAAGATCAAGGAATAGTTATGCTGAAAAAAGGGACCTGAGAGACTGGGTAATGCAGCTCTTATCCACTCTTTTGTTCCACCTAGTTTATGTATAATCAGAATAAACAAGTGAGAAAACAGCTAACTTGCCCAAGTTCATCCAGCTTATCAATATCGCAGTTAACTTATACCTAAGCAATGGGTCATATTTGTATAAGCCTCTGTGAATCCTATGTGGTTAATAACTCCCAAATCAGTCAAAACAAAAATCCTCAGTGATTCTAAAGGATGTATACACATTGGGCCCAACAAAGCTATCATCCATTTGGTCTGAATTGTCTCAAGGGGTCCAGCCTGGAAATTCTAAGACCCCAAGAATTCTTATTTATACGATCTTCACTTATCCCATTGTCTTTGGAACTCTGGTCAAAAGTCTTCCCCAAGTGCCTCTAGAATTGTAAGTTTTTCCCATGCAAAGTCTAACCCTACTGAGAAGCCCACCTTGGAATCAGACATTCTCTTAGTCAAATTTTGTTGTAGGAATAATACATATTTTTAAAGTCTGAATATTCCTGTTGTTTACTCAATAACATTTATTTCTCAGGACCACCATTGAGGTGCAGTGGGTTAATACACTACTTGTGAAGTTTGTATCCCATCTTAGATCCCTGGTTCCAATCCTATCTGCTCTGCTTTTGATTAAGTAGATGATGGTCTTATTTTGTGCTCCTGTAACCCACATGGGTGACCCTGAGGGAGTCTATAGCTCCTGTCTCCAACTGGGTCCAGACCAGGCTGTTGTGGTCAATCGAAATGTGAACCAGCAGATGAAAAATCTATCTTTCTCTGTTTTTCCCTCAATCTCTGCCACTCTGCTTTTGAATAAAACTTTAAAGAAAGCTACACTTATTTCTCCTTTAAGGGCCTAGGCAAGCTAAGACTTCTTGTTCTGCACCATGTATCCTCTCAAGTGGGTAGTTTCTATCAAGATAGCCTGTTCGCATGACAAATAGCAAGATCCAAGGTTGAATCACAAGGCATAGCTATTGTTTGAAAGGCGAATACATCACCTCCATCCAAATTGTATTGGCCAAAGAAATCATATATATATATATATATATATATGTAAATGTATGTACATATTTTGTAAGTAAATGTATATATATATCTGTATGTATATATATTTGTATATGTCTATGTATGCATACACATACATATATATATATACATATACATATACATACACATGTATATAAACGTCTAAGTCATTTGAAGGATGAATAGGAGTTTTCCGGTCATAAAGAGATACTAAAGAATTCTAGTTAAAATAAATACTTTAAGAATTAGCCTGAAGGCACTAAACAGTGTAATATATTCAGAATACTGTAAATTATCTTTTAAGAATAAATCACATTTGTTTTATAGGTGTTTTCTTTTTTATCTAGCTAGATGAAAAGATTGTTCAGAGTATAGTACACATAAATACACAATAAATGAATACACACATAAATGAACACACACATAAATACTTGCTTATTTGTGTAAATAGGAAAAAGCTAAGATCTAGGCAGTCCTATTGTTTTCTTAGACTCCCTACACCTTTCTCAAGGCTCTGAGACACGGCAGTGGTTAAAGGTTCAAACTATCAGTGTAACCTGGTATGGAATATGTGGTCACAGATCAGATGAAATATATATGTAAAAGATTTTAACTTAAACAAATACTTAAAAGTTTTTTAAAGGCAATGAAAAGGACATTGTTGATTATATGATTCACAATGTTCATAATATAAAAATACAACAGGAGGGTGCTAGTTCCAGGTAAAAATTAGCCAGCAATTGCCCCCATGTGCTTTCTGCTGAACACAGCTATACAATCTTGACAGAATTCAGGGAGCAGCTACTGAAAGACTCCAAAACATGGTAGACACTTTAAGAGAAGAATATAACCCAAAGTGTCACTCAACTGGAGGTGCCTTTACCATTATTTTCCCTAGTGGCTCTAGCTAGTAATCGAAGGAGACACAGAAGGAAGTACAAATGAGGACAGAGATAGCCCTGCAAAAATCCCGTATTTTCAGGCTCAGGGAGTAGGGATGAAGACTGCTGAGTACCAACATCGGGAGCTCCTTGAACACCAGGCTCCCAAAATTCTGGAAGGGAATTTTCCTCCCTGACTGGAGGAACTGCAGTCCTAAGAGAATGGGGAAATCACAGCTGCATTTTCCTTTCCATGTCTTCTCATCTCCTGGCCCCAGACATGGATGCAGCCTTGAGAGGCCATGGCAGAGAATAAGTACTACATTTCTGGCCAAAAAAATTGAAAACAGTGTTCCCAAATAACTGAAACATTCCAGAGAGATTACTGAAAGGGAGTCACATAGGAAACTGAATCCATAGTCATCCACAACCACTGGACTCATCCCATGCTGATCACGTATAGATCTAAGCTTCAAAAGAATAGTGAAAACTGAGATCTTACCCAGCATACAGACTATCACCCAGATCCCAGAACCGTCATTTGATGGTACACATGCAATACAGTACTAAATAGTACTAGAGAAGTTTAGAGGGTAGAAGGTCAGTGAAACTATATTCAACAGAAGGTTGGTAAAATGTTAAACCTGAACCCAGCTGAATTGATTGCCTTTGGAAAACAAAAGCATCAATAGTCTACATTGAATTCAAGCACTCTATAGAATTTTAGAATATCAAAATGTACAGAATATAACCCAAGTTTACTCAGTATATGACGGACTCAGGACATCTCAATCCACATGTGCAAAGAAAACAAACAGATGCCACTTAAAGATGACATACATATTTAAACTATCCAACAACACTTTAAAGTAACTACTGGAGGAAGGCACAAGATGGCTGAATAGTGAGACACTGCATTTTCTCAGCCACAGAAAGATACCAGAAAAACAAAGGACAGACTACATTTTCAGGAGACTGACAAAAAAGAACAGGGACTCCTTGGGGCAGACATGCCACAGTCAGCTGCACTGCCAGACACTCTTGCAATATGGGTGGGGATGTTGGAGCTGAATGGTGTGTTTGCAGTCCCAGCTTTTCTCTATGTCAGAGTGAACTGGCTGGTTCACAGCTTAGGATGAGCTCATGGTGCCAGCACACACACCAGGTGTGCCAGTGCACACCACCTAGGTGTGTGCACCAACCAGACCACTGTATAACTCCACAATATGTGCCCTGACCTGGTCGGTGTATAAGAAGCTGTGAGTCTCTGTACTCAGACTGGGCAGGTGCATGGGACCCAGTTATAACCCGTGATTTTCTTAGTTCTGGGGCTTGGGTCCAGAACTCCACCCTCACAGGGTACACTGGGTCTTCCTCTCTGCCCTCTAATTGCCCTGTCACTGGCTCTGATATCTTCTTGTACAGTCAGAACAGCGTTCCGCAGTGTCTTCAGCACAGCAGAGTGAGTCTCGCGCATTGGTGGAGACAGAGTAGGGAGGCAATGTAGATTCCCTTTACGATGTAGCTGTCCAGACCCTGCCGGCTCCCCAGGCTAGACTTGCCACAGTGGGGACTGTGGAATTCTCCCTCAGCTAACTCTGGGGATGGCAGGGGCTGTGGCAACTTCCGCCTGCCTTATCTTGGCAGAGCAGCGTGTCCCAGCTGGGAGCCAGACTCAGGGGAAGACATTTACCGCTTCTATTGCGCTTCTTCATTCCTGGTCTTCTCAATTTCTTTTGAGTCTCCTTTCCCTTCTGTCTGAAAACCTCTTTTAACTATTCCTTTAAAGCTGTTTCTTTTCACAACAATTGTCTGTTTTCGGGTTTCTTCATCTGGGAATGTTTTTAGTTTTCCTTCATTCATGAACGACTAGCCCACAGCCAAAATCATACTGAAAGGAGAAAAGCTGGGAGCACTGTTGTGAGTGTAAACTAGCGCAGCCATTATGGAAGACAGCACTGAGATTGTTCAGAAATCTGGAAATTAATATACCACACGACCAGGCATCCTACTCTTGGGAATTTACCCCAGAAAATGAAACCAGTATATGAAAGAGTTACTTGTACTCACATGTTTATTGCAACACAATGCATAACACCTAAGATATGGGATCAACCCAGATACCCATCAATGGATGACTGGATAAAAAAAATGTGGTATATACACATCATGGAATACTACTCAACCATTAAAACGAATGAAATTCTGCCTTTTACAACAGAATTTGTACAACCATTATGCTTAGCCTCAATAAGACAAATATCATGTTTTCTCTAATATGTGACAGTTAATACAGGCTACAAAAAATCTATCAGAAAGAAATGGACATTTTATGATATGATTGCTGTGTTCAGCCCTTGTTTATACTGCCGTGGAACAGTGGTTTTACTTGTTGAA
Source organism: Lepus europaeus (assembly GCF_033115175.1). NCBI lineage: Eukaryota > Metazoa > Chordata > Mammalia > Lagomorpha > Leporidae > Lepus > Lepus europaeus. The sequence goes on along the minus strand of NC_084832.1, from coordinate 36,156,289 downwards.
TATTATTGTTGGTGGTGAATTAATCTTGTGAAATAGAGAGGATGAAGACTACATCTTTGCAAAAACTGATGGAAGGAAGAGAGGAGAGAGTGAAAGAGACTGGGAGCAAAGAAAGTAGGGAGAAAAGTATGATTGTCTATTGAAACTGTATCCATGGGATGCATGAAATCTGTGCTCTTTACATTAATAAAAGTAAAAGGAAAAAATCCATTTGTAATAGCTCCAATAAGATGAAATAGTAGTTAATATTAGTTAACTTAATACTTGGTTTAAATAAATTGTAATTCAGTAGTTACAATTATTTAGAATTATGATATTTATACTTATTGTTTAAAATATATATTATTATAGTTTTATATTAGTTATATTTAATCACAGATCTGATGCAATATATACAGAATTTGTATGCTGGAAATTACAAAATGCTAAAGAAGTCCTTGATAAATGGAGAGACATACCACAGCGTTTGGGGATTTGAAGACACAATGTTTTTAAGATACCAGTTCTCCCTTAAACAGATTAAATATCATTAAAAACTTTTTAAAAAGTCACTTGAGAAGCAAAGAGAAAATGACAGAGAGAAACACAGAGACAGAAACAGAGAGAGACAGACAGACAGACAGAGATAGTGTTCACATCCGGTGGTTCACTCCACTAAAGGCACATAATGGCTAGGACTGGGCCCAGGCCCAAAGCTGGAGTCAGAAACTCAATCCATGTCTCCCCAGTGGGGGCTGCAACCCAATTACTTGAGCCATCACTCACTGCACACCAGAGTCCCCAGCGGGAAGACAGAATTGGGAGCTGGAGCTGATAATTAACCCAGGTACTCTGATGTGGGACACAGGAATCTTAATTGGCATCTTAACTGCTAAGGTAAATGTCCACAATGATTTAATGGCAACTTTAAAAAAATTATTTGTTGGGTCAACAACAGGAGCCACTGTGCACTTGCTCCTCATGTGGGATCTCTGTCCTTAATGTGCTGTACATTGTGATTTAATGCTATAACTAGTACTAAAACAGTATGTTTCACTTTGTGTTTCTATGTGGGTGCAAACTGTTGAAATCTTTATACTAAATTGATCTTCTGTATATAAAGAGAATTGAAAATGAATCTTGATGCAAATGGAAGGGGAGAGGGAGCGGGAGAGGGGAGGGTTGCGGGTGGGAGGGAAGTTATGGGGGGGGGGGAAGCCATTGTAATCCATAAGCTGTACACTGGAAATTTATATTCATTAAATAAAAGTTAAAAAAAATTAATGTATTTATTTAAATGCAGAGTTAGAGAGAGAGAGAGAGGAGAAAGAGAGCAGATGGACGCAATGGCCGGAGCTGGACCAGGTTGGGGCCAGAAGCTTCCTTCCAGGTCTCCCACGGTGGGTAGCAGGGGCACAAGCACCCAGGCCATCCTCCACCGCTTTTCCCAGGCATATCAGCAGGGAGCTGGATTGGAAGTGCAGCAGCCTTGACTCCAACTGGTGCTCATATGGGATGCTAGTACTGCAGGCAGCAGTTTTACCCACCAAGCCAGAGCACCAGCCCCTAATACCAACTTAATCAGAATCTAGAAATTTTTTAATCAGTAAAGACACACTAATTCTAAAATTCATACAAAAAGGCAAAGGAATAGAGTAGTCAATGCAACTTTGAAAAATAATTTTTAAAAAGTCATAATCTTCATTTTTAAAATGAGAGAGAAGGAGAGATCTTCACACAGAGAAAAAGAGATTTCACATTCACTGGTTTATTCCCCAGATGCCCCTAAGAACAGGGCTATTCCAGACCTAAACCAGAAAACAAGAAACTCAACCCAGGTATCCCAGGTAAGTATCAAGGTCTCAGCTTACTTGAGCCTCAGCCCCTGCCTCTCCCATGTTGCACAGTAACAGGAAGCTGGAACCGGGACTGAAGGTCAGGACTCCAGTCAAGGCATCCAATACAGATGCAGGCATCAAGAGCAGCATCCTGACCGCCAGGCCAAACACTCGCCCCCGCCTAACTGTCAGAACGGTATAATAATGCAACCAAGATAGACACATAGATCAATACAACAGGGTAGAGCAGAAATGGACTTCACAGACATATAACTCATTTTCGACAAAGAGGCAAAAGTTATTCTGTAGAAGAGTAGTAACTTTTACAACAAATGGCAATAGATCATCCACATGCAAAAAATAAAGCAAACTAAACCTCAATCTAAACTTCATCCTTTAAATCAAAACTAGTTCAAAATGAATGCTAGAAGTAAATTTCCAATGAAAAACTACACATATTCATAGTTAAAAAAAAAAACAACAACAACAACTTGATGACATTTTCTATGTCAAAAGAGAAAGTAAAAAAGTTCTTTAGATATGATAGAAGAAATTAGTGACTGGGATCAAATAAGAGTTAACTGTTGAAGTATTTATACTAAATTGATCTTCTGTATATAAATAGAATTGAAAATGAATCTTGATGTGAATGGAAAGGGAGAGGGAGCGGGAGAGGGGAGGGTTGTGGGTGGGAGGGAAATTATGGGAAGGGGAAGCCATTGTAATCCATAAGCTGTATACTGGAAATTTATATTCATTAAATAAAAGTTAAAAAAAAAGAAATCATCAAAAAAAAAAAGAATATTTTCTCTGTGAAAGACACTAACTGAAGAAGAGTTATATACAGGAAATATTTGTAAATCAAACAAAGATTTTTTTAATACAGAATATATAGCATTCTAAGAACTAAACAGTAAGAAAATAAGCAATTCAACTTTTTTTTAAAAAATTACATGAAAGGCAGAGAGATAGACAGAGTAATCTCCTACCCAGTGGCTCACTGCCTAAATGCCAAAAACAGTCAGAGTTGAGCCAGGCCAAAGACGCAAGCAGAGGACTCAACCAAGTTCTCGCATAGGATTATTTCAGTCATCACCTGCTTCCTTCCAGGGTGTACATGAGCAGGATGCTGGAATTGAGAATATCTCTGGATTCAAACCCAAAACTCAAATATGGGATGCCAATGCAGTGGTGTAATCACAGCACAAAACACACATCCCCATTATTTCATAGGCTTGGATATATATGATAGCACTATACATTCATTTAAATAAAGAAAGATTTATTTTTGATCCATTGATGTTTGGGACTGGCAAATATTCTGAACATCCAGAACTATCTTGCATTGTTGCATAGGAATGTTAAAACAGTACAACCACTCCAGAAGGCAGCTTGATAAACGTAGGTTTATCCTATGATCCCACATTCTGACTCCTAGCTATTCATCACAAATACAACAAGTTAGATCTTTACAAAAACAAGTATACGAATATTCACAGCAGCTTTATTCAAAATAGCTAAAAAACTGGAAATAACTCAGAAGTTCTCCCCTGGGTAATAAGGTACCAGCGTTACATCTACATAATGAAGCAATGAGAGGGTATAAAGTAATGATACACACAACTTGATGACCTCAGAAGCATTATGCTAAATGAAAACAGCCTGCCTCCAAAGGTGTCATACTGTAGGACTCTATTTATATGACATTCTAAAAAAAGACAAAGCCATAGTAAAAGAATAGTGCAGTGGTGGAGGACTAGGGCCAGTGGGAGGCTCTGGCCACAAAATCAAAGCACAAAGGCAGCTTTTTTGTGGTGACAACAATTCTGTATGTGCATTGTGGTGGTGATTACCGACATGTAGGCACACATAAAAATTCTGTATAGCTATTGAATGTACATGCTAAAAACTCACACCAAAACAGTGCTAACTTCTATTTACTTATTTTATTTATTAAAAGGCAGTGAGACAGACAGATCGCCCACCTTCTGGTTTACTCCCCAGTGCTCACCAACAGGCGGGACTGGTCTAGATAATAGCCAGAAACTCAGTCTGGGATTCCTATGTGGGTGTCAGGGACCCTACTAGTGAGGCTTCACCATAGTCTCCCATAGTGCACATTTATAGGATGCTGAAATCAAGGGCAAAGCTGAGACTTGAACTCAGGCACTCAGATACGAGATGTGGGAATCCCAAGCAGTGTGTCAACCACTGCACCGAAGGCCAGCACCCTATACATGAATTCTGTAAGTAAAATTTTAAAAATACTTGTTACATGCCTCCAGTCTTAGTTCTGAGTCCTGCAAGAATCTATCATCCTAGTTAATGTAATATGATTAATGAACAGTAAAGAACACCAAAGGATATAACAACATTCTAATGGTGACCTCACTGAATCATTTCAAAAGAAATCAGTTCAATTATTTATTTATTCATTCATTCATTCAAGAAATACTCACTGAGTATGCACTAGACATTCCATTAGTGACTGGATTTAGCAATAAGTATTAGAAGATATTGATTGGAAATATCTTCAGCAGTTTAAGGCCACAATTACAAACTAACATGTAAAAAAAAGTGCTACATGACCTAAAGCAATATAATCCAGGCATTCAGTTATCTTCTATTCTTCCTTAGACCTAGAATGAATTTTTTAAAGTGTAGAATAAGTTATACTATTGGCACATAAGAATTATTTCTCTAGGCTGAGCATTGAGTACAAAATAAATGGCAGAGACTTTGTGATAATACTCTCAAATAAGTACACAGAGTGCAATATCTTATAGTTCTAGTTAAATGCAGAGCCATTTGCTGTTAACTCAGCCCACACTGGGGTGAAAGTGCTGTTTTCTGACAAAAGCTGAGAAGTCTGATAATTGCTCTAGTCTTAACAGAAACCCACTATGCCTCAGCCCAGAAAGCTTAGAGGTGGTGCTTGTTGGAAAGGCATTAAAAATCTCCATAAAGGACTAAAAAAGTGTACCATTGAACCACATATATTTTTCAGAGATCATTCAGAACTTACTGTACAAAATGATTAAGCTCCTAAACACTGGGAATTGTCCACAAAAATAGGATGTTTGGGTTTTGAAATACTGAAAATATAGTTATTTCCATGAATTAAAAGATAAGACCATTCATAGGTCACAATAATAAAAATCATTATAACCACTAAAATATAGAGTACTTAAGACATAACCTATTATCTCCTTGAATCCTCCCAACAACACTATGAATTAATCACTATCTAGCCTCATTCCCTTTTTACAAATACTTCCTAAACCCACCCAATTAGTAATGGTAGCTTTATATTTAGACTCTTGACTTTAAAAGGAGACCCATGTTATAGCTCCAGTTTATCCATCACATAATAACTATCCGAAATCTTTACTGTTGATGCCGAGTTAACATGCAAATCCTAAACAGTCATCAGTAACATGGTGAGGGTGGTCTCATGGAGATCATACACTAAAGCCGTAAACTATTTCTACCAACAAACCCACAAATATCCTGCTATTACTCCTTAAAGATTTCTTACAGATGATAAAGTATAAGTAAAAGAAATTGTGGAATAAACTATACTTAAATTATCCCTTCTCTAGTTAAATAACTAAACTTTGTCAATGCCTTCCAGCTGAAATGAACCAAGAACACATATGTAGGTGAACCTGCTGGATTTACTGCTCATAGCAACAAGGGAAACCATACACCATGGAGAGCCAGGGACAGCTCAGTATAAGGATGTTAGAAAGAACTCAGTACCATTATTATGCTTGCGTTAGGTGACCTGGGGGAAACCTCAGGAAGGAAGACTGTGCTCTGGACTGGGTGCTGTCAGGAAGCAGGAGAAACTTAATAATTCTAGGATCCTATTTTATGGGGGAGGAAGGATGGGACATACACAGTAAGATTAAAGCTATCCTTACAAAGAGAAGCTGCAGTCTCAGATGAGTCATGTTTTGGTTCACACGGTGACCTTGTTGTGTTTGTATGTAGACAAGATTATTTGGTGATCTTGTTTTTGTGCTCCAATTTATCATGGTCGCCGAGCAGCCTTGTGTGATGCTGGTGGTCTGTGAGATTGTTGAAATTCAGTGCAGCTCCTAGCAACACCAGGGTCTGGCTAATAAAGCCAGGTCAGTTGCCAGACGTCACAGATTGCCTCTTTCTCAGCTTAAACCTTTCCTTCTCCTCTCACCCATATAGGCCTGGGAAAGTGAAGCTTGCCATATATCAGTTAGGTAATTGACATTGAGTTACCTTCCAAGTTGCTTCTAAGAAACTAATTAGCCTATAATTTAAAAGAGTAATGTTATCCTTTGACAAAAATGAGATAGCTCTCTCCTTGAGTGAACAGGCTTCATATTATGTGAAAGTGGTGGATGTCCTTTCAAAAAAAAAAAAAAACATTTTTAGCATTTTTTCCTTGACATTGAGATTGTCATTTTTTTTTGCATTTTAATTAAATGCACCTTAATGTTTTCTTTGTGTCTTTGGTTGTTTTCCAAAGCAAAAAGGACAAGTCTTACTGGAGGCTAAGGTAGAATGTGTGTTTTAGGAGAGAGGCTTTCTCAGTGGCAAATATCATTATTCTGGTCCTATAAAGAGTATGGGATTTGGAGTTAGATTATTTTTGTCCAACCAATAACACAATTACATTGCATGACCTTTACCTTGATGATAAACGTTTCTGTAAAATAGACATAATAATTACACCTGCCATGCACGACAGGTTAGATAAAATTCAGACAAAAATAATAACGTACTCTGTAATCTCTGAAAGCACTGAAACACTAGCCATTATTGTTACTCAGGATATAAAATACTGTTCTGTTAATGAAAAATTTATCAACAATTTATTAAAACCAAGGCTAATGATATAAGAAATAAACTAATCATGCTAGACCATCCTTTTATATTATGCATAAAATGTTTTTGAGTTTTAAAAATCCTCTAAAATGCAAATCCAGAATGTATAAGATGTTTACTCAGGAAAATTAAAAAGACCGTCTCAGAGCCACATAATCCACTATCTAGTTGACTCAAAGTCATTAATGTAAAATAAATGACCCATGGTACTGTATTGATTTACTATTTCGTGTTATACAAAATATTCCAGTCCTCAGGGTTCTGAGGCATGTAATTTTCAAAGAATAGTGAGACTAACTTGAATTTAAAGGTGCAGAAAATAAATTGTGTGAAACAGGGCTAAATAAGTAGTTCAGTCCATGTCTAAGCAGGAAGTTGTTGTGGGAGTCTCTCCCAGGCTCTTAAAATGTGAAATCTTAAAAAAATCTACTGAAACAACTCAAGGAATTGACAACAGATTTGGAGGAATGCATGGTGAGCAATAGTCTAAAAGGGATTCATTTGGGTAATGTTGAGGAGGCAAAAATAAACATGGGGAGGTTGAGAGAACTTGGAACAAGAGACTGCAGTGTGAAGAGACCATGTGAAACAAAGTCAAGCTGTGGAGATGACCCAGCCTTCACCTACCATGCTGGAGAGTGCTAACAGCCAGCAGCACCACGAGTGCAGATCTGAAGCTCATAACCCACCCAGTTTCCACTCATAGAACAAATACCCGCACCAAAGAGCTACGCCAGGTATACTCACCACTGATGGTCAGTGGTGTAGCCAACTAGCATTGTGTAAGATGTCAGCACTGATAAGTGGCTATTTACAGTTAGCATGGGTGACACCATGGGAGTCCCAAGTCTCTGCCTGGTCTCTATAAGCCTCACTTCTTATCCCCAAAAAGCCATAAGCTCCAGCAGTATATGGACATGGAAAGCCTAACGGTATGTAAAGGGGTACGGAGTGCAGCAGAAATTCCCTCCACCTGTAATTAGCTAAGGCTAAACAGGTCTAGCTAGAGAGCTACCCCAGAGTAAATTTATATATATGTAAAACTAATGAGATAACTCCAAATTAACTCCATTTTCCTCTAAATATCCTTAAGGAGGCCAGAGTTCCAAGATGGCCATTAGACTAAAGATATCACCATACCACCTTAGTCATTATTCATATTGCTGACTGAGCCGAGTCTTTAGATAAAGAAGCCAAGAAGGTTGTCTTTTTCAAAGATGAAATATAATGGACTAGCCCTTCAATTATCTTTATGGTTAATTTTTTACGGGATGATACACAGTTGGTTGACTGTCCTGTGTTGGTTCGACCTCTCCTCATTCTGCATACCATGAAAGGGAACAGAGTGATGGGCATTGAGTAATCTGTGACAGTAATGGAAACTTTCCTGCCATCTGTAAGTATCAAGAAGGGAGGCCCAGGCCGACAGTTCAGGACATTTCCCAGAAAATCATCAGCTCAGAAACAGGCATGTGATTCATACAAGGTCAATGAGACACCAGGGAACAACTTCCAGAGGTCTCTCAGCAGTCAAAGACAATCACAGAAACACATGCTTCCTCTCCATTCTGCAAAATGATTGACAAAGCAGGTAGCTTTATTTGCTGCTGGAAGCACCTTCCTGATGATCAGGAATCCAGGTCTAGCATGAAGTCTACCCTGTGTGGGGCAGACTTGCAAAGAACTTAGATCCTTTATGACATGTTTGAGATGCTGGAACAACAAATCTTGATTTTGCAAGGATACCCTGTATATTTTCCCAGGGGCCAACCAGTTCTCCCAGGTTTCTGTTACCAAAATCAACCTAAATAATACTATAGCTATGATCATAGTTTAAAGGAATACTCTATTTTGTGGCTCCAGGAATGCAGCCACTTTCTACACATGGAGTCAACTTTCACCTGAAAATGTGTTGTGTTCAAACAGTCTTCTGTGGAAAAGACTTGTCCCTCAGATTAAAAACCAGAAACAACTGGAAGACTTTAGTTAAAACACCCTTCCTTGGGCCAGGATTGTAGCATAATGGGTTAAGTCGCTGCCTGTGAGTTGGCGTCCCAGATGTCTGCCAGTTCAAATCTCAGCTGCTCCACTTCCAATCCAGCTTCCTGCTAATGTGCCTCGGAAAGCAGAGAAAGATGGCCCAAGCACTTGGGCCCCTGAACCCACATGGTGACTCAGATGGAGCTCCTGGCTCCTGGCTTCAGCCTGACCAAGCCCTGGGCATTGTGGCCATTTTGGGAATGAACCAGCAGATGGATTCTCTCTTTCTCCCTCTGTAACTCTGCCTTTCAAATAAATAAAATCTTTTAAAAAAAAAGTCCTGATGCTGTAGCAAAGGGACCCAGTGAATAAAGGAATTTTCTAGAAATAAGAACTGAGGTGTAATCAGGAAGCTTGGATATCAGCATCTGTCTGAGGAGTTCTTCTACAGGTGTGGTCAGGTTAGTGCTGCAGGAAATCCTAATACTTCATAGGCAAGCTTAATTCTCTACCTGTAACTCCTGTATTTTATGTAATTGTTGACCCTTAGTACTTAATAATTTCCTTTTTGGAAGCTCTAGTGTTTATCTGCTACTCTCTGAAAAAAAGTCAAAGGTCTTTAGAGAAATGTGTCCTTAATTGTAACAGAAATTAAAGTGAGAGGACTCATGGAAGGAAAGAGCACTTGATGCTGAGTCACCCCCTTTGAAGATTATTCTTGGGCCTAACCCAAGGGGTCCTAGGTTTAATTGCTCGATGAACACCATGTTCCTTACATCATGGTGTCTTCTTGGCTGTGTTGGCTGACAAGGAACCAAAGAGCACCTAGATGTCTTGAGTGAACACACTGCTAACAGATACATAACTTTTGGCCAAGCTCTGTCACTCCAGAGATGCTCAGGTTAACAAGATCACTGTCCAAAGTGCTCAGCATAGCCTCAGGAACCATCAACATCCAGTGTACTGTGGGGCCACTACATTCAATGTGGAAATCGGAGCTTGGAAATAAAAGCTTCTCTCACCCAGTTGCAGTCACTAATCTATAGTTGTTGAGACCCTGCCCATCCATTTTGGAGCACCTTGCCGATTCTCCTTTCAACAGAAAATCAATATATGTAAAGCAATTTGTGTATCAGCACAATCAGCAAGGCACAGATGCCGTGACTTCTAAAGTAACACTCAGCAAAAAAAATAATTTTTAGTGTGTCAAATTCGACTGGCTGATTGTAGATCTATTTGGCTCCAACATTTTATTTATTAATGTATGTTATTTGAAAGGCACAGAGAAAGATTGACAGAGATCTCCCATCCAGTTTTTCACTCCCCAAATAGCCAGGCTAAACCCACGAGCCAGGAATTCAGTCAAGGTCACCCATATGAGTGGCAGAGACCCAACTACTCGAACCATCACCGCTGCCTGCCAGGGTCACAGTAACAAAATGGGAGCAGAGTCAGGAGTCAAATCAAGGCACTCTGATACAGGGTGCGGGTGTCCCAAGCAATGTCTTAACCATTGGGTCAAAAACCCATTCCCTATTTGACTTAAATCACCTTTTTGAAACAACACATTATTTATATACCCCAAGCTGACTTAGACCAAAAAAAAAAAAAAAAAAAAAAAAGCTTTAGAATCATTTCATTCCTGAAAGAAAGCAAACTGAAGAAACAGAAAGCCATACAAATTCTCAATAATGTAATTAATATTTCTTAATTTGATTGAGTGTTTCTGCATGTCTGCAAGCAATTTCATGTTATCAGGTGCTTCTTGTGCAATTTTGACTGAGAAAATCATTTTTGAATACTGAATAAACATTAACTTGCTGTCTTGCCATTGCAAGTTATTTGAACCCCAAACATATGCTTTATTTTTTTTATATTTAAGCCTGGATATCAAATCTTTGTTCTTTGCTCTTTTTAGTCCATGGTTATATTTGTTGTTGTTTTGAGCTTAGAAATCACTCGGGAGAGATACTGCAGCAGTCTCTTTCAAACATCTCAGCTATGTGCCATATTTTAGTGTTCTCAATATTATCTAATGTTCTTGAATTTAAAAATAGAAACTACAAAATATCAAGAAGGAATTTCTTAGTTATGTACCACATGCCACCCAGCCCTTTGTTTAAAAACAGGCAACTAATCTTTGGAGTAGGAATTTGTAGTTACACTGGATCTATGCTTCTGGTTATTGTTATTGTCATTATTCTCAATAATGTCTCACATAGCAGAATATAGGACACTATGAGATCCATTTCAATCACAGTAAGCAGTTGTAGGGTTTCCCCTTGCAACTTGCACTACCTTTACTGCACAAGAAATACATCTCCACCCTCCGTGCTGAAATTGACACTAATAGGACCACATTCATCATACAATGAAATACAGTGGAACTGAAGTAGGTAGGCTGTACCATCTATAGTTGGGCAGAAAAATCACAAAGAGAATTGAGGAGCTAGCAGAGATCAGTTAATTTGGTGTCTGATGTTTTGCTGTCCTATGAACCAAATTACTAAAAATAACAAGGACCACCAATGTGAGATCATTTAAATCCTAACATGGGCAAAATAGCTACTATTTGTATTGGTCAAATTAATCATATAATTTTTATATATCATTTGTGAGTATGAGTAGTTCTGTTTGCATAAGGTGCAAAGAAGTGAGATTCAGATATTGCTTTTTCTTATTTACTAATGTTGCTAACATGGTCTCTGCATAGTCAATGTGGTAGTTTACTCCCTTAGCACTTCTAAAGCCATTATGATAATCAACGAATCTGGCCAACAGAGTCATGGGTCATAATTCATTCCTTGAGTAAGATACAGAGTTGAGGTATATGCTCACACATGCGTTTATTCCTTCCACCTAAATGTTGTAGGACCCTAACCTATGCAAGGAACTATTTTGGGAAGCAGGAAGAAGACAGTGAACCTGCTCTTCCATGGCTGACAGTAGGAGGGAGAACAGGGTAAACCAGTCAGCTGTCCATTCTGCTTCCACAGTGCTGTGCACAGTGATTATTGCAGCACTGTCTTCAGAGACACACAGGCCTGGGTCTCAATCCAAGCTTGAGTCTCAAATGCTGATCATTCACGTGCCTTTGGGCAAGTCACTTCGTTTCTCTGAGTCTTGATTTTCTTATCTATAAAAGGGAAATGGTAACAACTACCTAGCATATATTTTAGGTTTCAAATAATCAATGCTAAGGAAGTTGCCCAAATAGTAGGTCTCTTATTTACAAGCAGATGGTGATGATGATGACAATGACAACTTTAAATGATTAAGATAGATAATTATAAGATCTTTAATAAGGTAGAGTTAATACAACCTTTTATGTATGACCTGAGGGTTGTCGGAAATATCCTGCCACTAACTACCCACCAAAATAAATCTTATGTTGTAGCCTGCCGCCCTTTGAATTATGACCTTTTGTCCTGTGAAAACACAAAGAAGGGAAAACACATCTAGACATTTTACATTTTTGCCATCTTAAGATTAACCACTTCAATGTATCTTAAGTGGAGGGCCCACTTGAAATGGTTTTCACTGGTGGGCACAAGATGAAGTTTAAGGCCAAGGATAAGGCATCTTTCTGCACATCTGGGACCTGCACATTCAGAAGTGTGAAGACTCAGCACGTGTGATTAAGAAGGGGAAAGAAGGAAGGAGAGGGATCAGGAAGCAGGATGATGCGGCGCTTTAAAATAAGAGCGAACACATGACACTGACTATTCTGAAAAATCTTGCATGTTTATGTCATGCGGTGCTTTCACTAATGTTATTAGGCAAGTACTATTTAGGTTTCCAGTTCATAACCTAAGGAATTTGAAACTGAGATGTTAAATAACTTTCCGAAGATGCACAGGGATGTGGGAGGCCAAAGCCAAAACTCACACTCCTGCCTTAACCCTGATTATTTCCTCTTAACCACAGTCCAGCAGAGTGTTACCCTTTGGCCATTTTACTGGTTTGCCCTTGATCGTGATCTTCTGCCCTTGATCATGATTCTTGAGGTTCTTTGCATATGTAAGTCCACCCTCTGAGTCAGTGACAAGCCCCCTTTTACACCAGAAACTGCACGACACAAAACCAAAGGCAATAAAGTAGACATAAGACCAAGGGATTTCTGTGCCTTGATACTTTCATGGGGAATGTTGAAAGAGAGTACAATATGTTTTGGAATGCAGGTGAAGCATTTTGGAAGCTCTTTATAACGAAGAAGCAATTGCTTACCTTTAAACACCGCTGTTAAGAACGCTACCGCGGCGGCCATTGGAGGGTGAACCAACGGCAAAAGGAAGACCTTTCTCTCTGTCTCTCTCTCTCTCACTGTCCACTCTGCCTGTCAAAAATTAAAAAAAAAAAAAAAGAATGTAGTAAAAAGTGCTACACATTGTTGCTAAACAAAATGGAGCTCCCAAATCTATTTACTTCATAATAGAGGGAGTAGGAACACTACAAACTACCAATTTACTTTCTGCCAATTAGTATAGCTTGTGGTTATATTTGAGGTTGGAAGCCCAACCTTATGCAAGAATTTGAGGGGGGGGGGAAACATGAGCAGATGGTGGAGGGGCAGGTAGCATGTGGAATTTCTTAGCTACAATGTAATACTTTATCCTTTTTAGTATTTGTTGTTGTTGTTGTTGTTCTAGTACTATTGGTTGAACTCAGTAATTAACACACAATTATCCTTAGGTGTTTAAATTTTAACTGAAAAGTGATCCCTGTTAAATATAAGAGTGGAAAAAGAGAGGGAGGAGATGTACAATTTGGGACATGCTCAATCGGACTTGCCCCACATGGTGGAGTTAGAAATGTGCCAGGGGATTCCAACATAATCCCATCAAGGTGGCATGTACCAATGCCATCTCACTAGTCCAAGTGATCAATTTCAGCTCACAATTGATGGCTCTGATAGGTCTAAGAGTCAAAGGGATCACACAAACAAGACAAGTGTCTGCTAATACTAACTGATAGAATCAAAAAGGGAGAGAAGGATCCAACATGGGAAGCGGGATACACAGCAGACTCATAGAATGGCAGATGTCCTAAACAACACTCTGGCCTCAGAATCAGCCCTCAAGGCATTCAGATCTGGCTGAGGAGCCCATGAGAGTATAGTAGGCATGGAAAGCCAAGATACCATGGAAAAAAAAAAAAAAAGACCTAAATGAAAGATCTCTGTGAGTGAGATCCCAGTGGAAAGAACGGGGCCATCAAAGAAGGAGGTACCTTTCTCTGAAGGGAGGAGAGAACTTCCACTTTGACTGTGACCCTATCGGAATAAGATCAAAGTCAGCGAACTCTAAAGGCTTCCATAGCCCTGGCAACTCATGACTAGAGCCTAGGGAGATTACTGACGCCATGAACAGGAGTGTCAAATTGTTAAGTCAGCAACAGGAGTCACTGTGTACTTACACCCCATGTGGGATCTGTCCTTAATGTGTTGTCTAATGTGAAGTGATGCTATAACTAGTACTGAAACAGTATTTTTATACTTTGTGTTTCTGTGTGGGTACAAACTGATGACGTCTTTACTAATTATATACTGAATTGATCTTCTGTATATAAAGAGAATTGGAAATGAAAAAAAACAACCTGGTGTTAAATTGGAAATGGCATAGAAAATTAATTAATTAAAAAAAAATATTATGTAGGATCTCTGTCTTTAATGTGCTGTACATTGTTATTTAATGCTATGATTAGTACTCCAATGGTAGTTTTTTCACTTTATGTTGCTATATAGGGCAAACTGTTGAAATATTTACCTAATATATACTAAACTGATCTTCTGTATATAAAGAGAATTGAAAATGAATCTTTACATGAATGGAAGGGGAGAGGGAGCGGGAAAGGGGAGGGTTGCGGGCAGGAGGGAAGTTATGGGGGGGGGGAAGCCATTGTAACCCATAAGCTGTACTTTGGAAATTTATATTCATTAAATAAAAGTTTAATAAATGAAAAAAAAATTTCTTAGCTAAACTCAGGGGCAGCTGGGGAACATCTTACTTACTGTGTGGGAATTGAGTCTTTTTTGCCCTATTATTTTGTTTCTCAAGGGTTTGCTGGAGTTAAAAGTAAAATGAACTTTTCACCCTGGGGACCAACATGTCCTTTAGAATTTCTGGCTTCATTTGAGATAACTGGTAAGTCTTAATACTAATGTTCCTCTTCGCCTTTAAATAACTTGAGCTGGCAAAGATAGGATGTCAGCTCAGCTAGTGAGAAGGATTGGGGAATGAAGGACGAGGATCAAAGAGTGACAAAGGCCCTTTCCTCCCCATAGACCAATGTTGCCTGTGAGTTTTCATCTGTGTTCTGGCTGGAGGAGGGCAGGGAGTCAGAGAAATGAACGAGGAAACTGACACTTCCAAAACAACTTCCAGACCTATTAAAACATCAAAGCCATAATATTCCCCCAGCAGTGAACTTCAGATGATAGCTTAAAAGAAGACAGTACCAAAGAATGTTTATCTCCACGTTCACAAAAGCTAGGCCTCCCATCACCATAGTATTCTGTTTTTATGTGTTGAACAGCTTGTAATGGCTTCAAATAAAAAGACTAAAAATACGAGTATGTGGCATCCACATAGAGGGAAAAATCTAAAACATAAGGCTTAATCATTCATTATTACCCTAATATTTTCCAATGCAGACAGGGTAAAAGTTGAGCTTGGCATGTAAATTGAAATAGAGAAAGAACACTTTTTACAAGACTACTCTTTATGGATATACCTTTTATGGGCACAAAAATGTCCCCAACCACTGGAACACAAAAGCATGAAAGGAGGAGATAATCTGGAGTTAAGTAGAAATCTGCTTGTTAACACACACACACACACACAGAGAGTTTTATATTTTAGAACAGTCCTGGGGTTCACAGCAAAATTCAAAGGAACATACAGATTTTTCTCTAAACACACAGCCTCTCCCATTCTCACCATCCCACACCACAGTGGTATACCCGTTTCAACTAAGGAACCTTTGTTAACACACCATCCAGAGTCCCAGTTTACATTAGGATTTACTAGTGCTGTTGTACGTCCTAAGAGTTGGACAAATGCATAATGACATGTACCCATAATTATAGGATCACCAGAGTAGTGGCACCACCCTAAAACTCCTGTGCACACCACCTACCGGCCCTTTGTAAAATATATAGCTCTACAAGAATCTATTTCAAATAAAAATAACACAGTGATGTATTAAGAGTCAAACTTGATTTTTATTGCATAAGCCTAATATAAAATATGAGATGCAGTTTTGAGGTCCTGGTGACCCAATAGATGCTTTCATTAAGTTTTTACACTGGACAACCAAGTCCTCCCAAACATCTGAATTTGGGTAGAGATTTTGGTATTCAAAGCCTGAGGATACTTTCACAGGGCTATGGGGACACATATCCTTTCTCTGCCAATATCCACACTAAAGCAAGAGCTGAAGACTTTAACGATCTCCAAGGATCCAGTTACTGAGAAGTGTAGAGGCGCCCAAAATGATTCCTAATCCCAAAGCCTGAGACCAGAAGCTACACAAGCCAAGCTGTCAGGAAGACTGTGCGTTTGCAATACTCATTGTGATGGTCCCCAGATAGACACTCACTGGTCAGACCACATGTGCCGATCCTTCATGCAGGAAATATGGTCTCCATATGTTCAGATATCTACGTGTTGCTGGTTGTACTTCCTCCTCTCTCCCTTTCTTCAGCAAATTCATGGTTTCTTTTCATTGACAAATTGCCAGGTCTTAATTTATAAAACAGACCAAGTGTGAAGTAACCATGGCAAAGAAACCAAAACAATGAGAAACTAAAGCCACATAGCAGTATGTGATATATTTTGTATCACAAAGCTATGATCTGCCTTCAATCCTTGTGACATAAGCCCCTAAAACACACAAAGGGAGTGATACTATGAAGAGGGCACGAAGCAACAGTGTTTCATACCAAACCTTCCATGTTCAGTGCCTCCTGGTGAGGGCAGCAGACTGGTTCAATTTCCAAACAAGTTACCTTCCTAAAATAAAAAAAAAAATACAAAGTGAGTGACAGCTACGGAGAGTTTTAGAAACACATTTACTGGGGTGGGTGTTGGTGCAGTAGTTAATTTTCCACTTGCGATGCCCACAGTCAATATTTTAAAGCCTGGTTTGAGTCTCCGCTCATTTTCTTTTCATTCAATTCCTGCTATAGTGTGCATTTTTCTAAAAAAATTATTTATTTGAGAGGCAGTTTCAGAGAGAGAGAGAGAGAGAGAGAGACCTAGAGAAAGGTCTTCTATCTGCTGGTCCGCTCCACAAATGGCTGCAATGGCCGTGGATGGGCCGATCCAAAGCCAGGAGCCAGAGCTTCTTCAGGGTCTCCCACACAACTGCAGCGTCCCAAGCACTTGGACCATCTTCTACTGCTCTCCTGAGCCATCAACAGAGAGCTGGATTGGAAGAGGAGCATCTGGGACACGAACCGGTGCCCACATGGGATGCTGACACTGCAGCCAGAAGCTTAGCCTACTATGCCACAGCACAGGCCCCTAGTGTGCATTCTTGAAGGCAGCTGGTGATGGCGCAATACTTGGGTCCCTGAAACCCATGTGGAAGACCCAGATGAATTTCCGGATTCCTGGCTTTGGTCTGAGTCAGTGCTCACTGTTGCTGGCATTTGGAAAATGAACAACTGTATGGAAGGTCTCTTTGTGTTTCTCTGCCTTTCAAATAAAATGAAAATGTTTAAAAAATTTAAAAAAGAAGATTTGGGGTCAATGCTGTGGAATAGCAGATGAAGTTGCTTCACAAAGGAGTGCTAGTTCAAGTCCTGGCTGCTCCACTTTCAATCCAGTTCTCTGTCAATGGCCTGGGAAAAGCAGCAGAGGATGGCTCAAGTTCTTGGGCCCTGCCACCCACGTGGGAGACCCAGAGAGAGCTCCAAGCAGTCATCTCGGGAGTGAACCAGTGGACAGAGGATTTCGATCTCTGTCTCTCTCTAGCTTTCAAATAAGTAAATAAATCTTAAAAAAAAAAGTGATGCCACATTTACTTACTCTGGTTTTATGAAAATGGAAGCAACAGTCATGAAGCAGAAGACCCCAGCACACTGTCCAATAGGCCCTGGAGCATGACTAGGATCCCAGGGGCATTCTCCCCCTTTGCCTCAGTCAGGAGGAACAGAAAATTTGCCCCTTGTGGCTAGCTTATACTTTTTGTTCTCCTATTTAATGAGTGAAAAGGAAACTGAAATGAGAAGATCCATCTGATGCTCTTTCATTTCTTTCAACTCCCCAGATACAGCTCTCCCCTGAGTGCCCTCTGCGAAGTCTGACCCCAACAAAGTCTGCCTCGTGCCCTTGGCTGGAGATCCTGCTGATACCAGGGCACTGCCCTAACTGAGGAAGACAAATCCTCTCTTCAAGGTACAGTACTTCCTATTCTGACTCCATAAAACTTCATTAGTTTTCCTGAATTCCACCACCCTAAATGGAGGAAAGTCAGAACCAACAATAAAAGGAGTTGGAGCACTTCTCATATCCTAAGTGATTATCTTCCAGCCTTGAGCTTACCAGTGACATTCGCCCACCTAAGAATATGAGTATGGGAGGAGGTGCCCAGCTTGAAACTGTGGACTAGAGGTCACAAAAGGAACCTCTGGCAGGTGTGTTTGGCATGATGCAGCGAAGATGGGTGCAGATCACTAGGCCTAGCTGCGTACCTGGTAATTCATGCTCAAGGTGGAGGGAGGAACCAATTACCCTATGTGCATGCAGTCTACTTGCCACCCTATTTTTTTTTTTGACTGGCAGAGTGGATAGTGAGAGAGAGAGACAGAGAGAAAGGTCTTCATTCTGTTGGTTAACACCCCAATTGGCTGCTACGGCCGGCATGCTGTGCCAATCCGCAACCAGGAGTCAGGTGTTTCTCCTGGTCTCCCATGTGGATGCAGGGCCCAAGCACTTGGGCCATCCTCCACTGCACTCCCGGGCCACAGCAGAGAGCTGGCCTGGAAGAGGAGCAACCAGGACAGAATCCGGCACCCCAACAAGGACTAGAACCTGTGGTGCTGGCACTGCAGGCAGAGGATTAGCCTATTGAGCCGCGGCACCAGCACCACCCTACTCTTTCTACAGGCTCTTAAGAGACTCTGATGATTGTATTGGCTTCCTGAGTAGCTTCATGCCCATGTCTCCTGGATGGGAGACATGAGTTTTTGCTGATTTCATTGGAGTCAATGCAATTCTGAGTCTCTTGGTCTCCAGAAACACTAGTAATGCTGATATCCTGGGGCTGTTGGGATGAAAACTGAAGTCATACTGCAATATACGCCCCCAAATCACACTGCCCTAAAGACAAAAAGCCTATTGACCAACAGCCAGTAAGTCACTGACATACTTTGACCACACAGAACAATCCTCTTTGAAGACTAATAAATTGTACTCACTCTGTCTCTTCCAATCACTTTTCTTGCTTTTTTCTTTCTTTTAACCTTCTAGGTTGCTCATCATTCTGTTAACATCCAAGAACATTCATAGCTTCACTCTTTTCTCCAACTGTAGTGTCTGTTTAGAATCCGTTATGACTGACTGTATCCTAGGAATAAAGGAGAAAAGAGCTTTTGGGAATAGCTCCAACAACACCTAATGCCGGTATATTGGAGGATGGTGGTGTCATTAAGTGAAATGAATTGTGAACACACAGCAAGGGGCAGATTTGGCAGGGGAGAGGATAGTGGAAATCTTGGGTCCTGAATCTTCAAACACCTATGAAACATTCCAGGAGAGAGTGTGTGTGTGTGTGTGTGTGCAAGTGAGAGTGAGACAGCACACATAATCCAGGCAGGCGTTAGCCACGGCATTTGATACATGGATATCGTTAAAGCAGAGCAGTGAGAGATGAAGAGATTTCTAAAGGAAGGATGGCAGAGAGAGAAAATAAATCAGAAGAATGAGGACAGAGCCATGGTAAGTGTACAAAAGCAGAGAACAAAAATGCAAACAGTATAACACAGTCCACAAAGGAGGAGGAAAGCAGACAAGCAGCAAAACCAGGAGGTGTCACAATCACAAAACCAAGGCAGGATCCAAAGAGAAGGAACATCAAGACGTGGAGCCACAAGAGAACTGGGGAAAAGCATTAGCTGTGGTCCCTGAGAGATCAAGGAGACAGCCCAGTTAGCTGTGGGGCAGGACAGCCTAGGTTTGAGCCTGGCTCATCCTTGCTGTTGTGGGACTTTGGGCAGGTGTACCTCACTGCTGTGTCTTTCGAGTGGAGATAATAATAGAGCCCACTTTACAGAGTTGACAGGACGATCACATGAGGTGGCACCTTTAAAGTACCGAGACAACCGCTCGACATAAGCTCCCTACAAATAGTCGCTGCCATTACCGAATGTTACAACACTGCAGGGAAATAGGGAGCAATGCATATTTAATGCAACATATTAAGCTTTGAAAAAATAATGACAGTAAGTTGATAGGGAGAAATAGGGTACCGTGCTTAGAAGGAAGATGAGTACCAGAACATTTTTCCTTTTGATTTTTCCCTACCCCAGTACTAAGGTTAGGGAGAAAAAATCAAATTCATAGATATTTACAACAAAAATATTAGTAACATGGGAACTACAGTTCTTATCTCATACTGGAAACTTTCACTAAGTCTTTATGGACACCCACATTCAATTTTAACATAAGAAGTCAACACCTGTCTGATGTGCTTAAGGTATATTTTTTATTTCTTCCAACTCTGTGATTACACAACTTGATAAATAAAGTATCTATCAAGTTTAATCCTTAGTTGTATTGTCTCTAACATGGTTTTAAGTAGTACATGTTGCATTATATAAATATATCACTTTCCAAAAGAACATTACAGAATAACTAATCTAAATAATACATGTCATTACTTAGTAAGAACAAGTTATGCTTCCCTAAATAATTGTGCCTTAACTTAAGCCATCAATCATGTCATAATTACTTTAAAAAAATGTCCTTCTCTTTAATTATGTCGATCCTTACATCTATTCACGGAAGTGGGAAATAAAGTGAAGATTTATTACAAGGAATGTAAGGTATTTTCAATTAAAAATGACTACAGTTTTTGGCTTTCCAGTACTTGGCATTATTCTGGGATACAGTATTCCATTGTATTCTTATTTCACAGCTGTACAAAGCTTCCATTCATATCAAAAATATGCTCTAGACCCTAACCTTGACCATGAAAGTTCTCTTTGTATTTATGATTACAGCTGGTAGAGCTTAGCTGGCCACCTGTTATCAATTATCATGGAATATGTCTGCTTGCTCCATAAAGCTTTTCAAGTAATATTTTTGGGAGTATTTTTTTGCTTCTTTACCTTTTTTTCATTTTGAAAAAAGAAACTAAAATAAGAACAACAGATTTTTTTATTTTTGCCATCCAATTAATGAGTTACATTTGTAAAGTAAAATAATCAGGATTTTTACAAGCAAGGTACCAACTGTCCATCTCATTCCAATATATGTTCAATACTTGTGCCAGATGTTATGAAGTTACAGGTCTCCAAGGCATTTACATCATGCTCCATCAACCACCCAAAGATTCTTAGTAGCTCCGAGGGCTCCTTTTTTAAAAGGATATTTTTGGATTTCTCAACATTTGTGTCAAATTTTAATGACTTATATGAATTGAGTAGTAAATGAATTTGCTGTTTGAAAACACTGGTGTAAAGGAAATAAAAATTATGTAAGACTCAAGACCATGTTTTCAATGATATCAATAAACATGGCATGATTAGATATGGACAAAGATTTAACCAATGGAAAGACTCTCCAAAAATGCAGTCAGAGAACAAAGAAAGTCCCCCATGAGGAGCAGAAGCAAACATTCACCTTACAGGAAAGGAATTGAGGATAAGGAGGAAGCTGTCCATGGCAAGAAAACGGCAGGACAGAAAAAATCTTCCAAGGGAGTACAGAACAGCAGCCTGGGAGGATCCCCAGGAAGAACTTCAGCATGGGACACTCCTTAGATGACCCACTTGCAGCTCATAGATATTTCCATCAGAGCAGCAGGGTTCGCTTTATAACTTCCCACTTTATATCATCTTATAATTCTGCTAAATTTATGAATTAAATGGCAAAATTCTCACATGGGTAATCTGATTACTGGACTAAAAAAAAAAAAGTAAACTCAAGACCATTTGTCTTCCTTAGAAAGAATTTCACATTCTTATATAGTTCATCATTGACAGTCATAGTTTGTTTTCCAAAAACGTGCATGCTTAGTTTTTATTTCCCCAGCATTCCATTGGATGTAGTTCTTAGCCTTGCATGGCCTCAAGCCAAGGCTGTCCCATAGCCTTCCTGGACAAGGGAAACCACAGGTGCTGCCTGCATAGCTTTATATGAGGAGCATCTCTGACCATGGCTATAGATACTGGCCAGAGACCTGAACTGCATGTCTACTTCTAAGAGACTCTCAAGACTCAACGCAGGACATTTAAGTCTATTGAAATGCTGACTTTAAGAATGTCAGTTTATCAGACAGGGGCTCTGCCAGATTTTGGGGTGTTAGCCTCTGCCCCAGCTTGGAGAAGTACGGAGGAGCAAAAAAGGATATTTGCAGTAAGTCATTGAGTACTGACATATTCACAATAGTTGTTCTTGGCCAAATGAGTTATATATTCTTTTTAAAACAAAGATTCTAGGGGCTGGCACTGTGGTGTAGTGGGTAAAGCTGCCTCCTGCCGTACCATCGTCCCATATGGACTCTGGTTCGAGTCTCAGCTTCTCCACTTCTGATTCAGCTCCATGGCCTGGGAAAGCAGTGGAAGATGGCCCAAGTGTTTAGATACTTGCACCTCCGTGGGAGACCTGGAATAAAGTCCTGGCTCCTGGCTTCAGATTGGCTCAGATCCTGCCACTGCGGCCATCTGAGGAGTGACCCAGCAGATGGAAGACATTTCTCTCTGTAACTCTGCCTCTCATAAATAAATAAATTTTAAAAAATAATTTAAAAAAAATCTTTAAATAAATCTTTACAATAAATAAATAATCTTAAAAACAGAGACTTTAAAATCATGCTTATTTTATTTCTGATTAGGTAAGATGTAATATTCATATGATTCAAATTCAAACTCTATAAAAGACAACCAGATGTTTCTTTGATGTAAAATGGGCTTATGTGCCAATGGACCTATCATATTGAAAATATTATAAGTGAAAAGTATTGTATGTTGAGCATCATACATCATAGTTAGCAATACAACCAACTGTGGGTATCATCTGTTTCTCCTCTTGATCACTGGGTGGTGGGAACTGCGGCTCCTACCACTGTCCAACATTATAAGAGAGTATAGTACCTTCTATCAGTAGCCTGGGAAGAGATCAACATTTAAAATTGGAAGTACAGTTACTTTTGCACCATCATAAAATAGGGAATAAAAAAAAGCCCATATTGAATCATCCTGAGTGGGTCTGTATGCAAAGCAATGTCTTTGTCACACCTGTCTTTCTGCGTCTTATTCCCCATCCCCCCTTCAACTACTGTGTTCATTTCTTATCTATCCACCATTTTCAAGTGATATACAAGTAAATGGAAATGTACTATATTATTTTTTCCGACTGTTTGTTACACACTGTAAAACATATGGCATCGCTAATTAGGCTAGTTTAAGAAATTTTTAAAATAGCATTGGTTTAGATTAAATTGAACATTAGCACCATGTGGTATCAATGGCAAACTTGCTAGGGAATGGGATTTTGCTGCCATGGGGTCAGGATGGGAGTGGTCACCACTACTTCTGTTTAACTGCTCACCATTTGTCTGAATCACTGTCATGTCTATAACGGAATCTCCTCCATGCTCCTCAAAATTGTGCCTCCTAACTCTGCAAGAAGATGCACCAAGGACCTTGAAGGACACTTCATAAATTACATTCTACTCCCCATCAGACACCAGGGCTGATACAAGTGTTACTTTTTGATTGTAGCTTACTGCAATTTTCTTTGCAGTCCTTCATTCTATGACCCAACTGATGAGTCAGTAGAAATCTCACAAATAACCAGTTCAACATTTTAATACATATTGCTAAATTCAGTACAGTATATTGAACAATTGCTTAATATGTTTCCTATAGGAAACAGTGGTACAACAGCAGTCATTTTTAAGAGGTAAGAGGAAAAAGTAGACTGTTGATTGAAATTCTGTTCCTTGATGCAGAACAGACACTAATGACTTACTAGAAAAGAATCCATTCAGTGCACAGGTAACTCAAATTCTTTTAAATAAATAAGTATGTCAACCTTACTACATTTTATCTTCAACAATGGTACCCAGGAAATAACCTTTCTAATCAATAAACAGCAGAAATTGGAAGTATAATTAAATCTATATTTTTGACTAAGTTTATTAATAGGCCTCATTATCAGACTACAGCATATAATCATAAATGTTTTATGTTATTGACATGTTAAAAACACTGTACATGCATATAATTACTTGGTGGTACATTCATCAGTTATTGTAGGGTAAAAATGCCTCATGGTCAATATAACATGACAAAAAATGTATCCCATTATCAAATGTCTAGTACATACAAAAACCCTTTATAATTCAAGCATGCCACCATTCTAAATAAAAATCAAGATAATAAAAAAGATATATGATACCTTAGGATTCCCTACTATACATAAATAAGTATACTGGGACTAATAATATACCTCTGTCAAAATAATTGCCTAGAGGTTATTTTGTGACAGAATTGGTTCTCATTTTACTTATAGTGAAGCTAAAACTTGGACAATAACTCTATCACATAGTAAAGGCAGCAATACCTTAGATAGTTGATATCAATCTTCTCTGTATAAGGAGGGTAGCCATAATCATTATGATCTTTTATGATTAAGATGCCCTACAGGGGGCTCTCTTGCCAATGATGTCATATTTGTTATCTACATATATAATTAGAGGAAACAAAGGTAAGTACTTCACCATTAGAAAACCAACACTCAGGGCCATCACTGTGGCACAGTGGGTTAACGCCCTGGCCTGAAGCACTGGCATCCCATATGGGCACCAATTCAAGCCCCAGCTGCTCCACTTTCGAAGCAGTTCTCTGGTATGGCCTGGAAAGGCAGTGGAAGATGGCCCAAGTCCTTGGGCACCTGCACCCGCATGGGAGACCCAGAAGAAGCTCCTGGTTCCTGGCTTCGGATTGGCGCAGCTCCAGCTATTGCAGCCAATTGGGGAGCCAACCATCAGATAGAAGACCTCTCTCTGCCTCTCCTCTCTCTGTGTAACTCTGAATTTCAAATAAATAAATAAATAAATAAATAAATCTTTTTAAAAAAAGAAAACCAACACTCTAATACAAACACAAAATAATGATAGTATCACTATACAACAAGAATCACAAAACCCCAGGTGTTTGGTTTGAAATAATTCTAGGCTCATCCTTATTATTTTATCTTAATACTTAATCTTCTGATTAGTTTTATATTCTGAAAATGAGATTGATTTAGGTACTTACCTAGATCTCCCATACCTCTAAAGTACAAATAGATTTAAAGACAAATGTACATATCCAGGCAATTAACTTATACTAGGCATTGAATACCTATTGAAACTAAGTTCTCAGGGAATTCAGATGATCACAGATGATCAGTGATCACAGATTGACCTGGGTTGTGGGGAAGAGACTCCACGGAGGAACACAGAGCAGGCTAAATTCCAATGAGTGCAGCTGAACAGGGCAGACTCAAAACCTAAACCTGACTGCTGGGGTGGGGAATGCAGAATCCAGGAGCACTTCTGAGGGCCCCAATCAGGGCCAGCTGAGCAGCAATTGTAATTGACTTGGTATTGAGTCAGCAGTCCTTAAATCTAACTTGGCCATTTTAAGCTCTGCCTCAGTACTGGGACCAAGCTCATTGTACTGAGGGTACAAATGATTCCAGCCTAAGAGTAGAAAAATGACAGAAGCTGAGGGTATGCATGTAGCCTAGGACTTAAAATGCCCATGACACGTATTGGAGTACCTGGGTTTGATACCTGGCTCTGGTTCCTGAGTTGGCTTCCTGCTAATGAACATCTGGGAAGGCAGCAGTGATGGCTCAGTGACTGGGTTCCTACCACCCACCGGGGAAACCTGGATTGATTTCTGGGCTGACTTTAGCCTGAGCCCAGTCACAGCTGTCATGGGCAGTTGGAATGGGAACCAGCAAGCACTCTCTTGCGCTTGCTCTCTTTCTCTCTCTCTCTCTCTGTAAACTAGAAAATAAGACTTACAGAAGCTGAAATCAAGCAGCTATCAGCAAGTTTTATCCTTCATAGCATATTTATTGTATGAGTCATTGACACATAATATTAAACTAAGTTTAAATTAAAAAGCCAAATTCTATTTCACAATCAAGTATATAGGTTTTTTACTTTCTATTTAAGCAGTTTGACTAATTAATTTTTAGAAGAAAAAAATAAAGAAATTCAGTGAAAATCACTGGAAATCAGAAGATGTATCTAAGGAAATAGACATATAGAAACTCCTTTTCCAGGACCAAAATTTCCTTGGGAAATTGAGCACATCAGTATCTAATTCAACCCCAGTATGCTGCACTGATGGGTAATTCCATCCAGGATTTCTGGGTCTCTAGCCACATCAAGTCAGTTCCCACATACACAAGCGCCTGCCCAATGAGGAGTCTTGAAGATTCCAAGCTTCTTTCTCGTCCCGCCCCAGTTCTTCAGCTGATAAACCCAACCACGAACAGGAGCTTCAGCTGCACCCTTAGTCGGCTGTCTTGTGTATGTGATCTAACTCGTCCCACGTGAGATTTTGAGCTTCTCTTTTCTCCAAACCCTAGGGGTTTGAGTTCTACAGTTTGTGCCCTGTTCATGCCGTAAGGCTTCCTCTCTTGCCCCTGTGGATGGTACTCAAAGTTGTCCCCCTGGCTCCTGTTTTTTGCACTAAACTTCAGCGTGGTTATCAGTAGTGATTCCTACATAATCTGTGATGATCCCCTATTTCTAATAGTAATACAAAAGGCTAGAATGTTCCAATTAAAAACATCTCTTCATTCTGTATCCATTGCTTCCAGTGATAACTCCTGTCAATATGTTTATTCCGGCACTGCCGGGAAGCAGCCGTTAGCAAGGCTCAAGGGTGGCTTTAGGTACCCATTAACAGCACGTAAACTCTTGAGCTGTCCCTTAGCTCTTGGCAGCTGCCAGAACCTGTTTCAGCTGTTGAGCATTGTCTATGCCCAAAATCTTATTGTGTCAGCAGCTTGTGTGAGGTGGAAGAACCTGTCACTTAAGAATAGTTCTGAATCTTTAGCATCAACTCTAGAGAGCAGTTTATAGCACTCTCTACTTGCCCATATTAGTTTCTCATTGATATATAAATATTTGCCACAAACTTAGTAACTGAATACAGCATCCATTTATTATAGTCAGAAGCCCACCTAGATACATCTGTATTCTCTGAATAAGTTGAAACCAAGATGTTGACTGGGCCAAACTCATAACTGAACTCAAACAAATAGTCTACTTTCAAAATCATTTGGAGTTGTTGGAAGAATTCATTTCCTGTTAGCTGTGGGTCTGAGGTCTCTTTCCTTGCTGGTTGTCAATCAGAGTTCACGCACAGGCCCCAGAGGCTGCCCACATTCTTTGACTCTCAGGTCAAGCCATGTGCAGCCAGTAAGGGCACATCAAATCCCACTCGTACTTTGGTCCTCTGTGGCTTCCTCTTGCCAACAGCGTTTCCCTGCTTTTAGAGGTTCACGTGGTTAGGTTAGACCCAACCTGAAAATGTGTCCTTCTTAAGATAAACTACGTCCTATGCCACGGGTTGAATTGTGTCCTCCCAAAAAGAAATGTTCAAGTCCTAACCTCAAGTACTTTACAAGGTGACCTTATTTGGAAATAGGATCTTTAAAGAAAAATTAAAATTGAGCTCAATTAAAAAGGAGCGTAGTGGCGTAGTGGGTTAACACCCTGGCCTGAAGCGCCAGCATCCCATATGGGCGCCAGCTACTCCACTTCCTGTCCAGCTCTCTGCTATGGCCCGGGAAAGCAGTGAAAGATGGCCCAAGTCCTTGAGCCCCTGCACTCATGTGAGAGACCTGGAAGAAGCTCCTGGCTCCTGGCTTCGGATTGGCACAGCTCCAGCCATTGCGGCCATTTGGGGAGTGAACCATCAGATGGAAGACCTCTCTCTCTCTCTCTCTCTCTCTCTCTCTCTCTGTCTCTCCTCTATCTCTGTAACTCTGACTTTCAAATAAAATAAATAAATCTTTAAAAAGAAAAAAAGGAGCTCATAAGGGTGTGTCCCAATTCACCACTATGACTGTCCTCATTAAAGTATAGCCAACAAACTCTGTGAAGAACATTGCCAAACACTTCTCTCTGATGCTGGGGCATGACTTCCGAATCTCTGAGATGGTCTTCCCAGGGACGTTCGGTGCAGAACATACTCCAGTTGAGAACAGCACGTGAGGGAGTCACCAGGTAAAAAGCAGGAGTCGTGAAACACAGGAAGTCAGGAGTGAGCAGAAGCCCCAAGTTAAGGAAGACAAATAAATACAAGTAGTGAGTGGCCGGCGCCATGGCTTAACAGGCTAATCCTCCGCCTTGCAGTGCCGGCACACCAGGTTCTAGTCCTGGTTGGGGCACCAGATTCTATCCCGGTTGCCTCTCTTCCAGGCCAGCTCTCTGCTGTGGCCCAGGAAGGCAGTGGAGGATGGCCCAAGTGCTTGGGCCCTGCACCCACAAGGGAGACCAGGAGAAGCACCTGGCTCCTCGCTTCGGATCAGCGAGATGCGCCGGCCGCAGCGGCCATTGGAGGGTGAACCAACAGCAAAAAGGAAGACTTTTCTCTCTGTCTCTCTCTCTCACTATCCGCTCTGCCTGTCTAAATAAATAAATAAATACAAGGAGTGAGAATAGAAAGAGATGGAAAAAAACAAAGAACAACTCAAACATGGGAATGGTGAAGTAACCAGAACAGGGAGAGACAGATTAACACCTGAGGAGGTAACCAGAGGCTCTTTCTAGCTTCCAGAGACATTGTTACAAAGTCTGTGAGCAATGAGACCCCACAGTGGGGCTGCAGAGGTAATTTTCTTAAAGTCATTTCTTATTACTTAAGGTCGCAGAGCATTTTACCTTATTTTTTTAAGATATATTTGTGTTCTGTGTCTTAAGACTCATAATGGATGCCAGTATTGTTCTATAGTTTCAATCTAATTATTACATTTTACACAAAAAAATGAACACAAAAATACATATCACCAAATCTTGTCCTTCTGAGGAAACATCACTGGTTTTCTAAGGTAGACTTTGATTTTCTGTGTAAAAAATAAATTACCTATGAACAATTTCAAAGTATTTAACTGGAATTTTATATTATATGATAGGAAAAGTCATCTTCCAAATGGTTTCCAAATATTTTAGAAAATATGCACCACCCAAGTATGGCAGTCACTTCTTTCTAACATTTTGCATCATGAATAAAATACACTAACAGAAAATTGTATCCCAAGAATATCACAAAGTAAACACACTTACAGAACCCCTATCAACATTTACAAATAGAAGCTACCACCCAAATTCCTAATACTATTCCATAATTTTATTTTTATGGTTGGTTTTATTCAGGTTCTTCTTTTTCTAATTGTTATTGTACAATATTATCATGGTGAGACTTGACATGCAAACTAGAAAAGTGAACTTAATCCAAGTATTTTATCTTCTTTTATATTATGGCTATGATAGTCCTTTATTCATTTTAATTAGTATTAACCAACATTTTGACTTTCATTTTACCTTATAAAAATACTAAATGAATAGTTACTACTTAATTTAGGGATTCTAGTATTGTGGCTGTTCATTCATCCAACACTTGCCTAACCTGAGTTCTAGTTTGCATTCACTCAGATATTCAATTCATGGTTTCTGTGTACCAACTATTATTCTAGGAACTAGAGTAAGACAGGCAATATCTCTGTCCAGGTGATACAGACAATGTAAAGGCTTGAATATTTAAAAAATTGATGAGAGGAATAAAAATGGTTATATATTATATGTAAATAATATGATAGTAAATAATCACTACTTTATAGTCATAAATGGTCTTAGAAAAGAACCCATGCTATAATTGATCATAAAGATAGGAATGTCAAAGGGATCACATAAACAAGACCAGTGTCTGCTAATAATAACTGGTAGAATTAAAAAGGAGAGAATGATCCTACGTGGGAAGCAGGCTACACAGCAGACTCATAAAATGGCAGATGCCCTAAACAGCACTCAGGACTCAGAATCAGCCCTTAAGGCATTCGGATCTGGCTAAAAAGCCCCTGAGAACTTCTCAGGCATGGAAAGCCAAGCATTGTGGCAAAATAAATAAATAAATAAAAG
Organism: Lepus europaeus; assembly: GCF_033115175.1. Classification (NCBI taxonomy): domain Eukaryota; kingdom Metazoa; phylum Chordata; class Mammalia; order Lagomorpha; family Leporidae; genus Lepus; species Lepus europaeus. Next base: position 36,126,245 of record NC_084832.1, on the reverse strand, counting down.
ATCTCTGAGAGATCCCAGAGGAAAGAACAGACCATCAAAGAAGGTGGTATCTTTCTTTGAAGGGAGGAGCGAACTTCCACTTTGATTATGGCCTTGTCTAAATAAGGTCGGAGTTTGTGGACTCAAGAGGCTTCCATAGCCTTGGTAGCTCATGACAAGAGCCTTGGGTGATTACTGACGTCATAAACAGGAGTGTCAATTGCTAAATCAACAACGGGAGTCACTGTGTACTTACTCCCTATGTGGGATCTTTGTCCTTAATGTGTTGTACTATGCAAATTAACGGGATAACTAGTATTCAAACAGTACTTTATACTTTGTATGTCTGTATAGGTGCAAATTGTTGAAATTTTTACTTAGCATATACTAAGTTGATTTTAGGTATATAAAGATGATTAAAAATGAATCTTAATGAAGAATGGGATGGGAGAGGGAGTAGAAGATGGGGTGGTTTGCAGGTGGGAGAGTGATTATGGGGGGGGAAACCGCTATAACCCAGGAGTTGTACTTTTGAAATTTATATTCATTAAATAAAAGTTAAAAAAAAAAACTCATGCTAAAAAAAAAAACAAAAAACTTCAAATGATAAGAAGTCTCAGTATGAGGATCAGAAAGGAGAGAACTACTGGTAAAGGATTTGAGCTTTTGTCCTTAAGCCAGAACAAGCTTGATTTATTCAAAGAAAAAACAAAGCCCAACAATGGCATGGGCATAATAATTGAAAGTACAAGTAATATAAATGGGCTAAGAGTCACTAACTGGAATTAAATCACAGTGAGCTTTTTTAAGTCGTCACAGGGAGTTCAGATTTTATTCTCACAAGGATAAGAAGTTTTTGAAAAGATTTTAACTGAATTTGGCAAGGGGAATGGGAGGTGGTAGTGACAGGATTTAACAGTTATGATCTATTTCTCTGGCTGCTATGTAGAAGATATAATGTGCAAGATAAAATATTCATCATAATCAAAGAAACATATATTACTTTGGATCTTTTAAGCTAAAGAGTTTTAACGCTAGGAATCAGGTACACAACTGACAGTCTGTGATGATCTACAAGTGAAAACGTGGTGCCCTAGTCCATTTTTCCGCTGCTATAACAGAATACCAAAGACTGGATAATAAAGAAACGAGACTAGTGTGGGAAGTCCAAGAGCAGGGCCCTGGCTTCTAGCAAGGCCCTTCATGCTGCATCATAATGTGGTGGAGGAACAGGTGAGTATCAGGGAGACCAGGAGGACCGAGGTGACCAAGAGAGTGGAAAGTGGCCAGCACTCATAAAGACTTATCACTACCCCACTTCCATGATAATAACCCCACTCCTGCGATACAGCATTCATCCACTTGACCTAAACTCCTCTTAAAGGTCCTGACTCCCAATACCCTTAGAACAGTCATTAAATTTCAATGTTCAAACCACAGTGCAGGGCATGGTGAAGCAATCTTACATTCTCCAGAGCCTCTAACACTTCTAAGATAGAGGCTAACAAGAGAGGAGGTAGTGTGAGTAGGGCCCAGAAGCTCAAACTTCCCAATTGGCATTAGAGTGGCCAGGACTTCCTGGTAGAATTAGAGCTACACAAGGTGGGAGTGTCTAGAGAGAGCTGAAGCCACAGGAAAAAAAAAATCTGCTAATATAGAAGATATCCCAGGAAGCAATACATCACCACAGCCTCCTACTGTTCAAATCTACCCAGCAGAGTGAAAAAGACAGAAATTTAGTTTTCTGAGGCAGAATTCTGAGCAGGAGATTAAAGAACAACAAGACAATTGACCAACTCCAGGGACAAAAGTGGAAACAAGAAGTCTAAGAGGAAGCTAATGTAATAGGACAAATGAAAATTCTGGGAGACTGGACTCGGAAGATAGATATAGAAGTGAAGACAAATGAATGCAGTGAGATTATCTCAGGTATAATCAACAGAACCCACTGAGGAACTGGATGGAAAATGCCATAAAGATAGGCAACATTCAGCCATCCGAGGGCCTGGCTTACTTTTCTGTGAAATGAAAGATCATTTCCATACTCTTTAAAATAACCTACTTTAGGTCACTGTATGATATGCCCAAGAAGAACAAAATTGACATAGAATCTTCTTTTACAAGAATTCATTTGGAGATTGCAATTTCCAATGAAGAAGTTTAGTGAATTTATAATCCTGAGATATTGGCACTATGAAACATCTCAGGGATCATCTGGACCAACCCCTCATCTAACTAACAAAGAAGCTGAGTTCCAAAAAGGGTAACATTTTATATTGTTATACAAGGTCACCCAAAATTAGTTAGAAACAAAACAGGAACAAACACATATATTTATACAAGGCTCCTATCCAAAACCATGCCAAGCCTCATCACCCTTCTGCATGGTGTTCTTGAAGAATATCACTCTAGGATGAACACGTTTGCTAACAATAAAAGCTCTAACTCATTTAAATATTGAGAAGCAACATTTTAAGAATCTTGGTTTCAAAATTCAAAATCCAACAGGAAAATGGCAAAATAAAAGGGATGAACCCATGACTATTTATAATCAAGCACTAAATGCAACCAATAGAATTAGTCCATGCACATTTTCAGCCTCTTAGTGCCCAATAACCATACCTATAGCTGAACTGACCATGGGGTAAACCACATATGTTCCTAGATGGGCAGCAAGACAATTTCAACACTACCTGAACTATATGCATTTTAATCTCATAGAGATAGCCTACAAATCCCAATTGGAAGACTTAGTCATAGTACAGAATGTTATAGTTGTTAAGACAGTGGAGAACTCACATTAAAATAGATATACAAATAAATACAAATAAAATAAAATAGAAAATCCAAATATTGAACTATATATATATGTTATATGCTCAGTTTTGAAATGGTGGTGTTTTTTGTTTTATTTGTTGACAAAGACACGAAGGTGATTGAGAAAAATACCATTTTTTTTCAATAAGTGGTAATGAAACAACTAGATATCTGTGAGGAAAAAAAATGATTTTGATCCTTCACATCATAAACAAAAATCAATCTAAATGGAACATCAGCCTAAATGTAATTTTTAAATCTAAAATCTTCTAGAAAAAAATCATAAATGAGGCCCTCAAAAACTCATAGTACATAGTACCAAAAATAGTTGTACATGGATAACAAAATATTCTTGCCCCTGAAGAAATTTTTAATTCCATTTTCAAATCATAATACATTTTAAAATTCCATTTTATCATAAAGTGACTGAAGTACTCACATAAGCAAGAATCTTTGTAACCTTGAAGCAAAGACTTTTATTTTTTTAAGATTTTTTAAAATTTATTTGAAAGTCAGAGTTACACAGAGAGAGAAGGAGAGGCAGAGAGAGAGAGAGAGAGGTCTTCCATCTGCTGCTTCACTCCCCAAATGACTGCAATGGCCGGAGTTGTGCAGATCCAAAGCCAGGAGCTTCCTCCAGGTCTCCCATGTGGGTGCAGGGGCCCAAGCACTTGGGAAATCTTCCACTTCTCTCCTAAGGCCATAGCAGAGAGCTGGATCAGAAGTGAAGCAGCCGTGTCTCGAACCAGTGCCCATATGAGATGCCAGCAAGCAGTGGTCTTACCTGATATGCCACGGAGTCAGCCCCAGCAAAGACTTCTTAAATAGACACATTCCCAAAAGAGAGATATCTTAGATGATGATTTGGGATTTAGAAAAATTAAAACTTTTCATCTTCAAAAACACCACTAAGAAGTAGAAAGCACATACCAAAGATTGGGAATATTTTAATAATACATATATGACAAAGTTGTGTCTAAAATATATAAACAACTCTTACAATCAGCAAGAAGATAAATGACCCAATTACAAAACAATATGAGAGAAAAAGTTGAATACTTTACAGAAGATAAGTATATTGTTAATGAGTACATGGAAATATGTTCAACATCATTAGTCACTCGGAAAAGTGAATTGAAACAAAAATGAGATATTACTCAAAGACCATAGTAGTTTACATTCAAAAGAATGACAATGCCAATGATTGTGACTCTAAAGCAGCTAGAACTCACATAATACTCATGGCAATGTAAAATGGTACAATCTCACTGGAGAATGTTTTAACAAAGACATGTCATTCTAAATTATTTATCAAAGAGAAATGAAAATATTTTATACAATACGTTCATACAAAAGCTTAACATAAATGTTCATAGCAGTTTTATTAATAGTCAAAAGATGGAACACTTCAAATGTCCATCAAAAAATGAAAGTCTAAATACACGGTGGTCTATATAAACAATGGTATACTGCTTGGCAATAAGAACAAAACTAAACTACTGGGGGCGGAGCCAAGATGGCAGATAGTGAGGGCGAGCTCCAATAGTCCAGGAAAAGATAGTTTAATAAAAGTGGAGTTACTGTAGCCTCAGGAAAAGACTCAAGAAAAAAACTGGAGAGGAAACGCTTCCAGATCTAGTGGATGTGACACAGAGGACCTACAGGGAGCCCACCGCGTGGACGCCAGCTGCGAGAGCCAAGCCACAGAATCTCATCAGTACAGGAACGGGAGGTAAGACAAAAACCTCAGAAACCCAAGACATTGGCGGGGAAAGGCAGAACGAGGCCTGAAGCCCCACTGGGGAAAGTTCACCAGGCTGACTCGATATCAATAAAATTAGAGATGAAAAAGGAAACGTAACAACAGACACCACAGAAGTAAAAAGAATCATCAGAAATTACTACAAGGGCTTGTATGCCAGCAAACAGGGAAATCTATCAGAAATGGACAGATTCCTGGACACATACAACCTACCTAAATTGAGCCAGGAAGACATAGAAAACCTAAACAGACCCATAACTGAGTCAGAAATTGAAACAGTCATAAAGGCCCTCCCAACAAAGAAATGCCCAGGACCAGATGGATTCACTGCTGAGTTCTACCAGACATTTAAAGAAGAACAAACTCCAATTCTTCTCAAACTATTCAGAACAATCAAAAAAGAGGGAATCCTCCCAAATTCTTTCTATGAAGCCAGCATCACCTTAATTCTTAAGCTGGAAGAAGATGCAGCATTGAAAGAGAATTACAGACCAATATCCCTGATGAACATAGATGCAAAAATACTCAATAAAATTCTGGCCAATAGAATGCAACAACACATCAGAAAGATCATCCACCCAGACCAAGTGGGATTTATCCCTGGTATGCAGGGATGGTTCAATGTTTGCAAAACAATCAACATGATACACCACATTAACAGACTGCAGAAGAAAAACCATATGATTCTCTCAATAGACACAGAGAAAGCATTTGATAAAATACAACACACTTTCATGATGAAAACTCTAAGCAAACAAGGTATGGAAGGAACATTCCTCAATACAATCAAAGCAATTTATGAAAAACCCACGGCCAACATCCTATTGAATGGGGAAAGTTGGAAGCATTTCCACTGAGATCTGGTACCAGACAGGGATGCCCACTCTCACCACTGCTCTTCAATATAGTTCTGGAAGTTTTAGCCAGAGCTATTAGGCAAGAAAAAGAAATTAAAAGGATACAAATTGGGAAGGAAGAACTCAAACTATCCCTCTTTGCAGATGATATGATTCTTTATTTAGGGGACCCAAAGAACTCTACTAAGAGACTGCTGGAACTCATCGAAGAGTTTGGCAAAGTAGCAGGATATAAAATCAATGCACAAAAATCAACAGCCTTTGTATACACAGGCAATGCCACGGCTGAGGAAGAAATTCTAAGATCAATCCCATTCACAATAGCTACAAAAACAATCAAATACCTTGGAATAAACTTAACCAAAGACGTTAAAGATCTCTACGATGAAAACTACAAAACCTTACAGAAAGAAATAGAAGAGGATACCAAAAAATGGAGAAATCTTCCATGCTCATGGATTGGAAGAATCAACATCATCAAAATGTCCTTTCTCCCAAAAGCAATTTATAGATTCAATGCAATACCAATCAAGATACCAAAGACCTTCTTCTCAGATCTGGAAAAAATGATGCTAAAATTCATATGGAGACACAGAAGACCTCGAATAGCCAAAGCAATCTTGTACAACAAAAACAAAGCCCGGAGGCATCACAATACCAGATTTCAGGGCATACTGCAGGGCAGTTGTTATCAAAACAGCATGGTACTGGTACAGAAACAGATGGATAGACCAATGGAACAGAATAGAAACACCAGAAATCAATCCAAACATCTACAGCCAACTTATATTTGATCAAAGAACCAAAACCAATTCCTCGAATAAGGATAGTCTATTCAATAAATGGTGCTGGGATAATTCGATTTCCACATGTAGTAGCATGAAGCAAGACCCCTACCTTTCACCTTACACAAAAATTCACTCAACATGGATTAAAGACTTAAATCTATGACCCGAAACCATCAAATTATTAGAGCATTGGAGAAACCCTGCAAGATATAGGCATAGGCAAAGACTTCTTGGAAAAGACCCTAGGAGCACAGGCAGTCAAAACCAAAATTAACATTTGGGATTGCATCAAATTGAGAAGTTTATGTACTTCAAAAGAAACAGTCAGGAAAGTGAAGAGGCAACCCACAGAATGGGAAAAAATATTTGCAAACTATGCTACAGATAAAGGGTTGATCCCCAGAATCTACAAAGAAATCAAGAAAATCCACAACAACAAAACAAACAACCCACTTAAGAGATGGGCCAAGGACCTCAATAGACATTTTTCAAAAGAGGAAATCCAAATGGCCAACAGACACATGAAAAAATGTTCAAGATCACTAGCAATGTTTCACCTCACCCCTGTGAGAATGGCTCACATTCAGAAATCTACCAACAATAGATGCTGGAGAGGATGTGGGGAGAAAGGGACACTAACCCACTGTTGGTGGGAATGCAAACTGGTTAAGCCACTATGGAAGTCAGACTGGAGATTCCTCAGAAACCTGAATATAACCCTACCATACAACCCAGCCATCCCACTCCTTGGAATTTACCCAAAGGAAATTAATTTGGCAAACAAAAAAGCCATCTGCACATTAATGTTTATTGCAGCTCAATTCACAATAGCTAAGACCTGGAACCAACCCAAATGCCCATCAACAGCAGACTGGATAAAGAAATTATGGGACATGTACTCCATAGAACACTATACAGCAGTCAAAAACAATGAAACCCGGTCTTTTGCAACAAGATGGAAGAATCTGGAAAACATCATGCTGAGTGAATTAAGCCAGTCCCAAAGAGATAAATATCATTTGTTTTCCCTGATCGGTGACAACTGAGCACCAAAGGGGAAACCTGTTGAAGTGAAATGGACACTATAAGAAACAATGACCTGATCAGCTCTTGTCCTGACTCTAGATGAACAATGTAATACTTTATCCTTTTTAGTATTTTGTTGTTGTTGTTGTTCTAGCACTAGTGGTTGAACTCTGTAATTAACACACAATTATTTTTAGGTGTTTAAATGTTAACTGAAAAGTGATCCCTGTTAAATCTAAGAGTGGAAAAATAGAGGGAGAAGATGTACAATTTGGGACATGCTCAATCGGACTTGCCCCACATGGTGGAGTTAGAAATGTGCCAGGGGATTCCAATACAATCCCATCAAGGTGGCATGTACCAATGCCATCTCACTAGTCCAAGTGATCAATTTCAGTTCACAATTGATGGCTCTGATAGGTCTAAGAGTCAAAGGGATCACACAAACAAGACAAGTGTCTGCTAATACTAAGTGATAGAATCAAAAAGGGAGAGAACGATCCAACATGGGAAGCGGGATACACAGCAGACTCATAGAATGGCAGATGTCCTAAACAGCACTCTGGCCTCAGAATCAGCCCTTAAGGCATTCGGATCTGGCTGAAGAGCCCATGAGAGTATTTTAGGCATGGAAAGCCAAGACACTCTGGGAAAAAAAAAAAAAAACTAAATGAAAGATCTCTACGAGTGAGATCCCAGTAGAAAGAATAGGCCATCAAAGAAGGAGGTACCTTTCTCTGAAGGGAGGAGAGAACTTCCACTTTGACTATGACCTTGTCTAAATAAGATTGAGGTCCGCAAACTCAAAAGGCTTCATGGCCTTAGAACTCATGACTAGAGCCTAGGGAGATTACTGACGCCATAAACGAGAGTGTCAATTTGTTAAGTCAACAACAGGAGTCACTGTACACTTACTCCTCATATAGGATCTCTGTCCTTAATGTGTAGTTCAAAGTGAATTAATGCTATAACTAGTACTCAAACAGTATTTTACACTTTGTGTATCTGTGTGGGTGCAAACTGATGACATCTTTACTATATATATATTAAATTGATCTTCTGTATATAAAGATATTTGAAAATGAATCTTGATGTGAATGGAAGGGGAGAGGGAGCGGGAGTTGGGAGGGTTGCTGGTGTGAGGGAAGTTATGGGGGGGAAGCCATTGTAATCCATAAGCTGTACTTTGGAAATTTATATTTCCTAAATAAAAGTTTAAAAAAAAAGAAAAACTTTTTCAAAAGGAAAATGCAAGTGGCTAAGAAATAGAAAGAATGCTAGCCATCTGGGAAAAGCAAATAAAAACTACAATGAGATACCATCTCACTTTGGTTAAAATGGTAATTATAAAAAGTCAAAAAATAATAAATCCTGGGGAGGTCGTCCAAAAGAGGGAAACCTAACAAACTTTTGGTGACAATGTAAATTATTACAACTATTATGAAAAACAGTATGGAATTTTCCAAAAAACTAAAAATAGATTTACCATATGACCTGGCTAATCTCACTTCTGGGAATAGAGTCAAAGGAAATAAAATCAGCATATGAAAGGGATACCTGCACTTCCCTGTTCATTGCAACATTGTTCACAATAGTGAAGATATTTAATCAATCCATATGTACACCAGTGCAGAGAATGTGGTCTATATACATAATGGAGTATTATTCATTTTGCATATAAAGAATGAAATCTTGACATTTACAGTACAATGGATGAGCTGAAGGTTATTATGCAAAGTACAATAAGCCAGGCACAGAAAGACAAAGACCACATATTTTCTCTTAAATGAGGAAATTTAAATATATACTTAAATATATATTTAATCTGGATATGGTAGATATACATATACATATAAATATATTTAAATATATGTTTTAATATATATACAGTAAAAAAAGTGGATGCCATGTGTTTTTGCACTGAATTATACCCATTGTGTATTAATATACCCTTCTTTCAATTTATTACCTTTGTCTTGAATTTCAAATTATATGATTTTAACAAATCCACCCCATCTTTGTGTTTGTGAAAGGAAAAAAATGCAAAAAAAAAGCACTAAGGAATGCACAAATGCCCAAACAATGTTTATAAAAGTGGAAGTTCTTGTCAAAACTTCAATTATTCAGTTTAGGGGCAGGGACAGGGTTGAATCCTGTACACCACGGGAAGCAGGAGGTGAAGGCTCAAGTACCTGGGTCCCTGGCAACCATGTAGTAGACTCAGACTGAGTTCCAGGATCACCCAGCCCTGGCTACTGTGTTTATTTGTGGAATGAAACCATGTGTAGATGATTTACTCTTTCTCTCTCTCTTTCTCTCCCTGCCCTTCAAATAAGTGAAAATAAATTTAAAAAATTTTTCATTCAACCAATATTAATGTATTAATACAAGTTCAATTTTGAATATTCTGTTATTTTTGACAGAGGATAAGTTTTAAGGTTCATAAGATAAAAATGTTGTCCATGACAGAAAAAAATTGCGAATATAAAATGTGACAAGGGAAATACATATATTCAGATATTTAAACTTACTGAAAGGCCACTATAATCAAATAATCTAAAGCAGAGAAGTAGACAGGTAGATTCAGGGAACAAGACAAAGTATATAAGTAAACTCACAAAAGTGGAAGTGGCATTTTAACTCAGTGGGAAATAATTGGTTATTAATAAATGATCTTAGTATAATTGGCTATCTGTCTGGAAGAAAACAAGCTACATCATCTACCTCGCACCATATGTCCAAATGAATTCCAGATGGACAAAATTTTAATGCAAAAATATCTTTTAAGTTTTTTTAAATTAGAAAGTTGAGATTTTCACAACTCTGAGGCAAAGATAATCTTCTTATGCAAAACATAATTACCTGAAGTAATCAATTTAAAAAGATAGACATTTTGGTTTCTTAAAAGTAACATTATCTTATAAATATACTATCAACAAAAATAAAAATAATTATCTAGGAAAGCATTTACACAGGACAAAGGGCTACTGCATCCCACAGGAAAAAGCAAGCCTCTGATATTAAAATAAAGAGAATCAATGAAAGTAGAATAGACAAAGCTATAAACAGGAAATTTATAGAAAATGAAATACAATTGGTCATAAATGTGAAAAGATACTTAGCTCACTAAACTCAGAAAATTGAAAACTAAAATCAATTTTTTCATTCGTAACAGCAAAAATAAAAAGATTTATGGCATGTGGAGCTGACGAAGATATGAGAAAATGGATACTCATGTGCTTTATTGCTGGGAACACAATTTATTTAATCTTTTCATAGAAAGCTAACATTAAGTGATTTGGCAATTGCTATTAATGTTCAAAATACATTTTAACCAAGCAATTTCACTTCAGAGAAACTACCCTGCAGAGACAAAAAAAGCACCAGCATAATGGTAAGTACAAGTATGACTGTTGCAACAATTTTTGAAGAGACAAATAAGAAATAAAATCTCTGGATGAGCAGGCATTTGCCCTGAAGGTTAAGGTACTGGTTGGGATGACCACATCTCACAAGAGTGCCTGGGTTCGAGTCTAGCTACATTTCTAGCTTCCTGCTAAAATATACCAAAGGAGGCAGAAGGTAATCAATGTGTCTGGGTCTCTGGCACCCACATGGGAGATCCTGACTGAGTTCTCTGCTCCTGGCTCTGGCCCCAGCTCAGCCACAGTCATGGGCACTGGGGGAGTCAACCAGCAGATGGAAGAGATCTTCATTCATTCATTGTCACTCTCTCTCCCTCTCTCTCATAAATAAATAAATGATTTTAAAATTCTGAAAACAAGTAAATGTCATTAATATACAAAAAATGTAAGGGTCTGTGCAGTCCCTATTCTTCAGATGTACTTCTTGCAAAAAACAAAGAAGAAAAAAAGAAAAAGAACAGGGGAAAGAATGACAATAAATACCTACATACCTACAGGGATATCCAAGATTTATTATTAACTTGCAAGTGAATGGATGTGCTATGATAAAAAATTTTTTCACAAGAGCCAATGAACAAAATCCTGTATGTTTATTTCTTTGCATGGGCACTACAAAAGTCTTAATAGACATTTAAAATCAAGCACATATATAATATTAATTTTGAACAAGCAGGAATAAGGAAAATGATCTTTTAAATATACCTGCTACTTGCCAATTACAATGAACACGTTTTGTAATTGCAGATTTTTAATAAAGTACATTTTCTAGAGCATTTGTTCACTGCCTTAAAAATGGATGTTTGACCCTGTTGACTTCACATATTGTAAATTCTTTTAACTTCTCTATCACTCTTGCTTCCTATGATTTCCTTTACTCTTTCCATTTCCTGCTTCCCTCCCTCCCTCTCTCTCATCAGCACCTTTTCCTCATTCTTGAAATAAACCATTTCTGCCAGTTCCATCTCATAGCCATTCCTTTCCATATTTCATAGCTTCTAATTTACTTATGCATGGTACAAAGTTGATTGTATCTACAAATTCAAAGCAGTATAGCAGACACAAAAATACCAATTATAAGATGGCGACATATTCTCTTAACATAATATATATTGGATTTCTAAAGGTAAGTATGTGAAAGTATATTTGGAAATACAAAACAGTACCCAGTGTCCTAGCACTGAGGCCAAGAAACAGATTACTGGAGGAAAGCAAATAGTGTGCTAGATGAACAAAGAGGAGGGCTGGCCTTCTGGATATTGCCAACAGTGGTTGGACATTGCCATTCATTCTTTTTTATAACAATGCCAACTTTTGGATAAATTACATTAATTTTGGAGGATTGCTTATTGAACTAAAATTACACATAAAATAAATTCCCTCCTATTGAAAATGGAGAAAAATATTGCCTAGCTAGTAAAATATAAAATACAAAATTAATTTCGAATTTGAATACAAATGGAAAACAAGAAAATCATGTGTGAGTATCCGAGCCTTCCCTAAGCTTCTAGAATTGATTATTCCATAAACCAAATACAGTCCCCAGCATCACAAAATCATGAGGGCATGATAAGTATAAAAATAAAGAGCATAACACATATGATAGAGCAATTATTTCCATTCTCTTATTCAATTGATTGATTATAATTTATTGATTATATTTTGTTACATATGCTGACCCAAATATTTTGGGGAGAGTAGTTTTGTTTTAAGGTTGCTTGGTTAATTTTTCTTTAAAGAGGAATAAAGATGTTTTAATTGGGGAGTATTGTGGAAAATTGTGGAAAGGGGTATTGAAAGATGGCTAACACTTGTGACTGTGCTGCTGGAACAAAAGAACCTGGGATTCTGTTACAGCTTCACTTGTTTCTCCCCTTCTCATCACACCACAATGCAAGACTAATACAAAGACTGAAGACAAAGAAAGAGGAGACTGGTAAAGAAGCCTCTTCTCTCTGGCTAGCTTATCTTCCAGTACATAGAAATACATTCATGTAGTGTAGAGAGGATTTTATTTAGGAAATTTTTGTCTTGGGTATAACAAAATTATAGCCCTCTAGAGTATATTCTAACTCAACTTCTCCTTTACAGATTAGATTAGAGCAGTGCAGTTAAAGAAAATGTTCAACACTTCATGGATAATAAGTGACCCTTCCCCATCATTATTTTCCCTTCTTAAATCCTTTGAATAAGCAGCAAGCAAATATTTACTGAGTTTCTGTGAGCAAGAACTAAGATTTTTCTAGGGGCTGGTGCTGTGGCGCAATAGGTTATTCCTCTGCCTATGATGCCAGCATCCCGTATGAGGCCTGGTTCTAGTCCCAGCTGAACATCTTCCAATCCAGCTCTCTGCTATTACCTGGGAAAGCATAAGATGGCCCAAGCGCTTGGGCCCCTGCACCCACATGGGAGACCTGGAAGAAACTCCTGGCTCCTGGCCTTGGATCAGCCCAGCGCTAGCCATTGCAGCCTTTTGGGGAGTGAAACAGCAGATGGAAGACCTTTCTTTCTGTCTCTACCTCTCACTTAACTCTACCTCTCAAATAAATAAAATTTTTTAAAAAATGATTTTTCTGAAAAGTTGTACAATAGAAATTAACTTTAAATACATAAGGGAAACTTACTTTTAAAAGAAATCCTAAAATGAATTATTTTAATGCACATGAATATTCTTTCATCAATATTAGATTTGGATTTTTAAGTACAACTATATTTTCCTAGAAAAAGAGAAAACTAATATATAGTTAAACTGTGATTAAAAAAATCAATGCCCTTATCACAATATCTAATCACTCCCATGAACTTAGCAATTCTATCATTGTATTATTACTGAAAAATATACAATATTTCTATTGTACTACATAACATGCTGAATTTTTTTTTACCCATAAAGAAATCTCAAGATTATCCAGCTAGAATAAGATGAATATATTCAATCTGATTCAACACCCCTGGGAGTCTCATTAAGTCTTTCATCTAAGTGCTTTTTGGTTTATTCATATTTCTTTGAAAAGGAGAAAGGGAGAAAAGGAGTGAGGGGAAGGCGGGGGGAGAGATTGATTTATCTTCTATCCTCTGATTAACTTCCAAATGCCACATCAGCCAGTGCTGGGCCAGCCCTAAGTGTGGAGAGACCCAAACTCCTTCTTGGTTTCCCATGTAGATGGCAGGGACCCAAGTACTTGAGCCATCACCAGCTGCCTCCCAGAGTGTGCATTTGCAGGAAGCTGAATCAGAAGTAGAGGCTCAACTGGAAGCCAGGCACTCTAGTATGGGATACAGGTTTTCCAAGTAGTGGCCTGCCCAAGAATTAAGTCCCATTGATTCTGGCATGCTTCTTTGCCACCTGTAGACCTTTTTTGTCAACTTTTTGATAAATTAGGTGGGTGTAGGGAGGACTTAATTCATTGACTTCACTTCTTGGCCAGCTGCAAGCAGTAACTGTTCTTAAACACTTGGCCTCTGTGTCTGATAAGTTGCTGTATAAATATTTTGAGCCCCTCCTTTACAGCTTTTGTCAACCTTTCCCACCTACATTTCTACCTCCAGTGCTTATATTTCCAATCACATCATAAATAAGAATATCCAGTTATGTTCTGAGAGATGGAATGAAGTTTGCAAAGGCAGATTGATGAAGTCACGTTGCATTTTGGAGAAGGAGTGTGAGATACAGCATGTTCCCTTCCTCCCTGTCTTTATCCAAGACTTTGCTTTTCCTTTGAGAGAACCTTTAGCAACACCTCACACACACCAATGCATTTCTAGAGTTCCCCAGGCTGTAATTTCTTCCTCTCATCTCCAGACACCCATCTGGTTGCTGGAATTCACTTTAGACTATAGAACGAGAATCAATCACTACCTACAGGGAGCTCCAAAACATCCCCTAATGCCAACCTCAAACAATGTTAGCACAAATAGAATGTCAGCATAAAACATCATTAGGTCAGGGATATGAAACCTACTGAAAACCAGATGGCAGAGCGTACCGAGAGTCGAAGCCTACCAAGACAGAACAGAAACAAGATTTTTCGTAGGCTAGGAAAGTCTGAAGAGGCACATTTCCATGTGATCCCTCAATGTCAGCAGCTTGCTTGCTTCTCTTCCCTCTGATTTCGGGTTTCTCTTGCAGTGCTGTTTGTTTAGGTTTTCTTCTGTTTTGAATGCCTCCAATGGCTTCTTCCCACATCTTGATCAAACAAAAGGAAAACTATAGTTTCCTCATCACCCAGAAGCCACATTTAGCTGCTTCCACCCACACCTAGAGCACCAAGAATTCTGTGTGGGAGAACTGAGTGAGGAGAAAAACGTGAAGGCTCTCATTGTGCCTGAGTTCAACCAGTCACATATCCCAGCAGGCACCTGCAATACTGGGAAGGAAGCTCTATGGCCTCAGAGAAGTGGCGGGGAGAACCTTCCCTGAGAGTATTTTCAAGCCTCTCTGTGCATCTGATTCTCTCAGCTGAGACTGAGATAGGACCTGCCTTCTGCAAGCTTCCTACTTCAGCCTGGCCCACAGAACACACAACCTTGTTGAGCCATGGAAGCAGCTGTCTTCTTCAGCTGTCTTGGTCTCCCTTCTGCCTACCTCACACCTCTTTTGAAATGATAACCATCCGCAGCCAGCGCTGTGGCACAGGGGGTTAAAGCTCTGGCCTGAAGTGCCAGCATCCCGTATGGACACCAGTTCGAGACCTGACTGTTCCACTTCTGATCCAGCTCTCTGCTATGGCCTGGGATAGCAGTGGAAAATGGCCCAAGGCCTTGGGCCCCTGCACCTATGTGGGAGACCCCAAAGAAACTCCTGGCTCCTGGCTTTGGATCAGCGCAGCTCTGGCAGTTGCGGCCAATTGGGGAGTGAACCAGCAAATGGAAGACCTCTCTCTCTCTCTCTGCCTCTCCTTCTCTAACTCTGACTTTCAAATAAATAAATAAACCTTTAAAAAAAGAAATGATAACTGCCTTTGAGCGCAGACTTTCGTGTATTTTTTTCAGCAAGAACTTAAGAGTAGGTACCGTTTAAGGGAGAGTTCTCTAGATTCTGCTTCTCACATAAGTAGTAGTGTTTGCAAACATCATCCAGTGTATTGCCTTGGAATACACTTCCCAGCTGAAACCTTGTTCAGTAAGTATTCAACACGGTAATACCTCCTGTGCAAACTTGCACCACGAACATTTCACCTCACATGTTCTAAATAGTGAATATCTAAGCCATTAGATGAGTCATCATTTCCTCAGAAAATCATTACTCTTTGAATAAATTGCAACATCTATAACCCGAAGTGCTGAGATGAGTGGACTATGATGTGGACTCTACTGGTCAAAAATGTATTATAAATTATTTGGGAGTCACTGAATTTCCTCAGAGGCAATAACATAAATGACATTCAAATTCTGAGTACAATGCTCCGTAGCACATTTGATCCTAAGGGATTTAGTCTGACACTATAATTTCCATTGTAGTAAACCTCCTGGTATATTCAAGAACCCCAGAACACATCACCCACTTCAACACAGCTCCTCTCCATACATAGCCTTGTCCCACCTTCAGGGCTACATGGAGAGAGAGAAGAAAACTAATGTTTATTTAGCAACTACTAAGTGCCAAGCAGGCACTTAGTGTGAAATCCTACTTAATTTCCAGCTGAGAAGTCCAATGTTTGAAAGCCTGATTGGACCTATAATTAGCTATGAGGTTTGTGTCAATGTCAGAATATCCAGTTATTACAGAACAAGAGCATTTCATCCCAGTGGAAAGATAATTAAGATGGTGTTTCTACCCTCAACGGAGCTTGCAGAATGCAAAGCAGATGCCTATACAGGCAATGCCCTTATACCAATCCTGCACTCATCCATGACTTCCACAAGCAGTGCAGATCTAAAAATGTTGACCAAAGAGGTCTGGAGCCAGATCCAACTCTGCAAACCAATTTTGCTAAATATTAACCCAAGGACTCAAATACAATGTGAAATTTAACTTCCATATTTGTCATGAGGCTTCTTGGGTGAACTTACCACGGCTCCCTGCATCCTGGGTGAAGTAAGACCTTTAAAAAATACAGGCTTATTTCTCTCCCCTCCCTCATATTTCACATCATTTGTGGAATTTTCAAGAACATTTTTAAAAGTTGAAATTCAAGATGTATAAACCACAGAAGAAAATGCCCAAAGCTGGGAACGTTAATTGCTACTCTGGCTGCCTACACAGCAATTGTAACTTACTGGTATCCTACTTCTTCCACTGTAAACAAGTTTTCAGAAGGCAAAGAGCTGTGGGAACATGGATTACCTACACAGGGTGGATCCTTCCCTCTCCCTTAGCACTGACCAAAACAGGCTTTGCAGGTGCATCCTACATTCCACTGAAAACACCATATTGCTCTAAAGGACATTATTCCAAGCTGATCCAATGCCACCATTTAGAAGTGACCGTCTGTTGTTGTTCTTTATTTTCTTAATCAATAGGCCTCCTTTGTTTAAAGTGACCTAGCAAAGTGTGGTTAACAAGAACATTCAGTAAATTTTTAAAAATCCTTTGAGAAGTTTCAGTTGAGGAAGGGGAAAACAGGTTCTAAGAACACTAGAAAATGCCAGGGTCTTGTTCAGAGCTTGATGATTAAACCTCAAACCTAGTTAGCAACACGTTCCTCCCTTTTAGGTGAATAAGGAATGATCTCTAAGGTGCCTTCTGGCTCTAAATTTCTATAATTTAAAGTGAGCAGGATTTCCTTAAGAGAGCAAACTTTTTAATGATAGGAGAAATGGATCCAAACCCTTAAGCTCTTCTTCAGAAATTCATTTCAAGGGACTGATTTCTGCTTTCAGTATTCATCAAAGCCCAAGCCTGTTCATATGCTGTGGAGGCATGCATCTCTAAAAGAGCAGGCCATTACAGGATGTACCCTGCCAAAGCAGCATGCAATTTTTAAGCCAGGTTCACTAGGTTGGGGTAGGTCCATAGGAAATAATGAAAGCTGATCAAATACTCTCTAACCTATTCACCCTGGTCTGGAGCAAATAGTGATTTACAATGCTCTATGACTTTTATTTGTCATTTTAATTAAAAATTTTATTTGTTTTCAACCTCAATTCTTGACCTAGGCTCACCTTAAGCTCTTCCCGATATGAGCCCATGGACTTCTTTGGACAACTCTTTACATATAGATATTACCATGCAGATATGGACAGTCCTCCAGGCAGCTCCGTCAGTGGAAGAAACTCAGCTCTGCGAGACTAACAGTGGCTAACAGGCCAGGAATTGATCTAAAGGCCTGACATAAACTCATTTAATGTTTGTAGTTATCCTATGAGGTAGGCATAATTACTGTGCAAGCTAGATTAAATGGACGCACAGCAAGTTCCTCAAGGCTATATAGTTACTAAGTGACAGAATTGGGTTACAAATTCATGTCTAAACAATTCCTTTCAAGGGTTATGTGAGAAACATACTTATCCTCCACTAGTTCCCAGAGGTCATGCTTAACTAATAGTGAGGTAGGACTGGGCTGGAGGCAGTGGTGGTTGGCTGAAGTCAAGGTTTCCAGGAATTTCATCAGCCTGTTAACTTCACAATTTCATGCTGATGGCTTCAATTTTTCACGGTAGACTATTCATGAGTCATCACCAATTGCTACAAACAATATACCGTCCCCTACCCTTACTCCTACAGGGGCAGTTATTAAAAATTTAGCAGCACACCATTGAGTGGAGAATAACTACCAATAATTTTGAAACTCCTCTTGTGATTCTAAGATGTGGTTTCTCCGGGGAGACTGTTAGCTTTGGTTTTTCCACAGAGTGATATCACAGGAGAAAGTGGGATGCTCACTTTTCATTACATAATATTTTTGATGTACACATTAATTTATTTCATAAAATATCAAATGTTTTTTTTAAAAATGAAGAAATGTTTTTTCAAGTATGCTTCTGTCTTTTGCTTATGGATATAGAAATGGCAGTTAATGTTGTTCCCCCGGCTTGGGAATCATGTAGATACAGTAGGTAGCCAGGAAAGATTCCTACTCAGAGTCTATAGATTAAGAGCAGCAAAGAGTTGCTGCTGTGAACTTGCAAAAGGGGAGTCTCAGAAGACAGAGCACAATTCCATGAAGACTGTGGGTGTCTCTTGTTCCAGGAAGGAGGTAAAGACCTAGGAAATTAGGCAGAGAAGTCTGACCCCAAAGAAGTAGGGTCAAGACCTAATGCTTGGGCTTCAGAGACAAATAGAATCCAGACCTGAGAAGATCGGGAGGAACAAGGAACACTCGGGTCGTGGAGGAACTGAGGTCCTCAGTAGGATTCCTGTATGTAAAAGTCATACAGAGAAGACAGACTAAGGCCCACTTCCTGAGACTGGAAGGTGGAAGCCCAACTGACTAGGCCAAGGTTGGAAGACGACCAACAGCAAAGCTAACCTGGTCATGAGCCTCCACATCGGCTTGCTAAATGTCCATGGCATTGGCCATGTCTCTACCATGTCTACACAATCAAAGTGGATGATTTGGCTGCTGGAACAGAAATTCTGAAGGGTCAGTGGACCAAAACAATTTGTTACTACAAATAATCTTTTTTTTAAAGATTTATTTATTTATTTATTCAAAAGTCAGAGTTACACAGAGAGAGGATAGGCAGAGAGAGAGAGAGAGAGAGGTCTTCCATCCTCTGGTTCACTCCCCAGATGGCCAAAACAGCCAGAGCTGTGCCAATCCAAAACCAGAAGCCAGGAGCTTCTTTGGGGTCTCCCACGTGGATGCAGGGGCCATCTTCTACTGCTTTCCCAGGCCATAGCAGAGAGCTGGATCGGAAGTGGAGCAGCCGGGTCTCAAACCAGTGCCCATATGGGATGCTGGCACTTTAGGCCAGGGCATTAACCCGCTGCTCCACAGCGCTGGCCCCTACGAATAATCTTACTTAATTATCACACTGTGTGAACTATTGTTTTTCTTGCAGCTTAACTATAGTTACATAGACAATACATACATACTAACATACATGAAATCAGATGCCATTACAATTGACTCATGTGATGAGGCTGCGTCACCCTCACTACAGTTTCACGTTCACATAATAAGTTCCTTACCTTGGCCCAGCTTCGTGATTTTTAACTAATATAGTAAAAATGACTAAATTACTAAGTAGAAAAAGTAGGTGTCAACAAAACATTGTGAACAGGAAATATGTGGGATTTACATTATACAAAAGCAGGAATAGAGAGCGCATAGTGTGACCCTATTATGTTCATATAATGTTTGAGTTATTCTAGTTTTTTGTTTAATCAATGGGACAGGAAAATTTTGAGAAGGAAAAGTGGTTCCTCCTACCTATCATTAAAAAATCCATAGATGCAGGCACATGCGCACACACACATACACACACAATAGCAAGTTGTGTTGGCAAAGTGTTTTCAGTAGCCTATTGGGATGCATGCTTTCACAACAGTATCATCCTTTCAGTTCAACCCATTTCCTTGATGGAAAAAAGCAAACTTAACTAATACAAAGTGACTACAATAGATCAGGTGAAGTTACTGCCCATAAACCTCAAATTCACAGAGCTCCTTGGAAACAGAAATTCCAATAGTAGATCTCCTGTGAATATTTATTAAGTGGGAAGTACAATGTGAGATCATCTATATATTGCATCTATATATCATCTATATATATATCATCTATATATATAATAACTGTGGCAGAACAGATTCCTAGATTTTTAGAAGGGATTTAGGTGGTTCACTGGGGCATATGCTAGAGGAAGACTTTTTAATCACTCACTGGAGTAAAATAGGGATCTTTGGTAAGATACTCTTAGTAGGATGATATGTGTTACAGACATTTATCCCCTTTTAAATACTAAAATTACTTTATGCCACTCATGGGGACATATATATTAATTCCCTCATTAATTTCTCTAGAGGCATATTTACCTAAAATCCATGCTCTGGCCCCATCTTCCGTCTTACAAACCAACAGTGCAAAGTCTTGTATTTCCTTCTCTGTCTCAGATCTCCCTCTGCTTTCCTCTTGTTAGGACATCTGAAATTCCATTTAAAACCCACTTGAATAACCCCAGACAGCATCATCTTCCAATATCCTTAGCTGAAAAATATCTAAAAAGTCTCCTTTATTATATAATGTAACATCAACAGTTTCCAGGAATTAGATAAGGATATCTCAGAAATATCATCAAAATGTATTATTTTATTTAACTCCTCATGAGGTTTGCTCTATTATTCTTCTAATTTTCATTTTCCATTTTCACAAACTACTTCAAAAGTGTTTTTAACTAACCTGGAAATCCATCTGTTAATTTCTAATTTCCAAAAAATTTCAACAAATTAATACCATTCCATATATGCTGGTAAGTACCCAGCCTGTGGCATTTGTGTCATCCTTTCAAAGGTACTCCTTTTTTATGTTGATCGTATTCAGGATTTTCATGGTCAATTTATCTCAAGCAACTTTCATGGTATTTTAAATGTTTATGGAATATTCAGCTCTACAGCTGTGCTAAGAGGGTCAACCTTGCACACTTTGAAGCTACACAGCCAATCAGACTTGAATCACTGTTTTTGCTTAATAGTTTTTAATTAGTTGGCAGGCAAACGCCACTTAAAATATATTCTCTGACATGGAGGGATTTGTTAGAGAGTTAGGCAAAAACCAAAAAAAAAAAAAAGAATTTGGCCTCAGCCTCTCCATTCCCAAAGGTTTTCAATTTAGATTGGGGAGGTGGGTCCTTCTATCCCATAGGAAGCCATAGCCAACTCAGATCTCTTCTAATGACATGGCATACATATTAGTTATTTTTAATGACAGCTATCATCACTTACCATAAATTTAGAGGCTGAAAACACAGATGTTTATGGAAGATCTTCAGAAGTTCATGTGAGGGGATGGCACTCTGGTGTAGCTGGTATCTGGTGTAGCTGCTCCACTTCCAATCCAGCTCTCTGCTGTGGCCTGGGAAAGCAGTAAAAGATGGCCCAAGACCTTGGGCCCCTGCACTCACGTGGGAAACTCAGAAAAAGATCCTGGCTCCTGGCTTCGGATCGGTGCAGCTCCAGCCATTGCAGACATCTGGGGAGTGAACCAGTGGATCGAAGACGCCTCTCTCTCTGCCTCTGCCTCTGCCTCTGCCTCTCTGTAACTCTTTCAAATAAAATGAACAAATATTTTAAAAAACACGTTCATGTAAGATGTGTATGACTAATACACTATACATGGCCTACAAAGTTTTTGTACCAAAATAAACTTTAAAAAGAAAAAAAGATTTATTTATCTGAAAGACAGAGTTACAGAGAAAGACCTTCCATCCTCCTGCTCGCTCCTGAGATGACCACAAAGACTAGAGCTGAACTGATCTGAAGCCAGGAGCCAGGAGCTTCTTCCAGGTCTCCCACATGGGTACATGACCCAAGGACTTGGGCCAACTTCTACTGCTATCCCAGGCCATAGCAGAGAGCGGGATTGGAAGTGGAGCAGCCAGGACTCCAACCAGCGCGCGTATGGGGTGTCGGCACTGCAAGGCTGGGCGTTTACCCGCTACGCCACAGTACTGGCTCCCAAAATAAACTCTTAATTCCATTTTCTATGACATTTGGGAGTAACTTTGTGTTCTCTCATAATTCTGAAGACTAGAAATCAGAAATGTTTTCACCAGGTCCAAAACCAAAGGTCAGCGGAGGCAGGGCCTATAGGACTGCACATTTTCTTATCTTTTCCAGTTTCTAGAGCTGCTTTTCTGATGTTCTGGCCCCATCTTCCATCTTCCAAACCAACAGTGCAAAGTCTTGCATTTCCTTCTCTGTCTCAGATCTCCCTCTGCTTTCCTCTTGTTAGGACATCTGAAATTCCATTTAAAACCCACTTGAATAACCCCAGGTAACAACCGTTTCAATATCCTTAACTGAAAAACATCTAAAAAATCTCCTTTATTATATAATGTAACATCAACAGTTTCCAGGAATTAGATAAGGATATCTTAGAAGCCATCATTTAATCTAGATTAATGTCTTCCCTTTTAAAAAAAAAAAAAGAATTGTTTTACTCAAGATACACTTGTATACTGTGGTTTTAAACTTATACACTTCTGACCGCCAAAAGTAGAGCATTCTGTTTTCCTCATTTATCCTATTTTTCATTAATGTACTCTTTCCATGAAGAGGGTTTTATTTTGTGCCAAAGAAATAATCAGTACCAAATTCATAAGTGACACAGATGTTGAAATAAAAACTGAAATGTTAAGATAACCATGAGTAACACTTTAAGGGCTCTATTAAAAAAAAGCAACATACAAGAATAGGTAGGGAAGACAGGCAAAGAGAATAAATAATCAAAAATTAACACTACATTTCACTATGTTCCTAAATCTCTATATATAAAATACATGAAACTTGTATAACTTATATAAAATTTAAAAAGTAAGATACTGAAAAAGACTATGAAATATAAAAATCTTTGGCATAATATTATAATAAAGAATTATATTTTAAAATAAAGAAATGCTACAAATAAAAACCACTAAGAGAAACGACGTGAGTCATGGAGCTGTGTAATGGCACAACAGGTTAGGCCACTGCCTGAGATGCCGACATCCCACGGGAGCCACGATTAGAGTCCTGGCTGCTTCACTTCTGATCTAGCCCTCTGCTAATGCACCTGAGAAAGCAGAGCAGGATAGCCCAAATACTCAGGCTCCTGCCACCTCCATGGGTGACATGGATGAGTTTTAGCCTGATCCAGCCCCAGGCATTGTGGCCATATGGGGAGTGAACCACCTGACAGATCCCTCTCCCTCTCTCTCTCTGCAACTCTGCTTTTCAAATAAATAAATAAAACTTTAAAGGGTGTAAACAATAATAAAGTTAACTTAGATCAAAAGAAAATAGTCAATATCTGATGGTCTTATTAGTAGACTGGACATAGCTAAGCCAAGAACCCATAAGCTTGATGATAGGTCAATCGTAACTTCACAAACTGAATTCAAAGGAAAGAAAGAATGTTAAGAAAAGACTGCAGAATGTGTGAGAAATATGAGACATTGTGCAAAGATGTCAGAATATATAGCTGCAATACCAGAAGATAGAAAAACAAAAAGAATCAACAAGCAGAAGGGATAAAAGTGCTAATGGCCAAGAGCTTTCCAAAATTAGTGATAGATATTAAACCACAGATTTAGGAAACTCAAAGACCATCAAGTAGCATAAACCCTACAACTAGGCATATCATATTCAAACTGCCGAAAACCAAAGCCTTAAAAGAAACTAAAGGAAGAAAGGAGATGGGAGGGGGGGACATGTTGCCTATAATAAGAATTACACAGGATTCCTTGTAGGAAACCTCATAAGCGAGAGGAGAACAGAATGAAATATACGAAGCTGGGCAAAAGCGTCCTGAGCAGAGAATCCTACACAGAAGGAGAAGGCGACAGGTAAGGAACTGGGATCAAATTCAGAAAAGGAAGAGCATCAGGGAAGGAGTGAATGCATAATCATGTTTTCTGTGTCACCTCATTAGGCTACAATTTGTAGTTACTCAAACACTGACCTACGTGTTGCTGTGAAGGTATGGTGCAGATATGATTAGGCCCATTATCAGTTGTTTTTGAATAAGAGAGCTTAACCTAGATAACTCAATGGGCCCAAATCAGTTAGGAATTCTTATGAGTAGAGCTAAGGTTTCTCTAGAGAAGAAATTCCATCAGTGGACAACAGCTTCAGCTTTAGCTCTGGCAGCTTCAGCATCCAGAAATCCAATCTGTTCTCCCTTACTACCTGCCTTGTGGATTTTGGACTTGCATGGACAGGCTTCACAGTTAAATAGGGTACCTTCTTGCAATAAATCTCCACCTACCTTTCTACAGTTTTGTTTCTCTGGTTTAATCCTGATTTTTAAAATCGTGATTTTTAAGGTCTTTATTATTTACTAAAAAAATAACCAGTTGTTAAACAAGACAGTGACAATGTATTATGTGATGATAACGCAGAGATAATCAAAATAAATGACAGCAATCTCACAAAGGATGGGGGAGAGGAATAGGGCATTCTCTGTCCTTAAGTTTCCTGTACTATGTGTGATATGTTAAAGGCTTATTTGGAAGTAGACTTAGATTAGTTAAAAATGTATATCATAAATTGTAGGGCAATGTCTAAAAAATGTTTAAAGGAGACAGAACTGATACATTAGGAAAGGAGGTCAAATGCAACCATAAAATTTTCAACTACAGAGAAGGGGAAAGAAGCAAAGAACAATTTCAAGGTTAGAAAACAGTGACAAAAATAGTAGATATTCATCTAAGTGTATCAGAGGGTGTTTTACAAGTTAAGCATGAGAAGGTTTAGGAAGATTAATTTATTATTTATAGTACTATAGTGGGAGGTATGTGGCTTTGTACATTTATAAAATCCCATAGAACTTTGATTATGTAGTACACTTTAATGTAACCAATTTTTTTCAAAATTATTAAGTTGTAGGAAGCAGTGTAATATGCAACAGAACAATCCAACTCTATTATAAATCCCTGAAATAACCTCACTGAAGGAAATGATTTTTAAAATGTGCTAATGAAGTAATACTGGAAATTAGTGTAGTTTATATTACTAAAAGGCAAAAGAAATTATGGATAGGCACAACATTCAAGTAGATAAAGCAATTTCCCAATTATGACAGTATGTTGAAATTAACATAACATTAAATAAATGGATAGTAAACTGGTGCAGCCCTTGTGGAAGACAATATGGAGATACCTTAGGAATCTGAAGATTTCCTGCCATATGACCCAGCCATCTCACTCCTGGGATTTACCCTAATGAAAAGAAATCAGCATACATGAAAGAGTGGTTCGTACCCCCATGTTTATTGCAGCTCTATTCACAATAGCTAAGATATAGAATTAACCCAGATGTCCACAACTGATGACTGTATAAAGAAATTATAATATATGTATATGTATATATATATATATATATATACACACACACACTATAGAATACTACTCAGATATAAAAAATAATGAAATCCTGTCATTTGCAACAAAATGGATGCAACTGGAAACTATTATACTTAGTGAAATCAGCCAGATCCCGGATGACAAATACTCTATGATTTCCTTGATCTGTAGTAACTAACAGAATACCAAAAGTGTAATGTATAGGAATGAAATTGACATTTTGAGCTTCAATGATTGTTTACAGACCTGAACAGTGTTGTTGTTTTTTCTAATTATTTGTTGAACTCTTTAATTAGTGTAGTTTTAATCCTATGAGTATGAAGTAAACAGAATGTAGATCATTGTAAAAATTAAGAGAGGGATTAGGAGAGGAAGGAGGAGAAAGGGTTGGAACATGGGTGGGAGGGAGTGTAGGGCGGGAAGTAATACTATATTCTTTAATCTGTAGACATGAAATTTGTACACCTTAAATTTTTTTTTTTAATTTTTTTTTTTTTTTTTTACAGGCAGAGTGGACAGTGAGAGAGAGAGACAGAGAGAAAGGTCTTCCTTTTGCCGTTGGTTCACCCTCCAATGGCCGCCGCGGTAGCGCGCTGCGACCGGCGCACCGCGCTGATCCGATGGCAGGAGCCAGGTGTTTATCTAGTCTCCCATGGGGTGCAGGGCCCAAGGGCTTGGGCCATCCTCCACTGCACTCCCTGGCCACAGCAGAGAGCTGGCCTGGAAGAGGGGCAACCGGGACAGGATCGGTGCCCCGACCGGGACTAGAACCCGGTGTGCCGGCGCCGCTAGGCGGAGGATTAGCCTATTGAGCCGCGGCGCCGGCTGTACATCTTAAATTTAAAAAAATAAAGAAATTTGTTACCATTATATAAATAAAAAGTAAAAATAATAAATTATTGGACAAAAACAAACTTTAGAGCATGAAAATTCCAAACTGTACGCATAGCATCCTCAAGGATGTGAGATACAAATCCCTGTAAGTGTGGCCTGCAGCAAGTGACTTTCTTGCAAAGAATGCAGTATGCAAGGGAAGAAAAAGTGTAACTTTATAGTGTAGACACCTGGAAAATACTGTGATTTTGAAAACAGGCATGAAAATAGTTGAGGCTAAAATGTTAAATGATAGCTAGGCCAAGAGAGATGTGAAGTCCAGTTCAGGAGATTGAATGTACCCCATCCATCAGGTTTTTAATCCCAAGGAGCTCTGACAAGGCTTCAAATGTTCCGTGAAAAGCCACGGGGCTATGCCTTCCAGCCCAGAGTGTCCTTCGCGTCCATTATACCCTTCATGAGAGAAACTTTTGTCAGATTTTTGTCAACTTATACATTCCCAGTGCCTAGTATGCCTTGAACAGAAGATGTTATAAATATTCATTGAATGAATAAACCTCTTTCACCTTATCTTTGTTATGTGGCTTCATACCTGGATTCCTCTCTCTGAATATTGACTTTGGATGAAAATGCCACTGGAAAGTATTGTTATTAGTCAATTTCTGTCTTAGATGTTGCCTTTTGACCCATGCTCAGCTCCATAAACAAACCTAATGACAAGACCAGCTGTCTTGGGCTTCCAGCAATACAGGTCAGAAATCAAAGCTATTGGTCCTCAAAGTTCTATAAGGCATTTGAAAATTCATTATCTCGGACATTTTGACCAAGATTTTACTTAAGTCACGGCTGTGGTCTCTACAGTTAGTGACATCCATGGGATGTTATGACTCACTTAAAAACCTTTTGCCTGGATTGCTAAGGAATCAAGTGGTATCAAAGCTGCAGATATACACAGATACAAGATGATACAATAGGAAGACTAAAGCCATACAGCCAGACTTATTCTATCAGCCTCAGTCTACTACATATGGGCAGTAGAATATTATTGTCATACTAATGGAGCTTCATTGAAATATTATTCAGTCTTTAAGAAGAAGAAAATCCTGTTTTCAACAACATGGATCAACCTGGAACACACCATGCGAAAGAACTAAGCCACAAATAGTGTATGATATCACTTATATATAAAATCTATACAAGTCAAACTCATAAAAACAGATAGTAGAAAGGTACTTAGATGGTAGGGTGGAGGTGGGGTGAGAGATCAGGAGATGTTTGTCCCAAGATAAAAACATGTGATTATACCATGAGTAAGTTTTAAAGACATATGGTACAGCATGTATCTACAGTTAATGATAATATAAACTTAAATTGAGCATAGATCATAAGCATTCTTATCATTAAAAAGGTAACCATATGGAGTAATGGCTACCTGAATTAGTTTAACTGTGGCGATCACTTCACATTGTATGCATATATCACAACACCACATTTTATACCTTGAATACACATGATTTTATTGGCCAATTATATTTCAAAAACTGAAACCATTTAAAAATCCATCTATACTTTGGCTCATCTATCAGTCTCCTATTTTAATAGTATATGAAATATTCCAGATATCCCAGTCACTACCACTCAGCTTTCTTATACTGATTCAATCACCAAACTCGTGGCAATAGGATTCCAGTAGAGGTTACTCAGGCAGCTTGCACTAGTGATTTAGTGAGATCACTGAAACAAAGATCTACAACATATTGGTTATCCCTGGGTGGTCAAGAGTATGCGTTGCAACCTACCTACATTTTTAAACATGTGACTTTTCATACATTCAAGTTTTAAATTATTTTCTCTTCAGTCACATTGGAAAAATAAGTAGAAGAGGATAAATTAGGTTGGAAACGCTCTTTAAACCTCAGTGAGATGGCTAGGGGTTTCTCATTCTCAAAAGAGAGGTCTCTAGGGGCTGGCACCGTGGCTTAGTCACCATATCGGTGCTGGTTCAAGTCCCAGCTGCTCTGCTTCTGATGCAGCTCTCTGCTATGGCCTGGGAAAACAGCAGAAGATGGCCCAAGTCCTTGGGCCCCAGCACCCGCATGGGAGGCCCAGAAAAAGCTCCAGGCTCCTGAGCTGGATTGGCTCAGCTCTGGCCATTGCAGCTGTTAGAGGAATGAACCAGCAGATAAAGACCTTTCTCTGTCTCTCCCTCTGCCTCTCTGTAACTCTGACTTTCAAATAAATAACTAATTTTTTTAAAAAAGGAAATCTTATTTAAAAAGAGAGAGAGAGAAGTCTCCCTTCCTTCCTTTCTTCTCTTTATGACAATGTCATTAGGCTAGATTTTGATTATCTAAGTCTGGTCATTAGAAGTAGCTAAAGGAAAAAATATTTACCTATATTAGAGCAAGATAAATCACTTTGTGGAAACATAGATGGTTATGTTTACCTGGCTAATTCCAGTCTGCAGCAATATACATCAAGACCACTTGCCCCTAAATGTGGTCAGTCTTGTCTGTCTGTGGGCTATTAATTCTCCCTCCTCTAAGTGACTTTAACTGACATGAATAAGTTTTGGAGACACAATGTACAGCATGTGACTAGAGTTAACAATAAGGTATACTCGAAACTGGCTGAGCATGGATCACAGGTATTCTTATCACATACACCAAAAAAAAAAAAAAAAAAAAAGGGGGGGTAGCGATATGAGGTTAACTGGATGAATTGTCCACTTAACAGTTTTCTCTTGAGAACTGTTCAAGGCTACTCTGAGTGGCAGGCACATATTCCTAATCAGACCTCCATTGTGAATTCTGGGGATATGAAGCTATATGGTGCAGCAACGAATGTGGAGATGTATAGAATTTCAACTTCAGCTGTAGGATTCCCCCAGATTTGCTAATTAAACTTTAGCTTTGGACTCTTCCCTCAGGAAGCCAAACAATCCAATTCATACTTCTGTAGGACTTCCAGCAGCCTTAAACTTGCAGCTTACCGATTCCCTGATTGTTGGGTTATCATCACGGCTATCCAGATTAACAAGCAATACTCGCTTATTCACATTCTTTATAGCCTACATCATACCTGGATTCAAAATGATTTTTGTGGATGCTGCATGTAATTTTGAAGATTTTCCCCCTTTGAAAATCTTGAGGTGGCAGAGTTGACATTCTGTTTTTAATTATTTCTCATGCATGTGAAGAATTTCTCAAGAGGATTCTGATTTTTTGCTGAAAGACTTAAGCCCTAAATGAAAGTAAATAAAAATTGAAGTTATTAAAGTTTGTTGTGTTGACATTGATGGGTGCTAATACCCTGAACATGCTTTTTCCAGAACTATTTGAAGACCCCTGGTGTGCATGGATTTCAAAATGTTTTACCCCCAAATAAGTTTATCCTTCAATTCCATCTTTCCACGTACTTTTTGAAGTACACTTGTATTTGAAAATGAGGTCATGTGTTAAGATGACTGCAAAAATGCATCACTCATATCACTGACCTTCATGTTGATAAAATGTGGTGCTAAAACCACTTTATTATTGAAAGCACAAATGCCAGCTAGCCAGAAGTGCAGTTAACATTCAGCTACTTGGCTTTCCAAGGACTAAAATGGAGCCCTAAGCACATCTCTGAGCCAAACAATGTGGTCTATGACGCCCTTTTATGCACTTAGGAGTTCGAAGGGAAACTGTACAATTTCTCAGGGCCTAGACAGCAGGCCAGAGTAACAAGACACATGAGATTGACAACCTGCAGCTTTGGCGTTGGTTAGATACTTTTGCCAAGAGTTTCCCTTTGTCTTCCAGATCTCATCCAACCTTTCAGGATTTGAAAAGTATATAGAATGGTGTTCATATGAAAGGTAATTCTTTCATAGTTGCTACTTTTCTTCTTTCTAATTTGTGGAAATAAAATATATGTGCTGATTCTGTGGATAAAGGAAAATCTTCCTTAACACTCAGGTTTCTACCTGTCAGTCTTACTCGGCTGGTGTTCCAAAATTTGTCTCAACCATTAAGTTATTTAGGAATTCAGTTGTATCTCAAAAAATTAGCAGACCAGCAGCCCACAGCCCTCTCCCTCCCTGCCTAAGAAAAGTGTCCTCCCAGACATTTTAGCTCAACCGTCTCAGCAAACTTCTTCCAGTGCCACCTCCTATCTACTATCTCTCCCTCCATCCACCATTGTGATAAGAACCCTCAATATGCACTCTCCTCTCTTCACCAATGTCTCAGCCAGCGTGTAGTATAGTAGTGTTCACTGCAGGCACAACGCCTTAGAGCAGAGATCTTAGAGCAGAGATTCATCACCTTGCATAATCGGTGGTTTACGCCATCGAACAACAAACCCTCACATACCCTCCCCCTCTATCCCCTCAAAACCTCCACTCTACTCTCTGCTTCAAAGAGTCTGGCAATTTTAGAAAACTCCTATGAGTGGAATTGTATAGTCTTGTCCTTCTGTCCTTCTGAGACTGGCTCGTTTCACTTACCATGACATCCTCACAGTGCAGCCATGTTGTTGCATATCTCAGGATTTCCTGCATTTTAAGGCTGGCTCACCATCCACAGCTTGTGAAATCCTTCTACCCTTAGTCATTTTCCCAAATTCTCATCCTGCTTGACAACTGACAGGGAAAAGGAGAGAGAACAATAATACACATTCAGAATATGTCACTCTGTGCTTTGTAGATATTTGTTTTTTATTGAGAACTTCTTGAGAAACCTTATCCTGAAGAAGATAATACAGCAGTAGTTTAGACATCCTAGAAGCATATTCCTAAAGGAAAAAGTTGATGAGGAGAAACATTTATTTAAAGAATAGATCTTTTCTGTACCCCTCTGATTATACCACAGTTCTGAATATTAGACCCTCAGTTGGATAGGGTCAACTCTGACTGCTGCAATATCTCCCCATCCTTTCCATGGTCTCATTGCATGCTGCATGTGTGCCAGTCAGCGCAGTTGTCAGTGTCACATATTGCTATTTCTATGTTGATTGACCTCTTGGCCAAGTGTGATGATCCCTAGATAACAGAGATGGGACTTGAACCTGGGTCTTTCTGATATCAGAGCCTATGACCTTTTTATATTACATTATGATTTCTCATCTTAAATGTATATGACAGTGTGCCAAACTATTTATCTAGAATCACTATTCTTGGAATAACAAAACTTACTGCCTTTTTATGTTGGTCTCCTTTTAGATGAATTCATATTGCCATTTATTCATTTGTTTGTGTGCAATGTTGCTTTAAAAAAGTTTATATGAACAATAACTATTAATGAGCTTTGTGCAGTGTATGTACTCTGAAGTTTACTGTCATAAAGATTGAAGAGAAATGCATAGGATATAAAAATATCACAGCCTTGGTATGCAATAGGTGCTCAATGAGTACGGAAAACTTCTAAGATGACAGGAATCAGGCTATATCTGAATGAACACCAAGCTCTTCTGTTACCTTAGATGTGTTACTTTTCTTTGTAAGTGTCAACCTCTCTTCTGTAAGATGAAGGCATTGGTCCTATTATCTGAAACTCTAGTGTTCAGTAACTTGCTGCTGGCCCTAGAACTCCAAGCCAAGCAAATGTATATAGCTTTTGAGAAAGGAAGATATTTCTCTGGAATGGCCCAGTGGTAAAACAATAGGAAGAGCAAAATTCTATTCACTTGACTTATCATTTTATATAAAAATAGGGGATTCTCAGAAAGTAATAAAACCTAATAAAGTACTACCAATGCCTCAATGAAAATTTTATGTATATTTAAAAACCCTGACAGCAAAGAATAAACTTTCTTTGTGATCTGGCTACCCCTGAAAGAGGTGATGGATTATGCATTTACTTATTTGGAATTCCATTTGTGCTCAGTTCAGTGCTGTAAGATTTAGAACAGCATGAAAATTTTGTAGTCTTTTGAGAATAAAAAGGTGAAAGGATATAGTAAAGTTAATCCTTGGATTAAATAAAAAATATATTAAAGGAAGATGAAACAAATCTCAGAACAGGATGAAAACAGACACTTTCCAAGGAAAAATAAAGTGTTATGCAAGTAAATACAAGCTTAACAAAGAGTTAAATTTATAGATTTATCATATGGCTGAGCCTTCTACTAAATACCAGAGTCTCATTCTGTAGATTTAAACATATAATTACTTAGGAGTTCTACTAACTACACTCAAACATGTAATTGTTTAAGTTCCCATTGTAAGCAAAGTTTTGCAAACCCTCAAATATCTTTAGAAAAGAATTGCTACACTCAGCTGTGGCTAGAAAAACAATCAAAAGACATTCAAGTGATAAAAAAATTCAAGTATGAGTTGTTCTAATTTAGAACAGCATCCCATTAAACTCAAATCCTACAAAGTTTTTCATTTGATTATTAAAGCCTATTTTTATTAAAAACTTCAAAGCGCATTCATTTAAGTTTCCTTAAGTATTCACAGCTGGATGTGTTATAGTACTGAATTTATCTTCCAGGGTAACTACCAGGTGATCTCATCGGCTTAATGAGGATTTGATTATAAGTGCAGAAAAAAATTCCAATGGAAATATCTTTATTCTGAATACCCATATTTCCAACTTAGCGTTAAAACTGAATCTTTCTTCCTAACAGAGACCAAATTCATGTTGACGAACTTATATCAGACAGACAGAACTCTGCTGGAATTTTACCTCTGCTCCACTTTCCCAGACCATATTCTAACATAAGTGGAGAAGTTACAGATTACCCCCCGAAAGATGACCACTAATAAACAGAGAGCCAACTACATTCACATGGTTCCAGATGAGTCGCGAGGGCTTGGAACAAGGGTTTTAAGACATGCTGAATGGCAAGAAGCTGTAACAGCAAAGAGAGAGATTCTTTGCAGCTTATGTTGGGGAAAGGAGAGCTAATATAGACAAATATGGCATAAGTTTAATAAATTGCTCTGTTGCCAAAGTGAGCAGTCAAGCAAGGAAGCAACCTAAATTAGACTAGGAAAACATTTTACAGGCGCTTATCACTTATATAAATTTTGATCTAAAATATATGTGGAGGGAAGGGTTGAAAACCAATGACCTCCCACACTTCCCCTTCCTCTATTCCTGTGAATATTTCTCTTTTTTGCTAGTACTTTCTGCTAGTACTTTCATGAGTTCAGCTAAATAAGTTTGGGGGGTGAAGGGACATTTGGTATGTTTTTTAAAAGTAGGAGGAAAATTTTATGGCTGATATGGGAGAAAGGCAAATAATAGAAGATGCTGTGAGTGGAAAAACCTCTTAAAATGGACAGAAATTACAGGACAAGCTTTACATTCTCAAAACTGTGTGCTATGGTTTTCAAAAACAATAGTTAGATATCAAGAAGTGAGAGGCTTTACATCATGCCTGAGTCACACGCAACAATAAGCATTGGCACATATGGGGGCCTAAGTATAGAGGTTGAAAGTACTCACACAGGAATCGGTCGGTTAGTTAATTGTAGGGAAAGGTCATTGAGCCTTGCAACTATGAAAAAGCTGTGATGGCTTGCAACCCATTCCTGAGCTGGTAACCTGGACGTACCCAATTATCAGAAGCAGACAACATTGCTTCACACTCTGCTTATGTAAAAAAAATCCACTGCCCCCTCCAGCAATATCCTCCAATTGTCCCAATTCAGGGCAATATTTATGTAGGATCTGCATAACTGAGTGACAACCTACTGCTTTCATATACACTTGCCATCTCAAACCGATAGATCTAGTCCGACATAATGAAGTGATGCATTTTCCCAAGGAATATTTTAATAATTTAGCAGTAAGATTAATAATAGAAATCACAGCTAATATGTGTCTGACAAGACATCCACTGTTATACTGAGACTTTCTAATACCTTTTTCCCTTTACGTAAATAGTGATTTAAAATTCGGTCTCTGGAAGAGTGAAGAAATCATTTAAAAATTTATGGAGATTTACTAGCTGAAAAGTAACTTCTCAGGGCCATTTTCAATTAATTGGGACCGAGTCGCTGTCAATTAAGATAGGTCTGCCATGCTTAACTGAAACCTAAACAGCCAAGAGGCTAACAAGCCATTCAGCACATCATTAAAGCAGAGTGGCTCTCAGGGTTAGGAGTGGCCTTGAAAAACGGGGAGAAAAGACAGGATGAGTGCCTAAATGCATTTCAGACAATATAATTTAATTAAGTCATCACAGTTCATTCTTTTTTCATCTTTAATTTGTCTTTTCTCTGATATAGTGACTAAAATGCAGGCTGGTTTTTAAAAGGAGAGAAAATAAAGGAACAGCATAGTATGTGTTGAATAAGGCAACATTTACCATGATAGGAATAGCTCACTTTTTTCAGTTTAAATATGCTTATTTTTTAAACACAAAATGAATCATAAATGCTATATCACAAACAGTACTTTCTTATATATCTCTCATTCACCAAAAATGAAAGAAATCACAAAGTTTATTTGCTCTGTAGCAACAGTATTCATATTCATTAGTCTACATTTAAATAATTAACAATTTTCATAGTTGGAAAGAAGCATGTTTATTCTCTTATTTTCTCATTTACACATTAATGAGAAGCCTCATTCTCTAAGTACTAAGATATATTTTATGACATGTTTATATCACTGTTTTCCATCCCATGGGTTTTGTGAAGACCACACACGACAGAAAAAAAAAATTGTTACCTTCAAAAGCCTTTGCAGTGGGGTATATACTTATCCTAGCAGTTAGGATGCTTGTGTTCCACATTGTAGGGCCTAACCTCAATTCCTGACTCCAGCTCTGGCTCCTGACATCAACTTCCTATTAATATGAACCCTGTGAGGGAGCAGTGATGGTTCAAGTTGTTGGGTCCCTGCCACCTACATAGGAGACCTAGAGTGAATTCTCAACTCCTAGCTTCAGTTCCTGCCCAGCTTCTGTCATTGTGTGCATTTCGGGAGTGAACCAGTGGATGGGAGTTCTATCTCATTGCCTGTCAAAGAAATACATACTTTTTTCATGTGTAGACCACTAACAAAAACTAATTTAAAAGGCTCTGAAGTAGCTATGCTACTTAGATTTAGACAATGCTGTTAACCTTGGTTGTCATCAAAGGATAGATTAAAAACAAGCAATTTTGGAATTAGAGTTCATCGGAGTGAAAACAGAAGAGAAATAATCAGCTTGATTTTCAAATGACTCTGAACAGACTAATGTTGGCATCGTGACACACCCTTATCTACCTGGATTTACAGTCTGCCTTTTGGATCCTCTCAACTAAGCCTAAGGATGGAGAATGAATCGCACACGTAATTTCAGTGAAATCAGTGGAGCACCAGCCAAAAATGAAAGCCATGAGAAAATTCAGTACTGATTAATTCATTTAGAAAGTAATTTCTAGATTACAAGAACATAATAAAAATAATTTTTGTGCCCCAGAAAGTGTTTGGTTTCATGTATCTTACAATGTTTCATTATGGTGGATTTTGTGGATACCAATGCTGCTGTTTTACCCTGAATGGCTTAGACACGTTTGACCCATTTCTGATAGATTGTGCCCTCTTCTCCTGGAAAATCCCTATTTGGAAGCCGATGATTCTGTTGGCTTCTAGAGAATGCCTTCTTTTTTTCGGGCGTGTTTACTTTTGCTGCCTTGGGTTTTTGCTTTGTTTGTACCTGTCTTTGACATACTTTAGAATCCTCAGGTTTTCTGATATGTTTATGGCTTTATGTTGTTAAAGTACAATCTAGCTTGTGAGAAACGCTGTAAAGCAGCTAGGAAAAGGCAACCCGAGGACACTAGGAATTGAAGTGTCTTTTTACTTCCTTGGAGAGTGAGTTTACTTGCATATAAATGAATGTCTGCTCTAACTAATCCAGGTTGGAGATCAATAGCTTTGTCCAGAAGTGTATCACTGTCAACAAAGATTCAAACTGAAGATTTTTAATCTTGCCTTAGTTAAGCAGGCCATTTATAATCAACAAATATTTCCTGAATCTTCAAATATTAGACACTAGAATTCATAGAAGACATATCCCTTACTTAAAGAGCATATGCTCCAAGGAGACAGAACGTGAAGGAAGACAACAGACACAACGCATGAAAAGGCCTGCGTGACTGTCAGCAGAATGGCCTGGTGTGTGCTGACTTTGCTTTTGGATCTCTGGCTGTGTCTGTGGTATAAAGACATTTACACTATGCCTGCCTGCCCACATCATATGCCTGGGTTCAAGTCAAAACATTGGCAAGTATTCAAAGTTTTTGTAATTATTTAATTAAACCATTGGTAATAAAGAATTAACATTTAACTATGTCACTATTTTAAATGTGGAAAGTGCCAAAAATTTCATATTGAACTTTATTATACAAAATACAGAATGCAGAAAACCATCTTAAGTTTTAGGAAAGAAAGTCGTATTTCTTGGTACTTTTACCCAGAGATGTCAGCGTGGCACATCTCTCAATGATACAGACAATTCCTCTTTCCTATAACACCAGATGGTGAAGAAGTTCTTACACCATTACAGTTGTTTGCATGATCTTGGAAATTACACCCCTCCTTTTGGAAAAACATGGCCACATCCTCAGATCCAGAAGGCATATCTGGTTAGTTTACAGGAATTTCACTTCTTTTGTTAGTGGTGAGTTCAGTAATGAGCTTGTGACTTGATTCAGACCAAAGAACAGGATGCACGTGTCCACATAGAGTTTATCAAGAAAGTACCCGTGCTTAAGAGAAAGATGGAAATGCAATTATATCTTAGTCCACTGGAGCCACTATAGGAAAATACCATAAAGAAGCTGACTTCAGAATTTATTTTCTTGAGCTCTGATTGCAGGAAATCAGGCAAAGTTACATTCTGATGAGAGACTCCTTTTCTGCCTCCTCTAGGGTCCATAATAATTTTTTAGCCAAATATTATCTTCTAGTATATTTTAAAATCCTTTATTTGGAACAATGTAAAAAGATAGTTTTCCTTTAAAATGCACTTGACAAATTAAATATACATTCATAATAGATAAAGCATTATACTTTTTCCTAATTTTCTGTCCATCACACAAGTATGATTAATTTGTGTAGAGAACCTATCTTGGACTCTCATGAGCTTTTCTAAAAGAGAAAATAATAGAACTAACTGTGTACAGAAGCCAGTAGAATGTGCAGTAACACTGAATATCTGGAGCCCCTGACAAACAATCAGGAATCTTATACCTGTTTTTGTCATAAGACACACAGAGAAAACAAAAAATACATTAATTCTTCCTCTTGAAGGGGCTGACCCAAATGGGTTGATGATCAAGCCCTTGGCTGCAAGCAGGACCATATTCCCTGAGCTTAAATAGCAACAGTAGAGGCCATGACTATTTAGAGACAGAGACACAGCCAGACCAAAACCACTGGGGAAAAAAATGAAGGTCAAAGGCTTCAGAGACAGAAGCCATGAGTCAAATCTAAGGGTACAAAACTAGAACCAACACCAGAGTCAAACCAAAAAAAGTGGTCTTGAAGTCAAAATTTGAATTTATCAGAAGCAGCTAG
This sequence comes from Lepus europaeus, assembly GCF_033115175.1. NCBI lineage: Eukaryota > Metazoa > Chordata > Mammalia > Lagomorpha > Leporidae > Lepus > Lepus europaeus. Next base: position 36,088,313 of record NC_084832.1, on the reverse strand, counting down.
CAGCATATGGCTTTCCACGAGAACTGCCCCAGAAGCTTTCGGGTATTCCTGACTCCCTGTAAGGGCCTGCAGGTTTGTGACGGCTGGAAAGATGACGATGGCTTCAACGACTGAGGCTGGGCAGACTGCCAACCATCTCAAAATAACAGCCAAGGTTTAAACTCTTGAATGTGAATAACTATAATGGCATGAAGCAAAGCATTTGTTGTCCTGTGAAAACCAGAAAGCAGAATGTTTCTCCTGGTGCAGCCAAGGATCTCTAAGTAAGAAAAAACAAGAAAAAACAAATGCTGCGGTAATTATAAAGACGGATAGTTCTCACGCAGACTTGACAATGTTAGAGTTCAAACAATCAACAATTATTACAATTATTTACAAGGAGTAGGGATAAACTATCTTTTACAGAATCCTTCACCAAAATGCATAACGAGCAACGGAAATTTCAGTCTGGGCTTTAGGCATGCCATATGGAAAACAACACTGCAGAACTCTTCTGTGCAGGGAAGTTGGCCTGTAAAGAGGAAACCAACTGCAACCTGCTAACGAGTATGTTATATACTGCAGACCACACCAATCTGGCCATGTGAGTGCCTGTCAATATCCCAACCTGAAATAATTCCAACGAAGGGGGATAAACATTAAATATTTACAAGTGGGTGCGCCGCTGGATCAATGTGTTCATTTCTGTCCCCTGAGTACACATGTTAATAAATGAATAGACTTGGGTTTCAGCAGCAAGAACATGACCAAGGTTGTCTGAAGATGGGAAATCAATGATCCCGCTATGGTTACATCAATAGGTTAAGCGATAAATGCCAGCTGCTGTCATTTAAAAAAAAAAAAAAAACACAACACTGTAATAACAAGGAAAGAAAACTGAAGGGAAATTATTCGTACATTTATTTACTTTCAAATTTACAAAATTAATTCTTCCAGACATCAGGGGCCATGTGTACTTTTGAAAAGAACATCTCGTCCCAAACTAACACTGTCTCTTAATACCAAATCCGGTTCCTGTCAATCTGTCCCTAAAAATATTTTAGGTTCAGATTTTCAGTTTGTGTCTAGTGCTAAGAAAAAGTATGATGACTAAACATCTCAAGGAGGAATAGGAGATGGAGTTAAAATAAGTAGTGGCATAGGAAACTGTAAAAGAAAATCTCTATTTTACTCTATTAAATCTCATACTTTATGAGATATGCTGAACCAAAGGAGTTCCCAAGTCAGGATTTACTATGGAAAATTCTGGCATTAATGTCTCTTACATATAAGAGAGTCTAAGAATAGATTTAACTAGTCTTGTAGGCCCGTTTAGGGGTGTGGTTGATGGTAAGAGCTCCACTAAAATACTGAGTAAAGCTATTTACACATTCACGCAACAAAGCCCAGAGAGGTACACTCTGCCATCCAGCAGCTTGACAACACTTTTGTGACTCTAGATCTATTCATTCCAGTCAAGAGGCCATGTAACACAGCCTCATCAGCAGGCGCCTGATAGAATCCCAAGGCAGGTCAGCGGATGCTGTGGGGTTGAGCAGTGGATTCTTTTAACCTAAACCAAAGAATTCATTCCAGCGTACTCGGAGGACAGTACAACAGCAGAGGATCCCCAAGGGACACTGTGGTAGAATCCTAAGATACGGCTCTTTGGGAATTGGCACTAATCATAGAGAAATATGTTACAATTTGGTACAACCAAGGAGGGGCCTTAGAAAGAGGAGAGCATTTCGGGGACCCAAAAATACTTCATTTCTTCAGTTATTAACTTTGAAATTGCTTCCCCCACTATGAAAAAATTCAATAGGATTCAAAATATAAGAAACAAAAAGGCTCAATAGTTTTTCTCTTTTTCATGAAATCAATTCTTTGTCATCTTATACGCTCTGTATCTATTTTTCTGGTGTGCAGTATTTTTAAGAGTCCTCTGAAAAGTTACACAGTGTTCCCATAGAACCCACACTTTTTTGAAAATTACAAAGTCCGTAAATCATCGTTTTTAAAATGTCACTGTGGGGAGATCCCAGACAGCTGAATAATGAGAGGCCGGACTGGCCTCAGCCACAAAAACAGGAAGGGTCACATTTCCAGGGGACAGATGGAGAGAAACCTTCAGTGGAAAATGGACAGAACAGAGACTCCATGGAGCAATGAGAGAGAACAAACGTACTGCCACCAGCCACTCCCGTACCTACATGGCTGGATCTTGGCTGGGAAGCACCATCTTCCCAGGATGAGATGGGAGAGGCTACCACAGCCCCTGCCACTGGCCACTTAGACTGAGGGAGAATGCCATGATCCTCACTGGCTTAGGTCCAGCCTGGGGAGATGGCAGGGGTCTGGGCAACTACTTGGCTCTATGAAGGAAGTCACAGTGCCTCCCTTGTCTCCCCCCACCAAAGCACCAGATTCAGTTTACTGAGGTACAGCTGCAGCCGGAATATGTGCCTACTCAGGCTATGGCAGGCAGTTTTGCCACTGCCGGAGGTCACCAGGGCCAGGTCAGGGCCTGCCAGTGCCCTGTGACTGTGGAAGTTCTAAGCATAGGCCACAAAGCTGAGAAAGACATGGGTTGCCGAGGGGTTCCTTTGCACTTGTCTAGTCTGACTGCAGAGATTAAGAGCATCCTGCATGTTGGAGTCACATCTCACAGTGGAGTCAGGGGACAAACTGTGGAGTGGGCCAGTGCTCTATACAGTGCATGTGCCTGGGTGGGTGAGAGTGTTGCATCATGAGCTTACTCTAAGCTGTCAATCAGCTGGTTCACCCTGGCACAAAGAAGAGCTGGGTCTGTGAATACACTAGACAGATTGAGGATCCCCTGCTCCCCCACCACCACCTGCCCACTGACTATAGCCAGATGTGCTCCGCTACACTCAACTTGGGTGTCACTCTGGACTCTAATACTCCCAGAGAGAGCTCCCTGGCCCCACCCTCCACACCACCCTGAACTCAAGTGCGAGCCTTAAGTACTCCATCCAGCCCCAGAGGCATATTTCTAGGAAATAAAGCCTTCAATAAAATAAACAAAACGCTATCCAGAGGAGATCATAACAGAAGTTACCCCTAGATGTGCAAAATTAATGTAGAAACACACATAAAAAAAAATGAATATGGAAGGTGATACATCCCGCAAAAAGGAACACAATAATACATTCAATTGGACTGTGAAGACAAGGACATGGATGAAATGCCTGACAAAGAATCCAAAACAAATTTGTAAGTTTACTTAAAAACAATTAAATGAAATAAGGATGAGAGATTAGGCAAAGAGATGAGATACTGAGGAAAAAAATACAAATTTTAGAAATGAAGGATTCTAAATGCCAAATTAAAAAATTATAGTGCAAAGTCTGTACTCGTTGAGTGGCAGAGGAAAGAATACCTAATCTAGAAGGTAGATTTTGAAATATCTTGGTCAGACAAAAAAAAAAAAAAAGGAAGAAAAACATTATAAAGACCAAAAATAGTCATCAGTATATGCTGGATACCATCAAACAAATATATGAATCAGGAGTTCCTGAAAGTTAGGGAAAAAAAAGAAGAAGAATTGCTTAGAAAACGAATTCAGTAAAACAGTAACAGAAAATCTCCCCTACTTGTAAGACAACATGGACATCCAAATACAGGAAGTACATAGAAATCCAAATAGGCATGATCAGAAAAGATCCTCGGCTGGCGCCGCAGCTCACTAGGCTAATCCCCCGCCTGCAGAGCTGGCACCCCGGGTTCTAGTCCCGGTCGGGGCACTGGATTCTGTCCCGGTTGTTCCTCTTCCAGTTTAGCTCTGCTGTGGCCCAGGAAGGCAGTGGAGGATGGCCCAAGTGCTTCGGCCCTGCACCCACAAGGGAGACCAGGAGAAGCACCTGGCTCCTGGCTTCGGATCAGCGTGGTGCGCCCTCTGCAGTGCACCAGCTGCAGCAGCCATTGAGGGGGAACCAACGGAAAGGGAAGACCTTTCTCCCTTTCTCTCTCACTGTCCACTTTGCCTGTCAAAAAAAAAAAAAAAAAAAAAAAAGATCCTCACCATGACACAATATAGTCCAACTTTAAAGTAAAACCTAAAGGGAGTATCTTAAAATTTATAAGATAGAAATGCCAAATCACCTTTAAAGGAACTCTCATCAGATAGCCCACAGATTTCTCAACAGAAACCCTATATATGAAAGGAGAATGGAGAGATACAATCCAATTCCAAACACATACACACACACATACACACACATATGCACAAAAAAAGGGAAAAAAAATTGGCAAACCAGATACTTTACCCAGTGAAGTACTCAATCACAAATAAAGGTGAAATAAAGACCTTCAAAGACAATCAAAAATTACAAGAATTTGTCACTACCTAGGCTGCCTTACAAATGCTACATAAAGATGTACTACACACAGGAACAGAGAAAGATTATAAGAATCACAAAGCAATCTGAAAGTATAAAACTGCCTAGTAAAAGACAAAAAGAGATTCAAAAAAGCGATAGGAATATTTATACAAATTGGCAAAACCAAGTCATTACTTATCAACAATAGCCTTGAATATAAATAGATTAAATTTTCTAATTAAAAAATACAGAGTAGGTGGGTAAATGAATAAAAAATTCACAACTATACCCCATGGACAAGAAACATACTTCACCAATGAAAATACACTCAGACTGAAAGTGAAAGGATAGAAAATGGTATTCCATACAAACAGAAATCAAAAACCAGCATGAGTAGCAATACTCCTATTATTCAAAATAAACTTTAAGTCAAAAACTATTAAAAGACACAAAGAAGGTCACAATGTAATGATTAAGGAATCAATTCAACAAGAATATGTCACCATAGTAACTGTATATGCCCCCAATGTTAGGGCATGTAGTTCCATACAATAAATGTTAATGAATCTAAAAGGAGAAATAAGCACCAATAAATTAGGGGGGTGGAGCCAAGATGGCGGATAGTGAGGACGTGCGCCGTAGTTTGGGAAAATAAAGTTTCATAAAAGTGGAATTATTGTAGCCTCAGGAAAAGACTCAAGAAAAAAACTGCAGAGGAAATGCTTCCGGATCCAGTGGATGTGACACAGAGGACCTACAGGGAGCCCACCACGTGGAAAACCAACCGCGGAAGACGAGCCTAGCGGCGGGAGACAAGCCGAGCGGCGGGAGACGAGCCACAGAATCTCGCCAGCCAGCGCGGGAACCAATGGAGGAGGGTAAGTCAAAGACCTCAGAAACCAGAGACATTGGGGGGGGGGGAACAGAGGCCTCTCCCTTCACTCACCAAGCAAAACAAAGAGCACCGCGATTTCACATATGTAAAGCGCAGCCAAACTCAGTAACTTTAGCAAAACTCGAGAACACATTGAGGGCTGCATAAACTCTTTGTGTGGTCCCAGGGGTAGATCAAACAAATACTCACAGAGGCCAGATTTCAACTACCCTCAACTCCACTCCCAACTGAGTCAAAAAAAAAAAAAAGAGAGAGAGAGAGAGAGCGATCCAGCAAGGAGCAAGGGAGTGAGCAATCTGGGAGAGTCGCTCCTTGCACAGCCTTAAACCTGAAGAATCAAGCATAGCTCTCTGGCCACACCCATCACAGCCCCTAAGGACCCAACAAAGCAGACAGCTCACTTAGAGGCATAGTATAATGAGAAAAAAACACCACAGCAAAAAAACAAACAAACAAACAAACAAAAAAAACAACACCATAAATTATCTCCAACATGCCAAACAACAAACGTAGAAGCCGAGGTAACAAGAGCAAGGAAGACACTATGACGCCCCCAAATGAGAAAGACACGCCAATGCAAGATTATGAAGATGAAGAGATAGAGGAAATGGAAGAAGCAGATCTCAAAAAATTGATAAGAACATTAAGAAGTTCTCAAAAACAAATTCTTGAACTACAGAAATCCTTAATGGACAAGATAGAAAATCTCTCCCGTGAAAATGAAATATTAAGGAGGAATCAAAATGAAATGAAACAACTAGTAGAACAGGAAACTGAGATAGTGACAAAAAACTACAATGAAATGAAGAACTCAATAGATCAAATGGCAAACATATTAGAGAGCCTTAAAAACAGAATGGGTGAAGCAGAAGAGAGAATATCGGAAGTAGAAGACAGAGAACAGGAAAGGAAACAGTCAAATCAAAGAAAAGAAGAAGAAATCAGAAATCTAAAAAATACTGTCAGGAATCTACAGGATACTATTAAAAAACCCAACATTCGGGTTCTAGGAGTTCCTGAAGGCATGGAAAGGGAGAAAGGATTAGTAGGCCTTTTTAGTGAGATACTAGCAGAAAATTTCCCAGGTTTGGAGAAGGACAGAGACATCCTAGTACAGGAAGCTAATAGAACCCCTAATAAACATGACCAAGAGAGATCCTCACCACGACACGTCGTAATCAAACTCACCACAGTGAAACACAAAGAAAAGATCCTAAAATGTGCAAGAGAGAAACGTCAGATTACTCTCAGAGGATCTCCAATTAGACTTACAGCTGACTTCTCATCAGAAACCCTACAAGCCAGGAGAGAATGGCGAGATATAGCCCAGGTACTAAGAGAGAAAAACTGCCAGCCCAGAATATTATATCCTGCAAAGCTCTCATTTGTGAATGAAGGTGAAATAAAGACCTTTCACAGCAAACAGAAACTGAAAGAATCTGTTGCCACTCATCCTGCCCTGCAAAAGATGCTTAAAGATGTGTTACATACAGAAACACAGAAACACGGTCACCAATATGAAAGAAGGTAAAGGAAGGAAACCTCACAGCAAAAGATCACAGGAATCTCAAACCAGATATTAGAAAATATCTTTGGCAAATGGCAGGGCAAAGTTACTCCTTCTCAATAGTCACATTGAATGTTAATGGCTTGAACTGTCCAGTTAAAAGACACCGATTGGCTGATTGGGTTAAGGAACAAAACCCATCTTTTTGCTGCTTACAAGAAACTCATCTTTCCAACAATGATCAATACAGACTGAAAGTGAAAGGCTGGAAAAAGATATACCATGCCAACAGAAATGAAAAAAGAGCGGGCGTAGCCATCTTAATATCGGACAACATAAACTTTACCACAAAAACTGTCAGGAGAGACAAAGAGGGGCACTATTTAATGATTAAGGGATCCATTCAACAGGAAGATATAACGATTATCAATGTATATGCACCTAATTTCAGGGCACCAGCTTATTTAAAAGACTTGTTAAGGGACTTAAAGGGAGACTTAGACCCCAATACAATAGTACTGGGGGACTTCAATACTCCACTCTCGGACAGATCAACAGGACAGAAGATCAACAAGGAGACAACAGATTTAAATGACACTATAGCCCAAATGGATCTAACAGATATCTACAGAACATTTCATCCTACATCTAAGGACTTAACATTCTTCTCAGCAGTATATGGAAACTTCTCTAGGATTGACCACATACTAGGCCATAAAGCAAGTCTCAGCAAATTCAAAAGAATTAGAATCATACCATGCAGCTTGTAAGACCATAAAGGAATGAAGTTAGAAAGTAGCAACTCGGGAATCCCCAGAGCACGTGCAAACACATAGAGATTGAACAACATGCTCCTGAATGAACAATGGGTCATAGAAGAAATTAAAAGAGAAATCAAAAATTTTCTGGAAGTAAATGAGGATAACAGTACAACATACCAAAACCTATGGGATACAACAAAAGCAGTGTTAAGAGGAAAGTTTATATCAATAGGTGCCTACATCAAGAAATTGGAGAGGCACCAAATAGATGAGCTTTCAAGTCATCTCAAGGATCTAGAAAATCTGCAGCAAACCAAACCCAAACCCAGAAGAAGGGAAATAATTAAAATCAAAGAAGAAATCAACAGGATTGAATCCAAAAAAAATTACAAAAAATCAGCCAAATGAGGAGCTGGTTTTTTGAAAAAATAAACAAAATTGACACCCCATTGGCCTAACTAACTAAAAAAAGAAGAGAAAAGACCAAAATCAATAGGATCAGAGATGAAATGGGAAACGTAACAACAGACGCCGCAGAAATAAAAAGAATCATCAGAAATTACTACAAGGATTTGTATGCCAGCAAACGGGGAAATCTATCAGAAATGGACAGATTCCTGGACACATACAACCTACCTAAATTGAGCCAGGAAGACATAGAAAACCTAAACAAACCCATAACTGACACAGAAATTGAAACAGTAATAAAGGCCCTCCCAACAAAGAAATGCCCAGGACCAGATGGATTCACTGCTGAGTTCTACCAGACATTTAGAGAAGAACTAACTCCAATTCTTCTCAAACTATTCAGAACAATCAAAAAAGAGGGAATCCTCCCAAATTTTTTCTATGAAGCCAGCATCACCTTAATTTAAGCCGGAAGAAGATGCAGCATTGAAAGAGAATTACAGACCAATATCCCTGATGAACATAGATGCAAAAATACTCAATAAAATTCTGGCCAATAGAATGCAACAACACATCAGAAAGATCATCCACCCCGACCAAGTGGGATTTATCCCTGGTATGCAAGGATCGTTCAACGTCTGCAAAACAATCAACGTAATACACTACATTAACAGACTGCAGAAGAAAAACCATATGATTCTCTCAATAGACACAGAGAAAGCATTTGATAAAATACAACACCCTTTCATGATGAAAACTCTAAGCAAACAAGGTATGGAAGGAACATTCCCCAATACAATCAAAGCAATATATGAAAAACCCACGGCCAACATCCTATTGAATGGGGAAAAGTTGGAAGCATTTCCACTGAGATCTGGTACCAGACAGGGATGCCCACTCTCACCACTGCTATTCAATATAGTTCTGGAAGTTTTAGCCAGAGCTATTAGGCAAGAAAAAGAAATTAAAGGCATACAAATTGGGAAGGAAGAACTCAAACTATCCCTCTTTGCAGATGATATGATTCTTTATTTAGGGGACCCAAAGAACTCTACTAAGAGACTACTGGAACTCATCGAAGAGTTTGGAAAAGTAGCAGGATATAAAATCAATGCACAGCAATCAACAGCCTTTGTATACACAGGCAATGCCACGGCTGAGGAAGAAATTCTAAGATCAATCCCATTCACAATAGCCACAAAAACAATCAAATACCTTGGAATAAACTTAACCAAAGACGTTAAAGATCTCTACGATGAAAACTACAAAACCTTAAAGGAAGAAATAGAAGAGGATACCAAAAAACGGAGAAATCTTCCATGCTCATGGATTGGAAGAATCAACATCATCAAAATGTCTATTCTCCCAAAAGCAATTTATACATTCAATGCAATACCAATCAAGATACCAAAGACATTCTTCTCAGATCTGGAAAAAACAATGCTGAAATTCATATGGAGACACAGAAGACCTCGAATAGCCAAAGCAATCTTGTACAACAAAAACAAAGCCAGAGGCATCACAATACCAGATTTCAGGACATACTACAGGGCAGTTGTTATCAAAACAGCATGGTACTGGTACAGAAACAGATGGATAGACCAATGGAACAGAATAGAAGCACCAGAAATCAATCCAAACATCTACAGCCAACTTATATTTGATCAAAGATCCAAAACTAATCCCTGGAATAAGGATGGCCTATTCAATAAATGGTGCTGGGAAAACTGGATTTCCATGTGCAGAAGCTTGAAGCAAGACCCATACCTTTCACCTTACACAAAAATTCACTCAACGTGGATTAAAGACTTAAATCTATGAGCCAACACCATCAAGTTATTAGAGAACATTGGAGAAATCCTGCAAGATATAGGTACTGGCAAAGACTTCTTGGAAAAGACCCCAGGAGCACAGGCAGTCAAAACCAAAATTAACATTTGGGATTGCATCAAATTGAGAAGTTTATGTACTTCAAAAGAAACAGTCAGGAAAGTGAAGAGGCAACTGACAGAATGGGAAAAAATATTTGCAAACTATACTACAGATAAAGGGTTGATAACCAGAATCTACAAAGAAATCAAGAAAATCCACAACAACAAAACAAACAACCCACTGAAGAGATGGGCCAAGGACCTCAATAGACATTTTTCAAAAGAGGAAATCCAAATGGCCAACAGACACATGAAAAAATGTTCAAGATCACTAGCCATCAGAGAAATGCAAATCAAAACCACAATGAGGTGTCACCTCACCCCTGTGAGAATGGCTCACATTCAGAAATCTACCAACAATAGATGTTGGAGAGGATGTGGGGAAAAAGGGACACTAACCCACTGTTGGTGGGAATGCAAATTGGTTAAGCCACTATGGAAGTCAGTCTGGAGATTCCTCAGAAACCTGAACATAACCCTACCATACAACCCAGCCATCCCACTCCTTGGAATTTACCCAAAGGAAATTAATTTGACTAATAAAAATCCATCTGCACATTAATGTTTTTTGCAGCTCAATTCACAATAGCTAAGACCTGGAACCAACCCAAATGCCCATCAACAGTAGACTGGATAAAGAAATTATGGGACATGTACTCCATAGAATACTATACAGCAGTAAGGAACAATGAAACCCAGTCATTTGCAACAAGATGGAGTGATCTGGAAAGCATCATGCTGAGTGAATTAAGCCAGTCCCAAAGAGACAAATATCATTTGTTTTCCCTGATTAGCGACAACTGAGCACCAAAGGGGAAACCTGTTGAAGTGAAATGGACACTATAAGAAACAATGACCTGATCAGCTTTTGTCCTGACTCTAGATGTACAATGTAATACTTTATCCTTTTTAGTACTTGTTGTTGTTGTTGTTGTTCTAGTACTAGTGGTTGAACTCTGTAACACACAATTATTCTTAGGTGTTTAAATTTTAACTGAAAAGTGATCCCTGTTAAATTTAAGAGTGGAAAAAGAGAGGGAGGAGATGCACAATTTGGGACATGCACAATCAGTCTTGCCCCAAACGATGGAGTTAGAAATGTGCCAGGGGATTCCAACATAATACCATCAAGGTGGCATGTACCAATGCCATCTCACTAGTCCAAGTGATCAATTTCAGTTCACATTCGATGGCTTGGATAGGTCTAAGAAACAAAGGGATCACACAAACAAGACAAGTGTCTGCTAATACTAACTGATAGAATCAAAAAGGGAGAGAAAGATCCAACATGGGAAGTGGGATACACAGCAGACTCATAGAATGGCAGATGTCCTAAACAACACTCTGGCCTCAGAATCAGCCCTCAAGGCATTCGGATCTGGCGGAAGAGCCCATGAGAGTATAGCAGGCATGGAAAGCCAAGATATCATGGGGAAAAAAAAAGACCTAAATGAATGATCTCTGTGAGTGAGATCCCAGTGGAAAGAATGGGGCCATCAAAGAAGGAGGTACCTTTCTCTGAAGGGAGAAGAGAACTTCCACTTTGACTATGACCCTGTTGGAATAATATCAAAGTTGGAGAACCCTAAAGGCTTCCATAGCCTTGGCAACTCATGACTAGAGCCTAGGGAGATTACTGACACCATAAACAAGAGTGTCAAATTGTTAAATCAACAACAGGAGTCACTGTGTACTTACACCCCATGTGGGATCTGTCCCTAATGTGTCGTCTAAAGCGAAGTGATGCTATAACTAGTACTGAAACAGTATTTTTATACTTTGCATTTCTGTGTGGGCACAAACTGATGAGGTCTTTACTAATTATATACTGAAGTGATCTTCTGTATATAAAGAGAATTGGAAATGAAAAAAAAAAAAAAACAACCTGGTGTTAAAATGGAAATGGCATAGAAAATTAATTAATTTGAAAAAAAATTATGTAGGATCTCTGTCTTTAATGTGCTGTACATTGCTATTTAATGCTATAATTAGTAATCCAATGTAGTTTTTTCACTTTATGTTGCGATATGGGCAAAATGTTGAAATCTTTACCTAATATATACTAAACTGATCTTCTGTATATAAAGAGAATTGAAAATGAATCTTTACATGAATGGAAGGGGAAAGGGAGCGGGAGAGGGGAGGGTTGCGGGCGGGAGGGAGGTTATGGGAGGGGGGAAGCCATTGTAACCCATAGGCTATACTTTGGAAATTTATATTCATTAAATAAAAGTTTAATAAAAAAAAAGAGATAATTGAAAATGAATCAATGTGAATGGGATGGGTGAAGGAGCGGGAGATGGGATGGTTGCAGGTGGGAGGGGGAAGTTATGGGGGGGGAAGCCACTGTAATCCAAAAGCTATACTTGGAAATTTATATTTATTAAATAAAAGTTGAAAAAAACTGTGATGAAACAAAACAAAAAAAAAGACCCTCCCAACAGTGAAAAGCCCAGGATCAGATTACCTCACTGCTGAATTCTACCAAATTTTTAAGGAAGAATTAATCCCAATTCTTAAATACTTCAACACTTCTAACTTCATTATATGAGGCCAACATTATCTTAATCCAAACTCATTATAATGAGGCCAATGTTACCGTAATTCGAAAACCATATAAAGATGAAAAAAAAAAAGAGTGATAGACTAACCATGATGAACATGAAATAAAAATCCTCACCCAAAATACTAGCAAATCAAATGCAACACATCAAAAATATAATATACCCAGAACAGGTAGGACTTATCCATGGGTGCAAGGATAAAGGATAAAAATGATATGATTATCTCAATAAATGCAAAAACATTTGATAAAATACAACATCTTTTATGACAAACATCTTAAAACATTGACCATACCTCAAAATAATCATGGCAATATATGACAAACCCACAGTCAGCATTATTTTGAGTGGGAAAAAGCTTAAAACATTTCCACTAAGATCCAGAAACAGACACAAATAGCTACTTTCACCATTACTATTCAATATAGTAATGGAAGTTTTAGCCAGAGCCACTAGGGAAGAAAAAGAAACAAACGGGTTAAAAACTAGAAAGAAGTGAGATTATCACTGTTTGCAGATGACAGCAGAACAAAAAACCTCCACTAGGAGACCAATAGAAGTCATAAGAGAATTTGGCAAAGTTGCAGAATATAAACAGAACTCCCAAAAATAAATAATATTCTTATACATTAACAGTGTTCTGGCTGAGAAAGCACTTATAAGATCCACCCCATTTACAAAACTACAAAAAGTTTAAATACCTTGGGCTAAATTTAACCAAGAATGCATAAAATTGCTACAATGAAAATCACAAAACATGAATGAAAGAAATAGAAAATGACAAAAAATGGAAAAATTTTCCATGATCATGGGTTGTAAGAATTCAAAATGTTCATACTGCCCAAAGCAATTTTGATATTCAATGCAAACCCAGTCAAACTACAAAAGATGCTCTTTTCAGATCTAAAAAAAAGTTCCAAAATTAATATGGAAACACGAAAGACCCCCATTAGCCAAAGCAATCGTAATAAAAACAAAACAGGAGGCATCACAATATCAGATATCAAGACATACTACAGGGCTGTTAGGATCAAAACAGTACAAACACAGACATGCAGATAAATAGAACTGAAAAGAAGCCCCAGAAATTAATCCACACATTTACAATCAGTTAATCTTTGGCAAACGAGCTAAAATCAATCTCTGGAGAAAGAACAGTCTCTTCAAAAACTGGATTTCCAGATGCAGTCATTTGAAGCAAGATACCTCCTTCATACCCTATACAAAAACAAACTACTTGAAATCATGAAATTACTCTATACACCAAATAGATATCTGCAAAACATGGATAATGCTGCAGGACATTGACCTGAGCAAAGACTTCTTGGATAAGACCCCAGAAGCACAGATAATAAAAAAGAGAAAATAGACAAATGGAATTACATCAAGCTAGGAAGCTTTTGCACAACAAAGGAAACACTCAATAAAGAGGCAACTAACAGAATGGGAGAAAATATTTGCAAACTATTTATCTGATAAAAGATTAATATCCAAAATATAAGAAGCTCAAGAAACTCAACAAAAACATAACAATGTAGTTAAGAAATGGGCAAGGGATGTAAACAGTCATTTATCAAAGGAAGAAATACAAATGTCCAACAGACAAATTAAAACATGCTCAGGATCACTAACCATCTGGAAAATGCAAATAGAAACCACAAGGAGGTATCACCTCACTCCAATTAGAATAGCTATTATCCAAAATGCAAAAAAATAAAAATGCTGGTGAGGATGTAGAGAAAAGGAAATCCTAATACACTGCTGGTGGGAATTTATAGTGGAACAACCATTATGGAAAAACAGTATGGAGATTTCTCAGAAAACTAAAAATAGTTCTACCATATGACCCAGCTTTGCACTGTGAGAATATATCCACGGGAAATGAAATCAGCATATGAAAGAGTTAGGTGCACTCCCATGTTTATAGTAACTAAATTCTTAATAGCGAAGATATTGAATCATCCTAGATGTCCATTAACTGAGGACTAAAGAAAATGTATACATATATACATATATAAATATATACATATAAAATGTATATATAAATATATACATATAGAATATATATGTATACATTATATATATGTATACATATATGTATACACACATACACAATGGGATATTATAGTCATAAAAAATAACAAAATCTTAACAGTTAAAAAAAAATGAATGCAACTGGAGATCATCATTTTAAGGGAAATAAGCCAGACTCAAAAAGAGCTATCACATGTTTTCTGCTTTATGGTAGTTTATAGAGAGAATATAACAATTATGTGGATGTCATATCATTTGGTATTCAGTTATCAATAGCGTGTCATTGAATCATACCATGTAAATGACAATTACTCTTATTTCACACGCTTACAAAAAAAGAAATGGAAAGGGAGAATAGTGAGGTTTCCTGTGGTTCTAATAATGCTTTTTCTTAATTTGAGTGTTGGTTATGAGTGTGATCAGTTTACAAAAAAAAACCCTCATTTTTCTGTACACTTATGTGCATTTATTGGTATGTATACTGCATTTCAATGTTTTTAAAAAGTGTTTTATATTCAAAAAATGTCTGAAGGTACACAAATGTGAATAGTAAGAATTACTAATAGTTCAAAATTTCTCCATTGTTAACCACTTAAAATCTGGATACTAATATGTCATCTCTTATAAAAATGATAATTTCATTCAATAAATGATCATCACCCTTTTATTGAGCCTCAACTATGAGTTACCATGACTAGGCTAGGAAATGAAGATAGACTACATTAATCTGGGAGAAAATCATGAAACCCCAAAATTTATTTTCTAGTTAAGTATAATTCAAATGTGAAAACACAATGTGAAATGATGAAAGTAGAGAATATGTGACTTCCCCAAATTTCTCTTGGTTCAAGCATTGTATGTTTTCTTAAAAAATAGTTCAAGAATCACATTAGTAATATTTGAGATACCAAAAGGATTTGAGAACTCAAGTAGAAGGATTTCATTACAATGTTTGCTAAACTCTGAGGCCAGTTAAATGTTGCTGTGAATTACCAGATCCTGTGATGAATGAGCAAGCAAGCAGGGGTAGGGATTGTGAGGGAGCAATATCATCCTGCACAACAGAGGGCAAAGGAGAAGAAACCTCTGGGAAAATTCAGAAGACAAAAGATGTTCCACAGATGGGGAGTAAGGAGAGAAGAGGGAGATGAGGAGGAGCAGTGTCTTGGTAGAGGTTAGGCCAAAAAACAAGTTCAGTGAACATGAACATCTAACGTGATACTTTTTAATGTTCTACAGGATCCTGCTCCTACACAATTCTCACCCCATGTCCAACCATCTATTCAGGAAAAACAGCCAAGAAAATACATGTGCAAAATCTTTACTCTTTATTGGCTTTCTTTAAAAAACCACTGAATATATAAATAATGCTCCATCTGGGTTCATACAGGCTGAACAAGCAAGGAGGCTGACACTGAGTTAGTTACACAAAATCTGTAAGTGGCACAGATCCTTGTTCTGTGGAGCCTAAAGCTGATAAAATTTTAGGAGTTATCTTCAAGAAAAATTCCACAAAATTCTATAAAATTAGCCACAAAGGCTTGGGAAGAGTCCACTCAATTGAGTTGGTACTGAAATCGAAGCTTCATTCATTGACTTCAGAGCAAATCCACTTCTGACTGTAAGTCAGTTAAATTGTGAAGACTTTTCCCAAAAGAAATACAAACAGTATGCAGGACTATTTGTGACATACAACAAGAACTTCAGAACTCGGAAAGAGTGGAGAAGGGATGAGAACATTTAAAAAGAAAGTTTATAAAGTCAACATTTATCATGCATTATCCAAATCATTTCCTGTATACTCATCATTGATGTATTCTTTTAATTAAATGCATTCCTGATACAGAAACCATCTCATTATGTCACTATAATCAGAAGGTAGCAGTTTATGTCATTACATTTAAATACATGGTAATAGAGAATATATATAGAATGAGTATATATATGTGTGTGTGTGTATATATATATATATATATATGTATGTATGTATAATGTTAACTGCACTACTTTCCAGTTACTCTTATGAAAATTTGCTGAACATCTGCATTGATTACAAGCCATATTATTGTCATAATTATTATTGAAAATAGAAGGTAAATGGTTAATTCTTCTGATAACAAGCAATATGTGTCTAAGAAGAGAAAAATCATTACTAGTATCATATATTTGACTAATGAATTTTCATTTTTTTTTAAAAGATTTATTTCAAAGGCAGAATTAAAGAGAGGCAGAAGCAGAGAGAGACAGAGTGAGCTAGCTAGAGGTCTTCCTTCCACTGGTTCACTCCCCAAATGGCTGCAAAGGCCAGAGCTGGGCTGATCTGCAGCCAGTAGCTAGGAGTTTCTTCCTGGTCTCCCACATGGGTGCAGGGGCCCAAGGACTTGGGCCATCTTTCACTGCTTTCCCAGGCCATAGCAGACAGCTGGATCAGAAATAGAACAGCCAAGACTGGAATCGGGGCCCATATGAGATGCAGGTGCTGCACACGGCAGCTTTACCTACTGCACAATTAATTTTCCTAACCTGTGCCTCTCCATCAGCTCAATGTCCTTCCAGAATTTTTCTCTGAGGATGCACATGAAAAGACCAGAGAAACATAAACATGCCCAAGAAACAGATTCTTTTTGTTTGTTTGTTTTTAGCGGTATTTCAATTTTATTTCTTTTAACTTTTATTTAATGAATATAAATTTCCAAAGTACAGCTTATGGATTACAATGGCTTCTCCCCCCCATAACTTCACTCCCACCTGCAACCCTCTCCTTTCCCGCTCCCTCTCCCCTTCCATTCACATCTAGACTCATTTTCAATTCTCTTTATATACAGAAGATCAGTTTAGTATATATTAAGTAAAGATTTCAACAGTTTGCCCCCACATAGCAACACAAAGTGAAAAAATACTGTTGGAGTACTAGTTATACCATTAAATAACAGTGTACAGCAGATTCTTAATCTGAGCATCATCTCTCTACCTGCATTTGTGTTGACTTTATGTTAGGTACCAAGGCTCAAGGGCAGCCAGAAGTAAAAGCAAATGATTCTGCTTTGCCCCAGTACAGTGGATACTGGCCTGGTCTCCCTTCTCCTGGTAACCACCACAGTTTTCCTTTGGAGGACCATGCTCCTTTCATCCCTCCCGTCCTGTCAGACTGTCTCAGGGCTTGGAAGGGAGGACATGTGACCCAGGCTAGACCAAATGGACTTCCTCCCTGGAAGACTGTATCTACAATAGGATGGAAAACAGAGCGAAGCCTCTAGGGCTAAGTGTTTCCAAGGTCAGTGCCCAGAGAAGACGCTGTCAGTGCATTCTTGACAGATCCCTGGAACTGTCCTTCCAGGGAGTGTTTATTCAGAAATTCCTTGTGACGTAGCTATTCAGAATCCCTCTTACAAGGTCCCTATATGCTTCAGGTAAGTCCTCAAATGTTTTAGTCTGGTCTCTGTTGCTAGTAACTAGTGTGGCCCAGCATGGGCCTAAAAGGTAGTCTCTCAATTAATAAGCTATAACCTCTTATTTTCCAGACATAATCATTTCTCCCTATAACCTTGGAGCTACATTTGAGAGAAATCTGAAAACAACATTGTAAGTAAATCCTGGGTACACGTTGTGGTGCAGCAGGGCCACTTTTTGGGTTGACAGCATCCATACCAGAGTGAAGGCTCAAGTCCTGGCTACTCTGTTTCCAATCTAGCTTCCTGCTAATGCACCTGGGAAAATAGTCAAGGATAACCCAAGTACTTGGGTCCCTGCTGCCCATGTGGGAGAACTGTATGGTGTTCCTGGCTTCTGCCTGGCCCACACAGATGAAAGACCACACAGTTACTCCCTCTCCCTTTCTCCATCCCCATCATCCTGCCTTTCGAATACCCCCAATTAAAAAAAAAAAAAAAAGTAAATCCCCTTCCCTCAAAATTTTAAAACACTGGGTTCCTTTCAGACTTCACCAAATGTGCCATACTAAACATAAATAAGATGCAATGTGAGGATAACAGTGTCCCCGATGGAAATTCCACAAAGAATATTTTTTCCAAATGTTAACAAGTCCAGATGAATTTGGCTTTAGAAATTCTCTCTTGTGGTTTGAAACTTGCCGGGTTTCTCTTTACACGCTCTAAAACCCAATTTGACAGTTTACATTCACTTTTAGGGATTTGTAGTTTAAAAAAAAGTATTAGTTAATTTTTTAAATTAGTTAAAAATACTTTGGTCAGACTTGCATTTGTGCGTGTTCATGGAACTCAAAAGAAATTAATTTTGATAAATTGAAATTGGCAAGCCAGTTACCTCTAATAGCAGCCTAATTGCTTTATCTGTGTAAACAACCAAAACAAGTGAATATAGAGAATTTCTGTCATTTCTCCCAACTCAGCATTTCCCTAATGTTTTCACTTCCAGTCTAAGAGGTTACCATAGGACACTCCAACCAGAAAGTGACACAGGGAGAGACACAGGGAGTTCCCTAAGGAACCACTCAGAAGCTATCCCCACTTGCCTCTCTGTGTCCAAGCACGGAGGAAGGCAGGGCCTTCTGCCGCTCCTGCCCAAGGCAGGACTTAGCCACAACAGCTGCAGAAACAATCCACTCAGTCTTCTGGATAAAGTTTCCAGAGTTGGACTAAATGCAGTTTTAGACTTGGAGGCACAAGTACTTTCAAAACAAAGTGAATCCACATCCATCGTAATATTATGTGAAATATTCATAAATTGCTGACAATGACAACACAACCTTTGACTTCTTCTGCTGGTAGTTCTGAATCAGTCAAATGAGGACAAGCTCTGTCCAGAAGCAGCCTATGTGGTCTGTGAGAGACTGCATTCCAACCCTACCTCAGGATGGAGTCAAGGAGAGCAAAGTGTAAGGTTTCAGCAATGTCTATGAACTTCGAAACGACATTTGCTACTGACATCAAGGAGATAATGTGTACTACAGTGTCAGCGGGAAATGAAAGCAGAAAAAGTCTTTGGGATGCAAAATATGGGTGTCACTATTTAAAAATCAAAGTTTAAGTAGAATATTAACCTGGTTTTACTAAAATGAAATGTGAGTTATGGGCTGGGGAGATGACTCCAGACAACGTAGCACATAGAACAGAGATGGTAGGCACGTCCATGTTTTCCCATGTTGCAGCTCCAGAGGAAAATCTGAAACCATTTCTGTTTTGTCACACCAAATGAATCTGGGAGAGTTTGCTCTCCCATGCTCTGCCTGCCCCAAGGTCAATGGCCTAAATTTCTGTTTTCATTTCTATTCTGTGGATGAGGTTGAGTTCTTTACAAGGGAGTCGAGTTCTTTACAGTGGGGGGTTCAGACACAGCTGAGGTGGCATCACTGGCACCCACATCATCCACTGTCGCTGGAGATTCTCTGAGATGCCTACCAGAGGGGCAGCTGCCATGTCTCCTCTGCCCAGTCTGCTGGCACAGGTGACAAGAGTGGGGATGGGCAGGCAGTGACTAGGTTGTTGTGCAATCAATGATGTTGATGAGGCAGAAGCCAAGCAGCTTCTCAAGGCTCCCCCAGTCTTCTCCATATGGCCCTTCCAAGCCTGTTCCTCTTATTATTCCTTCCATAGCAAAGACCTTTCCATTTTGTCCCAGGCCTCCACACCCTCATCTAAGATTGTTCAGCATTCCTGCTTCAGGAAGCGGTCCAGTCTCCTTAATGTCTGAAGCCAGGGTCTTCCCGTGTCCATCCCATTCTATGACATCCTTTCAGCCTTGGTCTTAGGAAAGTTTACTCCAAAACCAACAGGGGGTTCTAAGGCTCAGCTTCATCACTGCCCAACATTTTTCTCAACTCTGATTTCAAAAACCTTGTTCCTGTCCTCATCTTTACAGGTTCATAGTTGTATGCAGGGATTTGTAAAGAAAAATTGCACCAACATAAAATTCCCTTTGAATTCCATTTTCCAAGAACTTTTTCAAGTCCTCTCTATTTCATATGACCTCTAAGGCAGACTCCACAGGTTATCTGACTTTTCTCAGTTAACAGCCTCCAGGCATGGCTTTCCTGTAGTATTCATGTGTGTTCCAAAGTAATAACTAAAAAATGCTAATATGCTTCAGAATTGCAATTTGCGGCTACTCTGACTCAAGCTCAAAGTGGGTGCAGAGCTAGCAGTGGGAAGTAAGAGCAGGCAGATTCTCCCTGTTGCCTTTGGTCAGCATCTCGGAGAATGCCTCCTCTACCCCCGCTTCCCCTCATCAGCTGCAGCTCTCACCCCTTCAGCTTTGGAACATGGAGAAAGAGAGAGATTAAAGACAAAGACCTTACTCAATTGGTACCGGCATGGAGTTGGTTCCCCAGAGACTGGCGTTAGGAGGAGGTGATTTTCCCTTCCGGGGTTTGTGTTTTGTGGGTTCAGTGGTAGCATGCTCTCTGCCAAGCCTGAGTTTGTTTGCGCCAAGACACACCCCTTCATCGTCATCTGCTCTGTCTTCCCACAGAATCAGAGCTGATGTCCCTGGGTTTGGCCAGTCGGAGGCCCTGGATAGGAATGGATGGTGAGTTAAGAGGGCGGCCAGAGCATGTGGCCCTGTTTCACCTTTCCTTGGGTGGCCTCAGCAGCAGTCCATGTGCTGGATCAGAAACAGCTCACACTGGAAAGCCTTGCTCTGACACCAGAGCCTTTCCAGTGGTCCCAACCCCTAAGCACCAGAAACACCATCTCTTCCCTTTGTTACCTCCAACTTAAGACTATAGTGGCTTCCTGTTCTAGGCAATCCATGATCTCATGTTTGATTCTTGGCACCTCTGTCACCTTTGTAAACAGCTACCCACAGTACATTTAGACCACCATGCTGGAAGCTGTTTCTGCTTTCCTAGTTAGAACTTGAGTTATGTACCCCAACCCCCAGTGCTGGGGACCTCACCTTCAATTTCTTGACCTGGAAATGCTGTCTGGCTTGCCGCCTGCAGCTTCCCTCCACATCACTGGGGACACATGGGCATCTTTTGGTTAAGATTTCCTTTCTCTTCCAGTGACCATCCTAGACAGAATCTAGCAGGAACCAATGGCACATGTCCTAGATCTGGTCCACAGGATAAATACAACTTAGAAACTGTTATAAGAAGCCCTACTACTTCCCCTCATTACCTGGAACCCCAAAAAGTAGTCTCTGAGATAAAGACTCTCCAGGATCACTTCACTTGGGAATGTGATCCCAAGGAATGGAGCAAGGGGTGAGAAACTGAAATATGGATGCTGCATTAATTGCCTATCTCTACTGTACTATATTATCACACAGTGGCAACACAATTTAAGTCAGACGTCTGAAATGGTGATTATGGCTAAAATCAAGACATCAGCAGGGGCTGGTTTCTTCTGGAACCTCTAAAGGTACTATTTCATCCCTGTGTTTTTCAGATTCCAGCAGCCAGTATTCCTTAGCTGATGTCCCCTTCTTTCCCAGCCCATCCTCCATCACCACCACAATTTCACTGTCTTTAACCCACTGTCCCCTACTTAAGGACCCACGTGGTTACATTGGGCCCAACAAGATAACCCAGGATATCCAGCTCAAAATCCTTCAATCAATCATACCTAAAGAGTCTTATTTATTTCTTATTTTCAAATGCAGAAAGAGAGACTGACAGAAACAGAGAGTTCCTACTCCTGATTTACTCCCCAAATGCCCACAATGACCAGCACCAGGATGGGCCACATTCAGGAGTCAGGAACTCAATACAGATCTCCTATGAGCTGGCAAGAACCCAATAGCTTAAGCTCTATCCCTGCTTCCCAGGATCCACACTAGCAGGAGCTGGAGCTAGGAATCCAATCTAGTACTCTGATATGGAATATGGTCATCCCAACCAGCCTCCTAAATGCTAGGATAAATGCCCACCCTTGAAAAGTCCTTTTTGCCACTAAAGATAACACATTCATGGATTCCAAAGATTAGGACGTGGCCATCTTTGAGGCATCATTATGCACCTTTGAGATGCCACTACTAATAATGCACTGGACACTGCAATGTGTATTTCCTTCCTGCAGATCTTGCTAAGTAGGTCTTGTGAAATCCATCTCAGAGCCATTCACCTAGAGGAAGAAAGGGAGACAATTTCATGCAGAAACCCCACCCCCTAGATTCATCCCCAGAGCATTAACTCTGCCCTAAGTCAAAAAATCTGTGCACTATTGCTGAGCAGGGGCCCACGGCATCCCATGCAATAGCTGCAGAGAAACCCGGAACAGGAAGCAATAGGTTCACGATAAGATGCCATTTTCACCTTGAAATTGCATGGGCCTGCTTTTTGGAGCAGTGGCCAGAGGTAAACCACGGAGCATCTGAAGAAATTTATAGTTGACATCCAGTTCACTTACCCACTGATTTTAAGCCACAGAAAAAATCAGTGACTGCCACAGGGAAAACTCACTCCCCCACTTCCTCTGCCCCCCCCCCAACAGGTTCCAAAAGATTGGACAAAAGCACCAAGAAAAGCAGCTGAAGAAGTTATTCTCCAAAAGCTGGAGGCAATTATTACTGAGAGAAAAAACTCTTGTCAGAGATCACTAAGGAAAGAAACACCAGGGACAGAAGCTGTGAGTCCGGACATGGAGTGCTTCTAAAATGCTACAGTGACAGAGCCATGAGAAAGAAAAAATAAGCTACGCAGCATCCCTGTCACTTTAATGAACAAGTACCTGGTCTTGCTGAAAACCCAAGGGCAAGCAAGTCAATCAAAAATGAGTGGAAAAGATCCATTTGTTTGTGGAGACAGAAGTAGAGCAAAGAGCAATGCCACTTCAGTGATAAAAAGACTCTGAACTAAGATGACACTGCCTTACGTATCAGATAGGCAAAGATTCAAAGGAGAGAATACATATAGTTTTGGAAAGGGGATGAAAAAAAAAGTGGGCATTCTGACAATTGATGAGGAAGCAGAAATTTGTAGAAACTTTTTGAAAGGTAATTTAGCTTTCTCTTTATAAATGTCAAGGGTGCACACCCTTTGAAAACTTTACTTCTGGGAAAAAAAATTCACAGAAATGCATAAACAAATGACCAAAAAGAGTATGAAGATATGTTGATTCCAACATTGCTTTGAATAACAAGAAAAAAAAATCTGAGATGTTTTAGAATAAACAAAATAATGAGTTAGCTCTTGACTTGGAGTGGTGCCCAAAATATGTAAAGACAAATATGCAATGAGCAAAATGTTATGATCCAGTTTATACTTTAAAAGAGTAGTATTTGCATGTATGGGCATACATGTGATATGACTATCATATTTCACCCTTAATATCATAGCCAAAATCAAGTTCACAGATGAGAAACTGCAACTCTAGACCTGCTTCCTCTGTGTGACGTCCTGCTTTGTTTGTCACACTAGTGGAGAAAATGGGTGATTGAAATGATAATATGAGCTCTGTGTTAATGAAAGTATTGTCAGTGATAAGAAAAGAAAATCCATTGAACAAATGCTGTAATAAACCAATGCCAGATGTGTACAGTGATGTTTAGGCCTTATTGCTATTCTTCTATTTTTAAGTGCAAATGGAATCTCTATAGGAAAAAAATTAACTAGGGTTAAAAGTTCTAAACTCTCTACTCAACCCTTGTTCTATTAAAATAATTAATGATTTGATTTTTAAGCAAGGCATTTCCTAAATAACACAATTACCAAGATATAGAAGAATACATTAATATATGTTCACAAAAGCATGAAAAGTCTGAAGACTTCATTCTAAGCATGGCAGGTGAAACCTGGATGTTACTGTCTTCCAAGACTCAAGAACAAAAATGAGACGGGAAGAATAAAAGCAAGATACAAAGCCATGAGGATCCAAGAGAATGTAAGAGGACACAATAGTAGAGAAGATGTCAACAAATTTTTGGAAGATGGAAAAGGGGCAAGGAACAGAGAAAGCTAAACACCAAGTATGGAGACAAGAGACAATATACGAAGCAAGTCATCTCTTTCCACAAAACCCAGAAAAACTTGGGTGCTAGAAGTTAGGCAGGAGATGGCAAACAGCAGCATCTGAAAGCCTATTGGGGAATAAGATCTTGGATCTTCTTCACCATTTAGCACATTCAAGCAGCAGCTCTCCCCTTATCCCAGCAGACTAGAAACTTATTCTGTGAAGAAATCCAGTTTTTAAAAAGCATCAGCCCTTCTCAACTAAGATTTAGGGAGAAATTTAGCCTTAATATTTAGCCCTAATGCTCTGTGGCCTTCATTGAGTGTAATGCACCCACTTTTCTTTCAAGCTTCTAAAATAGTGCACTATATACCATTCTTTAGAGAATTGAAAAAAAAAAACACCAGATTCTCAAATCATTTTATGTAGGATTAATACTCTCATAATACTCTGAAAATGACAGTACACCAGGCACAGTGCAGGGTCAATTTTAAGGGGAAGGATTAGGAGGTGGAGGGTGGAGGTAAACAGAGGAGATAAGAGGAGCAACACTGGAAATCTCCATACTACACATGACTCTATGCCCCCTTGCGTGATTCCCAGAATGTCAGCCAGACTTAGTCTCCTTTCTTCTACCCAGTGCCTCTGGCCAGAGGTTAAAGAATTCTTTACTAGACAAACTAAAGATCCCGAGAAAAACAGACTGATATATAAGCACTTTTGGAGGGACCCAACCCAACATCTCACTGCCCATTTAATTTCTCTGTGTGGTCTATACACCCTTTCCACACCCATGCACACAGCCCATCCCATCATCTACAGTCGATTTTCATTAAAGTAATAGAGACAGAGACTTGAGGAAAGGCTCCAATTTGAAAATCAGAGGAAAAAGCACACAGGCAGAGAAAGAAGTTGCCTTTGGGACCTCGTACTCCAAACAGGGAGTAGTAGAGCAATGGAATTCTCTTTTCTGCTGTGAGCCTTGTTGAATTATTTGGCTTCTGCACCTATGTACAGGTATTTTTATGATTATAATCCTGTAAAGAAAGACTGTTTCAAGAATAGATGTTCAACTAAACAGAACAGTTGCTGTGGGTTGTTTCTTTTTATATATTTTGTATGTTTTCATTATGTTTGAATTTTTATAATCATTAATGTCTTTTGAGTTTTTGTAAGTAACATGAAAATATGGAACAGAAGAGAAAGGAATAAATCCAAGAATAGACTCGCCTGCTTAAGCTCAAAGAATGATAGGGCTCAGCGATAATCCTAGCTCCATAATCTATTTCACCTGATGAAAAGCACACTGAATGTGATTTCAAAATCACCCTTACAGTTGAAGGAAGGATGTAACTCAGGAAGAGCCATGCTACAGACCAGTGAATTTTCCAGGACCAAGTTCTGGTTGCTATATTGCATGGACTAAGAGACAGGATGCTCAGGATTTGGGCAAAGGAATACCAAAGAAACACAAAACAAATACTTTTTACCCATTAGCACCTGATGGAGAAAGTGAGCAAGTCCAAAGAGTAGCAGCCACAAAGAGAACTATCCTTATGACAAATATATTAGAGAGCATCCTGAAAAGATTGGAAGTGATGAGAAGGCCTTAGGTGTGCCCCATTTCTTGTCCTGTGGCTAAATCAGGCACAGGGATGTCAAAGCCTTTAGCCCCCTGGAGACAGGTAGGTTTCAGGACAGATGTGATCACTGGAATGGAAAGTAACTTTTCCAAATTCAGTGGTATACTCTGTGTCTATCTCAGTAATCACCACTTAAGCCATCGTCCATTTGAAGAATTAAAAGAATTGGGAAGACAAGACCAGTGGAGAACAGAGTCTTCAAGCCACACACAAGGACTACAAAGAGCAACCAGACTGATGCAGTCTACATGAAGCATCAGTCATGAGGCAGGCATCCGGCACAGTGATTAAGATGCTACTTGGAATGCTTGCATCCCATGTTAGAGTTCCTCAGTGGGAGTCCCAGCTCCACTTCACACACATCCTGGGTAAGTGATGGCTTAAGTATTTGGGTCTCTGCTGCCACATGGGAGACCTATATTGGGTTCCTGTCTCCTGGCTTTGGACTGAACCAACCCCAGCTGTTGTGGGCATTTGAGGAGTGAATCAATACCATCAAAGATCTCTGCCTGTCTTTCTATCTTTCAAATAAATAAGTAGACAAAGTTCTAGTCCTACAGAGCAGGGAAAATTCAGGGTATTACACAAGGTTTTCTTTCCCAATTATACATTGGGGTCAAGCCAACAAGTATCTTGAAATCTTTGATGCAGTGTTCAAATGAACTAGGATTTGAAGTCTCAGCAAACTTTCCATCAAATCTTTCATCTAAAAATGGAAATATTGGCATATTATGATATAAAATAAGGGAGAGGAAAAGAAGACTACAATAAAATCTGATTCACTCCTAAACCAGAGGACTTCTTCCTCTGAACTGACCGATCAACAGTGTTTCTGAAGTATGCACTTGGAAAACGAGAGCCTTTTAGGACAAAAGATAAAGATAGATCACCTGTGTTTCCCAAGGCAGAGCTGCAAACTGAAGCCTGAAAGAGGGTGGCAACAATGGACGAAAGCAATCTTTGCAATGGCTACTGATCTACTGATCAGAGCACACAAACACTCTGAAATGCCCTCTGATTTTCCATCCACAAGATATCAGAACCCCTCCTATAAGAGGAAGGTATTCCCTGCAGAGAGAGCAGCAAAAAGCTTGGGACTGCTGCTTGCATCTTTGTAATCCTGGGAAAACTGCCACTATCCCAGTAGGAACTGGGATGAATCCAAGAGAATGGAAAAGGCCAAGGAAAAGCTAGAGACCTTTGAAGGGAAAGAACCAGGGCCTTCTCAGGGGTACCCAAAATTTGACTCCAAGACTGAGAAGGCAAAGTGGATCAATCAGGGTTACACTGATTCTATAACGTCCCTTGCAACTGATTTTACCCCCCAAAGCAGCATCTTAAAGTTTTGAGAACACTTTTTAAAAATGAGACCTGACTATACTGGAAGTCAGCCCAAAAAGAAAAAAAAAAAGAAATCTTTTTTTTTTTTTTACTAAGATGGCTGAAGACATCAAATTTAAATTCCAGATCTGTACCACTGTAGTCAGCAGAAAACTCTGCCAATAACGACAGCTTATTTGGAAAACACCCACAGAGGCAAAGTCCTAGAGAAAAATATACACAGGTTTCTTGTCCTTGGAATTTAATAGAAAGAGACCTGGAGTTATATTGTGGCAACACACCACTGTAGTCAATAAGCATGAGCCAGTCACACTGGGGGTTAGAAAAATATCCAGGACTGCCCAACACCACAGAAGAAATTAGTTCCCACAGATGGGCTTTCTATTTGAATCTACTCCGCTTAAGAAGAATACCTCCTAAAAGAAGTGTTCATTAAAGCTTGTTACAGATATCTATGAACAATCCCTAGAAGATCTATAATCTGAAATTTTTCCACACTTTTTCAAAAGTTTTGACTTCAACTTGTATTGTTAATTTTTGACAAATAATAATTGCATATATTATTGAATACTGTGTGATATTTCAATAAAAGTATAAAACGTAACTGAACTCTGAGCCACAGATGGGCCATACCAGAATCCATCCTGACCCAGTGAATCAAGTATCGATTGCCACACTACTGCTATGTTAATATAATCATAAAATCCCAGTAGCTTACAATACCAAGCATTTATTTTGCTCACAAGTCAATAGTCCAATGGGTAGCCCAATTTCTCTAGGACAGACTCTGCTGATCTCAGTGGGATTTGTCCATGGGTCGCATGAAGTTCAGCTGGGTGGCTGGCTGGGCTAGTGGGTCTGAGCACTCAGCTGGGATATGTCTTGTCTAATGCATGGAGTTTCTCAATCCAGTAGGCTAATCCAACCTTGGTATTGTGAAGGAGACTCACATCTAAGAGAATGAACAATGCTTCTTTCTTTTTAAAAAAAATTTTTTAGGTTACAGAAGTTTCATGCATTTAATATATACAGATTTAGAAACATAGTGATACGTCTCATCTAACCACCCTCCTGCCCTTGCTCTCACTCTTCTCCCTCCTCCCTCTCCCACTCTTAATTTTTACAAAGATCTACTTTCAGTTTACTTAGTGATCATAAAGCTAACCCTATACTAAGTAAAAGAGTGCAATAAATAGTATGAAGAAGAAAAAAAAACAACAAAAGCCCAGACTATTCCTCACAGAAAAACAATATCTGTAAACAATCATGGAATCTCATATATACTGTGGAATACCACTCAGCTGTCAAAAAAATCCTGTCTTTTGCAACAAAATGAATGCAACTGGAAACCATTTTATTTAGTGAACAAAGCTTCTTGAAGTCCAGGCTCAGAAAGGACATATCCTCATATCTACTGCACTTTATTGAGCAATGCAAACCACAGGTCTATCCTGACTCGACCTCTTTCAGGAAATAGTGAAATTTTACATTGCTAGGAACTTGTTTACAAGGAGAGATCAATCCAGACTATTCAGACAATCAATCCACCACACCAGCACTCTGGCATCACGAAATTAATTCTGTGAGTAAATCAAAAGAGCTTGGTTAAAGACAAAGTGGTATCTCGGAAGGAAAAAAAAAAGTTATGGGTGAGAAAATTGCTGAAGTCTAAATCATTTCTATGGTATAGTTAATAGTAATAAAAATTCCTTAGATCTGACAAATTCACCATGATTATTTAAGACATGTAAGATGTTCAACAAGAGAAGCTGGGTAGGAGGGATATGGGAAGGCTGTGCTGTCTTTATAACTTTTCCATAAAGCTAATTTAAAATAAATCTATTTTTAAGTGACATTATAAAAAAGAACTTGGGATATGGGTCATTTTGGTGGCAGTACCCTTGCTTGGGTACATCACTGAGTCACTGAGAATCCTGCATCCTATATTAGGAAATGCCTGTGGGCTGGGAGAATTTGGCAGCAAGGGAAGCACTGAAAAGGCAAGCAGGTGGCTTGGCCAGGGCCACATCTCTGTAGACCTCCAAGGCAACAGCACATGGAGCCTCAGGCTTCACTAGGGGAGGTGCCAGGAGGAGCAGGGTGGGACTGTGCCAGTATCCTTTTCAGAGTTGACAGAAAGGGTGGTGACCCAGCTGGCTATGGTGATGGAAGCAAATGCCACAAGGCCACAAGACTGTGCACTCGGAGAGCCTCTTTTCTTCCCTTTATTAGGGAGGAAAATCCAGACTTGGCTGCTTACTTCTGCCTTTATGAGAGTGCCAAAATATGGAGGCCAAATCAGACACAGACACACAATTATGCTTTAGTGTGAACCAGGCTCTGTAGTAGACATGTGTGTCTTGTCGGTTATCTCGTCTCTTAAAATCAGTGTATCTCTTCCATCCCTACAGTTATGTTCCCCAGAGGTAAGCAGTGACCCTCGATTCAGACCTGGCTTATGGTAATTCATCCTTCTGGCCTCTGTCATTGGTCAAGGGAGATTGGCCGTCCCCAAAATGAGCCAATCAGACCTTCCTCGTTGTATTTAATGGGAGAAATAAGGGTCATTCTTTCTCTGGTACCATGAACAGTTATAAAAATATAGATGGTCTGAAGCTAAAGGCCACCAGAAGGAAAAGCCAAGATGTGGAGAGAAATTTCTTATAATGTAGTTTAAACCTGTAGACACAGCCAAGTACAAGGCCAGAGATCTCTCTTGGACTTCCATATTTCCAGTAATAATATAATTTGAGTTGGGTTTATCTTACTTGCATGCAAAATGATTCTGCCTAATGTAGAGGCTGGTGACTGGGGCAGGGCAGGGATTAGAATGAACAGGTATTGGAGGATGGCACTGTGACATAGAGAGTTAAGCTATGGCCTGCAACACTGGCATCCCATGTGAGCACCAGTCCAAATCCTGGCTGCTTCACTTCCAATCCAGTTCCCAGCCAATGGTCTGGGAAGGCAGTGAAAGATGGCCCAAGAGGTTGAGCCCCTGCCACCCACATAGTCTGGAAGATGTTCCTAGCTCCTGACTTTGGTCTGGTCCCAACCTGGCAGCCAATCAAGGAGTGAAGCAGTGAAAGGAATATCTTTCTGTCTCTCCCTGTCTCTGTAACTCTGTCTTTCAAATAAATAAGTAAATCTTTAACAAAGAAGAGGAAGAATGAGCAGCATTGGAATGTGGATTTGGCTGAGAAAGGTAGGACACTGGCATTTCATGGTGTCATCCATTACCAGGGAGGTCAGTGGAGCTTACCAAGCGGCAGCCATGCAATTCCGTGCATTTTTTCCTTGTGATGCCAGGGAACTCATACAGATCACTTCTGTGTATCTGGAGAGCACTTGTGACAACAGTAAAATGGGTTGACCATATTTTTCAGCCTTCATTCCCATGCTAGAAGCTCTACCTCATGCTGGTCCTCTGACAGAAGAAGCCTCACAAAAGAGTTTATAACTTCCTCTGACCTCCTTCATGAAGGCATTAAGATTTTTCCAGTTTAAATGCAGATACTATAAATGTAAGACCTGAAACTATGGAACTACACAAGGAAAATATAACAGGAATATTAGAAGACTTTGGCATAGGGAAAAATTTTTCAGGTAAAACCCAAAAAGCACAAGCAATAAAAGCAAAAATAGGCACATAGGATTTATCAAAGTAGCCTCTGAACAGCAGATAAAACAAAAGAATAAGGA
Source organism: Lepus europaeus (assembly GCF_033115175.1). Taxonomy (NCBI): domain Eukaryota; kingdom Metazoa; phylum Chordata; class Mammalia; order Lagomorpha; family Leporidae; genus Lepus; species Lepus europaeus. Next base: position 36,057,336 of record NC_084832.1, on the reverse strand, counting down.
AAAACCAATAGAATGGGAGAAAACATTTGCAAGCTATATATCTGATAAAGGATTGATATCCAGAATACATAAAGAACTCAAAAAATTCAACAACAGGGACCAGTTTTTTAGCTTGGCAGATAAAGTCACAGCCTGCAATGCTGGTATCCAGTTTGTGACCCAGCTGCTCCACTTTGGATTCAGCTACCCGCCAATGACACAGGAAATGTGGAAGATGGCCAAGTGTTTGGGGCCCTGCCACTCATGTGGGAGACCTGGGCGAAGTTCCTGGCTCATGGCTTTGGCCTGGCCCAGCACTGGCCTTTGTGACAATCTAGGGAATAGACCAGCATATGGAAGATTTCTCCCTCTCTAACTTTGACTTTCAAAATAAATAACAAATATTTTTCAAAAATTCAACAACAACCAAACAATCCAGTAGAGAAATGGGCAAAGCATCTGAAGTTATTTCTCAAAAAAAGAAAACAAACACACAGGAAAAAAAGTCAGTATCTCCAGCCATCAGGGAAGTGTAAATCAAAACCATAATAAAACTTCATCTTATTTCAATTAGGAGGGCTGCTGTCAAAACATTAAAAAATAACAAATGATGGTGAGGTCATATAGGAAACAGAGCCCTGGGGCTGGCACTGTGGCATAGTGGATAAAGCCACCGACTGCAGTGCTGGCGTCCAAAATGGGTGTCAGTTCGAGACCCAGCTGCTTCACTTCCAATCCAGCTCTCTGCTATGGCCTGGGAAAGCAGTAGAAGATGGCCCAAGTTCTTGGGTTCCTACGCCCACATGGGAGACCCAGAAGAAGTTCCTGGCTTCGGATTGGCTCAGCTCCAGCCGTTGCGGCCATCCGGGGAGTGAACCAGTGGATGAAGACTTCTCTCTCTCTCTGCCTCTCCTCTCTGTGTAATTGTCTAACTCTTTCAAATAAATAAATAAATCTTTTTAAAAAAAAAAAAAGAAAAGAAAACAGAGCCCTAATACTCTATTGGTGGCAATACCAACTAGCATAGCTGTTAGGAAAAACAGTAAAGAGTTTCCTCAAAAAAACGAAAATAGATTGACAACATGACCCACTATCTTACTTCTGGGAATATAGCAAAAGAAAATGAAGTCAGAATATGAAAGAGATACCTGCAATCCCATATTCATTGCAGCACTATTCATAATGGCAAAGACGTGGAATCAACTTAGATTCCACCAGCAGATGAACAGAAAATGTGGTATGTATACACAATGGAATACTATTCAGCCATAAAAAATGTTACCCTAGTATTTGCAACAAAGTGGATGTTATAAATGTTATCTTCATTGAATTCTACCTCTTTCATAGTAATACAGCATTCTATACTCATTTTATTATCTTTGTCTTGAATTCTAGGGCATGATGCTAGTATACCCACTTCTACTTTTTAATTTTTATTCATTTTACAGGAAAATGGACAGAGAGAGGGAGAGAGATGGAAAAAAGAGAGAGAACTGGACACATAGAGATTGTCTTTAATCCATAGTTTACTTACCAAATGCTTGCAACAGCAAGGGCTGGACCAGAGTCAAACTAGGACCCAGGAACTCCATCCACATCTCCCATGAGGGGCAGGGAACCAAATACTTGTGCTGTCGTCTGCACCTCCCATGGTGTGCATAAGAAAGCTGAATTGGAAGTGGAGGCAGCACTGCATCCAGGCACCCTGACATGGGATGCTGGGATCCCATGGGGTGGCCTAACCATCTATGACACAATGCCCTCCCTCAATCTCTCTTTTCTTTTTGCTTGTGTTTCCCTGGTGTCTTATTAATTCTCAAATTTTCCAAATTCTTTTGTCTGAATGGATCTCTTGCTTATAGCATATGCTTGAGTTTGTTGTGCAACTCATTCTGTAAACCATTCTATTTTAATAAACATTTATTTTTATTTTTAAAGGATATAATATTGAGATATAGGAAAAGTAGCAATACTGAAGAAAACCTAATTCCAAGGTCACCACAAAAATCTTGGATATATACTCATCTTAAAAAGACAGTAATATCCCCATTTGTAAGGAGATACTCATGAGGATACATCCCCATATCATTATCCCAGCCCACTGCTCCAAGGGCAGTGACAAGAAATCAGGTGCACACATTCTTAGAAGAAACTCCAAAACCATGCTGAGATTCAGGACCACACCATGATGTGACGCTGGTCTAAGTGACAAAGTGAGTATTCAGAAACTGAATAGGCTTGCTTTCCACTGAGATCTTAAGGAAGTGTGATTTCCAGAAACTGCCTAAACCCTAAAAACAGTGATCAACTATTCAACCTCGAAAGCAATCCTTTGACTCCCAAACCTGCATCATAAGGATATGAGGCACAATTTCCTAGCAGTTCTTCTCAAATTTGAGTAAGTTCAGAGGAAATATGCACATATTTGTTAGTTTTTCAGCACTGTAATGAAAAGCCAGAGGCAGGCGAACTTTATGAAGAGGTTTACTTAGCTCACTGTTTTGGATGCTGAAAGTCCAAACAGCTTGCTATAGGCTCTGGTAAGGACCCCATGGCACATGGCAGGGATGCTTGTAGGGAGAAGGTAACACATCTTGAAACAGGAAGCCAGAGAGACTGGAAGGAACAAAACTCAGACTCTTGTAACAATCCTCTCATGAGAACTGTCCAGGGTCCCATGAGGAATACCTTAGTCCCTGTTGAGGGCATACTCCCAATTGACCCAGAAGCTCCCACCAAGTCCGGCTTTTTAAAAAATTCTACCACCTCCCAGTATCACCACCCTGGGTATCAAACTCCCAACACATGAACCATAGAGGGAACAAACAGCATCTCAACCATAGCAGGAACCATATTTCAGCCTTCCTCTGAACCAAGCCCCAGTGCAGCGTGATCAGACGTGAAACAAGTATTGCATTCTCTGTCCAAGTCATAATTGATTCAGAATCACAAAAGGACCAAGTGTGAGTAACTAAGTTCTGCCTCAAACCCCAACACTGAAGAGTTGGGATTTTATCCTAAATATCTTAGGGTTGAGTAAGGCTTTATCATCAGTTTTACGCAGGTTTAAGGTAGGCTAAACTTGTGGTGTGCTTTGTAAAGGTTAATTTTGAAGGCACAGTGGATCAGTAGGAAAAGGATAAGACCTAAAAATTAATAATCAACAGCAACAGGAAAACTAATACTGGCTTCAGCTGTCAGAGTTACAGTGTGTACGGAGCATCACTGAGGAACATCAGAGATTATGCAGGAGATGGGAGACTTTGCCAAAACAGAAAATACAGAAAGAGGAACACATCCTGCTGGAGAGCCCTGAGTAAACTCATAGATTGCAAATGGATGCAAGTCTCTTGTTTTGTTTTTGTTGGAGGGAAGGAAGAAGCTGACAGCTGGAATCCTGTCTGAAACAGGAGGGAAGGTTTTAAATCCTTGTTTATTTTTCATGGGAAAAGCTTTTTTCCTGAAAATTGTCAGGATATGTAGGTGCTCTTAAGCAATTTGGGCAAGAAATATGTAAAATAATGCCTTGGTTAGCTGACATGCAGCCTCTCCCCACCAGGAACTTAAAGCATAGCAGGCACTTAGGAGGTTCTATGTCCACTGCACAAGGCTTTAGATTAGAACATGAGGCTAATCACACTCTTACTGAGTTTATTTTAATCCAGTGAGCACATGGTGTTAAGTGAGTCTAAAGGACTTAGCCGACTAGGCATGAAGACCAGAAATATTCAAATTACAATACATTAATGATTTATAAAAGCTTAAAGAGATACCCAAGGGAGCAAGGGAGTTTGGCATCAGCTTTATTCCTTCAACATCCATTCGCTCACTAGGATTCTATTGAATGTTGTATTCCTTTAAGTTCTATACCTTTTCTTCTTTGTCACACCTACGGCTTAGTCCATGAATAGTGCTAAATAAAAGATCGTTGGTCTCTCAGGCAAATATAAATTCGATGGAGTGGTCCATGTATCACATAAGGTCTACACTAGGAATAGGGATGAATTAAATTTGCTGGTTAAGTGATTAGGTTTAGTTTCTGGCATATAATAAGCGCTCACATGTTGTAGCTACCCCCAGTTACATTTAACATGGAAAATTCTAGTTCAGTTCCAAAAGGGTTTAGCAAAACGATACTTGGATTATTCTAAGTGTATGGTAGCCCACCCTGTTTTCAACCCAGGCTGTGTTTCTTTCCCCTTTGTGCTTCTCTAGAGTTAAATCTATCAGAATTAATTTGGGGATTTAGATACTTATTTTCTAAAAAATACTTAATGACAATCCAAGTACCACCCAAGTGTTCTTTGGCTAAGTCTCAGATTGTTATTTACTAGCACATTTATACTTCTAACCCTTTGCAAAGAGCAACACTCATTTCTCATAATCAGTGGGAAGCCTTAAAGTTCTTTCCCAGAACTAGCTTGAAGTTCTTTCTTCAACTTGGCTAGCTTCACTTGAATTTAGGGTTTCCGCCCTAGAAAAAATGTGGTTGCGTCCAAGCAGAATGAGTCACTGAATTCTAAGCAGAAAAGTTTTCATCTCTTTAAGAGAAGCAGTGGAGAGTTCCACTTTTACGGAGAAATGGTGCTTGAAGTGGGCCAGCACAGCACTGTCCTGACTCATTTCCTCTTCTCCGTGCCTCGCAAGTCTGAGAGGGAGGGCAGAATCGACAAGAGACAGAGACTATTTGAACTCTGGCAACAGGCCACCTGGCTTTGGAGATTTACCAAGCAATCTCGGCCAACAAAAGAAAAGGTCCTTGAGTAATGGTATGGAACATTAAGCTGCTCTGGGATGCTCATTAAATGCTTGTTGGCTATCCTACACCTGCTGAAATCACGCTGCCCTATTTGCTGCTGATAGCTTTATAGACTGCATGCCATCTCCAGCTTCTCTGGACTCTAACTATAAAACAATTGCCATTATTTTTGACATTTGCAACACCATATCACCTCTCCAACATTAACTGCATGAACGTGAACTCCAGTTTGCAGAAAAAGTGATGTTTTCAAATGGACTTAAGACTATGTGAATCATTCAATGATTAAAAAATTATCATTGCTGAGGATGGGCCAATTGAATCTTGTCAGTGCTCTTCCACATATTCTCTCATTAAGTGATAATATCAACCCTGAGAAAGATAAAGTGCAAAGTATTAGTTCAATTTGATAGAATCAAGTAAAAGTCATTTAGTGAACATCTACTAAATGCAAGTACTCTATAAGATGCTTTGGGAATTGGAAAGCTGAAAAACACGTAGTCCCTGCTTTAAACCAAAGAGGCTTTAAATAGTTTATTTTAATTAAAGAGGAAAGATAAGACAAAACTACAATACAATGTGGGCTATGAAAAGATTTTAGTTGTTATCCAGAAACTAATGAAAACACCTCAAAGGTATGCAGGATAGTGACATGATTGCAACTGTGTTTTAGAAAGATCACCCGGCCAACAGGATAGCAGAAAGATTGAAAGAGACTAAGGAAGCCAAAAGGAAGTATATTAGTCAAGATCCTCCAGAGAAACAGAACCAACAGGATATAGACAGATAGCCATACAGATATAGGTTTACGGTTGCATATATAGAAATAGATGAGATGTATTAAGGAATTGGCTCAAGTAATTAGAGACACTGAGAAGTTCCATGATCTACCACCAACAAGCTGGAGACTCAGAGCGCTGGTGAGACAAATATCTGTCCAAGGACAGGAGAGTGTCTCCTGCTCAGGTAGTCATGCAGAGAGAGAATTCAATTATCTACTTTGTCATTCTACTTGGGCCTCAGTGGGTTAGCTGTTGCCTACCTGTACTCTAGCAGGTTACCTTCTATAATGCTACACAAGTATGTACTCGTTTACCTACTCAAAAGCTAATTTGCTCCAGAATCATCTGCACAGACACACTTAGAAATAATGTTTGACCAGATATGTAAGCCTCCTGAGGCCCAGACATCATAATGCATGAAATTACTTATCACAGGGAGCTATTGCAATAATGTAGGAAACATATAAAAGAGGTCCAACCTAAGCTAGGGAACACAGGGAGTGCAGAGGATATATTAAAATTTGTTGATCAGGGACAATGAATGGGACTGGGTGGCAAATGATTGATGTGAGACAAGAGGGAATGTGGAAGGGAAGCCAAGTCCTCTGCCTTTTGCCAGCTGGGTGGGAAGTTGTGCCATTTACTGTAGGAGAGAAGAGCAATTGGGTCAGAGGAGCATAAGAAATACATAGGGAACAGGGACCCCTTTCTCGGAGTGTAGGCTATGTACAGAGGCAGCATGGGAGACAAGGACGGGCAAGCAGGTTGAGTGCCATGAGGGTGAATTTTAGGAATTCACTTTACTGCAGAGGGGAATACCTAGATTGCTGATAAAACACTGTTTCTGGGTATGTCTGTGGGGTGTTTCCAGAGGAGAGGGATTTGTATAAACCGATTGGAGAAAATCTGCTCTCAGTGTTTGTGGGCATCGTCCTCTTGGTTGGGGCCCCTGATTTGACAAAAACACAAAGGACAGGCAAATTCTTGTTCTTCCTTTCCTGGAGGCAGCATGTCTTTCTTCTCCTGCCCTTCAACATGGGAACTCTAGGTTCCCTAGCTTTAAGATTCTGGAGCTTACACCCATGGTCCTAAGTTCTAGGCTTTCAATCTTTGCCTGATAGTTAATACCATCAGCTCCCCTGGTTCTGAAGTTTTGGAATTTGGGCTGAGTCACACTTTAGCTTACAGACAGCCTATCATGGGAGATAGCCTCCACAATTACATGAACTAATTAAATTAATGAATCCTCTTTCATATTGTCTATCCATCGATCTCTATGCTTATAGATAGACATATGGATATATGTTATAAATATAACATATATATATACACATAATCCACATTTTTGTGTTCTCTCTAGAGAATTCTGACTAAATAGCCCCCTGAATGTCAAGCACAGAGTTTGGATATTAATCCAGTGAGTAATGCAGAGAATTTTAAATGGGTAGGACACATGGTTGAAGCAGTTCTCCTGAAAAATTAACCTGATCAGTGAAGTTATCTAGTTTCTAAAAAATACTTAATGCCAGATTAGACTAACATGCAGGTCTCCAATTTTCTGGCCCACTTCAGGCATGAAGGGGAACCTTGCCCACTTCTTAGAAAGCTGAATATCCACATCTTGCTCCAAGAAGTCTTCAATCCTTACTAAACTCTACAGCCTTGATAGCCATCTTGGGCCAGACATTAAACATATGAAGGGAATGCATGGGTGGGGCAGGAATTGTTGCACAAAGGTATTAGCCACCTTCAGAACATCTATATCTAGGCACTGGCACTATAGTATAGAGGGTTAAGCCGCTGCCAGCAGTGCCGGCATCCCACATGGGCACCCGTTCGAGTCCCGGCCACGCCACTTCCAATCCAGTTCTCTGTTATGGCCTGGGGAAGCAGTAGAAGATGGCCCAAGTTCTTGGGACCCTGAACCTACATGGGAGACTTGGAAGAAGCTCCTGGTTCCTGGCTTTGGATTGGCACAGCTCTGGCATTGGGGAGTGAACCAACAGATGGAAGACATTTCTCTCTCTCTCTCTCTCTCTCCCTCTCCCTCTCCCTCTCCCTCTCTCTCTCTCTCTCTGCCTCTCCTTCTCTCTGTGTAACTCTGACTTCCAAATAAATACATCTTTTTTTGAAAAAAAAAAAAAAGAACACCTATATCTCACATAAGAGTGCCTAAGTTCAAACGTCAACCTTCACTTCCCAGTCAATATCCTGCTACTGTGCACCCTGGGAGGCAGCAGGTGAAGACTCAAACACCTGAGTCCCCACCACCCAGAGGGAATTCCCTGGCTCCCAGCTTTGGTTTAGCTTTGGGCCAGCAGTTGTAGGCATTTGGTGAGTAAACTAACAAATGGAAAAGGTCTCTCTCTCTCCCTCTCTCACTCTGCATTTCAAATAAAAATAAAGAATGTATGATCAGTGTTATATGAGAGAGAGACAGAGAGAGAGAGAAAGAGAAAGTAGACAAATCTTACATTCCAGTCATAATGCTCAAAATATATCTGTGATTGCTAAATGTAGATAATGACAATGGCCTTGTAAAACTCCTTTCAAGAAACAAATCTATTGATAATAAATTGATATAAAATGAAAAATAAAATCATTATGTTCTTGGAATTGTATCTACAAAACACATTGAATCTGTTAAAAACTAAGTAAGATTAAAGATTAAATACTCCAAAAATAATAAACTGACTTGCAAATGCAAGACAGAATTATTAAGACAGCAATAATAGGAGTTAGATGTAACTGAAAGCTTGTTCTGTGTTAGGAGTTATTTCATGCATTATTTCATTTTCTCTTTACAAATATCTGTTTGGTAGATGAGGAAAGGTTACATAACCTGTTCATAGTGATAGACTAATGATTTAAGCCCAGATCTAACTACAGAATCCCAGGTCTGCAGCAGCTTCATAGTTTTCCTGTTAGCACAGTCTTCCTGAAAGAAAGTTAAAAAGAAGCTAAAAGGGGAACAGTGGAGCTTAATTTTTATAAGGGAAGTAAACAGTAATTTTCTTGTGACTCTTCATGCCATTCTAGCAGACAGTTGTTCTTATTCAGCCACAGAGAAAACGTACCAACCTAAATTGCAACTCTCAATGGCAACTGCATTATTTGGGAAGAACAACAAGTTTCTATTACATTGGAAATAAAGATTGGGGCAAAGGAGAGAAGGGAGTGACTGCCATTAACCTCATTTGTTTTAAGTAAACACCTTGATGGACAAAAACGATCAGAAAATTAAAGTGAACCAGATTCAAATCACTGAGTATGTGCTTGGGTGCGTGGATGAACTCACACTGAACCAGTCAGGAAGCTCCGGAAAACCAAGTGAACAAATTCAACACAAAGCAATGGTGTTTCCTGTAAACTCCTGAGCTATTGTTTTCATGACATAAAATGCTGTGTATCTGCTCTTCCTTTTTGTTAAAGCCCTCGGGAAGATTTTTTTATGGATGTCATTATTTGTCAAAGTAATTTAATAGAGATAATCCCATAGGAGGAAAAATGATGGGTTTTTTAAAAACATTTCTTGATGTAACTTTATATTAGCATCTCTCTTTTTCATGTTTATTCATGATCAAACAGTTAATTTTAAAACCGCTCCTTTGTGTAATTCATCTTGAGAAGAATGAAGATTGAACTTGATGAGAAAGGCCCACAGGAGACAATCTCCTGTGCTGGACTGAGCTTTTCTGCTACTCCAGATGGAATTAAGAGAAAGGGGAACCATTTAAAAAAATACTGTGATCAAAGAATGTGTGGAGAAAGCAAAGAGGAAAAGGTAAAATGACAAAGGAAAATAAAAACATGGTTAGAGTGTGCAACAATGAATTTTCCCAGAATTGATTCTGCTTTTTGCCAACTCTGTTGAACTATATTCTCAGTTTTATAGTATTGTCTAGATTATACTAAAGTGTTAGCCTACTTTAGCTTCAAATTATGATCACTTCAATCTGTTGTAAAGCAATTAATTATATATTACAGAATGAAAAGCCTTTGATTCAGAGTAAGAGTATATTAAGTAGTAAAGGATGAGGGAGAGAATGATCCAACATGGGAAGTGGGATACACAGCAGACTCATAGAATGGCAGATGTCCTAAACAGCACTCTGGCCTCAGAATCAGCCCTTAAGGCATTCGGATATGGCTGAAGAGCCCATGAGAGTATTTTAGGCATGGAAAGCCAAGACATTCTGGAAAAAAAAAAAAAAACTAAATGAAATATCTCCGCGAGTGAGATCCCAGTGGAAAGAATGGGCCAAAGAAGAAGGTAACTTTCTCTGAAGGGAGGAGAGAACTTCCACTTTGACTATGACCTTGTCTAAATAAGATCAATGTCCGCAAACTCAAAAGGCTTCCATAGCTTTGGCAACTCATGACAAGAGCCTAGGGTGATTACTGACACCATAAACAAGAGTGTAAATTGTTAAGTCAACAACAGGAGTCACTGTGCACTTACTCCTCATATAGGATCTCTGTCCTTAATGTGTTGTTCAATGTGAAGTAATGCTATAACTAGTACTGAAACAGTATTTTACACTTTGTGTTTCTGTGTGGGTGTAAACTGTTGAAATCTTTACTTAATATATAGTAAATCAATCTTCTGTATATAAAGAGAATTGAAAATTAATCTTGATGTGAATGGAAGGGGAGAGGGAGTGGTAGATTGGAGGGATGTGGGTGGGAGGGAAGTTATGGGAGGGAAAAGCCATTGTAATCTATAAGCTGTACTTTGGAAATTCACATTTATTAAATAAAAGTTAAATTAAGAAAAGAAGTAAAGGATGAGAATGAAGGAAAAAAGCAAAGGACAGGGAAGGAGCAGGAAACCATTCATGAACACGAGAAATGGTTCATCAGTTGGGCCTTTGGCACAGCAGTTAAGATACCACTTGGGATGCCTGCATCCCATATCAGAGTACCTGGGTTCAAATCCCAACTCTGCTTTCTATCTAGCTTCCTGATAATGTACATCTTGGGAAGAAGCAGATATTGGCTCAAGTACTTGTGTCCATTCCACCTACTTGAGAAACCTGGATGGAGTTCCATCTTCCTGACCTTGTCCTTTGTACTGTGTCAATTACACATGGTGCAAATTTGAGAAGTGAACCAGCAGAGGGTAAATGAATCAAAATCAATCAACTAATCAATCTCTCTCTCTCTCTCTCTCTCTCTCTCTCTCTCTGCCCTCCCTCCCCCCACCTTTCAAATGCATTCAATGTATAAATAAAAATTATGTTTAAGGTTGTTTTCTTGAGGAACAAGATACATTCTTACATTTTATATTCAAGTTGCTTAAAAAATAACATAACTGAAATAGTGGGGCTGGCCCTGTGTGTGTGTGTGTGTGTGTATTTTTCCCTATCTTTGTTTTTATGGTTTTTAAATAAACAAGTCTTTAAGAAATACCCAGATGTCGGCCGGCGCCGTGGCTCAACAGGCTAATCCTCCGCCTTGCGGCGCCGGCACACCGGGTTCTAGTCCCGGTCGGGGCACCGATCCTGTCCCGGTTGCCCCTCTTCCAGGCCAGCTCTCTGCTGTGGCCAGGGAGTGAAGTGGAGGATGGCCCAAGTCCTTGGGCCCTGCACCCCATGGGAGACCAGGATAAGCACCTGGCTGCTGCCATCGGAACAGCGCGGTGCGCCGGCCGCAGCGCGCTACCGCAGCGGCCATTAGAGGGTGAACCAATGGCAAAAAGGAAGACCTTTCTCTCTGTCTCTCTCTCTCACTGTCCACTCTGCCTGTCAAAAAAATAAATTAATTAAAAAAAAAAAACTTAAAAAAAAAAAAAGAAATACCCAGATGTCCATCAACTGCTGACTGAATAAAGAAAATGTGGTAGATACACACTATAGAATACTATTTAGATGTAAAAAAAAAATGAAATCCTGTCTTTTGCAATAAAATGTACCTAACTGGAAACCATCTTGCTTAGTGAAATACGCCAGTCCTAAAAAAAAAATCATGTTTTCCCTGATTTGTGGTAATATACCAAGTACAAAAAATGTAATGTATATGAGCAAAATTGACATTTTGCGATTTTATTACTGTTTATAGCACTTGTCCATTTTTGTGAAGAACAGTGAGCTTTCTACTTACTATTTGTTGAAATCTTTATTTGGTGAAGGATTAAGTTTGTGATTATAAAATAAACTGAAAGGATGTCATTGTGAAAACTAAAAGAAAAGAAGAGGAGGAGGATAGGAACATGGGCAAGAGGGAAGACAGCGAGGGAAGCATCATTATGCTCTTAAACCTGTATAGATGAGATTGTTCACCTTACATAAATAAAAAATATAAATTAAAAATACTGAAGTAGTTTAAGAAAGGATAAATGAGTTGTAAACCTTAAAAATATTTCTATAGTATTTTAAACTGTAAGTTAAAAAGATATTATAGGGGCTGACACTGTGGCTCACTTGGTTAATCCTCTGCCTGTGGCGCCGGTATCCCATATGGGTGCCAGGTTCTAGTCCCAGTTGCTCCTCTTCCAGTCCAGCTCTCTGCTGTGGCCCTGGAAGGCAGTAGGGGATGGCCCAAGTCCTTGGGCCCTGCACCCATATGGGAGACCAGGAGGAAGCACCTGACTCCTGGCTTTGGATTGGCGAAGCACACTGGCCGTAGCAGCCATATGGGGAGTGAACCAACAGAAGGAAGATCTTTCTCTCTCTCTCTCTCTCTCTCTCTCACTGTCTATAATTCTACCTGTCAAAAAAAAAAAAGGCTATTATCCAAAGTGAAGCTAACTGCATTATTATAAAAAAAGAGGATGGAAAATACAGCAAATGAAGAAATATGATTATCTCAATAAAGATGAACTTAAGAGGTTAAAGATGAAGATTTCTAGATTAAGACTTTTGGGCAGCTGAAGCCAGAATACCCAAATCTAAAAGAAAAATTATTTGTTTATGTGAAAGAATTATCTGAGATCATATGAATATTGTTCTTATGTTTTATAAGTGAGTGATATAACAATACTTGACAGAAAAATAAAAATTTTTACACTTAGTCAAACAAGCTGTTAAAGAAAATTTGAAAGTACTAGATATAAGATCATCAAAGATATTAGGAGAAATATTTACAACAATTTTTCTTTCTTGGTTTTTCTATAAATAGTAGTTTTATATTGGAATACTGGACACACTGCTTCAAGTCATTTTATATATATATATATATATATGTGTATATATATATATACATATACACACATATATATATATATAAAGAAAATCCACATTCTTCCAGGCAGTACTGGTTTCAAATCAAGAAAAACTTATTTGCATTTAATATTTCTTACAAGGTTAAGAAAAAGACATGCTACAATCAGTCTTGAAAACCATTTGTGCACTCTTAACAACCTTGAAAGATTACTTTTAACTCTAATATGGGGTCAATAGAAACAAAATAGTGAATTTTCAACAGTGCTGTTTTTCCTAAACATTGTCACTTAAAGTTATATAAATTTGTGGTGTTCTTTTGTGGGTTAAAAATATAAATTAAATAATTTGTAGCCTATTTTTCAGAGACAAAAAATCCCTTGCATTAAGTACAAAGGCAAGCTGGTCCATGGAAAAGTCAGGGAAAGACCCAGACAAGCAACGCTCTGCCTCCAGGGAGCCCCTTAGTCAGCTGTAACCAAACTGTGGAGTGATGGCCTGCTCGGTGAATCACCAGAGTGACTCTGCGTCTGGAAACAGGCAGGCAAAGGTGATGCAAAAATAACCAGCATGCATTATCTACAGTCAGGTCTTCAGGCCTACACTGAAAAAGGGCCTTGGGGGCCAGCCCTGTGGCTCAACAGGTTAAAGCCACCGCCTGTAGCACCAGCTTCCCATATGGGTGCAAATTGGAGTCCCAGCTGCTTCACTTCCAATCCAGCTCTCTGTTGCGGCCTGGGAAAGCAGTAGAAGATGGCCAAGTCCTTGGGCCCCTGCTCCTGTGAGTGAGGCCTGGAGGAAGATCCTGGCTCTTGGCTTTGGATAAGCTCAGCTCTGGCTGTTGAGGTCATTTGGTGAGTGAAACAACGGATGGAAGACCTCTCTCCCTTTCTGGCTCTACCTCTCTCTGCAACTCTGTCTTTCAGATAAATAAAATAATTTTTAAAATGAGAAAAAAATACATATATAGTATGTATTTACAGCTTCCTTGTAAGAGTTTAAAAGTTGAGAAGTCTTCCCTTAATCAATGCCCCTGTTTCAGTTCAAAGGTAAGAATGTGGTACTTATGGGAAACACAACTTAAACAGCAATAGTCATCTAAATCCTCCATTCACACCCTGCCTTCTTGATGTTTTACCCTACATTGTTGTAACTACAATCAGTATGCAATAACTGTGCATCTATTATGTGCCTGGGAAGATTCTACTCATCTTTGAATATAGCATAAAACCAATTCTGCTCAGCTTGCCACCCTTAAAACACATTAAAACAGCCAAGCCTATTTGAAATGCAGAGGAAAAATCTCCCACTTCAATGAAACCAGGAAAGTGTAACAGCCACCAATGACAGGCCACGAGACCAACCCAGCATGTACTTGGGAATTTGGCCTGAGTCAGGTAGCTGCCAGAGAGCACTGCTATTTACACCCCAGGCAGGACGAAAGCACCCTCTAATAAGAGGTGTAACCGACAACCCTTCAAATGAAATCTTGAGTTCTTGGAGTGAGAGTAGACCATGGAGAGGGAGGAACTGTTCCTGAACAGTCACACTGCAACATCACGACACTGAAGAGAGCAGAGGCTGCTATAAGCATGCTATCTTGCCCTTTCTGTGGGCTCCTACAGCCTCTCATCTACAGGAAATCCAAGGGTGGAGGAGAATGGAGGGAGAAGAAGAAACAGTGATGGGCAGAGAAGGCAGCCCTGTGATGCAAACGGCCTTGCTCTCAGCCATGCTACCTCTGGATACCAAGAAACAGGGAAATCGTGCTCCTAGGGAGCAATGAATATCTGTGGCTCATCCCACCACTACTAGAACCTCAACACTGGTACCACCCCAGGTCCACTTCAGGGTGCACACACACACACACAGAGAGAGAGAGAGAGAGAGAGAGAGAGAGAGAGAGAGAGAGAGAATGGGGGCAGGTGAGTTCACCCAGTATCCGCTGCTGCACTCTGATCAGCTAAGCCCCCAGAAGTCAGTGGCCTCTCTGCTCAAGTCTACCCCTCCTTCCTTTTGCACTGATAATGGTGTCAACTGGAAATAATATATACATGCACATGTCTGTTCACTTCTTGCCTTACAACCTGTATTTGGTTAGTTGTTGAGTAGACATAACAGTATAAAGGAAAAGATCTGAAGGTCAGAATTCCTTGTACCAATGCTAGGCAGAGGTAGGGATGTTCTGTCTGGGGACTGGATTTCTCCAGCAACTACTTGTCAAGACCACCCTGTTAGAAGCAAAGATCTCCATTTCTTTTTTTTTTTTTTAATTTCATTTTTTTTTTTTTTTTGGACAGGCAGAGTGGACAGTGAGAGAGACAGAGAGAAAGGTCTTCCTTTGCCATTGGTTCACCCCTCAATGGCTGCTGCGGCCAGCGCACTGCAGCCAGAGCACAGTGCTGATCCGAAGCCAGGAGCCAGGTGCTTCTCCTGGTCTCCCATGTGGGTGCAGGGCCCAAGGACTTGGGCCATCCTCCACTGCACTCCCGGGCCACAGCAGAGAGCTGGACTAGAAGAGGAGCAACCGGGACAGAATCAGGCACCCTGACCGGGACTAGAACCCGGGGTGCCAGCGCAGCAGGCAAAGGATTAGCCTATTGAACCGCGGTGCTGCCAAGATCTCCATTTTAATGCAGGGTTTGACTGTGTGAATCTGACACAGGGCCATGTATGACTTACCCTCCCTTCCTGAAGTGAATGATAGCAAAACACAGGGCAAGTCAAGCAATGAGCTACAGGAAATCATATGACCAGATAACAATCGAACACAAGGTGTGGCATAGAGATGGAATTTGCTATCTATTGCACATACATAGTACAGTGATTTATTTTTAAGAATTATTTGGTTCATTCCTCGAACACCTATAATGGCTGAAGCTGGGAGCCAGGAACTCAATCCAGCTCTCCCACATGGGTGGCAAGAACCCAGTAACTTGTGTCGTCACTGCTACTTCCTTGGGCTGCATTAGAAGGAAGCTGGAATAAGGAGCCAGAGCAGAGCATTGAACAGACATCCTGATATCGAACACTAACATCTTAATTGACACTGTCACGACAAACATCAGCCCCACACTGCATTATAATGAGCAGCTTATGTTAATGTTATAGTTCTGCTGCTGTGGGCAAGTTGACATCCATACTTATTCCATGGCCTTGAAAATACTTCTTTTAAAAAGATTTACTTATTTGAAAATAAGAATTACAGACCAACAGAGACACAGATAGAGAGATCTTGCATTCAGTGGTTCACTCACCAGATAGCTGCAATAGCTGGGGCTGGGCCAGGCTGAAAGCCAGGAGCCAGGAGCTTCCTTCAGGTCCCCCATGTGGGTATCAAGTACCCAACTACTTGGGCCATCTTCTGCCACTTTTCTCAGGCCATCAGCATGGAGTTGGATCAGAAGCAGAGCAGCCACGACATGAACCAATGCCCACATGGGATGCCAGCATTGGAGGCGGCAGCTTTACCTGCTATACCCTGAAAATAATTCATTCACCTATTCATTCATTCATCCTCTCTCTCTCTCCCTCCCTTCCTTTGTTGCTCCCTCCCTCCTCTAAAATAATAAACAATGTTTATAGAAGAGAATTATTGGTTCATACATCTAGGAATTTCAAAGGGTACAGGTAGTTGCAGGCATAGCTACAGCCCAGGATTTAAAGAAATTCTTGGACTCTGTCTCTATCCCATCCAAGTTGCCATCACTCTTGGGTAGGCAGTAACCAGAAAGGCAAGGATGGCTACCAACAGCTCTGGGCTATCATTACCATTTTAGTTCATGATCCAAGTGAAAAGACCATGCCTCACTCCTGATAGTTCGCAAGAATGGTTTTTCATTGTCCTGGTACACTATTTTCCCTGGCTACCATAACTAAAATCCCGCAGACTGGTTAATTTAAAAAACATAAATTTTTCTCACAGTTGTATGGAGGCAGTAAATCTAAAATCAAGGTGTTGGCATAGTAGATTCTCTTTGTGAGCTGTGAAGGAAGAATCTACTTCAGACCTCTCCCTTTGGTTTGTAGGCACCCATCTGCTGCTATATAGTGTCTTCCTTTGCACACATTTGTGTCTGAAATTCTTCTTCTTATAACAACACAAATAACATGGAATGGGTTTCACTCTAATTTTCATTTAATTGCCTCTTTAAATACCCTATCTTATGGGGCAGGTGCTGTGGCACAGTGAGTTAAGCTGCAGGCTGACATGCTGACATCTCATATGTATGATGGTTCAAGACCCAGCTGCTCCACTTCCAGTCCAGACCCCAGCTAATGTGCCTGTCAAAGCAGAAGAAGATGGCCCAAGTCCCTAAACCCCTGCTCCCATACCGGAGACCTGGAAGAAGCTTCTGACATCGGCCTGGTCCAGCCCTGGCCATTTTGGGGGTGAACCAGTGGATAGAAAATCTGTTTATCTTTCTCTCTGTAAATCTTTCAAATAAATAAATAAATTTTTTTTAAAAATGCTATCTTCCAATACAGTCACATTTTGAGGTGCTGGGGGTTAAGACTTCAACATAGGATTTTTGTGGGAAGTCACAAGCCCATTCCTGACCAATCACTTTCCCAAAGTCTGTTTTACCAAATGTTGGGCTTGGACCAACTTTGAAGTCAAAGGGTGGGGTCAACCCCACTCAAACATCCGAGACTAGGACTTGGGGAGGCAGAATTCCCTAGAGAGAGGCTAGGTAAACAATGACAACCTTGATTTTCATAAATCTAGTTAACAAAGTATTACTATTATGATGGAAATACTTCTTCAAGTATTGTCTACCATTAGGCAGGTAAAAAAATAGATTTTTCAAGTTTACAGAGCATACTAATTGAGATTAAAAATCTGAGGTTGCCTCCAGAAATTTAGCTAATAACAGTTACCTTGTACTAAGCATTTGCTAAAGACAATGTAGTATGCTATGAATTTTACTTATACCCTCTCAGTTAATTCTCATGGAAATCCAGTGAAACAGTCATGATTTTCTCTGTATTTCAAAAAAAAGAAAAGTGAGACTTCAAGAGATTTCTTTTGACAAAGTTCACACAAGTGGCAGGAGTAAAATTGAGATCAAGTTACCTAAATTTGTAACATCTGTAAGATATAGGTGTTGGGAACTCTGGGAATTTGGGTAGTTTTTGTTGTTGTTGTTGTTTATGTTTTGGAGACTAAGAACTTCCAAGGTTTTAAACAAGTGGCATAGTCACACAAATAAGCATCTCAATGGAGACTGGCCCTACTCTTCTTAATGATTGTCATGGGGAGTTGATGTGGGATTTATAAAAAACATGAGGGAACTGAACTTAAGTCTGAAGACTCATGGGGTCTCCTCTCCCTCTTTGAGCCAGGACTTCATGGTTCAATGTAGAGCGACAGACAATAGGGAAGCAATGCAACAACTTGACTAGTTGCTCTGTGGATTATCATGGACCAGACTTACCCAATCAGATACTGGTAAGATAATAACTTTGTCTGCTTCTAAAACTCTACTGAAGATGTGGTCCCAAGTCTGCACTTAACCCACAGGAACAGAGAACTGAGGAAAGCTCCAGCCTTCTTTCCAGTGTATGTGACTGGCAGGGGAAAAGGCCATGCAACCAAACACAGGGAACTTCACCACATGGACCTGCCCACTCAAGTGATATCAGACACCCCACCAGCCATATTAGCTAAATCTCCCCACTTAGGACAGTAAGGAATACAAAGAGGCAAGAAGTTCCTTTCCCAAGCCTTTCCCGAGGGGGAACAAGCATGGGAGGCAGAAGTATGGATACCCATTTGTTCCTTTTTCTATAGATTAAACCTGGTGGGGGTAGGGTGCAAGAGTAGAGTTGTCTCTTGCAGTGGGAGATACAAGTAAGTGTGCGGTTTTGAAGCCCCCTGCATAGGGCACTGGACAGATCATGTTGTATCACCATATCCCTCTGTCCATCCAGTAGGTAACTACTGTAGACTCTTCATGCCCTTTCTGCATCTCTCTGCATATGCACAAAGTCTCTAACCATGAGAGATTCTTGGCAGGCTGGAAGTTGCCCTGGAAGGAACCATCCATTGATGAGGGGTGGGAGTCAGTTTATAAATACACTATTTCAAGAGTCTGAGATGTGTTCTACAGTCTACAGGACCACATTCTAATTCCTTTCATCAGTAGCCCAGTCATTACAATGCTGTGCTCTCATTCTCTTCTCTTCTTTGTCTCACTTCTCCACTGTCTCATAGTGCTTCCTAGAAACACATCCCATAGAAACTGCTTCCATTCAAACCCTTACTCAGGTTCAACTTTGGGGGGAAACCAGCCTAAGACAGAACATTCCAGGAGGGAGACATCAGTTGTGCATTGATATCCCGAGGGAACCCCGTAACAAATATGAAAGCTGCTTGACCTGAGTCAACAAAAGGTCAAGTGAGTGGTCCCACTGTCTGGCTACTGGGCTTACCAAGTTCCAACATATATTGTCATCAAGAGTTCCTTATGAAGCTTCAGGATAGAGAAGTATTTTTATGACTTAGAGGTCTCCAGCCCTTCTCGCCACCTTAGAGTAATATTTAGGTAGTGTTAAGATTAGAAGGTATGATGTTTCAATTTATTCTCACATATGAAGTGGAAATTTCTCAAAAGAAACTTCATGGATGTGGAAGGCAAGCTATGGAAATACTATGTTGCATTCAAACTCTGGATACCAAATAAATTAAGAATGGAGTTTGAAAATTCTGGTTTATATTTATTCTACTTTTCTTCTAAATGAATGGACCATGGCTTCTTAGTTAATATAGCAGTAATAATAGTTAATTCAAAATTGTGATGAATAAATGAAACCATAGATATCAAGAGGTCAACCCAGAAACTTACACAGTGTCAGTACTCAACAGGTGTGACTTCTCTTTCCTCTTCTATAACTGTGAGTACCCTTCCCACACCCCTAGGAAATGGATGTTAATACTGATCTCCAGCCAGCCAGTCTAAGTATTCACAGGGATTTTATTGCAATCACTACTGGCTTTAAAGAACCACTTCTAGATTCTCAGTTTTCAAATTAATCTTAGTTGAAATAAAACCAAAACCAAAACAAAACAAATCCTGCCCTTTTTATGGAATTCTTAAGCTTTCTGATCTCTACTTGCATGAAATTTTTGATACTAGCTGTCATTACCTGATATATATTTTTTAAGCCAATTCTTCTCTTTGGTATAAATCCCTGTGATTGATTCTTCTGGTTCCTAGATAGAAATATGGAGTAGTAGAGGTGCTTGCTTTTAGAGATTAAGTGGGAGTCAGTCTAGAATATCCATCTCTCACCAAAGGAGAGTTCTGTTTCACATGGAAGATGAGGCATAGTACGGAACAATGCTATTACCGTAAATGAGATATAATTGTTTCCATTGTTTTTCCCCTTGTATAATCAATATGGGCTTCTGTTCCTGCAAGTCAATCTCATGTTCTCATTGTTCTTTTAGGATTCAAAGAATATTTATTTTTCCTTTCCTATTTTCATGGTTCAAATTCCCATCCTATGATGATTTTTCTGTTCTCAATACATCCTTGTATTTCCCATACCGTTTCTTTCATCTTCCCAAGTCTTTTCTTGCAATCAGCCTGCCACACCGAAGTCATTACAGCACCACCCTGTCTATAGGACCTTGTTGAAGTTACAATGCAAACCTCCTTTACAGCAGTGTCACTGGGTGGGACACTACGTCCACCCACTGGTTTGTATTCAGTTCACAATATGCTCAGGGTCTAAGAAGGTCTGTAACTTTGGTAAGTGTGTCCTTTGGCATCCCCTACAAATATTTTTTTACCTTTCATACTCTCAGATTCTCTAAAATCAACAACAAGAAAACTCTTGTGATCCTCATCGAAGAAGAATGCCGACCTGGCAACATTAAACACACGTTCGTCGGTGGGCCAGATCCCAAATTCCTGAACCTAGCCTGGACTCTCCTCCCAGGCTCCCTGTGGCCCCACTCTTCCGGTGCCAGTGTGCAGACTTCCTCAGCCACCAAGGTCTACAACCTCTCAACTCACAACAAAAAGGAAGCCAAGAGTGTCCCACATGTAATGGGTCAGAATCCCAAACCACAGGAAAAGCTCTAGGCCAACTTTCCATCATCTGCTAAAAGATGTCCTTTACCTTAGTTATCTGTGCAACTTAGAATCCTCCCCATCTCTAATGCACAGACCACAGATACCATCTGCCCACAATCTCACCCAATGGAAGAATTCTGTTTGTGACATTCCTGAAGTTTAGTCAACCAACAACTGTTAGGCTATTTCCAGAAGGCCTTGAGGGACTAT
This sequence comes from Lepus europaeus, assembly GCF_033115175.1. NCBI lineage: Eukaryota > Metazoa > Chordata > Mammalia > Lagomorpha > Leporidae > Lepus > Lepus europaeus. The sequence continues at coordinate 36,036,362 of NC_084832.1, read as the reverse complement.
GTGGACAGAGTTGAATCCCTGCTTCACGTCTCACTTTTGTCTCCTCTTCTGCAGCTGAACTTCCCTGCCCAATCCCATTTTAATACATGAGGTGGGGGAGGGGGCAGTGCTGTGGCAAAGCCTGTGGAGCCAGCATCCCACATGGGCACCAGTTCAAATCCCGGCGGCTCCACTTCCTATCCAACCCCCTGCTAATGAGCCTGGGGAAGCAGCAGAAGATACCCCAACTACTTGTTCTCCTGAATCCACGTGGGAGACCAAGAGGATCCTGGGTCCTGCCTTCAGATTGGCCTAGCTCCTGCCAATGCAGTCATTTGGGGAATGAACCAGAAGATGGATGATCTCTCCCTCCCTGTGTCTCTCCCTCCCCCCCTCCCTCTGTAATTCTGCATTCAAATAAATAAATCGATCTTAGGAAAAAAAAATACATGAGATAGGGTCTTCATTCTCATAGTTCTCTACTCTGATCACATGGGTTTCAAAGGTGGTTTCATAACAAATGATGTTCACAAACCCAGCTGATATTATTGCTGCAATGAAACAGATACATTATTTGTCACTGGTCTTCATCACAGTAAGCAAATGCCAAAGGCTTTAGGAGTGCTTATTTAATAATTTATTATTTAATAATTTATTCAATGATTCAATATTCCTCATTATATTCTGAAACAAATATGAGACACTAGTTAGTTACCTTTTCTTGATTTTCCTCAATTAGGTGGACAAGGCAATGAGGGGGCAAAAAAAATTGTCATTTTCTTGCAAAATCCAAAACATACCTTATAATATCAAACAACCCTCCATATTTTTGTTTTAATCCCATATGATACTATTTATGAAAAAGAATAATCAGCAATAGCTAAGGAGCAAAGAAAATCAGTTGAACAAGGATTGGAGGAGACTACACAAAAAATTTAAGTGACACAATCAGCCAGACATTATGGAAAAGCACTAAGAATAGCTAAATATTAGGCAAACTTTTCAAATTTTGGTGAGGTATCCAAAGCTAATGTGCATCTATAAAGTAGATATTAAAGAAATCAGCAAGCTCCAACCAGGGTATCACTTGCTGTGTCCAGTGGGCAAACACTAAACACTGTGGGGTCATTATACTTGAGATTCACTGCATAGCTAGCAGAGAAGAGGGGAGAAACAGGACAGTAAAGAAAGAAGAAAGGAAAAGAAGAAGGATTAAGTGTATTTGCCTCAGACAGCTAACAACTTTCCAAGAGAATAGAATAGGATGGAATTTCATTTCCAATAATTCATCTACAACAGCCTCTATTGTGTAAGCCACTATGATGATCTCAACAACAATTAATGGGAATCTTGCCTATCCATATTATCCAATGTATATCTGTAAACTAGAAATATTAACAATGCTCATATTCTAAAAATAAGAAAATATATGAGACATAGTATACAGCCAAACTGATCACTGGACATACAGAAATAAAAAGAGGACTGCTTCTTACAGATTTCAGAGTCTGCCTAGTTTGATATGGCATAAAGCAGTCATCTATTTGTTTATAACCTTTTTTTGTTTTGTTTTCCAGGAGATAGGATCTGGTCAGAGACTTTTAAAAAGCAAAGGAAAGCTACGGCAGGCTCAGCAGAGATGGCATAAAGAGCTGTCTTTTCTGGATCACAAACAGCAGCACATAAAGTGGAGAAACTAGCTAGTGGTCACTTCACACTCACAGCAGCCTGGGTCGGGGATTTTCCTTTTTCCATTGGCCACTATACTGCATTCCATTTATGCTGCTATCTTTGTCAATTGAAGAAAAACAGGCTTATCAAAACTTAGGACTTTCAAGAGCTCTTCTCTCTAGGTATCATGAGAGTTTGAGGTTCTTCTCCAGTTACTCTGGGATGGTTCTCTAGGCTACCAACAGAATCTCTACTACGCATACCAATTTACTTCCTGGTTTGATATTTCTATCACTTTTCTATGTCAATCTCAGTTGCATCTGTCCACCTACTCTACCATATGAGGAGTTTGCAGAAAGTTCATGGAAAACATGCATTATGAAAAAACTCTTAATGAGGGCTGGCGCCGCGGCTCAATAGGCTAATCCTCCGCCTACGGCGCCGGCGCACCAGGTTCTAGTCCCGGTCAGGGCGCCGGTTCTGTCCTGGTCACTCCTCTTCTTGTTCAGCTCTCTGCTGTGGCCTGGCAGTGCAGCGGAGGATGGCCCAAGTGCTTGGGCCCTGCACCCGCATGGGAGACCAGAAGAAGCACCTGGCTCCTGGCTTCAGATCGGCACAGTGCGCCGGCCGCAGCGCGCCAGCCACAGAGGCCATTGGGGGTGGAGGGGTGAAGCAATGGAAAAAAGGAAGACCTTTCTCTCTGTCTCTCTCTCTCACTGTACACTCTGCCTGTCAAAAAACAAAAAGCTCTAAATGAATTTTAAAATTTTTTGCAAAACAATAAACGTCTTTTAATTTCATTTTCCCACCATTTTTTTTTTTACTTTTATTTAATGAATATAAATTTCCAGTGTACAGCTTATGGATTACAATGGCTTCCCCCTCCCACAACCTCCCCCCCACCCGCAACCCTCCCCTCTCCCGCTCCCTCTCCCCTTCCATTTGCATCCAGATTCATTTTCAATTCTCTTTACATACAGAAGATCAATTTAGTATAAAGGTTTCAACAGTTTGCACCCACATAGAAACACAAAGTGAAACATACTGTTTGAGTACTAGTTATAGCATCAAATCAAAATGTACAGCACATTAAGGACAGAGATCCCACATGAGGAGCAAGTGCACAGAGGCTCCTGTTGTTGACCCAACAAATTGACACTCTAGTTTATGGCGCCAGTAACCGCCCTAGGCTGTCGTCATGAGTTGCCAAGGCTATGGAAGCCGCCTTCCAAGTTTGCCGACTCTGATCATATTTAGACAAGGTCAGAGCCACCAATTTTTGAAGTGCTCTGACATATGAAAAATATACCTAATGTTTACTCTCTCAGGATTCTCTGTATTAGCACAAGAATAATGTGAGCAGACTTTTTTTTTGAAACTTTTATTTAATGAATATAAATTTCCAAAGTACAGCTTATGGATTACAATGGCTCCCCCCCCCCCCGCAAACTTCCCTCCCACCCGCAACCCTCCCCTTTCCTGCTCCCTCTCCCCTTCCATTCACATCAAGATTAATTTTCAATTCTCTTTATATACAGAAGATCAGTTTAGTATATATTAAGTAAAGATTTCAACAGTTTGCCCCCACATAGCAACACAAAGTGAAAAATACTGTTGGAGTACTAGTTATAGCATTAAATAACAGTGTACAGCCCATTAAGAACAGAGATCCTACATGATATTTTTTAAAAATTGAATAATTTTCTATGCAATTTCCAATTTAAAACCTAGGTTTTTCTTCATTTTCAATTATCTTTATATACAGAAGATCAATTCAGTATATATACTAAGTAAGGATTTCATCAGTTTGCACCCACACAGAAACACAAAGTGTAAAAATACTGTTTCAGTACTAGTTATAGCATTACTTCACATTGGACAACACATTAAGGACAGATCCCACATGAGACAAAAGTACACAGTGACTCCTGTTGTTGATTTAACAATTTGACACTCTTGTTTATGGCGTCAGTAATCTCCCTAGGCTCTAGTCATGAGTTGCCAAGGCTATGGAAGCCTTTAGGATTCGCTGACTTCAACCCAAATGCCCAACAACAGTAGACTGGATAAAGAAATTATGGGACATGTACTCTATAGAATACTATACAGCAGTCAAAAACAATGAAATCCGGTCATTTGCAACAAAATGGAGCAATCTGGAAAACATCATGCTGAGTGAATTAAGCCAGTCCCAAAGGGACAAATATCATATGTTTTCCCTCATCGGTGACAACTAACTGAGCACCAAAGGGGAAACCTGTTGAAGTGAAATGGACACTATGAGAAACAGTGACTTGATCAGCTCTTGTCCTGACTGTTGATGTACAATGAAATACTTTATCCATTTTACTATTGTTTTGTTCTAGTACTGGTAGTTGAACTCTGTAATTAACACACAATTATTCTTAGGTGTTTAAATTTTAACTGAAAAGTGATTCCTGTTAAATATAAGAGTGGGAATAAGAGAGGGAGAAGATGTACAATTTGGGACATGCTCAATCGGACTTGCTTCAAATGGTGGAGTTAGAAACGTGCCAGGGGATTCCAATACAATTCCATCAAGGTGGCATGTACCAATGCCATCTCACTAGTCCAAGTGATCAATTTCAGTTCACAATTGATGACCCTGATAGGTCTAAGAGTCAAAGGGATCACACAAACAAAACTAGTGTCTGCTAATACTAAGTGATAGAATCAAAAAGGGAGAGAACGATCCAACATGGAAAGCAGGAGGCACAGCAGACCCATAAAATAGCAGATGTCCTAAATAGCACTCTGGCCTCAGAATCAGCCCTTAAGGTATGTGCATCCGGCTGAAAAGCCCATGAGAGTATTTTAGGCATGGAAAGCCAAGACACTCTGGCAAAAAAAAAAAAGACCATGGAAAGAACGAAAGAACAGGATGGGGCCATCAAAGAAGGAGGTACCTTTCTCTGAAGGGAGGAGAGAACTTCCACTTTGACTATGACCCTATCGGGATAAGATCGTGCAGACTTTTTTATAATATAAGAAATATACTCACTGGCATGATCTGAAAGTAATAAAAGACTTGGCACATTTTTTCTTGTTTTCAGGTTAAACCAAAGTGAAATAGTGCCACCATAGCTCTGATGCAGATACCAGCTTCTATCAGTTCCTAGTTTCGCATAGTTTCTTGGTCTCCCTCCTTTAGCTTAGTCTCTTTGTACTGCCTTGATGATTGCAAATCAACCTCCAAGATTAACTCACTAACCTGAAAGAGTGGCACGTCAAATACAGTCAGCCCTATGAGATCTTAAGTCCCAAGAGTCATTGAGAACATTTAACTGCTCCATAGAAAACATCATGATGTTGGGGTTTCTTCTAGAACCCTAAAACCCTGAGCAAAAATAACCACCACCCACAGGAAGAGTCCAGATGAACTGCAGCCCATTTTGCCATCATCAGAATTCCTAAAACAACACCATAGCCATACTATCATACTATTACTGACCAAAGGAGGGCTTTGAGCACTGTGGACCAACAAGAGACCAGCACAAGAGATGAATACATACCTCTCAATCCCAACTTCAGTCTGTAAGATTCTTTACCCTTAACTAGTCAGAGTCAACAATTAAGTGAGAGCTGCTCTCCTTGCCCTGTAATTTTCAAGCCAATACCTTCTTCCCTTCATGCCCCTGATGTCAGAGATTGGGCTGCTATGTGTCAGGCAAACAGACATAAGTTTCAGGTTGTACAACAAAAGGAAAGTTCTCCAAACATCACTCTTCAAGCAGAATTTATTCAGGGGCAGGTTTTGTAGTGTAGTGGGTTGTGCCCACATCCCATGCCAAAGTGCATGGTTCAAGTCCTGGCTACACTGAACCTCTCACCCAACTTCCTGTTAATATGCCTGGAAGGCAGTGAATGATTGCACAAGTTCCTGTATTCCCACTGCCCATATGGGAAGCCCCAGTGGAGTTTCTGGCTCCCGACTTCGACCTGGCCTAACCCTGGTTGTTAGGAGCATTTGGGAAGTGAACAGGTAGATGGGAGCTGTCTATCCCTCCCTCCCCATATATCTGTTTCTTTTTCTGCCACTCTGCTTTTCAAACAAATAAATACATTTTTAAAATGTACTCATGGGCCTGTGCTGTGGTTTAGTGGGTTAAGCCTTTGCCTACAGTGCTGGCATCCCATACGAGCACTGGTTTGAGTCCCAGCTACTACACTTTTGATCCACCTCCCTGCTAATGCAACTGGGAGAGCAGTGGAAGATGGTCCAAGTTCTTGGGCTCCTGAACCCACATGGGAGACCTGGATGAAGCACCTGGCTTCTGGCTTCATCCTGACCCAGTCTTGGCAGTTGCGGCCATCTGGGGAGTGAACCAGCAATGGAAAATCTCTTCCTCTTTGCCTCTCTGTAACTCATCTTTCAAACGAATAAATAAAACTTCAAAAAATGTATTCAATGTACACCTACTATGTGCCCAGAACTATAACCATGCTCTGCAGGGCAAAAGGCATTTTAAAAGAACAAGATGTGGTGGTTACTCCTACACAGTTTAAAAATTAACTGAAACAATTTAGAGAGCATTGAAAGGGCCAGCAGGGGAACTGAAGTCTAAGAGGAACAGAAACTTGAGAAAGACCTTGAACATTTAGGATGCCTGGAGAGGAAGAGAGAGGACTCCTGCCTGAGAGCAGCACCATTAGAGGCAGGAAGGAGGGAGGGAGTGCTTGAGAACTTTCAGGAACATGAAGTAAACCTAAGAGGAAGCAAGCAGAGAAAGCCAATTAAAATGTTAAAGGAGAGTTTCAATTATTTTAATTCCATGAAGGGGTCATTTTTCTTCTCTTTAAGACATCAAATGCTTTGAATAGGAATTTCATTTTCTTTCTCATTTATCTCAGGTTTTGTTACCATTTTATTAATTTTTAAAAATTTATTTTATTTCAAAGGCAGAGCTAGAGAGAGAGAGAGAGAGGGAGAGAGGAAGGGAGGAGGGGGAAGGAGGGAGCGGAGGAGAGAGAGAGAGGTCTTCCATCCATTGGATCACTCCCCAAATATCCGCAACAGCTGGAGCTGGGCTAGGTCGAAAGCAGGAGCTTCATCTGGGTCTCCCATGTGGGTGCAGAGGCCCAATGATATGGCCAGTCTCTGCTGCTTTCCCTGGCACATTAGCAGGGACCTGGATTGGAAGTGGAGCAGCCAGGACTCTAACTGGCACACATATGAGATGTACACAGGGCTTAATCTACTACACCACAACACTGACCTTCTCTTCTGTTTCTAAGACTATTTTTTACAGAAGCTTTAGTTTCATATCAAAACTGAAAGGACAAAGACTTCCCATATACACTCTGGCCCCAATATGCACAGCCTCCATCCATTATCAACACCCCCACCAAAGTGGTACACTTGTTACCACTGATGAACATTAACACATCATCACCATCCAAAGTCCATAGCTTACATCACAACATTCTCAGTGTTGTGCATTCTGTGAGTGTGGACAAATGCATGATATATATCTAACATATCACATGGAGTATTTTCACTGCCCTAAAACAAATCCTCTGTGCCCATATATTCTGTTTTCTTTAATGCATAAAATCCCCCTTCTTGGGGTTAGTAAACTACATGTGTGGCATTAATTAGTCTGTCCTAAGAACTACTACTTGACTTCAGAAACCATAATCTTTCCTAACACAGTATACCTTCTTTACTGAGCCTAATAATGGCGATGTGGGTAAACAGGAGGAATTCAGAGAGCAGGAGGGCAAGGGACTCAAGGATGAAGTTTTCTGTTTTGAGCTTTCTGAGGATTCATTTGTTAGCATTTTTGTATACAGATAATCGTCCAGTGATTAGTTAACTGAAACTCCAGTAGAAAATGGAAATCCTTCTTTCATCCTTCCTATTGATCTGAAATCCCAGCTCTGTTCCTAGAGTGTGACTTTGGGAAAAGTACTCAATTCTCCAAGCTTTAGGTTCTCCGTTGATAACAAAAAGATTGCAATACCTATGTATAGGATTTGGTGAGATTTGGCATATACAAGATATTAGTGAGGGGAATCTGCTATTATTATTTTTTAACTTTTATTTAATAAATATAAATTTCCCAAGTATAGCTTTTAGATTACAATGGCTTCCCCCCCCCAATAACTTCCCTCCCACTTGCAACCCTCCCATCTCCAGCTCCCTCTCCCATCCCATTCACATCAAGATTCATTTTCAATTATCTTTATATACAGAAGATCAATTTAGTGTATACTAAGTAAAGCTTTCAACAGTTTGCACCCACACAGAAACACGAAGTGTAAAGTACTGTTTGAGTACTAGCTATAGCATTAATTCACATTGTGCAACACATTAAGGACAGAGATCCTACATGGGGAGTAAGTGCACAGTGACTCCGGTTGTTGATTTAACAATTGACACTCTTTGTTTATGGCGTCAGTAATCACCCTAGGCTCTTGTCATGGGTTGCCAAGGCTATGGAAGCCTTTTGAGTTCGCCAACTCTGAACTTATTTAGACAAGGTCATAGTCAAAGTGGAAGCTCTCTCCTCCCTTCAGAGAAAGGTACCTTCTTCTTTGAAGGCCCATTCTTTCCACTGGGATCTCACTCGCAGAGATATTTCATTTAGTTTTCTTTTTTTCCAGAGTGCCTTGGCTTTCCATGCCTAAAATACTCTCATGGGCTCTTCAGCCAGTTCTGAATGCTTTAAGGGCTGATTCTGAGTCCAGAGTGCTGTTTAGGACATCTGCCATTCTATGAGTCTGCTGTGTATCCCACTTCCCATGTTGGATCATTCTCTCCTTTTTCATGCTATTATTTTTTTTAACTTTTATTTAGTAAATATAAATTTCCAAAGTACAGTTTATGGATTACAATGGCTTACCCCCCCCCATAACTTTCCTCCCACTCACAACCCTCCCATCTCCCGCTTCCTCTCCCATCCCATTCACATCAAGATTCATTTTCAATTCTCTTTATATACAGAAGATCAGTTTAGTATATATTGAGTAAAGATTTCATCAGTTTGCACCCACACAGAACATAAAGTGTAAAATACTGTTTGAGTACTAGTTATAGCATTAATTCACATTGGACAACACATTAAGGACAGAGATCCTACATGGGAGTAAGTGCACAGTGACTCCTGTTGCTGACTTAACAATTTGACACTCTTGTTTAAGGTGTCAGTACTCTCCCTAGGCTCTAGTCATGAGTTGCCAAGGCTATGGAAACCTTTTGAGTTCGCTGACATTGATCTTATTTAGACAAGGTCATAGTCAAAGTGGAAGTTCTCTCCTCCCTTCAGAAAAAGGTACCTGTTTCTTTGATAGCCTGTTCTTTCCACTGGGATCTCACTTGCAGAGATCTTTCATTTAGGTCCTTTTTTGCCAGAGTGTCTTGGCTTTCCATGCCTGAAATACTCTCATGGGCTCTTCAGCCAGATCCGAAAGCCTTAAGGGCTGATTCTGAGGCCAGAGTGCTGTTTAGGACATCTGCCATTCTATGAGTCTGCGTTTTTTAGATTCCCTTTCTCTCTTATTTGTCTTCAGTTTGTTCCAAAGTTTTACTGAACATTGGCTCAATCTAAGGAGGAGGATTGGAAGGAAATTCCAAAGTAAACAAGAGAACCAGCTGTTTTACAGTAACCTCCAGGGTTCCATTTGAACACACAAAAACAAGGAGCCACCTCAGAGATATTCTGCCTAAGGAAGAAATGGTACTTTCTATGATGTGATCAAAGGGGGGTATGAAATGAATACATGAGGTTGGAACTGGAAAGAGCACTGATAATTAAAGTGACTGATCCAAAATAAATACTCAAGATATACTAGGATTAAAGGGCTTAGCACTGATGAAAGATACTTAGAAAGTCAAATGCTTGGTTTCAACAACAAATAATATGAGACCCTAAATTCTCTACTTTTGAAAGATATATTTCAAAGAGTTACAGAGAGAGAGATCAGGAGATCTTCTATCCACTGGTTCACTCCTCAGATGGTTGCTATGGCTGGGTTTGGGCCAGGTGGAAGCCAGGAACCAGGAACTTCTCCTGGATCTCCCACATGAGTGGCAGGGGCACAAGCACACTGGCCACCTCTACTGCTATTCCCGGACCATTAGCAGAGAGCTGGATCAGAAGTGGCCAGCTGAAACTCAAATTGACACCCACATGGGATGCCAGCATTGCAGACAGCAGCTTTACCTGCTACACCATTATGCCAGCCCCTCTACTTTTACCATAAATTAGCTCCTCTACTTTTACCATAATTGGGTCTGCTCTACATGGTTACAAACAAGATGGGAAAATTATCTCAGATGAGCCAAAATTAAAAAGTCTAAGAATGTTGCCCTGGAAAGGAACATCAGAGTTTGTCACCTGGGTGGTGACCATCTTCTATGAAGACCAACAGAGGACCTCTGGAGTACAACAATTCATCTCTCTTAACAGTATCATATTTATCTCAGAGCACATTCAGTATATGGGTCATTTTGTTACTTTTCAGAGCACCAGCTGTGGGAATAAACCATTTAGATATACAATACTTTCAATTTTAACAGAATGCTTTGGTAGGCTGAAAGAAAGATTGCGTCGGATCAGTGTTTGGATTTAGCAAACACTCCTGGAAGTGATAAGGAAAAGTGTCTTTTGCCATCACAAGATATATAGGGAAAGGTTCTAGCACAAGTCCATAGGGAATGACTTGAACTACAGCTGACAATAATATTCAAACACATTGCAGATATGACTGCTATAAAATCTAGAAGACGTCAAATGTCAAGGAAGTACAGTCACGTCCGTAAAAGAAAACCTGGTAATAAGAAGAGAATCTTGCATGGTGGAAGAGAAATAGTACAAGACTTGAGTATTCAAAGGAAGAATGTTGGCATGTTCAGTGCAATGGTCTACCCAGTCCCCCGCTTCACTCCTTTTATAACACTATTGATGACAAGTATGCTGGGTAATTACTTTCCTGTGAAGAGCCCATGTTTCTTCCCTTTCCTCCTTATCAAAGCACCAGACTCAGTAGACATAAAGAGTGTGTCAATGCCCTGAATTGTAAGTTTGCCTGGGTGGGTGGAGTGCACAAGCACCATGGTCTCACTGTAGGCTGTGATTCAGCAGATTCACCTAGACAAAAAGAGCTGCAATTTTTTTTTAACTTTTATTTAATGAATATAAATTTCCAAAGTACAGCTTATGGATTACAATGGCTTCCCCCCCTATAACTTCCCTCCCACCTGCAACCCTCCCCTTTCCCATTCCCTTTCCCCAACCATTCACATCAAGATTCATTTTCAATTCTCTTTATATACAGAAGATCAGTTTAGTATATATTAAGTAAAGATTTCAACAGTTTGCCCCCACATAGCAACACAAAGTGTAAAAATACTGTTTGAGTACTAGTTATAGCATTAAATCACAATGTACAGCATGTTAAGGACAGAGATCCTACATGAGGAGCAAGTGCACAGTGACTCCTGTTGCTGACTTAACAATTTGACACTCTTGTTTATGGCATCAGTAATCACCCTAGGCTCTAGTCATGAGTTGCCAAAGCTATGGAAGCCTTCTGAGTTCACCAATTCTAATCATATTTAGACAAGCTCATAGTCAAAGTGGAAGTTCTCTCCTCCCTTCAAAGAAAGGTACCTCCTTCTTTGATGACCTGTTTTTTCCACTGGGATCTCACTTGCGGAGATCTTTCATTTAGGTCATTTTTTTTTTTTTTGACAGAGTGCCTTGGCTTTCCATGCCTGAAATACTCTCATGGGCTCTTCAGCCATATCCGAATGCCTTAAGGGCTGATTCTGAGGCCAGAGTGCTGTTTAGGACATCTGCCATTCTATGAGTCTGCTGTGTATCCTGCTTCCCATGTTGGATTGTTCTCTCCCTTTTTTGTTTTATCGGTTAGTATTTTCAGACACTAGTCTTGTTTATGTGATCCGTTTGATTCTTATTCCTATCATTATGATCAATTGTGAACAGAAATTGATCAAATGGACTAGTGAGATGGCATTGGTACATGTCACCTTGATGAGATTGAATTGGAATCCCCTGGTATGTTTCTAACTCTACCGTTTGGGGCAAGTCTGATTGAGCATGTCCCAAATTGTACATCTCTTCCCTCTCTTATTCCCACTCTTATATTTAACAGGGATCACTTTTCAGTTAAGTTTCAACACTTAAGAATAACTGTGTATTAATTATAGAATTCAACCAATAGTATTAAGTAGAACAGACAAAAAAAAAATACTAAGAGGGATAATGAAGAGCTGCAATTGTGAACACACTAGCCAACCCCAAAATCCCCTCCCCTAATGACTGTAGCCAGAGGTGCTCCACCACACCCAACTTGGGAGTCACTATGGAATCTTGCCCCCCACCACAAGTGGCAGGCAGAGATCCATAGCCTCACCCATATCACAACCATGGGATGCCATTGTAAACCTCAGGCATGTCATTGGTACACAGAGGCAAATTTCCAAGAATAAAGACTTCAACCTCCCCCTCCCCCGGCAAAAAAGTATATCCCAAAGTAAACAGCATAAGTGATCCCTCAATGCATTGAAATCACACAAGAAACATAAAGAAGGAAGCAATGTGACTTTCCAAAAGGAACACAATAATACACTAATATTGGACTATAAAACTAATTTAAAAGAATGAATGTCAAGTTACTTAAGAATACACAGAAATGGTGAATGAAATAATGAAATATGTACATGACATGGACAAGAAATCCTGCAGAGATTAGAATATTGATGAAAAACCAAACAGAAATATTGGAAATCAGTCAATAAATCAACTAAAAATGCAGTGGAAACTATTAAAAAAAAAAAAGACTTGGTGAAGCAAAAGAGAGAACATCCTGTCTAGAAGAAACAACTTTTTGTCAGTCAATGAAAAAGGAGGAAAATTAGAAAGACTGAAAACAGCATTTAAGATCTCTGGGATATCATCAAATGACCAAGTATATAAGTCTTCCAGGTTCTTGAAGGCATTGAAAAAAAAAATGCCTTAGAAAATTTACTCATTGAAGCAATATAAGAAAATTTTCCCAATTTGGAGAAAGATATGCACATTCCAGTACAGGAAACACACTGAACCCCAAATAGGCATGATAAAAGATCTTTGGGGCTGGCATTGTGGTGTAGCAGATAAAGTTGCAACCTGTGGTGTCTGGATACCATATGGGTTCCCATTAGAGTCCCAGCTGCCCCCCTTCTGATCCTTGCTAACGCACCTGGGAAAGCAACCAAGGATGGCTCAAGTGCTTGCACCCCTGCACCCATGTGGGCTACCCAGAAGAAGCTTCTGGCTTCATTCTTATCTAACCCTGGCCCTTGTAGCCATTTGGGAAGTGAACCAGTGTATGGAAAATCTCTCTTTCACTCTGTCTCTCCCTCTATCAAATAAATAAAATAGATCTTTAGAAAAGGTCCTCAACACAAAACATTATGTCAACATTTGTTTTCAAAGGAAAACAAAGAGAAGATAATATTCTAAAATATGCAAGTAAGAAATGCCAGATATTCTTTGAATGAACTCCCATCAGATTGATAGAAGATTTCTCAACAGAAACCCTACAGGCCAAGAGAGAATGGAGCAACATTATCCAAGCACTAAAAGAAAAATCTGCCAAGCTAGAATACTGTATCAAAGTGAAGCTCTCATTCATAAATGAAGATGAAATAAAGACCTTCCAAGATAAGCATAGACTTAGATTTTGTCAACACCTGACCAGACATATAAATGATACTTAAGGATATATTACACACGGAAACAGAAATATATCATGAAATAATCTGAAAGCAAAAATCCTCCCAGTAAAAGAAGAATATGTGAAACAATAGGAATATTTATAGAAAAATGATAGAAATGTCATTACTTATCAATAATAACTTTGAAAGTAAATAGATTAAATTCTTCCATTAAAAGTTAGTCTGGCTGAATGAATTTTAAAAAATATGACCCATCTATATATCACCTACATGAAACACACATCACCAATAAAGATACCTGAAAGTGAAATGATGGAAAATGATACCATAGGCCAGTGCAAATCAGAAATGAGCAGAATTAGTTTAACTCAGACAATATAGACTTTAAGACAAAGACAGTTAAAAGACACAAAAAATTTATTATATAGTGACTAAGAGATCAGTCTAACAAGAAGATGTGACTATAGGAAATGTAAATGTTGTCAATACTAGGGCAATTAGCTTTACAAAACAAATGTTACTGAACCTAGAGACATATACTCCATTATAATAATAAAGTATTATTTTCAATATATTATACAATATTATATATACATACACAAAAAGGAGATATTGCTATAGACACCCTGAAATAAAAAGAATCATCAGAAAATAGCACAAACACATGGGTGCAGGAATATTCAACATTCTATTTTCATCAATGGACAGATCAACTAAAGAAATAACAAACAATGGAGCTAATCTACACTTTAGACCAAATGTACTTAACATGTCTGTAGAACATATCCCATAGTTGCAGAACACATATTCTTTTCATCAGTCCCAACAAATTCAAAAACTTTAAATTGTGTTATATACCTTTTCTGATGAAAATGCAATTAAACTAGGAAATTAACATAGGAAAATCTAGAAAACAAACATTCACATGGAGAATAACATGCTCCAGAATAAACAGTGACTCATAGAAGATACCAAAGGATAAATCAAAAAATTCCTTGATGAAACACAATAAAACGTATAGATATTGATGGGATACAGCAAAATCCATGTTAACAGGAAAGTTGATAGCAATTAGTGCCTACATAAAAAAACAGAAATGTACCAAATAAATCATCTAGTTTATCTCCAAGAGCTAGAAAAACAAAACCAAAATAAACCTAATATTAGTAGGAAAGAAAAAATAAAAAAGAGAACAAAATATAAATTTTTAACAAACATACAAAAGAACAGTGAAATGAAGAGCTGAGTTTTTGAAAAATAGAAAAAATTGATACACCAACTAGCCAAGAAATGGGGTGGGGGGAAGAGGATGCAAATCAATAAACTCAGAGATGAATAACAAGATATTACAACAGATACCATAGAAATAGAATCATCAGAAATTACTACAAATAGCTATAGGTAAATAAATTGGAAAATCTAGAAGAAATGGGTAGATTTCTGGACACATACAATCTACCAAACTTGAGTCATCAAGACGAAAAACAAAATAAGCCAGTTACCAAGACAGAGACTGACTCAGTAACAGACCCTACCAAAAAAGAAAAGCCTGGGACTGGATGGCTTCGCTGCTGAAATCTACCAGACTTTTAAAGAACTAATTCCAATTTTTCTGAAAATATTCAAAACAATTCAAAGGGAGAGAATCCTCCCAAACACCTTCTAAGTGGACAGCATCACCTTAATTCCAAAACCCAAAAAAGACAGAGAATGATAGACCATTATCAACCCTCAACAAAATATTAGCTAACAGAATGCAACAACACATCAGAAAGACCAATCACATGGACCAAGTGGAGTTTATCTCTGGTATGCAGGGATGGTGTGACATATACAAATCAATCAATGTGATATATTACATGAACAAAGTGAAGAACAGAAAACATATGATTATCTTAATAGATGCAGAGAAAGAATTTGATAAAATACAATGTTCTTTCATGATAAAAACTTTAAGCAAACTGGGTAAAGAAGGAACATTCCTCAACACAATCAAGGCAATATATAACAAATGCACAGCCAGCATCATATTAAATGCAGAAAAGTTGTAATTATTTCCATTAAGATCTAGAATCAGACAAGGATGCTCACTTTCAGCATTGCTATTGAATATAGTCCTGAAAGTTTTAGCCAGAGCCATTAGGCAAGAAACAGAAATCAATGGGATAAAAATTGGAAAGGAGGAAGTCAAATTATTTCTGTTTGCAGATGGCATAACACACGAAAAAAATGCTCAGTATCACTAGCAATCAGGTAAGTGCATGTGAAAGCCACAAGGAGGTTCCACCTCACCCCAGTTAGAATAGCTATCACACAGAAATAAACAATAAATACTGACGAGGGTGTGGGAGTCAGGGGGAAAGGTACCCAAATCCACTGTTAGTGGAAATGTAAACTAGTATAAGCCATTGTGGAAGACAATATGGAGATTCCTCAGAATAGATCTACTGTATGACACATTCTTCCCACTCCTGGGAATTTATCCAAACAAAATGAAATCAGAATATGAAAGAATTATCTGTACCCCCATATTTATTGCAGTTCAATTTACAATAGCTAAGATAGGGAATCAACTCCAATATACAGCAACTGACGACTGGATAAAGAAAATATGGTATACATACACCATGGAATGCTACTCAGTTGTAACAAAAATGAAGTTCTGTATTTTGAAAAAAAAAAAAAATGGACACAACCAGAAGCCGTTAAGCTTAGTGAAATCAACCAGTCCCCAAAAGGCAATTATCATACACTTTCCTTGATCTGTGGTAACTAATAGAGTATAAAAATGTAATGTATATAAGCAAAATTGAAATTTTAAGAAGTATTGTTTACAGCCCTTGCCTCTACTATTGAGGAACAGTGTTTTTTCTTCTTACTATTTGTTGCATTATTTACTTAGTGGAAGGCTAAGCTTATGCTTCTAAAATAATTGAAAATATGTCATTGTAAAAATGTTAAAAAAGAATAAGAAAGGAAGAAGAGTGAGAGTGTGTGTGGGAGGGATAATAGGGTGTTAAGTATCACTATGCTCCTAATCTGTATGTAAGAAATATATGAAATTTGTTCACCTTATATAAATAAAAAATTTAAAGAAAAATTAAAACCCATCTCTATTTCAACAATTCATTGAAATTTTTATATTCATTATCAGTACAATGTTCTCAATGAAATGTAAATATTTCAATAAATAATCCTTTTGTATCATGAAAAATTAGTTTTCAATGTTTACACTTATTTTAATTTATATTTTTAAAAAGACATTCACATTTTGTGCACTACAAACAAAATTAAATCACTGAGGTTGAAAACAGATAAAACCATCATCAAATATATATATGTATAAAATGTATAAAAGCAAAAAGACTAAAATTTTACAAAGAAAATTCTTGTAATGTAATGATATTTGTCAAGTTAAGAGGATAATATATATTTTGTATAACAGTATGTTCTGGGCTGGTGCCGTGGCTCAACAGGCTAATCCTTCGCCTTGCGGCGCCGGCACACTGGGTTCTAGTCCCGGTAGGGGCACCAGATTCTGTTCCAGTTGCCCCTCTTCCAGGCCAACTCTCTGCTGTGGCCCGGGAGTGCAGTGGAGGATGGCCCAAGTCCTTGGGCCCTGCACCCCATGGGAGACCAGGAGAAGCACCTGGCTCCTGCCTTCAGATCAGCGCGGTGCGGCGGCTGCAGTGCACCGGCCGCGGAGGCCATTGGAGGGTGAACCAACGGCAAAGGAAGACCTTTCTCTCTGTCTCTCTCACTGTCCACTCTGCCTGTCAAAAAAAAAAAAAAAATTTAAAAAAACAGTACATTCTCTTCATTTCTACTCTTAGTATTGAGACATTTTATTTATGTATACACATCCTTTGAGCTCCCAAAATGCTGGGAGCCAGCCTGCCTGTATACCCTGAATAACAGAAAAATATATAGAAAAACATCTGTGTTTGTGTGAATTGTGTCACTTTGCCATTGCAGAGTGAGTAATGGAACTGAAACAGTTCTCTCTTGGCGTTTTATGATCTCCGACCCGGCCACATGCCCAGGAAAGAGAGATCTGGGCCTTAGAAGGAAAAGACATTTTCCTATTGCCTGAAGAGTTAAGGTAAGCACTGCAGCTGAAGAGGCAGAATTCCAAGTCTCGGAAGCTCACCTGGGAAAAACACTGCAGGTGACTAGGGGTCAAGGGCATGTCAGGCATGAGAAAAAGGGCATCAGTAGGCACTGTACGGACCAGTGACACCAGTAAACTGTCATCCCTGAGGGTACCAGTGGCAAGCAGAGCACAGGCATGGTGGTATCCCAGACAGGATCTGTTTCTGTAAGTATGGGCCTCTCTGTCTACACCATGAAAAATGAGAGCCTGCCCCTCAGGAGCCACTATGGGTCTGTCAGACCCAAGGATGACAATTGCAAAAGTCACCTTACCTTAGTAACTCCCAGAAGCAGGTGAAATATGGGGATAATAAGATCCTATAGATACAAATGAAAATAATGTGTATGAACATAATTAAGTGACAATATCCCAAAGTTGGCCTTGAAGTATTATAAAACTTATTGTAAAAATTTTAAATCATTTTTCGTTTATTTGAGAGAAAGCAAGCGCCCATCTGCTGGTTCACTCCACAAATGCCTAGAACCTCTGGCCAGAGTCAGGAGCCCAGAAACAATCCAAGTCTCCTCCATGGGTGGCAGGAACACAATTATCTGTATCACCAGTGCTACCTACCGAAGTTATCAGGAGCCAGAGCTGGTTACTGGACGAGGTATTCTGGTGTGGGATTTAAGTATCTTAACTGCCAGGCTATGTGTCTGCTCCTAAATGAAGAAGTCATAAGGCAAGACTAATTCACTTTATTAAAAAAAAAATCCCTTAATGCACTAACAAACTATTTTAGTATAGACATCTAAAAATCTGAGGTTTTCTACTTTTTTGTGTCAAAGAAAAGCTCTATAATATGAAGTAATTTAAGAAGCAAAAAAATCTCAAGCAATAACTTGGTAAGCTTCAGGTGGTTGGTTTCAAGACATAATAGGCATGTTTTATTCATCTAGGCTGTAAATGTCATAGGCACCACTTAACCAAAAAGAATAAACATAATCATACTTGAGACAGTAGCTGTCTGCTCTCAGTCAAACATAGCGAGGGGAAAAATGCACTAGGAAAGGATCTCTTCTCAAACAATCAATCATAAAGCTTCACCCTCTATGCCACAATGCCAGCCCCCTTTCTTAACTTCTTACAAGAGAAAATTTTTCTATATGTGTAAACAAATTTAGGTCCTTTGTCACTGTAGCCAGATGAAATCCTGTCTAAGAGAGAATTCAGTCCCTGAAATCAGAGAACTACATGACAACACTGGAAAGATACTTGCTAATTTTGAAACATTGCAATGGCTTAGCAGGTATGATTGAACAGCGGGCACTGAGAGCCTGTGTAGTAGGACTCATGGCATTGATTTTGCAGAAAACATTTGGTCAAAGTGAAACACTGTGACCTTAAAAAGGCAGATGACCTGCTGACTAAGGCTGCAGTGCAGGGAAATCGTGGTGTTCGATAATTCCTTTGTGCCACCGTAGCAACCTTACTCAAGATTGGAGCTAATGAGTCTTCAAGTAGACAGGAGAGGAAACATACCTTGGCTGAGGGAGGCATTCTCAGCTCCAACTGTCCCTTAAATTTGATCATAATCTGAAACCTGACAGAGTTCAGAGAGGCAACACATGTACCCCCCATAAAAGGAATTTAGCATGGGCACCTAAGCAGTGGACTTAGGAGAAGATACACATGATGTCTTGAACCAGGCATTTGGTTCAGTGGTTAAGATGCTGCTTGGGACACCCGCGTCTCGTCTCATATCATAGTGCCAGGGTTTGAGTCTTGGCTCAGCTCCTGACTCCAAGTTTCTGCTGATGTGGGACACCCAGTGTAAGATATGGGTTCCTGATTCTGTACTGGCCTAGCCACAGCTGTTCTTAGCAATTGGGGAGTGAACCATCAGATGATGATCCCTCTCTGTCGCTATTTCTATCTTCTTGCTTTTCAAATAAAAGAAAATAATAAAAAAATTTAAAGAGTGATACCTTGTCCTATAAATCTTGTGAGCTTGCTAGTCACAAATAAAATTAAAAATGCTTGAGGAAATACATTCAACCTGAATGGACATTACACATTATTATACGTGTATCAAGACATCATATACGTACAGCAACTTTTATGTGTCTGAGTATTTAAGCTTATTTTAAATTACTTTCTAAAGTAAAGGTGTTTTCCCAAATAAATCTACTATTAAAGTCACCATTTAGTTCATTACAAGGGGGCAGGACAGGCAGAACAAAGATTAATAATTTGAAGATTATGGCCATCAGGGTTAATTATTATTTTTCAGGAACAAGACAAGAGTGACAAAAGAGAAAGTATGAAGGACATAAAATTTAAGGAGGTCCTATCTTAGTGCATTTTCTATTGCTACAAAAAATACTGGATACTGAGTAATCTATACAGAAAAGAGACTTACTTAGCTCAAATTCTGGAGATTTAAGGGCATGATGCTAGCATACGTGCTAGTGAAGGTCCCCAAAGCTACATCACAACATGGCAGAGGGCATCATGGTAGAATCATAGGTCATGGGCAGAGGTCACAGGAAACCAGGAGCCACAGAGTGGGAAGAGGCCACTATTGCTCTCTTACAACCCCACTCTTGTGAGAACACACTCCATCGAAAAACCAGTAATCCCTTCCAAATGTAGTGCTCCCAATGACCCTCTCTTCTTGCAATAGACCCCACCTGCCAATGACCTGCTCATCTAGCAAAAAGCCCCACCTGACAAAGGTTCTGCCATGTCTCACATCACCACACTGTGAGCACATTCCATGAGCCCTTGGGGGACAAACAACATCCAAAACAGCTCAGGACTGAGCAAAAGCAAGGTGAGAGTATGTATCTCCTTCAAGTTTGCACCCTGCAGACCAGCACAGTGGTACAGTGGGTTAGACTGCCATCTGCAGTGCCAGCATCCCATATGGGTGCTGGTTCAAGTCCTGGCTGTTCCACTTCTGATCCAGATCCCTGCTGTGGCCCTGGGAAGGTGCTGGAGAATGGTGCAAGTCCTTGGGCCCCTGCACTCACATGAGAGACCTGGGAGAAGCTCCTGACCACTGGCTTCAGCCTGGCCAGCCCCAGTCATTGCAGTCACTTGGAGAGTGGGCCAGTGGATGGAAGACCTCTCCTCTCCTCTCCCCTCCCCTCCACTCCCCTCCCCTCCTCACCTCTCCCCTCCCCCTCTTCTCTCTCTCTCTTTCTCTCTCTCTCTCTCTCTCTCTCTCCCTTTCTCTCCCCCCTCCATCCCTCCCCCACTCCCTCTCCCCCCCCCCCTCTCTCTAGCTCTGACTTCTAGATAAATAAATCTTTAATAAAATAAATAAAGGTTTGTTCCTTGGGCACTAGGCTTGCCTTAGCATATCATCCCTAGAGAAGATGTTTTATTGTATATTTCTTACATGTGGAATAAACCAGAGGTGTCTCTGTACAACTGAAGCAACCCTAAGCCTGTCTACCAAAGTCACAACAGACAGATCAACCCTCCAAACAGTGTCCAAGTCCTGGACCTATGTCTGCCAGGAGAGTGGTGCTACCTTGAGCAGGGAATTCTCTGTGATATTCACCTCAGGATCAGTATGGAGACAGAGTAACAAGGAAGAATGAACCAGATGACAAAGCTAGTGGCCACAGAGAAAAATGAGCAAGAAATACCTACCCACGGGGTCATATTTAAGGACTGCAAATTGCAGAACCAAGAAACTTCCTTGAATGTGAAGGTAGGGAGTACTTGCAAGTTCTGCCCAGCAGGATGGGACAATTGCTGTGTAACAATTACTGCCATTTGTTTCCCATTCTTTCATTTTTCAAAATTTTTAGTTTCTTCATGATAACAATGCTTTTCCTATTCTGCCATGGTATATTAGGTGAATTTAGGAGAATGGATCTGACTCCATAATTTATTCTCTATGTGCTACTGAACTTCACAAAGCAACGTACAGATCTGACTGAAAGATTCTGTAGACATAGAGCCTAGCAAAATTATTAGGTCTTATGAGTTAAATTGTGTCTCCCCAAAATTCATGTTGAAGCCCTAATTTCCAGAGCCTCAGAATGTGTCCTGGTTTGGAAGGAAGGTCATTGCAGATGCAATTAGTTAAGGTGGAATCTTACCGGAACAGGATGGGCCCCTAATCCAGTGACTCGTACCCTTATCAAACATTTGGACACAGAAAGCATGCAGCAAGAATATTACATGAAGAAGAAAGTAGAGATCAAGGTGATGCTTTTGCTTGCCAAGGAATGCCAAAGATTGCCCGCAAACTACCCAAAGTTGGAAGAGAGGCATGCGACAGCTTCATCCTCACAGCCTTCGGAGGGAAACAACCCTGCCAACACCTTGATCTCAGAACTGTATTCTCTAGCACTGCGAGACAGATTTGTTTTTAAGCCACTCAGCTTGCAGTACTTCGTTGCAGTTGTCCTAGCAAACTCATACAGATGGTATTTAGGGGTTTTCTGCCACCTATCCCTTTGGGAATAAGATAAGGATGGAAAGAATATGTTAAGTGACCCAAAAAGCAGACTATGCCAAAAACTCTTAGTATTCCTTCTCCCTTGCCCTCTTAGTAGTACAATCACTGATTCTGAGTTAGATCCCTAGGTCCCTTTGCAAGGAGGTGTGGCCATGTGACTGCTTTCTGGCCAATATACAGAAATGAAAGTCTTATATACAACTTCCAAAGGTGTTTCTAAAGAGAAGGATACAGTCTTCTCTTTTAGACTTTATTAACTGTATGCTGGAAGACAACATGACAAGTGGTATGCAAGCACTCATCTTGAGCAATGAGGTGGAAATCACACGCTAAGTAAGGAAGAGCAGTGTAGTAGAAGGATCTTGCATCCCTAGCAACTATAAGGAGCCCACTACTATCCTGAAATGCCTCCTCTTAACTGCTTTAACATGAAAAAACCATTGAATCCTGTTTAATCCATGATCATTTAGGGGTTTTCTATTACTCAGAATTGAATTTTGACAAAGACAGCTAATTATCAGCCAGCACCTATTCCATGCCTACTCCTTTTAGTAATAGAAGCTCCAAAAGATTGGCCCAGCTAAAACTTGACTCTTGCAGCTAATTGGCTCTACATTCCTATGCCAGGACAACAGAATGTAAGAAGTGATTTGTGCAGCCCCTAGGGCACAAACTCTTCCCCCTTTCCTAGGTGTACTAGGCCAGCTTTGACTATGTCGATAGGGACAGAACTATAGGAGATGGTGGCACAAGAAGATAGGCAGAACTTGGCCAACAGGGGACATGTAAATCTGTCTACCCGTGGGTTGTTACTTGACAGAGTAATAAGCTTTAAGACTTTGAAAGTTGGGATATCATCTTCATCAAAGCAGCTTAGTCACTAATGTGCACATCATTTTAATCTTAAAAGAAAACATCTTGCGGGGTGGTTGTTTTGCCTAGTGGTTAAGTACCAGTTAAGATAGCTGCATCCCATATCAGAGTACCTGGTTCAATACCTGGATCTGCTTCTGACTCCAATTTCCTAATAACATAGACACTGGGAGGCAGTAGGATGGCTCAAGTGTTTGGGTTCCTATTACCCAAATGGGAGACCTGGACATAATTTCCAGCTCCCAAATTTGTCCCCAGCCAGAGGTCATTTGGGGAGTGAACCAATGGATGGGACTTCTCTGTCTCCGTACTTCTGTCTCAAAAATAATTTTCTAAAGGCAAGAGAAATAAATACAACTTTATAGCCAAACCCAACACACTATAAACTTTCCCTCAAAACCATGGTGGAGTTGAGAACTTTCAGAGAAATGTCCTGAGGAGCAAGAGTTTCTGGGAATTCCCAAAGAATTCTAAATTGGTTACAAGTAAGCTGAGGCACTATAATCTCTAAGAACACACCTCATCCTGGAGCCAATCTTAAGCCTTGGGAATTAATCTAACCAAGATCAAGTCTGAAGTCAGACATACTGGCCACAACGGGGCTCCTCCTTGTGCCTATCATTCCAGCCTGCTACCAAGTCTCCATTTCAATTATTTAAGCTGCCCTATAATTTGGGTGTCCAAACTAGGACACCCCCAGTAGGTTATTATACCAGCTTGATAGTTGGCACTAGGATGTCAATTTCTGTTGTCATATGTATAATTCAGACTCCAGAAAACTTAATATACACCACACAGCTCAGACAAAAGGTCAAAAATAACTGCATGGTATATGGCTTATCATCTGTACATGATTTGTCTGTATCTACTCCCTTCCTGAATCAATAAAATCTATCTTAATTGTAGTTCTTTCCATCACCAATTATCCAAGGTCTATTTGGAATAAGGTAGGTATTGCATTCAGTTGACTTGAAGCCAAGACATAAGTATCCTGGGGTGCCCAATGGAAAGAAGGGGCCATCAAAGAAGGATGTACTTTTCTCTGAAGGGAGGAGAGAACTTCCACTTTACTTATGGCCATGTCCAAATACTGATGGAGTCTGTGGTCACAAAAGGCTTCACAAAAAGTGAAAAGTCTGTGGCAGCTCATGGCAAGAGTATCGGGTGATCACTGATATCATAAATAAGAGTTTTATTCTTAAATGAATAACAGAAGTCACTGTGCACTTACTCTCTATGTAGGACCTCTGTCCCTAATGAGTTGTACTATGAGAATTAACTGTAAAACTAAGTCTCAAACTGTACTGTGCATGTTGTTTGTGTGTGTGGGTGCAAACTGTTGAAATCTGTACTTAGCATAGAGTTGTTCCTCTTTATATAAAGTTTAACTAAAAATGAACCATAATCAAGAAGGGGATGGGAGAGGGTGTAGGAGGTGGGACAGGAGATGGGGTGGGAGGGCAGGTATAGGGGAAAGAACCACTATATTCCTAAAGTTGTACCTATGAAAAATGCATTCATTAAATAAAATATTTAAAAAATAAAAATAAGTATCCTTGGGTACAATAGCACAAATCTGCCATGTCTAGGGGCATTTCTCTTCCCAGCTCTGGGCTTTAAAGCACACAATACACACACACCCCAACATCTATAAATTATCTACTAAATTCACATTTAGGGAGGCTGTTGTCAGGTAAAACTTCTGCCAAAACTTAACAGACAAGCAAACAAGTTAGCTGAATGAAATCCTGTAAAAGGTGAAGAGGGAGCGGGTTCCTAAATGGAAAATGAAAAGGATTCTGTCTCAATTATATAAACTCAAATTACCTATTTTGGCCCTGCTGCCCTACCAGGCACACTTCGTAGGCATGTGACAGATCAAAACCATTACAGGCCCCCATGCCTGATATCACGCTTATATCTTATTATCTGAAGTTCTTGCCTGCCTCCTTCTTAGTTTATTACGACTAGAAGAGTCTTCATCTCTTCCCTGCAGGCCTGTCTTTCTCCTTTAATTTCTAACTTCGTATAAGTCAGTTTCCATGAATACTCCGCCTGGTCCAGTTCTCCCAGAAAGTACAACACACCCTTGGATCTTAACACATGTTGTTCTTCCTGACACTCCTTCCTTACCAGACAGACTCATTCCACCGCTGTCAGGACAGACACTACTCCTTGAAAAAGACAGGAAGCAGCGATGTCTGCCATGCCATACACTCAAAGTAGGTGAGAGAAATCACTCTACCTCTAAACTTTAAAAAGTTCACAACAAAGAACTCTAGGATTTTGATCACAGGAAGATACCAGAAGATCCAGGGAGGAGCTGCATTCCCAGGTGACAGTTGGAAAGAAATTTTCAGTGTAAAGTCTACAGAAATAAGAGACTCGGTAGAGTGTCATGACCATGCAGCAGCTAGCAGGACACCACCAGTGACTCCCCTGGTCAGCTGGGACACCATCTTTCCAGAGAGGTACCTGCAGCAGCTTATATGCCACTGGTAATCTCCTCGGAGGGAGAACCTCATAGTCCTCACTGATTTTGAATGCTGATGAGCTGTCAGGGGTCAGGATGCCAACCTAACCCCAAAAAAGGAGGAAACATAGATTTTTCCTACCCTCCATCCACCAAGGTGCCCAGCGACCAGTGGGGAGGAAGCACTATCACCCTAGAATGAGACAAGTGCAGGCTTCTGCAGCCTCTGCACTACCATGGACATTGTCTGAGGCAGGAATCTATAGTCCACAATGACTTTGAATGCAGCCTGGGGAGTTGGCTGGGGTGAAGGCAGGGTACCCACTTAGTTCCATAAAGGGAGGGCACATTGCTCCCCTCCCCTCAGCCAATTGACCTCTGTTGGGCAGGCAGCTGGCTCGGGGAATGGGAAGGCTCTCTCCTTGGATGGAGAGGCTCACGAGGCTGGGAGTAGATCCCTTCCATCTTGTGACTGTATGAATCCTTTGACTGAGCAAGGCTGGGAAACTGAGAAGGCTGTGGTGTGTAGCTGTGGCTTTGGGTAATCACTGGGTCTGACTCCAGAAGCTTGGAGCTACCTGAGTGCTAGAGAGGGTCATTGCAGGGGGCTCTGTGCTCACACTATAGAGCACACAGATCCTTCATGTTGCTCATGCACCTGCATGGGTATGGTACAAAGGCACTGTGGGCTCACCCTAGACAGCTGGTTCACCTTTGGCAGAGAGGAGCCGAGGTTGTGGATGTGCCTGCCAGCACAATCATACCTTCGCTGCTGCTGACAATAGCACAGGTCTACAGCACCCAAGATGGGTGCCACTCTGTACTGTTACCCAACTTGCAAGCTCTGGCCAGAGCTCCCTGGCCCTACCCAGCACAAACCTCCAGATATCTGCCGAAGGAACAGGCATTCCACTTAGCTATTGAAGCATATTTCAATGAACAAAGCTGTCAGAGGAGATATCAAAAGGGTTTACCCAAATACATAAAAAGAAATATTAAAAACATGAAAAAGGAAGATAATGACTTCCCAAAAGGAACACAGCAATATTTCAATACTAGACTGTGAAGATGAGATCAATAAAATACCTGAAAAGGAATCCAAAAGAATGATCATAAGATTATTCAAAAATACAGAGAAGAAAATACATAGCTTGAAGAAATTCATACAGGATATGATGAGAAATGCTGCTAGAAAATAAAAATATTAAAGAAATCAAAATGAAATATTAGATATGAAGAATTCAGAATGTCAAATCAAATGCAATGAAAAGCCTTAACAACAGACTCAGTGATGCAGAAAAAATATTTGAGCTAGAAATCATTGGAAATATCTGTCAGACAATAAAGAAGAAAAATTAGAAAAACCAAAACCAATGCTCGAGATCTATGGGATACCATCAAATGACCAAATATACATGTATTAGGAGTTCCTGAAGGTACAGAAAAACAAAATGGCTTAGAAGACTCATTCAGTGAAAATAATAGGAGAAACTTACCCTAATTTGGAGAAAGATATGGACATCCAAGTACAAGAGGCACATTGACTTCATTTTTAACATAATCAGAAAAGATCTTCACCATGACACATTATACTCAAACTTTCAAAAATAAAAGATAAAGACGCTAAAATATGCAAGAGAAAAATGCCAGATTATCTTCACAGATATTCCAATTAGACTGACTGCAGGTTTCTTATCAGAAAACCTGAGGTTAGGAGAGAATGAAGAGACATTGGCCAAATCCTAAAACAAAATAAATAAAATAAAACTGTACCCATACTCATAGAAGCTCTCATTTATAAATCAAAGTGAAATAAAGACATTTTAAAGCATACAAAAATTGAAAGAATTTGTCACCAGTCAGCCTTACAAATGATACTTAAGGATATGCTATACACAGAAACAGAAAAAGATAATTAGCATCACAAAGAATGTAAAGACATAAAATCTCCTAGTAAAAATACAAAGGAAATCCAAAACAAATAGGAATTTCACAGAAAATGGCAGGACCAAGTCATTATTTATCAGTAATAACCATGAATGAAAATGGCCTAAATTCTCAAGTTAAAAGATTCAGACTGGTCAAATGGATTAAAAAAATAAGACCCACCCATTTGCCACCTGCAAGAAACACACCTCACCAACAAAGATAAATGTGGTTGAAAGTGAAAGGATGGAAAAAGACATTCCATGCCAATGGAAAGCAAAAATGAGCCGGTGTATCCACCCTAATATCAGACAAAACAGACTTTAACACAAGAACTGTTAAAAGGACCAAAAAAAGGCACTATGTGATGATTAATGGATCAGTTCAACAGGATGATATGACTATAGTAAATATGCATGCCCCCAGTGCCAGGGAGCCTGGCTATTTAATGTTAATCGATCTAAAGGGAATCACATTCTCCAAAACAATAAAAGTGAGGCACTTTAACATGCCACTCTCATCAATGGACAGATCAACTACACAAAAAATTAACAAGGAAATAACAGAACTAATATACACTATTGAACAAAATTATCTAATTGATTTCTACAGAACATTTAATCCCACAGCTGCAGAATACACTTTTTTTTTTATCAGTATATAGAACATTCTCAAGGACAGAACATACTAAGCCATAAAACATGTCTCAAAAATTTAAAAAATTAAAATCATACCATGTATCTTTTCTGTCCACAATGGAAATTAACATAAGAAACTCTAAGAAATATGCAAACACATTGAGACTGAACAACACGCTCTTTAATAAACAATGGATCATAGATGAATTCAATAGGGAAATCTAAAAATTCCTAGAAATGAATGAAAATGACAACAAAACTTATATGATACAGCAAATGCAGCAAGTTTGTAGTAATTAGTGCCTACATCATGAAATCAAAGGCATAAAATAAAT
Organism: Lepus europaeus; assembly: GCF_033115175.1. Lineage (NCBI taxonomy): Eukaryota > Metazoa > Chordata > Mammalia > Lagomorpha > Leporidae > Lepus > Lepus europaeus. The sequence continues at coordinate 36,008,187 of NC_084832.1, read as the reverse complement.
GACCTAACAAGGCATGTCAAGGAAATAAAAAAACAAGAACCAAACCCTAGATTAGTAGAAAGAAAGAAATAATAAAAATTGGAAAAGGAATTGAAACCCCCCCCCAAAAAAATACCAGAGATCAGTGAAATGAAGATCTTGGTTTTTTGAAAAAGTAAACAAAATTGATGCAGCATTGGCCCAATTAGCCAAAAAAGAGAGGAGAGAAGACACAAATTAATAAAATCATAGATAAAAAAGATGTTACAACAGATACCACAGAACTGAAAGGAATCATCAGGAATTATTACAAGCAGCTATATGCCAACAAATTAGAAAACTGAGAATAGTTAGATTCCTGGACACGTACAATTTAACAAAACTGAGGCACAAAGATATGGAAAACCTCAATAGACTAATAATCAAGTCAGACACTGAATCAGTAATAAAGACCCTACAAAAAAAGAAAATCACAAGATTGGAAGGCTGCATTGCTGAATTCTACCAAACAATTAAAGGAGAACTAACCAAAATTTTTCTTAAACTAAGACAACTGAAAGGGATGTAACCTTCTCAAACTCCTTCCAAGAGATCAGCATCACTTTGATTCCAAAACAAGAAAAAGATACAACAGAGAAGGAGAACTACAGATCAATATCCCTGATTAACAGAAGTAAAAGGATTCAACAATATACTAGCTAATCAAGTCCAATAATACATCAAAAAGATCATCCACTTGGAGCAAGTGGGACTTATCTCTGTGATGTAGGAATGGTTAACCAGGCCCAAATCAATAAACATGATGCATCACTTGACCAAACTGAAGAATTAAAACCATATGATTATATAGAGTCATAGAAAGTATTTGATTAAATATAACATTTTTTCATGATAAAACAAGACATCTTAAGCAAATGAGGTATCAAAGACACATACCTCAGCACAATCAAGGCAATATATGACAAAATTCAAAGCCAGAACCATACTGAATGGGGAAAAGCTGGAAGCATTTCCACTAAGATCTAGAACCATTAAGGATGCCCACTCTCACTACTCCTATTCAATAAAAATCTAGAAATTTTAGCCAGAGCCATTAGGCAAGAGAAAGAAGTCAAACGGGAAATGAAAAAGTCACATTATCATTATTTGCAGAAGAGATAATCCTATACATTGGTAAATCAAAAGACTCCACTAACAGACAATTGGAACTCCTAAGAAAGTTTGGCAAAGTTGCAAGACATAAAATCAACACACAAAAATCAAAAGAATTTGTATATACAAACAAGGCCATGGCTAACAAAGAACTTGTAATATCATTTACATTCACAATAGATACAAATATTTAAATTCCTTGGTATAAAATTTAACCACAGAGGTGAAACATCTCTATAATGAAAATCACAAAACATTAAGGCAAGTAACAGAAGAATACACAAAAAAATGAAAAATTTTTGCATGGTCATTGACTGGAAGAATTAATACTATCAAAATGTCCAAACACCCAAAGCAATTTATACATTCAATGTGATCTGAATCAAAATGCCAAGGACATTCTTCTCAGGTCTAGAAAAATGACACTAAAATTCATATGGAAACACAACAGGCCCAGGAGAGTTAAAACAATCTTAAACAATAAAAGCAAATCTGGAGGCATCACAATGTCAGATTTCAAAACATACTACAGAGCAGTTATAATCAAAACAGCCTCGTACTAACACAAAAATAAATATGTAGACCACTGGAACAGATTAGAAACCCCAGAAATTGATCTGGGCATCAACAACCAACTAATCTTTGATAGAGGAGCTAAAATAACTTCCAGGAGGAAGGACAATCTCTTCAACAAATGGTGTTGGGAAAATTGGATCTCCACATATAGAAGTATTAAAACCTGTACCTTTCACCCTATACAAAAGGGCCAAGTATCTAAACCTAAGACCTGAAACCTTCAAATTTTTAGAGGAAAACACAGGGGAAACACTGCAAGACATTAGCCTAAGCAAAGACTTCTTGGATAAGACCAAAGAAAGAACAGGAAACAAAAGTAAAAATAGACAAACAGTATTACATCAAGCTAAGAAGCTTCTGCATGGCAAAGAAAACACTCAACAATGTAGAGAAGCAATCATCAGAATAGAAAAAAGTTTTGGCAAACTATCTACCTGATAAAGGGTTAATATCCAGAATATATAAGGAGCTCAAGAAACTTGGTAACAAAACAGGAAATTAAGTTAAGAAATTGGCTAAGGAGGCCAGTGCCACGGCTCACTAGGCTAATCCTCCACCTGCGGCATCGGCACCCTGGGTTCTAGTCCCGATCGGGGCGCCAAATTCTGTCCCGGTTGCTCCTCTTCCAGTCCAGCTCTCTGCTGTGGCCTGGGAGGCAGTGGAGGATGGCCCAAGTGCTTGGGCCCTGCACCCACATGGGAGACCAGGAAGAAGCACCTGGCTCCTGGCTTTGGATTGGCACAGTGTGCCTGCCGCAAAGCACCAGTTGTAGCGGCCACTTGAGGGGTGAACCAACAGAAAAAGGAAGACTTTTCTCTCTTTCTCTCTCTCACCGTCTAACTCTGCCTGTCAAAAAAAAAAAAAAAGAAATTGGCTAAGGATATAAATTTGCATTTTTCAAAGGATGAAATACAAATGGCCAGTAGACACATGAAAAGATGCTCATGATCATTAACCATCAGGGAAATACAAATACAAAACACAATGGTTTAAACACAATGAGGTTTAACCACACCTCAGTTAGAATGGATATTATCCATATTATCCAAAAATCGACAAATAACAAATGTTGGCAAAGATGTAGAGAAAAAGGTACCCTAATACACTGCTAGTAGGAATGTAAAGTAGTGCAATCATTATGGAAGTCAGGATGGAGATTTCTCAGAAATCTCAAAATTGACCTGCAATTTGACCAGCCATCTCACTCTTGAAAATTTTCCCAAAGGAAATGAAATCAGCTTACGAAAGGGTTTTCTGTACCACATGTTTATATTAGCTCAATTAACATTACCTAATATAAGGAATCAACCCAGACATCCATCATCTGATGATTAAAGAAAATTTCATCTATCTACATGATGGAACACTACTGTTAAAAAAAAGAATGAAATCTTCTCTTTTGCAACAAAATGGATGCAGCTGGAGACCATCAGGCTTAGTGAAAATAATACAGTCCCAAAAAGACAAATATCATGGCTTCTCTGATTTGTGTTAACTAATATATATGAAAATAAGAAAAGTAATGTGTATTTTGAGATCACAGTATTGTTTATAGTTCTTGTCTATACTCCTGTGGAACAGTAGTCTTTCTACTTACTACTTGTTGAATTCTTTATTTAGTGAAGGATTAAATTTAGGAGTATAAAGTAAATTTAAAGTATGTCATTGCAAAGCGTAAAAGAAAAATTAGGGAGGAGGAGGAAGGACAGGAAGTATCATTATGTTCTTACAAGCATATCTATGAAATATATGAAATCTGTACACAGTAAATAAATACAAGACTCTCAAACTGCCTCATATCTGAATGTAAATATAAACAATCCAACTGCTCCTTGTGACACCAAAAGAGCCTCAGCTACCACAACCCACTGACATTAAAGCTGAAATCACACAACAATCTAAGTGAATTGCCAACTCACAGCCACCCTAGAAGTGGCAACCACCCTTGGAATCACTGTGGCTGTCCACAGCTCAAGGTGAAGTTTCCACCACTTGTCCCTGGACATTTGCAGAAGTCTCTACACAAGATCCAGTAGGTTCTGTATCAGGCCAGGCTTTCCAGACTAATAGGACAAACAGCATGTGGAAGTATCTACAAATAGTTATTTTAAGGAATTAATATGAGGAGATCTTAAGAAGTTCACAGGAAATGCATACAATAAAAAATATGCATTGGGGTCTGTGTTGTGGCATAGTGGGTTAAGCAACAACCTGTAGCACCAGCATCCTGCATGGATGCCTGTTCATGTCCCAACTGCTCCACTTCCAGTCCAGTTCCATGCTAATATGCCTGGGAAAGCAATGGAGGATGGCACAACTGTTTGGAACTGTTTGGCCCCCTGCACCCATGTGGAAGACCTGGAAGAAGCTCCTGGCTCCTGGCTTCAGCCTGGCCCAAGCCTGACCATTGCAGCCATTTTGTGTAGTGAACCAGTGGTAGAAAGACCTCTCTCTTTGTCTCTCTCAGATAGATATATAGATAGATAGATATGTATATGTATATATATATACACATATATTTTAAAGAAGAAAAGTATACATGCATTTCAATTTTTGGAACGAAAAAATCCCATCATTTTATTCTGTTTTTCCACTATTTTTAAGAAAGATTTTATTTAATTAAAAGGTACAGTTACAGGAAGGGCAGGGGATATTAAATCCACTGATTTGCTCCCCAAATAGCCACAAAGCCAGGACTGAGACAACCCAATGCCTGCAGCTTGGAACTGCATCAGGATCTCAACATGGATGACAGGGGACCAATCACTTGAGGCATCTTCTGCTGTTTTCCCAGGAAGCTGGATTGGAAGCAGAGCAGCCAGGGCTAAAGCCAGCACTCACATGGGAGAGAGTTGGTGGCTAAATCTGCTGTGCCACAATTCCAGCCTCTCCAAGAACATTTTTAAGTACCCATGTAGATGATTGTGGGGACTGGGAAGTCCAGAATTTGCAAGGCACACTGGCAGGCTGGAAATTCAAGCAGGAGTCGGGCTGCAATCTTGAGTCTGAAGATACCTGGAGGTAGAGTTCCTTTCTCTTCAGAGCACCTTGGTCCTTTCTCCGAAGACCTCCTTCAACAGGTTAGACAAGGCTCCTTCACACCATGGAGGACAACCTGGTTTCCTCAAAGACTACCCATTCACAGGCAAATCATCTCTAAAAAATGCCTTGGCAGCAACATCTAGATTTGTATTTGACCAAACATCTGGACACCATAGCCCAGCCACGTTGACACAAGATTTCACACCACAGGTCCCAAGAAGCCTGGACTCCCCTCAGGGTACTTTGAGCATTACTTCCTGATCTCCAAGTCACCTTGTCTGGGAGCTGATCCATCATCCACAAGCAAAAATTCACCATTCATGGTCCCAGACCAAAAAACCGGGGTGGCTCTCAAAACCTCAAGAGCAACCCAGGTCCCAGGAATGGATCTCTCCTCTCCAGAGTATAGCATCCATGTGAACATGAAAGATGGGATGCTCACCCCCTGCACCCTCGTGGAGATCATAACAGAAGCCCCTTGCCTCACCACCACCCAGAGAGAGTTGACTTGAGCGATCTACAGGGTCACAACACCCATCCTGTCCCATACTTGCATGTCGTGTCCCTTGAACATTCAATGCAAACATGATCCTTACAAATTCCGAGATTCTCAGAGATCTGCCAGTCAGTATCATTTATACTTTAACGTTGAACATTTTAGCATTTTAACATTTATACTCACCAGGAAATGTGTTCATTCGATCTCTAAGCTTACTCTGTTTCAGAAATAAAGTCTTTCCATACTATTTCGGATAAAAGAAATTGAGAAACACATATATCAGAAAACACATCACAGACTCCGAAAACATGTAAAAAATCGATCCCTGAAATGATAAGCTAAAAGAAAACACCCAAACCAAACAAGACGAAGAATTCAGAAGGTATTCATTTCTCTGAAGTTTGCGTCACTTTCATACGAGAGGCTTCCTGAAGAGGCCAAAGGGGAGGAATGCCATTCAGCAGAGTTAAGAACAAAATATGAACAACAACATCACCACAAGGGATTCAATTATCCAAATACTTATTCATTTTCTAGCAAGACAATTGCGAACAACTGTATCATCACAAAATGAGTTACTGCAGATCCTAGTAGTGCTGTGGAAATTAAATTAGTTCCTCTATTCTTAGTACAATAGATTATTCAAATTTTAATGGATAGCTGCAGACAGCGCCCAAGGAGTCTTGCATCACACAGGGAAGCGACTGCTATTTCTGCTTCTGGCTGATCTATTCCCTCCCCTAAGAGGGAAGCTGAACAAGCTGACTTTATGTGCCTTGGTACCATCATTGGGAACCAGCATTCCCAGAGCATCAAGGTACATTTAGTGCCACACAGAATATAACTCTGCCCAGTGGGTTCAACTACCAAAAAACCCATAGCAAGAGGGCGGCGACTTGCCTCACCACAATGACAACTGCCAGATTCCTCAACAGGAAAAAGAAGTGGCCAGAAAAGAACTTGAAAAAGGAAAACAGATCTTTGGAAATGGGCCATTTCTTCCGTTCACCCAATGACCTCTTTTGCAGAAATTTTGCAAAAGAATCATTATTCACAGAAATGGTTCCTCCAGCACAGTAGAAAAAAAAAAACTGAAAAAAAAATTAATTTTTTTTTGTCACATTGGGAAGTTTTGATGTTTGATGAACCAAAAAAGTTCATCAACCCAGTAATTCAGCCCTGATAAAATCAAAGTAAAAATTGTCTGGTTGCCCAATTTGCAATTTGAAATACAAAGCAAATTTCCTTATAACAAACAGGAAATCAAATGTCTGCTCTATAGTGGGTCATTTTAGGCCAATACTCCTAATATACTGGCAGTGTGACCTTAAATAGCACACTTAACTTTTATGTCTCTTTTGTAAAATGAATAAATATCACTCACAACAAAACCAACCTCAAAAAGCTCTTGTGAGGGGTGGGAGTTCAGTACAGCAATTAAGATGTCACATTGGATGCCCACAGCCCACACTGGAATACCTAGTTGGATCCAGGTCCACTTCTGACTGAACTGCTAATGTCCACTCTGAGAGGCAGCAGCTGCTGGCTTAAGTACTGGGTCCCTTCAACCACGTGGGAAGCTTGGACTGAGTTCCAGGCGGCTGCCTTTAGCCTGGCCCAGTCCCATCTGCTGCAGGCATTTCAGGAGTGAATGAGTGGAGACAAGATATTGCCTCTCCCTCCCCCACTGCTTTACTTCTCTCCTTTCTCCGTCCTCTCTCTCCTCCCCACTTCTCCTCTCCTCTTCTTTCTCTTCCTCTCTCCTCCCCTCTTTCAAATGAAAATAAATCAATTTTAAACATTTTTAAAAGGTCATTGTGAGGATTAAGTCTAAGTCTTCCTAGCGTATTATTTTGTACATAGTAGGGACTCAATAAATGACAACAATTATCATGTGAGAACACTTTGCAAACTGTCAGATTTGACACAAATGCGGGTGACTTCATTGCCCTATGCAGTACAAATGGTTATAGAGTTAGCTCATAATTGCTTCCAAACAACTCATTTATTATATAAAGAGACCCACCTGACAAAATCTGTTATGTCATGTTGAGTTTCCTGTCTGGCTAGGAAGACTGATGTAGCAAGGAGCTGGAGGAAGGAGGGGAAGGGCATGGTTCCATCCCTCCAGTTTCACTGAACTCTGGAGTCTTATCCCTCAGAAACTCATCCTGCTGCTGGTGCAGTCACAATTTTCATCTTCCAATGTCTGTTAAACCTCAAAATTGCGGAGAGTCAAATGATAGAAAGGAAAATTCCAGGAAGCTTTGAGAGATTACTGCGGGACGGTAGGAACCCTACATTTCCCACCTTTTGCTTTTCTTTCCCTTTCTCTCCTATCCTCACACCCTCAAATGAAGCTCTGAGTCAGATTGCAGGGATTCACATGATGTGTGACTTTGAAAAGGTTACCTCGCATTTCTGTGCTTAATTTCATCTCCAAAACACAGTTAATGTTCATATTAAAGCTTTGTTGTGATAATTAAATGGGGGTAATATTTGTAAAATGAACGGGGAACCCATAGCATTGGCTGTCAGAATCATCATCGTCATCACCACCTTCATCCTCATCATTACATGGTCTGCACACCTCTAAGAACATCCAGCTGCAAGTGTGATGTGCCATTATCTTCTCTGTGAAACTTCCAGGTCATCTACAATACCAACTAGTAACAGTAGGTGACAGAAGACTAGCAGACCAGGAGTCTACAGGTCAACAATGCACCACACAAGACAGAAGGCTGAATTAGCACAGTTCACAGCATGACAATAGAGGTGCCAAGTGGGAGATAAAGTACAGAGTCCTTGGGGTTACAATGTCTTAACACCGAAGGACAGTCTTTAGGATTGACTTATTGTAGCTTCAGACCCAAACATCTGGTTTTACAGATAGGGAAAGAAGGATCCTGACATCAGTGACTCGCCCAATGAGTTAGCTCCAGAGACAAGAGCCCAGAGCCTTGTCCAGTGCTCTTTTATGACTCCCTGGCTTTCTGACCAACGGCACAAATTCAAATTCTAGCCTAGAGGGCAGGGAAAGCTTGGTCAGTGCAGGGCCTGATTCATTAAGGATTACCCCAGCTGTGCCCACCAGGAGGCTGACATACTTCCCCTTCCCTTGCTCTCCAAATTTCCATCTTGTCAGTTCCTGTTCTACTATAAGGTCATGGCCAGGTTTGTAAATCATGCAACCCTAAAATGGCCTTACCAATAAAATGCAGGTCAAAGGCCCTCCCCTGGCTTCCTTCCTGTCTCCTTTCCTTACCACATGCCAACTCTGTTCCATTACTCTCTATCGTAGGCTCTTTGACCACTGCCTTGTAGTTGCTCCCTTGGAGCCTTTAATACCCTGCTCCTCTTCCTTTTTATCCTCCACACACACACACACCCCACCACCACCCTCATCCTGTGCATGGAATGCCTGGCCTCTCATTGCCCCACCCACATCACCCGGCTATCCATCACTCCTCCTGTAAGTCTCAATTCAGCATCTTTCTGACTCATATCCACGCAGGTGCCAGGCAGGGTTCAGATGCCTCCCTTCCAGTTTCCAACTATCTCTGTATTTGCATCCTGGCACTTGCTGTACTTTCTACATTTCTACTGCCACAGTACCTAAGACTCTGCAGTGACAGAGGTCATCTGCTTTCAGATTCCTGCTATACAGCACAGCATCTGGCCCACTGTGGACCCTGAATAAATACTTGTTTGAATGAGTGCAATGCAAGTAAAAAGTACCCAAACTATTCCAATTAGCTACAATGGTCAGTGCATATTAGTGATTTCAACAGCCTTCCTTTCATGAGTTTCTTAAATAATGAGATAAACAACTCATCTGGTTTTTGTTAGCCTGCTTCTGATTCCTGCACCTCTTCTCATAAGACAACCCTCCCCCTGTCTTCCTTCTTCCTTCTTCCAAAATCCACAAAGTCAAAATTAACTTCTCAAGGGGTTAAAAGTGACACGAGACCACAGGGTGTGCTTGAATTGCTGAATCACTGTCTCAAAAGGAAGTACAATTCTTGCAATGATAGACACACTGCACATGGAGGGTGGAGATGCTATTGCGTACAACACACAGCCTACAGCGCAGGAAGTTGTACTTGAATGCGACACACCCATTCACCACTCACTAGAGGGGGCACTTGGGGGCTGACGGTGCATTCCTTTCCTTGTCCTTTCACAGGTTCTCCTTTCTCCTCAAATCTCCAGGCCACTGGCCCACTCTCACTTTTAGTTCCTGTGAACTTAAGATGAAATAAAATGTACCCAAATGCAACAGGAAACAGACTCCACCAAGATAGAACTCATACAAGCTTGACCCTCCACCTGCATCTGCACCTTTAGCCTCTACTTCTCCCCCCAGAAATGAGTAATGGGTCTACCTATGCATTAAGTCCTCATCCTTCTTGCCTTCTTAAGGTATTTCTTTCATCATTCTCTCCTTTTTCCTACCAGATTCTTTCTACCAGAACAAAACACATTACTTCCCTCTGGTCCTAAAACATAACAAGCCCCCCAATGGATCTATTTTCCCCTTATCTTTATAGCAAGAAGCCCCAGAGGCTGTCATGAGCTGTGCTTTCAATTTAACTCTTCTTTTTGTCTCTTGACTCCATCCCAGTCATCCTAGAAACTCCATGAAGGTCCCCACTCCCTCCCCACTGCTAAGGCCGTAGCCATGTCTCTGTCTTCATCTTGTTGACATTTCAGCAGCATCTGAGACTAATCCTGTCCGCTGCCTTTTCTTAACACCTCCCCCACACCTCACCTTCCCCCTGTTTGTCAGGACTTTTCACCCTGCTTTTGGTTCTGGTTCCTCTTCATCCAAGTATCTAAATGGAGCATCCCACCCTCGGCCCTTTTCTCTATCTATCCTCATTCCCTGGGTGATCTCATCTAGACTGACAGTTTGAATACCATTTTTCATTCTGATGATTTCCAAAGATGTCAAGTAGGTGTCTTAAACTTACCAAATCTAAAACTAAATTCTAGAAGTACATTCCCTCACTAGCACTCTCATGGTTAATTGCAATTCAATTCTTTCAGTTGCTCAGGCCAAAACTCGTGAAGTCATCTTTAGCTCTTTTTGCTCTTACACCTTCTCTCAGCTCTGTCAGCAAATTCTGTTGGCTCCACGGATTTTCTGCCTTCATCAGCAACTTTTATTATTATTAAAAGGCTCCAAGCCTCACACAGCTACAGGAATTCAAAAGGGGCCACGAGTGGTATCAAGAATGCCAAAGAAAGCCAAAGACTCCAAGAGCCTGCTGCTCTGAGTCTTCATTTCTTGCCTACCCTGAAGCTTTTGCCCCAGCCCCACATCACTCACTTTTTTTCAACCTTACATTTTTACAGAACTACAAATTCACATGAAGTTACAAAGAGGGCATAGAGAGGTCCAGTGTATCCTTCACACAGATTGCCCCCATGGTTACATCTTCCGTGATAGCTCAATATCGAAACCAGCATACTGATACTGGCATATGTGTGTGTACAGTGCAGATATAGTACACAGGGGCTAGCACTGTGGTGCAGCAGATTAAGTGGCCACTTGCAACATTGGCATCCCACATGAGAATGCCAGTTCAAGCCCCAACTGCTCCATTTCCAATCCAATTCTGCCTAGGAAAGCAGAAGATCATTCAAGTGCTTGAGCCCTTGCCACCCATGTGGAAGACCCAGATGGAGTTCCTGGTCTCTGGCTTTGGCCTCGCCCCAAAAGATGCAGTCATTTGGGGAGTGTATCAACAGATGGAAGATACCGCTCTGTTACTCTACCTTGAAAGGTAGTAAATAAATCTTTTATTAAAAATGATACAGAACACAAAAGTATTTGTCATGCTGTTTGTAATGATACCTACTATAACCAAAGGTGTTGGAATTCAATAAGAGGGGGACCTCAGAAAGGGACAGAGAATCTGAACCAATTTACTCATGAGAGCCTGATTTTCAAAGGAGATTACAGAAAGGCTCATGTTACAATATTGTATTTGGAATGATCAGAGCACACAAAGAAGGAAAGTTGCAAGACATCAGTTTGAGTCCAATTTTTTTAACACTCAATGAATGCAGATGTGTATTGAAAGCAAGAAATGCAAGGCAAGCATCTTGAAGGCAGGGGGTCTAGTCTGGCTTGTTCATTGCTGAATTTCCATTGATTAGAACAATTCCTGGCACATAATAGATGCTCATCGAATATGTCTGAGGTGAAAGGATAGATGAAAAAACAGTTCCTAATTGGAAAAATATGATTGCCAACATTTCATGCTTGCTCTCAATGTCCCTGTAATACATTCAGGACACGTTGAAACAGAAGCCAGACAAAGCACTATGTGCATTCAAAGCGGTTCCTGGAAAATAATTTAAAAATATGTATTGAGGATGGTCATGTCAGTTGTGCACTGAGCCACCTGATTAGAATCCTTTTGTGTTTGTGTCACCAGAACAAAACTCTGGAGCAGGTCCAGATCTGAAGCTCCCCTCAAGAACATGCAGTTCAAGAAGCTAAACAGGAAGCCACAAGCCCATTCCCTTAGAATGTGGAGAACAGGGCAACATACAATCTAAGTTCCTCTCTGGTTGTCAGTCCCAACAGAAAGACAGACACTTCACTCCTACAACAAGTTTCTCAAATCTCCAAAGAATAAAATCTTACCTCATTCTCTTTTGGATTAAGCCTATTTTTTCCAAGAGTTCTTCTTTATTTATTTGAAAGGCAGAGTATCAGAGAGAACGAGAAAGAAAATAAAAAAGAGTGCTCTTCCACCCACTGGTTCACTCCCCTAAATGGCCACAGCAGTCAGGTCTAGCTCCAAGCTAGAAGGCAGGAGCTCCATCTGGATGGCAGGAGCCCAGATACTTGGCTCATCTCCTACTGTCTTCCCAGGCACATTAGCAGGCAGTTGGAGAGAAAGCAGAGCTTAAACTATTTCTCCAAAATGAGAGGTCAGCATTGCAAGCAGTGGTTTCATCTATTGCCTCAAAATGCTGGCCCCAGGCAAAACCTTTGAATCAACTTTACGCTTAGTAAGAGATAGAACCAAAACAAGTCAACAGCTTGCATTGGTGTAATAGGAAAGTTCGACACCAAAAAGGAGGGCTTCTTTGCAGTTGATAGGTATTGACATGTCATGGGTGTGCTATAGAAAGTGTTTAAGTAGGCTAGTTCCTATTTTACTAATAGCTGTTGCTGTTTTATGAGAGTTTACCATGAAAATAGCTAGCAATTGTAGAGGGCACATTCACTTTACGGACTATTTTAAGCTCTCATTCCTTGTTATGGTTAGAATGTGTCCCCTAAAGTTCATGTGTTGGAAACTTAATCCCAGTGAAACAGTGTCGAGAGGTGGGACTTTTAAGAGGGGATTAGGTGATGGTATTACCCCAGGTGTGGGATCTGGATCAAAGGATGAATTTGACCCTCTCCTTTCTCACTCTCTCTCACTCGTGTGCCACAACAGGGCAGAAAGACCCTCCCAAAATTTATCTCTTTGACCTTGAAGTTCCCAGCCTCCAGAACTACAAGAAATCAATCTCTGTTATTTGTAAATGACTCAGTCTCAGACATTCTGTTAGAGCAGCACAAGACAGACTAAGACAACACATTAACTGAATCAACCCCCTCTAGACCACACCATGTGATAGAAAACTATCATGGGCCCAAGATACTGATAATTTTAGTGATGTGTCCAAGGAGGTCCCAGACTTGCTCCCTGGAAGTCAGGCTCTGTGATTTGTGCTCTTCACTTGGTATCTCCACTGCATGCTAACACTGGTGCTAAAATATGGTATGCCCATGGTAGCACTGAATGTCAAAAGCCACCTGGGAAGCAGGAGAAGAAAATAGCCCTTAGAGAGGCAGAGTAATAAGTCCAGGAAGTGGTAGAAGGGACTTCATACTTAGGACCCTGCCTGCCTTCTAAGACCATTTTTGAGACCTTTCTCTCTTCTCTTCTGCTTTTTTCCCTCTGCCGTGCCTCTGTCGGGAGGTAAAACTGCTGCCCACACCCATTGCCCTTCTCCCTGGTCTGGATGGCTCCATATGTACACTAATCAACCTCGCCCTCCTTCAGTCCAAATGCCTTTCCCTAACTTAGGTAGGAAAGAAAAGAAAATTAGTCTACTACTGAAGCTTTCTTTTTTTGAACAAATGCTTTCTTTTAACTCAAATGTAGGCTTTATTGGTCAGGCTTCAAACTCTAAGATCAGAATCTCAGAGAACATCAGGGAAACATATATTTTTTATTAAGGGATTTCTTTCTGATAGACCATAAATCACACCCTTGTGAGCTCTTGGTTTTGTCTCTAAGCAAAGCTGGCTAAAACCAGAGTAGGTCAAAAACTCTATGCATGATCTTCAGCCTGTACCTCAGTTTCCCAGCTGCAAAAGGGGATAAAAATATACCAACCCTGTGGGCTATGGCAGGATTTATGGAGCTATCTACAAAAAGTAGTATTTTAAAAGTTCCCAGCACAAAGTAAGTGCAACATAAATATTCCTTCTTGTTTTCCAGATTTTTTATGTCATCCCCTGGTCTTTTGGCTGGCATGGATTGGAGAGATGCTCCCCAGCTCCTCCCAATCTAGAAGCACACTGCCACCAGTTCTCAAGAAAGCTTGTTTTCTGCCTCGTGGGGTGAAGAATTGAGTTGACTTAATAATGCTTGCTACTTATATAGTGTTTCTCTTCCTTAAAAGACCTTTGTGCAACCAGCATTTCTTTCCATGAGACTAAACACAGGAAGACTCTCTAAAGGGAAATTTTCGAAAGAATTGTCATGGGCTTCATTTACAGAATTGTCCAGGCTGCTTAAAATCTGCTTGCCATGAGAAAAGTTGCACAAACTATCAGAAAAAAAGAATTTCCACAGTACAAGTAAATGTATGGGGTTCAAATGCAAAAAAAAAAAAAAAAAAAAAAAAGGTGTTTTACATTTATCAGCACAGGAGGGTTGGAAAGTTAAATTCACATTATTCTGGATGTTTTACATGCTGTTTCTTTCACTTCTTTCAAAAGAAGGAAAACAGAATAGTGAGGGAAAAAAATTTTTTTTAAATAAAGCATCTTTTGTTGATACAACTCCTGCCAGAGAGGCTTAGGGAAATTAACTGCTAAGAAATGTGGTCCCAACTCACTACACAATCCACTGACAATTTTCACCTCCCTTGACACAAACATCCATACGTTTCCTTCTTTTAGGGGACAGTTAATCTTCCATATTCAGAATATTCAGAATCAATTTCCCAAGTGATGTGAATTTCCAGTTATACATTTTAACTCTTAACCTTGCTTTGTGCATACCGACAAGAACCATGCATGGCTCCCTACAACTTCAGAAATACACGAGAAAACATGTTTCCTTGATAATTCACAGCAACTCACAATACTGCTCGCAAATTCAAATGGAAGGCTAATTACTCAGAGAATAATGTCAGAAACTAGAGAGATGAAAGGGTCTGAAAAGTCGGAGTTGCAAAGGTTTTCCCAGAAAGGATGTCACCAGACACTCCGCTTCCTGGGAGCATGGGCTCAGAGCTATGGCCCTCTGAGAAATGTGTGTCTGACCACTGGCGATCTTGCTCAATGTTTGAAAGATCAGTTTTTGTTTTTCCTTTCTAGTGTCTGGCCTGCATTCCACATAAAAGACTCTAGGTTCCTCATTGTTAGGAAACCTGTGAGTCTGCTCACAAGATAGACATGCTCAGTTGATGGCCCAATTGTGGATAAGTCAGGAAACCTGGCTGGAGCCTCCATGCTGTCAGTGGCTCTCACATATGCCCTTGATTGTTTCTTCTGTCTGCTTTGACTACACTAGCGTCCTTCAACTCACAGTGGGACAATTGTTTTGACATTTTGCTTTCACACATTCTGTTCACAGGCATGGGTCAGAAGAGCTGCATCCAAATAAGCACAGTGAATTTTTTTTATTCAATCTGGTGATAAAGTTATCTAATTGCTGGTGTCCTTAAGGCCGTGATGGCCAGATTAGCACAACTGAGCAGGATTTGTGTTGCTGGCTGAATCCAGAGAAAATATACAGAATTTACCGTGGGCTTCTTGTTCCTATAGTTCTCCTTGCTCCCAAGAATTCTCCTTGAAGTCAGTGTTCAGCTTAGATGATGGGCACATTATTTTAATAAGGTCAGAGGCATGGTTTTAATCTATTCATTTTTCCACTAATGTCACTAAGTTTTATGATCAGAGTCTGTACTCACAGCCAATTATCTCAGAAAGGACTGTAGATTACCAAGAAGAACAACTTAAGGAAATATGGCTAGGTCAACATACATCCACTGTCCAAGGAGATAAAACAATTCAAAGACACCCCCCCCAAAGTAATTTCTGTTGTGTAAACAATGGCAGCAAATGCAGAAGAGTTTCATTAAGGATTCCAATCACCCATTGTTCATGTAAAATCCAAACCAGCACCTGTACCCTTACCTAATACCTATAATTAATAGCTATAGTGTCAGAAGTTCAGAGTCTAATGTTCATGCCAGGAATGACCCCACAATAACAAATGCTTTCAATGATTTTTCTTGACAATCTTGAGTCACAAAATGCAGTTTAATTGGCTCTTTCCCCAGAGTGGTTCTGACACAGTTTGGCTTGCCATGCCATCACAACTTACCATATAAACAAACTGGACATTAAGGCTACTCAGCAATACAGGTCATTTTAACATGAAAACATAAAGAACCTGAAGTCAGTATTTTCCATATCAAAATATCCAGAGGATGGATACCTTAACCTAAGGACATAGCCCATCCTGTCCCAGGGGCAGATATATCCCGGAAATTAAGAGGAATTACCAAGCTCCTTTGACAAATCTTGTGGATTGCTTCAAATCACACAACTCTTTCCCTTTATTCAAGTTGAATTTTGTCCATGGAGATAAAATGTACTCATCTGCTGATGTTAGCACTCATTAAATAACGACTCAGCAAACGGGCATTAGCTACCTAATTCAGGTTCAGGAATACACCATCCTCATGGAACTTGAACTCTAGACAGATATTGATCAAACAATTATAAAAACCTGTGCTATGATAAATGCTATAAATGACAAGAATATAGTCTTAAAAGAACATTCAACAATCTGAACACTGTACTACTGTCATTATACTGATCAAATAGAAATACAATATATAGCATTTTCAAAGTTCTTAATGAAACAGAATTTGATATATGAAAGGTCTACAGAAATGTTAATAGAAAATGGAATTACAAGGTAAGTTATTTTGGTGCAAAAAAGTTTTAAATCTATGCATAAAATGTCGCTCTCTTCAATAAATCGTGGAAAGTGTCTATCACCAATAAAACTATGGACTTCAAATTTATTTTGCACCAAAATAACATATATTTTAATTCCATTTTCCATGAACTTAAAGTACATTCCAATACAATATCATATTTTTAAACTGTATGGACCTAGAAAAAAGTCAGAATCACTTGACTGTAGTAGATCGGTTAAGCTAGGCTGCAGTAATAAGCAATAAAATCGCAGAAACTGAATATAGCACAGGATTATTTCTCACTTGGGCAGAATCTCCTGCAGCTCTGGCAGCTCTTCAGGGCAGCTCCCTTGAAGCCATGAATCAGGAATCCCGTCCCATTGCATTTTGTGACTCCAGTTTCTCAAGATGTGGCTTCCAGATCACAGTGGCAACAACGAACAACATAACAGTTGATTGGCCATCCATGCCCTGCCTCTTAAGTGCTCTGTCTCACCACAAGAGCACAAGTAAATGTCTGAGACAACATGGCTGTTCAGAAAATGTGGAGGTCATGAACAGTAAGAGCGTGATTTCTTAACGTTTCTGAAACTACATTCCCATTGATCTACTGCTAAAGGTAATTCAAGCAATCTTACAATAGTAAGAAGATGAATATAATGAACTAATACAATGCAAGGAGCCACAAAGAAATCCATTACCATTATTTCTACCACAACTACCAACAACACCTAGACAAAGAATAACATTTGAGTTAGAAGCAAGACATGACTTGACTAGTTTTTGTCAATGGAACAGAAGAGCCAGTCTGATTGGTGACCTATGACTTGGCAGCATCCTTTACCCTATTACCTGGGGGCCGAGTACACTGGATGGAAACAGTACAGAAACAAGGAGAACAGACTCTGGCCCTCCCCTGGTCTCCTAGAATGGCCAAGTTGACTTCTGGGTCACTGCACATTTACCCAATTTTCCTATTGGGCTGGACTAAAATTGTCTAACTGGGTTAACAGACCCAATTTATTAAAAAAAAAAAAGCTAAATATACCAAGTTATATAAGAATGTTCCTATTCTGAATCACGTCGTCCTGGGTCAGAGATGAGATACATTAGTTGTTTAACTGTTATCATCAATCCTTATTTCCTCATTTTGGAACCATTGGCCCTGATCTAAATTACAGGCCCTTCTTTACTATAAACCAACAAAGCAATAAAGAAACATTTCTTGCTAATCATTATGACTCCCAATTGTCTTTGGTAAGATGGAAGCTCAGGCGGTGTTTATATATTTGAGAAATATTTTATTCATCTATACTCTCTTAAGCAACCATCCTGAGCACAATATATCTGCTTAATATGCTCCCCTTATGGTTCCAGTGATAGATACAGCCATTAGGTGCACAATGTGACAAATGTATTTTGGGGACCTTGTACAAATGATGTCAGCCTCTTTATCGTGTGTCTTAGTTCTTTATCTGCCTGTGCAGGCCGTTCACAACCTGAGAGAAGAGGCAGTGTACAGTGGTATTCAATGCAACATCAAAACAAAGAAAAAGAATGTTTCTGTTAAAGCATGTAGAGATGAAAGAGAATGAAATGCAAGTAATTGATTGCAAGAAAAAGTGTCAGATGTTCCAAAGAACAAAGATAAAAATCCAAAGGCTTGGGAGATTAATTTCACCACTTCAAAAAGATGATTCTAAGAAAAACATACAAGACCAATTGAAAAATAAGTGGCTGTTCCAGAAAATAGAATAAAATTGAAAATGCTGAGAAGATTGAAAGGTTACGGTCAACAAAACTGCACTTACTTAAAAAAAGTATAGCCAGAATGTATGTCATTATTAAAACATGTGGTGGTGATCCAAAGCAAATTTTAAAACTTCTTTTTAGAGGCCAGTATTGTGACATAGTGGGTAAAGCCGCCTCCTTCAGTGCCAGCATCCCATATGGGCACTGGTTCTAGTCCCCGCTGCTCTACTTTCAATCCAGCTCTCTGCTATGGCCTGGGAAAGCAGCAGCATGTGACCCAAGTGCTTGGGCCCCTGCAACCATGCGGGAGAAGAAGCTCCTGGCTTGTGGCTTCAGACAGGCCCAGCTCTGGCCATTGCAGCAATTTGGGGAGTGAACCAGTGGGTGGAAGACCTCTCTCTGCCACTGTAACGCTGTCTCTCAAATAAATAAATCTTAAAAAAAAAAAAAAAAAAAAAAAAAAAAAAGCTTTTTTTTTTTAATTTATTTGACAGGGCTAGTGAGAGAGAGAGAGACAGAGAAAAAGGTCTTCCTTCCGTTGGTTCACCCCCCAAATGGCTGCCACGGCCGGCACTGCGCCAATCTGAAGCCAGGAGCTAGGAGCTTCCTCCTGGTCTCCCATGCAGGTGCAGGGGCCCAAGCACTTGGGCCATCCTCCACTGCCTTCCTGGGCCACAGCAGAGAGCTGAACTGGAAGAGGAGCAACCGGGACAGAACCAGAGCCCCAACTGGGACTAGAACCCAGCACCCCCATGGGGTGCCGGCACTGCAGGCAGAGGATTAACCAAGTGAGCCACAGTGCTGGCCCCCCAAAAAATACTTTAAGAAACAGAAACTCTTCCATATCTCTGTCTATTAAGAAAAGTTACAATATCGTAGTTGGGAGAGAGAGTCCTACAAAAATAAAACTTTGGAAATCACATAAAGGAAGAAGATGACAGCTTAGAAAAAGCTACTATTCATTCCTGAAGAAGTCTAAATGTGAAATTGAGAAAAATAACCAGGGTAAGGGTCAGGACCAAAAGCATGCTTACCAGCAGGTTCATTTGTTACTTGGTTTTGTTTCTTAGTAGAAACAAGAATGTTGAAATACCAGGAAAGTTCTGAGGCTTCTAATTGAGAAACTGGTGTGTCTATATTTTATCATCTTCAATAAAATGTCATAAGTAATTTTGAGGGGAAGGTGATTCATTACATGATCTTTTTATTATTGTTATTAGGGACTCATTTTTAAATAGATTATAAGACCATTCTAGCTTAATTTATGGAACTATTAGGTACAGATTAACTGTATATCATATCATGAATATAAATATTTTGGGACTTTTAAAAAGTACTTGCGCATGTGTTCGGAAGGTGAAGAATATGAGAACGTGTGAGCATGGTAGTGTGCATGACGCTTGTGGGTATTTGTGGTTGTGCATATGACCGTCTATAGACAAAGGGCCTTCAAAAACTTCACAGAAAAGGCATAGTATGAAAAACCTACAGATGTAGTTCAAAATTTTTGCACCAAAATAAACTTATCTTTCAATTTCATTTCTTCATGAACTTTTAAAAAATACCCTCACATGTGTGTGCCATACATAAGAGGGTATATTGGAATGTATGTGTGAGTGGTATGTATTACTAAGAGAAAAACTGACAGTTTACTGGAATAAGACAAAGGTTCTAGTACTACGCAGCACTCCAGAAGGAAGATGCTACAGCATGCCACACCACCACGAGTACGTGTTGTATTCAGAGCCAGAAAATATGTACTCAAACACAACAGGTTTGGATGCAGTTGGCATTTGCTTTATATCATGATGCTGTGGCAACTTTCAACCTCTGATGGGCTGGATGTTCAGCTGCTGTGACTGAAACTGAGTTGCTTGTCTACTAGATATACTGTTTTGAAAAAAAAAAAATTTTTAATTCAGAAGGTAGAGAGGTAGAGGTAGAGAGAGGTAGAGAGAGAGAGAGAGAGAGATGTCTTTGATCCACTGGTTCACTCCCCAAATGGATGCAATGGCAGAGCTGGGCAATCCAAAGCCAGGAGCTTCTTCCAGGTCACTCCTGTAGATGCAGGGGCCCAAGGACTTGGGTCATCTTCCACTGCCCTCCCAGGCCATAGCAGAGAGCTGGATTGGAAGCAGAGCAGCCAGGATTTGAACCGGTGCCCCTATGGGATGCCAGCACTTTAAGTGGCGGATTTACCTGCTATGCCACAGTGCCGGCCCCAATATACTGTCTTATATATACAGGATATAGGTTACAATTTGTTTCACATCAAGCTAGGATGTGTGGAGAGCTAAGCATACACCTGGGACATCACCATGCTGCTTTGTGCTGGACTTACCTATCAAGTATGGAAGCTGCTGGCGACCACACCGATTTCAGTTTAACGCTGTATACGTGAGCATGAGTGTGTGCAAGTGGGCACATGTAAGTGTATGCAGGAGCTGCTGCTGACAACAGAACACTTCTATTAAAGCAAAGGAGTGAGGCATTTCTAGGGCTTCAAACAGGAAAAAGAGCAGAGATATCTATGGGGTAATTAGCATAGCCTTTTGCGTCTTGGGGCATTAACTTAGACCAGATCTACATTTAGTGTCAAAGCCATTTCCTAAATGGTCCCCTAGAGGCTGGGGCCCGACTTCCTGTCTGTCCTCTCTCTGTGTTCTCTATCCTTGTTAGCCAAGGAAGTCAAAAAGAATTCCAGTGACATCCTTTATTTGCTGCTTGCCATGTCTTTCTATATTCTGGGCCCCTCAAGAAACAGTGTCAACTTCCAGCTACCCATTCATCCAAACCTATAAATTCTTCCAAATGCTGATCAAAAAACACTTTAAGAAAATTTCCCTTCCCCATGTTTCCCTATACTGATCTCCCCTTCTGCTCTTAAGATGAGCACTTAGGTATTTCTCCTCTGTTGAGTGGAGTGAGACTGCATCTACCCAGTACAATGGGCACATCACTCTGGTCTGATTAACCTCAGAAAACAAAAGTGAATTAAAAATGAATAAATGCTGAGGTCAGCGAAGTTCTCCAAGTAGTCAACGACAATGTTATGGTTGAATGAGTGAATTAAAAGCATTTTTTCCTTGTGTCAAGCACAGTGCATTCCATAAGGAATATATTCCTCCCAGACTTTAACAATAAGATAATATTTACCTTTTCAACTAAGCCACCTACCTTCCTGTATTGGAAAATAAGACTTCACATTTCCCTTGTTGAACTGACTGCCAGGAATCTCAGGGCTATATTTAGTACTCAGCATCAGAAACAATAGCTTTCTAGCTTCCTGGCACAATATGAATTTTTTTCCAAGTGATTTCTGTTTTGCCTCAAAATAATTGCTACCTCATAGCTGCTATAAATTGTAAGTCATCCCAAATCTTCTATGGGGATATAAGATAAAAATATCTAAGAGTTGTTTAAAAAAAATATCAGCACTTAGCATTTAGCCTTAGTACTTGAGCATAGTCCCTTCCAGCTCTACAATGCTATGTTTCAGTGCTGTCACTTTCTTACCTTGGGTACAAGTTTGTTAGAGGAGGAGGCTCATCTTCTCTGCTTTATACCCCTCACAAACTACTACAATGTTATGTTCAGAATAGTGCTCAATAATTCTTTGATTAAGTAGATTTATGTGTTTTTATTTTCATTTTTCCATATGGGTAAAAAATTTAATGAAAACTTAGGGAGAAAAGTCTTTGATGAGAAAACTATCTTTGATGGTGTCACAGGTATGTGCACAGGTCCAACTCATCAACACGTATGCATTAAATATGTACAGTACTTTGTGTATCAATTACACCTCAATAAGAATGTCAAAAATACTCTTTGATGGAAATTATACTAAGGGAACCAGTATCTTCTAGTTCTGCTATGTGGCAGATTCCTACTCAATCCTCCTAAAAAGCAATTCTTTTACAGAGGTACAGGAGAAATACAAGTCACCAAAACATGTCTAAGGTCACTCAACTGGAAATGGCAGACTCTGGGTAGAATCTAGTCCTTTTGAGTTCAAAAGCTTAAACCTTTGCCACCAGACCATGTAGGCTAAATGTAACTTCTCATGGGTGTACAACTGGTGTTTAGTAAATGCTTCCTGAATTAACTATCCAAAGAGACAGAATTATATGACTATACTGGGTTATTCTAATAATTACAATAACTTTTGTTGAGAAATTAACTATGTACCTTTCACTGTGCCACATGAGCACTTTTGATACATCTTAATTGTCACATTAGTACTTGGACATAGCTATAACTGATATTCATTTTAAAGAGGAGGAAAGTAAAATCCAGGTAATTTAACTTCTCTATAGTCTTTTCCAATCTGTTTTCTATTGTTCATATTAAGTAAATTCTGTTGATCTGTCCTCAAATTCACTGATTATAAACTCTACCACTTCTACTCTACTATTTAGCCTGTCCAGGTTTGATTTGGTTACTCAGTTTTTTCAGTTCTATAATTTCCATGTGGCTTCTTTAACACACACAGACACACACACACACTCACACATTTCTTATATATAATACAAAATATATAAAGATGTATTACATACATAGCTTCTATTTCTTTGCTGAGACTTCCTAGTTCTGAACAACCTTATGATGACTGCTTTAATATTCTTGTCATATACTTTCAAAATCTGATTCATGTTAGTATCGGCATCTGGTGATGATCTTTTCCTGTCCACATTCTAATTTTCCTGGATTTTGGAAAGACAAGTGACTTTCTATCACTTCCTAAGAATCTTAGATGTTATGCAATGAGACTCTGGGTCTTATCTAATGTTAGTTTTTTAACAGTCTCCTTGGTGAAAGATAGTGCAAGGGTCAGGTACATGTCTATCTTCAGCTTCCTACAGGACCCTGAAAACACAACCATGGCAACAGGAGGTAGCTGGCTCATACTGCCTAAGGGGGATTCCTATACCATTCCCCCTTATACACTAGGACACCTCCCAGGTGGAAAAGGGATGCCAACTCCCATCCAACTGGGATGCACAAGGGAAGGAAAGGTCAGGACTGCCAACTTGTCCTACCTCCCATCAGTCTACACTGTGATACTGCTATTGGATGGGGTAGAAGTTAAGCTCCCCCTTTGTTCCCCAGAGATACCAGGAAGAAACACAGGGATGACTGGACCCAGCACCCACCTCTTCAGTGTGTCTCATTGCTGCTAAGTGAGGATGGAAACTTAAGTCACCACTAGATCCTACTGACACCACCCTGGCAGGAGAATCGCAAGCCTGGCTCCACTAGGCAGGGCATGGAGAGTCAACTGCTCTCTTCGCTGTCAGTATCACCCAGTGGGAGACTAGAAGCAGTATCTGCTTTTACAGTGCCCAGAATAGAAAGTCGGGTTTCCCACTAAGCTCTGCTGAGTTATCAGAGCATGTTGCCTCCCTGCACCCAGCACGGGGGATAGAGAGGAGAAAGAGCAATTTTTTTGTTCCATTTATGTTTGGCATTTGACTAGAATTGGGCAAATATTGCCAAAACACTTCCTGGTCCTCTGCCTAGGGGAAATGGGCTTTTATGACTATGCCTGTGGGTGGTTTTGGTTGGAAGGCTCCTGAAGCACCTGTGCAAGGTATCAACAAGGCAGGAAAGTAGCCTAGAAACCCACCACCCTGGCATTTCTTCAACGCCAGAATCCCAGAACGCCAATTCTGTCACCTTTCAAATACTTCCCATGCTCATTTACTGTACTATGCCACAGCCATTCAGTTGTAAAGGGGAGGCCCTATAAGAAAGGGAGATGCTCTATCCTAGTGAAGCTAGAGGTACCTGATGTCCTACAAGCTCATGGATGGTAAGGCCAGGATTTGAACGCTGGAATTTTCCTTGCAAAAATTATTATTTTACCCATCATGCTAGCATCAGTAATAATAAAAATAATTACATGTGAATTAGTTTTCTAGGACTGTCATAACAAAATAGCACAGTCTGAGCTGTTTAAGCAGCAGAAATGTGTTCTCACACCTCTGGAGGCTGGAAACCGGAGACCAAGTGTCAGGAAAACCAATTTCCTCAGAGGCCTTTCTCTTCAGGTGCAGATGGACACCCACCTGCTCACTGTCTTCCCTCTGAGTCTGTGTCCAGTTTTTCTTTTCTTACAAGGTTAGTCATGTTGAATGAGGGCCCATGCCAATAACCCAATTTAATTACCCCTTTTAAGTCCACGTTCCCAAACACAGGTAGGCACCTGCCGAGTCGCTGAGGGTTAGGATATCAACATACATACTTTTGGAGGACATACTTCAGACCATAGCAGTATGTTCTATAATAACATAATGTATAAAAGTTTACATAAAGTTAAGATACTATAGATGTATATTATATATCATGTGAGAAAAGCAGCTAGTGTGTTACCTGGCTCTTGGCCTGAGGATGAATTCCTGAATTTGCACACTAACTATACTTTTAAAACCCACCTCCCTGGCCATTCTCAATAACAGGCAGGCACAGATTACAGCTGACTGCACCAAGGGAAAGAGAAGAAACGACTGCTTATCCTGCACTATTCAGGTTGAGGGGTAGAAAAATCCTTGGGCCAACCTCCCCTTTTTCTGGAAAAGATGCCCACTGGCTTGAGTTCTCTCCTCTTACCCTTAGGAGGCAAGTAGGCTGAAGATGGTCAATGCCTCTTGGTCAATTGTTGGGATAATTGGCAAATTCAGCCCAGGCCCTGTTGGCTCTGTTTCCACAATCACTCCCCAAACTTGGCCAGTTAAAACAACAGTGGCCCCAACAACATGGATGAGTCTTAGCAATGCAATATGGAATTGTAGGAGTCAGTTTGAGAGTCAGGTATTTTGTGCCGAGGTGAAGGCATTTGCATCCCATATCAGAGTGCCTGAGTTCAAACCCCCGCTCCATTTCCAATCCAGCACCCTGAGAGGCAGCAGAGCACAATTCAGCTGTGTAGGCCCTGAGCACTCACGTGGGACACCCAGATGAAGTCCAGCATCCTTGCTTCAGCATGGCCCAGCGGCTGTTGCAGTCCTTTGAGGAGCGAACAAATCAATGGGAGCTTTCTCTCTCTGTCTCACTCTTTCTCTCTGCCTCTCAAAGAAAATGAAATTTTTTCTTAAAAATTTGTTTAAAATAAGTCACTTTCAAATCCCTATGTGCCGCATGCTGTCTTTATAAAGTCAAAACCAATTTAACCAAAAATACATACACTTTGTAGGAACACGGTACTGATACGACAAACTATTTAAAAAGAAAGGCAAAAGAGTGATGAGTATGGGATTCAGGATCTCTCTCTGCTGGGGAAACATCTGAGCAAGGAGGTGGGATAGAGGCATGGGACTGGTGAACTTTAGTAATTGTCAGGGTCCCAGCTTTGGTTCTGGATAGAGGGTCCAAAGATTACCATTCCATTATTCAAGTTAAAATAGGTCGATAAATGAAAGCAAGGGGAATGGGATCATTATGATTCCTTTAGTCTTAAATCAGCTAAGATTCAGGATTGTTTATTACCTTCATTACTCTAATAAGGAATTAACTGTATTTCTCAAAGAATAGAACAGTTTAAAAAAAAAAAAAACTTTGTTTTTAACTGCTCAGGCTGAAAAATAGGACAGGAATCAGGCCTATCCTAAGCACTTTTTACCTAAGGACTTTGCCAAACCTATAAACCCCAGCCTAACCCCACAGAGGCTGATTCAATAGTTGGCATGGGATCTAGGAATCCATATTTTATGCTGATTTCCAAAGCAGCCTCCTGGGAAGCCATCCTGCCTGCAAAGTCTTGGTCAGTTAGCTCATGGTTTTATGTTAACAATATTCATCCTCTAAAACCTTCATTTTGTCATATCACTCTGTCTTCATAAAATCTCTCCTCTTCCCTCGAGCTGCCGAACCTAAATCCCTTTCCATCCTTTTAGAGTCCTCTGCAGTCTCGCACCACCCCACTCACCCACAGGCCTGTTAGGCTTAGGTAAATACAATCAGGCCAGTTTGCTCACTGCCATATGGAGAGTCTGTCTACTTCCCCAGCCTGTTTTCCAGGGCAGCCCTGTCTGGGAAGCCCTCCCTCTTTCCTCTCGAGATCTGGCAAATCCTTCCCACCAGATTCAAATCTTCCCCTCCCACCCAAGCCATTCCTGAAGGTTCTAGCACAAGATAGCCCTGATGAACTCCTGTGTGCTGACTCACTCCCTCACTTCTCTTTGCAACAGTAAACCTCCTCATGACTGAAAATTAGTTTTTCTTCCCCTTCACTTACTTTTGACCCCGTTTATGCCGAAATCTGTGAGCACCCAAGACCATGCATCAGCTCAGGGAACCACACCCTCCCTCTATCCCAAGGCTAATGCTACAGCGATTCTGTGAGGAGCACAATGCCTACCACTGATGCTGTTCAGCTGGTCAAGAGTACTTTGCTTGTCCAGTCAAGACAAATGAGGTCCATTTCCAGTGCCCATTTGAGGAAATAAAAAAATAAAGTTTGGATGTTGCTATCTGTTACGCTTTCTGCTTTGGATGAAAGAGAAACAGAGAAGGCTAATGTTCAAGCAGACAAAAGGCGGTCCAGAACAGAAACAAGCAGAATCAAGGGCTGCAGAGAAAGCTCGAGTGCTCTTTGAGTTCCCGCCTCTGGTTCCTGAGTCCTCACTGAATTTCTGTCCTTGGTTTGATGACATTCCTCTGTATTTCTGAATAAATTTCCACCTTAAAGTTTAGCTATTCTACATAAAGGTTCTCTTACTTTTGTCCCAATCAGTGTTCTTCATGCTCCAATCTCCATGAGACTGGATCACCACATCTGACCCCATTCTCTACCTTCCTGAGCCATCTCTTAGTCTCCCAGCCACAGAAAGCATAAGATGAAGGGGATGCCTCCCATCAGCCAGTTAGTCAGCATGCATTGTGCATCCTGTGATGCTGGGGGCCACATATGAAAACCCCAACACCCAGGGGGAAGAAAGCAACATTAGGATCACTACTGATGCCCATAGACATCGAAGCGGGGCAAGTTCATTGTCAATCTTTGGCTCATCTCTCCCATTTTAACATCCCTCAGATCTTTCCTTTGCTTCTGGAATGGATAATTTCCAACATCCCAAGAATCATTGCACTCCCTTATCTCAAGATTTACTTTAACTAAAACAGAGAAGTACGAGGGTACATTAGAAGACAATGCATTCTCTCAGTTTAGTGAGAGATAGAGAAAGAGAGAACTAAACCCTACTCTAACCTTATCACCAGGAATTCCTATTTTCAACCTTGAGAATGAACTATCATCTTAACATCTGACTTTCAAACAAATCATTTGAGTGCATATCAGATCACTTGTTGCTTGGACTATTTTTTACTTTTAATCTGCATATTTACACAGCATTCCTCCTCATTCTTAAAGAATGGATTTCATAAAGCAATGGGAATTCTGAGCACGTTTTAAATATCTAAAATAAATTAGTCAATTATTTGCTCTGTGACCAGTGCAAGGCTTTTGCATTGCTACCAACCTGGGTTTCACAGATAACATTGTGGCTGGTGTCCCAATCCACACTGAGACCATAAAGAAATGTCTCCAGTTCCTTTGCACTAAATCTACAAAGTACACAGACTTTTTGCCTGCCAAGCACACAAGCCTTTG
Source organism: Lepus europaeus (assembly GCF_033115175.1). Classification (NCBI taxonomy): domain Eukaryota; kingdom Metazoa; phylum Chordata; class Mammalia; order Lagomorpha; family Leporidae; genus Lepus; species Lepus europaeus. The sequence goes on along the minus strand of NC_084832.1, from coordinate 35,980,342 downwards.
TAAGTCTTGCCTCTATCAGTGCTGTGAATTCTGTGGTATCAGTGGTCCTTTACCACACAAAATAAACATTTACTTGTGGTAAGGGGAGATTGCAGGTCTCATGGAAAAACTAGAACAATGGGAGGTCAAAAATCGGGCCTCTTGGAGACTTCAAGAGTTTCTCCCTGTGGACCAATTAAACAATACATTCAGAAGTTGGCAGTCCTCTTTTCAGAACCACAAGCCCAATTACAGGGCTCCAAACAGCTACATTTTATAGCTAAAATGATTTACAGCCGATGTTTTCCTTGCGTGGTATGTGTTCCTCTTTGTTAAACAAAAGTTCACAGAGAAGAACTGCAACTGAGGAGGGGAAAATGGGAAACACACAAGCAAAGAGCTCTAACTCATAAAACTGAATGCAAATTAAAGAAGAAACAGCAGTCTTTGACCTTCAGCCCCTATTCTTTTTGGATTTAATGCCAAACGTGTATTTAGAGACACACTGAAATATTGCAGGTGTAGAATTTTTTTTTTTTTTTGCCTCTGTTGGAAGAGCTGTTCTGCTATAGGATTTGTTGAATTATAAATTTAACTCAGTTACTAAAAGGTGAACAGCTACCAGCTGATCTATTTGGCTTTGTTAATGACCCAGGTAGATTGGCAGCAGGGATCCTCTTCATTGTTTAATGTGCCACCATTAAAAATCTGTGGAATGTAGGAGGACAGAGGGATGGGGAAAGGTTGATTAACAGATCTTTAGTGATAGCAATAAAATGTTCTGGTGTTCTATTGCACAGTAGGAGCACTACAGATAATGTTATGAACGATATATTTCTCTATTTATAAAAGGGGGTAGGCATTTGGTACAGCAGTTAAGACATCACATAGGGGGTTGGCACTGTGGCATAGTGGGTAAAGCCACCACCTGCAGTGCCAGCATTGCATATGGGTGCCAGTTTGAGTCCTAGCTGCTCCACTTCCAATCCAACTCTCTGATATGGCCTGAGAAAGCAGTAGAAGATGGCCCAAGTCCTTGGGTCCCTGCACCCAACTTGGAGACCCAGAAGAAGCTCTTGGCTTCAAATTGGCTCAGCTCTGGCCCTTGCAGCCATCTGGGGAGTGAACCAGTGCATAAAGGACCTCCCTCCCTCCCTCTCTCCCTCCCTCCCTCTCTCTCTCTCTCTCTCTCTGCCTCTACTTCTCTTTCTGTGTAAGGCTGACTTTCAAAAAAATAAATATTTTAGGCCAGTGCCGTGGCTCAACAGGCTAATCCTCCACCTTGCAGCGCCGGCACACCGGGTTCTAGTCCCGGTCGGGACACTGGATTCTGTCCCGGTTGCCTCTCTTCCAGGTCAGCTCTCTGCTATGGCCTGGGAGTGCAGTGGAGGAAGGCCCAAGTGCTTGGGCCCTGCACCCTCATGGGAGACCAGGAGAACCACCTGGCTCCTGCCTTCGGATCAGCGCGGTGTGCCGGCCGCAGTGCACCGGCCGCAGCGGCCATTGGAGGGTGAATCAACGGCAAAGGAAGATCTTTCTCTCTGTCTCTCTCTCTCTCACTGCTCACTCTGCCTGTCAAAAATAAAAAATATATAAATATTTTTTTTAAAAGACATCATTTAGGACATCCACGTCCTATATCAGTGTCTGGTTCAAATCTCAGCTCATTTCCAACACCAGCTTCCTGCTACTGCACAACCTAGGAAGCAGCAGGTGATGGCTCAAGTAATTGGGTCCCTGATGTTCATGGAAGAGACCCTCATTTAGTTCCTGGCTCCTTCCTCCATTCAACCCAGAACTAGCTACTGGGGGCTTAGATATATTTACCCTGATTGGATATTATACAATGTGTGTGTGTGTGTGTGTATCTATCACATGGTACCCCATGAATTCATACACTTTGTATGGCTCAGTTTAAAATATTTCTTACATAAAATAAAATTTGCAGTGAAGGATGGGAAATGGACCTCAAAATCTAACATGGATGTAGACGAAGCCTCAAGCCTTGTCTCAAGTCATCCACCATGGCAATATTTTACTCTAACAGCTTTGGCCCACTTGATAAATTGTATCACTCATACGATGGCCTAGAATACAAACCATTCTTTCTTGATGTCTTAGAAACGACTTTGTGTTCGGAGTCCTGTTTATGGAAATTAAGAAACCACATATGGGACCAGGCATTTGAGGCAGAAGGTAAAGTGCTTCTTGGTACACCCATACTTTCTATCAGAGTTCCTGTTTGAGTCCTGGCTCTGCTCCCAATTCCAGCCTCTTGCTAACGCATATCCTGGGAGGCATCAAGTTGGATTCGAGTATGTAGATCCCTGCCACCCACTTGAGACACCAAGATTGAGTTCCAGGCTTCTGGCTTGGGCCTGGCCCAGCTCTGACTGTTGCAGACATTTAAAGAATAATCAGACAATGAAAAATCTTCCTCTTTCTCTGCCTTTTTAAATTATTATTATTTTATTTATTTTAAAGAGAGTTACAGAGAGGTAGAGACAGAGAGAGAGGTCTTCCACCCGTTGATTCACTTCCCAGATGGCTGCAATGGCTGGAGCTGAGTCGATCCAAAGCCAGGAGCCAGGAGCCTCCTCTGGGTCTTCCACACGGGTGCAGGGGCCCAAGAACTTGGGACATCCTCTACTGCTATCCCAGGCCATAGCAGAGAGCTGGATCAGAAAAGGGGCAGCTGGGACTAGAACCGGTGCCCATATGAGATGCTGGTGCTTCAGGCAGAGGAGTAACCTAGTGTGCCACGGCGCCAGCCCCTAAAAGCAGGTTTTAATGAGGTTGTATCTCATCTAAGCAAAGTGCCTGGGGTGCAAGGGCATTGAGAGAAGGGAGGAGGGTGCTTCAGATGGAGAGATGAAAACTAAGGTTGGGGTCACCAAAGTTGAGCACAAAACTTTCCTACAGTGCAGGTTGGCCCTAAAACCCTGTTATCCACTGGAGCCTTATTAACCATGAACTTCGTTACTACATTTTAACTCTAAAAGATGACTTGGCTCCAGTCCTCTTCTAAGAGGTGTTAACAGTGTTTCTTTTTTCCATAGGAAAAAAATTCCTCTTCTTTCTCATTCACTCCGTTGGAACTTCAGCCTGGACATTTGCATCCTAGAACTTAGCTTTTGATAGTCAAGACAGAAAGTAGGCTTCATTGACAACAACCTATGTGTATTATATTTGGAAGTCAATTTCACATCATTCACCAAGACTTCTGTATCTTTGGCCCAACAGACAACACTGGGAGAGAGGTACCTGCCAATTTTTTTTTTTTTTTTTGACAGGCAGAGTGGACAGTGAGGAAAGAGACAGAGAGAAAGGTCTTCCTTTTCCATTGGTTCACCCCTCAGTGGCCGCTGTGGCCAGCACACCGCGCTGATCCAAAGCCAGGAGCCAGGTGCTTCCCCTGGTCTCCCATGCGGGTGCAGGGCCCAAGAACTTGGGCCATCCTCCATGCACTCCGGGGCCACAGCAGAGAGCTGGACTGGAAGAGGGGCAACCGGGACAGAATCCGGCGCCCTGACTGGGACTAGAACCCGGTGTGCCGGCGCCGCAGGCGGAGGATTAGCCTATTGAGCCGCAGCACCGGCCCTACCTGCCAATTTAATAGAGGAGTCACATGACAGAAACAGCCCTTGTCCTCTCTGTTCTTTACAGGCACTGATAAAAATCTCAATCTATCGCACCAGCATTTCTTATCACAGTCCCTTCGTAGAGTGGCTTCTTGTACGTTACTTCCCAAAGTCATAGGCCATATGAGATAGTACCATAGTAAAGATGAGTAACAGTGCTATATCTCGGCACTTTTGTCACATGATTTATATGCAGCCTGTTACTCACTTTCCATAATAACCCTGTTAGGCGGGACTCCTTATTTGATTACACAAATTATACACAGTGGATTCCCATTGTATAGGGAAGTCACTTGCCTGAGTTTCAAAGCTGATAATGAGTCTGCAATGTGAGTCCATGCCTACCTCACGGTCAGTGTCAGTGCTCTTACAGACTATGACAAACACTGGGTTAGACAGAGCTGAATAGGGATTCTGTTCTGCGGAATCTCTCAGATGCTTTGACTTGTTCAATTCCCGCTGCTATACTAAAGTGTCTTGGGTTGGGTAATTTAGAAACAGTAGAAATTTCTCTGGCAATTCTGAAAGATACAAAGTCTAACATCTTGGTGCAAACAGATACAGTGTCTGAAAAGAGCCCGGTCCACAGTTCATGTTTTCACAAGGGATTGTCACATATCAGAAAAAGCAGATGGAAGGGACGTGTGTCTTCACATAGCAGAAGAGATGGAAAGAAAAGGGAAGCAGTCCCCTTGCACCTGTTTTATAAGGTCACATTAATCACCCACCCCTTAGGCATCTCTTCAATACCCACCTTAATACCATCCCCGTAGGTGATTCAGTTTCTATATATGAACACTGATGGACACATTCAGACCTCAGCACTCTTAATAGACTCTATAATTCTAAACTCTAAACTTATTCCCCCAAACCTATTTGGTCCCATGCACCATTTTTGCCACGAATTGTCCTTGTTAATCAACGTTCTATAAGATGTGTTGAGCACCATACCGTATTCTCCAGCTGAAAGAGCCTGGTCAAGAAGATGTCTGCTAAGTATCTGATACCTCCTTAGTTGGAGCACTGGCAACCCGAGGATCACACCTGAACAGCTCTCTGGGGCAGAGCGAGTGCCACAAGACTGATGACAGCAGGGAGGCCTGGACGCTGGGACTGGGCAGCCTTTCAGAATCTAAAGTGAGCACAGTTCCTGCCTTTATGTCTCAGATTGAAGTCTCTACCGATGAACAGCTGGAGAGTATTATAAGCTGTGTGAATATTTTGTTTCTTACCAGAACAAAAGCCATTAAAATAAACTGCCTACGGAGGGTTTGGTGACTTACAAAGTGACCTGCATTGTGAGCCCTTTCGTCTGCTTTAAGATGGGTTCAGAAAAGCCAAAAATGAGGTGTTACTGTTGAATGAATTTCCACATTTCCATGATAATAACATTAGCTTATTATGCCGTTCCAAACTTTCCTCTGTGTCCCTTTATAGTCACTGTTTAATTGAAAGCATAACTTTGGGGGGAATGGGCATCTGGGAAGCAAGGCAAAGTCAAGTCAAGAACATTACACCCCCACAGGTCACATATGCTGTCGGGAAACCAAGACAAGAAACAGTCAGCAAAAGCAAACCAGATGTGAAGCTGGTGTGATTACACCATCCCTCCCAATATGAGGAGCACTTTCAAATTCACATTTTGTTCCTTGGAATCAGTTGCTTCACGAAATTCTTCCAAATAAATGAAACATTGAGCAGCACTTGCCCAAAAGAATTACATGAAGCTCACACAGGGCTTTTGAAATTTCATTTGCATTTGAATGGTACAGATTGTAATTTAGTATAATGAAGTCCACGTAACCAAGAAGGAGAAATTCTATGAACGACTCGCATTCCCATCATGTCTACTCCTACTTCCAATCCCAACATGCTAACCTGAGTCTCCAAGTCCCGTCAGAAAGCTGGTTCTGGAAAGCAGGCGACATCCTTCCTGAACCTGCTGCACCTGCCTGGAAGCAGAGAATCAAATGTTGCCAACACATTTGGTTATTTCCATTTACTATATTTCCTTGGATTCCCCACAAACAATGGATGCTTCTGTACAAATCATTTTTGGTACAACAGATACAGCTATTATGGCGTTGCAATAGGAGGGACATCTCTCGATATATGTTCAGGTTCCGTTGTACAATTACCATAGTAATAAAGCCATATCACAAGAAAGCATGTCTTTGCTGGCAAAAATGTATTTATACAGTCATGTATCACTTCACAATGAGGATACGTTCTAAGATATGCTTCATTAGGCAGTGGGATCATTGTGTGAACCTCAGAATGGGCTGGCACAAACCTCAATGGAAATAGGTGCTGCCTCAATCGAGTCTACTACTGATGTTTTCAGGGACTGTTGTGACAGCTCAAATTAGTCTCACACTCCCTCACAGTAGCCAGAGAGATCTTCTCAAAACACTTGCACGTCTATTCCAGAACCATTGTAACCCCACAGCAAAACTCTGCGTCTAACTAAATCTCCTTCCTAACATGTAGAAAGCAAACATGCTGGCCTTGCTTTGTGGACCAAAATATGCAAATACATTGTATTCTTTGTCACAAGAATCTTCAGTAAAATAAAGGCAGCAGTACTCAGAAAGGAAAAAAAAAAATGCAGTTTCACAAAACATTTCCACACAGACCATGAGGCCTGCACTGTTAGTTGGCAATAAACATGCTAGAAAACTATAGTATAAGACAAAGGTTTTAAAGTCCCTATGAAAATACTTGTATATTTAAATAAAACATCTTCCAGGCCCTTATACCTGGGAAAAGTCAAAAGACATATTCTGATAGGCATTTCAATTTTATAAAAGAAGTTTATCTTCCAGTTCTTCTATCATTAATAGCCCCGTGGTACTTTTACCGCCTGTCTGCCCACTTAGATGAGTGCAGGATTCTAAGAGTTCTCTTGTACGGATAAATGCACTGGAGAGAACCATCTGAAAGGACTGTGATTCCATAACAGAAGTAAAGGCACTGTAACATCTCTGTCATGAGGCAGGGTAACTTCTAGCCATGTGAACCGTCTCCATCGTGAACAGCATCACAACACAGCCACACACAGTTCTGTACCCAGCAGAGTGATTCAGCCATATTTTCTTAAGCTCCTAAAACAAAGTCTCCCTTTCCTTGTTCTTATGGTTTTCAATGAATACACTCTAAGGGATACAACTTGGAGTTTCTTAACAAGTCCCCCCCACAATAGTGCAAATTTGTTAATTTGCCCAAACTTATTTAGAAAACCATATTGTTTTGCATGGAGCATGGTCTGATATTTTGACACATGTATACAATTTGGAAATGATCAAATCCAGGCTTTAGCATATCTATCACCTCAAACATTTACTATTGCTTTTGTGCTAGAAGAATTCCAAACCTTCTCTTCTAGCTATTGTAAAATACATAATAAATTATCATTAACTATACTCATCCTACTTGCTCCAGAACACTAAAATTTAATCCTAACTGCATTTTTGTCTAGGAAGATTATTTAAAGGATGATGTACTAAACACAGTGCAGACCTGCAGAATATCTTAAATTTTCACTTTCTTATTTGTTTACAAAAGCCCTAATACATTTCTTATTTGCCAGGATATAAAATTAAAGAGAAGTTCTTTCTTTTTTGATTTTTCATTTGCCACTGAAGAGTAATAAACTCTGGGGAAAAAATAAATAAATCACAATAAAGAATTCTAATTAGGTCCCAGTTCTGAAGTCTGACTTCTCTCATCTCAAAGACCTGACACACATTCCAGCAACACAAAACGCTTTTCTTTTTTACATATTTATAAATGTGCATGTACTTGGGAAGCAGTAAGTTTTTTCCTTCTCTTCCTTCAAAACCAGAAACATTTTGGTTCAGATTTGCATTTTTCGTGGCCCTTCCATTCTTCGGAAATTTAACAAGATACTGGTAGAAACCCACAAGTCTACGGCTCAGGGCTCAGTGTTGCCAGCTGTCCTTAAATGAATTTATCTTCACTTGTTTCCAAGTGGACCCAGTAGCTAGTGTGACCTGAACCTGTTCTTGAGTGAAACATCAACCAGAACACATGTTTGCTGGGCATACACCTGGCTCTTCACCTGCCCTAAGGCACTGTAAGGACCCATAAGCCATTGCTCGTTACCTAACACACACAAGATGATTTGGGTCAGCATTTGAAATTATATCCTTGGTTTTACAAAATTAAACACGAATTAATGTATTTAAGTTTAAATAAAATTTAAAATTCAAAAAGTTAAAAACTATCAAAGTAGTTTTTATTATGTCAAAAAAATGACCTTCTGTGTCCTCTCCAGGAAATTAGAGACCATTTCTGATGCAATGGGAAACTTGAAAAGGATGGAGTGGGGAAGAAAGAGAAAGACATTCTCAAACATGACATTTGAACATTAATTCCCCTTCCTAAAAGCAAAAAAAAAAAAAAAAGGGGGGGGGGGACTACATTTATCTCTAGGTTGATTAAAAAGGAAAAAAAAAAAAAAAACAAAACACATGGACTTGGTGAAAAATAAGAGAGCACAAAGGATTAATCTCCGAAATGCTAAAAAGATAGGGAAGGAAGTGATAACAAAATTAGACTGCATTCCTACGGAATTCATACTGAGCCCAAGAGATAAGAGTACACTGTAGGCCAAGTATATTTATGTGTTGCCTTTATACAAATCAATGTACATTTTGTCCTATTTTTCTAATTCAAAAAAACTACCTTTTTTTTTAACATGGTGAATACAAACATTTTTTAGAGACTTCAAAACAATACTAATTGTGAATGTTTTATTTAACTTTAACCTTTCAGCAAGACTTATAATTCATTAAGGATTCATCGCTCTTTAGTTCCTGGTTTAAGAGCCCGAGGACCACATATGTCAACCCAGGGCTATCTAGAGCATTAGCTGAAAATGTCAAAAGTGTAATTCTTCATTACAGTAGAAATGGAATTATAAAAACTAGATTCTTCAATTACAAATGACATTTACCACTCTAATCAAGGTTAGTCTTACATGTGGCTGGGGTCATGGGTCGAATGAGAATGACTCCCTATTCCAAAATAACTCTGGCGCAGATCCAACATCAAGGTTTTGTTTCCATCTTTAAACACTGCTTCCATTATCCTGGTTCTGAGTTATGGTGGCTATAACAACAGTTATATTTTATTGACATTTCTAGGTACCAGATACTGTGTTCAGCTCTTGACAACTGGCACAAAAGAATCCTTAAGCATGGACACTAAGTCAGACTCTATCTATATATCAGGGGTCAGAACCCCTGATCTTGGGAAAATTGCCTACCCTTGCTAAACCTTGGTTTTCTCAAGTGTAAAATGAACACAGTTGAATCTATAGTATAAGGTTACTGTGGAAAAGATGAGAAAGATAATGACCAAGAAAATTAAGCAGTTTTCCCAAGACTGCCCACAGCTGTGACATGGAAAATCAAATGCAAGCCAAGTTTTTCAATTCCAAATGTTTTAGTCCCTGTGACACTCCACCACTCTGAAACATGGTCTCCAACAGTGACTACGATAGCATACAAACAAAAAGCACCAAGAGGAGGAAGATACCAACAAAAACATTGCTTCTATTCCTAGGCAGAGACATCAAATTTTGGGGTCCTAGGGTCACTGAAAGAAGACAGGCCCTGGCCAGCGTCCCAGCTCACTAGGCTAATCCTCCGCCTGCAGCGCCGACACACCGGGTTCTAGTCCCAGTTGGGGTGCCAGATTCTGTCCCGGTTGCTCCTCTTCCAGTCCAGCTCTCTGCTGTGGCCTGGGAAGGCAGTGGAGGATGGCCCAGGTCCTTGGGCCCCTGCACCCACATGGGAGACCAGGAGGAGGCACCTGGCTCCTGGCTTCAGATCAGCACAGTGCGCTGGCCGCAAAGCACCAGCCGTAGAGGCCACTTGGGGGGTGAACCAATGGAAAAAGGAAGACCTTTCTCTCTCTCTCTCTCTCTCTCTCTCTCTCTCTTTCTCTCTTTAACTCTGCCTGTCAAAAAATATAAAAAATTTTAAAAAAAAAGAAGACAGGCCCTGTTTGATTCTAAAGATCTTTGAAAACTAGATTGGCCGCTGCTTATTCATCTGGACATCATGGGAGCCAATAGTCATTTACCAACAGTGCCTACTGCACCATAGCACTCAAAACCAGGCATATCTACATGTCTCCATGTATATCGATGTATCTATATCTATATACATGTATATATGTAAATCTATATATATAAATCTATAATATATAACTTATTTGCTCATTCTCAATATCTATATATTGATTATAGAGAAAAAGCAGAGAGAATGAGCAAGTAAGTCTATTAATGAATCCCAAGAAAATTCATTTAGCCTCTCATTTTATGACAGAAATGTAAGTGCATTACAGAATCATTGGAATAAGTTTTCCTATCCTTTCGTTTTAAGTATCACAAGGGCAGGAAACCCATTCATTTTGTGCCTACCTGACATGTGCTGCATTAAAACTCAGTCAACTATTTCTGGAATTGAATCAAATCAAACTGCCACTACGATCTCTATCTATAACAAAGAGATATTTGACCCCTGTCTATCTTCTCTTGATCTATCAACATCTAGCAATATTCAAATTGACATGCTTTTGGATCCCATCCACACAAGGATCTACAAGGCAAAGACCCAAAGCCACACAGGCCAGCTCACAAAGAATGGAAGCATTTCACACTGAAAGAAACGGCCATATCTTAAACAGCTCTGTTTTGTGTAGAAGATAATGAAGGTTGATGGAGGGACATAAGAGCACGTGAAACTGACCCATATTTAATGCAGACTTTCTGCCTTCATTGTGCAATCCAGAAATATCTTCACAATGGTTTTCTTCGTAAAAGTTTGCTCAGATTAACAGCCCTGTAATTGCACACTCTCCTCTAAGATTCTTGTTTGATCTGAAGTTTGAGACCTTTGGGAGCTAATCTCCTCTCTCCAAGTCCTTATTAAACACAAACACACACACACACACACACGCACATGCACATATGCACTGCTCTTGAGGGTCTGGCTTTCTAGTGCCCAGAATTTCTAGAAAATGCAACTTGTCCTTGGGAAAGTCAAATGGCTACAGCTCTGGGTCCATAGGACCTATTTTTCCTTGAAGTCCTCCCTTCCCTGTCTGCCCCCTTATCACAGACAACAGAGGGTCCTAAGGTTCCTTCATTTTTAAGCTGTTCCCACAACAAAAGGCCTGGAGTATGTGAGTTTAACCTACTCTTTGGGACAGCGTTGTGGCATAATGGGCAAGGCCGCCATCTGCAGGGCCAGCATCCCACATGGATGCCCGTTTGAGATCTGGTTGCTGCACTTCCGATCCAGGTCTCTGCTATGGCTTGGGAAAGCAGAGGAAGGTGGCCCAGGTCTTTGGGCCCCTGCACTCATGTGGGGGACCCTGAAGAAGCTCCTGGCTTCAGATCAGCCCAGCTCCAGCTGTTGCAGCCATTTAGGGAGCAAACATCTCTCTCCCTCTACCTCCCTCTCTCCCTCCTTCTCTATCTGCCTCTCTGTAACTCTGCTTTTCAAATAAATAATTCTTTTAAAAAAACCATACTTTATCAAGAAATATCTTATTTTCTTTAGTGTGCATATGCAAGGAATTTTCTAACAGAATTCATCTGCTGCCTCTACATCTGCTTTTCCACCTCATCAGGAACTCTATCCCTTTACTCCAAACATCAAACTATCTTTATATCCTTCCTTACCCAGTGCAGACTTGATGGGCCATTGTTCTCATCACCTTCTGCCGATGTTTTCAAATTCTTTGCATACCTTTATGTCCCGTGTCTCTGGAAGAAGCACTGTCCTGGATCTATCTGCCTTCTCTGTGTCTAGAACTGGGCTACCCAGATTGGGTGTGTAAAGTAGGCAAATGCCAATAAATCATATTATTGTACTTCAGCTAGGTAACAATTGCTTAGGCACCTCTTTTTCCAACTCAGCAGTAGCCATTTCAAATCTTTTCCTTTCTCTTAAAACCCCCGTTCTACTCCTTCACTGTACAAAGTCGCTTGAAAATAGACACTATGAAGAAGACAGGGCAGGTCTCTTCCACAAAACCAATTCATGGAGTCATGCCTCCTGATGCAATGACTAACATGTCTCAGGTATGATGAAAAACACTTTATTTACACTGTTTTAAAGGTATAGTCACAGGGCTTATTTGATCTCCAAGACACCTTCGCAAGTATTTTACTATAATAATTTACTTCTTACAAAAACGTTGAGATGGATATTATTACAACCTCATTTGTATAGATGAGTAAGCTGAAACACAAAAGGTTTAACTTACTCAAGATCAGGCCAGCCTCCTTTGCAAAAATATGTGTTCTTATCCATTCTACTATGCTGTCCTTACATCATGGCCTACATATAATTATTTTATATACTGGTTTAATTTGTGAGCCTAACAATACAATAGGAGTTTTTATTTTTCACAGCTTGCCCTTGAGGAAATGAAACAAAGAAATTTACAGAAGTTTTTCCCAAGGGCATGCATCTGGAAAGAAGCAAAACTGGAATTTGAATCAAGTGAATCAGCCTCCAGAGCCTGAGTTTTTACCACTCCACTGCCTCCGACTTCTCCACCCGAGGTTAATCCCCTCTCTCTGTTCTGAATCCAGTCCGTTCTCTTTTCTCAGGAACCTCTTTTCTATGGCTTCAGCATGTGTCTCTGATAACATTTAATAAACATCGGGCTTTCCCCCTTAAAAATTAGAAGCCCTGCTTTTGCTTTCGTAACTTTTCATGGCTCTGCGTGGATGGAGGTCGCTTCTGCTTATCCACTATTTTCTAATGCTTATATGTAGTAGGTGCTCAAAATTTGTCAAGTGAAATGAAGGAATAAATGTGGGATTAGATGAGGGCATTATGAAGGCGAGAAACCTGACCCAGCCTAATTCACCCCGGGGACAGAATACTATTGGACTCAAGCGCTTCATTTTTAAAACTTTGAAATTTAACTTCAGGTTGGAAGAAGGGGGTATAAAGTCACAATTCCACCTCTCCTCTTGAAAATCAACCAAAAGCACCAAGGAGAAAGAAAACAGCAGATTCAATTTGGTCAATAGTAGGAGACTGGAAGTCCAAATGAAATGAAAATGAAAAGCATCCAAAAGCAAAGAGAATTGTTACAAGTCACTGTGACTGTAAATCTGAAAAAAAGGCCAGCAAAGTGTGGTATTTCGAGAGGAGTGTACATGAGATATCTCTTCTCAGTGCAGTGTAGGTGCACAGGATGACAGCAGGTTCCCTGTATCTGTGCTCACCTAGGAGAAGCAGGAGCTAAAGGAAGAACAGCACGAATAAACCGTATTTTTATTTTCCTATCATTGGACACAGAAAGAAGAGAAGCATTACATTATGAAGAAGGAAAAAAACTACAGCAGCCTCCCTGTTTTGGAACAGAGTAAAGGCAAATAGGTTACCCACAAAATTCTAGGTAATAAGGAAAATCCCAGTCGGCCTGAAGCAAACCATATTGCCTTCCCATATTAACGCTCTTAAAATTCTGATCCAGAAAGAAACATCTCCTGTAACATAAGAAATTTTGACAAGACTCTGCTGGGTTCACGGATCTTTTTACATTGTTCTACTCTGTGAGTTGCCTACAAAAAGAACTTATATACAAAGATGCCTCCAAATACAGTAGGAGAATAGGAACTAGAAAAATCTATAAAGCTAAATAACCAATACGCATTTGCCTGACTTATTATCTATGTGATTTTATGAAATTTCTATTTTAAATTCCACATATACTTATGAAGAAATGAGGGCTAGAATTATTACCACTTTTCAGGGACAAGAAAACTCAGGACCAAAGAGAGATTAAATAAATTAGCCAAGTTCACATAACTAATAAGCTAAGTTGAAACTCCAGCTACTCATAAGGTTTTGTTGTGAATAATTAAATAGTCCATCTAGTGAAATGCTCTCTTTTGGATGGTAACATCTTTGCATATTTTATTAAATGGCAAGGCTGTTACATTTATTATCTATTTCTGCCTAACATGTTCTTCTTAAAATTAGCAGCATCAAAAAACATGTACCATTTGTCATAGTTTCTGAGAGTCAGAAACAATAGGGTGGGTTCCCTAGGTGATTCGGCTCAGGGTCTCCAGAAAGTTGCAATCACAGTGTTGACCAAGGCTACAGTTATCTGAAGACTTAATAGGAGCAAAAGGATCCATTCTTCTGACCAATTATTTACAAGTTAAATTTCACTGAAAGTCTCAGTTCTTCCCAACATGGGCCTCTCCATGTGCTGCTTAAGTATCTTATAAACACTACACCTGGCTTGGAGCTGCAATGCTGTAGGTTCTACCATCAAAGTCAAATGCCAATATTCTGGATCACAGGGGCCATTTCCAGGCTGCCTACCACAGCTTTCCTCCTCAAAGTCAAGCCAGAAAATAGTACATTGTCTACAAATTGCATAATTTGAATTACAAAAACGACATTAGGAAAACTAGATATCTACATGCAAAAGTATGAAGTTAGACCCCATATAAAACACACATAAAAATTAGGGGGGCCTCTGCCTGTGGTGCTGGCATCCCATATGGGTGCCAGTTTAATTCCCACCTGCTCTACTTCCAATCCAGCTCTCTGCCTATGGCCTGGGAAAGCAGTGGAAGATGGCCCAAGTGCTTGGGCCCCTGCACCTGTGTGGGAGACCTGGAAGAAGCTCCTGGCTCCGGATCAACTTGGCTCCAGCCATTGTGGCCACTTGGGGAGTGAACCAATGGATGGAAGACCTCTCTATCTGTCTCTACCCTCTCTCTGTAACTCCTTCAAATAAACAAAATCTTTCAAAAATAATTTGAAATGGATTGAAGACTTATATATAAGGTCTTGTATCATAAAACTTCAAGAAAACAGAGAAAAGCTTCCATGACATTGATCTTGGCAAAGACTTTTGGGTATGATTCCAAAAGCACAAGCAACAAAAGCACAAATTGACAAGGGTGATATCAAAGTCAAAAGCTTCTGCATGGCTAAGGAAACAGTCAACAAAATAAAAAGACAACCTAGAGAATGGGAGAAAATATTTCCAAACTATGCAGTTAATAAAAAATTAATGTCCAAACCATGGAATGAAACACTACTCAGTCGCAAAAATGTAAAAATACAATTCAAAAAATACGTAAACGACCTGAATGGATGTTTCCAAAGAAAAAGGCCAACAGGTATACAAGAAGATACTCAGAGAAATGCAAATCAAAGCAATAATGGGATACAATCTCATACCTATTTGGATGCTATCTTGACAAAAAAATATGAGATAATAAGCATTAGTAAAGGAATGAAGAAAGAGGAGTTTTCATACACTGTTGATGGGAATGCAAAGTTGTGCAGCCATTATGGAAATCAGTATGCAGGTTCTTCAGAGAATTAAAAATGAAACTAATATATGATCTAGAAACATACATACACATATATATACACACACTCATATATTTATACTTATAAGACGTGTGTGTATCACTGTTTCTAAGAAATATTTGTAATCTAATGTTCATTGCAGCATTATGAGTAATAGGAAAACCAGGGAATTAACCTAAGTGTCCACATTAATGGGTAAAGAATATATGATGTACACACAACCATACTTCAAAAAGTTTGTGGAAATGGAATGTTTATGTTGGTGCCAAAAAATGCTGAAATCCATGCATAGATAAGCTCTTCAGAAATTTCATGGAAAGTGCATATTATAAAAAATTATACATAGATTTCAACACTTCTGTAACAGAAACACCTTTTCATTCTATTATTTTTGATTGAGTGTGATGAATTATTATTTAGCCTTTATAAAGAAGGAAATTCTAGGCCAGCGCTGTGGCTCAATAGGCTAATCCTCCACCTGCGGCACTGGCACACTGGTTCTAGTCCCGGTCAGGGCGCCGGATTCTGTCCTGGTTGCCCCTCTTCCAGACCAGCTCTCTGCTGTGGCCCGGGAGGGCAGTGGAGGATGGCCCAGGTGCTTGGGCCCTGCACCTGCATGGGAGACCAGGAGGAGGCACCTGGCTCCTGGCTTCGGATCAGCACTGTGCGCTGGCCGCGGCGGCCATTGGAGGGTGAACCAATGGCAAAAGGAAGACCTTTCTCTCTGCCTGTCAAAAAAAAAAAAAAGAAGGAGGAGGAGGAAATTCTATTATAGGCAGCAACATGGATACAACATGGAGGTTCTCGTGCTACATGAAATAAGCTAGAAACAAAGACAAATACTGTGTGATCTCACTGACAGTCCTTGAGTCGACTTACACATGAAGTCTAAAAAGTTGAACTCATAGAAGCAGAGCAGAACAGTGGCTGTTCCACACAAGACAGGAAGAGGGGAAATACTGGCCAGAGTACAAACCTCCAATTCTCAGGTGGACACTTCTGGGGATCTTATGTGTGTGATGAGTGATGACAAATAATGTTACCTAATCCCACTGTGGTCATCGTTACATAAAATCATCACATTTTATACCCTGAATATATTGTCTCTTCATTTGTCACTGATAGTTTAAAACACAATAAAATAAAAGCTAAGTCTGAGATTTGACATAGGGTGAAAATTGAGTATGTGCACAAAAATCCGTCTAAACAAACAGTGTGGGTAAATTTCATACTGGTGAAGCAAACATTTATTACAGGAAGAAAGATCACTATACCATATTTTGTTCCAAAGCAACAAATTACATGACTACTACATAAACCTAAGTAAGTTAAACTGCTACCTTTTGTTTTCTGAGGAATATCTATCTTCTTCATGCCAAACAAAGCAACTAAAGGCCGAAGAATTGTCAAACCCCTGGACTAGATCAAAGAAACCTCAAAGCATCAAAAGGCTGGTGTGACCAACAAATGCCTTATGCGAGGCTATCATTAGGGGCTTTGTCTCACTACCTAATTGGAACATAATTTGTAAATAAAGCTTATAAAATAAAAGGTATCCTCAGGTTGATTACATCTCAAAATTGTATTTAAAATAAAGAATTCCGGAAAGCTCAGAGAAATATTTGAGCTTGAAAAACACAAAATCAGGGACCAGTGTTATGGCACAGTGAGTAAAATCACTGGCTGAAATACTAGCTTCCCATCTGGGCACTGGCTTGTGTCCTGGTTGCTCCACTTCTGATCCAGCTCCCTAGTAATGGCCTGGGAAAAGCAGTAGAAGATGGCCCATGTGCTTGGGTACCTGCTACCCACTTGGGAGATGCAGATGAAATTCCTGGTTCCTGGCTTCAGCCTGGCCCAGCACAGGCCACTAGGGCCATCTAGGGAGTGAACCTGCAAATCAAAGATCTCTGTCTCTCCCTCTCTAACTCTGATCTTTAGAAAATCTTTAGAAAAAACTACACAAAATCAGAATACAAAACTGCAGTCAAAATGATGTGAACTCTTTTTTTTTAATTTGACAGTGAGAGAGAGAGACAGAGACAAAGGTCTTCCCTCTATTGGTTCACTCCCCAAATGGCTGCCATAGCCGGCACTGCGCTGATCTAAAGCCAGTAGCCAGGTGCTTCCTCCTGGTTTCCCATGCAGGTGCAGGGCCCAAGTACTTGGGCCATCCTCCACTGCCCTCCCAGGCCCCAGCAGAGAGCTGGACTGGAAGAGGAGCAACTAGGACCAGAACCCAGCGCCCATATGGGATGTCGGTGCTGCAGGCGAAGGATTAACCAAGTGAGCCATGGCACCGGCCCTGTAAACTAACTTTAAAATCAAGTGGCAAAAGACAAAATAAGTATGTCAAAATGTCCCATGTCTATAAAGTGTGATTGTAGTTCATCTTTATTTCCCTCTTGCTTTATGTTTTCCAAATTGATAAAATACACTAAATATTTAATTAAAAGCATATCAAAAACAAACGTGGAAATGCATTCCCCAAGCACTTACGACTTCCTTTATAATCCACTATTGTTATGTAAAGCATTTTTGAATGTTTGTATTCCACGTTCTTCCAATGTGCTGAGAAGCATGAGTATTTCAAAAAGTTCATGGAAAAATGAATTTTAAAATGTTTATTTTGGCTCAAACATGTTTTAAATCCATATTTTTTTCATGATATATACTGTCCAAAAGCTTTTTAAAAATACTTATCTTTTATTTGAAAGGCAGTTTCAGAGAGAGAGGGAGAGACAGAGACACAGATCTTCCATCTGCTGGTTCACTCCCAAATGGCTGCAATGACAGGAGATTGACCAGGCCAAAGCCAGGAGCTTCATCCAGGTCTCCCAAATGGGTGCAGGGGTCCAAGGACTTGGGCCATCTTCTGCTGTTTTCTTTGGTGCATTAACAGAGAGCTGGATTGAAAGTGGAGCAAGCTGAACTGGAGCTGGCCCCCATATGGTGGCAGGATTGCAGGCAGTGGCATCATGTGTTCTGACACAGTGCCAGCCACTGTTTATGAATTTTTTAGAGACCCTCTCATTCTTTCTATAGACTCACAGCTTTCAAGTTCTGTCTCTTATCTGGTGTTCTTGGTTTGGGCCAGTGCATCTGAGCCCAATCTATATTCTTCACAATTTCATGATCTTCAATAAATTTTTTTCAGCCTTTGCTATTCCAGCTACAAATATGAATCTATTATTTCCCTGCTATTAATGAATCTATTATTTCCCTGCTATTAATTTTCCCTCCCAATATTGAAAATCTTTGAGAAAAATGAAGGACTTCCCAGCTCATCTTTCTTTGTGTCTGTATTTATGCAGAGTTCATCACACCAGGTTCCACTGAAAGCAGGTCTGCAGCAGACCAAGTGTTTCTAAGGTATTTATCCTGTTGTGGCATCTTTCGATTTCTTTCCAACACGACAGAAACTAAGAAACGAAAAAAGAAACGCATCTTCTCCTGAGTACATTAGTGATCAAAGGCCTTTTAGTTGACATGTTTTGCGGCCATCAACTTTCAGATAGTAGCTTTTCTATCAAACGTGACAATTTCTGAGATCACTGAGAAGATGAATGAGGACAGCAGAAGGCAACAAAGCAGCAGAAATAAAGAGACACAGAGCCTGAATTAAACCTCACAACCAGAGAGCCCGGAACAAGCTGGATTCACGCCCAGGAATGCTCCACAGGCCCATCTTTCTCTCTGCCTTAGAACTTTGTACATTTTATTGCACTTATAAAAAACCATCTCTTGGGGCTGACGCTGTGGTGTGGCAGGTAAAGCTGCTGCCTACAACGCTGGCATCCCACATGGGGCGCTGGTTTGTGTCCTAGCTTCCCCACTTCCTATTCAACTCCTTGCTAATGGTCCGGGAAAAGCAGCAGAAGATGTAGCCCAAGGGTCTGGGCCCCTGCCATGCATGAGACCGACCTGAAAAATCTTGATTCCTGGCTTGTGGATGACCCAGCACTGGTCCTTCTGGCCATCAGGAAGTGAGCCAGTGGGTGGAAGACCAGTCTCTGCCTTTGTAACCCTGACTTCCAAATAAATAAATCTTAAAAAAAAAATCTTTCCCTACTCCTGCCTCTCTCTCTTTCTCTAAACAGTATTCCCAAGTGCCAGAGGCAGCATTATGTTGCAAACAGGAAGCAGGGTGAACCCTGGATCTGCACGCCTGGGATCTTCATCAGCCAACACTGACAGAATGCTTCGTCTTCCACATTTAGCAAGGTTCCGTCCTGTGCCTCCTTGCCCTATTCTGTTGTTCACAGAACCTGTAGTACCCTGCTACAGATGTAGCCAGAGCATTAGTACCACCAATCGATTCCTCAAATGACGGCTGTCATGCCCCAAATGAGGTTCTCCCAGTGACACCATCAGTTAGCTCCTTCCCCCAATTAATATTTGATTACCAGACACTGTTTTCACTTCACTTCAGTCCTTGCCGTAAGTCAATTCATTTGTTAGTGTCATTATGAAATCTCCTAGGCATTTAACCCACAGCCCATAAGCATGTTCAATTCCCTACACATGTCCTTTTCCAACCAGTTAAAGTAATAAATAAAATATGCTTTAACACTGTTCATTTACAATGGGTAATAAATGTCTGAGATTAAGGGCAAGATTTGTTTTCTTGGAGTTAGGCTTTCCCAAAGATTTGGGCACAAAGGCGCAGTCAAGAAGATGGAATGCAGAGGCTGTCATAGCTACTTAGAGCTGATCTCTAGTCAGTGACACAAAGCATTAGCTTGGCACAGGGGACGCAGCATCCGGAGTACAAATTTGGAGGAGGGGGACAGGGTTTTCTGGCACTATCTTGTCACTACTCCATTAAGACTTAGACTTTGAAAAGCCAAAATTTCCCAAAAATCATAAAATAAGGCTCCATGGCATTGCTCTGTCATGTGTGAGATGTTCATTAGCATTTCATGCAGGCAGGCAGAAAATTACTGGGGGAAGCAAGAAATCACATTCCAAGCGTGCCCCCCATCAAGAGCTAAAAACGGCAATTCTGCACAGGAGGAAAACATTGCATTGCTGGCAACAGATTCATCATCAACCCACAGTGAAAACGCAGAGAAAGCGAAGAACCCCTGCACCTGTGTCATCCTCAGAACCTTGTGAGGGTTTACCAAAGCTAAGAACATTCCCCGGTATCCTGATGCACACGCTATTCTCACCTAAAGTATTGTGTGCTCCATACTGCAATTCTGTTTAATTCATTGGAGCCAATGTGTAATTCACTTATTTAATGATCAATACCCTTGAGATCTGTGGAAATGAGAAAAGAGGAAAGGAAAGGCATGATTGTGCTCAGGGTGCCTTAGGGACATTTTCATCTATATCCAGCACCTTTCCCTCAATGCACACTTTTCAGAAGTGGACCTTTGTCTAAGCATTCAAGTTCTTCCCATCCCCAGGTGATGGACAGATCTGGATCTTGGAGTGGACTTTGGTCTTTGTGGTAATGGTGGTGCTTCCTTCTGTGCCAGTTCCCAATTACAGATGGCAACAGGGAAAACATGAATGAAACAAAGCCAAGCACTTCACACACTTTACTTCAAGTCTTCATCGTGCCTTTTAAGCAAAAGTCATTAACAAGGAACAGAATAGAGTGCCCTCAATGTTACCTCCCCCTCCTTTAATTGCCCTGCTTCTGACAGAAGCAGGCAATGCACCATCTAAAGACCACGTGTTGAAGGAGGTCAGAGTGGGTTGGATAACGAAAACTTGAGTTCCACAGGGTCAGTTATGCATTGTCCCTTCTGCTCAGGGTTGAGAGCCCAGCCCGTGACCTCGACAATGCTTGGCAAGATCCATGTGTGATAATGCGAGAGGACAAAATAAAAAAAAATAAAAAAACTATTATCTTGCTTAATCATTTGACTTCAGATTGAATTTATGCCACCTGTGTCTGAACTACCTCCTATGGCAGCTTGTCGAGGAGGGATGGCTTTCAGGTGCAGTTGTCACTGTTCTTTCTCACTGATGTCTCAGACCCTAGCGCCCAACACTGACACCCGTTTCTTTAGTCTACATCCAATTTATTTCGTATTATCCAGATGCAATTATTCACTAACACAATAAAAACAAAGAATCTGAGAATATTATTGAGCAATTTAAAAACCATACTTTTGGAGAACATTCAATGATAGAGGAAAGTACTTGTTATATGATAGTAAATGAAAAAGCAGCATACAAAATCATGTATACAATTAAGATCAGATTTGGTTATATGTATCTGGGCAGTTTCAAAAAAATTTCAAAATTACAATTTGATTTTTTTAAGATTTATTTATTTATTTGAAAGGCAGAGTTAGAGTCAGAAGCAGAGAGAGAGAGAAAGGTCTTCCATCTACTAGTTCACTCCTCAAATGGCCGCAGTGGCCAGAGCTGGGCTGATCTGAAGCCAGGAGTTTCCTCTGGGTCTCCCAAGCAGATGCAGAGGCCAAAGGACTTGGGTCATCTTCTACTGCTTTCCCAGACCATAACAGAGAGCTGGATCAGAAGTGGAGCAGCCCAGACTTGAACCGGTGCCCATATGGGATGCCGGCGCTTCAGGCAATGGCTTTACCCGTTTCACCACAGTGCCAGTCCCTTGATCATTTCTTAACAGTGCAATCAGTAATGCTTTTAATTTTCTTCCTTATACCTCTAAGAACTCTCTAAATTGAGAATGTATTGTTTTTATAAGCATAAAAAATCTTTTCAAACTACTAGATAGATGTTGGATATTCTTTAGTTGAAACCTGCATTTTATCATCTATGTATACCATATCAAATACATTAACTTGGCTTCCAATGCTCTGGATTCCCCACATTCCACATGGCTGAAGAACGTTACTTCCTATTATTTTTTAATTTATCACATTTTTTATTTCCAGCCTCCAGAATACAAATTTATGAGCAGGCTGACTCCTGGATGACTCCTCAACACATCTTGTGGCAGGAAGCAAAGGAGCCAAAAGAACTGGCTTCTGGTTTTTAATCCTCCTGCCACCTGCAGTGCAGAAGAGAAATGCCTCTAAGCTCCTTGGACCTCCTTCTCCCCATATATGAACAGAAGGGATGGGCAGGATGACCCCAGAAGCCCATCCAGTTTGAAATTTCTACCTTCCATGTACTGCTAGATCCAACTAGAGAAGTTCTAAAGGTGTGAACTTACTGCAAAGTGTCATTTATAAAGCAAAGGATTCTCATTTAGTAAGAAGCAGTAAAAGCCCAGAGTCATATATATTCGGGCAGTCTCACATACTCACATACATAGCCGAACAAATCTCTCAAGAAAACTATTTGTTGCTGATGCAAACAGCCCAAACGTCTACAGCATTGAAATTGGAGAGGTGGAGGGATCACAGCCAAGAGGGAAGCAAGGTAGCTCTTCAGAAACATTGTACCACATACTTTCCCGAACACACAAGGGTACCAGGAGTGAACTGTGTACCTAACGCTGAAGTTGGGTGGAGTCTGAATTCACCTGAATTATCAAGTGGCTCAGTATATAAACACCCGAAATAATTATAGTAACCTGACCTCAGTCTCAGAAAGTATAATCATAGGGGCTAGCACTGTGGTATAGTGGGTTAAGTTGCTGCCTGTGATGCCAGCATTCCGTATAGGCACTGGTTCAAGTCCCAGCTGCTCCACTTCCAATCCAGCTCCCTGTTAACACACCCAGGAAACCAGCAGAAGACAGCTCAAGTAGTTGGGCCCCTGTGCCCATGTGGGAGACCCAGATGAAGCTCCTGGCATTGGCCTGGTCCAGCCTGGCCATTGACACCATTTGGGAAGTAAACCAGCACATAGAAGATATCTGTCTCTCCTTCTCTCTCACAACCCTGCCTTTCAAATAAATACACATTTTTTAAAAAAATTCTGAGTTGGATGGAAACACAAGTAACTCATGAATTCATTGTAAAATAAAACTCAGATATACACAGCATAAAAAACGGAAATGCCCCTTTACATCTCATCTCACCCTCTCCTACCACAAGGAACCAATGTTTTGGACTCTTTTTGTCCTAAATATACACATCTCTCACATGGCAATACAAGAATAATTATACACGTAATTATATATATATCATATGTTATATATGAAGTCATTGTTATATCTAATTTAGCCAAAATTTATCAAGTTTCATGCTAAAACTGAATACCTTTCCAAGGAAACACTTTATTTACATCTCAGAATGGGTTCTATTTTTCTCTATCTTTAGTAATCTCCTTACCTTTAAAATAATATGCCAAAGGCATGGCTAGTAAAGGCAGGTGCATTACCAGGACAGTGATGGGGCATGGAAGCCTATGTGTGTGCAGTGTTGGCCTCCCAGACTGGCAGACACAGATCTCTGCTAGCTCAGGCTCAGCTGAAAACACATACACACTGTGGATCCCAGCTTGGGAGCGAGCATCACAAATCTTTCTCACACCCACAGTTCTACAAAACTGTTCTCAGACGAAGCTGAGGACCCAAAAGGAAGAGTAGTGGCATTCTGGAAGGTTCTAGAAGCCCAGAGACAGGTCTCAAAGATCAACCTCCCAAGGTTTACTATCTTACAATGCTTAACCTGTGTATTACTGGTAAACCAATGCTGTTGAAAATGTAAAAACTGATTAATACTTTTCAAAGATCTTTTATATATACTGCCATAGTGGGAAAAAAATAGTTCAAGGAATTAAATACAATTAACCAGACAGCTCAGATGCAAAGTATTATTATATTGGGCCCAGAGGGGGAAATTGAAGTTTTGACCTTTTATTGAGTGCTTACCATTCTAATCATCTTCCATAAGGTAACCAATTTAGCTTCTCGCACACACAGCAGATGCTACATCCTCCCCATTCTGAAGAGGAGAAGCTAAAGAACAGGGAGCCAGTCAGGTTCATCTTCACAGGATCTGGGCTCACCCTCCTGGCAGCAAAGTGGTTTCAGCAGTTTCGGCCTTCCCTTCTTACCACACCATTCAGAGAGAAACAGAGTCTACTGTGTAATAAACACTGTCATTTGTCTGGTCGTATTGTATGCTCTGCCCATGCAGAAGGAGGAGGTTAGAATACGCTGACTAGAATAAGTCCATCAGAGTTCCCACCTAGGGGCATGAGTTGAATGGAGTAAATGCACCCTTGACTCCCAGCCTGAGGAGAGAAGGTGTTCCCCAAGTGTTGGGGGCATAGAGGTAATGGATAATGAGGGGGCCATCTAATGTCTACTACAGAACTAACGCATCATCCAGGAAAAAAGAAAACAGATCATTTCCTTAACATACTTATAAGCATATTCCAACTAGAAACCATTAATTACTATTGGCACTATCTGTTCTGAAATAGTATGTCCTCCATGCAGTTGCATTTTTAAGATAAGCAAAAGTTTTCTCCTATCTTCTCTCCCCCAACATCTATTTCTTCCAGGAACTATAACAGGTTTGCAACACAAGTTGGACTCTCAAGAATAAATGTGATAATTTTTTATCCAGAAATATTCTTTTGCAGAACTGAGAATATCACATATTTTGTGTTTAGACAAACACTGAGATTTCAAATGAGAGCATTCTTTCTGTCTAGTCTTGCTTTATGTATTTGTTATTTCACCCCTGAGTTACAGATTTGGCTCTTTGCTTACAAACAAGCGACATACACAAATGAAATTAAGAACGGTATGAGTCCTTATAAAGCAGTCAGAATTATTCCTCAGCTCTTATTCTAAACAGATAATTAGCTTTCCTATTTAAAAGATGTTCTCAAATGAAGATGCCACAGTGTTCCTTAGGAACACATTTTAAAGTTTAATGATCTTTATTATCAGCATTATGCTTATATTGAAACTAATATTGAATTCAATGTAATCTTAAGAATATTTGTTTAGAGTATGTACTAGGTGACCAACTTGAAGCTCATGTTCATGTTGCAATAGGAAACATCCTATACATTAGCCGTCATAAGTCAGAAGACTGCAGTTGGTTACACTTCAGTTATCAACATATATATATATATATATATATGCATAGCATAAGTGTTTGAACAGCTGGGCAAGGAAAAGAGGCATGCAAAAGGTGAGTAAACATTATCTTCAACCTTTACTTCTCCAGGATCATACTCCCCCAGTCCTTTGAGTGTTCTCACGGCTTTTCTCAGAGCCGTCTGCTAGCTTTCCACAGTTATGATAAATTAATGTCTTCAAATTGAACTCCACAAATAGATGCAACCCATGGGCTCTCAAAAACACGGTGGTTTATTTTCAGAAACAGATTCCCAACCATAACACTTTTGTGTTAGATTATGCTTGAAAAGAAAAATAAATATAAAACTTAAAGAGTCAACATAACAGATCAACTAATAATCATGGAGAAACACTTCATATCATTGTTACCAGGGATGACTAATCCAATAAATCCCTTAGCTAACACCAGCTGCCCATATTCTAAATATATCAACCAAACAAACCTTCCCAGGCCTACAATGAGCACACTGGCTGCTGAGGAGGATTAAATCTGTCAAAGTCTACCAAGCTCCAAAGTTCATTCAGTTCTATCCCTGAATAAGCAGCAAGACCATTTCAAACCCCTCCAAGGTGACTCAAAGCTCCAGAGAAGATCTGTTAGAGCATGATTGAGGTTCCTTCATTTAATGCAAGAAACCCTCTATAATAGCATTTATCCATTGGTCCAGCAATGGGGGCTAGGCAGAGCTGCTCCAACAACCCTTGTCAAGATTCAAATATCGAGAGGCCATTAGTTAGACCACGTCAAACTCCCCTTGATCACTCCAACCAAAAAAGGTCTTAGCCACTGAAACTTAACCACGGTGACTTAACTGTGCCAAATGCCCAGCCCTAGAACATCCCTTCAAGTGTAACAATATAGGTATACTGTTTCTTACTTGATCATATTATCTACTCTCCTCTTTGTGGGACAACCTGCAGCCCCAGTATATTTTCATCTGTCTTTCACCTTGGCACTCTTGATGGGGCTATTATACTCCATCAACATTATTAACTTGGTGGCATGTTAAATGATACAAACTCTAGACTGTTTTTGGAAACTTCCCTGTTTTCTTTTCTGTCAAATTTCTTTTCATACAGATGTTTGTTTCATTGGCCAATATCTCATAATTAAGTAAATAAACAAGGTAGTACATAGCATAATCAGCATTCATCCTAATGATGTTCTTTTTAAGTCAACATTTATACTGCTTGTGTCTATTTAAACTATGCTCAGTTGATTTCTCCTACCTTTGAATCTCTCTCTATTCAGTCTCTTTCATTCATTCTTGCCCTGTGGATTAAGGTCGGGAAGCAAATGCCTCTCTCCTCTACATCATTTAATTGATCATGCTGGTGAGACATTTCCATGTCTGCTTCACCTAGAGAAGCCGCCTCCCATGAGATGGTAATGCTGGCAAGAAAAACAGAAACAGGAAAAGCTTATTAACCTCACGGAAATGATAGTGTATTTTGTGCTTCTATTAATGACTGATCATTTTCTAAGCTGTAAAACTTTCAATTTATCAAGCCCTAGGTGGGCAAGTAATGCTTTTTACAAATAAAGAACACGAGACACCATTTGGGGGTTATTTCGTGGCAGTCACACAAACTGGGAGAGACTGAAATAATAACCAACTATAAAACCACACAGATCTGAGTTCTCAACACTCTGGTGCTCCTGTCAGGACATTTCAACATTATATATGACACTACCATGGAATTCCAAAAAAGGTGGAATTCTGCTCTCATCCAAGAGGCTTGTCAGACAAGAGTATCTGAAATAGATTTAGCTTCTACCAGGTATAGCATCTTCACCTATGTTAACTCAATTTTCCTTCAAAACATACAGATGGGGTCACTGAGGCTTGGGAACTTGTGATTTAAATGATGCTCACACCATGCTAAGTAGAGTCAAAATAGGAAATAAGCCAGTAACTGATTTAGTATACCACATTCATCAATGTTTATCAATGCAATTTCTCTTTAAAATCTATTATTACAAAATTAACTTCTGCATGTATTTGCAGATTTTGACAAGCAGCATGGGCAAAACAAGTGTCAGAGGGAAAAATACCCTAAGAAGTCTACAAAGGTAAATCCGAAAGCACAAGTACGGCACTGCCTGGCAACCAACCCTAGTCTTGGGCTCAATGACCTGTGATACAGAGGCCATTACGTACAACTAATTATGCATGAATCCTGCAGGGTTATCTTAACATTTGATAATAGCCACCACCCTTTCTGCGCCTTTCTGTGGAACCCTGACTCCAGATACCTGTTTTAGTTAAGTATATAGGAACCTCCAATACACTAGGTCTCAGGACAGTATACAATTTTCCATTCTCTCTGGGTAGAGGCATGAAAATTTATTTTAAAAAAAATGTTTGGTGGCCAGCATCATGGCTCACTTGGCTAATCCTCTGCCTGCGGCACCGGCACCCCGGGTTCTAGTCCCGGTCGGGGCGCCGGATTCTGTCCCAGTTGCTCCTCTTCCAGTCTAGCTCTCTGCTGTGGCCTGGGAGTAGAGGATGGCCCAGGTCCTTGGGCCCTGCACCCGCATGGAAGACCAGGAGGAGGCACCTGGCTTCTGGCTTCGGATTGGCGCAGCATGCCGGCCACAGCGGCCACTTGGGGGATGAACCAACGGAAAAAAGGAAGACCTTTCTCTCTGTCTCTCTAACTCTGCCTGTCCAAAAAAAAAAAAAAAAAAAAAAGTTTGGCAGAAGTAAGGGAAGAACAAGTTTTTTTCTCATTTTCTAAAAACATTGGAAAATTTCCCACTGAAATATTTCTGAATACAAGAAAAAAATCTGTGGGGGGTAAGGGGAAAATTTTTCTTCTACAATTTCCCAGATAATTCTGAACCTTCATACCACTTACTCTGGGGTTAATCACATGAATATCATGAACCTTTTTTAGGTAACTAAGCACAGAAGAATTTTCTAATCTCTGCTTTGCCATTTTCTTTATAATTGTGGGCTAGTGACATATGTTCCTTCGTCTGTAAAATGGTGATAATATTAGCCTACTCGAGGGAGATTTTGTAAGAATAACAGAAGAAATGCCTTTGCGCTCAGCTATAGCAACCACCCCTGTGGATGAAGGCTTCTAAGGGACTTGGGAAAGGTGGGAGGGAGCACAGAAGGAGTGGGAAGATAGAAGGAAGCCAAGAGAGAGACGCCCCACCAGCCCCAACCCAAGACAAAGTATGTCCCTTATCTTTCCCTAACACAAGCTCCTGCCTGTACTCTCCCTCTCTTCTGGTCCAGCAATTTCTCCATCAGTCCTCCTAAGGGTCCTTGGGAGCTATTATTCCCACTCTAAGGACCCTGATTAAGATTTTGCTTGAGAATTCCACATTTCTATTTTTGCCTTGCTGCTTTGGAGGCTACATAAAATCTTTTAATGTAATGGCTATAAGATTCTATCTCATTAAGAAAATTACAGTCATGTGGAGTCTGTTGACATCACCTTGGAGACTAAACACATTATCACTTACTTCCAGTTTGTTTCAAAATGGTGGACAAGGGCCAGCATTGTGGCATAGCAGGTAGAGCCACTGCCTGAGACAGCGGCATCCCATGTTGGCACCAGTTTGAGCCCCAGCTGCTCCATTTCCAATCCAGCTCTCTGCTAACGGCCTGGGAAAAGCAGAACATGGCCCAAGTGGTTGGCCTCTGTCATCCATGAGGGAGACCCAGAAGAAACTCCTGGCTTCAGCTTGGTCTAGCCCCAGCTATTGTGGCTGTCTGTGGAAGAACTAGTGTGTAAGAACTCTCTCTCTTTCTCTCTCTGTAGCTCAAATAAATAAATCTTTTTAAAACTAAAATAAAATGGTGGACAAGCTTATGAAGTTCCCTATCAGTAAAACAACAGCTGAGAGTGGATCATCCTATAATTCTTCCATGCATAATCTGCCTTAAAGGTAATGAACAGTAAGAGCAGTAAGAAAAAAAAAACACACTAAGCACAACTGATCCCTGTCATGGCAATTGTGAAACTGCAGAATGTTAATAAATCCAAAACTTCTTTGGATTAAAAACTAACTTTCAGAGAGAAAAATTTCTTTCACCCCACTCAAATACCATTTAGCTCTACTAGATTTAAAATGTCTGCCCTCTTCTATGGAAACCAAATACAGCTTGAAGAGAATGTATAATAGTAATTATAGGTCAAACCAAAAACTCAGAGTCATTTTTAATCCCATGTCAGAGTGTTTCCAAATTACCATAACATACTTTAATAGAAATCACTTTAAAAAAAAAATAGACCTCTTATTGGTATTCATATGTAGATTCAAAAATAATATGTAATAGCCATACTGTTAACATTCTGACTCAGAATAGTTTTAAATTTACAGAAACAAAAATTGTTAGGTAGTAATACAAAGTTCCCACATACTTCTCAAACCATTTTCCCTATTAATATCCCATATTAGTATCTTTGTCTCAATGAGTAATGAGTAACACACACAAATTCTCCCTATTTTCTGTACCCAAAAATCTTTTATCCCTCCCATTACTACCTCTAGTAATCAACATTCTGTGTTCTGATTGGGTTGTTTTGCTTTGTTGTTAATTTGAGCTACCCCATATAATGGAGACCATGTGGTATTTGTCTTTCTGTATCTGGCTTATTTCATTCAATATTATGTCCTCCAGTTCCATTCATTTTGCTGCAAATGATAGGATTTCATTCTTTCTCCCATCTCATTCTTTTTTATCACTGAATAATATTCCATTGTGTGTATGCATATCCATTACTCTGATGATGGACTTCCCATATTTTAGCTATTGCAAACAGTGCTGCTACAAACATGGTGGAGCAGGTATCTCTTCGATACAATAATTTCATGTATTTTGGGTATAAATTCCATGGTGAGATTGCTGGATCATACAGTAGATAAATTCCTGATTTCTTTCTCCATACTGTTTTCCAGTGACTGCACCACTTTACATTCCCACTGACCATGTGTAAGAGTTACCTTTCTGCACAGACTCACAAGCATCTTTTTTTTTTTTTTTTTTTTTTTGACAGGCAGAGTGGACAGTGAGAGAGAGACAGAGAGAAAGGTCTTCCTTTTTGCCGTTGGTTCACCCTCCAATGGCCGGCACACCGCGCCGATCCGATGGCAGGAGCCAGGTGCTTCTCCTGGTCTCCCATGGGGTGCAGGGCCCAAGCACTTGGGCCATCCTCCACTGCACTCCCTGGCCACAGCAGAGAGCTGGCCTGGAAGAGGGGCAACCGGGACAGGATCGGTGCCCCGACCGGGACTAGAACCCGGTGTGCCAGCGCCGCAAGGCGGAGGATTAGCCTAGTGAGCCGCGGCGCCGGCCCGACTCACAAGCATCTTTTACTTCTTTTGATAATCACCATTCTGAAGGAGGTGAGATGATATCTCATTGTGATTTTGATTTGCATTTCCCTGATGGCTAGTGATATTGAGCATTTTATAAATAAAAATGTATTATCTCCAAAATTTGATCAAAATATTCCCCCATAAATATAGCTAAATAACAACTTATTCCTGCCTCTATAAATAAAATTAAGACAAAAGTTGTACTTGTCAATCATGAGATTTGGTAACATTTAGGTTAGATTCCTAAGTTTTTAAAACAACCTGTCTGTTGTTTTAAACAACAGTCTGTCTGATTACAAATTCATTCCCCTTTAAACCTCCAACTATCTGCTTTGTATCATAAACCAATCCCTCTACACAAGAGCCCTTCCCTGAATATGTCAAAAAGGTCAGTGACCCCACTATAATTTGAACTCCTCTATTCATTTCAATGCATCTTTTAAATAATTACCAAATTAATGATCTGTTCCTCTCTAAGCCACTAGTGAAGCACTCCATAAACCAATAGATAAAATACGCTTTTGATTCAGTACTTTGCTCTCACTTCTTCCCTGCTAGGTCCTAAAAAAGGAATCATTCATAGAAAAGAAAAATTATTTCCAGAAGAGAATTTTCAAATAAGTATTTCATTACCTTCAAAATCCTCATCAAATCTAAAACTTTGTGAGGTATTAATTAAGCACTTTCACTGCAAGATCCAGTTAAAAAGTAGCACAGAACTGTATACATACCCAAATGCATACATGTGTACATGTGTGTTACAAGTCAGATGTAAATACACAAATGTTTACATAAATAAACACAAATGTTTACTATTGTAAGAGATAGCTATGTGTAGTAATATTTAGCAGCTCCACACCTACTTCTAGCTATAGAATACTATTTTTTTTTTTTTTTGGAAAATTAGTCCTTTCAACTTGAATTGTCTTAATGGTACAAAAATTCCGGGTACCTGGTTCCCACCAAAAAGAAATGTCAAATAAACCAGCTACCCTCACACTTTCTCAACAGAGCCAGAAAGTGAGGGAATCAGCTGCCAGGATGTGCTTCCTAGATGAGGGATGCTATGGTGGAAGAGGCTTCAGGGATCTCAAACTTCGGTCAAAGACTTGACGATGATGTTCCTTGTCTGGAAACATTCCCAGCTTTCCAGAGCAGCCTCAGGTAATGGCTGTTACCAAGCCCTGTTCTCAGCTTTCCAGCTGATTGGCAGAGCTTCTGGTAAATTTCCAAATTCCCATCCTCTTAAACTGCCAAGTCATTTTCTATTGCTTGGAACCAAGAACCCTAATGATTAAGCTACTTAAGAAATAAAACTTAAGTAGGGACACACTATAATATGCTATTTGCATTCTGGGCAATTAGTATATATAGAAAGATACATTTTGTTGATCCATGAGCCAAGAGAATCCAAGGAAGTGAACTTTTGAGCCAAGAAAGCTGCCATGAGATCGTTCCATGGAAATGACAAGAACTAAGAACACACTTTTTTCAAACTTGTCCTGGGTTTTGAGAGAACGACAAAGGGGCCACAACAAAGGAAATTTCACAAAGACAGAAGAAACCTAACCATGATCAGGACCACAGCAAAGGTTGTTGAAATAGAAAGACAATTGTAAGTTATTTTTTTAAAAAAAGAGAGAAAAGTCCAAGATTTCACTATGGGGGGAAAGCACATGCTTTAAGTAAATACATACATCAAGGAGATAGATTAGATTAGATCAGATTAGAGAGGTAGATAGATGATAAACAGAGATGGAAATATGCATTGCAAATCTGGTAGTATGTTCTAAAACTTGTTAATACCTTCAATGGATTATTAGCCAAAATTGACAATAGCATTGTTCAGCAAGAACCCCAGCAATATAGAAGGGAGTAATCTACTATTAAGAAATTTTGTATTGCATGCAGCAAGTTTAATTCTTCAATATGTAATTCGTTATGCTCACATGGCTAAGAATATTTTATTGTTCACCCTACATGACCTTTATTAACAGCCCCCAACTATCCTGATCACCACATATTCAGGAAATAAGGGGACGTCTTTGCTTTATTGATGCAAGAGCATTAACTTAATGTTGCAGAATTTAAGTTCTCTTCTTTTATAGACTTATAATATCCTTTTTCTCCCTGTGCAGTAAGTCTGATTTAATTATCTCACAGAAATCAGTAAAGATACTATTTTTGTCTTTGCTTGTCCTTAATCCTTATTTGATTAAAGTACCACATGCTTAATTGGACTAGGTTTGCCTCAACCTCCTCAATTCTAAATATCAAAGCAGCCATGAGACTGCTGGTGTGGTTTTTACAGTCTCCTTAGATTCAACAGCCTGTTCTGGGATAATCAGTAAATCAGCACAAACCGCAGAATTCTAGCTCCTGTGTCCTGGACTGCCATGCCTCTGCATGTCTTCCAAGCAGGTCTCCTGCTCCATAGTGGTTGCTTGCAAGGGTAGAGAATATATTTATAGGAACAGGAAGGGAGTGTGAAACCTATTATTTCCTTCTCTGACAGACTGGACTCTTTTTCAATCTTGCAGGTCTTTGAAAAGACCTCAAGGACTGTTTGACTGAAGCCCCTGCAGTACTGACAAGAACGGGCTTGCTGAAAACTTCAGCCTTCGAAAGGGAAAAAGAGAAACATAGGCCCCCTGTCAACACAGATTTTAAAGGAACTACAGGTATCATTGTGAGGCTTTCATCAACAAGTGAGCTTTTAAGATGCCAAAATAAAGAGAAAAAGTAGAGAGAAAGAGACCAGTTATCCTGGAGCCAAGTGGGAACAATATTACACCAGTGTTACTGGCCCACCAGTAGACATTTCCAGGGTCTCCAACATACCCACACAGGGCAAAATTGTAACATTACTAAAGCGATAGAGGAAAAGACTGACTTCAACCTTACCTTCTCCGTTCATTTCCTAGGACAATTGTAACAGAGAACACAAACTAGGGGAATGTACAGGATTCCCTTCTCCCTTGGAGTCTACAGGTCTAAAACCAAGGTGTTGTCAGAGTTGGTTCCTTCCAGAGACTCTGAGGGAGAGTCTGTTCCCTGCCTCTCTCTTAGCTCCTGTGTCTGCCACCTGTCCTTGGTCTTTCTGACTTGCAGCTCCATCGTTGCAACTTCTGCTCCTGTCATCACATGGCGTTCTCCCTGGGTATCTGTGTGCCCCATATCCTTTTCCTTATGGGCACACCAGCTTTTTAATTAGGGTCCAGCATAAATCAAGATGACCCAGTCTTAACTTGACTGCATCTGCAAAAGCCCTGTTTCAAATAAGGGTTCGTTTTCAAGTACCAGATGTTATAACTTTAATGCATCTTTGTAGGAGACCCAATTCAACCCAAGAGCACATACATGATACAAAGTAGACTGTGCTACCCCTTAGCCTTCCCATGCTCCTCTTTGTTATTCAATCCTCCCTAGAGGATACCTTCATTAATACTTCTTTAAGTCCTTACTCAGAGTTATTCAGGTAAACTGACAGGTGCAGAGAGGTATCCAGAGGGTGGTTACTACTTGCAGTATACTTGGGCCAGGTGAGGGTGTGCTGTCATATTTGAGTTTAAATTATATAGAGCTGAGAACAATGTGCTATGAATCTGAGGTTAAGAGGTTCCAAATGAAAACTGTTCATTAGAACAGTATATAAAAGAACAAGGTTGGGGCTGGCATTGTGGCACAGCAGATTAAGCTGCTGCCCGCAATGCCATGTGGGCACCAGTTTGTGCCTCAGCTGCACCACTTTCAATCCAGCTCCCGCCTAATGGCCTGGGAAAAACAGCAGAAGGTGGCCCAAGTGTTTAGGTTCCTTCCACCCATATGGGAGACCCAGCTGAAGCTCCTGGCTTCGGTCTGGCCCCACCCTGGCTGTTACAGCCATCTAGGGAATGAGCCAGCCAATGATGGATCTCTCTCTCTCTCTCTCTCTCTTTTTTTTCCAACTCTGCCTTGCAAATAAATAAATAAATCTTTAAAAGAACAAGGTCAAGATAGTCAATGGGTCTATTCCAAGTGGACAACACTGGAGAAAAGGAATTAAGGAGACAAATTTTTTCTTTCTAAACACTGTGAAGCATCTCTGTACTGTGAGATAAGAATCACATTGAATTGTTACTTGTTTTTGCTGTACTGAGACTCTTACCATCTGTCAATGTCCCACAAATCTGTTAATACCTAGCATAAAAACATTAAGAACCTGTTTCCATTTCTTAATTTTTCTACATTTCCCTCTTTGTCCCATATTAGCTGTCTCCACACATTTCCTTCTCTTTCCACATTAGCCATGTCCCACATGTAGCCGTCACTATCCCATGTTACCCATGGTTTCATTTTTAAGCATGGATCAAGTGTTCCAGCTCCAGCACCAACCTCACTAAATGCTATCTTCCCTGTTTACTAGTTGCTAAACTCAGTGCCTATCCAAAGATGAGAATTGCAGACTTGGCTATTTGTCTCACATATATGGGAAAATGAACTCCAGCCAGGGTAGAATAAAATCATCCAGCTTTACTTGAGAAAAGTGATCTTGAGAGCTTGAAACTGCCTGTGACCTATGGAGAAAACCTTGCCCAGGCTGTAACCCCCAAAACTTCTGTGTAGCCAGAACCCTAGACTGTGACATCTGTTGGGAAAGTATTCAAAGAGCTGCTAATACTAATACCCACCCCCCACTCCCACCAACAGCTAAGCTTCTGTAAAAATTCACTTCTCAGGGACTTTTCCAACCCAGAGAGCCAGAAATAAACTCAGGAAAGGTAGAAGTCTGGGAAGCTGCATAATGAAAGGGAAGGAAAAACTTTCCCAAAAAACATCATCTCTTGTGTCACTGTGCCTGGGGGGTCGGCCCTGTGACTCTACTCTCCACAGAGTTCCCTGCAGCAGGCCCACAGATGACATTTTGCATAATGTAGGTGACGAAGATGGGAGCCACAAAGTAACAGATCCAAAGAAATATTTTCTCAGAGAAAAAGAAAACCATGTCTAGGTAAGGAAAATGAGGGAATTACAGAAATCTGAGACAAAGAAATGGCGATATATTCTACTCTTATTCCAGTGGCCAGTTCTTCTGCCCTCTACCACCCTCTTTTCTAACCTGCTACCATTAAGTCCTCCACCTCTGATCCTGAAGGCCAAGTGAATGCTATGGCAGAATCTGAGACCCCAGGCCACAATGACCTGCATCCACTGTCCACAGGAAAGCTACTTACGAAGGTATCTCCCCTGCTCTACTGAAAACTGTCACATGCAACAGTATACTCCTGAGGAATAGTGGTTTTTCTTTACTTAGTGGAGGGTTTAGCTTGTGGTTATAAAATAAACTCAAAGTACATCATTGTAAAATTAAAATAAAAAAAAATGAGGAGGGAAGGGGAGCATGGGAGGGAGGGAGGTTTGGGTAGGAAGTATCATTATGCTCTTAAATCTGTATGTACAAAATACATGAACTTTGTTCACCTTATATAAATTTTTTTAGAAATCAACAACTAAAAACCAATTAAGAGCCTACTAAGTTAATATATGAGAGGAAAATTCTAGAAATATGAATGGAGTGAGGCTGTATCTCCTGACCCAGCCTTTACAATCTCCTCTTTCAGAAATCTCCTTCCTAATTCTCTTTGCAGAAGACACCAGCCAGACTATCTCAGCCACTCGGCTGGTGCTGTTCACTT
Organism: Lepus europaeus; assembly: GCF_033115175.1. Taxonomy (NCBI): domain Eukaryota; kingdom Metazoa; phylum Chordata; class Mammalia; order Lagomorpha; family Leporidae; genus Lepus; species Lepus europaeus. The sequence continues at coordinate 35,944,316 of NC_084832.1, read as the reverse complement.
TTACAAGATGCCTTAGTGCTACCAGGTCAATTACATTCTCAGTGTTTAGGTGCAGCAAGACCACCTTATGGCAGACACCAGCAGCCACCTCCCTCTTCCTTCTTGGACACACTGCTAGACCTTGGTTCCCAACTACCCCCATCACTAGGTATATCCTAGATACCAAATTCTAACAAATGGAATTCATTTGTATAATGGATGTGCAGTACTCACAGGTCTGGCTTCTGAAAATTCCGCTTTGTTATTCTTGCTCTTTTATATTCCATCATCATGATGCAATAAACACAACTACATTGGAAGCCACATGGCAAAGATGGTAGAGCCACAGAATAGAAGGAGCTGGGGTGCCCAAACCATCACTAGAACCTTCCAATCAAAAAACACCCATTAGAGTGTGACATAAGCAATAAATAGACATTGATTGTGTTTGAGCCATTTTACATCCTTTACTCATATTTGTTACAGCAGTAAATCTACATTAGCATGCACCTTCTTTCTGAGGTTCCCACCATGGCGGTTACATGCTTTCCTAAACTTCTCTCCACTAGAGCAATTTCACTGAGGTAATTGTGCTTCTGAAAACACCACAGGTGACATAAGGGAACCCATCCCTTATGGATGATAAAATTTTACTAATTGACAGACTTCATATTATTTTGCAATGAAACGAAGCGAGCTGTAGAGTGAGACAAAGTTTGGATCTTAATATGGTTTGAGTATGTCCCTGAAAGGTCCATGTATTGGAAGCTTAGTCCCCAGTTTGGCAATATTGAGACGTGTAACCTCACGGAAGATAATTAGATTACTAAGGGCACCATCCTTGGAAGGGATTAATAGATGGTCTCACCGAGGGAGTTAGTTCTCAAGAGTGGGTGGAGGCCACCTCACAAGCTTAGTACCTTTTGATCTGTTTCCTTTCCATTTCTCTGCTGTGCATGGCACAGCCAAGGGGGACCCCAACAAGAAGCTGAACAAATGAGACCACCCAGTCTTGAATCTTCAACCTCCCAAACTGTGTGAACTAAATAAATCTCCTTTCTTTACAAAGGTCACAGCCTCTAGTGCTTTGTTAAATCAACAGAAAATGGACTAATACAGATCCCAGTTACATAATATCATGCCCCATTGATCTCGACTCAACGTTAGCTCTGACTAAATCCTTCTCCACAACTGGGATAACTCATTATCACCATTAATTGTCAGGATAGAGTGAAGAGCAAAACTGTACAGAACACAATAAAAGCACTTGGCACAGGGGCTGGTATATAGTAGATGCTCAACAAATACAAGTTATTATCATTATTACTCATATATACTATTTATATGATTATAACCTTTAAGTACAGGACCTGCATCCTTCTACTTGTGCAAATCAACTCCCATGTATTTCAGTGTTTGACCTTCAAGTTGACTTTGTGAGGTAAGCTGGGAAGGCTGTACTGCTTAATTAAACAGCATCAGGCATGATGTTGAGTTGCCAGACCATGAATTCCTACATGACATATGGCATGGCTATTTATATTTGCCCACATTTGAAACAGTGATGATTACTTCAGTGAAGGGAAGTTCTTAGTAGCAAGATTATTATTTAATACCTGCGACCTCCAAAGCATGGATCATGTCTATAAACTTTTCTTTACCATCGGCATGGCTGACTTGCACAGAGTAAGCCCTCAAGAATGGCAGTTAGTCAACTAATTTCTCTCTGATATGTAGGTAATGTAATTCTGGTTGTGGAGATTGGTGGGAGGCAGTGGTTGTTCTGTGGCTAATGAGTATGTGAGAGAACTTAGATTCCAAACTGACAGTAGCCTAGAATTCCAAAGCCTCCTACAGTGAATTCATGGCATCACTGCCTATTCCCACCAGAACATTTGTTTAAGGCTAAGAAATCTCCAGTTCCAAGATGCACCATTAAAGGTAAACACTGTAGCCTTCCCCGTTCACCTACAAAGTTGTCACAAAGACCAACACTGTAAGTGGCATGAAGTGAGGTGCATCAATGGAAGGACACTATTATTGTTATGGCTACTACTGCTACAAAGCCATCTTTATCACTGGCACTCATGTGCTTCTGATCCTTTCCCCTGTTCTGGTAGGAGACCCTGTGTCACAGTCTTCCCCTGTGGTAAGACTTTGTGGACATTAAGGAATGGCCATAAAGTAAAATATTGTCATCAAGACACAGTTCACAGCCGGCGCTGTGGCTCAACAGGCTAATCCTCCGCCTTGCGGCGCTGGCACTCTGGGTTCTAGTCCTGGTCGGGGCACCGGATTCTGTCCCGGTTGCCCCTCTTCCAGACCAGCTCTCTGCTGTGGCCCGGGAGTGCAGTGGAGGACGGCCCAAGTGCTTGGGCCCTGCACCCCATGGGAGACCAGGAGAAGCACCTGGCTCCTGCCTTCGGATCAGTGCGGTGCACCGGCCGCAGCGCACCGGCTGTGACGGCCATTGGAGGGTGAACCAATGACAAAGGAAGACCTTTCTGTCTCTCTCTCTCACTGTCCACTCTGCCTGTCAAAAAAAAAAAAAAAAGAAAAGAAAAAAAAACATAGTTCATATATTACACAAAGACAAATATATCCCATAAAGACAAATTTATTTATTATTAACTGATTCTTGGAAATTTTCCCAGAAATGACTCATTTCTCAAAAATATTGTAATATAGCATTACATTTCATTCAGCATAAGACTGTAATATGTAAGTAAGACTAGTAGGTGATAAGTCACATTTCTCTTTCTCAAGAATAGTTCAATGAATAGACTCATCAGCAGCCTTTGAAATGAAAAGCAACAATTGGCAAGAGAAGGCAGAGCAAAAGCCTAGATGAGAAAAATAGGTTGAAATTAAGTTTTTACATAGCTGGAGGTAATCCAATTACTCAGTATATAAATAATTGTCCTGATTACATCTTAAGTTTTGAAGAAGGTTCAGTCTAGCTAGAAGTGTCACCAGGAAAGCTACCAGGCTTATAGCCCAATCACCCCCTCAAAGTGACATTTACCTTGGGGGATTTCTCCCTCAGACAAGACCAGATTCTCCCATGTGGAGATGCTGATATTTGATGTGACTGGTACCCACAACTGAATGTATCCCTTGAGGGTTTAAGCTCCAAAGATAGAGCATTAAACAAGAAAACCAACATACTCATCTATACCAAGCCATGTAAGTGGTCAGATATCCCCATTTTGTTTCCAATATAGTTGTGTTTATGGCATCAGACTTGGATAGAGAAAGAGGAGGGATTACAGAAAAGGAAAGTTTCACAAGCCAGATCTGCAACTGGTGCACATACATGTCTTGTACAAGTGAATTCCACTTGTTCGAATTCAGGCTCAGGGCCATACCTAACAACAAGGGTAGCTGGGCATTGATGTCTACCAGTGTGTCCAGGAAGGAGGAGGGTAGTGGCTGCCAGCCTGTTTCCAAAAGCCATCCCAGTCTCTGTGAACGTGACTATGACATACCTGCACCTAGGAGCCAGCACATTGAGTCACGGACAGTATGAACTTTTCACCTTCCAGGAGAGAGCGTAAGTGGGCTTAGCCAGCTTTAGCCTCTCTGTCTCTTGTTTTCCTGCATCCTCCATTCTCCGGTCCTTCATTTCCCCACCCACACCTGAATGGTCCATTCTCTCTCCTTCATTATATCATTGATAACATTCTTAAACTTCCTGTTGACAGTACATGAAATGTCTTATTTTTTTAAAAAAAGATTTATTTATTTATTTTAAAGTCAGAGTTACACACAGAGAGGGGAGGCGGAGAGAGGGAGAGAGGGAGACAGGGAGAGAGAGGTCTTCCATCCAACTGTTCACTCCCCAATTGGCCGCAATGGCCAGAACTGCACCAATCCAAAGCCAGGAGCAAGGATCTTCTACTAGGTCTCCCACGTGGGTGCAGGGGCCCAAGGACTTGGGCCATCTTCTACTGCTTTCCCAGGCCATAGTAGAGAGCTAGATCAGAAGTGGAGCAGCCAGGTCTCAAACTGCACCCATGTGGGATACCAGCGCTTCAGGCCAGGGTGTTAACCCCACTGCACCACAGCACCGGCCTGAAATATCTTATTTCTAAGATGCATTTTGCTACTATCTGATCTCAAGAATCACATGCTATTTTATTCATGCCACCTCTGCCTGTAAAAATTAGGTTATTTTTCTCCCAAAGAAGAATGTTTGTCCTGCTTTAGATGCAAATGTTACTCATTTGAAAATTTTCTCTCCAAATTGGTATTCAACTTTTATATGAGAGACAACGATTTTAGTACTTAAATTGACCTCATATGTACAAATTCCTTCCCATGCTAAGAGTCTAGAATTGCAGATTTTGTAACAAAAGTAGCAACTAGTATTTGAGACACACTGAGGTAGTTGAAAGAACAATCGACTGGTCTTCAGATCACAGATTCTTGACCCTGTTTGGTCACTAAAGTACTGGGAAACTTTGTCTGGTTTTTGGCATACCTTTTAGTCTCAGTTCATTATCTGAAAAGTAAAAAGAACAAATGAGATGATTTCTAAGGTTCCCTTGAGCTCTAACTCTTTATGCTTTAAAAATACAGAGCTGGCCTGCTATAGTACCAAATAAACCTTGTTAAGAAGAGAAGGAAGAGAGCTACAAGTGACTGAGCCTTTGTCAAGCTCTAGGTACTTAGCACATACCATCTCACTCAGTCCTTACAACCTCCCTGAGATCAGATCCCATCATTATCCACATTTCTCAGATGAAGGAATTCAGGTCTAGAGAAGTGACTTGCCCAGTGTTATTGTCTAAATGTCTGTCCTCAAGATCCATCTTAAATTACCAACTCCAATGTTACAGTATTTGGAGATAGAGCATTTGGGAGGTAATAGGTTTACATGAGGTCATGTTGATAGGCTCCTCATGATTGGATTAGCGCCCTTAAAAAAACTAAGAGCAGAGTGTTCTCTCTCCTGTAAGATCACAGTCATCTGCCAAGGAGGAATAGAGTCCTAACCAGGAACAAAATTTTCTGCCACCTTGATCTTGGACTCCCATCCTCTAGGCCTGTGAGAAGTGCCTGTTGCTTAAGCCACTAGGGCTATGATATTCTGTTACCTGGGCTGATTAAGATGCACAGCGTCCCATCATTAATTCCAGGTCTGAACTGTGTGAAAAATAGAGACCACAGGAAGGCAGTGGAGGATGGCCCAAGTCCTTGGGCCCTGCACCCACATAGGAGACCAGGGGAAGCACCTGGCTCTTGGCTTCGGATCAGCATGGTGTGCCAGCCGCAGTGCGCAGGCCGCAGCGGCCATTGGAATGTGAACCAATGGTAAAAAGAAGACCTTTGTCTCTCTCTCTCTCTCTCTCTCTCTGTCCACTCTGCCTGTCAAAAAAAAAAAAAAAAGTAGAGGCCAAAGAAAATTACACCAAAATACCTGAAGAAAGTGTCCCCGGTGCAGCCTACTAAATGCCAGCAGTCCCATCCGAGTGCCACTATTCTAATGGCAGGAGGAGAAATTACTTTCTGTCAGTGCCAACCCTACCGATGAATGCACAGCAAATGACCTGGCTGGTCTGAACTGAAGAACAGGCACTTTAGAGTCCACTTTGTTCCAAAGTATCTCAGTGGCCCAAGAGCTAGCATCGCTGAATGCCTGTTCAGTCACCCACTACAAATCCATTCTTCTGAATTAAGTGCTTGTGTCTTGTGTCACTTTCTACTGCTTAACAAATTCCACTGAGTTGGGAGTTAGAAGCTCATTGTTCCCAGCTGGTCCTCCAAGGCAAGAGAGCACCAGATGCCCAGGGTGGGGGATGGGTATTGCAAGTAGAGAACTGACAAAAGGGAAAAGGAAGCAGAGGGAGGAGAGGGAGAGGACACAGATGAGGGCAACAAGCTACTTCCCCTTTTCCTGAGACTTATCCTAAAGAGAGGAAGGAGTCCGCTCTTGCTTGAGCCAGAATGCTGAAGCCATTATTTATAGTTTTCAGCTTCCCAAATGAGACAGCACCACTCACACGGAAGGGTCAGCAGAAGCAGCAGGGGGCGTGTCTTGGTGCGGACATTACTACAGCAGACGGTGGCCATGGGAGCTGTGGCGGCAGCCAAGGGCTTCTCCGGAGTGGAGTCTGCTCCGCTTTAACAGCATCTGTTTCCAGGCTTGGGCTGAGCCTTAAGATCTGCTGACACTGTTCCTCAGGAAACCCAGTCAGTGACTGGCGCATCATCCCGACCCCTCAGCCCTCGGGGCCCTCGGGCAGGCTGCATTGAGTTCAGGCAGCAAACTGGTATTTCCCCTTCCTGCCTGCTTGAAGGAAACATCAAAGTTCCTTTCCCTCCTAGGAGCAATTTTGCCTGAATGCAGTCTCAAGCAGCATCCAATCCCATGATCCTTCCTCTGTCTGGGTAAGGAATGTGCTGGAGTAAGAAAGAAGTTGCTGCACTTGTCCTTAGTCACCGGGGCAATGTTGTCACTCCATCTGCCACTTCACATGCTAAGTGCTGAGGAGGGCAGTCATTTCAAGGAAGGCACGGAAAATTTTTACCAAGCCTGCTCTGCATTTGAGCCTTCATTGAGCACCTCGGGAGCAGGCAGGGCAGACGCCGAGTCACAGATCTCATTGTCTCTACTGGAGAAATCGGGGCATTCAGAATCTCCAGATAATGCAGCGATCACCTGGAGGGAGGTTTTCTCAGGACAACCCCCTTAACTTGCCATTGTATCTGCCAAGCATTGACCCAGCTCGAGATCTGTCGTTCAACAGTGGCCTGGAAAGAGGAAACTAGGAAAATGAGGTCATAGGTCTCCCTCAACCCCCACTGTCCCAAAACACAACGGCTTCTGGCAGCGAGGCTGGCCTGACAGGAAGGCCAGTAGCTGAGGAACCCTGCCAAGCCTTGAACCGAGTCCTCTGTGTTGAAAGGTTTGGTGCACAAGTCCTGAAGCAGAGTCGTCAAACTTGTAGGCAATGGAGCCCCCACACACACAGGTTGCGTCCCAGAAACAGGGTTTATTGGATGATCTCTGGCTCTCAGAGGCCAGGTCTCCATGTGCATCAAGCAAGGAGAAATTGCACACATTCTGCTGCCCATTCCCCACCCACCCCATCCCCTCCCAAAGCGTCGCAAGGTTTCTAGTTCCTGCGGCAGGCAGGCTCCTCTCACTTCCTTCCTGAGCAACGGCTCTCGGCACCCTCTGCTCCACACAGAAGGCGGTGGCCAACTGCAAACCTCTGTGGCTCTCAGGGGAGCAGAGGAACTGGACAGCAGAGCCCTGGCCTCGTATACCAGGCGTACGCACCCCTGTGGAGTGCCAGTCTGTGTGAACTACCCCAAGGGGCTAACGAGTAAGTTTCTACATGCCCTTCATATGCGAAGTCCAGGGGCCAGCGCTGTGGTGCAGTAGGTTAAAACCCTGGCCTGCAGCACTGGCATCCCATAGGAGCACTGGTTCAAGTCCTGGACGTTCCACTTCAGATCCAGCTTCTTGCTAATGCGCCTGGGAAACCAGCAGAGGATGGCCCAAGTCCTTGAGCCCCTGCACCCACACAGGAGGCAAGAAAGAAGCTACTGGCTTTGGATTAGCCCAACTCTACTGGCTGTTGTGGCCATCTGGGGAGTGAACCAGTGGATGGAGGACTCTCTCTTTCAAATAAGTAAAATAAATCTTAAAAAAAAGTGAAGTCTAGACACTTAAGTGTACAGAGACCTCTGTCCACCTTCCTCATTTACTGCTAAAAATACTATGCTGGGGTGGAGGGGAGTGCTAGGGACCCAGGATTACACAGGGGAGAGCCAGGACTGCATTCCGGGTTTTCTGCTGACTCCCTATCTACTCTTTTACTGTCCTTGCGCAGCGGGTGAGAAAATAAAGGAAGTATGGCAAACCTTGAGGCAGAAGAGTTTGGCAACCTCTAGCCTCAGTGTTTTCTGAATGAGAGGTTGTGAGCTCTCATCTGTCCTGCCCACACCCATCACAAGACACCTGGTTGGTGGTGCAGAGATATGGCCTCATTGCATTGTGCCAGCCGAGTGCTATGAGGCAGTAAGAAAATAGCTCGGCCCCCAGGGACAGAGGAAAATCCTGCTGGGGGCCAGAGCCTCTTCCCTGCAGCCTGAGCTACCTGTTGCTCCAGCGGAACCTTGTGAAACTTGCAGAGGGGAAGCTGCGGTGCAGCGCCGGCAGACAGCATGCAGAGATACGGAGCTTTCGAGTTTTGTGCAAACTTCCCCATCCTACCACCTCCACAGCCGCTGTTGGAAGGCTGGCGTGGAAAGCAAGGGTCTCCGCTGATGGCAGACACACAAGTAAATCAGTTTTATGGTTTTGACATTGTGGTTCTATCACGGCACAAAACCTCAACACTGACGCAGGGTCGCGCCATCTTTAGGAATCGTGTATTCACAGAGAATTCCAGAACGCCAAGATTTTTCATGTGGGTTCCTCAGATATTGTGCATGCCTTGTCCCCACTGATGTATCAAGGTAATAATTACCCTTTGTGGTAGTGCCAGAAATTTCCCGCACATCAGACAAAAATGTTATTCCCATTTCACAGGTGAATACGATGAGACTAAGCATTTCTGGTTATGTGAGTTACCCCAGATCATACAGCTCCAACAGGACTTTCAAACTCCGCCCTGACTCTGAACCTGGATGCCTCGCACAGTGCTATTCCTCCCTCTCATCACTGGTATAGCCGGCCAAAGCTCACATAATCAACACTTGCCTCCCCCTCTAAAGCCAGGCACCTAGAACCCCAGTTCTTCCACTCTCATCACACTCCCTTTGAGCAGGGAGACTCAGCAAATGAGGACTCTACCGCTTCAGGCCCCAAGAAATTCCAACCAGAGAAGTGCAAATGACCTCCTTTCCCTGGGGAATTCTAAACGTCCTTCTGATACACGGGGCACAATACTTCCTGAAGGTTGTGACTTCAGTCTCATAATCTGATACGCCAATCCCAGATCCACTCTGCAGTGAGCGACCAGCTGCTAGCAGGTCTCCTGTTCCTAGTATGCCTAATAATGGATGCCCATTTCAATGTGTCTGCTTTAGGTTATTATCTTAAACAGAAGAGATTTGGACTATATTTTTTAAAGATCTATTTTATTTATTTGAAAGAGTTACTGGAGGAGGAGGATACAGAAAGAGAGGGAATCTTCCATCTGCTGGTTTATTTCCCAAATGGCCGCAACATCCAGGATTGGGCCAGGCTGAAGCCAGAAGCCTTGAGCTCCATCCAGGGCATATGAGTGGCAGGGACCCAAGGACTTCGGCACATTAGCAGGGAACTCGATCAGAAGTAGAGTAGCTGAGACTTGAACCGCTGCTTATATGGGATGCCAGCTTTGCAGACAGTGGCTTAACCTCCTGGGCCACAATATCATCCCCTCAACGACATGGTTTTTGGTTCCACATCTACTATGGCTTGTCCCCACTGAAACTCACATTAAGACTTTGTGCTGGGGCTGGCGCTGTGACGTAGCAGGTCAAGCTGCCACCTGCAGTGCTGGCATCCCATATGGCCGCTGGTTTGAGTCCTGGCTGCTCCACTTCCGATCCAGCTCTCTACTATGGCCTGGGAAAGCAGAAGATGGCTCAAGTCCTTGGACCCCTGCACCCACATAGGGGACCTGGAGGAAGCTCCTGGACCCTGCCTTCGGATCGGTACAGCTGCAGGTGTTGTGGTCAATTGGGGAGTGAACCATTGGATGAAAGACTCTCTCTCTCTCTCTCTTTGCCTCTCCTTCTCGGTGTGTGTAACTCTTTCAAAATAAATATTTTTTAAACAAATAAAAAAAAAAAACACTCTGTGCCCCCTGTGGCAGAGGTAGCAAGCAGAGTTTAGTGAGATGTATTCAGCTCATGGAGAAAAGTCCCCATGAATGGAGTAATGCCTTTCTCATGTGAGATGTCACTCCTTTGCAGAACTGGATTAGTTACAAGAGTGGGATGTTATAGTGAGTTCAGCTTCCTCAACTTTCTCTTTCTTCTCTCACATACACCTACTCACCCATCCACTTTCTGCCATGAGTTGAAGCAGCATGAGAATAGCACCAGAAGCTGAGCAGATGCTGGCACCCTGTCCTTGGACTTCCCAGCCTCCAGAACAAAATGAAAACTCTTTCCTTTATATATTGCCCACTCGCGGGTATTCTATTCTAACAGCAAGAAATGGACTAAGCATCAAACAGAAACTCATCCGAGATTAGATACATAATGAATGCTTGCTGTCTACAATGAAGATGATGATGGATAAAGACCCAGGAGGGCCCATCATAAAAGCATTCAGAACTTTTCTTTGAAATTGGCCTTAGAGATTTCCCAGTGTGCTACAGTAGAGGAACCGGGAGACATCGGGCAGTAGATGCTCTATGAACTGGATTTCTCTGGTAGTTTCAGATAAAGGTTTAGTGTTTTCTTGTTCCAAGGATACTGAATGTGGCAGTGGAAGAGGCAACAGGGGCTGACTGCTTCAGGGAGAAGTGCCTGTGAGCAAACAGAAGCATCACCTGCTTTCCATACAGGGAACCAACCATCTCCAACCCATAGTTTATGAGACCCAAGGCAAATGGACAAGCTGGAGAAGGAAGACAACCAAACTTTCCCCGGTGCAAGGGATTACTTGTTCCTCCGATGACATCCTGAGCATGACTCCGAGTTGGGGAAGCCAGTGTAAACAGTCGGCTTCTCGGCTGAGCCAGCTGTCTTGGCTTTCCCCGTCTATGGGGCGTGCTCTGTGTCCCACTGTCAAGCCCTCTGAGCAGGCTAAGTGGGATAGTCCAGAGCCTCAGCCCCTCAACAGTGACAGCCAGAGCTTTGATCTGAACCAGAAACAAGGGCAGAAACAGAGACACAAGCTATGACAACACTTAGGGCAACAGCATGGTCTTCCTCAAAAGGCACTCAGACCTCTGAATATCTTTTAAAATGCTCAGAAACTTTCCCCTCCAATGGCTTTCTACATAAATCAAAAACTACCTTTAGTTTCTAAAGCAATTAGATTTAAGTGATTGTGAATAAGGAATATAAACAGCTGATGTTAAGCATTGAGTCAATTTATCATACATCCCAGACTAATAGCTGTTGCCTTGCTTCCATCTTGCATTGAGGAGTTCATTTTTTTTCTTTACTGCAATCAACGTTTGCTGAGTGCTTTCAGGGAGAATAAATAAAGCTTTGAAAGAATAACACAGGAAATTTATAAATTGGAAGTCTTTTATACTTTTAAGGTAATTTTACACTTACAAACAATCGACTGTCAAGGCATTCCCACCTTCTGAGGAGCTGTATATTTTTGGAAAGGAAATCCACCTTAATATAAACACTTTCTAACTTGCTTTAGAAAGAGGACACAGAAATCCATCAGCAGACTCATCTTTTAACCGTCTCTTGTCACCTTTGTTCTTCTATTCCACAGCGCAAGGAGATGAGAAGTGGAAAAGAATAAAAATGCACTTTTTGACTCATATATCCTTACTTTAATTGCAAGAAAAGATGACACGTCATATTGAAAACATTTTATTAAAACTCAGAAAGGAAAAGGTTGAGTTGAATTATGAGCTGTATAGGACAGAGGCATTGAAAGATGCATGACAAGGAAATTCAGAAAAACCTGTCCGTCCCTTGTGTATGGTAGTGCAACAAGTACATCTGAGTTATGTTGTTCAAGACGCCCACTCAGGTAAATAGCATTGGCTATAAATGCTGAAGGTTTCCTTTGTCTTTTACACCAGAGTACACCTCAGTAATGAAGCCACTGTTTCTGCATGTGAAATCAAGTGAAGAGACTAGCGTGCCAGCTGCTAAGAAGAAGAGCTCTGGCCATTTCTGCAACACTCACATCCAAACAATCACCACGCCTGCTCCATGACCTTAGAGCTTAGGAGAGGGATGCGGGGAAGAGCAGAGTCTGAAGCCAACCTAGCGTCCGATCCTGACTCTACCACTTACCAGCTCTATCACCTGCATAGGCTGGTTAGTCACTCACTCCCTGGCCTCAGTCTGCTCATCTGTACATTGGGAAGAGCAACATGTCCTGTTGGGAGAATTTGATGAATTATATGGAAGCCACTTGGAGTCTTGTCTGGCACATAATAAATGCTACCTAAACATTAGCTCTTCTATGTCAGTGGTGCATTCCTCCACCCCTATATTGACCCCTTCCTTAGTATCTTCTATTTCCACTTTCCGCCAGCCCAAACTGTCTCTTCCTGTTGAATTCCAACAAAAGGATGTGAGCAAGGCTTCCTGCTGCCATTGCATCCCATGTCACTCACCTCCAGTTCATCCTGAATATCCCCCTACTTTGAAGGACACTCTACCCAACAGACATTTCTATCACAGCACCTACTGTACTTGGCACTATATTTCTGTGTGCTGGGACTAAAAAACAAATACCTATTTTAATAACTGATATCAGAAACCTATCCAGGTAAGAAATGGTCTTTGGTTAGGAGATACCTTGATGGGTAAATTATGGCAGGAAAGAGGAGTTCCAAAGACGCAGTCTGTAAGAGGAAGAGAGAGAGAGCAGACTCTAAGGCTTAGCTTCAGTGTGAGAGGGACACTGTATCTGGGGGTAGCAGTAAGAAGTGAAGAATAAAATGAGCAGATAGGGAAAGACACCAAACAACACTAAAAACCAAAGAGAGGGAGGTTGCTACTTGTGGGGTCAAAGAGAGATGCCTGGTGGCAGGGGCTGAGGAACACTCAAAACTGGAATGAGGCATGTTTAAATTCAGACCACTTTCCCGGCTAAGACACGAAAAAGCCTCAAAACGTAAGTGAAGCCCAATGCAAAGATAAAGGGTTTATAGTTAGTTTGGAAAGAAATCAAGGCAAGGGGCTGAGGTGATGAGATGAAGCAGAGAGGAGAGAGGAGCCATTCCAGGTAGTACAAACCACGATGTGGGTGTCCAGGAGCTTATAACTTTAGAATCAGAAGCAAAACCGGAATATTTGCAATTTTTAGAAACATCAATGATGGCATTGAGGTTTCATGATTATGCTCAATGAAAAGGCTAAAGACTGTATTATTTAAGTCCCACAGCCTAAGTGTGTTAGTTGGGTCAGGCAGGGCTAGATGTATAAGATATATTTTCTTGGGAGCACACCTGCAAAGATTTAAGAAATGAGGGACCTAAGTGGAGAAGGTGAGGAAAGACTTCAGAAGGTGATGCTGGCTGGACTCCTCTAATGGAGGGGGGAAGAAAGCCTCCCATCACAGAGCAGTTCTAAGAAAGATACAGCCACCTCTTCTTAGCACTGTTACTAAGAAGTGCTGAATACAGGCAACATGACACCCCTCCTCTCGGGAGCTCCATATGTTACATACAAGCTACATACACATCCATGAAATCATTTGTCAGTTCTACTTCAAATTAGATCTCCCCATTGGAGGTTGAGAGGTAAGCCTGGTGAGCCAGCCTGGGTCTCTGAGACTGACACGGCTTCTTTGCTCAGTCATGAGCTCTGGTACATGGGGGAATACTAGGACCAAGTGGCATATCTGTGTGGGCTTCAGTGTGGGAGCTGGGCACTGTCCCATTCCTAGCAGGGCTGGTACAGCAGGCTTTCTCTCACTTCCTGGCCCTGGAGGTGGGCCAGGCAGGCTCCTGGCTATGCAAGGATCTCTGGGAGCAGGCAGATGAGGGTGGAGAGTAGATGGGGGAAAGCAATGGATTTGTTCACCTTGTGCACCCAGGGGAGACCTTGGAATCCATAGGTGCAGGCGAGTGTTACCTCCAGCCTCCACCATGTTCTCTAATCTCAAAATAAATGTTACCACAGTTTCAGAAAGGCAAATAAACAGAGAATGGAGGGGAGTGGAGGAGAAGAGAAAAAAAGATACAGCCAGGTCAACATGAAGTCCTTGGCATCCCACGGCTTAACAAGTAAAACCACCACCTGTGACATTGTCATCCCAGGTGGCACTAGGTCATGTCTCAACTGCACCACTTCCAATCCTGCTCCCTGCTAATGACCTAGGAAAATCAGCAGAAGATGGTCTAGATATTTCGGCCCCTGAACCCCTATGGCTGACTCAGTCCTGGTTGTTGCAGCCATTTGGAGAATGAACCAGCAATGTAATCAATCAATCTCACTCACTCTCTCTCTCTCTCTCTCTCTCTCTCTCTCTCTCTCTCTCAGTACCCACCCCATAGCTCTGACTCTCACATAAATAAATCTTTAAAAAGAAAAGAAAAAGTCCTGGAGCCAAAATCACTGTTGGGGGAGAAGTTATGCATCTTATGGTAACAGACCAGCAATGTTATCTCCAACATCACCTTTGGGCTCAAATATTGGCCAGCAACTGCCCTTTCAAAGTACTGAGTACAAACGTGGCAGGAGGGCCAGAGGGCAGCAACTGGGTCCCACCCTGCAAACAGAGGAGTGGAGGGGCACACTTTCATCACCAGTAGCTAGGGTCACTGCAAGTGATTAGAACAATGTCTAACGCATCATTCAATATTCAACTCTTCAATGTTTGTTAATAACTGTCTACCCTGCCCACTAAATAATCATTCTGAACAACTGTCAAAATCAGATTTTGTGCACATAAGAATTCATTATACCATACTTACTATTTTGGTGCATTTTAGTTTCATAATAATAGGCTTACTTAAAATATTATTTGAGACACTATGGTGGCTTCCTCAAAAATTAAATATAACAAATCCACTTCTAAATATCTACCTCAAAGCTGAAACTCAGAGTGTCCACACCTATGGGGCTTACAGTACTATTCACAATAACCAAACAGCAGGAACAACCCAAACATCCACTGACAGATGAATGGATCAACAAAATATAGAAATCCTGACACAAGCGCAATACAGATAAATCCTGAGGAGACAATGGGAAGTGAAATAAGCCAGTCACAAAAGGACAAATATTGTGTGGTTCTGCTACCTAAAACAGTGAGAGTACTGAAGACAGAAGGTAAAATGCTGATTTCCAGGCCGAGGGGAGTGGGGAATGGGGAGTTATGGTTTAATGGTATAGAGTTTCAGTTTGGGATGAAGAGAAGTTATTGATGATGGGAATAGTCTCTCAAAAACTGAGGTGCATATCTAAAAGGGATTAGATGGTAAATTTTATGTATATTTACTTTAATAAAATATATTATGTAGAGAACGTATCTAATAAGAGAGAAAAGAAAATAGGGACACACTTCCATCTGCATGAATTCTTCTTTGGCAGAACAGAGAGAAAGAGAGACAGACAGACTTACACACACACACACACACAGTGAGAGGGAGATCGTCATCCACTGATTCACTCCCCAAATGGCCACAATAGCCAGGAAGGGGCAGGGTAAAGCCAGGATCTGAGAAATTCATATAGCTCTCCCACATAGGTAGTTAAGAACTCAAGTGCTTGACCCATTGTCAGTTGCTTCCCAGGCACATTAGCAGGAGGCTGAATGGGAAGTAGAGTAGCCAGGACACCAACCAGCACTTCTATATGGGTTCCAGGTACGGCAAGTGGTGGCTTACCTTGCTATACCAGACTACCTACTCATACCATGCATTCTTGTGCCCCAATCCTGACTGCCTCAAGATCCCCAATGAGGTCAGGGGAGGTAACAACCTGTCTCAGCCCAGCCATCTCCCTGGCAGTCTGGTTCCAGTGTTTTCTCTAATTGTCCTCTTCTCAAAGCCCGCTTGGAGCAATTTCTCAAACTCCACCCAGAAGTTTACTCCTAGAACAGCAGTGGTCTTAGGCCTGTGCCCTCAACATAAGAGCTGCTGGGTATTATCTGGTAGGTCTCTTTAGTGGAGAGTTCTCCAAACATGAGCACAACATGCACAGGTGTTGGGTGGCCAAAAGGATGAAAACATGGCCCTTGGGGGCACTGCTGTCCAACAGCCTACTCTGCTATTTCTGTTGCTCTAGTCTACCCCAGTGCTTCAGGTAAAGCTACCTAAAAATCAGATTCTGTCTTTGCTAAGGAAATGAGAAAGGTCAATGATGTATGATCTAAAACCCTCAAAAGTACCAAAAGTACTCTACTGCCTTCATGGTAATAGGTAACTCCTTAGACCATGGTTGAAAATGTAACACATAGGGTACAAGCTACCTTTCTAGCATTTCTCTAATCGCTTTCCAAAATCTTCAACCCTTCTATAGCCATGCTGGTCAGCTCCTGCTCCCCATCCCGTGATCCAGCACAAGTTTTCACTTTAGCACTGTTGCTCATTTCAAACCCTGAAGGGCCATCCCCCATCCTCTCCAGCTACTTGCAATTCTGTACCCTTAAACACGTGGCTCTGAATAGGGATGCCACACTCGTGAGCCTGGTCCTATTCCATATGCTAATATTCAAGCCTTTTTTTTTTCTTTTTTTTTAAAGATTTATTTATTTGAGAGTCAGAGTCACAGAGAGAGGGAGAGACGGAGAGGTCTTGCATCTGCTGGTTCGCTCCCCAAATGGCTGCAATGGCCAAAGCCGGGCCAGTCTGAAGCTAGGAGCTGCTTCTGGGTCTCCCACATGGATGCAGGGGCCCACGGACTTGGGCCATCTTCTCCTGCATTCCCAGGCCATTATCAAGGAACTGCATTGAAAGTGGAGCAGCTGGGACTCTGGGACTCAACCAGCACCCATATAGGATGCTGGTGCCACAGGCAGAGGCTTAACCTACTACGCCATAGCACAGACCCATCGTGCAAATTTTCTTAAGTAGGACTTCTTCTTAGAGGAGACAGAGAGTAGAAAATCAGCAGTTAAATCTTTCCCCAGCAATCATGCCAGCAGAAACAGACGTTACAGCTCTGCTCGCTCATCTGAGGACTTTGGAACAATTTTTATCTGAACAGTACTGCTTATGTGTTTCACGCATTCTGAGACTTACAATCCTTAAAACAACTTCGACAAATAAATGTCATTCCTCCCATTTTTCAGATGGGAAGCCTGCATAATACAACTGAGATCAAACAGAGTAAGTGACAAAACCAGGATTGAAACCAGGCAGACTGGCTCTAGTAAGAGCACTCTTAACCACTGGCCAATGACTGATGTATCTCTAGTTTGTAATGTAAACTTAACCATGAGCTCTACAGAAAGGATGTAAGCTACGGATTTTCACAAAACGTTTCAACATCAAGAATGGTTCAGAGGGCCGGTGCTGTGGCATAGCGGGTAAAGCCACCGCCTACAGCACCAGCATCCCATTTGGGTGCCAGTTCGAGTCCCAGCTGCTCCACTTATGATCCAGATCTCTGCTATACCCTGGGAAAGCAGTAGAAGATGGCCCAAGTCCTTGGGCCCCTGCACCTGCATGGGAGACCCGGAAGAAGCTCCTGGCTCCTGGCTTCGGATTGGCAATGCTTCAGCCATTGCAGTCAACTGGGGAGTGAACCAATGGATAGAAGCCTTCTCTGTCTCTACCTCTAACTTTCAAGTAAACAAATAAAATCTTAAAATAGATAGATAGATAGATAGATAGATAGATAGATAGATAGATAGATAGACAGACAGACAGACAAGAAAGTTATGTGGGAAGGTTAAAATTTTCTAGCAACTCCCAACAAAAACCCTTCTACTTTCTTCTTTTTCATTCTATTGTGCTTTCTTCATCCAAAGAGGACATTTTTGTTCATCTGTTACTACGTGTTTTATTTTCAACCATTAGTGTTCTCCAGAAAATGAACAAGACAGACATATTTAGATTGGGGCTGGCATTGCTGTGCAGTGAGCTAAGTGGTCACCTGTGATGACAGCATCTCACATCAGAACACTGGTTTGAGTCCCAGCTGCTCCACTTCTGATCCAGCTCCCTGCTAATCTACCTGGGAAGGCAGCAGGGATGGCCTAAATAATTGGGTCCTTGTCACTCAGATGGGAAACCCAGATCCATCACTGAACTCCTGACTTCAGCCTGGCCCAGCACTGGCCCTTGTGGCCATTTGGGAAGTGACCCAGTACATGGAAGAGCACTCTCTCTCCCCCCCTCTCCCTCTCCTTCCCTCTCTCTCTGATTTATTTATTTGAAAGTCAAAATTTAACAGATAGGGAGAAAAAGAAAGAGACCTTTCATCTGCTGGTTTACTCCCCAAGTGGCCACAATGCCCAGGGTTGGCCCAGGCCAAAATCAGGTACCAGGAATTTCATTTGAGTCTCCCACAGCACCTGGGCCACCTTCCACTTCTTTTCCAGGTACGTTAGTGTTATGTGACAATGAAGGCAATATGGGTTCTTGTCTCACATTGAAGAATTTCCACATGGTCAAGGACAATCAGCAAAGCAAGATTTACTGAAGTGAGAATCCTCCTGCTTCAACAGCAGTCAGGAAGGGGACTCCATGGGAGGAGTTGCCCAGGAAACCTAGAGGTGTTGGCTCTTTTATGCACAAAAGTGGCTACCTATATTTAACCAATCAGGAGGAACAGAGTAACAGCTAACAACCAGTCAGGAGGCTAGAATAACAACTAATCAGAGGTTTGGGATAACACCCAGTCACGGGCAGTGATAAATACCCATCAGAAGGCTGGAATTTATAATTATATCTAGCCTATTGTCATGATAAAACTAAGTGTCGCTATAGGCAGCCTCTGGGAAGAAGCAAGCACTTTGTCTACTCTTGAAGGGACTCTGCCCCTTTTCTAAGTCTGGGACCTGATCTAACTGCCAATTAGCCCATCTAACTCCTCACATTAGCAGGGAGCTGATCGGAAGTAGAACAGCCAGGACACAAATTGGCACCCATAGGAGATGCTGGCATCACACGGGGTGGCTTTACCTGCTACACCCCAATCCTGGCACCCCTCCCTATTTTTTTTCCCTCTCAATCTATCACTCTGGTCTTTCAAATAAAATCTATCTTTTTTTTAAAAGACATGAAAAGGTTTATTATAGGGATTCACTCACACCTGTAACTCCCAGGATCTTCCTAATGTAAGCTGGGGAACCAGGGAAACTGGTGGAGTAATTCAACCTATATCTAAAGACCTGACAACCACAAAGCTGCTGGGGCCAGAGACATAAGAGTGGAGGTGGGGTGTCTCTGACACAAGCCGGGCCAGAGGTGGACATCTCAGCTGGAGAAGCCAGGGAATTGGCCCTTCCTCTGCCCTTCTGGTCTATTCCAGCCCTCAAAGAATCAATGAGATCCACCCATATCAGCAACCTTGACTTTCTGTACTCAATCTACGGATTCAAATGCAAACATGTTCCAGATACACCTTCCCAGACACAGCCCGCAGTGCTGCCTCACCAGCATCTGTTCTACCAGTCAGGTTGAACATAAAATTCATCATCATGGTATCAGATAAATAGTAAGATTCAGTGAATATATTACACTTCCAGGTTTCACCAAGGTGAAATATAAAATGATCAAAGTTTTAAAACCCATTTGTTGGGGCCGGTACAGTGGCGCACTAGGTTAATCGTCCACCTGCAGCACCGGCATCCCATATGGGCACCGGGTTCTAGTCCCGGTTGCTCTCTTCCAGTCCAGCTCTCTGCTGAGGCCCAGGAGGGCAGTGGAGAATGGCCCAAGTGCTTGGACCCCTGCACCCACGTGGGAGACCAGGAAAGAAGTTCCTGGCTCCTGGCTTCGGATCAGCACAGCTCTGGCCGTGGCGGCCATTTGGGGAGTAAACCAATGGAAGGAAGACCTTTCTCTCTGTCTCTCTCTCTCACTGTCTGTAACTCTGTCAAATAAATAAATAAAAGTCTTTAAAAAAATTTGTTTTAATTTTAAAGTGATTGCTACTGGGAGTTTTGTTCCCTTTTTCTTTCGGTTCTTTCTGGAAGCAGGACCCACTTGAAAATTTTTTTCTGGATCTTTATGCTAGAAAATGTTTTGTCTCCCCCAAGGAACTGGAATTATTTACCCTGTAAACAGTGAAACATTGGTCCTGTTTCTTATTTTGCTTTGGCCCACAGGAAACTTGGTGCCAATTTGCAAACCAGTTAAATTTGATTCTCTATTGCTTATAACTATAAATTGAATATATGTATAATTGAATTTTACAACCCAAGAGGCCAGATGGAAATCTACTGCTTCTCAACTTTTTTGCCTGCTCTGTGAAAATGGATATGGGCCTTTACATGTGTCTCTGTGGGCGGGCACTCTGTCACCCTGCTAGTGG
Organism: Lepus europaeus; assembly: GCF_033115175.1. Taxonomy (NCBI): domain Eukaryota; kingdom Metazoa; phylum Chordata; class Mammalia; order Lagomorpha; family Leporidae; genus Lepus; species Lepus europaeus. The sequence continues at coordinate 35,924,249 of NC_084832.1, read as the reverse complement.
TTGGCTCTGTGGACATTACGGAAAGAAGGGATGCCATTTCCTTGTTCGGTGCTTGCTCTCCAGGCTCCTGCAGAGTTCATAGCTTCCCCAGGGTCCAGAACCTGCCGCAAAGGCAGCTTCTCTGGACCCAGATCTTAAAAGGCTTGGTGGCCAAAAGTCACCCAGAGCCCACAGCCTCCCCCAAGGCAAGTTCCTGTAAGAAAACTGCACCTTGTGAACAGTTTTCTCCAACAGCTTTCCAGCAAGCTCCTGAAGGGTAAGTGCTAGATGATTCTGCCATCATAGTAACACAGTGACAATTCTGCTACCCCGTCATCCATAGCTGTACCCTCTCCAAGGATGCCTGCACATGGGCTCTGACACACTTAGTGTTTCTACTGCCTCCCTACCCTGACACCTACTCAAACCCAACTTAGCCCTTAGCTCTACTGCTTAGCAAATTCAGCTATCACTGTTTTATTTTACTGTGTATATTTTTACCTTAATCTACTTGAAACAATTTGTGGAACTTAAAGAATTAATTAATCGAAGTGTGTATGTAAATGGGGGTCATGCCTAATTAACTTGCTGTGCACCATTCCCAAAAAAGAATGGGACTCAATGCAGTAAAGCAATTGTCTCTGATGAGATCCTGAAGCTGATGAGTCTATGTCCTTCCATCCTGGGTTAGACTCCCTCCAACTGATCTAAGCCCCTGTGACATTCAATTGTTATCACAAAAAAACAAACAAACAAACAAAAAAACCTGTTAAAGACACCCAAATCAAAATCTCATTTTCCTAAACAACTCCTAAATTCACGTGGCCTGCCTGAGGCTAGGAACTGATTCAGGAGACACTAAGCCCTGAGGGGTGAATGGAGACAGATGTGGAAAACTGTAATGAGAGAGAACAGAGGTTTCAAATGAGTAACAGAGTGCAGGATAATGGTTCTGGATTAACGTGTGATGATGAAGCAGTTAGGTCTCTAACTAAATTCCCCAGGTAGCCCCAGACTGAAAACTTCCCAGCCTAGCCATCACTTCAATCACCACGGCCCAAACGATTGACAGCCTCAATGTGGTGGATGTGGTGAGAGGAGCTCGCGCTTTGGTGAGAAACCCAGGTTCGCTTTGTACTAATGACCTGCTCTGAGCGATTCCTTAACCTCTGTGTCTGACAATGCCTACCTCCAGGGCTGCATTCAAGATAAAAGGAAGCACTGGGGTTGCCCAGCAGTGCCTGGCACACAGGAATTCTTGCCAAATGCCAGTACCTTCTCTTCTTAATGATTCTTAGGGATGCCACACACTGTGGTGACTTAGGACAATAGAAATGCAGTGTCTTTCAGTTCTGGAGACCAGAGCTCAGCATCAAGTGTCAGCTTGGCCAGGTTACTTGCAGACCAAAGAGAGGGCACCCTTCCTCACACCCCAGCTCGTGTTCCTTGGCCGTGGCAGCAACACTCAGTCCCCGCCTCACCTTCCTGGGCCCCTGGCCTCTTCACATCATCCCTCCGGCACATCTGTGCCTGTGTCCAAATGTCCTCTTTTTACAAGGACGCCAACCAACTGAGATTGGGATCCACCTTGATAAGGCTGATTTTAACCTAATCAATTCTCTGAAGACCCTATTTGCAGTAGGGACACAGTCAGAGGTACTGAGGGTTAAGAATTCAACATTGGTTTTCTGCTCAGTGTGGCAACCTAGCATTCTCCCTCATGGTCACCTGTTGGCTACCTATACAGAGTGCCATTTGCACCACACCCATTTCTGTAATGTAGGTCATAACACACTTATCTGGGTATAGCACAGGTAAGCGCACAGCTCAGGGACCTCTTTTGCCTTCTCCACCCCCCATTCTGGACACCGGTCCTTGTGGCTGTCTGTGGCCTCTCTCCCCCAGCCCCTGCCTCGCATTGCCAGTCCTGCACTCACAAGATGCTCATCTCATACCCTCCCTTCCTAACCTGCTTTCTGAAGCTCCAGACACAGAACCACAAAGCAGCTGCTATAACTAGGCTCTGCCAAACAGGTGTCATCTACAAAAACCAGCAGCAACATGGAGGACATCATTTTTAGCTCGTCTAAAGGAAAGTGCCACACAACTGTATGCAGAAGCTCAAATCTTCACCCAAGAGGTAAAAACCTTGGGGAAATAGAGTACATTTGGCCACTAACTCTTTTGATGGAAGTACAGGGCACTGGGCTCCTCTGTGCAGCAAGAAGACTACGGTGGGGAGGCACTGACAGCACCCATGTGTGTGTGTGCACTGAGGTTTGGGGGCAAACCAACCAACTGAAAGGAGACCTTAGGTTTTGTTACAAGAGAAAAATCTTGGGAAGTCAGGAAGCATTGTCATCCTTTGCCCACCTCAAAGCACGTACCTATCTCCCACTCTAGAAATTCCAAATAGAAAAAAAGCAGGAGATAGATGGTATCTGAGAGCCAGCTATAGTAGGCAGTCACAGGCATATTCTACTTTAAAGGAGAACCAAAGATTCCCCTCATACAATATCATCTCCCCGTTACTCAGTGCAGGGCCCAAAGTTCTTAGCACTAGGATCACCCTGAAGTTGAAGACATCTGTCTTCCCGAGACAAATGGTAAGAGTAAAACAGTTCTTAGGGAGAGAAACACCATATCCTTGGGGCCATCTAATATTTTCATGAGCCTTGCAATTTATATTTACCAGGTGTCACCTTAGACTGCTGTTCCAAGGGAATAAATCCAACCATAGTCATGTTTGCTTTGTTCCCTGCCATGTCCTCATAGCTATGCAGATCCCTGGACATAAACTATGACATGAATCTGCCTCTATTAAATGGAAGACAAGATTGGACCTAAAACATTGTGTTGCTAAGGAGAGCAAATGAGCTTATATACCTAAAATGCACACAGCCTGGCACGGAGTCAGCTGCTGAAAAATATTGGCTATTATTACTCTCATTAATGATTCAGAAAACATGCAAGCAGTAGGGGAAGAGAAAAGTCTAGGAAACTGGAACTGGAAGGGCTGAGTTGGTGATGCCAAGGGGAAGGCCTGGGAGGAAGCAGATGGTGACTGAAAGAGAACACAGTGAAACCTGCTTCTATGATGCGAGTGTCCCAGGCACATGGAACTTAGCGAGGGCCCCGCACTGAAAGGTTGCCATGTCTGTCTTGTGTTGAGCTAAAGGCATTCTTCTAGCTGCTTTGCTGTGGCCAATGAGGTATGGTATGCATAACAACATAGAGTGGGAAGGAGCCCCCATAAATTAGAAGAGATTATGTCCTGGAATCTCAGAGACTGAACCAGATAAATCCAGAACTCATAGCACTCACTGCAAACGCGGTGTCCTGGATTCCTGGCTTGGACCCACGGGACATCCTACAGCCTAAAGGAAAAGCAAAGTGCTATAATAGCTTCCTAAAGTAGGGTACAGGTGGTCTCAAAAACAGTATTCAAATTGGATTCTGGGTTAAACAGTGAAAGAGACATCTTTAGAATAATTATCTTAGAACTCTCAATATGCACAAATGCGTTGTAACTTTCCAGTGTTGGATACTCTATGCCATGTTTTCCAAATGCATGAGGGTACTCCAAAAAGTTAGTGGAGAATGATGGCAGGCAGTTGGCCTAGCTGTTAAGATGCCCACTTCCCTTGTTCTACAATAGAGTAGTTCGATTCAGTACTTGGCTCTGGCTCTGGATTCCAGCTTCTGCTAACACAGACCCTGGGAGGCAACAGGTGATGGCTCAAGTAGCTGCATCCCTGCAATCCATGCGGGAGACCTGGATTGAGTTCCCAGGTCCTGGCTTCAGCCTGGAGCCATGCCTTGTGGATATTGTCAATTGGGAAATGAACCAATAAACAGAAGCGTTCTCCCTCTCCCTCCCCCTCTCCCTCTCTCTCTCTCTCTCTCCCTCCCTCTCTCTCTCTCTCCCCCCCTCTCCTCCCTGTTTATAAATTAGAGGAGAAATAGAATTTAAAAGTGAGTTTATTTTCTTGCAAAAAAAAGTTTTGAAATGTATAGTTTTTTCGGGCCAATGCCGTGGCTCAATAGGCTAATCCTCCACCTGCAGCACCGGCACTCCGGGTTCTAGTCCCAGTTGGGGTGCCGGATTCTGTCCCGGCTGCTCTTCTTCCAGTCCAGCTCTCTGTTGTGGCCCAGGAGTGCAGTGGAGGGTGGCCCAGGTCCTTGGGCCCTGCACCCGCATGGGAGACCAGGAGGAAGCACCTGGCTCCTGGCTTCGGATCAGCACAGCGCGCCAGCTACAACATGCCGGCCATAGCAGCCACTTAGTGGGTGAACCAACAGAACAAGGAAGACCTTTCTCTCGGTCTCTCTCTCACTGTCTAACTCTGCCTGTCCAAAAAAATAAAAAAATGAAATGTATAGTTTTTTCATAATGCACATTTTCCTTGAACATTTTGAAGACCCTTGGTATATGGTAAGCCAGGCCTGCTTTTAATGCAGTATCCAGACACAAGTGTCCTCTAGAAAGCCAGAGGGCTGCAGATGCATGCTAAACAGAGTGTCTCCTAGACAAAGTAATCTAGGCTTGTCTGAACTCCATCAATGGTCCTTAGCTAATTGTAAGTCAAACACACTGTAAGAAGCTGGTAAAGGCTACAGGTCCTCTAACAAGGTATATATCTGCCAGACCTTCATATGATTTCAAGGAGTCCTAAGTTCCTTAACTGTAAGGTGTTCTAGGAACTCTTCCATCTCTGAAGTGGTAAATGAACCTGAATTAGAAGGGTGTAATTGACCTCCAGTGCTTCCACTGCCCTGTATCCCTTCCCTTTCCTTTATTTTTTTTCATTTATTAAACTTTTATTTAATGAATATAAATTTCCAATGTACAGCTTATGGGTTACAATGGCTTCCCCCCTCCCATAACTTCCCTCCCACCCACAACCCTCCCCTTTCCTGCTCCCTCTCCCCTTCCATTCACATCAAGATTCATTTTCAATTCTCTTTATATACAGAAGATCAGTTTAGTATATATTAGGTAAAGATTTCAACAGTTTGCCCCCATATAGCAACACAAAGTGAAAAAAATACTGTTGGAGTACTAGTTATAGCATTAAATAAGAGTGTACAGCACATTAAAGACAGAGATCCTACATAATATTTTTTTAAAAACTAATTAATTTCCTATGCCATTTCCAATTTAACACCAGGTTTTTTTTTTTCATTTCCAAGTATCTTTATATACAGAAGATCGATTCAGTATATAATTAGTAAAGATCTCATCAGTTTGTACCCACACAGAAACACAAAGTGTAAAAATACTGTTTCAGTACTAGTTACAGCATCACTGCACATTAGACAACACATTAAGGACAAATCCCACATGGGATGTAAGTACACAGTGACTCCCGTTGCTGATTTAACAATTTGACACTCCTGTTCATGGCGTCAGTAATCTCCCTAGGCTCTAGTCATGAGTTGCCAGGGCTATGGAAGCCTTTAGAGTTCGCTGACTTTGATCTTATTCCGATAGGGTCATAGTCAAAGTGGAAGTTCTCTCCTCCCTTCAGAGAAAGGTACCTCCTTCTTTGATGGCCCCGTTCTTTCCACTGGGATCTCACTCTCAGAGATCTTTCATTTAGGTCTTCTTCTTTTTGATTCTTTTTTTTTCCAGAGTGTCTTGGCTTTCCATGCCTACAATACTCTCATGGGCTCTTCCGCCAGATCCGAATGCCTTAAGGGCTGATTCTGAGGCCAGAGTGTTGTTTAGGACATCTGCCATTCTATGAGTCTGCTGTGTATCCCACTTCCCATGTTGGATCGTTCTCTCCCTTTTTGATTCTATCAGTTAGTATTAGCAGACACTGATCTTGTTTGTGTGATCCCCTTGATTCTTAGACCTATCAGGGTCATCAATTGTGAACTGAAATTGATCACTTGGACTAGTGAGATGGCATTGGTACATGCCACCTTGATAGGATTGTATTGGAATCCCCTGGCACATTTCTAACTCCACCATTGCACCAAAGGGGAAACCTGTTGAAATGAAATGGACACTATAAGAAACAATGACCTGATCAGCTCTTGTCCTGACTCTAGTTGTACAATGTAATACTTTATCCTTTTTAGTATTTGTTGTTGTTGTTGTTCTAGTACTAGTGGTTGAACTCTGTAACTAACACACAATTATTCTTAGGTGTTTAAGTTTTAACTGAAAAGTGATCCCTGTTAAATTTAAGAGTGGAAAAAGAGAGGGAGGAGATGTACAATTAGAGACATGCTCAATTGGACCTGCCCCAAATGGTGGAGTTAGAAATGTGCCAGGGGGTTCCAATACAATCCCTTTCCTTTATTAACAGCACTGCAGTTTCCCTATGTGAAGCCATCTCTTCCCACTCTCAGTCCATAAGTTTTAGGGAGAGGTGATCAACTCCAGAAATGGACATGTCACCCAACTGTGGCCAATCGGAGGGCCTCATTCACCTGATGGCAGTGAAGGAACAATGGAAGTGTAGTGATAACAATTTTCTCTAGGGCATATGCTGGAGAGGGAGGGAGGGAGGGAGGGAGGAAGGAAGGGAGGGAGGGGGAGAAGGGAAAGTGTTTACCCTGTGGCTTCAAGCCAGCAGAATGAAAAGCTGCAGTCATGGTAGCCATCTTTGTCTTTAGGCAAGAAAGCAATACCTAATAACACTGGCTAAATCACCCCGAAATCCTCAACTTCCTCCAAACTATCCCGTTTGTGTGAAGCAATAAATATTCTCTTCTGTTTAACATGCAGCTGAAAGAGTGCTGAATAATTCAGACATCAATCTCGGGACTCCCAGGGCTGCTGTGAGGCTCAATTAGAGGCTCGCAGTGTTAATGCTGAGTCTACATTCAACAGAAAGCAACCATGTGCAGACATTAACAGATGAGTGTGCGGTGGTGAGTGCTGGCAGGACCTGACTGTTGACCCATGTGAGCTGTGCACCACTAAGGCCCCAGAGACCTGAGATAATTTCTTCCACCTGCTACCTACTGCCTGAAATGCCATCAAGGAGCATCTGTGGTCTTGGTAGGGGGTGGAGGGGAGGTGTGGAGGGAGCTGCAGAGCCTTTGGAGAATCTAATGAAAGCTATCCATCTTCTCCCATGAAAAACAAGCAAAAATATGTGCAATTTCAGGGGTTTACACACTCCCTGAAGTCCAAACAGATTTCTTGCTCACTCTGGGTAGAGAAGAACTCCTGGACCCAGTCTCATGAGAGATCTGAAGACTTCAGGTGGAAAGGAAATGGAAAGGGAAATCACTCCCAGCAGGAGAAGAGACAGAAGCGTAGCCCTGGAGTCTGCTCAGACTGCCACTTGAACAGCACGAACTGGACACACCACGCTCCACCTTCCCATTGGGGAAGTTTTCAAGTGAGGAGCAGGGAGCCAGCATAGCTAGCACCCCCTGTGGTCACAGGCTTCATCTGTTGAAAGCATTTCCTGGTGGGGCAGGCATTTGGCATAGAGTTAAGATGCCACTTAGGACATCCACATGCATACCAGAGTGCCTGGGTTCAAGTCCCAGGTCCTCTGCTTCTGATCCCATTGCCGGCATAGACGCAGCCTGGAAGACAGCAGGTAATGGCTCATGTGGCAGACCCAGACTGAATTCCGGCCTCCTGGCTTTGGCCTAGCCCAAATCTAGCTGTTGTGTACCTTTAAGAAGTGAACCAGAGGAAGGCATCTCTCTCTCTCTAACACTTCAAACTCCTATCTGTCATTCAGACCTTCCTAAGGTAACAGATTTTAATAAGGAGGATCATGGGCTCTTTAATAAAGTTGAAGGCAGAACTGGGAGAGCAGATGTCATCTGCAGTCTGGCTCTGTCTGGGACTGCATGATAGAACTAGTTTCTAAAAAAGGGAATTTATTCTAACCTTTGAAACATTCTGCTAAATCATTGTTTTAAGAGAGGATATGTTCTTCCCCATGGCGGGAAGTTTTCTTAAAATTAGCCAAGGCTTCACAACCGGGAAACTACTTATAGTTGCCTTAAATCTAATAACAGGCTCATGGACAATTCCTCACCCACTTTTCTTTGACCTTAAAAAAAAAAAAAAAACACAACTATCCCATGGAAGCCTAACTGTTCCCTTCCCAGCACCCCTCATGAATCCTCCCACTCAGGAAGAGAGAAAGGTATGGAGGTGGGCAGCTCCTGTCCTCTCAAACCACAAGGATTTTATCCTGCCCCCTGAGATGTCCTGTCTAGGGTCCTGGGTTAGAAACACTCAGATGAATCTCTGAGAACAACACAGTAGAATCCTGAGGCTTTTCTAGGAGTCAAGTCTCCTTTCAGTCTCCGATGGAGAGCAGACACTAATTTATGCGTTTGCCTGATTCCTTCACAGCCTGGAAGTGTTGTTCCTTTACCCTCCCATCTGTCTGTTACACTTGGGACCCTGGAGGAGAACCGGTACACTAAATCTGCTTCATAGCAACTGCATCTCTCTTCTGTCAACATGGTCCAAGGAGTCATCATTTCTACCCATACAGATGCAGTCTGCAGGTGGCACAGGGTCCTCAAGTTCATGGCAAAGATGTTGGCACTCAGAGATGTGAATATTTTTGAATGCTTGCCACCATGAATATTCATAAATTAAGAGCAATTTATTTCTTATAAGAAATAAGATGTTGGGACCGGCATTGTGGCACAGGAAGTTGGGCCACTTATGATGCCAGCATCTCATATGGGTGCCAGTTCCTTCCCAGCTGCTCCACTTTCGATCCAGCTCCTTGCTCGTGGCTTGGAAAAAGCAAAAGATGGCTCAAGTGTTTGGGCCCCTATCACCCACATGGGAGACCTGGATGAAGCTCCTGGCTTCTGCCTGGTGCAGCCCTGGCCATTGGGGCATGAACCAGTGGATGGAAGATCTCTGTCATAAATAAATAAATCTTAAAAAAAGAGAAAGAAGCTATTTGTATCAAAAAGCCAAGATTTAAACCAAGCCATCTAATTTCCATTTCGCTTTGAAAGACTTGCTTCAAGATCAAAATCACTGAATCTGGTATATAATAACACCAAGTTCATTTAAAGCTAAGCAATGTCTTTGCAAATACCCTATCCCTATATCCCATCTGATATAAACACATGGCAAAGTCCTGCATACTAAGAGCTGTCTTTCATGAATGACCAGACCCTGGCACAGCCATAGAGTGGACTTCACTGCAGTGTTGCCAAATAAAATTTGCATTTGGTAACTTCTCTGTTTTAGGACTCTCTCTTTTGGTAACTTCTCTGTTTTAGGACCCTCTTACACTGTACCGGATCCCCTGGAAGCATCTCTTTGTTCTCACAGACCCCTGCCTGATCTGGCTGGCTGAAGCCCGTGCTTTGGGAGCCAAAGCCCATCCACAACAAAGGACCCTGGGCTCCGAACTACCTTCTAGAATGGCTCATTTCAAATGCTGTGCTGCAAGAACAAACTCTGTTTGATAAAAAGAGCTCCATGCCGTGGCAATGTCAGGCACCATCTGCCAGGATGCGGCTGTCTCTCCCTAGCAACTGCTCCCACATCCCCATCTCCCGGTATCCTGCCTGCTTCCCTAGTTACCAGCACTCCCAATCCTAGCACACCTCTCACACAACCCCTGTGCACAGCTTCCCAGGTGAATCCTCAGGGGGACAGCCCAGTGAGTCTTCCTCTTGCATTGCAGACTAACTCTGAGCACCAACTCTACTTTCAAATCCTGCCAAATGTATGTTATCAGCTCGCCAAAACCTCCCGTCCCAGCGCTTTAATTCAGTGTTAAACAATCAAACCAATCAACTCAGTGGATCTCAATCCTGCAAACCACTAGTGAGCTTTTAAACATTATTAACCCTTAGGCACCAGTCCCAGATATTCTGATTTAATTGGTCTGGAGTAGAACAGTATCTTTTTTTTTTTTTTTTTTAAGTTCCAAGGGTGATTCAAAAGTGCAGCGAGAGTTAAGAATCACTGATTCAATCCAAGAAATGCAAGTTGAGTCCTTTCCACATGCAAAAAATTTCTCATTCAATAATGACTGGACACAAATACTAAATTAACCCAGCTTAAGTAAAACAAGTAACTCCTCCAGACTTATTATTTTGTCTAACATGTAATAAAATATGATTTTTATGTAAACCCAATTTTCTTCTCTTCCAGGACCACTCCATGGAATCACCCCATTACCCACTGAATATAGACTTTTTCTCTGTGACTTCTTCATTGAATATTATGCACCTTTGGAAAAAATAACTTTCACACCTCCAAGATGCTATGTAAAACACTGAAATAATCAGTTATATAATAATAATGTCATTTGCCATTTTTCCAATTAGATCATCAGTTTTTCACCTCGTCCTCCAACATTTGCTGTATAAGGTGAGGTTCAGGAACCAGTAGCCCATTAGAAATGTAGAATCCATGGCCATACTGTAAATAGGAGTCAATATCTTTCACAAGATCTCCAAGCGTACCACTACTATATTCAGATCTGAGAAGCACTACCCAGTAGAATGCTTTTACCACCTGTTGGTGTTGGAATCACTCTTTTCAGGTTTTCCTTTATGGTCTTAGCCCTTTCTTTCACCAGATTTCTTCCCATGGATGTTCTTATCCAATCAAAGCAACCCCCTATAGCTACCAAGCCTGTGCTCTCCCCTATGCCATGCCCACAATCTGCAAAGCCCTCTCTCCTCCTCTCCACCTCCGGGCAGTAGTCTCACTGCTCAAAACCCCAGTAAAGTCTCTCCCCTCCATAATCTGCAGAGGCTGCCCCTTGACCACAGTGGTGTTGCCTACCAACTCTATAGCACTTCTATACAATGTCATTCAGAACACATGGGTTCCTATGCTACTATCGAACACTTATTTTGGCATTTCCAAATACTTCAAATGTATTTTAAATACATTTGCCTTTTTTTTTTTTCTTCAACTAGCCCACCACCTACCTGTCTTGGTATATGCCATGGGATTTTGCACATAATAGATTCAACAAACATTTGGTGTTTGGCCTTGCTTTCTATCTCTGATGGCAAATTATGTAACACATAAAACCCATCAATCTAGACACCATGGAGTCTAGACACCAGTAAAACATTTAGAGAGCCTTTAAGCTGTGCTGGCATTAAAACTTCTACTATGCTGAACACATGAGTTACAGACAACATATTATGTGAGCAGATAATGGACTATTTTAAATAGCTAGAGAAAATAGGTATCAAAAATAAAAGCAAGACTATAAAATATCTGGGATCAACTTGAGCAGAAACATTCTGTATAATGTTCCTAAAGATAACCAATCAAAAGTCCCTTAACTATCAAAAGCTCTCACAGGAATTAGCAACCAAAGCCAGGCCTACAATGTACACAATAAAGCAGAAAGGCCTCCTGACCTGAATCATCTACATCAGGGCAGGGGCAGTGCCAGGACTGGTCCCATTCACCCCTGGACAGAATGGCACCTTGCATAGCAGCAAGAATATTCACGGGTGTTTTATTCTAACTCCTTCCTTACTCCTTTCATAGAGTTCATAAATATTTATTGAGAATTAACTGTGTGTCCTGTAGGAAGCCCTAGATAACTAAGATATTGTCCTTGTCATCAATTGCTCACAGTCTCAGCAGAAGACCTAAGCAGGTCATTTTAACACAGGATAGAAAATGCAATACTAGGATGCTGTATTCTAACTCCTACAGACTGAAGCACTATATAATACACCCAGTACTAATGGAACACAAGAAAGAGCTGCCTTACTCAATGTGCAGCTCTCAAGAAGCACTCTGTGGAGGTGGTGAGGCCTGAGCTTAACCTTAAAGTAGGCAAAGGGGTTAATCAATTAAAGAATGAAGAAATCAATGCCTAAGTCAGGGCAAAGTATATAAACAAAGGTAGGAACTAACTGATACCATGGTATGTGGAAGTTACTTAGATGGTTCTGTATTTTAACAGGGAGGAGATGAAGGGGTTTCCTCTACTGAGGTCGTAACCACTTACTAGTTGGTAAGTTTGGATGCAAAAGTCTTTGAACTTTATCCTAAAGAATCGTGGAGACTACCTAGGCCTGAAAGAATCAATGAAGTTTCTACATTTAATATACCAAGTAAGATCAGCTCAGACTATACATGATCCACAACCACAAATGCCATGGTATCCTAGTCAATATAGCTAGACCTGGATGAACCTCTCACGGGTTGTTGCCTCTGCAGACAAGTGTTAGAGGAAATGATCTCTCAGAAACCAATGCCTTTCAGCCAAGATTCTGACTCCAAATGCTAAACAAAACTCTAGTCCTATGACATGGTTCTGGTCTTTTGAAGGAACCAAGCCATGTCCCAGGATGAGAGCCACAGTTTTGTCAAGTATAAGAAGAAAATGAGCAGAGCACTGAAAGTGACATGGAATTAAAGACCAATGGAGGTGGATGCCTACTGCTCACTCCCAGCTAACTTTTCTTTCCAGAAAAACAGTCTCTCTCCCATTGCAGCTCATCATGTTAGACAAATAAATGTGCTTATTATTCCTTTAGTCTTTGTATTTTAAAATATTTAATAATTTTTATTTGCAATCAACTAGTTCATTTCTTTGCTTTATACTTGCATAGACTCCTACTCAATTTTTGATAGGTGAGAAACCAGTAATTTGAATATTGGCATTTTGTGAAATTTTATCTCAGTGTAAAAGATAAATTGTTTAGTCTGGATGTTCAAAGCCATTAACACAGAAGAAAATCACTAGCAGGAAGTGATTTCTATTTGGCTCAGTCAGAAGGCAAAATAAATGACACCTAGAGTTATACATAGCTGAAATAATTTGCCTGCCTTTTAAATTAGTCCTATATCTCCAACCTGAACCATGCATACTGCTTTCCCTAATGAATTCTTTTTTTAAAAAAAAATCAAATTTTTTTTTATTTAGTAAATATGAATTTCCAAAGTACACTTTATGGATTACAATGGCTCCCCCCCCCATAATTTCCCTCCCACTCGCACCCCTCCCATCTCCTGTTCCCTCTCCCATTCCATTCACATCAAGATTCATTTTCAATTATCTTTATATACAGAAGATCGATTCAGTATATATTAAGGAAAGATTTCATCAGTTGGCACCCACACAGAAACACAAAGTGTAAAATATTGTTTCAGTACTATTATAGCATTACTTCACATTGGACAACATATTAAGGACAGATCCCACATGAGACGTAAGTACACAGTGACTTCTATTGTTGACTTAACAATTTGACACTCTTGTTCATGGCGTCAGTAATCTCCCTAGGCTCTAGTCATGAGTTGCCAAGGCTATGGAAGCCTTTGAGTTCGCTGACTTTGATCTTATTCCAACAGGGTCATAGTCAAAGTGGAAGTTGTCTCCTCCCTTCAGAGAAAGGCACCTCCTTCTTTGATGACCTGTTCTTTCCACTGGGATCTCACTCGCAGAGATCTTTCATTTAGGTCTTCTTCTTTTTGATTCTTTTTTTTTTCCAGAGTGTCTTGGCTTTCCATGCCTACAATACTCTCATGGGCTCTTCAGCCAGATCCGAATGCCTTAAGGGCTGATTCTGAGGCCAGAGTGTTGTTTAGGACATGTGCCATTCTATGAGTCTGCTGTTATCTCCCGCTTCCCATGATGGATCCTTCTCTCCCTTTTTGATTCTATCAGTTAGTATTAGCAGACACTTGTCTTGTTTGTGTGATCCCTTTGACTCTTAGACCTATCAGAGCCATCAATTGTGAACTGAAATTGATCACTTGGGCTAGTGAGATGGCATTGGTATGTGCCACCATGATGGGATTGTATTGGAATCCCCTGGCACGTTTCTAACTCCACCATTTGGGGCAAGTCCGATTGAGCATGTCCCAAATTATACATCTCCTCCCTCTCTTTTTCCAACTCTTATATTTAACAGGGATCACTGTTTCACTGTTCAGTTAAAATTTAAACACCTAAGAATAATTGTGTGTTAATTACAGAGTTCAACCAATAGTACTAGAAGAAAACAAAAAAAAACCTAAAATGGATAAATTATTACATTGTACATCAACAGTGAGGACAAGAGCTGATCCAGTCACTGTTTCTCATAGCGTCCATTTCAATTCAACAAGTTTCCCCTTTGGTGCTCAGTTAGTTGTCACCAATCAGGGAGAACATATGAAATTTTTCCCTTTGGGATCTACAGCCAACTTTTTTAGATCAAGGATCTAAAACCAATCCCTGGAGTAAGGACAGTCTATTCAATAAATGGTGCTGGGAAAATTAGATTTCCACGTGCAGAAGCATGAAACAAGAGCCCTACCTTTCACCTTACACAAAAATTCACTCAGCATGGATTAAAGACTTAAATCTATGACCTGACACCATCAAATTATTAGAGAACATTGGAGAAACCCTGCAAGATATAAGTACTGGCAATGACTTCTTGGAAAAGACCCTGGAGGTGCAGGCAGTCAAGGCCAAAATTAACTATTGGATTGCATCAAATTGAGAAGTTTCTGTACTTCAAAAGATACAGTCAGGAGAGTGAAGAGGCAACCGACAGAATGGGAAAAAATATTTGCAAACTATGCAACAGATAAAGGGTTGATAACCAGAATCTACAAAGAAAGCAAGAAACTCCACAACATCAAAACAACCCACTTAAGAGATGGGCCAAGGACCTCAATAGACATTTTCCCAAAGAGGAAATCCAAATGGCCAACAGACACATGAAAAAATGTTCAAGATCACTAGCAATCAGAGAAATGCAAATCAAAACCACAATGAGGTTTCACCTCACCCCGGTGAGAATGGTTCACATTCAGAAATCTACCAAGGAGAGGATGTGGGGGAAAAGGGACACTAACCCACTGTTGGTGGGAATGCAAACTGGTTAAGCTACTATGGAAGTCAGACTGGAGATTCCTCAGAAACCTGAATATAACCCTACCATACAACCCAGCCATCCCACTCCTTGGAATTTACCCAAAGGAAATTAAATTGGCAAACAAAAAAGCTGTCTGCACATTAATGTTTATTGCAGCTCAATTCACAATAGCTAAGACCTGGAACCAACCCAAATGCCCATCAACAGTAGACTGGATAAAGAAATTATGGGACATGTACTCTATAGAATACTATACAGCAGTAAGAAACAACGAAACCCAGTCATTTGCAACAAGATGGAGGAATCTGGAAAACATTATGCTGAGTGAATTAAGCCAGTCCTAATGACTTCTAACCTAACCTATGCCAGACTTTTGAAAATGGATGAGACTGAGTAACAATCCTTTCCTGCCAACTTTCCCACATTTGGATTTAGTGCCTCATTCTGCCATCCCACCTGTGCAGGGATCATTTTCCCAGCAGTGGTATTATTTATTGGAGATTGCGAAATGTCCCTATTTACATTGTCATTAATCTTTGTAGGACCATATGATTATATAATTAGGAAAAATAATGACAAAACTTAGAATAATTGGAAAGGGTGTGATGCTTTCAAAAGAAAAGGAGGGGGGGAAGGGGTGGCGCTATGGCACAGCAGGTTAAAGCCCTGGCCTGAAGTGCTGGCATCCCATATGGGCACCGGTTCTAGTCCTGGCTGCCCCTTTTCCAATTCAGCTCTCTGCTATGGCCTTGGGAAAGCAGAATATGGCCCAATCTTTGGACCCCTGCACCTCCATGGGAGACTCAGAAGAAGCTCCTGACTCCCAACTTCACATTGGCTCAGCTGCTGCCATTGCAGCCATCTGGGGAGTGAACCAGCAGATAGAAGACTTCTTACT
This sequence comes from Lepus europaeus, assembly GCF_033115175.1. Lineage (NCBI taxonomy): Eukaryota > Metazoa > Chordata > Mammalia > Lagomorpha > Leporidae > Lepus > Lepus europaeus. The sequence continues at coordinate 35,908,549 of NC_084832.1, read as the reverse complement.
CTGTCTCTACCTCTCTCTATAACTCTTTCAAATAAATAAATAATAAATCTTAAAAGAGAAAAGAAACAGAGCAGCAGTGAAGAGACTGGGGTCCAACTGCAGGGTTTGACTGATTACTGGTTTCTCCACCTGCTAGACTTCGGTTGTTGACTATTTTTAATTTTTTAGAATGTAAAAATTATACCTACTTAAGAGGTGCCATGTGCCATTTCAATGCAGGCATTTATCATGTAATGTCCAATCAGCATAAGTATGTTCCTCTCCTCAAAAATTTACCAATTCTTTGTGGTTACTTGAATTTGAAAACACTCAAGACCTTCAGATAGGTGGACTTTCGATGGGTTACCAAGCCATTCAAATTTCTAAATAACTCAGTGTGTAAAATGGGGAAAATAATAATAGTCCCTGAAACTGGCATTTAGACAAGTGGCTAAGATACCTGCATTCCATCTTGAGGGCCTGGGTTTGATACCTGGCTTTGGGGCTTGACTCTAGTTTCCTGCTAATGCAGATCTTGAGAGGCAACAGCTATGGCTGAAGTAATTGAGTTCCTACTACCCACATAGGAAACCTGGATAGCATTCTCAGCCCCTGGCCCAGGTCCAGCCAAGCCAATACAGGCCTTAGGGGAGTGAACCAATGGATAGAAGGGTGTGTCTGTCTGTCTGTCTCTCTCTCTCTCTCAAGTAAAATGATAATAATAATAGTTCATAGGTCAAAAAGTTTTAAGATTTGTTTTATTTATTTGAAAGCCAGAGTTCGAGAGAAAAGCAAAGACAGAGATTACCCATTCACTGGTTCACTACCCCAAAGGGTTGCAATGGCTACGACTGGGCCTGGCCAAAGCCAAGAGCTAGGAGCTTCTTCTGGGTCTCCCACATGGGTGCAGGGTCCCAAGGACTTGGGCCATCCTCTGCTGCTTTCCCAGGCACATTAGCAGGGAGCTCAATTGTAAGTGGAGCAGCTGAGACTTGAACCAGTGCCCATATAGCTCAAAAAAATTTAAGTAATTTATCTATCACAACAAATCAGCTGGACACATAGGAAACTCCATTGCTAGCTATCATCATCATCATCATCATCATAAGGCTCTATAATTCACTGACTTAATTTTCAGTAAGCAGTTTCATGAAACATCACAGGATAGTCTATTTCTCACACCCACACACCCTTTTCCTGCATTCTGGGAATGTCTGAAGTACAAGAGAGAAATTCTCAAGAGATCATATCACAAAGATAGCTACCTGGAAACTCCAACCAGCAGACAACGCAGGTCCAATGACTGAGCCTACTTCCAGCCTCGTCCCTGGTCCTCCTCCAGCTTGGAGTGGCCCTGTGACACAGTTTAGCAGGACGAGACTTCACTCTTCTTCTTGCTGACATGGTGGCTGGCCCCATCAGCCTTCCTGTGGCCATGAAGGAAACCCCAAAAGAACCAGAGACCTCAGTGCTAACGTTGCTGAGCCCTGAATCAGTGCCAGAAACCACCGATCTACAGATTTATTTATACTTCAGGAAAGCAAACTCTTTAACAATTAAAACATAAGATGCAGGGTTTCTTTTTTTTAAGATTTTATTTTTTATTTATTTGACAGGTAGAGTTACAGACAGTGATAGGGAGAGACAGAGAGAAAGGTCTTCCATCTGCTGATTCACTCCCTAAATGGCCACAACAGCTGGAGCTTGAGCTGATCTGAAACCAGGAGCTTCTTCTGGGTCTTCCACATAGGTGCATGGGCCCAAGCACTTGGGCCATCTTCCATTGCTTTCCCATGCCATAACAGAGAGCTGGATCGAAAGAGGAGCAGCCGGGACTAGAACCGGAGTCCATATGGGATGCTGGGGTGCAGGTGGAGGATTAACCTACTGCGCCACAGTGCCAGCCCCCAGATGCAGGGTTTCTAACAGCTCCAGCCAGTGGTGTTCCTAACAGCTCTATTACTGGGCTTCCATAGGTCTTGAGGCATCTGTCTACAGCACTCATGCCTTTCCCATGGCCCATAAGACCTATTTATTTTCCAAGTTTTTGGTGTTCTTGTGTCTCTGCACTTGGCCATCCAGGGAGCCCTTCCTTCCTGATCTCCCACATGCTAATCTCACTTCCAGCTGTGGTGCTGCTGGCTTTTACTTTCTGGCCTTCCAGAAGGCCCCATGCTATGTGGTCAGTGTGCCTTCCAATGGTGCTGCACCACACCCACAGGACAAAGGACCCAGGATTTCCCTTCGGTGTCACCCAAGAATACCTGCACTTGTCCTCCTGTAGGCAAGCGACCCCTGTCCCTCTACACCTCATCACTTTATTTTGTTGGCCATATTTGTCATTCTCCCAACTGTCGCAAAAAGCCTCCCTGCCCGCTCAGTCTCTTGCCACTGCTTGTTCTCTGCAGAAGCCTCTTTCTGGCTGTAGACACGATAAAATTAGTTAACAACTATGCAGTTCGTGAGCAGTGCTTCCAAGCAGTGTTTCCAATTGTCATTTTGCATTATCGCTACTTCAACAAACTGTTCACTTAGATAAATACAATATTAACATAATTTTAATGTCTGTGAATTTATTTAAGATAGGATTTCTGAGACAGACATTTGGCAACGTGGTTAAAATGCCACTTGGGACTCCCGCATCCCGTTTTGGAGTGCCTAAATTGGAGTCCTGGCTATGCTTCCGATTCCAACTGCCTAATAATGTGTACCCTGGGAGATAGTGATGATTGCTCAAATAGTTGGGTCCCTGCCCCGCAGGCATGTGGGTGATTCAGATTGAGTTTTAGACCTGGGCCAGCCCCAGCTGTTGCAGGTATTTAGGGGGTCAACCAGCAGATGGGTGATAGATTGATATATTCTCTTTCTCCCTCCCTCCCTTTCTCCTCTCCCTCCCTGACTTTCAAACACATAAAAAAATTAATGAAAATAAATTTTTAAAAGATAGGGCTTCCTCAAATATAAAACTTAATGATTTTGGAAACAACACGGAACAATGGAATTTGGACTAAGTGGTTGTTACCTTTTCTTCATAGAATTAGCCCATATTTTGAAAAACAAATGTTCATTCTGTTAAATATCCTGTGAAAAGTCATAGTTATCTCCACTATGACATCAACATAAGACATCAGCAGTAAAAACATACATTTTGTTGGGTTTGAAAGGCAGAGGACTAACCAGTGTTTGGGGGTGAAATGTTCTGGAAGATATAGAACCTGTCACATATTCTGCTTTGGGCACTAGTGTCAGACGGGAAAGGCTGCCATGGGTGTGGCCAATTCTCTGATAACAAGTGGAGCTTGTGAGGTTTGAGCCAAAGAAACAGCAAAGATCACTTTGCATTGAAAAACCACATATTCTCCTGCATCAAGCTTACCCCTGACAGAGAGCTAAGATTTGCAGGATGTGGGGAACCACATCATTCCCAATACACTGTGATGCAATGTAAGATCTGGAATTGTATAGAGACTGCATGCAGGGGTTGGGGGCCTTTGACACAGCAGTTAAGATGCCACTTGAAATGCCTACATCCCCTCTCTGGGTGCCCGAGTTCAAACCCCAGCTCCATGGTCAATTTCAGCTTCTTGCTAATGCAAACTCTAGGAAGCAGCAGGTGACAATTCAAGTAGACTTGAGAGACCTGGGTTAAGTTTCAGGGTCCTAGCTTCAGCCTGGCTTAGCCTTGGCTGTTGTGGGCATTTGGGGAGTGAACCAGCAGATGGGAAAACTCTGCCTCACTATTTACCCATCCCTCTACATCTCTGCCTTTCCAATTTTTAAATGTCTCCCTATCACCTTATACTCAGCTGTCAGTTAATAAAACCGAATTTTTAAATAAATAGCATGGATTATGAAGGAAGCAGTGGTGAGAAACATCCTTTTTCTTTAAAATTCAATATAATCTTCAAATGGAAGAAGTTGAGCTGATAAAATGTGAGTACTAAAATCATTCAAATTACTAAATGAAAATAATTTAGGAGGCAGGGAACAAAAAAGCAACATTTTAATTTACTTTCTAGAAAAATACATCAAAAAGATTGTAGGTGAGTCAGCAACTCTTCCTAGGTAAGTGTTATGACTTTAAAGTTTCTCTTAAGATAAAAGTCATTTTCAGACAACTACTCAATAACACACTAAGAATGGAGCAAACATTCTTAGTACATAGAATTCAGCTGTAAATCTGTAAGTCTACAGAATCTAGCCTATGTGTGGGTCCTGGCTTTTATTGCTAACCTGGTAAGTTATTTACTATCCCTGTGCCTCAGCGTCCACATCTGTAAGATACAGAAAATGACTAATTCGTAGAGTTTTAAAAATAAATGTGGAGTCTGTATTCATTCACTACTTAGAATAGTACCAGGCACCTAATAAGTAATCTCTAAGTATAAATAACAAATAATAATAGATGAGTAGCTTAGCGGATCTGATAAATTTGGACTGATCTATCAGTGGAGAAACTGGGGAAACCTCCAGCCTAAACCCTTAGCCTATACAAGACGAACCCCCTTGACACACTTCCAGCAGGGGTAAACGAGCTTCCCACAATTCACTCCTTGAATTTTAAGTCAGAAACAATAGGACAGAAAAATTCAGGTTCACTTCCATGTGTCAACCCATCACATATGTTAACCCATCACCGATCTCTTTCTCTTCATCAACCCAAGCGTCCTCTATCCTGTCCCCAACACCTGCCTCCACAACACTGAGTTGTTGTGGTCTCCCATCAAACCCCATTCAATTGGGGTAGAAAGCACCCAGATGTGGTCAATGTAGAAAATCTAGACTCCCATCAGCACACTTGACTTCAACTAACTGCACTTCAGTCGTTTAGTGTCCCTGTCTCCCTCTCACCTTGTACTCAGCTGGCAGTTAATAAAACTAACCCCGGGATCTGCTAAAGCCAAAGCTGCAGACTCATGTTTCCAGGTTTAAACTCAAACTCAGAAATGTATATTTATCTAGATTAACTAGTTCCACTTGGTTATTAACCAGAATAAACATGTGTGTGCATGTGTGTACAATCTGATTAAGCACACCAAATCAGATTTTAAATGCCCTAGGGGAAATTGGAATTTTTTTAACATAAATAGTATGATGAAAGTTTTGTAAGGAAATAACTATGCTCCAATTGATTTTTTAATGTAACTATCTATTAACATTAAATTTGCCTAAAGCAGGATACAAACATATTAAGCTTTGGATTATACCATATTATGTTATTACAGAAGATCTGCCTTCCTGTATTTTGATTAGGCTAATACTCAAATTAGTTTATTTTTCCCAAATACACCATAAGATTAGCACACACAATGCAAAGTCAGGAGGCCATAAGATAATTCAAAAAACTATGTTTATGTCTAAAATTTCCATAAAACACAATCTTCACATGGCAAATCAATGGTGAATTCTTTGGCTTAAACACTTTTTCCCATCCCTTTTACCTAAGTGAAATAACATTTTGAAAGAAAAATAGTATAACTAATTAAAATAAATATTTTATGTTTATTCCATTTCCATGTAATTTGATTCCACTCTTTTCAAGGGCTCTCCTGCAGGTAAGGCCTCCAGAAAAGCCTTCCACGGGCTGACCCCAAAACTACTTCTCTCTTGCCTCATCTCTGATGACACCCCACACCGTGATCCCCTGAGTTCCACTGACCCCACCCTTGTACTTGCAGTTCCATCCATTCTCTGAACTGATACTGACAAAGGAGGCAGTTGTTAAGGTCTCAAATCAGCCCTGCAGTAAAATGGCCAGTATCTTCCTTGCCTGTATGAGTTTCAGAAACCAAAGCTGAGCTCAGACCTTGCAATACACTAACTTTACCCTACTGCTGAGCGCAGTAGGTTTGGCCTGCTCTCTCACTTTCTATTCACTAAACATAGAAATTTAACTGGGTTTAACAGTTTTCCCAGCCCATTGCCAAATCCCTGTTGTTTGGTTATTGCCTGGAATCCTGCCATATACCAGAAAGATCTCTATGCACCATCATGCCATGTCCCGCCAGAATTCTTCCCATATCTGCACTCATGGGCAAGCCATCTCCCATGAGACTGGAGATTGGGGCCAAACTTACCATGTATCTTTCAATATCATATCCCAAAATTGATCTAGATGTAGATAGAATGGGTGTGGAGAGCCTAGGAAACTTACAAGAGGAAGAGTTTCAGGGAAATTGCATAATGATATTTGGGAACATATTAAAAAGCCTTAACATGGAAATCATCGGGGTACCAACTCGAGAATATCAAACAAAAAGTTGGGGAGGGGGTAGAGGACTATAAGAATCTTTAGTACATGAGAGGTCTTTGTTATACAACATATGTGGGATCACAAATTAGATGGAAGTGAATAAAACAGTCAGCAATGTATATTGGGAAAATTAGGGGAAAAATTATGTGGACCTTACTGCATATCTCCTATGAAAATAAATTCTGTACATATTAAGAAAGTGTGCTTCTAAAAATAAAACACAAAGTACTGTAGCAGAAAGTATATACCAGGATATTTGTGTTGGTGGGGTGGAGTGAGTGGGGGAGGGGGTGGCAAGGACATTTGAAATGGAAAAACAGTAGCAGTAATCACCAAGGAAGAGGCTGATAGATTTTACACTACCATCAGGAACACTGAAAGCATTACTACTGGGGGCTAGCGTGGTGGTGTAGCAGGTCAAGCCACTGCTTGTGGTGCCAGCATCCAATATGGCTACTTCACTTCCAAACCAGCTCTTTGCTAATGTCCCTGGGCAAACAGCAGATGCACCCAACATGGGAGACCCAGAAGAAGCTCCTGGCTCCTAGCTTCAGATTGGCCCAGCTCCAGCTGTTGCAGCCATTTGGGGAGTCAATCAGTGGATGGAAGACCTTCCTTTCCATCTCTCCTTCTCTGTATGTAACTCTGCTTTTCAAATAAATACTTTTTAAAAAAGTGTTACTACTGGAAAAGTATTTGCAAAATTTAAGTGATAAAAGGTTATTATCCTTAGTATACAAACAGCATTTAAATGTCTATTAGGAAACCCAAGATCATAATAGCTATATAGACAAAGTATAGACAATTCTTAAAAGCAGAAATATTGATCAAATAAAGTTTAAAGGTTTAAGGCTAACCCTTAATGAAATGTATATTAAATTAACAATGAGGTCATTTAAGAGATCAGAAAAACCTAAAATAGAAATTCAAGAATTTTACAATGAGACAAATGAGACTGAAAATGAACCATTATATTTCAAACTATCTGAGCTTGGGCAAATTATTTTAATTCTTCTAAGCCTTGATTGCCAATCTGTAAAATGGAAACAACAATTGAAACTTGTATGGTTGTTTTCAATATTAAATGAGATGACCCAGGTAAAGTGTGCAGAGTGATGCCAGCCCACAGTAAGCACTTAGAAAGCATCAGTTCTGTGGCCTTCCATCAATGTGCATTCATGCAAGAATTATTTACAGATTTATTAATGAATGACAGGCATTCTACTAGACACTGAGGATACTGTGATAAAAAGAGATCAACATTGTCCGTACTTCACTGACATTAAAACCTCTTTGTGGTAGCAGACAATTTAACCAACAGTTATAATTAAGTAGAACAAATGATAATCAAGTATCATTTCCTGAGACGTTCATAGGGCGAGAGCTATCAAATCTAGGGTGGGGCAAGGGGTCAAGGCCACAAGGTGCAGTCACTGCCGCATAGCAACATTTTGGTCAGTGATGTACCACACATACAACTGTGGTCTATAGGATCATAACGAAGCTGAAAAATTCTTATCACCTGGTGACAGGGTAGCCACCATAGCATCATCACACAATGCACTACACGTGTGTGATGATGCCAATTGTATGAAAATATAACACGTACACTCATGTATAGTACATAATACCTAAAAATGATATATAAGGCTATGTGGCTGCCTTATGTATGTACTGTACTATATTTAACATTTTAGAGAATACTCCTACTTAGAAAGATAAACAACCTATTGTAAAATAACACATTGTGTTATGACAGCAGCAGCCTCCACCATCTTATGTTTACTATGTCTCTTTTTGTTTTTAAGATCTATTTATTGTATTCAAAAGGTGAAGTTACAGAGAGAGAAAGAGAGATCAGTCTTCCATCCACAAATGGCCACAACAGCCAGAGCTGAGCCAGTCCGAAGCCAGGAGCTTCTTCTGGGCCACCACATAAGTGCAGGGACCCAAGTATTTGTGCCATCTTCTACTGTTTTCCCAGGTGGATTAGCAGAGAGCTAAATCTGAAGTGGTGCAGCCGGGGCTCGAACCAGTGCCTACATAGAATTCCAGCTCTGCAGGCAGCAGCTTTATCTGCTATGCCATAGCACCAGCCCCCACTTTATCTTATTTTCATAATTTTCTCTTATACTTAATTTTGTGTTGTTTTGCTCATCATGCCCCTAGAAGCAATACACTATTATATACACACAAATATATATTTATATATATACACACACACATACACCACGTAGACCAGATATGTAGTAATGTAGGAAGGTCTACCATCTAGGCTTGTGTAAGTACCCCTGATGTTCACACAACAAGGAAATCACCTAAGCATGCTTTCTCCGAATATATACCCTTCAGCATATGACTGAACCGAGGAGCCAGCTAACCGCATTAAACCTTCAATTGCATCACTCTACTTGCTGGGAAATTTTTCTAGTCAGCAAAACTTAGGTGTAGAAGACTACTGATTACATTCATCCAGACTCAGAATTTTTCCAAGAGCCATAAAAGAAGTTCCATGGAGACAAAGCATTGATACTGTGAAAAGAAGACTGGAGTGATGGAATGTGACATCTAAACAGGTGGGGAAATGGAGATAGAGGGTATATGACAGAGAAGGAGAAAAACAGAGCGATCAAGGATCTGGAGAGCCTAATTAAATAAATGCAAGATGTATGGCTATCCCTATGGCCAAAGGACAAACATCTGAATAGTGCTCAGTCAGAAAACAACCAAGAGTTGAAGCAAGTTGTAGTTGAAGATGGTAATGCATGAGTCAAAACCCTTAGAAGCCAGAGTCGTGTTGTAAGGGCAGATACCAAAGTCTCCTAGTATAGGACATGGCCTGGGAGTCCACAGAAGACTGAAGACAAAAAAAAGAAAAAGAAAATCTTAGAATGGTGGGAGGATTGGCTCAAGGAGGTAAATAGAAATCAGAATTACCTTTAAATCTTTCAGTTGTAGGGATATAATATTTACAAAAAGGAAGGAAAGAAAAGTTCTTAGCCTAATTTTTCTTATTAATTCCATAAACATAAGCTTAGCCTCACTTAGAAAAGTTATCAAACAGAATTCTTTGCTGGTAGAACACCAGTAAGGCCATATGGTACGGTACACAAGCTTTCGGAGATAGTTATTTCAACTCTAATGGAATAGAATCCATCCTAGAATTGCCTTTAGCATGAAGAGAAAATGAACTCAGAGGATAACCACTAAAACTTAAAATGGAAAAAAAAACCCTTTGGCATATTTATTTCATTAGTTTAGAAAGCTATTTCCAGATCATTAAAATTCTTTAAACCTATCACTAAAAAGAAAATGGTGGGAGAAGGCAGTGCAATTGATTTTAGGATAGAGAATAAGAAATATAACACATTTGTAGAATATTATAAAAAATGAGTATCATAGGAAAATTTCAATCATTTGTAGCCTCTCTATATCATCTATTAATTACCTTGGAAAGGCATTCCATTTTAACAAAGCAATTCCAAGAAGATGTACTTGAAACACCGAAGTTCTAATATCAAACAATAAAACTCAGATATGTAAAAGCAAAAGAGAAAACCCTACTGGCCCTGATTCCTTTGATAAATAACTAAATAATAAAGAAAGAAACTGAGGGACCAATTTCACTTTCAAGGTTCTAGCTTATCCAGATAAAAAGCCACTATCTAAAAATGGCATAGTTGTGTGGGCATGTGGCAATAGTTAAGATGCACTTGGGATGTGTGTCATTCCATATCAGAGTGCGTGGGTTTGAGTCCTGGCTCCACTTCTGAATCCAGCTTTCTGTTAATGTGCACCCTAGGTTGCAGCAAGTGATGGCTCAAGTAGTCAGGTCCCTGGCAGCCATGTCAGAGAACCAGACTGAGTTCCTGGCTCTTGGCTTTGTCCTGTCCCAGCATTGACAACATGTAGGGAGTAAATCATCAGATAAAGGATCTCTCTCTCTTTCAAATAAAATAAAAACATTTAACATTTTTAAATAAAAATGGTATGCCAAATGCTTTTGTTTGGGGGGTTCTAGAGCTTGCTTGATCCAAGAAAAACGTCCCTTATTGTTTTGTCTAAAGTAAGTTTCTCAACAAATACTTCCTATGCATTTTTCTGACTACTACCCACATACCAAAAACACTTGGAAATAATACACTATTAGATTGGGAGGGGAAAGACTGGACAAACGGCAACTGATGTGTTGACATTTAATTTCTCCTACAAGCTAGAATTTTCCCTAAGCTATTCATTCCTGTTTCAGACTACCCCCCCCCCAACACTTACACCCTAAAGTCTTGTACCATATGTAACATCCAAGTGGGAACACAGGAAGGAATCACTGTGGTTACATTTTCTACTTCCTCAATAAGTTCAAATCAGTTTCACCATGGGTTCCTTTGCAATGGAGAGTAAGACTCTCTACCAACCGATCTGGTAGGACTAGAATTTTGCACAGGAAATTAATTTTTGACTAAATAATGTTTTAATATTAATCTTTCTAGCCTAGTCTCACTTTTAAATTTTGTTATTTTTCTTTTTATTCACCTTTTTATTTGAAAGGCAGAGAGACAGAGAAATCTTCCATCTACTGGTTCACTCTGCAAATTCACACAACAGCCAGATCTGGTCCAAGAAGAAACCAGGAGTATGGAACACAACCCAGGTATCACACATGAGTGGCAGAATCCCAAGTACTTAAGCTATTATCATTGTCTCTCAGGATGTGAATTAGCAGTAAACTAAACCAAAAATGGAGCCAGGACACAAATCTATGCATTCCGAAGTGGGATTCAGGTGTCCCAAGCAGCACCTTAACCCTTCAGCCAAATGCCCACTCCTAAGTGTTATTTTAAATAATAAACATATTACACCAAGTCGTTTTTGTTTTTCAGAACACCAGAGTAAAATTGTGCAAAGATTTAGCAGTAGTCACTCTGGAGATAAATTTACCAGGAGATAAATTCACCAGGAAAATCTTATTTTGGTGAGATATTCAAGAAGCAATGCAAAGCTGCAAGTATTCATTTGTCCTTTTCCTCCCTGACAAGTGGGATACCATTCAGCCTTTAAAAAAAAAAAAAAAAGAAAGAAAGAAAGAAGGTGGGGCATTTGTGACAAAGTGGATGGAATTGGAGCACATTATTTGAGTGAAATAAGCCAGGCACAGAAAGACAAGTCCATGATTTCACTTACACGGGCAATCTAAAACAATGGAAGTCATAAAAGCAGAGAATAAAATACTGGTTATGAGAGGCTTGGCTGGACAGAGAGAGAGAAGTTCAGCAAAGGGTTCTCAGCTTCAGTAAGACAAGAGGAATATGGTTTTGTAAGTCTATTGCACGGCATGGTGAATTTAATTAATAACAGTTCACTATACATTTAAAAATCACTGAGAAAATCTCAAATGTTCTCACCACAAATATAATTTTTGAAGTAATGGATGTGTTCATTAGCTCAATTATTATATCTACATATTTTAATTTTATGCCTCAAAAGTATATGTAACTTGTCTACTTACACTATAAGTAAATAAATATGTAGTTTGACCTATTATTTTTGTCAATTTTAAAACCAATTTAATTCATCCTGCTCACATAGGTTGACATAGAAATTGAGGCCTTTAACTGAAACTGATTTTACATTTTTCTGAAATGCTCATAATGTAATATGGAAGGCTCAGAAACCTTAACAAAGTCAACATTTAATACTGATATTTGAGATGATTTTCTGTTTTAGCATTTTAATAAAATACGTAAAATTAAAAGGAAAAGAGGAAAACAATCAAGTTTTGATTTTTCCAAACACAAAAGTGAAGTCAATCTTATCAGTTTATTTTTGAGTAGCATAAAAGTATGTCACATCTTTTTCCATACTGAATTTGGTTTTTTTAGAGAACAATAGGGGCCGTTGCCTTGGCTCACTTGGCTAATCCTCCACCTGCGGCACTGGCACTCCGGGTTCTAGTCCCAGTTGGGGCGCCGGTTCTGTCCCGGCTGCTCCAGCTCTCTGCTGTGGCCCTGAAAGGCAGTGGAGGATGGCCCAAGTCCTTGGGCCCTGCACCCGCATGGGAGACCAGGAGGAAGCACCTGGCTCCTGGCTTCGGATCAGCGAGATGCGCTGGCCGCAGCGGCCATTGGAGGGTGAACCAACGGCAAAAGGAAGACCTTTCTCTCTGTCTCTCTCTCACTGTCCACTCTGCCTGTCAAAAAAAAAAAAAGAAAAAAAGAAAAAAAGAAAAAAAAAAACGCACACACACACACAATAGGTATTTTTTCCACCAGCTTCAAAAATTCATGGAAAAATTGGGGCAAAAAAAAAAAAAAACTGTCCTATCAGTACTTCCTGCTTTTAACAGAACAAAATATGTTAAAGGAAGGGTTAGACAGTTCAGTGTTGTAGTATTGTGGGTTAAACCACCAGCTGAGATGATGGCATCCCCCATCAGAGCACCTGTTTGAGCTGACTGCTCTACTTCCCGTCCAGCTACCTACACTAGTGTCCCTGGGAAAGCTGCAGAAGGAATCTTCTGTCTCCCACAAGGGAGACCCAGAAGGAATTCCTGGCTTCAGTTACAGCCATCTGGGGAGTGTCCCTCCCTCTTTTTGTTTGTTACTCTTCCTTTCAAATAAATAAATCAATCTTAAAGAGGGAAAAAAAAAAAGAAAGGGACAGTGTGTGCAACATAAAAATCACACCACCCGTCTCAGAAATTAATTAGAATATTTTTTCACTAAGAATTAATCTTATTTTTAAATGGACAAAGCAGAGCAGAAGCAAAACAGTGTTCATTCCTTGTTTCATTCTCTGAAATAAATAACTTAACATACAGTCATTGTTCAACTTGACAGAATAACAGTTAAACCATCACAGATCCCAGTTCTGTAAACTCTGTCTTCATTTGACAACCTAATCTCCAAGACTAAGTCTGGAACGCTTGCTGACCAACATATTTTATGAAGTATTCCTGGAATTATTCAAAAGAAAATAATAAAAACATATCACACAGAGCAATTTTTCTTTTCAGAATCCCAGGGTAAAATCTTGCAAAGACTTGATTAAATAGCAGTTGCTCTAGAGGTATATTTAGCAATGACGCTTTGACCAGGAAAATCTTTTTCTGGTGAGATATGTAAGAAGGAATACAAAGCAATAACTGTATTCATTTGTCCTTTTCCTCTGTGAAGTGACAATGTAAGAAGGGGTTATCTATCTTTATTCTGTGTGCAATATTTAAGATAAGCTGCTCCCCCTGTGGACAATCCACTTGTTAGGGAGGCGCAGGCACTTTATTCCTCCAAGTTACTGCTCTCCGAAGAAATTCTTCGTGCACCAAGAAAATTTGTCATAAAATGATACATAAAGTATTAGTACAATTCAGTAATTTTTTCCTTAAAAAAAAATCAGTCATTCCAGAAGACAGGTCAAATTTGTCCTCAAATATCAAAGGATTTATTTTAACAAAAATTTTTAAGATATCTCAGTGAATCAAAGTTGGTAACAGAGCTTAAATCAAGAGAACTACAAAGGATTAGCCGAGTGCTGGAAATCAAAGAAGAGATGACTAGATAATTATCAGCAAAAATTCACAAACACGTTTTCTTATTTTTATGAAAGCGCCAAATATAATGTCATACTAATTCATTTTATTTAAATGAGTTTCTGTGCACATGAGAGTAAAAAAAACGATATAATAGTTCTGTCTTTGTATATATTTTTTCCCAGAAGTTAGCAATATATCCCTTTAGCCTTGGAACAAGATTGGATTTTTCAAACAAAAATATCTCAAAAATTCAAGAAGAAAGGTTTCATATCCTCCTTGACAGTATACCACTCAACTTTCACTAGATTCCCTGCCTTAGCTTTGTTCTTGCATTGGTGAAGCATTTAATCTTGTCTGACTGCCGTCAACAAAACCAATGAAATAGTCATATGGTCTTGCAAGAATTGTTCCTTAGAAAGGTGAGGCCTGGTGTCAAATCAGCCAGAACATGTGCTCCTGTGCTTAACTAGAAATCCGCTGCCAAGAGGATACAATCTTTCTTCTGCAACAACGCTTGCCCTTCCTCCCACTCCAGAGCAGAGCCCTTTGTGACTTTGTGGAGCAGAGAAAGACAGGCTCAGATTAAAACGCAAACTCATGCAGTTTTTGTACACAGACCTATCATTCTATAATATAGAAATCAACTTTAGAATTCAAAGTTTAGATTCAGAATTTGAGTATAAGAATCAAAGATTTTTTTTTCTTGTTTCAAGTACTTCTTGCCCAAATTTTTCAGGAAATACTGCTGGAATATAATCTATGAGTTTAAAATATTGAACTACTTTTCAAAAAAAAATATTGAACTACTTTTCAGTACAAATAGTTTCTATTTCCCATGTATTACCACCTCTCATGTGTCTTCCAGTCACTCCCTGTTAACTTTCTCCTGCCTTCTCTTTTTTTTCCTTTATTCTTATCTTAGTGTAAGAAAGCTTCCAGGATTTCTTTCCTCATCATCCAACTTCTCTCTCCTCAATTTATTAATTTAGGTCATTGCTGAATAGCACTTTTTATGTTTTACAACAGTTATCAGCATTTGACTCTCCAACTCCACGTGATATAATCGCAAAAGATGTTATCACTTTCCATTCCACATCTACCTGAAAATCATACGTCTAATAAGAGGTAACATAAGGTCTTACAAAAACCTTCCAATGATCTGAGTCCCCCTCCAAATAGATCAAGGAGACAGGGATTACATCTTTTTCATCAGTGAGGCTCCAGTAATTAGCATGGTCCCTAGCATACATTAGGTTCTCAATACATGAGTATCAAATGAATGAATGAAAAGTAGCTCTATTTCTTGCAGTTGTATGAGAACTTACACTTTTCAAGGTGCATTATTAAGTCCAAAGGCTACCCAGAATGTTCATGGAAATGCATATTATTAAAAATTATGCACAGATTTTTAAAAATTTGCAAAATAAACTTGTCTTTTATTTGCAATTTTCTAGAAATGTTGTGAAATACTCGCATATAAACTCTGCCCAAAGAAACATTTTATGGATTAGAAAGATCAGCCAACATTGGTCCTTCAAGCAACTGTGGCTCAGGCAAGCTAGAAAACTTATTCATAAATATTAATGGTGTCAAACTAAGAAGCTAGTGCCAATATGATAATTTATGTCCCCATATAAAGAACCCCATGTCCTTTACTATAAGGTTACAGATAGGATAAGTGAGTAATTTCCAGTTATTTTCATGATTCTACATAGTCTCAATATTGGTGTGTATATGTATGCAAATATAATCTTATCTGTTTATGTCACATGTGCTAGGTTATTGGAATATGGGGGAAAAACTCACATATTTTTACTAGCTGATTACCTCTAAGTGTATAGTAAATTAAACCCTATTATTCAATTCCTTCCAAACTTAAAATATGTAACTCAAAGATAGAGCCTAACAATTATTTAAGCTAATAGTTCCTCCTGTCATTATTCTGTATTAATATCACTTTAAATAACAAACTTTCTGGACCTGAAACATTCCTAACCCATGACATGCATGTTCACATGTGTGTGCATGTACATGCATTGTTCTTGGAACGTTCATCATGATTCACAGGCCTGCCTGTTAGCCCTCCAGATGGCCCATTGGCTCTGCTCAAGCTGAACTCCGAGATTCCTCTTGCCTAATTGCTGGCTGTCAGCAGGAGCTGGTTGTGGCAGCTGTTCCCCTGCAGGCAACTGCAACATCGCATTGCCTGGGCCTATGTCTCAGTGCAGTCTTCAGGCTCTTCCCCCACCTACGTAACTAGTCCATAATTACCTATGCAGAAAGGGGAAAGGGGCAATATGAATAATTGAAAATATCATCATCAAAGGAAATTTATTTGAAAGAACAGGATTTATCGTACCAAGTGATACCTATCTCCATTTTTGTCCTCTGTTAGCAACAGCAAGGCTTGTGGAAGGATTTGCTTGTCAAGATAAAATGTGTTTCTCTTAATATTCATTCACTTATTCAATTAATTTTTATAAACAGTATAGAAAATATAAGACCTTATTTAAGTGACAGGGAGCCTGGTGGAGTACAGAGATGCAAAAGAAAGAAGGAAAGAAATGCAAGTCACTACATCCAAGGAAAATAAGCCAAGACTCCCAGTTAACTTAAAAAAAAAAAAATACATGCTCTGCTCTCCTAAGCTCTTTCTGTACCTATTGACCAATCTGCCTGTGTTATTCCTCATGTATTTTTTTTTCAATTCCCTCTTCTAAGAAGTACTTAGATTGCAAAATCCAGTTAAAGGCAAAAGAGGGCCAACTACTAGGTCTGGCAGGTAGGGCTAGGGATGGCAATGTTGGATGTCAGATTCAAGGATGAATTGGCATTAATGAGGCAGGAAGGGAGGGTGTTGTACAGTATAAGGAACAGTACAAGATGAGGGATGACAGGGCTGGCATTGTGGCTCAGCAGGTTAAAGCCCTCACCTGCAGTGCCGCCATCCCATGTGGGTACTGTTGCAAGTCCTCTCTGCTCCACTTCAAACCTAGCTCCATGCTAATGTGCCTGGGAAAGCAGCAGAGGAAGGATCAAGTACTTGGGCTCCTGCACCCATGTGTGGAACCTGGATGAAAGTCCTGGCTCCTGGCTTTGGCCTAGCCATTTTGACCATTTGGGGAGTGAACCAGTGGTCTCTCTCTCTCTTTGTAACTCTGCCTTTCAAATAAATAAATCTTTAAAAAAAATATGTAGCTTTGGACCAGCACAGCTCCAGTCATCGCAGCTATCTGATGAGTGAACCAGTGAATGGAGGACCTCTCTCTCTGCCTCTGCCTCTCTGTAACTCTGCCTTTCAAAAATAAATAAATATTTTATAAAAAAAAAAACTATAAATCATTGATGAAAAAAAGAAGACACAAAGAAATGAAAAGATATCCATGATCACAGATGGGAATCAGTGTCATCAAAATGTGCATACTACCCAAAGTGATTTACACATTTAATGCAATTTACACATTTACACAATTTACACATTAAATGCAATGCATTTAATGAATATGTTCCAAAGACACATATTCAGAATATATAAGGAACTCAAACTCAATGGCAAGTTAATTAATTTATTGAACATGAGCAGTATATCTAAACAGATATTTCTTAAAAGAATATGTACAACTATCTAACAGGTACATGAAAAAAATACTCAGCATCAGTAATCAGGGAAATGCAAATCAAAAACAGGATGCAATATCTCCTCACTCTAGTAAGATTGGCTATTATCAAAAACACAGAAGATAACAAGTGTTTGTGAGGGTGTGGAGAAAATAGAACTCCAGCACAATGTCAGTGGGAATGTAAATTGGTACGATCATTGTGGAAAACAAGTATGGAGATTTCTCAAAACACTGAAAATGAAAGTACCATATGATCCAGTAATCTCACACCTGGGTATATATCCAAGGGAAATAAAATCCATCTGCCAAAGCGACATCAACACTCCCATGTTTATTGCAGTACTATTCACAATGGCCAAGAAATGGAAACAAACTGATGCATCCATCTGCCAAAGGGAGAAAATATGGTACATATACACAATGGAACACTACGCAGCAGTAAAAAGGATGAAATCTTGTCATTCGCAGCAACATGAGCTGAACCACAGGTCATTATGTGAAGCAAAGGAAGTCAAGCACAGGGAAAAAAAAAAAACACATGATTTCACTCACCTGTGGAGTTATTTTTTTTTTATTTTTTATTTTTTTTTTGACAGGCAGAGTGGACAGTGAGAGAGAGACAGAGAGGAAGGTCTTCCCTTTGCCGTTGGTTCACCCTCCAATGGCCACCACGGCTGGCACGCTGTGGCCGGCGCACCGCGCTGTTCCAATGGCAGGAGCCAGGTGCTTCTCCTGGTCTCCCATGGGGTGCAGGGCCCAAGCACTTGGGCCATCCTCCACTGCCCTCCCTGGCCACAGCAGAGAGCTGGCCTGGAAGAGGGGCAACCGGGACAGGATCGGTGCCCCGACCGGGACTAGAACCCGGTGTGCCGGCGCCGCAAGGCGGAGGATTAGCCTGTTGAGCCACGGCACCGGCCTAACCTGTGGAGTTTTTAAAACTAGGTGTTCTCATAGAAGTTAAAAATATAATGTGGCTACCAGAGGCTGGGGAGGAAAGTTGGGAGGGAGGAATGGGGAAACTTCGACAAATACTAGCTTATAGCCAGATAGGAATAAGATGTTCTGGGATTCTGTTGCACAGTAGGGTAGCTGTAGACACTGCTAATGCCCTATTTCTCTTTAAAAAACTACAAGATAGAATTTCTTGATGTCTTCACTATAAATAAGTGTTACACGTTTGAAAGGACAAACATAATTACCTGATTGAACATTTC
Organism: Lepus europaeus; assembly: GCF_033115175.1. NCBI lineage: Eukaryota > Metazoa > Chordata > Mammalia > Lagomorpha > Leporidae > Lepus > Lepus europaeus. Next base: position 35,889,955 of record NC_084832.1, on the reverse strand, counting down.
ACAGTGGCTGCATGTAAGGAAATATCACCTAGGACACTAGAAATATGATTTTTACATCTGATAAAGTTTTTAACTGTAAAAAAAAGATTAAAAATGATGTCCATTTTACTTGTGACTAACAGCTAAATGAGTAGATCAATTAAAACAGATTACCCTCCATAATGTGGGTAGGCCTCATCCAACCAATTGAAGGTTTTAAAAGACTGTGGCTTCACACAAAAAAACAACTCTCCTTGAGGTGGTTACACGGAAATTCTGCCTAAGTTCCTGAGCTTCTAGTTTGCTGCCCTGTGGAATTTGAAGTCCAGACTCTGACATCATTTCTTATATGAATTTCAAGATTTCATACCTTACAAATTTCAGACTTTCCCCTCTCCATAATCCTTAAAATCAACCTATTTCCATAGATAAATAGAATATAGGATATATAATTTTACAAATGATTTCTAAGTATGGTATAGTATGAAATGTACAACTATATAACATACTCTGATGTGTGTAATATTGGTACTACCTCTCCAAAAACTGACTGGCACAGATATGTACTAGGGGACCCAGGAGAAGCCACCATCCCTGCCTCACATGGAAAGGAAAGCTGCAGTCAGCCTCACTAAGACCAGGAACATTCTGTTGCCCATTTACCTAGGACCTTTTATAGCAGGAGTTTGAGGCTTCTCATTGAATTTGCCACCAAAGTGGCTGTGCCACTGCCTTTATGTCTCTACCCTTCTCCAGTGACTAGAGATTGGGCCCCTCCTTCACTAATCTGTTTTACTACTTTCTGATTTGGATCAGTTTCCTCCTCGGAAACTCCTCTGGTTCCAACAATGAGAAGGACTGAGTCAGAGATAACAGCAGTATTCTCAGCGCTAATAAAAATTCTATTCACATAGTGCTTTCAGCATTCATAGAATTTTGGTAAGCCCTACTATTATATTCCCACATTGTTATATTGGAAAGTCTGCAAAAATGGTTAAAATTTTATGGGGTGATTTTTGACCAGCAGTAGTCCAAATTCTGGTGCAATGTTCATCTACAACATAAGCTGATCCATCCCCTCTTGAATTCAACTACTTGATATTATGGAAAATGGCACTAAGACATTTAATTGGTCTCAGTGGGATTAATGTAGATCCTAGCAGATCAGTTCTAAATGGGAAATATTGCTGAACTGGACTGCAGCAGGGGCATCACTGAATAGACAGATTTTATAGCCACTGGGTTGACACTGAGTTGCACCATATCAGACAGTCACCACTCACTGTAAGTAGCCAACTACATTTAGTTTAACTTAGAGTAAGCCAAAATAAAATTTTAATTCTAAGTCAAATTGGTCGTGCCTCAAGTACCCAACAGCCAAATTTGGGAAAAGTCCATCATATTGGGCAGCACACATATAGAACATTCCCATCATCACAGAAAGGTCAAAGAGATGGTACTAGTGTGGCACGCACACTGGGATACAAAGGGTGAAGGAAATGGGGAACATGATCTAACAGAGCTTTGCTTACACAAGGATAATCTTAACATTTCCATGGATATACCTGTGGAGACAGTTGCTAGGCAAAGTATTTTTGAGTCCCTTGTCTCAGATATTGAATCTGTAAAGTGAGGATCCATTTCCTAGAGGAAGTTATCACCAAAGCACCAGAATAGTAAATCACCTTGAAATCCCATGACCAGTTGTATCATGAAAAAGGAATACCCAGATCCTGGGGCTAAGTAAGATACTTTCTTTAACAGCTCCTTGAGGAAAGCATACAAATCAGAAAATAGCAATGCTCTAGAGAGACCTGAAATACAAGTCCCTGAAACACAGACATTTTGGAAAGTTTGAGGAAGAAAACCCACAGAATTCAATGGAGAAGTCATGAGTCCTTCTTGTAAAGGCAGCTATGTGTTCAGAAAATACTGAGGATCCTTACCCATATCTTGGAGAACGTGGGAAAGTTAAGCAGAACAATGAAAAAAGCCTAGTAACATTACAGGAAAGATAGGAGGAAAATCATCTGATAAATAACTGGAGATGGGAGGAAAGCTTCCGGGTCTACCACTTCCAGCATGGACAGTTCTAAGAATTATCCCAAGAATTAATCATAGGTGTATAAATCTAATTGGAAATAGATCCCAGTGAAAAATAGGAGTGGGAATAAGAGAGGGAGGAGCTGTACAGTTTGGCACACATTCCCACGGAATTACCCCTAAGGTAAAGCTAAAACTTTTCATGGGACTCCAAATCCCATTAAACTAGGTGGTACTAATGCCATCTTACATGTTAAAGTGGTCATCTTCAGTGTGTAATTGATCATATAGATAGGATTAAGTGTTAAAGGGGTCACATAAATAAGACCAAGTGTCTGCTAATAATGATAGAATTAAAAAGGAGAGAATGTTCCAACATGGGAAGCAGTCCACACAGAATGACAAATGCCCTAAATAGCACTCTGGCCTCTTTAGCCTAGTGAATCAGAAACTGGGTGTCCAATAGTGTAGCCTATGACCAAAGCAAACACATATCCCAGGTTGTCAATGGTTCCAGTTTATGTTGTGTCTTAATTAATGATTATGCCTTTTACTGAAAAAAAGTTCCAGTTGGGACAAAAAATAACATGGCTTACTACCCATTATGCTACTCTGTAGATGTGTTCCAGAATGCCAAGGACAGCATGTGTTGCTTTTCAGAGGCTAGTGGTTTTAGGGCCACTTTCCACCCACAAATGTCACCTTGAATGGAAGACATTACTTCACCACATTGGCACCGTTAACCCATTTTAAAACTACCTCATTTGGATGGCTTTTTTTTAACCTCTCTGTATTTTCAAATTCAATTTTAGTGTCAATTTTGTTTACCACAATCTTTATCCTGTCCTTCATTCTTCAAGGTATTTTTTTTAATTTGGCTTTCTGTGTTCTTATCTCTGTTGTCTATTTTCCACAGTTACTATAATGTGTGCCTTGTTTTTAGTGTCCATTCTTTCCATTTTAATTCATCTGTTGTGTTTTAAATGACTATTTTTTGAGTTAAGGATAGCATTTCACAAACATCCACTTGTACAATCCCTCCATATCCAATAACTAAACTTCTACCTCAAGTGTGTTGTATTGAGCTTCAGTCTGATAGGTTAAAATTCCTGGTGCCTATTGTAATGTCTAAAAAGCAACTGTTTACTGATAAACATTTACCAACCATCTCTGAGGTGGGGGGAGTCCTGATTTGCAGTGTTTTCTAGTTTACATGGAGAAAGAGCCTCATCAGGGGAAAATTTCTGGATAACCACATGAACTCCACCAGTTCACAAAATGTGTAAAAAGTTAACAATTGGCTGTGCTGAGCCTCTCCAGCAGAGTACTTCAAAACCACTTGTAGAGACCCAGAAAGTAAAGTTGCAAAAGCAAATCACATAACAGGTCATTATTCCAATTATTTAAATTTTGTTTTTAGCATAAAATGAAAACAAGCTAATGTTTTAAAAAGGAACACACAAAGTTTTATTTAGTAATTAAAAGGCTCAATAAGGGGATATTTCTGGTAGTTAAAAATGTCAGTGAGTTGAACTAAAGTTTTCCTTCCATTACTGCTCCCCAAAAGATTATTCTCATATCCTAAACATATTACTACACAAGGTTAAAACTCTAGCCTCTACAGTTGCCACACTAAAGCAAATCCATGGACCGGAAAACTTCCATGAACTGGAACTGAGCCCCCAGGGCAGAAAGCAAAAACTTCAGAGGCTCTCAGAGCTGAAGATCAATTTACTAGCTATTGAAAATCCTTTGGCATTCAGTAAAAGCTGTAAGATCGCCTTTTCTCTGCTGTTTGAGGATTGCAGAAGGCCTAAGGTTATATCTGGGATCAGTAATTTTTCACAGATCTAAGCATTATTTCTATTCAAAGCCAATTAATAACCTTGTTTACTTCTAGTGGCTTAATATAAAGACTAAAGCAGATAAGAGGTAGACAAATCCCCTTGAGGAATATATAATTTAAGTACCACTCACATCATTTCAAATGTTTTCATCAATTATGAGAGATCCCATACAAAATCCACTAGCTGGGGACATTTAAAAAGAAGCAAAATACACATTTTTTAGAGAATGTTTTATGTACAACCCAACATAACCTCTAAATTCAAAACACTTGATTCCAGAAAAAAAAAAACTAAAAACTAAATATATTCTGACCCTGCATTTATTAAGATAGTGATATGCTATTAAATAAATATGATTATCTGGGGGCAAACTGTTGAAATCATTACCTAATATATACTAAACTGATCTTCTGTATATAAAGAGAATTGAAAATGAATCATGATGTGATTGGAAGGGGAGAGGGAGCGGGAAAGGGGAGGGTTGTGGGTGGGAGGGAAGTTTTGGGAGGGGGAAGCCATTGTAACCCATAAGCTGTACTTTGGAAATTTATATTCATTAAATAAAAGTTAAATTAAAAAAAATAAATAAATATGATTATCAAATACAACATATTACTGTACATATTTTAAAACCCTTATGGCAAAATATGGTGGTTCCATAAACAATGAACTACTGAAAGAAATCCTGTCATTTGAGACAACATGGATTAATCTAGAGAACACTATGTTAAGTGAAATAAGCCAAGTGGAGAAAGAAAAGTTTCACCTATATGTGGAATCTAAAAGAATTAACCCCAAGAAATAGAGAGCAGAATGGTGATTATCAGACGTCTAGTATTGCTGAGGAGAAGTTGGGTTGGTCCAAGGATAAAACATTTCATTTGGGAGGAATAAGTTCAAGAGATTCATTGTACAAGATGGTTACTACAGATAATAAAAAGGTATGGCACATTTGGTTTTTATTTAATTTTTTTAAGGTACACAAATTTCATACATACAGATTTAGGAACATAGTGATACTTCCCACCCTACCCTCCTTCCTGTCCATGCACCCACTCTGCATTCTTCCTCTTCTTCATTTTCACAATGATCTACTTCCAGTTTTTATTTGTTTTGTTTTGTTTTGTTTTGTTTTTGATAGGCAGAGTGGACAGTGAGAGAGAGATAGAGACAAAGGTCTTCGTTTTTCCGTTGGCTCACCCCTCAGTGGATGCTGCAGCTGGTGTGCTGTGGCCGGCCCAACGCACTGATCTGAAGCCAGGAGCCAGATGCCTCCTCCTGGTCTCCCATGGGGTGCAGGGCCCAAGGACTTGGACCATCCTCCACTGCACTCCTGGGCCACAGCAGAGAGCTGGACTGGAAGAGGAGCAACCGGGACAGAATCTGGCTCCCTGACCGGGACTAGAACCCGGAGTGCCGGTGCTGCAGGTGGAGGATTTTTTTTAATACTCATAAGATTAATTCTACACTAAGAGTACAAAAGTAGTAAGACAACAAAAACACTGTTCCTCAAGAGTAGAGACAAAGGCTATAAACAATCATCAAATCCCAAAATGTCAATTTCAGTCCTATAAATTACACTTTTTGGTACTCTATTAGTTGCAATGGAACAGGTTAAGCATATGGTATTTGTCTTTTGGGGACTGATCTATTTCACTAAGTATAATGGTTTCCAGTTGCATATATTTTGTTGCAAAAGACAGAATTTCAATTTTTTTACAGCTAAGTAGTATTCCATACTATACATTTACCACAATTTCTTTATCAAGTCATCAGTTGATGGACTTCAGGGTTGAATTCATATCTTAGCTATTGTGAATTGATCTACAATAAACATAAAGATGCACGGCCAGCACCACCATAGCTCACTAGGCTAATCCTACACCTGTGGCGCTGGCACACCGGGTTCTAGTCCTGGTCGGGGCACCAGATTCTGTCCCGGTTGCTCCTCTTCCAGGCCAGCTCTCTGCTGTGGCCCGGGAGTGCAGTGGAGGACGGCCCAAGTGCTTGGGCCCTGCACCCGCATGGGAGACCAGGAGAAGCACCTGGCTCCCGGCTTCAGATCAGCATGGTGCACTGGCTGCAGTGGCCATTGGGGGGTGAACCAATGGAAAAGGAAGACCTTTCTCTCTCTCTCTCAGTGTCCACTCTGCCTGTAAAAAAAAAAAAAAAAAGATGCAAATAACTCTTTCATATGCTGATTTCATTTCCCGTGGGTAAATCCCCAGGATTAGGTTGTGTGGACCTATGGTACATCTATTTTCAGATTTCTGAGAAATCTCCATTCTGTCCTTCCACAATGGCTGCACTAGTTTGCATTCCCACCAAGAGTGAATTAGGGTACCTTTCCCCCACCATCCTTGCCAGCATTTATTGTTTTTTGAATTCTGTTTGAAAGCCATTCCACTTGGACTGAGATGAATCCTCATTGTGGCTTTTATTTGCAGTTCCCCAATGGCTAGTGGTCCTGACCATTTTTTCACATGTCTGTTGGCCATTTGAATTTCCTCTTTTGAAAAATGGCTGTTCCAGGCCTTTGCCCATTTTTTAACTAGGGTTTTTGTTGTTGTTTTTTTTTAGCTCTTCGTAGATTCTGGATATTAATCCTTTATCAGTTTCATAGTTTGAAAATATTTTCCATTGTGTTAGTTACCTCTTCACTTTTTTAAGTGTTTCCTTTCCACAGCAGAAGCTTCTAGCTTCATGTAATCTCATTTGTCTATTTTTGGTTTGGCTTCTTTTGCTTCTGGGGTCCTTTCCAAGAAATCTTTACATGTGCCTATTTCTTGCAGAGTTTCCCCAATGTTCCCCTCTAGTAATTTGATACTATCACACTGTACATTTAGATCCTTGATCCATTTTGAGTTGATTTTTGTATACCATGTAAGGTAGGGTTGTTTCATACTTCTGCATGCAGAGTCCAATTTTCTCATCATGTATTAAAGAGACTGTCCTTTTTTAAGGGATTAACTTTAGCTCCTTTGTCAAACATTAGCTGGTTGTGGATGACTGGATTGATTTCTGGAGTTTCTATTCTGTTTCATTGGTCTACATGCCTATTTTTGTGTCAGTACCAGGGTATTTTGATAATATCTGCCCTGTATAAGTTTTGAAATCTGGTATTCTGATGCCTACAGCATTGTTTTGGTAGTTTAAAATTGCTTTAGCTATCTTGTGTTTCCATATGAATTTTAGCATAGTTTTTTCTAGATCGGAAGAAGATGCCATTGGTATTTTGATTGGGATCACATTGAATCTGTAAGTGGTTTTTATACTATGGACATTTTGATGATATTAACTCTACCAATATACAAACATAGAAGATTTTTCCATTTTTTGTCTTTTTTCTATTTTTCTTTTTATTTTCAACAGAGATACTTCACCTCATTAGTTGACTTTATTTCTAAGTATTTAATTATTTTAGCTATTGTGAATGGGACTAATGTCAGAAGTTTTTTTTCCCAGAGTTAAGGGATTGTCTGTGTATAAAAAGGCAGTTAATTTTTGTGTGTTCATTTTAATCCTCCAACTTTACCAATCTATCTTATGAGTGCCAATAGTCTCTTAGTAAAATCTTTTGGTTCTCCCATATATAGAATTATATCATCTGCCAACAGGAATAATTTGACTTATTCTTTTCCAATTTGTATCCCTTTAATTTCTTTTTCTTGTCTATGGCTCTGGCTAAAACTTCCAGGACTATATTGAATAGCAATGCTAAAAGTCAGCATCCTTGTCTGGTTCTAGATCTTAGCAGAAATGCTTCCAGCTTTTCTCTATTCAATATGATGCTGGCTATGGGATTGCCATTTATTGCCTATTTCATGTTGAGGAATGTTCCTTTAAGATTTCATTTATTTATCTGAGAGGCAGAGTTACAGACAGAGAGAGGGAGAGATAGCAAGAAAGGTCTTCCATCCACTGGTTTACTCCCCAAATGGCTGCAATGGCTGGAGCTAGGCCAAGCTGAACAGGGGCTTCTTCTGAGTCTCCCATATAGGTTCAGGGACCCAAACACTTGGGCTATCTTCCATTGCCTTCTCACACCATAGCAGAGAGCTGGATCAGAAGAGGAGCAGCTGGGACTTGAACCAGCATCCATAAGGGATGCTGTTGCCACAGATGGCAGCTTTTCTTGCTACACCACAGGACTGGGCCCAGAATGTTCCTTCTATACTCAATTTGCTTAAGGTTTTTATCATGAAAAGATGTTTTTTGTTTTTTGTTTTTGACAGGCAGAGTGGATAGTGAGAGAGAGACAGAGCGAAAGGTCTTCTGTTTTGCCATTGGTTCACCTTCCAATGGCCACTGCAGCCGGCGCATCTCGCTGATCTGAAGCCAGGAGCCAGGTGCTTCTCCTGGGCTCCCGTGCGGATGCAGGGCCCAAGCACTTGGGCCATCCTCCACTGCCTTCCCGGGCCATAGCAGAGAGCTGGCCTGGAAGAGGGGCAACTGGGACAGAATCCGGCACCCCAACCAGGACTAGAACCTGGTGTGCCAGCGCTGCAAGGCGGAGGATTAGCCTGTTAAGCCACAGCACCGGCCAAGATGTTGTATTTTATCAGATGCTTTCTCTATTGAGATAATCATATGGTTTTTATTCTGTAATTTTTATTAGATGTATCACATTTATTGATTTTGGGTATGTTGATAATCCCTGCATACCAAGGATAAATCCCCATTGCTCCAGTGTCTTTCTGATTTGTTGTTGGAGTTGATTAGCTAGTATTTTGTTGAGGATTTTTGCATCTATTTTCATCAGTAATGTCAGTCTATAGTTCTCGTTGTACTTTTTTCTGGTTTTGGAATTAAGGTGATCCTGACCTCATAGAAGGATTTTGAGATTTCCTCCCTTTACATTGTTTGTGAGAAGAATTGGAATTAGTTCTTCTTTGAAAGTCTGGTAGAATTCAGCAGTGAAGCCATCAAGTCCTAACTTTCCTTTTTTGGAAGGGTCTGTATTAGTGACTCAATCATTGTCTTGGTTATTGGTCTGTTTGGGTTCTCAGCATCTTCGTACCTCAATTGTGGTAGATTATATGTGTCTAGGAATCTACCCATTTCTCCTAGATTTTCCAATTTGTTGGCATATGGCTCTTTGTAATAATTCCTGATGATTCTTTTCATTTTTGTGATACCCATTGTTACATCTTCTTTTTCATTTCTGATTTTATTGAGTCTTCTCTTTTTTTGGTTAGTTGGGTCAATGGTATATCAATTTTGTTTATTTTTCTTCAAAAATCCAGCTCTTCATTTCCCTGATCTTTTGTGTGGCTTTTTCCATTTCAATATTTTGATATTTTCTTCTCTAATTTTTTCCTTCCTCCTACTAATTTTGGGTTTGGTTTGTTGTTTTTCTAGGTCCTTAAGATACATTGATAGCTCATTTATTTCTCTTTCCAATTTATTTATGTAGGCAGTAATTGCTATAAACTTCCCCCTTAACACTGCTTTAGCTGTATCCCATATGTTTTGATATATTTTATTTGTCATCTTCATTCATTTCTAGGAAATTATTTCCCTTTTAATTTCTTTTATGATCCACTGTTTTCAGGAAAATGTTGTTCAGTCTTCTTGTGTTTGCATATTTTCTAGACTTTGAGTTGTTGATTTCCTGCTTTATTCCATTATGTTAAGAAAAGATGCATAGTGTAATTTTTTTTTAATTTGTTGAGACTTGCTTTATGGTCTAGCAAATGGTCTATCCTAGAGAAAGTTCCACATAATAAGAATATGTATTCTTTAAATAACTATAGGATGAAAAGTTCTGTAGATATCAGTTAGGTCTGTTTGATCCATAGTGTTGATTAGCTCTGTAGTTTCTTTGTTGATTTTCTGTCGAGTAGATCTGTCCGTTGCTGAAAGTGAAATATTGAAGTCCCCCATTACTATTGTATTAGAGTCTATGTCTCCCTTTAGAACCATTAACATTTCCTTAAATAGGCAAGCATTTGGTGGATATACATTTATTACAGTCACACTTTCCTGTTGAATTGATCTCTTAATCATTTAATAGTGCTCTTCTTTGTCTCTTAACAGTTTTTTGTTACAGTCTATTTTGCCCAATATTAGGATGGCTACACCTACTTGTTTTTGCTTTCTACTAGCATGAAATATCTTTTTCTGTCCTTTCACTTTCAGTCTGCATGTATCTTTGTTGGTGTGGTATGTTTCTAATAGGCAGGAAATAGATGGGTCTTGATTTTTAATCCATTCAGCAAGTATATATCTTTTTAAAAGATTTGTTTTATTTAAAAGTCATTTATAGAGAGAAGGAGAGGCAGAGAGAGAGAGAGAGAGGTCTTCCATCCACTGATTCACTCCTCAGTTGGCAGCAACAGCCAGAGCTGCACTGATGCAAAGCCGGGAGCCAGGAGCCCCCTCGGTGTGTTCCACATGGGTGCAGGGGCCCAAGGACCTGGGCCATCTTCCACTGCTTTTCTAGGCCATAGCAGAGAGCTGAATCAGAAGTGGAGCAGCCAGGATGTCCATAGAGGATGCTGGCACTGCAGGCAATAGCTTTACATGCTATGCCACAGAACTGGTCCCCAGTCTATATCTTCCTTTTTTTTTTTTTTTTTTTTTTTTTTTTTTTGACAGGCAGAGTGGACAGTGAGAGAGAGAGACAGAGAGGAAAAGGTCTTCCTTTTGCCATTGGTTCACACTCCATTGGCCGCTGCGGCCAGCGCACTGCGGCCGGCACATCGCGCTGATCCAAAGGCAGGAGCCAGGTGCTTATCCTGGTCTCCCATGGGGTGCAGGGCCCAAGCACTTGGGCCATCCTCCACTGCCTTCCCAGGCCACAGCAGAGAGCTGGCCTGGAAGAGGGGCAACTGGGACAGAATCCGGCACCCCGACCAGGACTAGAACCCGGTGTGCCGGCACTGCAAGGCGGAGGATTAGCCCAGTGAGCCGCAGCGCCAGCCCCTATATCTTTCAATCAAGAATTTAGGCCATTTACATTCAAGGTTACTACTGTTAAGTAACGACTTGGCCCTGCCTTTTTCCATAAATGTTCCTATTGTTTGCTATGGATTTATTTCTACTTTTACCAGGAGATTTTCTGCCTTCACATTCTTTCATAATGATGACTATCTCGCTGTTGCTGTAGCACTTCCTTAAGCACCTTTTGTATGGCTCAATGAGTTGGGCCAAATTCTTTCAATTTCTGTTTGTTACAGAAGGTCTTTCACTTCCACTCATAAAAGAGAGCTTTGCAGCGTATAATATGCTGGGTCGATGGCTTTTTTTAAGACTTGATATATATCTCTCCATTCTCTTCTATCCTGTAGGGTTTCTGATAAGTCAGCCTGAATCTAATTTGAGATCCTCTGAAAGTAATATGGAATTTCTTTCATGCATATTATAGAATCTTCATTTTACTGTTGAAAGTTTGAATTATAATGTGTTGTGGTGAAGATTTTTCTGGTCATGTCTATTAGGAATTCTATGTACCTCATATATTTGGACATCCTTTTCTTTCTGTAAATTATGGATGTTTTCTCTATTTCACAGAATAGACCTTCTAATCCATTCTCTTTCCACAACTTCAGGAACTCCTAAGAACATATGTTGGATCATTTGATAATATCCTATATATCTCAAACTTTTAATTTTTCTAATATTTTAATTTCTTTGGTCTCACCTAGATATTTCCAAAGATTTATCTTCTAGATTGGCTATTCTTTCTTCTGTCTAACCTCACTGTTAAGACTGTCCACTGTATTTGACAAATTGAATTCTTCATGTCTAATGTTTGCCTGATTTCTCTTTAAAATCTCAATCTCATGGGAAAGTTTTTCTCCCATGTCATGTATGGATTTCTGTAACTTGGGAGTTTGTTTCTCATTGCTTCTGAATAATCCTATGATCATTCTTTTGAATTCCTTCTCAGGGATTTCATCAACCTCTCCATCTTCACATTCTTTTTTTTTTTTAAATATGCAGAGTTAGAGAGTGAGAGACAGATAGAGAGAAAGGTCTTCCTTCCATTGGTTCACTCCTAAATGGCCGCCACAACTGGCATGCTGTGCCGATCTGAAGCCAGGAGCCAGGTGCCTCCTCCTGGTCTCCCATGCAGCTGCAGGGCCCAAGCACTTGGGCCATCCTCCACTGCCCTCCCAGGCCCCAGCAGAGAGCTGGACTGGAAGAGGAGCACCCCAACCGGGACTAGAACCCAGGGTGCCAGTGCCACAGGCGGAGGATTAGCCAAGTGAGCCGCGGTGCCGGCCTCCATCTTCATATTCTAATCTTGAAGTATTATTGTGTTCCTTTGGGGGAGTCATGTATTCCTTTCCTTATTGTTTCTTAAATTTCTACATTTATTTTTAGGCATTTGTGGAAATACGTATTGGTTTTCTCCTCTAATGGGTTTTATCTTTCAACTGTACCTCTGTGGCTTAGAGGAGTGTCTGCTCTTTCAGTGAATACCAAGAGGCATGTGCTCAATGTGGCTAGGGAACTGTAGTCAGTGCTCCAGGATGGAGCAATTATCCATGGTGACATCCTAGTTGGCCATGGAATATCCTCCCTATTGTTAGCTGGCATGGAGGTCTGATCACCTCAGTAGGCATAATCACATCCTCACCTCCTCTCTTCCAAGGTGATCAATGCCCAGGGTTAGCCCACAACAAGTGCAACACTCACTTGTGACCTGTGCAGTCTTCAGTGTGAGCATAGATCCCTATGCAATGACCCACCCCAGGCAGTCAGGGAGCTTGAGCCCCTGGCACCAAACATAGTGATTGTCTAGAGACCCATCTACACTCTGAGCCCTATCATGTAGTCAGAGTTCCCACAGTGCACTAGACTTGCACAGTCATGAGGTGCACAGGATCTGCCTTGCCCCACTAGCCTGTCCCAACCACGGAGAAAGCAGAGATATTCCCAGAGCCAGCTGCCTGTGAGTACTCTGCCTTGGCAGTTTGAGCCCCAGAGCCTGGGATATGTTGAGAGGATAGGAGTACCTCACAGTCCTACATGGGTTCCCATCCCCCTTTCAACCCTCCCAGCCAGACTAAAACTCAGTGGGGAATATTGATTTTTCACTCTGGTAAAATCCCCTGATCACACATGTGTACAAGGGCCACCACAGCCTCTATTTGAGTCAAAATGATATCTTCTCCCTGCCTATTGCCCGGTGCCTTTATGTAGAGATGGGGAGAAAGAAACATGCTTTTCATTCACCGGATTAGGCAGGTAACCCATTAGGCCCCCATTAGGGCTCCAGGCCAGACTCAAAGACAGCGTGGTCCTCACGTCTCTTCTCCAGGTGATATCACCAGTCTCTCAGGCTGCCTCAGTCTGCTCTCACAAGCTTGTGTCTGCCTGGCTGCAGGGGCTGTCTATGATGTCCACAGCTCATTGGTGCATGTCCACACTGCCTATGCTTCTCTATGGCATCCCTCTTCCTTCTGTAGAATTTTCACTGCAAACTTTTCTCCAACTCCTGAAAATGCATGTCTTCTGCTTTTCCTTTGCTATTTTTCCCCTCATCGAATGCAGTACATCTTTTCCCTATTCAGCCATCTTGGCATTGCTGATATGTCTTTTTCTATCCTTTTAAATCCCATCATTTCTTTAGCATCTTCACTGCTTTTTAAGTGATTCCATGTTACTACTACCAGTGTGATGTTCTAATTATAGTGTTAGCTTTTCAAAATGAGGTTATTCACTTCTCAAAGCAAACAAGAAACAGATCTGGCATTTCTGGAATTATGATTTGTGGTTTTGAATTTGATTGGTTTGCCATGGTAGACCCTGTTCTTTTTCTTAAGATTTAATTCCTGTTTTCACTGAGCTCCTGGTAGAATACACATCTGTATGAATGGATGCCTGGGCAGGAAGAGGAGAGATATGGCCAGTAGAGGTGTTGGGTAAGCAATTCTAAGTGTAGGGCAAAGTGTGGCAAATCCAAAACCTATGATAGCCAAACAGGTAATATGAGCAATTATGAAAGGCAAGTGAGAATTATGGCCACTACTGCCTTTCTAAAAGCAACTATTTGCCATCAGTCCCTCAGGATTACCCTGCTGGGATGTTGCCAATCTTTTTCAAGAGATATCTGAATCCAGATTTGATACACAATCTATTAAGATTAAAAACTTTGCAGCTAATTCTGCTAACTCTATGTAAGTCAAGTAAGTTATATCTATTGCCTACATTTGCAAATACTCAACTCTACCTGCACATCCAGGAAGGGATTGCAGTTAGGAAAAGACAATAATTGAAGCCCTACCCCAACTCTGTTTATCATTTCAAATGAGCACATTCCTCTTTGGAAAGAGAAATCCCTCCTGAGAAATATTAGCTTTATTCATGTCTTAGGTCTGAGGCAATGGGTGTTGAAATCTGGTTGACTGCCACAAACTGCAGGATAGACTAATTCTCTGTGTGCAGAAATGAAAAATGATCATAAGAATGGTGCCCGCAAATGAAGGAATTCCCCCAAAAAAATGCTGCCAACATTCAAATTTGTACTAATCTCACCAAACTCAGTCCAGTTTAGTCTAGCTTAGAAACCAACTTTGCTCCACCTCTGTCCAGTTCTGTCCTCCCTGAGACAAAGAGGGAAGAAAGGGAGAAATGCCCCTAGTACCTAAATATGCATACATATAATGCATAATCAAGTAGCTTTAGGATATCCATGGCCACCAAGAGAGGAAAATTCAATGACCGGCTGAATATAGAGATTTTCTTTAAGGGAGGAAAAAAAAAGGATTGAACACCTAACTACTTACAAATAACTTTCAGATGATGTTATATGTTATTTTATGTAGTTCTCAAATGAAACTCTGAAGTACTTCCATTTTATAGTGAGAGAATTGAAGCACAACAAAGATAAATGACTTGCCAAGGTCACAGATTTTAATAAGTGTTAGTGCTAGGATTCCAAACAAGGTATCCTATATCAAAATCCTGTGTTCTCCACCCTATCACACCTTCTCTGGCTGACAACCAGAAGAGACTGTCAGTCCCAGAAGCCAGATTCTTGGAGAGCCAAGACTTCTGACAGCGTGGGGGCTGGCAGGTGTGGATGTCAAGAACTCAAAACTCTATGAAGTCAGAAATGAGCCGTAGGGCTCACAGCCTGCACAAATGAAGGGCAGCTGAAAGGTTGCAAGGAGAGGCTTAAATTTGATTAAAAAATAAAAACAAAACCAAAAATCCGTGACTTTTCACCTTCCCCACAACTGAGTCCCTGTTTCCTGTCTTTCCACACACAGACCAGGTACCCATATTACTTGTCTGAACACAAAACTCATTTAACTCCCAAGCTCATAGACATTCAAAAAAAGACATTTATTTCAAAGAGTTACACAGAGAGAGAAGGAGAGGAAAATGGAGGGTGGGGGGTCTTCCATCTGCTGGTTCACTCTCTCATTGGCCACAATCGCCGAAGCTGCACTGATCTGAAGCCAGGAGCCAAGAGCCTCTTCCAGGTCTTCCCAAGCGGGTGCAGGGGCCCAGGGACTTGAGCCATCTGCTACTGCTCTCCCAGGCCATAGCAGAGACTGGATCAGAAGTGAAGCAGCCAGGTCTCGAACTGGCACCCATATGGGATGCCAGCACTGCAGGTGGCAGCTCCACCCGCTACACCACAGCGCCAGCCCCCATTATTTTTCCATTCCCCTTTCCATCTCCTCCTACAACCCAATCAACTACTTGATTATCTTAGCTTTGCAAACTTCAACTGTATAGGAGGTCATTTCACTATTCACCTTGGTATTTTTAGTCTATTAAGTAGTTGGTATGTATTGCCTCTGTTAAAGAAAACATATTACCTATACAAATTAGAACAGTTTGGTAAACATTTGGTAAAAATTCTATCTACTTTCATCATAGTTTGTTAACAAAGTTACACATTTAAAAATACTAATCACATACAGCATGGATCTCTAACATATTCTGGTACATGTTTTGACTGCCATATGGCAATTGTATTGAACTAAATGTGGGAAAAAGACTGAATGTTTTAGATTTTTAAAAGTGAATGAACAGAGTGCATTATGAGATGCACTTTCATTCTTTCCAACATGATCAACAGAAAATTCTCAGGAAATTATAATAAGAGATTTCACCAGAAAAGAAAATCTGTCATTTATATGCTACCTCTCTGGTCAATATTCAGATTGTCTCTTCAGAGGAGCCCATGGTTGACCTTTAGCATTTTCATTACCGTGGGTTTATTTTATAAATAAAAAGGGTACATGTGAACCCCACCTTCCAACACGATGAGATGGAACATTCTGGGCTCTGTATGAGCAGAGGAAAATCATTTATTCTGCAACGAGTGGCTTTCTGCTCTCAATCTGCTCTCAGGCTCATCTTGCCCAAATTGCTTTGCAACTCTGGAAATTCATAAGGGCTTTAAAGAAATATTTAATGGCATAGTGTCTTATGTTCTTCATCCATATCTACTGCAGTGCCTTGGATGAATTATGGAAGGAAGTGAACAACTGTATTAAAACTGTAAATGCCGGCCGGCGCCGTGGCTCAACAGGCTAATCCTCCGCCTTGCGGCGCCGGCACACCGGGTTCTAGTCCCGGTCGGGGCACCGATCCTGTCCCGGTTGCCCCTCTTCCAGGCCAGCTCTCTGCTGTGGCCCGGGAGTGCAGTGGAGGATAGCCCAAGTGTTTGGGCTCTGCACCCCATGGGAGACCAGGATAAGCACCTGGCTCCTGCCATCGGAACAGCGCGGTGCGCCGGCCGCAGCGCGCTACCGCGGCGGCCATTGGAGGGTGAACCAACGGCAAAAGGAAGACCTTTCTCTCTGTCTCTCTCTCTCACTGTCCACTCTGCCTGTCAAAAATAAAAAAAAAAAACTGTAAATGCCTAGATACTTGCTCACCAACAAATATCAAGTATCCAGTGTAGATTTCCACTTCAAATGACCCAAATATTTATCTGAAGAGTTCTCCCAGGGCCAGCATTGTGGTATAGCAGGTAAAGCCTCCACCTGTGCTGCTGGCATCCCATATGGGCGCCAGTTTGTGTCCTGGCAGCTCCACTTCTGATCCAGCTACCTGCTAATGGTCTGGGGAAAGCAGTGCAAGAAGGCCCAAGTGTTTGGGCCCCTGCCACGTACATGGGAGACCCAGATGGAATTCCAGGTTCCTGGCTTCAGCCTGACCCAGTCCTGTCCATTGTGCCCATTTGGGGAGTGAACCAGCAGATGGAAGAAATCTCTACATCCCTCCCTCTTTCTGTAACTCTAGCTTTCAAATAACTCAAAAACAAAATTTTTAATTTAAGAAGTTTTCCAATTTCCCTAAGAAAGGTGCTGTAAAGATAGAATTATTTACCATTAACTCAGAATCTACTTAATCATTTTATTATGAAAAAAGCCTTCAAAAATATACTTGCTTATTGATATCTTTTGGCAAACACATGGCCACAGGACCTTACCAAAGTTTGCAAAAGAAAACCGTTTGTTTTTCCAGCTTGATTATAAAGTTCTGACTGTCCCCTGTGAGAAGCAGTTAATCTCTCATGAGGGGTCAATGGTTATAAAAAAGGATTATGTTTCTGTTTGTTCAGTAGAAAAACTCACGAAGTGCTTTTATGAAGAACATCTTTTAAAACTCCAGCAGTTTGCTTCATCCGTATTTCCATGGCCTTTGGCTGAGACTAAAAATCCTTTAGCTCTTCTAGAGCATTTCAGTGGGCATCACAACTTGTATAAAAACAGGTTCCCACGAGAACGCACATTATCTCCAGTGACACCTATATTTCACTGTCTGGTGACTCACAAGCTGGCCCCAGTGAATCACAGCCAAATAGCAGCAGAGGAAGGAAAAGTGAGGTCTCACCCTACTCTGCTGTTGACAAAAGAAAACAGGACATCCTGGTAGTATTTTCCCCACACCAGCCCAGAATCACAATTATCTGTAACTCATACCAATAGCCACTGTCAAGAGTGCAATTCCAATTCTAAGGTATCTTTTAGATCACTCTTCTATGCTGATAAAATACCGTTAGTCTAGCTATCGCATGGAAACCGGAAAGAGAAGTAAAATGGCAAAATGATAAATGTTCAATATGTAGCAGAGACTATTCTCTCTCCTCCCTGGAATATTAAGTCTAAGTTACATATTCACATGTTTTGTTCCATGTTTGGGGATCCCTGCAGCCAAAGGATCCTACAGCTTATCGACCCCCCACGTTTCCTCCCCACATGCCTAAAATATAGGACTCAGTAGAGCAAATGGATCATAAATGAGCCAACAAATGAAAAATATCAAGGAAACTAATAATTCCTTTCCAGGGCGGGGAGCAAATACTGACACAGTGGCATTGCTATACTATCATTAATTCTTTAAATAAACTGCCTGTCTAGCCATGGGGCAAACTCTCACAGATTATATTCGTTTCTTCTGACTGCTATAACAAATCACCACAAATCTGGTGGGCTTAGACAATGGGAATTCATTTTCTCACACTCCAGGATTATGGATGCAGATGGTGCATCAGAAAGTGGCCACGAGACAGGAACAGAAACCAGTACATCCAGGACAGGCCTTTCTTTAACCAGGCCAGAGTCTCCCATCCTAACACCGTCACGCTCAAACGGAACGGAGACTGTATTGGTGTCTTGTCAGACCTCCAATACCCAGAAGGCACCACCAGAAAACAGGAGTCGACTTATCAGAGGACCTAATGCCAAGTGGTCGGTGAAGAGGTCGAGCCGAGCCTCCCAGGTCGATGAATCGGGACACGGGGCCCTGGAACATCATCAGGGGGCGCCTCCCCTATGGCCAGAGCACCAACCTGGAAGGATCGGAGCGAGGTCTTCCCGGAGGTGGTCTCCATATCTCGCTGGGGCCTCCAAAATGTTGTACCTGAGCGAGTATGAACAAAGGAGCTCCACACATTGATAAAATTTGATGGTCCTTTATTTGCCGGCGGTGGAGAGTGGGCTCATGCCCTAAAGAACTCTCGACCCTGAAGCCTAAAGCAACAGGGTTTATAAAGGCAAAAACCGCAAAATCAGGAGGGGAATTCATGGTTGCTAGGAACAGGGGGGAATACATGGTTACCGGGGTCAAGCTGACCTAAAACCTATGGGAAACTAGTATCAATTATAATCTTGACAATACCAGTTACAATCTTATAATCCTGACATTAATCCAGGTATTGGTTTTAATTATATGTAGGACATTGACAAATTACATTTTTATCATTAACCCAGGTGCAACCTTTTTACTTTCAAGCTTGAACAATTATGCTAGGGGTTTTCTATGCTCTGCCAAGTGTGATGTAGTGGACTGCTATTGTTCTACTGTTTTAGATCATAGTTTCAGACCAGAGTCTCATGGGGGGGGGGGGGTGCTTTCCCAGAATGAAGTCTTAAGTGCTCCAAAATGGAGTCCCTACTGTCAAGGTGCTACTTCAAGATGTCCAAAATTACAAGTCTCCTGTGGTCTGCAAGAAAAATCCATCGCTTGTCTCTTACAGCTTCAGGTGGCTGCTGCATTCTTTGACATAGCGTCAACACCACTCCAATCTCAGCCTCTGTGGTCCGTGTCAACTCTCTCTCTGCCTCGCTCTTCTAAGGACACTTGGGATGGCATTTAGGGCCCACCTGGATATGCAAGTATAACCTCCTTATCTCAAAAGAAACAATTGACATCTGCAATTCACAATTACTACAAATGCCAGGATTAGAATTACAGGTACTAGGTGAATGTGCAGGCGCATTTTTCGCTTGAAAATTGCAGTTCAAAAATTTAAATGTAGGCAAAGAAACTAGTGAAAGGAAGGAAACCTGGTCGGGCTGTCTGCCTCCCAAAATCAAAATGCCCTTCTCATGGTATGGCTGCATAGCTTCAGCTCTTTGGAGAGTGATGCTTGGGGTTTTAGTCCCAGTGTTTACAGATTAACAGATTACCTACTTCCAATCATTCACCAGTTAAGAAGTAGATTCCCTTGCTGTTTATCTAACAATAAAGGTATTTATAAAGAGAGGGGACAATATTTTTACCTGACACTGAAGTAGGACCAAATACGTTATGATTATTCTTTAAGGGTTTTCATTTTTTAAGATTTTATTTATTTGAGAGGCAGAGCCACAGAGAGAGGGAGAGAGGGGGAAAGAGGTAGAAGGGGAAAGGGGTAGAGGAAGTGAAGGAAGGAGGGAGGGAGGGAGAAAGAGAGAGAGAGAGGTCTTTCCTTCACTGGTTCACTTCTCAAATGGCCACAATGAGAGGGAGAGAGAGAGGTCTCCCATGCACTGGTCCACTCCCCAAATGGCTGCAGTGGCTTGAGCTGGGCTCATCCGAAGCAAGGAGCCTCCTCTGGGTCTCCCATGGGGGCACAGCCCCAAGCGCTTGGGCCATTTTCCACTACTCAGAGGCCACAGGCAGAGAGCTGGATCAGAAGAGGAGCAGCCAGGAAACAAACCTGCACCCACATGGAATACCAGTGCCACAGGCAGAGGTGCAGCCCACTACGCCACAGTGCCAGCCTCTTTTAGGCATTTTAGAAAAGTGTTTCAGCTCAAAAGTTGCCTGGAAGAGCAAGCGGTTGGCCCTGTTGTGGGCATTTGGTCATTTGGGGAGCGAATAGGGGAATCCCTCTCTGCTCCCTTCCCAATCTTCCCACCTTTCAAATAAACAATGAAGAATTTAAAAGTTGCCTGGCAACCAACTTTTTTTTTTTAATTGTTCACAGAATATTGTCTTGACACAGATTGTTACAAATGAGGAAGAGTTTACTTCAAAAAGTCTAGTGAGGCTCTGAGAAAATATCTGGCCGGATTCTGGGATTCTGGGTTCCTGGTGCGTGGCTCTCAGCTGTGAAGGTATGTAAATGATCCCTCCCAGGGCCCAGCTGTTGTATGCTGAAATGTGCTGATGAAACTAAATTGGGATTCTAGAGAACACAAATCAAATTGTAAGCAAAATTACCAAAATACACCAGCCCTCCTTTGGAGCGTTATAGGCCAACCCAAGAAAAAATGACTAATGGGTAATAATACACAGTCCTGACAGGAATTGTAAGCTAGGAAGCAAGTTGCACGTAAAATCATAATAAAGGATATTAAATTGCCACCAGGCCCTGTCAGAGACAAATGAAATCACAACAGATTCTCACCACCAGTCATTTACTCCCTTTGAAAACGTCCCAGGAACCTGCAAAGAATGCTTGCACTCTCAATTTCCCACCTACTAGAAAAGCATGACTTCTTGGATTTCGAAGAGGCATATGAGGGAAACCCTACTGAAAAGGAGACCATGAGAAAAGCACCATCCTACCCAGTTCATTGTCCTTTCTTGGGCACCGAGGAGAAAACCTGGTTGACCTTCCCAGCTGTGCACTTTCCCCAAGATATCTATGCTTTGATGGCCTTACACTTCTGCTCTTAGGGTGTCTTTAGGTGAGTTAAAATAATGTGTAACTCACGTAGTGGTGTATTTCCTCCCAGGTGACTTCATTGCAAGATGGCACTCAGTCAATAGTGGACTACTGTCCTTTCGAGATGTGTCCCTAAAGGTTTATGTGTGGGAAACTTGGTCCCCGGCGTGGCAATGAGGGAGACAGAGTTTTCATTAGCAACCTAATGGGAGAACATGGGGGACACTGCCCTGAGGGAATAAACATCGTTCCTGTGGGACCCCATCCGTTCCCAAGCCCTGCCTTGATCTAGAAGAGCAATGCGGGCCCCTCCCTGCTCTCCGACTTCCTGTCTGACTGCTTGAGTTCTGGCTCTCACACACATTCCCCCCACAATGCAAAGAAGCTGGAAGAGGCTTCGCAGGAGCTGGTGCCCTGCTGTTCAGACTTTCAGTCTCCAAAACTGTGAGCTGCATAAATGTTCTTTCTCAAGTATCCAGACTCTAGTATTTGGCTACAGCAATGGAAAACAGACTAACTCAGGGACCCTCTGGAAGTTTAATCCAAACTCAGTCATTCATCATTAGTAAGAATTAAGTTCCCACCTGGCTGGCTCTGCCCCCTTCATCAGTAGAGTTTAAGGCTGGAAGGATCCTGTAAAACCCAGCCTCAACCTCCTGGCAAGTACGCGCTTCCAGTTGCAACGCACACGCATCCCTGCAGAGCACAAGCAGGGAAAGAGCAGGACAGAGGACAAGCAGCCCCTGATCTCAAGTGGCAGCTCGTTTAGAGTCCTGTTCTAGTTACTTCTCTTCTTCCTCCTAGACATGATGATCTGGGACGGCACTGCTCAACCCCAGCTGCCCATTAGACACATTTGGAAAACATTGAGAAACACACTTGAAGAACCCACCCCTCAAAAACTTGGATTCAGTTGGTCTTGATGTGGGTAGGCAGGTAGCCAGTGAGTAGCAAGGAACTAAGGACTGCAAACACCCAAGTTCCATGCACCACCAAAATCCCATCACCTTCAGTTCCAATTAAATGTGTCTGAAAACTCGGCACACCCACTCCTGGTCATGCAGCTAAGCCTCACTTTCCATGAAGCACCAAATGCCATGCCACCTTCCTGGAAATCAACATGTGTGCTGCAGGGCCCCTCCCTACCAAACCCTGTCTCCATTGAACATTCAATCAGGATCTGCCCTTAGCACCCCTGCCTTGTCCTATAAAAAGGACAACTGCAGCCTGGGCAATTCTCCCTCATGAGGTTACCTGCACTCATGTCTGAGTATGTGCTGTTCCTTTGCCTTTCAATAAATCCTGTTTTTCTGTTCACCTCTATCTACATCTCCTGGTTGTATTCTTAAATGCAGAAAGACAAGAACATGGACCAAGCCTAACAGGTGGTGTCTCCAAACTCCGGTGGGGCTCATGATCCCCGCAACATAATTTGGGGGTCATGATCTCCATAACAGTCTGAGATGGGGCCCAGGCATTGATCTTTCCTTTAATTCCCTAGGTGACTCCAATGTGCACACAGGTTTGAGGACAATTGTTCTACCCACTAGCTTTGTTGCTTTTTTCCGGCCCCTCAGATAAATTCCTTAAAATAAATTCCCACCCAAAGGTCTGCCCACCCACCCACTATTCTGCTTATCATTTTGGCTCATCTCAAACCTGAAAAGTCACATAACCTTTTCTTCTTGTGACTCAGTAACATTCAACACCTTGATCCACTTTGGACCAAATCCCTCACCATGCCGATTCCCTTGCCTACCCATACATTCTCCTTTCTATAATGGAGGCTCATAACATCAGAACTGTCACCATTTAGGACCAAGAAATTCACCGCATGTTGAGGGCAGGAGGGCTGTCTTGTATATTACTGGGATGTTTAGCAGCAACCCTGGTCGGTGTTCACCAGATGCCAGTAGCATCCTATCCCCAGTTGTGAGAATCAAATCAGTCTTCAGATATTGCCAGATATTCCCCCAGGGAAGGAGAGGAAGTGCCTGGCCCCAACCGCTGGAGAATTGCTGCTCTATCTGTAGGGTCCACTGTCCCAAACCACTTCAGTTGGTTCCCCTGCCATCTGGTATTTACAAGGGTACTTCCCAAAGTTCATGGAAAATGGAAGAAAAAGATAAGCTTATTTTTGTGCAAAAAGTATTTGAAATTCATGCATGGTTTTTCCATAACACACATTTTCCATGAACTCTCTGAAGACCTCTCATATATTCTTCCCAGTGTCCATTTGTATCCAGTTTAAAACCCAATACTGTGAAGCCTTCATCTTTCAGTCAGCTTCCCTCAGGATACCAACGTAAGGCAGCAGAGACAGCATCGTATCTGCAGGCCATCTTTAGCCTTCCCATCACAGGGGAACCTAGCCAAGTCTCTGCAGGGCCTGTCTAGTCACTGGGAATCTAGTTACTGTGAAAGCTCCTTACACAACACTGGGTGGAGAGGAAAAATAACTTCTCGTGTTCTCTAGCCCAGGAGGGTAACTATGGTCAAGAAATGCATTTCAAAACAACTAGCAGAGAAGATTTTCAATGTTTGAAGTGATGGATATGCCAGTTATCCTGATCTGATAATTATGCATTGTATACATGTGGTGAAATATAATATTATACCCACTGTATTCCATAAATATGTTTAATTATTATATGTCAGTTTATAATAAAATATGTATTAATAAAAAATCCAGGGGCCAGCATCGAGGTACCCCAGGTTAAGTTGCCACTTATGATGCCAGTGTCCCATATCAGAGTCTTGGCTGCTCTGCTCCTGATCCAGCTCCCTGCTAATGCTCCAGAGAAGACAGAGGAAGATGGACCAAGTAATTGGTCCCTGCCACCCACATGGGAGACCCA
Source organism: Lepus europaeus (assembly GCF_033115175.1). Lineage (NCBI taxonomy): Eukaryota > Metazoa > Chordata > Mammalia > Lagomorpha > Leporidae > Lepus > Lepus europaeus. Next base: position 35,865,872 of record NC_084832.1, on the reverse strand, counting down.
GATGGGGTTTTTAGCTTTGGCCTGGTCCAGGTCCCAACCATTGAGGCAACTTGGGGAGTGAGCCAGCAGATGGAAGATCTGTCTCTGTTATTGCCTTTCAAATAACTTTTTAATTCCAACTGTGATTTCTCTATTACATACCTTTGCTCCATAAGTACTGGCCTTATGCCCTAGACTCCCCCCAAAAAACTAGGTTAATTACATATCAATGAGAATGTTAATAAAGAGAATGCTAACTTGATTTCCAACTCTAAACACTAATTCTTACTCTCTGAACAATGGCTCATTCCATCCTCTGGAATAGGAATGATAATGTTCTTGGGGAGTCCTTTAAAATTCCAAATTGAGTGAGACTTCATTTTAGTTCAGTTTGAGCACCAACTCTTAATTATTTGAGCTAATGGAGAGAGACAGAACACCAAAAACAGAAAATTCATAGAATGCAAATTTAAGCACATACTAACACATGGACAGATTCTCAAATTTTCAGAAATTAAAAGGCATCCACAGGGTAGACGATGGATTATGTTATATGATACATAACCCTTAGAATGATGAGCTGCTCAAGTTTGGGTATTCTGTTGCTGGCAAAGCACAGCGTGAGGGATTTTCCACAGTTCCTCATTGTAATTGGAGGTCATTTCAATGTCAACTTCTTCTGGTAGGTTTATATAAGCAGTGTTACACTCTTTATAATTTTCTACATCTTGTGTTATGTTTATTAAACTCAGTATTTTTGTCTTGTGACAAAACGTCACCTAAGTTTACCATTTTTAAGTGAGCTCTCTCTGCAGCAGTACGCACATTCACATTCTCATCCAACCATCACCACCACCCATCACCAGAACTTTTTCCATCTTCCCAAAAATTAACTTTTTTAAACTCCTGCCTTCTGTCAGCTAATACTTTGCCAAATATTAAGTTGCATTCCTGTAACTCTTATGAAATGCATAAAACAATTATTCTGAAGGATGGTGCTGATATAGGTTTATTCAACTTTCTTCTATGAATAAAGAGATGTTTGTTCACACTTGTGCTTCATACATCTCCACTCAATGCCTGGTTAACCCCGTTCTTCCTCTATTTCTCTTTCAACAATACAACAGAACTGAATATGTACAGAGAACTTCTGGGTATTCATAAAAGCATACTTCAAAAAGTTGGTGGAAAATGGAATTAGAAGACAAGTGTGTTTTGGTACCCAAAAAAGTTTAGAAATCCATGCTTAATTTCATAATATGTGCTTTCTATGAGGTTTTTGAAGGCCTCTCAGAGTATCAAGTTGTTGACTAGACCAATATGTTTTTGCATCTCTAATTTCAAAATTCTTTTAACAAATACACTTCACTTTTTAAAAAGAAGATTATGTTCATTTTTTAAAGAATATTGGGAAAAAGGTAGGTCCATCTGGGAAGGGGAGAGGGAGTGGGAAAGGGGAGGGTTGCGGGTGGGAGGGAAGTTATGTGGGGGGAAGCCATTGTAATCCATAAGCTGTACTTTGGAAATTTATATTCATTAAATAAAAGTTAAAAAAAAAAGAAAAAGAAAACAAACAACTGATACTCTAAAAAAAAAAAAAAAGATTATGTTCATTTTTTAAAGAATATTGGGAAAGGCCAGCGGCGCAGCTTGCGGCACCTTGCGGCACCGGCACACCAGGTTCTAGTCCCGGTCGGGGCACTGATCCTGTCCCGGTTGCCCCTCTTCCAGGCCAGCTCTCTGCTGTGGCCAGGGAGTGCAGTGGAGGATGGCCCAAGTGCTTGGGCCCTGCACCCCATGGGAGACCAGGAGAAGCACCTGGCTCCTGCCATCGGATCAGTGCAGTGTGCCGACCGCAGCGTGCCTACCGCGGCGGCCATTGGAGGGTGAACCAACGGCAAAAAGGAAGACCTTTCTCTCTGTCTCTCTCTCACTGTCCACTCTACCTGTCAAAAATTTAAAAAAAAAAAAAAGAATATTGGGAAAAAAGTAGGTCCATCTGGGCTTTTCTTAAAACAAAGCCTTCTACTTTGATATTACACCATTTCTGTTTTGACAATTGCAAAATATTAACAACTAAGGAGAACATAAGTTTCATAAAGCTTTATTAATGAAGTTTCTTTTAGCTGCCCCTCGTTCATAAAGATTACACAAAATTCTTTGAAACATATCTAGAGCAGAAAGCTACTAAAAATACTTCACATTTCAAAATGAATCATCAAATACGTGTCCAACTGCCACAAAACTCTAAATTTTGGAATTGGGAAAAATATTCTGCAGTGATTTTGGTACTAAAGTCTCCGAAATTCTCTTCTTGTAAGAGAAAACTTCCCTATAAGGTAATGGCGTATTACACTTAAGAGTGCCTCTAGCTCCTTATGTGGCAATTTTAGCTTCAACCCTGTTGTAAGATAAAGTTGCTCCCTTCGGTCTGCTTTTCCATAGCTAATCATCATTGCCAAGAGTAAGGATACAGCTAAGAGAAAACTAATGTATTAGTCTGCTTGGCCTACCCTAACAACATACTGTAGGACCTAAAAACCCAAAATGGATTTCTCACAGTCTGGAGGCTGGGAAGACTTGAGCTGGTTGCAGAAGGGAAATTTCATTCTGAGACCCTTCTTTTGGGTTGCAGGTGCCCAGATGACCTCATCCTTATTGAGGCTCTGGTCTCTTACATTTCTTATAGAACGCTAATCCTATCAGATCAGAGCCCCACCTTTATGACTCCATTCAACGTTAATTCCTTCCATAAAGGGCCTTGCTATAAATACTATAGTCACACTGGGGGTCAGGACAACAGCATATGAATTAGGGGAGGGGGGACACAAAGATTAGTAGCTATTAATATCACCCTTTTAAGTTGGAAATCACTGGTGGATTTAAGTATGTCTAAGCCCATAAATTATAGGTGGATTAAAGACAAATGTCAAAGATTCAAGCCCCTCAAAAAAGTTTTTTCCAACTGTTGGATCCAGAAACTAAAACAAAAATGTTAATTTGTCTTATTTATTCCCCAAATGATTCAAACCTCTAATTAAACTACATAATGATAGTAGCATGAAACTTTTTTAAGAATTCTAAGAGTCTGGGGGAAGGAAACTATCTATTACAGAGAAGAAATACACCAACGATATAATCAAGTACCTTTGTTGTTTTTCGGGTTTTGTTTTACTCAATTTCTAAAAGGCAGACTCCCAGAACTACTCGTAAAAATTTTGACTACAGCTCTGTTTCTGACATTGGTGCAGAGAGAACTGTACTTTGAGCACATGTGGTTCTCAGCAGAGAAAATGAAACACCATATTCACCACTGTAGGTCAGAGCATCATTGCATAGGTTATTTCTTTTTAAAAGTCCTTCCAACTGTCATTTTAAAAAACCCACAACTCTCACCAGAACATTTGGTACAATATACTCCAGCGTTTCAGGAAGGTCAAATTTCTTTCCTACAACTCTTCGGGGCACCTTTTGAAACTTTCCAGTTAAGGTTTTCAAAACTTGTACCAAATAATAGCCCCAGAGGAAAGCTATAATACGGCTCACAGTGAACTTGACTTCCTTCAAAAAATGCAAACATTTCAAGCACTTTCTCCTTTAGCCAGAAATTCACATGGAGCTTATGAGCAGCTGCCACAAAGTATCTGTTCAGAAACAAATACCCAAGTCAGTTGGGTAATATTATCCTAATTCCTGTGACTTTCAAGTCAGATGGTAGGGTAGTCATTTTTATTTAATAAACTATACTTGTAATTTAGCAAATATATACATATTTAGGTATGACAAAGGGTTGTTGATTTTTGGTAGTGTTTTTCTTAAAAGTAAAGGAAGGCAAATTTATTGTTAGTTCTTTTTCTCCCTGATATGTCAAAAAGAGAATGTATTACTATAAGCATTCTTTCACTTATTCAGCAAGTGTTTATTGATGATCTATCATGTGCTGTGTACTGTGGAATCTTGAGGCAAAGTAAGAAACACTTTTTCTCATTTTATAAATAGTCAAAAAGACAGGAGCCAAGGATGGCTAAAGATTAAGACCACATCATAAAATAGAAGCAAGCAACACAAGTCAAAGTGTCCAAATGCTTAGTTGTATTTCTTTCAAACTCCTCTTAAAACCATGTGATGTGTTCTGTTCAATGCTTTCCAAAGAGGAAAGATAAAGCAAAACAATAAGATATTTCTGAGGCAGATGTTAAGCCTAGCTGTTAAGATGTCCAGGTTCCAACTCAGGGATCCTGGGTTTGATACCCAGCTCTGGCTCCTGACTCCAGCTTCCTGCTAATGCATGATCGATGACAGGTCGATCAAGTGATTGGATTCCTGAAACCCACCCAGGATACCTGGATTCAGTGTCTGGCTTTCAGCTTTGGCTTGGCCTAGCCCCAGTGGTTGCAGACATTTAGGAAGTAAACTAGTAGATGGGTGCTCGCTTCTCTTTTTGTCTGTATCTCAGATAAAAAAAAAAAAAAAAAAAAAAAAAAAAAAAAAAAAAAAACCCTAAAGAGAAATTTCCACTGCCATTTCCTTCTATACACAAAAAGCAGGGCTTACTCTAACCTTGGATTCTATCCTCCCTCACCTACCCTGAAAGCCAAATGGAGAAAGTTAAAAAGTGAAGAATCAATAGTCAATAACTTGAGAACTGTCAGTTATGATAAAAACAACTAGCTTCAGGATTCAGCATTACTGTGCTTCATCTTTCTCTTTGAAAAGAGGAGGGAATCACTCTTGATAGCTATTAAGTGTATTTAGAGTAATGGAGCAGGGAGAGATTGTGTTCATAAAATTCCAACCATTCGAAGTGTGGAAAGCCCAAAGATGCTAAGTTTTCTGGAATGTATAGAAGGGCGGGCCCTGTAAATTGGCCAGTTGACCACTCTGCTCTCTGTTGAGAGGGCAGAGGAAGCACACCTGGAAACAGAGGGCTGTATCTCAAATAGATTAAGGGCTCCTTCATTGGTTGCTGAAGCTGAGAGGCTGATTCAGTATTCAGGACTCTTTAAGGGTAACAACAGGTGCACAACAAAGTGCCCACCAAACAAACCATTAAGTCTCCCTAAAGACTGTGATACATCACTTGATGATGAGACATAGGGATTGCGAAGAATTTCTCATTCAAATATGATGTTCCCAATATGAACAAATCTCACCCAGGTAAAACTGCATAGCCTGAGGGGATCAAAGGGCAAAGAAGGGTGACAAAACCTAACCCCACTGTCACAGACGAGTGATCTGCACATGGCTTGATGTGGCCTTCTCAATCGTTTCCTGGCTATGCCTGTTCAACTCACCCCCTCAAACCCTCAAGTGGACTTTGCAAAATCAATTTAACCGATTATTGAGGATTTTAAGAGTTATTAAGTAAACTCTAAGAACTAAATTCTAACTCTTTTTGTAATTTGAGACAAACAGAAGACAAACATGTGCTGGTTCACTCACCAAATGCCCACAATATTCAGGGCTGGGCTTAGGCCCAACTGGGAAGCTCAGAATTCAATCTGGGAGTCCCATCTGGATGGCAGGGACCTAAGTAGTTGTGCCATCACCTGCTGCCTCCCAGGGTCTTCATTACTAGCAGGGAGCTGGTAATCAAACCCAGGCACTCCAACATGGGACACACTTGTCTTAACCAGTAGGCTAAACACTCCCTCCCAGCCCAAACCTTTAGTAGATGAGGCTCACTCTGATGGCTTAGTACCTCTCCATAGTTTGTTTGATTCATTATTTCTGTTTGGTTTGAGTTTTCAGTTCTTTTGGTAGGAGTAGGATTGTTCCAGCAACACAGAGCTCTTTCTGGTCCTGCCTCTCAGTCCCCTAAGATGGCCTGTGCTTGAAGGGACCACCCCTTCCCTTTTCTTTGCTCCTTCTTCCTCTTAAGTTCCCACCCTAGCATCTCCTCCTCTAGCAAAGCTTAGACATGAGCTAAACAAACCCCCTCTCTGACTTCTAATTCCTCAGACTGTCTCAGCTCTGCATTTCCAAGTTATTTTATCATGACTCAACTCCCCTTCTAATCCTTGTGTCCTAAAAATTTGTCACCATCAGCTTCACAGTCTGCCACAGAGTAGCTACCATGGTTTGAACATCCCCTCCCAAACTCCTGTTGAAATGTAATTGGCACTGACAGTATTAAGAGATGCAACTTTAAGAGATTATTAGGTCCTAGTAGGCTCTGCGCCTATGCGTAGATGGATGTGGTTACCTCTGAAGTGGGTTATTTATTATGGGAGAGACTTTGTGATCAAAACAAAACCAAAAAAAAGGAAGAGTTTGGCACAATTTCCTCTAACAGGCTTGCTTGCCCTTCTTCCATGTTATAACACAACAGAAGGCCCCCATCAGATGCCAGTACCATGCACTTGTGCTCCTCAGCCTCAGAATGGTGAGCCAGATAAACCTCCATTGTTAATAACTCACCCAGTCTAGGGTGTTCTTCTACCGAAGTAGACTAAGACAATGGGTGCTCAAGAGTTTGCATGAATGCATGCTTGTTAAATGGCCATTCGCGGGAGGAAGTTGCAGAAGTCAAGAGCTAATGACCTAAAGTTCGAAGACCTTTCTTAGCCCCATAGGCTGCTCTTGGATCAGCAAGTGGGAATAAAGACTCATTTGGTCCCTAGAAGAGCATTTACGTGTAAACTTCTTACATAAGCGGAGTAATACAAAGAACCTAAGAGTTTAACATTTTCTCTAAATGACCCACCATAAAAACAAGGCCAGCATGTATTAACAGAAGTGCTTAACTCTACCACCATGAGGTTCTCATGGCAGAAGAGGATGAACTTACCCATGGCTTTCCACAAGTTCAGTCTCTGTTTAACATTTAGGGTCTTCTCTTTTAAATTCACGTAAACATATTATTCCACAAAATGAGCTTTTGTAATCACCAGTTAAAGGACCCAATGTCCCAGCCCACACACAAACATTTCAGTGAAACTGGTGTTCCAGAAGGTGCCTCATATTTATCCTATAACTTCTCTTTCTTTTCCAACTCTCCTAGATTTGCCTCTTTAGGAAATACAGGATCCTGGGCCAGCATTGTGACAGAGCAGGTAAAGGTGTCACCTGCAATTCTGGCATCACATAGGGTGCCAGTCCTAATCCCAGCTGCTCCACTTTCAATCCATCTCCCTGCTAATAGCCTGAGAAAAGCAGCAGAGGATGGTCCAAATACTTGGGCCGCTGCTACCCATAAGCAACACCTGGATGAAGCTCCTGTTCCTAAATGGCCTGGCTCAGCCCTGGCCCTTGAGGCCATCTTGGGAGTGAATCAGTTGATCACAAAGATCTCTCTCTGTCCTTTTCTATGTGTCACTCTTTCAAATAACACATCTTTAAAAAATGGGGATCTACCATGGCTCTTCTACAGTCATATACAAGAATTACATTAATAAAAACCTAGTTATGGATCATGATGAAAAAAATTCTTAAAAAAGGATGAGGTATAGGAAAAAAGTGAGGGGTACATGTCCCAATATGAAAGCTACATCCAACTTCACACTAATGTACTTGATGACTATAGATTTACACACAGTCCCTGACCTACAAAAATTCAACTTAACAATCTTTTCAATTTACAACAGCACAAAAGCCATATGGAGTCACTAGGTATATCAGGTATACTTTGAATTTGTTTCTTTTTCCCCCAAGGGATGGCCATCCATGGCACAATACTCTCTCTCCCTATGGTGGGCAGCAGCAGTGACCCAAAGCCCCTGGTCAGCCACGCAGTCACAAGAGGAAACAACCAATACTTATAATGTCTACACTATCATGTTTGGTAGGTGGGGCATATTAAGTGCATTTCCACTTATGGTATCTTCAACACACAATGAGTTTATAGGACACAACCCCACAGGAAACCTGGGAGTATATGTATTTCATACCATCACTATCCCCATTTCCTCAAGAGCCTCCAATGAATCCTATTATTTCCATAGTCCCTAAAAAAAGGACAAAGTAGCTCCAAACCATTCCTCACCTGGCATCACTGTATAGGACAAAAATGCAAAACATGTATCTGCATAGTGAGCCTTTAAGAAGATATTCAGGGGCTAGCATTATGGCGGATAAAGCTGCCTGTGTTGCTAGCATCCCTGCTAATGGGAGACGACCCAAGCGCCTGTGCCCAACACCCTCATGAAGACACAGATGAGGCCCCTGACTTCGGCCTAGCACATCCCTGGCCATTGGAGCCAGGGAGTAAAACCAGTGAATGGAAGATTCTCTCTCTCTCTCTCTGCCCCCCTCCCCCTCCCTGTCTCTTTCCCTCTTTCAAAAAAATTTTTAAAAAGATTAAATACAGTGCTCTTTACAGAAGAACAATCTGGTGAATTAAGTGCCTACCAACAAAGGGGTAGTAAAACAAGCGGTAACCCATCTCGATAATGCCATATCAAGCAGAGTATCATGTAGGTATCAAATAAAATGAAACATGTCCATTGCTACATGTTCATGCATTTCAGGAGCTCCAAGATAAACAAAGGGTGAGAGAAGGAGAAAGGGGGAGGAGAGGGAGGTAGAGAGGAAGGGAATATTCTTAGAATTGTACCCACAAACCACATTGAACCTACTAAGAAAAATTTTTTAAATGAAAAAATTTAACAAAAATAGCAGGACAGGTTTAATTCCCACTGAGTAGAAGTGGGGAGGGTGAGTATATCTCTATTTATATAGAATGTCGCTGTAAACATACATCAACGGTTGCCTCTGAAAAGGACAGGGAGATTTCTTACTACATTCTTCTAGTAAATTTTTCAGCATATAAATTCAAGAAATAAATCTTGCATTTCTGTGTACACACATAGACTTTTAAAAACAAAAGCCACCCAGAGGAAGTACAGCCAAGAGAAAAGAGGAAGGGCGAAGCCTGGCTCACTCTACCCACGCCTTCCTGTGCCACAAACCGCAGGCTCCAGTTTCTGTCCTCTCCCAAAGTGAGCCACACTGTTTTCTTTCGAGAGAAGGGACATCAGGATGGCAGACAGCACAGGAAAGAGCTCCTATCCCAAATGTAGGCCCTCTCTCCCAGTGGTCTTTAGAATTGTTTTCAGGAGTTGAGCTTTTATTTAAAACTCAGCTTACAGCTACTATTTCATTGCTACCTACGTTCCCCACCGTCACAGCAGGAATAAGCTGCAGAGATGGAGATCAATGGAAATGCATGTGAAGGACTTTTCTTCCACTGACATCAACCACGTGTGTGTTCTTGAAAGGAAACCGAGGCACAGGGACAGGTTCATGCCTTGCCCAAAGGGCCAGTCACTCGGTGATGAGGTCCTCCGATGGCATCAACTCACCATCAGTTCCACACCAATTTGGGAAGCATTCCTCATACTGGGGGAATGCTTAAATGAAATTAGACCAGCATCCAAGCCAATCCATATCAAGAAGCCAAGAGAATAAAGGAGTGAATGTTTTATTCTTTAGTGTTTAATACATAACATGTCACATAATCAATGATTCATTACTTCACACACAGGGAAGAAAACAGTATCGAGTATTTCTGTTATACAACTGTTTGTGAACAGGAAGAACAAAAATCGCTACAGCACATAGATGATTGAAGAAATTCTCAAATAACTTCATTAGCATCTTTTTGAAAATAGAGAGGTGTGTGGGTTTTTTTGTTGTTGTTGTTGTTGTTTTGGCTTTCTGTTTTGTTAGAAAAGTCTGAAAGCATAGAACAATTTTTTTTCTTATATATTTAAGAAAATGGCCCAATAAACATTTTTCAACAACTTCAGAATCCTAGACAGCTCTGTAGGACTCACCTTATCTAAATGCTTGGAAAACTTTAAGCAACATATAATTTCCATCTTCAAAATTAATATCCACCTTGAAAGTTTTAAACCTTTGTCATTAAATGGTTACTAATAGTGGCCATAAGTGATCATCAATGATCATCATTTATATTCAACAGTAGCAAATTTACCTATCTATAAAGTCACAAAGACAGTTGTATAATAGTTTGCATTACAATTAATGTCCACATACTTCAAAACACACTTAGAATTTAAAAGCTGGCTTAAAAAAAAAATCACAAAACATGTAAGTGACAATTCTTGGTCAACTATTCAATCTGCCTATCACACAAGATTATATTCTAAGGTAAATATTCTGGTTCAATTTCTACTAAGTTTCAAGGGTCCCAGTAGAGAATCTAAATCCTCAAATGTTAACACTTTCAGATTTTTATTGTCCAAAACTATGACAAAAGAAAAGTTAGCTTCAACTTAACTTTTCCCTGACTGTAAGAAAACCTTTTACATGTAGTATAGGTACTGGAAATAAAAGTATTTTACTTCTTTCTCAAGAGACAGGCTTAGGACATCTAATAAAAGTAATTAGTTTTTAAGTGATACATATACTAAGTTAAAAAAAAAAAAAAGGGAAGAAGTCCAAATAAGGTGTTGATTCTGTTAAGTTACAATAAAAATACTCCATTTAGTATTGTAAAAGCTTAAGCCAATAGAGTACTTGTAATTTAGATTATAAAAAAAAATCTTAAGGAATTCAACACCCTCCAGTCAATACTTCTCTAAATGTCTGCATTGTAATTTAGCATTTTTCACACTGGAGTATAAAAATGAGTATTAGATTGGAACTTGCTGTAATTTGAAGAGTAAAAAATTATCAAAGCTTCACCTTACATGGCTTTAATGTAGTAACATTCCATGGAAAATTCCAATAAAAACTGGAATATTTTATGAGCACTGCCAGTTGCCCATTTTGTCTGAGTGTTTGCACATTATGCATTTTCTCAGAGAAGCAGAAGGCTATATGTACATATATGTGTATATGTCTAGTTTTAAAGAGAACATAATGTAGCTAGTATTACTAGCTCTCAATCCAATAAACATAAGAATCAAACAGTTTTAGAAGGAGTAAAAATGTAAGACTCACATCTTTGAGCAATATTTTCCACAATGTATTATTTGAAAAATCAGAATAGGGCTCATAGTCTACATATACTAAAAAACAGTGTGTCCAACATGGTACCTGTTTTTTTAACCAGCACAATCAACAACTCCTTTTTAAAAAATTAAAGTTTTTACTAAAAGCCTAATGTCATTCAGTTGTATTTCTAAACATTAAAAGGTAACCAGAGGAACATCCATAAATGCCTACCTCTGAGTCAGACTAATGCTGTTACAATTATCTGGAAAACCTGATGACAATATCCCACATTGTTTAAAATGTGGACCCTCAACACCCTGGTTCAAGCTCCCAGGTAATGACTAACACTCCAGCCCACCTTGGAGATCTGCTTCCATAGCTCAGAGCTCACAGAGAGCATCATTTTGCCTCAGTTGTACCACCTGTGCAACCTGTGCAATGTGAAATGAGTTTCCCACCCTGGCTCTGCTCTAGGCAAATAGTAGACAGTTTTCATTTACTGACTTCAACTTCAGAGCGAAACAGTCACCCACAGAAAACGGGGTAAGTTGACTGTATATAATCAAGAAGTTTTCAATCTTTTAAGCAATGTAGGGGTACAGGACAGTAAGGATGTGGTGGGTTGAGGGTTAAGATGCCTACGTACAAGAAAGTACAGTAGTTTAACTCAAAGTTTTAGAGGATGAATTCTGAAGACCTGGGTGGCAGAGATAAAACGTTAGTAGCTTCTCCTGACTCCTAGACTTGTGAAGATTTGACGAGAGAAATTAGAATCAGTGAGTGGTGCCATCTGTTAGTGGACTCAATCTGTCCTAAAATGTTCACAATCATTTGTTTTTTGTTGAGCAATCTAACAGGATGTCATACATGTTGGAGAAATCTCTGACACTCACCTCTGGCCAAGTGGGTGGCAATTCTCAATCATTTGAGACTTGAAACAGGGTTAGCTCTCTTGCATTACTGTGTCTGAGACTAAACTCACCACATGATCAAACGCCATTTCCTGGATTTCTGCTTCCATTTCCCTCTCAACTACAGTCTTCATATGGAAAACAACTTTTCTAAAAATGGAACTCTAATAAAAGATCTCAAATCTTTCTCAATTCAAAAAAGAAAAACTAGTGGATTAAAAATACAGGTACCTTGCTTTTAAGTAGGCAGCTAATCAACACTAAATCAGTGTACAACTAATATCCCCCCAGACCAAAAAAAAAAAAAAAAATAGCATGGAGTAAACTCAGTTTTGCAATTATATATTTTTTCCTAACTCAATCACTCATAAACAAGGACATAAGGAAATGCATCAAAACATGTTTCTTTAGAATATACATCATCTGATGCAAGTTACTGGGCATAGGCAATTTGATAACATCAGTAAATGAATCAAAAAACTAAATGTTCAGATATGGTATACGTAAGTTGGGACAGATGAGTCTAAGAACAAAACTGTTCCCATTCTTAACATCCATTATGAACACAGTAAGATACAGTACAAGACTCATAAAAAAAAAAGAAAAGAAAAATAGCACTGAACACTGAGAAGGACTTCTTACAAAATCTTTAAAAAGATACTTCAGAGAAAGGTGCCGAAACAAACGAAAGGGCTTCTCTGTGCTCAGAGTAACTGAAGAACACCTCACAGCCCAAAGCATGACAAGGATCTGTCTCCCTTCACTCACTCACGTGTACACAGAGTATGCACTGGGGACCGCGTCCACGTGGGAAGAAGGGGATAAGGCAACCAGGTCTCCTTCTGTTTGTTACAGTTTACCTCAAACACCATTTTATTGCTCAGCTCGCTGTTAAGTAGTTATTTGCCTTCATTTTAGAAATCTCATTTTACAGCTATCTACAGATGGGTAGCCCCTGGTGCTCCTACTTCTCAGCAGCTCTGTCACTTGAAAAGATTCCACTTGAACTTCAAACAAACTGCATGGGGGGAAAGTGGCATTCTCAGGTTTGCCCCGCAGTCAAGGTTCACTGGCTTTGAAGAAAATGAGGATTTTTAACGAGATCTGAAGTCTAAGAAGCCAAGAGCAAACTCCCTTTGCTCAAGTAAATAGATTCTAAAATCAAGATTGATAACCACAAGGAAATTAAAAGTTCAAAAACTAAAACCCTACTGGGTAACTCTTTGGTTAGATTAGATACCTAGTAGCAACTTCTAAGTTTAGGACTAAAAACAGTTAAATAAACTGCAGTTAAGAGCAGGTCTATTACTAATCTTCACGAAATGCTTAGCTGTGTTTGCATTTTACCATTCGGTAGTTTCAAATATGCACGTATTCAAATGGATGATTAAAACTTCTAACTTTCAAATAATAAGAGTATCTATCTGTCCCTCCCTTCCCACCCTCTTCTCCTACCTCCCCACCCCACCCCCAAAGTCCTAGCTCTAAGACAGGTCCTATTGCCATTCACTGCAAGAATACAGTTCTGCTAATGCCCACGAGCGTCTCCTGGCCCGGTCGCGTGTACAATCGCTTCCAGGTAACCACTCCCCACGGAGCGGAGGCCCGCACGGTTCTAATTCTTAGGAGACCAACACCCCTTCTCCCTCTTGCCCCCAAGGGCTCCCAAGTCACCCCAGGGAACCAAGGGCTCCTGGCACTGAAAGGGCGCCTCGCCAGGCAGGAGGATCCACGCTCTCCAAGTTTCAAGACCCTGTATCCCGTAGGGAAAAGACAGGACCCTTGACCATGTGAGCACCAGGTGCTCCTACGTCTACACCTGCAGCTTTTCAAAACCTCACTCCGTACAGCCGAAGTGCCTCAGCGACGCCCTCAATCCGGCTTCACCGAGGGTCAGAGATGGCAGTGAGCTGTTAAGACACCAACTCTCTCCCCAGGCGGGGTCACCATTCTGCGCCCTCACACCACACAGGCGTCAGAAGGGCTCGCGATCTCCAGGAATCTTCGCAGCACTGCACAGTCCGAACGGGTTCCCAACACCTCGGTTCTCCCCGCCTCCCCACCCCACCCCCCCCGTTCGTGCCGACTTGGTGACCACACTGGCCCGGTGGATCCAGATTGAAGTACAATCTGGGGGAGGAGAGGTTTGAGGCAGTAAAAAGAGGAAGCATTGGGTGGGGGTGGGGGTGGGGACTGGGACAAGCCTGGGCCCCCTGGGTTAGCCGAGTCCGAAGAAAAGCCCAGAGGATGGATTTTCCGCTGCAGATTCTGAAGGGGGGAGGGGGAGTCGGCGGCGGAACGGTCTGGGGCCGGACCGGGACCGGGGATTGGGGACCTCGGGGCAAAGGGAGACAGGGCAAAGGTTAGGGGTGGGGAGCGGTCTCTGATCCTCTCCCGCCGAGGGGTGGGGGCGGGCGCCGGAGCAGCGAGGGGTCCCGGGAGCTCACTCCCTGCAGAAGACGTACTCGGTGTAGCTGGTCCAGATCTTGTCTTCGCTCTGGTCGGTGCTGCCGGCAAAGGCGCAGGTACCGGTGGAACTGCAGGCCACCATGTGGAAGCCAGACTCAGACAGCTTGTCGAAGGCCTGCTCCAGGAAGTTGAACTTGAGGTAATAACGCGAGGTGTAGCGCTCCGGTGGCCGGTCAGGGTCCCGGCTCTCGTTCAGGGTGTCCCCGAACACCTCCTTGGCCAGGGACGTCTTGCCGCACACGGTGATGCGCGCCACCCGCCGGAACTTGGCATCTGCCTGCGCGTCCCGCCCGATGGTGTAGGAGCCGCGGTAGCCGATGGTGATGTAGCCCGAGCGCCGGCTGCCGTCCAGCGACTGGGACGGCGTGAGCAGCGGGCCCGCCGCGCCCCCGGACGGGCTGCGGCTGGCCGGCTCCAGCGTGGGCGACGGCGCCCCGGCCGAGGCGCCCTCCTGCTGCTCGGGCTCCGCGTAGCCCAGGGCCAGCAGCTCATCGCCCAGCGAGCCCTCCTTGGGCACCCCGCGCCGCGAGTGCGGTGGCGGCGGCCCCGGGCCGGGCTGCTGGGGCGCCCCGAGGCGGCGCACGAGCTCGGGCAGCTCGAAGTACTCGGCCTCCCGCTGCAGTCGGCTGCGCTCCGGGAAGTAGTCGGGCAGCACGAGCTGCAAGTCCCGCAGGTAATCCAGGATGTAGCGGAAGAGGAAGCCGTCCCGGTCCAGAAAGAAGCGGCCTTTGCTGTCCCGGGCCAGCTCCTGCGGCTGCTGCTGCGTGAACATCCGCCAGAGCAGCGAGTCCGGCACCGACACCACCGTGCAGCGCCGGGTCACATACACCTGGCCCCCCACGTTCAGCTCCACGATATCGGGGAAGAGCGGCGGCTCGGCGGACGACGATGAGGAGCCGCTGCCGCCCCCGCCGCCGCCCCCGTTGGGTAATCCTCGCGTGCTGTCCGCCAGAGCCATGGCAAAGAGGTGGCCCGGCTGGGGCAGTGGCAGGGAGCCGGGCTGCACTCGAAAGCGGCAGCCGCTTTCCCCGGAGCCCCTGCCCGGGACGCGCGCTCAGCCCTCCGCCCGAGCCGCACGGAGCCAAGTGCAGCTAGCACGCCCCGCTGTGAGCTGCGGGAGCTCCGCCGCGCTCCGGCTACCTCGCCCGCGAGCTCCAGGCGAGTGCCA
This sequence comes from Lepus europaeus, assembly GCF_033115175.1. Classification (NCBI taxonomy): domain Eukaryota; kingdom Metazoa; phylum Chordata; class Mammalia; order Lagomorpha; family Leporidae; genus Lepus; species Lepus europaeus. The sequence continues at coordinate 35,850,443 of NC_084832.1, read as the reverse complement.
GGTCGCAGCCCGCGCGCAGCTTAAGTAGAGACGCCCGCTAGGGCGCCGTGGCGCGCAGGAGGCGTGGGCGGCTGCTGAGCGGTGGAGCCAGGCTCCCCCGGCGGGAGGGTGGGGCGTGCTTTCGGGATCCATTTGCATCTTAAACGCTGACGCGGGGCCGCGGCTATGCTGCTGGCTCCACCCTGGTTCAGGCGCACCCAGGGGAGACCTCACTCCCTGCCCACCACACGCCCGGCTCCCTCCCATGCCGGCGCTGTGCTTTCGCCCGACTTTCTCCCTTCTCCCGAAGCGCAAAGAGCTCACGACTGCCTGCGTCGCAAGACAGCAGTGACCACTCTGATTCCCTCCAACCCCGGCCTGCACCGAGGACTCCGGCAGAGGACGCCAACTTTCTGGCGCTCCCAGCCCTGGGACTGGAAGTGAAGGGCCACCTCCAGCCCTGCCGCCCCCGGAATGGGCCCACCCAAACCGCGCAACCCGGGCGCTGCCTTCCCGGGCTATGGTAGTTCTAGAAACAAAAAATCTGGAGACACAGAGAAGGCTGCCCAACCCGGAAGGAGCCACACTGTGTGCACGGTGGCCTCAAAACGAGCCTTGGACACCAAAGGTTCACTCAGTGTCCTGTGCAGGACTCTCTCCCCGAGTTCAAGCTCTGGGTGCAACGCCAGAGGCGCTGGTCAGGGAATCTCAAAGTAGGAAGCTGTGAGCTATTACAGCACCAGGGACTTGGCTGGGCAAAGGGTGTGATGTGGGGGCTGCCGATGCAACCGCCATCCCTCCCCGCAGCGCTGTCCAGACCAGACTGAAGGAAGGGGGTGTTGTAAGGCCATGAGCCCATACCTGACATTGCAAATGATGCAAGAAATCCCAGTGTCTGCCTGATCACTCCCACGTGTGGATCCTGCCAGAGATCCTTGGGCCCCCCGCTCTCCTCCATGTCCCCGTCATTCCCTTCAGCCCTTCCCCAATTTTCCCGAGGGATGGATTTTTGTAGATGGGACAGCATCTTTTAGATCCTGTCTGGCTCCCCAACTCTTGTTACTAGACAGATAGCAGCCCACATGCCACCTCCCCCGGGAAGCCTTCCCTGGCTTCCCAAGAGGGTAGTCTCCAGACCGCTGCCTGCACACGCGCTTCCTACCGCCCCACAAGTCCGGAATGTATTTATGACTTTGTACACAAACAAATATATACGTGCACCTGAGCGTGTCGGGAAGCCAAGGAGAAGCCAGAGGAAGATAAGACGACACGGGTCAGGGTCAGCGAATGTTCGCTGGGCACCTGCTGTTTGCCGCTTCCAGGGAGAGGAGACTCCAAGGTTGAATAATCTCCGGGGCATTTCCCGCGTAGCCCAACAGGCAGAGTCAGGGGTCCGAGAAGCTGTCTGATCAGTTTGAGGTGCAGGCCATCCATCAGGACAAGGCGGCCAAGATCTTCCTTCTTAAATGTTTACCCTTTCTCTTAACTACCCAGCGGGCTTTACAGTCTCGTCACGGATAACTGTCATTTTCGTTTCGAAATGTTTATGTCTGCTGAGCAATTATGGTGCTCGCGTCAGTGTGCTGAAATCAGATCAAGCCCCAGACTGGCTCGCTCAATTGCAAGGACAGATTTTAATACCAAATATATTTCACCACTCTTTTCTTGTTTTGTTCTTTGGGATAAATAATAGATGACACAAAAGTGCTAAGTTCCAGTGCTGATTTTAGAGGTAATTGTGCTATATGTTGTGTAAGTGCCACAGCCCTGACAAAACCAGTCTTTTTTCTGCAAATCCTGAAAAAAAAAAAAAAAAGGCCTGCTGTGTTGGGTCAGTTTGGCTCATATTCTGGCATCAATACCTTTGTGCATTGTCTCAGCAAATCCTATCACATATACATCACAGTACTTCCATGCTACCTACAGGTTCCACCACCACCTGGTGACCAGCTTGTACCAAGCCAACACAACCTCCTGCACCTCCTGCTTGGATTATTGGCTGGGTTTCCTAACTGCTTCCACAGCAGCCCCCTATGGCCTTTTACCACCCCCAACACAAAGAGGGGCCCTGCTGAAACCCCCATAAGATGGTCACTCTGCTCAGAGCAATTCCAAGTATTCCAAGACTTTGTTCTGCTTGATTCATTGCTATAACCCTAGTGCCTAGAATAGAGCTGGCATACCACAGGCATTGGATAGGAGTCCGTTGCTCATTCATTTATTCCAGCAGTATTTTCAGGAGCTACTACTATGTTCTAGGCAGCACGATCAAAAAACAACTGCTGCCCTCTTGGTGCTTACAATTCTGTGAAGGAAATTTAATAAATACATAGATACTTATGTAGATATTTATAAATAAGTCCATGGAAAGTTGTGGAGAATGAGCATTCCACGCAGAAGGACAATCAAGTTTAAAACGCACGGGTCAGGAATGAGCTCAGTGTGCCTCACAGTAGAAGTTCGTGTATTGTTATCTGCTCGTATCCTGCGGCTCTCCACGGTACTCTTACAGTGATCATTTGAGTGTAAACTCACTATGAGAGATACTACACACTTATACACAACAGCACACTACTGCCAGTGCCTGCCTTTTGTTGTAACACCCACCACAAACCAGTCGACTACAGAAGCCAGGTTGCACATGAGACACACGGGAATAAAACAGTGAAAATCTGAGATGCAAGTAACAATTTTCTGGTTAATTTTGTGTGTTCTGTTTTTTGCATCTAGGACGGTATCATGAAATTCAAGAAGAAATGTAATTGGGGGACTTTGATGCTAGGACTTGCAGGCTTGAGTGTTTAAGGAGGAGGAAAAGGGAGTTCTAACTCTTTAGGATTTCCACTATGTTAAATACGCTGAATTGGAAGGGGCAGGGAAGGATTTGGAAAACCAATAACCAGTATTTAGTCTCTAGCCAGTTTCTACTGGATAAATTCAAGATCATTGGTCCCTTTCAAGTAATTTGTTGTCTTTCTTCAAATAAGAAACTGTGTTTTTCAAGTACTTTGTCCTTTGATGCCAAAGTGTAGGACATTGGTAACATCTCCTCTTCCCCCCCCCCCTGCAACTTCTGTTCCAGCCAGCCCACCCCTCACCAATGCACTTAGTCCATATCCTACACATTGAAGACTTGAGGAAAGGAATGAAGAACAGACAGTAAGAAACATGAAGTTCAAGAGGAGGACTATCTGGGGCAAAATGAAGTGAATGCCTCTGAGGACTGAATGAATTTAATGTATGTGAAAACGATCTGTAAGCTGTGAGACAGCATTCAAATGTCAACATCGTTACTTTCCATGACTTACCATGGTGCCTGGCAAGAATGCTCAATAACTACTGAATGAATGAATGAATGAATGGTAGAAACATTAAAACGAGTGCTATGGGGAGCAAGGGGAAGAGACACAAAATTAGAAATTGCCCTGAGCAAACGTTTAGTGCATTTATCATCCTCCTTATGCGTCCATCTTTTCTGTGTGCACGCTTTAAAAATCATTGACTTTTTACATTCAGAGGGAGGAAATAATTGGATATAGGGATTAAGTAACATTAAGTAAATTAAATAACATTAAAGGGTCAAAAGGATCTTAGTAAAGATTGGTTTTTTAAAATGCCAATATCTAATCCTAAGGAAAAAGAGGGGTTTGGTGTTAGGCCTAGGGATTGAGATGCTAGTTGAGGGGCTGACATGGTGGCACAGTAGGTAAAGCTACCGCCTGCAAAGCCAGCATCCAATATGGGCATTGGTTTGAGTCCCAGCTGCTCCACTTCAATGTGGCTCCCTGTTAAAAGGCTGGGAAAAGCAGCACAAGACAGCCCAGGTGTTTGGGTGCCTGCCACCCATGTGAGAAACCCAGATGAAGCTCTGGCTTTGGCCAGGCCCAGCAATGCCCATTGCAGCCACCTGGGGGAGTAAACCAGAGGATGAAAGCTCTCTGACTTTCAGAATAAATAAATCTTTAAAAAAAATTTTAAAAGATGCTAGTGAAATGCCCACACCTCACACTGGAGTACTTGCCTTTGATTCTGGGTCCAGGCCTTGATTCCAGCTTTCTGCTCATATAGACCATTGCCAGGGTGGAGGAGGGGAGAGCAATGATGGCTCAAGTAATTGGGTTCCTGACTTTTCTGTGACTGTTACGAGAGACCTGGGTTGAGTTCACGCCTCCAGACTTTACTCTCCAAATGCCTACAACAGTGGTGAGGGAGACAAACCAGGATATGGGATTGGTCGATCTCTCCTCTCTCTCCCCTTCAAGTAAATAATTAAGCTAATTTTTGAAAAAAGAGTGAAAAAATACTATATGAAGGGCTGGCATTGTGGCATAGCAGATAAAGTCGCTGCTTGCAATGCCGGTATCTCATCTGGGCACTGGTTCGAGTCCCAGCTGCTCCACTTCTGAAACAGCTCCTTGCTAATGTGCCTGGGAAAGCAGAAGTGTTTAGGCCCCTGACTCAGCCTGCCTCCCTCGCTGTGTGTGTGTGTGTGTGTGTGTGTGTGAGAGAGAGAGAGAGAGAGAGAGAGAGAGAGCGCGCGCGCGTGTGGGTGCCTCCCCCTAACCTCTTTTAAATAAATAAATCTTCAAAAAATTATGAGACATTGCCAAAATGCTAGGTCTAAAAAAATTAAATGTTCCAACATTGTTTGATTACCCCTATTATTTTGTACTTAAGAGAACCAAGTAAACAAAATTAATAATGTTGGAAATTTTTAAGTTGTTTCCATATCCTCATAGCCAATATTTGAAGCTTCTCCAGGAAACAAGTAATGGTATCCAGATGATAACAAGCATGTGTATAGTGCTTACTGTGTACCAGCCCTGTTTTCAGAACTGTATGTGCATTTAATTGCGCTTAGTCCTCACCAATAACTCTGCATGGTTGGTATTGTCATTACTTGATTTCTAGATGAGAAACCAAGATACTGAGAAGTTAATTCATTTACCTGCGATCATACACGTACAGCAGATAAGTGCTGGAGTTGATATCAGAACCTAGGCAGTGTGGCCTTGAAATCTGTTTTTCAACATGGCATTTCACAGCCTCTCACCTCTAGGAGTGTTTTGCCTATATGAAAAAGTAGGTGCCTTTATTTACCACATTCTACAGAAAGGAAACCGTAGGTACAAGGTTAATGGACTTGACCGAGGTAACGCAGCTATTTCTGCTGAGAACAGAACTGGTACTCTGAAGTCAGTATGATTGTGCCCTGAAGTGTTGTTGACCAGAAACTCAAGTAGCCACTGTGAAAGATCTAGGGTTAAGGCAGAGTTAAGCCCTTGACTCTCCTCTCTCGCTCAGCTTTTATGATGGCGCCTTCCTGCCTCCAGGAAGACTCTGGACACACCATTATCCTCCTGTTTGGCCAACTCAATCCTGGACACACAATAAGCATGATTTTATTTCTGGCTCCCTAAAATATCATTATGGTTTGCAAAGCAGCAGGTCCTTAGCATGGTCATGTGGCTTTGTTCTGATCTCATTAATTCTAGACAAGAATGAAGTGAGTCCACAGAAACTGCTGAGAGCTAGTTCTGGGATTCCAAAGCAAGCAGAATCCACTGGCCCTCTGGGTGTATGGAATTGAAGAAACGCATTCTACATGTGCCTTTCCATGTCAAACTGATCACAACAAAATAGCTGAACCTCACACACATGGCTGATTCTGGAATTTCTGACCAAGGCTAATTATTAACATCACTGATGCTTCATAAACATTTGAAGACTTTGGTCTCCAATCGTGATATTAAACTTGGTGGTAAACGGTACATGAATTTACCACATTCTAGTGCTTTGTTCTTTTGAGTGCTTTCTTATGTTCAGGTTCACTTACTTATCACAACTTCAGGGGGCCCTCTCCAACCTGTGTTGCACAGGAAGAAACTCAGGATAGATGGCCCATGGTACCTCTTGGGTAGAGCCGGAAGTAGAGTTGGGCCTCTCAGGGAGGGTGGACACACCTGGATGCTTCCCAACTCCACATTCAGGGCTCTCTGCATTCTTTGGCACTCACACTGAATTTATTCAATTTATTGCCCAAATGAGAGCTGACATTGAAAACAGCTTATACACTGTACACTTATTTCAGTGATGTTGGAATCACTCACCATTTTTGCCACCTCTGTTTAGGAATTTTTCTGTAGAGCCAGCTTGCCCAAGAACGTGTTTTCTGTTACTTTATACTTATGCTAAATTTAGAGTTAATCTCTTTTATAGGGCTCTAAAACAGGGCACCTCACTGCAAGACAGACCGGCATGCCCGAGAAGAAATTAGAACAAAACCAGTTTTCGTGAATGTGGAACTAAGGCGATGATTATCAGCCATTCACCTTTTGACCTTGGGTTTTCAAGAGCTCATCCCTGGAGTTCTGTTAAATGCTGAATAGTATCGAGTTTAGGTTACTCAAGGCTGAATCGGCTGCAGAGATTTTAATATGTGGTTCCAGAAAGTCTGCATTCTTTGCTGTGAGGTTTGGACAAGAAGCCAAGCCACTGGCTAGATGATAATGGCCACATTTTTATGTAATTGTGCAATCATTTGTTTGATATAATTAAAGGGGGAGACCTTTCCCCAAGCTGCTTTCCAGTTACTATAGAAATCTGCATAATATTTCACAGCAAGGAAATAGCCTTAAAACACGCTAACATTCAAATTTGTGTTATTTAATATGATGTTTAGAAAATACATTTCTTTTCTTACAGTAAAACACAGATGGGGAAATTTTGCACTTTGGAGACTGAAGACTCTATATTCCTCTTGGCTTTACTTAAATCTACAATGTTGAGGAAAATTACTTAAAAATATTCCAGATGTGGGACAAGCATTAGACTGGGCAGTTAGGCTGCTTCAGATGCCTGCACTGCAGATCAGAACGCTGGGTTCGAGTAGAGTCCTGACTGTTTCTGATTCCAGTTTTTTCTAATGCACACACCGGGAAACAGTAGAAGATGGCTTCAGTACTTGAGTACCTGCTACTCGCATGGAAGGCATGAATTGAGTTTCTGGCTCTGGCTTTGGCCTGGCCCATCGCCTGCCATCGCAGGCATTTGGTGAGATATCAGCAGATGGAGGAGCTTTAACTGTTTCTCTCTTGCTCGCTCTCTACTTTTCAAATTTAAAGTGAATAAAATATTCCAAATTTCACATTTTTATCTTAAAATTGAGCAAAACATCTACCTTTATCAGACTCTTATGAGGTTAAATGACATGTTGTAAGGCACTTCATTTCACAGTGTCTGGCACATAACGCACACATCAAGTATCCTTAGAATCCAAAGACAATGACTTCCACTCTGTGCCCAATCCTAGAGTTATAGGCAGGGAAATTGCTCAAAGCCAAGCCTAAAGAGGCAGGAGCACCCTCACTAACCACTGTAACGTTTCCCCCATCATTTCCAGCCTGCAACAGCTCCTTAAGAGGAAGAACATGTGTAACCTGCAAAGGAAACAGAGGTTTGCCATGGCTGCTGCAGATATCACCAGAAGAAATATCAGTGGTGCAGGAGAAACTTAGCCCCCTTTACACACACTCAACAACACTTCAAATATTTAAGATCTGCTATGTATCTGATCTTGCTGGAAGTCATGGATGGTTCCACCAGTCTGTGGCCCATGAAAACCTGTTTCATATCAAAAGTGATAAGCAATGGAGTGGCTGTAGGAAGTTCCACATGTCATATGTGAATATCACAGGTAGGGCAATTACTTCCTTGTAAGTCAGGAATCTCCAGAGAGACAGAACAGGCAATACAGATAGTCCACCCCAACGAAGTCAAGGTCATAAAAAACACTTTTCTTCAGCATTGCTAATCTCATGCACTGGAGCAATGTAATAGACACAGTTTATTCTATTTTTGCGAGATGTTTGACAGCTCATCCAGGATATCATTCTAGATTAACCAGACAAATGTAGGATGGACATTAACTTCAATTAGAGGGACATGTCAGCTGGTGCCGCGGCTCACTAGGCTAATCCTCCATCTGCGGCACCGGTACCCCGGGTTCTAGTCCTGTCTGGGGCGCTGGATTCTGTCCCGATTGCTCCTCTTCCAGTCCAGCTCTTTGCTGTGGCCCGGGAGTGCAGTGGAAGATGGCCCATGTGCTTGGGCCCTGCACCCGCAAGGGAGACCAGGAGGAAGCACCTGGCTCCTGGCTTCAGATTGGTGCAGCGCACCAGCCGTAGCAGCCATTTGGGGGGTGAACCAACGGAAGGAAGACCTTTCTAACTCTGCCTGTCCAAAAAAAAAAAAAAAAAAAAAAAAAGAGGGAAATGTCTCTGGTAAAACAGGAATATTCAGAGACTGATGAATGGAATAATATCAAATTAAAGAGAAAGAGCTGGGAGCAAACATTCATTTAGCTGTTTCTTGGACTTTCATCAGCAAACTAAATGATTATGTGGGAATCATGCAAATAAAATGTATAGGTGATGCAGATCCTGATGGGCTAAGTAATTTATCAAAGATGGGGTTAACATTTAGCAACAAAGAGAAAAGTACAAGAGAAGATGTCATGAAGGCAAATGTTAAGTCATGCAATTGCTCATGATGCATTTTAGCATTAGGTCACATAAAAAATGACCAGAGACTCTGCATCACCTGCAAGTTCAAGAAGCCAATAGGAGGATATGCCTGTAACACATGTGTGCATGCATGTACACACATATCAAATAGCTTTTAAAAGGGGAAAAGGATTCCAGAAATTATTCCAGTCACAGCCCTCAATGTTTAGATCAAAGCCGAGCATGTAATCATAGAAACAAAACAGCTAACAGTAAAACTACACCTACCATTTATGTATACTTGAGTCTAGGCATCATGATCTTATGAGTTATTTCAATAGGCAAAAATGTATTTAAAGAAGTTGTAAGTGAGATCGTGAATAATCCAAAAGTGATAGAATTGGCAAGTGTTTTTGATACTAGCCTAGAATATCATAGACTACCCTACGAAGGGAGTACTATTTTAGATATGATGACAGCTTGCCTTAGTCTTCTCAGGCTGCTACAACATACTACTGTAGACTGAGTAGCTTCTAAACAACAGAAATTTAATGTCTCAAGGTTCTTGAGGCTGAGAAATCCACAACCAAGTCTCCGGCAAATTCAGTGCCCAGTGTGGCCCAATTCCTAGTGCATAGAAGGTACCTCCTCTTCAAGTCCTTCCATGGTGGAAGAGGCAAATAACCTCCCTTGTGCCTCTTTGATAAGGATAATAATCCCGCTTGTGAGAACCCAATCACCTCCTAAAAGCCCTGACTCTTAATACCATCATACTGGGAATTAGTTGTCACAGGTGAATCTGGGGAGAAACAGTCCATAGCACTACTACATCTTTTTCCAACACCAAAGGACAAACCTGGGAAATGCACAGAGAAGGTATTTAAAGTTCAAGTTTACCTGAAGAAAATCTTTTGAACAACTGGAGCCACCCATTTGTAGGAAAGTTTACTTCAACAATAACTAAGTTGCCATGGATCTAAGCTGTAGACCCATCTAAGATAGGCATCTTAGAAGGCATATGCAGTAACTTTCCTTGCCAACCACTTAGGCAAAAAGTCATTTTTTCTAATCTTCTCTCTCATTTTCAAGACTCCAAACTTGATTTGATGGCCCTCATGTTACAGAACTCAGAATCACAATCAATATCTAGTGTCTCACAGCCTCACTATGCCCCAGGACCTGTGCCAAACAGCAGACCAATTATGCCTTAGATGTGCCAACACTCATCATGAACAGTTTTTGGGGGAAAACAGCATTATTCTTGTTAAATCCTCAGCTTAGTGTAAAGGCAATACTCTTGTCGCCATCAACGTTGCAAACAGTTTTGTTATCAGTTTTATTCATTTATTTCAATAAATCTAACCCAACAAGCCTAACAGTGAGAAGTTACTAATAAATCTGATTTTAAAGTATGTTACAGTGAAAGTAAAAATCTATTACAAAAAACAGCACGAATATGCATAATTTATATCAGTTTATCATGCAAATTGATTTTTACTTATTGGTGTCTCACCTGTCCATTCTTCTAAAACTTTATATTATGAATGAAAGTTGAATCAGTCATTGTATGCTTGGCAAAACCCATACAACTTTACAATAAGGAGTGAATCCTAATAAAATATGAATAAAATGAACCATATCCAATGTATCCATGTTAGTTCATCAGCTATAGCAAATGTACCAAACTAATGCAAGATTTAACAGGAGGAGTAGCTAGAAGAGGAAGGGAGTACCTGCAGGTTCTCCACACTCCCCCACCCATTATTCCGTAAAACTAAAATGACTCTAAGAAAGTTCTCCATTAATTTTTTTTTGAAAATTAAAGATGCTTTCAAAAGTCCTCTGAGTACTTACCCTTCCATAGAGTCTGTCACTCAGTATTCATTATCATTCACAAATACCTCATGCATAGACCTATAGAAAAATAAAACTTTTAGCACTGTCCCAATGTGTCACATTGTCACAATTGACAAGTTTATCTTACCCGATTCAATATAAGTATGACCAGATGCCCTTAATATATGCCAAGGTCATTGGGGTGGCTGTTCAGTGGTTAAGAACATTATACATATTTAGGTTATCCAATTTCCTTTTCTGAAACAATCTCCATCCTTCTTTCCCTTCTAGACTGGAAATTACACTGACCCACCCTAACCTGCTCTAAGTATTCAGGGATAATTTTTGGTCAGTTGAAGTAGCTATCTCTGTTGAGTATCTATCACATGGAAGGCACTGTGTTGGGTGCCGGAGACAAAGAGTTCTTATCTTGAGCAGAGGAAGCAGAAATTAAATGAATTTTACTCTAAATCCACAGCCCTGGGTCTATCACATCCATAACATACACTCAAACTGTTAAACAGATAAGCCTGCTGGTTTAAGAAATTGACCTGGGGGCCAGCATCATGGCAAAGCAGGTCAAGTCACTGCCTGCGATGCCAGCATCTCATATGGGCTCCAATTCATGTCCCAGCTGCTCAACTTCCAACCCATCTTCCTACTAATGGCCTGGGAAAAGCAGCAGCAAATGGCCAAAGTGCTTGGGCTCCAGCTACCCTCATGTGAGACACAACAGAAACTCCTGGCTCCTCCCTGGCCCAGCCAGCCCCAGCCATTATGGTCATCTGGACAGTCAACCAACAGATGGAAGATCTCCCTCCCTGTCTCTCCCTCTATCTGTAACATTTTTTTAAAGATTTGAGAGGTAGAGTTACAGACAGGGAGAAACAGAAAAGTCTTCCATCCACTGGTTCACTCCCCAAATGGCCGCAACGGCTGGAGCTGTGCCGATCCGAAGCCAGGAGCTTCCTCCTGGTCTCCCACGTGGGTGTAGGGGCCCAGGGACTTGGGCCATCTTCTACTGCTATCCCAGGCCACAGCAGAGAGCTGGATTGGAAGAGGCGCAGTGGGACTGGAACCAGCCCATATGGGATGCCAGCGCTGCAGGCAGAGGATTAACCTACTACGCCACGGTGCTGGCCCCTGTAACTCTTTCAACTAAAAAAAATAGATCTTTAAAAAAATAAAAAGAACCTAAGTTAAATTTTTCCTTTACACCACATAGTTTGCCCAGAAAAATTAATAGGTAAAACAATGAATGCATGTTTGACCTGATGAAAGTGAGTATCTTCAAAATAATTGTATAATCTCTTATTTGATATTGCAAGATTCAAATAAGCCCTGGCTATGTTTTTTAAAGAGTAATATCTTCAAATCTAGATAAACAGCAATTTCAAATAACTAAATGATTATCCCTGGAGGTGTTTCATTAGAGCGCTTAAGGAAGGCTAAATATATGTTGACTTTGTTAGGGATGTCCCGATCAAACCTTCAGATGTTCAATCAAGGGAGTAGGGAGCTCACTCTCTTTCCATCCTATCAGCGGGGTGAGGCAGTAATAATGCCCCCCTGTAAAGGAACATCAAAAAGCACGCCTTCTGTTCTTCAGCTATTTTCAGGTACTCAAGTGTAGCTAAGACTTGGATTAACCCAGGGAGAGAGTTGAAGGGGCAGACAAGGGAGTGATTAAAATGATGGAAGGAATCCAAGCTGAAAAATGAGGACAGAGTGGGGCTTTCTCAAAATAGCACTTAAAGAAGCCGGATTATTCTTCGATATTCTTTTCTTCTCAAAGGAGGAGTTCAGAGAGTTAATAGAGCATATAATGGGGTTTCTAACCAGGAGGGGATAATGGGAGGATGGCTTCCCACCTCCAGCCCTTACTGTCTCTGTGTCATTACCCCTTTAGCCTCCCTTAACAATATGTGACTCAATCCTGCAGTTTAGAGCCCATAGTGAGAGCAGAGCCTGATCAGCTTCTGTAGTAATCAATATTTCTTTCATTTAAACTCTTTTGACCTTCAAAGTCACCTTGCTTGGTGTCTTGCTCTCTTGCCTGTGTGTAAGAGGTCCAATAGCTGGGTTTGATCATTATTATGTTTTTTCTTTCTGTTTCAGTCTGGTTGAATTCCAATTTCCTACTTCCAACAAAAAGCACGTGTTTGCTCCTGTTATCAGAATGGGCCCTTACCTGGATAATTCAATAGCAATGAGAAAAACAATAACCAAGCGCTGGTTTTCTGCCCCACTTTCCCTTGACCCAACTAGATCGAATGGGAATCGATCTCTATGGCAAGTGCTATGGTCAAGAGGAAGGCAGGCAGCACCTAATACCCTCCCTGTCCCAGAAGTCCTATTCAACACTATCATGTAAATCTCTTCAGTCAAATGTTGGTCATTTGGCCACATCTACCTGCAAGAATATAACAAGAGTGAGCAGGTGGGAACAATCTACCTGGAAGGCTAATAGACCAAGGACAGCCAACAGGTTCAATACCTATTCAGACAATAGAACTTTTTTGTCTGCTCAACTTCAAGGTGTGTGAAGTCACAGGGAGACCCTTAAGCTCCCATCTGTCATCACACCCAAATGGAAGACAATCCCTTTAGCAGTGACTGTCAATTTTCTCTTTAGATACCTGACCAGCTCTCTTCCTTACCAGCCTAAACTCCAGGCTTTCAGAAACCAGAAGCCATTGTATTTGCTCTCTGTATCCAAGATACCTGAGCTTGCCAAGTTCAGTGAATAAATGAATGTCTGAATGGAAAACCAAGCTAGATAACTGATCCAAGAGAAATGAATGAATGTATTTCAAGCATCTAACTTCCCCCTGTTGACTATTTAAAAAAAAAAGACTTATTCGAAAGGCAGAGTGACAAAGAGAGGGATAACAGAGAAAGAGATCTTCCATCTGTTGGTTAACTCCCCAAATTTCCACAAACTAGGGGCCCAGGACTCCCATGTGGGTGGCATGGGCCCACGTAGTTGGGCCATTTTCTACTCTCTTCCCACATACATTAGTAGGGAACTGGATTGGAAACAGAGCAGTCAGGACTCAAATAAGGGCTTTGATATGGGATTACAAGTAGAGATTTAACCCACAGTACCACAACATCGATCCCTAAGATTTTTATATCTTTACTTTCATTTTATTTGGAATGCAGAGAGCCAGAGAGAAGAGACATATTTCCCTTTCATTGGTCCATTCCCTAAATACCCATGACAAATAGGGCTGGGTCAGGCCAAAGATAAGAGCCTAGAAGTCCACCAAGCTCTCCCATAGGGGTAGCAGGGACCCGAGTACTTGAACTAGCATCTGCTACCTCCCAGGATGTGCATTAACAGGAAGCTGGATCAGAGGCAGAGGAACCAGGACTCAAACCAGGCACTTGAGTATGGGATGCAAACATCTTAAGCAGCTACTTAACCACTCAGCGCACCTCTGTTTTAATTTTCAAATCACAGACATTTAGTTACTGCTTGTTTCCTTTTTATCCATTGAGGGGAGTAATATTTTTTAAATAGACTTATTTTAAAGAGTTACAGAGAGGAGGGGAGACACAAAAACAGAGATCTTCCATCAGCTGGTTCACTCCCCAGATGGTCACAATGGCCAGAGTTGGGCCAACAAGAAGCCAGAAACTTGTTTCAGGTCTCGCACATGGGTGGCAGGGGCCCAGGTACTTTTGCCATCATCCAATGCTTTCCCAGGCAGGGAGCTGGATCAGAAGCAGAGCAGCTGGGACAGAAACCGGTGCCCATACAGGATGTTGGCATCACAGATAGCAGCTTAATCTGCTGCACCACAACACCAACACCAAGGAGAGAAAATGTTAAAGTTTCAATATTTAGAATTGCTGAATTGAAAGTCATATGGCTTAGTAAAATGTATAAATATCTTCCATAATGGACCCAGCATCATAAATATAAAGGGAGTTTTGTCCTCTTAGTTTTCAAAAATGTCTGCTATGCATTCACAAGCAGAGATGGGAAAATGCTTCTAGACAAATTAAACAGGAATCCCTACCTCTTGGCTGCCTACCACCTGCCTCAAATGCCTCACATTTCCTCCTTCATAAATGTACACTGTGCAGATATAATACAATAGGGTAGCTAGAACACCGGAAGTGATAACTTGAGAGTTTCTGTCTTATTATCTAACATGTCAAACTGTTTAAATACAATATGCCACCTTTTGAGAGAAAAATCATAGGAATCTCAATTTTATATTATGATTATATCCCTGTGGTTTCCTTAGATCAATAATAAGTATCAGCATCTAGGTATGTTGATGTTTAATTTTCTTAAATGTGATACAGGGTGACACTATAGAAGGTAGATTTTACATATATATACATACACATAGATGTGTATATATATATATATATATAAACTTTACTTTATACAAAGTGTTGAATATGTAGCCCATTACTTTCCAAATAATTTAGTTACACTAATAGATATTCAAGATAAAGTCATGTCTTGGGTTTAAATAGCAGCCAGGAAATAAAGAACAAGGTTGAGTGCAGCTCCTCCCATAATAGAGGAATAGTACCACCTAGTGATAGAAAGCATCAACTGCACCCACCCAACGCCTGACCAATGTTTCCCTGAAGTCTTTCCGCCACATTTTTAACAATGCATTTCGGGAATTTCAAATGCTGGCGTGTTGGATTCCTAGGAAAGGTGTTTATCATGTCAACTACAGATCTGGAGTCCACTTTCTGTGCTTCAATATTTCCAAGAAAATGTATAGAATGTCAATTTATCCAGGAATTCTGACAAATAAACTTTCCTAACATGTTAAAGATATCTAAAGTATGTTTGGCAAAATGTGCAGATTATAAACAAACAAAAAAAATACAATAGAGGAAGAGAACTATAGACCAATACCCCTGATGAACACAGATACAAAAATTCATAATAAAATACTAGCTAATCACATCTAACACATCAGAAAGATCATTCTCTTGGACCATGTGGGGTTTATTTCAGGTATGCAGGGATAGTTCAACATTTGTGAATAAATGTGATACATCACATTAAAAAACTGAACAAAAACCATATGTTGTCTCGATAGATGCAGAGAAAGCATTTGATAAAATACAACATCCTTTCATGAAGAAAACCTTAAGCCAACTCATAGCCAGAATCTTACTGAATGTGGCGAAATTGGAAGCATTCCCCATAAGATCTGGAACCAGACAAGGATGCCTACTCTCACCACTGCTATTTAATAAACTCCTGAAAATTTTAGACAGAGCCATTAGGCAAGAAAAAGAAATCTAAGGGATACAAATTGGAAAAGAAGACAAATTATCTCTATTTGCAGATGGCATGATTCTATATAAATAGGGGATCCAAAAGACTCTATTCAAGACTATTGGAATGCATAAAAGAGTTGGGTAAAGTGGCAAGATACAAAATTAACACACAAATATCAATAGCTTTTGTATATACAGACAATGCCATGGCTGAGAAAGAACTTCTAAGACCAATCCCATTCACAATAGCTACCAAAAAATTAAAAACCATGGAATATGTTTAACCAAGGAGGTAAAGATGTCTATAATGAGCATTAAAATCATTAAAGCAATAGAAGACGGACTGGGGGAAGAGAACACTGGCCCCACCTCCCATGCATGTGCCCAGCAATAGCAGGGGTCGCCTCACCCCTCCCAAACAGTGAAGGCCACAACAATTCAGAATAATTCCATCCCACTCCATGCAAGCTGTACAGTGGCAGTTGCCTGGCAATAGGAGGGGAAGCACCGCCTATGGGAATCTCCCAACCACCACCATCGAGAAGTGATCCAGGCTCTAGTGGGTGGGGGCTCTGCACCCACGACTCACAGACCTAACCAGAGAAAAGACCCACCCCAGGGACCTGAGTCTGAGAAGAAGTGTGGCTAAGCCTGGGGCAACTACAGAGTGCCTCCCTGCACCACTATCCCATCTCCTTGGTTATGCATACCAGCTCATAACACAGAGAACTGTGCTCACAGGAAAGACTCCACAGATCAAAGAGGCAGTTCATTAAGCAGTGCGAATGAGTACTGAGCACACCAGGGACTAACTCTGGGGCAACCTACAGCTGTGAGGAGAAGGGTGGGTCACACCAACAGAAGTGACTATTCTTCATCCAGTCAGAGAGCTACCAAGCCCAACAGGGGTCTTTCCTTGGATACTTGCTGTACCATAGAATATTGAACAGAGCACCCAGGCCACACCTTTTGGTATTCACTGAAAGTGTACATGTCCCATTTGTCCCACTAAGCCAGAGACAGAAACCAAAGTCAGGTATGCAGTCACCAATTTTTTAAAAACTGTCAAAAAACAAAGGAAGAAATTTAAAGGCTGACACTGTGGTGTAGTGGGTAAAGCTGCTGCCTGCAATGCTGGCATCCTACATGGGCGCCAGTTCCAGTCCCGGTTGCCCCACTTCCTGTCCAGCTCTCTGCTGTGGCCTGGGAAAGCAGTGGAAGATGGCCCAAATCCTCGGGCCCCTGCACCCGTGTGGGAGACCCGGAAGAAGCTCCTGACTTCAGATCAGCACAGCTCTGGCCACTGCAGCCAGTTGGGGAACGAACCAGTAGATGGAAGACCTCTCTCTCTCTCTCTCTCTCTCTCTGTCTCTCTGCCTCTCCTTCTCTTTGTAACTCTTTCAAATGAATAAATGAATTTTTAAAAAAGGAAGCCTAAATAAGAATAAAGAAAATACTATGACCCTCCCCAAAAGAACACTACAACATTTCAACATTAGAAGGTGAAGATGAGGAGATTGAGGAAACGACAGAAATGGAATTCAGAGAACTAATCATCAGATTACTTCGAAGCAATCAGAAACAAACTCATGAACTAAAGAAAACTATACATGATATGAAAATTTCTCCCATGAACTTGAAATAAGAGAAATCAGAATTAAACACTAGAAATGAATTCAATACATCAAATTTAAAAATTCAGTAGAAAGTCTTAGCAACCTAGTAGTTGAGGCAGAAGAAAGACTATCTGGACTAGAAGATAAATCTGGAATTATTACAATCAGACCAAAAACAAGAAGAAATTAGAAAATTAAAAAACACTGTTGGAGATCTACAAGATAATATCAAATGACCTAACATACATGTCCTAGGAGTTCCTGAGCCGTGGAAAGAGAGAAAGGATTGGAGAGCCTTTTTAATGAAATAAAAACAGAAAACTCCCAAATTTGGAGTAAGTGACATCCAAGTACAGGAAGCACACAGAACTCCCAATAGACATGACCAGAAAAGATCTTCACCATGACACATGTAGTAAAACTCTCCACAGTAAAGCATAAAGAAAAGATTCTAAAAATATGCACGAGAGAAATGCCAGATTACATTCAGAGGAACCAAAATTAGACTCACAGCAGACTTCTCATCAGAAATCCTACAGGCTAGGAGAGAATGGTGAGATATATTCCAAGTCCTTAGAGAAAAAAAACCTGTCAATCCAGAATACTGTATCCTGCAGAGCTTTTATTTACAAATGAAGGTTAAATAAAGATCTTCCATAACAAACAGAAAGTCAAAGAATTTGTCACTACCCTCCCAGCCCTCCAAAAGATGCTACAACATGTGCTACACACAGAAACACAAAAAAAGGAACATCACTACAAAAGAAGGTGAAGGCAGAAAATTTCCCAGTGAAAGTACAAAGGAAATCCAAAGTAAAAAAATAGGACTGGCCGGCGCCACGGCTCAATAGGCTCATCCTCCACCTTGCGGCACTGGCATACCAGGTTCTAGTCCCGGTTGGGGTGCCAGATTCTGTCCCAGTTGTTCCTCTTCAAGTCCAGCTCTCTGCTGTGGCCTGGGAAGGCAGTGGAGGATGGCCCAAGTCCTTGGGCCATGCACCCCATGGGAGACCAGGATAAGCACCTGGCTCCTGGCTTCGGATCAGTGGAGGGTGATCCAACGGCAAAAGGAAGACTTTTCTCTCTGTCTCTCTCTCACTGTCCACTCTGTCAAAAAAAATATTTAAAAAAAATAGAACAGAAATATGGCAAGGTGAAGTCATTACTTAACAGTAGTCACCCTGAATGTAAATGGCCTCAACAAAACCATATGATTGGCCGGTGCTGCAGCTCACTAGGCCAATCCTCTGCCTGCAGCGCCGGCACCCGGTTCTAGTCCCGGTCGGGGTGCTAGATTCTGTCCCAGTTGCTCCTCTTCAAGTCCAGCTCTCTGCTGTGGCCTGGGAAGGCAGTGGAGGATGGCCCAAGTGCTTGGGCCCTGCATCCACATGGGAGACCAGGAGGAAGCACCTGGCTCCTGGCTTCAGATCGGCACAGCACGCTGGCCATAGCAGCCATTTGGGGGGTGAACCAGTGGAAAAAGACCTTTCTCTCTCTCTCTCTCTCACTGTCTAACTCTGCCTGTCAAAAAAAAAATATGATTATGTCAATAGATGCAGAAAAAACATTTGACAAGATACAACATCCCTTCATGATGAAAACTTTAAGCAAATTGGGAATAGACAGAAAATTTCTCAACACAATCAAGGCAATTTATAACAAACTCATTGCCAGTGTCCTATTGAATGGGGAAAAGTTGGACGCTTGGAAGCAATCCCTCTGAGATCTGGAACCAGACAAGGATTCCACTCTCACCACTGCTTTTCAAAATAGTCCTGGAAGTTTTACCCAGAGCCATTAGACAAGAAAAAGAAATCAAAGGGATACAAATCAGGAAGGAGGAAGTCAAACTATCCCTTTTTGAGGATGGCATGATCCTACACATAGGGGATCCAAAAGCCTCCACTAAGGGACTACTGAAACTCGTAGAAGAGTTTGGTAAAGTAGCAGGATATAAAATCAACACATAAAAATCAACAGCCTTAGTATACACAGACAATGCCACAACTGAGAAAGAGCTTCTAATATTAATCTCATTCACAATAGCTACCAAAAAAATCAAATACCTTGAAATAAATTTAACCAAGGATGTCAAACATATCTATGATAGGAATTACAAAACATTAAAGAAAGAAATAGAAGAAACAATAAGTGGAAAAATCTTCCACGTTCATGGATTGGAAAAATCATTGACATCAAAATGTTCATATTTCCAAAAGCAATTTACAGATTCAATGTGAGGCCAATCAAAATACCAAAGACAGTCTTCTCATATATAGAAAAAGATTTGAAATTCATATGTAAATACAGAAGCTATCAAATAGCTACAGCAAACTCATACAACAAAAACAAGCAG
The DNA here is from genome assembly GCF_033115175.1 of Lepus europaeus. Classification (NCBI taxonomy): domain Eukaryota; kingdom Metazoa; phylum Chordata; class Mammalia; order Lagomorpha; family Leporidae; genus Lepus; species Lepus europaeus. Next base: position 35,830,887 of record NC_084832.1, on the reverse strand, counting down.
GAGATATCACAATACCAGTTTTCAAGACATAGTATAGGGCAGTTATAATCAATACAGCCTGGTGCTGGCACAAAAACAGATGAATAGACAAATGGAATAGAATGGAAAGGCCAGGGCTGGCGCCGTGGCTCACTTGGCTAATCCTCCGCCTGCAGCGCTGGCACCCCAGGTTCTAGTCCTGGTTGGGGCGCTGGATTCTGTCCCGGTTGCTCCTCTTCAAGTCCAGCTCTCTGCTGTGGGCAGTGGAGGATGGCCCAAGTGCTTGGACCCTGCACCCGCATGGGAGACCAGGAGGAAGCATCTGGCTCCTGGCTTCGGATTAGCACAGCGTGCCGGCCATAGCGGCCATTTGTGGGGTGAACCTGCAGAAAAGGAAGACCTTTCTTTCTGTCTCTCTCTCTCTCTGACTGTCTAACTCTGCCTGTCAAAAAAAAAAAAAGAATGGAAAGGCCAGAAATCAATCCAAGCATCTACAACCAACTTATATTTGACAAAGGAGCTAAAATCAACCCCTGGAACAAGGACAGTCTCTTCAACAAGTGGTGCTGGGAAAACTGCATCTCCACATGCAGAAGCATGAAGCAAGAACCTACCTTACACCTTTCACCAAAATCCACTTATAAGGGACAAAAGACCTAAGTCTATGACTGTCACCATCAAATTTTTAGAGACAAATTGAGAAGCTTCTGCACTGCAAAAGAAACACTCAGAAAAGTGAACAGACAACCAACAGAATGGGAAAAAAATATTTGCAAACTATACAACTGATAAAGGATTAATTATCGGAATATATAAACAGATCAAGACATTCAACAACAAAATAACCCAGTTAAGAGTTGAGCAAAGGACTTAAATACATTTTTCAAAAGAGGGAATCCAAATGGCCAACAGACACATGAAAAAATGCTCAGGATTGCTAGCTATCAGAGAAATGCAAATCAAAACCACAATGAGGTTTCACCTTACCCCTGTTAGAATGGCTTTCATACAGAAGTCAACAAACACTGGCAAGTATGTGGGGAAAAAAGGTATCCTAATTCACTAATGATGGGAATGTAATTGGTACAGCCAGTATGGAAGACAGTATAGAGATATCTCAGAAATCTAAATATAGACCTAGCATACGACCCAGCCATTCCACTCCTGGGAATCTACCTAAGGAAAATGAAATCAGCATATGACAGAGCTATCTGTACCCTCCATCTTTCTTGCAGCTCAATTCACAATAGCAACAACCCAATCACGTGAGCCATCACTGCTGCCTCTCAGGAGCTACATTAACAGCAAGCTGGAGTCAAGAGTCAGAGCCTGGATCAAATCCAGGCACTCCCAATGTGGTACTCAAACATCTTAAATAACACCATAACTACCAGGCCAAACACTCACAAGGCATTCTATTTTAAAATGAAGCATCAAACCTTCAGTATTTTAAATATAAATAGGAAGACAAATATAAATGGAGAAAGGAGAAGGGGGAGGAGGATGTATTTTAGGAAACCACAAAGATAAGATACGGACATTAACTCCAGACCTCACGGCCTTTGCCCACAGTGCTAGAACAAGTTGCAGGAAAGTTCCTGGGATTTTGCCTCACCCCTGCTGATGGCCACCAGGCCTTGTCCACTTCAGCCCTTCCTTTACCTGTTCATTCTGCACACATCATACACACAGCCAACATTTGCTGGCATTTGCTGGGCCCTGTTTCCTCATGTCCCTGACCCACTTCAAGTTCTTTGGGCTAGGAGAGATAGTCCAAGCTGGCCTTCATGTAGAAAAGATACAACATGCAAAAGTGGCTCTGGCTGAGAGCCTCCCTGTTCCTTCCAGGTCTTCTCCAAGTGGATCTCTGGGTAGCTGAGTCCCCAGGGCAATTGCACAAGACTCGCTCGTCCCCAGGCCTCCCTGAGACCAAGTCAGGGAGTGAGTCTCAGGCACACTCTCCTCAATCCACAATTTGAGAAACTCCAACTTCAAATGCCTGAGCCTCAGAGACTTTTAAGACTAGTGCTTTAGTGGTAGGGCCTAGGTCATTTCTTACATAAAGCCAATTTTTAAAAACTTAACACAGAAATAAATGGGAAGGCCAGGACGAAATCTTCAGAGCTCTCCAGAGAGGTGGGGATGGGATGTTCCTCCAGAAAGCTGGGCTAGTGAGATGCAGCCTGAGGAAGCAGCATAGGGGAGACAGTAAAATGAGGCCCAAATGGTCTAATCAAGGACAAAAAGAGCCCTGAGGAAGGAAAACTAATTTGAAAAATTATGCTAATGTGGAATCAAATGAAAGGAGGGTCCTAAGAACAAATTACAGAAAAAAACCTATTCAATAGGACTTCCCCTTCTTGCAGGCTCTCTCATGCGCATACACACACACACATACACACACACATTTCTCCTTTGCACCAAGCTCAACAAGATTTCTCTAAGCAGATCTTCTTCCTCCTTTGGGAATGAACTGTAAAATGGACAGGGGACTGTTTGCTGCGGGCTCAGACACTGAGCGTGCGCCCCTTTCAGATCAGCTCTACTCCAGTGTCCTTTATGTCATTAACCTGAAAGAGAAGACTGTTTACAACTAGTTGGTATGCATGCTGGTAATTTGGATTTAGTTTTAATAAGAATTTTGTGTGTGTCCCAGAGCGCCCTCGGGTGGAAGCAGTAATGCTGCAGTCACCAGTGTTGTGATAAACACTGCCCGCAGAGCCAAGACCATGGTCAGGGTCGCAACAGTCCTTCACTAAGGTGAGTACTCTGTGTGCCCCATTGTCCTCCTGGTTCCAACCTATTCTGCTTCCCCAGCTGACCAGCCCTCTTCCTTGTGCCCCTCTGCTATTCCATATCTTCTGCGTTTTCAGACTTGCCCTCTGCACTGGCTTTTCTGGCTGTAAATACATTCAGTGCCCCCCTCTATTGCACTTTACAAGGAATCGCCTCCAACCCCATGCAAATTGTCTCTTCCAGTGGGACACTTACACTCCCTCTCCATCACAGCAAGCTGGTCCCATTACTGCGTGTAATGCATTACTGAAATGTTTTGATGAAGGGCCCCAAAGGCCTTTTCAGGGCCAAATCTAATAATCCCTTCTTTCTAATCCTCAGCTTCCTACCAACTCTGTGACAGGCAATTCTGTGAAACCTTATCCTCCTTTAGCCCCTGAGAAAGCTCTCCCAATTTTGTGGGTTTATTGCATTCCTTCTCAGCTGCCTTTGCTGGCTAAACTTGCCATTCTCCTGGGCTCTGCTCTCCAACAATTCTACACCTGCTGTCAAACTGTGGTCTCCAGTTTTGTGACATTCCCATTACTAAGGAATGTGTTGCAATGCAAGTGTTGCCAAATAAAATACAAGACACCTAGTCTAATTTGAATTTTATATAAGCCATAAAAAATTTTATGATTTAAAAACTAATGATAATATATATCTCATGTAATATTTGGGATATACTTTCCCTTAATATAAATGTAGTTATATATGAAATTCAAATTTAATCAGATACTTTGTTTTAATTTGCTAAATCTGGCAACTCAGTGCAAATGACCTGTCCCTGTACCAGACCTATAAGCCAGAAATTCTGATCATGGGATCCATAGTCCGTGTGGTAACAAGCCCTCAGGGTGATTCGCATCTTTCCAGTTCAAGGAGTGCTGCTCTATATCACATGCTCACCTGACCACATCTGCTCCCACGACACTTGCCAAAGTGTAGATACTATGAAATACTGATTTGGGTACTTCCAAATGTTATTTAACCATATGGCCCACCCCACATGGAAAACCAGGAGGAATACAAGAACAAAGCTATCAAGTTCTCAGCTTTAGGACAACTTTTACCCGTCTAGATGTGAGACATAGATCTGGGAGAAGACACTGTCATGGAGAATCCACTTGTCTCTTCCCTGCTGTGCAAACCTTTGAACTTCAGCACAGAGTGAGAAAACAGTCACTGATGCACACTTCCTGCACTTTTCCCCACTCCTCCATATCCGCAAGTGAAGATGTTAGAAGTCTGTTTTAAGTCTAGAGATTCAAGATCAAAAGAACCAGTACCCTCCAGCCTATTTGGAGTTCCTTTGAGCCACCGTGGTGTGGGAAAGAGTAGGAATTGGACTGTGGGAAGCAAAGGCGGATGGGCTGGGCCAGCTTCACAGATAGTCCCCTCATGTGCCACAAAGGAAAGCAAGGGCAGATGGGACTTGGAAAACTAAATTTTTGTAAAACTCCAAAGCTGCTACAGCTGTACTAGGGGGTTTGGACAGCACTGGCCCTGTGGAACCGAGTCCAGATGGATTCTAGATGCTATAGGGAACGATTCTATACGTGTGGAGATACCCAAGGTCCACAAATCTATGCATCAACATAGGTCAGCACTAGATGCCCACAGACAAATCTGATTCCTACCAAACTGACTTTCAGAAGTTTCAGGACTTAAGAAAATGTATGTTGTGGCCGGTGCTGTGGCGTAACAGGTAAAGCGGCCGCCTGCAGTGCCAGCATCCCATATGGATGCCAGTTCAAGACCCGGCTGCTCCACTTCCAATCTAGCTCTCTGCTGTGGCCTGGGAAAGCTGTAGAGAATGGCCCAAGTGCTTGGGCCCCTGTACCCATGTGGGAGACCTGGAAGAATCTCCTGGCTCCTGGCTTCAGATTGGCACAGCTCTGGCCATTGAGGCCAATTGGGGAGTGAACCAGCAGATAGAAGGCCTCCCCTTCTCTCTCTGCCTCTGCCTTCTCTTCTCTCTGTATAACTCTTTCAAATAAATCTTAAAAAAAAAAAGTATGTGAGAAATCGGTGCCATGAATAATTTGACCTGGAGGAGACTAGATTTTTTAGATTTTTCTTATTATGTAAACTTGGAGGCTCAATCAGTTATAGAAAGTATCTTTCAGGATTATAAATGCCAGCATCTGCAACATTCCCTGAAATCTTGGTGGCTGGAAATATGGTAGTTTCCTGCTCACACAAAATTCAGTAAAAACCCAGCAGCCCTCCTCCATCCATGGTTCCAACTCTGGAACACATGGCCTCCACAGTTACCGAGGCTGGGCAAAAAAGGGAAGGAGACAGCATATGTTGGCTGAAGTGACATTTCTGCTCCCAGTCCATTGGCCAGACCTAGTCTCATGGCTCCAAACTCATGAGAAAGAAGGCAAGAGATGTAGAGGAACACTTGGATATTTAGCATTTACTAACTCTGCCATAAAGAAAAACAATGCAAGGAGATGGGGCTGTCGGCACAGTGGGTTAAAGCCGCTGCCTGCGGTGCCAGCATCCCATATGGGCTCCGGTTCCAGTCCTGGCTGCTCCACTTCCAGTCCAGCTCTCTGCTATGGAAAGCAGTTGAAGATGGCCCAAGTCTTTGGGCCCCTGCCATGTGGGAGACCCAGAAGAAGCTCCTGGTTTTGGAACAGCTCAGCTCTGGCCATTGTAGTCACTTGGGGAAGGAACCAACGGATGAAAGACCTCTCTCTCTTTCTGGATCTACCTCTCTCTGTAGCTTTTTCAAATAAATAAAATAAATTTTTAAAAAGGAAAAACAATGCAAGTTTACCTTCACTGTTCATTCAGACTGATGGCCATTTTGGGCTAATGGCTTCCAAATCTCTCTCTTCGTTGAATATCTCTTCTCAATTTCTACTTCTAACACCCTTCTAATACCTACCTCCTGGACCTCTTCACTTTCATACCCTACAAACATTTAAAGCTTTACAAATTTGAAACTAAACTTGTTTTGCCCCCAAAACTACCCCTCCTATGTTTTCTATCCTGGAGTTACCCTAAACTACTCTCTTCTCTACCCACTACAACATCCCATCAGTCACCACATTTAGTAAATTCTACTTCCTTGATGCTTTCATACCCATTTCTTCTATCTATAATAGGGTTTCCTAGCCTTGGCACTGGTTATATTTTTAGGTGACAAACTTCATTGTTATGGGTACTGGCCTTTGCATTGTAGGGCATTTAGTGGTGTTAGTAATCTGTTCCCATTAGGGGCCCGGCGCTGTGGCATAGCAGGTGAAGCCATTGCCTGCAACACCAGCATCCTATATGGGCACTGGTTTGTGTCCCAGCTGCTCCAGTTCTGATCCAGCTCCCTGCTGATGGCCTAGGCAAAGCAGCAGAAGATGGCCCAAGTGGCTGAGAACATCCTTGCCTCTTCCTCTCTCTTTGTAACTCTTTCAAATAAATAAAACTTGAAAAAATAAGTAAAACAAACCTAATCTTTACCCCTTAGATGCAAGTGTTACTCTTTTATGTATAACAATCAGGAATATCTGTAGGCCAAATATCTCTTAGGAGGCAAAATCTTCAACTCCCAATTGAAAACTGATCTGTCGCTTCTTAATTTCACTTTCTCATGTCTCAGAGCTATGTTGTTTGAATAATTATCTTTTTTAATTAGCATCCCTCCCAATGAAATCCATGCCAATACAGCACAATCCAGCCTCTTACCTCCCTTGTCCTCACCATGAACCCATGGCCCATACTACTCTCTGAATAGTCTTCCTGAAACTTAATCTGACCATATCACTCCCCCTACTAAAAGCCCCTTTTGTAGGAAAAAGTGAAAATTCCTTAAGAAGCCATAACAAGTTCTCCAGGATCTGGATTTAACCATTTCACTACGTGTCCTGCTGTCACCATTCTCTTCCTGCAACAATATTTTTAGGGGCCGGCGCTGTGGTATAATAGGTTAACAATCCACCTGCAGTGCCAGCTTCCCATATGGGCACCGGTTCAAGTCTATGTGATTCCACTTCTGATCCAGCTGCCTGCTGATGGACTGGGAGGGCAGAAGGTGGCAGGGGTTTGGGCCCCTGCACACATGTGGGGATCCAAAAGAAGAACATGGCTTCTCACTCCGGATCAGCATGGCTCCAGCTGTTGTGGCCATTTGGGGAATGAACGAGCAAATTAACGAACTCTCTCTCACCACCCTCAAATATGCCTCTCAAGTAAATAAATGAATCTTTTAAAAAAAATCTCTTTGACCACTTATGACTCAATGTTCAAGCTCATAAACTCTGTTTTCACTGAACCTTCCCAAAGAGCCAATTCTTCTCCTTCTCTTTGTGTCTCTAACATGGCTTCAGTAGAGTTTTAAGATTTTTTTTCTGGGGTCAGCACTGTGGCACTGTGGGTTAAAGCCCTGGCCTGAAGTGCCAGCGTCCCATGTGGGCACTGGTTCTAGTCCTGGCTCCTCCACTTCCAATCCAGCTCTCTGCTATGGCCTGAGATAGCAGAAGATGATGGCCCAAGTCCTTGGGCTCCTGCACCCACGTGGAAAACCTGGAAGAAGCTCCTGGCTCCTGGCTTCAGATTGGCACAGCTCGAGCAGTTGTGGCCATCTGGGAGGTGAACCAGTGGATGTAAGACCTCTATCTCTACCTCTCTTTTAAATAAGTAAATCTTTAAAAAAAATTTTTTTTCTGCATAGCTATTCCTGTCTACAAAACTGTGAGCTCATGAGGACTGAAACCAGATCTCTATGAATTCTGTATTTCTATTGACTAAGATGGCCCATAACATATGGAGGCCACCCAAATTAATTTTTAACAAATGATGGAAACAGAAAAGGAGGAACTTTTGATGCTGTAGAAAGAACCAGACAGCAAACTGGGCTATAACAGTTACCTCTTCTTCCCATTCCTCTGCCAAAAAAGCTTTACTCTCAAAGTGTGGAAGAAAAAGTAGCCTTAAATAAAAATCTGACCTTTCAGGGACTGGCATTGTAGCATAGCAGGAAAAGCCTCCACTTGAGACACCAGCATCACCTATGGACACCTGTTTGTACCCCAGCTGCTCTGCTTCCAATCCAGCTACCTGCTAATGTCCTGGGAAGGCAGAAGATGACCCACGTTCTTGGGCCCCTGACACCCACGTGGAAGACCTGGCCATTGCAGCCATCTGGGGGTTCAACCAACAGATGGAAGATCTCTCTAACTTTGACTTTAACTAAAACTCTTTTTAAAAATAGCATTTTTCAAACGTTTGTAGGTTATTGCATCAGATTGAAAACAATGCTTTCCTTCTACACTCAGAATTGAGTCAGGTACTACATAGAGTAACAGTTTTAATAGAAAATTATTGATAAAATAAGAAGTATTGAGAGCTAGATTTCAATTGATTTTAATTGTTGTACAAAAAATAAAAATAAAAGAATTGTGGTCTGTTTGAACATTACTATCATGAAAACAAAAATCTCAACAGAGTAGAGGTCGCTAAAACTAGCAGCATGATTAAGCCTGAGATATTTATACAACTTTAGAATGAAAATGTCAAGAAGGGAAAAGGGAAAATCTCACAAGCAGGAGAGGCAAGTATATTCAATAAACCAGTAAGGCCCCTTCTTAAAGTTTCATTTCGGGTGTAATTGGCACTTGTATGGAATTATGGGATACAATGTGATTTCAATACATGTTTTATTGTGAAATGAGCAAGCCAGGTTACTTAGCATATTAACCACCTCAAATATTGATCATTTCTTTTGGTGAAGACTTTCAAAAGCCTCTTTCAGTAACTTTGAATTACACAATGCATTAACTGTACTTCTCTTGCCATCTAATGGAGCACCAGAACTTAGTCCTGCTACATAACTCAAACTTTGTACTCGTTGGTCAATGTTCCCATTTACTCATTGCCAGACATGCCCTCCATCCACAGCCTTCATTCTGCTCATGGAGCTAAGCCCAGCTTTTTAAAATGCCACATGAGTGATATCATGTGCTATTTGTTTTTCTGTGCATGTCTTACTGAGCATTATGATCCCAAGTTCCATCCATGTTGCCACAAATGACAAGATTTTACCTCTTTCATGTCTGAATAGTGCTTCATGTACAATATATTCTGCATTGCATTTTTAATTCCATTCATCTATTGATAAACATTTAGATTGTTTTAATATCTTGAATATTGTAATAGTACTGCAATGAACATCGAAGTTCAGACATCTCTTTGACACAGTGATTTCGATTCCTTTGGGTATTATATCCACAAAAGAGATTGCTAGGTCATACTCATGGTGATTCTATATTTAGTTTGAGTAACTTATTGGTGTTTCCAAAGTGAGTGACTTATTCACAATACTGTTCACTGTGCTCAAATGGTTCCTTTTCTCTACATCCTCACCAACATTTTTTTATATTATTTATTTGAAAGGCAGTGTTACAGAGAGATAGACACAGAAATCTTTCATCTGCTGGTCCACTACAGCAGAGTGGCCACAATGGCCAGGCCAAAGCTAGGAGCCTAGAACTCCATCCTGGTCTTCCGCATTGGGTGGCAGGAATCCAAGAATTTGGGACATCTTCTGTTGCTTTCCAAGGCACATTAGCAGGGAGCTGGAGCAGCCCAGTGCTCATATGGGATGCTGGCGTTCCATTTGGTAGCTTAATCCACTGAGTTACAATGTTGGCCCTACCAACACTTATTTTTCATCTTTTTCACAGTAGCCAATCTAACAGGCATGAGGTGCTGTCTCATTGTGGTTTTATTTTGTATTTCTGATGATTAGAGAATTTTCACTAAGTTGGCCACTTCTAACTCTTCTTTGATAAATATATCCTTGTGTCTTTCCTCCATCTATAGATAGGTTTACATACTTTTTTTAATGATTTATTTTACTTGAAAGTCACAGTTCCAGACAGAGAAAGACAGGTCCTCCATCCACTGGCTCACTCCACCAGTGGCCACAAGAGCCGGAGCTGCAGCAATCCAAAGCCAGGAGCTTCCTCCAGGTCTCACAAGCAGATGTAAGGGCCCAAGGACTTGGGCCATCCTCCACTGCTTTCCCAGGCCACAGCAGAGAGCTGGACCAGAAGTGGAGCGTCCAGGATTCGAACGAGCGCCCACCTGGAATGCCAGCACTGCAGGCGGCAGCCCCACCCGCTATGCCACAGCGCCAGCCCTGCATACTTGTTTTGAGCAATTTGATTTTGCGTATTTTGAATAGTAGCCTCTCACCCAATGTATGACTTGAAAATATTTCCTCCTAATCTACGCATCGCATTGTCCCTTTATTAATTGTTTCCTTTGCTGTGTGCAAGCTTTTTGACTTTTTTTTTTTTTTTTTTTTTGGACTGGCAGAGTGGATAGTGAGAGACAGAGAGAAAGGTCTTCCTTTGCTGTTGGTTCACCCTCCAATGGCCGCTGCGGCCAGCACATCTCGCTGATCCGAAGCCAGGAGCCAGGTGCTTCTCCTGGTCTCCCATGCGGGTGCAGGGCCCAAGGACTTGGGCCATCCTCCACTGCCTTCCAGGGCCATAGCAGAGAGCTGGCCTGGAAGAGGGGCAACCGGGATAGACTCCGGCGCCCCAACCGGGACTAGAACCCAGTGTGCCGGTGCCGCAAGGCGGATGATTAGCCTGTTAAGCCATGGCACCAGCCTAATTTGACTTTATTTTAAGAGTGCTTGATTACAAGAGCATGTCAGACATTAGAATTTTTATCATCTAAAAAGCCCCGAACAGCACTCTGGCCTCAGAATCAACCCTTAAGGCATTAGGATTTGGCCAAAAAAGCCCATGAGAGTTTTGCAGGCATAGAAAGCCAAGACATTATGGCAAAAACAAACAAACAAACAAACCTAAATCAAAGATCTCTGTGAGTGAGATCCATTCGGAAAGAACGGGCCATCAAAGAAGGCAGTACCTTTCCTCTGAATGGAGGAGAGAACTTCCACTTTGACTATGACCTTGTCTAAATAAGATTGGAGTGTGTGAACTCAAGAGGGTTCCATGGCCTTGGAAGCTCATGACAAGAGCCTCAGGTGATTACTGATGTGATAAATAAGTGTCAATTGTTAAATCAACAACAAGGGCTGGTGCTGTGCTGCAGTGGGTTAATGCCCTGGCCTGAAGCACCGGCATCCATATGGGCATCAGTTCGAGACCCAGCTGCTCCACTTCCTGTCCAGCTCTCTGCTATGGCCCGGGATAGCAGTAGAAGATGGCCCAAGTCCTTGGGCCCCTGCACCCACGTGGGAGACCTGGAAGAAGCTTCTGGCTCCTGGCTTTGGATCGGCACAACTCCAGCCGTTGCGGCCATCTGGGGGAGTGAACCAGCAGACGAAGACACCTCTCTCTCTCTATCTGTGTAACTCTTTCAAATAAATAAATCTTTAAAAAAAAATCAACAACAGGAGTCACTGGGCACTTACTCCCCACGTAGGACATCTGTCCTTAATGTGTTGTACTATGCAAATTAACAGTAAAACTACTACTCAAACAGTGCTCTATACTTTGTGTGCCTTTGTGGGTGCAGCCTGTTGAAATCTTTACTTAGTATATACTAAGTTGATCTTCTGTATACAAAGATAATTGAAAATGAATCATGATGAAGAATGGGATGGGAGAGGGAGTAGGAGATGGGATGGTTGCAGGTGGGAGGAAGGTTATGGGGGGAAAGCTGCTATAATTCAAAAGTTGTATTTGAAAATTTATATTAAATAACAGTTGAAAAAGAAAAAGAATTTTCAGCATCTAGTCCTATAAGAGGTTTTAACTTAATAGATTTAGTGTATTGAGAAGTTAAGTGATTCACTTGCTTCCTCCCATTTAAGACTGGAAAACCAACTTGGTACAGTAGGTGGCACTGCTTGCCCTGGGTTCTCAGGAAGGGTCACCATGGCCATGGAAGGTATTGAGGACTCCATTGTCCTGCTGCACCTCCCAGTGTACCTCCAAGCTCACCCAGGGACACTATGCCCCACATAACCTTAGGTAGAGCTGTGAAAGGCTGTTCATGAGGCTCCCAAGTTTCCCTGTCAGTAACGGCTTTTTCCTCATTTCTACTCATTCATTTCTCTTGAGGTCTTAATGCAATGAAGCCTCTCCTCTGAATCCTGCCCAGGTCTTCCAACCAGAATGTGCAATCCCTATTTCAGTGGTTCCTGAGTTCTCTGTGCAGCACTCCCCTCCTCCTCTGTTGTGCTGCACTAACACATTATAGTCACTCATTTATTCCAGCAGATGCCTGAACTCTGCTCTCAGGAAACTGACAAGTCAGAGGGGGTGACAGAGACATAATTACAGAAAGGTGTGCTAAGGACTGACAAGGATGTGCAAGGGGAGTCTGAGTGATGCTGGAAGGAGGAACAAATTAATCAGCCTGGGGCAGGGCAAGATATCTGGCAGATAGGAGAGAAACCAGAAATGGGCAATGGAAGCAGCAGTCGGCAAAGAGAAGGCAGGGCAAGGCATTCTGGACAGAGAGGGCAGTGGAAAGACCCACAAGTGAGTTACACATGCACGATGTTGGAGAGAAACACAAGCAGCTGGATTCAATGCATAAGGGCATCTTAGAGTTTAATCAAAGATGAGGCTTGTGAGAGGACTAGAGACCCAGACACTCCCATTACTGTAGGGTGCTTAAATTTTTTCTTTTTTAACTTTTATTTAGTAAATATATATTTCCAAAGTACAGCTTATGAATTACAATGGCTTTTCCGCCCCCATAACTTCCCTCCCACCCGTAACCCTCCCATCTCCCACTCCCTCTCCATCCCACTCACATCAAGATTCATTTTCAATTATCTTTATATACAGAAGATCAATTTAGTATATATTAAAGATTTCAACAGTTTGCACCCACACAGGACATAAAGTGTAAAATACTGTTTCAGTACTAGTTATAGCATTACTTCACATTGAACAACACATTAAGGACAGAGATCCTACATGAGGAGTAAGTACACAGTGACTCCTGTTGTTGAATTAACAACTTGACACTCTTGTTTATGGCGTCAGTAATCTCCCTAGTCTCTTGTCATGAGTTGCCAAGGCTATGGAAGCCTTTTGAGTTCTCCGACTTCAATCTTATTTAGACAAGGTCATAGTCAAAGTGTAGTTTCACTCCTCCCTTCAGAGAAAAGTACCTCCTTCTTTGATGGCCCGTTCTTTCCACTGGGATCTCACTCACAGAGATCTTTCATCTACGTCATTTTTTTTTTGTCAGAGTGTCTTGGTTTTCCATGCCTAAAATACTCTCATGGGCTCTTCAGCCAGATCCAAATGCCTTAAGGGCTGATTCTGAGGCCAGAGTGCTATTTAGGACATGTGCCATTCTGTGAGTCTACTGTGTATCCCACTTCCCATTGGATCGTTCTCTCCCTTTTTGATTCTATCAGTATTAGCAGACACTAGTCTTGTTTATGTGATCCCTTTGACTCTTAGACCAATCAGTGTGATCAATTATGAACTGAAATTGATCACTTGGACTAGTGAGATGGCATTGGTACATGCCACCTTGATGGGATTGAATTGGAATCCCCTGGCATATTTCTAACTCCACCATTTGGGGCAAGTCAGCTTGAGCATGTCCCAAATTGTACATCTCCTCCCTCTCTTATCCCCACTCTTACATTTAACAGGGATCACTTTTCAGTTAAATTTCAACACCTAAGGATAATTGTGTATTAATTACAGAGTTCAACCAATAGTATTAACTAGAACAAAAAAATACTAAAAGGGATCAAGTATTGCATTGTACATCAACAGTCAGGACAAGGGCCGATCAAGTCACTGTTTCTCTTAATGTCCATATCACTTCAACAGGTTTCCTTTTTGGTGCTCAGTTAGTTGTCACCAATCAGGGAGAACATATAATTTTATCCAGATAGCAGAGTAAGAATTGCCCTGGGAGCACCATCAAAGTACACATCAGGCACACTAATCCATTGTCGGTGGGAATGCAAACTGGTAAGTCCACTATGGAAGACAGTTTGGAGCTACCTCAGAAATCTGAATATAGCGCTACCACATGACCCAGCCATACTATTCCTCGGAATTTACCCAAGGGAAATCAAATTGGCAAATAAAAACTATCTGCACATCAGTGTTTATTGCAGCTCAATTCACAATAGCTAAGACATGGAATCAACCTAAATGCCCATCAACAGAAGCTTGGATAAAGAAATTATGGGATATGTACTCACAGCAGTAAAAAAAAAAAAAAATGAAATCCAGTCATTTGCATCAAAATGGAGCAATCTGGAAAACATCATGCCAAGTGAAATAAGCAGTCCCAAAGGGATAAGTATATGTTCTTCCTGATCAGTGACAACTAACTGAGCACCAAAAAGGAAACCTGTAGAAGTGAAATTGACACCATGAGAAGCAATGAGTTGATCAGTCCTTGTCCTGACTGTTGAGGAACAGCTTACTGTTTCTTTTTTACTATTTTATTTTTCTACTTAATACCATTGGTTGAACTCTAACAATAATTATTAGGTGTTTAAATTCAACAGAACATTGATCCCTGTTAAAAAATAAAATTGGGAATAAGAGAGGGAGGAGATGTACAGTTCAGCACATTCTTCCTCAGACTTACTCCTAAGGGTAAAGCTAAAAAGTTGCCATGGGACTCCAAATCCCATTAAGTTGGCAGGTACCCATGCCATCTTACTAGTTAAAGTGATCAGTTTAAGTTCATAATTGATCATAAAGATAAGGAGTTACTGTGCACTTGCTCCCCATTGTAGGACATGTCCTTAATGTGTTGTACTATGAGAATTTACAATAAAACTAGTCTTCAAACAGTACTTTATTCTCTGTGTGTCTGTATGGGTGCAAGCTATTGAAATCTACTTAGTATACAGTTGATCTTTTGTATATAAAGATAACTAAAAATTAATCTTAATGAAGAATGGGATGGGAGAGGGAATAGGAGATGGGATGGTTTGAGGGTAAGAGGGTAGTTATGGGGGAGGGGATGACCGCTATAATCCAAAAGTTGTACTTTCAAAATTTATACCCGGGCTGGTGCCATGATGCAGTAGGTTAATCCTCCACCTACTGCACCGGTATCCCATATGGGTGCCAGTTCTAGTCCTGGCTTCTCTTCTTCCAATCTAGCTCTCTGCGATGGCCTGGAAAAGCAGTGGAAGTGGCTCAAGTCCTTGGGCCCCTACAGTCGTGTGGGAGACCCGGAAGAAGCTCCTGGCCCCTGGCTTCAGATTGGCCATTTGGGGAGTAAACCAATAGAGGGATGACCTTTCTCTCTGTCTCTTCCTCTGTCTGTAACTCTACCTCTCAAATAAGATCTTTAAAAAAGAAATTTATATTTATTAAATAAAAGTTTTGTATAAAAAAAGAAAAGAATGGTTGCACACATAAAAAAGTACACATCCCTAGGCTGCATCCCTGGAGGGCTGATTTCAGAGGTCTGGGGAAAGAGTCAGAAATTTACCATTTTAGCAAGTGTTCAGGTGGCTCTGATGCACTTGGCACCACACTTTTAAGGAAGATTTTCTTAAATGATGGGAAGCCTTTGAGGGACTCACAAAAACAAATCATAGCTGTGTGTTTTAAAAGAAGAGTCTTATGGTTAAAAGGAGGGTGGATTTAAGAGGACAAGACTGGAGGCAGGGAGACTACCTAGGAGACCTTTTCAGTGGTGTGTAAGAAATGGTGAGGACTCCAAATAGAGGAATAATCAAAGGGAGAAATGAAATCCCTCACATTTGGGGATTAGATTAGAAGATGAGTGAAAACCCAAAGATGACTGCTAGTTTTCCAGATGCATGTGTCCAAGTGAGATATGGAGTACCTAGGACAAGACATCTTAGGGAGAAAGGTGGTGCATTCATTTTCTTCCCCCCAGTTCCAATAAGTCTTGATTTATTCACTGTATTTTCCCAGGGAATGAAGAAGGGATGGGGAGAGTTGTTTCCCAGGGAATGAAGAAGGGATGGGGCATATGTGTTACAACACCATTGGGAAATGGGCAAAGTAGTACCTAGTATCACCAAAAAAAAAATCTTCAAATAAACACATGCCAGTGATGGGGTCTCCAAAGTCCAAGATGGTTCATCTCCTGTGGTTCAGGAATGAGGGAAAGGGGTGAAACACAGAACAGACACAAGCTTCCCTACCCTCCCTTCCTCCTGCACATTCAAGATTTCACACACAGCTCTGGTTTCTAGCAGTAAACATGGAGCTACATTTGTGCACCTCCTACCAAGCAATCTTGTGGCCACTCTGACATGTTTCTTGCACCTGCATGAAAAGTTCAAGTGACTTGAATATATATTCATAGTCTCCTTCTTGGTCTCCAAACTCCACTTTATACACAGAAGATCCCCAGTAGCTTCTCTTCTTTGGGATACAAGTTAAGTAGGTTTGATCCATCCAAACACATCAGAGTCATAAGTCTTTGGCATGAACCACACCAAGAAGCGGTCTTGACTCAGGAGGTTGGGAACAAGGGATGGAGGTTTCCTATTTTCTTCAGGACTTTCTCATGAATCCTTTAGATGTGTGGAGATACCCTAAGAACTAAGCATGTGTGGGTGTGTAGGTTTCCTTTTGTGGAAGGGGGAATGGAGAAGATGGTAGGGTAGGAGTTGAATTTTAAGGATACAAGATCCAGAACCAGGATAGGGAAGGAGAACACAAGAGAAAAGATGGATGAAGATCCCTGCTTCAAGAAGAGGGTCCCCCCAAACTCATGTTCAGATCCTGTTGCCTGGTGTAGAACCTTCTGTCAAAGCAGCTTTGGCTATTTTTTTTTCCAATATAGAAGTTTGTAAACCATAAAACCCAAAAGAACATGAAGACCAACACATTATATTTACACAAACTAGGCCACCTAGCAGCACCAACTCAGAGACTCAGTTAAGTCCTTCAAAGCCCCAACACAATTACTAAAGGTTGGGGCAGCACGTGGGGAGACAGGAATCCAGAACCAGACAGCCATCACCCAATGTGTTCTATTGCATTTGTTCCATTTCAGACAGTGAGGCAGGTTGTAGTGATCTCTCTGCATGTAAATGAAACCCCCTTTTGGGCCGGCGCCGAGGCTCAATAAGCTAATCCTCCGCCTGCGGCGCTGGCACACCGGGTTCTAGTCCCAGTTGGGGTGCCGGATTCTGTCCCGGTTGCCCCCCTTCCAGTCCAGCAGAGGATGGCCCAAGTCCTTGGGCCCTGCACCCACATGGGAGACCAGGAGAAGCACCTGGCTCCTGGCTTTGGATCAGCGCGGTGCGCCGGTCACAGTGCGCCAGCCCAAGTGGCCATTGGAGGGTGAACCAACGGCAAAGGAAGACCTTTCTCTCTCTCTCTCTCTCTCTGTCCACTCTGCCTGTCAAAAAAAAAAAAGGAAACCCCCTTTTTCCTATGACACAGTAATCATTATGACACAGTATGTCACAGGGCAAGACACTGGCTCCAGATACCACCAATGCCCTCACTTATGGGTCTCCCTGGAAGCCAAGAATTTGCAAGGGTTAAGGAGTTTTAGTTTTTGTTTCTTGTTTCTATTCATGGACAGCACAGAATGGGTACAGGGGTACTGGTCTTCAAACTCATCCTTGGCAGCTCACATTTTTCACACATGTGCATACATGCACATCTACATATATACACACACAGAGGGTTGTGCTTAGTAGACCTCGCCTCACCTGGGGAAGGATGGAATTGTATGCTAGGATCAGGCAACCCTAACCATGGCTTCCTCTCTGGGCCTTTCACCTGGCTTGGCCTGCCTGAACTTCTCAGCACCAACTTTTCCCATCCAGACTAATTTTCCATCTTTCAGGAGGAGGAGATAAAGTCATGGGGCAACCCTATTAACACTTCACCTCCCATGAAATATTTTCAAGGTGGAGGGAGTTTCAAGAGGACACTGTGGCAAAAAAGCCAGCTCCAATTGGCAAAATGAGGTAGTCCAATAGGCTGTGCACTCCAAATAGTTGCTCTCCATGGTGATAAAAGCAACAGAAAGCCTTCCTGCTGTGCAAACCCGGAGCTGCTGCAGACTTATCCCCAAAATTGCTCATGTACCTTAGAACACAGGGCAGGAATAAGGGCCTTCAATTAAAATATATAAAAATACAAACCCAGAATATTTATGTCAAGAAAAACAAGTTCAAATGTACAAGATACATCAGTCGTACACAGTGCAGTCAGTTGGCATCCTGGACAAAATGGGAACCCAAGGTGCAGTTATCCAAGGGAGCAAATAAATCAATCTCATTGGCCCAGAATTGAGTCAGGAGTCAGCTCCCCTCACCACCCTTTTTGCTGATCATCATAACTCATTGCTTGAGACAGTCCCCAGCACCCCGTCACAGGATTGAGTTATGAACAAACAAGATGTGGAAAACCCTGCCTTACTCTTAAGAGATTCCCTCCCACAGAATGTAGTCATTTGTCATGTTGTAATCAAACTCACCACAGTGAAACAAAGAAAAGATCCTAAAATGTGCAAGAGAGAAACGTCAGATTACTCTCAGAGGATCTCCAATTAGACTCACAGCAGACTTCTCATCAGAAACCCTACAAGCTAGAAGGGAATGGCGAGACATAGCCCAGGTACTAAGAGAGAAAAACTGCCAGCCCAGAATACTATATCCTGCAAAGCTCTCATTTGTGAATGAAGGTGAAATTAAGACTTTTCATAGCAAACAAAACTGAAAGAATTTGTTGCCACTCATCCTGCCCTGCAAAAGATGCTTAAAGATGTCTTACACACAGAAACACAGAAACATGGTCACCAATATGAAAGAAGGTAAAGGAAGGAAACCTCACAGCAAAAGATCACAGGAAGCTCAATTTCTCTTTGACATAGAATTAAACTCTGATGCTCTGTTAAAGCAATGTGTTAAAGTAATCTAGTATGTTCTCTTGATGTCTGTTAAATTCTAATTGTTCAAAAACAGCTGAATTTTTATTAAGAGCTATGGGTTATTTAAATATGTGCTTATTTTCAAAGATTTGAATAATCACCTTGTAACAATGATCAAATTTGGTCTATGTTACGTCATGATTTTAAGGAATCTTATTTCAACCAGATATTTTGGATTTTGAGCCTTCTTGGCATTCTTGACAGGCATTCAAAAAATCAAAGTTTCAAACAATCTGGTCTCTAAAATTTCCAGTAAATCCTGGACTTTGGTTTTTCCAGTTTGGGCCCAACTGAAAAAATCGAAGGACCTATGTCTCTCATCTTATAGAGACACCAACTAATCAGTCTATTTGGAGTATATTAGAAGGACTGTCAAGATGTGATGTGGTACCAGACTTTAAGTTTCTATAATGGAAAATGCTATTAATACAAATGTTTGAGAATTAAAAAGTCTAATGATCTTGTGTTACTAGACATGATAGTTATCTTAATGAGAAAACCCCAGAGGCCTAAAGGGTTAAATACTTGTAAAATCCTACAGGTGCTTTCAAAAATACTGTGAAGTAAGCAAGTGCCTCTTGTTGGTTGATGAGTTTATAATTTTAAACATGGCGACTTAAAGTCTTTTGTCATCCACAGTTATATATGATGTGCTGCTCATAAAACTAAAGCGTTGTTAGTTCTGTGTTTAGCTGTCCTCCTATAGGTTCCTAGGGACTTTTTCCAGCCACTTCCATTGTATTCAGTACTTTGGGATGGCTCTGTAAACAGATGAAGCCAATAATGTATTAACAGTACCAACTGAGAGAAAGTATGGTTAACTGAGGTTACTAAAAACAAAAAGCAATTCAAATCCATTGGCAATCTACAAAAAGAGTTAAAGATTTTAAAAGCTATTATTAAAATTGCTATATTGGTCTACTATGCTATGTTATATGTGTGTACATATTGTATGTCCACATGGGGAAATTTTATTAAGAGTTTTATTTTAAATGGCTTATAGATAAGATTGTCCATAAATTTAAGCTGCTAAAATCAATCAAAGATACATTTTAATTTGAGTGACCTGAATCTGTGTATCATATGTTTTAGACGTGTTGGTAGAAAGAAACTAAAAACATTTTAGATGGTTGTGCTTAAGTTTACTGGCTAAACAAACTACACCATGTTAGATATTTAAGAGGTGTTTTCAAATACATGATTCTTAAAATTTATAGAAGGCATTGGACCTTCTGGTAAATGTTTTCTTAAGTTGTTATCTAATGGTTGAAACAGTTTGCTAAGTATTCATGTGATATTGCTATTGTCAGCAAGCGATCTAGGACTTGCTCCCTCATTTCTCTATTCTAAGCCCAACTTGTTCTTTCATTTCTCTATTCTCTTCAAGGTAGGAAACTAATTCTATTATGAAGGAATCTGTAGGATGCACAATTTAATCTTTAGACCTTATAAAAGAGATGGCTAACATTTTTCTGTAATAGCATAGCCAAAATAAGAACTTAAATAATAATCTCATAGCTAGATTCACTTCGCCATCAGCGAAGTATACAGTAAGTAGAAAAAACCTCCCTTTCAGACCAAAGGGAAAGAAAGTTTTAAAGTGAGAATATAATTTTCCTCATGGGCATTGTCTACCTTAGAAAAACTACTACAGAACATGCCTGTGACTATAGACTTGTAGTTCAGGCCACAGAAGATTAGAGATGGGACTTGGGCACTCCCTTGACTTGCATCTTCTGGTCTGCTTTAACACAAACCAGGAGGAAAAGAAAGCTAGGCATCAGAAGCAATGGGTGGCAGGCCTATTAATGGCTGATCTGTACAGTGATCTGCCTCAAAGAGACCCAACAGGCCAGTCCACTGCAGTGGCTTTCAATGTGGTAAGCCAGAGCTTCAGCAGAAGTCAGCTTGTGAAGAGCCCTGGCAGCTCTGCCAAGAGTTGGATCACTGGAAATGGACCTGCCCTGGAGTCAAAGGATGCCCAGGTCAGAGCCACAGATCTTATTGGCTCTAAGCTGAAAAGCCCTTCACTCAGCCCAACTTCCAAAGTGACCACTGCAGCTGAGGGGATGGTCAAGTAGGGTCAGCAACATTGCAGGCAGAACTGTAAATTTCTTGTTAGAGATGCCCCCTGCCTTTACCTGGCCAGCTCTCCTCCCAGGCTAGCCAAGTAATGAAAGTCAACAGAGTGCCTTCCCCTAGGAGGTTCACACCTCCCTTAGGATATACCCCATGTGAAGAGATAGATAGGTCTGGGCCTCTGAATTTACAAGGCCTAAAGCCCACCAGATTATTATCAAGCCCCTTCTATCAGGTTCTATTTGCCTCTCAATCAGAAAAATTACTTGTAGCTTAGACAGCACCTTTCTTAGCTCCTCTAATAATGACTCTGTCCTTTGTTCTAGGCCCTGTCTAGTGCACTTGGGCCTCATTCCTTTGTAATCATAACCTCTACTCTACCACCAATGACTCTACTCCCAACCTGTGTGTACTGATGGTCCTCTTCCCCACTTAATGCTGTATAATTGTTCAAACCTGGTAAATGCCACTCTTAGGATCATTGGTTACTATCCTCTGTCTTTTATGACCTTGTCTAAATATGATCAGAGTCGGCAAACTTGGAAGGCTTCCATAGCCTTGGCAACTCATGACGACAGCCTAGGATGGTTACTGGCGCCATAAACTAGAGTGTCAATTTGTTGGGTCAACAACAGGAGCCACTGTGCAATTGCTCCTCATGTGGGATCTCTGTCCTTAATGTGCTGTACATTGTGATTTAATGCTATAACTAGTACTCCAACAGTATGTTTCACTTTGTGTTTCTATGTGGGTGCAAACTGTTGAAATCTTTATACTAAATTGATCTTCTGTATATAAAGAGAATTGAAAATGAATCTTGATGCAAATGGAAGGGGAGAGGGAACAGGAGAGGGGAGGGTTGCGGGTGGGAGGGAAGTTATGGGAGGGGGAAGCCATTGTTATCCATAAGCTGTACACTGGAAATTTATATTCATTAAATAAAAGTTTAAAAAAAAAAAAACAAAGAATGTAGTCATTTGTGGGTTGGGTCCAGTAATCTGATCCAGCAACCTATCTTCTCACCCTGGCAAGGAAAGCATTATTGCATATTCTTCCTTCAAAGGGAAACTTCCCTATCCAGGTGACTTTCTAAAGCTGGGGATCTTGCACACAGGGCCTCAGATAAAGCATGCAGGTCACAGGGTGCTATCATCCCACCCCCTTATTTGCATTTGAATACAGTGTGGCTGGAATTCCTTTCCATACTCTTTCCTTCCAGCCAGAGAGAAAAAGGAATGATGTTGTGTACCCCATCCTGGGATACACGGTAGTGGCCAGCTGCCCCAAACCCACGCTATCCCCACTTTTTCCACTCTGCAGTTGATGACTGCTTCTTGAAACTTTCAGATAGCAAATGAACAGCTGCCATGCATTGAGCCTCAATTCTGGGCCTCAGGAAGCAGGGAGGGACTGTGGATCTCTGATTTACCCTCCCAAAAAAATGTTGGCTTTTCCCTGGGAGCTGGGGGCTACAGGGAGCGCGAGGCCACCGTATGGCTCATGCTCTGGCAGAAGTGGCACTTCTTGGCCGGATGGCAGCTTGCACTCCTTGGCATGATGGTCTAGACCACCACTGTCTCCTTTAGGTCTGTGCTCTTCCATGTTCTTCCTCTGTGGCTGCCTCTCGCTCCCAATACAGAACACCCCACCAGGCCCCGTGACACAGATGGATTCCAGGCCCTTGTTGGACTTCTTGAATGTGAGCTCCACTGCTTCACTCTCCTTCAGGCTCCAGAAACTCTCCATGAGCAGATTACTGTGGTGCACAACCAAGTCCACCACAAGAGTTGAATGCGACCCTGGCACTGGCCGAACCAAGCTGAACCCCAAGCGCACAATGCAGCACCTGCAGCCCATCACCTGGGCCGTGTCCTCTGGCACCGCCTAGGGCTCCTTCTCCACAGTCTTGGTGCAGCTACTTGCTGGTTGGACACAGAGCCCATGATTGTTGGCAGAGCCTATAGTCCCGGGCACCTACTCAGGCAGCTGCTGGCCCCAGAGAAATCCAGAGGCACAAAGCGCATTCATTGTGGTTCATACAGTAAGCAGCTATGCACATCCAGGTCGAGATACCTAAGAGGCAGCTAAATTTGTAAGCCTGGAGGATGAAGCTACACAGCAAGCCCAGGAGACAGACCCAGGTGTCATCTCCCTGTGACTGGTAATGAGGGTCTAGGAGACCTAGAAAGAACCCCTGCAGAGGGCTCAGCATGAGCAAAGCCTGCACAGGGGTCTGGAAAGCACCAGGCGGAATGAGCTGTGTTATGGTTGGTTATGGATTGGACAGGAACTCGTCTCCCCAAACTCACGCAGACATTTAAACCCTGAAGTCTTTAAGAGTGGAAGGATTAAGGGTGGAGACTTGATCTAATTATAGCCTCCGGTAGGTGGCCTGGTGGGAGATCAGTTGTCATTAGACACTTGCCTTCAGAAGGTAGCGATCACTAAGAAGGATGATTGTATGAGCCAAGTGTGCTGCCACTTTGTTTCCTGGGTCACAATCTGGTTGTTCCTCCACACATGCTCTGCCATTACCAGCCTACACTAGATGCCAAACTAATGGGGCTACCCACTCTTGAACAGTGAACCTCCAAGCTATAAGCCAAAATAAACTTTTCTTCCCAAGGAACCCCAATTTCTGGAAATGAATGAATATGACAGTACAACATAAAAACCTATGGGATACAGCAAAAACAGTGTTAAGAGAGAAGTTTATGGGGCCCACACTGTGTTGTAGTAGGCCAAGCCTGTGCCTGCACTGTAGCATCCCATATGGGCACAAGTTCATGTCTCAGCTGCTCCCCTTCTAATCCAGCTCTCTGCTTATGGCCTGGGAAAGTAGCAGAGGATGATCCAAGTGCTTGGGCCACTGAACCCACGTGGCAGGCCCATGGGAAGCTCCCGACTTCAGAGTAGCCTAGCTCTGGCCATTGTGGCCATTTGGAGAGTGAACCAGCAGGTGGAAGACCTTTCTGTCTCTTCGTCTTTAACTCTGCCTCTCAATTAATCTTTAAAAAAAAAAAGAGCAACATGTGGGGGCAAACTGTTGAAATCTTTACTTAATATGTACTGAACTGATCTTCTGTATATAAAGAGAATTGAAAATGAATCTTGATGTGAATGGAAGGGGAGAGGGAGTGGGAAAGGGGAGGGTTGCAGGTGGGAGGGAAGTTAAGGAAGGGGGGAAGCCAATGTAATTCATAAGCTGTACTTTGGAAATTTATATTCATTAAATAAAAGATTTTAATAAAAAAAAAGAAAGGAGGGAGGGACTTGATTAAAAAAAAGAGCAACATTCATAGCAATTGGTGACAACATAAATACATTGAAAACACACCAAATAAATGATTTATCACTGCATCTCAAGGACCTAGAAAAACCACAAACCAAACCCAAAATTAGGAGGAGGAAATATATCATTAAAATAGAGAACGAAATTGAAACAAAAATACACCAGTGAAATAAAGAGCCCATTTTTTTTAGGAAAAAACAAAATTGATACACTATTTCCTCAACTAACCACAAAAGAGGATAAAGACCCAAATTAATAGAATCAGAAATGAAAAATGAAATATAACAACTGATGCCATAGAAATACAAAGAATCATCAGGAATTACTAACAAGAACCGTATGCCAAAAAATGGGGAAACCTAGAAGGAAGAAATGATTCCTGCACACAATCTACCAAAATTGAGTCATGAAAACATAGAAAACCAAAACAAACCAATAACCTAGATGGAGATTGAACCAGTAATAAAGACTCTCCCAACAAAGAAAAACCCAGGACTGGATGGCTTCACTGCCGAATTCTACCAGACTTTTAAAGAACTAACTACAATTTTTCTCAATATTCCTAACAAATGAAAGGAAGGAAATCCTCCCAAACTCCTACTATTAGGCCAGCATCACCTGAATTCCTAAACCAGAAAAAGAAACAACAGAGAAAGAAAACTTGACAAATATCTGATGAAAAATTCTTCAGAAAATTTTAGCCAATTGATTCCAACACATCAGAAAGATCATTCATCCAGACCAAGTGGGATTTATCCCTAGTATGCAGGGATGGTTCAACATTTACAAATCAATAAATGTAGATACATCACATAACAAACTGAAAAGCAAAAACCATATGGTTACTTCAATAGATGCAGATAAAGCATTTGATAAAATACAACATCTTTTCATGATGAAAACCTTAAGCAAATTGGGGTTAGAAGGAACATTCCTCAACACATCAAGGCAATTTGTGACAAACCCACAGCCAACATCTTATTGAATGATACAAATTAGAAATGAAGAAGTCAAACTATCCCTATATGCAGATGGCATGATTCTGTGAGAACCAAAAGACTCCAATGAGATATTATTGGAACTCAGAGTTTAGTAAAGTGGTAGGATATAAAATCAGCACAAAAATAGCTTTTGTATGCAAAGACAATGCCATGACTGAGAAAGAACTTCTAAGATCAATCCCATTCACAATAGCTACAAAAAAATTAAATAACTCAGAATAAATTTAACTAAGGATGTCAAAAATCACTGATTAAGATTACAAAACATTAAATGAAAAAAAAAAAACAGAAGACAACAAAGTGGAAAAATCTCCCATGTTCATGGACTGCAAGAATATAATCCAAATGTCCACATTAACAAAAGCAATTTACAGATTTGATGCAATCCCAATCAAAATACCAATGACATTTTTCTCTGACCTAGAAAAGATGCTAAAATTCATATGGAAACACAAGAGGTCCCAAATGGTTAAAAGCAATCTTAAACAACAAAAGCAAAGCTGGAGGCATCACAATACCAGATTTTAAGACATGCTAAGGGGCATTTATAATCAAAAAGACGTATGGACCAATGGAACAGAAATAGGAACTCCAGACATAAATCCACACATATGCAATCAACTTATCTTTCACCAAGGAGCTAAAAATCAATCCCTGGAGCAAGGACAGTTTCCAAAAAATGGTGCTAGGAAAACTGGATATTGCATGTAGAAGTATGAAATAAGACCCCCATCTTAAACAGAGATTCAGTCAAAAAGGAATCAAAGATCTAAATCTATAACCTGATGCCATTAAACCACTGAGAACATTGGGGAAATGTTCTGCAAGACATTGTCTGCAGGAAATGTCTGCAAGACATTAGCATAGGCAAATAATTCTTGGAAAAGACCTCAGGAGACCAAGCAATCAACACCCAAACTGACAAATGGAATTACATCAATCCAAGAAGGTTCTACACAGCAAAAGAAACATTCAGTGAAGTGAAGAGGCAACCAACAAAATGGGAGGGAATATTTGCAAATTATGCATCTTATAAATGACTAATATGCAAAATCTGTAGAGCTCAAGAAACTCAAAACAAGCCAGCTAAGAACTGGGCAATGGACTTGAACAAGCATTTTTCAAGAGAGGAATTTCAGTTGGCCAACAGACACATGAAAAAATGCTCATGGGGCTGGCGCCACAGCTCAGTTGGTTAATCCTCCGCCTGTGGCACCAGCATCTCATATGGACATTGTATTCTAGTCCTGGTTGCTCCTCTTCCAGTCCAGCTGTCTGCTGTGGCCCAGGAAAGCAGTGAAGGATGGCCCAAGTGCTTGGGCCCTGCACCCACATGTGAGACCAGGAGGAAGCACCTGGCTCCTGGCTTCAGATCAGCGCAGCGCTGGCCATAGGGGCCATTTGGAGGGTGAACCAACGGAGGAAAGACCTTTCTGTCTCTGTCAAATAAAAAATAAAAAATAAAATGCTCAGGATCACTAGCCATCAGGGAAATGCAAATCAAAACCACAAGGAGGTTTTACTCCACCCCAGTTAGAATGGCTCTCATATGAAAATCAACAAACAAGTGCTGGCAAGGACATGGGGGCGAAGAGGTACCCGAATCCACTGTTGGTGGTAATGTAAACTACTCAAGCCATTGTGGAAGACAATACAGAGATACCTCAGAAAGCTGAAAATAGATCTACCAGATGATCCAGCCATCTCACTCCTGGGAATTTACACAAACAAAATGAAATCAGCTTATGAAAAAGATATCTTTACCCCCATGTTCATTGCACTCAATTCACAATATCTAAGATATGGAATCAACCCAGATGTCCATCAGCTGATGACTAGATAAAGAAATTATGGTGTGTGTATATATACATATGTATATATATAAGTTATGGTGTGTAATATGTGCATATACATATATATACACTACAGAATACTACTCAGTGATTAAAAAATGAAATCCTTTCTCTTACAAAAACAGGGATGCAACTGGAAACCATTATACTTAGTGAAATAAGCCAGTCCCAAAAAAACAAATATCATGTTTTCCCTAATCTGTAGTAACTAATAGAGTACCTGAAAGGGCACATATAGAAGTGAAATTGACATTTTCAAATTTGTTTATAGCCTTTGTCTCTACTGTTGAGGAACAGTGATTTTTTTTCTTCATACTATTTGTTGAACTCTGGAGTTAAGCTTATGAGTACAAATTAAACTGAAAATAGATCTTTGTGAAAATTTAGAGTGGGAGTAGGAGAGGGAAGAGGAAGATGAGTTGGAGTGTGGGTAGAAGAGCGAGCAAGAGGGAGGGTAGACTGGGAAGTTATCATTATGTTCTTCAATCTGCATATATCAAATACATGAAATTTGTATACCTTAAATAAAATATAAGGGGCCAGTGCTGTGGCACAGCGGCTTAAAGCCCTGGCCTGAAGTGTCAGCATCTCATATGGGTGCTGGTTCCAGTCCTGGCTGCTCCTCTTCTGATCCAGCTCTCTGCTATGGCCTGGGAAAACAGTAGAAGATGGCCCAAGTCCTTGGGCCCCTGCACCCATGTGGGAAACCTGAAAGAAGCTCCTGGCTTCAGATCAGCACAGCTCTGGCCATTGCAGCCATCTGGAGAGTGAACCAGTGGATAGAAGACCTTTTTCTCTGATTCTACCTCTCTGTAACTCAAATAAATAAAGTAAATCTTTTTTTAAAAAAAAAAAAAACTTTTAAAAAACCATAATGTCAGAATGAACCAATTCTAAAGTAATTGGAAAGGCTCAAACAGCAGGAAGAAGTTGTTCAGAGTATCAATTGTGTGAGTTCTCTGCTCGTCTGTGCTGGTCGGGATTATTGACACCCGTTCAATCAGAAACGGGTGATCAGGACCATGAGGGGTTGGAAATTGGAGGGTTCACGTAAAGTTACAGTAATAAGGAGCCCTGTCACACATCCAGCTTGTGACCAACTGGCTCTGAGGGTGTGGAAGCACATTGTTCAACTTACACACTCGTCTTGTTGGTTTTTTATGTAGGTCTTCAGCTTGTCAAGACTGTTCAGGATGGCACAATTTGATGAGGTTGATCATCTCGGCCATCTTTTAGCTTGGTGCTATCTGTAAATTTGACTGCACTCTTTCCTACAGCTTCATCCAAAGTTCTCCATGAAGACAGCAGCATGGTCATCTGGCCCAGGAAGTCACTTTACCACTTTGATCTGCTGTTTATTTCTCTATAAAATTTGGTTGGGTGCCATTAAAACTAAGCACAGGATATGGCTTTACCCAAAGCTTTAAGAAGCTTCCTCTGTACAAGCAGACAATATTGTATCTCTGTGATTTTTATTGAAATCCACTGACTTCATGAACTTTTACGCCGAATTTTGGTGACTGAGCATTTTCCAAAGAACAGAGTTGCAATTTTCAGGAGATTCTCAATAAAAGTTCAAGAACCACTCCTGGAAGAAGCTGGCTATCCCAGCAGCCACCCATCCACCTAACTGCTATTTTGGCACACTCCCCATCTCCAGCTTGACCATGTCGAAGCAGGTCACTATTTTGATATAAATAACAGTGAATTCTTATACTTCTCAATGCCTTTGAGTTTCCTCCTTCAGGATGTAGTTGTGTTTTGTTTTTTTTTTTTTAAGTCTGCTCCTCTCCAAAGGGGTTGTCATGGAAGAACCAAAGATACAAATTCCTAGCATCTTGGGCTCAAAGCCTTTGAAAGCATAGACTGGAGGACTTAAGGCCTAAAGTTTACGCTACTAATATTAGATGTATATGGCTAACTGATCAAATCTAAGTTCCATCTCAGAACTAGCCAAATATTCTGCCAGTGAGAGTGGAGTCAGAGGAGGAGGAGAACTGAAATATTGAGCTATCTCTGAAATGGAGTCCCACTCATGCCCCCATAACTGGCAGGAGAGGTAAGTAGTGGGAACTCTGGATGGATGTGGCGCACCTGTAAACACTGGCAACAGTTCAGAAAGGACCATTGAGGTACCCCATATCCAGAATGGAAGCAATAGAGAAGGAATGTGAGGGTATCTGGGCAGACAGGCCTGAAGCATCATCAGAAATTCTTAAACCAAGCGAGACAGAGAGTAAGCTGTGTATTCCTCTTGTGCCCAAGAGGGAGAGGTAAATATCATAAAATGAGCCAACCACAAGGGCCTTTCACTTGGTTTAAGGATGACACAGCAAACACACTAGGGACCAGAGGCTGGGTGAGTAAAGATGTTTCTGCTGAAGCCAGCTTAGATTAACAATGAAAACCGAAGGCCAGATATCTTATGTGTCTCCCAGCCAATGCCCCGAGACAACCTAAAAGCCCTCCCACTTCCTACAATGTACAGGAGGATGGGTGATATGGTGTCACATGGGAAACCCCCATTTCTTATTAGGGTGCCCGGGCTCAAGTTCCAGCTCCACTCCCAACTCCAGTTTTCTACTATGTGCTCCTTATAGATAGTGGTGATGGCTCCAATACCCGAGTCCCTGTCACCCATGTGGGAGATTCTGTTCCTGGCATAAGCTCTTTGGGGCATCTGACAAGTAAACTAGAGAAAGGGAGCTCTCTCTATATATATTTTTCCCTGAGAGTCAGACAGAAAAAGCAAAGATAAAAGATTTTGGGGGGTCAGTGCGGCAGTGTGGCAGGTTAAAGCCACTGCCTGTGGTGCCAGCATCCCACATGGGCACCGGCTCGAGCCCCGGCTGTTCTGCTTCTGATCCAGCTCTCTGCTATGGCCTGAGAAAGCAGTAGAAGATGGCTCAAGTCCTTGGGCCCCTGTACCCATGTGGGAGACCTAGAAGAAACTCCTGGCTCCGGATAGGCGCAGCTCTGGCCATTGTGGCCAATTGGGGAGCAAAGCAGCAGATGGAGGACCTTTCTCTCTCTGCTTCTCCTTCTGTATGTAACTCTTTCAAATAAAATAAATAAATCTTAAAAAAAGATTTTTGTTCTCTTCGAACTTTTACATATGGTTATGTGAGGACTATTCCTTTAAAAATGTTCCTGTGACTTCTCCATGGCAATACTAATTACTGTTAAGCAGCTAAATGTTCCTCATGTGAACACCCAGTTGATAAATTGCTTCTTGAGTCAAGGCAAGGAAAGTCCAGTTTCTGGAAAAGTTTGCCTTCATCCCAAGGTGCACAATACAAATTGCATGACCCAAAAATTCCCCTTTTCCATATCTCTAGGACACACAAAAGTAATTGTTGCTACTGAGTGCGATAATTCATTTATCTCAAGGAACTGGTGACATTAGTTCATTTGTTATATTTATAAGGCCCTGGCCTAACTGTGCATTGTGTTTGATTTTGTCAACAGTTGGGATTTTTCCAAAAATAAGTGGGATGTCATTCTAAATAAACACATTTTAATTTTACCAGGAATTTGTTTCCTTCAAAATGTTTACCTCAATGTTATTTTTAACACTAATTTATCTCTTTGATGAATTTGTCATCTCTGTTAGAATTTAAGTTCCATGAGGGGCAAGACTACTAATTTGCTCAGAGTTCTGCCTTTGGTTCCTACTCCCGTGCCTAGACAGTGGTATCACCTGTATCAATCAAGACTAACAGCACTGCAGTAACCAACAACCTGAAAACCTCAGGGGCTTCCAAGAAAAAGGTTAGCTGTGGTTCTGCTCTTCCTCATAGCTACTGGAAGACTGCCATGGTAGAGAGAAAAAGAGACCTCAAATCACATGCTAGCACTTCTGCCTGACTAGCTAAACCCATCACATGGCCAGGAAGGGGATGTGTAACCTTCCCAGGGAGGGGCCCTGCAGGGTAGGAATGTGAGTGGAACAGTAACGCCATTCATGACAAACCCTAGTGATTAAGTCATCTAAACTTCCAAATTATAATTCTTAAGCTAGGTGCTTTTTGGTTATTTCTTCCCATGCACCTTTTACCTTTGATACTTGAGACTTCCTTGTGTTAGAAAAACATCCATTTCAGAATGTCTCATTTTACCTTCCCCTTCATTATGCTTAGGTCAAATGTATTTGATCATGCATAATACAAGGGTTTTTCCAAAGGTTCATGGCAAGTGCAATTAAAAGATAAGTTGACTTGAGTGCAAAACTGCTTGGAATCTTTGAGATAACATTTTTAATTTATGTTACCATCAAAGACTTAATGTTTCACTAAATATGCTATATCAGACAGAAACTAAAATGTACTATATGAACATTGAATATATGTGAACTTGAATATCTTCTCAAAATGATTATTGTTTATAGCCCTTGCCTAGTTTTCTCAAGTGTAGTCTTTTTTACCTTTTATTTATTGAACTCAACTCTTTAATGGAGCATTAAGCCTTTGTCTATAATGTAAATCAAAAATGTTCTCAAAAATACTGTATTTTTAAAACTTAAAAAGTTTGAAATCCACTCACGAGTCTTCAAAAAAGTTCACCCATATTATGAAATCCTTATGCATGTACTTCAGAAAGTGTTTCACACCAATATTGACTTATTTTTTTCCACTTCCCCACAAACTGTTCGAGATGGCCTCATTGCTCCTTGCACCTAAGAGTGTAACTCCAAGTTTAGAGAACAGTGCGGTCACCGTTCCCAACACTAATGTAGTAATAAAGGCCTCAGCTGTTACAGAACCCAACTCAGGGTTTCCATTTCCTGTGCTAGGGAAGACCCATCATCTGAAAGCCCCTCACTTCACAAAATCTGAAAATGCTGGACAAAATAATCAAGGGTAGGCATCTGTCACAGTAGTTAAAATGCTATTTGGGGAGTTGGCACTGTAGCATAGTGGGCTAAGCCTCCGTCTGTGGCACCAGCATCCCATATGGGCTCTGGTTTGTATCCCAGCTGCTCCACTTCCAATCCAGCTCTCTGCTATGGCCTGGGAAAGCAGTGGAGGATGGCCCAAGTCCTTGGGCCCCTGCACCCTTGTGGAAGACCTGGAAGAAGCTGTTGGCTTCGGATCAGCCCAGATACGTCCATTGTGGCCATATGGGGAGTGAACCAGTAGATTGAAGACCTCCATCTCTGCCTCTCCCTCTAACTCTACCTGTCAAATAAATAAAATCTTTTAAAAAATTAAAAATCCTGGGGTCAGCACTGTGGTGCAGATTAAAACCCTGGCCTGCAGCACCAGCACCCCTGGTATTAGTTCCTATTCTTCTGCTTCTGATTCAGCTCCCTGCAAATGGGTACCCTAAGAAGCAGCAGGTGATATGGGATAGGCAGGCAGCTAGGTAAGATCTGCTGAACTGGAGGTACCTGCAAGTCACAAGCCCCCAACCCCCTGTAACTCTATCGTACTTGTCAATTGAAACACTCCCTTTCCAGGGATACATCGGCTTCATCTGGGAGTTAGGGACAAGGGACAAAGCACCATGGAAATATGGACATTATACTCTATTTGGTATTTTATAGAGGTATCATAAAACTCCCAGACGGCTTTGCCCCTATGGAGGCACCCACCTCTAAGTTCATGTAAGAGTCCAATAACTTGGGGGAGCTTTCTCTTCCACAAGAGAACATGACTGGAAAAGGTGCTAAGTGCTCTCTGCTTCCTCTACCTGCCCCACCGGAAGCCCACTCATCATGGGTGTCTCTGCATATGGTGGAACCCATGTTTGTGTGTGTGTGTGTGTGTGTTCCTTTCAAATACAATTTTGAATTTTAAAAAATGAATTACAAGGCTAGCATTGTGGCACCACCTACAATGCTGGCATCTAATATTGGAGTGCTGATTCAAATGCTGGTTGCTCCACTTCTGCTCCAGTTCCCTGCTATTGTGCCTGGAAAAGCAGATGATGGGCTAAGTATGTGGGGACCCTGTCACCCACATTGAGACCCAGATGGAGCTCTAGGCTCCTGGCATAAGCTCCACCTCCAGCTCTTGTGGCCAATTTGGGGAGTGAACCAGCAGATGGAAGATCTCTCTCTGTGTCCCTCCCTCTCTCTGATACTCTGCCTTTCAAAGAAATATTTTTTAAATAAAAAATTAAATTTTAAAATCTTCAAATATATGTATTCTCTTAAATGCATGCCTAAACTTGGAAAACAGTAAGAATTTCAGGCACCAAAAAAAAAAAAAAGAAAGAAATTGAAATGCCCCAAACATAGCTGGCAGCCAGAAAGCCAAGAGAAAAACCATCAAGTGAATGAAGGACTTTCTGGTTCAATGCTGGCATTACAACCTCGAGGCTAAAATTTCATTGGCATCATGCAAGCAGGAGACCCCGCTTAAGTTGGAAAGTTACAATAGACACAAAATAAAACTGGAATCCACAAAGCACCTGGGCCTAGGTAAGAATTATGCCCAGACTTGCTAGCTTTAGCAAGAAAAAAAAAATATCCAGTTAAACTGGATTGAAAACATACAAGTTTTTAACATTAGATATGGTAAAGCTGTACGGGGGACACATTTATACTGGAAAATTATTTCTCCGAAATTCAAGTTTAATTGGGCAGCGTGTGTTTTACCTGACAACCTTAAGGACACCAGAGAAATTACCCACCGTAATACAAAGTAAGAGTGTTTGCTCATTTCCATGTGGGTTGTGAGTAGTGGGAGAGGGGAGACATTTCCCTACTCAAGAATAAATAGCATAGGTCCGCCCTTCAACAGATTTACAATTCAACATTTATGACTCACATGAGCTTCATTTATACCAAGTCAGAAATTAGTCTAAGAACTGCCCTCCAGACCATGATACCCCAGCACTCTGAAGATAAGCTCACAAGCCAAGATTACAGTTGGGTAGCCTGGGTACTGCAAGTGAAGTAGGCTCTGTGAAAATTGCTGATACAAAGACAAAATCCTTCTTGTCAGAGACAAAATTAAAGCTAGAAAATTAGGCAGGAAGGGAGTTCATGCCTGCCTGTCTGAGATAAGTACCATCTCAAGGACTTTCTCAAAACCCCATAAGAAATTCTTTGTTGTTCTACAAGCAACCCCATGGGGCTTTGCAAATATCACAGGTATGCATATATTTCTGTATCAAGGTTTATCTTCAGCATTCTTTCAGACTATAGCAATTGAAGTAAATTCTCTCACATTTGCCCAACAGAGGCACCTCCAACAATGAGCTGACACCAACTCCTGCCTCAGGTCTCCGAAACCAATTTACTGTGTATCCAACCAGTTTATGTGAATTTATTTTTTTTTCCAAACAAAAACTTTCCCTTGCCTCAAACACCTTGAATAATCCCAGAGTCTCCCATGGCATGTTGAAGTAACATGTTTACAGTAGGGACTCCATTTTGGAACACCCAAGACTCCATCCTGGGAAGGCATTCCCCCCCACACTGTAAGACTCTGGTCTGAAACTATGATCTAAAACAGTCAGACAGCAGCAGTTCACTATGTCACACTTGGCAAAGCACAGAGACCCCCTAGCATGATCACTCAGTCTTGGAAGCGGATAGGCTGCGCCTGGGTTAATGATTAAAAAAAAAAAAAAAGTCATGTCTATGTCCTACATACGATTTAAGCCAATACCAGGATTAATGTCAAGATTATAATTGAAATTGTTAAGAGTATTGTTAAGATTATAATTGATATTACTTTGTTAAGATTAAGATTACTTTGTTAAGATTAAGATTATAATTGATATTACTTTGTTAGGTTTTAGGTTAGCTTGAACCTAGTAACCACATATTCCCCTCCTGATTTTGTGGTTTTTGCCTTTATAAACTCTGTTGCTTTGGGCTTCAAGGTCTAAAGTTCTTTAGGGCATGAGCCCACTCGCCACTGCCGGCAATAAAGGACCGTCAAATTTTGTCAAGTGTGGTGCTCCTCTGTTTGCACTCGCTCAGGTACAACAATGTGTATTCCAATTGCAATACACTCCATTCTAAAACAAATTGATTAACTTTGGGAGATTAGTGTTAGTCTGATATATACTTTTAAAAAATTAAAAGACATGAAGACTTTCAGACATGTTGGTAGTGGGGGTGTTCAAAGGTGATTTCTTCTCTGTTGCTTCTTAAAGTGGGGACAACTCAAGGCATACCCATCCATGGCTTCACTTTGTAATTCTCATCAGGCCCATCATCTGACACAAATCTATCACCACTACTGAGCAAGAAGGGAATAAAAGCCCTTAAGAATATACCTTAAGATCACTTTAAAAAAAAAAATCACTTCAATACTTTTAGTTCCCTGTTGTCAAATTAGCCACTTGGACTTAACTAAAGCTGGAGAGACCTCCAGCAATCTGCCATTAGTAGCTTGCCCCAGCAGAGACACTTGGCCTAGCACAAAAGAGGCCGGTATTCCCCATGGGAGAACCAGGGTTCATTTCTCAGGTCTAGCTCCTCATTCCAGCTTCCTGCTAATGGGCACCCTGGGAAGCAGTGTGATAGCTCAAGTATTTAGCTTCCAGACATCCTTGTCTGGGACCTGGACTGAGGTTTCAGCTCCAAGCTTCATCCTCAGCCCAATCCCTGGGCTTGCAGACATTGGGGGTTGAATCAGGAGATGGGATCCTGATCCCTCTCCCTCTCTCAGAACCTTTAACATAGGCTTGGCCCCAAATCTTATTTCTTGGAAATCCCTGAAGAGTGGCCAGCCATTCCAGATTGTCTGGATCTTTCCTGGTTTTAGCCCTTAAATACCTCAGTCCTGAGCCAAACAAGAGAAACATACTACATTCTAATAAAAGACACATTATTTAAGTCTGTGATGGTTTTTCTCTTTACCTTGCTTTCACACACAGGCAAAATAAGCTAATTGTTGTTAATTCACAAGGTAGGTTATGTCGGGATCAGGCCTCAAAAGCACAGGAAATAAAGCAAAAAAAATTTTTTTAAACAGGATTTTGCACAGCAAGGAAAATAATCAACAGAGTGAAGAGACAATCTACACAATGAGAAAATATTTGCAAGCTATGCATCTAATAGGGGGTTAATTTCCAAAGTACCTGAAGAATTCAAACAACTCAATAACAAAAATCAACCCAATTAGAAATGGGCAACAGATCTAAACAGACACTTCTCTAACGAAGAAATACAAATTCCCTACAGGTACATGAAAAAATGTTCAACACCACTAATCAGAGAAATGCAAATCGAAACCACAATGAGGTATCACCTCATTCCAGCAAGACTGACTATTATCTAAAAGATAACAAGTGTTGGTAACGATGTAGAGAAATGGGAACGCTAAACCCCATTGGTGAGAATGTAAACTAGTATAGCCATTGTGGAAAACAGGATAGAGGTTCCTCCAGAAAACTGAAACTCCAACTACCACGTGATCCAGCAATATCACTCTTGGGCATGTGTCCAAGGGAAATGAAATCCATGTTGAAGCCACAACTGCACTCCCATATTTACTGTAGCAATGCTCGTAATAGCCAGGAAGTGGAAACAACCTAACTGCCCATCAACTGATGAACGGATTAAAAAAAAAAAATGTGGTGTAGCCAGCATTGTGGCACAGCAAATTAAGCCACCACTTGTGACACTAGCACACCATTTACTAGAGAGCTGGTTAGTGTCCTAGATGCAGTGCTTCTAGTACTGCTTCCTGCTCATGTTCCTGGGAAGGCAGTGGAAGATGGTCCAAATGCTAGGGCCCCTGACACCCAAATGGAGGGTAGGAGACCCAAATGGAGTTCCTGGCTCCTGGCTTTGGCCTAGCCCAGCCCTGGCAGTCAAAGCCATTTGGGAAGTCAATCAGCCAAGAGCTTGCTCACTCACTTGCTTTCTCTCTCTCCCTCTCCCTCATCTGACAGTCTGCTTTCCAAATAAGTCTTTAAAAAACAAATGTGGCACACATCCACAATAGAATATGGATGAAATGAAGCAACTTGACTGGAATTAGATATGTTGCATGAAAAAAGCTGATCACAGAAAGTATCACATGATCTCACTCATGTGTGGTCTAAAAATAGTGACTTCGTAGAAGTTATATATATATATATATATATATATATAGAGAGAGAGAGAGAGAGAGAGAGAGAGAGAGAGAGAGCCAGATATCAGAGGCTGAGGAGGAAAGAGGGTTGGGAGAATTTGGGGAAATGTTTTTTGGGTACTAGCCAATACCTAGACAGGAGTAAGTTCTTGGTTCTATTGACAGTAGGGTGAAGATAGATTATTTATTGTATATTTGTCTCTAAAAATAGAAGATTTGGGGTCAGCACTGTGGTGCAGTGGGTTAAAGTACAGGCCAACAGTGCTGGCATCCCAAGTGAACACCAGTTTGAGTCCTAGCTTCTCTACTTCTGATCCTGCTCCCTGCTAATGTGCCTGGAAAAACAGCAGAGGATGGCCCAAAGGAGACCCAGAAGTAACTCCTGGCTTCTGATCAGTCCAGTTTCAGCCATTGCAGCCATTTGGAGAGTGAACCAATGGATGGAAGACCTCTCACTACCTCTCCTGTCATTCAAATAAAAGAATTCTTAAAAAGTGTAGGAATTTTTAAAAACTTGATGTTTTTATTAAAAAACAAATACTTGAAAGGATGATTGTATTTACCCAGATTGGACATTACACAATTTATCTACGTAAAGCACCATCACAGTACATCATAAATGTGTATAATTTTTGTATGTCTGAAAAAATTTTAGTAAAAACATTTTTAAGGACAAGGGCTATATTACAGAGGGTCTATAATTGAAAAATGTGTATAAATATGCATGGATGCATATGCACACACAAACTTCTGAAGCTTCCATTTCCTTATCTGTAAAACACAAACGACCCTAAGGCCATGGTGAGGGTTGAGATTGTATACAATGTAGATACAGCACCTAGCTAAGCTCCTGGCACACGGTAAGCGCTCAAAGTGATTTTCCTAAGCTTCATAGGTTCATAGCACTTAAATCTGATATTTAGGAAAGACTTATTAATGCCTCTACTTTCACATTGATGGTTTGCTAGTATCACTTGATTGTTCTCACACAGCATGTCAATCTGTTGACAAATGCCAAATTTTTCTTGCTATCTTTGGACACTAATATAAACATATAATCTTTGACTTTCAAAATTCAAAAATCTTTCTTGAGACATAAAAGAAAAACAATCAGGTTAAAAAATTTATTTGAAAGGCAGAGTTAGAGAGTGAGGGATAGAGATCTTCCATCCACTGTTTCATTCCCCAAATGGCCACAATGACCAAGGCTGAACCAGGAGCTTCTTCCAAGTCTCCCACTTGGGTGGAGGGGCCCAAGTACTTGGGCCTTCTTCTGCTTTCCCAGGCCATTAGCAGGGAGCTGGATTGGAAGTATAACAGCCAAAACTCAAACTTGCTCCCATATGGGATGTCAGCCAGTACTTCGGGCTTAACCCACTGCAGCACAGCACAGGTAAAATCTCACAGGTTTTTTTTTGTTATTATTCTTAAAAGCTTGATGTGTTTTACTTCTTCTGCCTATCCTCTTTCGTACATTATAAAAGTAACAGTGAAGGTCATTTCTTATCATTAGTGGCCCAAAACTAACAACTTTCAAATAAACAAATAGTTTAAAAAAAGGGACAAAAGAGAAACAGGGCAAGACAGAGCAAGAGCGAGAGCATCTCTCATTCACTTCCCAGATTGCCATAATGGCCAGGGCGGGCCAGGCAAAATCCAGGAGCTTCATTTGGGTCTCCCACATGGGTCGCAGGGCGAAAACAATTGAATCATTTTCCACTGCTTTTCCCAGGACATTAGCAGAGAACTGGATTGGAAGTAGAACAGCTGGGACATGAACTGGTGCTCATTTAGGATGCTGGCATCACAGGCAGCAGCTTTACCTGCTACCGCACAACACCAGCCCCTACAACTTTCATTTTTCAATTTCCAAGGTATTGAGCCTCTAAACAACCTTTACATGAAATGTAGGTTTTAACTAAATCCATTGTTTTATGATTGAAGAGCTACCTACCCATCTTTCCCAGTGTTAGTGTGCACATGCTCAGGGCAGGCTAACAATCTTTCAGACTGCTAACATTGAAACATAACAATAATCCTGAGCCATTGAAGCCAATTGTGACTGACTTGCCCCACTCAAAATCTTACTTAGTGTCCTTGGTGGCCAGAATACAGCTTTCTAAGCACAAGTTCAGATTCTAAAGGACTAGCCCCAGCATTCTGCATTTCTCACAAGCTCCTAGGTGATCTTGGGGCTACTGATCTTGGACCATGCTTCAGTAACACAGGTCTACAGCAATGGTTCTCAGAATTGGCTTCACCTGGGAACTTGTCAGAAGTACCAATTCCCAGACCCACCCAAGACTTTTCTTCATTTATCACAACACAGCAGGTAGCATGAGCTTCACACTTTGCAGAGTCCCTTGCCCCCAACCTCCCAGGAAGGCAAGGCAAAGCAGGTGCAGGTGAATACTCAACTCCCTTGAATCTGTGTCACACCTAAGGCTTTAAACTCAGGAAACTTCCAGTCTTATAAAGAGCTACAAGAGAATGCAGGCAGATGCTACCCTTAGTCTTTCATTCAGAAAGTCTTGGTTTGTGAAAGGTAGTGTCCCAGTGTAGACTTTCTGAGCAAAAGCATCTGGGACAATTTGTGTTAGCACAAGGCCTCTGGGTGCTTCTGAAGCAAATCATGGAGCTGTGAGCCAACTGGCATTACACTCCAAGTAAGTAAATTTGCCTGCCTACATGACCTGTAGTTCCCAATAGAGAGGTAATCAAGGCTATCTTGCATCTTAGACAACCAGGATGATCAAGCCACGGCTACGTTACCAGGCTCCAGCTCCTGACTCCAGCTTCCTGCTAATACAGACCCTGGGAGGCAGCAGTGATGACCCATGTAATTGGTTCCTGCCTCCTCCGTGGGAGACTTGGATTGCATTCCTTGCCCAGTTACCACTGTTGTGGGCATTTGAGAAAACCAGGGAAGGTCCCATTGCACCCCTTCTCTCTGTCTCTCTGGAGCTCAGTATCACCCTCACCTCGACTGTCAGTTCTTTAAAAGAAGATCTGCCCAAACTTGGGAGTGGGCTCTGGAAAGACAGACCCTGCTGCTGGTGCTGGCTGAAACTTCACCATGCAGGTGCATTCTCTACATGCAAATAACACACAGGTAGCATTGAAACCAGCACCCACAGAGCCGCCGCAGTGGCACAGTAGGTTAAACAGTTGCTTGCAGTACTGGCATCCCATATGAGCAACTGAGTCCCAGCTGCTCTACTTGTGATCCCACTCATTGCTATTGCCTGGAAAAGTATGGTGGGAAGTGCTATTATGCTGTTAAAACTGTATATGTGAAACACAAAAAAAGCTTAAGTTTTTAATATTTATTTATTTATTTGAAAGGCAGAGTTACACAGAGGCAGAGGTTGGGGGAGGGAGTCTTTCATTCGCTGGTTCACTCCCCATATGGCCACAACAGCCCAAGCTGTGCCAATCCAAGCCAGGAGTTTCTTTCAGGTCTCCCATGTGGGTACAGGAGCCCAAGCACTTGGGCCATTTTCCACTGCTTTCCCAGGCCATAGCAGAGAGCTAGATCAGAAGCAGAGCAGCCAGAACCCAAACCAGAACCCATAAGGGATGCCAGCACTGTAGGCGGTGGCTTTACCCACTTCAACACAGTGCTGGCCCCAGTTTTGTTTTGTTTTTTTTTTTTTAATTTCAAATAAATAAAAAGTACTGCTGGGAGATCCAAGATGGCTGAGTAAGGAAAAGACATGCTGATTTTGACAATGGTAAGACAACAGAAGAAAAGGGAAGGAATTGCAATCCCAGAGGGCATCTGGAGTGAGACTTGCAGTAGAAAAATCTACAGAAAGATGACAGACGCCATGAAGCAGTGGGGACAATGCATCCACTGGCTGGGGGGACACCATCTTCTTGGAGTGACATGAAAGGAGCATACAGCAGCCCGTGGCATGAATAATTTCACTTCAGGGAGGACCTCGTGGACCCCACTGACTTTCAGTCCAGCGTGGAGCTCTAGCAGGGGGCAGGGTGTCCGCATGAACGGAAAGCACATTGCTTCCTTCCCATCCCCTGACAAGGGCACTTAGCAAGGAAGAAGTGCCATCTTGATACAGCAAGTAGAGGCTGCCGCAGCCTGGAAGTGACTGGGGGATTTCATCAGAGGAGTACTCAGTCCCCATTGACTGTGAGTCTGGCCTAGAGCGTTGGCAGGGGCAGGGGGAGCACTCATGTAGCCTGTCAAGTGCTCCCCTCCCCTCACTCTATCAAGGCATTCGGGCTCCACTAGCCAGAGCACTGACCAACTCTGTCAGGCAGACAGCTGGCTCTGGGAACACCGGCTCTCCACGGATGAGAGGGGCTCACAGGGCTGAGGGTGGATCCCCTGTTCTCTGGGTCTGTGGGAACCCTGCATGCTATGACTGTGGAAATTCTGTGACTGTGTGGTAGGACATGGGGTGTGACTAGGTCTTTAGGAAATCACTGTCCAGCTTCAGAGACTCAGAGTTCCAAATACCTGGCGTGGGTCATCACAAAGAGTTCCTCACCCACGGTGAGGAGTGCAGACACCTGCTGACACTCCAGACCACTGCCCCACCCTCAAGCCCCTTGGCCCTATCTAGAGCAAACCTCCAGATATCCGCTGAAGGTACAGAAACTCCACTAAGCCACAGTGGCAAATTTCAAAGGAAAAAAGCCCTCAGGAGAAAACCAACAGGTGCTTCCACAAATGCCTAAAAGCAAATATAGAAATACAGGAGACATGAACAAGGAGACAATATAACTCCCCAAAAGGAACACAGCAACACAATATTTGAATATGAAGAGAAAGATTGGTGAAATGCCTGAACAGGAATTCAAAAAACTGATCAAAGATTACTCAAAAGGGGCCGGCACCATGGCTCACTTGGTTAATCCTCCGCCTGTAGGGCCAGCATCCCATATGGGTGCGAGGTTCCAATCCAGCTCTCTGCTGTGGTCCGGGAGTGCAGTGGAGGATGGCCCAAGTGCTTGGGCCCTGCACCCACATGGGAGACCAGGAGGAAGTGCCTGGCTCCTGGCTTCGGATCGGTGCAGCACTGGCTGTAGTGGCCATTTTGGGAGTGAACCAACAGAAGGAAGACCTTTCTCTGTCTCTCTCTCTCTCTGTCTATAACACTACCTGTCAAATAAAAAATGTCATCTTAACTGTTAAAATGATCATATTAAATGGTAAAAGTCATATATAGATAGGTTTAAGTATAACATCAAGTGCCTGGTAATAATAGAATTAAAAAGGAAGGAAAGTCCAATAAGAGAAGCAGTCCACACAGCAGACTTCTAGAATGACATTCGCTGTAAATAGCACTCTGACCTCACAATCAACCCTTAAGGCTTCCTGGTCTGGCTGAAAGGCCTGTGAGAGCATTTCAGGCATGGAAAGCCAAGACTATGTGGCAAAAAAATGTACTACAGGAAGAATCTGAGACCTCAGTGGAAAGAAAGGGCCAAAGAAGGATGTACTTTTCTCTGAAGGGAGGAGAGAACATCCACTTTGCTTATGACGGTATCCAAATACCGATGGAATCTACGGTCACAAAAGGCTTCCGTAGCCTTGGCAGCCCATGGCAAGAGCCTCAGGTGATCACTGACATAATAAATAAGAGTGTTAATTGTTAAAGGAACAACAGAAGTCACTGTGCACTTACTCCCCGTATAGGACCTCCATCTTTAGCGAGTTGTACTTTGAGAATCGACTGCAAATCTTGTTCTCAAACTGTTCTCTATGTTGTTTGTGTGTGTGGGTGCAAACTGCTGAAATCTGTACTTAACATGGAGTTGGTCCTCTGTATATAAAATCAAACTAAAGATAAACCATAATGAAGAAGGGGATGGGAAAGGGAAAGGGAGGTGGGATGGGAGTGGGGGGGGGGGGGGCGGAGAGTGGGTATGCGAGAAAAAACCACTGTATTCCTAAAGTTGTACCTATGAAAAATACATTCATTAAATAAAAACTTTTTTAAGTAAAAACTTTAAGTTATATGTATGTCCATGTTTTAGTATCTCAACTCACAATAGCTAAGATATGGAGTCAACCTAGATGTCCCTTAGCTGATGACTAGTTAAAGAAGCTATGTATATATACATGATGGAATACTACTCGGACATAATAAAGAATGAAATCCTGTCTTGAACAAAATAGATGTAACTGCAGACCATTATGCTTAGTGAAATAAGCCAGCCCCAAAATGACAAATATGTTTTCCAATTTTTGGTAACTAAAACACAGAGTACAAAAGATGCAATATGAGTGAAGTTGACATTCTGAGAGTTGATTATTGTTTACAGCCCTTATCTACAATTCTTGAGGAAGAATGGTTTTCCAACTTAGTACTTGTTGAATTTGCTATTCGGTGGAGGATTAAGTTTGTGATTATAAAGGAAAATTGAAAGTATGTCTTAAAAATTAAAATAAAAAATTGCATAAGAAAGAGGAGGGAGGCTGAGAGTGAGGGAGGGAGGCAAGGTATGATGGGTAATATTATGCTCTTAAAACTATATAGGGGGGCCAGTGCTGTGGCGTACCAAGTAAAGCTGCTGCCTGAAGTGCTGGCATCCCATATGTGTGCCAGTTCAAGTCCAGACTGCTCCACTTCCAATCCAGCTCTCTGCTATGGCCTGGAAAAGCAGTAGAAGATGGCCCAAGTCCTTGGGCCCTTGCACCCCCATTGGAGACCCAGAAGAGGTTCCTGGCTTCCAATCAGCATAGCTCTGGCCATTGCAGCCATCTGGGGAGTGAACCAGTGGATGGAAGACCTCTCTATGTCTCTGCCTCTCTAACTCTGCCTTCCAAATAAATAATAATATTTTTAAAAACTCTGAAATATGAAAATATTGTACTATTACAAATTTAAAGGAAAAAAGGGTGAATTGAAGGATGACAAATATAGTTATCTTCTAAGAATTATATCTATGAAATACATGAAATCTTCTCTTTATATTAATATTAAAAAATAAATGAGTAAGTGACCACTTGGTAAAAGCAGAGGTACAAAAATTTAGATCTTGAAAGATTTTGCTCCCAAATGGAATTTCATGTGATCTCCTACTTTGCACAATATGCATTTGATTCTGCTTATTGATCAGATCTTCAAAATAGGAAATATATGTTATGAATAAACATTGATTTCATTTTTTGCACCAAAAAAAATTTTAATTCTCTTTAAAAAAAAAAAAAAGT
Source organism: Lepus europaeus (assembly GCF_033115175.1). Lineage (NCBI taxonomy): Eukaryota > Metazoa > Chordata > Mammalia > Lagomorpha > Leporidae > Lepus > Lepus europaeus. The sequence goes on along the minus strand of NC_084832.1, from coordinate 35,786,815 downwards.
ATTAACATCAGTCCCATGCCAAAAAGTCCATTTCATTGATCAGGGGTATTACCTGGGTGTCTGATTTCTAAAATCTCCAAGTAATTTTATTAGATAGCAGAGTTGAGCATCTTACATCTTTCAAATTTGTCAATCTTGATCCTGGAAGCTGTGATGGGCAAGCTTTAGGCAACTGACAAACTCAATGGCTAGGACAACACAGCCCCCAAGATGAAACTTCTCCATCTTCTCTCCATTTCACATTTCTGCTTCACACTGACCCCCTACCACTCTGCCGTGGCTCAACAGGCTAATCATCCGCCTTGCGGCGCCGGCACACGGGGTTCTAGTCCCGGTCAGGGCGCCAGATTCTGTCCCGGTTGCCCCTCTTCCAGGCCAGCTCTCTGCTATGGCCCGGGAAGGCAGTGGAGGATGGCCCAAGTGCTTGGGCCCTGCACCCCATGGGAGACCAAGAGAAGCGCCTGGCTTCTACCTTCGGATCAGTGCAGTGCGCCGGCCGCGGCGGCCATTGGAGAGTGAACCAACGGCAAAGGAAGACCTTTCTGTCTCTCTCTCTCTCTCACTGTCCACTCTGCCTGTCAAAAAATAATAAATAAATAAGAACCTTGAACTTGGGGAACATAAATCTTTCATTGTGGCAGTAATCCTGCCTGCCCAGTGGCCCCCTCAGATATTATTTCTACCATCAAACTATTTCTATACACCCATCCTGACAAAGAGAAGTTGGAATAAAGGAAATCAATGCCTTTGTTGGCAAAACATGTGACCTGTGGAAAATCGCTTGCCAGCATACTTTTCTCTTATTATCAGAAACATTACTGTAACATGCTGATTACATTAGAATGAAAATGTTTATGCCAGGTAATGTTCATAATACATACGAAGGGGCAGGGCCTGTGGTACGGTGGCTTAGGCTACCACCTGTGATGTCAACATCCCTGAAGAGTACCCATCTGAGTCCCTGTGGCTCCACTTCTGATGCAGCTCTGTTGATATGCCTGGGAAGGCAGCAGAGAGTGACCCAAGTACTCGGTCTGCTGCCACCCATGTGGGAGACTGATGGTGTTCCTGGCTCCTGGTTTCAGCCTTGCCCAGCCCTGACTGTTGTAGCCATTTGGCAAGTGAACCAGAGGATGGAAGTGCTGTGTGTGTTTGTGTCCTTTCTGTAACTCTGCCTTTCAAATAAATAAGTCTTTAAAAAAAATCTTTCATGGAAAACTACAATGCTGACGCAGTTGGAGCCCTCTTAGACATGGTATCACTGAGCAGTTCAACATCCACACAGCTGGGCCCTGTGGCACTGTGTCTCAGCTGTTAGATTCTTATCTTGCTTCCTGTTATTAGTGTTCTTTCTGGAGCAGCCAAAACAAATACCACAGATTGGGCAGCTTAAACAGAAATATGTCTTCTTGCAGTTCTAAAGACTGAAAATCCAACCTAAAAGGTGTCAGCAGGTATGGTCTCACTTGAGGCTTCTCCCCTGACCTTGCCGATAGCATCTTCTTGCTGTGTCCTCACATAGCCTTTACTTGGAGTGCATTCTTGGTGTCTCTTCCTCTTGCCATATTGGGTTAGGGACCTACCCTTGTGACTCACTCAACATTAAATACCTCTTCGAAGGCCTTATTGCTAGTCACATTGAGGGTTAGGCTCCCATACGTTAGTTTTGGGGAGACACAACTCATTCCAGGTATTGCTCAAACATCATTTGGGGGCCCCTAGAGGTCCCTGCATTCAAGTCTTGGTCCCCAGATTCCTATGTGAATGTAAAATTCACCAAATTATGGTGTCTGAAGGTGAGGCCTTAAGAAGTGATTAGATTGTGAGACTAGGACCCTGTGGTAGCATTACTGTGGTTATATAAAGAGACACATGGATGTGAAGAAAGAATGTGCTCCCTGTCTCTCCCTGTTTCCCAACTCACGATGCCATCCTCCCTCCACACACATTCCTCATGAGACACCACACCAATGGAGCTACCCAATTTTGGATTGTGAACCTCCATAACTGTAGCTGAAATATACCTTCTTCCTAAGTAGCTCCTCACAAGTATTTCAGATGTGGCAACAAAACACTGACCAATCCCATTATTAACACTCTCCTACCAGATATTTGTTGATCCCACTTCAGCCTTATTTCCCTAATAATTTTCCTACTCATGTCCAACTTATTACTAATTACTCACCTCAAGGTTTTGATACTTTCAGAGAAGATCATTTCCATTGGCCCCCAGGCCCAATCCTTATTATTAGCATATTGGTGCAACCCAAGGCACCCTAGAACTGGGACACAAAATTCTCTCAAACTAGTAAAATCCACATAGAACAACAGAATTCTGTTCCAATGACCCATGCCAAAATGTAGATGAAGTAAAAAGGTTTATTTTGATTTTTAGTTATTTGAGAGAAAGAGAAGGCAAGATCCTACTCTCTAGTTTACTCCTGAAATGTATGCAAAAGCCAGGACTGGGCTGGGCAAGGAGCCAGGAATTCTAATATAGGTCTCCAATGTGGGTAGGAGGAATCCAACTACCTGAGCCTTCACTGCTACTTCCCAAGGTCTGCATTAGCAGGAAGATGGAATCAGAAACTCAAGTTAGCTATTGAACCCAAGTAGTCCAGTATGAGACATGGGAATCTTAATCACTGACCAAACATTCATCCCAATAATGGACATTTAAGGATTATAATGTGGTGGCAGAAAGATGTGACATGTCACCATGTCTGAAGTTGTACCACAGGTAAGCTTCTATCTTAGCAATTACACGAACTCAAACTCAACCCTACGCGGAAAAGGTGGCCTACCAAGTACATGTGGTCACATGTATGTCGCAACTTCAGCCAGATGATCAGTATGGAATTTTTGAAGGGGAACAAAGAAAAAAAAAAAAGAAGTAAATGATGGTGACTCAGGCTGAATTGCACCACCAGTTCTTCTGGTTCTCCAGCTTGCAGATGGCAGGACAGGGCATCTCAGCCTCCATGATTGCATGGCCCAATTCCCATAGCAACTCTCTTATAAAGCTATTGCTATAGTTTGAATATAGTTCAAGTGCATCCTTTAAAAGTTCATGTGCTAGAAACTTGGCCCCAAGTGTGGTGATGTTAAGAAGTGGTGAAACCTCTAAGAGAAGGGACTTCACAGCCTGGGTGGAGGCAGGGGGGAAGCTGGAGGCTTTGTTTAGTCGTTAGGAGTGTACCCTTAGAAGGTACTGACATGCTCCTAAAGGGACCCCAGTCACTGACTTTACATCTCATTATTTACATACTTCCTTCATGGTGATACCATCCATCACAAGGTCCCTACCAGGGCTTACCTAACACCATTCCTATGCCCTCGAACCTTCAGAACTATGACTTAAATCAACCTCTTCTCCAAGTCAGGTAGTCTATGTTGATATTTCATCATAGTAACATAGAAGAGACTAATAGATCTCTATATCCGTTCTATGGCTTATTTTTCTCCAGAAAACCTTAACTAATATGCTCTTCTGCTACTTCATTTCAGCTCCAACATTGGACAAGTAACATCTTGTTCCTCTTCTGGCTTCCCCAACTCTTTGCCGTAGAAAGGACTTTAGACCACAAAAGCCAACTTGTCCCATGAACTGAAGGAACATCTAATGTAAACTGGCACACTGAATTGTGATCTATGCATCAGCCTCTTGTAAATCTATTGGCGAGATCATCCCTCCACCTGTGGCAGATTACTTCTGGAGTCGAAGTACTCAGGGTTGGCTGCAGCATGGATGCTCACACAGGGGACCTCATGAAGGCATTTTCCCTAAAAGGCCGTGCTGGACTGGCCAACTCCTCCTCATTACATTCCCTTGGTGGCAACTGGTTCCAGTCTCAGCTTTCATGGTAGCCCCAGGCAAATTCCTAAGTTCAAGCTTTTCCTTAAAATTCCAGAGATCTGGGATAAGTATCCAGCATAATGGTTAAGATGTCACTTGGAACACCCATATCACATATTTCAGTGAGCAATTCAATGTGACCAATGCTGCTGTTGAGTCCACTTGAGGACCAGCCACTGTCTGTCTTGGAAACATGCACATAATGGTTGGTACCAGTCTGATTATACAAAAGGATGCAATTTCAATCTGCCTTTGCAATCTCTTACTAGATTGCCTGTGATGGGTGTCACAAGCTGGATTAATGTCTTAATATTAGTGTCTCAACAACAGTAAATGTGTTTTCTTTCTGAATTTCATTTATGGAAAGGATTTCTGAGGAGAAAATTTTGTTTTCAAATATATTCACCAAAAAAATCTCATTCTTCCACATCCATAGTACTCAGCGCAGTGTTTTCTCAAATATAAGAGGTTCCATATTGATTGTGACTATTCTGTTGCCCATTTTCACACATCTAAGATCAAGAATTTAACTGGTATTGAATGGAGGAACAGTGGAAACATTTCCACTGAGATCTGGAACCAGACAAGGATGAGCACTCTCACCACTGCTATTCAGTATAGTCCTGGAAGTTTTAGCCATAGCCATTAGGCAAGAAAAAAAAAAAGAAAAAGAAATCAAAGAGATTCAAGTTGAGAAAGAGGAAGTCAAACTATTCCTATTTGCAGATGACGTGATTCTACATGTAGGGAAGCCAAAAGACTTCACCAAGAGACTACCAAACTCTTTTGATGAGTTTCAATAAAGTAGCAAGGTGTAATATCAATACACGAAAACCAACAGCCTTTATATACAGATAATGCCACTGCTGAGGAAGAACTTCTAAGATCAATCCCATTCATAATAGTTCCAAAAAAATCAAATACTTTGAAATAAATTTAACCAAGGATGTCGGAGATCTCTATGAAGAGAATTACAAAACATTAAAGAAATAAATAGAAAAAAATGGAAAAATCCTCCATGTTCATGGATTGGAAGAATATCAAAATTTCCATTCTACCTAGAGCAATTTACAGATTCAATGTGATACCAATCAAAATACCAAAGATTCTTCTCAGATCTAGAAAATATGATGCTGAAATGCATATGGAGGCACAGGAGATACCGAATTGCTAAAACAATCTTATACAACAAAAACAAAGCCAGGGGCATCACAATACCAGATTTCAAAACATGCTACAGGGCAGTTATAATCAAAACAGCCTGGTATTGGTACAAAAACAGATCGACAGACAAATGGAACAGAATAGAAACTCCAGAAATGGGACAGGCATTGTGGCACAGTGGGTTAACACCCTAGCCTGAAGCACCGGCATCCCATATGGGTGCCGGTTCTAGTCCTGGTTGCTCCACTTCCAATCCAGCTCTCTGCTATGGTCTGGGAAAGCAGTAGAAGATGGCTCAAGTCCTTGGGCTCCTGCACCCATGTGGGAGACCCGGAAGAAGCTCCTGGCTTCAGATTGGCATAGCTCTGGCCATTGCAGCCAACTGGGGAGTGAACCAGTGGATGGAAGACCTCTCTTTCTCCCTGCCTCTCCTTTCTCTGTAACTACAACTTTCTAATAAGTAAATAAAAATCTTTTAAAAAAAAAGAAACCCCAGAAATCAATCCAAGTATATACAGCCAACTTATATTTGATAAAGGAGCTAAAACCAACCCCTGGGGCAATGAAGGTCTCAACAAATGGTGTTGGGAAAACTGGATTTCCACATGCAGAAGTTTGAATCAAGACCCCTACCTTACAGCTTATATAAAAATCCATTCAAAATGGATTAAAGACAAATCTGTGACCCGATACCATCAAAGTATTAGAAGACATTGGGGAAGCCCTGCAAGGCATTGGTGTAGGCAAAGACTTGTTGGAAAAGACCCCAGAGGCACAGGCAGTTAAAGCCAAAATTAACAAATGGGATTACATCAAATTGAGAAGCTTGTGCACAAAACACACACTCAGGAAAGTGAAGAGGAAACCAACAGAATGGGAGAAATTATTTGCAAGATATGCAAATGATAAATGATTAATAATAAGAATATACAAAGAGGCCGGCGCCGTGGCTCAACAGGCTAATCCTCCGCCTTGCGGCGCCGGCACACCGGGTTCTAGTCCCGGTCGGGGCACCGATCCTGTCCCGGTTGCCCCTCTTCCAGGCCAGCTCTCTGCTGTGGCCAGGGAGTGCAGTGGAGGATAGCCCAAGTGTTTGGGCTCTGCACCCCATGGGAGACCAGGAGAAGCACCTGGCTCCTGCCATCGGATCAGCGCGGTGCGCCGGCCGCAGCGCGCCTACCGCGGCGGCCATTGGAGGGTGAACCAACGGCAAAAGGAAGACCTTTCTCTCTGTCTCTCTCTCTCTCACTGTCCACTCTGCCTGTCAAAAATAAAAAAAAATAAAAATAAAAATTTGGAAAAAAAAAAAAAAGAATATACAAAGAGATCAAGAAACTCCACAACAAAAACAACCCAGTTCAGAGATGGACAAAGGACTTACATTTTTCTGAAGAGGAAATCCAAATGGCCAACACATGAAAAAATATTCAGGATCACTAGCTGTCAGCGAAATGCAAATCAAAACCACACTGAGGTTTCACCTCACCCCAGTTAGAATGGCTTTCATACAGAAATCAACAAACAACAAATGCTGGTGAGGATGTAGGGAAAAGGGTACCGTAATCCACTGGTGGGATTGTTGACTGGTAAAACCAATATGGAAGTCAGTTTGGAGATAACTCAGAAATCTGAATATAGACCTACTATATGACCCAGCCATCCCACCCCTGGGAATTTACCCAAGGGAAATGAAATCAGTAAATAAAAGAGTTATCTGTATCCCCATGTTTATTGCAGCTCGATTCACAATAGCTCAGACATGGAATCAACTCAAATGCCCATCAACAGAAGACTGGATAAAGAAACTATTGTATATGTACACCTTGGAATACTACACAGTGAACAAAAAAATGAAATCCATTCATTTGCAGCAGAATGGATGAAACTGGAAAACATCATACTTAGTGAAATAAGCCAGTCCCAAAGGGACAAATACCATATGTTCTTCCTGATCAATGATAACTAATAGGCCACCTAAAAGGAAATCTGTAGAAGTGAAATTGACACTTTGAGGAGCAATGATTTGAACAGCCCTTGTCTTAACTATTGAGGAACAGTTTTTTTTTCTTCTTCATATTATTTGTTGAACTCTTTACTTAAGATAGAGTTAATCGTATATGTATAAAGTCAATTGAGGATGGATCTCAGTAAAAAATTAAGTGGGAATAATAGAGGGAGGAGGAAGTTTTTAACTGTAAAGTTGTGTAATCTGCATACATTCTTACAGACTTACTATAAGAGTACAGTTTAAAAACTTTAAAAACATGGGACCCCCAAATCCCATTAGACTGGGTGGTAAAAATGCCATCTTAGGGTTAAAGTCATCATATAGATAGGATTAAGTGTTAAAGGGAACATATAAATAAGATCAAGTATCTGGTAATAATCATAGATAGAATTACAAAGGAGAGAAAGTCCCAACATGGGAAGCAGTCCACACAGCAGACTCAGAATGACAAATGCCCTAAACAGCACTTTGACCTCAGAATCAGCCTTTAAGGCATCCTGGTCTGGCTGAAAAGCCCATGAGAGCATTTCAGGCATGGAAAGCGAAGATAATGTGGCAAAAAAATGTCCTACGTGAAATATTTCCAAGATTGAGACCCCAGTGGAAAGAAATGGCCAAAGAAAGATATACTTTTCTCTAAAGTGAGGAGAGAATTTTCACTTTGCTTATGGCCTTGTCTAAATACTGATAGAAATTGTGGATTTAAAAGGCTTCCATAGCCTAGGCAGCTCATGACAAGAGCCTTGGGTACTCACTGACATCATATATAAGAGTGTTAATTTTTAAATTAACAACAGGAGTCACTGTGCACTTACTTCCCATGCAGGACCTCTGTCCTCAATGAGTTGTATTATGAGAGTTAACCGTAAAACTTGTTCTCAGTTTTGTGTGCACACGTGCAAATTGTTAAAATCTTTACCTAGTATAGAGTTGGTCTTCTGTGTACAAAGTTAATTGAAAATTAATCTTAATGGAGAATGGGACTGGGAAAGGGAGAGGGAGGAAGAGGTGGTGTGGGAGTAGAGGTGGGAGGCCAGGTATGGTGGGAAAAAAAATCACTACATTCCTAAAGATGTATTTATGAAATTTGTACTCATTAAATAAAAGGTTTCTTTGGGAAAAATGTTTCTTTTGGCATAAAATTTTTTAAAAAAAGAATTCAATTGGTAGAAGAAAGGAATAATTCAAGAAATGAAATCAGTTTGACAATGCTTACAAACTAGATTTTATTAATTATGTTTAATTTCAGTTAAAGAACAATGTTTTTCTAAGTATTGAAGAGTATAGGAGGAGAAAAGGAGGGAAGAAAGAGGCTAAGTAGGGACTCTGGAAGGCAGAAACAAAGCAATCATGGAAAATATCAAAACTCAGAAACATCACAGGACACATTAAATCTGTTACCATTGGGGAAAATACTCAGAAAACACAGAGAGAACTAATTTATAAACTCTAAGTGAATCATAGCAAATATATCAGCTGAAAGGAATTTCTCTCATTGCAACATAACCATAGTGCAACTTGCATTGTACCTTTTAACCCTAGGATTTTCAAACTGTCTGTTGTTATGTAATAATGAACTTGGAGGGTACATCTCTCATTCACTAACTGATAAAATAAGGGTGATGGGGCACATTTTGTGGCACAATAGGTTAAACTACCAATTGTCACACCCATCTCCCACATTATTATCTGGGATTGAATCCTGCCTCTGCTTCAATTCCAGCTCCCTCCTAATACATTCTGGGAGGCAGCAGATGATGGTCCTAGGACTTAGGCTCCTGTCACTCACAAGAAAGATCCAGGATGGACTTCTTGGATCCTAGCATAGCCTGGGTTATTGCAGCCATTTCGGCAATGGGCAAGCAGATAGACAAATAGATCTCTCTCTCTCTCTCTCTCTCTCTCTCTCTCTCTCTCAGTGTGTGTTTGAGTGAGAGAGAGAGAGAGGCTGCTTTTCAAATAAGTAAATATTTTTAAAATATGAAGTAGGTATGTTTGGGGTATAAAAATTTAATCTATGGGAATATCTGATTGCATTTTACTGTTACATAAGTAACATGATTTCACAGAGCAGAGATTAAAAGGCTGACAGAATAAAGATAATTCATAGGGAATAAAATAAGAATTTGACAAAGTACATCTAGGCAGAGAATCTGGGGACCTAAACTTTGTGGGCAGCATGGAGATGGAAAAATACTGTGGCTTTTCCATTCTCTAAGGTAGCTATGGTACCCACTCTTCCACTGATAACCAGAGGAGCATTGCTAGCTTGCCTTTTTTTTCACGTGTGAATTTACTCTATTCTCATGACAATGCATTAGGGCTCTATTATCCATTTGGCATACATTACTTCCCATTTACAGAGGAGCAAAACTAATTTCATATGCTTAAACAAATGATCTTAGACAATATGAAAAGTAAGTAGTAGAATCAGGATTTTTTTCAAGAAGGAAATAATTGTTAATAAAAGGCTTAGTTTATATCTAACATCATACTTTAATATGTCTGTTAATTTTTTTCAACTTTTATTTAATAACTAGAAATTTCCAAAGTAAAACTTTCGGATTATAGTGGATTTTCCCCCTATAACCTCCCTCCCACCCGCAACCATCCCATTCCTCATCAAGATTCATTTTCAATTATCTTTATATACAGAAGATCAACTTAGTAAATACCGAGTAAAGATTTCAACAGACTGCACCCACACAGATACATATAGAGTACTGTTTGAGTAGTAGTTTTACCGTTAATTCACATAGTACAACACATTAAGGACAGATGTCCTACATGGGGAATAAGTGCCCAGTGACTCCTGTTGTTGATTTAACAATTGACACTCTTGTTTATCACCCGAGGCTCTTGTCATGAGTTGCCAAGGCTATGGAACCCTCTTGAGTTCACACACTCTGATCTTATTTAGACAAGGCTATAGTCAAAGTGGAAGTTCTCTGCTCCCTTCAGAGAAAGGTACCTTCTTTGATGGCCCATTCTTTCTGCTGGGATCTCACTCACAGAGATCTCTCATATAGGTGTTTTTTTTTTTGGTTTTTTTTTTTTTTTTGCCACAGTGTCTTGGCTTTCCATGCCTGAGAAACTCTCATGGGCTTTTTAGCTGGATCTGAATATCTTAAGGGCTGATTCTGAGGCCAGAGTGACTAGCTTGCCTTCTTAGGCACCTTGATGCAGAGAAGCACCTGAAATGAAGACTCCCATGGACACCAGAAACTCTAAAATTCTAATTATTATAAATCAATAAATTGAAATTCTGATTGACTCATATGATATGACTTAGGATAGTGAGAATGAGTCCAAGATTCTAAGTCAGCTTTGTATACACTGATAAGAGCAACATCTACCAAGTTAATTACCAATCCTGGGAATGGGTTATCTACCAAGTTGAACCCATAGATTATACTTTCATGGAACCAGCATCAGCAATCATTTAAATCCTTGTCTCTCCCTCCCTCTCTCCCCTTTAATATGATGAAGCTTTTTTTTTTTTAACTCCGATTGCCCATGAAAATATACAAAAAAGAGTAGAAAATAAAAATCATTGTAATGTGGCTCCCTCTGAAGAATAAGTGACCACACAGTAAACTCCAGTGCCCCTACCCAGTAACAGACACTGATCTAAAAAAAGCAATTTATGGACAACCAGTGATCTTGTGGTAGTTCCATTCCAAAGTTCTACCAAAATAAGTTGACAGTAAGTAGCCTAAAGTTCTAAGTTCTGTGACCTATGGATATGTGGGTTTTTTTGTAATGTATATTTTTCTTTTTTATTGAAGGTGAACAAACTTCATGTTTTTAACATACAGATTTAGAAACACAGTGATACTCCCACCCTACCCTGACTCCCACTCAATAAAATGCTAGCTAATTGAATCCAACAACATATTAGAAAGATCATTCACCCAGACCAAGTGGGATTTATCCCTGGTATGCAGAGATGGTTCAACATGTGCAAATCAATATATACCACATTCACAAACAATAAAAGCCATATGATTATCTCAGTAGATGCAGAGAAAGCATTTGATAAAATACAACAATGTTTCATGATAAAAACTCTAAGCAAATTGGGTAGAGAAGGAACATTCTTCAATACAATCAACGCAGTTTATGACAAACCTCCAGCCACCATATTACTGAATGGAGAAAAGTTGGAAGCACTTCCACTAAGATACAGGTGTTCTTAACACTATAATGTGAGAAAATGGCTAAGCACATTAGCCCTGCTGTTTTTGTTTTCTGACTAGTACCTGTCACTTTAGATGAGTATGAGAGTCTCCTTAAGATCTAACCCAGGAGGCCCTGGGATCATGGGAAAATTTTCACCATTAAAACTGAGCCACTTTTGTCAAGCACTAACGAAAAAAAAAAAAAAAAAAAAAGGCTGCCTGTGGGTATAAAGAAGGGGGTCTCACGCCTGTGTGCCTGGAAATAAGAACAAGTGAAAAACTCGGCCAGAACCACAGCATTGCACAAAGGCCACTGCAACCTCACACACAAAAAAAAAAGACTTCCGAGGACGTCTGCCCCACACTTGTCTATCATGTGTAACAACACTCTTGTAGCCAAAAATATGTTTCAAAATAGCTTTGTGTAATCCTCACCTCACCTCTTCAAACTTCCCCTTGTCTCAACCTCCTTGAAAACGCCCATAGTTTACTATAACACACATACTCCCATTGCAATGATCTGCTATTCTCTAAATTCATATCATGACTATGTGGACAATCTATGGTTTTTACTTAGGTTGACAATCTCCACACCTAAGAGTGTTCATTCCAACCCGGGGGGTGGGGGAGTTGATCCTGCAGTTGGGAGTCAGGTCTCAACATCCAAGACCAATCTGATTAACATGGGATTTATCAGTATCAAAGTACACAGAATCACTTGGCACAAACAAAACCAACAGAGGTATCAAGAGGAAGAAACACTGAGGTTCCAAAGGAAACTGTTAGTGTTTGAAGTAGTTTTTTTTGTTTGTTTTTGTTTTTGTTTTGTTTTGTTTTTGACAGAGTGGATAGTGAGAGAGAGAGAGACTTCACCTTCCAATGGCCGCCACGGCCGGCGCATCGCGCTGATCCAAAAGCAGGAGCCAGGTGCTTCTCCTGGTCTCCCATGCGGGTGCAGGACCCAAGCACTTGGGCCATCCTCCACTGCACTCCCGGGCCATAGCAGAGAGCTGGCCTGGAAGAGGGGCAACCGGGATAGAATCCGGTGCCCCAACCGGGACTAGAACCCCTTGTGCCGGTGCCGCAAGGTGGAGGATTAGCCTGTTAAGCCACGGCGCCAGCCTGAAGTAGTTTTCTTGAAGACATTAAGAAGTTACAATATTCATAAAGTAAGAAAACACTGAACTAAAACCTTAACCAGAGAATAAGAAACAGTTATCAGATGAAAACATGATTGCCAAAATTAAAAACTCATTAAAAGAAAATAGCAGAATGGATACAACTGAAGAATTAGTTGGCAATTAGAAGGCCAAGTCATTCAGTCTTACCAGAGCACTGAACAGAAATGGTGAAGTATGGACATGACAGGATTCAAATGGAGATGTGGGGGATAAACAGAGTCCTAATATCTACCTAATGTATATTCAGAAGGAGAGAGAAGGAACTGAATCAAGACAGTGAAATAAAATTCAAGAAGAAAACAGGCTTGATCTTCCAGTAGTCTCTAGTGTGAAGTGGGATTGAAAAGCCTGTTAACTAGATGTTTACAGTATATGCTTAACCGTATTCCTTTTGTATTCCATGATAATTCTATATTTAACTTTGGCTTCAAAAGAGCAAGAACCATCTCAATTCTATCTGCTAAGTGTGCATTAGCAATTACAATTTCTGCATAGAACATTTTTAAAGCCTGTCAGATTTGTTCAAATAAGCCATTGAGCCCTTTTCTCCTACTCTTAGCATCTGCAAAAGGCAAGCCTGCCAATAGATAATCACTCAACATTTGCTAGGTCATTAAGAAACATGAACACAATGTTTTATGCATACAAGAAAGCTCCAACAATATTTTCCTTTGAGATACAGTGCTATGGGGGATAAATTCTAACTACCATATTCTTCCACAAGTACAAAGATTTCTTCACAATAAAGTATGTTGAGTCAATTGTATTTAAGCAATGTTTTTACAGCCACACATTCACCCAATAGTTCAATTCTTCAACTATGATTTCATAGTTCCTGGAACTTCATCTCTACCTGGACACTTAAAAACTTCCTTTCAAAGTTCAATAGATTGGTTTAGAAAAATTAGAAAAATAGAGACAGCATAAAAGAATACACACATGTACAAACATTGACTGTGTGAGGCATTCTTTATATTTGGGATTTCCCAACAGTATTATTTGAGATAACATTTTTAGTTCTCACGATAGTCAAAGGCTTAATACTCCACTAAATAAAGAGCTCAAATAAAAATTTTTATTTATGCTAATATACTTTTTCCTGATATCTTACTGATATGATGATTTCCTCTTCCTCACTGAAGTACCAAAATCTGATTTTGTTTTCTTGCTTAAGGGCTGAGGAAAACAGTAGTAAAGCAATGGCAAATAGAAAATGTTTAAGGTGGGTAAGACTTATGATTGGTATTTTAAGGGAATTCAACATAATTTACCACAAGTTTCATATTTTACAAAAAATATTCAAGGTAAATACATTTTATTTTATCAAATGAACAAAAAGGTAATTCAAGAAATGAACCCTGGTGGCTACCAGTGTGATTTCTCATAAAATGTCAGCTTCTTGTGAAAATGAAACTTAACTACCATGCTGAAGCTGACAGATGAGATTATTCCCAGTAATAGCACAGGAAGGGCAAGGCAGGAAGAGAGAAACTCAAACTCAAATATCCAACTCCGCCCTTCTGAACAAAATTAAGCTGATTAATGTTTTTGTCTTTTGATAGTAACAGCCTGCTTTCTCACAGTCCCAATTTGTTATTTCCAGTACTCCTAATTGAGTTTTTTCTCTGGTGGTTGACAGTCTCCCACAAACAATTCTTTATATCTGGAACTGCTGTTGTCAAAATGAAGATCTGCTCACCGTGTTCTATCTGCTCTCATTCCAGAATAGGATAAGGGCCAGTGTCATTTAAAAGAGGATGTGTTCCTCATACTTTTCCACCGAGAATGAAGTTAGGCTAAACTGGACTCATGCATTAGTAGGAATGACTGGAAGCAACAGGTTTGCACTCATTCAGACATTACATGTTCTTCTAGCACCTACTGTGTGGAGTCCTGTGTGAGACCCTGGGGCATAGTAGTTAACAGAGTATAACTGTTCTCTGCCTAGAGAAATTTCCTGTCTAATAAAGGATACAAAGAGGTCCTAGAGGAATGCACAGGTATAGCACTTAACCTAAGCCTAGAAATATGGAGGGCTTCTGGAAGCAACTTGTATACTTAGACAGGAGTTTCTCAGCTTTTGGGCTATTAGTCTTTTCAGCCAGTTTGTTTTGTTATAAAGGCCTCCTGTACATTTTAGGATGTTTAGCATCCTACTGTATGTCACAATTTGATGACAACCAAACATCTTCAGACATTGCCAAATGTCATCGAGGGGACAAGCTCATCCCTAGTTAAGATCACTATCTTAGAAGAGGAAAGGAATAAAGTTATGAGATGAGGGAAGAGAAAAAGGCACCCCAGAGAGAAGACCCAAGAAGCAAGAGGGAATCACAAGTATGAAGTCTCCTAAGCCAATACATACCATGGCCTCAGAGAGCATGAGCAGATGCAACTACAAAGCTTGCTATGAGAATGAAGTGATAACTAAGTCATAATCTCAAGGACCTACATAGGTCATTTTATCAGCTTGGAATCTGTATTAATTTTATGTGTCAACATAACTGGACACAGGGTGCCCAAATATTTTGCCTAATTTTATTCTGAATGTTCCAGTAGAAATAGTTTGGGTAAGTTGAGCGTGGAGAGTTGATAGGCTGGGTAAAGTGGTCTGACTCATCTAATTAGTTAAAGGCCTGAATAGGACAAAGATAATTCCTCCCACTCATTGCCTTTGAGCTGAGACAAGAGTTTTCTCCTGCCTTCAAACTAAAACATTGCTATTCCAAGCCCCTGGTTTGCTAGTACTTGGTCTGGAACCACACCATTGGCTCTCAGTTGTTTCTCTGGAGAACCCTAATACATTGTGTAATAAATTATCTCAGAAACCCTGCATTTAAAGCAACAAACATGTATTATTCTCCAAAATTTCTAAGGATCAGGAACCTCAGATTGGCTTGGTTGGGTGGCTCTGGCTTAATGTCCCTCATAAGGTTTACAGTCAAGCAACTGGCTGGGCTGTAGTCTCTGAAGCCTAAACTTACTTTGGAAAGGTCAACACTCAAGCTAGCTGTTCAAAGGAGGCCTCAGTTCCACCCCATATGGCTACGTACAGCATTGTTTCCTTCCTCCAGGGTAAGAGGCTCAAGGAGAAGATTTGTGTTCAAAAATAACAGAAAGTGACCTTAGGGGCAGGTGCTTGGTGCCGTGGTTAAGGCACCTCGGGATGGCTGCATTGCATGTTGAAGGGTCTGGGTTCAAATTCTGACTCCACTCTCAATCCCCACTTCCTGTTAATGTGCATCCTGGGAGGCAGTGGTGATGATTCAAGACGCTGGGTTCCCTGTCCCCCGTGTGGGAGATGTGAAATGAGTTCTAGGCTTCTGGCTTTAACCTGGTTTTGTCTTGGCTTTTGCGACATTTGCGGGGTGAACCAGTGCATGAGAACTCACTTGCTCATTCTCCCCCCGCCCCTCAAATGGGTAAAACCAAAAAATTTGAAAAATTAACTCTAGTTACAGAAAATCTTAGTAGTTGTCATGGTTCCATAACACTATTAGGTTTACAATTAAACTAGCAAGTGATTTAACTCTTTTTCTGAATTAACCTGTGGCAAAACCTGAGGCCTAGAAACTTAATGATACAACTCCCATTAAAGCTCAACTGACTTAGGGAAGCTCTTCATTTCTTTATAAAGCCTTTCCACCATGGATGGCTAAAGCCATCCTAGCCCACTCTTCAGTTTCAAGTAAAACTGGTCTTACCAGTCTCAACTCCTAACCTCACTCTGAACTTGAAAAAAATATCTATTTTACCTCTTGGGGTCTTGACTTTCTCTTGTTTAGATTGCAACTAATAACATTGGCAACTCTCAGTTTCTTTGGGCAAACCACAAGAATCCACTTTGTTAACTTGCATATCAGTTGAGTACCTAGATATGTAAGAAAAAAACACAACTTTTAACTGAAATAATAGTTGATTTCTATTTAAAGTGATTGTCAGACTGTATGTTTGTTTCCTTTCAACTTACGATTACCCCAAAACATCAAATTAAACAGATTAATTAGGAATATACCACAGAACCTCAAACTGATCATTCTTTCCCTATGGCCACAAAATATCCATCTTGCTCTTTGCATACTAGAATCCAAGTTTCTACTGATGGTGGCTGTGGAATCCACCAATATTGTCTGTGGATAGATGCTAAGATGCTGGTTAGAATGCCTGCATCCCACATCAGAGTGTCTGGGTTCGGGTCACAGCTCTAGATCCTGATACAAGATTCCTGCTAATGCAGACCCTAGGAGGCAGTGGTGATGGCTCAAGTAATTTTTTTTTCTACTACAGTCATGTTTTGTACATGGATGGATCTAGTTCCTGGTTCCCAGCCGTGAGCCAGCCCAGCCCAACTGCAAACATTTGAGGAATGAATCAGCAGATAAGAACATTTTTGCCTCTGATTTTCTCTCTTCCAATAAGTTAAAAATTAAATGTCTGAAATGGTACCTTGATGTCCACAACAACCATCTCTGCCAATACTGAACATGTGTCTGGGTTTCCTCAATCTGGACCACAGTTCAGAAGCCCACTTTAGGCAGCCAATGCATGATGACTATGATCTAAATATTCCTAAGAACTCATCCTTCCATGTCCCTGTCCCCTATACTATCCAAGTAGTCACAATGCTCACCCTAAATAGTTAAAGAGTCAAAGGGAAGAGTACCTACATTCCCTTGGTTGGCACTGGTTACTTCTCTGACTGGTAACTTCATTTCTCTCTAGTTCTTTTTATTCTGTGCATGAACAACTTCCTCTGCTTTCATTTCCCAAATCTTGGCTAACACTACCTTGCAGTATGTAGCAAGCTTTCCTAGGGATTTGAGGATAACTTTAGGGAACTGTGTTGAAAAGCCAAACTTTAAGTTAGGTATTTTTAAAGATTTATTTGGAAGGCAGAGAGAGAGGCAGAGAGAGACATCTTCCACTTCTGGTTCACTCCTCCAGATGGCCACAATGGGCAGCTCTGGGCCAGGCTGAAGCCAGGAGCTTCATCTGAGTCTCCCACCTGGGTGGCAGGGGCCCAGACTCTTGGGGCATCTTCCACTGCTTTTCCCAGGCCATCATTAGGGAACTGGCTTCAAAGTGGGACAGCCAGGACACAAAACAGCAACTATTTGGGAAACCAGCATCTCACATAGTGGCTTTACCTGCTGCACCACAATGCTGGCCCTCAAATTAGATATTCAATCTCACCATTTTTAAAATCTGTCTATTCTTGTCCTTTCACACAGAGTTCCCTGCTGGGCACCTCCTTCTGCAGCTCTTAACCAATCACCATGGTATTATCCCAATCCATGAGGGCTCCTACGGACCCTGCCCTTGGCCATATCTCCAATACCCTTTTTCCACAGGTTCTAATCAAGAGAAGCAAGATCAACCCACATTATCTCCCATGGACACTACTTGCCCTCAAGAAAAATAGCATCTTGAATTCTCATGCACATTAGTTTAGCTCTTCTTTTTCCTCTCAACACTCCCTTCTATAATAGGATTGGGGTAAAACCCCAAGGCTCATGGAGATCTCCTCTAAAATTGACATGCATTCTTCCCCAAAACAAATCCTGCCACTACATGTAGAACAGGTTCAGATTTTTAAGTAACCTGGCTTTTAGACCCATGGTGAATGCAAATCTGTTGTCCAGGACAAGGGCAGGCCAAGACACTGGCATGTACCAGGTAGGCAGAATTAAGGTTACACAAACCAAGCTATGGGGATGAATTATAAACCTGTATAACCCATGTTGAAGCAAACGCAGGGAACGGCAGGAAGCAATTGAGACAGGCAGTACATCCCCGAAGCCAGGCAGAGGAACAGGAACCAGAGATACGCAGAGAAAGAGTGATTCAAGAACGAGCAAGGATGCGAGCTGAAAATGCCCCCTCCAGCCTCTTTGTCAAAAACTCCCAAGAGCTTCTAATGGCACATTTCTCCCTAGACCAAGAGGATGAAGTATAAAGGGAAAATAGAAATATGCCTTAAATATTGTATATGCCACATCTTACTTCATCAATCCACTATTTGGGGGCACTAGTTTCCAATTTTTAATCTTATAACCAAGACTTCAGATTTTTAACTGTATGTAGCAGTTTTCCTAAGTTTTTTCCCATACATATTCCTTAAGATAAAATTTTTCAAAGTGGAATATTGCAGGAGTAAATATCATTCTGACATTGACATGTGGCATCTAGGCACAAGAAGCAATCCTTGTTTTACCACAAATTTACTTTTCTGATGCCCATAAGGAATTTCATGTGCATCATTAATGCCCTTCCTAGCCTTGTTTAGTTCTTCATCCACCAGCAAAAGCAGCAAAACGTTTCAGAGGAAGTTCAAGTGACTTCAGCCGGGAGGTGTTGAAATTGTGGAAATTCCAGAGTCAGAGCAAAGTGAAAGGGAATGTTTCAAGGCAGTGGAGGGTATAAAGGCAGTCAGCCAGCAAATGAGCGACTCGGCCAGCTCACTCCTGAGCTAACCTTCCTCTCTAGGACAGCATGATGCTCAAGGTACTGTGACATTTGATGCGGCTTACTCGAATTGCTTTTCCAGCAAGCTTTTTCCTTTCTCAATTTCCTTAGTTTCCCTTCCCTTAAGAACTATTGCTCTTGAAAGTTTCTGCTTCAAAAATGGCATTTGAGCTTTTCTCGTAACCTCTGGGCTACCTAATTAACTCCATCTTATTTTCCAATAGCATTGTACAAGAGGTTGATTGTCATACATATTAGGAATAAAATTAATCGTGCAAGTTCATTGAATTTTAATCTAAGTTTTATCTTTAAGGAGCACTCCTGTGTGCTTGTTTATTCTGCAAATGCTTGTGATAGCAGAAGTTGGGCTGAAACTGAGCTGGAAACCATAATCCAGGTTTCCCATGTGGGTAGAATCCAATAACTTGAGCCAACCTCACTGCCTCCCAAAATGTACATCAGTGGGAAGCTGGAGTCAGGAGCCAGAGCTCAGAATGAAATCCAGGTTCTACCAGGGGGCTGGCGCTGTGGCACAGTGGGTAAAGCCCCAGCCTGCAGCACCAGAATCCCATGAGGGCACCAGTTCGAGTCCCGGCTGCTCCTCTTCTGATCCAGCTCTCTGCTATGGCCTGGGAAGGCAGTAGAAGATGGCCCAAGTCCTTGTGCCCTGCACCCACGTGGGAGACACGGAAAAAGCTCCCACTCCTGGCTTTGGATCAGCTAAGCTCTGGCCGTTGTGATCATTTGGGGAAGAGAATCAGCGGAATGGAAGACCTCTCTCTCTACCTTCCTCATTCCCTCTACCTCCCCTCTCTCAACCTCTCTTTCAAATAAATAAAATAATTCTTTTAAAAAAAAAAGAAAGAAAAAGAAATCCAGGTTCTCCAACGTGGGGCACAGGCAGCTCAACTACTAAACACCCACTCCCATTAACCTCCGAGTTTGATGTGTGCCCATTTTGATGTTGCCAGGGTGCATTTATGATTAGGCATTTCCTGTCACAGTCCCCCGTCAAAGGTAAGATTTTTTTTTTTTGACAGAGTGGACAGTAGAGGGAGACAGAGAGAAAGGTCTTCCTTTTTGCCGTTGGTTCACCCTCCAATGGCTGCCGCGGTAGGCGTGCTGCGGCCGGCGCACCGCGCTGATCCGATGGCAGGAGCCAGGTGCTTATCCTAGCCTCCCATGGGGCACAGGGCCCACGCACTTGGGCCATCCTCCACTGCACTCCCGGGCCACAGCAGAGAGCTGGCCTGGAAGAGGGGCAACCAGGACAGAATCCGGCGCCCCAACCGGGACTAGAACCCGGTGTACCGGCACCGCAAGGCGGAGGATTAGCCTACTGAGCCGCGGCGCCGGCCAAAGGTAAGATTTTAAGTACCATACCGTTCTTGCTGGGCATTTTAGAGAGCTAAGGAAAGTGTCTGACAAATCAAAAGAACTTGTGGAATTTGCTGGTTAAATGACATTTGTTATGATTTAATTCCTACATTAATCATTGTATTGAACTAAATAGATATGTAAGTGCCATGAGAAAGGTAAGCTGACTGGGAAAATATTGTAACCACAGAGTGGCGTGAGGCTCCCAGACAGCAGAACAGCTGTTTTTTTTTTTTTTTTCTCTCTCTCTCTCTCTCCCCTCTTACGTTCCTTTCCTTCAGGGGCTAGGAGGAGACTATTTGTTCTTTGGCTCACGAGGTCATGTTCAGGATTTATCTGTTGGGGTCCCACCTTCATAAGTCACCAACAGCATGGTCTCATGTGGATGGATGCCACAGCCACCTCCCAGGTTCCATGTCAGCACCCAATTCCCACTACTCCCCAGACATACACCTTTCCCCATCAGGCAGCCCAGACCAGATGTAACCCGGAAGAGATGGAACATCTGTGGGAATTGGGAGGACAGGAAGAGACTGAAAAATAGGCTCTTTTACCTAATCCAAGGTTCCTTTCAATACTTGAAAGAAGTTTTACCTAGCAGATTGTCAAGCCTGCTATTTTTCCTTCCTACCTTCCTCCATCTGCCCTCAAAGATGTTTACCCAAGTGTCCAGCAGCATGAATGTCAACATTATCGTTATCCTCTCCCCAAATCAGAAATGTTTTTGCCAGCATCCCTTCTGTCTCCCGGCCATCTTCTTTCCATCTTTCTTTACTGAAGCTTCAGAGACATAAAAAGTAGCCTATCCTTTGGAGAAGGGCAGGCATCTGCCGAGTTCTTCTGGAGACTCTAGGAATAGGACTGTCCTGACTTCACTGAAGAATGTTCAAATGGGCCCTGGTTCCATCTCTAACTGTACCCTGGCCCCGAGCTCAGAATTGGAGAGCCTCAGCCAGCCTGGGCCCCAATCCAATAACCCCTCACCCTAAAGCTAACAGTTTAAAGGGACATACCTGATGCTCAGTAAGACAAAGGAAGTTGCACAATGATGTAATGTAACAGGGAGGTTAAGCAGCTGAAATTGACTAAGAGGTACTAAGATCTAGGTATATAGTGAAACATGACAAATCGATGTTTTCAGCCACACACAATAAATATTATCTCTTGTGGAGATGTACAGGAAACAAAATAGCTGTCTATGCATTGAATAATTTGATTTTAAGGCTGGAGCTTTAAGGAGACAGAGCAGGTTAACCCACCACCTGCAGGGCCAGTATCCTATATGGGTGCTGGTTTGACTCCTGGCTGCTCCACTTTTTTTTTTTTTTTTTTTTTTGACAGGCAGAGTGGACAGTGAGAGAGAGACAGAGACAAAGGTCTTCCTTTTGCCATTGGCTCACCCTCCAATGGCTGCCACGGCCGGTGTGCTGCAGCCGGCGCACTGCGCTGATCCAAAGCCAGGAGCCAGGTGCTTATCCTGGCCTCCCATGGGGTGCAGGGCCCAAGCACTTGGGCCATCCTCCACTGCACTCCCAGGCCATAGCAGAGAGCTGGCCTGGAAGAGGGGCAACCGGGACAGAATCCGGTGCCCCGACCGGGACTAGAACCTGGTGTGCCGGCGCCGCAAGGCGGAGGATTAGCCTATTGAGCCATGGCGCTGGCTGCTGCTCCACTTTCAATCCAGCTCCCTGCTAATGCACCTGGGAAAGCAGTGGAGGATGGCCCAAGTGCTTGGGCCTCTGCACCCACCAAGGAAATCCAGCAGAAGCTCCTGGCTCTTGGCTAGGATGAAGATTTATTTATTTGAAAGAGTTACAGAGGGAGAATGGGGGAAAGACAGATATAGAGCGCTCTTACATCCACTGGGTCACTCCAAAATGGCCTTAACAGCTGGAGCTGGGCCAGTTCAAAACCAAGAGCCGGGAGCTTCTTCTGATCAACTTTGTGAGCACAGGGGCCCAAGCACTTAGGCCATCATTCACTGTTTTCCCAGGCAAATTAGCAGGGAGCTGGATCAGAAGCAGAGCAGCTGGGACTCCAACCAGTATCCATTCGGGATACCGGCATTGCAGTCAGTGGCTTGACCTGTTATACCCCAATCTGGCCCCAAGAGTTTGATATTTAAAGAAATTTCGAAGTGCTCCCCTGCTTCTACAATGTAAATAACCCGGAATGCAGCACAGTTATGAAGGCAGCCAGGAGTGAGACTGAGCAAAGATGCTAGAGGTCCTTGATGAAGTAGCAGACACCCTGGAGCCTACAGGCCTGCAAGAGGCTGACCTGCCAGCCCGGGTCTTGACCTAGTTTGAGAGGAACTCACGAAGACAGACAAGCTACTGTGCAGCCAGCTTCAGGTAGCAGACTTTCTACAGGAGGACACAATCCAGGGCCTGGACCCCTTGGCTTCTGAAGACACAAGCCAACAGAAGTCAGTGGAGGCCAAGGAGCAATGGAAGAAGTTGACAGCCACATCCCAAGACAATGTGGAAGCCATCAGAAGTCATGGGACCCGCACTCTAACCCAGGTGGATGAAGCAAACCCAGCTCCAGGAGGCAACAGAGCAGCTCCAGGCCAAGAAACTGGTGGCTGTGGAGCAACTCTGAGCAGCCCAGAAGCAGTGGCAGCTACAACGGGGGAAGCACCTGTACCATCTGGTGGAGGTTTCTGCAGAGGTAAGGGAGCCCAAGACTGGAAAAGAGCAGGGGCTTGGACAGCTGGGTCAGCAACTCAGCATCTTGAAGCAGCAGGCAGGAGTGGTGCAGGATCAGCTGCGGAGGCACCAAGCCTCCCTTCAGCTGCCATATACCCTGCATGGTAAGCCACTGCTCGCTCAGGCTGAGGCAGAGCTCCCACAGGAGCTTCTGCACCTGAATCTTCCTAAGGAAAAGCCCCAGCAGCTGACCTGGCCCCCAAGAGCAGAGCAGAATACTGGAGTGGAACATCGGGGACACCGTGGAGAGAGACCGTGAAGTGTCCTCCAAGGATGGGCTGGGAACTCCAGAGTGCAGCCTGATTTATGACCTGGACTCATGTAGGTTCGTTGAATGATGCAAATCAACAAAGTCTTTCAGCAATTCTAGACCTTCGAAGCCTGTTGCTTTAAAAAATGCATACCTCAGTTTCTATTAACTTCATCTAAGACACACATTAGGCATGAATTAAATTTTCTCATTTTTCTTTGTGTATTTACTTCCTTTTGTATTTATCATTGTTTGTAGGTTGCTTTCTATATCCTTTATTAACTTGTGGTTAGCTAATCTACTTAACCATCAGTTTTTTGAATTTTTGTTTTTCATCAAGACTGTGTAATAGATTCCAATCTACTTTTTTGTATATTTTGTCATTCCAGCTCATGAGTATCTTTTCTTACTTTAAACATAATATGTGTATTTTGTTTATCTTTCTGGAAAAAGCTCATAACTTACCACTTTGTGGGCTCTGTGTTTCATACTGCCTATTTATTTGTACGGCTTATGTAGTTTTACTGTGGGATATACATTTTTCCTGAACTTTGTCATTTGTGCTACTTAGTGGCCTAGAAAAACTGACAGGAATTTTGTTTACTTCTGCAGATAGCTTGGGGGTACTAACATATAACACTTAAAAAATTTAAACTAGCATATATTTTAATACATATGTATGGTATATCTGTCATTTTCATTAATGTTTGTGGATTTTCAAGATTTTTAAAAATTCTCTCAATATCATTAGCTTTTGTACTGCTTTAATGTTTATTACTTTCATATTGTTTTGATTTTTTAAATTTTTAACATTTTTGTAGTTTTTAAACATGAATATTTGTTATACACATTTCTTCTTTCTCATATTATAATAAATGCATGTTTGTTTTAAAGATTTATTTAAAGAGTTAGAGAGGGAGAGCCAGAGAGATCTATTGGTTCACTCCCCATCTCTCCACAACGGCCAAGGCTGGGCCAGAGTGAAGCCAAGAGCTTCATCCAGATCTCCCACATGGGTGTCAGGAGCCCAAATACTTGAGCCATCTTCCACTGCTTTTCCAAGGAAATCTCCCAGCAGGGAGCCGATTCAGAAGTGGAGCAGCTGGGACTTGAACCAGCACTGATTTGGGATGCTACTGTCTCAGGCCTTGGCTTTACCTGCTATGCCATAATACTGGCCCAAGAAAATACATTTTAATTATATATTTTATTATCACTCTTAATAATAGATTTTAACATGTAGGGCATTCATTTTCATACTGATTTTGTTTGAGATCAAGGAAGTTTTATTGCTTTATTTCTCATATGTATTTAGAATAATGTTTAGTTCCAAAGTAGATTTAGATTTTTTAGTCTACCCGATTTGATTTTGTACTTATCAATTTTGATTTCATTTGTATCAAGCAATATAACACCTATTAGTTCTGCAAAAAAAATTTTACTAGTTATATATACAAATATATAGATAGGTCTATGTGGTTTATATGTGTATATGTAGTTATTATATGCTCTTAAAGAGGTTTTATTTTTGTATATGATTAAATCTATAGACAGAAGGAATATCCTTATGGAGGGTAGATACTCATTTATCAAAAATGTCATTGACTAAAAAAGGAACAGAACAGTCACATGAGTTATTCCAAGTTTTTAAGTATGACTTAGAGATTTGCATGAGAATTCACAGGAGTAATACCCAAAAAAGACATTATTGTGCTCTACCTTTTATCTCTTTTCAAAATATTCTTTTTCTGACAGAGATCAAAACACTGGAACTCCTATAACACATTGCATTCATTCTCTGTGAACTTGTCCATTTAACCAATTTTTAGGATAAGTTCCCCCCTCCAAAAAAAAAAAAAAAAACCAGTATGACAGTGATAGAACTTGTATGGTGTGCCACTGTAAAATTCTTTATTATCTGCTATTTTTTGAAAATCAGAGAGAGACAGAATGGTCAATTGATTTTCCATCCACTGACTCACTTTCCAAATGCCTACAAAGGTCTGGGCCAGGCTGAAGACATGAGCCAGAATATCCATCAGGTTCTCCTACCTGGGTGGCAAGGGCCCAAGTTCTTGAGCCATCTTTTGTTTCCCAAACACAGCAGAAAATTGGATCAGAAGTAGAGCAGCTGGGATTCAAACTGACACTCTGATACAGGGTGTCAGTGAAAAAAAGCAGCTGCTTATAACCTGCTGTGCTGCAATATTGGCCCCATGAGTGTCTTATTTTTAACATGACATTTCTGGCAGGCAAATATAAATCCTGGATAATTTCATCAAAGTCTATCCTTCTAATTCCATCAGTTCAATTTTGAAATTAAGATTTTGTTCCTTGTCCTGACTGTTGATGTACAATGAAATACTTTACCCAGTATAGTATTTTTTGTTCTAGTACTATTGTTTGAACTCTGTAATTAACACACAATTATTCTTAGTAAGTGTTTAAATTTTAACTGAAAAGTGATCCCTGTTAAATATAAGAGTGGGAAAAAGAAAGGGAGGAGATGTACAATTTGGGACATGCTCAAGCTGACTTGCCCCAAATGGTGGAGTTAGAAACATGCCAGAGGATTCCAAAACAATCCCATCATGGTGGCATGTACCAATGCCATCTCACTAGTCCAAGTGATCAACTTCAGTTCACATTCGATGGCTCTGATAGGTCTAAGAATCAAAGGGATCACACAAACAAGACTAGTGTCTGCTAATACTAACTGATAGAATCAAAAAGGGAGAGAATGATCCAACATAGGAAGTGGGATACACAGCAGACTCATAGAATGGCAGATGTCCTAAATAGCACTCTGGCCTCAAAATCAGCCCTTAAGGCATTTGGATGTGGCAGAAGAGCCCATGAGAGTATTGTAGGCATGGAAAGCCAGGACACTCTGGAAAAAAAAAAAAGACGACGACCTAAATGAAAGATCTCTGTGAGTGAGATCCCAGTGGAAAGAACAGGGCCATTAAAGGAGGAGGTACCTTTCTCTGAAGGGAGGAGAGAACTTCCACTTTGACTATGACCCTGTCAGAATAAGATCGAAGTCGGCGAACCCTAAAGGCTTCCATAGCCTCAGCAACTCATGACTAGAGCCTAGGGAGATTACTGACGCCATGAACAAGAGTGTCAAATTGTTAAGTCAACAACAGGAGTCACTGTGTACTTACGTCTCATGTGGGATCTGTCCTTAATGTGTTGTCCAATGTGAAGTGATGCTATAACTAGTACTGAAACAGTATTTTTACACTTTGTGTTTCTGCGTGGGTGCAAAATGATGAAATCTTTACTTAGTATATACTGAATCGATCTTCTATATATAAAGATAATTGGAAATGAAAAAAAAAACCTTGGTTATAAATTGGACATTGCATAGAAAATTAATCAATTTTTTAAAAATATCATGTAGGATCTCTGTCCTTAATGTGCTGTACATTGTGATTTAATGCTATAACTAGTACTCCGACAGTATTTTTCACTTTGTGTTGCTATGTGGGGGCAAACTGTTGAAATCTTTACTTTATATACTAAACTGATCTTCTGTATATAAAGAGAATCTTTATATATCTTTATATTGTGATCTTGATGTGAATGGAAGGGGAGAGGGAGCGGGAAAGGGGAGGGTTGTGGGTGGGAGGGAAGTTATCGGGTCAGGGGAAGCCATTGTAATCCACAAGCTGTACTTTGGAAATTTATATTCATTAAATAAAAGTTTTTTTTAAAAAAGCAAATATGTAAAATAAAACAGGGGAAAAACAAACAACAAAAAAAGATTTTGTTCCTAATAATCTACCCTATTAATATTCTTTGTAGCAAGAAAGACTATTTTCTATTACTTTTCATTTCTTATAATAAACTTACTCTTTTTGTACTGGTGCTAATCAGTGAAGGTCATACTCCTAAAAGAAATGCCTTTTATTCCCTGTAATACTAATACACATTCATTTAAAAGTTGGCTTGTATATTCTCTTTTGATATTATCATTTTTAAGATCTTGTTATGCCCAAGTAGAAAGAAATATCTATAAAATACCTAGAATTATTGGTTTAAGATTTTAAAAGTTTCTGTTAACTTTGGAAATAGAATGTCTAGTTCCACACAATGTGTTCATTTTAGAGCTTTTTCTGATAACAAACTCATTGCTCTTATTGAATTTATAAAATGTGATTATTTCTCCTCTGAGCTTCATTATGCCTTTATGTTTTGAAATATTAATGTAGGCTAAAAGTAAATATATTGGTTGTTATTAAAAAAAGGTAACCAACCCTGCAAGTTTTTATTTTCAGGCTTCTGGGTGGGAGCAGAATGTCTTTTCCATTGGGATGACCACAGGTCCTTCATAATCAACAAGTCCACAATGAGCCGATCTTTATTGCCCCAAGTCTGCTGTCTTCCTTCGTTTCTTCTCCAGAACCTCTCCTACTTCAATGATCTCTGTACTGTCCTGGTCTACCCCTCACCAATCAATGCTCTACATAGTTGAATGCAGAGATCCTTGCGAACAATTCTGATCAAACGTCTAACTTTCTCAAGCAGTACAATGGCTTCCCATCCAGGTCATCAACTTCAGAGTGACATAGTGTTTATCATTCAGCCCTAGTCTGCAAATTCACCTTCCTCCCACTACAGTCTCCTACATGCAAGCTCTACAGCTGAAATGTGCCAAACTCAGACTACCTTTAGTTACCTCTATAAACTACTTCTATAAACTCCATCCTCATCCTCTATACCTTCATCTGACTGACTTCCCTAAGCTTGTATAACCAGAGATCAACATCTCCAGGCAGTCTCCACCAATAGGGAAAAAAAGGCCATGGTTTGGGCCGGCACTGTGGCTCACTTGGTTAATCCTCTGCCTGCGGTGCCAGCATCCCATGTGGGCACCAGGTTCTAGTCCCAGTTGCTTCTCTTCCAGTCCAGCTCTCTGCTGTGGCCTGGGAAGGCAGTGGAGGATGGCCCAGGTGCTTGAGCCCCTGCAGCCGCATGGGAGACCAGGAGGAAGCACCTGGCTCCTGGCTTCAGATGGGTGCAGCACCGGCCATAGTGGCCACTTGGGGGGGTGAACCAATGGAAGGAAGACCTTTCTCTAACTCTGCCTCTCAAAAAAAAAAAAAAAAAAGCCATGTTTCTTAACTCATATTTATCTTCTAATTTTCTTATAGCCCTATTTTTAAAAAATAATTTCATTGAAACGATAGACCAATATTGTCATATTAATGATATCAATATGTTGAGTATTGATTTAGCATGATTTTATATTTTAAAATTCTTGACATGCCTTATGTTTTAATTTTATTTGACAGTTATAGACAGTGAGAGAGACAGACAGACAGACAGATAGTCTTCCTTCCGTTGGTTCAGCCCCCAAATGGCCGCTATGGCCGGTGCTGCACCGATCTGAAGCCAGGAGCCAGGTGCTTTCTCCTGGTCTCCCATGAGGGTGCAGGTGCCCAAGCACTTGGGCCATCCTCCACTGCCTTCCCAGGACACAGCAGAGAGCTGGACTGAAAGAGGAGCAGCCAGGACTAGAACCTGGCACCCATATGGGATGCCAGCGCCACAGGTGGAGGATTAACCAAGTGAGCCATGGCACCAGCCCTTGTTCTTTCTTCTTAAATCTTCAGATTTCAGTATTCAGTCTGACATGTTTAGTCTGAACTATCCACATTCCGATTCTTCATAGCCCCACATGGAGAAGAGCTACTATTCAAGAAATAACAGTGCCACAGCATGTAAAAGTCACCTAGAGATACTGAAGGAAAACTCATTCCTGTGCTAGGCTTCTGAAGATTCTAGCTCTGGGGAAGGTCCAATTCTGTTGTCTACAATGGGGGCCTGATACATTCATTCTCAATAGCATCCCACCCAGGTGGTTCTGCAATAGTCGTCTAAACTCCATTTAAGGGCTATGAAAGTCAGTGCCTTCAGCTGCATACCTGCAAAGTGATATTCTATGCACCCACCTAGAAATCTGTGGGTGTTAACTGGATAATGCATTTGAAATATTCCACATAGTCTGGGCATGTATCTTAAAGAAATGGCAGTTACTCCCCCTCCAATGTCAGCTATCTGCTTACTGGGAAAGTTGTTCCTTGCACCTGCTTCTCTTGACTTTCTATAATTACCTTCACTATTATCCATCACTGTTCTTAACTAATCTGAGCACAGAAACCAGCTACTGTGCATTTCCCCATTCTATGCCTCATGCAGAGTAGATGTTTAACACACATTATTTCTTAGAACCTGAATTAAACTTCATCTACTGGGTTTCCACTAATGGAGCCAAACTCCTTACTCAAAATTAGGAAGTGGAATGCAGCACTACTGATCATCTTCCCTTTAAAGTCTGTCACAGAAAGCTTTGCCAACATAATCCATGGCTTGAAAGTGGGACACCTGACAGATCCTGTTATTCGAAGGAGCAAGAGGATGATTCTGGATACTCTGGGCGTGGGGTTCCTGGGAACCAATACAGAAGTGTTTCACATTGCCAGCCAGTACAGTAAAGTAAGTTGAAAGTCTGTTTCAAAGATAAAAGTCAAGTGTGCACACATGCATATTTTGGGATAAATCCCAGGGAGGGGGGCACACATGTTTTATTTACTCTATACTTTGTTTTATAATATAGCATTTTCTACATGATTTATGATTTTCTATGCTTTATCACATTAGTTTTAATATTCATCCATATCCTTTACTAAGCCACTGCCTTAAAACCATACACTGGTAATACCTCAGTTTATTCTTATAGCTGAAAGCACACTTTATCCTGACTGTCTTAGAAGCAGTAGTATCTACCACCGACCATGTGTTTATGCAAAGTCTTTAAGATTATCTGAAGGAAAAGCTGCTCAGGTACCCAGAGCAGAAGATGATATGGATGTGGGAGATACACCATCCACTCTCCATAGGATACACACTTCACCTTCCTCAGTGCTTGTCTCTAAGAAGTAAAACATGTTGTGACTCTGGATCTGATCTGTGATAGAGCCACAGCATCTCTTCTCCTTCCCATGGACAAAGCTGCATACTCTTCTACAAGGAGAGTGACCCAGTGACTAAAGCTTCCAACTAGCACAAAGGGTTCAAGTGATAACCGTTAACATGACACCTCCAAAGGTAACAAAGCCTGAAACGGTGACTTGGTATACTGTGCTCACTCCCTGTCCCACTGGTGTTCTTCTCTTCCAGATCTACACTTCCAGTGTATCCAGCACTGTTTGGGGTCAGCCAGACATCAAGCTCCCACCTACATATGCTGCTTTTGTTAATGGAGTGGCTGTAAGGAGTTTTACATTTTCCCAACTACTAGATCATCATCCTAATTTTGGTGCCAGGAGATGTCTTAGGAATTGCCCCCAGCTTCCATATGGCATAGATGACACAGATACGAGATAACTGAAGTTCAGAGAAGAAATTGCCTGATCTCCATTGTAGACACTAATTTCAGCTTTCATGGTTTTTTCTTTTTTTTGACAGAGTTAGAGAGAGAGAGAGACAGAGACAGAGAAAGGTCTTCCTTCCATTGGTTCACTCTCCAAATGGCCGCTACGGCCAGCATGCGCCTATCCAAAGCCAGGAGCCAGGTGCTTCTTCCTGGTCTCCCACATGGGTGCAGGTGCCCAAGCACTTGGGCCATCCTCCACTGCCTTCCTGGGCCACAGCACAGAGCTGGACTGGAAGAGGAGCAACCGGGACTAGAACCTGGCGCCCATATGGGATGCTGGCACTGCAGGTGGAGGATTAACCAAGTGAGCCATGGTGCCAGCCCATGGTTTTTCTTAAAAGACTTACTTATGTTAAAGGCAGAGAAACAGGGAAAGGGAAAGACAGATCTTTTACTGTTGGTTCACTCTCCAAATGAACTCAACAGCTGGGACTGGGATACACAGGAGCCAGGAACTCATGGGTGTCAGGGGCACAAGTACTCAGGCCATCTTCTGCTGCTTTCCCTGGCACATGCATGGAGCTGGATTGGAAGCAGAGCCCCCAGGACATGAACCAAAATTCCAACATGGGATGGTGGTATCACAAGCGGCAGCTTAACTTCTGCACTGCAATAGCAGACCCAATTGTCATGCTTTTACAGTAATCTACTATTTAAATAAATCATGAAGTAGAAGAAATGCAAGAATTTAGATAAAACCCCCAATGGTGTTCAAAATTTAAACCTTTGAATGTGTATAGCAAGAAAATTATGTAACTCAATACCCAAACATAATTTCTTTTCAGTTCTTTGTTATGGGTGCTGTTTTCCATTTAGTAATATGCTCTTCATTATTCAATAGATATTAAGAAAAAATCCTTATGTATCTATTTTCTGAACAAAAAGTCAACCAGCAATTTTCATCCAGAAGATTATTTTGTGTTCTTGCTTTATGTCAGAGGCCGTCTGTAAGATGTGTAGTTCGGACATGAAAATATTGGGACTTCTGATATATTTTCAGGGTTTACGGGGATAGTACTTCAGAATGTTGAAAGTCAAACCCAGTGGTGCATTCAGGAGGAAACATCCAGCAAGCAGTGGGAAATCCACCAGCCATATCAAATAGACATAAAACTTTTTAAATGAACTTCTGGTTAGTACCAACTATTTCAAAAAAGATGAATGGCTGGGATAAAGAGGAGTAAAACCTTATAGCATAAAATGGTTTTTAAAACTGGGCTCCAGGGTTCCTGTGCTATAATTTCTCTGAAAGTTTGTTATTACTTTGTAATAAACAGGTACACAAATATGACAGGATACAGAATAAATGACAAACTTTCAGTGAGACTTGTTTAGAGGATGAGGTAGGAAGAAGGGAGTCCACTGATTCTGCAGCGTTCAATTTTATTTTCATTTAATTTGAAATGCAGAGAGAGAGAATGAGAATGAAAATGAGAGAATGTGTGTTTATGTGTGTGACAGAGGTCATTCATCCACTGCTTTACCACCCCAAATGCCCATGACAGCCAGGGCTGGGTTAGACCTAAGAAACGATCTACAAACTCAATCCAGATCTCCCAGGTGGGTGGCAGAGACTCAAGCTTTTGCGCCATCACCTGCTGCCTCCCAGCGTGTGCATCAGCAGGAAGGTCGAAGTGGGAGCCAGAGCAGGGACTTGAATACAGGCACTCTGATACGTGACACAGGGGTTCCAAACATTGTCTCAACTGCTGACCCAAAGGCCCCACCCCAGTTTTTTTAAGGGGAGAATATAGATCTTTGGTGGGCTGTGGCAGATAAAGAAGTTGCTCTCCAAGGTCCTGCCCTCCTCTGGGGAGAGGGACAGCGTTTTCAGTGCAATTTACAATCACAGCCAGTTCTCCTATTTTATGAGAATTAGATCAAGAAATCTCACATCAAAGCTGTCGCTGAACTAAATCCTTGCTGATACAAGAAGCCATTTAATTAAAATACGTTTTTTGTCGTTTATGTCTGTTTACCTAGATCCACTCAATGGACTTTGACGATACGTGGCACCCTGCCACACACCCTTCTGGGGCTGTCCTTCCTGTCGTCACAGCTTTATCAGAAGCCCTGCCTCAGAGTCCAAAGTTTTCTGGCCTTGATCTGCTGCTGGCTTTCAACATTGGAATTGAAGTCCAAGGCCAATTAATGCATTTCTCCAAGGAAGCCAATAACATACCAAAGAGGTATGGAGAGAATTTGCTACATCAAGAGATAGCCACGTTCGCTTATTCTGTCAGTCATGACCTCTGAAGAGCTTTCAACTTGGAAAACAGCTCAGTTGAAGGTGTTAACATTAGTGCTGACAGAAAAGCCAATTCTACTCAGATGCCAGACCCCATACCTGTACATAAAAGTATGACTTGGAGAATGCCTTTCAAATTTTTCCTTTCAGTCTAGAGAGCCAATCAGGCAGCTGGGACCATGAAGTAAACTGGGGCCGGTCATCCCAAATGACTCATGTCCTCTGGCACCCTGTGGTACTCTGAGTATTCCTATTCTCATCCTTGAGGCAGAATCTACTCTGCTACTCACAGGGTCCTTCAGGATGATGGAAACACTGAGAAAACCCTAACCAGACAAATCATCCTGTAGACCTAACGTTGGCTGCATGAGAGTCAACCTCAGCCTCAGGCTTATTTTGCCACTTGTTTTGGCCTCCTGGAAGAGGCCTGCACTGAAATATTGGTTTCTGGACTTTCACAGTTCCTACAAGGCCCTCACTTCTTACAGTCACTCACTGAGCTTTCGGCAATCAACAACCTTAGCTTTTCTGGCAATTATTCGCAATGACATTTTAAAAGAATTGATTACGTGTTAGGCACTACTGTAAAACACGTTAATTCCTTTAAGACTCAAAACTCTACAAGGTAAAACTCTATTATTAGTTTATGAAAGACAAGTACAGAAGTTGATCAACTTTCCCAAGACCACACAACTCTCTACCAGCCGAGATCTGAGCCCAGGCAGTAAGACTCCATGATCGATGTTCTCAACCACTACATTGTACTGCTTGCTGGTGGATAAGGTTTGTCTCCAACTCTGCTTCTTTGCTTTTCAGATTCCATCCCCCCTCGGTGGTAGGAGCTTTGGGTAGTGCTGCTGCTGCATCCAAGCTCCTAGGGCTCAGCCTGACCAAGTGCCAAGAGGCTCTGGCTATTGCCGTTTCTCACGCCGGGGCGCCCATGGCAAATGCTGCCACCCAGACCAAGCCCCTTCATGTTGGCAATGCTGCCAGGTTTGGGGTAGAAGCTGCTTTTCTGGCAATGCTGGGTCTTCAAGCAAACAAGCAGATCCTGGACTTGAAGGTTGGATTTGGGGCCTTCTATGACAATTATTCCCCCAAAGTCCTTCCAAACCTGGCTACCTACACTTGGCTGCTGGACCAGCAGGATGTTGCTGTCAAGCGATTTCCTGCCCATCTGGCTACCCACTGGGTAGCTGAGGCAGCCGAGTCTGTGCGAAAGCACCTTGTAACAGACAGAGGCCTGCTTCCCATTGACCACATCCAGAGAATTGTGCTCAGAATTCCGGATGTCCCATATGTCAACAGGCCCTTCCCAGACTCAGAGCATGAAGCTCGTCATTCC
Organism: Lepus europaeus; assembly: GCF_033115175.1. Classification (NCBI taxonomy): domain Eukaryota; kingdom Metazoa; phylum Chordata; class Mammalia; order Lagomorpha; family Leporidae; genus Lepus; species Lepus europaeus. Next base: position 35,752,585 of record NC_084832.1, on the reverse strand, counting down.
TTCCAATATGTGGCCTGTGCCATGCTACTTGATGGTGATGTCACGGTCCCATCATTCCACCATTCCCAGATCAACAGGCCACAGGTGAGAGAGCTGCTCAAGAAGGTAGAGCTGGAACACCCCCTGGACAACCTGCCAAGCTTCAACACCCTGTACTGTGAGGTGAGCGTCACCCTCAAGGGTGGAGCCACCTTTACCGAGCGCTGCGATACCTTCTATGGTCACTGGAGGAAACCACTGAGCCAGGAGGATCTACAGAAAAAGTTCAGAGCCAATGCCTCCAGGACGTTGCCCAACGACACAGCAGAAAGTATTGTAAAGGTAGTAGAAAAGCTGGAAGACCTAGAGGACTGCTCTGTGTTGACCTCACTTCTGAAAGGATCTTTTCCCCAGAGGCCTCTTCAAAACTATTCAGCCTATGATCATTCCATCCGCAATCTCTCCTGAGGCGTATCAACCTCTAAGCGATTTGGCATTTGGAAGGAAGCAGCGAGGATCTGCTGCTTGGTCTGCCCAGGAATATCTGTTACAAAATACAGAGACACCAGAAAGAGAATTACCTGAAAGGAATCTTGTCCATTAAATTCTGCAGGATAGTTCAAATTATCCAAAATCAAGAAAATAAATATCCAAGAAACACAGAAAGGTCGATTTGAAAAGTATTCTTAAGGGTGAAATTCGAGTCACCTGTGGCTTGCCTGTAAAATTAATCTTTTCAGAGGAATTATTTATGAACTTCATGAACCTCAAGGCTAGAGAAGGTGGACTTCGTATTTGCTGTCAATGAAGAGCTCAGATCTATCACGATAACAGATTGCCGAGACTGTGGTTCTTATCAACCACTCCATAGTGTGATGGACATGCTTGCTTCTGCAGACTGTATGCTCTAGTTAAAAAAGACTCTGAACTTTGTTCATGTTTATTAGCTTTATTCCTGTCTAGTTTACATATCATTAAATCATCCATTTCAAGTACTTATTTGTCTGTTTTACTAAGTTTCATGAAGTTGAACAAACATCACCATAATCCAATCTGGGGATACTTTCAATGCAAAAAAAAAAAAAAGACAATCAAAGATACATTTTAATTTGTGTGACCTGAATCTGTGTATCATATGTTTTAGACGTGTTGGTAGAAAGAAACTAAAAACATTTTAGATGGTTGTGCTTAAGTTTACTGGCTAAACAAACCACACCATGTTAGATATTTAAGAGGTGTTTTCAAATACATGATTCTTAAAATTTATAGAAGGCATTGGACCTTCCGGTAAATGTTTTCTTAAGTTGTTATCTAATGGTTGAAACGGTTTGCTAAGTATTCATGTGATACTGCTATTGTCAGCAAGCGATCTAGGACTTGCTCCCTCATTTCTCTATTCTAAGCCCAACTTGTTCTTTCATTTCTCTATTCTCTTCAAGGTAGGAAACTAATTCTATTATGAAGGAATCTGTAGGACGCACAATTTAATCTTTAGACCTTATAAAAGAGATGGCTAACATTTTTCTGTAATAGCATAGCCAAAATAAGAACTTAAATAATAATCTCATAGCTAGATTCACTTCGCCATCAGCGAAGTATACAGTAAGTAGAAAAAACCTCCCTTTCAGACCAAAGGGAAAGAAAGTTTTTAAGTGAGAATATAATTTTCCTCATGGGCATTGTCTACCTTAGAAAAACTACTACAGAACATGCCTGTGACTATAGACTTGTAGTTCAGGCCACCGAAGATTAGAGATGGGACACGGGCACTCTGTTGACTTGCATCCTCTGGTCTGCTTTAACACAAACCAGGAGGAAAAGAAAGCTCGGCATCAGAAGCAATGGGTGGCAGGCCTATTAATGGCTGATCTGTACAATGATCTGCCCTCAAGGAGACCCAACAGGCCAGTCCACTGCAGTGGCTTTCAATGTGGTAATCCTGGGCTTCAGCAGAAGTCAGCTTGTGAAGGGCCCTGGCAGCTCTGCCAAGAGTTGGATCACTGGAAATGGACCTGCCCTGGAGTCGAAGGATGCCCAGGTCAGAGCCACAGATCTTATTGGCTCTAAGCTGAAAAGCCCTTCACTCAGCCCAACTTCCAAAGTGACCACTGCAGCTGAGGGTGTGGTCAAGTAGGGTCAGCAACATTGCAGGCAGAACTGTAAATTTCATGTTAGAGATGCCCCCTGCCTTTACCTGGCCAGCTCTCCTCCCAGGCCAGCCAAGTAATGAAAGTCAACAGAGTGCCTTCCCCTAGGAGGTTCACACCTCCCTTAGGATATACCCCATGTGAAGAGATAGATAGGTCTGGGCCTCTTAACTTACAAGGCCTAAAGCCCACCAGATTATTATCAAGCCCCTTCTATCAGGTTCTATTTGCCTCTCAATCAGAAAACTTAATTGTAGCTTAGACAGCACCTTTCTTAGCTCCTCTAATAATGACTCTGTCCTTTGTTCTAGGCCCTGTCTAGCGTACTTGGGCCTCATTCCTTTGTAATCATAACCTCTACTCTACCACCAATGGCTCTACTCCCAACCTGTGTGTACTGATGGTCCTCTTCCCCACTTAATGCTGTATAATTGTTCAAACCTGGTAAATGCCACTCTTAGGATCATTGGTTACTATCCGCACCCTGTCTTTTATGACCTTGTCTAAATATGAGCAGAGTCGGCAAACTTGGAAGGCTTCCATAGCCTTGGCAACTCATGACGACAGCCTAGGGTGGTTACTGGCACCATAAACTAGAGTGTCAATTTGTTGGGTCAACAACAGGAGCCAATGTGCACTTGCTCCTCATGCGGGATCTCTGTCCTTAATGTGCTGTACATTTTGATTTGATGCTATAACTAATACTCAAACAGTATGTTTCACTTTGTGTGTCTATGTGAGTGCAAACTGTTGAAACCTTTATACTAAATTGATCTTCTGTATATAAAGAGAATTGAAAATGAATCTTGATGCAAATGGAAGGGGAGAGGGAGCGGGAGAGGGGAGGGTTGCGGGTGGGAGGGAAGTTAGGGGAGGGGGAAGCCACTGTAATCCATAAGCTGTACACTGGAAATTTATATTCATTAGATAAAAGTTAAAAAAAAAAAAGATAACCTTGTACCCGCTTGCCATCAATCTCTTTCCTGCCTCCAGTCCTTAGCAAATGATGATCTTTGTCTCTATAGTTTTGTCTTTTTTGGAATTTCATAAATGAGATTATATAGTATGTACCTGGCTTCTTTTACTTAGCATACTGGCTTTGCAGTTCTTCCAGTATCTTTCAGGACTTTTATCTTTCATTGCTGAGCAGCATTCCATTGGCTAGATTATATTTTGTTTACTCATATACTAGTTAATAGACAGTTGAATTGTTCCCAGGTTGTGGCATTATAAGTAGTGCTTCTACGAGCATTCACTTTCAAGCCTTCGTGTGGATATATATGTCCATTTCCCTTGGGTAGATTCCTAGTTGTGACAATGTTGGGTCATTTGGTAAATGTATGTTTAACTTTGTAAAAACCTGTTATCCTAAGTAGCTCTAACATGTTATATTTTCACCAGCAATTGATGAGTGTTCCGTTTCCTTCTTACCCTCACCAAAACTTGGAATTGTTGATTTATTTAAGCCATTATAGTAAATGTATAATTGTATCTCATAGTTTTAAATTTTTTCCTCTAAATGACCAATTCTTGCCCATTTCATTTTTGCCAGTTCTTTTAATTGGGTTATCTTCTTACTGTTGAGTTCGAAGAGTTCTTTATATATTCTGGATCTAAGACCTTTAATATTTTTTTTGACAGGTAGAGTTAGACAGTGAGAGAGACAGAGAAAGGTCTTCCCTCTGTTGGTTCACCCCTCAAACGGCTGCTACAGCCGGCGCTGCACCGATCCAAAGCTAGGAGCCAGGTGCTTCTTCCTTGTCTCCCACGTGGGTGCAGGCGCCTAAGCACTTGGGCCATCCTCCACTACCCTCCCGGGCCACAGCAGAGAGCTGGACTGGAAGAGGAGCAACCGGGACTAGAACCTGGCACCCATATGGGATGCCGGTGAAGCTGGCAGAGGATTAACCAAGTGAGCCAAGGCGCCAGCCCTGGAACTAAGACCTTTATCAGAAATATTTTGAAAATATTTTCTCCTACTTTATGGCTCATCTTTTCATTTTTAAAAAGTATGCATCTTGGAAAAGAGTTCAAAATTTTGATCAAGTCCATGCTACCATTTTTAATAATTGTATTCATCTTTCTTAGGATGTCATAAAAAGTTTAAAAAATCAGTTACAGATTTTATGGAAGACAAAGATACAGAAATGTACAAAACACTAAGAAATATGGATAACAAAATCTGGGATAAACATTAATATTAGACAATAGAAACCAAATGCATTAGAAATAAATTTGATCACTACAGAGTAAGTTCAAATTGCTAAATAATTAAATTAGTTTTAGACCTATATGTACCTTAATCATATTGAACTGCCAACAGATAAATCTACTATACTGAGAGATGTTTAACATGTTTCAGAAATTGATATTTTAAGGAGATCAAAAATATACTTTATATTCATTAAATAAAAGTTAAAAAAAAAATACTAAATTTCCAAAGTACAGCTTACGGATTACAGTGGCTCCCCCCCCCCCCCATAACTTCCCTCTCCCCTTCCATTCACATCAAGATTCATTTTCAATTCTCTTTATATACAGAAGATCTGTTTAGTATATATTAAGTAAAGATTTCAACAGTTTGCCCCCACATAGCAACACAAAGCGAAAAAATACTGTTGGAGTACTAGTTATAGCATTACTTTACAATGTATAGCACATTAAGGACAGAGATCCTACATGGGGAGTAAGTGCACAGTGATTCCTGTTGTTGATTTAACAATTTGACACTCTTGTTTATGGCGTCAGTAATCTTCCTAAGCTCTTGTCATGAGTTGCCAAAGCTATGGAAGCCTTTTGAGTTCTCCGACTCTGATCATATTTAGACGAGGTCATAGTCAAAGTGGAAGTTCTCTCCTCCCTTCAGAGAAAGGTACCTCCTTCTTTGATGACCTGTTCTTTCCACTGGGAACTCACATGCAGAGATCTATCATTTAGGTCATTTATTTTTTTGCCAGAGCGTCTTGGCTTTCCATGCCTAAAATACTCTCATGGGCTTTTCAGCCAGATCCGAAAGCCTTAAGGGCCGATTCTGAGGCCAGAGTGATGTTTAGGACATCCGCCATTCTTTGAGTCTGCTGTGTATCCCACTTCCCATGTTGGATCATTCTCTCCTTTTTTTATTCTATAGGTTAGTATTTTCAGACACTAGTCTTGTTTATGTGATCCCTTTGACTCTTAGTCCTATCAGTGTGATCAACTCTGAACAGAAATTGATCACTTGGACTAGTGAGATGGCATTGGTACATGCCACCTTGATGGGATTGAATTGGAATCCCCTGGTATGTTTCTAACTCTACCGTTTGGGGCAAGTCAGCTTGAGCATGTCCCAAATTGTACATCTCTTCCCTCTCTTATTCCCACTCTATATACTTTATTATTTTGTATTTAAACACAATCAACATGCTTATCCAACAGGATTTCTGCACCCAAAGCTAGAGAATTCAATTCAAAGTCTCACAGAACACTTATAAAAGGGGAACATCTTGTGAGCCACAAAGCAATTCAACAACTTTTTTTTTTTTTTTTTTGACAGACAGAGTGGACAGTGAGAGAGACAGAGAGAAAGGTCTTCCTTTTGCCGTTGGTTCACCCCCCAATGGCCGCCGCAGCCGGCGCACTGCGGCTGGCGCACCGTGCTGATCCGAAGCCAGGAGCCAGGTGCTTCTCCTGGTCTCCCATGGGGTGCAGGGCCCAAGCACTTGGGCCATCCTCCACTGCACTCCTGGGCCATAGCAGAGAGCTGGCCTGGAAGAGGGGCAACCAGGACAGAATCCGGCGCCCCAACCGGGACTAGAACCCGGTGTGCCGGCACCGCTAGGCAGAGGATTAGCCTGTTGAGCCACAGCGCCAGCCAACAACTTTCAAAAGACTGGATCACATAGATTATTTTCCCTCATCACAATGCAATTAAGTTAGAAATAAGTATTAGCAAGAATAAATGAAAAAGCTCACATTATTTGCAAACAAACATTCCTCTAAGTAACTGTTGGATTATAGTGTAAATTATTTGATACTTAGAAATGAACAAGTGTTTCATATAACAGTTAAGGTGCTGTTTGGGCCACCTGGTTTCGATTCTAGCATCCTAATGCACACCTTGGGAGGCAGCAGAATATGGATCAAGTACTTGGGTCCCTGTCACCCAGGTGAGAGACCTAAAAGATCTAGGCTCCTGGCTTCCACTCCATTTAGGGAGTGAACCTGAGGATGGGCAATCTGTACCTTTGAAATGAGTAAATTAAAACAAAAGAAAAACCAGTAACAAATGTACTACATATCAAAAATTGCAGGTCACAGCTAAAGCGCTGCTTAGAAAAGTATAGCATTCTCTTGTTGGCTTGTATTATTTGGATTATGCTGTTCCTTAGGACACATTATGTAACTTATTTTTTTGAACACAGTAGGTCAAATAGGAGGTAGAAGAGGCGATTTCTATTGTGGCCTTGAGGTGAAATTTAATTATTGTCCTGTCTTGTTGCACTTCAAGAGTTTTCAGGAACAGCATCTAGGAACCAGTGATAATATCCTCAGATAACCCCCAATGGATGTCACAAACCAACATCAGGAACTGTGGAAGCCGATCTCTCCTGAGGGGCCTAAGAGCACTCAGGGTGACCTTGGTATTGATTATCACGCCCATGGAGTTAGCTAAGAGAAATGGAGGGAATGTTGGTCTGTAGGGAGAGCTTGAGGCTTCTCTTTATTAACAGGCTTGCATCCCTACACCCTCAGGGAGAGAGAGACAGAGACAGGGACAGGTGCCAGGAGGCAGGGAAAGAGAGACGCCGGGAGGTGGAGAGAGACACGCCAGGGGCGGGGAGGAAGAGACAGAGACCTACACACACACACACACACGCTGGCGGGGGGCCGGGGTGGGGAGATAGAGGCACAAAGGTCTTCCATCCACTGGTTCACTCCCTAAATGACCGCAACAGCTAGAGCTGAGCCAATCCGAAGCCAAGAGCTACTTTGAAGTCTCCCTTGTGGGTGCAGGGACCCAAACACTTGGGCCATCTTCCACTGCTTTCCCAGGCTTTTAGCAGAGAGCTGCATCAGAAACGGAGCAGCTGAGACTGCCAGCCCTTCATAGCTGGTTCTGTAGGCAGCCTTCACCTAGCAATAATTGGAATTCTGAACTCAGAGACAGAAAGCAAGGGCCAGTTTCATGGCACAGTGGATAAAGCCTCCGCCAGCAACACTGGCATCCCATACGGGTGCCAGTTGAGTCTAGCTGCTCCATTTCCAATCCAGCTCCCTGCTAATGTTCTGAGAAAGCAGTAGAGGATGGCCCAAGTCCTTGGGCCCTTGAACCCATGTGGGAGACTCCTAGTTTCAGCCTGGGCCAGTCAGCCATGGCCGTTGCTGCCATTTGGGGAGTGAATCAGCAAACAGAAAATTTATCTATCCCTCTCTCTGCAACTCCAACTTTCAAATAAACAAGTCAGTCTAAAAAAAGCAAAGTGTTCTGCATAAATCCTATTGTTTGCAGTCTAGGCACAGCGAACCACTCCCTGAGAATGAGTCAAATATCAAGTTCCTAGACACCAAAGGGCAACCTTGTAAACCGCCCCATAGCAGCCATAGGCCTGCTGAGTCATTTATTTTCTACACAGCTTTTCCAACTCAAACTTCTCGCCTTCTTGTTCATGTGGTTTTTTAAGGCAGAAAACTGTTACAGAAAAATCGGACTTAACTTGGACACGAGCAACTGGCACTGTTCTATGGCCCTGGAGCCCTGTGAGCTGGGTGCTTCATCACAGTATTCAGTGCAACCTAACCTTCGGTAGGCACAAGGTTCTCACAGACCAAAGAGCTGTAATGATTTTATCCCAACCATTTAAAACGAGGACGTGAGTTTTCAAGGAACCCAACGTCTGAGAAGACTAACGCACAACATCTATCAGTTCCAAAGAAACCTCGCAGAAACCCGATGGGTAGACACAGGCTCAAGCTACTTACAGAAGGGATCCAGAACGAGCAGACGACGATCAGACACAGCGCCTAGGCTAGCGTGCACAGCCTTAAATAACAAGCAGTAAACAAGCAGAATTGGTCGGTCGGCAAAGCAACCGCGTGTGTTCCCCGTGTTCTACAAGGCTGTCAAGGCTACACAAGGCCCAGCTGTATTCAGTTTGCAGCTGCTCCCCCTCACCAGATTCTTCCTCCTATGTTTACCCAGGTGAGGGGAGGCTAGGCCAGAAGCCACCCCTAGGGCATAGAGTGCTCTTTCTCCTGGGTGAAGGGCGGATCATGAGCCTTCCCTACAAGGACTTTTTATAAATCATATTTTAAAACAATTTCATTTGGAAGGCTTTATCTTCAAAAGACATCACAATCAGATGAGTGCCTTGTGGTGGGCCCCAGAGACCACCATCAGGCCTATAACAGCTCATGTGAGGGACCCTCTTAGGGAGTGCTGGGTAAACAGTAGCATTTCATTCCAGTCAAGGGGTGCATGGAGGGCTCAGAATATGCCAGGGACATCCTTGGTACAGGAGATACAGCACTCAGCAAAACAGACAAGAGTTCCTGCTCTCGTGAGCTTCCAATCTAATGTGAGCAGACAGTCAGTAATGAAAACCAGGTAAATAGGACAAAGGCAGTGCTCTGTGCCTGTTCAGGGTGTGCTCTGCTTCCTGCTTTCTCCCCCATAGGAATGTGAGCTTCTGAGAGCTGAGCTGGGTACAAGGCCAAGAGAGTCCAATGCATGTGAGCCTTCTGATATGGCCTGGGCATCTTAATTTCTATTCCAGTTTCTTGGCCCCCACAGAGATAAGAATTCAAAGCAGAGGCTCTTTCCCCACATGGAGAAATACCCATCATGAGTGACCAGAGGGTTACTCATGAAAGAGAAAAAAAGAGAGAGTGTTACCTCCAAACACAATCCATGGTGAGGAGAGAGCTCTCCTCCATCCTCAGCCTCTTTTTATCAGGTAGGGAGTGGTGCCTTAATCATATATACAAATGGGGTGCAATCTTAGCATATACCCTGGTCCTGGATAAGACAGGTGCATCCTGGGGAGGCAGGAGTATCAAACCAACAGTTGAAGAGATTAGGTTACATTGCAGGGTTGCAAGATTCCATCTTGCCTAAACTTTAGTGAACTGCAAAGTTGAACCATATTATGTCTTTAATGAAATTAATAGTTATTCCTGAGCTGTGATATAGCTTATGACTATAAAAGCCCTATGGCACTGTAGAAACGTGGCTTCCTTGTCAATTCTAGCAGGGTTCCCTGCATAGGGCAAACTATAGGGACCCCCAAGGTAGGGAAGATCATGACAAGATGAACGCTTTTCCCTCCAGGTGGCAGAGCTGTGCATGTGTGTGTAGATATGTGCAAGCATCTGTGTGTGCTGGCTCCTCTCATCAACATGAAATCCACCTGCAACACTGCGGTTTTTTTATCAGTCACTAGCGAAAGTGTTTGGCTCGTCCCTCCTTCTCCAACCCTACATTAAAAAAAAAATAGCACAAGACTAGTGCACAAGTGGTAATTCAAAAGACCTCCAAAGCAGATGAGCATCTTATGGGCTGCTACCCTGGCTCCTGCTAAATGGGAGGGGGGGTACCCAGAATTTCACAGTACAGCATACCAAAAATATGTATGATGCATGGTAACTTGTAAAAAGCATCATAGCTTTATCTCAGTCATAAAAAACCACAATACTTTCAGAGAAATAACTAAAATTAGTTGAGTCTTTTTAGTTCAGCTGTAAATGCAGAAATCAGTATTCAGATATCACTGTTTCACATAATATTCTTGCTTTCTTTGTAGTTATTATTAAAAACAAGTCAATGCACCCTAGTTGGTGCCTGTGAAGGAAACAGCCAGGGAGTTCAGGAAAACTTTGAAGAGTCTCCTGAGCATCTGTTTGGAACATGCCCTGATAGCGTTGCTTCTGCCTTTAAACCATGAAAAATAGAAGTGAGAAGGTGCTTGTCAGGAAGCCATGGAGCCTAATGGTTTTTTGATTGTGAGTCAAGATCGCATTGAAAATATCTATCATCAAGTGATTGAGTATGTAATTCATTTGGTTGAAACTAAAATATTTTTATGTGAACAATTTCTTGTAAATATTATAGGAAGAGCACTACCTTTAAAACATGCTATACAATATCCCAACTATTTTGCCCATTCCATCAAAAACAGCAAGCAGAGGGGACAGGCCGTGGAAGCCCACCCTGGTGCCTTTTGTTGGTAGCACCCCTGGGACTGACATCCGTGATTACATCTCAGCACCCATGCCCCAGTGCCTCTGGCATCAGCAGCAAATCTATCCGAAGAGAACATTTGAGTGGGAGAAAATTTCCTAGGCACCAGACAGTATGATTTCGAAATGGGTTAAAATTATCAGTTCATATTGGCCTGTGCACGTAAGACATCTGTTCCAACATGAGGCTTTATTCAAATATCCAGTTAGAAATGAAGGGCTAATACACAAGGAACAATAAGAAATATTTCAAACAAGCACAATGTGATCCATTCAGGTGAATGCTATAATACAACAGAATTGCTACATTGACATTTTTTCTGGCTAGATAAGTTGCCTGGGTCCCATATCATAGTTCCTGGGTTTCATACCAACCCCAGCTCCTGATTCCAGCTTCCCACCAACAGGAAGACATCAGGTGACGGCTCAAATAGTTGGGTCCCTGCCCTCCATGTGAGATACCTGGATTGAATCCCCAGCTCCTGGCTCCAGCCCCAGCCAGAGGCCCAACCCCTACAGGCATTTGAAGAGTGAACCAGTGAATGAGCTATTCTCCACCCACCCCCCCACCCCCGCCTTTCCTGTCTCCTCTCTCTCTCCTCTCTGTTTCCTCTCTCTCCTATCTCTCCTCTAACTCTGCCTTTCAAATAAATAAAAAAATAAGAAGAAAAGAAAAGTCAGTTTGATGCTTTGGGAGGAAGGAAAAGAGGACAGTGCTGTAGATCCTGCTTCTCTGGCTGTAAGATCATCCTGCTCTTCTCGCCCTCCCTCCACGTTGGTTTCCAACCCCCTGGGACTTCACAAGTAGGCAGATTTCAACTGCCACCCTGGGAAAATGCAGCAGCTTCTGACAGGTTCCCTAGCATGGTGCAAGGCATGAAGAATCCTTCACAGAACTATGGCAGCATAGTCCTTCCCAGACACGGCAGTTCTGGGCCGCTTCAGAATCAGCTGCCAAGACAGAGGATCCGGGATTAAATAAGGCAGCTGACAAGAACGTACTAACAGTTTGTCTTTTTAAAATGTTTATTTGATTTTAAAGTCAGAGACAGAGAAAGACAGGACACAAGCACACACACATACCCAGGAAGAGAGAGGGGAGAGGGGAGAGGGGACAGGGGACAGGGGAGAGGGAGCAAGCGAGCAAGCTTGGTTGAGAATGAAAGAGAAATCTTTTCACTGGCCCACTCCTCAAATGCCCTCGGCAGCCAGGCCTGGGCAGGCCAAAGACAGCAGCTCAGAATTCAGTCCAGGTCTTCCATGTGGATAGCAGGGACCCGATTACCTGAGCCATTACCTGCTGCTATCCATTAGCAGGAAGCTAGAATCAGAAACAGAACTAGGACTCAAACCCAGGCACTCTGATTTAAGATGTGGTATCCTGAGCAGCACCTTATGCAAAGAATGAGGATATATAGAAACAATAATACAAGACAGCTTTGAACAGTCATGGAAAAATGGGCTGTAGACATAATGTGGGGGCCAGCACTACGGTGCAGCAGGCTAAGCTGGTTAAGGTTGCCTGCAATGCTGTCATCCCATACAGGGGCCAAATCAAGTCCCAGATGTTCTGCTTTCCACCTAACATCCTGTTAATGCACCTGGGAAAGCAGGGGAAGATGGCCCAAGTGCTTGGGACCCTGTCACCCACATTGGAGACTCAGACGGAGCTCCTGACTTTGGCCTGCCATTGTGGCCATTTGGGGAGTGAACCAGCAGATGGAAGATCCCTCTGTCTCTCCCTCTCACTCTATAACTTTCAAATAAATAAATCATTTTAAAAAATAAAACGTGCATTTTGAAGACTCCATGTGCATGTGGTTAGAACATAAAAATAACATTTCTTTAAGGTCTTCTGGGGTTAATAATAACTTTGAATTAATTCACTATTATTTTTAAAAGTCAGTATTGTAGCTTATAATTGTCAAAGTTTCTCAGATGTCCTTTTGTAAAAAAAAAAAAATGCTACAACACAGGCCCAATCCTTTGGGGTTTGGCTTCAATGCAGCCTCTGTAGCAGAACTTTACAGATAAGAACACGTTGACATATCCATCACCTTAAACATTTACAATGTGTTTGTGTTGGGCATATTCAAAATCCTTTCTACTAGCTCTTTTGAAAATACACACTGAAATGTTGTCCACTATAATGACCCTACTGCACTGTAAAGACATCAGAAGTTACTCCATCCCACTGCACACTTGCTCTCATTAGCCATCCTTGCTCCATCCCCTATGTTCTTGTCTATAAAACAAGGTTCTCTCTTCTCTCTTTAAAAGCCATATATATACATATACCTAAGTGTATGTATTTACATATATGTATGTATTTAAAACCAATGCTTCATCACCTGTGGGAGCGTTTTTCTTCCTGGAAGAAAAGGCCTTGAAAAGGCCCCTGTACCTTCTTCCTTGTGGCTGGCATTGTGATGTCTGTGGCTGGGGTTGTCCTGCAGGTGTACAGCATCGCTTAGTGGTTTGCTGACTTTCTGCTTTGGCTGAGATTCATTTACCCAATTGCTTTCATTGAGGCAATGACATCATTTGCTTTTACTTCTATTTTTGAAGGTGAAGGTATTTGCTTCTAACGCCAAACAGATGCACATCGTTAATCACTTGAAAGGGAGCCCAGCTGAAGAGGAGAGAAATGCGCAGGGGCCAAGTGCCAGGAGAGTCCGTGGGGAGGGACAAGACTTGGCCCACCTGAACTCCAGTGAGCTTGATGCTGTTATTATATCTGGTGAGTTAGCAGAATGCTGCAAAGCCAACTATTCGTTGTAATTAATGCTCTCTGAATTTGAAACCTTCTTCCTAGAAGGATGAATAGTGGATATGTCAAGTACCTCAACCTAATCGTTACACACTGTAAATGTGTACTTCAATACCACACTGTATTCTATAAATATGTGTAATTACTATGTGTCCATTAAATTATATTTTTAAAAAAAAAAGTGTAGGGCTCACAAACATGGGAGAATTATTTCCACAGACCCTTAAAATGCTTTGAAAGCAGTGATTCTCAACTCAGGCTAGCTGGAGAATTTGGGAACCCAGCAGAGCAACTCAGTGACGAGCCAGCCTGGGCATTCCCATGGCTTAAAATCTCCCCAGATTTGGTAACCACTGATCCAAAGCAAATGGGAGAGAAAATTCACAGTTCTGAGTTCAAAACCCAGAAGTCGTAATGTAGAGTCTGGAGCAGAATGTTTGACAGCCCTCATTGACAGATGTCCAAGCATCCAGCCCTACAAGCTCTAGGTTAATAGTTCACCCTCAGAAAGACCTGGCGTGTGTTGCGGGGAAAGAAGGGGTGTGATCCAGCCAATCTCCCTGCCCCCACCCTTACATTCTGGAGGAGCACCGATCTGGGGAAACAGGAAGACCTGGAGGCAAAGGAAGAATTTCAGGGGAGGCCACTGTCTACTGGGGTAGCGGGGGGAGTGTCAGTTCATTTTCTTTACTAAATAGGACCCCTGAGACTAGATAATGTATAAAGAAAAGAGGATTATTTAGCCCACAGTTCCAAAGGCTGGAAGTCCAAGATTGGCAGCCACATCAGCTCAGCTTCTGGTGAGGGCCTCCTGCTGCTGCTCCACTCAGCAGAAAAGCAAACAGGTGGGTGCACAGAGATCACTGCAAAGGAGGCAGCCCAGGAAGCTGAGCACACTTTATAGGCGCGCACTCTGACGATAAGAATCCAGTCCTACAACATGGCATTAATCCATTAATGAGGGCTCCCCCAACCATGACCAAGCACCTCCATTTGTTGCCACCTCAGCCTACTGTTACCATTCTGTGTATTTGAATGTTAGTGTACATTATCATTTTTAACATTCTCTCCTCCATGTTTTCAGTACTATAAAATGAAGTAACAGCTCCTATCTGACATATGTCTGAGACAGACTGTAAGCACATATATATCCTATTATTAGTAGAAACACGGAACATTTTGAAGGGCAAGAAAGATGCAAAGAAACATGGTTTTAGTTTTAAACCAGTAATTCTGCCAGTCGGCTGGCCTTCAGTTGCTTCGTGGAATTAATGGGATCCACCTGCCAAAAAGTCAGACATGTTTTCAATACTTGCATGAACTTTGGAACCTTTCACAAAGTGCTGAGGCATTTGCTACATTGTAATCAAGAGTAAATAAGTCCATCAACCTCCATGGGACTTCACCTCAAGGTCAGAGGCCCAGATTCAATAAACAACCACAATCCAGTGAATGTAGGCCTTGCCCTTTCCCCACTAGGAAGTCAGTACCTACTTGAACAGATTCATGAATGTCATCTGCCTTCAAATTTTAAGACCCGCAGACAAAAGAAAAAAAAGCTTATGAGTAACATAATTTAAGTTACCATTACAAAGAAAGATGTAACTCCTGTAGTGGCAGTTCCTCAAAAAGTAAATTATAGAATTACCAATTGGATCCAGCAATTCCACTCCAAAGCATATACCCACAAGAATAAAAAGCAAGGACTTGGATATCTGCGTGTTCACATTCACAGCAGCATCATTATACCCACAAGAGGACACCAGCCCAAATGTCCATCTAGGGAGTGAACCAGTCATCCAAATATGGCATAAACACACAATGGGCCATGATCCAGCCTTAACAGGAATACAATGTTGACACACGGCACAGCATGAGTGAACTCTGAGGCCATATGCTAACTGAGAGAAAGCCGGTGACAAAAGAACAAATACGGTGGGATTCCTCTTCATGAGGCAAATTCACAAAGCAGGACAGAGGTTCTCCGGCTGGGTGGCGAGGGGAGAGAATGGGGACTTATTGCTTAATGGCTGTGGAGAAGTTCCGGAGGTGGTGGTGGAGAGGTTGCACAACATTGTCAATGAACTGATTGCCCTGAGTTGTACACTTAAAAACGGTTAAAATGATAATGTTATGTCTATTCTTACCACCAAAGCCAAAAGCAAACCAAACACCCTGCTTTTGGCAGAGTGGCAGTGTAATTGGCTGTAAAATAACATAAGCTTTTTTACTTAAAAGTAAAGGCTGATGCTTCAGGGTTTGTCGGCTGGCTTCCGGCTTACCCATGTCCTAAGGCACAAACAGCCTTGTTCCTTCTTTTTTTTTTTTTTTTCCCCCCAAAGCAGGAGAACCTGGTCAGGCCAGACAAGCCTGGTACCCGACACCTGACACCAGGGCTTCCATGATTTCGCCATACCAGCACCTCTTTCTTTGTAGCCCCTTTTTATAAGCCCCAAATATCCAGCAACCAGTGGGGCTGCAGTCTTTGACACCAGGAAGTCTGCTAGGATCTCATCTGTCGGCAGATCAAATGTTCTCTCTCCTTCACCCCAAAACTGTGGCCTCCGTATTATGACTGGCACCAGGGCCAGAGATGGAGCTTTCGGTAACAGTAGCAGCGCGTGGGAGTACGGGAAGGAGGAACGAGAAGGCGTCTGCAGGTGTATGGGGCAGGGTGCTGGGGCTGGCCTTGGGCTCTCTTTCCAACCTCCTTGGTGGGAATCCTCCCCGCCCACCTTTTCTCCAAAGCTCAGTTCAGCAACTGGAACGAGGAGGAGCTTTGGCTACGGTTCTAAATTAGAAAGGCCGAGGGCAGGACTGAAGGCTTGGGGAGGGCCTGCGCTGGCGGAAACCGGCTGCGCAAGCACTGCAGAGCTTCCCGACCTCGGCCTTTCTAATTTAGAACCGTAGCTGCGGGCCAGGACGTGGCCCCGCCGAGCCTGCCGCATGACCAGGCGGCCTGGGCCGCGGCCCTCCTCCCGTCTCAGAGCGACAGCCGCGCGCCCTCTGGCGGCGGTCGGGGTTCTGGCGCAGGGCTGGTTTGTCCACCAAACCAGCTCTTCCGGATCTTAGAGGCTCCAGAGCCCAAAACATAAAGAGCATCACTGGGTACGGAAGAACAGATGGGTTTTGTGAGACAGCAGAGGCAAGGGAACAAAGTACCGACAAAAAAGTGGGTTGGCTCACATCAAGTTATTTCAGCACTGTCTTCATAAGGGGTAGAGCAGAGGATTCTGATTATCATGCTAGCTCAGCTTGTGCCGATTGGTTGCTGTGGATCTCCAGTTCTGGGGAAAATTGATCTGTTCGGGAATTTTCCTGTTTCCTTGAAGTTGCAGTTTGATTCCACAGGCACCTGGCATGACTGACTCCATGTGGGTCTGGTCTGTTGGGGCCTAGTGCAGGAGCTCAGGCCAAACAATGGCCTTCCATAACCTGTACTAAAACAACGTGAGAAGTCTGTCGTTCTGAGGCGGTTTTCTTGAACGTACTTGCAAACTGTTCACAATGGAAGTAAACAGATATGCATACTTGTGTATAAGTAATTAATCCAACAAAAATTAATTTTCAATAATTAATTCAACAAAAAAGATCTGCAGCCAGGTAGGCAGTGGGGGGCCCGTGGCAGCACCGGCTGGTGTCCACCATGGTTGTGGCTGCTGGGTCAGCCGGTGAGAATCAGTCATCCACTCTCCCACCCTGTCCTGGGTCGTCCTCAGGCACGCAATGTTCGGGGCGACGGGGGACCCGGTAAGGTTCAGAGCTCCGGGCTGCAGAACCCAAAGGAGCCCAGAAGCCGAATTTGGGGCTGGTTTGGGTTTGGCGTCGGTGGCGGCTGGGGGAGACCCGGGGTCTCGCCCCCGTCGAGGTCTCCACAATGAGAGACTTGAAGCCGCACTTCAGTCGGTTACTGAGCGGCGACGCCCCAGGGCCTGGCTGGAATTCGCTGGGAGTCCGGACCGGAGCGCCTTCCGCGTCAGCAACGTGTGGAGGCCGCCGGGGCGGAGAGCAGCCGGGGCCGCGCTGAGGCGTCGCGCGTGCGGCCGGGGCCGGGGCGCGGCTGTGCGCATGCTCGCCCCTCCGCGGCGGCGGGCGGGGCCGGCGTCGGAAGCACCGGGAGCCGCCCCATGGCGCAGGTCGGGAGCGCTGGGCGGGGGACGCGGGTCCGAGGGGGCGCGCCGCGGCGCTGGCTCCTGCTGCTGTGCTTGCTGACGGCGACTCTGGGCTGGCCGCGGGCCTCGGGCGGCCTCTCCCGGCGCCGCTGGCCGGTGCCCTACAAGTGAGTGCGCGGCGGCGCGGGGGCGCGCGGAGCTGAGCGCGCGCACGGCCGGGGCCGCGAGAGGGGCTTTTGGGGGCGGAACCTGGCGCGTGGGGCGGGGCGGGGGGGGAGGAGAGAAAGTCGCTGTCGCGCGGCGGCGCTCGGCGGCTGTCGTAGCACTGTCGTGAAGTGGGGGGGCGGGCGCCTGGCCTCGCTCGCCGCCGTAAAGGGGCTCGTGTAGGGTCATCGAGAGACTTTTGATACAGCCCCTGCGTCCTGGAAGACGATGTCAGCGTCGGGCGCATCACTGCTGCGGCGCACTGTCGTTACAGCCTCTCCCTAGCATTTGGCGCATTTACCAGGGCTGCCCGGGACCCGCCGCATTTGGCGTTTAAAAGCCCCGCATCCCGGTCGCGGGCCCCACGGGGCTGTGTTCCGCCCGCGGGGAGGCCGCAGGCCCGCGAAGCGGACGCGAGCCGCTGACCTGCGCGAAGCTCTGGCCTGACAAAACAACGCCCCGGGAGGCGGGGTTCCGGCGAGGTCGGGCTCCGGAGCTGCGTGACACTGGCACGGTTCTGCCCGAGGCAGGAGGAGGAGCGGTGGCCGCCAGGGTCAGTTTCGCACCTGCCAGCCTTGTCACGCCCAGGGCTCAGTGTAGTCTCCCGTGGTTGTGTGTGTTTTGAGGTTTCTTTTGTTTTGTTTTTGCCGGATATATGTAAAAAGGGCTACTTGAGGTTGAAGTTGATTTCCTTGAAAATGTTAATAAGATGTTCTTAACAAGTAAAGATCAAATGTTCAGAAGAGATCTGTAAACCCAAAACTCTTTAATATTAGAGCTAAATTTGACTATGACTTCTTACTGTATCATTGAAAGTTTCGTACTTTTCTTTTTTAAGCCAGAGCCAGAAACTGAACCCAGGTACTCTTTTACTCTTTTTTTTTTTTTTCTTTGGACAGGAAGAGTTATAGACAGCGAGGGAGAAAGAGAGAGAAATGTCTTCCTTCCGTTGGTTCACCCCCCAAATGGCGGCCAAGATTGGCACTGCGCCCATCTGAAGCCAGGAGCCAGGTACTTCTCCTGGTCTCCCATGCGGGTGCAGGGCCCAAGCACTTGGGCCATCCTCCACTGCACTCCTGGGCCACAGCAGAGAGCTGGACTGGAAGAGGGGCAACCGGGACAGAATCTGGCGCCCCAACCGGGACTAGATCCTGGGGTGCCGGCGCCGCAGGCAGTGGATTAGCCTAATGAGCCGCGGCGCCGGCCCCAAAAAGTTTCGTACTTCTAAGTGTATACTGTCTTCTAAGCTCCTCAGTTGAATGTAATATTTAACCTTAGTAAGTTTACACTTAAGTTTTGCCTCTAAAATCATCTTTGACCTAAAACAGACTTTGCTGTGGGCAAGGAAACCTACACATGTAGTTAGTTTTGTTTAAGCCAGCTAAGTGCCCGCGAAAGTGTTCCCCCAGTCTCATACACGTTTGAGAGAGTTGTTGCTGTTTTTAGTTACCATCATGGTTTCAGGTCTTAAAATGGAAATTTGTGTCGACGTGCTAGACTTGTAAAACAAGACATCTGGCTAGGAACCTGGGGATCTTGAACTGTTAGAGGACAGGGGCTGTCTGTCGTTCTGCCTTCTGTCGCAGTGCCCAGTGCTGATGGGGACCCGTGTCTGTCGAGCTGGATTCATCTGTAGCCCTCTAGGCCCTGTCTTCTTGCCTGCATTGTTGCATCACCTCATAACTCAGCTTTAACTTGGACTGGCTCCCCACTTCCTTTTAATTCATGAAGTAAGGTTTACTCAATAGCGAATTCACTCCTTTCACGTCTGCTACTTAAAACCCTTTCCAGCTCACTGTAGGGCTCAGCGCTCCCGGAGTCTGCCTCTAGGGGGTGCTGTTCACAGTTTCTTAGCAACAAAGTGACAGCCTTTGCTGAGCCCTCCCCTCTGCGGGCCTGCTGGAGTCACTTCAGATATGCCATTTCCGTCTTATATACTCTGTTTTCTCTCCTTTCTTCACAAGAACCTTAAAAACCCAAGCCAGGTCGCAATTTTTTAGCCTCCCTTGTCTACCCATCGCATATCAGGTAAAATGATGTCTCCCTCCTTTGTGCTGTAGCACAGGGCTCTGTGTCCTCGGTTTAGCAGTTACCACACTTCACCTCCTTACTTGTGTGATGCCCTCCCAGCCCGCACCCCAGGCTGGGTGAGGAAAAGAGCAGTGTCTTGCCCTCAATAAATATTGGTTGAATGCATGTTGGCTAGTTCTTAAGTAAGCTTAAATATATTCTATTTAGTCATAACTTTAATAACCTTCATGTATGGATTGTTTGGGAAACTGAACACACTGAAAAAATACTCCTTTCTTCTGTCAACTTTTGTACAATGTGTCCTCCGTGGTAAGATCAAAGACATGATCTGGTCTTCAGAATTCTCACAGTGGAACAGGGAGGCGGGGAGCATGTGGTCATCAGAGTGCTTTTCATTCATCATTTGTTATTAGGGACAAGACTGCAAGTTTGTTCACAGGATAACAAGGGCAATGGACACTGTTGTCCCTTAGTATCCACGGAGCATTGATTCCAGGACTTCCCACGGATTCCAGAATCCCCGAATGCCCAAGTCCCTAATACAGAATGATGTGGTGCTTACAGAACCTGTGCACGTTCTCTCATACACTTTGAGTCCTCTCCAGGTTACTTGAATCCTGACTGCTGTACATAGTCGCTGTCCTGTTTACGGACGAGTGACAGGGAAAGCAGAGTCGGTACACGCTCAGTACAGATGCGTTTCTTTTTCACAGATGTTTTCAGTCTGCACTTTGTTGAACCCAAAGACATAGAATCCACGGAGATGAAAGGCTGAGTGTATTTACATTTATTTACCAGGGCCCAACCTCTGAATATGTTCCCTAAAAACGTGCCTGATGGCAAAATTAGAACCAATTCTAAAATGTGTAAGGAAAAAAGATTCCGGTTAGAGTCTGAGCTGATGGTTTCTTTTTTCTGTGTTAGACGCTTTTCCTTCCGTCCAGAGGCAGATCCCTATTGTCAAGCCAAGTACACTTTCTGTCCAACTGGCTCGACCATCCCAGTGATGAAGGATGATGATGTCATTGAAGTCTTTCGTCTGCAAGCTCCAGTGTGGGAATTTAAATACGGAGACCTCCTGGGACACTTGGTAAGGGCGCATCTTGATCTGGCAATGTTGGATACTTGATTTGACTATTCGGTTTCTTTGAGGGAGCAATCACCTATCAGAGGGCTGATTTTACATCATATTTATCAGTGTTCCTCTTTGCATATTTCAAATGAGTAGTCAAAAACATCATAGTTTGTAAACTTGACAGCAACAAATATAATCCCTTTAATCCCTTTAAAATTATGAATCTAAACCCAGTCGCTAAAATCAGCTCCTGGAAATTGAGGTGGAAGAGGCCTGGAAGAAAGGGCAGAGCAGACGTCTTGGTTCCTGAGCACATCCCCCGTGAGGTGGCTAAGAGTTCCTTCCTGAGGCTGGCGAGGAGGCTTCTCCAGTTCGCTCTGAGCTGTGAGGGAACGAGTGTCCTTGTGGCATACGGCCATCCTGAGATGAGCTGCAGTCACCCTGCCCAGGGCGCACAAGGGACAGCTGAACGGCTGTGCTGCTGGATAGGCATCTATGGTCTACCACGTGTTCTACCATAGAAACCAGGGGTTACCTGGACTCCTGCTTACCTCACAGGTGCTTTTCTACACGTGCTATTTTTACGCAGAAAATTATGCACGACGCCATTGGATTCAGGAGTACGCTGACTGGCAAGAACTACACAATGGAGTGGTATGAACTTTTCCAGCTCGGCAACTGCACATTTCCCCATCTGCGACCTGAAACCAGTGCCCCTTTCTGGTGTAATCAAGGGGCTGCCTGCTTTTTCGAAGGAATCGACGATCTCCACTGGAAGGAAAATGGGACGTTAGTTCTAGTGGCGGCCATATCGGGTAAGTTGGAAGAAGGTGGCAGGGTAAGTACTGGGCGGTTGCATCAGCACCCAGACGTAAAGAATGGCTCCTCCTGAGGCGTTTCGGCAGGTTCTCACTTCCCACAGGTCAGCTGTCCACTGTGCTTCTGGAACACTAACCTCTGCCCCTTCTCACGCACGCAGAACGTCACCCGTGGCTGAAGAGGTGCTCATCTCTTGCTCTTTCCACTGTAAAAATGAATGAATTGTTAAAATGCTTTACACAATTAAACTTTCCAGATGAAACAGGGGAAGGAAATCCATACAATGCCCAGTTAAAGGACCTGTTAACTGTACCTCTTGGGTTTTTTAGTGATGTTAAAATATTATGTTGAGAGGAATCAGAGCTGCTGACCATATATTTTTCTGTGGGTCTAGCACTGTTCTGAGTTCTGTGTGTGTGTCATGTCGTTTAGGATCACAGCCAGCCCCCGAGACAGGCACTGTTATTTTACAGAGGGGAAAACAGGGACACACAAGAGGTTAGAGTTACACAATTAAGGAAGTGCAACTCCATCTGACAGTCAAGCCTAAGAGGCCATTCTCTAAACAGCCTTGGTACATGCTACCCAAATGAATATGGCCTCAGACACTGGAGACCCCCTTGAGCAGTTTAATTTCATGTCTCTGAGATTTTCTGTTCTTCTGGATTCACTGGAAAGTTGCTGAAATAGTTGGAACTTGGCTGCGTGTGCTGCATTGTTGGGTAGTGATGAAAGGAGTTCAGCAGAGCTTTCATTGGTAACTTGCTGGGTGACCTTAGGGCGTATTTTACCCTATGGGCCCATGGCCTTGTGTGTGGAATGGGGATGAAACGACCCTTCTCTTTCAGAGGTAGGAGCTTACCCAAGTGGTTTATCAAGCATTGTATTACAAATTGCTGTTCCCTGAAAAGTGAAAGCCTCTGAAATGACAGCACAGTTTGTGATAATTGTTCATTGAACCCGAGGACTTGAGGAACTGATCATGCCTTCTACTTGCAAAGCTTCTTATAAGTCATTTTGAGTTGTGTTAACTCACAGTTCAGTGGGGAGGATAAGATACCCTTCTTCCTTTTGCAAATAAGGATTTAAGGCTCAGCCAGGAAACCTCACTCTCAAGGTCATAGAGGTGGATGTGGTAGAAACAGGACTAGAATTGGGTCTTTTAAACTGAATATGCCACCACTATTCTCTAATCTTTCCTCCTGTTTTCTGATCAGTGTGCCCCAAATCATCCCAACAATATGAAATTCTCTCTTTTAACGATGCTTAGTAAACTATATATCTGCTCTTTAATTCCAAACCAAGTCACATCTTTCCCTTCTCCATTTCCACCTGAATCATTAGCTAAAATTCCTCCTTCTGAAGTAAATGCATCATCATGTGAACAAGCAATCAGAGTTTTCTGTAAAAGTTTATAATAAGCCAACACTTAAATCTTTTAAGTTGCCTATATGTCTTGTAATTCATCCTGTTCATTGACCTTTCTTCATGTTTACAGTGGTGGCTTATCTTTTAAGCACAGCAGTGTCTTTTCAAAGTTGACACTTCTAAGAGTAGTATCCCCAGTTCTAAGAAAATGGGCTTTAGATTATTCTGTAACCTTGATTTCATAAAATTGATAAAGACAACCAGTATCCATTTTACAAAACATGAAGTATTTTATGGAGTCAAGTTGTAGTAACCAAAGAAAGGTTTGCACACAGTGACAAAGTGAAATGCTACAATGCCCAGCTTTATTAGGGAGCATAAATGCCCAGATGAGGCTGTAACCAGACAGAGTATAATGTTTTCTAAGGTGGTAAGAGGCAGGATTAGACACCGTGGAGTCTGTATAATCCATGAAGCTGGCTAAAACCATTTCCTGTTTAGTTGATTCAGTGGAAGAATTTGCTGGGTGGGGAGGTGATTAGCAACATCCTACACAAGCTGCAAGCACAGGGAGACCAGGGAGGTAGCATATATTCAAGGTTGATGGGGCATGGTGCCTTCCGGAGTAGCTAATCCTCCTGCAGCCTTGGTGTACAGTGTGCACACCACACTTTGAGACCGAAAAATTCCACCCTTTGGCCTCTTCAGTTTTCCTGAAAGGCTCTTCTTCACCCATTCATCTTTTCTCTCTCTTCTTTCCTTAGTTTCCCTTTCTTTTGTGCCTCCCTGATTCCAAGACTGGTCGAGCAGGGTAGAGAAAAAGACATCCTTCATTTGTATAATGTCGCTTTGACTACAGACAATGATTATGAGTAATTATAATGATGAGAGAATCAGTATATAAGACTTGTCTGTATACCTGTTATATCTGATGTTTATGGTTCAGCAATGCCCTTTGCCTTGAAGAATGGAATAAAAACTGGCTGAACATGGATTCATGTTGTGAGATGTGCAATTGGAAATTCAAAAACTAGTTCTTACTCATGTGCATCCATGGTCTTAAGCAGGTCAGAACATTTTATTTAAAACTAACATAATTGGCTTTGTTCACACAGGTGATTTTTCTTTTTTTACCTAGGAGACACATTTAACAAAATGGCAAAGTGGGTGAAAGAGGACAATGAAACGGGGATTTATTATGAGACATGGACCGTCCGAGCCAGCCCAGAAAAGGGGGCAGAGACATGGTTTGACTCCTATGACTGTTCCAAATTTGTGTTAAGGACATACGAGAAGTTGGCTGAACTTGGAGCAGAATTCAAGAGAATAGAAACCAACTACACGAGAATATTTCTTTACAGTACAGAACCCACTTATTTGGGAAATGAAACATCTATTTTTGGGCCAACAGGAAACAAGACTCTGGCTTTAGCCATAAAAAAATTTTATTATCCCTTCCAACCACATTTATCAACCAAAGAATTTCTGTGGAGTCTCCTGAAAATTTTTGATTCCGTGATTATGCACAGACAGTTCTATTTGTTTTATAATTTTGAATACTGGTTTTTACCCATGAAGTTTCCTTTTATTAAAATAACATATGAAGAAATCCCTTTACCTGACAGAAACAGAACACTGCCTGCTTTATGAAACCCAAATTCTGGGGCCACTGCCTGCAGTGCCAGCATCCCACACGGGTGCCGGTTTGAGTCCTGGCTGCTCCACTTCTGATCCAGCTCCCTACCAATGCACCTGGGAAAGCAGGGGAAGGTGGCCCAAGGCCTTGGGCCTCTGCACCCACATGGGAGACCCAGAAGCAGCTGCTGGTTCCTGACTTCAGAACAGCCCAACTCCAGCCATTGCAGCCGTTTGGGGAGTGAACCAGTAGATGAAAGATCTCTCATTGTCTCTTTGTAATTCTGCCTTTCAAATAAATATATCTTTTCTTTAAAAAAAATATCCTGAATTCTACTGGTTTCTCTCCACTGCCAGCATCTCCCGTTTTTCAGGGGGAGTGTCTACACTCGATGATTCCTTAGCCTTTCCTTCTTGGGGCAGAACAGTGAAAAGTGCACAGCAGCAAATTGCTGCACATGAACTTCTCAGGACCTTTCTCTTGGAAAGAACGGAAACAGTTACCATCCTGCAGAAGTAAGCCTGCTGGGTGATCTAGATTTCAACTTCCAAGGCTTGGTTAATATGGAGAATTATGGCTCATATCGGACATGTAGAATCTTTGGATCCAGTATTTTGAAGTTGTGGATATTGGCGTGCCAAGACTGTTTAAATGCCCAAGTGACATTTTCATGGTGGGAGTTACATTTTTTTTGTGGAATGATAGTAGCAGTTTTTCACATAAAAGTGCTTTCACTTAAACTTTAAAAAACAAAGAGGGGGAGCTCTCCCAACTTAACTACTTTTACACATCTGATAGTTTGATTGCATTCCATCCACTTAGACTTGTGTGGACACCAGAGCTAGGGGGAGGGAGTGTGGTTCTGGATGTGGTAAATAGTGTTAAAGAGCAGAAACTTCTGGCTAGGATTTTGAAACTAGCTAGTTAACCAGCTTTTTATGATTTACACAGCTTATCTCTAAGCCTGTTTTGTTATTTCTAAAATGATTCACTTGTCAGGACGGCTATAAAGATTGAAGTCATGATTGGCATCATATGGTCGTAATCAGTGGTAGCAATGATTAATCAGAAAAACTGTCATTCTTGATCTTGTCTAATACAGTCCACATGCCAGCCTTTCCGGGGTTTTGTAATCACCTTGACTTTGAGATGATAGCATATCACTTTGGCAGTTCCACAAATATCCAGGACATGGAACTATTTGGCTGCAAACTTGTCTGGGTAAACAGGTAGCTTCTGACTCTTCCACTGCTTCCTCTAGTTCTTCCACCTACCACAAAAGCTGCCAGCACAGTGAGAGAGGCACTTCCCAGAGGAGTTTTTGATAAAGAATTCCAAGTAGCTGTGCCTCATTAGGGCCATCAAATGAGCTTTCAAGGTCCTTTAAGTGTTTGATGATCAACTGAACAGGTTTTTTCTTTTTCTCTACTGATGAAAAAAACACCAGTCAGTAAGATGACTGAGTAGATTAGAGAAGACAACCTATTTAATATGTAAATGTACCAGTTATATTGTTCAGTTTCAGCTATTTGAGTGCTTCCTAAAAGGTTAGTACATTATACCTTTGTTCTCGCAAAATGCCTCATCATCCGTATTTACCTGATCTAAATGAGTTGCAGCTCAGAAAGGTTAAGTGCCTGTTTCGTGGTTCCCCATCTGGAGGTGATGTAGTTGAATTTTGACCCAGGGTCTGCTGACTGAATCAGATGCACTGTACAAGTGGTTGTCCACTAAATGATACTGGTCTGTGAGGAGACACATGTGGATCTTTAAGTAGTTAATTTTAAAGTAATTTGTTGGAGTCTTTTTTTTTTTCTGTTGAATCTAATAAAATTGAGGCTCATATTTTGTATGCCTTTGTTCTTATTTAGGAATTCATGTTTCTTTCTCTCCAAAAGTCTAAGTCTCAGGAGTCTGAATATAAAGACCCAGTTACCACGGACAGCTTGAGAAGTGCTGTGCTGCACCATTCAGCCTGGCATCACTGCCTCCTGTGTAGCCTGTTAAGAGCGCCTGAATTAATTCCCAATTAATCTAATTTTCGGTGCTGGCACTGTAGTGTAGTGGGCGACACTGGCATCCCATAGTTCTCTTCCCGGCTGCTTCACTTCTGATCCAGCTCTCTGCTATGGCCGGGGAAAGCAGTGGAAGATGGCCCAAGTCCTTGGGCCCCTGCACCCATGTGGGAGACCTGGAAGAAGCCCCTGGCTCATGGCTTCGGATTGGCCCAGCTCTGGCCATTTGGGAAGTGCACCAGCAGATGGAAGACCTTTCTCACTGTCCCTCTCATCTGTAGCCCTACCTCTCAAAATATTAAAAAAAAAAGCCGCTAGTTGTCTTCAGGCCATGTCACAACAAAACTTGGATCTTTGCATTGGCTCCATCTAGTGGCTAAATATGGGGCAACACCAACTTCTACCACATTTTTAGAACTGCTCTTGGAGCTCTGGATTTCCAGAACCGCGGTGGAGTGACATAGATACCTACACCAAGTTTTTGTCAACAAGAAATTACAGAACTTAGTTCCACAGCAAAAACAAATGGGAGCCAGCACTGTGGCCTAGCGGGTAAAGATGCTGCCTGCAGTGCTGGCAATCCCATATGGGCGCTGGTTCTTGTCCTGGCTGCTCCACTTCCGATCCAGCTCTCTGCTGTGGCCTGGGAAAACAGTTGTACTTGGGCCCCTGCACCCATGTGGGAGAAGCTCCTGGCTCCTGCCTTAGGATTGGCCCAGCTCTGGCCGTTTGGGGAGTGCACCAGCAGATGGAAGATTTCTCGCTCTCTGCCTCTGCCTCTCTGTAACTCGGCCTTTCAAATGAATAAATCAATATTTAAAAAAAAAAAAAAAAGGATATCTGTCAGTATATGGAACTTGACTTTTTTTTGTAAAAGATTTATTTACTTGAAAGAGCTACACAGAGAAGGAGAGGCAAAGAGTGAGAGGTCTTCATCCGCTGGTTCACTCCCCAATTGGCCACAACAGCCGGAGCTCGCCAATCTGAAGCCAGGAGCTAGGAGCTGCTTCACTTTCTTTCCTGCGGCTGCAGGGGCCCAAGGACTGGGGCCATCTTCTACTGCTTGCCCAGGCCATAGCAGACAGCTGGATCAGAAGTGGAGCAGCCGAGACTTGAATTGGCGCCCCTATGGGATGCCAGCACTGCAGGCAGCGTCATTACCTGCTAGGCCACAGCACTGGCCCTGAAACTTGACTTTTAAAGCAAGATTCAAATAATTATATTAAAGGGGCAGCATTTGGCCTAATAAAGATGCCCACTAGGCATCCCATATCAGAGTACCTGAGTTTGACCACCAGACTCCGACTCCAGTTTCCTGCTAATGTGAACTCTGGGAAGGCAGCTTGGGATGGCTCATGTAGTGATTGGGTTCCTGCATCCCACATGGAAACCTGGATTGAGTTCTTGGCTTTCCTGGATTTGGGCCCAATGGGGAGCCATTACAGGCATTTGGATAGTGACCAGCAGATGAGAGCACACAAATGCTCTTTGCCTGCCTCTCAAATATTTAAAATTTTTAAAAACACATTCAAGATTTTTCATTGTTCCTAAGAATATTAGTAAGTGAAAGATTCTGCAGTTACCATACAGATTCAGGTTGGCTCTGACACAGAAAGCATGGCATTCACATGCGTATGCTTTAAGAATTATCTAACCTGTCAACTGTACTTAGATGATGAAATAGAGCTTTTGAGTAGATAAGGAGTCAAGAACATTTTCAAAAGAGTAGTTGGGAAACCAGACTGCACTTTTGAGTTTCCAAGTAATTTAAAGGTGACTTCTATTTTGCTATTGTTATAAATGTTTTAACATTTTTGTTTTTGTTTTTTTGACAGAGTGGACATTGAGAGAGAGAAAGGTCTTCCTTTTGCCGTTGGTTCACCCTCCAATGGCCGCCGGCACACCGCGCTGATCCCAAGGCAGGAGCCAGGTGCTTCTCCTGGTCTCCCATGCAGATGCAGGGCCCAAGCACTTAGGCCATCCTCCACTGCACTCCCTGGCCACAGCAGAGAGCTGGCCTGGAAGAGGGGCAACCGGGACAGAATCCAGCGCCCTGACCAGGACTAGAACCCGGTGTGCCATGCGCCGCAGGCGGAGGATTAGCCTACTGAGCCGCGGCGCCGGCCATAAATGTTTTAACATTTTCTCTAAGGAAAGCCATTTCACTAAAGTTCGAATTATGTTAGGGCGTTAAAACAAATACAAGGGGGCTTTCTAAAAGTTCATAAAAAAAAAAGAGGTAAGCTTGCTTTGATACAAAGGATTTTTTTAAATTCAAGCATAATTTTTTTCACATTGTCCACTTTTTATTGAAAACAATGCAGTTTCCAGTTTGTCTTGCACCAAAATAAACATCTCTTGTAAAAAATTTATTTGAAAGGCAGAGACATGTTTTCCAGCCACTGGTATACTCTTTTCACATGCCCACAATAGCCCACAAAGACAGGGACTCAACTGGGGTGAAGGCAGGAGCCAAGAACTCCATCTGGATCTTCCATGTGGGGGACAGAGACTCAATCCTGAACCATCATATGCTGCCTCCGGAATGTACATCAGCATGAAGCTGGAATCCAAATAGAGCCAGGACTCCAATCCAGGCTTTCAACATGGGATGCAGCTATCCCAAGGGGCTTAATAGCTGTATCACTAAAACTTGCCCTTTAATTTCATTTTTCCACAAATTTTTTGAACAGTCCTCATTAATCTGGCCCCATAATAGGTAAGTACATGTACAAAGTGTTATCTAATACACTACTGCAGGTGGAGAAAAAGTCAAAAGTGAAAATAACCACTGAATGCTAAATATTTGGAACCCTTAATCAGTACTGGAATCTCTTTTAAAAATGGGGGGGACCCCACAAGCCTTAGGGCGTTTTAGAGTCTATTCCAGTGGCTCTTCAAGATGACTGTTGCCATGTTACAAAAACTGCGATGTTCCAAAACCTACACACATACTGTTTTCTCCCTGTTCACAAAGGGAAATGGGCTGTCTGTTTCTGGCATCTTCAATTACTGTTCTTCAAATCTTCTCGATTTTTCTCTCCCCTGTTTAAAACAAGTTTGGGAGCAGGCAAGTGGCACGGCAGTTAAGTCTCCCACTTTGTGCACTCACATTCCATTTTGGGCTGCCTGGTTCAAGTCCCAGCTCAGCTTCCAATTCCAGCTTCCTGTTAATACACATCCTGGGAAGCAACCAATGATGGCTCAAGGACTTAGGTTCCTGCCACATGGGTCCCTGGCTTTGACCTGGCCCAGCCATGACTGTTGTGAGCTTTTGGGAAGTGAACCCACAGATGAACATCCCTGCCTTTCAAATAAAATGAAAATAAATAAATAACCTTTTAAAAGAAGTGAAGGAGTGGACATTCAGCCCACTGGTTAAGAAGTTAGTTCAGACCCCCATGTCACACATTGGAGTACCTGGGTTTGAGGCCAGCTCCAGCTCCTGACTCCAATTTCCTGTTAATGCAGACTCTGGGAGGCAGCAATGACTGTTTAAAGTAATTGGGTTCCTGTTATCCACCTGGGAGACCTAGATGGCATTCCCAGCTCCTGGCTTTTGCCCAGCCCAGGCATTTGGGAAATGAACCAGCAATGTAAACTCTCTTAAAATTTAAGAAGTTAGGATACTACTTGTATTTCTGTTGGACTGATATTCTAAGGAAAAGCACTTACCTTGGAGAATAAAAAGTTTTGTGGCATTTTAAAGGAAAGTTGTGGATCAGGAAGCAGGTGGATTTTCCTGACTGCTTGATAACATTAAAACCGGCCCCACAGAAAAAACTGGGGTTGGGGTTGGTGCAAAGACTATATAATGTGCAGGGGAGAGATTAACTCTAGCCTCCTAAAGGACCTAGTTTTGCCTGAACCTTCTTCATACTAACTCCTTCCTTCTAGCCTAGGCTTTTCTATAAATACAAAAAATTCTTAGATTGCAGTATATTGATTTACTTGTCAATCATGCCTGTTTTGTCAAAATAGCTCAATTACCAAAGTAAATAATGCCAAGAGTTTAAAAAACTATTCTGATTTATAGACATTTATCTTTAAAAACCTACTAGGCAAAGACCTTTTCAAGCAGAATTTTGTTCTAATGTTTTGTAACTTCTCATTCCCAGTGAAGAACCTTTCTGTAATTTAAAAATTTTTAAGTTCATTAACATTTCATGGTAGATTTTTAATTTTATAAGCATCAGAGCTTATTTCAAGAACAGATTCCACTTGCCTAATCTTGTATCTTCAAAAAAGAGAGCCTACTGTAAATGTTTCATGTTGAACATTATATTTATTAAATATGGATTTGAAGCTAACCCCATAAACTTCTAAGTTAACTAATTTTAAAATCAAATAATTAGTATATATTTTGGTAGTTTTTAAAAATAATACAACAGCATTAGTAACTATCTTTATTCTCAAACTGATAAAAGCATTTAACATATACTTTACAGTATAAACAAATTAAGTGCTATGCATTTTACTTTAAAGTGACAAAGTATTTCAAGCATTATATAATTCAATTTGTACAAAAACTAAATTTCCAAATAAAGCTTTGGTTAGTAGAACTGATTATGTACTGTGAAATCCATTTTCCAAAGTTGTTCAAGAGAGGAAAAATAAAATCATCCACTAATACCAATATGTCTTGTACAAACAAAGGTCTTTACTATTTATCAAGAAGGAAAATAATACAATAATTTATTTTACTTTTCAAGTCTGGATCAACCTTTTTTCTTTCTCATTTTTATGTGGCTACAGGGTAGAATACCATTACTTTTGAAAAGCATACTTTACACAGAAAATCACCTTTTATTTTATTCTTATAAAGGTCATCTATTTTAAGATTCTTAGCTTCCATAACTAACAAGACATCTTCTAAAAGTCACACTACTGAAGAGAGCCATTTCAAATATGACTATATTCCACTGGGGGTAAACTGCTAATTTCCCTTAGGAGGGGAATATTTACTAGCACTAGTGCCTGGAATCAAAGTTTATATAATTTCAAGAAAAAAAAACAAAAACAAAAACAAAATATAGCCCCAAACTTAGTAGTTTTACAGACTCTAAAATGCATGGCTTACCTTTATTCATATGAAAGTAATATAAAATACTACTTAAATAATATAAAAAATCAGCTCAACCAAATTAACAATCACGAAACTGCAGACATTTTTCTATTAAAGTTTTCCAGTTTACTGAGCAATATTTACTCAAAAATATGTTTATCAACTTAAACACAGCCTCTTTAAAATTCACTGTTTATGCTGAACTATACACTGGGTGCTCCTTTTATGGTTTTTAAAATTCTACTTACAATTATATAATTCCAAAATGGAAAAAAAGAGCCATCACTAAAATTCACTGGAAACTAATATTCTTTCATGGAAACAACGTATAAACATTTTAAAGTTCTACCCTTAATTATTTCAATTTGGCTTTTTAAAGTAGATAAGCTTTTCATTTTGATTACTGTGTAATACTTCAAACTAGTTTAAACAAAGATAAAGAAAACCAAGGAGAAATAGTAAAGCATTCCTTACTTTACATACAATGCCTCAAGTGCCACATAAAAAGTAACATCACAGAAAAGAACTTACATGGTTTAGCAGATTATAGAACAAACCTAAGAGTTTATACAAAGCTAAACACTGTCTCCCATTCCATTTATTTTCTTTTAATTTGATCTTGGCTCTGAGTATTATCTTTCTATAGTAACCATTGTGTGACACCTTTTCTAAGGGTTCCAATTATTCTTATGTATTTCTTTTTCTTTAAACTGCTTTGTAACATTAGAGAACATTCAACCAATCTTTTTCATTAGATAAGATATATTCTACATTTTTCTCACAAAATGCTCACTTTCCTGAGCTATATTAAACACCTTATAACAGGTGTATGTATAACTGAAGACCCTAAAATGTCAAGTTTACATTTTTAAAAAATGCATAGAGAACATAACATTTCAGAAAACCTATTAGTACTCATTTCTTGAATATTAAAATATATAGGTTTTGTTTCCTTCAGACTGTAAACTGTTTAACTTTTAAAACTGGTTATTACTTTCATACCTGAAACTACCTCTTTTTTGGAGATTTGATTGTTGTTATACTAAAGAAACAAATGGAGTTTTCTGAAACAATCCTTATATACTCAACTGAAGTTATCAAATTTCTGTGCCACAAAATAGTAGAATTATATCGTAACTACAGCAAATAAACTTTTATTATAATACATTTGCTTGAAGTTAAGGTGCTATTTGTCATGCCCTATTATCATGCGGTCTTTACCAAGTGGGCATCATGTCTGGAAACCATACCCTACCGAGATGCTTAGACACCTCCCAATGAATCTGCTCCAAATTATACTTTTGATCAGGAATTAATACTTCTTCCATAATGGATAACTGAGACAGGCGGCCACCACACATCTTCACAAACTCAACAAAGGCACTACATGAGACTTCACATTCACCTAGTCCAATGGCTGACAAATTTTTGCAACGTTCTGCAATGCGAATTAACTCTTCATCAAGTGGTCGTAATCCATTAGCACATACTACTAGTTCAACTAGCCTGGGGCAGGTCATTCCCACACGGCCAAGCACATCTTTGCTGACTGATCTCCCAAAGTAAAGATGGGTAGCAGGTATTTCATAACGAAAGAATGGGTCAAATTCCTCTTCATATAAAAAAAAATACATCACTAAGTTCACTTTGGGCGAATGTTTGATGAAAGCATCCCAGCTGCTCTTCTGAATAGTATGAAAGTGTGTTTGCCCAGGATTCTCACTGACTACATCAATGCGCAAATGTTCTAAACGAACGTGTTTTTCAGAAGACAAAGCAAGTAGCAACTCATCACTTAGTAAGTGGTAGTTCAGGGCCAGTTCTCGTAAGCCATGACACTGATCAGCCACACAAAGGATACCTTGGAAGAAAAACACAAAGTTACTTGCAAGTTTTTATACAAGTTCATCTGTTTAGAACTTTAACCATGGACACATCCCACAAAATGTTGCTGTAGTTCTCTTACCACACAGCTATACATAATTTAGTTGTATAATTGAATTAGTAGACAAGTCGAATCTATTACTAATTTTCTCTAGAAGAAAATGAAACCAATTCTAAATCCTAATAAAACTCACTTATCACCTCAGAAGAAACATAATATTAATAAGTGTGTCATTTATAATATATACCAGAGCTAATTTTATCCCATACACAGTGTTGTATTTTTTTTTTACTTTGTTAACTTAATTAACTACTGGTTAAAAAAATTCTAACACTAAACTTATAGCTGAAAATAAGAAAAATTACATGATCACTTTAAGGGTCTGAAGGAAAATCTTTTTGAAATTCAAACCCTAATTCTAATAGCTCCTGGCTTCAGATTGGCCCAGCTCCAGCCATTGTGGCCATGTCAGGATTGAACCAGCAGATGGAAGACCTCTCTCTGTCTCTCCCTCTGTCTGTAACTTTGCCTCTCAAATAATTAAGTAAATCTTTTTAAAAAAACTGATTCACATAACTAAATTTACGAAATAAAAAAGGTTTCCACCAAATAATTTAAAGTTTAATTGCTGACAGTATGTTTACCAAATGACTAAGAAAAAAAATAATTAAGATCTCACTAGGTAAGACAGTCAAAAATAACCAACAAAGTCTCATTAATGGAAATACATAGCGCCAGGCACGGTGGCACGCGCCTGTAGTCCCAGCTACTCGGGAGGCTGAGGCTAGAGGACTGCTCAAGTCCAGGAGTTCTGGGCTGTCGTGCACTATGCTGATTTGGTGTCCACACTAAATTCGACATCAATACGGTGACCTCCCAGGAGCAGGGGACCACTAGGTTGCCTAAGGAGGGGTGAACCGACACAGGTCAGAAATACATAGCATGACACTAGGAGCTCTAACACACCCAGAAAGCAGTCCTTTACAAAGTTTTCTAGGGGATTCTTCTTCTCTTAAAGCCCCACCACTCCATGCCACTCTGGCTGGAGGTCTGTGACTCTAATAAATCTTGCTTTTAAATCTCAAAAAAAAAAAAAAAAAAAAAAAAGAGAGAATGCTTTCTGTACTTAGGGCAACACACTTCATAACTACCCAAAACTGTTACCTAGCAACAGATGACTGCCAAAGATCAGTATTTGATCTTCAAAGTGACCTCATGTAAGAATTCTACCCACTTGGGGCCAGTGCTGTGCAATAGTGGGTAAAGCTACCACTTGCACTGGCGGCATCTCATGTGGGCTCTTGTTCGGGTCCCGGCTACTCTACTTCGGATCCAGCTCTCTGCTGTGGCCTAGGAAAGCAATAGAGGATGGCCCAAGTGCTTGGGCCCCTGCACCCGCGTGGGAGACCCAGAGCCCAGAGGAAGCCCCTGGCTCTGGATCGGCACAGCTCCGACCATTGTGGCCAGTTAGGGAGTGAATCAGTGGGTGAAGGACCTCTCTCTCTCTCTCTCTATCTCTGTCTCTGCCTCTCCTTCTGTGTGTAACTCTTTCAAACAAATAAATAAAGTCTTTAAAGAAAATAAAATTCTACCCCAAGAGGCACTCTCTACTAGCTAATAACCTACTCAATACATTCCTTTTTATGTTTAGAAACAAGGAAAATAACAAAACACACACAGTATTTTCATCTACTGTTTACTGTACAAGTCTAATATACTGGGTACTAGCTGTTTTCCCCCAAATCCTGAAAAAAGTTTTAGAAAACCAGTTATTTCTAATTTAGAAGTTGAGGCAGCCAGCTAAAAAAATAGCAAAGTTGGACTACAAACACCAGCTAAATGACTGTTACATTCATGCATTTAACTACTGGTTAAAAAGGGATAAGACAAAGGCCGTCAAAGGTCAAAATTTACAGCAATGGGAAAAGATACAACAGAATCAGAGAAAAGAAAAATTCAATCACCACAATGAGAGTCACCAGAAGAGGAAGTAATGGACAACAGTGCTTTACTATTTACTGCCAAGCTTCTGTCCTCCACAAGGTATGTATGTACTCTGAAATACACCCTGATCATCCTACAAGGTAACAGGAGCACATCATTATCCTTTTGCAGTCTCAAAAAGCTTGATAGAGACAACACATGGGAAACGGTAACCAAAGATGCAAATGAAAGAAACTTTGAGATGCCATTTATTAACTACTAAAGGTGCAGTGGAAGCATAATTCTACAAATGGCTCCCAAGATCCCACACGCTAACACCTGTCATCTGTGAATACAGTAAGATGCCATGTCCATAACTGTATTATGCTGTATAGTACAGTTGGCCCCATAGATTACCTGATCTAAACACATGAACCCCTTTAAAAGCAGTTTTCTGCTGCCACTGTGACACAGTAGCTTAAGCCACAGCTTGCAATGCTGGCATCCCATATCAGAGTGCTGGTTTGAGTCCTGACTGCTCTACTTCCATTCCTACTTGCTGCTAATGCACCTGGAAAAGCAGTAGAAGACAGCCAAATACTGAGACCCTTGTCACTCATGTGGGAGACAGGAAGGAGTTCCTAGCTCCAGGTTTTGGCTCGTCCACATTTGGATGTTGTGGTCATTTCAGGAGTGAATCAGCAGATCTATCTCACTCCCTCGCTCTCTCCCTGCCCCCCGTTGCTCTGCCTTTGAAATAAATAAATCTTTTAAAAAGATAAAAATTTTCTCTGGCTGGTTGCAAAAGATGGAGACTGAGAGAGGCTACAAGTGCAAAGGAGATTCAACATGTTACTCATGGCTTTAAGATGGAGAGGGCCAAGAAAAAAAAAATTGCAAGCAAGTCTGAGACAAAGACTCCCACACACAGCCTGTTGCTGACAGCAATAAGGAAATGAAATGCCAACCTATAACTGCAAAGAACTGAATTCAACCAACGACTTGAATGAGTGTCAGAGCTCGAATCCTTCTTTGTGCCTCCAAAGTAAGAGTCTAGCCTCCTTGCCACTTTGACTTCAGCCTTGTAAGCAAAGAAGGCAGCTGAGTCATGCCTACACTTCTGACCTAGAGAACTGTGAAGGAATAAATAGGTGTTGTGTGCTCACTTGGACTTACCCCTAATGGTAGAGCTAGAAATGTGCTAAGGGATTCCAAATCCCATTAAGGTGGCATGTACCAATGCCATCTTACTAAAGTGATCAGTTTAAGTTCATAATTGATCATAAATATAGGATTAAGTGTCAGAGGGATCACATAAACAAGACTAATAATAACTGATAGAATTAAAAAAGCAGAGAACGATCCAACATGGGAAGTGGGATACACCGCAGACTCATAGAATGGCAGCTACCCTAAACAGCACTCTGGCCTCAGAATCAGCCCCTAAGGTGTTCAGATCTGGCTAAAAAGCCCATGAGAGTTTATCAGGCATGGAAAGTCAAGACACTACAGCAAAAAAAAAAAAAAAATCTAAATTAAAGATCTCTGTGAGTGAGATCCCAGTGGAAAGAATGGGCCATCAAAGAAGGCGGTACCTTTCTCTGAAGGGAGAAGAGAACTTCCACTTTGATTATGGCCTTGTCTAAATAAGATCTAATAAGATCAAGAGGCTTCCACAGCCTTGGCAGCTCATGACAAGAGCCTTGAGTAATTAGTGACGTCATAAATAAGAGTGTCAACTGTTAAAACAACAACAGGAGTCACTGTGCACTTGCTCCCCATGTAGGATCTCTGTCCTTAATGTGTTGTACCATGTGAATTAACGGTAAAACTAGTCTTCAAACAGTACTTCATTCTCTGTGTGTCTGTGTGGGTGCAAACTGTTGAAATCTTTACTTAGTATATACTAAATTGATCTTCTGTATATAAAGATAATTGAAAATGAATCTTGATGAAGAATGGGATGGGAGAGGGAGTAGGAGATGGGATGGTTTGTGGGTGGGAGGGTGGTTATAGGGAGAAAAAAACCACTATAATCCAAAAGTTGTACTTTTGAAATTTACATTGATTAAATAAAAGTTAAAAACAAAACAAAACAAAAAAACACAACCAAATGGAACTTCTGGAAATAAAAAAAAATTGGAATAAAAAATAAATAATAAGCTGCTACATTTGTTAGTTATGTATCACTAGAAAACTAGTAAGGAGTTACAAGTGTTTACTTAACATAGTTACAAAGATAAAAGTGGTATACTATTAGAAATAAGTGATTAAAAAGACAACCCAATTAAAAATAGGCAAAGGATCCGAATAGATATTTCTCCACAAAAGGTATAAAAATGGGGGCCGGCACCATGGCACAGTAGGTTAATCCTCTGCGCGGCGCTGGCATCCCATATGGGCATCGGTTCTCATCCCGGCTGCCCCTCTTCCAGTCCAGCTCTCTGCTTATGGCCTAGCAGTACAAGATGGCCCAAGTTCTTGGGCCCACATCCACGTGGGAGACCAGGAAGAAGCACCTGGCTGCAGGCTTCAGATCGGCGCAGCTCCGGCCGTTGCAGTCATTTGGGGAGTGAACCAACAGAAGGAAGACCTTTCTCTCTCTCTCTCTCTCACTGTCTGTAACTTTAACACTTAAATAAAATAAAAATTTAAAAAAGGTATTAAAATGGCCAAAAAGCACATAAAAAATACTCAACATCATTGTCATCAAGAAAATGCAAATCATAACCACAATGACAGACTAGTTGACAGACAGGATAGCTATAATCAAAAGGATAAATATCAAGTGTTAGGATGTAGAAAAGCTGGAGTCTTCATGCACTAATAATGGCAATGAATGGTCCAGCTGCTATGGAAAACTACCACATGCAAAAACAGTTCATTTTTTTTCTAAAAAGTTTCCTGTTACGGACACTTTTTTTTTTTTTTTTTTTTTTTGACAGGCAGAGTGGATAGTGAGAGAGAGAGACAGAGAGAAAGGTCTTCCTTTTGCCGTTGGTTCACCCTCCAATGGCCGCTGCGGCCAGCGCATTGTGCTGATCCGAAGCCAGGAGCCAGGTGCTTCTCTTGGTCTCCCATGCGGGTGCAGGGCCCAAGGACTTGGGCCATCCTCCACTGCCTTCCCAGGCCATACCAGAGAGCTGGTCTGGAAGAGGGGCAACGGGTTAGAATCCGGCGCCCCACCCGGGACTAGAAACCGGTGTGCCGGCGCAGCTAGGCAGAGGATTAGCCTGTTGAGCCACAGTGCCGGCCTCATTTTTTTAAATCATAGTAAAAGGGCAGGCAATGTGGCGTAGCGGCTAAGGCCGCTGCCTGTAGTGCCAGCATCCCATATGGGCACCAGTTCACGTCCTGGCTGCTCCACTTCCGATACAGCTCTCTGCTATGGCCTGGGAAAGCAGTAGAGGATGGCCCAAGGCCTTGGGCCCCTGACCCACGTGGGAGACCTGGAGGAAGCTCCTGGCTTCTGATCGGCACAGCTCCAGGCATTACAGCCAATTGGGGATTGAACCAGCAACTAGAGGACCTCTGTCTCTCTCTGCCTCTCCTTCTCTCTCTCTGGAACTCTTTCAAATAAATAAATAAATCTTTTAAAAAATCATAGTAAAAAGTATAAACAAGTATACAATCTTAAAAGAACTATAATACAAATGTTAGCTTGTCAGTGAGGAAGAACATTAAATAACTGAATATTCATTTGTTCAGTTAATTCCCCAGAACATACACAATGAGAACCAAAAAACCACAAGACCAAGCAACAGAGAAAAGAAGGTAAGAATAGTATGTTTTCTCATAAACACTCAAATGAGAAAAAAACACAAGCATTCCAAGAACCAACGGAGCTCCAAACACAGTATGAAAGTAACAGAAAATCAAAGGATGAAGCCCAATAAACAGGCAAGGGCCAGAACATACCAACTTTCTAAGACTAGGTAAAGAGTATGGATTTTATTTAAAGCACAGTGATAAAATTTGAAGGAAAATGGAAGGAAAAACCAAATTCACACTTTAGAAGGATTACTCCGGTTGTAATACAGAAATTAGATTACAGAAGAATAGCATTGCAAATTAGGGAATCCATTAAGAGAGTACCATAGAAATATACTGGTGATCTAGACTAGAGTAGTTGTCAAGTAGAGATGGAGAAATGTAGAGACTGAAGGTCTATTTTAGTGATGGAGTTGCAAGACCTTGGTGACTGAGGATGTAGGCAAGGTAAGTAGGAAGAAACAAGGATGTCTGTGAAATTCCTGACAACTGGATCAATGGTGCCACTCACAGAAAGCAAAAGAGGAAGAGCAAGAGATCTGAAATAAAGGGAAAGTTCTTTAGTCCCAAGTACCAGTGAGACATTCTAGAGCACTGGGCTACTGAAAATTTAACACACAGCTCTGAAGTTCCAGAGACACACAGAACAGGAGGTATTAACATACATAACACACCTGAAGCCACTATCCAGAGGACTAAAAAGTCAAAGTCATATAGAATACAAACACCAAAAAGTTAAGGGATGAAAAAGAGAAACCAGCAAAGAGAACAGGAGGGCAATCAGAGAGGAAGGAAGAAATGTCAGGAGTGTAACAAAGAAGCAATAGTCGTTGGTGAACAGCCAGCGGGAGGTGGCGCCCCCTCTATGGCCCAGGGATGGCGGTGCTGCTTCCAGATCTGCTGATCTTCAGGAAGCTGCAGAGATTGAAACCAGAGCTCACCACTGTGCAGGGTGTCCTCCTAGGTATCCACATGACAGGGTTTACAGCTTTAATGGACAGGTGGAGCCTGACCTGCAAGTCGGACCATGACATGGACAAACTGGCCCCCACCTTCAGTTACTACATTAGTGACACTGTGGAGCAGAATGTGCTTCTGGCACTCTGGACAGTGAAACAGAATCCACTGAGTGACATCATTACCTTGGTGACAAAATGCAGTTTGAAGATACAAGAGAAATTTGCGATCTACCACATCAGAAATGGCCAGGACCTGCAGCTAAAGACAGGCAGTAGCTCCTAAAAGAGTGATCTAAGAAGAGAGGAAAAGATATACCTATAAAAATTTCAAAAGAGGCCGGAGCCGTGGCTTAACAGGCTAATCCTCCACCTTGCGGTGCCGGCACACCGGGTTCTAGTCCCGGTCGGGGTGCCGGATTCTATCCCGGTTGCCCCTCTTCCAGGCCAGCTCTCTGCTGTGGCCCGGGAAGGCAGTGGAGGATGGCCCAAGTCCTTGGGCCCTGCACCCGCATGGGAGACCAAGAGAAGCACCTGGCTCCTGGCTTCAGATCAGCAAGATGCGCTGGCCGCAGCGGCCATTGGAGGGTGAACCAACGGCAAAAGGAAGACCTTTCTCTCTGTCTCTCTCTCTCACTATCCACTCTGCCTGTCAAAAAAATTAAATTAAATTAAAAAAATTTTTAGAGAGAGAAATGACAAACCAGTGGAAAACTGTTATAAAGACAAAGGGTGAATTCCTCTATTATATAGAGAGCACCTAGAAATCAGGAAAAGACTAACATTCTAAGAAATATGGGCGAAGGACATGAGTAAATTGTACGCGGACAAAGAAATACATGTATTTTAACATGTAAAAAGATGGGCACCATCATTCATGATGAGAAAAATGCCAGTTGAAAGTACATTGATATATTCTTTCCTATATATAGACAATACTTCAGATGGTGCACAACACACTCCTGGCGACACTGTGAGGATTGAGTGTTCTCACACTGGTGGAGTGAACAATGGTACAACTTCTATGGAGGGTGATTTGGTAATCTTTATCAAAATTACAAACACATTTGTTCTTTAACCCAGCACTTCTGAACCACTTCTGAACAAATGTTCCTATGGGTATACGTGCAAATGACTGAAATAAATTATTAATTATGGTATGGTTTGTAATAAAAGATTGAAGACAACAAAACAACCCATGTAGAGAAGATTAGTTAAATAATAAGTCTACTCCGGGAGATTCTCTGCAACTTTAGAAAAGCTGTTCTAATATGGCAGTATTGCCAAATCTCGTTAAGCAAAAAAAGTAAAATGTAAAACACTGTTTAGGATGATTTCTTTTATATCAGGAGAGAAAATAACTTTTGTTGTTTATATTTGTATTAAACACAGGAAAGATGTAAGAAACTAGTAAAATTACCTTTAGAGGGAATATAGTAGAAACAAGACATTTTAGTGTATATTATTTATATAATTTCAGGTTTGGAGGGATTTATTTTATTTATTTGAAAGGCAAAGTGACAAGGATAGAAAGAGATCTTCCATCTACACTATATTCCCCAAATGCTCACAGCACCCAGGGCTAGTTCAGGCTGAAGCCTGGAGCTCCATCTTGGTCTCCCCACATGGGTGGCAAGGACAGAATTACTTGGGCCATCACACGCTGCCTCTGTAGAGTATACATTAACAGGAAGCTGAGAGGAGCCAGGACTTGAATGCAGGCATTCCAATTTGGGATGTAGGCATCCCAAACAGGTTCTTAACCCACTGTGTCACATCACTCATCCCTGTAGTTTTACTTTTTGAAATATGTTAATGTATAGCACAGTAAAAAATACAATCCAGTATAATAAAAATTAAAAAACCACATCAAGAATTTCACCCATGATAGTCAATATTATAGGAGAAGCTCAATACATGAATCTTCTTCACAGGAGTCTAGAAGCAAGAGTAAAAATTCATGCTCTTTTATGGCATTTGTCCTTTCCTGCCATTCATTTTGGGGATTTTTGCCCTTTTTTGTTTGGTTGTTTATTTGCTTACTGAGAGATTTTTGATACTGTACATAGAAATATTTGTATACTTTTGAAACTATCATCTTAGTCAAAGAACACATTCATTATGCACAAAAGTTTTTTTATACTCCTTGGTACATCTTTCCTCCTGCCAACTCCCTCCTCATCCCTAAGCAGCCACCAATCTCCTTTCTGTCACCAGATGTTATTCTGCATTTTTTAAAGAATGTTATATAAGTAGGGGTCGGCACTCTGGTCCGGCAGATAAAGCCGCAGCCTGCAGTACCAGCATCACATATGGGTGCCAGTTAGAGACCTGGCTGCTTCACTTCTAATCCAGCTCTTGGCTTATGGCCTGGGAAAGCAGTGGAAGATGGCCCAGGTGCCTGAGCCCCTGCACCCATGTGGGAGAGCTGGAAGAAGCTCCTGGCTCCTGGTTTCAGGTCTGCTCAGCTCTGGTACAGCCATTTGGGGAGTGAACCAACAGATGGAAGATCAATCTCTCTCTCTGTCTCTGTCTCTCTTTGGCTCTGCCTTTCAAATAAATAAATAAATCTTTAAAAAAAAAAAGTACTATATAATGGGATTGTACAGTTGTATTTTTTGGCTACTTTCACAGTAATTATTTTGCAATTCACCTATTTGTACTGTGTATCAACAGTTCATTCTTTTTTATTGCACAGTAATATTGTATTGTGTAATTATACTACAATTTGTTTATCCATTCTTATTTATGGGCATTCAAGTTGTTAATTTCTAGCTTTCACAAATAAAACTGTTATGACATCTGTGGGAAAAAAAAAGCAATAGTCATTAAGTGTCAAATACAATTCAGACAACGTAATGACTATATGAAATGGGAGAAAGGTTTAATAAAATGTTCACTGGAGTAGATAATAGCACCTACTTTCAACTTAGAGAAATTGTCTAAATATGCAAAACAGATAGAAGGAAAATATGTACACATGTTAAATTTTAGTATATGTGCTACTGAAGCAAGCACATGTTAATTTTTAAAATAAAATCTCACAGGGCTATAGTCTTCAACTAAAAAGTATTACAAATAGCCACTCTTTTGCCTTCCTTCCTAAACAACTACTCTGAAAGCCATTAGATGGGAGTAGCTTATACTACACTATTAGAACTGATATGCTTTTTTTTTTTTTTTTTTGACAGGCAGAGTGGATAGTGAGAGAGAGAGAGACAGAGAGAAAGGTCTTCCTTTTTGCCGTTGGTTCACCCTCCAATGGCCGCTGCAGCCGGCACATCGTGCTGATCCAAAGCCAGGAACCAGGTGCTTCTCCTGGTCTCCCATGCGGGTGCAGGGCCCAAAGACTTGGGCCATCCTCCACTGCCTTCCCGGGCCATATAGCAGAGAGCTGGCCTGGAAAAGGGGCAACCGGGATAGAATCCGGCGCCCCGACCAGGACTAGAACCCGGTGTGCCGGCGCCACAAGGCGGAGGATTAGCCTGTTAAGCCACGGCGCTGGCCCTGATATGCATATTTAATAGAATACTGAGCTCACAGTTTCACACAGACACCAGAGGCACTAAGGCTCTGATACAATGTGGCAAATGCTATCCATTATGTTCAGAGTACTGTGGAAACATGCAAGTAAGGGATCTAAACCAGAATGGAGGAGGGACAGTAAAACAGCTAATACCTAAGCTGAAATTAAAGGCTGGACTTCAGTCAGCTAA
Organism: Lepus europaeus; assembly: GCF_033115175.1. NCBI lineage: Eukaryota > Metazoa > Chordata > Mammalia > Lagomorpha > Leporidae > Lepus > Lepus europaeus. Next base: position 35,708,896 of record NC_084832.1, on the reverse strand, counting down.
GGAGGCTTAGAAAATTTTAAGTGTTCCACAGTAAAAATGAATTAACCACACACAAAGGTACAAAGAACTGTAGTTTCATTTGGATCAAGTAAAAGCTGCAGGTGAGTGTAGCAAACAAGATTAAAGAGATGGGTGGAGGTCAAAGTACAAATGACCTTGTACAGTATGAAGCTCTGAGGTTTGGACTTTACTCTCATAAGCAGATCTATACAGTACACAGTAAATTGTAAACAAGGTTACATGGGAAGCAACTGCCAAAACCTTTTCTTCCTAAGTTCTACTTTTTTATTAATATCCTCATCAATACAACTTGATGTGGCAGAGGGCCGGCACCGAGGCTCACTAGGCTAATCCTCCGCCTGTGGCGCTGGCAACCCGGGTTCTAGTCCCGGTTGGGGCACCGGATTCTGTCCCAGTTGCTCCTCTTCCTGTCCAGCTCTCTGCTGTGGCCCAGGAGTGCAATGGAGGATGGCCCAAGTGCTTGGGCCCTGCATCCACATGGGAGACCAGGAGGAAGCACCTGGCTCCCAGCTTTGGATCGGCGCAGTGCGCCAGCCGTAGCAACCACTTGGGGGTGAACCAACGGAAAAAGGAAGACCTCTTTCTCCCTCTCTCTCTCTGTCTAACTCTGCCTGACAAAAAAAAAAAAAAAAGACAACTTGATGTGGCAGAAAGGGCTAGGAAAATACCACAGTGTACCCAGAGAATACCACCACAAAGACCTTTCTTGTGGGAGACTTGGGAAAATATGCAAGTAACTTCCATCCAAGAGAAAATCATTCCCTTGGTTTTCATTATGGCAAGGATTTAGAAAGTGTTTGTAAAGAGATCAAAGATGTAACATTGTCACTTAAAGAAAAAGTTTAACAAATGGTACAGCTAAAGATTGGGAAGGATGTCAGTGGGAAGAATTAAGAAGGCAGCAGAGAGTAATACAAAATTCATGTGCATACTTATTTTTGAATAAACCATATGGAATCAAATACATAATTTAAAACTGAATACTGCAGTGATGATTAGAAAATTTCATGTAAGAAAAGTTGAAAAGAGCTTTTATTTGATGGACTCTTGGCCCCTAAATTCAACTCAGAGAAGGCATTTGTTATAAAACACAAGACCACCATTTAAATACAGCTTTTCAGCCTTTACAGAGCGAGAAAAAAAAACAGCTATGTGGCTGTTCTGACTCAAAACCTACCCTGTTAGCTCAATTACAATTAGAGGAGCACCTCAGGCAGACCTCGTATTTAATTGTATTCATTTTCCAGCACATGCTGTATATAAATTGCCAAATAAGATGATTAGAAAATAAGCTAAAAGTCAGCATCAAGGTTACTAACACTAAATAATTTATAGTATTGTATGATGACACTGAAAATATTTTTATGCAAGAGAGAGGAAATAGTCACACTGACAACCCACCTTCAAGGTTAATGATCACAGTTCTACTAAATTTGATAAACACACCAATGTATTTTAATAAAATTTGTCTGATAAAAACATACAACGTACCTGCTGGAGAGACGTGAGGACAGCTGCTCATTTTTAGCAGCTTGAGTGTGTCACTGTTGTTAGCTACCAATACTTTGAGGGATGGATCATCTACAGGAGTATCATCTATCTTAAGCGAGGACAGGGACTTGGAGTTTACAAATACAACCGTCAGTGCAGAGATAAAATGAGACTGAAAAGCAAAAAGAAAAATTAAAAGTTTCAGTTTTCAGAACTGACAATTGAGGGTCTCCTCTTTTAACACCAATATGGTTCGTCTGAACCCTAATTATGTATTTCATGACTGTTTTAGGGATAGCAACTCTTCACTCTGCTGTGTTGTACCAACCAACACAAAAGCCATGAAAGACTCATTTGGAATGTAGAAGCTCATGTAAAATTTCACTCTAAAACTAAATTGTACTTAAATAAAATTGCCAGTTTAAAACTTTCTCAGTTATACTTATTATCTACAGTGTCTTCAAGATTTCTATTCGGTTTTAATGTACTCTGTCCACAAATACACCAAGAGTATCATTTAACATATTATATACAGGTATCTGTGGACACAGAATCTGACAAGAAACACTCTAGGGAAATAGGGGTTAAAGCATGTTCAAAACATGTGACTCTGAATCAGAGCAGAGACAAGAAACTCCAAGCAGTGGGAAAAGAAACCAGGAGAGTAAGGAAAGGAAGGACATCACATGCACCAGTACATTCCTCTACATAATCAACTTCACCTTCATGTAAGCTTTATAAATTGTCAGCAGAGAAAAAGGATCAGGGCTCATCAATCAAGAAACTACAATGAGACACTCATCTTCTTGGTCACTTTCACTAATGTGCTTTTTCTGCTTATGCTGATTAAATAACATGTTAACTACTGAAATTCTGGTTAACAATTTACTTAAATGTTAGTGTCTTCTAATATTTTCATAACGATTATATCTTTACAATCACATTTCTTCATTAATATGCTCATGTTTTGCATCAAGGATTTTGTTATCCATTCCCTTAGTTCTAGTCAAAAACATTTCTTCCACGTTCTCTTTAGTTCTTTCAGAATTTCCAAAATACAGCAACACCTTATTTGAATCTTCTACAAAAGCTATAAAAGGACAACAGCATAGGGGCCGGCATTGTGGCACCGCAGTCAAGCCGCTACCTGCAACATCAGATCCTATATGAGCATCAGTAAGTGAGCAGGAGTGCCAGTTCCAGTCCCAGCTGCTCCACTTCCTATCCAGCTCCCTGCTAACGCACCTGAGAAGGTAGTGGAAGATGGCCTAAGTCCTCTTTCTCTATCTCTCCCTCTCTAATTCTGCCTTCCAAATAAATTAAACACAGACACACACACACACACACAATTTAAGCATTTGGGGGCTAATTTAACAAGAAAAAGGGCAGTCCCAGATGTATCAATAGTTCTCAAACTAGTACCATATATATGCACAGTGACAACCATTGAATAAAAAGAAAAAAGATTACATTATGTTCAACCTATCTTTTAATATGGTATACAAGTTCAATTCAAAAAGTTCGTGGAAAATGGAATTAGAAGTATAAGTTTGTTTGGAGGTTAAAAAAAAAAAAACTTTTGAAATCTATGCATAGTTTTTTCATAATACATAACACTTTTTTCCAGGTATTATTAAAAAGAAGTTATGCACCAAAAGTTAACTTTTAAAAAAATATTTATTTGAAAGGTAGAACTGGGGGTGGGGGGAAAAATTTATCTTCCATCCACTGGTTTACTTCCCAAATGGCCACAATGGCTGGACTGGGCCAATCCAGAGACAGGAGCTTCTTCTGGGTCTCCCATATGGGCACATGCTCCTAAGCACTTGGGCTGTCTTTCTGCTGCTTTCCCAGGTACATTTAGCAGGGAGCTGGATCAGAAGAGGAGCATCCTGCACTTGAACCAGTGCCCATATGGGATGATGGCATCACAGGTAATGGCTTTAACCTTTATGCTACCACAGCCCCAAACTTTTTTTTTTTTTAATTTATTTATTTTTTAAGGAATACAAATTTCATATGTACAACTTTAGGAATAGTTATTCTTCCTATGATACCCACACTCCCATCGCTCCTCCTCCTCCTTTTCCCCTTGCCAGTCCCATTCTCCATTAAGATTCATTTTCAATTAACTTTGTACATAGAACACCAACTCTATACTAAGTAAAGATTTCAATAATTTGCTCTCACACATACACACAAAAAACTGAGAACAAGAATCACAGTTACCTCTCACAACACAACTCATTGCGGACAGAGGTCCTGCATGGGGAGTTAGTACACAGTGACTCCTGATGTTAATTTAAGAATTAACACTCCTATATATGACTTCGGTGACCACCCAAGGCTCTTGACATGAGCTGCCTAGGCTATGGAAGCCTTCTGAATCCACAAACTGTCAGTATTTAGACAACACCATGAGCAAAGTGGAAGTTCTCTCCTTCCATTAGACAAAAGTACATCATTCTTTGATGACTTCTTTCTGCTGGGATCTCACTCACAGAGATCCTACCTGTAGAATATTTTTTTGCCACAATGTCTTGGCTTTCTATGCCTGAAATGCTCTTACAGACTTTTCAGTCAGACCAGAAAGCCTAAAGGGCTGATTCTGAGGTCAGAGAGCCCCAAACTCTTTTAATTCCATTTTCCCATAAACACTAAAGTACCCATTTATTTTATGTAGGCCACATGTTGAGTGTGTATGTGTGTGTGTGTATATATATATATATATTTAACTCCTGAGTATAAAAATTTTCATTAGCACATAATAGTACATATGCATGGGGTGCCTTTAAGTTCCTCTCTTCTAGTGCTTCTCAAGTACATGTTATTGTGAACCGAGTCACTCTACTGTGCTGTAAAGCATTAGGATCTATCTAGTGGTATTTGGCACCTATTATGCAGCATAACCTTCCCAGTGTCTAATAATCACCATTCCACTCTCTTCTACTTTGACAGCAACTTTTATAACTTCCCCATCTGACAGAGAACACATGTCATATTTGTTGTTTCTGTGCCTGGTTTATTCCACTTAATGCTAACATCCTTTAGTTCCACCCAGTTTGCCACATGACAAGATTTCATTTTTTTATGGTTGAGTAATATTCCACTGTGTAAGTATATTTGCTTTTAATTATGGTAGGTACACAGAAAATCTATTCAGAACTTTTCATTTCCATATAAAGTCTTTAGAAGGTAATATATACCAAATAGTACAGTGCTTCTTAGAGCAGAGTTCTGGAACCATGTTAATTAGAAGCATCTGGAATACTTGCAGGAAGGGGAGGTTTGGAGTCATCCCAAATTTGGAATAAGGACAGGAATCCAAACTTTTGGGCATTCCTCAGATGATGATTTTTAGGCACATAAGTCTATGAACCATAGTGATCTAACTTACAAATTCAGAATCATCTTTTTAAGATTTTCTTATTTATTTGAAAGGCAGAGTGAGAGACAATAGATAAAGAGACAGGAAAAGATCTTCCATCTGCTGGTTCATTCAGCAAATGGCTGCCAACAGCCAGGTCTGAGTAGGCCCAAAGCCAGGAGCAATCTTGGTCTCCCACAAGGAAGGGGTCCAAGTACTTGAGTTATAATCTGCTGCTTTCCCAGGTATATTAGCAGGGAGCTGGATGGAAAGTAGAGCAGCTGGGACTCAAACCAATACCCCAATATGGGAGGCGAGCATCACAGCTGCTTAACATGATGTGCCACAACACAACTTAGAATCTTAAATCAAACAGATACTCCTGCCCATATCCTTGCCAATATACTTAATTTAACACATGAGGGAAACGCTAAGATTTAATAAAGCTTTTTTGTTTTGTTTTGTTTTGAGAGGCAAAGAGACCAAGAGAGAGAACACACAGGAAAATCAATTAAAAACTCTGAAATCAACTGGTTCTATATATGGCATTAATATTCCACTCAAACAACCAGCTGGGTGATAATATATCTCAATTTAGTAATATTCCTTCTTGAATCATTTCAGTAAATTAACCTGTTAGCTGTTTATAAAGGTATTTATATTTCAGTTCTTGGTGTCCTCAGAAAAAACTGTCAAATTACTATTGTATATTAACCTACTCAACATTAGCTCACATAATTTAGGGCCCTTTATCAGCTGCATTTCTATAAAATGTGCCCTACTAATTTTCCTATTTTAAGAGAATATTGCATGAGACTATCTCTATGTGTAGGATCATGTTAGAACATACAGGAATACACACACCTCTTCACAAAAATAGTTTTATTTGAAAGTCAGAGTTACACATAGGAGGAGAGGCGGAGTGGCAGAGAGAGAGAGAGAAAGAGAAAAAAAGAATCTGCTGGTTCACTCCCCAACTGGGTGCAACGACTGGAGCTGTGCCAATCCAAAGCCAGGAGCTATTAGCTTCTTCCTGGTCTCCCATGTGGGTGCAGGAGCCCAAGCATTTGGGCCATCTTCTACTGCTTTCCCAGGCCATAGCAGAGAGCTGGATCGGAAGTGGAGCAGCTGGGACTCTAACTGAAGCCCATATGGGATATCGGCACTGCAAGTGGTGGCTTTACCCACTATGCCACAGCGCTGGCCCCCAAAAATATTTATTTAAATAAAACCTCAACTGAAGTATACGAACTCTACTCAAGAATAAACATTTAGGGGCTGGTGCTGTGACACAGTAGGTAAAGCCACCACCTGCAGTGCCGGTATCCCATATGGATGCCAGTTTGAGACCCGGCCACTTCACTTCTGATCCAGCTCTCTGCTATGGTCTGGGAAAGCAACAGAGGATGGCCCAAGTGCTTGGGCTACCACATCTGTGTGGGAGACCCAGAGGAAGCTCCTAGCTCCTGGCTTCGGATTGGCGCAGTTCCAGCCATGGCAGCCATTTGTAGAGTGAACCAGCGGATGGAAGATTTCTCTCTCTCTCTGCCTCTGCCTTTCTATAATTCTACCTTTCAAATAAACAAATAAATCTTAAAAAAAAAAAAAAAAAGAATAAACCTTTATAAATATTTTGTAAGTAGGCTGCACCTGTTCTAGATATTAGCATTTTGACTCTAACTTCACCAATCTGCTCTGAATGCCCCAAAAGACTTACCTATAAAGTCTCTTTTTTTTTCCTAATATGTTTCTGTTTTACTACTTGTTTCCTTTTAGCATTTCCTAGAGAATTCTCTGTGAATTTATTTACCCTTTAACCTTACCAATGAAGAAGTACAAAGTAATTTTTAAAAATCATTCTAAAAAATATCATTTCTCAATATTCTAAATGGTAATTGGCTTTCCATCATATGTGCTACTGTTTTTTCTTTACACTCTCCTTGTCAACTCAAGAAATGGCAGGACTGCACTGGATTTCTCTGTTAACAGCTCATAAAACAAAATCAGTAGATACCTTTGGTAAATCCATAAAGCTTGGCCGAGCAGTCGAAATAAGTCCAAGTGTTTTTAAAGAACAATTCACAAGTTGCGATAATATATCACAGGCTGCTTCAGCAGACTCCTTGCTGCTGTCCACCTTAGGAAAGAAAACAACTTTTACTCCTGCACATACTTACATTTCTTTTGCTTAATTTTACAAAAGAAATACAGTTGTTAGTTTACTGCATTGTAATTTAAAGAACACTCTTTCAATCACCTTACAACTTCAGCTTTTTCTGAGTTCCCCTGAAAAATTTAAATATAATTGTCAAGACAGCTTTCATTATAACATATATATTTAATGTGGAAATGATATAACTTTTAAGTTGATTTATTCTAAACTGACTATATAAGCTAATGGAACAAATTTTTACTCTTTGAAAAATGATGAGTATCTATCTGGTAGTAGATCAAATAATACATGTAAATACAATGTCTATGGTGCACATTTCAAGGCACCAGAAATGAATGACTGCTTACTTAGATTGTTCAGATGCATCACCATATAGTATTCATCATTAATCTTTTAATGGAAAGATAAATATACAGTAAAATCAGGGTGTTCAACCAATCAAGCATGAAAATCTGAACCAAGTAGGTGCTTTCACATATTCTTCTGCCTACACATTCTCTGGGAGAAAGGTAAGATTATCAAAAACTCCATCATTATAAAGTTTAAATTAGTTGTTCCCTGGGCTAAAAAGCATCTCAAAACAAAACAGTTAAAAGGAATACCATTACTGTCTAGATTCATGTCCAATACCTTATCCCAAAAATGCATTGTAAAGCTAATGCACTAATTTATATTACAATTTCAGAACTTGTTCTAAGATTTTTTTTATATCAGTGGTTCTCCAAATATAGTCTCTAGATCAAGAGCATCAGCATCACCTGGATGCTTGTTAAGACATGTGCATTCTCACATTCAACCAAGACCATCTCAATCAGAAACGCTGAAGGGGCCAGTGCTGTGGTACAGCAGGTTAACACCCTGGCCTGAAGCGCCAGCATCCCATATAGGCGCCAGTTTGAGACCCGGCTGTTCCTTTTCTGATCCAGCTCTCTGCTATGGCCTGGGGAAGCAGTAGAGGGTGGCCCAAGTCCTTGGGTCCCTGCACCCTTGTGGGAGACCCGGAGGAAGCTCCTGGCTTCTGGCTTCGGATCAGCGCAACTCTGGCCGTTGCAACCAGTTGGGGAGTGAACCATTGGATGGAAGACCTCCCCCCACCCCGCCTCTCCTCTCTCTGTGTAACTCTTTCAAGTAAATGAATAAATCTTAAAAAAAAAAAAAAAAGAAAGAAAGGCTGAAGGCAAAACCCAGCAGACTTTGTCTTAACAAGCAATCCAGGTGATTCTGTGCACAAAGTTTGAGAACCACTGTTCAGACTAATAACTGACTACAAGCCTCTTTGGCCTATAGTCAGTCCATGGTAATTTAAATATTATCAGGTGAGCCCAGAAGAATCCTGTGATGTGGCTCTTTTCTGGTATGTAAATCAGAAACTATTTCTCCAGGAAAATAAACAACCCCTAATAAACATGTTCAATTTATAGCACCAATGGTTTTATGAGGGTTATATTGAGTTAGGTCCACGTGAATACTGTCACAAGGCTATAAAAGAATAAAACTGACTAGTCAATCTACCGTATGGGATCAGTCTTAAAGATCTACAGAGCAACATATTACGTTCTTTTTATAGCATTACATTATAACACTCTTAGACAACTCATGAACGACTAAAACCAAAGAGAAGGCTTTTCAAGTTTCTTTCCTGGGGACCGGAAAATGAGGGGTTCCTGAATGTTTGATTTCTCCACCACTGCCCAACCCTTGCCTAAAGTTATAGTTGCCAGATAACATACAAGACAACCAATTAAATTTGAATTTCAGGTAAATAACAATTTACAATAAGTACATCCCAAACATTGCATGATATGTATCCATACTAAAAATTACTTAAATCTCAAACTATCCATTGCATATTTTGTTGTTGTTGTTGTTATACTTAGTAATCCTATTCCTAGTGGCATAAATGCCTTTGTGCATTTTTCTGGGAAGGTCACAAGATACCCAACTATTATCATTACCCCTTGGGCAGACACAGAGAGATAAGCAGGTAATCACCAACTAAGAGGAAATGACATTCATGGAAGGAAGACAAATCTTTAGTTATGGTGAAAACATCTAGTTTAAGTACCATTGTTTTATGCAGGTTTAACTTGAGTTGCTTACCAATTGCTACATATGAGTATTGTACAGTTTGTTACCTTTCAACCAGTAATTGTCAACTGTTTGCTACAAAAAAATCTAGAGTTTAGTTAAGGATTCAGGGAACATACTCTTATTTCATTATTCATCCCCAAAACAAACAAACAAAAAATAAAACAGAAAAACCACTGTTTTGTTAAACTATTCTGGACATCTCAAAAATCTACCCTACTTCATTTATCTCATCACTGCATGATTTCCAATGCTGTCCTTTCCAACAATGAAAAGAAACAATTCTCTTTGGCATTTTTCCATGTACCTTTTTCTATTTCGAAAATATATTCATCAAAACTTTTTACATGAAGTTTCTATGCTTCCTTTATATTAAAGATCTCATATCAAAAACCATCAAAGCACGCAAAATTAGTTCCTATTTAATAGAAGTGGCAATCAAGTTCTAGTCAATCAAAATTTTGTTGCTGACAGCTTTGGTCAATGATTTATGCTTATTTAGCAGTCATCTTTGCTCTTTCAAGAAGTTATTAATAATTATAACTGAATAATTTAGCTCCATCAAATATCACAATATTTTTGACTGCTTTTAAAGAATATAATAATTCTAAATCTTCAAGTACCTTCCCCAAAAAGGCAGGTATTTTAAAAACAGAGATGTATTGGTTTAGATCATAAAAGTCACAATATAAAGATGGTTTATTTTCTAAAAGAAGGAGTTGAAGTATTACCTTGAAGCTGACATACTGTAGATGGTTTGAGTGTCTTTTAATAATCTGTTTGATCAGCTCTGGATGGGTGGCTTTCAAATAAGATGTGGCTGGCTGATTCAGTTCAAATTCAAAACATCTCCACAAGTCAGGCATGTGAAATACCTGGTTCCAGCTGCGGCAAACTTGTGAAGCATGAGCCCGGTCAAGAAGAGGCAAATATTTAAACACATGGAGAATAATGTCCTGAAGGAGATTACCCCAATCACAAGTCTGAGAATGCTCATTTGTAGTCCTCAGTTTCTTGGATTTCTCGGCAGGACCTTCCTCTGATGAATTACGGTCACTCTCTCTTCCTCCTCGTTTCATCCTGTTCAGAAAAATAAATCATTTTTTTCTTCATTCCACCTAACTTTTGAACATACACCCAAAACTCAATCTTCTGTCACTGAGATATTTGTGTTTACATATACAAACACAAATATGCAGAACAGGACCAGGAATTCAAGGAGATTACCAAAACAAAAATAATGAAAAATACCAATGAAAACCAAGAAAGATTTTACAAATTCCCTACATTTTTGGCAGGTGTTTTCAAGCAGTTACCTTTATTCTGTACTACCTGGAGGGAAAATTTATTATGGCTTTGAAACTACACCAAGAATCTGTATCTCAAACACCATAATCAACTAACTCGTTAGGGAACCTAAAATGGAATTTTCCAAAGGTTTCTTTTTCTTTTTCTTTTTTAAAGATTCATTGAGTTTACTTGAAAGTCCCAGTTACAGAAAAGGAGAGGCAGAGAGAGAGGTCTTCCATCCACTGGTACACTCTCCAGATGGCTGCAAAGGCTGGAGCTGTGCCCATCTGAAACCAGGAGCCATCTGCTTCTTCCAGGTCTCTCATGAGGGTGCAGGGGCCCGAGGACCTGGGCTATCCTGTACTGCTTTCCCAGGCCATAACAGAGAGCTGGATTGGAAGCGGGGCAGCCGGCTCTCAAACAGGCACCCATATGGGATGCTGGTACTGCAGGTGGCAGTTTTACCCACTATGCCACAGCACCAGCCCCTCCAAAGGTTTCTTAAAAGTCATCTGAGGATATCTGCTATATTTCAGTTCTTGATTTCAAGGCAGGCCAGGATCCCTAGGCATCTCCAGAGAGGCTGTGAATTAAGCGGGCAACAGATCTTGCCACATTGATTTGTCTGTGATATGTGTTACTGCTAGACTTTTCCAACTTGTGTTTAAAATAAACCCATACCTACTACACATTGTTTAGTCTTGTTTGTAGTTCTTTTCATTTTATTTATTTATTTTTTTTTGACAAGCAGAGTTAAACAGTGAGAGAGAGAGACGGAGAGTTATAGACAGTGAGAGAAAGAGAGAAAGGTCTTCCTTCCATTGGTTCACTCCTCTAATGGCCGCCACAGCCGGCGCTGTGCCGATCTGAAGCCAACAGCCGGGTGCTTCCTCCCGGTCTCCCATGCAGGTGCAGGGCCCAAGCACTTGGGCCATCCTCCACTGCCCTCCTGGGCCACAGTAGAGAGCTGGACTGGAAGAGGAGCAACCGAGACTAGTACCCAGCGCCCCACCTGGGACTAGAATCCGGTGTACCGGTGCCTCAGGCAGAGGATTAGTCAAGTGAGCCACGGCACCGGCCTGTAGTTACTTCTAACGCATCATTTCCTATTGCAATGATCCCGCACTTTATTTCTGAATGACACTTTTTTGTGTATTCTTATTACCTTCATTTCACCTGTTTCTTTGAAAGATAATCTTTTCAAGGCCGAATAGCATTATGATTAAAGAAAACAGGTGGGGGAGGCTCTTTCAACTGGCTATGTAGCCCTGAGTAAATCACTCAACTTTCCTGCGCTTGTTTGCAAAAGGGGAATAAGGTGTTCCTGTGAAAAATGAAATATTATGGTTATTAAAAGATGCTTATTGAGGGGCCGAAGCTGTGGCATAGTGGGTAAAGCCGCCGCCTGCAGTGCCGGCATCCCATATGGGTGCTGGTTCAAGACCCGGCTGCTCCATTTCCTATCCAGCTCTCTGCTATGGCCTGGGAAAGCAGTGGAAGATGGCCCAAGTCCTTGGGCCCCTGCACCCACATGGGAGACCGGGAGGAGGCTCCTGGCTTCGGATCGGCGCAGCGCCGGCCGTGGTGGCCATTTGGGGAATGAACCAACGGAAGGAAGGCCTTTCTTTCTGTCTCTCTCACTGTCTATAACTCTACTTGTCAAAAAAAAAAAAAAATGATTATTGAACTCTACTGCAGAAAAGCAGTTTAGTATTAAAGAGTAAAACAGAGGTTACCGGCCGGCGCCATGGCTTAACAGGCTAATCCTCCACCTTGCGGCGCCAGCACACCGGGTTCTAGTCCTGGTCGGGGCGCTGGATTCTATCCCGGTTGCTCCTCTTCCAGGCCAGCTCTCTGCTATGGCCCGGGAAGGCAGTGGAGGATGGCCCAAGTCCTTGGGCCCTGCACCCACATGGGAGACCAGGAGAAGCACCTGGCTCCTGGCTTCAGATCAGCATGATGCGCTGGCCGCAGCGGCCATTGGAGGGTGAACCAACGGCAAAAAGGAAGACCTTCCTCTCTGTCTCTCTCTCTATCCACTCTGCCTGTCAAAAAAAAAAAAAAAAAAAAAAACAAACAAACAGAGGTTACCTACCAGAATGCAAAGAATGAGTCTCTCTTTTTTTTTTAAATGAGGTGTGTGGGTGTATGTATGTGGGGGCAGAGAACGAGCTCAGGTATAAGAAACACAAACCAAAAGTAGATTCACTAAATTATTAACTATTCCTGTTAATTTTTTTTCACAAAGCTTTTCCTTTCTACATTTGACACATTTCTTTTAACATCAAGGCACTGCATTGTGGTAGTATTTTTTAAAAAGGATCATGATTTGTTAGACAAGTACAGCAGATTCTAAACTGAGGTAACGCCACATCCTTTACTGGTACTCGTATTTAGTTTAGAGCCCACTACTCTACAGAGTAGTTCGGGTGGGTAGAGTGTGGACCTAGACTTCAGTCAAAGCCTTTTGAAGGCTTTGCATCTTACCTCTTTTCTGGTACATCAGTGTATAAAAATGTCTAAATCCCGTGTGGGATAAAGGATGTGCATGTGCATCGTTGTAAACCAAGTATGTCTCTAAGACTTTCTTCATCCAGTAGCTAGCAAAACTTGTGAGAGAGAATCAAGGGCTAAAGAGTAGAAAGTTAACAGCAGGCCCACAGGCCTTCATGCCATGAGCATCTGTCCAGGAGATCTTAACACATGTACAATAAACTCTCTATTCATCATCACTCCTACTTACAATCATGAATACAGTGAAGTAAAAATGCTGCCTATTCAGGAGGAAGAAAGGAAGGGAGAAAACAACAGCAGGAGTGACAGCAAAAGGGTAGTTTTATGGAATACAACTCCTCCGTGAATCTAAGAACACATTCTTTTCACTATGTGTTTAGAAAAACAATAGTAGACTCTACAATGTAATCTTTTTGTTATTAAGATTTATTTATTCATCTGAAAAGCAGAATGAGAGGAAGAGAGAGATAAAGATATCCATCTATTGGTTCACATGCCAACTGGCTGCACCACCCAGGGCAAGGGCAGGCTGAAGCCAGGAACTAGGAACTCTTAACAGGGTCTACCTCCTGGGTGGAATGGACTCAAGGAACTGAGTCATTATCTGCTGCTTCTCAGACACATTAGCAAGGAGCTGGATCAAAGTGGGATAGCCAGGACTTGAACCAGCACTCCAATATGCAATTGCAGTTATCCCAAGTAGCAGCTTGACACACAGTGCCACAACACCTGCCCATACAGTGTCATCTTTCATATTAAAAAACTCTAACAATAGTGTCCTACTAGAGGTTGAAATAACCCAGTCATTATGACCCATTTTTATGCTTCATTTATTCTGAAGGTTTACTGTAGTTTTAGCATATACAATATGGGTCACGAAACAGAGTTTACCATCTAGGGCTTATAGTTTCTCTTCTGACTACCTAAAACTATTCAGAATTTTGACAGAGATTCAAAAAGAATGAAGCAGTACAACAAAATGCTAATCACCTGTTTCCCAGAGAAATGTGTTCTAAAACTAGAACTACTCAAAAACACAATGATTCATTTGACTTTGAAGTAGATGGATATATAAAAAAAATAAAATGGCACAAAGTGGGTATTCACTCTAGCAAGTAAGATACTCACATCCCACATTAGAGTACCTTGGGTTCAAAATCCAATTCTGGCTCCTGACTCCAGTTTCCCACCAATGCACACCCCAGAGGACAGTGGTGATGGCTCAAATAATTAGGTTACTGGCACCCACATGGGAGACCTGGATTGCAGGTCTGACTCCAGCCTTAGACCAACCCTGTGCATTAAAGGCATTCAAAGAGTGAATCAGCAGATGAGATCTTACTCTCTTTCTCTCTGATAAATAAAAACTTCAAAATAAATGGCAGTCTTAGTCATGCAATAATTTTTGCTAATGCTTTATTGGTCCTACCAATAGAAGCCTTACTTTGTCTATTATAGTCCTATTTGCAAGTAAATAAGGGAAAAAATCTGACATTTTGAAAAGTATGCAACACTAATGTACAGTAATCTGTTGATCTAGATGTAAAAAGACCAAATGATCATCAAAGCATTTTAAAGCACTTACTAGCTTATGAATGACTGAAAAAAATTCTGGAAATCATCTATTATTACTGCAATATGGCATAATTACATATGGTAAGTACAGGAGAATAATGTAAGGTCAATGCCAAAAAAGATGGTCTCTGTAAGTCTTATTTATGAACAGAAGGTGATGTGTGAACACCTAATAAAACTTTCAAATGTCCATTTTTCCAAGGTGGTTTCATTTATTCACATAAAAACCTGTACTGCTTTCAAAAGTACGTTAAATGTTTACCAATGAAGCTCGGCTGAACAGAAAGTTAACCAATTCAGAGTACCCATTAGTCAACACATAATTTAATCAATGGACTTTATATATCTCCTACTTTTAGTCAAAGTGCAAGCACCCTCGTATTTGAATACCAGGACCACACTGAACAACAAATGCCAATAAGACTTCCTAGAGCACCAAAAGCACAACTCTATAAAACTGGCAGTTTCATCTCCTGCAACGTTTCAGGGCTCCCAATAATGCAGTTTTGACCGCCAGAGCTTTCGGCGAGGCGAGGGGCTACTATCATTACAAAGTGCCAGAAAGCAAGTTAATGAGGACCGACTACAAACCGGCGGAGCTGCACAGGGAGCTGGTGAGCTAACTTGACAGTTCTGAAAACTATGGGAGCGGCAGTCAACTGGATCACCAGTGAAGAGAACAGCAGCTGGGTGTCTTTCCCTGCACCGCTATGTACACCGGACATGCAAGCGGCCTTAAAAGACCATTTGTATTTAGCTCTAAAGGCCCTGTTCGGACATCATTTTCTGCACCAATATCAATACTAATATGCAATCTTTGGCAGGGGTACAAGAATAAAACAAACCAAAGAGATTAACTCTCAGGACTGAATGGTACCGGGAAAGCATGGTGGCTAAAATTTACCCAGTGGTCATAAATAGATAACTGGGAGCCGACTGCAGTCCTTTAAAGTATTTCAGCGAAAGCTGGGGGAAGATTCGAACTCCAAGATCTGGGTCACCCGACCGGAACGATTAACAACAAAACCACCACCTCTCTCACCTGTGTGCTTGGAGCTGCAGGCCAATCGTTTACAGGGCTGCTTCCCGATCCCTGTCTGCAACCCGAGAGCCGGCCGCACGCGCCCAAAGCAGGCGCGACGCTGCTCAACCCAAGTTGACCAAGTTTTCCACTCGGCGACGCGGCGAGCGCGTCCCCGCCTCCCCGCGCCACCTTCACGGACTGGCGCTCTCCGACGATTCCAGGCGCCCCACTCTGGAGGTGGCTTCTGCCATCTCAAGCTACTAGCAGCCGACTAGCCGGCCAGAGCCGAGCAGCGCGCTGGCCCCGCGGTGCCGGACGCCACCCCCGCCCAGAGCCCCAGCGCCGGGCGGAGTTGCCGCCCCAGCCGCGCACGCACCACGCCTTGTTGACATGTTTTGAAGCAGGCACCGCGGGGCAACGCCCCCAAGCAGGCTCCAAGGACTGGGTGCTGGGTGCTGCGGCCCGCGGCCCGCCCGGCACTCCCACGGGGCGGCCCACGCGCGCCCGGGGCCCCGCGCCCCCGGCCCGTCCACAGCGGGTCCGCAGACCCTCCCGGCCCCGCCCGTCCGCCGTTACCTGCTGTCGGGGGCGGCTTCCCCCACACACCACCCCCGGCTCCGGGGACGGCGGCCGCTGCTCCCGCGGCTCTCACATGAGGCCCCTGGGGCCCCCTGCTTCGCGCTCCCGCGGCCGCGGCCCCCCGTGCGACGCCCGCATCCGAGGCGCTGGTCCCCCGGCGGGCGCCAACGCGGCTCCACCTTTGCGAGTCTGGCTGCCCCGACGAGACGCTTCCCTCTCAATCCCGCGCTGTCTACGTCTCGGTCCCGGGACTCCCAGTCGCTGCCAGAGAGACTCCCCCCTCAGCGAGCTGCAGCCGCCGCGTAGGTCTCCAGCTCTTCGGCCCAGACTCCGAGTCCAAAATGGCGCCCGGGGCTCGCGGGCGCGCGCTTTCCCCGGCGCGTCCCCGCCCGAGGGGGCGGGCGCGTGTCCGCCGCGGAGGGGGCGGGGCGCGAAGGAAGCCCCGCCTGGGCGAGAGCGCGCGCCGCGCGGGCGTCCGCCTCCCGGTTCCCCCAGGGGCCGCGGCTCTGGCTGTGAGGGGACGTGGTGTTTGGGAGCGGAATGTGGGCAGGCTGGAGCTAGCTCGACGCGGTTCAGACTGGAACAGTGCAAGGAGGTGGAGCAGCCAGAAGCAGGAGGGCGTGTCCCAGGAGCGCAGGGCACTCCGGGCCGGGACGGCGGACAGTCGCCAGCGGCAGGTACACCCCTCCGCTCCTGCGGGGCTCAGCACGGGCTCCGGTGGAGCGGGGCGTCAGACACACAGATGTGGTGGCGGGAAGATTGCAAGGATGCAAGGACCCACCCCAGCGTAGTGGCAGCCTGGACGCTGGGGTTACAGATAGTTTTCAAAACACTCGTGATTCCCGATTTCCCTCAAGTGGCCTTTATCAACCGAGTTACTACTCTCGTGAGAAACCACCTTTCCTTCATGAAGTAGAGAGCCTCCTGAAATTTGTAGAGACACAGAGGGGAAAGTGCAACGCGTGGCTATGTAAAAGATGGCCCATAGTGAAGCCTTTTGGAAATCAAATCCTGTGTGTCCCTACTACCCAGTTAGCTTGTTTGCAAAATTCGACTGGATGCAACAGACTTTCTTTCTTTCTTTTTTTTATTTTTGACAGAGTGGACAGTGAGAGAGAGACAGAGAGAAAGGTCTTCCTTTTGCCGTTGGTTCACCCTCCAATGGCCGCTGCGGCCGGCGCACCGCGCTGATCCAATGGCAGGAGCCAGGTGCTTCTCCTGGTCTCCCATGGGGTGCAGGGCCCAAAGGACTTGGGCCATCCTCCACTGTACTCCCGGGCCACAGCAGAGAGCTGGCCTGGAAGAGGGGCAACCAGGACAGGATCGGTGCCCCGACCGGGACTAGAACCCGGTGTGCGGGCGCCGCAAGGCGGAGGATTAGCCTAGTGAGCCGCGGCGCCGGCGCAACAGGCTTTCTTAAAGCTAGAAGGTGCAATGCAGTCATTTGAGTCACTCACCACCCCTCACCCTAAAAAACAATAAAAGAAACAAGACGTCGTTTTCCATGCAAAGATGCCTTCTAACTCGGATTCATGGGCAGTAGACTGGAAGGCAGAGGTATCTTGGGAGCCCTTCACTGTTCCCCTTCCCCCAAAGCATAAAACCAGAAGCCACATGTAAAGTAACGTTAAGAATCAGTGTTGGGAAATGTCAGTGCTTTACTTTTCTTTCTTTCTTTTTTTTTTTTTTTTAAGATTTATTTTTCATTTATTTGAAAGACAAAGTTACAGAGAAAGGAGGAGAGCCAGAGAGAAAAAGAGTTCTGCCATCCACTGGTTCACTCCCCAAATGGCTGCAAGGGCCAGGACTGGGCCAGGAGGAAGCCAGCAGCCAGAAGCTTCCTCCGGGTCTCCCACACAGGTGCAGGGGCCCAAGCACTTGAGCCATCTTCTGCTGCTTTCCCAGGCACATTAGCAGGGAACTGGGATTGGAAGTTGAGCAGCCAGGACTTGAACCAGGCCTATGTCAGGTGACAGTAGGAGGCTTAACCTGCTAGGCCACAACGCTGGAGTTTCCTGCTCCTTTTTTTTTTTTAAGCCTAGCTATCAGATGGCCAAATCAAACTGTATAGACAGCTTCTAACAACCTAATAATGTGGATGTACCCGAACTGCCACATTTTTTTAGGTCCCTCAATGACTGAATGGTGAGGGACAATAGGACATTCTAAGAAAGGTAATGATAACATTAGAGGAAGAAAAACAAGCCCATCTGCTTTAAGGGGGATTGAGGGTTTATGACTGGGGCCAGTGTTGTGGCTCAGCAGTAATCCCCAGCCTGCAATGCTGGCATCCCATATGGGTGTTGGTTCAAGTCCCAGCTTCCTGCTAATGGCCTGGGAAAAGCATAGGAGGATGGCGCCAAGTGCTTGGCCCCCTGCCACTCACAGGGGAGACCCAGAGACCCAGATGAACCTCCTCCTGGCTTGGACCTGGGCCAGCCCTGACAATTGCTACTACCTGGTGAGTGAATCAAATAAATAAATCTCTTTTGTTTAATTAAAAATATGACCAACAAAGCAACTAAATCAGCAAACTTGATTAGTACATGTTACATCACATTAATATTTTATCATACTCTAATCAGAGTCCCATCACAATCTTCCTTTAAAGGAGACAAGGATCTTGGCACACTTTACCTATTGAATGCTTCCTCTTCCCTGTTACTGTTAACTAAAGATTTTATTTCACTTTTTTTTTTTTTTTTTTTTTTGAGAGGTAGAGTTACACAGAGAGGGATAGAGAGGAAGATCTTCCATATGCTGGTTCATTCCCCAAATGATCACAGTTGCTGGAGCTGGGCTTATCTGAAGCCAGAAGCCACGAGCCTGGAGCTTCTTCCAGGTCTCCCACGTGGGTGCAGGGCCCCAAGCATTTGGGCCATCTTCTGATGCTTTCCCTGGCCATAGCAGAGAAGTGGAGCAACCAGGACACGAACCATCGCCCATATGTGATGCCAGTGCTGCAGGTGGAGGCTTAGCCCATTACACCAGTGCCAGCCCCTTTCACTTCTTTTTTAAATAAGAAATGTATTTGGAGGCAGGCATTGTGGGGTAGTGGTATAGATTAAGCTGCTCCTTAAGATGCCCAAATCCCATATTTGATTTCGGGTTTGAGTCCCAGCTGCTCAAATTCTGATCCAGCTTCCTACTAATGTGCTTGTAACAACAGGGCTAGGCCCTCTTCCAACCACATGGAAAACCCTAATGGAGTTCTGAGCTCCTAGAGTCAGCCTGGCCCAGCCCTGACTATTGCAGGCATTTGTAGAGTGAACCAGTGGATGGAAAATTGATCTCTCTCCTTTTCAAGTACCTGAAAATAAATTTTATAAGGAAATATACTTATTTTTCCATCAGCCACTACTTATTTCCAATTATCAATTAATATTAATATTAGTCAAGATCAGCTGCCTGGGGCAGGGGTGGGGTAGGGTAGAGGGTAGCACTGGAGCAGGTTGATACAGTGGGGAAGATATTGCCAGTGCCTGGTAAGAATTGCCAGTACCTGTGATAATGAAGAGCAGATCAACAATTAGTCAGCTTCATTATTGCTTTTAAGTCCTTAGTAGTAGACCTCCTCCACCAGGGGCATATCACTCCCACAACCACCTCCCACCATGGTACACCAGTAATCAGGATAGATTAAGGTAATGTAGTAATTTCCTAAAACAGTAACTTGAAATTTCATTTTTTTTAATGGCATAATTTTTGAAGTACTGCTGCAGTATTTTGTAGTATTTTGTAGTGTTTTGGGATTGGTCTCATGTTTTTCTCATGACTAAGCTTGGATTATTGATGTTTGGGAGGAAACCACAAAGGTATAAAGTCCCATTCTCATCATATCATATCAAGAGTATGTCTGTCAACATGACTTATTCCTACTGATATCAACATTAATTAAAGGTTGAGGTCAAGTTGCTCTACTGAAATCTTTTTCTTTTCTCCTTTCTGTGTGGTACTCTTTGGAAGAAAGTCACTACATACAGTCAACATTGAAAGGGTAGAATATTATGCTCCATCTTCTTTGGGCAGAGGTATTTTACAAATTATTTGGAATTTTTCTACCATGATAGATTTAGCTCTGTATTTCTTAATTTCATATTATTAATGTCTTTTTTTCTGTCTTTATAATTTTCTCTGAACTGTCTTCCAAGTCACTATTTATCTCTTAAGCTCTGTTTAGTCTCTGCTAAGCAAATTTTTGCCTAATTTTTATTTATAAATGCTTTTTTAGTGAATTTTTGTTTATTGATTTTTATTTGAAAGGCACAGAGGCAGAGAAAGATCTTCATCTGTTGGTTCATCCTACAACAGCTGGGGCTGGACCAGGCCAAAGCCAGGAGTCCAGATCTCAACCCAAGTCTCCCACATGGATAGCAGGTACCCAAGTATTTGAGCTATCACCTGCTGCTCTCAAGTTCGCTCATTAGCAGGAAGGTGGAATTGGGTGGAGAGTCAGGAAGTGAACTGAGCCATTCCAATATGGGATGTGAATATCCCAAGAGGCTTCTTAGCCACTGCACCAAACACCTGGCCCTGCCTGTTCTTTCTTGATGGTCTTTTCTCCTGTTTTTATTTATTTTTTAAAATCATTTTAGGGACCAGCGCTGTGGTGCATACCAGTTAAAGCTCTGGCCTGAAGCGCCGGCATCCCATAGGGCTCCAGTTCTAGTCCTGACTGCTCCTCTTTTGATCCAGCTCTCTGCTATGGCCTGGGAAAGCAGTGGAAGATGCCCCAGTGCTTGGGCTCCTGCACCCACGTGGGAGACCCAGAAGAAGCTCCTGGCTCCTGGCTTCGGATCAGCGCAACACCGGCTGTTGCGGCCATCTGGGGAGTGAACCAGCAGATGGAAGACCTCTCTGTCTCAGCCTCTCTGTGTAACTCTATCTTTCAAATAAATAAAGTAAATCTTAAAAAAATAAAATAAATAATTTTAATCATATAAAATAAATGAGAATGTAATCCTGACATGTGTCAGTGTTTGCTCAAGGTAGGTTGTTCCTCATGTATTTTCTGATACTGGATTGAGAATTCCTTTTCTGTGACACTTAGTTGTAGGAATCCTATGGTTAAGGGTGTGTCACTAGAGAAAGGTTTCTGTGTTTGTTTCTACCAGGTGCTACAGGGTATTACTAGCCTGGAACAACTATTTACAATGATATCTTGACTTCTGGATGCTTGGGTTGTGATGAGAATATAAAATCAGAATTGGTAAAAGACATTAATACAGACACAGTAGAATTCATAGTTTTAAATAAAGTTATCCAGAAATAAGCCTAATTAAGTCAAAGCTTAGGATTTTACTCAATAAGACAAAAGAAAAAAGAAAGGAACAGAAAAGGCCAAATCATTACAGAGTGTAGTGACAGTTTACAAAGTGGCTGCCATCTTTCCTTCCTTTTTCATTAGCAAATGCTATTCCTCCCATTAAGACATGGACTCTAATTCCTTTGCCCTTGAACCTGGTTTTGGTGATTTGTTTCACTTATAGAATGCAACAGAAATGATGTTTTAACATTTCTCTTTTTTTAAATATTTATTCATTTATTATTTGAATTGCAGAGATACAGATAAGAAGAGGATGAGAGAGAGAGAGAGAGAGAGAGAGATCAATCTTCTATCCACTGGTTCACTACCTACATGGCTGCAACAGCTGGAGCTGGTCCAGACCAAAACTGGGAGATTTTTCTGGGTCTCCCATGTGAGTGCAAGGGCCCAAGCACTTGGACCATCTTCCACTGCTTTCCCAGGCATATTAGCAGGAGCTGGATGGGAAGTGGAGCATCCAGGACTCGAACCTGCACCCACATGGAATGCTGGCACTGCAGGTAGAGACTTAACCGTCTATGCCACAGCACCAGCCCCCAGTGTTTTAATATTTATAAGGCTGATTCATAAGAAATTTCATAGCTTTCATCTGGGTTTCTGGGAATGCCTGTGTTTTGGACACTCTTGGAACCAGTCATGTTGTGAGAAGGCAAAGCCTCACCTAGAGATTATATGTAGGTTGATCTGCAGTTGATAACCCCAGGTGAGCTCCAAGTATGAGTCAGCATGTACTGCCAGCAAAACAAAGTCTCTTCAATGTCCAGCCTCACTGAGCCTTCAGAAAGTTTCATTTCTAGCTGCCAACTGTTGCCAACAAGACCACAAGCAGAAATTCCCCTGTGCTTCATCAATCCACAGTCCCATGAGTGACAATAATAAATGTTTTAAGCTTTTAATAAATTTTTGTTTTAAGTTTTGGGGCTGCTTGTTACACAGCACTGGCAGATTTGAATTCTAGTAGTTGGAAGTAGGGCACTGCCATAAGAAAAACCTAAAATCTGTGCTGTTAGTTTATACCCTTGGGGCAGAGCAACAAGGAGAAGCCAGCAGAATATCCAGGAGATTGTTGGTGAACTCTGAAAATGCCATGAGGAAATTGTTGGCAGTGGTCAGAAAGAATTGTGTCTTTTATATAATAATGGTAAGGATGTTAGTCAGGTTTTTGTTACTACAATGACATACCTGAAGCAAATGACTTAATAAAGAGAAATGGTTTACTTAGCTCAGAGTGTTGGAAGTTCAGGCCCAGGATTGGTTTGGCCCCACTGGTTTGGCTTCTGACGAGGGCAGCAGGGGCAGTCACAGAGCCTGTGCAGAACAAGGTTCACAAGGAGCCAGGAAGCACAAAAAGACAGAGATCGGGCCCAAGCTTCAGTCTTGTTAACAGCCCTGTTGTGAGAACTACCTTCCATATGCATGCCCCCAATAATTAGGGATCTCCTACTAGTCCCATATCCTGAAGTTTCCATCAATCTGAAGCCAGGTTAAAAAATATAATACTAGGGGCCAGCACTGTGGCATAGTGGGTAAAGCCACCGCCTGTAGTGCCAGCATCCCATATGGGTACCGGTTCAAGTCCCGGCTGCTCCTCTTCTGATCCAGCTCCCTGCAATGCCTTGGGAAAGCAGAGGAAGATGGCCCAAGTCCTTGGGCCCCTGCACCCATGTGGGAGACCTGGAAGAAGCTCCTGGCTTCTGGCTTCAGATCGGCCCAGCTCCAGCCATTGTGGCCATTTGGGCAGTGAACCAGCAGATGGAATATCCTCTTTCTCTCTCTTGCTCTCGCTCTCGCTCTCGCTCTCACTCCCACTCTCACTCTCTGATTCTGCCTTTCAAATAAATGTTTAAAAAAACCCTCATCTGCAATCACAGGCCATTTATAAAAATAGGGGAGATGACTCAGAATGCAGAGGATGAGGCAGGGACGGGCCTTCATTATGAAACTGGTGACATAGGCTCTTTCAGAATCACTATGAACGACTGACTGCTCTTTGTTTCCTCTTCTCTCCCTTCTACAATGGGAGTATTCATTATCTATTTTTGCTTCTTAATGGTAAGTGAGATTCATCTAGGTAGATATCTTATCTCTTCAGTTTTCAGGTCTTAAGGTTGAGAGGACATGCGCAAAGGACTGGCCTTTGTGTTTTGCTGCACCACGAGCATGTCCAACATGTTGAGGAAGTAACAGGACTTCTGAAAAGCCTCCCAGCTCTTGTCTGCTTGTTTGAATCTCTTGGAATGCTTGTTCTTTTGATTTCTCTTAGAACCCAGCTGTTATGCTGAGATAAGTCCAAGTACCATAAACAAGGGCCCTGGTTGACAATTCCAGCTGAACTCCCACCCAAAAGTCAGCGTTAGTTGCCTACTAGAAGTAAATCTTTTTTAGGACAATATTTATTTATTTGAGAAGGAGACAGAGCTCTTCCATGTACTGGTTCACTCACCAAATGCCTTCAGTGGCTACAGTTCAGTCAAAGCCAGGAGCCAGGAACTCAATCCAAGTTTACTATGTGGAAGACAGGCACTCAGTACCTGAACCATCACTGCCACCTCCCAGGGGCTAGTTGGCAGGAGGCAAAGGCCAAGAGCTAGAGCCAGGAGTTGAACCCGGGTACTCCAGAAGGGGATGCCCGAGTCTTAACTGCTACAAAACCAGCTGCCTGAGTCTTCCTGGACATCCAGCTCAGCAGCTGTGTATTTACGACCTCAAATCCAAACTGCAAAACTATAAGCAAAGTTCAGTAAACCTACAGAACCCTGGCAGACAACAACAACATATTGCTTTCATTCAGCATGTGTTGAGTGGTTGATCATACAGCGATAGATTGTTGGAAGAGATAAGGACAAAGCAGGAATCAACACGGAAGGAAAACATAGAGAAGACTGTTAAAAACAGAAACTGATTCCCACAAAGGTGAACAAGGTAAAAACCATAACCCTGATCAGACTGACAAATAAAAAAATGACGTTTGAAAAGAGCAAAATACATGGGGCTGGCACCTTGGCTCACTTGGTTAATCCTCTGCCTGCGGCACCGGCATCCCATGTGGGCTCCGGGTTCTAGTCCCGGTTGCTCCTGTTCCAGTCCCGCTCTCTGCTGTGGCCCAGGAAGGCAGTGGAGGATGGCCCAAGTGCACCTGCGTGGGAGATCAGGAGAAGCACCTGGCTCCTGGCTTCGTATTGGCATAGCTCCGGCTGTAGCAGCCATTTGGGGGGTGAACCAATGGAAGGAAGACCTTCCTCTCTGTCTCTCTCCCTCACTGTCTAACTCTATCTGTCAAATAAATAAATAAATGAGCAAAATACAGAATTTTTAAAGGGATGAACAAGAAAAAATACAGCCACTGCAGTAAATTAAAAATAATAAAAGTATGTCCCAAATAACTATTAAATAAGAAAATTGTAAGCTTAAGTAAAATTAACAAATTCATAAAAAAATTTCAAAATTGGCAAGAAGTAAAGAATTTGAGTTACATTGTGAACACTATAGCTATTTATCAACACCTTTTCTTTTGCAATTAACCCTAGAGCCAAATGGAATTACAGGTGAGCTCTGTCAGACTTCAAGTAAGAGTTAATCTTTTCTAATAGATGTTATTTGAGAAAAAAATGAAGAGGTGAAGTTGCTAATGTTATTTTATGAAGCTAATATAATCACAATCCCCAAGCAAAATGCTGAAAAGAGAAAAGCACAGCCATATTTCTTTTATGAAACAGGTTCAACATTTCTCAGAAATTGTAATCAACTCCAACCGTGTGCCAAAACCCAAAGTAAACAAGACAAGAACAAAATAGTGACAGTGACATTCCTGATCCCTCTTGCCCTCTTTTCTTTTTCCACCGCATGCATCCCCTCCTAACTTAATTGCAAGGTGCCTGTGGTTTATGATCTGTTTCCTCAACTAGAATAGAACATCATGAAAACGTGACTCTGTCTGGTTCGTGGATGCTAGGCTCCTAGAACAGTCCTCGGCTCAGTAAATGTTTCCTTGAAGAGTGAAAGGACATGGCAGGTCAGAGCTTATGTTCGTATTATTTCTTGGTGTAGTGACCTAGACTTAAGCCACAGTGACTAATATCTGTCATGGGGAAGAGAAAGGCAATTAGATGTTGCAAGGGAACCGAGAGACTTATGAGGCAAATGAGAAGGTGATGAGAGGACTCAGGCACAAATTAGCTCGAATATGGGTCAGAGGATCCTTATCACGCACGGAAGCCTGCTCTTTTACAATTCTCCGGTTTCACAAGTCTCATGAGGAAGGGCAAATCTACGCCTAGAAAACTGGGACTCTGTTTACGGAACACTGGGGAAAGAAACTATAGCTACCATGTTTTTCCTCCCCCTTTCCCTCACTCCTGTCTAAAAGGTCTTTGGTAGCTGCAGAGGGGAAGAGAGACAAGGTCTTTGCCATTCTATAGCCATCTAAAGGAATAATATCCACCAATGAAAGCAGAAAACACTTCTGCACACAGAAGCTTCAAATCATAAAGCAAACACTGTATGCAAGGGTACTTCAAAAATTTGTGGAAAAATGGAATTAAAAGACAAGTTTATTTTGCTGTCAAAATTTTGAAATCTATGTATGTGAGGATTTTTCAAAAAGTTCATGGAAATGCATGTTATGGTTAAACTATGCATGTATTTAATTAAATTTATTTATTTATTTGAAAGGCAGAGCTACAGAGAGGCAGAGGCAGAGGCTGAGAAAGAAGTCTTCCATTTACTGGTTCACTCCCCAAAAGGCCACAATGGCCAGAGCTGAGCTGATCCGATCCAAAGCCAGGAGCCAGGAGCTTCTTCCAGGTCTTCCACATGGGTGCAGGGGCCCAGGGATTTGGGGTATCTTGTACTGCTTTCCTAGGCCATAGCAGAGAGCTGGATCGGAAGTGGAGCAGCCAGGTCTCGAACCGGCACCCATATGAGTTGTCAGCACTGCAGGCGGCAGATTTACCGGCTACACCACAGCGCCGGCCCCCTATGTATATATGTGATTTTTTAAATACATCTTTTATTTAATGAATACAAATTTCATAGGTACAACTTTAGGAATATAGTGGTTCTTCCCCCCATACCCACCCTCCCACCCCTACTCCCGTCCCACCTCCTACTCCCTCTCCCATCCCATCCCATTCTTCCTTAAGATTCATTTTTAATTAACTCTAAATACAGAAGACCAACTCTATACTAAGATTTCAACAGTTTGCATACTGACACACACACACACACAAAGTATAAAGTATTGTTTGAGAACATGTTTTACAGTTAATTCTTATAGTACTACTTATTAAGAACAGAGGTCCTACACGGGGAGTAAATACACAGTGACTCCTGTTTTTGATTTAACAATTAACACTTATTTATGACATCGGTGATCATCTGAGGCTCTTGACATGAGCCGTATGCATGTATTTTAAATTTTCAGCAAAATAAACCTCTTTCTTCCTTCCACTTTTCCATGAACTTTTTGAAGTACTCATATACCTAAGTGCTGAAGGTACGAGATAGAATAGACTAGAATGGAATAGAGACAGGGAAAACAGACTAGGACAGAGTTAGAGAAAGCTCATTCACTGTTCAAGGTCAGTTTTGAAAAAAACGTTAAGGAATAGAAATTGGCTGAGAAGGGGAAGCAGGCAATCTATCCAAGCAGCAAGAAAAACTCAAGGCCATGAGTTAGCAGGGACAGAAAAGTAATTTGATGATCTTTTCATTCAACTTCCCCATACCCTCCTGCTGGGACTGAAATTTGTTACATCTGTGGTGGATACCTATACATCTGTCCACCCAGCATTTTGGTGTGAGGAGCCCCTCCCCATCTACTGCGTTTTAGCAGTGATTTCCAAGAGCACATGAACCTTGCCCTTGTCCATAGCTGGATAGTCAAGGAATGGACTTGTCCTCCAGGAGAGGACATTTTCTCCCTTGAGAATTTGCAATGAATACCAGAGGAAAGTGAAGCAGTCTCTTCCTTGCCTACTTGGACTTACCCAGGAGCTATCGGTAATCATCTCCTTTTAAAATTTTTAAATTTCTTTTTATTTATTCAAAGGCAGAGAGACCCACAGAAAGAGACAGAGGGGGCTGAAGTTGTGGCGTAGTGAATAAAGATGCCGCCTGTGGTGCCGCCATCTCATTTGGACACTGGTTCGAGTCCCGGCTGCTCCACTTCCAATCCAGCTCTCTGCTATGGCCTAGGAAAGCAGTGGAAGATGGTCCAAGTCCTTGGGCCCCTGCACCCACGTGGGAGACCCAGAAGAAGCTCCTGGCTCCTGGCTTCGGATCGGCGCAGCTCTAGCCATTGTGGCCAATTGGGGAGTGAACCAGAGGATGGAAGACCTCTCTCTCTCTCTCTGCCTCTCTTTCTTTCTCTGTGTAACTCTGACTTTCAAATAAGTAAACCAATCTTTAAAAAATATTTTAAAAAATCCTGCCAAATACTATAGGGGTGGTGGTGGCTACTGACAGCCCCATCGTGGTGGAGTCTCAGGAAAATGACTGGAGAGGACTGCTCCTTGTTTTGAAAGATTTCCTGTTGTCCAAGTCAACAGCTCAACCACAGACATTGCTGTAAGAAAAATGCATGAAACCCTTGCTGAATGGCAAGCAGATCTGCAAAGAGCAGGTAGGCAGGGGAGGAACAGAGCTTTAATGCCATCGAAGTGATTACTTTGACTCACCCAAAGGAAGGGCCTTAGGGATTTGGGGTTTTACAGGCACCATGGCTCAGGTGTACCTTCCCCAATTCCTCTGCTTTTCTTGAAGCTCTCTTTTCTCAGCTCCCCACTCCGGGGTTTCCAGGAAGAGGAACTCTTGTCCCCTCACCTCCTTCTGAACACGTCTTGCAAATTGGAAAAGAGCCTTCAGTCTCCACTGCTTGGTCCAAGCTGCAGCAGAGCAGGAAGGAGAAGCTGGGATCTGGGTCGTCGTGGCTTAGATTTTGAATCTGGTTCTACTGTTTACTGGACATGCAAGTTTGGAAAAGTGACTTCATTTGTGCTTTAGTTTCCTTCTCCACGAGACGGGAGTAATCACAATGTCTACCACGTAGAGTTGTCATGAGAATTAAACATAACATACATGTGACAAATAGGTCAGCAGTGCAACCAGCAATGCCCAGGGAGTGTTAGCTACATCATCGCTGTTAGCATGGGCTCCAACTTCACAAATGAGGACAGATGTGGCTGTTTCAATTCAGGCCTTCTCAGGAGCAAGAGTTGTGAGGTTTTCTCTCTTGTTGGCCTAAGGAGCAGGAACACTGCATCAAAGGGACATTGACATCCTCTGTAGAAAATGCTCTCATTACCGGGACTTTGGCTTTGTTCCTTGAAAAAGCAATTGCCCAGGCAAGTGCTAAGACACACTTGACTTTTTTTGTGGGCTGGGCATGCGTTATGAGAGACATCATTCTAGCTGCAAATGGTTCTTTTTTAGCTTTGCAGATAGAAAAAGTCTCTGTTACATTCCAAATTGTCTTCACTACTGCCCACTCCAAGAGGATGGGTTCCCATTCATTCTGCCATCAGAACACAGCAGCCCTGACCGGTGTCCATCTCCCAGACTCTATGTGAACAGCCTCAGTGATGCGCTCACTGCCTGCCGAGGATATTTGTTCCACTGCTGAACTGAGGCACTGATTAGAATACCCTTTTGTAGCTGTAAACATCGAAGTGTATTTCTTTATTTTTACTCATGGCTTTTTTTTTTTTAATTGCTTAATTTATTTGACAGGCAGGGAGAGAAAGACAGAGAGTTCTCATTTGCTGGTCCCACCCCTCCTTCCCCCCAAATGCCCACAAATGCAGTGGCTAGGACAGGCCAAAGCTGGAATCCAGACACTCAATCCCAGTCTCCCATGTGTCTTGTAGGAACTCAATTACCTGAGCTATCACCTGCTCCCTCCTAGGATGTACACTGACAGAAAGCTAGAATCAGAATCTGAATCAGGATTCAAACACAGGCACTCTGATAAGTGTCTTAACCATGAGGACAAACGTCTGGCCCAAATATTTTGTATAAAGATGGAGTGGATGTTATGATTTTTTTTCACCATCTAATACTTTATTTTTTTCATGTTAGTATGATATTAATACAAAGAGAACAAATTCAATGTAGGTCATAGATACAGTTCTTAGAAAATAATGATATTCCTTCCTCCTACCCTCTTTTATTTTTTAGCTTTTGAGATACCATGTTTTTAATTTACATTCTAGGTAAAGGCTTTACTCATGGCTTTTAATTTGCCTTTCGAGTAAATACCATTAAGGTATGCCCTTTTCCAAGTGTGTTACATTTTTCTTATGCAACCTGCAGATTCAAGGGACTCCAGCTGCTATCATGTTCCATTCAAGTCATCTAGAATTGAATCCAAAAAAACTCAAACCATCTTCAATTGCCTGTTTATCAAATGTGCCATCTCATTAAGCGGCTGTAAATAGAGGACTTGTTGGGATCAGGCCCCAAGCTGTGCCCAAGGTTGGATGTCTGTGTGCACCCACCTGGCTTCCAAAAAGGCCAGGAGATCTTCAGCTTCGACTGGAACTGTTCTTTGCAGGCAGGCACTTCCTCAGAACTCTTAGGTTGACCCCACTGACAACACCTACAATTCCATCAGATTTTCTTGTTTCCTGTTTATATCCTCCGTGGGCACACTGAGGAAATGCTTACTACACACATTTGTAGCATTATGTTCCATGCTGCCCCTTCTACCTGGCTGATAGATCTGACTCTTTGAGCCAAAAAAATACTTTCTCATTGCTGAGTTTTAGTTTTTGGCTGTAACAGTGAGATTGTATTCCTCTACATTATAATATTAGGTCACAGTTTTGTGCCTGCTTTGTGCAGTGGTATACCCATTCTGGACCCACTGTTTTCCCTAGTGCACTGGAGAGTTACTGAACCCTCTCCCTTCTGTGAGAATTACTGGACCACACTCCTTTCAGTGTGGCAGGCCAGCGAATTTCCTGACAAACACTCTTTCCAGAAAGGCACTAGGAATAATTCTCTTTCTAGGAACTCAGCATTCTGAAATTAAATGTCGTGCTCCCATAAATCAAAGCTTTCACATTGACACTGCCTTTATTCATCGTGCGACACTGAGTCACTCACTTTGACTTCAGTAGTTGAGAGAAGGCAGTGGCTGATGCAGTGGGCAAAGTAGGCAGTGTCTTGGAAGGCACGTCAGCGCTTCTTGATCATCTGTGTGAAGCACTGATTGGGGGGCCGGCGATATGGTGTAGTGGGTAAAGCTGTTGCAGGCATCCCATATGGGCACTGGTGTGTGTCCTGGCTGCTCTACCTCCAAGCTAATGGCCCGGGAAGGCAGATGATGGCCTAAATACCTGGGCCCTGCCACCCATGTGAGAGACACGGAAGTTCCTGGCTCCTGTCTTCAGACTGGCCCAGTGCAGGCCGTTGGGGACATCTGGGAGTGAACCAGTGGATGGAAGCTTTCTCTCTTAACTCTTTCAAAATAAATAAATCCTGATTGGAATTTTTCCCCCACTCAAAAGCATGCAGTACTTCTCTCTTTACAAGCTTGGAGGCACGTTCTCAGGCCTGATATCTGAGCTTATGTATAAGCTGGCCTCTGCCCAATCATCTTCTATGACTTTTCCCCTTGTTTAGCCCAGGTATATATTGTAGACTCTGAACTGAATGCTCCTGATGAATATGTACACTGTGCGCATCCATGCAACCATCATCCTGATCAAAGTAGAGACGATTCCAGCGACTGCTGTTTCCTCCCAAACCCTTCCAGCCAATGCCCTCTCAAAGGCAACCAATATCCCGAATTCTATGATCATGGACTTGCGAACAGCTCTTTTCATACCATGACTCTCATGGAATCATATAGCATGTGCTCTTTTGGGTGTGGCACTTTTTTCTGCACAACATTTTATCTGTGCGATTGTATCCATTTCAACTACCGCTTGACACGGAGCTCAGCATCACCTCAACATACCTGTTATCCCGTTACAACATTTGTGTTGTTGCCATTTTCCTTCCCTGATCAGCTTAGGACTCAGTTTTCATTTGAATGATACCTGAAAACAGATGATAAAAATAACCAACCTGAGGGAAAGTTCTAGAGATCACTGGAGTCTTACAGAAGAGTTCCGAGGCATATCTGAGTGGTCTTAAAAAGTTCAAGGAAAACATGTACAATTTTTAACTGTATTTCCATAATTTTCTGAAGTACCCTTGAATTTTTCTCCAAGGTCGATTTGAGCCAGGCCTCCAGCCTCAACAGCCCCATTTCTCCCCTTGGAGTTACTCCAGATGAATCGCCCACCCTGGTCCATAAGCCTAACCAACCATTTTTATCATATTCTACCTCTTCCTGTGTTAACCTGTCTAGGATTACTGTACACTCCTCAAAAGAAAGGTATGTGATTTGGATTCTGACAAGAGCTTCGGCCAACTTCTCCCAAGACAGCTGAAACTCCCCAAATGAGCTTCCCAAGGAGCAGCATCTACAAAGCCACCTCTGACCTACTTCCTTTTTTTCATCCTCAGCATACATCGCAGCATGTGTTTTGTTAAAAAAAAAGTTGTGGCCGGCGCCATGGATCAATAGGCTAATCCTCCGCCTAGCAGCGCCGGCACCCCACGTTCTAGTCCCCATCGGGGCCCCGGGTTCTGTCCCGGTTGCCCCTCTTCCAGGCCAGCTCTCTGCTATGGCCTGGGAGTGCAGTGGAGGATGGCCCAAATGCTTGGGCCTGCACCCCATGGGAGACCAGGAGAAGCACCTGGCTCCTGGCTTCGGATCAGCGCAGTGCGCTGGCTACAGCGCACCGGCCATTGGAGGGTGAACCAACGGCAAAGGAAGACCTTTCTGTCTCTCTCTCTCTGTCCACTCTGCCTGTCAAAAAAAAAAAAAAAAAAAAGTTGCGAATGAGACTCTAGGCCAGCACTACTCATTAGTAGATGCAAGCCAACTATGTAATTTAGAAAGTTCTAGAAGCCACATTTTAAAATAAAGTAAAACAGGAACAGCTAAAAATTATTTTATTTATTTAATGTAGTATATTAAAATGTCATTTCCATGTATAATCAACAAAAAATTATGGAGATATTTTCCATTCTTTTTCTCTGTGGGACTCAGTTGTTCCATCTGTAAGAGAGCAAGGACAGTTTATAGGCTTATGAAAGACAAAGCGATGATGCCCACAAAGCCCTCTGTATTCATTTCCTATGACTACTGTAACAAATTCCGACTTGGTGGCTTACAACAACACACAGTCCTTCCTGTAGAGGTGAGAGGTTCCAAATGGGTTAAATCCAGGGCTGGCAGGCCTGCATTCCTCTGAAGGCTCCTGGGGGAGAACCTGATTCCTTGACTTTTCCAGCTTCTGGAGGCCACCCGGCCCCTTCTCCCAATGTCAAAGCCAGCAGGGAGTGTCTTCAAGTCTCTATCTCTGGCCTCTGCTTCTGGCATCACACTTTCCTGGACTCTGACCCTCTTGCCTCCTCCTTTCCATATTACTGGGCTCACCAGGTTAATCCAATACCATCTCCCTGTCTGAGAGTCTATCACCCTAGTCACATCTACAATGCCCCTTTGCCATGTACGGTATCACCTCCACACATCCTGAGCAGGGGGAGATGTGGTGTGTGTAGGGTGTCATTCCTGCCTACCACACTCAGCACTTGGACACTGTGAACCCTCCGTACATGTTTTTTTCTTAATATAGAACATAGATTACTGCTCTTAATAACACCGTATTATTTACACGTTTCTGTGTTCGTGTTCTGTGACTGTCTCACCTGCAACACCTAGCCTGACACATTGTATGTGTTGATTCCCTAGCCCACGTCGTTCACTGTCAAGCATCTTCCATGCGGAATTCAGTTATGGAGCCATGGGGAACAGAGTTTCACCCTTGAAGGAGTGGACCGTCAAGTGTGGACCTGGAGTGGATACTTCAGTATTGATTAAATGAATGAGTGAAGCAAAAGAGCTTATTATGCTTCTCAGGAACACATCTGTTCTCCCTGGAGTGCTTTCTCACCTTTTGCTTGTTAAAACTTACCCATCCTTCCAGACTACCGGCATTTTTTTTTTTTTTTTGAGGAAATGCACATATTATGTAATTGAACACATCTGCCTTTCTGACTTGGTTAGGAAACTTATTCTTACACAGTAGCGACCCTTCAGCCTGTATGGCTATAGACACTGACCTCTAACCTTTGCTTTTAAGTTTCTTTCCTAAAATTCCTCTTCACTGTTGCTCCTACCAGTATTTATATTTCTGTGCACTGCTTTTTCTAAGCCACCATAAGTCATTAGTGAAATAATGATAGGCAAGTCATTTAAAATCTATTAACTTCCTGTGTTTTAGGGATGCAGATGTAAGATCAAGGTAGAAGTGTGGATAATCTGCTGGGTGCAGTGGCTATGAAAGACAAGGGGTGAGGGAGCAGGAGCTGAGAAGCGAAGCCTTCAGGTTGTGATGCAGGGTTTTCTTTTTCCCCCCCCCAGGCAGAGTTAGATAGTGAGAGAGAGACAGAGAGAGAGTTATAGACAGTGAGAGAGAAAGAGAGAAAGGTCTGCCTTCCATTGGTTCACTCCCCTAATGGCTGCTACGGCCAGCGCTGCGGCGATCCAAAGCCAGGAGCCGGGTACTTCCTCCCAGTCTCCCATGCGGTGCGGGGCCCGAGCACTTGGGCCATCCTCCACTGCCTTCCCAGGCCATAGCAGAGAGCTGGCCTGGAAGAGGGGCAACCGGAATAGAATCCGGCGCCCCAACCAGTACTAAAACCCGGTGTGCCAGCGCCGCAAGGTGGAGGATTAGCCTGTTAAGCCACAGCGCCGGCCGCAAATAGTGTCTTGTTACCTTTGTGACCTTGCTCACATCACAAGTCTCCAGGTACTATCTCATAAGTTAGTTCTTTTCATAGAACCACTGGCAATTATGATTACATTGGGCTCATCCCTTATCAATAGCATTATGAGATAGAAAGTACTTGGGCTTTAGAGACAAAGTTCTATATTCACATCTCCGCACCTTTTCTTTCTTTTTTTCTTCCCAAACAGAGCTGGAATCTATTGCAAATCATTTGGCTTCTTTAAACAGCTAAAATGGGATTACCAATGCTTTACTCCCAGAGTTGCCGGGTGGATTATATACAAAGCCCAATTCAGTGCCTGCCATTTAGGAGGTGTTGAGTCAATGTTCATCTCTCCTCTGCTTCTCTCTTTTGAACAATATTTTATTGTGGGCTAAAGTGCTTTTCTAAATACTTTCTCATTTTATTTTGATTTAATATTGTTTCTTAGAAACAGAGACTGTAAACTACAATGGGCTGATTCAAGGTCACACAGGCTAAAAGGAGAAAGAACTCAAGTCTTTCTGGTTTCAATGCTTGTGCTCTTCACAGGCTACTGGTGGTTTACGGGAAAATGCAATGTCCCATCACCCAGTCACTGTCAGAAACACAGGCGGAGGGCGGTGACAGTGGGGGCAGGGAGAGATGTTGGAGATGAAAAATCTGAAAAAGGCAAGTCAGTAGCCACTGTGAACAGGAAGTGAATGAAGACGCTACTGCATGTCTTATCTAATTAGCTTATGGATAGAATAGGGAGGCTTCAGGTCCAAACAGTGTAGACAGAAAATTGTTTAAGGAGAATGGCTTTTCCTAGGCCTGAAAGTCTAACAGGAAAAGAGTTTCTTTCCAGGAAGATCCAGTAACATCCACTACAGTAACTGCTTTCTACTTCCTGACTGCTAGGACACACAGAGCATTTGCAGGATGGTCTTGTGTATAGCATGCTTGGGCCAAATACCTGCCACAGCCTCAAGATGCTAGACACTGTGATTAAAAATGGCTTTGTCATACAAGAGGGTAAGGGAAAGTCATTGTGAATATACATGCTAGAGCTTTGCTACTTTATCCCTTTCATTAACTAGAATATTAACTTGAGCTGGCTCAGTCTACCCAAGCCATCTCAATCAGTTCCTGCTTCCCTTCTTTTCCATCACAATTACAAACTGGAGCTGATCAATCTGCCAGCAAAGCTAATGGATACAAGATGATATTGTTTATGGTCAAGTGTCTACAAAGTCTGGTATATGGATGGCGTTCTGAAAGCCAGTTTCACTGCTGTGGCCTGTGGGTTTCATTCAAACGTGTTAACAATGGCCTTGCTCTGTTCTCTGTCTTCTGGGGAGTACACTCAGCAACAGTTTTAGTCTCTGTACCAATTTTTTGTTTTCTGGGAACATTTTAAGTCAACCCTGAGCCAGTATTGTCAGACTATTTACTGTTCTTTGATCCCATTCTAGATTTTTCTATGTTTTTAAAAGTACACTTTTTTCCTTATGCCTTTCTCTGTATCTTTGCTCCTTAAAATGTTCCTTACTTTTCAAAGATTGTTTTAATCTCCACATAAATGTTCAACACAAACATTATTAACTTGAGGATCATTTCAAAATTGACAAATTAACTTCAATTACTTCCAACAGTGGGAATTTAAAATAAAATGGAGCAAAACCTTTGTCTGATATAGATACCATGACTTCTGATGAGCTATAAAACAATACTTTGGCAATTTCATGACTCAAATAAAAAAAATAAAAATCTACCTAACTGTAGCCTATAAAAGATAATAGACTAGCGATTTTATTATTTTGTAAAATTTCAAAGAGCCATTGGTTAAGAAGACAGACAGTGAATAATTTCTAAAATGTTTCCTTCTGTCTTTGGTATAAGTCTGGCTTATGCATATGTGAATGTATATTCATGATCTTCTATTAGAGTTTAACTAAGATTCAACACTGTACTTTTTTATTACTCTTGTTTTCCTTAAGAAAATTATGATTGTGCTGCGTTGGTAGATAAGTAATTTTACAAGGCAAACTGGATATATTTTTAGATCTTAAAGGTGTTTAAATATTGTTTCTCAAAACAATACCTTAGACAAGTGTCAGACTTTATCACTGTATAAAAATGTACAGTGGTTTTATTGACATGTACATTCCAATATGTTTATAGCTGCAAGATAATGAGGCACACTCAGTATTGCACTTCATTAAAATTTCAGGCTCAAACTTAACCTAGAAGTTTAAATGAAACTGCATTGTAATTTAGTAATTCTTATACAGGACAAACATTGATATCTTTATATACAGTGTGATACTTATTACATTTATATGCTGTCCTAACACAATTTTTTTTAAATAACAGTCTAGGAAATAAACCAGAATATTCCTCTTTTTTTTCTCCCTACCCGTGATGCAATTGTACAGGATTACAAAAAGGCAGTATACAATAAACAATGATTATTTTTCTTTTTTGCTTAAAAGCCAGCATCATTCTTAGTCCATGGGCGTGGCGATTCTTTTATTATATCAATTATCTATAAATGTCCAATGCTTCACAGGCCAATGACGGTAATGGCCACATGCAAACACCTCACAAGTTTGATGTCTTGTTTCAAAAGAAGATAAACCAAAATAATAGGGAAACTTTCCATAGCAAGAATTATGTACATGGTATTTGGCATCCTTCTTGCACTGTGAATGGTTCATTTTCATGGATGTAAAAATGGTCCCATCCTTATCCTGAGCAGAGTTTAAACTTCATCGCATCCTCCTGGGGGATGAAGGCAACTGTTCTCTCTGTAGACAAAGGATCTGAGTGTTCTAAAAAGTGTGGGCATTTCTGCACACTCCACAGCCCAGAGCAAACTCCTCCCCGGTGGGTGGATGAACAACATGGAGTGGACATTCAGTTCCTTCTAACTGCTTGCCTTTGGGACCTATATAAGTATTGAAGGAAACAAAGGAATAAGTGATAAATATACATGGACATGTAAATCTCATAACTTATTCAAAGAAATAATATGACTGTAATTATACAAATAAAGAATTCAAAATTTTTAATGGTTCTCTAACTCACTAGTAAAAATGTTACCCATAAGAAATTCAACACGCTAGATATAAATAGCAGAGGCAGTAACTGTGTCCCTTACCTATAACATCCTGCCTAGAGAGAACCACTGTGAGCTACAGAGCTTTTTCTATTAATAAATGATTTTTCTATAAATAAATGACTGACATAAAAGATGAGTCATTTTAAAGCCAAGAGAAATGAATCAAAATGTTCATAAATATCCTTCAATTTAGTTTAGCAGAAAATTATTCCAGATGAGACTTTTTCTGTAAGTGAAAAAAAATTTAAATGGGAAGACTCATTATTAGCATTATTTTTTTAAAAAAAATTTTAAAAGGATTTATTTATTTGAAAATCAGAGCTCCAGAGAGGCAGAGGTGGCGGTGGGGTGGGGGTGGGGGGGTGTCTTCATCTGCTGGTTCACTCTCCAGATGGTTGCACGGCTCAAGTTTTGCTGATCCAAAGCCAGGAGCTTCTTCCAGGCCCCCCATGTGGGTGCAGGGGTCCAAGGACCTGGACCATCTTCTACTGCTTTCCCAGGCCATAGCAGAGAGCTGGATTGGAAGTGGAGCAGCCGGGACTCGAACCGGTGCCCATATGGGATGCCGGCATTGCAGGTGGCAGCCTTACCTGCTATGCCACACCACCGGCCCCATCAAGTAGTATTTTACTGTGTGGATATACCCTACAGTGCACATATCCATTCTCTAGGTAAGGGACACTGAGATTGTTTCAAGTTCTGAGCAATTATTAGGAAAACTGTCGAGTCCTTTAGTTGTATGTCTATTGTTACTTCTCTCTGGGAAAAACCTAGCAGACATGCTTTTGGTCATTGGATAGGCATACGATTCATATTTTGAGAAACTTATTAGCATTATTTTTAAAAAGTATCTGGGAGAATGCATTTGACTTGGCAGTTAAGATGTCTAAATCCCATATTGGAGTGCTTGGGTTCAAGTTCAGGCTCTGCCTCCAAATCCAGCTTCCTGCTAATGTGCAAGCAGCTGATGGCTTAAGTAATTGGGTCCCTGATACCTATATGAGAGACCTGGATTGAGTTCCTGGTTTCTGCCTTTTTTTTTTTTTATTTGACAGGCAGAGTTAGACAGTGAGAGAGAGAGACAGAAAGGTCTTCCTTTCGTTGGTTCACCCCCCAAATGGCCGTTAAGGTCGGCGAGTTTCTGCCTTCGGCCTGCTCTAACCCTAGTTGTTGCAGGCATTTGGGGGAGTGAATTGACGAAGGGAGATCTCTGACTCTCAAATAAAGTAAGAAAATACTGAAATTAAAAAAATAGAAAATAATTTTTAAATATCTGAAAGGAGATTAGTAGGAAAATAGGGGCCAGCATTATGGTATAGTAGGTAAAAGCTGCTGTTTGCTAATGCCAGCATCTCATATGGGCACCGGTTCAAGACCCAGCTCCCCTACTTCCTGTCCAGCTCCCTGCTAATCTGCCTGGGAAAGCAGCAGAAGATGGCCCAGGTGCTTGGGCCCATGCCACCCACTGAGGCCATCTGTGCAGTCAACCAACTGTTAGAAAATCTCTGTGTCTCTCCCATCCTGTTACTCCACCTTTCAAATAAATGAATCAATTTTTAAAAACAAACAAACAAACAAAAAGAGGCCGGTGCTGTGGTATAGTAGGCTAAGCCTCTGCCTGCAGCGCCAGCATCCTATACGGGCACCAATTTGAGTTCCTGCTGTTCCACTTCCAATCCAGCTCCCTGCTATGGCCTGGGAAAGCAGGATAACATGGTCTAGGTGCTTGGGTCCCTGCACCCACGTGGAAGACCCAAAAGAAGCTTCTGGTTCCTGGCTTTGAATCCGCTCAGCTCCGGCTTTTGTGGCCATTTGGGGTGTGAACCAGTGGGTGGAAGACCTCTCTCTCTCTCTCTGTCTGTAACTCTCTGAAATAAATAAATAAAAATTTTAAAACAAAAACAAAAGCAACAAAAAAGAGGAACTTATGTGACTGTGCTTCAAGCCATGAGTTTCCTTTCATATAAAAAGGATTTTTAGCTTCCTTATAAACAAGGCGCTTTTACTGTGTTTTGGGACAATAGGCTAGGTTTATGCTAGAATGCATAGGCCCTGCTTATTAGCAGAGGGAGGAATGGGAACAATGCTTTAAGGTTCTTTCTCTTTTATTAAAATTTATTTATTTATTTGAAAGGCAGAATTAGAGAGAAGGAGAGGCAGAAGCAGAGAGAGAATCTTCCATCTAGTGGTTCACTTCCCAAATGGCTGCAACAGCCAAGGCTGGGCCAATCAGAAGCCAGGAGCCAGGAATGTCTTATAGGTCTCCCACATGGGCAAGCACCTGGGCCATGTTATACTGCTTTCCCAGGCCATGGCAGGGAGCAGGACTGGAAGTAGAGCAGCAGTGACTAGAACCAGCGCCCATATGGGATGCTGTTATCAGGTGGTGGCTTTACCTGCTCCACCTGCCGGCCCCAGTGCTTTAGATTTCTATAGCTGGCTTTCAACAAAACAAATGTGAAATCTAATAGTGTTTTGGTAGAAAAATATCAGATGGAACAAGCTTATCCAGTTCACTGGGGGATGAAGTCCTATTTAATTTACCTCTTTGGGACTTAAAACATTTCTGATATAAAAGGGGGAAACTATAAACACATAGTATTTATGAAGTTCTTAGCCTGGAATGGTTTAAGTCTACACCAAATATTAGCTATTGTTACTATTACTGAACACCACCACACGGAGGCCTGGTGTAGAGGAATAACAAGTTCCATATAAGAGGATATGAAGCATATTAAGTGATGCCTAATTGCAACCTTTTTACTAGTTTTCACCCTAGGGCACCTGGACTTTCTCCTTCATGGAGAAAGCCGTAAGCTTATGAAGGGGTCAAAAAATTCCCTTTGCCTCTCTGAGCTAGTTTAGCTTGAATTGGGTTTCCACCACATGAAGCAAAGAGTTCTCCTTCAAACTTTAAATAAAAGTAGATGCCATATGTCAGCATACTGGAAAAAGTTCATGGAATAATGGAATTAAAACTGAATTTACAAATATTTTGGCACAATAAATGTTTTGAAATCCAAGCACAGATTTTTTATAATGCACATTTTTCTGTGTATTTAAAGCCAATTTTTTTTGCCCCAGAAATGTTTCTGCACCAAAATAAACCCCTATTTTTAAATTCCATGTTCTCATGAACTTTTTCAAGTACCCTTAGAGATCACAATTCTGATTTTAAAATATTAAAAGCATACCTGCAGGACAGTGTGGTAGTTCTTCCTTAGGAATGCTAGTCATTCTTTGAAAATCATCATGACAAGCATTACAAAAATGTGTTGTTCCAAAACAGAAAAAGACAGCAACTGAGCAGCAGTAGCGACATTTATATTCCAAAAAGTCTGTGCCATGTTTGGGACACATCTATAGCAAAAAAAAAAAAAAAAAAAAAAAAAAAAAAAAAAGAGAGAGAGAGAGAGAGACAGATTCAACGTTATAGTGAGACTATTTCAATTTTACTTAGGATAGTCATATACATAGCTCATTAGTTCCTATTTTGAGAGCATACGTAGCCTGCAAAAACCCAAGTTGTCTGGAAAAAGCCCCATGTTCTGAACCCATCTCCATCAACTACTCAATTTCCTTGTGAATGTTTCCTGGTCTTTCAAGTTGAAAATTTAATACTATTTCATCTCTCTCCCAATTGTACAGATATACTGTGAAGATTTGCTTGAAGAGAAAACCTAAAAAGCTTGAGAAAATGTGACACATACGTTTATTGCTTGTTCAAATATGGTGACCATTTCACAGAAAACAAAACTATGAAATGAAAATAACATCCATGGGAATGATATCTATAAAATAATTTAAAAAAATAGTACAATGTGATACAATTATCAGAAAACACCATGGGAAAAAACCTGGTTTAACTTTCCACAATACTGGCTTTATATTTATTAAAAAATATAATTTTAATGTTTCTATACTATCCTTTTTAATAAAATGTTCTGCTCACCTGAGCCCTTGACACATCAGAGCAGGCACCACAAATGAGCTCTCTGGGGTCATAGTCATCCCCTTGTCCAGCTTCAGCATCACAGCGAGCTTCACCACCAAAATAGGCCTGAAGAGGAAAACATTTAGATGACAGCAGAGAAAAGACAACTCTGACATGAGTGACACACTATAAGTGTATATTAGTCAGCTTTTTGCTATTTTAACTAAAACACCTGAGAAGAGATTCTTGGGAAAGAAAAAGTTTATTTTGGCTTACAGTTGAGAGGTCACAGATCAAGACTGGTTGGGGCTGGCGCCGTGGCTCAATAGGCTAATCCTCCGCCTGCGGCGCCGGCACACCAGGTTCTAGTCCCGGTTGCCCCTCTTCCAGGCCAGCTCTCTGCTACAGCCCGGGAGTGCAGTGGAGGATGGCCCAAGTCCTTGGGCCCTGCACCCGCATGGGAGACCAGGAGAAGCACCTGGCTCCTGCCTTCGGATCAGCGCGATGCACCGGTCACCGCAGCGGCCATTGGAGGGTGAACCAATGGCAAAAGGAAGACCTTTCTTTCTGTTTCTCTCATTGTCTACTCTGCCTGTATTAAAAAAAAAAAAAAAAAAAGACTGGTTGGTCCCATTAGTCTGGCATCAGGTGGACGCTAGCAGTAGTAGATAGGTACATAGGGAGCCAGGAAGCAGAGGGAGAGTTGGGCCAAACTTGGTCTAAATAATCAACTTTCTTTTGAGAACTATTGTCCAAGATCCTTATGACTTAAGGACCTCCCACTGCAGCTAGATCCCATGCAGCCCACGTCCCAGCC
This sequence comes from Lepus europaeus, assembly GCF_033115175.1. Taxonomy (NCBI): domain Eukaryota; kingdom Metazoa; phylum Chordata; class Mammalia; order Lagomorpha; family Leporidae; genus Lepus; species Lepus europaeus. Next base: position 35,666,763 of record NC_084832.1, on the reverse strand, counting down.
ACTGCAGCTAGATCAAACCTCTACCTTAATTAATCCATTAACTGCTAACATGAGATTTTGGAGTTTAAAAGTCTGCATGAATTTGGGGAGACAATTCCTGTTCAATTCATAGCAATGAAATGAAAGTAGTGAAAGTAAGACCAAGAGGTCTTAAAAAAATACAACTGCTGCATATGCTCTACATGCTCCTGAGTGAATAGTGGATTATAGAAGCAATCAAAAATGAAATAAAAACATTTCTGATAACAAATGCAATGACAATACAACATACCAAAAACTTAGGGGATACAGCAAAAGCAGTGTTAAGAGGAAAGTTCATAGCTATAGATGCCTACATCAAGAAATTAGTAAAGCACCAAACAAATGAGCTATCATTGAATCTCAAGGATCTAGAAAAAATACAGCAAACCAAACCCAAAACTAGAAGGAGAAAAGAAATAATTGAAATTAGAGAAGAAATCAACAAAATTGAATAAAAAAGCAATGCAAAAGATCAGCAAAACAAAGAGCTGGTTTTTTGAAAAAAACAGACAAAATTGACATGCCATTGGCCCAACTAACCAAAAAAAAAAAAAAAAGGGGGGGGGGAGAGAAGACTCAAATCAATAAAATTAGGGATGGAAAAGGAAATGTAATGACAGATATCACAGAAATAAAAGAATCATCAGAAATTACTACAAAGAGCTGTATGCCAACAAACTGGGAAACCTAGAAGAAATGGATAGATTCCTGAACACATATAACATACCTAAATTGAGCCATGAAAACACAGAAAACCTAAACAGACCCACAACCAAGATGGAAATTAAATCAGTAATACAGGCCCTCCCAACAAAGAAGAGCCCAGGACTGGATGATTCTACCAGACGATTAAAGAACAACTAACTCCAATTTTTCTAAAGTTATTCAAAACAATTGAAAGAGAGGGAATCCATCCAATTTCTATGAAGCCAGCATCACCTTAATTCCTAAACCTGAAAATGATGCAACAGAGAAAGAGAATTACAGACCAATTTCCCTGATGAATATAGACCCAAAAATCCTCAACAAAATTTTAGCCAATTGATTCCATTAACACATCAGAAAGATCATCCACCCAGACCAAGTAGGATTTTTCCTTGGTATGCAGGGATGGTTCAACATTTGCAAATAAATCAATGTGATACATCACATTAACAAACCTCTGAACAAAAACCATAGGATTATCTCAATAGATGCAGATAAAGTGTTTGATAAAATAAAATACCCTTTCATGATAAAAGCTCTAAGCAAATTGGGCTTAGAAGGAACATTCCTCAACACAATCAAGGCAGTTTATGAAAAACTTACAGCCAGCATCATATTGAATGGGGAAAAGTTGGAAGCATTCCCACTGAGATCCGGTACCAGACAGGGATACCCACTCTCACCACTGCTATTCAATATAGTACTGGGAGTTTTAGCCAGAGCCATTAGGAAAGAAAAAGTAATCATAGGGATACAAACTGGGAAGGAGGAATTCAAACTATCCCTATTTGCAGACAGCATGATTCTTTATTTAGGGGATCCAAAGAACTCCACTAAGAGACTACTAGAACTCATAGACGAGTTTGGTAAAGTAGCATGATATAAAATCAATACACAAAAATCAACAGCCTTTGTATACACAGACAAAGCCATGGCTGAGAAAGAAATTCTAAGATCAATCCCATTCACAATAGGTACAAAAAAAATCAAATACCTTGGACTAAACTAAGGATGTCAAAGATGTCTATGATGAGAATTATAAAACATTAAAGAAAGAAATAGAAAAAGACACAGACAAAAAAAGAAAAATCCTCCATGTTAATGGATTGGGAGAATCAGTATCATCAAAATGTCCACTCTTCCTAAAGCAATTTACAAATTCAATGCTATACCAATCAAACTACCAAAGACATTCTTCTCAGATCTAGAAAAAAATGCTGAAATCTATATGGAGCATAGGAGACCTCAAATAGCTTAAGCAATCTTACACAACATAAACAAAGCCAGAGGCATCACAATACCAGATTTCAAGACATACTACAGGGCAGATACAATTGAAACAGCCTGGTAGTGGTACAAAAACAGATGGATAGATCAATGGAACAGAATAGAAACACCAGAAATCAATCCAAACATCTATAAGCAACTTATATTTGATCAAGGAGCTAAAACCAATCCCTGGAGCAAGGACAGTCTCTTCAACAAACGGTGCTGGGAAAACTGGATTTCCACATGCAGAAATATGAAGCAAGACCCTTACCTCACACCTCCCACAAAAATCTACTCAATATAGATTAAAGATCTAATCCACGACACCATTATTAGAAAACATCAGAGAAACCCTGCAAGATATTGGCACAGGCAAAGACTTCTTGGAAAAGACCCAAGAGGCACAGTCAGCCAAACCCAAAATTAGTAACTGGGATTACATCAAATTGAGAATACACAGGAAAGTGAAGAGGCAACTGACAGAATGGGAGAAATTATTTGCAAACTATGCAACTGATAGAGGATTAATAACCATAATCTATAAAGAGATCAAGAAACTCCATAACAACAAAACAAACAACCCACTTAAGAGATGGGCCAAGGACTTATCAGACATTTTTCAAAAGAGGAAATCCAAATGGCCAACAGACATATGAAAATATGTTCAGGATCTAGCTGTCAGGGAAAAGCAAATCAAAACCACAATGAGGTTTCATCTCACCCCAGTTAGAATGGCTTTCATACAGAAATAAACAAACAACAAACGCTGGTGAGGATGTGGGGAAAAAGGTACCCTAATCCACTGTTGATGGGAATGCAAACTGGTAAAGCTACTAATACCCAGCCATCCCACTCCTCGGAATTTACTCAAGGGAAATGAAATCAGCAAAAACAGAGCTATCTGCACCTCCATGTTTACTGTAGCTCAATTCACAATAGCTGGAATCAACCTAAATGCCTGTCAACAGAGGACTGGATAAAGAAATTATGGCATATATACGCTATGGAATACTACATGGCAGTAAAAAAAAAAAAAAAGTGAAATCTGGTGATTTCCAAAAAAATGGATGAATATGGAAAACATCATACTTAGTGAAATAACCCAGTCCCAAAGGGACAAATATGTTCTCCCTGATCTGTGACAACCAACTGAACACCTAAAAGGAAACCTGTAGAAGTGAAATTGCCACTATGAGAGAAGCAATGACTTGATCAGCCCTTGTCCTGTCAAGGAACAGATTATTTTTATTTTTTTTTACTATTCTTTTCTATTTAATACCATTGGTTGAACCCTTTATTTAACACATAATTATTTATAGGTGTTTAAATCCAATTGAAAATTGATCTCAGTAAAAAATAAGAGGAGGAGTAAGAGAGGGAGGAGATGTACAGTTCGGCACATGATCTCACAGACTTATCCCTAATGGCAAAACTAAAAACTTGCCATGGGACTCCAAATCCCATTAGGATGGATAATACTAATGCCATTTTCTAGTTAAAGTGATTTTTTAAGTGTATAACTGTTCATATATATATAGGAATAAGGTCAAAGGGATCACATAAATAAGACTAAGTGCCTGTTAATAACGATAGATATAATTAAAAAGGAGGGAATGATCCAGTATGGGAAGCAGGCCACACAGCAGACTCAGAGAATGACAAACACCCTAAACAGCACTCTGGCCTCAGAATCAGCCTTTAAGGCATTCAGATCTGGCTAAAAATCCATGAGAGCATTTCAGGCATGGAAAGCCAAGACACTGTGGCAAAAAATGACCATCATGAAGGATCTCTGTGAGTGAGATCCCAGTGGAAAGAAGGGGCCATCAAAGAAGGAGGTACCTCTCTCTGAAAAGCGGAGAGAACTTCCACTTTGCTTATGGCCCTATCTAAATGCTGATGGAGTCTGTGGACTCAAAAGGCTTCCATAGTCTTGGCAGCTCATGACAAGTGCCTCGGGTGATTACCGACATCATAAGTAAGAGTGTCAATTGTTAAATCAACAACAGAAATCACTGTGCACTTGCTGCCCATGTAGGACATCTGTCCTTAATTAGTTATACTATGAGAATTAAGAGTAAAACTTGTCTTGAAACAGTACTTTATACTTTGTGTTTGGGTGTAAACTGCTGAAATCTTTATTTAGTATAGAGTTGGTCTTCTGTATATAAAGATAATTAAAAATGAATCTTAATGAAGAATGGGATGGGAGAGGGAATAGCAGGTGGGATGGGAGTTTGGGGGGAGGGCAGGTATGGTGGGAAGAATTGCTATATTCCTAAAGCTGTACCTATGAAATTTATGTTTATTAAATAAAAGCTTTCAAAAAATTACAACTGTCTATTATCTCTTGCAAAGCCAAGTACATGTCCATAATGCTGACTTAGGGCAGATGTGGGTAGGAAATAAAGGTAATGCATTTCTGGGATGGATTCATGCTTATGGTAGGGAGCTCAAGCATTGCACTCTCAAATAAATGACAGAAGAAGGTACAGTGCTTTAAATGAATATAAATACAGGATAATAAATACATTAACCACTAAATAAAAATAGCCTTTTCAGGGCAAAATTTGGGTAATTTCCACAGTTTGAAATGTTAACATATTCTCTTTTATTGCTTTTAATATTGTAATTTAGAAAAATATGTTTAGAAACCCCCAAGTTATAGTACTGTAAAATAAAAAAAAAAAGCCTAAAATAAGTTATTACTGGAGAACAATACTAAAGCTAAAGGGAAAGGAAAAAAAATCAATTTTAAGAACCTTCTAATCATATCAACATTTTTAAAAAGAAAGGCAAATTTGGTAATTCTGTTGGGAATACTACTCATATTTATATGATTACATTATATCCAAGAACTCAAGACTATCCAACACAGATACTCAAATAAATGAAATTATCATGATGGATGATTTGCTACTTGTATTTTCTCTGGGTACAAAATAAATGAGGCCAAGGAGTTGGGACAATTTGCATGCACACAATGTCACACAGTCAAAAAGCTATATCCAAATTGGGAATAAACAAGCTGAGTCAATATAAAGCCATTATCTGCACTAGAAAATCAGGTCAAAAGAAAGGCTCCATTGATGTAAAGGTTATAAATGGTCATCTATCAGCTAAATTTGGCCCTAAATGGATTTCAATTGGTCTTGGGGGCCTACAGGTTATTCCAGATGTTTCACTTTCCTGTGTCCTCTGCCTGGTTTCCCAAGCATGTGACTGACAATCCTGTGGTAGCACAATATTCACTTATGGTGTTCAGCACATTAAACATGGATATGATATTGTATTATTTTAACAATGCAAGTATTATAACTATATGTTAATGGTTTTTGGCTATCATCTATTATTTAGTCTTCCATTCACTGATGTAATTTCTTTTTATTACAGTGGGGAACTACACATGTTTCATCTAGTCACTCCTTCACACATTTTTTCATTATCTAATTAACTTAGTACATAGTAAGCGACAAGTAGTAGAGATAAAAATGTACTAGAGACAGAAAAACGAAAAACATTGGTCTTTGTATGAAAAAACACAGTCTTTGGTTTCAGGGAATTTATCAAGTTGGGCAAAGAGACAAATGAATCAGTAATCATAAAACAGAATAATGAGTGCTGTGATGGATGTATGCAATATAAAATCATATGGTGGTGGCAGTGGTGGTAAGTACTTTACAGAGGATGTGAGATATGAGCTGAATTCTGAAGGAGGATATGACAGGTTTGGCTGTGCATATAAGCATTATGTATATGGGGATGGTGGTGAGTGAGTAAAATGTTCACAGTGAAGAAGCAAAGAGCATTCCATGAAGAAAAATGGCCTGGGCAGTGGCTTGGAGATGTGAGAGTGAGCAAACATGGTTGAGTTTGGGGATATGCAAGTTGTTCAGTATTTTGAAGCATGGAGTGTAAATAGCAGCAAACTGGGAGGTGAGACTGTAGAGGTAGATGGGGCTACAGGATTATAAGCTGAAGAACCGGGCAAGACCTAGAAATACTAATCTACTAGTAGCACTGTTAAGTGTAAAGTATGCAATGGAGGCCTTAGCAGTGCCAGAGAAGGGCTCAGTAAGAAAGCTACTATTAGGCCGGCGCCGTGGCTTAACAGGCTAATCCTCCGCCTTGCGGCGCTGGCACACCGGGTTCTAGTCCTGGTCGGGGTGCTGGATTCTATCCCGGTTGCCCCTCTTCCAGGCCAGCTCTCTGCTATGGCCCAGGAAGGCAGTGGAGGGTGGCCCAAGTCCTTGGGCCCTGCACCCGCATGGGAGACCAGGAGAAGCACCTGGCTCCTGGCTTCGGATCAGCGAGATGCGCCGGCCGCAGTGGCCATTGGAGGGTGAACCAATGGCAAAAAGGAAGACCTTTCTCTCTCTGTCTCTCTCTCTCACTATCCACTCTGCCTGTCCAAAAAAAAAAAAAAAAAAAAAAAAAAAAAAAAAAAAAAGCTACTATTGATTACCAAAGAAAACGGTTACGGTTGCTGAAGATGAAACAGAAAAAAAGGACTCAGCAGAGAGCTAGTGAGAGAACTGACAGGCCTTGGAAGTAAGGATTAGACATCAGGAGACTCAAGGTTGATGAATACAATACAAGATGTGAAAACTTTGAAGTATCTGGGGGGATTCAAATGTCTGATGGACAACTGGATATTTATATCCATATGTCAAATGTCTTAGAAGGTCATAACAGGACTGGTGGTGGGCAAAGAAAGGCATGGATTAATAGATATCACCAAAGGTTAGGTTAGTAGTAGGCAAGAGCTCTAGAAAAACAAACACTTTAGTGGTAGGTAAATAAAAAGAACCCAATGAAGGAGTTAAAGTCAAATGACTAGAAGGGAAGGAAGACATCAGAAGGGTACTATTCTGAGAGGCAAGAAGAATTTTAAGGAAAGAACAGTTAACAGAGTCAAATAAGAGAAGTTTACTCAATAATCAATTGTATCTTCACCTACTGCTGCCCCAGCCGCATCAAGACCATGGACTCAACAAGGTGCTGTCACTTATCTACATGGTGGTCACACCCATGTGCAACCCTGTCATCTGCTGTTTGTGGAACAAGGAGGTCCATGCAGTGCTGTGGAAGACTCTCACTTTCTGATTCAAATCTTACATGACCCACAGAGACCTTAAATAATCGTCAAGGACAAGTGAGAAAATGTTTTGCTGCCCAATATGCAGTGAGCTCATACTGAGTATTAAGTAAATCTGAACTGCCAAAGAGAAAAATAAGGAAAGTTCTATGAGAAAACACAACACTCAGGATAAATTATAAGTATCTGATAATCTTCCAAAGCAACAAATCCATATTTAATATGAATATTTGAGCTTTTAATAATGTAATTTTCATCCCCACAAGACTAATAAAATTTATCCAATGAATTTGTAAATTCTCACAAATACAGATGGATATGTGTACAATCAGAAGCAGCCTAAATGTTCACAGATATTGGATGGTTTAGATGTATTATAGTACATTAATTATGATAAACAATCTCTTCTTAGATAAAAAGATATGTACTTGTATATTTTGATGTGGAAATAAGACAAGGTACATATGTTAAATTAAAAATCAAGTAAAACACATTAAAAATAATAAATTGGATTGGGCAACAGGAGGTTGTTAGTGCTGGGAAGCAGCTTGTGTAGAGACATTACACATTTTGGAGAAAGTCTATTTACATAAAAAAACCCAAAAAAATTAAGTAAGTTCAACTTGAAACACCGTATAGGGGCTAGTGTTGTGGCATAGTGGGTGAAGCTGCAGTCTGTGGCAGCAGTATCCCACATGGGCACTAGTTTGAATCCTGGCTGCTCCACCTCCCATCAGCTCCCTGCTAATGTACCTGGGAAGGCAGTGGAAGATGGCCCACGTCTTTGAGCCCCTACCACCCACGTGAGACATAAAGTTCCTGGATCCTGGCTTCAGTCCTGCCCAGCTCTGGCTGTTCTGGCCATCTGGGGAGTGAACCAGTGGATGGAGGATCTCTCTTTCTCTCACTCTGTCTCTCCTCCTCTCTCTGTAAACTCTGCCTTCCAAATAAATAAATCTTAAAAAACAAAACACCGTACCAAACTATTTCAATTTTAACTTCAAACTTAAAATGTTAGAAAAATCAGACATCATTACAAAATTTGACCTCTTAAACATAATCTCTAGTTCCTAAAACATAGTATAACTTAGAGCATACCTTTCTGCATTTGTAGCATACATAATATGCATATCTATTCATGGCATAGCCAGCTGGATCATTATAGAACCTCACACCAGGTGTTGTGATGGCTTCACTCTTATGCAGACCTTCATATTCCAACCTCATTAAGGCTTTTCTTCTGACATCCTCATAGAGTTCTTTGATTGGATCAAGCAGGTCTTTTAAAACTATATGATTAATTTTGTTCTGAAATTTAAAAAGTTAAATTCTTTAACAGAATTATTAATTAGTTAATTCAACAAACATGAGCATTCATTTAAGGACTAAGCACTGTATCAGAAGACATCCTGTCAGTGAATATATTCTAAATAAACTGCTGCTTAAAAATATTCCTACAAAGTCCTTATAAACACATATTTTCCCAGAAGCAGGAAAGATGGGCAACAAATGAGGGAAACAGGGCCCAGAGCAGGAAAATCCTATTTTATTGGCTTCATATTTCCTGAATCTGAAATATATCTCCCACTGCTTAGCTGTGCTGGGAATAAATGTTACCTGGCTGCCACAAATATGGTACCCTCCCGCTTTGTTTGTTGTTGTGGTGGTGGTATGTGTGTGTTTGTGTGTGTGTGCATGCATGCTCTGGTTCCTTGAAGACAGAGCAGAATGCCAGGTGACAGGAATAAGCAGGTAGTATTTTCTATGCCACCTTCATGTAACTTTCCAGATTCCTAACTGTGACTTTTCTCTGTGGCATCCATATTAAAAGGGAGAACAAGATACTATAATCTTTTTGATGATTCCTCAGTCTAAAAAGAAATGACTGCCTTCTCCCATGTTATACTTCTTACACCAGTCTGCAATTATGAAGACAGAAAATAACAGGGAGAGTTTAATAGAACAACAAAAAAAATAGAATGAAGTAGCAAGATAGGCACTGTCACATTTCTTCTTTAACAATTTTTTTAAGCCATGATTAGCTTGCCAAAATAACTTCCTACTCTGCTTACTACTTTCATAGAAACACGTCAAAATGTCAAGGGTTTTCTGCCTATTTAGCTAGCTCTCAAAGACTCTAATGACACTGAAGGTTCTGACTCCCTCTTTAAAGGTAGGTATCAGCATCTCCAAGTACCTTCTTCTATCTGTAGTCAGCCCATGTTGTGTCATGTGATGTAGACCCTTAGGAGGTCTGAAAGAGTGCTGCATGATGATGTTTACCTGAACTCTACCATGGGAAACATTTAATTTAGTGGAGCCATCTTTTCATTGACAATAGCTGTTTTGAAATGCATGGTAGCAGTTAGGAAGACTTCATAATATTCTCAGGGATCACCTGGAAACTGAGGTTGAAACTTATGGGGACTGCTGTTAAAAAAAATAAACTGGGAAGCACACAGAGATGCTGATGTATATGTATTTCTGAAGTCAAAAGATGAAAATAAATAGGAAGGAGATAATTTCAGTTTCTTCCCATACCTTGCAAATTGGACAAGATATAAATCCAAATGTTATCCTTGGACCAAGCCATCTGTTTTCCAAAACTCGTCGACAGCATTGCAAGTGGAATATGTGACTACAGTCCAGCTTAAATAAAGAAACAAGAAGGAGGTAAGCACATGAATTAATGATAAACATCTATCTAACTGGGAGGTTGTTCAATGTAATGTGCTACTTAAAGAAGGTAGAAGCAAAATTTATAAATAAAGATAATGAAATTTCACCACTTCTTTATATTATTTGAGACATTTTAACAAAGCCTTCAGCTTTTCTCAATTTTTGCCATTCATATATTAATGCCACCTGTATAAAATGTCACTGATACAAAGTAAGCCAGGTTAGAGAGAAATGTGTCATTATTCACTTTTCTATCGCTTAGAAAGAAGAACCACCACTGATTTAAAGATTTAAGATATGTTTGAGAATATTCATTATCTTGAAATCACAAGAACTGAAAATATATGTATAAACTTGTAAAAGTTAAATCCCTTATTTAGCAAATCCAATGGTGACTTCTATTATGTATAGAAGTATATGTCATTATGTGTAGATCAATTATGTAATGCTATGTAAAAATCATTCTGGATTTCAGAAAATCAGGAGAGACAGCTCCTGGACAATCTAGCAACTCTGCCTTCTTATGAACAGTTTGTACATGTCTTAATTACGCAGGTTCATACAAATCACAAGGTAAAGCTGGGCACACGAAAAGGAAAGCAGAGCATGAAGAAACAGGTTTTCTCTGAAAAGCCTGGTAGATGAATATATTAATAGAACCTTTTGCCCCATGACATAAAAGGAGATTTCAATATTTTTAATATTTGACAAATCTATTTAGATTTCCCCATGCTAGAGATCAGATGCATGTTAAGGCAGAGGCAACCTGAATGGCAGGTGCTGCTGAAAGCGCTTCGGTGAAGCAGATCATGCACATGTCATCAGCATCTTGCTTCAGGCTCGTGGCATTCTTATCACAGCCATGTAGACAGGGCAAACAGTGCTCTTCATTTTTAACACCTCCACATGGATGGCCACAAGGATGGGTCTTACTGCAGGCTATCTTGGCATATTCCTGTTAATGATGAATTATGATGATAGATAATGATCAACAAGGCAAACATCTTGGTAGTTATAGCTATTATGACTAATCATGAAGCAAAAGTTCCTGATGTAAAATCTCCAAGTTAGCACTCTCCCTGCCAAAATAGAGATTAAAAAAATTATTTCTGAATATCTGAGCATTATCCATATTCTTATTTATTGAACTGAGGAACCAAAAATATTTAGAAAGCATGGAATGATAAAATACATATTCAGGACAAAGAACTCTCAGATATTAGAAATTCATTTTAGGGGCTGGCACTGTGGAGTAGCAGATAAAGCCGCCGCCTACAGTGCTGGCATCCCATATGGGCGCAGTTTCAAGTCTCAGCTGCTCCACTTCCAATCCAGTTCTCTGCTATGGCCTGGGAAAGCAGCAGAAGATGGCCCAAGTACTTGGGTCCCTGTACCCACGTGGAGACCTGGAAAAAGTTCCTGGCTCCTGGCTTCAGATTGGCACAACTTGGGCTGTGGTGCAAATTTAGGGAGTGAAACAGCAGATGAAAGACTTCTCTCTCTGTCTCTGCCACTCTGTAATTCTGCCTTTCAAATAAATAAATAAATCTTAAAAAAATTCATTTTAGGGAAATAAGTGAACAAAGTACATAAGATGTACAGAAAATGCAGTCAATAAATTTTTAAACTATTTCTAGTACAAAATTAAACATTAAATACATGTAATGTTTGTAGTTGGGAAGTACAGAAAGTCTGATTTGCGTTTGAGAGCCTTATATGATTAATTCTCTAGCTTCCATAAAGCACTTAATGTTGACAAAAGTAATAAACTAGTTTAGAAAACTGCAGTGATGCTGAGCTACAGCTCTTATTTACCCCAAGTCAAAGTGTCCCGTGGGCATATGTGCTATTTTCCTCGCCAGGCAGGCCTGACTGCCCAACTGCACGCTCACCTGGCAATCTGCATCAGAACAGACACTGCCGACTGCAGACAGCTCCGTACCATTCCTGGACCCACAGAAGCGGCATGCTTCGGAGCTACTTGTGGTGGGTTTGCCTAGGTTCGAGCAGAAAAAAAAAAGTCCTTAAGGATATGTTTCTTACACGTTTTAAGATAGGTGGTCATTTTTTAATAGGCAAACCATGTTTGTGTCTCAGTTGATATCCCTGGGAAATTGCCTGGCATCTTTATACTTGAAGGCAAGCAAGCTGTCCTAATTACAAAGTAAGTAATCATCAAAAAAGGGATAAAGGTTAAGTATCACTATGTCCCTAAATCTGTATATATGAAATACATGAAACTTGTATAACTTAAATAGAATTTAAAAAAAAAAGGATAAGAAACTGAAGACCTACTGAAGCCAAATAAATCTCTGATTTATTAATATTTTTTCAGTAAAAGACAGACTAGATGACTAGCCAAACGAACAGACTGAGCAGATATGGCAAGCCCCTGCCACTCCAAATACAATACCAAGTAGGTAAAAATTTAACATATACAAAATAAAGGGAATCTTTAATTATCTTCATATAATAACACAATTATAAGGCAATAAGAGAAGTCTATAAACAGAGTATGAAACTTGAAAAACAGAGGAATTACTATCCAAGGGACTCTGCAATTTGAAAAGACATTTCAATGTCTGAAATATTTAAAGCCGCAACAAAGGGGCCGGCACTGTGGTGCAGCAGGTTAAAGCCCTGGCCTGAAGTACCGGCATCCAATATGAGCACCAGTTCTAGTCCCGGATGCTCTTCTTCTGATCCAGCTCTCTGCTATGGCCTGGGAAAGCAGTGGAGGATGGCCCACGTTCTTGGGCACCTGTACCCATGTGGGAGACCCTGAAGAAGCTCCTAGCTCCTGGCTTTGGATTGGCATTGCTCCAGCCATCGCGGCCATCTGGGGAGTGAATGAGCAGATGGAAGACCTCTCTGTCTCTACCTCTGTAACTCTTTCAAATAAATAAAATAAACCTTTAAAAAAAAAAAAGCAGCAACAGAAACCATAAAGTAAGAACAGAACAACAGGAAAAGCGAGCCCAGGAAGATCTGAAAATTAAAGACCAAGCTCATTTTTAAACAGATAACCAAAAATTCAAATATAATATTAACACACTGAATTCAGCAATAATTACAGAAAATAGTTTTTTTATTAAAAGGATAGTTCATATTATGAATATAAGGACAGTTCAGCACTAGAAAACTAATGAACAAAATATATGGCACATAAAAATCATAGAAAAAAAAAAAGGCAGCAGTGCTGGCATCCCACATGGGTGCCAGTTACAACCCTGACTGCTCCACTTCCGATCCAGCTCTCTGCTATGGCCTGGGAAAGCAGTAGAAGAAGATGGCCCAAGTACCTGGGCCCCTGCACTTGCATGGGAAACCTGGAAGTAGCTCCTGGCTCCTGGCTTCAAATTGGCTCAGCTCTGACTTTTGCAGGCATTTGGGGAGTGAACCAGTAGACTGAAGATCTCTCTCTCTGCCTCTGCCTCTCTGTAACTCTGCCTTTCAAACAAACTAATAAATCTTAAAAAAAAAAAAATTCAATGCAACTTTAACCTGCTTTAGGAAAAAAAAAAAAAAAGCAAAAAACTCCAAGGCATTATACTTTGGAGATAAAAGTATATTAAACATACACAGTTCTTATTTGTTTAAAATAATATCTGCTCACTTTTGCTATTATTTTGTTACTATCAGTGGGAACAGTACCCTTCAAAAAAATTCTGATGATGCAATAGGTCTACAAAAGCCTATGAAAATGTCATAAAATCATGTAACCTTATAGAGAAAAGAGATCTCCGGGCTCACACAGTGCTGCAATTCTTACTGTGAGGCTACAACTCACAATATAGAAATGGGCTACAGGGGAAGTGCATGGTAGCTATGGAGCCCCCATAGTGTGTGAGGGCTAGTTATGGGAATATATCTAATACTGTTAAAGACTGTCAGTCATGTATGTGTACCTCTGTACAACCACAGGCTGTCAGTCATGTGTGCCTCTGCACAACCACTTTACAAATGAAGACAAGTTCTAGAGAGGTTAAATGATTTGCTTAGGTCCCACAGCTAATTAGTGTTTCCTGATAACTAGTCTAAAGTTCTTCCTATCACAGAATACTGTGTCTAGTAAATATAATACAGATTGTGATCAATGATGTCATAGTTAAACCTCAGAATGTCACTCAACACTATTCATATTAATTGGAAAAACATCTAGTTTAGTCATAATAAATAGGCACGGCTCAATCTTTAGTCATTTTTTACCTGTATGTTCTCGGAATTCCACCATAGCCTTCATTGTTTTAGAATCCGCCAGTGCCATCAACCAGAACAACTTGGTTCTACCACAACCTTCATGAAGGTCAACCTTTATAGCTTCTTCTTCTTCTTTAAAGACCTATTAGTTCATTTAAAGAAAGGAAAAAATATATTTATGTATTACCCTGAAAGAGGAAGTATAAAACTGAATTATTCAACAATAATGACTTTTATTTATGAAGCTCTCTAAGAAGTTCCAGGTATTCTCAACCTTCTCTATAATCTTCACACCACCCCCACTTTTAATGGGGAAACCAAGTCCTGAAAAGATTAAATAAGTTGCTTAACTTACAGTTGAAAGTAAGTGAGACATCTGGGAATTCAGCCAAGGCCTTTGATTCAAAAAGTCACTTTTCCCCACTACTCCAACCTCCTGTCCCACATTTATTTCAGAATTTACTGAATATATTTCATGTTCCAGATACCGTTCTAAGTATAAAGACAGAAACGTTCACCTGTCTTTGATGAGTTTTGGTTCGTCGATGAAGATGAAGAAATCTGTCACAGTCAGTACATAAATTTCCACAAACATTGCATAAAATAATAGCTGCAGTTTCACCATCATCATGGTTATCACACATAGGCTAAAGAAAGACATTTCCACATGTTACATTAGATTAACAAGAACACGTCAAGACTATCACGTAAATCGGATGTACATCAATCACAGACTGTTGCTCTGAAGTCTATGAAGAATTTAGAATATGAAGATTCAACAGAATGGGGACTGGCATTGTGGCACAGTGGGTTAAGCTGCTGCCTGTGACACTGGCTATTCCATATTGGAGCAAAGGATTGAGTCCCAGCTGCTATGCTTCCAATCCAGCTTCCTGTTAATGCACCTTGGGAAGCAGCAGAAGATGGTTCAAGCACTTGGGCTCCTGCCACCCATGTGGGAGAGCCAGATGAAGTTCTGGGCTTCCGGCTTCAGCCCGGACCAGCCCAGTCCTTTATGGCCTGGGCACTGTGATCATTGGGAAGTGAACCATGAGATGGAAGATTGCTATCTCTTCTTCTCTATCACTCTACTTTTCAAATAAAAATATATAAATCTTAAAAAAAAAAAACTGAAACAGTAGAAGGATGGCGAGTATAACTAACTATAAATGTCTCAAGACCTTAAGTTCAACAATTAATGTATTATACAAGTTCAGTGATGAATAAAATGAACACATATGCTCTGCTTAATGACTTAAGACATACTTTACCTGTTATGTAGCTACACATTCCGTATGCTAAGTGAATAAATTATTCAGTTTTGAAACTTGAACATGAATAAGAAAATGTTGAGAGTGTGTATATAAAGGTTTCCACTGCAGTGAATTTGACTAAATCCATCATGCCCCCTTTATGTAGGCTTGTGAATGAGGGTGTCACATTGATTCTCTTATTGCTTTCCTTCCTACCTTAAGACTGATTACATTTAGTACAAAATATAGACATATAGTCAAGAGTCAGACTGAAAACAAATTTTGATATGATGGAAACATGACTCAGAGATGAATTATAAAGTTCTTTTGTCTAATTAAATAAAAGCTCCTAAAGTTTCTTGACATACTATGAAGAAGAGACTAAGTGAAAGATCTGTGGAGAAGCTCTTGGCCAACTGGATATAATATTTGAAGAGTTCTACTAATTGTACACTTTTATTTGCTAATTTTTAAAAGCTAAGCTATAGCTTACTTTGAAGAAAAACATGATAGATTCTTATAAAATAGTTCTGATCTTACCATTTGTTTTTGCTGTCCATCCTTTCCCATCCATCTTCCTGAAGAGAGGCGGTCTACATGGTCCTGATCAAGAACACACAGTGATGCTAGAGCAAGCCAGAGCTGTGGAAAGGCAAGGCTGTTAACACTACCGAATTACAAAACCCACTGTCAGACGATAGCAGCCAACAACTGATGGCTGAAATGGACATACATCCTCAGTGGCACTCAAGTTTTCCTGGTGTTTCCACATATCAGGCATATGTGGTTGTTGCTGTATGAGTTATGTGCACAGTAGGTACTCAGATATTTACTGAACACCAGCCTTTCTCTGATGAACCACCCAGTCTTCCACCTGGCATATGAAATTATCCATTATTGGTCTAATATGTAAACAACATATAAATAAGCGAATTTCCACATTTAATAATTACTACACCAAGGCCTTCACATATTTTCCCATCCAATACCATTGTCAGAGGCATTAAATTCCAAAGAAGGTGACACAATGCCTGCTTAATTTTGCCAAATCCCATGAGTAGTTGAGGACATATTAAATCCTTTTAGATACTCTTTAGAAATCTCTTTTTTTCTCGAAAGGCCCTAGCACTGTATTTGGTGTACTTTGTCAGAAATAAATATCCATTAACTTCCAAAACTGCCCTTAAAAGTAGATAAAAATTTCTGAGGCTTAAATGATAACCTTTAATTTTTATTAATGAAAAATGGAAAATCACTCAACTGGCTCAACTCTAGGAAGTACATATGAGTATCACTGGACATGGATAATAAGAGAAGGTAAAACAGGCAGAAAAAGAAAATGTAAGATTAAAATGGAATATAGAATACAGGGGCTGGTACTGTGGTGTAGTGGGTTAAGTCGTCGCCTGCAGTGCCGGCATCCCATATGGGCAAAGGTTCAAGTCCCAGCTGCTCTACTTCAGATCCAGTTCCCTGCTAAGGTGAGTGCAAGATGGTCCAGGTCCTTGGGCCTCTGCACCCACATGGGAGACCCAGAAGAAGCTCCTAGCTTCAGACTGGCTCAGCTCCCGCCATTGAGGCCATCTGGGGAATGAACCACTGGATGGAAGATCTCTCTCTCTGACCCTCCTTCTCCCTCTCGCTCTGTAACTCTGCCTCTCAAATAAATAAATCTTTAAAAAAAGAAAACACAACTCTCTCTTAAAAAAAAAAAAAAAAGAACGTTTGAGTGGTGGGAAAGCGTTACTGCCAAAAACGACCTGTGTCAGGTGTGGCATATTCACAAGTAAGATAGCACAAACTGGTTTTTCCTGCTCTACGGAAATACACTTTATCTTCTTTTTTAGACTTCTAAGGATTGACCTAAGTAATTTCTACTAGCATTCACTTGTTTCTAATGTTGTCACACTGCCTTGCTTTAAGTATATCTCCAGACCTCTTTTGGAAGGATATGGGATATGAAATCTAACAGGTGAAAATTTACTACGTTCATCTCATCTGAGGAACGCAATCTCACTTCCTCAAAGATACCACCCCATCCTGGGCAAGCACTTCTTGTTTTCTGAAAGTAAGATCTATGAACCCAGTGAGCAGGCTATGAACTCTGTATTATTAACTGGGTCATCAGAAAGGAACAGAGAGGGGCCCTGTCTTCGAAGGACCTCTGGTTATCATGGCACAGAGCTTCTGTGGTAAGCTACACTAAATAGGTCAATAGGAAGCTAATACACACACAGAATGTAATTTAGCCTTTTCTAACCAGTATATCCTTAGCTTTCTTAACAGTTTACAAAAACAAATGATTCAGAACACCAAACAGTGAAAAATGATGACCATAGTATTTAGCTTTTAATTCATAAACATCCTTTGTACCTTTCAATGAATATAACATTTGGTAAAAAAACAAACAAAAAACACCATGTATTAAGTTAATTTATCAATTAAAATTTGTTCAAATTCATTACTAGAAAGGAACAAGTAATGATTCAGATCACATTTAACAACAACACCTACTCTAGTTGTAGCAATACATCTCACAGGAGACCTGAATTCTTCTTCCATCTTGGTCAAAGCAATGATAGTTTCTGCAATAGCATTTTTTGTCACTCGGGACCAAGCTTCTGATAGATGACCCTGTTGAGCCAGACAGAATATTTTAATAAGTAATCTGAAAAGTGTTATTATAAGTAAACTCTTTTCTCTATTTAACAGTTAACTTATTTGAGAGGCAAAGAGAGGGAGACAGAGTCTGATTGACTCCCAAACATGCTGGATGGCTGAGGCCAGGCTAGGCCCAATGCTGGGTACTGGGATCTCAATCCAGGTCTCTCATACAGGTGGCAGTAACCAAATTACTTGAGCCATCACTACTGCCTCCCAGCGTCTGCATCAGTAGAACTTGCAGTCAGAAGTCAAAGCTAGGAATGAAAGCCAGGTACTTGGATGTGGGTTGTGGGCATCTTAACTGTTAGCATAAATGTCTACCCCTCTTTTCTCTCCAAAAACATCTCACAGCAAAAGAAAACATTTACTTCTTTTCATTAAGCTGAGAGATGGGTATGGATTTTGAATTAAAAATGCTTCACAGTTCTATGAAAAACTTAACTTCTAATAATTAATTTAATGATTTAAAATAAAATAAAAATTTAAGTTTTCAATATCCTTTTCATGTAGATTCCAAATGGATTTCTTCTCCTATCTGGGGGAAACTCTCTCAAAGATACTAAGGTATTCATGCTTGAGAAATTTTGTTTATTTAACATGAAATTTATATAGCTATTTGCTTTAGATAAATATTACTAGAATCCCAAGGTAAAAAGTTCAAACTAAACTACCTTTACCTGCTTTGATTTTTAACTAACATTAACACTTATCTTAGGATTTAGACGTTCCTAAACATTTTCATCCAATGAACACCTTCAGAAAGCCTGTTTGTCACAAAGACTGAGAAAATATCCATGCTATTGGGTAAAAAAAGGATTCAATTTCATCTTTTCTCTAGAATATCTTCTCACTTCCCATTTGTACTTGGTATCAGTCTTTTAATGGGCAGTTCAAGTCCTTCTCCAAAATGCCTTCTATTTGCTGTGTCTGTTGGGGAACTACATTCCATAGGATGTAACCCTCTTCAAGCGAGTTCCACAGAAATACAGTGGAATGTGAGGAAACTGACATCCCTGGGGCAATCAGGAAGAGCCAGGCACTCTCACATAACTCCCTCTCCTCCACGCTCTCAGATCAACCTCCAAAGCCAATATCTTAGATAGTGATACAGGACACCAATAAAGAAGAAGAAAGGCTTCATCAACCCTGAGGACTAAAGCGAAAGAGAAACTCCCATTTCTAGAAGTTTTATTGGCTTAAAGTTTTAGAAGACTTAGACAACAATTTGCAAGTAAATTAACTGGGGAGTTTGAAAGGAACATAGCTTATGTAAGTGACAAATTTTTCATTCATAGAAGAGCAATGCCATAATACTGAACATAATAAAAAACAATCTTGAAGTAAAGCAAAATAATACTAAAGCACTTCTATCAAGTCAGCAAAGCAAGGTGGTTTTGTTTTGTCTGATTCCTGCTGCACTTCTCTGCCAGAATGGTCAGGAGAATGGAAACTTACTGATGCCATGTCCTTAATAAGTTTGATGATGATCTCTGAGATCTGGGTAGGTGTTGAGCCTTTCATCCACCAATGACTCTCACCTCGTCGAAGATAACTACAAAGAAAGATCAGTGTTTATAAACCAACAAACTATCAGTGAAATTGTTACCAATAAAAAAAGATGAAGATGTTACTTCATCATGCATCAATTTAATTATTCAAGTGACTGAATTAATACAAATAATTTAAAAGTCTATCAAAACCCATCTTATCAACTCCAAGAAAAGCACCATTCTGATTTATGATCCGTCTCAATTTTTCTGTTACATATTAGTTTTGTGTGCATGCTCTATAACAGTGATATTCAAAGTATAGTCCATGGACTGCAAACCATTTGTTTCAGGTATACATGGAAATAATAAGGAGCTTGAGCTAAAATGCAAATCAACTATATCACTAAGAACACTACTATTCAGTTCAGCTGACTTTTAATTTTTTTTTTTTTTTTTGACAGGCAGAATGGACAGTGAGAGAGAGAAAGACAGAGAGAAAGGTCTTCCTTCTTCCACTGGTTCATTTCCCAGTGGCTGCTACAGCCAGCGCACCGTGCTGATCCGAAGCCAGGAGCCAGGTGCTTCCTCCTGGTCTCCCATGCGGGTGCAGGGCCCAAGGACTTGGGCCATCCTCCACTGCCTTCCCGGGCCACAGCAGAGAGCTGGACAGGAAGAGGAGCAACCGGGACAGAATCCGGCGCCCCAAACGGGACTAGAACTCGGTGTGCCGGTACCGCAGGTGGAGGATTAGCCTATTGAGCCATAGCGCTGGCTGTTCAGCTGACTTTTAAAAAAAATTTTATTTTTTATTTTATTTATTTGTTTTTTTATTTTTTTTATTTTTGACAGGCAGAGTGGACAGTGAGAGAGAGAGACAGAGAGAAAGGTCTTCCTTTTGCCGTTGGTTCACCCTCCAATGGCCGCCGCGGTAGCGCGCTGCGGCCGGCGCACCGCGCTGTTCCGATGGCAGGAGCCAGGTGCTTATCCTGGTCTCCCATGGGGTGCAGAGCCCAAACACTTGGGCTATCCTCCACTGCACTCCCTGGCCACAGCAGAGAGCTGGCCTGGAAGAGGGGCAACCGGGACAGGATCGGTGCCCCGACCGGGACTAGAACCCGGTGTGCCGGCGCCGCAAGGCGGAGGATTAGCCTGTTGAGCCACGGCGCCGGCTAAAAAAAATTTTAAATCCCAGCAAGACTCTCTACACTAAAGAAGTAATACACTGATTAACATCCTGGTGGTATCTGCTTTCTGTCATGGATTGGCTCTGAGTAGCACTGTTCCAGATATCTCCAACACTCTGTTATAAACAGTTGCAGAACACCCTTTCATATATATATTTATATATATGTATCAAAGCTTCAGAGATAGAATCTATGCGTTAAAGGATATATATATTTGTGAGATATTATCAAACTGACATCCACTGAGCTTGTAGCAATTTATATGAGATGAAAATACTTTATTAAGCATCAACAACATTTATAACTCTTTGAATCTACATTTGTTTACTGGCATTTGTAATTGGTTCTCTTTGAAATTACTGCTTCTGTCATTTATTTTTCTATCAATTGTTTACCCTTTTCTCATGGATTTGTAGCTATTATGTCTAATAATTCAATATTTATTATATGGGCCTAAATATTTTTGCAAGTAAGTTAGTTTCAGAAGTTTTCATGTTGCCAAGTTTTTGAATCCTTTCCCATATGACTTTTAGGTTTTGTGTTTTGCTTAAGCAAGTCTTCTCCAGGGCTGGCATCATGGTGCAGTGGGTAAAAGCTCCCACTTGCAATGTTAGCATCCCATGAGCACTGGTTTCTGTCCTGGCCTCTCCACTTCTTCTTCTTCTTCTTCTTTTTTTTTTTAATTTAGTTGACAGGTAGAGTTGTAGACAGTGAGAGAGTCAGTGAGAAAGGTCTTCCTTCCATTGGTTCACCACTCAAATGGCCGCTATGGCCAACGCTGCGCCAATGCTGAAACCAGGAGCCAGGTGTCTCCTCCTGGTCTTCCATGCGGGTGCAGGGGCCCAAGCACTTGGGCCATCCTCCACTGCCTTCCCGGGCCACAGCAGAGAGCTGGACTGGAAGAGGAGCAACCGGGACTAGAACCCGGCGCCCATATGGGATGCCGGCACCGCAGGCAGAGGACTAACCAAGTGAGCCACGGCACTGGCCCCCACTCCACTTCTGATCAAGCTCCCTGGTAATGTGTTTGGAAAAGCAGCAGTAGATGGCCCAACTGTTTGGGCCCCTGCCACTCATGTGGGAGACCTGGAAGGAGTTCCAGAAGGCTCTTGGATTCACGCTAATGTAGCCCGGGCCACTGTGGCCATTTGGGGAGTAAACCAGTTGATGGAAAATCTTTATCGCCCTGTCCCACTCTATCTTGAAGGCTATACCAATGTTCTTCTATAATTTGTTCTACTAGAATTTTAAAAGGAAATACACAATACAAAAAGCTTTAACTGATCATAAGTTTACTTTCCCCCTACTTGTGTTATTTATTTAACTATGGTAAGAGAAATATATTAACATAAAACTGAAGCTTATTTTTATATACCATGTGAGGGGTAGGGGTCTACCATCTTTTTCTTTAAGGATTTATTCATTTAACTGAGAGGGAGAGAAAGAGAGAAAAGTCTTCCATCCACTGGTTCACTCCCTAAATGGCAGCAACAGCCAGAGCTGGACTGATCCAAAGCCAGGAGCCAGGAGCTTTTTCCGGGTCTCCCACCTGGGTGTAGGGGCCCAGGCACTTGGGCCATTTTCCACTGCTTTCCCAGGCCATAGCAGAGAGCTGGATTGGAAGAGGAGCAGCTGGGACATGAACCAGTGCCCATATGGGACACTGGTACCACAGGCAGAGGCTTAGCCCACTGTGTCACAGTGCTGGCCCCCTAGGTCTACCATCCTTTTCAACATGCACATCTAAATATTCTAACATATATTCAGCCAACTTTCCACACTAATTGAAAATGGAACTTTATGACATTCAACATTCTTTTTATACATGGGTCTGTTTATGGATTTGATGTGGTGAGTAGGCCAATAAAGTGAAATCTGAAATCATTTCTTAAATCTTTGGAACAGCAGTGCTATTGTATTTTCATACTCACACAGAGGCATATAACTGACCTGGAATTAAAGATCATTGGAAGGGTAACTGTTGTAACTCCTTTGCCCACAGTGGTACCAGTTGTCCCTGTGATGGTGGTTCCTTTGGCTTTTAGCTGTACAGTGAGAGCTTTGGCAATGCATCCTAGAAACATGTCCAAGATCCCCAGCTTATTCCAGTCTCCTTTCTCTGTTGAGTGGATGATATCACTGATGTCCGCTGGGGGGAGGGATTTCACTCCTATGATGCTGGCCAGTCGACTGGGGGTCACTTCAGGCAAAACTCGTCTTAGTAAGGAGGTCACCTGGAAAGAAACATAAAAGGAAAAGATCCGCTTCAAAGATTTATGTTTTTAAGTTTTCATCTTTTTTCTGTGCCTATCATTCTGTAACTTTAAAATCTTTGAGGAAGACAAAAATTATTGAAACACTATTTTTAATTTCCTGCCTGGTTCAGTGGGAAGAAACAAGCCTTTTAATTTTGATCAGGACTAAATGACACTATATATTTAATGGTAATAAGGAGGCCTTGTCACAACACATTAGTAAAATGGATCACACTTTGGTCTTCTATACTCTTATTACAAGGTCAAAAATAAGAAACAAGGAGCTAAAAATATAGGCTTGTAATGAAATAAAAGGTAAATATCTATATTTAAAGGCCCTCACAGTGATTCTCTTTGCTTTGTGATTTTTTTTTACCAAGTTCAATCAACAAGAAAAGCAAAATGGCTAGTGGTACGATCAGTCACCTGTCTCTGGACTCTAGGAGAGGCGGTGTGAAGCAGTGAAAAGAGATCCTGCAGCAGAGTCAGCTGCTGAGCCAGATACTGCCTGCCGACATTAGAGCCACTCAACGCTAACACCATGGAGAGCAGCTCAAAGCAGTAAGCATCAGAAGAGGCATCCTCATCATTTGGCTGAGAATTGGCATTTTCTTTGCTTGAGATGGCATGCTCCCATTCCTCACGCACTCTGGTGGCTTCCATGCGGATAGCCTGGACGATGTGAGCACACACCTATTTACAGGCAACACAGAAAATGTAAAATTAATCTGTAGGTTTGATTTACCACTAGTGAAACAAATAAAGAAGAGACAAGAATATAAGCTGATGCTCAAGTTAATATATTCTTTCTCTTAGTTAATTCTTCATCATATCATTATCTTAACTAACCTTAAAAAAAAGTTAAAACCATGGGAATCATGATAAAAAATCAAGTTATTTAAAACTACTATGTGGTGGGGTTGGCACTGTGGCTCAGCAGGTTAAAGCCTCTGCCTGCAGCACCATCATTCCATATGGGCACTGGTTTGAGTCCCCGCTGCTCCACTTCCAATCCAACTCTTTGCTATGGCCTGGGAAAGCAGTAGAAGATGGTCTAAGTCCTTGGGCCCCTGCACCTGCATAGGAGACCTGGAGGAAGCCCCTGGCTTTTGGTTTTGGATCAGCTCAGCTCTGGCCATTGTGGTCATCTGGGAACGAGTGGATGGAAGACCTCTCTCTTTCTCTCTCTCTGTAACTCTTTCAAATAAATAAAATAGTTTTTTTTTTTTTAACAAAAAAAAAAAAAAACTACTATGTAGTAACTGCCTGTGGTTTAGCACATCAAACAAAAATCAATCACCACATTTTTCACCTCTAAGGCACTTTACACTTGATCTTAGCCAAAAGGCCGAGAAGCGATTCACCTCTAAGGCACTTTATAAAACCCATTTCAACATTTATTTCCATAAGGTGTTTCTATTTGGTGGAATTATAATTGGCAGCAATTTTTGTTTTTCAGTAACACATAATAATTTAAGATCCAATAAAATGTTTGCAAATGAATTCTTTTTATTTACTTTAAAATATTTAATGATGTTGAAGGTTGAAATAGTCTAATTAAAATCAATGTTTCCTTTGCTTTTTAAGTGCTATTTTTATGTCAGTCAGCACCCCATTATGTGAACATCCTGGCACTACTCCCTGAGTTACATTTAGAAACCTTAAACCTGGTTTAGTTTAGCACAGTTAATTTCCAGGAGAGAAACAAACAAACAAACAAAAAACAGAAAAGGGAGGGGAGGGAAAGAACACAACAAATACAAATGAAACTTGATACAGCTGGCTATCTGACACCAATATACAGCAATCTACCTTAAAAAATGAGAAATAACAAAAAGCAGCAAGGTAAGAAAGTTAACAATTCTAGGAAAATCTTTAAAGTAATGCAGATTTGACAATATATTCCTTCTTTTCTAGAAAAAGGCACACACATTTTGCAGGACCTATAAAAACAGTCAACATAAAAAAGGCTCCACATATTTTGGGAAACATTTTATACCCTAAAAACAAACAAAAGCTTGAAGATGATGAAATGGCTATTAACACACCTGTTTTTGTAAGTTAGTCAGTTTACTCCTGCTGAATATGATTCCAACCATATGTTCTTTCAGGTCGGCATCTGATGTTGCCTTCACATAGAAAAAAAATGAGACAGATTCTTAAAATAAAATTTGTGTATTTGGCATTTTAAAGTATCCTAAGAAATAATTATGAAGATTAAGGTGAACTTATTTTAAATTGAAACTTATAACACAATAAAGGACAAAGGACAGAGTTTGAAGAAATCAATATTGACCAAAGTGACTATAAAAAGAACGAAATTCTAAGATTTATAATCTAGAGCAGGGGCTGCCACTGTGGTGTAGCTGGTTAAGCCACCACTTGCAGTGCTGGCATCCCCCGTGGATGAGTCCTGGCTGTTCCACTTCTGATTCAGCTTTCTGCTTATGGCCTGGAAAAGCAACAGAAGATGGCCCAAGTCCTTGGGCCCCTGCACCCATGTGGGAGACCCGGATGAAGTTCTTGGCTTCTGACTTTGATAGGTTCCAGCCCTGGCCTTTGTGGCCATTTGTGCAGTGAACTAGCTGATGAAGGACTTTCTCTCTCTCTCTCTCTCTCTCTCTCTCTCTCTCTGCCTCTCTTTGTTCCTCCACTTTCCAAATAAATAAATAAATCTTAAAATAAAAATAAATCTAGAGTAGCATACTCCCTTCTCACAGAACCATTTAATGTGGTCAATTTGAGTACTTTGATTAGATTCATTTTTAAACTGAGAATATTAGCTCACATTCTGCATTCAATTAGGAGAAGAGCAATTAATGTAGGAAAATAACATGTGATGAAAAGAAATGTGTCCTAACAAATCTTTGTAATACTGGGGACTTTAAATTAACCTATTCTCCTCTTCACAGTCATCAAAGAAATATATAAGAGGAAAAATACAGGGTAAAATTTTACAGTGTTTATTATGTACATGGCACACTTCTATGTGACAGGTAAATAAATGAGAAGTATTGAAAAAAATAAAAACACACTAATTTTTTTGCATGATTACCTATAAGAAAGACGGCAGTCTACAAAAAGCTTCTAAAATTAATAGTACATGTAATCACAGTACACAAAAGTCAACTGCATTTTTCTATACTAGAAATGAGTTACTAGAAGGTGAAAAATTACCATTTACAATAGATAAATAAAACATATACAAAACTTGTAGACTTAACTACAAAACATTGTTAAAAGAAATTAAAGACCTAAATTAGTGAAGAGTGATATTGTATTCATATACAACAAGACCCAACACTGAGACTTAGATTCTCATAAAAAAATATACGTATCAACTTGGTGCAATTTCAGTGAAAATTCCAGCAGGTTAAATTTTTTTAAATTTATTTTCATTTTATTTGAGAGGTATACACACAGAGAGAAGAATGAATGACAGAGATCTTCTATCCGCTGGTTCACTCCCCAAATGGTAGCAATGCCTAGGGCAAGGTCAGGCCGAAGCCAGGAGCTTGGAACTCCATCTTGGTCTCCCACATGGGTGGCAGTGGCTCAAGTACTTGAGTTATCATCTGAAGCAGTTTTTTCTTTTTTAGAGGAAACTGACAAGCCCATTCTGAGCTTTATATGGGAATGCAAATGATCTAGAATAGCCAAAACAATTTTAAAAAACAATAAAGATGGGGCTGGCATTGTGGTACAGCAGATTAAGCCACCATTTCCAACTCCAGCATCCCACATTTGCAAAGTACACGTCCCAAGTCCTTGGGCCCCTGCACCCATAGAGGAAACCTGGATGGAGTTCTCCAGGCTTTGGGCTCCAATCTGGCCCAGCCTCAGCCAGTGTGGCCGTTTGGGGAGCATACCAGCATATGGAAGATCTCTCTCTTTCTCTCTCTCACCTGTCTCTCCTTTCTCTCTCTCTCTCTCTCTCTCTCTCTCTCTCTCTCTGTAACTCTGCCTTTCAAATGAATAAAAAAATCTTTAAAAACAACAACAAAGATTTCACAATTCCCATAAAGTTACTAAGATTTTACTATAATCAGGATAGTTTGATGTTGGTCTAAGATATATAAACATCAATGGAGAAGTTACAGAATCCAAAAACTGACCTAAATATTCAATGAGGGAACTGATTAGTAATAAAAGATAGTCTTTTCAACAAATGGTAGTGGAACAATCTGCATGCAAAAAATTAATCTTAACTTTTACCTCACACAGTAAATAAAAAATAATTTAAAACGTATATAGCTGTAAATGAAAGAACTAAAACTATAACATTTCTATAATAAAACAGAAGATATTTGTGACTTTTAGTTCTAAATGACACAAAAATCATGAATTATATAGGGAAAAATTCAGATGTATTTGATATCATTAAAATTGAAAAATTCTGCTCTTGAAAGATAAGCCACAGACTAGATAGAAGAAAATATGTGAAAGCACATATTTGTAATGAAGAAATCTTACAACTCAATGAGGAAAACAGCACAACTTAAAAGAACAGAGTTGAAATGGTTTATTCTCTTGGAAACAGTTTGTCAGTTCTTATAAACATATGCTTACCATGCAACTCAACAATCCTAATCATTGGTGTGTAAGAGAAATAAGAACATATCTACACAAATATATGTCTGCAAACATTCACAGAAATTTTTTTCTTTCTTTTTTAAGTAAATCTTATTTATTTTCAATAGACTACCATACATTTATTGATTTGGAAGGTAGAAGGAGGAGTATCTTCCATTTGCTGGTTCACTCCCCAAATGTCTACAACACATAGAGCTGGGTCAAGTTGATACCAGGAACTAGAACTCCTTCTGGGTCTCCTATTTGGGTGGCAGGGGTCCAACTATTTGGGCTATCACTTGCTGCTTCTCGGGGCACACATTAGCAGGAAGCTGGAACTGGAAGCACAGCCAGGATTTGAACCCAGGTACTCTGATACGCAATATGAGTGTACCAAGTGGTGTATTAACTGTTGTGCCAAACAACTACCTCCAAGTTGTTTTTATTAATAATAGCCAAATGGCAGAAATGACACAACTATCCATCATAAAATGAAATGATAAAGTATGAATACTTTTCAGGAACCAAGAGATCAAACCACTGATACCTGGTACAAGGAGTTTGAATCTGTGGGCAGTTCCATTTACACACTGGGAACAAATAACATTACAGGGGCAGAAAATAGTTCAGTGGCTGCTAGGGTCTAAGTGTGAGGGGAGGGCAGGGTACTGTATGCAATGAAGCATGAAGGAGTTTCTGGGAGTAATGTAGTCTTAAAAATTGATAGATAATGATTTTACTACAGCACACATGGCAAAATATATTGAAAGATACATTTTGAAAGGAGGATTTTTTGTATGCAAATTATTATTCAATAATATGACTTGAAATGTTTCTCTTAAAAATGTCATTGCACAGGTGTCTATTAGCATGACTGTTACTATTTAACCTTAACTCAACACATCACCTCCTAACAGCCTCTTCAGTGAGTCCTTACTTTCATCCTCTCTACTAATCTATCTTTTATGTACCTTCTTTTAGATCTAACTCAAGACCAAATTTCCCCAGGAAGCCTTCTCTGATCACTCTGGGGCATAAATAATATTAATGTCCTTGAAATCCTGTGTCATGCACAATTTTTTCATGCATTTAATAACTTGATTATATACTATATGGTATCCTTGCCGTTTATACTTATGGAGGGGGATGAAATGGCAGGTTAATATCCAAGAACAAAATAAAAGCTTTCTAACAGATCTGACATGTGAGCATGGGCATTTGCACATTCATTAAGATGCTGTTTTGATGCCTATATTGCATATCTGAATGCCTGGGTTAGAATCCTAGCTCTGCTTCCAATTTTAGCTTCCTATTAATGCACACTCTGAGAGGTAGGAGGTGATAACTCCTGTACATGGGTTTCTGACACCCACATGGGAGTCTAGGATTGACTCTTGGGCTACTGGCTCTGTCCTGGAGCAGCTCTGGCTTGTTACTGATATTTGAAGAGTGAACCAGCAGATGGAAGATCTCTATCTCTGAATTTCTATCTTTCAAGGAAATAAAAACAAAAATATATGTGTATATATCTCTCCATATTTTTTTTTTAAAGAATTGACACTGCTAACATTCAATTGATTTAATGGAGTATCCAGTCTCAGAGTCACTCAGACAGTATCTTTAAAACATGTACTTAAAAATTTGTATAAACATTTTTTGTTATGCATACTGTCCATGTACTGATTGCAGATTCTTCCCATTAAAGAGTGGTTAGATTAGTAAATCTGAAAATTTTCTTTCAAAGGGCTGCCATGGTGATTATGAGGGGTCTTCAAAAAGTTGATGGAGAACACATTTTTTTTGCCCCAAAATAAACATATCCTTTAATTCCAATTGTCACAAACTTTTGAATACCTTAGTGTTTGAAACATTTAAGAAAAAGGAATACTAAGACTTTAAGAACACTATAAAATATATATTCTGGTAAAAATTTATAGACTGTATATGTGATTATGGTATGGTAGATCTAAAGACCAGTACAACATGCACTCCGTCTTTGAGGACCTGTAGTTCAGCAGAAGAGATAGACTGCACATGCAGGTAGGTACAGCAAGGGAGAAACCAAGAACAGATAAACTGTGATAAAGTTTAGCAGAGGGCAAACCTTTTGTTTAGTTTGGAGGAATCATAAGGATGTTTCATGGAGAAGATACCATTCATGAATTGGAAGGGCAGAAGAAAGAAGACAACTGATGGGGGTTGACTCAGTTGATCTCATAAATGCCAACAATTAAATATGATGGCTGAAGGTAAAGAGCAAATTTTGCTGTTTCTTAAAATATCGGCTAATTATACATGAATGAATTGTGAATTTCTTTGAGACAGTTCCTTTATATTCTTTCTAATTAAAAAAAGTAAAAAAAATATGTAGGGGCTAGTTTGATTCCCAGATGCTCCACTTCTGATCCAGTTTCCTGCTAATGCTCCTGGGAAAGAGGCAGAACATGGTCCAAATGCTTGCACCATCCCTGCTACCCACGTGGGATACCCAGAAGAAGATCTTGGCTCTTGGATTTGGCCTGGCCCAGCTCTACTGTTGCAGCCATTTAGGGAGTGAACGAGTGAATAAAGATCTCTTGCTCTTAACTCTTTCAAATAAATAAATGTTTTTTAAATAAACTGCATATGAACTAATATCACATACCTAATAAAACATCTAACAATATAAGGATTATTTCATGGAACAAAAATATGAAAATGAAAAAGGGAAATAAAATTTTAGAATACAAATAAATACATTGTATACTTTTTCCTCTCCTTCAGGTGATGATAAGAGTGCTTTTTCCTCTTGTTCTGGTGTTGGTTCAGCATCTCCAGAGATGAGTTTTCCAAATACCTGAGGAAGAAGACAGGCATGTGAGAAGGAATGAATGACAGGGATTACTTATGTCAAAGCTACAGGACTCAAAAACTGGTTGTGTAGGACTTATAATATGCTATTCCTGCTGTCTCCACCACTATTTTTCTGAATTATGAAAGCAACATGAAACATAGGTGTTTAGGGCTATGAGAAGTAAAAATGGGTCACAGTTGGAGCTAGCAGTCTCTAATAGATTTTACAAACTCTTTTGTTATCCTCTTGAAACATATTATGTCAATTTATAGCATGCTAGGGATAGGTGGTTAGGACACTCACTTGAGATGTAATAAGTCTGAATACTCGGAGAGTCTCAGCTTCGCAGTTCCTCTGCTGGGCCATGCTGGCTGAAATCTGGCCAGCGATTTTTGTGCTCTCACCATCTTTCCAGCCCAGGACTTTTACTTGTCGAACTCTTAGTGTATTTTCTGGGCCCTTTAATTCAATTTTGATGATGTGATTATCCCCTCCTGGAAGTTCACTTGTTACCCAACCAATATGCCTGGAATCCAGATCAACCTAGAAGAATAGAAAAGGTACAGGAACATGATACAGCTGAGTCACTTTTATCATTGTCCTAGAGTTAGCATAAGTAACAGCAAGTTCAAATAACTACTGTACAGAGAGTAAAGGTTAGTAGGCCATATCACACTGATTATCTTATTTAAACCTTGCACAGATAAGTAATATTACTTATAGTAGCTATTAACAGATGAAGAAATTGAGGTTAACACAAGTTGATTGATTCTTGGTAAGTGATAGAGTTGAGAATTAAAATCCAAACCTGATTACCTATGGCTTTCTGAGACAAGTTATATTAATGACAGCATTACAAACAATTTACATAACTGTACTTTATACCTACTATGATTACAAACACAAGATCAGCAGTGGGGTCCTGTTTTGTGAATCCTTGAATTAAAGCTCCATTTAAAGATATGTATTTTCAATGTGCAATTATGTAATATGCTTTAATTCTGAAGGAAAATTACATAGTATGTAACTCTACACTTGTGATTCCATACTGACTTTCACTGGAAATACAACTTTTTTGAGGATTAGTATCAATATTCTGTGAAATGATTTTTCACATTATTCCCTTGATAAAATGAAAACTGTTCTGTGGCATTGAGTAACCCAGAAATATCGATACACACGCACACACATGGATATATATATATATATATTTATATAGAAATCTGATATTATTTCAACTGATAATGTCAATTTTCTAAAAGGAGTACTGAGCATAAACAAATACTATCTCACCATATAGGATTATTTTCCCAAATTCTTTTAACAATTTAAAAACAATTTTTAGATCCAATTCACTTTCCAATATAATTTGGAAAACAAACAACTGGTCAACTTTTGTGGGATAAAGCAGCCACTGAAGAATAGTTCTGAAAGTTTTACTCCTGCAGGTAAGGAAGCTTGTACACAATCTCAATCACATACCTAGATAAAAGTTAATTTGTTTTCAGAGTTGGTTTGTGGATTTATTTGCAGCCTAGATATGGTTGCAGTGTTACAAACGATAGATTTTTCAGGCTAGGACATAGCCCATTTTAACCTGAAGCACAGGTGAACTAAGGTGTTGTGGATTTTTAAAGCACTCTGAGTCTCTGTAGGAAGTGGGGGTGGGAGACAGTAGGCACAACGTAAGGGCTCATGACTGGAAAAGGGACAGCAGTGGGTGAAAGGCCCAGCCCAGGAATGGCTGTTACTGTTCCTCCATGTGGCACATTTGCCAGTTTAGTGCTTTGCAAATGAATGATTTCCTAATAACACTATGGTAGTGTGTGAAAACTGTAAGCCAACAGTGAAGTCTGAGAGGAAACTTTCTAGGTAACAAGACATTTAAAGACAAAGTGTCAATTACCTGCTTTATTCTGCACAAATCTTCAACTGCTTTGCCAGTTAAGAAGGTCATTGAGGTAACTTTATTCTAAAACAGACAATTCAAAATAGTTATTATGCCATATTCCTGCTTCAGAACTTACAATGACTTCTTATGACCTACTGATGCCACAGCAACTCTCCCACCTGTGTTTACAGTCCTTCCTAACTGGCCCCACATTGTCCAATTAACCGCAATGCCTGCAATTGCAGTCTGTCTTTATTCTCGCAAACTCCATTTTAAGTCTCACATGTCAGTCTTTCTCTGTGTGTTCTCTCATGGCTTGACAGTCCCTCTCTTAAACCAAAGTGTAAACATTCAAATTCTCTATCTTCATAAAGCCTTTCAGCAATTCTCCTTGGCACTCATGTCCCACTCTTGTAGCTATATTCTCATTACTTCCAGAAAAAAAAGGAAGCAAGGTACTTAAATAACACTTATGAGTGTCTCAATGTACCCAGACTGCCTTACAGACCTGGAGAAAGATATAGGAGAATAATGGGATTTATCCCCTCAAGAAGCTTGCCAAACTAGGGAAAGTAACATTAATGGACACAATAAATATGAAACTTAAGTTCAGTGCCTTGAGGTACTGAAGAGGAGACATGTTGGTACTAGAGCCAGAGATCTTAAGGTTGAATAAGTTTCACACAAAGTACATCAATTCCTTGCATAGCTGCATACCGTGAGTGCTGAAGAAAATGCTGTGTGTAAGGCACCATATTAGGTAGGCTGGGAGACACAGGAACATGGGCTTGAGGACCACCTATACTCAGAGAAGGTCTCTTAAATGGAAAGAAGGTATCAGCTTACACACTAGGGATTTCTTTTTAAATGAATGCTATTAGGATTACCTCCTCTTAAAAAAAAGACAAAATGTCCAATTGATTCTAATCTGAGGGAGAATATGTCCTGGCTTAAAATTTATCACAAGTCAAAGATAACTTTGTTCTGAGCAGTGAGTCCTAAAAATGTTTTGATTGATTACACTTGAATAGAAATTCAAGTCGTTGTACTAACTGAAATTCTTGGGATAGAAGAGAAAATGAGCTCTTAATACATTAGATTAGCTATGCTCCTTTATCTTTTTCAAACCCAAGGGAAGAATTCAATCTGTACTGAAGGACAGGAGTTAGGAGGGCTCTGACTGCAAATCAGATCTTCTTTCTTTGTTTACTGCCTTTGATCAAACAGAGCTTGACTTAGCTGAAACACATAGACAGATTGGGGCTATAGAGAACACACAGAATGATTATTTAGGTTGGTCCAGAAACTTTTTTCCCCCCCATGAGACCTGGGAGTAAGAAGCAGAAACTTTCAAGCTAATAACAAAATAGGTCAAAGCCTATGAAGTGCCACCAGAGTCATACAGAAAGGAACCCCACAGAGAGGAGAGAAAATTTCACAGGGGAGTCACTCCAGAGAGGGTTTCTCTGCTGTGTCTCAGAGATCTGTGGAAGAATCAGAGTTTAAAGAGAAAATTTCCAACCCAAGGAACAGCTGAAAGAAGGTCATGGAAGTAGAAATTATGGGGTGGAATTTTATTTTGCTTAGTGGTAGCTATGGTGTTTTTTTCCTTTTTTTTTTTTTTTTTTTTTTTTGACAGGCAGATTTAGACAGTGAGAGAGACAGAGAGAAAGGTCTTCCTTCCGTTGGTTCACCCCCCAGATGGCTGCTACGGCCGACATGCTGCGCCAACCCGAAGCCAGGAGCTAGGTGCCAGGTGCTTCCTCCTGGTCTTCCATGCAGGTGCAGGGCCCAAGCAATTGAGCCATCCTCCACTGCCTTCCCGGCCCATAGCAATGAGCTGGACTGAAAGAGGAGCAACCAGGACAGAATCCAGCGCTCCAACCGGGACTAGAAACTGGGGTGTCGGCGCCGCAGGCGGAGGATTAGCCAAATGAGCGGAGGTGCCGGCCCAGCTATGGTGTATTTGTAAGCAGATCTGTTTTTCAGAATTGTTATTCCACCATGTCCCCCATTATGTTGACCTGTTTTTAGATTGAAGTTTCAGGTATCAGTGTTTTGCTAAGCTCAGAAATGAGGGCACACGCAACATCACTAGCCATAAGGGAAATGTAAATCAAAACCACAATGAGATACCACTTCACGCCTGTCAGAATGGCAAAAATCCAAACCAGAGAGTAACAAATGCTGGCAAGGATGTGCAGAAAGGGGAACACTTCTACACTATTGGTGGGAATGTAAATTAGTACAGCCACAGTGTGGACATTTCTTAAAAAACTACAAATAGATTGCTATTTGATCTAGCAATCCCACTGGGTATATATCCAAAAGGCATGAACATGTTGTATCAGAGATACCTGCACCATCATGTTTATAGCAGCACTGTTCACAACAGCCAAAATTTGAACTCAACCGTCATAAAACAAATGAATAAAATACGGTACACATATAAAATGGAGTATTATTCAGCTATAAAAAGAAATTCTACCACTTGCAGAAAAATGGATGCAACTAGAAGACATCTTATTGAGTGAAATAAGCTGGACACAGAAAGACAAACATCACATTCTCCCTTAAATGTGGGAGCTAAATTTTAAAAAAAGAAAAAAGAAATGCCTGTGTATATCACTTTAAATGTACTTTTGTGAAACGTGTTTTTTTAAAAATGAAATAAAGTCAAGAGTAGATGATTATTAAAGGACTAACAAGAACAAATTAGCCATACATTAGCTGTCCATTCTTACCCCTAGGTCTCGGGAGTTGTCCACATGAACAGACACATAACGGGCATTGATGCCCTTTATACAGTTGATGGTGATGTTCTTAGTTTTGTTTTTATCTTCATCTCCTGATTCCCAAAAGGTTTCTGTGGAACCATCTGTCAAACTGCCAATCATGGCAGGTCGGCTTGAAGTTTTTATGTCAACAATGCTGGTTAAGTCCTTTAAACACATTACTATGCATAATTCCTATCAGAAACAAATGCATGTATTTATAAATACTCAAAAAGAAATCTTTCATGGCGACAAAACAAAAAGATATAAATCAAATAGTTTATGAGTAACCTACAATTTTTCTTTGATACACTTTTTTTTTTTAAAAAGACTATTTTTTTTTTTTTGACAGGCAGAGTGGATAGTGAGAGAGAGAGACAGAGACAAAGGTCTTCCTTTTTGCCGTTGGTTCACCCTCCAATGGCCGCTGCGGCCGGCGCATTGCGCTGATCCGAAACCAGGAGCCAGGTGTTTCTCCTGGTCTCCCATGCGGGTGCAGGGCCCAAGGACTTGGGCCATCCTCCACTGTCTTCCTGGGCCATAGCAGAGAGCTGGCCTGGAAGAGGGGCAACCGGGATAGAATCCGGCGCCCTAACCGGGACTAGAACCCGGTGTGCCGGCGCTGCAAGGTGGAGGATTAGCCTGTTAAGCCACGGCGCCGGCCAATACACTTTTTTTTTTTTGACAGGCAGAGTTAGACAGTGAGAGGGAGAGAGACAGAGAGAAAGGTCTTCCTTTCCGTTGGTTCACCCCCCAAATGGCCGCTATGGCCAGAGCTGCCCTGATCTGAAGCCAGGAGCCAGGTGTTTCCTCCTGGTCTCCCATACAGGTGCAGGGCCCAAGCACTTGGGCCATCCTCCACTGCACTCCTGGGCCACAGCAAAGAGCTGGACTGGAAGAGGAACAACCGGGACAGAACAAGCCCCCCAACTGGGACTAGAACCCGGGGTACCAGAGCTGCAGGCGGAGGATTAGCCAAATGAGCCGTGGTGCCAGCTGATACACTATTGACTATTAACTAACAGAACAACAAATAGGACAGTTAAGTGACTGACCTGACTCATAGCTTCCAAGCCAGACTGTATACTGATGCTGAAACTCTCTTCACTATCTCCATCATCTGATTTTGACAAAATGTTGTTAATGTGATGAAAGACGTTGCTCTGGTGGAGGAACTGATGATCAGATTGCTTGAACTTGAGACTCCAGCATCTAAAAAGGCAATACATAAACAGTTTATGATACAAATATTTTCCATTAATATCTAAGGAACATCTGAATAGTTGATATCTCTAGAAATCTTAATGTTTTTGTAAAAGGTAAACATTTAAAAACTTGGGGAACAAAATCAACACTGTTGGCATTTTTGTTTTTAGGAATTAAGGTAGTTTTTCAAAATAAGGCAAGTGCTAAGGAATGTTTACACATTTTCAATATAGAAAAACTGGACGTATGAAGATCAAGGCTACAAAAGCAAGAAGGCAGTGATTCGTTGTGTAGATAAGCATAATAAACAACTCAAATTTATAAGTCTGGCAATTTCAAACTTATTCATTAGGGTGTAATGCACCTTGTACTTCAAAATCTCATGAGGACCAAAAAGAAACCCTTCCTTCTGCTGGTCTTAACATGCATTAGGGATGTGTGGAGTTCAATCGTTCCATCAAACTAGATCTTACATCAATCAAGGGAGGATTTATTTATATATCCAGTCCAGTGTGGAGATCTACTAACAAGGCAAGAGCAAGGCTACATACTCTACAGTTTCCAATTTAAAATTATGTGGTGTTCTTAGTTCTTAATCTCATTTTAAAATGGGCTGCACATAACAGAGCTCCATGTTTCTTGAGATTCAAGTTAAACTCCATTGTGAATTTTGTTTTTGAGATTTCACTTTTCCTTTTAGTGACATTTAAATGATTTGAGGTAGGAAAGAGTGAAAAGTGAGGAATACTGTTACAGAGATAATAACCTGGATCACTAACAAGTATATTATGCACATTTTATGGAAAGGAAAACAGATGTGAGCTAAGAGGAAGAACAATTCTAAATTATGACATAAGGAGAAAGATACCATTGACATAATGTAAGGATTACCTCTATGTTTCTATTTAGGGTTTTTTTTTTTTCTTTTTAGAATTTAGTACTTTGAATATGCTAAAAAAATCTCTTCTCCAGTATACCTGCAATATTTCAATACTAAATTACCTTAGGGCCATTTGCTGCAATGAGCTGCCACTGGGGAGAGACATCATAAGATCGGAAATGGTCTGGAGCAGACGGTGGAAGGTATGTGGTAGAGGATGAGCAGCTTCACCTGCAATCACTATATCTGAGAGTGGATGTTCACAGACTCTTGTATCTCTCTCCTACAACAGAAATTGAAAGCAAGTTTATCAGACTGTGTGCTGGAAGGAACTTCGATCACAAAAGAATATCATGCATATTTAAAAAATTATGTAGGGGTTACTAGGGTTGAGATGATGTTTGTGACACCAGCATTCCATATCAGAGTGTCCTTTTGAGACCTGGCTACTCGGCTTCTGATTCAGCTTCCTGCTAATGTGCAACCTTGGAGGCAGTAGACAATGGCTCAAGTACTTGGGTTCCTGCCACCCATGTGGGAGACCAGTATGTAGCTTCTGGCTCCTGGCTTTGGCCTGGGCCATATCTTGCTATTTTGCCATTTGGAGAGTGAACCATCAGATGGAAGATCTCTCCTGCTCTCTCTCTGTTTCTCCCTCTTTCTGTTGCTCTGCCTTTCAAATACACAAGTAAATCATTAAAAATAAGTAAAACCTTACGAATACTTTAGAGATATAGAAATAAAAATGGCAAGACTAAACTGTACACAATACAAAAAGATTAACTAGTTATGTTTGCCTTAGTTTTAGGGAAAAGGTGATAGTTACAAATAAAATCAGCAAAGAAATGAATACCATAAACACTATCAATTCTAGCATATCTTCAAATCCATTAAGATGAATCCACATGTGTATGCACTGAGGTATATTTGCATATGGGTGTTATATATGTGTGTGTGTGTGTGTGTATAAGAAAATATAGCATGTGTTTTAGAAGTTGTGGGTCACCACTAGTATATGTGGCATTTTTATGTAACTTAGACATAAAAGCTCTTACCAGCAGGCAGATGGACCACAGCTTGGAAAGTCAAACAGGGGTTGAATTTCATTCCCCATGCAAACCCTCCATCAGATGTTCATATTAATATTATTATGTATGAAATAAAACTTATAATGGAAGACTAATACAGTACTCCAAATCTTCAAAGAAAGGAGATTTCTTAACATCAAAAAACTGATAAAAAAAATTGACTGATTATTTAAAACTGGAGCTTCACAGATCATGAAGTAGGTATTTTTTTTTTTAGATTTAGTTATTGGGGTTGGCCTGGCCTGTAGTGCCGGCATCCCATATGGGTGCCAGTTCAAAACCCGGCTGCTCCACTTCCAATCCAGCTCTCTGCTATGGCCTGGGAAAGCAGCAGAAGATGGCTCAAGTCCTTAGGCCCCTGAACCTGTGTGGGAGACCCAGAAGAAGCTCCTGGCTCCTGGCTTCGGATCGGCACAGCTCTGGCCATTGCAGCCAATTGGGGAGTGAACCAGCGGATGGAAGGCCCCCCTCTCTCTCTCTTTCCTTCTCTCTCTGTGTAACTCTGCCTTTCAAATAAATAAATAAAATAAAATTTTTATTAAAAGATTATATCATTTTAAAAGGCAGAGTTACACAGAGAGAGGAGAGGCAGAGAGAGAGAGAGAGAGAGGGGCCTTCCATCCGCTGGTTCACTCCCCAACTGGCTGCAATGGCTGGAGCTGTGCCCATCCGAAGCCAGGAGCCAGGAGCTTCTTGTAGGTCTCCTCCGGGGGTGCAGGGGCCTAAGGACTTGAGCCATCTTCTATTGCTTTCCCAGGCCACAGCAGAGAGCTAGACAGGAAGTGGAGCAGCCGGGACTTGAACCAGTGCCCTTATGGGATGATGGCATTGCAGGTGACGGCTTTACCTGCTGTGCCAAAGTGCCGGCCCCAAAGTACGTATGTTTTAAAGCAGGGTTCACAAGAACCACAAATCTACCCCATGGAGTCAAGTGGGACGAGTAGATGACATATGTGCATAGCTGGGGAGGACCTGGGCCATTGTGGAGCTCAGCCAAAGATGAAGGGCTTTCTTTACCAATTGATGCTATGCAGGAGTTCTGGCTCATGAGGAGCTGTTCATATATTCATGTATTCTAAAACAGACACTAAAGCAAATGTACCAGCTAATTTGTGTGGTAGAAATAAAATACCTTCACTTCTAGAACTCAAACCTACACTTCAGTCTGTGTGCTGCTTCCTTTATTGGGAGAATCTTGTACATAGCACAATCAAAATCTATCCTGTGTTATGTTCTTCCAAGGGTACTTCAACAAGTTGGTGGGAATTGGAATTAAAAGATAAATTTATTTCCATATGAAAAAACCTTTTGAAATTCGTGCATAGTTTGTTTTATAAAATTCATTTTCATGAACCTTTTGAAAAAAGAATGCATGGATTTCAAAATGTTTTTGCATCAAAATGTAGCTTATCTTTTATTGCCATTGCTCAAAAATTTTTTGAAGTACCCTCATATAATAATTTGTGTCACTCCACCTAATCAGAAGAAATTGCTCCTTTCTTGTGATTCAAATGTCATGTTTATATCATAGATTATTACCCTCTATAAAGCAGTGACTGTCATTTGGATTATTCCCAGTAATTTTGCACACACAATAATTCTACATAGTATCTAAGACTTGCTGAACTGAAATACATCTGCTTAGGCACAAAAGTATCTATTTTACGGACTATCTATCATGATCTAAGTTGCATATTAGGTTTCTAATTTAAGACATTTATTCTTTTGAGTAGGGAATATATGTTCTAATAATATATTCAAAAATATATAAAGATATCATAAAAAGAAGTCTCCCTGTCCTAGTATCCTAGCCACTCAGATGCCCCACTGCAATTTCTAGTATAGTGTACTAGATTCTAAGCACACTGAGGAGATAATTATTACATATATTATATGTATATATAACATATTATCTAGCTGCATAGTATTATGAGGAATGGAATACCAGCTTATTTCATTAGTCTATTTTAGAATAATCATTTAGGTTGTTTTCATTCTTTTTTTTATAAAAAACTTATATATCTGACATTTCACACATGCCAACAGGATTGGAAAAATTCATAGAAATGGCATCACTGAATCATTTCTAATGTGAATTTTGATATATTTAGCCAAATTCTTCTCCAAGAGGTTGTTACTCCACAGCAAAGAGGGAGTGTGCTTGATTGGTAGCAATGCAAACTTATCCAACTTTGACCCTGTCAGTGAGCTAAGGAAAGATTACACATCATTGGTTTATACTGTCTTCTTCTAACAAAGGAGTTTTGATCTTTCAGGGGGTGGCAGGCTCTGTAGATTCCATCAAGGCTTAGCATTCAATTTTGTTACATAGGGGATATTTCAATTTGTCCCTTGATTTTAGGCAATGCCCTCTTCCTAAGGCACGGTCCATTTTCCTCAGGCATGGCCTTTCTGAGGTTTCAGTTGCATGCCAGGGGCGTTCAATGTACTTGCTCTATCTCTGGTTGGGCTAGAACTCAAATGTCTTCCCAACTATTGATTTTCTATGCAATAATGTTACTCTATCATGTGTTAATATTATATACACAAATATAACTATAATCTACATATGTTTACATATATTAATATAGTATATTCTTTCCAGCTGCTTAATGAAAAATCAGATGTGACTATCAGCATCTTTTCTAAAAATAGCACTTTTTAATTTTTTAAAAATTTTTGACAGGCAGAGTGGACAGTGAGAGAGAGAGACAGAGAGAAAGGTCTTCCTTTGCTTTTGGTTCACCCTCTAATGGCCGCCGTGGCCTGCGTGCTGCGACCAGCACACCGCGCTGATCCGAAGGCAGGAGCCAGGTGCTTCTCCTGGTCTCCCATGGGGTGCAGGGCCCAAGCACTTGGGCCATCCTCCACTGCCTTCCCGGGCCATAGCAGAGAGCTGGCCTGGAAGAGGGGCAACCGGGACAGAATCCGGCGTTCCGACCGGGACTAGAACCTCGTGTGCCGGCG
Source organism: Lepus europaeus (assembly GCF_033115175.1). NCBI lineage: Eukaryota > Metazoa > Chordata > Mammalia > Lagomorpha > Leporidae > Lepus > Lepus europaeus. The sequence continues at coordinate 35,625,734 of NC_084832.1, read as the reverse complement.
CCACAAGGCGGAGGATTAGCCTGTTGAGCCACGGCGCCGGCCTTAAAATGCATATAGCCCAGAGTATTGAAATGTTATTCTTGCTTTCAGGTTTGATAACCTGTGAATGATTTCATGCACATTACTGAACTATCTGCAGGCACACTACTCAGTTTCTGTAAAATGTAAATAATTAATACTTACTTGCTCTGCATTTTCTTTGTTTGTTTTATTTTCTTCCTCTTCTTCTTCTTCTGGTTCCACTGGAGCAGGAGTGAGTGATGCCACAAAATGCCACAGAATATCATGGAGAGAAGTTGTTTGGATGACATTACACAGAAGCCAGTTGAAAGCCTGAATAAATGATGATTAAATCAATCACATTAAAAAGATCATCTATGATTTAAAAAAATATATAGGTCTTTTCTCAACTAGAAACAAATTACCTCCATGGGCTAAGTATTTCAAGGAAACATACTAAAAACAGTGACTTTCATTTCACTGAAAATACACTGAACTTGAAATGTTAAATACTTTTTGGTTTAATAAAAAAAGAAAATAATATATATAAAATATAGTATCAAAAAACTTTTTCAAACCACTTTTATTTTAAAAACTTCCTCCTAATATTAATTTACTCAAGCACTTGTTTTTTCAACTTGCATTTAGGGATTAACTTAGAGTGTTTCCCAAGCTCTAAACTTAAAGGTATTTATATCATTTACTTATATGTATTTACATAATTCTCATCAATGAAGTGGTGGGTTATTTACCACATTCATAATAAAGAAGAAAGATATACAGGTTTGTCATATACAGCAATCCTACTATTTTCAAGGAATGGAGGTACAGATAAGTTATTATGGGTAAATTTATAACTGAAGAGTCCTATGTCTCATTCTCTTTGCATAATTATTCTGTCATTTCATTAGGGTGAAATTTTACTCTAAATTTAAATTACTCTAGGGTGATGGCGCTGTGGCATAGGTTAAGCATCTGTCTGCAGTGCTGGCATTCCACATGGGTGCCAGTTCATGTCCTGGCTGCTACACTTCCTATCCAGCTATCTGCTATAGCCTGGGAAAGCACAGAAGGTGGCCTAAGTGCTTGGGTCCCGGCACCCGCCTGGAAGATGCAGAGGGAGCTTCTGGCTTTGGATTGACCTGGCTCTAGCTGTTGCTGCTATTTGGGGTGTGAACCAGTAGATGGAAGACCTCTCTATCTCTCCCTTTCTCTGTCTATTACTCTGCCTCTCAAGTAAATAAATAAATCTTAAAATCAAAATTATTCTAAATTTTACTCTAAATTCTGAGTACAAAAAGATTTTAAAAAAAGATAATCCCAGAATTCAAATAATAAAGAAGTAACAAATTTATTTATACTGACTAAATATGGAATTCTAATAAGATATATATAAATCTCAAGAGCTGAAATTTTATAGAACACATTCTATTTTTGATTGGTTAGTATCTCTTTTATTTGGTGCAATTTATGTTTAGTAGAAAAGTGGCATCATTAGGGGCTGGTGCTGTGGTGCACTGGGTTAACATCCTGGCCTGAAGCATCGGCATCCCATATGGGCGCCGGTTTGAGACCCGGCTGCTCCACTTCCTGTCCAGCTCTCTGCTGTAGCCTGGGAAAGCAGTAGAAGATGGCCCAAGTCCTTGTGCCCCTGCACCCACATGGGAGACCAGGAAGAAGCTCCTGGCTCCTGGCTTCGGATCGGCACAGCTCCAGCTGTTGCGGCCATCTGGGGAGTGAACCATCAGATGGAAGACCTCTCTCTCTCTCTCTGCCTCTCCTCTCTCTGTGTAACTCAAATAAATAAATAAATCTTAAAAAAGAAAAGTGGCATCATTAAATGACTGTAGAATCATCACATGATCAGTAATTCCATTATTGTATTCATACCTCCATAGCAAAAACTCGACAAGCAGATTTCCTTAAGGCTTGTTTCATTGCTATTTCAAGACCTTCTAGATCGTGATGTTGTATAACAAAAGCTAAAACTGGCCACTGGAAATTTCGTTCTCCTTTAGAAAGAGAGCTGTGGGCTGAGATTAGCCGGGAAAGCTCAGGAGATGGATGTCTCAAGAGGGAAGAACCAACTTCTAATAAAAAAAGAAACAAAGAAAGAAACTATTAAACAAAGAAACAAAGACACTGTTAATGTACACAGGCAGGACTTATGCTTATTAAGATGTTAGTGATATTATCTAGCTTATTCACTTTAGAACATCCCCCTTTTTCTTTTTAGATGACATAAATTATGACAATTCCAGTTTTTACTGAGGAAAAAACTTAAGTCTTAGAAAGATTAAATATCTTACTTTCCTAAAGTCATAGAACTAGTAAGTTGTAGAGCTGTTTGAATCCAGTGCAGAATTCAGAGCTCATGTTTTCTAAAGCACTCTAAATGCTAAGTGATTTATAATCTCCTAAATGGAAACAATATCTCCATCATATTCTAAAAGACTGCTTTGTAACAAAGATGTCTCAGTAAGAGCTCAAAAATACTTGCTGAATGAAAGCATAAAAATCATAGGGGATAACTGGTATTTTTTTTTTTTTGAAGGTCTCTAATTAGCATCATCATCCACTCATAATTTTTAGGCCAAACAAAAATTCATTTTAGTAAATCTACCAGATAAATCATCATATTATCCTTTTCTCTTACGTTTCTTCCATTTTTCTTGAAGCTTACCCCCACCACCCCCAACCCCCCCAGTTTGGGGCTGTGGATAATTTGTCCAGATCACATTATTTTTATGCTGATTAAGAGCTCCTTCTATCTCCAGTTTTATTAACTATTCAGAGAGCTGAGAGCTGCATGTGTTACATGATCTACTGTAGGTGGGGAGACAGCACTGAGGGTATTGGTCACTGGAACTGCGGGTTCACTAAAGCTTAGTGGAAAGAAGAATGGTAGTAACGTTTGGCTGAGATGCCTAACAAGTAAGACTGTAAAGGTCAATTTATTCTTGAACAATCACTGAACAATCTCTATCGCTTCCTATAGATGCAAAATTTAGAGAGGCACATTTATGGTTGAGTAACTCAGAAGCAGTATTTATCACAAATTAAAGATTAACCCATTAATTTCTCTTTCAAAATTAATTTAAAAATTATCTGCAAATAAAACCACTTTTAAATTTTTAGTATTTGGATCATTATACTTACCAGTGTCTCCACTGTTAACTCGCCTTCTAGGAATGGCTTTAACTCGTGCAGGTAAGATGGAGTGCTGTTTATCATACTCAGAAGCAACAACTGAGTATGACCTTTGGAACACAGTTCTCTTTGCAAGATCAGTGTCAGTTATGGGACTAGTTTCCAGACTGTAGACAGAACAAGGTAACAGATGAAAATTTGGGAGAAAAAGTGAATGAAGTATAATTATAGCTATTTTATAATAGCATGGTCAAATATGAGAATTTATATTTTATGTGGAGAAACAAACTCAGGTCAATTTGACAATCTCTCTTGAAATCATAATTTATCTTTTCAAATGCAGTAACACTTTGATTCATTTCAGAACTACATAAGAGGGAGTTACATTTACTTTTCATTTTAAGTGAAAAAGAAGAAAAAGCAATAACTGTCCTAAGTTCCTTTCGAAATCAAAGGTGCTGGGGTAGAACTTACATGTCATGAGAGTCAGGAAAAATAGGCATATACAATCGTAAGCACCCCAAAGAGAAAGAAAAGGGACATGCACATGCAGGAACCTAATGAAACAGAAAGTTCATTTTTCTTCTGGTACTTGCATGTTTTGTCAGGTTTCTCATTCTTGGAAAGTACTGCCCCAAGCTCTTTTCAGAGCATGGCCACATCAAAGTGTAAGGAGAGATGACAAACTGAGTTTCATCATCAATATTATATTAGGCTTACATTCTATGAAACAATTCATGGATTTTCATTCGAGCTTATGTAAATGAGTAGCTTTTCTATTCTCTATAGCAACATGAAAGAACGAACTCTTTAAAAAAGAGAAACACCTTCCCTTTCCTTGTCTTTAAGGCAAATTTATAAACCATTCTTTCCATGTGCTCTTTTTTCTGTCACCTCATTCCAAATTAAGACACTGTGCTCATCTTGAGTGCTGGAGGCCCTATACACCTTGCTGCCACTCAAGCCAGGGGTGAGATCCTATGTCCGAACTATGAGATCCTATATAGCAAACTTTCAGTGTGTTTTCTCTACCTACTATTGCTCTTAGCTTATGCACATTCTTGTTTGAGTAGACCATACATACTCATATAACTAACTGGGGTAAATGTGCCTGAGTATCAGTTTGGAATGTTTGGCTCCAGCACTACTGAATTGTAAGGATATAGTAACTGAATTTATTTTATACATTGTGTTACTATGAAATAGGGACATTTGTTCTGCTTCAAAAGAGTTTCCACCAACTTAAAAGAATCATTACAGGACTTAAAAAAATAACTTGTTCTTATACAAATAACTGGTTGTGAAACAATTCAACAATGTAATAAAACTCAAGGGAGGAAGCAAAGATAACCATCATTAGCTCAACCTGGGCTATGCTGGCCTGGATAATTCCTTTCACTAGAGCTGTCAGAGTCAAGGGTCCTGTGGGAGGTTTAGCAGCATCCTTGGCCTCTACTCAACAGGATTCTGGTTGAATGTAGTCCAGCTGTCCTACTACTGCCACATGTCATCTGGGAGGCAAAAGTCACCATCACCTCCAACTGACAACTACTCTTCTAATGGAGTCTTTATTTATCACTTTTTATAACTTGAGTTTGTCAAGGCATTTTTTTTTTTCAAGACTAGTTCAGACGTGTTATACTTCCTGAATTATTGCACACTTAAGAATATCTCAATTTGGCTGAATATAAATGCTTGGGTCAATTTCTCTTCTTTAGGACTCTGTGAACACTTAATGTGCTCTGGTACATTTATACTTTCAGTATAAACTTGACACCCTTTAAAAAATGTTTGTTTATTTTTATCTACTTGAAAGGCAGAAAGAGGGAAGGGAGGCAGAGGGGTAGATGGAGGAGAAAGAGGGAGAGATGTCTTCCATTCACTGGTTCACTGGAAACAGCCAGGAGCTAGGAACTCTGTGTTTCTCAGTTGGGTAGTGAGTGCCCAAGCTCAAAAGCCATATCTGCTGCCTCCCAGAATGCAGCAGTAAGAATCTGAGTTGCAGGAAGAGTAGCAGAGTCCTGAACCAGCATTCCAGTAGGGATGCAGGTATCTTGAGTGGCAGCTTAACCTACTGAACTATGCCACGATGCCCATCCCTACTGTGTACTCCTTTAAACAGGCTTTTCATTAATTATTTATCTGATTAAAACAAAATTGATCATGGGTTTTGCAGTAATTTTTAAAATTTTTCTTAACTACTCATGAATGGGCACACAGGTGCTGATGTTCTCAAGATCTTCTATATTTGAATGTGTCTGACAGACACTGAGTAAAAGTAGTGTTTTCTTGTTGGGGGACTTTAGAGACATTGTTTCATTTGCTCCTATAATTCAGTTATTAAACAGACAATTGAATTCAGGCTGATTTTCCAAGATGAGTTTCCTTTGCTCACATACTTGAAAAATTCTCATTTTTTTCTTGAAGTTTCAATTATAGTCACCTGCAGTAAAAATTTCATTTTAATCTGGAAATTCAACACTTTCATTTTTAGGGGTATCTTTTCATATTATAGCTTTAGATAACCATTCTATTGTATATGTTGGTTTTCTCCTTCAAATATCCTAGTTACACTTATGTTGAATTGTCTGGTTTTCCACATCTTTAATTGTTATAATCACTTGGTCTTTTTCTTCTTTATTTACTGTGATGATCTCAAAACTTTCTTTTATGTCAATAATCCAATTTATTCTTCTAAACATTTCTAATTAATCTGTCAGTTTTATAATGGCATTTAGTTGTCAGTGTGTCCTCTTAGCTTTGTAATGTATCTTTTCACCTCATTCTGCTTTCTGGCTTAATCTCACTTTTGAACTTTGCTTTTATCAAATTTATGCCATTACCAAGGTTTTTGGTACTACAGAGTGTTTATGGAAAATTTCTTCTTTTCCATGAGATGAGTTTCCTTCCATGTTGGGTGTTTCAACTGACTTTCACATGATATACCACTTGTTTTCAATGTGCTAATGCTTTCAGTGCACAGCTCATGTTGTCCTGGTACAGTAGGGGCAGATTTCCCCAGACTTCCTTTCCTATCTTATTTGATATCTCTCTTACTCCTACCCCACCAATAACATGTGATTTTATTTAATACTGTACTCCAAGGATCATTCCATCTCAAGGCAGTATGCCCTATTTCTGTGGTACCACTTCTTGCAACCTTCGACTGCTGCTCTGCTTCAGTAAGCATCCAGGAAAACAGGGTTCTCCAGAAGGTTTCCCATTTCCACTGAGATTCTAGTGATGACACCACGGCCTGCTATAGGAGAGGATTCCACCTTGAATTTGCCTGGGGTTTCCATACATCTCCTTAATCTACTTTTCTCAACACTGGAAGCTGTTTGATTTCTCAGTATGATTTTAGAGATGATACAAAAGTATGTCAAAATCCTGTTTCTTCTCATGGCCACACTTTTGGGAATTTATGGCAACATCTTGGAGCAGGGAAACATTTTTCTTGATTTTAACTTTCCTAAAGTTCAGTGGTTACTTGGAATGGGAATTTCTCTGATAAAGCTTCATTTCACTATCCTTACCTAGAAGCTGATGCTGCTGGATTTTGATCCTGAAGCGTATTAATAACCTGAGGAAACACACTTACCAGATTTGTTTCAAAAAGGTTCCTCTAAGTCTACCTCATTTAGAGATACTTTATTATCTTCAAAGATATGAAAGGCTAATTGTACTCCTTGTAGCAAATATCAACAGCAGCTTCAAAAAAACTGGTAAGTAATCCACATGGTTGGGGAGAAACTAACAAGTATTTTCAATGGAAAAATACTCATTGGGACACAAAAGTTCTGCTATGTTTGTTAAAACACTTATTATATGACTTATTATATAACTGCAGAACATGAGCACAGCAGTATATTTTATCAAGCATGTTCTCTCTTCCTTCAGCAAATGTCTTCCTTTCCCGTAATTACAGCATGTTCTTGGTTATTCATGGCTAAAATCTTCATGTTGTCTTACACTTATCTTCATTATCATCCAGTTAGTCAACAAGTCACATTAATTTTTCTGACAAAGTATCTCTTTTTTTTGGTGTTTTTTTGGTAACCACTACCAAAATAATCCAGCTCTATACTCCTAGCTGCGATCTTTGATTAAATGTGTTGGCTTGGTTAGTTGACACTGGGAGACTATCTTTTCATTTCCATCCTGTCATTCCTCCTCTAAAAGTTTCTGTGAGTCTCCGCCTTGTGCATTCTATTTGCATGCTTCTATTCAAGAACCTCTTTATCTTGGCCTCATCATACTTAACTGAGGAGGCACTGCAAGCATTAATTCAAGACAGCTAAGAATTATTTTCAGTGCCACTTCTCCCATGAAACCTTGAAGTATTTCCTGAAAGCAATCTCTCCTTAAGTGAGAGTAAATAATATAAGACCATACAACGTAATTTATTACTTCATTAGTGGTATTTTTTTCTCCAACCAATCTTTCTCATCAAACACCTTACCTTATTCTCATACATATGCTTTTTCTTGCTGTTACAACAGTTAGCAGGGCTGACTCAAAGTCCTGAGATGGAAGGACATAGTAAAGAACTTCCAGAGCATTCTTTTCAAGTTCAAAGTCTTTCTTCCACCAAACCCTGGCTATTTAACAGAGAGGAGAGAACTAAAATACCTTGGTGGCATAGACTTCATATTGCTTTCTGGCTCTTCAAACACATTAGGGCTTGCATCAGGAGTTACTGATATGTACGGGGCAGGTACAGATGTTGAACGAAGATATCTCATTTCATCTTGGAATAGGTTGTCATCTTGATAACCCACAAAATTTTCATGATGATGCCTGCATTAAATCAAACCCAATAACTTAAAGTATGATGAGAATACAGAGACTTTCCACTTGTAATTTCCTTCGTTAAAGGTAAAGCAGCACATGTAAGTCTATAATTAAAGGCAAAGTATTAAAATAACCATAAATGTGGGTATGTCAAAAGAAAAGTCTGATCATTTTACACACAGATTCTACAGACACTACACACATTTCAAAATAAAACTGAACTCGCTTTGCTTCCTTTCAAGGACTTTTCCATCTGTTAGTGCGTTCATAAACAATCCTGCCAACTATCCAGTTGCTTAAGTTAAAATACTTCAATGCCATGTTAGGTTTGGTTCCTGACTTTTACCAGTCACTCAGGCCTATGATACCAGGTTAGCTCTTAAAAACTATTCTCTTCTCATTCTTGAACATCACTGTCTTGGTTCAGGCTCATATCATTTCTTGCATGGACTACTGAAATACAGGCAGTCGCTTTTTGGGTAGGAACACATAAAAGTAAAATTTGAATATTGGATATATGAAATGATCTATTTGTTGGGGGAGGGATTTTCCATTCGCAAGAGAGCAAAAAATATAAAATCTATAATTATACTATGTTACATTTTTGTGCATGTTTCACAATTTGATTTTCCTTTTTAAACTGGAACAAAATGCCGTCAACTGAAGTCCACTGAGTGGTCTGTGAGGAGCCAAAGATTCGCTGCATCTGGCATGCCTGATTCCCACCTTGGTCTCAAATGTACTTTGTCTCCCACACTCATTTTTGTTTCTTATTCACTTTATTCTAATACTAAGTACAAAATTTACAAAAACAAACAAACAAACAAACAAAACCAAAACACCATATATCTCTGCTATACAAATAAGGAAGGCACTTTCCAAAATGGGAACTGTTGGTTGGCAAGCCATGCCAGCAGGTAATATTTACAGATATTCATTTGTCAGCTGAAGAAAAACATCTGAACTTGTTATAAGAAAGACTGTCATGGCAGGTTAGTGTATACTGTGTGAAAACTGCAGGCCACACCCTCCTAATTCAAGGAAACAGTACACGACGAACAGGCTCCTCTCCATGTTCAGTTATGCACTTGACTCAGTTCCACTTTAATTTCCACAGTGTGACCGTTTAACTGCAAACTACTTCATGCATTGACCAGTTAAAAATTCTTTCAGTATTTCCTCTGCCTTTGGTATACATTTAAACTCAGCAGGGCTACAGAGAACTACATTATCTGGCTCATTACTTCACATGGCATTCATGTGTGTCTTCACTCACGTGGGTTACTCTGTCAGAAATTGCTTTCCTCCCATCAGCTCCCTGATGGATTTCTATTTTTCTTTTAAGATTCTGCTAAAGAGTTAGACTCTCTGGGAAGCCTTTCCTGATTCTTTGGGAAGATTCAGGGATTCACCCTCTGTTATGATGTAACAGCATCCTAAACACACTTCTACTATGGCACTCCTAACATGACATTTTACATGTTTCCTTTATATGTCTGTATTCTCAGAGTGTGAGCACATGGAAGCCAGAATTTTATTAAATTCATCTCAGTATTTTCAGGGCCTAGAACAAAGCTGGTATCCAGATGGAACTTATTTAAATGCCAACAGAATGAATAGCTTTAAAATGAAAGAATTCCAATGGAAACATTAGTTTCCATTTCAGCACTTCTCATTATTAATAGTCTACTAATACATGTCTTAACAGTCTACCAAAGAATAAGAGTCTACCAGTCTTAACTTTCTGAGATGCATTTTGCTCTAATAACAATACAAATTGACAATGTATTTCCACAGTTCTTTTAATTCTTTTAACAATAAAATATACCCTTTACCAGTCATATGCAAGTCGAAGCTACTAAAAAAATAAATTCCTGGAGTTTTCTTTGTTGTACACTATGTATTACATAGTGTGAGTATTCAGTGCAAATAGTGAACTGCCTTATGATACTGGTTAATTGACAGTAGCTATTAAACCGGAGGTGATAAAAGAAATAACACAGTCTCATTACCTAGCTAATGTCTGCAGGTAGAGACAAGGCATTTTCACAGGAAGATCCTCAGAAATGCCTTCTTTCACGCTGGGCAGCTGTGACTGGAACGGCTTTGCAGGGTGGTAGCACAGGATGCTTGGCTCGGCTGCGCTGCTCAGCGACAACAGGAAGAGTGCGTTGGCTTTAATCACCTGGTGAGCTTCCATGGTGGGCAAGGCACGAGGGGTCTTGACTTGCATTGGCTTTCTCCTAGACTGTTTGACCTGGCAAAGAGAAGTGATCATTTCCTACTTGGCATCTTTACATTTCTTACGCTAAGTACTTTAAGTTTTTAATAAGAATTATTACTTTTAGAACTATTCTGAAATGATGATAGTCATTTTCAAAACAACATTTACTTCATGCTTCTCCTGAACTGAGACTATTTTTTATTGAACACAAACTGTATTTTTTACCTCTGAGAAAATCTAGAATCTATTTAAATATGAATGCAATGCCTTAATATACTTGTTTATTCAGCTAAAAGGCACACAGAGAGTATGAGAGAGAGAGAGAGAGAGATCTTCCATCTGCTGTTTCACTCCTTAAATACCTGCAACAGCTGACGCTGGGTCAGGATAAAGCCAGGAGCTAAGAATTCAATCTGGGTCTCCCACATGTCTGGTAGGGACCCATGAGTACTTGAGCCATCATCTGCTGCCGACCAGAGTGCATATTTGCAGGAAGCCATATCAGAAGCAGAGGACTCAAACCAGGCTGTCCAATATGGAATGTGGGTGTTCCAAGTGGTGACTTAATTGCTGCACCAAATAATCCACCCCAAAATGTAATTCCTTTTTTGTTTTTTAAAGTAATCTGTGTGTGTTCTCATCAAAAATTTTCAGTTGAGTGTCTACTTACTGAGAATGATCTTGATTTTCCATGAGTCCAATAATGTAATAAGGTATTAAGGAAAAGAGAGAAAAGGCAAAGAACAGAGGGAAACAAAGGTGCCAAAGAGAAGGAAGAGTAAAGATGGGAAGAAGAGGGAAAGATATGCATATACAGATAGACAATTAATAATGAACACTTACATGACAAACACTTGCCAATAAGGCACATGTGCTTTAGTTTAATGGTCATGTAGTATACCAAAATATAATTTATTTTTAAAACTATGTGTATTATTTCTGTTACACAAGCTGATCTTAAACATCAGCTATGTGGAATTAACTACTGTAATAATTTGATCATATGGAGAGTTTTTTAAAATAAGTTATAGTCATATCACTAACTGAATAGCCCCAAATGCAATAAACAATACCTTCTCCCTTGCAGCAGCCTGCTTTTCACGAAGGTATTTTTCTCTGCAGCGATCACAAACCAGATACCAGGTGCTTCCTCCAATGCCACCATCACCACAATTACCAGCCCATCCTCCACAAAAATGCCCAATGCTATTGTAACCCTGTCCACCAGCATACCGGCCACAACCTTGAACAACAAAAAATAAATGTTTAACACTTTCAGTATCCTTAATCATTTGTGCTGTACTACTTACACATCAATGACAGATTTACCTTATCCAAGTAAGCAAAATCTTGAAGCAAGTATCTGTACTCCACCCCCAGGCTACTAACTATAATAGAAAAATAGCACACCTTACTGAAAAGCCACCAATTAAATAGTGCCCAAAATATTAGAGAGAGTCTATTTATATTTAGGCAGACAAAAAGAAATATGTGATGTGAGTACATGTAGATTTACTTAAGTATGTTACTATAACTAGACAAAACAAGCTTAAAGTATTCTGTAGAATTATATATTTTCAGGAATCACATACTTATGAAATATTTGAGATTTAATATGTAGAAGGGAAAAAAATTAACAAACTTTGTACTTGGTTAATTTTGGAATATCAGTCAATGTTATAGAAATCCTCACATTTCCCTAAAATACAATCTATAATTGATATCACCTCCAAAGGAAAACTGCTCAAAGAAATCAGTATAATCTATTTAATTTGTGATTTTGAACAAAACACCCACTAAAAGGAAATCCAATACTGGATCTACCCCATATGAATGGACATGCCATGACTTCTTTTTCTTTTTATTCTTTTCTTTCTGCCATAATTTCTGAAGTAACTTAGTGACATCCTTTGAGTACCACAAAATCATTTTAAAAATAAACAATATTTCAAAAGGTGCTACATTAAGATAAAATACTACTAAATTACTTTAGCACTATACTATTCAAATTTCTTCATCTGTTTTTCACAAAAGTTTTATTATTAATGTAGTTTTAAGATAACATTATAAGGGCCGGCTCGCGGCTCAACAGGCTAATCCTCCACCTGTGGTGCCGGCACCCCAGGTTCTAGTCCCGGTTGGGACACCGGATTCTGTCCCGGTTATCCCTCTTCCAGCCCAGCTTTCTGCTGTGGCCTGGGAGTGCAGTGGAGGATGGCTCAAGTCCTTGGGCCCTGCACTCCATGGGAGACCAGGAGAAGCACCTGGCTCCTGGCTTCTGATCAGCACGGTGCGCCGGCCACAGCGCGCCGGCTGCAGGAGCCATTGGAGGGTGAACCAACAGCAAAGGAAGACCTTTCTCTCTCTCTCTCACTGTCCACTCTACCTGTCAAAAAAAAAATTTTTTTTTTTTAAAAAGATAACATTATAAGATGTTGTAAGTTCAGGGCAATAGTTTCCCTCTACTTTGACATGATCATTTATAGAACAGGTAGAGTTAAAAATAACCTAACCTGATTTAACCCCTCCCCCTAACCACACACACACACACGTATGTGCAACAGTATCATTTACCTGGGTGGGCTTGTCTCATGTGATAGGTCACTGGGTATGGATGTGATTCTCCACACAGCTCACAGATGGTATCTTTCTCTGGTCCTCCTACTGCCAGCTGGGCCATCTCACCAAACAAATTGCCCCTGGGCCTAACTTCTGTCTTTTCTTTTTTCTTTTTTTCCTTTTTGGCCTTCTTATTCTCTTTCTCACACTCTTTCTTTTTAAGGACTGCACAGGATCCAGGACTTGGGAAAATCATATTCTGGGAAGCAGCTTTGATAGTGGCCAAAGAGATATCTTCCCAAAAAGCCACTAAATGTTGTAAAGTCAAGGGAAGAGGCGATTTAGACTTCATTGTGTGATGCATGGACATTTCAAAAGCAGTCTCTGTTTTCCCATCCTCACATTTTTCATGTAGAGGTGGCTCCTTCAGCATAGACAACACCTTATTTTTGTTGATGCTTCCCATCTTAGATATATCTGGTCCATGAGGTGCAATATTAAACATGTTCAATGCGGATGATATTTCCAGTGAGTGTCGGTTTTTTAACTTGGTTTCCTTTTCCTCTGTAGGCTGTTGGCTATTTAAACTACTTCGTATGGGTGCATGCTCTTTGGAGAGTTCAGGATTAAATTTTAGGAAAGAAGAACAAGCCATTGCATCATGTACTATGCCTTCGTGCCACAGGAAAGAAGCAAAGACAGCTCTGGCACACTCAGCCACGGAAGGAGACATGGCTTGCTTGGCTGGCTCCAACGATTTGGATCCATCTCCTTTGAAAAGAAAACTAGATTTTTCTTTTTTGGGCCTGGTGTGCCTACTGGCACATTTACGACTTATTTTCGGCGATGCTCTCATTTCTTGTTCATCTTTCAGCGGTGCTTTCCCGATGCTGAAATGCACTTTGTTGGAACCTTCATCCACACTCTTAAACTCGCTGCTTTCATCACAGGTGCTGTCTGTTATACTATTTGTTTTTAAAGTACTGGAAGTGCAGACTTCAACCACCTCACTGTGCAGGTTTTCCTGCACCACGTGGGGAGAGGGAGCTCTGTTTTCAGATCCGGGGGATTCTTTAGGGTCTTTTGGTACTGGTTTTGGTTTTGGTGATGTTGACCGTCCCCTTAGAGGTTCTGTGATGGGCATTTTTTTCTTGCGGAGGGTATCTGGGTCCAGTGTGTAAGAGTCAGATTTGGAACGTTCCCGAGGAGGATCCAGTTTTGTCTTCACAGGAGCAGTGCTTTTCTGAGGTAGATTTTTATCATGTGGTGAGGAGGAGCGTGGGGAACTAGCGCCAGATGGGCTAGACCTATTGGCTGGGAGTGTCTTTGGCTTAGGAGATGACGACCGAGACCCTGGTCCTGGGGATTCAGCTCTGAAGCTAGAAGACATCCTCCCGTCAGATTTCAGCGTCTGCAAGGTGTTATGATTGGGAGACAGTGACCTACTATGGGAATCTGACCTCAACTTGGCAGCATCAGACTTTAACATGAGGGATTCCCCAGCAGATAACCCTTCTGTGCCCCTTGGCTTCTTCTGATCTGCAGCTGTCCGGCTCATCCGCCCATCAGGCTTAAGGGACCTGCTGTGTTTAGAGGACAGGTCTGATTTTCCTGATGTAGACACTGGTCTAGAAGCTGTTGAGATGTTTCCTCGGTCACCTGTATAGTCCATTTCACAGTGAAACTGGTTAATAAAATTCTGATTTACTGATAATTCAGCACTAACTATTGAAATGAAATACAGCTATAAAATTTATATTGCTTATTACACAGAAAACACTTGAAGAACAAAAAGGGAAAATAATTTTTATAAAATTTCTGCCACGTTATTATGCAACCATAACCACTAAAAATTGCTTTCATGATGTAAAACAGACTCAACAGAGTACCTGTGCATCAGCATAAATTATCAGTGGTACCTGAACCTCAGCTCTAGTAAAACAGTTAACTGAATTTGATTCCAGTGAGGGACTAGAAAGAAAAAACAGCTAATGTTTTTAGAAATAAGAAATTATAAACATATACATATCTTCAATATGTAATAATAAAGTGATACCTCACTTCTTTAGGATAATGATATAGGTCTTGTTGAATTAGGGAATGAAATTTATACATAGACTCACCTTATCAAGTGTACAAATAAATACAATTAGGCTAATCAAGAGCTGCTTGGAGACACTAGATTGTAATGATTGGATTAGAATGATTTCATATTAACATATGAATACCTTAGCTATTATTTCATTACAAGTAATGCAGGCAAACTATTATTTATAAATAGATTACATTCCAGTTCAGTAAGCTTATCTAACTAGAACTCAGAGCTCACATGCCCTTAATAAGAGAAAAAATAGGATTCTCAGATTGAGCAGTATACGTCTGAATTGTTAGCCCTTGTAACAAGGAGTTTGGAGAATGACAGAAAAAGAGGATAAAAAGAAACATCTCTCTTCTATCTAAGGCAAAGCACTAGAGAGTTCTACATGGATGTCATTTGCTGTTAGCATCCTGGCCTTCATTCAGTGTCTCTCCTTCCTGCTTTTCATGCTTTTCTTTGAGGCCTTAGGGTCAGGCTGTCTTTTCTCAAATGACATAACCTTCAACATCAACTTTCCTCCTTACAGAAAACAAAACAAAACTATTACTCTTAGTGCAAAAGATGATAGTTGTGGGGATGAAAGCAATCTGATGGAAGTGACTTAAGTGGTGTGAAAAACTGAAACCCACAAACATTGCTAGAAGTATTTCATATTTTGAAGGAGGGTTCCAAGTGTTTGAGATTAATTTGTTAACTGGTTGTGGCTACAAGTTGGTCTTTGATTCTGCCACAGAAAAACACATGTGGACAAATTTGGATGATGTAGGAGAATGACTTCTTTTTTGTTTGTGTACCACACTATAGGTATTTCCAGGTCAGGACAGTAGTGCTGTCCCATCTGCCTTCCTCAGGGAAGGCCTGTAAGGGTAGGCATGTTTGTCTGTGATTCTTCAATGAAGTAATGTCAGAATGGGTCCTGGAACACAGTGGATGCACAATAAATATTTGTTGACTGAGTAATAAACTCCCATTTTCTTAATTTTTCTTTCTTCTGCTGTTATCAATCTTCAGATTCTCTGCAAATCTCCTTTTTACAATTCTGGCTCCAAAGGCTACAGCTCAGAGGTGACAGAGCCATTTTTGTATAAGGGTTAGATGCTTGCAAGCTGAGAAATCTTATGGTAAAATAATAGGGTATGGCAAAGAGCCTATTCAGTGCATATTGATCAACTGAATATTTAAGTCACAACATGCCAATGTCTAGAATAATTATTTTGGTAATATAGATGAATAAAAGAAACTTTACTGAACATAATGCTATTCAATTTCTTATAATCCTTTATTATTCTACCATGAATTTTCTTTTCATACATGCACTTTTTTGAAATGCAGTATAAAAGATTAGGCTGAACTTGGGTGGAAATTGGTGGGAAAAAATCACTACAGAAAAGAATTCTAAATACATATTTTTTAAAGATTTATTTATTTACTTGAAAGTCAGAGTTACACAGAGAGAGAAGGAAAGGCAGAGAGGGGGTGGGGTGGGGGGTGGGGAGAGGTCTTCCATCTACTGGTTCACCCCCCAGATGGCTTCAATGGCTGGAGCCTGCACTGATCTGAAGCCAGGAGCTTCCTCCCAGTCTCCCATGCGGGTGCAGGGGCCCAAGGACTTTGACCATCTTCCGCTGCTTTCCCAGGCCACAGCAGAGAGCTGGATTGGAAGTAGAGCAGCCAGGTCTTGAACCGGCACCCATATGGGATGTTGGCACAGAAGGTGGTGGCTTTATCCACCACCACAAGAATTTTAAATACTGAAGTTGTCTTGGGACAGCAGAGATAAACAAATGTGATCCTGGCAGACAAGTGTTTTCAAGCTTTTCAAAAGTAGTTTAAGAAACTACTCATTTCATACAAATTGACAAATGATATACAGAAAAGTTTATAAACAAATAAACATCAGTGTAGTCCTGACCACTAATTTGAGTATATGATATCTATTATTTGAGAGCTGGAATCATTTTTATCTCCTTTATCATCACACTTCTTTTAGAACCTGAACCATATATAATGATGAATCTAGACAAATTAGTAGTAAATCTTTTAAATTTGGTACATGTCTCTCTCAAAACAAAAATCAACTTTGTGAACTAAGAGAATTTTTTCCCCCTCATTTACATGGAAGGACAACTTGTTTTAGGATTGCTAACAATGAAAAGGGTTCCTGACAAAGATTGTCTACTGGCCTCATATATGTCTTAAAGGTTGTTCTGCACATATGTTGCATGCAAAGTAGTGGTGAACCCATGCTGACACTACAGATAATCCTTGAAAGGTATGCATTCACAATGATGGGTATTTTCTTTTCTTTTTCTTTTTTTGTTTTAATGATGGGTATTTTCTCACAGAGGAAATATCCCCTGCGGCTGGCTGAACAATGGAGTGTGTCTTATACCTGGAATACCACTTCTCATATGTAAACACAAATGTTTGCAACAGAGACAGAAGAAAGTATACCTTGTTTCTACAGCTCTAGTAGTGGCGAATATTTTCAGGTCTGAAAGCTAAATACCTGCTGGAGTTCAGGTGCATGGATAACAGCAGAGGTGTTTATTTCTTAGATGTATTTATTAAATCATAATGGAATCCTTTTGAAATACTTTCAAAATATGTCACATATTTTTAAATGTTGTTTGTTGAGGTTTAAGTCCATATGCTAACTAATTTATGCTTATCTTTATAATTTGGGTTTCAAATGTTGTGCTTTCCACAGTAAATATTACTAACATTTGTCTGTAGCAGATGCTTAAATAATCAAAAAATATTAAAAAAGATTTTGTGGGTGCCGGCGCTGTGGCGCAGCAGGTTAAAGCCCTGGCCTGAAGCTCCAGCATCCCATATGGGTGTCAGTTTGAGTCCCAGATGCTCCACTTCTGATCCAGCTCTCTGTTGTGGCCTGGGAAAGCAGTAGAAGATGCCCCAAGTTCTTGGGCCCCTGCACCCACTTGGGAGACCTGGAATTAGTTCCTGGCTCCTGGCTTTGGACTGGCGCAGCTCCGCCTGTTGGGGCAGACTGGGGAGTGAACCAGTGGATGGAAGACCTCTCTCTCTCTCTCCTTGCCTCTCTTCTCTCTGTGTAACTCTTTCAAATAAATAAATAAATGTTTTTTAAAAAAGAGTTTGTTAAAATTCGTCATGCCATACATAATATTTTCACACCCAAAAGTGATCATATTTTATAATGTATAAGCCACAGTGGGCAAAACGTTTTCTAACTTCAAAGGTCCACAGAATAAACAGATACAGATTTAGTATATTTAAACACATCAAATGTTAAGTATTCATTCATTAAATGACCTGTGCAATTTTTTCTACAATAAGGAATCATTCCTGATAGGACATGTAGGTTAAACATACATGCTTCCTGATAGCAAATGAAACTACAAAAACTTTAATTATCAAAATGTTTCTCATAATAAGCTAAAAGATAAAATAGTTTTACATTAGATAACAGCAAAATGAGTTTAAGACTAAACTGTCACATAAAATACTATATTCTTATAGAACACAATGTGCTTTGTGTCTTTCACACATGTCATTTTGTTCTGACAAGAATTATTTTTAAAACTCCCTAAATTTGGCATTACTTTACTTCTATATCCCTATTTTATTTTTTAAGTTCTCATAAAACTTAAAACTTAAATAAGGCTACTATTTACCTTACAGATATAATATACATGCATAGCAATGAGGACAATCTATACTATAATACTGAAAAGATATGTCATAAATTACCCTAAACATATGAAATTTTAAATAAAATGATAAACTTTAATTTTAAAAAATGGAATGGGATGAAAATGGTTGAGGTGAATTCTAGCTTTTTATTGACACTTCCCACATTCACTAAGAATGGCCCATCCATGAATGCACGTATACCCACCCTTCAGTTTGTGAGACAGAGATGAGAGAGCAGAAGCAGGCCCAGCTACACCATAATTTTTGTAAATGCGCTCACGAGAAGCAAGGTTGCGAGATGGAGATTCTACAGTGGAAAACATTGGCAAAGAAGCAGCACAGATTCAATGGAAAAAAAATTTAGCAGAGAACACAAGCAAAAACAAAACATTTCAAATGGTATGCAACTAAACACTATTATTAACAAGTTTCTATTCAGCTATTTTTCCAACAAGTTTAAATTTCTCTAAAATTAAATCTGAAAAGATATATCTAATTAATCAATTTAGGCTGATAATTGTTAGTATGTACTAATGTGATAACTTACTAGTTTGTAATGCATTAACTCTGATAAATTAAATTTGAACATTTCTTTTATACTAATATTTCTTTAGCTCAGTTTTCTTTAATTTGGTGCTCATTTACAAATAAAATAAAGGATAATAATAAGCAATTTTTAAATAGTGCGAGATGAAAGTATGTTAATCACAGTTTAACCAACTATCATTTGGATTTCTGAATGGACTCATGCCATGATTTTCTAGTATGGGTCTCAGAATGGACCCATGTGGATATTTATGTTGGGTTACTTTCCTGAGTACCAACCTCAGTATTCAGTGTTTGCTTTGTAGACCCTATCTCTGAAATACCAAATTTTGTTTACAGAAAGTCTTATAACAAAAAAACAAAGAAAATTTATAAGTCACCAGAAAATGTTAGACACGCTAATGAATCATGGATAAAATGAAGTATCTAACAATAGATGTTTTTCAAAGACTGAAAAAGACCCTTGAAATCAGTAAGCTAAAAAAACCTCTATCTAGATCTGTAAAGAATTCACTATTTAAACTTTTAACTCATGACATTAAAAATAAAATTAATCACATGAGTTGGAACAAATAAAGGTTAACAGGAGATATCTTTCTTAATATCATTGAAAAAATAGACGAAATATATACTTTTTCTAAAATAGCAGAAGTACTGCTTTTGAGTAATTCACAATTACAGCAAAGGTGATGGGTAACCCACACTTACAAACGTCATTCAGTGTAAGACACTGAGTTTGTGTCAGGCATTGTTTTGGGCATTGTAGATCCAGTGATAATAGGACCAAAGTCCCTGCTTTTGTAGAGTTTAAATGTGGGTGATGGGAGGGAGAGAGAGAGAGAATGAGAGAGGTGAACAACTCTCTATTACATTAGGTACTGATCAACACAGGAATCATAAGCTATAGATGTTGTGTAATCCTCTATGACCACGTCAGCTCACTTCAGGAGTGGGGCCTGAAGAGGCTAACGCCCTTGGATATTCCTGGGATATGCAATAGATGGGTATGCAGAAAGGAGACTAGAAATGAGCAGGTGGAGAAGTAGGAAACACCTTGTAGGCAAGTGAAGAAGGAGAGATCGTTCCATCAAATACTGTGATAGGTAACTATAATGAGATCTTAAACGCAACAACTGAATTTGGCAAGACAAAGAAAGCAGACTGACTGGTGCAGTTTCTGTGGATAGGGATTAAAATTCTAATACAATAGGGTTCAAGAAGGAATAGGTGGCGTGGACAGTCACATACATGCCATAATATCATTTTAATATAATTTTAAAGACATTAGGATTTTAATATTTGTGACCATCTTTCTTTCTGAACAACTCTGTAAAATGCCAAAGGGATCAGTTTCTGCAAAATGAATTCTGATGTTTTTTAACATCCAGTGCATAGTCTGGAACCATCAGTAAAAACACAGAAGGGAATGAAGTATTTTCATTTTGAAGACATGGAATGGAAGGGCAGCAGCTTCTGAGTGGAAGAGTTAATTTGAGGGGAATTCATACTGCCAGTGTAAGGACAGTCTCATGGCTTGGTTGCTAAAACCAATGAGGAGCAAGTATAGCAGAAGACACAGAAGCAGGAACTCAGAAGAATATTATTTTACCCGGAAGCACCCAGAAACAGAAATGTGAAAACGTACAAGCACACTTCAAAGATAAGATATTAGAGGCTCAAGGACAAACTATGGGATAGGGTTTGAAGCCAAATGGCCTTGAAAGCTTTTCAGTAAGTTACAGAGCCTTGAGAGATGCATCCTGAGGTATTATTCAGAGTGGAAAAGACGAAACATTGGCCGGCACTGCGGCTCACTTGGCTAATCCTCCGCCTGTGGTGCCGGCACCCGGGGGTTCTAGTCCCGGTTGCTCCTCTTCCAGTCCAACTCTCTGCTATGGCCCGAGAAGGCAGTGGAGGATGGCCCAAGTGCTTGGGCCCTGCACCCGCATGGGAGACCAGGAGGAAGCACCTGGCTCTTGGCTTCAGATCGGCGCAGCTCCGGCCGTAGTGGCCATTTGGGGGGTGAACCAACGGACAGGAAGACCTTTCTTTCTGTCTCTCTCTCACTAACTCTGCCTGTCCAAAAAAAAAAAAAAAAAGAAACATTTACTTTCTGAAGTGGAAGTCTAAAAAAAAATTACTATTAATAATGACTAAGAAATTAAGCTGTGACTGGAAATAACAATTGTTCTGTATTTGATTTTTCCAAAATCTGTTCATGTTTGATCATACTGTAAAAAATTACAGTCAAGTTTTTGAGGAATTTATATTTTTCAATTTAAAAAAGAAAAGCACTCTCAAAGAGGTAGTTATGTCTGCACAAGAGAAAAAAAGCTGATCTGCTTTTTATAGAACACTTGACTGGGATTAAATAGACATGTTCTTCATAATAAATCCCACAATATAGAAAAAACAATCTATTATTTAATCTATTTCCATAAAGTTTTGATTCTTTTAATGTATGATGTAGTTCACTGAAGAGAATAATATTAAAAATGATTTTCAAAAATCAGAACTTTCCTCCAGTCTCCATTTGAAGTTAATGTTGTTGCTTAGTATATAATTTCCCCTCACAAACACTATGGTTTTTTTTTTTTAAGTTATATGTATTTATTTGAAAGGCAGAGGTACAGAGAGAGAGGGGAAGAGAGATTTTTCATCTTGTAGTTCAGTCCCCAAAGGGCTGCAACAGCTAAGACTGGGTGAGGCCAAAGCCAGGAGCCTGAGACTCCATCAGGGTCTCCCATATGCGTGGTAGGGACATGAATACTTAGGCCATCCTCCACTGCTCTTCCAGGCACATTTGCAGGGAGCTGGATCAGAAATGGAGTAGCCAGGATTCAAATTCGTGCTCAACGCTGCACGAGTATCATTTATTCTTTGTTTTGGATCCCAAGTATCATGTTCCTTGGGTCTTTTCATTTAAATAGTCAAATAAAAATATGAGTTCATCATAAATTGTACTTTAAAAAATTAGAGCTGGCATTGTGGTGAAATGGGTTAAGCTGCTACTTGCAATGCCAGATTCCACATTTGAGTGTAGGTTCAAGTTTTGGTTGTTTTGCTTCTATTCTAGCTCCCTGATAAGGCACCTGGGAAAGCAGCAAAAAGATGACCCACGCACTTGGGCCCCAGCACCCACATGGAAGACTCAGATGCAGTTCCTGGCTCTTGGCTTTGGCCTGGCCCCAGCATTGACTGTTGCAGCCATTTGGGGAGAGAATCAGCAGATGGAAGATTTTCACTTTCTCTCTGGACTCTGCCTTTCAAATAACTAACTCAATCTTTTCTTCTAAAGAAAAAAAAAAAAAAAGATGCCACTAGGGATCCTTATATCACCTAAAACTTCTTTACATATTGATGATAATAAAAGAATGTACTTTTTTTTAAATGGAGAGAGCACCTCACTTCAATTTAACAAAGAGGAAATGTAGTTCTGCTGTGAATATCAGATTTTTTTTGTGAATATCATTGGATTCATAAATTACCTATGGAAAAATCAAGAAACATGTTACCATTTGGTTGCATTATACACAACTGCAGGCTAGGAGATTTAAAAAGCAGCATTTACTATACTCTTTTTGAATGTTGAATCATTAAGCAATGATTATAAAGTTACATTTCACAGCTCAAAGTCAGTGGTCCATCAGGGTTAACTTTTCACAGATTCTAATATAAAATCTCATAAGTACTGTAATTTAACAATGTTTATCTTTGGTAAAATTCCAGTTATAGTAGTTATTCTAGAAAAGGGAAAAAGGGGCTGGCTCTATGGCACAGTGGGTTCAGCTCCTGTCTGCAGCTCCAGCATCCCACATGGGTGCTGGTTTGAGTCTCAGCTGCTTTACTTCTGGTTCAGCTGTCTGTTAATGCACCTGGGAAACAGCAGAGGATGGCTCAAGTGCTTTGGTCCCTGCACCTAAATGGGAGACCTGGATGAATTTTCTGGCTCTTGGGTTCAACCTTGTTCAGCACTGGTTACTAAAGCCATTTGGGGAGTGCACCAGCAGATGGTAGATCTCTCTTTCTGTACCTCTCCCTCTACTTCTTTTCTTACTCTGTAACTCTGCCTTTTCAATAAATCTTTTTTTTTTTTGTAGGGTAAAATTTGGCAGTAAATTCAGTTTAATTAATTTTGTTAATTTCCCATTATATGCTATTATCAAGCTGTGATACAACTAATAATTTACTAAATTACTAGTGGGATGTGTTAAAAGAACTGTGAATGGCATATTAGGAAGGGCAATATAATGGCAATACATTACATTCAAGAGGACAGGAATATAATCACAGTATGTATGTCATCATCACTACTACATATCCTGAGAATGGGAATAATGTTGATGAGAATTTGCTTTTTCAAAGAACATTCTATTATGAAACTACAAATAACAGGTAGAAATCATCTTCAGTATGTATCACTCTTCTCATCTTGTATAGTACTTGATTTCTGTTTAAAGATTTGAAAGGCAGGGTGACAGAGAGAGAGAGAAAGAACTTCTACATGCTGGTTCATTCTCCAAATGGCCACAAGAGTCAGGGTTGGGCCAGGTCAAAGCCAGTAGCCGGAAATTCCATCCTTGTTTCCCATATGGTAAGCACATGGCCAAGTACTTGGGCTAGCAGGAAGCTGGATCAGAAGCAAAGTATCTGGGACTTGAATAGCCTCTCTGATATGGGATGCTGGCATGCAAGCAAGTGGCTTAACCTGTTGTGCTACAATACCAGTCCTAGTTCTCAATTTTGAGAAGATAGTAAATACAGGAGTTATATATTTTATGGTCTTGGTAAAACTAGTAAATACAATCCTAACAAAGATTTAATAGAACCTGAGGAGGTTTCATAAGTAAGTCTTATAACAGTGTTCAAATTTCACTGTATTCCGTTCATGCTATACATGTCTATAATTATGATAGAATGTCATTCTTTTCATAGCCAAATAATATTCCATGGTATCTGTGTGTATGTACAATACCACAGATTTTAGATGCAATGTCACTGTATTATCAGTACATACAGTATCCTTCTTTAAAATATATTTATAGGGAGATAAATGGAATTATGTGAATGGTACAGGAGCTTATCATATTAAAGATGGGAAAAATTACAGAATAATGAAAGCTAGAACAAGATTGTCAATTTAATGATACCGTATACAGGAGGAACCAAAAGACTCTACTAAGAAACTATCAGGGGGCCGGTGCTGTGGCTCACTTGGTTAATCCTTTGCCTGCGGCACCAGCATCCCATGTGGGCACCAGGTTCTAGTCCCGGCTGCCCCTCTTCCAGTCCAGCTCTCTGCTGTGGCCCAGGAGGGCAGTGGAGGATGGCCTAAGTGCTTGGGCCCCTGTACCCGCATGGGAGACCAGGAGGAGGCACCTGGCTCCTGGCTCCGGATTGGCGCAATACCGGCCGTGGCAGCCATTTGGAGCGTGAACCAACGGAAGGAAGACCTTTCTCTCTGTTTCTCTCTCTCACTGTCCATAACTCTACCTGTCAAATGAAAAAAAAAAAAAAAAAAAAAAAAAAAGAAACTATCAGAACTCGTAAGAGTTTGGTAAAGTTGCAGGTTATAAAATCAACAAATAAAAATCAATAGTCATTGTATACATAAAAAATGCCATGGCTGAGAAAGAACTTGGAAGATCGGTACCATTCAGAATAGCAACAAAAAATTTTAAATACCTTGGAATACATTTAACCAAGGACGTGAAAGATTTCTACAATGAATATTAGAAAATATTAAAGTAAGAAACAGAAGAAGACACAAAAAAATGGAAACATCCTCCATGTTTATAGATTGGAAGAATTAACATCAAAATGTCCATACTATCCAAAGTGATTTACAGATTCAGTGTGATCCCAACCAAAAGGTAAAGATAAAAACAAGTTTTACAATGGTCTATAACATCAATTCAATCTAAGTTTAGAAAGGAAAATGGAAGGAAATACATACAACAGATACTGCTCAAAATATATTTCTCTAACTGACTTCTAGATATAACTTCCCTTTCATAAAACATACACAGTACATTACTGAATACATAGCAAATCTCTAGTAAACCTGGCTAGGGGAAATAACATTTGGAAAAAGCATATCATTTCAGAGTTTGGGATGACCTATGCTTTGGAAAAAACAGCTTCAAAAACTTCCAAGAAAATACAGGCATTGATCCTCAACCAATAACTTGGGATACTCTCAGAAATAAATATTTGTTTTCCACAAATTGCAAATTTGTTGCAAGGGAAAAGTAATAAGTACACATGACAGAACACAGGCCCTCTGATCGAGTGTTACATTTAAACATAACATGATTCTGCTTCCAGATGTGATACTGTGAGGATATAATACTTATTTGGCACAAAGAGTGCTAAAATCTAAACCACAAACAAAAGTGTTTTCAAAGTAATATCTGGTGAAAGAAGAAAAAGGCAGGTAGCAGTTCACTACATCAGAATAAAGATAAGTGTTTACTACAGATAAAGTAGAGGGAAATGTTCTATTTTGTCTTTCACTACGGGGCGGGAGGGGGGCAATGATCATTTTCCTGCCAAGTGCAGACAAATTAGAACAGCCCATGATACCAAGAATCATCCGTCATCATCCATCTTCAAAAGGTTGTCAGGGATGTTAGGGATTTGAGGCATAAAATAAGAAGGCTAGAGGGCAGGTTTTTGGCGCAGTAGATTAAGTCAAGGTTTGGGATGCCTGCATCTCATATCCAAGTGCCCCCTATTCAAATCTGGCTTCCTGCTAATGTGCCTGGGAGGCAGCAGATGATGGGTCAAATACGTAGAACCCTGCCATCCATGTGGGAGACCCAGATGGAATTCTAAGTCCTGGCTTTTGCCTGGACCAGCTCTAACAGGGAATTTGGGGAACGAACCAGTGGGTGAATAATCAATCAATCAATCTCTCTCTCTCTGATAACTGTGCCTTTAAAATAAAATAAAATAAAATAAAGTTGGGTTACATAATTTCTTGTTGTTTTCTAATTCTTACAATCCATGTACAACTACTTGAGATGTAGTTGGAAAAAAAATGTCACTAGAGTTAGATTGTTAGAATTTGTCAGCTAACTGTAAGACGTGAGCAAGACACTGAGATCTCTCTCAATTTCAAATTGATAGGTAGACAACTTCTTGGGCCTCTGTTGGTGTAGATTTCTCAAACTAAAGGCAGAATGAGATAATTTATTGCTAAGGATGAGAAGCTTGCGCTAAAATATAAACATTTAATTTTGCTCAGTGCAAGTAATGAGATACAGTGCAGAAGTTCTGGAGTTTATTATATAATAGTAGTTTTACCTATATGATGTCAAAAGTGAAACCCTTTTTATTTCTCACTAATAACTTGATCCTGTTGCAATTCTCTTTTTAAAGATTGATTTATATATTTTATTTATTTCAAAGGGAGATCAACAAAGAGAGAGGGAGAGATACAGAGAGTGATATCATCCATCTGTTGGCTTACTTCCCAAATGGCT
Source organism: Lepus europaeus (assembly GCF_033115175.1). Taxonomy (NCBI): domain Eukaryota; kingdom Metazoa; phylum Chordata; class Mammalia; order Lagomorpha; family Leporidae; genus Lepus; species Lepus europaeus. The sequence continues at coordinate 35,599,201 of NC_084832.1, read as the reverse complement.
CCAACAGCTAGAGCTGGTTCAGGCCAAAACAAGAAGCCAAGAACTCCACCTGGGTCTCCCACAAAGGTGGTAGGGGGCCTAGCACTTGAACTACCTTCCAATACCTTCCCAGGTGCATTAGCAAAAGGCTGAATCAGAAGCAGAGCAGAGTGGAACTCAAATTAGAACTCTAATACGGGATGCTGGCAACAGTGGCTCCACCTGCCGCATCAAAACAATGGCTCCTGCTGCAATGATCTTAATAAATGGAACTGTATTCTTCTAAATGTCTGATCAGAAAACTTAGATTAATCTTTTACTACTTCCTTCTTACTGTTTGTTTATTCTAAGCAAATCTTAGTGATAGCCCTTCAAAATATATCAAGTATTCCTATTACCATCTCCTTGGCTACTGCTCTTGGTAAAGCAACCATCATTTTTTACCTGGATTACTGACTGGATTATAAACTGGCCTCTTTGCATGACCAGTGCTTAGAACTATACCTGGCATGTAGGTGGTGCTCAAGAAATATTTACTGATTTAATAGATCTCTCTTATAGGCTCAAGTTATATTCACAGTTGGAATGCTAGTTTTACCTTCTTTTCCAGCCCTAGCCTCCCATTCCTGATAAATGACTGTGAATCCTTTAACATTCTGATTACAAGCTGCCTCTTTCTTGAATGCCTTCTCCAACCAAAACTCTCCTAGTTGAGCCAAGAATGTTTTGTGTTTCCTTTACATCCTGTAGCATTTAAACCATGTTATCAATTTTTCTCTTAAACAACACAGAAGCCAATAAGGAGGTGGGGAGAGAGAAGAGATAGAAGATCAAATCTAGACAAGAGAAGGCACTAGCACACAATGCCTTATAAACAACCTCGGTATTCCCTTTAGTGTGAAATCTTAGGATGAAGTGAACAGAGGATGAAGAAACAAGGACTTGGACCAGCGCTTTCCTATACCGCAGAGGAGATGGCTCAGCTGAAAGAAGTCGACACACATGAGTAAAACAATAAGGATCTGAAGAGATGCTGGAGATGTTACAGCCAAAACTAATCTAAATCTACTGGCTGCTGTGACAGATGGCATAGGTTCCAGTGTGAAAACTTTTATTGAACTTTAGTACTTGAACAAAAGCTGGCCTTCAGTTCTCAAATTCTTGATAGAAAGCCATAGTATCATTTTTCTGTAGGAGCAGAAAAGGAATTTAGGAAGCAGATTAGCATAAAAAAACTAGTTGGAGGGGAGAATAGAGAATAAAAACACTGGTGTTGTCCTAATCCTAAATCAAGTGCTCTATTCACACACCTTCACAGCAAGCAAACAGATAAATGTTGTGCTGTGACTGCAGTCCAGGACAGAAATGTCATCCAAGTCTTACACAGTAAACTGATACTTCTATTAAAATTCAAACTAACATCTGCACATAATCTCATTATAGTAAATTAATCTCAAAACAAAAAAATATTCCATATACACATTTCTTTTTCTCTCTCCTGCCCTTGCTGTAAAAATTGACTGAGAAGTAGGTAGGAAAACTCATTTGTCTCTTTTAAAATTCCTTCTTACAATTCATTCTACACTGAGAATAGACTGCTTTCCCAGACAATGCCTTCTTCCACATCTTCCTGAGCTCATGAGAGACACGAAGTATCTGCACTTAGGGCAACAATATTATCAGGTACCATTTACCAGGTATCCCATTTTAGGGATGAACTAACCTTAGGGTTGGGAAACATCAAATATCTCTAAGTTGCTTGGAGAGGAAATCAGATCAAATGACTGCATCTCTACAAGTCATGCAGACATAGCACTTTTGTACATGTTAATATTTTCTTATGTAAATAAATATCCATGCAGATACCCAAATGAGACTTCTGCCACATTTAACAAATTTAAACATTTTTCATATGAGTATAATAGGAAAACTTTTGTTGCAAGGGCTTGAAAGTATTACACCAGCACACACTGACATAAATTATACATTCCAAATTCAAAGAATCTGAGAGAACAGTAAACTTAGACTTTACCATTTCTAATGGTAAACTATTTAGTCTCTTGGATGATGGGTAGAAAATGACAAAATGCTATACTACACATAATCATCTGAAATAGCTTTTACTTCTGAGAATCTTGCTTAGAATTCACGTAAATATAGAATTATTAGACATCATGGTATAGCTGGTTTTTATTATTTCAGTAATTTAATTACTTTACCAATTTACTGTTGAGAGAAATTTATTTTTCTTCTTTAAAGATATACTATACTCTGAGTAAATATTGGAATATCTATCACAGGATTACAAGAAATGCATGATATCTATAGTCAAATATTCCCTGAATATTTATAATTGTGAGGTACTATTAGGAGCTAAAAGACATAAAATGATACTTCTAAAATAATAGAAAAAAGTTAATGAAAACAAGGAATGTAATATCCATTAAGAAGGTTGGCAAGCTTCAGTCCACTGGAAACTTAAAGCCAAACTGTTTACAAATTCCAATTTTAGAATAAAAAAAGTAAATTGTAGTACAGTACAGAAAATTTTTATACGTACACTTCTCTCACTCTCTTGCATGCAAACCCATTTTAAGCATGGAAGATTTTCATTGCTGTAATTATTCTATCTCATTAGAATAACAGTTGAAAAAATATGTATTTATAGTAAAATAACTGCTAATTAAGAATTACCAAATTAATTTAACATGCTGGATTACTTTATTTTTTTTTTAATGATTTTATTTATTTATTTGAGAGAGGGATAGAGAGACAGACAGGTCTTCCATCTGTTGGCTCACTCCACAGACGGCACAAGGGTCAGAGCTGGGCTGATCTGGAGCCAAGCACTTAAATCATCTTCAGCTGCTTTCCCAGGCCATAGCAGACAACTGGATCGGGAGAGGAGCAGTAGGAACTTGAACCGGCATACATATGGGTGTTGGTGGAGGCTTAGCCAACTAGGCCACAGTACTGGCCCCAGATTACTTTAAATTTCAAAGACTAGTGGAAAAACCTACTTGTTAGGGAAAAAACTCCAAATATTGCTGATAATAATGCTTACAGAAATACCTAAGTTTAAATGTGGGGCAGTTAATATGTATCTTTGTAGAATTTACCTAGTTGATGGGAACTTGAGTTAAAACATTGAGAAAAATCTTTTTTCTTTAATATTAGTGCTACATCTTAAACTAGGGGCCAGCACTGTGGTTTAGTGGAAAAAGCCGCTGCCTGCAGTGCCAGCATTCCATTTGGGTGCAGGTTCAAGTCCTAGCTGCTCCACGTCCAATCCAGCTCTCTGCTATGGCCTGGGCAAGCAGTGGGAGATGGTCTAAGTCCTTGGGCCCCTGTACCCACGTGGGAGACTGGGAAGAAACTCCTGGCTCCTGGCTTCGGATCGGCACAGCTCTGGCTGTTGTGGCCATCTGGGGAGTGAACCAGTGGATGGAAGACCCCTCTCTCTCTCTCTCTCTCTCTCTCTCTCTCTCTGCCTCTCTGTAACACTGCCTTTCAAATAAGTAAATAAATCTTAAAGAAAAAAAAAGAAGATGGCCAGCGCCGCATCTCACTAGGCTAATCCTCTGCCTGCGGCGTGGCACCCCAGGTTCTAGTCCTGGTTGGGGCGCCGGATTCTGTCCCGGTTGCTCTTCTTTCAGTCCAGTTCTCTGCAGTGGCCCGGGAAGGCATTGAAGGATGGCCCAAGTGCTTGGGCCCTGCACCCGCATGGGAGACCAGAAGGGAGCACCTGGCTCCTAGCTTGGGATTGGCACGTGCGCCGGCTGCAGTGCACTGGCTGTGACGGCCATTTGAGGGGTGAACCAATGGAAGGAAGACCTTTCTTTCTGTCTCTCCCTCTCTCACTGTCTAACTCTGCCTGCCAAAAAAAAAAAAAAAAAAAAAGAAAAAGAAAAAAAAAGAAGTTAAACTATGAAAAGCAAAAGATAAAATTAAATGAACAAAGCTAATAGTCGAGATGCTAGAACTAAACAGAAACTTTAAAAATATATATTAAAGAATACATTTTGCATTATCTATGTAGGCAAGGCCTTTAAAATGGCCTTTGTAATCAGTAGAACTGGCCTTGAGTCCTGGCTCTCCTATTTTACTATGTTTGTTACTAAAGCAAATCATTTATCCTAAGACCCTTAGTCCTTATTGTACAGTGGAGATAACAGAGCTTTCCCCAGTGAGCATGTCTGGGCTTCAGTATGGTGTTTAGCACATAGTGGTGACCATCAGTACAAGCAAATCTTAGTAAACATGGTCTTCTACACATGTTTTATTTTAGTATCCCAAAATAAGCCCAAGACAAAAATCTAAGACAGAAATGATGCTCATTTTATTCATCAGTACAGGGAAGTTTAGTATGAATGAGTGATTTAAAAGCAAGAGGAAGTGCTGATGGGATACACTGTAGTGAGACTCCACAAGAGTCAGGTTACCAGGGAAGTGTTAACAAGGAGCATCCATGGGGCCAGCGCTGTGGCATAGCAGGTTAAGCTGCCACCTGCAGTGCTGGCATCCCATATGGGCGCTGGTTCGAGTCCCGGCTGCTCTACTTCCTATCCAGCTCTCTGCTATGGCCTGGGAAAGCACTGGAAGATGGCCCAAGTGCTTGGATCCCTGCACCCACATGGGAGACTCAGAAGAAGCTCCTGGATCCCAGCTTTAGATCGGTGCAGCTCTGGCAGTTGGGGCCAACTGGGTAGTGAACCAGCGGATAGAAGACTTCTCCCTCTCTCTTTCTCTGTCTCTCTAACTCTGATTTTCAAATGAATAAATAAAAAAAATGAGCATCCTGTCACAATTATTTTTCCCGATATGACATGAAAAATGCAATTCTAAGTCATTTTCAGATTCTGTACCTTCTTCAGCTATGCTAAAGATTAAGAGCAGCTTAATGGAATTTCCATGATATTCTGTTGAGAATAAGGTTTATAAAAAGATCAAACTTACTATTGGAGCACAGGTAAGAAGTGATTCAGAAACTTGGCATTTGAGAGATGTCTAGGCCATGATTTCAAATTTGCTCCAAGATGAGGGTAATGGAACTGGTGGAACTGATACCTCTATGTACAACATATATCACATTATGCTGACACAATGTCCCTTAGAAACCTGCTATTCTCTATGAAAACAAATCTCATTTTATTATTATCTTTATATTGTTTTGAAATAGTTTACCAAATAAACTGGTAAGCAAAAAAAAAAAAAAAAAGTACTTATACTTTGCTTCTGTGAAAACTTGCAATGACCCTCTAGGTGGAACAAAAAGATCCTTAGACCTTAGGTCTTTTGTGTGCTATGACACTACCAGAGCAATTTCTCTTTAAAAACTGAATGGGAAAAATGAACAGAGTTGGATTTTCTAAAATGACTTTTCTGTCTTTTCCCTTCTCCCCTGCTCCCAGTCCTTTAAAACTTCTTACAACCTGAGTATGTCTAAATGTAAAAATTTGTTGCTACATAAAATTAGTAAGCTAAGTCTTCACAATAATGCTTTTCTCAGAGGAAAAGTTATTTCACATATAGGTCAAAATTGTTTCCCTGAAATTCTTGTGTTAAGACAATTCAAGTGAACATCATGTATGAATAGAGATGATGATAATCTAGAAATCAAGAGTATTTATATTTCCAAACTAATTAATCTCATTAATTAAACTTGCCTAATGTAAAGTGCAAACGTGAAAAAGTTAATCTTTTGTATTATCATTACCTAAGATGTTTAATAATAATGAGCAGCACAATTTTCTAATTATATACTTCCCTGATTATTAATCAAAATGAAATCAGCTGGCATTCTCTTAAGTCTAGTAACAGTTATCAAAATATTTTTGTAGATAAATAACTTTACCCTAAGCATGAATGCACTTTCTCAAAGCAAAGAGGTCATGCATTTGAATCCAAACAATGGGTGCACAAATTGAGACTTTCGGAAACTTCCTCATGCAGTTAATGTGTTTATATATTGGAGAGTCAGTATAAGAAATAAATGCCAAGAACACATTGTTGTCATACTGCCTAGGGTTCTGAGAGGTCTATGTGGAACACTCAGGAGGTTTTTAAGAAAAACTAACTATCAAGTAAGTGTACTTGGTTTGGGTCTATGTTCCAAACTAAGGAGAGTTACATTCATGGGTGAAAGGCAGGCCCAATCCTAGAAGGCATAACTGTAACCAAATAACAAATTGTAGCTGCACCAAAATAAAAAGAGAAAACACAACTTGAAAATATCTGGAAACCTTAATTGCTGTATAATTCATATATATCAAATGCACTTAAAAGCAACAGACAAATCTACCCAAGGAAGTACAGTTTCTCTTCTACTCACTGGTGTAGTGAAATAGACCTATTCTATCGGAGCATCTCAAAGTAATAAAAATCCAACATAAAGCAATGAAAGTTATCCCTGTAACTGATGCTTACCATAGTCATGCATAGTAAAGAAAATTTTGAACCACAAATACCTTTCTTAACAGGTTTTATAGTATGTATTTCCTGATACTGCAATTAAAATAGAGCATAAATAGTTATATAATGCCTTAGCTAAGAATAGCTTACATACTTCAAAAATGTGGGTGGCCACAACATCCCAACCAAGCAAAACCAGCCTGGGGAGTTGATAACTAATTATTAACTGCTAGACAACTAAGAACAAAGCTTCAGAAATGCTTCATGAGGCAGGTAAGGCTGACAGACTTACTCTGAAGCTGAGGCTGCTGGAAGGAAAGGGGTTGTCCGAACACAAATGGGCTGTGGACTAGGGAAGAGGGAGGTTTTGCAGCTTGATCAAAGATGGAAGGAGCTGGGAGATTGGGCCGTGACTGAATGGAATTCAATATGGCACTCAGTTGGTCACCTGCAGCGGGCAAAACAGTCAAAACTACAACTTGTTATCATTAACATCCCAAATGGCAAAGAAAATGGTGCTTTATGACATTCAGTTAAACACTAAATAAACCTGGGCCAATGAATGCAGAAATGTGTGGAAGTTGCTGATCATTGTCCTCAAATTAGGGACTAAACTTTGCAACCTGTTTTTTTTCCCCCAAATGGAAGCACTCCACCGAATCTTATATAGTAGCTTACCTACAAAAATAAGTTTATTTAAATTCACAATTTCCGCATTACTTATGGGAGGATAAAGAGTGTATGAAGAATCAGTGACAAGTTGCTTCGACAGTGTACAAAGGTAAATAAAGATCTCAGTACTGTAAATCTTCTCCATGGTGCCCAACAATGACAAATGCCAACCTGACTCATCGGCAGTGTCTTTAATGCAGAAAACACACAAATCATATGAGTAGTTTTTCGTTAAAATCTACAATCAACGGGGATGAAGTACACGTTATTAACTAAACATTATATTTACGTTAAAGGTAGAAATTAATACTTTCCTTTTCTATGTTGTTACTGCCAAAGAAATTCTAAAAAACATGAGCTTTTTGTTTGGATGGGTAATATAAAAATCCATAAATCCTAAAAGATAAAAAGGAATGTAAGTCTCCTAATTTGAATAGTGACTTAAATATGATTCTGCTATTTTTTCTTCTAACTACATAAAAAGGAATTTAAGAGAAAATATTTTTAAAGATAAGAAATAATATAATTCTTTATTTATAAGGATATGTAAATTAAGTAATTTAAATTATGCTAGAGAGGGGGAAATCATATCCAGATAAGTTGATGTAGAAACTAGAAAACAATAGTTTTCCAGTCATATTTCTTAAATATAAAATTTCATAAATGAAAACTTCAACTGAAGCACCAAATGGGACAGATTTATATGGAAAGAACTCTATGTACAAGGTATCTACTTTTGTTTTTTATTAATAAATATTGTAGATTACATAGAATAGTTAGATTATAAAGAGTTTAATAAAATATTGCTTTAAGGTTAAAAAAAAACTTTGTACAAAAATAATTCCTTGGTCTTGGATAGGAGAAAGTTAAAACAATGGGAGTGCCCATCAAAAATAATAAATAAATAAAATTTAGATACATTTAATCAAATTTGGGTTCATTAATACTTATTTGCTCCATCAAAATATTTTTAGCCTATTAACAAATGCATGCCATTTTTGATTATTGGCAAAATCACATTTTAAAAAGTTAATAATTTTTTATTTTTATTTAATAACAAATGTTGTCAGCAATGTCTATTTCTCTTGAAAATTGATTTTATTTTTATGCTTTAACAATTAAAATTATATTTTAAAGACTGACTGACACTGAGAGACATTAGTACTATGAGATTTTAAACTCTGAAAGCATACAATTTGAATTAAACATGGATTTAAAACAGGTAACTACAGAAGTAGAGTAGTCGTAAGTAAACACTGAAATTTTAATTTAAGAGTTGACCAACAGTAGAGAGAAAAGGACATAAAGAAAACACCAGAGCATTAATTCTACACAAGTACGAAGACCTGGGTTAAATTAACAGAAACCGGAGCTACCAGAAGTGAGCGAGATCACACCCATGCATCTAGGTTTCCTTTGGAAAAGAACTTTGTAGGAAGTAATGAAGATATCCAACAGTAAAACATTTTATTTTCAATTAAATATTTATTACATATTGATATAATTTATGTTTTTTTCAATTGTTCTTTAAGTCAAGTAGAATGACATGATATTTTTTTCCTGAATTCAAGTCCAATGAATTCATATAAATAAACATGCAGTAAAATCATTCCCAAGTAAGCTACCCATCACCGAGCTCTATGCTACCTACTGACAATATGGCAGATACTGAAAAAGTTGTGATCAGGAGCACAGCAAAAAATAAAAGTGTGCCCGAATTTATAGAAAAGTGAAATCTGGGATGACATCAAGTATTTATTTCTCCGAAATAACTAGTGTTGGGATTGTCTTTGATGTTGTTCTCTTCAATTAATAAAGCCAAAACTGCTGTATGGATTTTATATTCCTAAGGTTTAGTTTCTTACAACTTTCTGGTTTCATTATATATACCAAACCCAAACACACAAGTTCATATTATCTTAAATTAGCTAAGATAACTGGGTTAGATGTTCAAAAACACACATATTTAGGAAATCTCATGTGTAACAGTATTTTAAGATATTATTTAAAAGTAATATTCTGATTTAAAATGGATCAGTTGGGAAAGTTCTTTGTTGTTCATTAACATTACTCTCCTAAATAACAGAAAGATGTTAAAATAATACTTATTTTACTATATTTAGTGACACAGAATCTTTGACATAAATTCAAATTAAGTACCTTTAGAATTAAAAAAACTCCCAAAAAAGTAAACTAAAAGTGATAAAAGCAATATTGTAAAAAAAAAATCTTTATAAACACAGTAAAAATTAGTTTTCTAAGAGCAAATTATAATTTAACAAAGATTTGTGGCTGAACGGGAAAAAAACTAGTATAAAGATTCACTTTCAAACACCTACCTTTATTATTTCCAAGTCCATAATCAAATCCTTGGGCACTGCAACTTGCGCCTTTATTAAAAGCTTGTACTGAGAAGGGGCTTGGAGGAGGAGTTTGAGAATTTTGATCCAGAAGAGCTTGTTCTACAATAAAAGCCACAGCTATACCGTTAGTTTCTTATGTGTTATTCTCTATTCATACAACAAAAAGAAAAAAAATTTTATTAAAAAGATTTTATGATGGTTAGATTTTAAAATAATCTCCTATTTAGATTCAATAGGTCTAAACACCAATCAAGTCAGCTTGACAAAATCTTAGAAAGAGGATACCCTCTTATGGAACCAATTTATTTTCCTTGTGGCAGGATACATCACTGAATGTATACTAATATTTCTGGACAAGGAACTCTAATATCTGTAACAAATTTACACAAGAGCATTTTATAAAAAGTGGGTACCCTATAAGCTAGAAAGCAAACATTTTGTAATGAGTACTGTGAGATGAAAAAGGTTGCAAAATTACTAAGTGTCCAGTACTGACAGCACTTTTCATTTGTAAAATATTTTAAACCATAAATGTGAAAATTTAGAAAAATCCAATTTTTACTTATTATATAAGTTGTTCTTCCCACAGGAAAGGGATGATACACCTGGTCATATAATCAGCCTATTAACATATTCTGAAGTTAACAAATTATCAAAACTCTTATTTCAAGAAGGAAGGGGCAAATACTTATTGTTTACAAATGGAAAGATGCAACATGTAAGATAGATAAACTAATCACCTATGAACAATTCAGTAGCTCTAAGAGTCTAGCTGACATAATATGAACAATAACACATTACATCCTGTTTAAAGAACCAGCAGGAGAAGAGCTGGTAAAGAGAAAAGGAAATAAGAAGGCTCGTTGCTTGACTTGATTGGTTTATGCTATGTATTTGGGTTGAAATATTGCAGTGTCCCATAAAAATGTGCAAGTGTTACATGTTAACCAAAAATTAAAAAAAAAAATAAAAAACTCATACTAATATCATACTAATATTAATGGTCATGTTAATGTCAGCTGAAAAAAGACAAAATAAAATATGTTAAATGAACAGCAATAGGTAGAAAAAGGTATTTATTTCATGAAAATAACATTATGAAAAGTAGAATGTTTTAAATATATTTAAAAAAAATCAATATTCCTTTAAGCTAAACATGGAAGTACTAGAATGTGGTGCCATGTTTACTCCTTATCTATAAAACAGAATTCTGCTGTACCAGTGGTCCTGTTTGGTCTGTACTTTTACCAGCATTCACAGACTTAAAAAAAAAAAATACACCAACTCTAGCACTTCCCTTAGGCAATACTCTTCAGTATGAGATACTTCAGCAGTGGAGTATTTCTTCTGGAAAACACTGATGAATAGCAATGGACAGAAAAGATTGCATGATTCCACCCCTGCAGATTCACAATGATTATGCATCAAAGTGGAGCCTCATTTTTTTCCTTTTTCTAAGATAAAGATTTGCTGATTTATTTGAAAGCTAACAAGAGGGAGAGAGAGGCAGAAAGAAAGAGATCTTCCACCTGCTGATTCACTCCCAAGATGGGCCAGGTCAAAGCTAGGAGCCAGGAGCTTCATCTGGATTTCCCACATGGGTGGTCAGGGCCCTAACACTTCGGCCATCTTCCATTGCTTTTCCTAGGCCACTAGCAAGGATTTGGATTGGAAGTGGTGCAGCTAGGACTTGAACTGGTGCCCATATGGGATACTGGCATCCCAGGGGCAGCTTTACCCACTATGCCATAATGCCGGCCCCTGGAGTCTGATTTTTCCATGGCATTAACTGTCACCTTTCCTACAGATATCACAGGCCAGTGAGTTTTTACAGAGGAAAACTTTTGTTTTCTTACATTACTTCATAAAAGTTAACCAAAATGCCAAGTCCTTTTATTTCCATTTTAGATATGTACAATTACATACTAATACCAATGAGAGGACTATTAGGTTTATCACATTAGCTAATTGTAGTGATTTTAAGGCGCTAATATCATATCACTCTTCCCCTTATCATTCCAGTTTTATTTTAAAATATTAAGATTTGCGGGCCAGCATTGTGGCACAGCGGGTTAACACCTTGGCCTGAAGTGCCAGCATCCCATATGGGCACCGGTTTGAACCCGGCTGCTCTACTTCCTACCCAGCTCTCTGTCATGGCCTGGGAAAGCAGTAGAAGATGGCCCAAGCCCTTGGGCCCCTGCACCCACGTGGAAGACCCAGAAGAAGCTCCTGGCTCCTGGCCTCGGATTGGCGCAGCTCCAGCTGTTGCAGCCAAGTGGGGAGTGAACTACTGGATGGAAGACCTCTCTCTCTCTCTCTGCCTCTCCTCTCTCTGTGTAACTCTTTCAAATAAATAAATAAATCTTTAAAAAAATTAATATTTACTATGTAACCAAATATACACACACATATACATATATATCAAAAGAGTAAAGATGATTGATATAGATAAAAGCTTAAACATCTCTTAAATCTCTTTTAGAGTTCAATGTATATCTCACCAAAAATAGTATCCTAATTTAAGAAGCAGCTTATTTTAGAGAACATTCTTCCTTCTATGTTTATGAGAACACAATTTTCCATGTTAAAACTGGCTCCTTAATATGGAAGGTTAAGCTTACCTTCTACCAACTTCATGTATTAATTTGCTCATTTAGTTTTTGTATTGAAGTTATAAGGTCATGATTTATGAGGTCATAAGTGGACATATATATGAGGGACAGATACACGAGGTTAACTTGGCCAAGGTCACAAAACTAAAAAGTTGTACAGCTAAGATTAGTACCTTGGCAGTTCAGATCCAGAATTCACTCTTACACCTTATGCTATGCTGCCAGTTAAAAAATTACTTAGCTTGAAAGATCCCTTGACAGTCACCTAAGCCGTTCTCATGTATTTAACTGGATCTTACAAAGCAGATCTCACCGTAGATATTTTCATTTATATCTGAGTCTTCTGTATAAAGGAAAATGTTCAAAAATTATGACTGTGATAAATATGTAGAAAAAATACAGTAAATTAAAAGTTTATAATTGTCTGATTTACATCAAATGGAGCCATTTTTAAAACATAATAGCCAGTTGTTCTACCATCTCAGGATATTATTTTATGCTATCATCTTTGACTACAAAGTTTATTTTTATAATGGGAGGAAGTAGGTTATTAAACTGTGTTCAGTATGCAACATGGTACAAAGAGGATAGCATTTAAAATATGAAGATTCTGGCTCATATGTTATATTGGCCACATAACCAGCTATATCACCAATCACATGAAGTCATTTTAAAGTCTACAATCTTTAGTTTCCTTATCTATATATTGAAGATAGTATATCTTACCTCAAAGGCTTATTGTAGAGGAGAAATAAAGAGATAATATATATATTTAAATGTACTCTGCCATTCATTCATTCATGTTTCAAATCTTTTTTGGATCTCTTTCAATTAATGGCCCTAATGTCCCTGTGGTTGTAAGCATCATACATTAATTATCTTTTGGGCAAAGCAACACATTCTCCTACTTATCTGACTTTATCTTAGAAATTTTGGGATTTCGGCCGGCGCCGCGGCTCAATAGGCTAATCTTCTGCCTTGCGGTGCCGGCACACCGGGTTCTAGTCCCGGTCGGGGCACCGATCCTGTCCCGGTTGCCCCTCTTCCAGGCCAGCTCTCTGCTGTGGCCAGGGAGTGCAGTGGAGGATGGCCCAAGTGCTTGGGCCCTGCACCCCATGGGAGACCAGGAGAAGCACCTGGCTCCTGCCTTCGGATCAGCGCGGTGCGCCAGCAGCAGCGCACCAGCCGCAGCGGCCATTGGAGGGTGAACCAACAGCAAAGGAAGACCTTTCTCTCTGTCTCTCTCTCTCACTGTCCACTCTGCCTGTCAAAAAAAAAAAAAAAAAAAAAAAAAGAAATTTTGGGATTTATTAGAAAACTATATGCTTTGCTTACCTACTTATTTTGGTATCTTACTTTTTTTTTTTTTTTTTTTTTTTAATTTTAGTTACTTATTTAGTAGGCTGAGAGACAGGGAGAGGGTTCCCATTAGATGGTCACTCCCCAAATGCCCACAGCAACTGAATTGGGCCTAGCTGAAGCTGACAGCTAGGAAATCAACGTGGGTCTCTCAAGTGGGTGGCAGGAACTCAATTACTTGAGTCATCATCACTACCTCCAGGGTTTGCAGTGTCAGGAAGATGGAGTCAGGAATGAAGCTAGTTATCAAATTTGGGTACTCAAATAGGGAACATGGGCATCTGAAGGCAGGGTATTAACTTTAGTTAGGCTAAACATTGGCCTGTCACTAATTATTACTTTTATAATTCAGTTTGTATTCATGAAACGTTATAAGCAGTAACATGTGTCAAAACTGTTTTAGAACCAGGAATACATAGATAAAATTCCTGTGCCTTGTACATAAAGGACTCAAAATCTGGGTTTTAAGAGACAAAACAAAATAAAACAAAACAAAAAAGCACTAACTAGACTAAATCAGTTTGATTCTAGTGGCAAAAATGGTTCTTTAGAAACACAGAGGGAACTCTTCGGCTCTGTCAGTACCAGCTAAAACTTCATAAACGTGATGACATGCTATGAAATTTGAGGAACAATTTCTGTCACAAGGAGAATCAAAAGCAGAAGACAAAAAGGAAAATCTTATAGAACGAGATCAATGTTGAAAAAGGTAAATAAAGCTTAACGTTGAAAATCTAACAACAAAACGGGAAACTCCAAAGAGAGTCTATGTGTTTTTAATGCTCCTTCCCTGAGATAAAATTCAATTAAATGAAGTTGCCTGGGAGAAGCACTGTGATTGGTAGTTTGATAACTGAATGTCCGCTTGGTAGCAGAAAGGGTAGAACCTCCAGTCCTGCACTGGTACAGAAGAATGAGGCACATGAATCCCTATCAACGAAATAAAAACAAGCTTTATAAAAGTGGACCCATTTACTTCAAATGTTCTTTTCCTTTTCTTCCTTTATGCATATTAATTTAGTACTTATGTATTCTACAAACTAATTTTAACAGTTCACAAGATTTTTTTTAACCTTTAATTTTGCTTTTATTTAAAAAATAAACATATTCAAATTTTTAGGACAAAAGCAATAAAACACACGTTAAATGCCTGTATTTTAAAGGTTAATGGGAATAAATCACAAATGGAAGCCAACTTGCCATCTTCATGACGGAGGTACTGGTTCCCGCCTCTGTCTCTAGCTAGGGACCATGCCTCTCCTTCATCGCTCTCACAGAACTCTACCATGCTGCTCTGATCCAGCTGCACCCACGTACCTTCAGCATTGGTCACCTGGCACATAACAGAAAGCACCATTGATTGGCTGTACACTTTCAGGGTATTCAGGTTGAAAACCAGTAAACAGCTTAAAAGTGAATTTTGTTATCATTCCAATACATTTCTACCATGAAATAAGTTTCTGAAATTAAGACCACAGCCTGAGGTAAGACAGAAATCAATGAAAACTTCTGTAAAACACTGTTCAAGATTCTGGTTAAAATAATGATTTTAAAGCACAAAAAGATAATCTCTAAATAACTTTAGGCATTACTAAAAACATATGGCTCATTTTCATTGTTTACATATAAAATGTCCTTATATTGTTTATATGTTTTCCTTGTTTAGGTTGATAGTACCTATAGAGCAACCTCAAAATGACCCTGACACTGAGAAATAGCATGACACACTACATCTTCAAGCTTGTCAGCTGGGGCAAATGCCACAGTGGCCTAAACAGTAAATTTATTTGCTCAGGACTTCAGTGAGACCTATAAATGGGGGAGGAAAAAATGAAACTCTTTGTATACGATCATATCTCCATACTGATTCACGTAAGTACTTTAAATGCTGATAAACCATGACAGTACAGTACATCTGTAATCATGAAGAAATACATGCAAATATTCAACATTTAAATATACAGTTAAAATCACTTAATATAAATACTGTTTTCATAAGGATAATTATGAGAATAACATTATTAGAAAATAGGTACAAAAGTCATGTTAGTATTTTCAATAGGAATAAAGATAAAGAACATTAACATTTAAAAACCTGGAACAGAAATGGCAACCTTTAGAAGAAAGAGATGCTTTGGTTTTATGATATTAGAAATGAGAATCGTAGAAGTCATGAAGCTACAAGAATCCATACCTCTCCCACTGCTTTGACTTTGTTTCCCAGAACTAACATTCCAATTGGGATACCTCTAAGGTTAGGGCAGCTTCTGATGTTGTGACCTGAAGGTCCGGTCTTCACTACCTTGTACATGCCTGGCCCTCCTCGCAAGAATGGCATGTCTTGTTCTTGCATTGTTGCTTCCTGTGGGCAGCAGGTGTTTATGTCTTTGAAAAAGTCATCAGTATTAGTTTTAGGTTCCTGAAAATTTGAATAGGAAAGAAAACAATAAACAAAATACAATTGATGATCATTTTCAAAATCCTTCTAGTAATAGTTTCATATCAAGTTCTATAATATTGTTAACTAAGAAAGAAAATGCATACATAAAGAAAACTGAAACATTAGTCAATATCCCTATTATAAAAGTCTTTAAATTTTACAATACTGAATGATATTTAAACTAAAATTATATAGAAGAAAATATAGCAGAAGAGTGAATCTCTGATTTTTGCCACCACAATTTGGGAATAACAGTATGGTAAGACCTGATATTATTTTTATCTTTTAATGCAGCATATAACAAAAGGAGAAGAAAAATACCTTTCTACACGAATCATGAATAATTCTATTTTATTTTGGTATGGGCAAAAAAAGAATAAATATTTCTTCCCACTTTGTAATAATTTCTTATAGAGAAAATAGATATAAGAACACTGGAGGCTTAACTATCAACAGAGATAACCATGATGAAAAATACACATAAAACAGAGTTAAGTCTTTATATTTGCTAGCTATTAATAAAATACAAATGCTTACAAGACTTTAAAAAAATTCATATTTGCCTAATATTCTACAAATGAGATTGTCTTGCTAGATTTGCTAGGCTATTACTACACAGTGATACATTAATGCTAGTAAAAGAAAAGGTTATATTTTAGTAGAGAGGAGAGATGAACATTAAAAATGCACTTAAAGTAAATGTAATGATTTTAATTTAAAGCACCAAGAAGTCATTTCTAAAATTAAAAAAACAAACTTATCCTAAATTTTCCAATGATGCTGAATGCTATGATGAAATTGTTCCCTCTGTGAATGTAATAAAGAGAAATAACTTTTCCTAATTTTCTTTCCAACTAAGTCTAAATAAAATTTCCACCCTAGGGGTTCTTCTATTGTCATTATTACTCCTTTAAAACAGATTCACAATTTGCACTTTTACAGTTATATGGATTGTACAAATTACTTAACAGTCAAATAGAGTAAAAGATAACTACAATGGGATATTCACACAGGTTAAATAATATTTAATAATGCTGTAAATAGAATATTTGAAAAATTAATATATAAAACAAAAAATTTTACTGAATAGTTCTCTCTCCAAGTAGTTTCATATTAAAAGATAGCTACACATGTCCATATACATAGAACATTAAAAATAAAACATAAAGTTAAAAAAAAGTGGATTCAAGAATTCTTTGTACTTGTGATTTTATTCTTTGTACTGTGTGTTCAGGGAAAATTTCACACCCACCATTAACATTTCTGTAATATTTTATAAACCTCATCAATTTTTACTTGAACAAATGCTGAAAAATATATACTATGGACAATAATTTATTTACATTTACTGTAATTATCACACTGAATACTTAAATTAGGTATGAGTTAATTTTTTTTGAAGAGAATTTCACTGGCTCTACAAGCGAAAATAAATTTAAAATATGCATTTCATATAAACTTATCTATATGTATATCTATCTAAATAGAGCATTTAAGATAAAAATTGAGAATAAAACATATGGAAACCAGATGATACTGTACTCACAATTAATGAACAATTAAAAATGTTTAGTCATTAATGATGCTTTATTAAGTATATCACATCATTAGCTGGAAGAGGAAGTTTTAGTCCTATTTACAACTATTAAAATTTTCAGTGATGTAAAAAATAAGTAAATGTACATAGATTTATCAAAATAGCATTTTTACTCATATTTAATGATATTACAATAGTAATTCTAACTTTAGATCAGGCAGGATAATACTAGGAATATAAATGTTGGCAAAACTAATAACTGCAAACAATTAACTGTAGGCTAACATATAAGAAAGATTAAAATAGTTAATATTTTTTGGATAATAATTTAATTAATAACTGTCAGATACCAAATCGTAGAACTATACCTGTCATTCTCAAGCAGTCCTAAAACATACTTTTTTTAATCACCCCAGAAACGTGAGATTTGGGCACCAGTATATGAAAACTGGTGAGTTTAAATATTATTGTTTTCTCCCTTCATTCCCCATTCTTAGATGAACATCCAAAATGGCAATGTGGAGGAGTAGGCAGTGGAAAACTCAGAAAAGCTATAAGGTCAGGACAATATCATCTAGATAAATTATTTCTCTAATAGCTAGACTTACAACTACTATTGCTGAAACAAAATAAATACAGCAACTGAAGGTAGGTCAAAGTTTCACATAAGCCATTGGCAGGATTAAAGGCACAACTCAACTGCAGCACTTTGTACAGATGTTTTCATTGGTAAAATAATTTTTTGTTAAACTTATAGAATTTGAAGAGGTAATGTAAAATTTGTTATACATACTGAAATACCTGAATAACGTATAATTGTTCCTTACAGTTAACTCACCTGGGGGAAAAAAGCTTTGGAAGTCCATGAAAATACGTCCAAATCCCTGACTCCTTGGCTAGCATTAAAGATATTCTGAGCAACAAAGTTTAAGAAAGAGAAATATCAACAAAGAAAGGGAACAGGATATCAACTGCAGAAAGATGCGTTCACAGTACAACATTTTTCTGTGTTCTAGCACCAAGAGAGAAATGTTATTTTACTAAAGGGAAACTGAAGCCACCTGAGTAAACCATACATCAAGGAAATTCTGTTAAATAAACTTTTTTGGTCAAAAGCTCTCCACGGATATAGTGTGTCATGCCATTTACTAAATTAAGAGCCAGACAGTGTTATAAAGCTTGAGACAATCAATGCAAGGAAACCTCAAAGCCCCTTAAATCAGGATGTATATGTTCTAAAACAAGCTAGATTTGTTTTATGACAGAAAACAGTCTGCTGTTTCATAAAGAAAATTTGAGTAATGTAGACTGTATAGAAAATGCAACTATTATTGTGACAAATAATGGCATGTAGCATATGTGCAATAATTACTACTTTTTAAAGTACAAAAATAAAATGGTAATATAAAAACCAAAAATCTAACTTATTTTGCAACTTTCTTCCCCTCTGTGAATGGGAAAAAGATTATTTGGAAGTGTTTCAGCAAGCAATATGCAAATTTGTTAGTAATAAAGGCATTAAGAAAATCTGACTGTTTTATGAAGAGGCAGGCCTACTTTTCTCCATCTCAAAGTTTAGGAAATGCACAGGGCATTTAGGATTTCTATGGTAAAGTCTGAAAAATGTTTCATTAACAATACATTTCCAGCAACATGATCATAAAAAAAAATCAACATTTTCAAAAAATGTCTTGAAAGTTTTTCTACGTACATATGTTATCAGTTTGTATCTATTCTTTTGAGTAGCAACTGCACAATTTTACTACTTATGTAAATATTTTGATAAATGATTGTTTTATACCAAAAATAGGAAACTTGAAATATTCATAAAAATAATCATCTAAGAATGCAAAACAAAGGATACATCAGGGTTCACAACCAATAGTAAGCCACTTTAGACAATAAGAATTTATTTACTATTCTCTAGTTCTGCTTTTCTCATGTACATATGAGTATTGATGGATGTAGATACACACCCACAAACATACATATATGCTAATTCAGAAATATAAGACATATAAAATCCAGAAAAAATGAGTTTCTAATAAATAAAGCTAAACAAAATAAAAAACCAATACTACCCTTTCCCTTTATGTTGGAAATGGTTAATAAATAGGATTCTTCCTCTGTAGAAGGTGGAAACATCGCAAAGCACTTTGAAATGCTATTGTTTTTAGGAAAAAGATGTCTTTACTGGTTCATTCATCTATAAAAGAATTTGTGGAATATTTGCTTAATGATTTTTCTCCATCACAAAGAAGAGTGGTGCAGACCTTTTGACATAAAACAATATCAAGTATTTTTAGCATCTTCTAGTTTTTGGCATATATTATTCTACTATCAGAAGTAATATAAGAAGCAACAGATGAAGTTAGTGAAAAAGAAGCAATGTGGTGACTGATTAACAACATTTCCACTTTATATCTGTTTTTTATTTCAACGAGCAATCTCAAATGTTTTATGAGTTGCTCAAAAGTACAATGATACTTTTTTGAAAAGTGATACAACTGTTAACCATGTTGATAAATTACCAATAAAATAAATTTTGTACTAAATATGAATTCAAATTTGATACTTTTGCTTTTATTCTGTAGCTGCAGAAAATTCTTAGCCCATGTTAATTTATGTAAGATTATTTTCAAAATGTAGTCTCCTAATAAAATTGCATTAATCAAATTTCAAAAAGTCACTAAACAGGAAGCTGGAGTTTAAAATTAAAGTATATTTCACTAGCCTTCTTTTAAAAATTTAGCAATATTTTAGCCTAAAGATATGAACATGCTTGAAAATACTGACTTCTCCAAAGTCTCAATTTATATATATACAGATATATATAAATTAAAATCATTTTATTCTCAAATGCTATTTCAAAAGCAGAAAAGTACTATCGAGAAAATTAGATAGGTAAAGTACACTAGAAACCTAACTATATTAACAAGCACCAAATTGCAACTCTGAGCTAATTATCTTTCAAGGCATAGAAGAGATCAAACAAGTGAATAATCATACACTGAAAATATATGATGAAACATGCCAAATGCTCATGCAAAAAAAGACTGTACTAGATATGCACACAGCCAGGAATTGCCAGTTTTAAAGCAAAACAAAAGCAAAACAAAATGAAATAACTCAGGAAAATCAAGCATAGTATATGTGTGTGTGTGTGTGTGTGTATAAAAAATTCTAGTATTATTTGTCTCCTATCATTCTATTTCAGAAACTTAAATGCTAAGCTGAAGAATGAAAGAGGCTTTTTATATCCATCTAAAGACAGTACATTTACTAATGCTATATTAAGTGAAAAACAATAGCATTGAGATTAAAAAACAGGTTATATGTACACACATACAAAACTATTAACAAAACAAAACTAGGAAATTGTGGGTATGTTAAAGCTGTGTCTGCCACGCATTATTAAGTATCCCCAAAGAATGAAATTGGCTATAAGTTAGAAAAAAATATTAGTTATTTATGCCAACCATCCTGGGTAGTACTGTAAGTGGAATCACCAAATGATACTTTCTCCTTATTTCTAAATGTTTAGGGCTCCAAATTTCAGAGTTTGTCAGTATGCTTTCTATATATGAACACCCATCTACCTAAATAGAAATGAATGTGCATAAACATATGGATATGTTTAAAGATCCAAGAGGCTTCAGCAGGAATTCAGATAATATGCAGATCATAAAGATGTCTCAGAATGCTATTATTAATTTATAATCAACTTGAGATAAACTTCCCTCTACTCAACGCCCTTCAAAATGCAGAAAGATCTAATTTTTAACAAAGCACCCAAGAAGTGGACATATAAGTTTCAAATCATTAACTCCTATCAAGAAATAAATATGCTTTTTATAAAATTAAGTTCTTGATTCTAAGTAGTTAAATGTCTTCCATGCCATGTATATATCATGTCACATCATGTGGTTCTCTATTCTTTTACTTGCATTTTCCCTAATTTATGAAACATTCTACAAGTTGATATTCCCAATCTTTTGGTTTTATTTTGTATTGAAACCTAGGAACGAACCAGGGAAAAATCCTTAGAATTTTAATTTAAAACCAACATTCCTCAGATATGCTTTCTCAGATTGACTCATGTCACCATCAGTATTTAACATAGTATTCATTCTCATTTAACCACTAAGGATATGAGAAAGTACACAGTTATTTTTATTCTTTTATATCTATAATTATCTTTATCTCTCACTAGATCAAAGCACATGGAACATAAAACCATAGGCTTTGGAATCTCATCAACTGCAGTTTTAATACCAGCTCCACTATCTTCTACTTATGATCTTCCTCACTGGAAAAATGGGAATGATTATACACAGAATCATCAAAGGGTCAAAAAGAAAATTAATTGAGATAACAGAGGAATTATTTTAAACAACATGATCGTACCAAATTCAAGGAACTAGATTCGACCACCAACAAATGTTGAGAAACTATGAGCAAGGTGTAATATTTAATGCTTTAGAAAAAAACAAATATGAATAAGAAGGGATCACTAATGAAATCTTACTAATGTGAGATTTAAAAATAGAAATAGTAGGTATATAAATACAAATGGGATGAAGGCAAGGAAAACAAACTAAATGTTATATGCATCTGGATAAAGAAATCTGCCTTTTCTACTTTTGTAGATTGTCACCTGAGAAGGGAGAGGGTAATCTAATGTCTCCAGCACTCATCTGTTTTCCATCTCTAATCCTTTGCTTACAAATCAATTTGCCTCCCTAACTTTGGACATTTGATTCTCACTGGAGAGATTTCTTCACTTTTTCCTAGCAATTTTTATGCCAATAATTCTGGGTAATGCTGTAAGGGGAATCACCTTCTTCAAGACCTTCTTTTAAAAAAAAAAAAAGATTTATTTTTATTTATTTGAAAGACAGAGTTACAGAGAGAGGTAGAGACAGAGAGAGAGGTCTTCCATCTGCTGGTTCACACTCCAGATGGCCACAACGGCCAGATCTGCGCCGATCCGAAGCCAGGAGCCAGGAGCTTCTTCTGGGTCTCCAAAGCGGGTGCAGGGGCCCAGGGACTTGGGCCATCTTCCACTGCTTTCCCAGGCCACAGTAGAGAGCTGGATTGGAAGAGGAGCAGCCGGGACTTGAACTGGCACCCACATGGGATGCTGGTGCTTCAAGGCAGGGCTTTAACTTGCTGTGCCACAGTGCTGGCCCCTCTTAAAGACCTTTTCAAATGTCACCTCCTAGAAGAAGTGATGGTGTTCACAAAGCAATCTAAATAAATGCTTGTTAATGAGCAATTAATGAATTATTGGGAAGATTGAAGAATAAAATTCTCTACAGCCAATTCTGAGTACAATCAACTAGGAAAGCACTAGAAAATGTAAATGAAAATATTCTAGATAAACAATAGAAGATGTAAAATTTTAAAATGTGTGATAAAAAAGACAAAAAATTATAATGAATATTTCACAAATGATCTATATTCATCTTCTCTTTAACCTATCCTTAACTTAAAAATTGTTTTTGAAAAACCTAGTCATAACATGAATGTCTAATGCTATTTAATCTTTAAACTCAAGCATTACTAAAGTGCTAAAACAGTAAAAGTTACATTTAAACTAAGTCAGGATACCAATTTTTTAAAATATTTTGTTATGAAGTAATAGTATTTAAACAGAACTGCTAGGAAGACCAAAATTTAGCTTATGGTATACATCTGATTCTGGGGCTGGTGTTGTGGTGCAGTGGATTAAGCCTTTGCCAGGAACATTGGCCTCCCATACAGGTGTTGGTTTGAGTCCTGGTTGTTCCACTTCTGATCCAGCTCCCTGCTAATTTGCCTGTGAAGGAAGCAGAAGATGAATCCAGTGTGTCGGCAGCTGCCAACCATGTTGGAGACCTGGATGGAGTTCCAGGCTCCTGGCCTTGGCCTGGTCCAGCACTTGTTGCCATTTGGGGAGTGAACCAGCAGAGGGAAGATTGCTCTGGCTCTCTTCCCCTTTCTGTAATTCTTCATTTCAAAAATAAACAAGTAAACCTTAAAAACAAAACAGAAGAGGAAGAATTTACAAAAAAGAAAACTAGCTGGGTATTTGGTACAGAGGTTAAGATGTCTGCATTCCATATTGCAGTGTCTGGGTTTGACTCCCAGCTCAACTCCCAAATCCAGTTGACAGTGTCAGATGATGGCTCAGGTACTTGAGTTCCTGCCATCTATGTAAAAGACCTGAATTTAGCTCCTGTAACCTGTCTTTAGTCTGGCCTAGATAGGACTTTTGAAAGTGTTTTGGAGGAGTGAGTTGGCAGATAGGAGGGGAGATCTCTCTCTCTCTCAAATAAATAAAAACTAAAGAAAAAGAGGGTGGGGTGGGGAATGAAAATTTTAAAATTTAAGTAAACAAACAGTGTAACAAAATCAATGTAAACTTTATTCAAAAGCAGGTTATTTATGGTAATTTTTTAAACAAAAAGCTTATCAAATATTCAATTTTCAAGTTTCCAAATCTGGCCTGCATTCCCTTCTATAGTTCTTTTTGAGTCAGGATTCAAACAAAGTATATACCTCGATATGACTATAAAATTCTTAACTAGAAAAGGTTGAACAGCTAGATTGTGGAAGGAAACTTTTCAGTACTTTTGTGTCTATTTTAGTGACATTCGTCCTTGATTATTTCTAAGTTCATTTCAAATCTAGCTTTCATTTCTAATTCAGCAGTGTTTTCTGCATTATCAGTCAAGATTAAAGCTGATTTACTCACAATTGGAATTAAGTGAGGAGGGTAAACAGATGGCAAGTATTTTCCCCACAGTAAATGTAGTAACAAAATGCAATTATTTTGCTGTGTAACTTCCTTGAGGGGATGAACTGGAATATCATTCCCTCCGTGTCCCATCATGTTTAGCCATGCAAATTAAGGTACTTATTAAAAACCTACTGACTAAATAACGGGCCTGCACTGGTCACTACAGGCAAAACTTGAAAAACCAGGGCTGGCACTATGGCATAGCACTAAAGCCTGCAGTGACGGCATCCCATGTGGGCACTGGTTTGGTCCCAGCTGCGCCATGTCCCATCCAGCTTTCTGCTATGGCCCAAGAGCGCAGCAGAAGATGGCCCAAGTCCTTGGGCCCTGTACCCACATCCGGGACCCGGTGGAAGCTCCTGGTTCCTGTCTTCGGATCGGCTCAGCTCTGCTGTTGTGGCCATTTGGGGAGTGAACCAGTGGGTGGAAGACCTATCTCTCCCTCTCTCGCTATGCCTCTGTAACTCTGCCTTTCAAATAGATTAAAGAAACAAAAAATAAAAACCAAGGCTGTTCTTCTCCATACCTGGCCTCTGACTATGTAGGTCCTCTTCTAACACCTGCACTGAAGCCATTTCACACTAGATCTGTATGGAGCCCAGGCTAGCTAATTTTGCTATACTGTAATGTACCCCTCATGACTCTGAACATCACCCAAAATATAAGCTCTCATGTCATCTACCCATTCTCTCCTTTTTATACCAAACCACTTTGTGCTTTTCTCTTATCCAACATCAAACTATCCCCTCCACCCATCCAATTACTTTAAATTATTATGTCTGGGGCTGGTGATATGGCATATTGGGTAAAGCTGCTGCCTGAAGTAATGGCATACCATATGGGCGCCAGTTCAAGGCCCAGCTGCTCCACTTCCAATCCAGCTCTTTGCAATGACCTAGGAAAGCAGTGGAATATGGCCCAAGTCCTTGGGCCCCTGCATCCATGTGGGAGACCCAGAGGAAGCTTCGGGCTCCTGGCTTCAGATCGGCCTAGCTCTGACCTCTGCAGCCATTTGGGGAGTGAACCAGTGGATGCAAGACTCTCCCTCTCTCTGCATCTGCTTCTCTATAACTCTGCCTTTTAAATAAATAAATAAATAAATCTTTTAAAAAAAGTTATTATGTCTGATGAAACCCTTCCTCTAATGGTAAACATACTCACTTTTATCCTTAACCTTGTGGCTCATGGTGCTGCCATGATCTGTGTGTCTTCACCTCTTTGGGAATGATCTTCCAAATGCATAGGCTTTTTTGAGGAGACAGAGGCAGTTCCACTGAGTTTCACTGCACTGTACTTCAGTCATCCTCCAATGGAAACATAATGGACCACCACATGTGTTAATTTACTTTAACTATACTCTAGTTTGTGGCAGATATTTGGCACAGCTTAGGTAAAGACACCACTTACAATGCCCACATCCCGTATCAGAGTGCCCAGTTCTGCTTCTGATTCCAGCTTCCAGCTAATGCTTACCCTGGGAGGTAGTAGGTGATGGCTTGGGTGCTTTCACCCATGTGAGAGACAAGGATTGTATTCTGGGATCTGGGCTTTGGCCAGGTCCAGGCTCAGCTGTTGCAGGCATTTAAGGAGTGAACCAGCAGATGGAAGACTTCTCTCTCTCTGTGTCTTTCAAATAAAATTTTTAAAAATATTTTTTAGGGACCAGTGTTGTGGTGTAGCAGATAAAGCCACTGATTGCAATGCCAGCATCCCATATGGGTACCAGTTTGAGTCCAGGCTGCTCCACTTCCAAACCAGCTCCTTGCTAATACATCTGGGAAGGCAGCAGAGGATGGTCCAAGTGCTTGGGACCCTGCACGCTTATAGGAGATAGGGATGAAGCTCTTGGATCCAGGTTTCAGCCTGGCTCAGTCCTGGCTGATCCGGCCATTTGGAGAGTGAACCAGCAGATGGAAGACCTCTCTAACTCTGCCTTTCAAATAAATAAAATAAATCTTTAAAAATATATTTTACTTTTTTTTTTTTTTTGACAGGCAGAGTGGACAGTGAGAGAGAGACAGAGAGAAAGGTCTTCCTTTTGCCGTTGGTTTACCCTTCAATGGCCGCCGTGGCCAGCGTGCTGCCGCCGGCGCACTGCTCTGATCCGAAGGCAGGAGCCAGGTGCTTATCCTGGTCTCCCATGGGGTGCAGGACCCAAGCACTTGGGCCATCCTCCACTGCCTTCCCGGGCCATAGCAGAGAGCTGGACTGGAAGAGGGGCAGCTGGGACAGAATCCGGTGCCCCAACCAGGACTAGAACCTGGTGTGCTGGCGCCGCAAGGCGGAGGATTAGCCTAAGACTAGTGTCTGAAAATACTAACCGATAGAACAAAAAAGGGAGAGAACAATCCAACATGGGAAGTGGGATACACAGCAGACTCATAGAATGGCGGATGTCCTAAATAGCACTCTGGCCTCAGAATCAGCCCTTAAGGCATTCAGATCCGGCTGAAAAGCCCTTGAGAGTAGTTCAGGCATGGAAAGCCTAGACACTGTCAAAAAAAAAAAAAAAAAAAAAAAAAAAAAGACCTAAATGAAAGATCTCCACGAGTGAGATCCCAGTGGAAAGAACAGGTCATCAAAGGAGGTACCGTTCTCTGAAGGGAGGAGAGAACTTCCACTCTATGACCTTGTCTAAATATGATCAGAGTCAGTGAACTCAAAAGGCTTCCATAGCTTTGGCAACTCATGATAAGAGCCTAGGGTGATTACTGATGCCATAAACAAGAGTGTCAATTTGTTAAGTCAACAACAGGAGTCACTGTGCACTTACTCCTCATGTAGGATCTCTGTCCTTAATGTTCTGTACATTGTGATTTAATGCTATAATTAGTACTCAAACAGTTTTTTCACTTTGTGTTTCTATGTGGGTGCAAACTATTGAAATCTTCACTTAATACATACTAAACTGATCTTCTGTATATCAAGAGAATTGAGAATGAATCTTGATGTGAATGGAAGGGGTGAGGGAGCGGGAAAGGGGAGGGTTGCGCGTGGGAGGGAAGTTATGGGGGTGGGGGAAGCCATTGTAATCCATAAGCTGTACTTTGGAAATTTATATGCATTAAATATAAGTTAAAAATATATTTTTAAAAATTTTACTTTATCACACAGATTACCTATGTCATTCCAGCTGTTTAACCACAGTGCATGCACTGAATTTTCTAGGATTTCATTATGTCCTCCAAGTCTCTTGGACCCTCCATTTACCCTTTCACATTCTAACTTAGGACAAGTACCCCAGGGACTTAATTGCTCTTTCATTAGCAACAGCAATTCCCTTTTTTCCCTATTTCCCTCTCACAGCAGCCATTAATGTTCAAACCAATATCATGTTTTGCTTTCTTGATTGCTTTAATTTTTTACACTTAGGACTATGATTGAGTAGAACGGGGCTCCAGGTTTAGTCCAATCTACTTTACTTTACTTTAGTTGTTTTTGGCCATTCATCTCTTAACATTGCTGCCAATCTTCAGGGCACTTCAAAACATTCTAATTTGACTCAGTCTTTTCATTATCACCAGATGGCTTTCGTTTATTTATTTTAAGAAAATTGTGGTCTCCCTCACCTGTTTCCCTTCCTCTCTCCCTTCCAAATTCACTGCTGTAAGATCTCCTCTTTTATGGAAACAACCTCTCCAAATGTGCCTTTGTTTCCATCTCCTCCTTTTTCCAATCTTCAGCATTCTTATCTACATTTTTAATTTCTCCTCTTTCCACTCATGCCTTTTCTTCAACCCATAAGGAACTAAGGTCACAAGAAAAATGTCAGCCATTTGGTGATACCAGACATACTGAGCTATTTGCATGAAAAAACAAAGCATGGGAGTGGACATTTGGCCTAGCAGTTTAAAACCCTGCATTCCACATTGCAGTGCCTGGTTCAATTCCCAGTTTTGCTCTGACTCCTGCTTCCTGTTAATGCTGCAGTGATCACTCAAGTAAGTGGGTCTCTCCCACCCATATGCAAGACCTGGACTGAGTTCCCAGTTCTCAGCTTCAGCCTTTGTCAGCCTGGATCATGGTGGGCACCTGGGGCATGAATTAGTGGATGAAAGCTCTCTTGTCTTGTGTTTCTCTCAGTCTTTCTACTTCTCAAATAATAAAATAAATATAATAAACAACCCCTCTCCCCAAACTCATGCTATTCCTTAAAAGAAAAGGCACAGAATACTGAAAGTAGCTTTACTTTACTTTCTACTTTCAATATTCTGCATCTAGATTTTTTCCCAGTAAGACAGAACCTCCTCATTCACACTGCAGTAAAAACCATGTAATGTTGGTAATGCGCACTGCAAATTTAGCTTCCTCCTTTACCTCTGTTGTCCTTCCCTCTCTGACCTTAAGAGTATACTACATAAAGGATTATAAGGAAAACTGAAGGTATGTCACTGTAAAATGAAAAAAAAGAAAAGGACGAAGGAGGAAACTGAGGGAGCAAGGAAGGGTAGGGTAGAAAGTATCACTATGCACTTAAAACTGTGTAAATGAAAAATGTGACATTTGTTCCCTTTATATACATCTTAAAAACCAGTAAAGCAGCAGGATACAGAAAAAAAATAAAAGGAGTGTACTACAAATTGTGAACTGGATGGGTTAAAGGCATTAAAAAAATACGTTCCAAAATAAAACTTCAACACATGGCACTTCTTGGAGCTCCTTTCTACCTGTGTTTATTCTCTTGCTTTATCCGTGTGAATATCTTCCCCTTCCAAAAAGATCTCCTCAAATGAGCAAACAAAGGTGTCAGGAAGAAAACTTTGGAGTGGAGGAGGTAGAAAAGATAATATACACTAATATGCTTAATAGGGACTGAGGAAAATCTTCTAAAGTAAAATGTACAAAAGTATAAGTTGGTTAAAATAAAAAGTTATACAAAATGGATATTATAGTTATCTTACTCAAAACACACTTATTGCAATCCTGAAGAGCATCAGATAACAGTAATAGAAAATAGTTTCTAATTATATAAGGCCAATTTCTTGGCCATAGATGATAAAGAAATATTATTTTTTCTTCCAGAGTAGTCAGTCTCTCTTTCCAAGGGGGTCAAAATCCTCTTGGTTTTTAATTGCAGATACAAATCTGAAGAAAATTTACGATCTGCTTTTACTTAAAATTAATATTTTAATTATAGATGTTTCATTATACAGTTTGACTTTTGTAAAGCAGTAGGCCAGTACTCTCCAAACAACTGCCTTGGTCATACATCTGCTAGCTGTGTGTGTGTGTGTGTGCATGGAGTAATGTAAAACATACATAAAACAATATAAAAACTAATGAGATTAGTAAATATAAATAGAAAGTCCAGTATTTTCTTCCCCAAAGAATCCTATATAACCAGTACTTTGGAGAGTATTATTGTGGACTATCAAGAAGAAAAATAAACATAATGTATATCAAATAATTTGACACAATACAAAAAGTTATCTTCATACACTGATTTTTCTATAGCACTATGTAAGTTCAGAAAGAAAAAGACTCAAAACGTAGACAAAACAGAGAGCTAATACAAAACATCAAAACACATATAAACATTTATAGATGTTTCTGAATGTATAATAATCGTGAATTAATTTTAGTTTGGAATTTATTTCAAATAGTAATGTGAATATGAAAGGAAAAAAAAAAAATGCAACCACTTTCATTCCCTGCCTCTTTGAATGGAATTCAGTAGGCCGCGTTTTAATTTACTACTTCCTGCCTGTGATGGATCATAACAAGCATCAAGAACTTGACTTAACTTTGCCAAATTCCATTTTATAACAAAAAAGACCTTAAAAATTCAAACACTTATAAGGTAAAAGTTATTCAATTGTGTGTTACCTCAGAACTGAAAAGCCTTAATTAAAGAAAGTTCTGAAATGAGGACAGAGTGTACCTAGAATGTTTTTTAAAACCACCTTCTACTTACGTCAACAGGGACCAGAAGGCTCTTGCCAAGATGCTGGTTAAAAGAGAGGCACCAGGCTTCAGTGTAACCATTCATGTTAGGAACATACTTCTTTATGGTCTCATCATTCAGTCTCAGCCATACACCATCATCATTGTGGATCTATGGGAAACAAGCAAGAAAAACAAGCCATGCCCCCCTGTGACTCCTAGGAGGTTAGCAAGGCTGCAAGGTTGCAAACTAGACAAATAATGGTGGACATGGGGATTAGGCATCTAGCTTTTGCAGAAGATAAATTTCAGAGAACCTCTAAGGAAAACTGCCACATGGAATGCAAAAGCAATATAATTTCCATGGTAAGAATGTAAAAACAATTTCACTTAGGAACAGAAGCACAAAGAAATCATACTCCAAATAAATGGTAAAACAGGATGCTTCCCGAAAGAATGCAAGTCTTCTCATCTTTAAATTTAAATTTTAATAATCAGACATTACTTGGTTGTATTATTTAAAAATATATTGTCTGAAGTTAAATACAAGAAATAATTTAAAAATGATATTTTTGAAAATCATGAAAAATACACATTTTTAGTGAGTACTTGTGCAGGTTCTAACTATGTTTAATAGTGTTCTTATCTAGTTTGAAATATAATTTTTGCAGTGGAGGATGGCCCAAGTGCTTGGGCTCTGCACCCCATGGGAGACCAGGAGAAGCACCTGGCTCCTGCCATCAGAACAGCGCGGTGCGCCGGCCACAGCGCGCTACCGCGGCGGCCATTGGAGGGTGAACCAACGGCAAAAGGAAGACCTTTCTCTCTGTCTCTCTCTCACTGTCCACTCTGCCTGTCAAAAAAAAAAAAAAAAAAGAAATATAATTTTAACTTTGTTTAATTGATAGATATTTTAAACCCAAAAAATACATTCTGCAAAAAAATTTTCAAAAATATTTCTTGGGGTTGGCGTTGTAGTGCAGAGAGTCAAACCATGGTTTGCAGTGCTGGCATCCTATATGGATGTTGGTTTGAGTCCTGGGTGCTCCACTTCTGATCTGGTTCCCTACTAATGCACCTGGGAAAGCAGCAGAAGATGGCCCAATTATTGAATTGTTGCACCCACGTGGAGATCCAGAGGAATCTCCTGGCTTCGGTCTGGCCCAGCCTTGGCCATCTGGGGAGTCAGACAGTGGATGGACGTTATCTCTCTCTTTCTCACTGTCTCTCCCTCTTTCTGTAATTCTGATTTTCAAATAAAAAAATAAATAAATCTTAAAGTTTTTCTCAAATGGCATAAAATATATTCTAACAGAAAACTTAGCAATCTTATTGTGCTAGCAATTGAAACACTTTCCACCTAAAACCAATTGCCAGGAGTATTTCCATAAATTACCTCATCAATAAAAGTGATGGTTCCATTGACTTTCACTATGCCTATCTGCTCACTCTGAAGGGATGGGTGGCTCCGGATTCGGAGCCCGGCACTGTCCTTAGCCACAAATTTTCGAACCTGAGAAAGGCCAAGATAATCAATAAGACAGGATAAACAAGGAAAAGACATCTCACATGCAGCATGAGATATAATTAAATGGATTTGAAAGTACTGTAATTCTGACAAAGTTTTCAAAATTGTTTGTAGCTGGTTTTCCTGTGCAAATAATAGTGGTTAGTTTATAACGACAAAATTTAACAGTATTAAAATAAATTATTATAATACACTTAGCTAATTTTATTAACATGAATTTATAATATCCTTTCTGAATGCTGAAGACATGACAAAAAGGATAAATGAACCATTTTTTTCTTTTAGAAAAGTACAATCAATTCCATTACTAAAGTTTTCTTTTTTTAACAAGCCATTCAGCAAAATTCCTCTTTGAGATTTTAGGGAGTTATTTTTTCATGTTAATAGCATGGGTATTTTAATCCTGTGTACTACATTACTCTTAATTTCCGTAAACTTTTTGTTAACTATAAATTTTCAATAACATAAATTATGCAACTCCTATAAGTTATTACACCATTACACAAAGAAGTTAAAAAGGAGAGGTTATATGATATAAAATGATTAACATTGCCATGATATACTATCCAAATATATTAAAAAAATAGATAATTAGAACACTGAAATCTAGTAAAATAATAGATTGATGGCCATTTTGATGCATCAGTGAAAAGATTTAAAAACATTTTAAACAGCTCAGCTTCTGGCTTCATGCTACCCTTACCTTATTTGGTTGAGGTTCAGTCTTTGGTTTGACCAGCTGAGTTCCTGGTGGAATCATTCCTTTGGGTGGGTCTTTTACTTTTACTTCTAGGCCAGCATCTGTAAGCAAAGGAACGGAACTGTAACATTTGAGAAGAGAGGGAGGATCCTGAAAGCTAATTGTATAAACATTCAAGGCTATTTTAAGCCATGAAATATCTGAATTCTGTGGTAATTAACAGGCTAAAAAAAAGAGAAAAATGACTCTGCAATTTTAAAGGAGTTGTCTCCAGGTTGACAGAAAAGAGGTGCTCCCATTCTTTAGTTGCAGCATATAATATGATGCTGAAAAAATTCAAAATAATGAAAAAATAAATCCTCATGTGATTAAACGATCTCTGACAGCGTCAGGGCAGAGCACCACTCATCATTGACACCAGTCACCGCTGTGACTGACAGGCAACCCAGCATACCTGATAGCATGGCTGACAGGTGGTACAATAGAGTATACTGGTTAAAAGTTGAAGTTCTCATACTAAACTGCTTGGGTCTTTTCTCTGCCACTAACTGTTTGACTCTTTGAGGCTCAATATTTTTTTATCTATGAATTGGGAATGTTAACAACGTTGAGTTATTATGAGAACTATATTATATGTACATTGAGTGATTAATGTTAGCTATTAAAAATATTTTTAATGAATTATTAACCATCTTTGTCTATAGTTAAGCAAGGTCCTAGCCTCCTGATGGTTTGAGAGAAAGTTTAGTTAAGGAAGAGTAGGGAAGAAAATGGATGATTCTAAATAAACGATGAATTTTTTCTTCAACTTCATTCCCCCCCAAAAAACAAATATAAATGGATTTTTCTTTTATTTCTGTACCTTGGTTCAGATTAATTCACCCTACTATTAGATGATTTAGAAAACTTTCTATACCTACTGAAATCTCACCAGCACTTTGGAAGAAAAGAAAATCTCCTTCATTAAGTCATTCTTGACTACTTATGCTTTTGAATTTTTGCTGTAATTTGTATCCCCTGTGTGTGACTAATTATATTCTACTTCATATAAGTTTCATTTGCCTATTTTATCCTAGCAATCCTCTGTAAGTTGTTACCACAAAAGAATTGTATTACCTAGAACAATATTTTGCTCAGAACCAAAAAACATTTGCTAAACTAAAAGCTTGATGGATATATTAAGATAAAGGAAATACAGTAAAGACTGTGAATAAAAGAATCTGGGGTGGTGTAGATGAATTTTATATATCTGATTCTATACAGGTATATTAGTGTATAGTCTATACACATCAATGGAAAGTATCTCTATGCCTCCAATGCAAAAACCAACTACTTAGGGCAAGGTTTTGCAAAGAGCATTTTGGTGGAATGGTGATCAATCTTAGAGTCAACCCTCAGTATCTGTTGAGGACTAGTTCTAGGGCCTCCTTGGTTACTAAAATCTGTAGATGCTCAAGTCCTTTACTATAAAAATGTATAATATTTGCACGTAACCTACACATATCCTCCTGTATACTTTAAATCTTCTCTAGATCACTTATAATACCTACATACATGTGAAGTAAATAGCTGTAACACTGTATTGTTTAGGAAACAAATGACAAGGAAAAAAAGGATGAATATGTTCAGTACTGATACAATTTTTGATGAATATATATATATATATTTAAAGATTTTTTTTTATTTATTTGGCAGGTAGAGTTATAGTGAGAGAGAAGAAAACAGGGAGAAAGGTCTTCCCTCCGTTAGTTCACTCCCCAAATGGCCGCAACGGCTGGAGTTGTGCCGACCCAAAGCCAGGAGCCAGGAGCCAGGAGCCAGGAGCTTCCTCCTGGTCTCCGGTGCGGGTGCAGGAGCCCAGGGACCCGGGCCATCCTCCACCGCTTTCTCAGGCCACAGCAGAGAGCTGGACGGGAAGAGGAGCAGCCGGGACTAGAACTGGTGCCCATATGGGATGCTGGTGCCGCAGGCGGAGGACCAACCCACTGCGCCACCACGCTGGCCCCTGGTGAATATTTTTGACATATGGTTGACCGAATCTATGGAGGTAGAATTCAAAGATACAGAGGCCTGAGTGTACTTCTCTCTCTTTTCCCACAAGAGGTCTCATAATGAGGATTAAATAAAGTTAAATGGCTGGCGCCACAGTTCACTAGGCTAATCCTCTGCCTGCAGTGCCGGCACCCCAGGTTCTAGTACCGGTTGGGGCACTGGATTCTGTCCCGGTTGCTCCTCTTCCAGTCCAGCTCTCTGCTGTGGCCCAGGAAGGCAGTGGAGGATGGCCCAGGTCCTTGGGCCCTGCACCCACATGGGAGACCAGGAGGAAGCACCTGGCTTCTGGCTTCGGATCAGCGCAGTGCGCCGGCCGCAATGCGCTGGCCATTACGGCCACTTGGGGGGTGAACCAACGGAAAAAGGAAGACCTTTCTCTCTCTCTCTCTCTCTCTCTGTCTAATTCTGCCTGTAAAAAAAAAAAAAAAACCTGACAAGAGTGTTAATTTCATAACATCTCAAAATAACTAATATGTTAATGCAGACTACATGAATGTCTATGGTGAGACCACAATACTACTAGGTTTCTAAGTCATCTGATAAGAGGAAACCGTTTTTCTTGAGAAGCATCAGCATGATAGTGTTAAAAAAATTCACAAAGATAAATACCAGTTTTTTTCAGTCTATGGTTATCCTATTTTACAGATAGTTTATAAGTATAGAAAAGAAAAAGATTAATGAACAAACCAAAAAAAATATACTTTTCAAAATTAATGGTAGATAAAGAAAATTCATTACTTCAACAGTATTTGCTGAGCATCCATTATATGCCAGGCACTGAGCTGGACTGGGAGTTCCAAAGATGAATGACATGGACTCTGCTCAAGCCAGAGGGGAAACAGATATACCCCAAGTGGGGGTTTGCACATGTCATAGAGCAGCATGGAGGAAATCATACCCGATTAGTACATGAGCAAATGGAGGGAAGGAGCTGTGACAGCTACAAAGCCTGAGCAGACACTATGAGTCATTACAAAATGATAAGACTCTAGAGAACGCACTAACCAAATACTCACTGATAAAGCTAGAAATAAAGCTACAAAGAATAATGAAATCTGTCCATGTGAATGATACAAGTTAATGGGCAAAATCAGAACAGAAAGATGATTTTGACTGTAATCCTTTGCAGTTCATAAATGATGTCTTAAAAAAAAAATACCTATTTCAATGCCATCGATGGTAACATGAATAGTGTAGAGTCCAATAGCCCCTGGAGTCCAGTTTGCACAGTAAGTGCCATCATTATTGACACGGATCAGCATATTCTCACTGGGTCTGAAAACAAGATGGATATTGGAAAACATATTTGTAGTTAAACAGCAGACATCATAACACTTCAGCAATTATTTCAATTCTATTTGTATTATCACACTGCCTGCCATTCTTAGTGTCCTGCTCTTCCTACTCCCTGAAAAATTTCACTGCTCTTTTACTTCAAAACTCTACTCCCCCTCTTCCTTACTCTCAGCTATCATGACTTCACCTCTTTCGTCAGTGATAAAACAGAAGTAATAAGACACACCCCTCAAAACTACAATCACATTAAACATCTACTTCCTCTTGATTTCTTTCCTACTGCAATGGAAGGAGCATCCTGGATTTTATCCAAAGACAGTCCCTTCTCTTGAGCAGTGAATCTTATTCCTTCCATGCTACAGCTACCTTGCTCTCTTTCATGCATCACTCATTCTTCCCACTTTACTTGTTCATTTGCATTAGCAAACAAACTTAGTCTCCCATCCCTTTGATAATACAGGCTTCTTTAATAAGGTCTCATTATCTCTTCTCTCACACATTTCTATAACCACACTCTCCATTTTTTAATTTCTACTTCTTTTCTACAACTTCCTGTTACTAGATTATTTCCCAACACTTTGTTACAATCACTGATGTCGAAGCCACCAATAACTATCACACCCCCAAATTTTATGGTCAGTTTTCTGTCTCCAATAATCTCTTGGTAGTATCTAATAGCTGACAATTCTTACTACTCTGAAATCTTCCTTCTTACAGCTGCCATATTCTCCTGGTTTTTCCTCTAACCTCAGTGGCCATTTGTGTTCAGTGTTTTGTTGGCTCTTCCTCTTCTTGTCTACCCTTTAATTTAAGGTAAGTCCCAGGACTAGGTTCTAGGTCTTCAATTTTTCATTCTACATCATCTCTCCAGTTCATCTTCATCCATTCCTCTATTTTGAATACCATCAATACATAGATGATTCTCAAGTTTATTTTTCTCATGAGTTTCAAAATATTTAAAGTTGTTT
Organism: Lepus europaeus; assembly: GCF_033115175.1. Taxonomy (NCBI): domain Eukaryota; kingdom Metazoa; phylum Chordata; class Mammalia; order Lagomorpha; family Leporidae; genus Lepus; species Lepus europaeus. The sequence goes on along the minus strand of NC_084832.1, from coordinate 35,562,614 downwards.
AGCTGGCATCTCAACTTTAAGATCTACCAATTTATCTCCTAACAGCTCATTTCCTACCCTTGTACACATACATCTTATAAGATAAAGCATGACAAAAAAAGTCATTCCTCAGACTTATTGGATCTCACAAAAATCAAAATACTCTATATCTGGAATGAGTAAATCCATGAGTAATAGTATTTTAGTTTATTAGGGCAAAAAGCCTTTGTCACAGCTATTTAACTCTACCATTGCAGTGAAACAGCAACCACAGAAAATGTACAAATTAATGAGCAAGGCCTGTGTTTTAATACAACTTTATGAAAACAGGCAGGAGGTCAGATTTGATTTATAGGTCAAAGTTCCCCAAACCTGTTCTATACTGCTGCTGAAACCAAGTCATTCTGGATTTTTCTCTGTCCTTCACCTCATCTCCATTTTACTAGCAAGACCTGTTGGCTCTACTTGCCAGGCATATTCCACTGCCAACTCCCTTCCACCCCTTGTCCAAGCCACCCAACAGTTTTGAACATCTCTCTTTTCCTATTCTTGGCTCCCTAGAATTCATTCCACAGAGAGCAGCCATTTAATTACTGAAAATAATCAATATAACAAGAAAAAAATGAAGCTCATAAAATCAGGGACTAAAATGGTTAATATGCATCATATGCCTGAGTCCATATCTCTTCCCAGAGGTCCAAGGTAATGTGAACTCAGAGACTACATCTTATTCACAACAGAATCCTACTGCACTGCTCCTAAGTCTTACACACAAAGATAACTCTTTTTTTTTGACAGGCAGAGTGGACAGTGAGAGAGAGAGACAGAGAGAAAGGTCTTCCTTTGCCGTTGGTTCACCCTCCAATGGCTGCCACGGCTGGCGCACCGCGCTGATCCCAAGGCAGGAGCCAGGTGCTTATCCTGGTCTCCCATGGGGTGCAGGGCCCAAGGACTTGGGCCATCCTCCACTGCACTCCCTGGCCACAGCAGAGAGCTGGCCTGAAAGAGGGGCAACCGGGACAGAATCCGGCACCCCGACTGGGACTAGAACCCGGTGTGCCGGCGCCGCTAGGCGGAGGATTAGCCTGTTGAGCCACGGTGCCGGCCTCAAAGATAACTCTTATATATATTCAATAAATATAATGAATAATGAAAAAGTAGGGAGTAATTTCGATGAAGGTAGAGGCTACCTACTAACTGGCTGCTAAGATAAGAATATTTTCTCAAAGCATAGCTAAAACATGTGTTGTCAAACTGCAGCTAAAATTTTACTGCATTCCAACCTTATTTTCTATAAATAAATGTTTATAGCCTTTATTAAAATTTCTAGTAGAGATTGCCCACGTATTATTATAATGTATAAATTTGCAGGTAGGATATAATTATATTCAACTATAATACAGCCAATATGCTACCATACTAATAAGGTACTAGAAAATGAATAGTATAGGATGAGCATTACTTTTACAAAACGCTTGGGGCCAAAAGTGTGTCAGTTTTGCAGTTTTTGGGAATTTTGAATAATTACATAGTCTTTACCAGTTGAGCAGCCCTAAACCGACAATCTGACATGCTCCAAAATCTTATTTCAGAGCATTTAGGGTTTTAGATTTTTTTAAAAAATGATTAATTAATTTATCTGAAAGGCAAAGATAGAGAGGGAGAGGTAGTTACAGAGTGGGAGACAGAGAGATCTTCTGTCTGTTGGTTCACTCGCCAAATGGACACAATGGCCAGGGCTGGACCATGCTGAAGCCAGAACCCAGGAGCTTCTTCTAGGTCTCCATTGTGGGTGCAGGGGTCCAAACACTTGGCTATCTTCTGCTGCTTCCCCAGATACATTAGCAGGAAGCTGGATCGGAAGTGAAGCAACCGGAACTTGAAACAGTGCCCATACGGGATGCCAGTGTCACAGATGGTGGCTTAATCCACTATGCATGACACCAGCCTCAGGGTTTTACATTTTACATTTTTGGTTTAAGGATGTCCAACCTAAAAATGTAATAATTGTCTTTGTCTAGAGCTGTTTAATTGTCTTATGCTTAATTTTTAAATTTTTTTCTTTTGCCCAGTGAGTTGTGGAGAAATTTCTGTATGTAATATACTTGTATTTATTTATGATGGCTTAATTTTTTTGTTCCTCAAGTAACTGTTTATTCAAAATTTAAGATTTTTATTAATTTAGTATTTTATTTGTTGATTAAAGTGCTTTTTAAGAATTGTTGGTAAAAATAATTAGATGCATCCTACTTGAGAGAGATCATCTACTTAGAATTTAGAGAAAGCCTTGAATCTAAGAAAGTGTAATTACTTACTGTTTTCATTGTATTACATATCAAATGATTTACTTAAAATTAGCAGGTTACTTTGACTTTATTCTAATAAATATGCACAATAGGGTTCTGACAACTTAGAAAGTTTTCTGTTAGAGTAGCAGAGTTTTAAGAATTTATTTTTGGATATAGGGAATAACATTTTTCCCTGGCTTAATGACGGTTATAGAACTTTCAAGCTGTACTTTGGAAATTTATATTCATTAAATAAAGATTAAAAAAAAAGAACTTTCAGTATAGTAGAAGCATTTTTTTAAAAGATGTATTTATTTATTTGCTTGAAAGGCAGAGTTACAAAGAGGAAGAAGGAGAGGGAGGGAGGGAGGGAGAGAGGGAGAGAGAGAGAGAGAGAGAGAGAGAGAGAGAGGTCTTCCATCCGATGGTTCACTCCCCAGATGGCTTCAACAGCTGGAGCTGCAACGATCCAAAGCCAGGAGCCAAGAGCTTCCTCTGGGTCTCCCATGCAGGTGCAGGGGTCAAGGACTTGGGCAATCCTTCACTGCCTTCCAAGGCCATAGCAGAGAGCTAGATAGGAAGTGGAGCAGCTGGGACTTGAACTGGTACCCATATGGGATGCTGGCACTGCAGGTGGCGGCCCCACCCACTATGCCACAGTGCCGGCCCTGAAGCATATGAGTTTTATAAAGTAAATGTGGGCAGTGTAAATTTTCTCAAAGCATAACTACAAAGTGTGTCATGTAAAATAAGAACAACTTGACCATTTGCTATTAAGTAGGTTTCCATGTACGTCGGATATTTTAAGCCTAGTCAAGATAGTATCTTATCTAAGCTAATTTATTATGCTTTCAGCAAACACTCAAGTGTCTGCTAAATGAAAAGTACTGGTGCATGCCCTAAGTACATTTATGAACAAGATAAACATGTTAGTGGTTCTCATGGCATTTACATTCCTGTGAAGAAATAAACTATAAATAAGGCAGGAAAGTACTACCAACAGTATGATTATTTGATAGAGAGTGATGAGGATGGAGCAGATTGCCAAAATATTGCATGACAGCAGAGGCCAGTTTGATATGTTATCTGACTTGAGAGCCAGAAGGTAGTTGGCTATGTAAAGATTTGGGGGAAGTTGATTGTAGGCAAAGAAAACCTGGGATGGGTGGAACTTGATGTCTTTGAGGAGTAGACAGATAGGTAGTGGGACTGGGGCAGATTTTTGGTACAGCAGTTAAGACACGCTTGGGATGCTCACATCCCATATCAGAGTGCTTGGGTTCAAGTGCTGACTCCCCTTCCAATTCCAGCTTCATGTTAATGCATACCCTCTAAGGCAGCAGGCTCAAGTATTTTAGGTTCCTGCCACTCACATGGGAGACCTGGATTGAGCTCCTGGCTCCCAGCTTCAGCTGTTGCAGGCATTTGGAAAGTGAACCAGCAGATGGCAGATCTCTCTCTCTCTGTCTCTCCCTTTCAAATAAATACAAGAGGGTGGGGCTCAAAATTGGTGGGCAAGAGGCAAAGTGGTCAAAGATGAAGTCAAAGAGTTAAATAACATCTGTACTGAAAAGTTATGTTAAAGAGAGAATTTTTCCTAAAATTGTACTTATGAAATGCATGAAGTTTGTATTCCTTAAATAAAAGGTTTCTGGGGGAAGAAAAAAAAGAGAGAAACTTACAAAAAAGAAAACTCTATTTTGGGGTGAGAGCTGTGCGCAGTGGGTTAATCCTCTGCCTGCGGTGCCAGCATCCCATGAGGGCGCTTTGAGAAAATGATCCTGGCCGGTGCCGTGGCTCACTAGGCTAATCCTCCGCCTTGCAGCGCCGGCACACCAGGTTCTAGTCCTGGTCGGGGCACCGATCCTGTCCCGGTTGCCCCTCTTCCAGGCCAGCTCTCTGCTGTGGCCAGGGAGTGCAGTGGAGGATGGCCCAAGTGCTTGGGCCCTGCACCCCATGGGAGACCAGGATAAGCACCTGGCTCCTGCCATCGGAACAGCGAGATGCGCCGGCCGCAGCGGCCATTTGAGGGTGAACCAACGGCAAAGGAAGACCTTTCTCTCTGTCTCTCTCTCTCACTGTCCACTCTGCCTGTCAAAAAAAAAAAAAACACCCTTACCTCTTAGGAGTTGGCGATGCAAAACGCAGTTCCTCAAAGGAGTAACTTTCATAAACCTTTAAGAAAGAGAACAGGAACAATCATAAATTAATTAGAAACATCCTCAGAGGAGCAGTAAAATATACAATAAATGGTGCTAAGATAACTGATTACTCATATAAGAAAATAAGAAAAAATTCAATGATCTACTTCAGACTATTTACAAAACTAAATTCTAAAATTCTAGGTATGTTAAAGACTCCAGGCTGGCGCCACTGCTCACTAGGCTAATCCTCTGCCTGCGGTGCCGGCACACCGGGTTCTAGTCCCGGTCGGGGTGCTGGATTCTGTCCCGGTTGCCCCTCTTCCAGTCCAGCTCTCTGCTGTGGCCTGGGAGTGCAGTGGAGGATGGCCCAAGTCCTTGGGCCCCTGCACCCCATGGGAGACCAGGATAAGCACCTGGCTCCTGGCTTCGGATCAGTGCAGTGCGCCAGCCGTGGCAGCCATTGGAGGGTGAACCAACGGCAAAGGAAGACCTTTCTCTCTGTCTCTCTCTCTGTATCCACTCTACCTTGTCAACAACAACAACAACAACAAAGACTCCAAAGTAGAAAAGTTTAAAACCAAAAATTAAAGGAAAAATAAAAGGCTTTTTAAAAAAAGTTATTTTAAGCTGTAAAGTGTTCCAAAATAAAGACCTTATAAACAACAGGGAAAAGCTTCCACCTGGAAGAAGGCGATTTGTAATTCATACACCCAACTGGGATATGCATCCAAACATAGAAAGAGAAACAGCATAAAATTATAAAGACAATCCATTACAGAATTAGTCTGAAGAGCAGAAATTTGGTGCAGTAGTTAAGATGTTGCTTAGGATGCTGGTATTCCAGACCAGAATGTCTATGTTTGAGTTCCAACTTTGCTTCTAATTCCAGCTTTCTGCTAATGTGCACCCTGGCGGGTACCGAGTGATGGCTCAGGTAGTTAGGTCCCTGCCACCCAGGTGGGAAAAATGGATTGGGTTCCAGGCTTCTGGTTTTAATGTGGACAAATTGGGAGTGAACCAGTGGATGGAAGCTCTCCTTATGTGTGTGTGTGTATGTGTGTGTGTGTCTGTCTTCCAAATAAATAAAAATAAATGAAATTTTAAAAAGAAGAAATCTAAAAAGTCAATAATCAAAAGGAAAACCTGTTCAATTAAACTGAGAATCAAGGAAAAGTAAATTAATATTTCAGTCATCAAATTGTGCTGGTAAGAAGCAAACAATGATGAGAACACGTAGTACCTGGCAGTTGCATACACTGTTGGTTGGAGAGTATGTTTTGGTAAAAATTAATGTAGAGGAAGGTGTATATGTGCTACAATCTAGCAATTCCATAGAAGTCTCCTAAAGAAACTAAATTATAGTCATGTTTTATAATTATCTATCTGCCCATTTACCCTGCCCATATTCCATCAGGATCTCTATAAAATACAAATCTAATTATGCCATTTCCTACTTATAAATCTTCAATGGCTCACGACTACTCTTGAAAAACGTCCAATTTCCCAACTCCTGCTGCAAATAATGACTGTTTTGCTAACTTAGACTAACATTACCTCTGAAGATAATTTTTAAAAACTTGAAGAAATAGGAGATCAAAGAGATGCATGTGACATTTGGGTGAAACTAAAATCTGAAGGGGCCTAGGTAAATCCTACAGAGATGTGTCCTTGCTGTACAGCAAAGTGAAAACAGACAAATACTTTTGTCACAAATGAATAAGTTTTTAATTAACACATACTACTGTACATATTTATGGAGTACAGTGTGATATTTCAGTATGTGTATATAATCTGTAATGATCTCATCAGGATAATGGCATATCTATCTAATCTCAGACATTTACCACATCTTTGTGCCAGGAATATTTAAAGTCCTCTCTACTAGTTATTTTGAAGTATACAATGAATAATTATCAACCATAGTTACCCTACTTCATGGTACAACATTCAAAGCTATTTCTCCTATCCAACTATACCCTGTACCCTTTAACTATCCTCTCTACATTCCTCATACGTTCCTCAGGCTCTGCTATCAGGCATCACACTCTCTATCAGGTCAATTTATAGCTTCCATGTGTGAGTGAGTACATACTTGTCTTTCTTGTTTTTGATTTACTTCACTTAATACAGTGTCCTCCAATTCCATCCACATTGCACTTAATACAGTGTCCTCTAATTCCATCCACTCTGTAGTAAATGCCCAATTTTTTTATGGCTGAATAATATTCCATTGTGTACAAGTATGTATGCCACATTTTCTTTGTCCATTCATTCAACAATAGACACCTATGCTGATTGCATACCTTGGCAATATACCTTGTGAATAGTGATATAATAAGCATCGGAGTGCAGATGTGTCTCTTCGACATCATGGCTTCTTGTCTTGTGTATGGTTAGCAATGGCATTGCTGGAGCATACAGCAATTCTATTTTTAGATTTCTGAGGAACCTCTATACTATTTTCCATAATGGGTTTACAAATTTACACTCACACCAACAGTGTATGAGAGTTCCTGTTGCTTGGCATTTGGCCAGCACTTGTTATTTATTTATTTATGTCTTTCTGATTATAGCCATTCTAACTGGGGTGAGATGATAATTTATGGAGACTTTGATTTTAAATTACCTAATAATGAGTCATAGTGAACATCTTCTGATATATTTGGCTAGCTGTATAATTTCACTTGAGAAATTCTAGTCAGGTTATTTCGCCAATTTTAATTGGATTACTTGTTTGTTGTCCCTGTTGAGTTCCTTACCCATTCTGGATATTGGCCCCTTGCTAGATGAATAGTTTGTAAATAATTTCCCCAATCTCTTAGGTTGGTTCCTCACTTGGTTCAGCGTTTCCAGTTCTGTGCAGCAGCTTTTCAGTTTGATATAATCCCATCTGTCAATTTTTACTTTGTTGACTGTGCTTTTGGGGTCATCCAAATTTATCTCTACCTAGATCAACATCCTGAGGCTTTTTGCCTATATTTTCTTCCAGTTGTTTCACTGTTTCAGGTTTTACAATTAAGTTTTTGATCATTTCTGAATTCATTTTTGTATATGATGAAAGATAGGGCTTAGTTCCATTCTTCTGCAATTGGATATCCAGTTTTCCCAGCACAATTTATTGAAGAGAATTTCCTTCCTGTAATGCATATTCTTGTTCCCTCTTGAAACTTAGCTGTCAATATATGGATTTATTTCTGGGTTACCTATTCTGTCCCACTGGTTCATGTTTCTGTTGTTAACCTAGTACCATGCTGTTTTGGCTACTATTACTTTGTAATATGTTTGAAATTTAGGCATACATAGTAATGCCTCCAGTTTTGTTCTTTTTATTGAAGATTGCTTTGCTTATTCTAAATATTTTGTGGTTCCATATGAATTTCAGAACTATTGTTTTTTCCCTTTATTTCCATGAAGAATGTCACTGATATTATTCCAGAAACTGCATTGAATTTGAAGATTTTTGGTATTAGGGACACATTAACAGTATTAATTCTTCCAATCCACAAACATGGGTGGTCTTTCAATATTTTTGTTTGTCTAATTTTTCACAACAGTGTTTTACAATTTTCATTGTAGAGATTATTCATTTCCTTGGTTGGTTTAATTCATAGGTATTTTAATTTACATACTGTGGCTGTTGTGAATGAAATTACATTCTGGATTTCTCAGTAATTCTGGATAAAATGCTATTAATTTTTATATGTTGATTCTGTATGTTGCCAACTTACTGAATTCATTTATCAGTTATCACAGTTTTTTGGTGGAGTATTTAGATTTTTCTCTATACAAAATCATACCATTGCAAACAGGAGTATTTGCACTTCCTCCTCTCCTATTTGAATGCCCTTTATTTCCTTCTTCGCCTTACTGCTCGAAACCTTGCAATAACATGTTGAGGAACAGTGGTGAAAGTGGACATCCTTGTCTCGTTCCTAATCTTAGGGGAAATGATTTCAGTATTTCCCCAGTCAGAAGAGTAGTGACTGCAGATTTATCAAACACTGCCTTAATACTGAAACTCAGTTCTAAACCACCTCAATCTCTGTTTAAAATAACTTGGTCTATGGCTCAATAGGCTAATCCTCCACCTTGCTGCGCCGGCACACCAGGTTCTAGTCCCGGTCGGGGCACCGGATTCTGTCCCGGTTGCCCCTCTTCCAGGCCAGCTCTCTGCTGTGGCCCGGGAGTGTAGTGGAGGATGGCCCAAGTCCTTGGGCCCTGCACCCCATGGGAGACCAGGATAAACACCTGGCTCCTGCCATCAGATCAGCGCGGTGCGCCGGCCGCAGTGTGCCAGCCACGGCGGCCATTGGAGGGTGAACCAATGGCAAAAAGGAAGACCTTTCTCTCTGTCTCTCTCACTGTCCACTGTGCCTGTCAAAAACTAAAAAATAAAAAAATAAAAAATAAAATAAAATAAAATAACTTGGTCTGTAATTAGAAATCTCCTGTAGACATCCACCAAAAATATATATATATAAATTCTATTCTGGGGGACGATAACATGCTCTTTAAAAATATGCTACAAGTGTAACATCCATCAATAGCTCTCTTGGTCTATAACTTTGTATCTGCATTTAAATCACTGAAATATTTATTAAATGAATCAATAGCAAAATAGAAAATTTCTCTGATGAATAAAATACATTACCTTCATCATTGTTATGGCAATATACCGAGCTTCCTTCACTATCATTGGTTCGTACGAAACATCCAGTTTTGGTGATGCAAGCCCGCCAAAAGTCATGTCAGTGTTAGAAGATGGAGTTGTTACTGCAGGACTACCAGGAATCCTCTGAGCTTTCTTTACTTGCTCTTGTTGCAAAGATGTTTTTTTCTGAGAAACAGGGACGGCTTTGACCTCCACCTAACCATGGTGTTAGAAAAACCAAATATTATTATTATGTAATTGTCTTTGACACATCAAAGGAAGCAACTTGCAGTTAGAGACACAGAATTATATAAGTTTTATGTTAACAATGATCTCTGTCTGGTTTCCTTAAAAGGTTTACTTAGCTGGGTCAGAGGGACCTCACAATGTGTCTGTAATATGGACCCTGAAAACAGCATAAAAGATGATAAAAAATGATAAACATTCTGCTTTTTTATAAACTGTGCTGCTCTTAAAAATTGTTATTATTATTTTATTTCATACTTTTTTCTTGTCATTAAGTAATATATCCTTGGAATAATGATTTTATAGGTTAAAAAATATAATACTAGGGGCCAGCACTGTGGCATAGTGGGTAAAGCCACCGCCTGTAGTGCCGGCATCGCATATGGGTACCGGTTCAAGTCCCGGCTGCTCCTCTTCCGATCCAGATCCCTGCAATGCCTTGGGAAAGCAGAGGAAGATGGCCCAAGTCCTTGAGCCCCTGTACCCATGTGTGAGACCTGGAAGAAGCTTCTGGCTCCGGACAGGCGCAGTTCCAGTCACTGCAGCCAACTGGGGAGTGAACCAGCAGATGGAAGACCTCTCTCTGTGTCTCTCTGCCTCATACTCTCTGCAACTTTGCCTTTCAAATAAAATAACTAAATCCTTAAAAAATGTATAATATTTACACACATATATAAAATACATATATGTACATATACTGTATATATATTTGTTATGCATAATGATAATATATAATAAATATGTATATGTATAAACAAGCTATATGCATAGATGCACATATATGTGGTATTCAATATATTATATGTAACATGTCTAGGATGTGCATATATATGTATGATATATGAATTAAACAATATATATATTAAGCTCTATAATAGGTATAGTAGCTATGGGATGTCAGGTTACTCATTAAGATACATGTTCAAAGGTATAATTGGGCCCAAACTTAGCCCTATTTACCTCTTGTCTCCCCAGGTTACAAGGTGATTTAACTATGGGTAGCTCTACATCTGCTCCCTTGGAAACTCCCTTAGGATCTATACTTAATAACTGGGAGACCCTTAGACCAGATGGGATTAAGGAATTATAACTAATGCAATGTATCCATGTAAAATGCTTAAGGATAATTAAGCTCATGAAGAGCTGTGTCTGTTTTTATCTTCTCATTTCCTACAAAGAGACTGTAAGTCTGTATAGCTCTGCTTACATTCATACAGACTTACTTCTAAGGGTATAGTTTAAAACTTGCTATGGGATCACAAATCCTTTTGGGCTAGATGGTAATGCTAATATTAAGTTTCAAAGTGATCATATAGGTGAAATTATTGTTAAAGTGATCATGTCAATAGGATTAAATGTTTACAGCTAATGATAAATAGAATTAAAGAAAAGTCAATGTTCCAACATGGGAAGGAATCCATACAGCAGACTCATAGAATGGCAATCACTTTAAGTAGCACTTAGTGACCTTAGAATCAGCTCTAAAGGCATTATGGTCTGGCTAAAAAGCCCACAAGAGCATTTCAGGCATGGAAAGCCAGGATACTCATGCAAAAAGTGTCTGTACATGGAAAACCTCCCTGGTGAAACCCCAGTGGAAGGAGCAGTCATCAAAGAAGGATGTACTTTTCTCTGGAAGGGAGGAGAGGGCTTCCACTTTGCTTATGGCCTTGTCTGAATATTGATGGAGTTTGTGGATTCACAAGGCTTCTATAGCCTACGCAGCTCATGTCAAGAGCCTTGGGTGATCACTGACGTCGCACCTAAGAGTGTTAATTGTTAAATTAACAGCAGAAGTCACTGTGCACTAATTTCCCATAGGACCTCTGTTCTCAAAGAGCTACGGTATTAACATTAATGGTAAAACTTGATCCCAATGATTTACCTTGTTCTAATCTGTTATATTCTTATACATCATAAGTTCTAGTTATGTCTAAGTGTCAAACTCCATTACCTGTATTCTTTTTTTTTTTCACTGTTTAAGGAATTTTTATTAAAGCAAGAATTTTATAATCCAAATTACGTTTCCTCGCTCAGTTATCAATTCTGTTCCTTAAAACAGAGCTAACATTCTGAGCTATTCCACAGTAAAGAATTACAAAATTAAAGAAAGGAATGCTTTAAATTTTTGTACTTTGCTGAAAATTCTTTTTTCCAGGGTCTATAAAACATTAATTTGTTTTTATATTTTACTATTTTTTGTGGTTTTTAAATCAATAAGTAATCTAGGACTAGCATTATGCTTGCTAGACCTGACATTTGCTCGGTACATAAGGTTCAAAGTTTCCTTTCCTTTTTTTTTTAATTTATTTTATATTTTGCAATGTTTTTTTTCCATAATATTTAAGTTTTTCGATGTTTAGATATTTTTCTTCGGTGAAGCACGAGTTTCTTTACGTGGTCCCTGATCAATTCTAAACAGCGGGAACGCCGATGGCACTGTTCACTGCTTTCTGGGCAGCCTCTTTAGCTTGGTGGGCTTGTAGTCCAGCTACAGCTTCATCCACTGTAGAACGGAGAGACTCTGGAGACTCAAGCATATGAAGAAGTTCTGAATTATCGATCTCCAACAACATGCCGGTGATTTTACCAGCAAGAGTAGGGTGCATGGCTTGGATAAGAGGAAACAGTCGTTCACCCAACGTTTGCTTTTGCTCTTGAGGAGGGGCAGATGCTTAAGTGTTTCTTTAAAGTTAAGTGCCTAAAACATGAACTCTTGCATATATGTCTCTCTGAAATTCCTATCTTGTATGTTTTATCATAAGGTCAGATATTTAAAAGGCAGCTAAGGATATTTCTAGAAATGGCAAGATTCTGTGGGATATGAATTCCAAGATTTAGGTTCTAAGCTTTCGTATATGGCTTTAAAATGCCCTGATTCAGACACTGTGCTGGACAGGGTAGCTACAAAAGTTGTTTCAGAAAACTAAGGAGCTTCTAACTGAAGCTCCGACATTGGGAATCATTGGGAATTGCTGATGACAGGATTCTATGGAATATATATTCCAGGATTTGGATTCTAAGCCCTGTATTTGCTTAAAAAGCCCCTGACACAGACACACTGTGCAGGATGGGGACTACAGAAGGTATTCCAAGGAATTAAGGAGTTTTTGACAAAAGTTCCAACATTAGGAATTCCTGAGCAAGCCATTTATAGGGAGTACCTCATCAGATCAGTTTCAACTTAAGTGAAAGGGACCTTACCAGGTGCTATTGAGCATGGCTACCCCAGTAAAATTAGGATTAAACTTCTACCTCTTAAGTCTTCACAGGTGAATTCAAAAGACACGCCTGAGTTTTCCTGTAAGCCAATCAGATACCTTAAGCATCTCTTCAAAGCAAACAGGATAAGTAAAGCTTTAGCTTTCATCACATCAAGCAGCAGACATGCTGTACCTGACTCTCTTGATTCTCTCTGGGAATTGTTATTGATGATAAAACTCCTAATGGGTTCTTCTATTTTAATTTTCTATGCTCAAGCTAAATGGATTTATAATATACATAAGGGTAGCCTATCACCACCTACTATCTGGGAGTCTGTAAAATACATTCTTTTTATCTTAAGGGATGCTCCACTTAGAATTGGTTTTGTTCCAGTTTTGCCTTTGCTAATTAACACACTTAGACATTTCAGAACTCGACTTGTGGGAGCAACTGACCATGCAGGGGACACAGACATTGGCAGTGACCGAGATTGCTCTGGCTCACAAAGCAAAGCTGTTAGATAAGACAGAGACTTCCAGGCCCTGGACAGGCAGGGCCTGCACTACACCCCTCATGAGCAGGAAGCAGCTACAGAAGATGGATAATTTTACGCCCTTCAAAATCCCTCAGGATTAAGGGATGGAGTCTCAGTGGGGAATGATGTAGGCAAGCCTACAGGATAAAACTGTTCAGGTTTGTGAGCTGGAAGACCATGCCTTCACCACACCCCTGTGTGACCGCATGCCTCTGTATGACCACACCTGTGTGCCTATCAGGTTAATTAACCACTCCCCTTTGAAAGTGGATTAAAAGCCTCGGAAACAGTGTGTCTGGCTCTTTTGACCCTTTTTCTTTTCTTTGGCCTTTTGCCATTTTGCAGTGCTGGCCTGCTTGGGCTAGCTGCCCCATGCTTCCTGGCCTACATGCTCTTCCATGTGGCTGGCTCCTGATACTTGGTATGAATCTAGATTTCCCTCTCTCCTTTAGATAGGACCCTCACACTCTCCTACGCATCTTTCTCTCACTGAATAAAAGCTTAAAATGGAAAAAAAAAGTAAATAAAGAATTCTACATTCACTAATTCAGCACACTATTTCCATTCTTTTACAATCCAAAATTACATATTTATAATTTATTAAGTATATCATTTAAAAATATTATAATTGAAAGGCAATTAAGTCTTTTTAAGAAATATAATTTTTTTTATTTTAGAGAGAGACAGAGAGAAAGGTCCCCCTCTGCCAATCCACCCCCCAAGTGGCCGCCATGGCCGGCATGCTGCACCGCTCCAAAGCCAGGAGCCAGGTGCCTCCCCCCAGTCTCCCACGCGGGTGCAGGGCCCAAGCACCTGGGCCACCCTCCACTGCCTCCCAGGCCACAGCAGAGCCAGACCGGAAGAGGAGCAACTGGGACCAGAACCTGGCATCCACAAGTGATGCCAGCGCCACAGGTGGAGGACCAGCCAAGTAAGCCACGGCGCTGGCCTCAAGAAATATAAATTTTAAAATGTATTCTAGGGGTCAGTATTGTGGCACAGTGAGTTAAGCTGCCATATGTGACACTGGCATTCCATTTGAACACCAATTTAAGTCCTAGTTGCTCCATTTATGATCCAGCTCCCTGCTAACATGCCTGGGAAAGCAGCAAAGGATGGTTGCTGCTACCCATGTTGGAGATGCAGGTTCCTGGCTTTGGCTTGGCCCAACTTCAACTTTTGGGGCCATTTGAGGAGTAAACCAGAGGATGGTAAATTTCTCTGTCTCGCTCTCTCTCCCTCTCTTTCTCTATAACTTTGACTTTCAAATAAACAAATCTTTTCTGGAAATGTATTTTAGCATTCATTTACTCAATCACTATGTGTTGAGGGTCTTTCCTTTATCTGCCTTGCTCTGGTTATACACTTTCTTATCCTTTCTTTGCATTAAGCACAGCACCTAGTGAAATATATAAAAAACAAGACAACACAACAAAAATTAAAAGGGTCATTTGGAAACTTAGACATTAATTATTTTAAACAGTTTTTTTGTGTCCTCCATTATTTAAAGAGGGTAGTACAAATAGATTCTAAACATTTACCATATGTGAAATCTGGCAGTTATAATTGTAGTCAGTACACTGTTAGTACAGTCTGTTAATTCAATTCAGATGTAATTACCTTCATATTGGGAACATGGACAACATCCCCATACTGGTCTTTTGTTTGAACAGTTATGGTGGTAGGCCAACCACAGCGAATATCATCCTTATTGAGGATCAAAGATGTTTTCTGAGGATCTGCATAGGAATCTGGCTGAAGCCACCTAACAGTAATGAAACAAACAAAAGACAAGCACTCATCAGCATCTTCAACAATTAACATGAAGTTAAGCCAAATGTACAAATTTGTATCAAACAAAATGCTATAATATCTTCTTTTCAATTTCAGTGATAATCACTACCTCCCTTAGAAATGGTTAATAACAAATTCATCAAAAAGCATGCCAAAGCAGAGACTTCTAATGTTTACATACCATAGAGATGTAACTTTGAATTGGGACACTTTAAATGTGGCTAAGTTAAAATAATCAAGAAAATGATGTACTAGTGTATAGCTGAAAAAAGAATAGCTTCTCTGAAAACAGGAGTAGAAAAGGTATCCTGCTTCACTGGGCATACCTAGCTTCAAAAAGCACTGTCTATGCTTTTTAAAAACTCATTTCTCAGCCAGCGCTGTGGTTCACTAGGCTAATCCTTCGTCTGCGGCGCCAGCACCCTGGGTTCTAGTCCAGGTTGGGGCGCCGGATTCTGCTCCGGTTGCTCCTCTTGAAGTCCAGCTTTCTGCTGTGGCCAGGGAAGGCAGTGGAGGATGGCCCAAGTGCTTGGGCCCTGCACCCCATGGGAGACCAGGAGAAGCACTTGGCTCCTGGCTTCGGATCAGCGCAGCGTCCCAGCCGTAGTGGCCATTTGGGGGATGAACCAACGGAAAAAGGAAGACCTTTCTCTCTGTCTGTCTCTCTCTCACTAACTCTACCTGTCAAAAATAAAAAAAAAATAAAAACACATTTCTCAATGTTCTTTTCATTACCTTTCCTTCCATGTACAATCTGTCAGCTTTCTATAGTCTGTGGAATCCATTCCTGAATTCATTACATTATCTACATTCCAGTCATCCTCTGAAAAGTATAATAAGTAATTCTATTATGTATAACACAGAAATGTCTGTAAAGACAACTGTGAGGCTGACTTAAAAGATTTGCTCTTCCTCTCCAACCACCACTGTCGATTTTAAAAATTAAAGAGTAATCTATACAATTTTAAACTTAAAACCCGGAGTGGTTGTTTAGTCTAGTGTTTAAGACACCTGTTAAAATGCCCATATTTAATGGCAGAATGCCTGATTTTGATATCCAGCTTTCGTTTCTGATTCCAGCTTCCTGATAATGCAGGAGGTAGACAGTGATGATGGCTTAAGTCATTAGGCTCCTGCTACCCATGTGAGAAACCTAGGTTGGGTTCCTAGCTCCTGGCTTCAGCTTTGCTCAGTCCCGGCCATTGAAGGCATATGGGAAGTAAGCCAGTGGATGGGAGCTCTCTGTCTCTGTTTCTAAATCTCCCTAATAAAAAATAAGATAAATTTAAAACCAGAAAGAAATTATATATTTTTCTACTAGTAAAATCACACCAGTCAATTCATTGCTTTGATTTTCATTTCTGAAAAAAGTGAACAGTAACAAAATAACAATTACATTTAAAAAAATTTATACTTCAGCATGTCTAAAATCCATAAACCAGATTATTTTATATGGTGTTTTAACATCTTACTGACTCCTTTTGCATTTCTACTCAGAAATGAAGCTTAAGAAAAAGTATATGTAATACTCAAAGTACATTAATTACCTTGCAAGCCTTCCACCACTTGATCCTGGAACACAAGCAATAAAATCATCCAGAAAGGACTGTTCATTGCTTTGGATTTGAAGTGGTAAGTTTCCTTCAAGTGCCTCTAATATGGTAGGTGAATGCGAAAGTGCTAATCCCTTTCCAAGAATACCAGAATGGGTTTTGCACACCTGTTAGATAAAATAAAATATTTACTATAAATATGAAATCTTCTTTGAAGTTTTTCAGTGTGTGAACACTTTAGGTAGGCCTTCTCAGGGAAAGCATTTTATTCTCATCCCCCAGGGGTCCTTCCTTTAGCCTGTAAATTAGGAAATTCTGAGAGAGAAAAACATGGCATAATACTTCCAGTGTCTCTCTTCCCTCAAAAAAAATTATGACTTGCTTGCTAGATGAAGAGGTGCCTCCCTTCCCAGGCCAGCCCCTCAACATGGTATAATCTCATTTTTCAGGATCAGAGCTCCTTCTACAGGCAGCTGAGGAAGTCTCATTCTCCTGGAGTCCCCATTATTGGTAGCTAGCGTGGCTAAGTCATGTATGCTGTCTTGGGTGAACAGATAGTAAGGTGTTCACTTGGGTAAAAAAAAAAGGAGGTGAATGTCTGACTGTGGCTGCATATAAATCTCACTAGCTGTCTGAGCCTTATTAACTAAGAAAAAGAGCCACATAAAAGTGTAAGTTTACTTTCACCTGACAAGTAAACCTATGTTTTCGGGAAGAACTGCTTTAAATGTTCAAAGTTGAAAAACTTCTTAATAATAAATTCCAAAAAATATTTTCCACAGAAAATGATAACAGTTCCAGAAAATGTGTACAATATGTTCATATCAAATTTATACACTAATAATCCCTAAAAATCTATAAGGAATGCAATTAAAAAATCATTGTCTTTAGAATCAAATAGATTTAAGTTCAAACCCTGACTCTGGACAAGTTGTTTGCTGTCTGCTTATGAGCTAAGAAGAAACAATTTAGCATCTGCAGGTGTATTATCTGGTGATCAAATAATATCCCTTACATGAGTACTATAAAATTTAAGTTAAATAAAATACATAGTATGCTGTCTAACAAACTGTTTAACACATGTTGGAACACAACAACGACCTTACATGCCAAAAAGGTAAGCAATTCGGGACATAAATTTTTTTTCTTAAATAACAGAATAATAAACATTTCTTTGTGTCTGGCCTAATGACATTTTATATACCATAATAATCTCTAATGTTAGTTCTTGAGGATTCTCCTTAACTAGGACGTTTCCAATCATCTATTAAGTGTATCTTAAATGTTTGCTTAATTAATTAATTATTTTTTTACCTAAGGTGCAATGATTTAATGTTAAAACACACACACACACACAAGCTAGTGTTTTTTAAAAAACTGAAGTATTTTTTTATTTTTTGACAGGCAGAGTGGACAGTGAGAGAGAGACAGAGAGAAAGGTCTTCCTTTACCGTTGGTTCACCCTCCAGTGGCCGCCACGGCTGGTGCGCTGCGGCCGGCGCACCGTGCTGATCCGAAGGCAGGAGCCAGGTGCTTATCCTGGTCTCCCATGGGGTGCAGGGCCCAAGTACTTGGGCCATCCTCCACTGCCTTCCCGGGCCATAGCAGAGAGCTGGCCTGGAAGAGGGGCAACCAGGACAGAACCGGCGCCCCGACCGGGACTAGAACCTGCTGTGCCGGCGCCGCAAGGCGGAGGATTAGCCTGTTGAGCCACGGCGCTGGCCAAAACTGAAGTATTTTAACAATACCGAGGATACCATAGTTCCCTATTCAGAAATACTTATCAAAATCATGGACCTTGTCGCTGCATGGCCAGAGGTCAAATTCCAGCTGAGCTGACTGCCAGTTCTGTGATCCTGGGCAGGTTATCTAGTTGTATGTGCTTTAGTTTTCTCATTGGAAAACTGAGGTAAGAGTCTCTAATTTGTAGGGTTGTTGTGAGGACTCAATAAATTAAAAACATCTACAAAGTATTTATAGTAAGGTTTGATAAAATAAATTCTTTTATGATTATTGCTTTGACCAATGCACCTCAGGAAATAAACAGAATGTAAGATACTAGCCTTAGGGGTTAGAAGTCTTGAGTATTAGACTTTATTTCCCAATTGAGTTCTTTGATAGGGTACATAATTCTACTGAACTGTTTTGAAAACATTTACTTATTTATTTGAAAGGCAGAGTTAGAGAGAGAGAGAGAGAGAAAGAGAGAGAGAGAGAAAGAGAGAGAGAGAGAGAGAGAATCTTGCATCTGTTTTTATTCATTCTTCAAATGGCTGCATTAGATGATAATGAGTCAGGTCAAAGCCAGGTGCCTGAAACTCCATTTGGGTTTCCCACATGGGTGGCAAGGGCCCAAGCACTTGTCCATCTTCTGCTGCTTTCCCAGGTACATTAGCAGGGAGTTGGATTGGAAGTGGGGCAGCTGCGACTGGAATCAGTGCTTGCTTATATATGATGCTGACATCACCAGTGTTGGCTTAACATGTTATGCCACAACACCAGCCACAGTTTCTTTGAACTTTGATGATTGTAAGATGTAAGAAAAAATACTGACTTCTGAGTATAACTGTAAAAACAAATAAGTAATATTAAAGATGCTGTAAACCAGGAAGTGCTCTAAAGATATTAGTTAAGTTACTACTACTAAATACATTCACCTAGCACAGAAAATAAGCATAACCTAAATAATGCAAAATCTAAATTATGCATCCCAAATGTAGCTTCTGTTCCATGGCAAATTCAGAAAAAAAAAATGACATAATATAGCACAGGCAATTGACATAGCAGGTAAGATGCCACTTGGCACACCCATATCTCATATTGTGAGTGCCTGGGCTCAAGTCTTGGATCTGCTCTCGATTCCTGATTCCAGCTTTCTGACAGTGTGCACCATGGGAGGCAACAGGCGATGGCTCAGGTAGTCACATCCCTGTCACCAAACTGGGAGACCCAGCTTTAGCTTGGCTGAAGTTGAACTGTTGAGGGTATTTGGAGAGTGAATCAGTAGATAGGAGATAGCTGTCTCTCAAATATATAAATAAATAAATAAATATTTTTAGACAGACATAACATAGTATAGGTCATTCTAAGAATAAAACCCTTCTACTCTGGACTATTTACAAAACCATTTATTTTATAAGAAATTGCTTATCATTTTTAGTACATTTTTGAAGAGTATTTTCAACATAAAGATCTACCAACCTCAGCTCTGCAAAAAATTTTTGGAAAGTTTATAAATTTATGCTATACTATGAATAGCACTTATCCAGTTAAGTGACTTTGAATCTAACATCTACCTTTGTGGCATTTCAACATGGAAAATTCACTCAACACTGATGGTCTCAGCACAGAGCATGTACCCATGTTCCATTAGCAGCACATCAGAATCTCTGGTCTACACTAAGTAGATACTCTAATTTGAAAAATGCTGCCTACGGATTCTGATGTTCCCATCCTATTAATGACTGTTAGTTTAGACTGATGAAATTAAGAGAGTACTATAATAGTCTCTAAGTACTTTCAAGCAATAAAATATTACAGATTGAAAAGCAGATCCAAAAGAGCACTTCACTGAAATACAGTACTTACATACTTCAAATTACAATACCAAATGGGCTATTTAATTAATGTCAATATAAGCAAATCACAGCAGCAAGAAACAATGTTTCCTAACTTATAGCCAACTAGTTCCAAGCACTTCATATAAATTGATCACAGTCTGAATTCACCAACTGTACCTTCCTCATCTTTGCTACATCCTTCCAAAATTTGTAATATAACCATACCCCTCCAGGTTCCTTTGTGAAATGCCTTTCCACTTTTTTAGCTCACAAAATAAAACATCTTTCAAGATGCAGCTTGAATGTCCACAGGTCTGCAAAGCCTTCTCCACACTTTACATAGCTTCTTTCCCTTGTTCTGTCCATCTTTGAAATGTTGATAAGCATTCCCCTCATTCTTGGCACTTGGTTGCTCTTCTTTCTCCCATTGGATTTTTGTCTAATTCTAGTTACTACCCACCACAGAGTACAGCAAACACTCAGTTGGGCCTCTCATATCAAGGGAAACAGTTATTAATTATTTGTCTCTATAACTCTCAATGAAAAGATAAAGTCTTATGTTAAAGAAAAATAAGGAGGCTAATCTGAATGAAAAATACTGCTTTTACATTAGAACAAAGTTTATCCCTATGTTAAGGACCATACCTGTAATGCAGCCTCCTCAAGAATTTCAAGATCTTCTTCTAATTCATTGCCTGTTATACAAATACAATATATAATAAAACATTAGCATTTAGTTGAATTTTATAGTTGTTTGCTACTATTATGCCACTTTTATCATTCTACCATTCCAGATTGGGTAAATACCAGTGGTTTAAAGTTTAAAATGCAAAGTATCTTACATGTGAATATACTCTACAATTCTCAATAAGCATCTATGAAGTGATTTGCAAAAGATATTATATTTTGTACCTTTTTAATTTTGTGTATACACATTTTCGGCAAAAAAAAGGGAGGACACTTATTATGCTGAGTCTATTTTTTTTTTTTTATGATTTATTTATTTGAAAGTCAGAGTTACACAGAGAGAGGAGAGGCAGAGAGAGAAAGAGAGAGAGGTCTTCCATCCAATGGTTCAATCCCCAGTTGGCCGCAACGGCCGGAGCTGCAATTTGTTTTGCGAATGTATTTTTAGATGTTCTGAAACAGCATTTTATGAGTACTCTTAAAATTAAAAAACATTATCAACAAATACCCAAGTACATGACCAGACTCACCAATTGGAAGTGCTAGATCCTTTTTCATTAAAGCTGCTGCGCAAACCCCACCCAGATTGGCTAATTCTTTTTCGAGCTGAATGACTCCCTGTAGGATTACATAAAATTTGCTGCTTTAAAATACGTTTGGGAGATAATATGCATTATCAACAGAATTCAACCATTACTTTGGACATAAGAAATATGTATGTGTAGCTAATGGTTCAATTGAGAGTACAAGATTTAGTAGTATGCCTCATGCTGGTTATAATGTTTAGGTTTACAGGTTCATTGACAAAATAACCATCATTAGTTACTTTGAAAGAACATGATTTACAACATTTAGAAAACATGGTAGTAACTTAGTCCCTCTGTGACATTAGTGTCTACTATTTGTTCAGATGGTACAGCAACCCACACAGGATCAAGGCAAGCATGATTTTACTTCAATGGTTGTGTTCTGATGCAAAAATCCATTCTCTTTGTGCATTGAAACTAGCAAAAACAGACCACGGCACATAACTAAAGTATTAAATATTTAAAGTTATACCCTCTTTAGCTCAAGATAAATTCCTGATTTCATAAATAGAGATAATAATACAATTTACATCAACAGCAGCCCTTAAATATACCCTCTTCCTTAATAGGAATGACAAGATAACTTACTCTTACCTCATCAGGTCCAGGGCTAAATTCATATCCAATTGCAAAACACTTAAAACCATAAAAAGACGCTTTGTCATCTTTCACATAATCAGATGCAGTCTCTAATGAGAAAAGGGCCTCGTTTCCTTAAGAAGAAGGAAAAAAAGGCCGCAATCAAGTTAAAACCCAAAACAATTTAATTAAAATTTCCCCACCCATCTCAAGATGTGCCACAATATGAATCAGACACCAAAAAAGCCTAAACTGACTCTTCTGGGGGCAGCTCCTGTATCTGCTTGATCAAACTGTGAGAAAAACAACACATAGGACACTGGAAGCACTGCAAGTGTGTTATTTCTTTATGATCAATTTTTCCCTCCTTAATCAAATATTCTACCTTTAAATGACATAGGCATTTTTCATTTTTTAATTATCTGTCAATTAACTGAGATGATCTTGTTTCAAGGTAGACACCCTTTATCCTGGCATTTGGCCATGTTTTATCTCTTCACAAACCAACAAACAAAGCACTTGAGAGTAGAAGGAAAAATTTCTGAATCCAAACTAGCTTTTCGTTGAAAGGATTAATTATTGGTTAAAACTACAACAGACTGGGGGCCAGCACTGTGGTGTAGTGGGTAAAGCCACAACCTATATAGGCACCAGTTTGAGCGCTGGCTGCTCCACTTCCAGTCCAGTTTCCCTGCTAATAAGCCTGGGAAAACAGCAGAAGATGGCCCAAATGCTTGGGCCCCTGCACCCACATAGGAGATCCGGAAGAAGCTCATGGCTTTGGATCCATCCAGCCCTGGCCATTTAGGGAGTGAACCAGTGGATGGAAATCTCTGTCTCCCCCTAAGTTTCAAATAAATAAAATCAATCTTAACAAAAATACAAAACACAACTGACTATACAATAGTTTTTACAACTTACCAAAACTACACAGACACTCACTCCTCAACGTTAGAACTCTGGTTTGGTCAAACTAATCTTTTACAAAATCATCAAATCACCCTCCACTCCAAAACTTGGATCATACTATGATCCCTTGCCCACGTGTATCATTTATTCTTCCCGTGTCTTTATTATTCCTTTAATAAATGCCTTTACATAGTTTAGAGACATTTTAAATGATGCATTCTTACTAAATACCCATAAATGCATATGTTTATCACATAAAACGTAAGAGAAATACTCACCTGGCAACACTAAAACCATAGTAGGCCACCCAGAGGATCCTGAAAATTTCTTTAACTCTATCCATGAATTAAGATTTTCATGAACAGATGTCAATTTTGGTCCATATCCTGAATTCTGGACAGTTCTGACAGGAATCAACAAACGGAGAACATCTTCTGACTGCGCAGTACCACACTGAGGGTCAAATTCGATTGTCATCCACCTGACACATTCTGGGAATGTCACCTGAGGTCAACAGGCAAATGGTCATGAATACAAACACACACCCTTCTGCATCAGTATATGTGTGTGTCAATACTTTTAATAAATGAAACAAAGGAAGGATAAACTATCAAATTTAAATGAAAAAAGCTACCTATGTCAGAGAAGCAGGGAACAGAGTGATGGGGACAAATATAAAAGCTTGACTTGTTTTATAGGTGTGACATTGTACAGAACAGTTATTTAATTATGAAACAAAATTTAAATTTAAAAATAAAGTTCAAAAATCTTAAGTAAATAAAGCAAATGATATCTGCTTAGTGCATAACCACACAAAAAAGAATCATTTCAGCTTAATTTTAAACACAGTAGCTGATGAGTACTTTGAATATTGATCATTGTTGGGATATAACTCAAAGGACAAAACACAAATACATATGCACACACACACACACAGAGCAAATGAATAATTAAATTACTTCCTAATTTTCATATTCACAGTATCATTGAGAACAAGGGTTCTAGATGTATAAAAAAGCAGATTCAGGTCTTTCTGTGGTCATTATTGTGAATTATTATCAACAATACAAACTCACAAGGTATTTTACTTTTTAAAAAATTACACATATAGGGGCCAGCACTATGGAGTAGCCTGTAAAGCTGCCGCCTGTAGTGCCGGAATCCCATATGGTTTCCGGTTTGAGTTCTGGCTGCTCTACTTCCAATCCAGTTCTCTGCTACGGCCTGGGAAAGCAGTAGAAGATGGCCCAAGTTCTTGAGCCCCTGCATCCACATGTGAGACCCTAAAGACATTCCTGGCTCCTGGCTTCAGATCAGCACAGCTCTGGCCGTTGCAGCCATCTGGGGAGTGAACCAGTGGATGAAAGACTTCTCTCTCTTTCTCTGCCTCTACCTCTCTGTAACCCTGCCTTTCAAATATACAAATCAATCTTTAAAAAATATTACACATATACAAAAATCTATTTACCTGTGTATAAACATACCTATAAAATGTGTGTGCGTGTGTGTGCGTGTAAAAGGAACCAGAATGTTCTGAAACAACAGCTGGTTCTACATCTGAAGCAGGAAATGTGTAAGGTAAGTTTGATCGTTCATTTTTGGGTGTCAAATTGGCAGGATTGAGGGATGTCCAGAGAACTGGGAAAGCATTCCACTGCGAGTGTCTGCAAAGGTGTTTCCAGAGAAGACTGGTGTGTAGGTCAAAAAAGTGAGTTGGGAAATCTCAAGCTGTATATAAGCGGAAACATCCAATCAGGCAGGGGCCTGTGCTAAGCAGAAAGGAAGAGAGAAACACTGCCGCTTGGTCTCTGGTCCTTTCTCCTGGAGTGGGTGAGTTTTCTGCTGTTGCTACTGCCCTTGCACACCAGATTCCAGATTCTTTGGCCTTTGGACTCAGGGACTTTCAGCACTGGCACTTGGGTTTTTTTAGGACTTGAGATGTATCACCAGCCTGTCTCTCACTCTGAGGCTCCAAACTTCCTGGATTGAGCTGCTACTGGCCTCCCTTGCTCTTCAGCTTGCCATGTTAGCCAGTGTCTTAACAAATCTGCTATTTTATCAATATATTTCCTGTATTTATACAATATAAATTATGCAATTTGGAACATCTTAGCAGGCAGAAGGCAGGGAAGCTAGTGATGATTACAATGAGCATGTCTGAAGGACTCAGCAAGTCAGCTGAAGAGGCTTCCATGTAACAAAAAGATGTAGTTTCTACAATAAATAAAATTCACAAAAACAGGGATCAATGTTGTGGCACAGTGGGTAAAGCCTCCACCTGCAATGCTGGCGTCCATAGGGGTGCCAGTTTGAGTTCCAGCTGCTCCACTTCTGATTCAGCTCCCTGCTGATATGCCTGGGAAAGCAGTGGAGGATGGACCAAGTACTTGGACCCCTGTACCATGTGGGAGACCCAGAGAAGGCTCATGGCTTTGGATCAGTCCACCTCCATTGTGGCCATTTGGGGAGTCAGCCAGTGGATGGAAGATCTCTCTCCCCCTGCCCCTACCTCCCTCTCTCTGTGGCTCTGCCTCTCAAACATAAAAATTAAATTAAATAAAAAAAAAAGATAGAGATGGAAGGGGGTCTATATACTTAGGATTAAAAGGGACTGGGGGTCAGTGCTTTGGCATAGTAGGCAATGCAGGCATCACATATGGGCACCGATTTGAGTCCCTGCTGCTCCACTTGTGATCCAGCTCTCTGCTACGGCCTGGAAAATCAGAACACAGCCCAGGTCCTTAAACCTCCGCATCCTTGTCGGAGACCTGGAGGAAGCTCCTGGCTCCTGGTTTCGGATCAGCTCAGCTCTGGCCGTTGCAGCCATCTGGGGAGTGAACCAGTGGATCTCTTGGCCTCAGCCTCTCTGTAACTCTGCCTTTTAAATAAATAAAATAAATCTCTTTAAAAAAATTTTTTTTTTTTGTTAAAAGACTTATTTACTTGAAAGTCAGAGTTACACAGAGAGAGAAGGAGAGGCAGAGAGAGAGAGGTCTTCCATCTGCTGGTTTACTCCCCAATTGGCTGCAGTGGCAGGAGCTGTGCCGATCTAAAGCAAGGAGCTTCTTCCAGGTCTCCCATGCGGGTGCAGGGGCTCAAGAACTTGGGCCATCTTCTACTGCTTTCCCAGGCCATAGCAGAGAGCTGGATCAGAAGAGGAGCAGTTGGGACTCAAATCAGCACCCATATAGGATGCTGGCACTGCAGGTGGCAGTTTAACCTGCTACGCCACAGCGCTTACCCCTAAAACAAATTTAAAAAAAGATTAAAAGGGAATTAAAAGATATAACCAATTACAATGTCATCTGGATTCAAATTAAAACCTAAAAAATTTTGCAGGACAATTTAATATCATTAAGGAATTGTCTGCTATTTTTCAGTGAGATGATATGGTTATTTTTAAGGGTCCTTATATTTTAAACATACATATAAGGAAATATTATGAATGTGCTTTAAAACACAAGTGGATGGGAAACAATTGAAATAGGTTTGATTAAGGACTGAAGACTACTGATCTGGGATGATGGATAGATGGGGTACTCTGGACTAACTCTTCTGCTTTTATACATTTATTTTCAACAATCAAATGCTGTACATTTTACAAGCACAAAAATATAAATTTATAATTATATTGATGATTTGGATGATTGTTGCTTTTCTTGCTTCCTTTATACGACACAATTTAAAGACTAAGGAATAAGGATTTTGAATGCTCCATAACATTAAATTTATGAAGGCTTTAAATATATAGCAAATGCATATGTACATATGTACATATATTTCTATTATGCATAGCTGAATATCCCCTACCTGAAATGTTTGGGACTGGAAGTTTAAGATTTCAAATTTTTTTGCAACCTGGAATATTTCAGAAACCTTCTGAGCATCATGTCAGTTCAAAAAGTTTTAGATTTCAGAGCATTTTGGATTTCTGATTTTCAGATTAAGAATACTCAATCAGTACTTTAAATTCTACACTGAGTATATAAATTTTCAGAGCTCAAGCTGTGGTACAAATAATGTCAACTCAAAAAACATGATTTAAAACCTTTAATGCTTATATACACTACTATCACATTATTCTAAAGTTGGGCATGATATAATATGCTGTACTTGTAAAAAGATTTGAGAACAACCCTTTCCAACTGATAAAATTTCATACTATTTAAGGTAAAAAATTGTCTTATATCCAACAGAACTTAAATACTTGCTAATTTTCTAAATGTAAGTATCATAAGAGAAGTTACACTACTGAACACAGGCAACGTGCTATTCAAATCATTACAGAGCCTCAAACCAAGCTTTAAGTTTAAGTTCTCACTAAGGACAGGTGTGTACCTTGTAGTGCATCACACAGGCAGGTTTATACGGGTGCTCACTCTCTATGACGGCATAATGATTAGAGGTTGTACCAGCAGAGAGGCCTTGTTCAGGTTGGTTTCCAGTGGTGCTATCCGTGGACTGATTAGGATTGAATGCAGGGGGTGCATACTTCTGATTCAAAATGGCGACGGAGGGAAGCAACTGTTGGACAAGGCCAAAGACTTCTACAGCCACCTAGTGTATGCAAATAAAAATGACTAAATGAGAAAAGAAGTGTGCATGTGGATTTAAAATGAACTGCTATAATTGCCGGTTACTGTTACTAATAACACATCTACAGTTTCTACTAACCTTTTAATCTTAGATGTTATATGAAAATAACTTTGTAATTTTAAACAATTTTGCCTTTTGGTGATTTTAGTGAATTAGACTTTACTAAATAATTATGCAAAAGAATCAGTAGTTTGTGATTTCTTCCATGCCATTAATATCTCATTATTTAAAACACTCTTATCATTTTACAGTAATGTGATTTAAGATGAAGAGGACTTGGTATCAACTCATAAACTTAAGAAATCTGTTAATTTAATTTGTGCTTATATGTCAAATTTCTAAAATATATTTCCCACTCCCAAATTCTTCAAATGTATGGGTAACTAGAAAGCTTTGTAATTAGTAAATAATACTAAGAATAAACATGTCTGTTTATTTTCAGAAACCCAGGTGCCTCAAGGATTATAATATCTTTAAAGAAAAGTTAAAAAATATAAAGATTTAAAAAACCACCAAAGTTATAGAATTAAATTACACACCTTGGGAATAGCAGCAGCTACTGGTCCTATGTAGGCTATAATAAGGGGAAGCAGCATGGAAAACAGACTGGAAGAGCTAAGCAGTTCTGGAATGTCATCAGCTAAAAAATGCATTAAAATTATAGTTAGAAAGTGGTTTCACTGAAGTGTATACATGCTATTCTAAATCTATATTTTGTTCTCTTGAGTAAAATTATAGTTGAGTGTATATAAAAGACTTGGTACTATGCTAAGGGCTTTATTTACATGTGTTACCTTAACTAATCCTCACACTAAGGTACTTTTATTAATCCCTCGTTTTTAGAAGAGGAAACCAAAGAACACAATCCATAAGTATCCCTCTCAATAATACTTAATGTGTATTAAGTGTTTATACTTATAAAATGATAGTATCAAGAATAGAACATGGGGTAGCAAAGCCATGAATTTTTTTTTTTTTTTAAAGATTTACTTTGAAAGAGTGACAGAAAGGAGAGAGCCAGACAGAGAGCCAGACAGAAAGAGATCTTGTATGTGGTGATTCATTTACCAAATGGTCAGGTTACAACCAGGAGCCTGGAATTCCATCTGGGTCTCCAATGTGGAAGATAGGAACCCAAGAACTTGGGGAATCCTCTGTTGTTTACCCAGGTGCATTCACAGAGAGCTCGATTGGACACAGAGGAGCCAGCACTTGGAATCAGCACTCTGATATAGGATGCCAGCACGGCAAGCCACAGCTTAATCTGTTGCACCACAGCACCAGCCCCAGTGCCATGATTTTAAACTACTACTCTAGCATCAAACATGGCTACCTAAGTGACGTAAGAAAAATTACTTAATTGTAAAACAGGATAATAACAATATTCCCCCCCTAGATTTTATGAATAATGAGCTAATATGTGTAAAACACTAAGAATAATGTCTGAACATATTAAACCACTCAAAAACAGTTTGATGGTCATTAAGCTATACTATTTTTTCAAGGAAAGCATTTTGCTGATGGACACATTAGTCACTTACCCATGTTATGGTGCTACAAAAATAAATTTAGTAGATTGTGAAGATCTTTATATTATAGGCCAATTATTCTCACAAATATTGGTTTCTAGATCTACTGTTGAATCACAATAGGCTGAGAATTTGATTCCTAGCTTAGCCAAAACCTCTTTGAAAAAAGATGTGCGAGA
This sequence comes from Lepus europaeus, assembly GCF_033115175.1. Lineage (NCBI taxonomy): Eukaryota > Metazoa > Chordata > Mammalia > Lagomorpha > Leporidae > Lepus > Lepus europaeus. The sequence continues at coordinate 35,533,594 of NC_084832.1, read as the reverse complement.
AGGCTTAGCAATGAATGCTATAGATAACAGTAAGGGAGTGAAAGCAATGGTGCATGTTTTACAATGATAACTCTGCTGCCAGTGTAGAGGATGATTAAAGAACTAGATGGAAAATAGGAGAAAGGTGACAGTGAAATGATTAAGATATTATCCATTGATGACAAAGAGGAAATGCACTTGCACCATGGCAGCCTGAACTATGACACTGGGAGCAGAGATGAGAATACAACCTAGAGAATTTCCACTGGAAGAACTACTAAGTAAAGCTGAGGGGTACAGGGTAGTTTAGACCTCTGGATGAACCAAGATAAGAATGTTCCTCATATTGGATTAATTAAGGAAATAAAATTATTAGATAACTGCTGTGAACATTTTAAGCAATTCTGAATTATAGTATGACTAATTTAAAATTAATCTATGTGCAGATCTAAACTGAACAAAACACTTTGGGATTCTTTAAGACAGCTTCTCTTCAGCAACTCTGCATATGTAGGGAATAAAAAATTGTAACTAACAAAAAAAAGTCTTACCATCAACAGCAAGAGCTCTGTGCAAGAGATCCTTGGCAGCTCGAACAACAGTGCTTACCACAGAGAGAGCTCGGCTACAGTTTTTATCTTCCTCATTGGCTTTACTCAGAAGCTGGGATTGCAAATCTCCATCAAATTCACTCCTGTAACATGGTGATATGAGATTATTTTACAATCATGAGTAATGCTAGGAGTAATATATAGATAAGTTGTTCTCATTGAATTTATGGTTCAAAAAAGCTAATTTGTTTAAAAATTTAAATGGGTAATTATATAATTTCAGGAAGTAATTAAGAACTTTCATGAAAAAAAAAAAACCAGCACACAGCACAAAGTAATGGGTGTTATTGTAAAGTTCCTCTCTGAGGAACTGGTATTTAAAAAAGACCTGAATTACGCTTTAAAAACAATGAAAAAAAAAAAAAAAGAAAAAACAGACCCATGCTAAGGGAAAAGTGTCGGGGCAAAGTAAATAGATACTTGAGTTAAGGGAACAGATGAAGACAAAGTAGGACAAGGGTGAAAGGAGGAGTAAAGGGCGACAGTGGGGAAAGGGAAACAGGAGTCAGATCATGGGAGGTTCATGAGCCATGGTAATTTTCCACATTTTATACTGGTTTTTTGTTTGCCTTTAAGCAGTAAGTATGCTATCCAAGTTTAACGAAATACCCCTGACAGACCAGGCAGTCATCACAGAAGAGAACTGAGAGGCCAGCCTGTATTCAGACTGGAGTTTTTATGGATATGGTTATGGGTCCTCTGTTCCCGCTGCCCTGTCTTCTTCTTCTTCTTCTTCTTTTTTTTTTTTTTTTAATTTGACAGGCAGAGTGGACAGAGAGAGAGAAAGAAAGGTCTTCCTTTGCCGTTGGTTCACCCTCCAATGGCTGCCACGGCTGGCGCTCTTGCGGCCGGCGCACCGCACTGATCCGAAGGCAGGAGCCAGGTGCTTCTCCTGGTCTCCCATGGGGTGCAGGGCCCAAGCATTTGGACCATCCTCCTCTGCACTCCCGGGCCATAGCAGAGAGCTGGCCTGGAAGAGGGGCAACCGGGACAGAATCCAGCGCCCCGACCGGGACTAGAACCCCGTGTGCCGGAGCTGCTAGGAGGAGGATTAGCCTATTGAGCTGCGGCGCTGGCCCACTGCCCTGTCTTCTGAATCATTGCTGAATGGAGGGCTTCCTGGGCATGGGAAGCCACTGGGTTTTGAGCAAGGGAAGAACTTGGTATGATTATATTTTTATGAAGTCACTCTGGCTGTGCTGTGGATAGCGACCCGCAAGGGTAGCAGCAAAAGGAGGGAGACTTGCTTAGTCGACATTACAGTTTTCCATATGGAGACAGTGGTGGCTTGGTCTAGACTGTTAATTTTGACAGCAATAGAAAAGGTCAGATTTAGTACAGTTTATAAGCATAGTTGCTAGGTTTTACTGATGAAAGAGTGACAGCACGAAAAGCTTTTCGGTGTTCAGCTCTACCTGAGGACAGAAGTAATATGAAGGTATTTATCTAAGATGTCTATTAATCAATCACATAAAGCATTGTTGAAAAGGGCAGACATGTGGATAGGGCTTAAAGGTATGTTACCTGGTATCTGATATCCTGCCTAGGAGCCCCTGTACCATAATTCACTAAGAAATACGACTCTGGGCAAGTTGTTTAGGCACTGGTTCCTTTATCTGTAAAGTAGGGGTAGGAAAAGTGCCTACTTCGTGGGGTCGCTGAGATAACACGGGCAGAGCACAGAGAGCACTGCCTGCACAAGGCAGTTAACATGTTAACATTCATCATCACTGTTAGTGTTACCCAGGTGAGGATATCAAGGAGGGACCTGGACATTCTGTCTAGGGCTCGGAGTCACAAAGGCCAGCATACAAACTTGGGAGTCATCAGAGAAAGATGGTATTTAAAGCTAAGGGACTTTATTTACATTTTCAAATTTAAAGCAAAGGGTACTGAAGGATTGCTTGGGAAACAGTAAAACTCCTAACACACTCTACTTTGAATAAGATAAAAAGCTTGGATGGAAGGTGCTGTTTCTTATTATTTATTTGTGTATTTATTTAAAATGAAGGGTATTAAAGCTTGTTGGGAAACAGTAAAACTCCTAAAACATTTTATTTTCTGTAAAATATAAAGCTTAGATGGAAGACAACGTTACTGGTTCATCATCTCTTTGAAATATTTGGCTCTTCCTTAGTATATACTATAGTTTATTTTTTTTTTTTTAAGATTTTATTCATTTATTTGAGAGGTAGAGTTACAGACAGAGAGGGAGAGACAGAAAGGTCTTCCATCCACTGGTTCACCCTCCAAATGGCCATAACGGCCAAAGCTGAGCTAATCCAAAGCCAGGAGCCAGGAGCCAGGAGCTTCCTCCAGGCCTCCCACATGGGTGGAGGGGCCCAAGCGCTTCGGCCATCTTCCACTGCTTTCCCAAACCATAGCAGAGAGCTGGACTGGAAGAGGAGCAGCGGGGACCAGAACTGGTGCCCATATGGGAGCCGGTGCCGCAGGCGGAGGACTAAGCTATTTTGCCACAGCACTGGCCCTCTACGCTATAGCTTTTAATATATGATTTGAGAAATGAAAAAATGTACTACTTCTAATGCTTATGTAATAGAAAAGGATTTTTGTGATGGGGTAGAAAAAAAAAAAAACAGAATGCTTCTGTATCTCAGCAGCAACTTTGTAATATTTACTGCCTATACTACTACTATTTCACCTGGAGAAAGGATGAAGGAAATCTCTATATAGAGAAATTATTTTATACTATCTAGGAAGTATCACAGCGTCTGCAAATTGTTTATGAGTGAAATGCAGGAATCAGTAAGCCTCAAACTTTAGAGACTTGATACTAATTCAGGGTGAATACAAATGCCATCAGAGAGACTCATTACTGCTTAATCCTTCAGATACACAGCTTAAAAAAAAAATCAGACCCAGTTAGAAATATGTATTTGAAAGTTTTTCCTAACTGAAAAGTTTTTATTATTCTTTATTTCCCACTGTTTATATAAGGCAAAGCTTTTGCTAAAATATCTATAATAAGGAAAACATAATTATAAAGTCTAGAGCCCCAAGGGCTTAGATTGGGTAGATACAAGATACATAGACACCAAAATATTCTGTAGACTGGAAAACAGAATGCAGGTAATACCACTACCTAGGCAGAGTAGATCTGATCATTAATTTAATGTATTTTATAGGAAGAAATGAATGATTTCCATTTACATTAAAACGGTGGACAACAAAAGCCACATGTACCCGGGACTAGCACGGTGGTGCAGCAGGTTAAAGCCCTGGCCTGAAGCACCAGCATTCCATATGGGTGCCGGTTTGAGTCTGGGCTGTTTCTCTTCCAATCCAGCTCTCTGCTATGGCCTTGGAAAGCAGAAGATGGCCCAAGTCCTTGGGCCCCTGCACCCATGTGAGAGACCTGGAAGAAGCTCCTGGCTCCTGGCTTCGGATCGGTGCACCTCTGGCTCTTGCAGCTATCTAGGGAGTGAACCAGAGGACAGAAGACCTCTTTCTCTGTCTCTACCTCTCTCTGTAACTCTGACTTTCAAATAAATAAAATAAATCTTAAAAAAAAAAAAAAAGACACATGTACCCAGTACACAAACATTTCGATGATATTAAGGAAATGATGGAAAAAAATCATTTTAAAGTGTTCACCTTTACACTAAACACTGAATTGATATTCTACAATGAGACATCTTTATATGAAGTAGTACAAGTATATGCTAGCAAAATACACTGTATAATTTATGTATAAGTGTCCATTTAACATTTTTAGTTTTAGTAGTAAATTATATGTGTTCTACTATTTAAGTATTTCCCTCATCTCTATACACACACCTACCTATAGTAGAGTATCTGTGGAATCTGTCCTCTGGTTTGGTTTGTGCCATTACTACTCAGGCTGCATGTGCTGAATGTAAATGTCACACCATCCGGGCACTGAACTGTGGTCATTCCTCCATCTCCGTTGGCTGTACGGCTGCCATAGTTCCTCAAGCGCACAGCATATTTAACATTTTCCTTCATGATAAAGATGTAAAACATGTTCATATTTATTCATAATATATACAAGATATACTAAAAGAAATCTAGCAGTAAACTTAGCACATATATTGAGCTTCCTTGTCATGTTTGTAGACATTTTTACTGAATGAGTTTTCAATGAATCAAATATGACATACAGCCAATACTTATTAGATGCCTATTGTGTAACAGAAATTGTTCTAAGTACTGTACATGATTTAATTAAGGTGATTACTAAAATGACCTCAATAGGTAAAGATCCTAGCATTATCCCCAATTTATAGTTGAGGAATCTGAGGTACAGAGAGATTAAATAAACACTTGCCCAAAGTCACAAAGCTGGTAAGTGACAGAACTAGGATTTGAACATAAACAGATTATTCAGTTCCTGCTCTGAAGCACATCCCATGAATATTAACCATAATAAAGAATTTTAAATACTCAAGTTAGTATTTTCCTTCAGTCAGTTCATTTCCTGAGATAATTCTAAATGTAAGAAAAAGTAATGATAAGCCTATTATACCCAGAGACAGAAATAAACAGACATGAGAAATACATCCATAAGAAAATAAGTGTCCAAAATATGATGTAATATACACTGTTAATGTGAGCTACAGATACTGATGTTTTTATAAATCTATGACAAAAAATCAACAATGAAGGCTCTTTGGATTTTCAGTATCCAAACTCTTTTGAATGGTATCTCTGATGAACCTACCTTATTGAAAATTCTGCTCTCATGAAATTTATTTCAAGTGAATTAAGAAATACTTTAATGTTACTTTAACATTAATAATTACTTCAATATATGTTGCTATATATTTATTGTTAAAAATTATACAAAGCAATAATTTTAATAGTTAACACTAACTTTTTTTTTTTGACAGGTAGAGTTATACACAATGAGAGAGACAGACAGACAGAAAGGTCTTCCTTCTGTTGGTTCACGCCCCAAACGGCTGCCACGGCCGGCGCTGTGCCTATCCGAAGCCAGGAGCCAGGTGCTTCTTCCTGGTCTCCCATGCGGGTACAGGGGTCCAAGCACTTGGGCCATCCTCCACTGCCTTCCCAGGCCACAGCAGAGAGCTGGACTGGAAGAAGAGCAGCTGGGACTAGAACCGGCAGCCATATGGGATGCCAGCACCACAGGCTGAGGATTAACCAAGTGAGCCACAGTGTTGGCCCCAACACTAACTGTTAAGATCACTTGTTTTTCAAATGAGTTTTGGCACAATAAGAAAAGATAAGGACCAGTACTCATTAAGTTTCTATTTTATGCTAGACATTGAGGCAAATGCTTTATTTCTACTGTTCAAATGTATCTCAACAACATTACAATATAGGTATTATTCTTTTCACTCTACAGACAATTCTCTATGAGGTTAAATGATGATTTGTCAGCATCTAATATGCATACAAAAAAGAACAGGTATCTTGAACTTAATGCTTGAATCCAAACCTAACAGTATTTTATACTATACCAGATTTTAAAAGATATTATGCAAAAATAGTATACAAAACATTAAATATCAGGAACACATTAGGTATCCCACGAGTACCTGAAGCAACACACAGAGGATAACTTAGGAATAGCTATATCCAACAAAAGAAATTAATGAAATATCCTTCACTATTTTTTAACTACATAATTACTTATTTACAACAGAAACATTTGGTTGAAATTACCTTTAGAGGAACAACTTTGTCAAGTCTGATTTCAGCTATATCACTGGGTGAATCATCTGTTGTATAAGTTCCTTTGACTAACTCTAGTGAAGTCCATCTGTGGGAATGAGTTGAATCTCCTGCATGTTCACTCTGTTTAAAACAACAAAATAAAATTCACAAGTTTCTTAATTTCATTGTATAAACAATTTTGGTTTATAATTACTATTTTTAAAAAGTTTATTTCCTACATATAAAATTAGTAATTAGTATCTCATTTCTCCACACATATTAACAAAAAAAATTTTATTCTCTATTTCCAAAGATTATAACTTAAATGGACTTTTCTTACGTGCTATCTTAAACTGTTCTCATTTCCTCATAAACAGAGTGAGGATCTAATTACAGAACCAAATAAGATGGAGCCTGCAATGTGGCGCAGCAGGTAAAGCTGCTGCCTGCAGTGCTGGCATCTGATACGGATGCTGGTTCAAGTCCTGGCTGCTCCACTTCCAATCCAGTTCTCCATTATGGCCTGGGAAAACAGTGGAAGATGGCCAAAGTCTTTGGGCCTCTGCACCCGCACGGCAGACTCAGAAGAAGCTCCAGGTTCCTGCCTTCAGATGGGCCTATCTCTGGAGGTTGTGGCCATCTGGAGAGTGAAACACTGGATGAAAGACCTCTCTCTTTGCCTCTCTGTACCTCCTTCTTTCAAATAAATAAATAAATATTTTTTTAAAAAAGGAACAAAATAGAGGATTAATTCAAATTAATTGGTCAAAAGAATCAAGTTATACATAAGTTGCTATTTATTCGGAAGTTATTTACATGCTACCTTTCTGTCCCATCTATAAAACTTTGTGGAAACTCAGATAATTTAAATGATTTAGAGAATATAAGCATTAAAAAAAAAAAAAGATACAGGTAAATCAATCAATCAATCAATACTGTCTTTACTAAGAATCATCTATCAGTACTCTTTGACAAAGCTGCTTAACCATTAATAGAGGTAATAATACTCATCTGAACATTGTTTGGATAAAATGCAAAAAAACAAATTACTCAAGACTTGCAACAGAAGCTTAGCTATGTACTTTTTGGTCTTTAATTTCCTTAAATTTCTTTCCCTTTCTGAAAAAGCAAACCATATGATGCAGGAGTGATTCACAATGGCACTAAATCAGGTTACTCTCTCTTCCAATTTCTTTAATGTTGTCCACCTGTGATTGTTCTGCTACATCCTTGAAGGTTAGAACCCACCACAATTTGATAGTAAGTCCTGATATACAGCCCCCACAGCAGCTAAACACTGTAACAGTAATACTTACATCATCAACCAATACCTCTAATTCATATTCATGAATTCCTCCTCCTCCATAGACAGAGAAACCAACCACAACTATTCCAGGTTTGTCTACTGAAAAACAAATTGCATCAGGGGATCCATTCCCAGTGTTCCAACTTCTGCCCTGACTTGTTTTTGTGAAACGGTTAGCACTGGCTTTTACAGAATGAAGAGAATTAAGTCCATCAACCTGTGAACAATAAAAGAAGTACACCAGTAATCTGTATCTGAATATTAATAATACTTCTTTAATGAAACTATCCAAAGGTTTCTAAGGTTAATAAAACATATTTAATATGTGGATTCAAACCTTCCTAAACGTACATTCTATTAAGAAATTAATCCATAATAAAACCAGATCTTTTAATTCTAAATTCACAAATTAATGTTACTTGACATTCTTTTAGTCACATTTTCAAAACCACAAACCTTTGAGTTATCAGAGTAATACATATGAAATAAATTAACACTTTCTTTAAAAAGTGACACCAGGCTGGCGCCGTGGCTTAACAGGCTAATCCTCCACCTTGCGGCACCGGCACACCAGGTTCTAGTCCCGGTTGGGGCGCCGGATTCTATCCCAGTTGCCCCTCTTCCAGGCCAGCTCTCTGCTATGGCCCGGGAAGGCAGTGGAGGATGGCCCAAGTCCTTGGGCCCTGAACCCACATGGGAGACCAGGAGAAGCACCTGGCTCCTGGCTTCGGATCAGCGAGATGCACTGGCCGCAGCGGCCATTGGAGGGTGAACCAACGGCAAAAAGGAAGACCTTTCTCTCTCTCTCACTATCCACTCTGCTTGTCAAAAAAAAAAAAAAAAGTGACACCAAAAATTTTGTCAGTGTTCTAAATACCAATATTTCTTATGCTACATAGAGATAGATATGCAAGGGAGTGGTGGATTTCAGATTACTGTCTTCAATCAAACCATCTTACTCTTATCTGAATTCCCAAGACTTTAATTGAAGAAAGTGGTCTACTATCCAAAATCGGAATACCACTAGTGCATAAAGTAATTTTATCATAATTTGGCATTCAATGTTTGAATGAATATATGAATATGAATTTATGAATATATAAATTTGACTGAATACTTATGTATTCATACACATGACAGACATCTAATTACAGACTTTTATTTGAGAGGATCAGATAACTTAGTTTGGTTTGAAACTGCTATTTTTAATCACAGAGACTTGCTTCTAATCTTAGCAGGCCACAAACATTTAGGAGATTAAAGAAAATAAAAAATTAAAGTTCATAATTCTAGCAAGCATCCCAAACTGTTCTGAGAAAGAGAGAAATGTGAATATCTAGGTCAGTTCGTGTGGGAACATGTGGGAACACATACAGTGGTATATTAGATACACTGTAATGCACACTCCTTCTCATAAGAAAGGTAAGGTTACAGAAATAATTTTTAGTAAAGTTCAGAAGGGTACCTATGCATTACAGACTTTTCTGTATTCTCCAGAGTCTATCATAAAAGGCAAGAGTACTGTACACTGAGTGAAAACATTTCTTAAAAAATTAAAAGTTTTCTGACAAGGGCTTCAATGGCCTCCTAGGCCAAAATCAAAGCTAGTCAAGGAGACTTCTCAGTGTTTCTCGGGGCAAAATTCCAAAATTTGCTGAGGTGCATGGAATTATTCAGAATTCTAAAGGGTGAGCTGTCACTATAAATTAGTGATGAATCTAGGTTCAGTTTAGAAAAGGTTCTAAAATGCATCTAAACAAAGAAAAAGCAAGGACTATGAATTATAAAAGTAAAACAAAGGTAAGAATTTCTTTGGCAATAAATTTGAAGACTGGGGCCATTGAATATATGATGGCTATTAAATATTATTTGCATGATAAAATGCATCTCATTAAGACCCAATGAGTTTTCAAAACCAATCAACTAGCTGCTTTTTGGAGAAAAAAATAGGACACTAAATTCATTTGAAACATTCAGATAGGTGATGATGCAGAATGAGGAAGGCAGTGAAATGGAGACAAATAATGTTAATTTACAAAATGTAAAGGTATTTTAGGCTGGCGCCGTGGCTCAACAGGCTAATCCTCCGCCTAGTGGCGCCGGCACACCGGGTTCTAGTCCCGGTCGGGGCGCTGGATTCTGTCCTGGTTGCCCCTCTTCCAGGCCAGCTCTCTGCTATGGCCTGGAAGTGCAGTGGAGGATGGCCCAAATGCTTGGGCCCTGCACCCAATGGGAGACCAGGATAAGCACCTGGCTCCTGCCTTCGGATCAGCACAGTGCACTGGCCGCAGCGCGCCGGCCGCGGCGGCCATTGGAGGGTGAACCAACGGCAAAGGAAGACCTTTCTCTCTGTCTCTCTCTCTCTCTCACTGTCCACTCTGCCTGTCAAAAAATAAAAAAAAAAAAAAAAAAGTAAAGGTATTTTAAAATGTCTCAAAGTGATTTTCTCATAGTGTTCAATATTTTCAAAAACTTTGTGATAATGGCTGCATGAAGTAAATGTACTTGATGCCACTGATCTGTATACACAAAAATGACTGGAATGACAAATTTTTATTATGCATATTTATAACCATGACACCATGTGTTCACTTATTAGTAGTCCTGACTTTTTCAGTATTACTCATTCATTACCCTGCAATGGGAACTACTTTTGCTTTTATTGGCTATGGGGTTGTAAAATGAGGCAGATGAGAGGAGAACCAAGTATGACAGGAAAACATACACTTTGTATTATTATGACATTCTGGGTAAACTGGTGAGGAAGAGGAAGTGAAAGCAGACAAGAGGCATAAGAAAAGACAAAAAAAATACTGAATGTTGAGCAAATTAAAAAAAAATGCAATGAGACTACCAACCTGTTTTTGAAATTAGTTTCCACAAACGTAAAATACATGAAAAAAGAAAATATGTGGTTACTATCCAATCTCTAAGTATCACTTAATACCTCGGATCCCAGGGCGGACGCAGTCAGCTCGCTGACAATGCTGGCCAGCAGTCCACAGGTGTTGGAGACCAGGTGGGAGGAGAAGAGCTCATTTTCTCTCCTCAGACTGTTCCTGACGGGTAGTACGACAATAACCAGCATTTTCTCCAGGACTTCTCGGAAGCTTGTCATTCCTGAGATGTTCTCTTCACTCTATCACACATGAAAAGAGGAAGTTCCAAGGTATTGCTTTATTTTCCTTCCCATGAGTCTTCCTCGGTCTTTCTACATGGTACCCTCAAAACACAGAAGTGCGCCCTCAAAATCCAGATGGGGCTCAGAGTTGACTGTTCTGAATCAATCTAATCCAACATGGAGCTACTCTACTTTTCACTTAATTACTTTTTTGAATTATTGGCCTCTGTATGGTAAAAGTACCACACATTTCAAGGTACTTGTATTTTATTAGCTTTCAGTTTTCACATATGCTTATTTAACTTTCAGTCACAATACTCTAATAGAAAGAAAAATGCTCTTCCCACTTATAAAGCTTATTCTATAGACAAGATTCCAATTGCACATCACTTCTTTTGGTGTGCTCAGAACTAAAGCCATCCTGGGGCCAGAATTGTTGTGTAGTGGGTGAAGCGACCACCTGTGACATTGGTATTATTTATAAGTGCTGGTTTGTGTCCCAGCTGCTCCACTGTTGATCCAGCTCCCTGCTAATTGCCTGGGAAAAGTAGTAGAAGACGGCCCAAGTGTTTAGGCCCCGCCACTCATGTGGAAGACCAGGTGAAGCTCCTGGTTCCTAGCTTAGCCCTGGCCCAGCACTGGCTTTTGTGGTCATCTGGGGAGTAAACCAGGGTATGGAAGATTTCTCTCTCTCTGTCTCTCCCTTTAACTCTTTCAAAACAAATAATAAGAAATCAGAGTTCCATTACACTCAAAGGAAAAACTTTTCTCCAGAAAATTAATTTAGTTGACATCCAGCATTAACAGTATTTTTCTCCTTTACTATATGTTATATCTTTTCAGCTTATCACGGACAGAGATCAAAACACATCCCATTTCATCTGGAGGTCTTTATGGCTAATGAGCCTATTGTGCGCTGGGGAGTGAAACAATTCAGGTTCTAGTTCCAGTTTTCTTCATCTATGAAATCAGATGGACTGAATTAACAAGACAACCTGGTTATCCCCCTGAGCAAGTCTGTCCAGAATATTTCTATTCCACAAGGTACAACATTCAATATAGACAACAGATTCAACAGACTTCATAAAACTTCGGTATGGAAAATAGCCTTAAAGTTAAATCACTCTCAAATCACATGCACCGTTGAGTACACTTTCCATTAGGAAATTAAGTAACTGCTCAGTTAAAACCATCATATGCATTACTGTGAATCACTCAAGTTCCTTTCTAATGTACCAGCTGAGGCTGGAACAAAAATGTCACTTATAGAAAATTGCTCAGGGGCCGGCGATGTAGAACAGCGGGTTGAAGCTCTGGCCTGAAGCGCCAGCATCCCATATGGGTGCTGGTTCTAGTCCCGGCTGCTCCTCTTCCGATCCAGCTCTCTGCTACGGCCTGGAAAAGCAGTAGTAGATGGCCCAAGTCCTTGGGCCCCTGCAACTACATGGGAACCCAGAAGAAGCTCCTGGCTCCTGGCTCCTGGCTTCAGATTGGCACAGCTCTGGCAGTTGCAGCCATCTGGGGAGTGAACCAGCAGATGGAAGACCTCTCTCTCTGACTCTACCTCTGTAACTCTTTCAAATAAATAAAATAAATCTTAAAAAAATACTTAAAAAAAGAAAATTGTTCATATTTATTTCTTTCATCATTTGAATAATATTCCTGTAACACTTTGGTTAATTTCTTGCATAATTAGATTTTCTGAATTTAAAATTATCAATGACTTTGCTAAAATTATGATTCTCCTATCCTGTAAATCTTTTCATTCTTCAGAAACTTTATTTTTTGGAACATCCCAGAAAGTTATTAGGTTTGATAAAACTCATTTCCCAATGGTACCCAAAAATCATGGCCTTGTGGCACTCTACTTGTGGGTGTGTGTAAGTGGCAAGTATTTAATTATGCCTGCTGAGTTTCTAATAGTTACCAAGATTAATACAAGATATTTTCCATACACCTAAATATGGCATTAAGAGTTTACCAATAGGCTTTTGTTGAAAGACATAAGACAAGTAGCACATCACTGGCCACTCAAATTTTAAAAAAAGGAATTCTTTTTCACTAGTGGTAGAGAATACAAGCTGATAGAAGCTTTGTAAAGGGAGTTTTGGCAGTTGTTAACAAACTTTAATGCACTTTCCTGACTTAGGAATTTTTCCATCCCTAAAGATTTATACTGGGGAATTCATTATGAATATGTATAATTTAGTCAGTGATATTTTGTTTAAAATGTGAAAGTACTGGGAATAAGATATTTATATAAAGGATTGAATAAATATGCTATACTGTACCAAAATGGTGTAGATATATAATGTACATTTAAAAGAAGGAGAAGATACATACTAGCCAAGACTTAACCTTCATAGACTGTTACTAACAAAAATGCATAAATATACAATAATAATCACTAAATATGAGTAATTTTCTAAAAGTGCTGTTAACATTAAAATTACTGTATTTATTTATTTGAAAAAAAAAACACCCTAAAATACTAAAGAAAATTTCAAAGAAAATACCAGATTACTTATAACTTTATCATTCATGCATTATTTTCATTTTCCACTATTTTTTCCAATCAACAGCTTTTTGCATACATATTTTATACAGTCATCATTACATATATATACTTTTGTTTCTGTTCTTTTAACTAAAAAATTTAAAACATCTGCCTTTATATTATTTATAAAGACATTTATTTGCAATGGTTGAGCCATATTCATAATACATGCAAATTCACCTATGCAAGGTTTTCAATTTTTCTTTTTAGTAAAATGTACATAACTCTTAGTCTTCCAAATACTTGAGCGATCTGCTCTCTCCCAGTAGGGGCATTAGCCAGAGCTGAATCAGAAGTGGAGCAGTCTGGACCAGAGTCAGGCATCTGGACATGGGTTGTAGTTTTCCCATGCAGGGATTTAACTATTGTGCCAAATGTCCAACCCCTCTATAGTATTTTCTAATAAACCACAGCAATTAGTAAAAAATAATCCCCATTGTTTTACATATAAATGAATTTATAAATAAATAAATAAATAAATTTACATATAAATAAATTACAAGTAAATATATTATTTTACAGTGCTTATTTTAACAAACTAAAATGTTTCACAAAAGATATTTTGCTTCATTATGTTTTAAAGGTTTGTTTATCTGAACGAGGTTCAGAGAGAGAGAGAGAGAGAGAGAGAGAGAGAAGGATCTTTCATGCGCTGATTTGTTCCCCTAAGGGCCTCAACAGCCTGGCCAAAGCCAGAAACAAGGAGCTGCATCCCAGCCTCTAGATGGCAAGGTGCCTGGCACTTGGGGCCATCATCCACTGCTTTCCCAGACACATTAAGAGGGAGCTGTATGGGAAGTGGAGAAGATGGGACATGAAATGGCGCTCATATGGGATGCCAGTGTTACAGGGAGAGGATTAACCAGCTATACCACATTATCAGTCCTTCACAGAAAATATTTTAAAAATTATTTTTCCCATGAATCTATCATGAAAATTTTTAAATATTACAAGATAAAAGATGGCTTTTAGTATCTGGGACTTACTTTCAAATGGTGCTGCAGAAAACAAATATACAAGAACTCACCACATAAGCTCAAATTATGGTTTACCATCTTATTGCCTCATTATAAAAGATTTCACAAAAGACCTACCTGGCTGAGTTTTTCCATATGTGCCACCAAAAGGGGAAAACGATGAACTAGGGTTGAGTCGTTCTCTGTGCTTACTTGTTTAACAATTGACCTTAGTAGTACTTCTCCATCATATGCAATAGGGAAAATAGAAGTCAGCTTCACAGAAGTGTGACACAGAGCTGACATAACAGCTGCAAGGAGGCGGCTACTTGATGTCTTGAAGTTTGCTTCTTGGATATCCTTTAAAAAACAAAAATAGGCCCCCACCCCCCAAAATACTGCATAAATATAATCCAAATTTCTGGATACGTATAATTTAAACAATTTTTTAAATCCCACCAAAATTTTCTATCACAGTTATTTAAGTTCCACCAATGTATCAGACAGATTATATCAATAGTTTAAAACTTAACTTTTAATTTGCTACCCAACGAAGATGGAAAAATAAGTACAATCAAAAAAACTCAGCTTCCTATCCTACAAGTAAATCAGATACTGAGATATCCTCATAACCTTAGTTTTCTCTGGCACTACATTAAAGGAAGATTTCATAAAGTTCCCAACTAGAATACATTTAAGGTATTTACAATAACTGCCCAAACTATTTTTTTTCAAAATTATAAACTATGAAAATGTAATTCTGGGCTACTATAATAACATTTCAATAAGGTCAGAAAAATAGCCATCACATTCCATACAGTACATCTAGAAAAATATCACAACAGAAAATGTTATATCAAAATAATATAAACCTATCCATATCAGAAATCCTAATTCAAAAAAATCATGTACACGATACTTAAGTTCATCAAGTATTTGTGTTACAAAGTCAAGAATAAAAGCTGGGCAATGTTGCTTGTGTTAAGCCAGCGTTTGCTAAACCTGTTCTGCTGTTCCATAGCAAAGGAAGGCAACAACCATATTTGGCTGGTAAGGTTGAGAGAGAAACAGGGAGACAAGTTAAGGTGTTCACTAGTCCATACAACAATCTTGCCTAAGGAAACTGAGGGATAAAACACACTGTAACCACATGGACCCAAAGTTGTCTGGAGTGTCCTGGTGATGCCTGAAGGTGAGGCTAGGACATGGACATATACACACTTCATCACAATTTGCTAACTAATTACTAATTACTAATGTAGCTGGTGAGAGGATCCTACAATCTGCCCTTTTTATTCAGTTAATATGGGGACTTACATTGGTTTGTTAATGTTTTATTAACCTTGTATTTCTAAGATAATTCCTCTTGGTTAGGATATATCATTCACATTGTAAAACTGATTAGATTATGTTAAGAATTTGTTTCTCAGTGATATTCATCTGTAATTTTTTCTTGTAGTGTCTTAGGTTTTCATATCAGGATAAGGCCAATCTCATAAAATTAGTTAGGAAGCGTTGTCTCCTATATGTTCTTAAATAATTTGCTAATGACGAGTACTATGAATATTTCTTAAACTTAATAGAATTCATTAATGCCAAAAGCTGGGCCAGGAATTCTTTGTGGTAGTTTTTCATGATGAATTCAAATTTTTAACAGATACAATAAAATTAATATTTTTTATGTAATATGTCAGTTTTGGTTGCTACATTTTTCAAGGAATTTGTGGATTTTTTTCTAAATTTGTAACATTCATTGCTATATGGGGGCTGGCATTGTGAAGTAGGGGATTAAGCAGCCTTCTGCAGCACCAGCAACCCATAAGGGCCCGGTTTGAATTCTGGCTGCTTCACTTCTGATCCATCTCCCTGCTAATGTGCCTGAGAAAGCAGCAGCAGATGGTCCACATACTTGAGCCCTGGTACCCATATAGGAGACCTGGAAGAAGCTCCTGGCTCTTGGCTTTGGCCTGCCCCAGTCTTGACCATGTGGCCACCTAGGGAGTGAACCAGCAGATGGAAAATCTCCCTCTCTCTATGTGTAACTCTGCCTTTCAATAAAATAAGTCGAATCTTAGAAAAAAATTCATTGATATAAAGTTTTCCAAAAATACTTGTTTGTTTATTTTCATCTACTTGAGAGTTAGAGAAAGAGATCTTTCATCTGCTAGTTCAATCCCCAAATGCCTTCAACAGCCAAGACTGGGCCATGCTGAAGCCAGGAACCCAGGACTCCATCTGGGTCTCCAATATAGGTGGAAGAGGTCCAAGCACTTGAGCCATCACCTCCTGCTTCCCAGGATGTATTATCAGGAAGCTGGGTTGGAAGTAGAGTAGCCAGGACTGGACTCTGAACTGATATAAGATGGTGTTTCAAGGTGGCTTAACTTCCTGTGTCACAACACTCACCCTTTCTTTTAATGTCACTTGGATATAGAGTGATATTTCCTATTTATTTTTGATAATGGTATTTTGTGTTAGATTTTCCTTTCTTCTCTCAATCAAGCTTGTTAGGAATGCATCAATTTTCTCCCCCAAGAACTAATACTTTGAGCTTTGTTAATTTTCTCAATTTTCTATCTCACTGATTCCAATTCTTATGTGATTTCCTTCCTTCTTACCCTTTGTGCTTGAAGTAGAAGTTCAGATCATTGATTTTAAGCCTTTTTCCTTTGCTACCATATGCATTTAATGTTTTAAATTTCTCTATAAATACATTTTAGTTACATCTCACAAGTTCTGCTATTTTATCTTATCTTTCAATGTAAAAGATATTAAAATTTTCTTTGTAGTTTTTTTCTTTGATCCACTGGTTACTTAGGAGTGTGGTCTACATTCTAAACATTTGGTGCTTTTGATATTGAATTCTAATGTAATACTACTGTGGTCTGAAAATATACTGATTAAGATGTTAATTTTAATCTTTTTTGAAAATACACTAAGGCTTACTTTATGGCCTAGGATATGATCTGTCTTGGTGAACATTCCAAGACACACTTTGAAGAGAATATGTGTTCTCCCAGTACATACATTTTATAAATGTCAACTGGATTAGGGTAGTCAATAGTACTGTTCAAATCTTCTATATCCTTTAGTTCTGTTAATTCCTGCCAGAGGAGCGATGAAGTCTCTAATTATCAATGTGAATTTGCCCAGTTCTCCTTATAACTGTCAGTTTTTCACCCCAGTGATTTGGTGCCTACACACTGATGAGGGCTCTGGTTTCTTCAGGAAAAAATTAATGTTAGTTTGTCCCTTAACATGAGGTTCTCTCCTTCCTGTTTCTGCAGATGTGGGGGCAGCAGGGGCTGCTATTCTGGAGCTATCGAGCTCATATACTTGCTTAAACACAGAATCACTCACAGACTCTAAACAGCAGCTGCACAATGTGCCTGCCAATGTTATAATTAAAAGGTTGATAAGGCCAGTAGAGAAGAAAACATATTTTTGAGCTGGGATTATTTGTCACATATACCAAGCTGATCTCCTAGTTTACCATTTAGAAGAGCAACACCAATTTATTCTCTTTAAGAATACTAAGAAATATATCTGATTTTCAACTAACATTTTACAAACTCAATTTACCTGATCCAAACAGTTCAGCAGATCACAAAGGCAAGCCCACTGTAAGGCAGGAGTTGGGTAGAAAGAATGAAAGCAGGCAGTGAAAGTGTTGTGACACTCCTGAAGTACGGCCTCCAGGAGGCTCAGGGGCTGACTGAGATACCCCTGAGGGTCATTATCCAACTTCACCATGCAGTGGTCAACTCCTTCCGATAAAATTTTTCTTAACAAAGTTCTGGTTTTTCCAATACATTCAGCTAATTTGCTAGTTTCTTCTACAACTGCTTTTCCTGTAGCTTTAGGATTTAAAAAAGCAAATTGATCTTGAAGTAAAATACCAAATGTCCATGAAAATAATCAATATAATTCAGTAATCTCCTATATGGCTTAAGAATTACAAGTATTTATAATATAGAAATGAAACAATTTAGAGATTAAATATTGCCCCAAATTATTTCTTTTTAAAAATCTAAATGGAAAAATAACTGGTTTCATCATTTAAATCCAAATCAGCTGTCTTACTTGACAGACTGTACTTAAAATCACCCTTTACTGGAGTATTTAATTTTAGCTCACTACAATGTCAATGTCTTATTATAATGACATGCAATAAATTTTATTCTTTGTTAGCAAAACCACAAGCACAACAGCAAACTGAGTTTCTCCTCTTATTTTAGGAGCAGCCTGAACATAGTCAGTTATATCTTGGTTATATCTATGCAAACTTTCTCAATGTCTCAAGTATTTTCTCCCTAAACTCATCTGAAAAAAATGTATCATACCTGACACTGGGTAAATTTCACAGGTATAGACACGCAATAACCTCAGACAACAGGTACCCACAAAGCGCAGTCTCTCTAAATCTAGAAGTGTGGCTGTGAACTGGAATCCTTTTAATCCTCTAAGTTCTTCAACTCCTAAGACTAGGGTGGTCCAGCTCCAGTGAAGAATACTTAAGAGTGATTCAAAACATTCCTAATCGAGAAGATGAGAAAACATACAACAGTTAGTTCAAATGACACCACAGGTTGAATCAAATAAAAGATAATGACACGTACCGTCAAAACTTTGTTTCAAACTTCTTTTATAAGTTTCCATAGCTCAAATAATAGATATTCTTAATTTATTAACTTACTAATAAAAGAATATCCAAAGTTTAACAAAAAAAGCAAAGTAATTACCCATACATAAAACCAACACTGTTAAACATTTACCAATTTGAAAATATGAAGCTACTACTTCAAAATTCCATGGAAAAATGCAATCAAAGATATATTTATTTTGGTGAAAAATATTTTTTGAAATCCACATTTTTATAATATACACATCCCATTAATATTTTAAAGAACCAATATATGTATTTCAATTTTTTTGTACAAAAATAAACTTACCTTTAAATTACATTTTCCATGAACTTTTTGGAGTATCCTAATATTTTTAACTTTCCTTGCTACCACCCTATCTAGTATATTAAATAAAAACAGAAAAACATGAAAAATACTATAAATTCATGTTGACTTGAAATCTTATAGTCATTTATTTAAAAAAACCAAAGTAAAATAAAAAAATTGGGGGCTGGCATTGTGGTGTAGTGGGTTAAGCCTCTGTCTGCAGCATTGGCATCCCATATGGATGCTGGTTTGAGTCTCAACTGCTCCACTTCTGATGCAGCTCCGTGCCAAAGTGGCTGGGAAAGCAGCAGAAAATATTCCAAGTGCTTGGGCCTCTGCACCCACGTAGGAGACCTAGAGAAGGACTCCAGCTCCTGGCTTCTGTCTGGCCCATTTTCGGCCATTGAGGCCATCTGGGGAGTGAATTAACAAATGGAAGCACGTACATGCTCTCTCTCTCTCTCTCTCTCTCTCCCTCTCCCTCTCCCTCTCCCTCTTCCTCTCCCTCTGCAACTCTTCCTTTCAAATAAATAAATCTTTAAAATTGATTTACTATTGGGTATCAATGACAGTATCAAATAACTTATATCTACGTATTAAAATTTATAATACAAACTATAGCCAATTCTTGATAAACAAATTAATAAAAAATAAAAACTGACTAAAAATGCTTAAAAATTCCTATTGGATTTTTACAGCTCTAGAATATAGATTTAGGATGGTGGATTTTTCATATAGCTTGAGCTGGTCTCCAGGTTTTATAAATGACATGACAGACACTACATGAAACTCAAAACCCAGCGCTCACTATCCCCATCTCCTCAAAATCTCAGAACTCTAGTGATGATAATAATATCAAAAAGGAGTCTACAGCTTCACTGTTTCAATATATATTTGAAAAATTTTTATAGGACTATTACAAGTAACTAATGACCATAAACTACTTAGATATAACTATAAAAGGATTACCAAACAAAGAAAAAAAGAGATCACTGAAAAAGATAAAACAGATTTGAAGGGTCTTATTTTGATCAACAGTTACCAAACCTATCTAGTACTAAAAGAATGGAATGGTATCAAGGAGCCAAAGTCCTTGTATGTGTTATTCAAAGCACACTTGCTGTAAACTGCCGTAGCTCTTCTGGAAGGTCAATTTGAGGAGATAGAGCAAAATTTAAATGCAATTATCTCCAGTATAAATAAAAATAGAAGTATATATGTCATCAGAGATGTGTATGGATGGTCATGAAGTGAAATGTTGTAACAGTAAGTAAGAAACAAAGTGGTTCCTGGTAAACGAGAATATAACCATTCTCTGGGATAATATGCAAACAGGAAAAATAGAGAAAGAGCCAAATGTACCTACAGAGAAAGGTGCATAATGTTTCCTGGGAAATTTTTAAAAGGAAGATGAGAACATTGAGTATCATGAAAAACAAACAAGAATGCTATACAGCATACTGCAGACAGACACTAATGTAAAATCCTGTGTATATAAAAACATTTTGAAAGGATATATATAACAAAACATGAGTAATTATTATATAAGGAGTCTGTAAATATGTGCATGGATTTCAAAAAATTTTTTCACCAAAATAATTTTATTTTTGATTCCTTTTTTCCACAAAAGTTTTGAAGTACTTTTGTATACAGTAATAACTAGGTGATGTGAGAAACCTTAATGTACTTTTAGTATAGTTTAATCTCTAGCCCATTCCTACTAGGGACATGTATTAATTTCATGGTTTAAATGAAAAACAGGATTACAAAAATTTTTTCTATGCATTTTACCAACATGAGAGATTTCTAGCTACATCAGTAATCCATGTTCATGGGGGTGACTGTGGCGTAGCAGGTAAGGATGCTGCCTGTGGTGCCGGCATCCCATGTGGGCGCTGGTTCGAGTCCTGGCTGCTCCACTTCCCATTGAGCTCTCTGCTATGGCCTGGGAAAGCAGTGGAGGATGGCCCAAGTCCGTGGGCCCCTGCATCCACATGGGAGGCCTGGAGGAGGCTCCAGGCTCCTGGGTTTGGATAGGCGCAGCTCCAGCCATTACGACCATTTGGGGAGTGAACCAGAGGATGGAAGATTTCTCTCTCTTTCTCTCTGCCTCTGCCTCTCTGTAACTCTGACTTTTAAGTAAATAAATAAATCTTAAAAAAAAATCCATGTTGACCTAAGAGTTCAAAAAATCATTTCTGCCACCTATGTCATTAGAAATTTATACTGATATAGTTTACCTGAATAACTTTAAGTAAGAATCTTAAATTAACAAATGAAAGTACAAGAACTTAACTTAGATGTTCTGGGCAAACGTGTTATGGCCTTTTAATTACATCATGATCACTACCAATTCTACACTGATAACACAAACAGTCTGCACTTCAATAAACTTTCTAGTTAGATATGTAACTCTTCCACTTTGCTCAAGCAGTAAAGGAACACCTTCAGCAAATGCATTCTTACGTGATTTCATAGAAAAAAATACCATTTATTTCACAAATAGCAAGGCCAACTCAGCACACATGCTAAAATCATAGGCAATATCTCCATTTTTCCACTCTTTAAAGAGTGTATTATCTTTGGCTTAGAATGCAATTGCTAATACAAAACTAAACCTGAGCACTAAAGCTATATTGAGATAAATCTTAGAAGAAAGTCTAGACTCTAAACCTTAAAGTGCAACTGAGTACTAAATACAAAAGCTGAAATGTTAAAAAATGGCTTACCACTGAGACAGTTCTTGCAAAAGATCTCTTTAAAATGTGTACAGGTTCACTGGTTTGCTGCTTGCCTTTTGAAGCACTGCCATCACTTGTTGGAAGTCTTAAGTTAGGAAACACACAAAATTATATTGGAAAGTCCAATGACTTTTTTCTGTTAAAGCACACATTTTTGCAATACCAAAACAAATTATACACACTTTTTTATTACCAAATAAAATGCCAATCTTTTAGGTTTTCTTGAAATATTTTTAAAGTTAAACAAGTTGTTAGCCAGGTCATGTGAATACTCCCCTTAAATTCCATCTTACTTGTCTTGGATTTAAAGTAACTTACATTCTCAAGTAAGAAGAGAAAAAGTCTTTATAAATAACTGAAGTTATGAAGTCTTACAAATAACTTAAGCCTATGTGATATCATCTTACAAATAACATAACTAACTGTTGTTCTCTAATAATGCTACTATCAAAATTATTCAATCAGTAGTAACTAAGAGTAGTGCAATGCAACTTACTATGTTCATAATGCTACATATTAAAATAATAAATTGCATTAAAAACCAAAAAGAGGATATAGTAGACAATCACTGTTCTCAAAGTAGTTCCTTTGGGTTTCTGTTATATAAATTAAGAATGGCAACAACATTTTTGGTGAGGACTTAGATCTATTTGAATTCTTTAGTTTAAAATTACTGTAGTAATCTGGAAATAGACGTATGCCCTCCTACATGTGTGAATTACTGTAAAGTAACTGAAATTCTTAAAAATTGTCATACAAGGAAGTTATTATTTGATATTTCAATTAAGGATGGACAATTATCAACAGTTAGAATTTTCCAATTCATTGCATCATAAGATAAACAAGAAACATAGACTACAGTAAGTCAATCAGGCCTGTTTAAAGTTTTCTTCTTCCCCAATTTCATTTCTCTAGGACAAATTTTATTAACTTATCACATTCTAAAACTAGAAAGAAAACCAATAGGCATCTAAAATGTCATAAAAATATTCATTGGCATAATACAGATATTAGAGTACACTTAAACAGATCATTAAATACGTTGTTAAATATATTTTTACCAGTATAACTTGATGAAAACTGCAGGTAATTTCTTCTTTATCATGCCATATTTTATAATGATTCTACCTCACCACAACAAAAGAATAAGCAATATTTACTAAGTATAAATGCGCTAAGTACCTGTATAATAATTGAGGTATCTGACCGGCATTAACATCTGTACCATTATTTGACTTCTTTGAACTCTTAAACTGGAAAACAACCCTAAAAAGAAAAAAAAAAACAAAAAGGAGATGGTCAAATATTCATGGAAGGAAATAAGAGATTTAACATGTCTTTGAATCTCATATTAATTAGAATGATTTCTTCTTTAAAGCACAAAAGCAGGAATGTCACAGCTCTGAAGGACTTAATCAGTAAAAGCGATTGACTGAGACCAGGACTCCTAGGAGAGTAGCTCTCCTACCTTGCCCCAGCCCGACAGCTGGGCCTTAATCAGGAGTTTTCCACCACAAACACTAGGCAGTTGAATCTGCTCAACTAAATGCATCATAAACTTTAGCCTCAAAGAGCAATGATAATCCAAGTTTAAGCAAATAGTATCTGAGAGTTACACAGTCCAGGGTCAAAGCAGGTTCTTTAGTTCTAGCACAAACTCTTGAAAGTGAAAGGCTGCACACAACTGCTTTAATTTTTTTTACAGCAGTTCCCTACAACATTGAGCAATAATGAATTCACCTCACAAATCAGTTTGTTTCTATACTGTCAGTTCTGTTTTGAGGTGAATTAAACTGAAATATATTATAATACAACTTCTACCTATTTCAAATCATTCATGCTCAAAAATAACTATTTATCTTAGTAATGATAGTCCTTTTGAACATACTAAACAGAGTATAAGGAATGTGGGAATTATAATGGAAAGAGTCCAGGTCTCAGATTTAGTTCTGCCACACAGTCACCATGTGCCTGATAGAAAATTATTTCATCATTTTGTTTCCTCAGTCTACTGCTTCCAAATTTACTGAGGGCATCAAATGAGACAGTATACTTAAAAGTATTTTATAAATTGAAAAGCACTTTATACACAAGTCATTTTTAAACAGCAAAATTCTCCTTATATTTTATTAAAACAGTATTATCTCATGACGCTGAAGCTTTTCATTTTATAAACTGTTTTAATATGCACTGTAAAATTTAAGAGCAACTGCCTTTCTTTTTATGATTCTTAACTCATCACTATTCTTTGTCATCTTCTTTTATATAATTTCTAATTTGGCCATAAGGTTTTTAAGCAATTTAACAATAAGAAATACATACTATCTTCCTGCTCCATCTAGACCTATATTTGACATGAAGTTACAGGATTTTTAAAAAAATAATTGTGTATTTGCAGAGAGAGACAGAAGGATGCACACACATGGAAAGCGAGGAAGAGAGCTCCCACTCCCATCTGTTGGTTTAAATGCTGGGGCTGGGTTACAGCCACAGCTGAAGCCTGGAGAACTCAATCTAGATCTCTCCCGTGGGTGGCAGGAACCAAGTTACTTGAGCCATCAGTGCTGCCAACCCAGAGTCTGCCCTAGCAGGAAGCTGGAATAAGAAGAGTCAGAAATCGAACTAAGGTACAGTACCCCCAAGTGGGATGTAGTCATCTTACTCAGTATTATAACCCACAATGGCAGAGGCCTGCTCTATACTTTAGCAGTTATATTACGATCGAGTTGTACCAAGCTTTTTATCCTACTGAAAGTTCCCTGAGCTTTCAAAACAATATTCCACAAATAGACATGAGAGTTGCTTAAGTAATATTCAGCCTTTCTGCTTACCCATCATCTGTGGTAATAGAAGCTTGCCCATGAGATCCACAGTCACTGCTGGGTCCTGATACTCGAGCCCAGGCCACATACCACCACCCTGCTTGCAGGAGGACTGGTTCATCAAACATCATTGCATATTTTTCTCTGGGAAAAATGAATCAGTCAAATACGATGCAATGCCTGTGTACTTCCTTCTACATATATTAACTTTAAAAAAAAATTCTTATTGACAAAAAGCGTAAATTATAAGATCCTTGTCAAACAACATTAAAGAAATACTTTTAAAACTCTGAACAAGAACACAAATGACAATTATTTGTGTTATGATAGAATTACATTTCTTCCCCCTCTTCCTGACTTCTAGAACATAGTAAAGTGTTATATAATAAACTATTAGAATGAGACATTTTAAAAACTGATGTAAAACATGCATATTTCACTGGAAAATGAAAACTTGAACTTGAGGGTTTTTTTTTTAAGATTATTTATTTATTTATTTGAAAGAGTTACAGAGAAAAAGGGAGAGACAGAGAGATCTTCCATCCACTGGTTTATCTCCCAAATGGTTACAACGGCTGGAGCTGGGCCAGTCTGATGCCAGGAGCTTCTTCTGGGTCTCTCACATAGGTGCAGGAAACCAGGCACTTGGGCAATCTTCCACTGCTTTCCCAAGGAACTGGATCAGAAGTGGAGCAGCCAGGATTTGAACTGGTGCTCAGATGGGATGACAGCGCTGCAGGTTACTGGCTACACCACAATGCTGGCCCCTGAACATTAGTTTTAACATTCATCTACTCGGCCAGAGTATTTTGAGAGGTAATACATTAAGAAAACGGTTCGGGCCAGGCAGCCTTGTTTCAAGGCCTAGATTGGTGATTTGCAAGCCGGGTTACCTTGTGGAAGTTCCCACAAGCTCTCAGTAACTCAGTTTCTTCATCTAAAATCTCGAGTGAAAATCATGTCTGGCTCATAGAGTTAGGACTGGATTAATTCACATAAAATGGAACTGAGCCTGTCACAGAGTAACTACATTTCAACATTCATTAATTGAGGGGCAGAGAAAAGATCTGTATGAAAGTAAGAGCATGTGTTAAAGAAAAGAAGCAAATGAGAAAGTTCTATGTAATGGATTGGAAGAATTATGAATTTGTTGTAGCTAGGACTGAGGGAAAAATAAAGGACACATAAGGAAGGGTGAAACATCATGAATGCATCTCAAAATATACAAAAGGACAAAGGAGGGTTTGGAAATGGCAAGATGTCCTCTCACATCAACACATTAAGACAGATGAAGAACAGCAGTGGGTACAAAGTCAAAAAACATGCTATGACAGAATATGGGAAGGTCTTAAATGCTAACTTCAGGAGTTCAGGTTTTGTTAATAAGCAAATGAAGAAAACAAAGATGATTTTTTTACACATACAACCATATACTCTATTTCTGACTAGCAATCGTATGTACAAAAATAAAGATTACAAAATGTGTACAAGAGAAAGGCCAGATTACCTTCAGAGGATCCTCAATTAGACTAATAGTTGCTTCCTCACCAGAAACCCTATAGGCTAGGAGAGAATAGACATAGTCCAAATCTAAAAGAAACTGTCAACCCAGAATACTGTACACAGCAAAGTTCTCATTTATAAATGAAGGTGAAATAAAGACCTTCCAAAACAAAGAGAAATTGAAAGGATTTGTCAACACTTGCCCAGCCTTACAAATGATTCTTATAAAGATGTGCTACATTGGGGCCTGTGCTGTGGCACAGTAGGCTAATCCTCTGCCTGTGGTGCCAGCATCCCATATGGGTGCCAGTTCCAGTCCTGGCTGCTCCTCTTCCAATCCAGCTCTCTGCTATGGCCTGGGAAAGCAGTGGAAGATGGCCCAAGCATTTGGGCACCCTGCACCAGAAAAGAGCCCCTGATTCCTGGCTTCAGATTGGCAAAGCTCCAGCTGTTGCAGTCATTTGGGGAGTGAACCAGCGGAAGGAAGACCTTTCTCTTTGTCTCTCTCTCTCTCACTGTCTGTAACTCTACCTCTCAAATAAATAATAAAATAAAATCTTTAAAAAAAAAAAAAAGAGATGTGTTACACTCAGAAACAGAGAGCGATAGTCATCATTATGAAAGAAAGTGAAGGCAGAAAATCTCCTAGTCAATGTACAAAGGAAATCCAAAGCAAACAATAGGAATATTTATGGGAAAATGGTAGGACCAAATCATTACTTAGCAATAGTAACCTTGAATGTAAATGGCCTAAATTCTCCAATTAAGATACAGACTACCTGAATGGATTAAAAGACAAAACCCATCTATTTTTTTGCTTATTAGAAATACACCTCACCAACAAAGATACATGCAGACTGAAATGTCAAAGGATGAAAAAAGATACTCCATGCTAACAGAAAGCAAAACTGAGCCGGTGTTGCCAACCTAATATCAGACAAAATACACTTTAACACAAAGGAAAGACAAAAAAAGGCATTATGTAATGATTAAGGGATCAATTATACAGGAAGATAGTACTATAGTAAATGTCTATGCACCCAATGCCAGGGCACCTGGCTATTTAAAACAAATGCTAATGGATCTAAAGGGAAACAAAAACTTCAGTACAGTAGTAATGAGGGACTTCAACACTGCACTTTCATCAACAGATCAACTAGACAGAAAATCAACAAAGAAACCAGCTAAAGTTCACTCTAGACCAAAGGAACCTGATATTTACAGAACATTTCATCCCACAGTTGAAGAATAAATATTCTTCTCATCAGTGCATGGAACTTCCTCTAGGATGGACCAATACTAGGTCATAAAGCAAGTTTCAGCAAAAAAAAAAAAATTGAAATCATACTATATATCTTTTCTGCAATGGAATAAAACTGGAAATGAATAAGAAACTTTGAAAAATATACCAACACGTGGAAAGTGAACAACATGCTCCTAAATGAAGAGTGTCATAGAAGAAATCAAAAGGGAAATAGAAAAATCCCTGGAAACTAAAGAAGATGACAGTACAACATATTTAAACTATGGGATACAGTAAAACCAGTGTTAAGGGGAAGTTTATAGCAATTACTGCCAACATCAAAAAATTAGAAAGGCATCAAATAAATGAGCTATCAATGCATCTTAAGGACCTAGAAAAACACCAAGAAACCAAAACCAAAATTGGTAGGAGGAAAGAAATAATTAAAATCAGAGAAGAAATAAAAAAAATTGAGACAAAAAATTACAACTAAAGTCTTCTACTTTGTTGAAAATTAATTAACTAATTATTAGCTTTCCTAAAATTTTACTTAATGTTCATTTGTATAAAACATTAAATATGGAAATATATCTCATGATAATGGCTAATGTACAGAAAGAATAAAAATATATCTTAGGTTTACTCTTGTTCTCAAATGTGTTCTCAATGTGTTACTATCCTTCTTATTTTAGAAAACATACACTATCACTAGCAAAAAGCCTATTCATACACCCAAGATTTTCTTCATATAGTTACTAGGGTAAGTAAATGTTACTATTATTATTACAAAGCTCAGCTTATTTTTTTTCTTGTCATATTATTCTCTTATTAGAATCACTAAATTGTCATAACAGTACTGAGATAATTCTTCGATTTACATAGAGAGGACTGATAAAATCTACTTCCTTTTACTTACTGAATCTTCACAAATAAGCACACTCATTCTGGTAAGCCCCCAAGAAATTTCAGAAAGCTGGTTATTCCCAACTGTGCTGTTATGAAGCATATACTACTGGCATTGTGTCAGGGCACATATAGGTGATCTGAATTACAGTTTAGCATGATGGTTTGCCACAACATATATACATGATATGGTTGGTGATAAAACTTTATAAATCCCTAGAACACTGGCATACTTGATATCTATAAGAAATACATGGAAAGGAGTACAAAATATATGTGTATTTCCATGGCATCTTTAATGTTGAAATAGTTTTTCACTTGAAATAAAATTTGAAGGATTCTATTGGTTTACATGAAGCATTGTTTAAAGTGATACTTACCTTACTTAATACATAATTTAATTTCTCAAATATCAGATATTTAGATTATTTAAACCCCCATAAGTTACATTCTCTAATTTATACTGATTTTTTAAAAAAATTTAAGTATGGCTCTCTTTCTCTCTGCCTCTCTGTAACTCTGCCTTTCAAATAAGTAAATAAATCTTTTTTTAAAAAAAGTCGATTTTTGATGGAGGAGAAATCCAAGATGGCGGAATAGGAAGGGAGCACATTGATATTCTTCAGCAAGACACAGGTTAATAAAAGTGGAGATACTGCAGGGTCAAGGAAGAGTAGGGGAAGAAACAGCAGAGGAAACTCTTCCGGAACTAGTGATTCACAGTGGACCTGCGTGGAGAGCGTGGGAGCCCAAGTTCGGGACACCAGCAGCAGACTCAACGCACCAGCGCTGGAACACGAGGTGAGCCGAACCTCCGTAGCCCGAGACACCAGCGGGCAAGCGGAAAGAGGAG
The DNA here is from genome assembly GCF_033115175.1 of Lepus europaeus. NCBI lineage: Eukaryota > Metazoa > Chordata > Mammalia > Lagomorpha > Leporidae > Lepus > Lepus europaeus. Next base: position 35,504,386 of record NC_084832.1, on the reverse strand, counting down.
GCTAGAGGGAACGAGGCTTGAAACTCCGTGGGGAAAAGTTCACCAGGCTAACTAGAAGAGAGAGAGGGAAAAAAAAAAGTGACCGAAACGGACACGAGTTTCTCTCTCTCCGCTCACCCCTCAAGGGCGAGCAAGACAAAGAGCAGGCGCCATTTTGGACATACGTCATAAGCAGGGCGACCTCAGGTCTGCACCGGCCCTGAGCCTAGCAGAAAAACCTGACTCTGGGAGGAGGGGTGAAATAACTGGAGATTAGCATCTAACTTGGCAACCCAGTGGGAGACTGCAGGAGAATTGGAGCCCACACCGAGGGCAGCAGAGATTCCCTGTGTGGTCCTTGGGAAAGAGCTTCCAATCTCTGGCTCCTGTGAGTATATCATTTGCCTGCTAACTACCTCCAATTACATTCAGCTGTGCGGAATTACTTCCCTTTTGAATCAACAAAAGAAAGAGACATTTACCACACCTAACCTGGGAGTGTCATCTTGACACACCCTCAACCCTGAGGAACCAAACACAGCTCTCAGTCCACACCCATCTCAAGCCTCTAAGGCTCCACCAAAAGCAGACAGTCCACTTAATCTAGAGTCATAGTATAACAAGAAAAAAAAAAAACCACAGTGAAGAAACCAAATATCTCCAACATGCCATACAACAAATGCAAAAACCGAGGTAACAAGAACAAGGAAGACACTATGACGCCCCCAAATGAAAAAGACACCCCAACTCAAGATTATGAAGATGATGAGATAGAAGAAATCCAAGAAGCGGATCTCAAAAAATTGATAAGAACATTAAGAAGTTCTCAAAAACAAATTCTTGAACTACAGAAATCCTTAAAGGACAAGATAGAAAATCTCTCTCGTGAAAGTGAAATATTAAGGAGGAATCAAAATGAAATGAAACAACTAGTGGAACAAGAAATGGTGATTGTGACGAGAAATCATAATGAAATGAAGAATTCAATAGATCAAATGACAAACACATTAGAGAGCCTTAAAAACAGAATGGGCGAAGCAGAAGAGAGAATATCAGACTTAGAAGACAGAGAACAGGAAAGGAAACAGGCAAACCAAAGAAAAGAAGAAGAAATTAGAAATCTAAAAAATATTGTCGGGAATCTACAGGATACTATTAAAAAAACCAACATTCGGGTTCTAGGAGTTCCTGAAGGCATGGAGAGGGAGAAAGGATTAGAAGGCATTTTCAGTGAGATACTAGCAGAAAATTTCCCGGGTTTGGAGGACAGAGGCATCTTAGTACAGGAAGCTTATAGAACCCCTAATAAACATGACCAAAAGAGATCCTCACCACGACACGTCATAATCAAACTCACCACAGTGAAACATAAAGAAAAGATTCTAAAAGGTGCAAGAGAGAATCGTCAGATTACTCTCAGAGGATCTCCAATTAGACTCACAGCAGACTTCTCATCAGAAACCCTACAAGCTAGAAGGGAATGGCGAGACATAGCCCAGGTACTAAGAGAGAAAAACTGCCAGCCCAGAATATTATATCCTGCAAAGCTCTCATTTGTGAATGAAGGTGAAATTAAGACTTTTCATAGCAAACAGAAACTGAAAGAATTTGTTGCCACTCGTCCTGCCCTGCAAAAGATGCTTGAAGATGTGTTACACACAGAAACACAGAAACATGGTCACCAATATGAAAGAAGGTAAAGGAAGGAAACCTCACAGCAAAAGATCACAGGAAGCTCAATTTCTCTTTGACATAGAATTAAACTCTGATGCACTGTTAGAGCAATGTGTTAAAGTAATCTATTATGTTCTCTTGATGTCTGTTAAATTCTAATTGTTCAAAAACAGCTGAATTTTTATTAAGAGCTATGGGTTATTTAACTATGTGCTTATTTTCAAAGACTTGAATAATCACCTTGTAACAATGATCAAATTTGGTCTATGTTATGTCATGATTTTAAGGAATCTTAGTTCAACCAGATATTTTGGATTTTGATATTGGTCTATTATGTTATGTTATATGTGCGTACATATTGTATGTCCACATGGGGAAATTTTATTAAGAGTTTTATTTTAAATGGCTTTTAGATAAGATTGTCCATAAATTTAAGCTGCTAAAATCAATCAAAGATACATTTTAATTTGTGTGACCTGAATCTGTGTATCATATGTTTTAAACTTGTTGGTAGAAAGAAACTAAAAACATTTTATATGGTTGTGCTTAAGTTTACTGGTTAAACAAACTACACCATCTTAGATATTTAAGAGGTGTTTTCAAATACATGATTCTTAAAATTTATAGAAGGCATTGGACCTTCTGGTAAATGTTTTATTAAGTTCTTATCTAAGGGTTGAAACGGTTTGCTAAGTATTCATGTAATATTGCTATTGTCAGCAAGTGATCTAGGACTTGCTCCCTCATTTCTCTATTCTAAGCCCAACTTGTTCTTTCATTTCTCTATTCTCTTCAAGGTAGGGAACTAATTCTATTATGAAGGAACCTGTAGGATGCACAATTTAATCTTTAGACCTTATAAGAGATGGCTAACATTTTTCTGTAATAACATAGCCAAAATAAGAGCTTAAATAATAATCTCATAGCTAGATTCACATCGCCATCAGCGAAGTATACAGTAAGTAGAAAAAAAAAAACCTCCCTTTCAGACCAAAGGGAAAGAAAGTTTTAAAGTGAGAATATAATTTTCCTCATGGGCATTGTCTACCTTAGAAAAACTACTACAGAACATGCCTGTGACTATAGACTTGTAGTTCAGGCCACCGAAGATTAGAGATGGGACATGGGCACTCCCTTGACTTGCATCCTCTGGTCTGCTTTAACACAAACCAGGAGGAAAAGAAAGCTCGGCATCAGAAGCAATGGGTGGCAGGCCTATTAATGGCTGATCTGTACAGTGATCTGCCCTCAAGGAGACCCAACAGGCCAGTCCACTGCAGTGGCTTTCAATGTGGTAGTCTGGGCTTCAGCAGAAGTCAGCTTGTGAAGAGCCCTGGCAGCTCTGCCAAGAGTTGGGTCACTGGAAATGGACCTGCCCTGGAGTCGAAGGATGCCCAGGTCAGAGCCACAGATCTTATTGGCTCCAAGCTGAAAAGCCCTTCACTCAGCCCAACTTCCAAAGTGACCACTGCAGCTGAGGGGATGGTCAAGTAGGGTCAGCAACATTGCAGGCAGAACTGTCAATTTCTTGTTAGAGATGCCACCTGCCTTTACCTGGCCAGCTCTCCTCCCAGGCAAGCCAAGTAATGAAAGTCAACAGAGTGCCTTCCCCGAGGAGGTCCACACCTCCCTTAGGATATACCCCTTGTGAAGAGATAGATAGGTCTGGGCCTCTTAACTTACAAGGCCTAAAGCCCACCAGATTATTATCAAGCCCCTTCTATCAGGTTCTATTTGCCTCTCAATCAGAAAACTTAAATGTAGCTTAGACAGCACCTTTCTTAGCTCCTCTAATAATGACTCTGTCCTTTGTTCTAGACCCTGTCTAGTGCACTTGGGCCTCATTCCTTTGTAATCATAACCTCTACTCTACCACCAATGGCTCTACTCCCAACCTGTGTGTACTGATGGTCCTCTTCCCCACTTAATGCTGTATAATTGTTCAGACCTGGTAAATGCCACTCTTAGGATCATTGGTTACTATCCTCACCCTGTCTTTTATGATCTTGTCTAAATATGATCAGAGTCGAGGAAATTGGAAGGCTTCCATAGCCTTGGCAACTCATGACGACAGCCTAGGGTGGTTACTGGTGCCATAAACTAGAGTGTCAATTTGTTGGGTCAACAACAGGAGCCACTGTGCGCTTGCTCCTGATGTGGGATCTCTGTCCTTAATGTACTGTACATTTTGATTTAATGCTATAACTAGTACTCAAACAGTATGTTTCACTTTGTGTTTCTATGTGGGTGCAAACTGTTGAAATCTTTACTTAATGTATACTAAATTGATCTTCTGTATATAAAGAGAATTGAAAATGAATCTTAATGTGAATGGAAGGGGAGAGGGAGCGGGAGAGGGGAGGGTTGCGGGTGGGAGGGAAATTATGGGAAGGGGAAGCCATTGTAATCCATAAGCTGTATACTGGAAATTTACATTCATTAAATAAAAGTTAAAAAAAAAAATTTAAGTATGTAAAGGTTGCTTTCAACAATGAGCAAATCATTTACCTAGCAGCGCAGTCATAAGCCAACACATCTGTCTCTGCAAGGAGGTCTCCATCAGTTTCATGATCTCCTCCGTCAGGACCCAACTCAAACAGCTGGGGAAAGGAGAAAAACATTTTTCTCAACCATTCAGTTATGTAAGTCTACTGAATAATATGCATAATTTTCTGCATATCCAATACATGTTGGATCATATAGAATGTAAAAAATTAGGGGTATCTGCTTTTTTAATGTTATTAAGTGAAATATATAAATATACAGATTTAAATTAAGAAACCATATACAATTGCTTTATGATCTATAGCAATCTCAGTTAGCCAAATTTATATATTCATCTGTTAATCAAATGCTCTAAATATACATAAGTGCTTTGAATAGCTCTATATAATAAATTTCACCAGGAGATGAGCGAACAAAACCCAAGCATTTTGCCTAGGATGTCTAAACAGGGGAGAATCCTGCTTCACCAATTACTCACTCTAACATCCTGGGACCTGGCTTCCTGATTCATTAAAAGGGGGAGGATGTTAGTAATATTTCATGGTACTTGAGAAAATTAAATAATACAAGTAGAACACTTAGAAAAATACTCAGCTAAAAAGAATAGGAAAATACTAGCATGCACATGACAGAGAGAGAGAGAGAGAGAGAGAGAGAGAGAGAGAAGGGAGGGAGGGAGGGAGGGAGGGAAGGAGGGAGGGAGGGAGGAGAGGGAATAATTGAAGACAGGATTCTTAAAAAATAGGTAATACAAAATACTTCAAATAAAATGACTCAGAAAAAGAAGAGATGAAGAGCATGGGAAGAAGTAATTTTTACAAAAATGAAAAGATCAGAGTCTAGATAAAGAAAAAAGAGAAAATAACAAATGGGAAACAGCTATGAAATCAACTTATTATAAAGCAAAATAAGAAGTCTTTTTAAAAATGGACTCACCTGTGTAAAAAAAAAAAAAAAGGCCAACAACTTATTACTCTGGAGAATTACAGCAGGTGAATTGCAAAAATTTTTCAATTTTATACTAATGATTTATAAATCTGTCTCTAGTCCAGAACTTACTCTCAACAGGCATTTGGACTTCACTAGTTCTAAACTAACTGATCTCTTTTCTCCTGCCATCCCTATTCTGATTAATGGTATATTCATTACTTAGATTAAAAAAAAAAAAAACCTATAAAAATCATCTCCCCATATTTCTCTGCCATTACTATATTATCTCTGCTGCTGGTACCAATGCTTGTCAATGCAACTATATTTCCTGTTGCTAGCTAGAATACCTCAGTAATGATGAATTAAACTACTTCTTTCTATTTTATTCTTGCTCTAAGTCATATTTTACAAAATCGAGTGGTTTCACATCTCCTTATTAGTAATAGGATATAAAGTTCCTGAATGATATTCCCTTAAACGGGTTCCTTTGCTTATTTTCAACAAATATTTTTAAAACACAAACTGCATGTCAAGTAGACTTTTAAGAACCGGGTGTATGGGGTTAACAATACAAACCATAAAAATGAGGGCTACTGGAAATAAGTCTGTGATATGGAATAGGATTCATGATTTTCAAAGGGCACAGCAGTCAGTCAGGACTTGATGGTGATACTGAAGTGAGTCACACAGCTGCTGAAGTGAAGAGAATTGTAGTGATGGCAATACCAAGAGCTAAGGTCCTGAGGCATGACCATGTCTAGTATGCCTGAGGAACAGTGAACAAATTCAGCGTGGCTAGATCACAGTGAAGCATTTAGTATAAGGTCCAGTCACAGAGAGGGAACTTATAAGGCCTTTGGCTTTTATTCTAATGTAGGAAGACACTAGAGAAGTCTGAACATGGGAGTGGGACTCTCTGGTATTTGTTTCAAGAGAATCACTCTGTTGCATTCAACTGAGAACAGACTAAACGGGATAAGGACAGAAGCAGGATGCAAGTTGGGAGGCTATTGTATAAATATATGTGAGAATGGCTATGGTATGGACCAAGTTGGTACAGTGGCAGTTTTTAGAAGTGGGTAGACTCTAGACTTATTCTGAAAGTAGAATCAACAATGTTTTTATCCCTAGTTTTTTTTTTTTTTTAATAAAAAAGATTTTATTAATAAAAAGATAACAAATTTAATGTATTTCATGTTTGTAATTAAAATAGATGCTGGGTGAGAATAAAAGAAAGGAGTAAGGATGACAAGATTTCTGGCCTAAGCAACAGCAAGGCCAAAGTTAACTTCATTCTAAGTTAGTTAACTGGCATGCGGAAGAATGTGGGAATAGCAGGTTTAGAGAGATCATTAGAAGCATGGCTTGGAACATGTCATCTCTAAAATGCCTATTAAACATTCAAGTAGAGACAAACAGAAGGAAGTTTATACACGACTATTGAGTTCTAGGGTGGGATCTTTAAGTCTGGAAGTAATCTCAGAAAGAATGTCCCCTATAATCTACCTCTCATTTCATCCCTGGTCCTCACTCCTGGGTTGAAAAATAAAGTCTGCTTACAAAGTATTTCACACTAAAAATACTAAAACCTTTTTCAAATATACCAGAGCCTCTCTGTATCAAAACAGTCATGTACATTGTCATTTCTATGGCTCTAAGAAAGTCACTGCATAAAAAGCTGTGGCTGCTGATAGATCAGTAGGAGGTGTGTCACAAAGGATCGACATCAACGTCAATAGTCCTTTTTAGTCTTAAAATTCCCTTTTACTTCTTAATATTTTTGATTTTTAATGAGTTATTATTTAGTATCATTTTATTAGATGTTATCAATGATTCCTCTATCTCTTTTTAAGGGTGGCATTAAAAAAAACTTAAAAAGAAAAAAAAAGAAGCATGAGATAAACTAAGTCAAAAGCAATCTTCAAGTAGAAAAGGCAACAATGTCAAAGAACTTTACCTTAATTTTAGCAGTATATTCTCCTCTACCTCCAAAGAGACCAAGACCACCAAGTAATATATCAGTGTCGGCACTAAAACGTATAGCTTCTACTGAATGGGCAGAGTAACCCCAGCCCCCTCCATGACCTAAGAGATAGAGATAATAATCTGTGTTTTAAAATATCCATATATACTTCAGTTATAAGATCATATTCCCTAAACTTAAGTATACATACTTTCAAACCTGTTGACTATGCTATAATCTTCTTTGGAATAAACCTTCATTACTGCTTGAGTCTCCTCCTCTGTACTTGCAACACCCATTTTTAAGTCCTGCATAGCTGCCAAGGTGTCAAGACAACCTAAAATAACAAATACAAATAAAATTCATGAAGTGAAAATTTCTTACAGTATTAGTGATATTAAATGCTATAGTGAAAATTAAAATTAGGAAACAGATGCTGAATGTGCTCAACAAATTTTAAGCTTTAAACATTGTTTCATGGAAGAATACTTAACTACCAATAGAAACTTCCCTCTGCTTAGGTAATTGTCATATTTGTACATATGCTATATGACAATATTTTACATCTCTGAAAAGTTGGAATCACTCTGAATCCCTAGAAGGTTCTTTATTTCATGACACTCTTTGGATTATTTTGATTCTTAAAAAAAAGCATTAGAAAGAAATAACCTTGATCTATGATAGTTTTGAATGTTTACACTGATTACAAAATGAAATTTGTGAAAAGAGAAAAAGGGAATTATGTTTATGATCTAGCAATAATGCTTAAGAATGTCATTTCACAATTGTAAATGCTAGATCAACACAAATGAGCCTTTTTAAAGATAATTTTTAAAAGCAACAACATAAATGGTTATGTGGATAAATGAACATTTCCAGCAACAGGAAAAAGATATATATTTCAAGTGTTATAGCTCAAAGTAATTACATAGGAGTGAAGTTGTTGTGCTATAGAAAACCACATTATGTAAGAAGAACCAGAAGCAGTACTAAAAAATTTAGTAAATTTTACAGAATTTATTTTACAATAACATATATAAATTAATTACTATAATTATACATCTGAATATTTGATTTTTTTTAAAGATTTTATTGAGTTATTTGAAAGGCAGTGTTACAAAGAGGCAGAGAGAGAGAGAGAGCGAGAGAGAGAGAGAGAGAGAGAAAGAGAGTCTTCCATCCACTGGTTCACTCCCAAGATAACTACAAGGCCAGAGCTGTGCCGATCCAAAGCCAAGAGCCAGGAGCTTCTTCTGGGTCTTCCACATGGGTGCATGGGTCCAAGGACTTGGGCCATCTTCTACTGCTTTCCCAAGCCATAGCAGAGAGCTGGATCAGAAGTGGAGTAGCTGGGACACGAACAGGTGCCCATATGGGATGCTGGCACTCAGGCAGGGGCTTTAACCTGCTATGCCACAGCACCAGCCCCTGATTATTTGGTTTTTAATCTCTGAAAGTTTATACATTCAAATTAAGTAAAAATAGTGTTTCTTAGGAATATGCCTATTTGGAAAATTATATTCAGGATTGCTTTATTTTGGACATACACAAATCATTCATGGTGCTGGTGTAGTACTCATGTGTAATTTTCTCTAGGATGAGCCTTGAAAAGGATTTGACAGATTTTGTATATCAGTATAGTTTAACAAACATGACAAAATGAAATTAAATTGAAATACTCTAAAAAAGTCCAAGCTTAAGAAGCTGTAAATATTAATGTAAGTTAGCTGCACATTAAATAGTAACCCTACCTAGAATATGCAAAGCTGCATGAGATCGGGTAGTAAGAGCCCTTGATCCTGTTGGTAGGGCAAGTTCAGGACTTAGAATACTACATCTGGACTGCATGTCTGTTGCAGAAGGCAGCCTGGCATCAGCAACCACCGCATTGTAACACCACAGTTCTTTAGTATTTGGTCGAAACCTTTCAAGAAAAGAGAATAATTATATGATAATTACAAGAACTACCTTGATACATAATTTGTTTTGTTTTATTTTTTGACAGGTAGAGTGGACAGTGAGAGAGAGAGACAGAGAAAAGCCTTCCTTTTTCCATTGGTTCACCCTCCAATGGCCGCTGTGGCCAGCGTGCTGCGGCCGGTGCACCGCGCTGATCCGAAGTCAGGAGCCAGGTGCTTCTCCTGGTCTCCCATGCGGGTGCAGGGCACAAGCACTTGGGCCATCCTCCACTGCCTTCCCGGGCCACAGCAGAGAGCTGGACTGGAAGAAGAGCAACCGGGACAGAATCTGGCACCCCAACTGGGAATAGAACCTGGTGTGCTGGCGCCACAGGTGGAGGATTAGCCTATTAAGCCGCAGTGCCAGCCCATAATTTGGTTTTTAAAAAATCTTTAAAATATAATTGATGATACAGAGAAGCTATATAGTACCACTAGTGTAAAGAGAAAACATGCAGTTCATTATTCCCACGTCTAAATTTATAACTAAAGCAATTTAAATAAGAGATAATACTTCATAAATAATACAGTAACTGCACACTTAAAATTTTGATGCATATTTATAAATATGAAGCTTTTCTTTCCTAAGATGTATTAATGATTTATTTGGATAGCAGACTGACAGAGATTTTCCATCCGCTAGTTCATCCCCGAATGTCCACAACATCAAGGGATGGGCCAGGTCAAAGGTGGGAACTGGAATTGCATTTGGATCTCCCATGTGGGTAGCAGGAACTCAAGTACTTCAACCATCATTTACTGTCTCCTAGGCACATCAACAGGATGCTGGGTCAGAAGTGGAGAGAGGACTAGATCCGCACATTCTAACATGGGATGCAGGCATCCCAAGCAGTAGCTTAGTCTTTTGTGCCCAAAGCCTACTTGTCAGTTTTTATGCAACACAAATGCAACTGAAAAGTTTAGGGTCAAAAGACAAGTTGAAAGAAAATATGTCAAGCACATATGGCACAAAACCACAATATTCAAAATGGTTCATTTAAGAGTTCCTTCAAACCAGAAAGATTCAATAACAAAAACAAGTAAAGGACATGGAACGCTATTCTCCAGAAGGAAGCATAAAAAGAATAGAGTATATGTGCAACCAGACTAATAGACAGTAAAGCATCAATAAAAGTAATAAGTAGCCCACAATGTCCCTCTGCCATTACCCCATTTCTTTTATCTCTTTTCTAACAAAATAGTCAGAGAGCCGTTTCTTTGTGGGTTTAGGGAAAGGGGAAACAAGACCTCAGGGAAATGACTCTAGTTCAAGTAAAGTTTTGCTCCTAAAACTTAGTTTTATTTTTTTTATTCCTAACTTAATGAATGTATCCAGACACAAATTTCATATTGCCAACTTTCATTTTTGTTTTGTTAGTGAAAATTTATCTCATTCAAAAAGTAAACATATAGTAACTACCAAAAATTTCAACTTACACCTAAATTCAAACCATATCCTACTCTTCAGTACCTAAGTATCATTTACACTGACTTTTAATCAGGAAATAATTACAGAGAATTTTAAAATTTTACACCTACTCTCCTCTCCATCTCCTCAATTCTGCTGCACTATGACCACTGTAACTTTGGTTCTTGGTATCTCATATCTTCATAAGAAAAACTTTAAAAGATCATTCAACTGTAGTCTTTGATTACTTAATCCTCCCTGTACAGAGCTGCTGCTGGGGAGTTAAATCTGAAAGCACAATACAATCCAATTCTGGCCTTTAGAATTTCTTTCAAAATGCCCAAATAAGGTAGGAATCTGGTCAGCAATGTTTTATAACAACACTATAATTCCTTCACTCTGAACACAGGCCTCATAATTAATAGAAAATCTGCCCAGTTTAGACTTGACTGGCTGATGGAAATACAAGTAGGCATGGGTAGAAGAACAAAGACAGAGAAAAACTCTCCTTCTTCTTTTCACTCATACACTTGCAACTTACTAGAATTCCTGCTCTCAGAGGCTGGCTAAATGAGCACCGTAAGAGGAAAGGAGAAAGTATTTAGCATGTGATGAGTCACTCTGAAAATGGTGGGGTGCACCTCCCATTAGTACCAAAAGCTGCAAACACTGAGAAAGAGGAATCTTCTCTATATTCATTATGATAAATTTTATCCAAATACTATATAATTTTCTGAGTCTCTTATATACTTTTAACTATCTGAATTTTTATAATTTCCAGAGGAATATTTATCTTTCAATAGAATATTCTGTTACACACTTTGCTAAGTGGAAGGATCATTTATTTATTCTGTATTGTCTCTGGTGCAATTTCTGCCACAGAGTTGGTAATAATTTGGCCAGAATTGCATGATCTTAACCACTGTACCATACAATAAATGACCCCATGAATAACTATGACAGAAGTACAGTTTTCAGTTAAACAGAAAAGTTCATATTTGCAAAAAGTCTACCTGCACAGGAGTTTTACATTTACCCCAAATCAAAACTTGTTTACTACTCTTATATGTGGACACACTTACCTCCATATTACATCATATACAGGATCAAGACACACACCAAATCCTTGTAGATCCTCTTGTTCAGAATCATTAAAAGTTTTACAACTCCCATCCACTTTATTGATTAAAAGGCATTTGAATGGAGGGGGTTCTGATATAGAAGCAGGAACCAAGCCTTGGGAGAAAAATATTTATATAAAATTTTAAAACAGATTACCTCTTGCTATGTTCCCAAAACCCATAAGGGAAGAATTATTAAATTATTATCTCTACTTCACAGATGCAGAAGCTGAGACATAGAGGTTAAGTAACTTAAAAAAATATATTCAGTGGCCAAATTAGGTCTAAAACATCAGGCTGTCTAAATCTACAGCACATGTTCCCCATATCTATGCCATACTACTCAACCACATAATTATTCATAGTGTCATGGGTTGAAACCTTGATCCTAAAGAAACTGCAAGATTTGATTTATTATAACCTACCATAATGATTAATTTCTATCATTTATATAGCAAGAAATAATGAAGAAGAAAAATACAAAATACCTCTCACTCCAACATAAGTTTTGTCCCGCAACAATTTAGCTCACATTTCCATCACTGTCTAGCTTATGAATATTCTTTTCTAAATCTCCCTTTTATTTTATTCATTCAGCTAAAAGACACATTTAACTAAACAGACACTCAGAGGCTTCCTTTAAATTTCTTCAAACAGAAAGAAAAAAAAAAGCCTCATTACAGGGAACTATCAATCAAGAGAAGGGTTGTGGGGTGCATTTGTATGTTTTGGTTTACCTATTATGTGTTTACTGGCAAAAATCTCTGATGTAGCAAGTACATGAGAATTAATAAGGGCTTCATCAATTCGTAAGAAAGTCTGGTCCCCACTTGCACCTATCCAAGTAGCCTTTCTTCCATATTTTGATCCAATGTTAGGCATGGCAGCTGGTTTTGCATTCCAGTATGGCACATCCAAAATTGGTCTGCCCAGTTGTCCTTTCTAAAAGATTAAATAAGCCCATATTAAAAACATTTCTGGAGAAACAATCAATAATTTTTAAAGTTATGGAGACAGTGGTCAAAAGTAGCTCAGCTTTTAGTGTTTTTTTTTTTTTAATAAATGAACTACATGTGAAATTTGGGTCAAACATTTATAAAGTAAAACAATTTCTATTATTCATGGCAAGTCAATACCCAGCAAAGCATAAAGTACATTTTTTAAAAAGTTAAAATATTTCTACATGCAAATAGTTTGTATTCACCAACATTTAAATGAATAGTATAATGTACAATATATTTTTAAAAATTAGTATTATATATTTTTCATTCAAAAATTATTTTGACACTGTAAGATGAAAGTACAAAGGAAAGTCACTGTTGAACTCACAGAGTCTGAGACTATCTGGGTAAAAGATCAAGATAATAAGTACTGGAACTGTGAATACAATTAGGAAAATACATAATGTAGTTTCACATGATGTATTAGTAAGTTACTCCTTCTATGTTTTCAGATACACAACAAAGTCAGTGGTAAGGTCTGATGTCTTAAGTAAATAACTATTAACTCACTGAATCAGTATGAACTGTCTATAGATACCTGGCTACGTAACAGTTTAATTTGAAAAGTAATAGGATGTTCCTCATTACTAAGACCATAGCTGAAAAAGAGTAAAAGTATGTTGGTGTTGGATCAGTAGACATTCATTCAGCCCTAGCTCTGGAGCCCTCTCCCCTATAGCACTGCCCTTCCTACAACTGCAGGAGGAAGAAAATGCTGCTTCATGGAACCTGGGGTTATTGACAAGAATCTCAGCAACCAGAATGAGCAACAACAGCAAAAACCCCAAAACAAGGGAGTCCAGAGCATGGCACCCACTCTAGCCAAGTTCTTATCCAACTCTCAGGTTCCTATTGAGTTCTATTATGCCTTCAACATCACAGAAAGAAAACACAGACACTTAACTGCAGAAGCAACTGAGCTTAAATCCTTGTGCTGAATCAGGGGAAGGAAAAGTGGAAAGCACATACTTTAGAAGGAGCCAAAACACTTAATGTTTCTTTTTCACCCCCTTTCAATGTATATCATTATTTTCTGACCCACTGTGCTCCTCCAAAAAAGGGTATAAAAATGTTGTCAGTGAGAAACATATATCACATTCTAGGATATAGTTAGCTTTTAGAGGAAAAAGAAATTACACTGATTATTGAAAAAAATAAAGAGTACATATTTCCTTACCATCAAGCAATCAACATGAAGAAAAGTAGTTCAAAAATATGATGAGGTGCCTGGATAGCCCCATAGAGACTCAGCATATGCTCAGAAATAAGCACAGTTAAATTCATATAAGCTTACAACTGCTGTAGATTTCTGGGGCTAGAGGACAATAATCAACTGATTTCAAAGCTTACCACTCATATCTCTCCCTACCAAGAGATGCAGAACCAACACACACAGCAAACAAATCAACATATGAACCCAAATCTTCAGCAGGATATCAAGACATTTAAGTTACCTGTAAATAGAGGCTGAAACCAAACTCCAACAGAGTTTTCTCTCCTCATCTGCCATGGCAAGCCTGAGCTTTTGGAGAGGCTTAAGAAGGGGAGACAAGGAGAATAGAGGCGTATGGAGGACTTAGAAAACGCACAGGCAAGACCATGTCCCCAGAGAGAAATCCAATTCTTAATGCCAAAATACTAAACTTGGGTATGGACTTGAACATTCATAGCACCAACATTCATACCCTGATCATTTCTTATCTATCAGGGTGGCACAAAGTAAAAGAAGTGACAACACATTCTATTGGCAACACCGTAGAGAAACAGGTACTCTCATACACTGCTGGTACAAATGCAAACAAGAGGTAAACTGTCAACATCTCATGACACACAGGCCTAAACTTCAACCCATAATCTTACTTCTAGGAATTTATCTCAAAGCTAGATCTCCAACCATATTCATTATTATCACTGCAAAATTCAGAGGAGTATTCAACTTTCTAATTTTAAGACAGTGATTGAATAAACTATAGTATATACTTACAATGGAGCACTGTGTAGAGGTTAAAAAAAAAAGAGCAAGGATGATATTTCTGAACTGATGGAGTGATTTCTAGGGGATATATTAAAGTGCAAAGAGCAAAGGGCAAAAGAGCATATACAGAATATTACCTTTCAAAAAGCAAAAGAGAAATAATTCTATAGTTGTATTTAAAACAGTGTGTATGTGTGTGCCCGTAATCACTTATGCTTCTTTACAAGTAGAAACACAAGAAAGACACACTATGATAAAGATAGTCATCACCTGTGAGTGCAGCGTGGAAAAGTAGGGATGCCAGGGACATGGAAAGGAGTGACACTTCTGGGCATACTGCTTTTCTGTAACTAACTTTTAGGAACATTTTAGTGTTCTCTATGTTCAAAAAATTAAATTAAGTCAAAGACTGTAGAGGGGACCCTTAAATTAAAAGCAAACTGAAGCCGGCGCCGCGGCTCACTAGGCTAATCCTCCACCTTGCGGCGCCGGCACACCGGGTTCTAGTCCCGGTCGGGGCACCGGATTCTGTCCCGGTTGCCCCTCTTCCAGGCCAGCTCTCTGCTGTGGCCCGGGAGTGCAGTGGAGGATGGCCCAAGTGCTTGGGCCCTGCACCCCATGGGAGACCAGGAGAAGCACCTGGCTCCTGCCATCGGATCAGCGCGGTGCGCCGGCCGCAGCGCGCCAACCGCGGCGGCCATTGGAGGGTGAACCAACGGCAAAGGAAGACCTTTCTCTCTGTCTCTCTCTCACTGTCCACTCTGCCTGTCAAAAAAAAAAAAAAAAAAAAGCAAACTGAAACAAATGAACCCAGCTCTATTCCAAAGGAATCACATTGTGGAATCCAAGCAATTTACAAACACAGAGTTTGACTTATATGCCTTCAGTCTTGGTATACAAGCGGGAAGAAGGCAAATCCAAGATAAACAAATTCTGGACCCTTTTTAGAGAGTTTGTTGTTTTGTATTAGTATACAAGTACTTTTAAGACACACTTTATGACTGAAAGAATGAAAAATAAATGTATTGATACTGCTGAAAGCCAGGATTCTTATGTGGAAAAAGGGACATAAATATAAAATAGAACATGGTAAGAAAGAGTACTGTGAGAAAGGATTGGAACTGGAGGTACTGGTGCAGGCTTAAGATTTCTGAAGTATACATATATGTAGACTTTATGCACTATATGTATATGTGTACATTTTATGCACATACATGTGTGCTGGGGCTATAAAGACACCCTGTAGCAATGAACATATCTACTGTCAGTTGGTATCTAATTCTGTTTCCCACTAAAAGAACCAGGGTTCTTTGTGATATGGCTGATTTCAGGACAATACAGCACCTGTACAAGATGAGCCTCAAATACTTTGTTAAGCCAGAAAGGAAGATAAGTACTCAAAAAAATGAAGGAGCTCATCGCAAAAACACAGAAGCCAGCAAGCACTCTCAATGGTCAGAACTGATACAATCTCAGTAACCAAATAATTAAGGACAGTAATAAAGGGAATATGAATACCTCAGTCAATGCCAATTATAAACAGAAATACAAACAAATAAGAAAGGCAGACTCTCTTCTTACAGTCAAGTGTAAAGTGCCTACTGGTAATTCTGGAGGTGGTGCTAGAGTTGGCAAAAAGAAATCATTATGTAATCTCACTGCAAAGACTTGTTCAGGCAAGAATGATCAATAGATGTTAAAGTCCAGGACATTCTGATGAAAAATCTTTGTCTTAAAAGTGTCAATTTGCAGATTGCTTATTAGTTGCAAAGGAGAAAAGATACTAACTATCCAACAGAGAAATCAGACAACATGTGACCAGGTAATCCAAATGTGCATCACCAGTCAGGAGTAAACGGACATTCTATACCTCCAGATGTGATGCTCTGAGAGGAACACATTACTTCTGGAGTATTTTGGTCTGTATGCACAACACAAATCTAAACATGAGGAAATATTAGAGACTGAAAATGAGGAACATTTTATTTCTTAAAAAGTTCCATATTATTTAAAAATGCCATTGTCATAGTACATGAAGAAAAGCTATGGAAACATTATAGATTAAAGGAGAATAAAGAGATATTTAAGAATTGAAATGCTTGATTCTAGTGTGGAGGAGTAAAAGTGCTACCAAAAAAAAATGTTTTGGTCAAGCAACAGATACAAATTATAAACTATTTAGTTGTAAAGGACCATAAATATTGATATACAACTATTCCTAAAGGATACAGAGAAAAAATATTTTATATATACAGACACATGTAAATATACCCCTACAAGCACAAAAAGAATGAAAGAAAGGGAGAGAGTAAGAACATATAAAAAGTAAAGCAAACAGTGGCCAGCATTGTGGCGTAGCAGGTTAAGCCACCACCTGCAGAGCTGGCACCCCCCGCCCCCTGGCCCGTATGAGTGTTGATTTGAGACCCAACAACTGCTCCACTTCTGATCCAGCTCCCTGCTAATGTGCCTGGGAAAGTAGCAGAAGATGACCCAAGTGTTTGGGTCCCTGCCACCCACAGGAGAGACTAGAGAAAGCCCCTGGCTCCCGGCTTCAGCTTGGTCCAGCCCCAGCCGTTTTGCCATTTTGGGAGTGAACCAGTGAACAGAAGAGCGCTCTCTCTCTCTCTCTCTCTTTCTCTCTCTCTTTCTCCCTCTCTTTCTCTGTAACTGCTTTTCATAAAATTAAAATAATTTTTTAAAAAAAGATATCCTTTGAAAAAAAGGAAAGCAAACAAATCAAATTGTTGATAAGTAAATTTGGTTAAAGAGTATATAAGTCATCAATGTACTACACTTATTATTGAAATTCTTTCCCAACAAAATGTTTAAGTAAACCTTTACATTTTTTTAAAACTCACAAATTACACCCCAGAGACCCAGTTTCTAGAGTTCTGAGTCCACCCACATCAGAGATGGTATAGGTTTATGAGCAAGCACAGCCTCAGTAAGATTTCTCTTAAAACCTAGAATGCCCAAACCAGACAAAATTTTCAGAGCATTCTCACTCTTTGTGAGCTTTGGTGGGGGCAGGAAGGAGTTAGTGGGGTCATAAGCAAGCGAAGGGAAGAGCGAGAAACAAGAAAAGCAGAGCAAATTGGAAAGTATAATTTTAAATAAATCTAAGAAAAAATAGCCTTTAAAAGCGCTAAAATAGAAATAGTTCTATATGTTAAGAAAAATTAATCTTTACAAGTTAGACAAGAAATAATCCTTCAAATGATAAAACCAGGCCTACCAAAGAGCTTTAATCTGAAATAAACAAGTCCAACTCTTAGACAGCTGTTAAATTCAGTAAGTTCTAATACTGAGTGAGAAAAGAAAGCTACTCCAAAGACTGTCATTCAGATTTTTTATAAGGTGAAGGTGGAAGCTGGAAATATGCATATGAAATGATTATAAGAATTTCACTGGAATCAGAAAAAAAATAGCTACTGTAGACAAACAGACAAATGACAAGGCAATGGTATAATGCAACATTATTAATGTTTTAAAATTCCTTACAGAAAAACTTCCAAATGTGAAGACCTGTCCATCCATTAAAAGTACTGCCGTGTGGTTGCTGCCAGCAGTAACTTGTGTGCTAGGGCCTGGCAATGCTTGAACAAGAGTGGGACATCCCCTAGGTTAAAAAAAAAAATTTTTTTAAGTCAGTTTCTTACAACCCAAAGGAATTAAAAAGCAATAAATAAACAATGCCATAGGAGAAGAAAAGATAAAAGACACTAATAAGAATATTCAGCAAATACTTATTTAGGTGTTATATGCTTGCCTCAATTCTAAGTGCTAGGTAAACTAAGATGGAAAAGACACAGTTGCTGACTTTAAGAAGACTATTCCAAAGATTTTCTGAATTTACCATGTTAGTCATGGACACATACTTCTTAATTTTTTTTCTGAAAGATGGTCCTATCTTTATTCTAAAAGAAAAAAAATCTGTTACTTTATTTCTGAATAGCATATTAGAGAACTTCAAAAATATTTTTTGGATGAAATAAAAATAATGTGAAATAATAACAGTAATTAAATCCTGGGACTACATGAAATAGTTAATGTAATCCTCCTCTCTTTCCTTTTACCACTAAGCTATAATTTTATAAGTTAACATAGAAAGAATTGAGTCAGAAGATACAATCATGAGAGCAGTGGTAACAAATTCAAGTTCTAGAGTTAGATTTTCTAAGTGCGAATTCTGGCTCCACGACTTATTAGTAATATGGCCATGACTTTGAACAAGTCACTCATCCTATTTCTGTTTCAGTTTCTCTGAAACTTCACTTATCCCATAAGGTTCCTGTGAACAACAAAGAAGTTCATGTATGTGTCAAGTGCTTGGATTAGTGCCTGATCCACAGTTGATATTTAATAAACAGTAACTACTCTGATAGGTGATATCTTAGCATCTTTTCCTACTTATTAACCATTTATTAATCAGTTTTATTAACTATTGTCTGTAACTGGAATAATAACCTCTATAGAAGCAGTTCATACATAACAGAGGAGCTCTGTTTTTGGACAATGTAATAAGGATACATCAAATCTTTAAAAAAAATAGGCAAAACATATTTTTAAATGATTATTCAGGCTGCAAGAAAAAATGAATTGGAAAAGGCTAAGACTTACAACTGTAATCTGAGTTAAGAAAAGTATATCGCAATCAGAGGGAATTATGATAAAGGCCTGAACTAGGACTAGGGCAAAGTGAACAGAATGGATAAGTTTATAAATTTGACAGCTATGGAAGGAAAATATCTAACCAGTAGGACTGGGAGAGCGATCAACACGAGGCAAGGAAGATTATTTTTTTGCTTACACAACAAGGTAGATAGTGGTAACACTTACATAAGCTCTGAGAATAAATGTGATCTGGGTACACTACCTCAAAGCGAAAAAAAGGAGATTCTCGCTCTCATTTTAGGTAAGGACCCAGGAGAAGAGCTCATACAAATCTAGGACAAGCTGGAGAGAAAGAATATTGTTGGAAAGTGTGGCAAAGGGAGAGTTACTGGAAGAGGCGGTTTCAAGAGGAGAAAATACAATAGATGCCAAGTGCTCTAAAGAGACATACAAGTAACCTCTCCATATAGCAAAGACTTCTTGGTGGAAGCAGGCATCACATTGTGGCAGATAAGGAATTAACTGCGGGATCAGAGAACATGAAAAATGCAATCAAGTACTCCGCACTAACAGGAATAAGAGAACCAAAAAGGTGCTGATGGATAGGCTTGATCTTTAAGATTTATTTTATTTATTTGACAGAGTTACAGAGATAGACATACCCACAGTGAGAGAGAGAGAAAGAGTGAGGTCTTCCATCCACTAGTTCATTCCCCAAACTGCTGCAATGGCTGGAACTGAGCCAATCTGAAGCCAGGAACTAAGAGATCCTTTGATGTCTCCTACATGGGTGCAGGGGCCAAGGCACTTGGGCCATCCTCTGCTGCTTTCCCCAGCACGTTAGCAGGGAGCTAGATCAGAAGTGGAGCAGCCAGAACTTGAACCAGCCCCCATGTGGGATGCCAGTGCTGCAGGCCAGGGATCTTCTTAAGACAAAAATTTGAGCAAGTTGAATAACTTGAGTAAAGATGCAGAAACTAAAGGTATGGGTCATAAAGGAGCCAGAAATCAACTAGATCCATAAGGAAAGGGCAGATTCCCTATGGACAAAGTAGATAGGTTTCATAGCACAGCAGGCCGCTCTTTCACCATAACACAAGGGGCAGAAACATGCTGTAGGAAGGTGTGCAGTTTCCCAGCTGAAAATGTTCCTATGTAATGGTTTTTATTTTTGTTGTGATATGACTGGAGGGCCTGTGCTGAGAAAAACAGGAAATGGATGAACCAAGAACTTAAAGACTGGAGAAAGTGTACTGTGATGAACGAAGCAGATTAATACCCAGACCAGTAGTGTTTAACCTAGCTCTAAAGGACTTCTAAGATGACCATGAATGAGACACAGGAGATCAGTGAACTCCCTATACATATAATTTTATATATGTATTTTATATGTATATTTTATATTTATGTACATTTTCTCTTTATCTGGACAGACACCCCATTTCCTTCATCAAATTCTCAAAAGGTGTTAAATAGTTTAAAATGATTACAGCCCACTATAGAGGAACAGGTTCACTCTGGGAATGATCCAACAATCTGCACAGGCTTTCTATCCAGAAGTCTATGCATAGCATGAAAAATACAGACAGACTCACTCATGCTTGAAGTTTTACCATGTCCTAGTACCAGGACCAAGAGGGTGAAAAAACTGAGAAGGCTGGGAAAGGTACAGGTGAAGAGGTAAAATAGCAATCGCTAAGGTAGGTGTAGGAAATAAAGTGAAAAAGGATGAAAGACTCAACAAAGGTAGGGGGCTTAAAGAATAAACTAGTGATAAAGCAAAGGCAAGTAAAGTAGGGCTACATACCAGAAAAAGAAGTTGGCATCGGGTTACACATTTTTAACTTAAGAAGTCCAGGATGGAGCTACACTAGATTCTGCAAGGGGTCATTGAAGGACCTCCAAGATCACAGAAATATAATTCATTAGATATAAGGGGGTCAAGAAAATAACATTATATAGAATCAGCCCCATGATATTGAATTCACTCACAACTATAACAAGACCCAGAGTGAGAAAACTGTGCATCAATGGTAACTTTTCAATGAATAAAAGGCAGTGACTAATCAGCATAGAGCAGAATGGCCACGTCTCAAAAGAGCTGTGTTTTCTCACTTGAGGATGGAGCCAGATGCCTAGGAACATCAGTGAAAAGGCAAAAGGTTTGCAATTTTGAAGAACAGGGTTTTGATAAATGAACACTTACTAGTTCAAAGGGCTATGTGATGAAATAATGCCCTCACTGAAGCATCTAATTCAATTCCAACAAGGAATTGAAGGAGAGTTCCTGTAACTATTTCCTTGTCTGTAGTTTATAGAGCACTCTCATATAAAATGTATGGTTCATTATCAAAATAACTCTGGTGAGTATGAAGAGTTTAAAGGATTTCTGCAAAGGTTGATGCTAAGTCTTCTAGCACATACTCTTGGAACTCTTCTCATAATACAAGGGAGCCCATTCTTTAAATTATTTAGAAAACAAAAGAACAGCAAAGGAAATTACATATGTGTACATGCCAGACAATTTACATACATGAATTCTACAATAATCCTATAGGATATGAAAACTAAAGCTTACAGAAACTACAGTAGCATCATAGGTAAGAGCTGAAGCAAAGATCTGAACTTCTCCTGTATGGCTGCAAACACTACGATTGAGCAGAAGGAGGGTAGGAGTGCAAGAAAGTTGAAATTCATAGCCATGACAAGAATTATCAAAATCCTACTGACCTGTGGCAAAAAATATCCTACAAGAAGGATCTCTGTGAGTGAGACCCCAGTGGATAGGGGCCATCAAAGAAGGATGTACTTTTCTTTAAAGGGAAGAGAGAACTTCCATTTTGCTTATGGCCTTGTCTAAATACTGACGGAGTTTGTGGTCACAAAAGGATTCCATAGCCTTGGCAGCTTGTGGCAAGAGCTTTGGGTGATCAATGACGTCATACATAATGAGTGTTAACTGTTAAAATAACAATATAAGTCACTGTGCACTTATTCCCCATGTAGGACCTCTGTCCTTAATAAGCTGTACTATGAGAATTAACTGCAAAACTTTTTCTCAAACAGTACCTTATACATTGTCTGTGTTTGTGTGTGTGTGGGGGTGCAAACTGTTGAAATCTTTACTTAGTATAAAGTTGGTCTTCTGTATATAGGATGGGAAAAGGGAGTAGGACGTGGGACGGGATGGGGGGGAGGTGGGCTGGGGGAAAGACCCACTATATTCCCAAAGTTGTACCTATGAAATTTGCATTTATTAAATAAAAGCTTTTTAAAAAAATCCTACTAGCAAAAGGAAAATAAAAGCATCTACACTATATAGTTTCTGTCCTAGTCTCAAGGTTTTTTATTGAAATTGGCAAAAGAACTAGAATTCAAAAATTTAGGGGCCGGTGCCGTGGCTCAATAGGCTAATCCTCCGCCTTGCGGCGCCGAGACACCAGGTTCTAGTCCCGGTCGGGGTGCTGGATTCTGTCCCAGTTGCCCCTATTCCAGGCCAGCTCTCTGCTGTGGCCAGGGAGTGCAGTGGAGGATGGCCCAAGTGCTTTGGCCCTGCACCCCATGGGAGACCAGGAGAAGCACCTGGCTCCTGCCTTCGGATCAGCACAGTGCACTGGCCGCAGCGCGCCAGCCGCGGCAGCCATTGGAGGGTGAACCAACAGCAAAGGAAGACCTTTTTCTCTGTCTCTCTCTCTCACTGTCCACTCTGCCTGTCAAAAAAAAAAAAAATTTAGGAGTATACTGAACAAACTAAGCAAATAAACAAAAGAGCTGGCAGACTCATGTCATGAAAAAGCCCACAGGGGCCTCTGACATTCATTTTAAAAGCAGCAACATTAAGAGTCACCATTTAGTGACCACTTACTATGGCTTGAGCTCTAAGTACATTAGTTGCATCATCTCATTGAAGTCTCATGCAACCCTCTGGGGGAGCAGTACTTACCCCTGTTTAATAGAGGAAGAAACTGAGACACAAGAATTTCAAGTAATTGGGCCAAGGTCATAAAGCTACTAAGTGATAGAACCAATAGCCAACCTAGAGTCTAAACTCAATCATTTTGGCATGAAATCCCATTAAATAAAGAGTATATCAATAACACCTTCCTATCTCCATCATCATTGCATACTATAATATTTATCTTATGTTAATCATACCATTATTAATGTGTGTTATAAAACAAATTCCTGTTAATAGCACTTGATCTCTATCAACAGTTCAAAAATACCCTCCAATTGTATATTTATTTCAATTAAACATGTACAAGCATATTGCTTTCTGGTAGTTAGTATATATCCTGTAGAGGCTTTGCTCCTCTTGGGTTGTCCTTCCACAAGAGTGATCCATTCCTTAGTCATTAATAATTCAGTTTTTGGTTTCTGCCTTCCAAGTGCCATATACATCCAGGCAGGATATCTAGAGTGCTTAGCATTGAAGCAGTCTTGATAGATTTCTAAGCCACTAGGCATAGTGTGTAGGTTTGACTGCACTGTTATCCCCAGTGTAGTGCTTCCTACAACCACATGTAATCAGCCTTCCAGTTCCAACTAAATTAATGGAATGAAATGTTCCATGCTGGAAAAGAACAACTTTGAGAAGTTAAAGCAAATCCACCACAATTTAATCTTCTGTTTAAACTCTCATATTCTGCTTCAACACTAAAGGCTTTCATATTTCATGAAGATGGTACATTCAAGCTATTCAAAATACTGAGTTTATTTCTATGATATTGTCACATGAGGAAGTCACTGCAAATCAAGGAATGTTGCTCACTGGTATAATCCTTTTTAAGGCAAGTTCTTTAAGTTTTATTTACTAATTTTTATTTATTTGAAAGATGGAGACAGAACCTCACAACTGCTGGCTGATTTTCCAGCCTGCACACATCTGGGGATGGACCTGACCAGACTGGTCAGGTCTCCCCTGTGGGTGGCAAAGGCTCAATAGCTTGCTTTGCCCACTGCACACTAGCAGGAAGTTGGATCAGAAGCAGAACATGGGCCTGAACCCAGGCATTGCAACAGGGTATATGGGGATCTTAACCACTATAACCATAACCCTGAACTGAGCCCACTCCCTTTCAATAGCCTGGAGCTCAGTGAGGTGTGGCTAGCTCTTGTGCTTAGGCTGTTCATTCTGCATACCAGACAGAACATAATCTAACACAATCTGACAGCTGCTACTGCATTAGTGTCATGATTTTCACCATTCCCCCACCAACTCAATCAGGACCAAGAAACACAGCTATTTAGAGGAATGACATCCAAATCCAAAGTTTGATTTATGAATTTGCTACACTCAGGATTTGCTGCACAAAGGTCTGAGGCTACACCCAGTCCAGCTGCAATGCAATATTCCCTGTTTATGTTACAAAAGAACCACAGCTTAAAAACAAGGATAATGGTGATGATGCTGATAACAAAACATCTTTTCTGTCTTCTCTGTCTTAAGTCTCCATTGAAAAACTAACAAAGAGTTGCTGACGAGGAGGAGAAGGAAGAAGAAAAGTGGGGTATTGCAGCAAGTTGAATTGCTGTGTCAAGTCTGGCCTGAAGCTGCCCTATATTTATATTAAATCTAGTTTCTAAGGTGGAGAAGTAATAGGCATGAATCACTCAGACATCCTTGAAAACAAGCTGCTGCAGGGAGCAGAGTTAACCAACAGCCTCAGGTACTGTACTCTTTGGATCCATGAGGCCATCGGTCTCCTGGGATGTGACCTATCAATAGGCATGGTGCAAGTGTGAATGCTAGCCTGATCCTGACCACTGTAGGATTCTTTCAAAGGCAACCTCAGCTTGGGGAGGCCTCTGGTCTAGCTCAAACTCTCTCAAAGTTGTACTATAATCCAGACCCTTCCTACCCAACCCTTCCTCTTCCTTGTCCCCTTTCATAGGGGTCACACTTGTGCCATGTCTGAGGATTCTCCCTGTCTATGCTTGCTTTTCCTCCACTTTATGTTTCACAGCTTTCCTTTAATTAGTTCCTTTGTATATCTAATGCTATCTTGTTATCTATTACTTGGAAGACCTAAGGGATTTTTCTGTTAGTTCTGGCCAAAACACTGTCTTAAGTAGGATATAGACTTTGCTGCTGTTATTATACAGTCACAGGAACTGAGGAAAAAGTTTATTTCTCACTTAAACAATATCCAATTGTAAGGAACTGATGTGGCAGTTCTTGGGGTCAGGCATCCAGGCTATTTCTACAGTGTAGCTCTGTCATTCTCAATACACAGTCTCCAACATATGATCTCTGTGACAACCTTTCATGTTCCCCACACCACGCATGCATTCTAGATAGCAAGCTGGAAGTGGGGTGGGGGAGGGTGTAGAAGGAACAATGGCGAGGCTTGCCCTTTCCTTTTAATTTTGGTCCCAAAGTTTCATTTATCTCTGAAGTTCAAATGGCCACATCTTTGCTGAAATGGAGCCTGTGAAAGTACCTTTAGTCACCAAGTAAAATTCTACTACCAACGGTACTAGGAAAGAATGGTTATTAGGAAATGACTATTAGTAGATGCTGATCATTGTCACAATTAGTACACTATTTGAGATAAGTCAAAATACCAGAGACAAATAGGTTTTGTTTGAAAATTATTCAAAAGCTTCAATGACTATAAGTTAGTATTAGACAAAAATTTCAAAACAAACAAGATTAAAAAACGTGACTAAATCCATTGCTGAGCTTTTTTTTTATGTAATCTTGGGATACTCACTGTTTTCTATTGCCATGCATAGCTTTTTAAAAGATAATAATCATTAAGAATATGGTGCAATTTTGTGATAATTACTTATCCCTATAAAGCCAATAACCAAAAATCAGGAACTGTCAATAATTCATGGGCCACACTCTGCAAAATAGTGGCATAAATACAATACTTTTAGAACTAAGACATTTAAAAGGAAAGAAAGGAGAAAAGAAAAAGTCAGCACCTGGAATTGACATCTCCATGTCCTAGTTGCCCATGTTGCCCATATCCAAATGTATAGACATCTCCATTTTCCATTAAGACCACTGAAATCAAAACATACACCTTGAGTTTTTCATTATATGCATTTTGTATTTACAACACAACTATATTGAAAGCAGTGTAAATTTCACTTATTATTTAAAGAGACATTAAAAGTAGGAAATGAAAACACATACAAAATTTATAATAATGAAAAATATAATTTTAATGCTTGGAAATATTTTTATAAGTCTAAAAATAAATGCTTTTCATAATACATACATAGATCTTACAAATACCATTTAATAATACTAGTACTTTATAACACTGGCTCAAGTCACCTATAAAATCTTAACAAAAAGTATTATACCTGAAATATTGTTATCACATCTTAGATAATAATAAGTGACTTGGAGCTAAACACAATTATGTATGACACCTATCAAAATGGTAGGATGTTATATCTATCAATAACATCAAATAATACATTGAATCTCAAGAAAGAATTTAACATTTTTTCTCTTATTAGTGATCAAAATGGTATAACCTAAGCTACTGAACTCAAATGTTAATAACTGTTAAGAATGTAATTATTTTCTACATTTTAAGATAAAGAAATCTGTTGATGCACATTTCTCATTGAACATTAATTAACAAAATATAGGGTGAGCCATGTTATAAAAGCCATAGCATTCTAGAATAGAAGAGAGTTTCAGAGATTATTTCACCCTCAGGAATTTCCAGAGTTAAACTGTAAAAGAAGCCTGTCTAAAATCAGAACAGAAATCAGTTCTCTGGATAAATACACTAACTATTCCATCATACCATAGTTTTTTACAAAAGACTCTATAATCAATATGAAGCTCTTACTGATTTAGGAGATACTGCCACATACTGCTTTAACACATAATTAATGACTAGGTTCATCAAAACTAAACAGCTAAGTTATTTAGCACAATTGTAAAAATGCAATTATACCCTAAAGTTCCAGCCGCTACCTGAATGGTGAAATCCACAGCTGACTTGTATTGCTCGGAGCTCACAGTCAAATCTCACAGAGCCTGGAGGGTATGTTGTGATTTTGCTTGCATCCTTTTCTCCTCTTTCTCCACTTCCATCTGTAAGTGTTATAATTTACAATTAAGCTATTATTCATCTTCAAAATAAAATTTTAAATCAGTTTACTAGGAAAAGAATTAGAGAAAAATGTTAAAAGGAATTAAGCAAGAAGAGTCTGCAGCTGTTAAAAGTGATAGATAAAGAATCTACCTGCAAAGAAGCAATTTCAAATAGACAGTTTTGCAGATATTGCTAAACCAATAAAAAAAAATGTAAGATCTGGTTATAGATAAAACCTATGAAGCTCACCAGCTATATAATGAAAATGGGTCATTCAGTTATAGAAATAAAATTTTAAATGAAAAATTTTAAGTTTACATGGAAAATTTAGTTTGCATTAAAAAACTGCATGCAGAGTCACTTAACAATTACTTTAAATTTAGTGATACTGTTAGTACTAGCCATTTTTAAAAAGCATTTCTACACTCAACTGAACTAGTATTGAAAAAACATATGGAGACATTTAAAAGGAAATGTATTCAGGAGTTGTAGTTGGGTAGCCTACTCTCACTCATTTTTCCTGTCCCACCTTGCTTTTCAGACTTTCTGCTGTGGTCTTCCTCCCCGTCCCAACCACTACCCTCAGTAGGGGCTCTGCTTTCACTCCTTTCCTCCATCCTTCTTTTTATTATTCCCTCCATGAAACTTGTCCAGGCCATCTCTCCAGTCCTGGTTTCTACACTTGACTTTGAATTTTCTCACGTTCTAGTCATGACAGCAAAAAACACATCCACAATATAAAATCCTTAGCTAGGAATGTGTAATTAAGGAAGAAAGCATACTTTCCCTAAACAAAATCTATGCATTACTAAAATCTGACTTTCATATCATCTTTGCACCCCGAATAAATATAAATCTGGAAGAAATTTCAAAAAGTCGGCAAGTCAGGGCCGGTGCTGTGGCATAGTGGGTAAAGCTGCCGCCTGCAGTGCTGGCATCCCACATGGGCACCGGTTCGAGTCCTGGTTGCTCCACTTCCAATCCAGCTCCCTGTTAATGTGCCTGGGAAAGCAGTAGAAGATGGTCCAAATCCTTGGGTCCCTGAACCCATGTGGAGGACCCAGAATAAGCTCCTGGCTCCTGGCTTTGGATAGGCCCAGCTCCAGCCGTTGCAGCTATTTGGGGAGTGAACCAGCGATAGAAGACCTACCTACCTCTCTCTCTCTCTCTCTCTGCAACTCTGGCTTTCAAATAAATAAATAAATAAATCTTAAAAAAAAAAAGTCAGCAAGTCTAAACCACTCTTGGAATAGCAACCTTAAAGAGGTACACATTCTATAAAGACACATAGTGAATCCACAGGCACACATTTTTAATCTGTGTTTTCATTATCCATCTTAGAATGCTAAACAGAATTTCAAAAAATCATTTCATGTTCACTTTTCCTTTCCTTACTATCTAATCTCTAGTAATAACCAACTAAAACAAAATCATCCTAAGTTGTGCTTTCCCTTTCTAAAATGAAATGACTCTCAATTGTTTCAAAAGTTTTAAACTCTTTATAACACTAGGACAGTAAAACCTCACCAATTCGGAATAACAGAAAGGGTAAGCCCATGTGACTTAGTGAAAAAAAGTCTCAATCATAGAACACTTAAGAAAAATTCAGTTTTGTTACGTTCAGGCAGTACAGATGATAGATTAAAACAAATGCTACAATAAATAAAATGTGGTCACCTACATTATATTTCAAAATATGTCAATATTACATAAAAATGTACCAAAAACATAAAAGTCCTTTAACATACAAGAATTAACTGCTGGACCCAGAGGTTGAAGGCACGTTGAAGGAATCCTTCATTTCTTGAGCCCTTGGTTTGAAAAGCTAGTGATTTTAGACAGGTTTCCCCTTAAAAGTATGACCCTGAAAATTCAGAGGAAGAAATTACTTTGAATTTCTTTACTCAAAAAATATCACAAATACTGCATCTGCCATATCATAAATTCTGAATTAGTGAGAGGTTTTACTATAATAGGATAAAGAATAAGATTTCTGCTCAATTATCTAACGCGGGTTTGGCAAATTAAATCAAAACACAAAGCAAAAACACAATCACAACTTTCAGCTTCATTTTATCACATAAAATGTACTCGTAATTTGAAGACTCCTCATCGTGGGAAGCCAGGGGAACGGTAAAGCACATGTGGCAGCCTACACTAAAGCATTACAGTACTTCCCAAGGGCTACCTAAATAAGACACGAGATGTAAAGACATTTTACAGTTTTATCTCAGTTAATATCAAACTATTGAAGTCAAACCTTATTTAACAGAGAAAATAAATTATGCTCATATAATATTGTCAGATTTAACTAAATTATCAAGTATCATTCTACTTTGCATAAATGTATTGATGCCTCCTTACAATTTTTTACCTTGAATTTAGCATTCTGTCCCTAGCTGAGCTGCAAATTAAGCACAGATACAAATCCCACAACAGAAACAGTGTCAGGGAAGGAGAAAAGAGAATTCTAGTAATTTACTTTGTAAAAATCATAGTAACCCAAACAGTAATAGCTATTATTTAGAGATTAAAATTATACTAGAAACATGATATTCAAGTTCATCTAAACATCTGCATCTATCTGAAGTAGTTTCTCAATTATTATAAATGAGGAAAATATTATAAATAAAAAATATGGGTGAGGTTTTTGAACACTATCAGCAACAACTGCAGATTTCAATATATGTATGTATGTGTGTGAAAGCATGTATATACATATCCTGTATTTGATGTAAAAAATTTTTTGTACAATTTCCAAAATTTAGAAATTTAGAAGCATGTATCAAAGTAATAAATAGCCAACAATTTAGGACAAATTCAAGAATAGCCAACTGAAATTCACAAAATTAATTCTGCTCATGTTTGTTATTCAGCAAAGCCTTAATGAACAGCAATAAAACTTCATCTCAGATTTGCAGTAAAAATAGTTGGGTCTGAATAGTCTTGCAATAGTCATTTAAGTAATAAATATAAATATAAATATAAATATAAATATAAATATAAATATAAATATATTCCTCAATATGAATATGTTCCTATGTACCTATATGTCACCTAAAACTAAAACTATTAGTATCTCTTAGCTATATTATTTTAGCAGATATGGATCTAAAATGTTGTGCATATGTTGTGCATAGTATTTTTGTAAACATACAGAGAAAAGAGAATTCACTATCCATGTGGCTTTTTAAGTTAAATTATTACTTCAATTTGTATTTTATTAGGGTAATCCTCATCATGCAAATCTATCATAAACACAGTTAAGCACTTTAAGAAAATTGTTCAAACAAAATAGCAGGAGAGCAAGACAGACTACAATTTTGCCCTACATTACACCCTGTAGAAAGCTGAAATACCATAGTGGATAAGCATGGAATCCTTGCTTTGCCACTGACTGGTTGTGTGACAAGTGGACAATGGCCTTTTTAAGTCTTAGCCTTCCCATCTACACAAAAGCAGCAATGTTGAATATCTTACAAGGTCCTTATGAGGACCAAGTGAAATGATTTATAAAAAGTGTTCCATCAATATTCACTACTATTGCTTTTTTATAACCAATAATACAATAATCTTATGACATAGGTATCATTTTCTCATTTTTACAGATGAGAAAACTAAGCCATAAGGGGTTCAATAAGTAAATTAAATTAAGGGATGATGTGGCCATTCATAAATGGTAGCCACAAAGTTGGAGATTGCTTATAAGTAAGGCTCATATACGTTTCTGCCACAAAATGGTTGACAGCATGAATCTTTTTTTTGTAAAATTACATAAATTACACATTTAAGAAATCTTAGATTTTGTACCTTTAGGATAATTCTAAAAGAGAAAGCAAAGAATTCAATTTAGAGAATTGAAGCTAGTATTCATGGAGATGCCTATGTACAAAATCTATATATATTTATATATATGTATATATACACATACACACATTACATATATAATCTTAATCTAATCTTCATAGTGGCATGATCACTTTTTAATTAATATTCTGGTTTTTAAAATACAGACACCAAAGTCAAAGAGATTAACAAATTTATCCACTGCCATGCAGCTCTAGTAAATGATTAACTTAGAATTAAAACTGAGGCCTAGTTCCGAAGGCTATAATATTTCCATTACATCACACTATTCTCCAACAGAAAACAGGTGCAAAATACACTCAGACATTTATCAGTTTGCCTTAGGATTTGCACATTAGCCATTCTGAAATAGATTTCAAAAAGACTGGACTAACTAGGTATCCCATATTAAAAACTTTTTCTGTGCAAGGCACTGAGTAGTTGAAACAAACGTTAATCTAAGTATTTATTTGAAATATAATGGTCACATTTTAGAATAGCATACTATATGTATGCTATATGCAATTCTACTTACTGATTTAGCTCTTTGTTCTCTAACTTGCCGTTAGCCAAAATGTTCCTCTATAGGATGGATTTCATGACCTTCTCTGAATTCTCTCCAATTAGTCAGAAGCTCTCCAATTTTCCATCTTAGAACTCACTCTTGTTAACAATAAACTCACAGTTTTTAACCCTCCTCACAGCTTTGCAAATAGTCATAGTCTAGAAACCTTTAACAATTATCATCCTACAATCTGTTCCAACAACAGAAACAATCTAAGACAGAAAACAGCATTTAATATTGTGAACTTCTCAATGGATAAACTGTAAAACAGAGTGGAAAAAAAAGAAAATACACATACAAAAATATTTTTACAAGACTATGAAAAATGGAATATGTAGTAAGAAAAAAGGCAACAAATAGATGATTAAATGATAGAACAGTGATTAGAAAGGATTAGTGAATGGATAGGAATTAGTCAGAAATAAATTAACAGTCTACATAAAATAAACAAGTCTCCACTTAACAAATCATAACTTACATTGTAAATTCATTTTGGGAGTAAAGAGATCAAACTATCACTCTGCAAAGTCATAAAATCTGATAAAAATTAGTCCTGCACTATAATACTAAAAAAAGTAGGTTCTTCCAAAGTGATTGCTTCACGTGTACAAAGAACCTTTTTATAAAGAAACCTCATGGAAATAAAAATTGAACTATGGCTAGTGATTGCTGAAAAACTTGTATAGCTAATCATTAAATTATATTGGAAAATTTGCTTTAAATTTGTAAAACTGGTCTTCATTTACCATTTCATTTAAAAACCTGGGAAAAATAAAGTTGCTAGTCCATAAGACATTAACAAGGAACTAGAAAAGTTTTATTAAGTAGTTTTATGAAATGTGAGTATTTAACCTCAGGTAGTTTTGGGAAAATTACACTTTGATATAAATCGGAATAAGCACATTTAGAATATCTGTTTTAATACTGGCATATTGGCTGGTGCCGCGGCTCACTAGGCTAATCCTCCGCCTGTGGAGCCGGCACCCTAGGTTCTAGTCCTGGTTGGGGCACTGGATTCTGTCCGGGTTGCACCTCTTCCTCTCCAGCTCTCTGCTGTGGCCCGGGAGTGCAGTGGAGGATGGCCCACATGCTTAGGCCCTGCACCCTCATGGGAGAGCAGGAGGAAGCACCTGGCTCCTGGCTTCGGATCAGCACAGCGCGCTGGCCACAACGCACCGGCTGTAGCGGCCACTTGGGGGGGTGAACCAACAGAAAAGGAAGACCTTTCTGTCTCTCTCTCTCTCACTGTCTAACTCTGCCTGTCAAAGAAAAAAAAAAAACTGGCATATTAAAAATCATAAAAGAACACATATTCTTGCAACAATCATACTTATTTACCTTGCATGCCCCAAATATTCTTTCTTGGATTTTAAACATTTATGGCATTATTAGATAGCTTGGCAAATAAAGGAATCACAAATTTATCATGGCTAATTATGCTGTATTTAAAACACTCTTGATTTTTATTTCTTCAGAATATATTGTTTTCCTCTATTTGTGCTTTTACTAAAAACAGAGGTTTTGTCTTGTGTTTTTGCTATGCATGGCAAGCTGAGAAATGCTAATAAAAGTCAAGTTGACTCGGGGTCGGCAATGTGGCATAGTGGATATCCCATATGGGCACCAGTTCGAGTCAGCTGGTTGTTCCTCTTCCAATTCAACTCCCTGCTAATGCCCCTGAGAAAGCAACGGAAGATGGCCCAAGTGCTTGGGCTCCCCGTTAGCCACATAGGAGACCAGGAAGGAGCTCCTGGTTCTTAGCTTCAGATTGGCCCAGATTTGGCTGCTGCAGCCATTTGGGCAAGACAACCAGTGGATGAAAGATTCTCTCTCTCCCTCTGTCACTCTGCCTTTTAAATAAATCTTTAAAAAAAAAATAAAGCTAATTAATCCTATACTGCATATATACTATTACTGTATGTGATAGCTTTTAAAAACTAGGTTCTATGTTTTTGCAGTAAAGAAAAAATAACATACAAACATGAATTAGATTAATTTGTCTATATGAAAGCTCTGTTTTTAAAAGTTCCTATTCCACTGTTCAGGGCTTATCTTGGGCATTTAAGAATACAGTGGCTGTGTACCAGCAATGAAAAGCCCCTGGTTAACATGCCAGTTTCAAGTCAGAATTTATATATAAATTTATAATTTCTTTAAATGAAATTCTTTCCTGATGTTAGCTGAGCCAAAGATAGTGGCTTAACAGAAAACAAGCATGCTTTACAACATTTAGAACTAGCCCCTCACAAATTTGGTGGAAGAGGCCAGAGGACTACAGGAAGCCTACATGATTCACACTTTGCTCACCCCTGTTTATACATGACCCTCAAATGTCAAATATTTATACATTCATGTATGTTGTATATATAATGTAGCACATTAAAATAGTAAAAAACTATAAAGGCAGTCTTTGCAGTTTATATACCGAACTTAGTAACTTTGTTAAATCTAGAGCATATAGACACCTTCTTATTCACTCCCCCACTAAAAAACCAAAATAAACCCTAAAGACTGAAAAATGCCAGATCACAGTCACCTAACAGCAGATAATAAAGGACGAAAAGTAAAAAGCAGTGCTTATATTTTTCCACTTTCCCTTAACTTCACGAAAATTGAAAGGAAATGGAAGATTATAAAATGTTTTCTTTATAGAAGTTTAACAACAACAAAAATTGAAACAAGAAGCATGCTAGTCACTGACCAACAGTACCACTTTCAGCATGTTCTTTCTCCTCAGGCTACATAATAACGACAGAAGCAAAGTAGAAGAACCGAGTTTGTGCGTTTCCCATAGATGAAATTCGAATGAGTGGAGAAGCTGGCAAAGTACCCCACCTCATTGATAAGGAAGACCAAATACCTTTGTGCTTGTCCCGTTTATGCTTTAGCTGTGCTGGATGGGATCTGAGTCTGGCTAGAGCCTGTTCTCGATGGTTCATAAAAATAGGACCAGCAAATACAAGGGGGCCTGAGGAGAAACATTTTGTATGTGCATAGAAAAGCTCACAAGATGAACACACTACAATGAACAAAATAATTCAAACTAAAATACATAAAAATTTATTCTTAATTGCTTTGGAATTATACTTTCTTCCAAATTCCCCACCACGAAACATAACCGATTCATCCTTCTACAAACAAGTTAATACCTTATAATACATAAGATACAAATCTCATCTTTTATACTTATAAAATTATTGAGCAGTGACTACTTTCAAACAGATAATAAGCTCAATTCAAATAAATTATCTTACAATTTTTAAAAATCATATACATTTAATCTGAGTAATCCATATAATCACTGAAAAAAAATCTTATTGAAATACCAAAAACCAACTAATGTTAAATTAATTATTAAGTTTTAACAAGATCTTCCAGGTTTACTGTCTGAGTCAATCTTGCAATACAACCAAGATTAAAATATTCCTGACATGTTGTAACAGAGGTTAAGGGAAACCAGCTGATCAAAAACAAAGGAAAAATTTAAACTTTCTATGGCCCTGTGTGTGTGCAGAAACCAAGACAACCACAGCTTGACATTGACAGTAAATAGTATCCAAGTAACATTTTAGAAGACCATTAACCATGTTTCATTAAACCATTTCTTTCTGAAGTATCATAAAGACACATATATACATACACAAATATATTCCCACACAGATTAGTTATTGTAACTTACTTAGTATTTAAGCAACAAAATCTGCAGTCAAATTATTTTAACAAAATTTTAAAAAATCACTTCTTCCCATTAACATTTTTCTTGGGGAAAACAGAAATTTAAGTTAAACCTTAAATTTTTGGGTTTTTTTCCTTACAGAACAGAATTAGTTTCCCTGAGTTTTAGCAACATTGAAAATGCCTTCCTCTGGCCTCAGAATCAGCCCTTAAGGCATTCGGAACTGGCTAAAAAACCCATGAGAGTATTTCAGGCATGGAAAGCCAAGACACTCTGGCAAAAAAAAAAAAAAAAAAAAAAAAAAGAATGACCTCACTCTGTGAGTAAGATCCCAGCAGAAAGAACAGGCCATCAAAGAAGGAGGTACCTTTCTATGAAGGGAGGAGAGAACTTCCACTTTGACTATGGCCTTGTTTGGAGTTGGCAAACTCAAGAGGCCTCCATACATGACAAGCACCTCGGGTGATTACTGACACCATAAACAAGAGTGTCAATTGTTAAGTTAACGACAGGAGTCACTGTGCACTTACTCCCCATGTAGGATCTCTGTCCTCAATGTGTTGTACTATGTGAATTAACGGTATAACTAGTACTCAAACAGTACTTTACACTTTGTGTTTCTGTGTGGGTGCAAACTGTGGAAATCTTTACTTAGTATATACTAAGTTGATCTTCTGTATATAAAGATAATTAAAAATGAATCTTGAAGAATGGGATGGAAGAGGGAGTGGGAAAGGGGAGGGTTGCGGGTGGGAGGGAAGTTATGGGGGGGAAGCCACTGTAATGCAAAAGTTATAATTTGGAAATTTATATTTATTAAACAAAAGTTAAAAAAAAAAAAAAAGAAAATGGGGCCGGCGCCGTGGCTCAGTAGGCTAATCCTCCACCTTGTGGCCCCGGCACACCGGGTTCTAGTCCCGGTCGGGGCACCGATCCTGTCCCGGATGCCCCTCTTCCAGGCTAGCTCTCTGCTGTGGCCAGGGAGTACAGTGGAGGATGGCCCAAGTGCTTGGGCTCTGCACCCCATGGGAGACCAGGAGAAGCACCTGGCTCCTGCCATTGGAACAGCGCGGTGCGCTGGCCACAGCGCGCCTACCACGGCGGCCATTGGAGGGTGAACCAACGGCAAAAAGGAAGACCTTTCTCTCTGTCTCCCTCTACTGTCCACTCTGCCTGTCCAAAAAAAAAAAAAAAAAAAAGACAATGCCTTCAAATTTTAAAGCACTCCTAATTTGACAGGTAAGTAACAATTTTTGAAAAAGAAATTATAAGATACAATAAATGGGCATTTTTAACTAAAACAAATTTTTTCATGACTTTCAATTGATCTTCAGTGTAATTAATTTTTCCTAATGACAGAACAAATGGAAACTACTGCTTTGTAATAAATTTGACAAATGTTTAATTAACTGCCAATATCTTTCATTAAATATTAAAATGGGTAAAATAAACCTTTCAATTATGTTTTTAGAAAGACAAAAATGCAAGTAGCACCATTCTATGAAAAAAACAGAATAATATATTCCATGATTCATGTTAATGTAATGTTAACAGAAGAATTGTGTTGTTTCCCAAAAATGTGGTACCAATTATTTTCAAGCTATTGAGCTTTCTTTCTTTCTTTCTTTCTTTTTTTTGACAGTCAGAGTTAGAGAGAGAGAGAGACAGAGAGAAAGGTCTTCCTTCTGTTGGTTCACCCCCCAAATGGCTGCCAGTATCCCATATGGATGCCGGTTCAAGTCTCGGCTGCTTCACTTCCGATCCAGCTCACTGTTATGGCCTGGGAAGATGGCTTCTGCACCCATGTGAGAGACCCAGAAGAAGCTCCTGGCTCTTGGCTTCGGATAGACAGAGCGCTGGCCATTGTGGCCATTTGGGTAGTGAACCAGTTGATAGAAGGCCTTTCCCTCTCTACCTCCCCTTCCCTCCCTCTCTTTCTCTCTCTGCCTCTCTGTAACTTTGCCTTCAAATAAATAATAAATGTTTAAAAAAAAAAAAAAAAGATCCACGCCCGGACAGTTGGCATAAAATGGGAATGATCTGGGCAAGCCAGGACAAACACTTACCCCATCTATAACTCATCACTATGAGACTTTGATTTGACTCATAGGAAGAAAGAAGGAAGGAAAAGTAACAGATATTGTTTAGGTTTCCAAATAATAGAATTCTGAAACAGGAATATAAAGATAAGATCATTGACATACTCATCCATTAGTTACTCTGTAGATTTAGAGTTTTATGGTTAAGAATTCCACTGAGTAAGCACTTCAGTTATTAAGTTATTAAGTTAACAGAAGTACTAGACAATCAATCGACCCCATGTAATCTAAAAAACTAATCATTGACACTATTGAAGATTTGTCAATGAGTACTGTTGATACTTAAGAAGATAAACAAGAAAAATGTTATCTGGAAGATTAGTAACATATAAATTTAAAGACAAAAGTTCTAAATTTATCCTAAAAGTAATAAAATTGTTTATGGTTGCAATAATACATTCTTGTATAGGAGAACCAGAGACTAAATTACAACAGGCCTGAGGCTGACTAAGTGAGGTTACAGTCCAAGGCCTAGGTCCTGAAATTCTGATCAGTTTTGAAACAGTCAACACAGATTTGGTAAAGAATGAGACAAGTCAATAAAATGATTTAACATAATCTACTTTAGAAATTTTGAAACATTAACACACAGAAAAGCCAATTACTCAGGAGCATAATGACTAGAATACCAAGCAGAGACCAAGAAACAAAAGACAAATATATGTGGCAGCTGGAACACCAAAAATTTGACATTTGTTTTCCTCATGAGGACAGAGCAAAATTGACGATCTTCTCTAGCACAACACCAGAGAAGAGCCACAGAATGTGGTCCATTTCCAGGACGCTGAACCCCGAAAGTTGTTAGGCACAGATGATTCTGACGTAAGAGGCCAGCAGAACAAACTGTGAACTACATTGACCCAGTGCAGTGACCTAGAACACTATCACCATCACCCAGAAGATGGTTAGGACAATTTTCTGTGCTCAGATGTGGGGTGGGCCTGAGAACTGGGCTTGCTAACAAGGGCCCAGAGTGATGCTGGCCTCTAAGACAAAAGGCACAGCACCTGACAAGGACTTCTCCATCTGCTTAGAGTAAAAATATTGTTAGAAAATTCCTTAAAACTTATCTATATTTTGTAAGAAATGAAAACTCAAGTTTAATATGTAACTCCTATTTTATTTATGAAGTCATGATTATTGGAAAATTCATAAATGTTAATATGCTGGTATTTACTATCAAGTTATTTCCCTATGTAACTGAGTGTATATCTGCAAATACTTCATTTTATTTATAAAAACTAGTTTTCTTATAAAATTCCTTTAAGGGGGTGCTAAGAGGAAATAAATAAGATCAATGAAGTGTCCTATAAGATACTGTTTTTTAATGATTTCATGTAAGTAGTTCCAAAGTCACTGAGTATGATTTTGAAGTTGGACCTTTTAAAAATGGATACATAAGGCCGGCGCCGTGGCTCAACAGGCTAATCCTCCGCCTTGCGGCGCCGGCACACCGGGTTCTAGTCCCGGTCAGGGCACCGATCCTGTCCCGGTTGCCCCTCTTCCAGGCCAGCTCTCTGCTGTGGCCAGGGAGTGCAGTGGAGGATGGCCCAAGTGCTTGGGCTCTGCACCCCATGGGAGACCAGGAGAAGCACCTGGCTCCTGCCATTGGAACAGCGCGGTGCGCCGGCCGCAGCGCGCTACCGCGGCGGCCATTGGAGGGTGAACCAACGGCAAAAGGAAGACCTTTCTCTCTGTCTCTCTCTCACTGTCCACTCTGCCTGTCAAAAAAAATAAAAATAAAAATAAAAATGGATACATAGTTAGAATTCTTCTTTAAGAATATTTTTATGAAATAAGCAAAAACTAAAAGCAGAAAATACTTTTCACAGTACTGTGTTAACTGAAACACATATATAGGAACTATGTCCTCCCTCTGCATGATTCCACAGCAACTGTGATGACATTACAAAGAAAGGTTGTGGTTCTTGTATGTATACGTTCTGGTTAATTTCAGTACCACACAAAGCAAGCACCATGGTAACTGAAATCCTTAGTGAAGAACTCAACTCATCAAGACAAGATATTTATTACATATTCTATTTTAACAAGCATGAAGGAGATAATATAAGTACAAAAGGGTTCAACCAAAAAATGGAGATAAGACAAAATTTTGTGCACCAGTAATCTGAACAAAATGTTCTCACTGAAGTGTCTTTATATATTCACAACTGCACGTGAAGCCTACTTTCACAACATATACACCAAAAGCTTAGAACCAGTTTGTTTGAAAAAATCAAATACAGGAATATCATTCTTCTTAAAATTTCACTAAGAGGAGTTTCTTAACCTTTATGTGGTTAGAGCTTAAAATTAATATTTTAAAGGTCTATGACACCTTTTAAAATAAATGGTAAAAGAATATTCTATAGTCATCAAGTTTTGCTGAATTACCAATACATAATTAATGTTTCTTTACTTTGAATACACAGAAATATACTATACATAGAGAAGAATAGCCTATTTTTGCAAGAGGAAAAAACAGTAACAAGATACACAGCATTTTGTAAATAAATACCATTATATTGACTGGCTATTCTTTGCAACCCATGAGATTGCTGGAATTTTAAGTCAACTCATATGACTCAATCTAATATCCCCGAACAAAAAAAAACACATGTTGATAATGTTGATATTAACATTAAGCAAATCATGCCATTAATATAAAAACATTAGTGTCTAATTACAATTTGTTATAAAGACCCAGAACTTACATGCTACTCTATTTCCTAGGAAACATCCTATATATTCATATTATGGAAATAATGTCAGTATCTCTTAAAGGCAGTGATTTCATATAAACATAGCTAAACTTAAAAGCCAACATTCACACTGTTTATTAGATGTCATGAAGAAAAATTTGTGTTCTAAACATGTTTTATAATTTAAGTTTAATAAAAAACGAATTTATCATATGTACTATATATTTTAGTACTTATTTCATTTTACACTAAAAAAAGAACAGCTTAAAAAAAGTGCATGTTTATTAAATGGATAATATGTGAAATGTATCTTGTATAGCAAATACCAAATCATTTCTAGTAAGTATTTTTAAAATTCAGTCCCAATGACTATTTCTAATCTAGATTTTTGCCTAGCAGCAAAATAAATCACAGACCGCTGAAATAATCCATCTTAATCTTAAAAAGAAAAGATTCTATTGGGCAACAATAGTTTTAGTAATGAAAGATGTATCTCAGCTTGTTGGTTGTATACTTTGGAATACCAGTTATAATTTTCAAGCCAAGAAATGATCACAAACAATGAAAAGATAAACACTAACCGTATCTTTGCAAAAAAATAAAAATAAAAGAAAAGTACCTTTGGACTTTCCTATTAACTCTTTTTGCAGATAGCTAAAATCAGCTTTTCACAAAAACACACACAAAATTATTATTAGTGAGCTGGATTTGAAGGAAGTGTATGGGAACTACGCCTAGCTAATAAAAGACCTGAATGACAAAGGACACAGAAATGAAAAAAACACATTAAACTGAATTTTGTTCCTTGGTCAAACAGATGAATCCTAAGTCTGGGTGAAGAATGAAAGTTCCTAGAATCTAATTTTGAAGATTTTCCATTCATAATATCAGTGATACCTGACAGAAGGCATATTTTAAATATGGTTGTCTTATGGTATAAAACCCCAATTGAATTAAGCACATCTTATTAGCATAATTTCTAATATCCTGAAGAGTTTCACCCATTATTTACATGATTTGTCAGATTGTTATCAATTTCAAGTGTAATGGTTTCTTAACAAAGCAGCCTAGTCCATGAACTTTTCAGTAGTCTCAGTCTAGGGTAAGAAAATGGGTTTTCATACACTTTTTCTCTGTAGCTACATCTTACCTCTTCCCTCCTCTAGCCTGTGTCTTCTGAGTACACGCTGCCGTTTTTCTTCTTGTCGTAACTGAAGATGTTCTTCAATGTTAACCCCGGGTACTGGAACAGCTAGATGATTAATACAAAACAAAGTCATATAACATATGTTATATAATAGCTATTACAAACCTAAACAAAACTCAAGAAAAACATTGTCCAGGCCAGCGCCGTGGCTCAACAGGCTAATCCTCCGCCTTGCGGCGCCAGCACACCGGGTTCTAGTCCCAGTCAGGGTGCCGGATTCTATCCCGGTTGCCCCTTTTCCAGGCCAGCTCTCTGCTACGGCCCGGGAAGGCAGTGGAGGATGGCCCAAATCCTTGGGCCCTGCACCCACATGAGAGACCAGGAGAAGCACGTGGCTCCTGGCTTTGGATCAGTGCGATGCACCAGCCGCAGCGGCCATTGGAGGGTGAACCAACGGCAAAAAGGAAGACCTTTGTCTCTGTCTCTCTCTCTCACTATCCACTCTGCCTGTCAAAAAAAAAAAAAAAAAAAAAAAGTCCAAAACATCAGATTAGTTTTACTACAAGAATTCTTAGCCAAAAAAAAAAAAAAAAAAGGAAAACAAATCTTGTTCCTTAATGAACTGCCTGTTTTGTTGGTTACCATAAGGATGATACTGATTACTACTGTAATATTTAGCATGTATCCAACAGAATTGTGTACACTACCAGAGTTACTGAGTTGAGGACAAAATGGTTAGTACACTCAACCAACTTACCTAAAAGAAGATCTAAAGGTATCATTTCTTTCACTGCATCGAGAATTCCTCTTTGTCGTGCTTCTTGACCATCCAACTCTCTTGCACAAGCCTTGCAACATCCACACACAGCACATCCTGATTCTCCAGAACCACAACCACAAATCCTTTTAAAAAGAAGAGGTTAAGTGAAATCCTTCTGGTCTGTACTTAAAACTCTATTCTGTGTACACTTCTATTCCATATTTGTTAGATTAAATTAAATGAGTCCGTAATGAAAATACGCCCATCAGATAAAGATTTCAATTTTAAAGAAAAGGTATGTACAGAAAACTAATTAAAAACAAGAGTTCATTAATCTCTAATAGATACAACTGGTATTTTTTTAATGATTTATTTATTTATTTAAAAGGCAGAGAAAAGGAGAGAGGGAAAGGGGGAGAGATCTTCCATCTGATGGTCAATCTCTAAATGGCTGCAATAGCCAGGTCTGGGACGTTTCAGAGCCAGGAGCCAGGGAACTCCACCCCAGACCCCAACATGGTTGGCAGGTGCCCAAGTATTTAGGCCACCTTCTGTGCATTAGTAGGAAGCTAGATGGGAAGCAGAACAGCCAGAACTTGAACCAGCACTCCAATATAGCATGCCAGCATCATAAGTATGGCTTAACGTGCTATGCAACAGTGCTGGCATCATAACTGGTATATTTCTATAAAAATTACAAATTGATTCAGAGATTGCCAAGGCCCCTATCAACAGTGAATTAAACTTTTCAACTTTAGTGAAGCACAGTAGTATTAGGTGGCCAAGATGGATTGGTTGGCCAAAGAAGAAGCACACACTATATGCTATAATGGAGGTGTTGGCCACATTCAGTGAATGAGCAGAACATGTTAACCTCACAATTTCCTTCCCCTTCTTCCGCTTTATATGCAATCAGTTCCCACTCTGCCTTTCCATTGTGTCCGATTTCCTGTTTTTCCTCTTCTTTTTGTCCTTTTTTGTTTGGCATTTGTCTATAACAAATAGAAAGTACACCCCAAGAAGTTACAGAGAGGGTCAATGAAGAACTAATGTGTTAGTCTCGTATTTTGTAAATGTTTGCAGACATCATAGTTTTCATGTCATTTATTAGATCAATCTTTAAAAACTTTGGACAGCCTGGCCAGGCCCTTGATTACACTTATATGTACAGTACAAGAGGAGATCTATCTGCAACAGTTTGAAAGATATAGTTAGGCACCTATGAACTCCTAGCTGTTAAAAACAGGGATATTTTTGTTTGTTAGTTTTTTTAATATTTATTTGAAAGACTAAGAGAGAGAGAGAGAGAGAGAAATGGACAGAGAGGGAGGGTGGGAGGGAAGGATAGAGAGAAAGAGAAAGAGAGAGAGGTCTTCTATCTATTGGATCGTTAGTCCAGTGGTTGCAATAGCTGGGGCTAGGCCAGGCCACCAAGAGCCAAGAACTCAATCTGAGTCTCCCACATGGGTTGTAGGGACACAAGTAGTTGGCCAAAAGATTAATAACAATTTGGAGGATCATTTACTATAAAGTAAAAACTATGAAACGATAATATGCCCTAATGAACTAATGAACACTATTTTTTAAATAGTGTTTTTATAACACCAGTCCTTCTCAAACTTTTTCATAACTCATTAAATGAAGCCACTATTATCTGATGCCAAAGCCAAAGATACTACAAGAAAATAAAATCAAAGAAACTTGCAAACCAATATTCTTTATGAACATTAATGAAAAAGTCCTCTACAAAATACTAAAAAATAGAATTCAGCAGAATATTAAAAAAAATAGACCAAAGTAGAATTTATCCCTGGACTATAACATGTGAAAATTAATGTAACATATCAAATTAACAGAATAAAGTGAAAAACTGATATCAACTAATGTCGAAAAAGCAATCAAACAAAATTCAATACACTTTCATGATATTAAAAAACTCAAAAAACCGAAAATAAAAGGAAATCATCTCAACATAATAAAAGCCATACATGAAAATCAAGTATCATATTTAACAGTGAAAGGCTGAAAACTTTTCATCTAAGACCAGGAATAAGACACTTCTGCCACTTCTATTCAATATGTTACAGAAAGTATAACAAGATCAATTAGGCAAGGAAAAGAAATAAAAGGCACATAAACTTGAAAGGATGTAGTAAAACTGTAGCTGTTCACACATAATATGTTCTCATCTGTAGAAAACTCTAAAGAGTCCACATGAAAAAAATGGTAGAATTAATAAGTCAATTTAGTAAAGTAGCAGAATACAAAGTCAACATGCAAAAATCAGTTGCATTTCTAAATAT
The DNA here is from genome assembly GCF_033115175.1 of Lepus europaeus. Taxonomy (NCBI): domain Eukaryota; kingdom Metazoa; phylum Chordata; class Mammalia; order Lagomorpha; family Leporidae; genus Lepus; species Lepus europaeus. The sequence goes on along the minus strand of NC_084832.1, from coordinate 35,460,088 downwards.
TCACAATCTGATACAGAAATTACAAAATAACTTTAAACCATATAAAAGAACAAAATATTTAGCAGTGTATTTTTATATTATATTAGTATTACTGTATTGCCAGTATTATATTAGTATATTGCTAAAACGTCAATATGATCCAATGTACTCTATAAATTCAAGGGAATAACAAAATCCAAGTGAATTTTTGAAGTGGTAGAAAAACATATCCTAAAATTCCTACTGACTCTAAACAACCAAGCAATTTTGAAAAAGCCGAACAAAATAGTCACATTTCTTGATTTCAAAACTTTCCACACAACTACAGCTATCAAAAATGTGCTACTGGCCTCAAGACAGTCATGTAGGCCAAGGGAATACAACAGGCAGCCTAGAAATAAACCCTCAAATATATGATCAAACAACTTTCTGACATGGGTGCCAACACCATTCAATGGGAGAAAGGTCAGTCTTTTCAAAAAATAGTACTGGGAGAATCAGGTATTTATATGCAAAACAATGAAGTTGAGCCCTTACCAAACACTGTATAAAAAATTGACTAAAAATGGATTAAAGACCTAAATTTAAAACTTAAAACTATTAAAACTTTAGGAGAAAACAGGACAAACACTTTTGCAATATTAAATCTGGTAATGATTTCTTAGTTTTGGCACCAAAAATATAATAGCAACAAAAGAAAAAACAGAGAAATTGGATTTAATGAAAAAATGAAATTTTTTGTGTATCCAAAGACAAAACTGGGGCAGGTTAAACTGACATTTGGGATACCTGCATCCCTCATAAGTTCAAGTCCTGGGCTACTCCACTGCTGATTCAGCTCCCTGTTAATGTGCCTGGGAAAGCACCACATGATGGCTTAAGTACATTAATTCATGTAATCCAATTGGGTGAGTAGAATGGAGAACCTGGCTCCTGGCTTCAGCTTGGCCTGTCCCCAGCTGTTTGAGGCCATTTCGGGAGTGAATCAGTGGATGGAAAATCTCTGTGACTTTGCTTCTCTAATAAATCAGTCTCTTTTTTTTTAAGGTGATATCAACAAACTAAAAGATAACCCACAGATGTAATTTTTCATTTGGTATATATTCTAGAATATATAGAGAACAAAAATTTCAACCAAAAAATACATGATTCAACTAAAAAATGAGCAAAGAACCTAAGTAGATAATTCTCAAAAAGAAGACCTTAATATAGACACTTAAGGACATGAAAAGATTATCAGTATTACTAATCACTACAGAAATTCAATTCCAAGCTATATCATTAGGATGGCTACTACCAAAAAAAAAAAAAAAAAAAATCACAAACAGCAAGTGTGGGCAAGGATACAGAGAAATTAGAACACTTGTGTTCCATTGGTGAGAAGGTAGAATGATAGTCACTGTGCAAAAACAGTATGGTGGTGCCTCAAAACATTAAAAACAGAAAAATTATATAGTCTAGGACTCCTACTTTTTGGTATAGGAGGTGTTTTCAAAAACTTCATGGAAAATGTGTATTATTAAAAAACTTCCCAAGGAATTCAAATTGTTTTTACCCTAAAATAAACATATCTTCTCATTCCATTACTCTCCAAACTTTTTGAAGTTACCTAATATATCCAAAAGGCAAGCAGGGTCTCAAAAAATATTCACAAATTCATGCTCACATCACATTATTCACAAAAGTAACAATCTGGAAGCAACCTAAGTGTCCACCAATAATCAATGAATGATAATCAAAATTTGGTGTGTATATGTACAGTGGAATATTATTGGCTATTAAGAAATAAGGAAATCCTGACTTATGCTACAACATGGTTAAATTAAGGACATTATGCTAAGTGAAATAGCTGGTCAGAAAAAGACAAATAATGTAGGATTCCACTTATATAAAGTTCTTGGACAAAACTATAAAGACAGAAAGTAGAAAGATGGCTGGCAAGGGCTATAGACTGGAAAGAACTGGGAGTTAATTGTTTAATGGGTATAGTCTCAGTTTTGCAAGATGAAAAGAGATAAGAAGCTGGATGGTGATAACAGCTGCAAAACATTATGAAAGTATTTAATATCACAGAACTGTACTCTTAAAAAGTTAAGATGGCCAATTTTTCATCATGTATATTTTACCACAACAAAAAATTGGGAAAATAGTATTTTGTGTTTTTTTTTTTGCCAGGCAGAGTTAGGCATCGAGAGAGAGAGACAGAGAGAGAGAGAGTTATAGATAGTGAGAGAGACAGAGAGAAAGGTCTTCCTTCCATTGGCCGCTACAGCTGGTGCTACGCCGATCAGAAGCCAGGAGCCGGGTACTTCCTCCCGGTCTCCCATGTGGGTTCAGGACCCAAGCACTTGGGCCATCCTCCACTGCACTCCCAAGCCACAGCAGAGAGCTGGACTGGAAGAGAAGCAACCAGGACTAGAACCCAGGGTGCCGGCGCCACAGGTGAAAGATTAGCCAAGTGAGCCATGGCGCCAGCTGGGAAAATAGTTTTCAACTTCAAATCTATTCTAAGATATATAATTACAAATTTCTAACAGTTGAAGTCATCTTAAATAACTTGCAGTGTCTCGTGATATATTCCTATGTTACATCCATCATATACTCATTTTCCTTCATTGAAAAAGAAATTGCATGGAGCAGGGGCAGGCATTTTGTATAGTGCTTGGGATGCCTGCATCCCACATTGGAGTGCCTGATTCAAGTCTAGGCTCCTCTGCTTCTAATCTAGCTTGCTTCTAATTGGCACTTTGGGAGGCAGCAGATGATGACTCAAGTATTTGGTTCCCTGACAACCATGTGGAAGACCCAGGCTTCTGCCTTTGGCTTGGCTGCTGGGAATGTTGGGGACACATGAGAAGTGAACCAGCAGATACAGGATCTCTGTCTTTCACATAAAATGAAAGTAAATAGGGGCCAACACTGTGGCGTAGCAGGTAAAGCCACCGCCTGCAGTGCCAGCATCCCAAATGGGCACCAGTTTGGGTCCCAGCTGCTCCGCTTCTGATCCAACTGTCTGCTTATGGCCTGGGAAAGCAGTGGAAGATGGCCCAAGTCCTTGGGCCCCTGCACCGGCGTGGGAGACCTGGAGGAAGCTCCTGGCTGCTGGCTTCAGATCAGCGCAGCTCTGGCCATTGCGGCCAGTTGGGGAGTGAACCAGCGGATGAAAGACCTCTCTCTCTCTCTCTCTCTCTCTCTCTCTGCCTTTCCTCTCTCTGTGTAACTCTGAGTTTCAAATAAATAAATGAATAAATCTTAAGAAAAAAAGAAAGTAAATAAAGAAATATTCTTTAAAAAAAATTGTGAGTGGGGCCTTTCCTTAAGATGCCCATGTTACATATCAGAGTAGTTGGGCTGGATTCCCAGTTCTTGCACCTGACTCCAATTTCCTGTTAATGCACACCCTATGAGGCAACAGCGATATCTTAAGTGGTTGGGATCTGCTACTCATTGTGTTCTCAGTTCTCGACTTCCACCCCAGTGCAGTCCTGGTCATGGCAGGCAATTGAGAAATGAACTAGTAAGTAGTTGGAGGTGCTTGCTCTCTGTCTCTCAAATTAAAAAAAAGCTTTTGAATTATTGTACTTGGGTATGCAATATACATACAAGCCTATGAATAACTTTTAGAATCTGTCTCTGAAGATAAAAAGCACACAAAGAATAATTTCAGGAGAAAACAAAGAATTCAGGGATTCACTTAATATATTTATCAGTTGCTCAAGCTAAGAAACTGGGGATAGTGTATTTTAATGGAAACAGTTTGGGAAAAGATCAGGAGAATAAACTTTATTCGACCACTGTTTGAAAAAAAAAACTTCATAACCTTTTTATTGCATCCAAATTAAATTTTAAAATAAATATTAGGTCCTTAAAACTAAAAAACAGTGCCAAACATAAATCTCCATGGAATAGATATTGTTCTTTAATAAAGAGTAAAATAATTTGCTTATGCTATTAAAGAAAGTGCATTTCTAAAATAATAATTATATTTAAATAGCTTTAAAGAAAAGGTCTATTAGATAAGATCTGGTTAAGGCCAAGTATAAACCTAGAAATAAACCCAACAGTAGATTCATGCAGTGTTTGGGAAGAAGCACTTGACTACTAAAGAGTAATGGTTAAAATAAATGAAAGGAAAGAAAATCAACTTTAGAGATAACACTAAATCAGAAATTAGTAAAATGGTAAATAATTACAAGAATTGTTAAATATTTGGGACCAGCCTGTGCCCCAGCAGACTAAGTCACTGCCTGCAACACCAGCAACCTATATTGGAGTGCAGGTTTGTGTCCTGGCTGCTCAGCTTCCAATACAGCTCCCTGCTAATGTGCCTGGGAAAGCAGAAGATGGTCCCAATACTTGGTCCCCTGCCATCCTTACTGAAGACCAGGATGGAGTTCTGGCTTCAGCCTGGCCCAGCCCTGGCCATTGTGGCCATTTGGGGAGTGAATCTGTGGATTGCAGATCTCTGTGTCTCTCCTTCCTCTCTCTGTTACTCTGCCTTTCAAATTAATAAATTCTAAAAAAAAAAAAAAAAAGAATTGTAGGTACACAGCAATATGCATTAAAGAAACAATACGGTAGAGTTTACTCTGGAAAAATTTAGAAAAACAAAGTAGTCTGCACATTTCCTTCAGCAACAATCCTTGTCTTACCCTCCAGGAACTCTGTCTGGACGCCCACTACTGACACAGCTGGCTCCATAACCGGTACAGTCTCCACATACAGTGCACACCATGCACTGCTCCAGCTTCCATTTATGCATGCCTGGAGGGCACATCATGGACTTCTCATCTTTTTCATCTAATTCTTCCTCCAGGTCTTCATCCATTGCTGTTGCCATATTTTCGATTCCAAATCCTATTTGACAGATCAATTTATAATTTTATGTAGATTATTTCCATGCCTTAAAAATGAGTAATTATATTCCCCAATTTTTTAAAAAAAAGGACACCATAGTAATCCAAGTGATTTTTACAACATAATAATAAAATGTAAGAATGACAAAAGTACATTTTAATTTAGAGAACACTAAATGCTATCTTCATTTCCTCGCTACACAAGAAAGCAGGGAAGGCTATTGTCAAACAGCTCTTAGCTGTTCCTTTCTACCAATAATACTTCTAAATTTTTTCTGGTTGTAGTTTCTCTTTTCCACTCTTAGACCAACACTTACGTTCAACAAATCAAAGAAGCCATCCTAACCACACCACTCTACTCTCCCACTGCCAGCAATCAGCTTCCTAACACAGATATTTGACCTGATAAACTGATTATATTCAAACTTCCAGTATCTCCCAATATCTTTGGAAGAACAAAACCTCCCAGCAAGAGACAGTCACAACATGGCTCCCCATTTCCTTCAACCTCATTTCTTCCAAGGAAACCATAATCCACATGAACCCTAAATTCCTTCTATTCTTCAAACATCCTGTGTCCTTATATGCTCAGGGTTCTTGGGCTCTCTTCCTCATTTATAAGATGCCTCTCAGAGCTAGTATTGTGGCACGATGGGTTAAATTGTCACTTGTAACATTGGCATCGCATATCAAAGTGTGGTTTTGTGTCCTGGCTACTCTGTTTGATTCAGCTTCCTGCTAATGTGTCTAGGAAGGCAGTAAACTTTGGTCCAAGTGCTTGAGTTCCTGACACTCATGTGGGAGATGTGGATAGAGTTCCTGGCTCATGGTGTCAGCCTGATGTAGACCTGGCTGTTGTGGACATTTGAGGAGTAAATTAACAGATGGAAGATCTCTCTCTTCCTGTCTCCCCTCAACCACCGTGTGTGTGAGTCTGTCTGCCTGCCTCTCCTCTCCCCACTATTCTGCCTATCAAAAAAATAAATCTTTAAAAAAGAAAAAAAAGTCTCTCCTTACCTCATCTACCAGCAAAACTCCTTTATAACTGCCAAAAATTTGCTCAGAAGACATTCCTATGAAAGAACTTAGCACATTTTCCAGGGAGTAAGTCACTACCTCTTCCAATCTGTTTATATCTTAAATACAACTTTTATTTTTTTTAAGATTTTATTTATTTATTTGACAGGTATAGTTACAGAGAGAGAGAGAGAGAGAGAGAGAGAGAGAGAGAGAGAGAAAGGTCTTCCTTCCGTTGGTTCACTCCCCAAATGGCTGCAATGGCCGGAGCTGTGCCGATCCAAAGCCAGGAGCCAGGTGCTTCTTTCTGGTCTCCTATGCGGGCGCAGGGGCCCAACCACTTGGGCCATCTTCCACTGTTTTCCCAGGCCATAGTAGAGAGCTGGACTGGATGAGGAGCAACTGGGACTAGAACCGGCGCCCATATGGGATGCCGGCACCACAGGCGGAGGATTAACCCAGTGCACCACGGTGCCAGCTCCTCAAATACAACTTTTAAATTGTGGTACAACACATTCAACTACTTTTTTTTTTTAAATACATAGTACGATCCAGGGATTTCTTCATGGTAAGAATCAGCATCACACTTTTTGTAAACGGCCAGATTATAAACAACCTACGATTTGTGGTATACATAAATCTGTCATATTTTTAATAATGCTTTACAAATGTAAAATTCATTTTTAGCTTACTGAGTTATATATAGAAACAAAGCATCACTTATTTTGAAAGACGTAATATTTGGGGCTGGCGCTATGGTGCAGCGGGTTAACACCCTGGCCTGAAGCGCCAGCATCCCAAATAGGCGCCGGTTCGAGACCCGGCTGCTCCACTTCTGATCCACCTCTCTGCTATGGCCTGGGAAAGCAGTAGAAGATGGCCCAAGTCCTTGGGCTCCTGGCTCCTGGCTTTGGATCGGCACAGATCCGGCCACTGCAACCAACTGGGGAGTGAACCATCAGATGGAAGACCTCTCTCTCTCTCTCTCTCTCTCTCTCTCTCTCTGTAACTGTCGAATAAATAAATAAATCTAAAAAAAAAAATTGTTTTTTTTTTTAAAGAAAGAGGTAATATTTTGCAATATATTGTTCTCAAAAACTGATGAGAAAACACAAATTTTAACATAAAACGTTAAACACCTACCTTTCCCTCCTTGGTTCATGGCACCTGTGTCTCTTCCACACTGTCCTTTATTATTTACACCAAATGTCCAAACTTCTCCATTCTTCATTAAAACACAAGTGTGAGCCTTACCCATAGCTACCTGAGTTACAAAATGGCCCTTCAAATCAGTTACCAAACCTATAGAAAAGATTAAAACTTGGTAAAAAAACAAAACAAAAATCTAAAAAGCCTTTCTAAACCTAGTAAATCAACTATCACAATGTAGAACTTTTTACTTCTGTGGCAAGATAACTCCCCAAAAGTGAAATGAGTAGCCAAAAGACTGGCAGCATATTACTAAACTAATTTTGCTAACTTTGTGAAAAATGTAGGTTTATCTTAAAATGCTATCATCTAGACTTGGGACAAGTCTTTACTATACCATCAGTTCAAGTTTAGGCTTCCTAACAGCTTGCTCCAAATACCCATACCTCCTAACAACACTCAGGAGGGTCAGTGGTTCTTCAGCTTTTACTGGTCTGGGAAAAATGGAGTACTTAATATTTTTTAAATTAAAATATTTGTCTTACTAAACTACAAACAGTATCAATCTCCTATCACACTTTGAGAAAAAGTGTTCTACATTATTAGCTCAGATACCATAAAGATAGTAGTATGAGGTGAAAGGGAAGACTAACTTAAACTTAGGTTCACAATTACAAATTTCAGTGATTACACTAGCTTAGTCAACTAGAATAAGTATCAATGACTATAAATCAACTTTGCTAGGAGAATCCTTGTCCCAAGACATGCCCTCTAACCCATGGATATGCCACATGAGCACCTGAGTCTAGCAAAGACTTCCACAGAAATAACAGCTAAGGCTGGACACCCAGGTTCTGTGATTAGCTCTGCATGGAACTATGGACAATGCTCCATGATATGAAATTAGATTTCTTTGTAAAATGCTTTACCTTTGGAAGGAATTGGGAAACATGAATAGACAATATATAACAACTGTTAATTTTCTAGATATATCTTTGTAACACATAATAAGGTATTAGACCTTCTTTGCATGAAAGTAAAATGATGCTTAAGTTTTTTTAAACTTACTTGAACTGTCAGAGTAAATGGCATCTTTTCCAAACATGTACAGCTCTCCATCTTTAGAAATAACAGAACTACTTCCATTATTGCATGCTGTATAGACTACAATCTTTCCTTCCATCTTAATTATCTTTTTAGGTTTATAGGGTTTTGACTGCCGTCTGCTCTTAGCTTAAAAAGAAAAGTAAAATTAATTTAAGGCATCTATGTAAAATTAATAATACTCACTTATATATAAAGCCTAAGGAGAAAAGCATTATTTGCACTAATGATACATTTTGTTTATTTTCACAAAGGCCTCGGCTTCTCAAAACATGAATTATAGTGAGTCAACCTGACAACCTCTTCTGGTCAGTTAATATTTAGGCTATTATTGTCAGAACCTCCTTCTTTGCAGCACACTAAAAATTCCAATGGAAAATATCAGTTTTCTACTAAATTTCTGGGGGGACACAATAGGGTTAGCTTTCACATCATCTAAAGGATTTAATTACCTTATATTATAATATATATAACATATAATATACAAATTGTATCTATATGTATACAAATACACCCATATCTCCATATTCTTTTCTCTCAAGCTAAATCACAGGTATTCTTATGCTACATCCTGGAATATAAAGTAAGTTCCTCATTCACTCAACATGTATTTATCAAGCAGTCACACCATAGCAATGAGATGGTAAAAAAAGAGATACATGAAGGGACTTCAAAAGTTCATGGAAAATGGAATTAAAACATAAATTGGGGGAGAGAGGGTTTTGGCCTGGCAGTTAAGATGATGGCTGGTTCAAGTGTTCAAGTCCCAGCTCCAGCTCCCAATTCTAGCTTCCTGTGATACAGACCTGGGAAACAGCAGTGATGCCTTACGTAAGTGGTTGAGTTACTGTCAACCATGTGAGAGCCCTGCATTGAGTTCCTGGCTCCTGGATTTGGCCTGGCCTGCCCCACCCATTGCAGGTCTTTCAGAAGAGAACCAGTGAAAAGAGTGCTCATCTCTCTGTCTCTCCAATAAATTAATAAAAAGATAAAGAGAATAATAAAAGACAAGTTTATTTTGGTGTGAAAAATTCTGGAATCCATGCATAATTTTTTGTAATATGCAGCTCCATGAAGGTTCTTGAAGACGCTTTATATAAATGGAAGGAGAGGCCAGCACTGTGGCTCACTTGGCTAATCCTCTGCCTATGGCACCAGCACCCCGGGTTCTAGTCCCGGTTGGGGCGCCAGATTCTCTCCCGGTTGCTTCTTTTCCAGTCCAACTCTCTGCTGTGGCAAGGCACTGGAGGATGGCCCAAGTGCCTGGGCCCTGCACCCGCATGGGAGACCAGGAGGAAGCACCTGGCTCCTGGCTTCGGATTGGCACAGCACGCTGGCTGCAACACGCTGGCCGTAGCGGCCACTTGGGAGGTGAACCAACGGAAAAAGGAAGACCTTTCTTTCTGTCTCTCTCTCTCACTGTCTAACTCTGCTTGTCCAAAAAAGAAAAAAAAAAAAAAAAAGAAAAACAACAACAACAACAAAAAAAAAAAACAAAAATGGAAGGAGAGCAAATAAATCTACCTGTAGGAGATTCAAGCAACCTCTGTTCTCAAAAACTAAGTCCTTGAAATAAGCAAAAGACGATAAACTTCAATCAGTTGCTCCCTCAATCAACCTTTTTCCTCCATACTTTTCAGAGTAAAAATATATTGCTGTGCTAGGGCTTAAAACACTGTTTTTAAAAATCTAACATAATCTATATATCAAGCAAAGCAAGGACACTGTTCTTCCACTGTTAAAAGGAAAAACTGGCTGGGCTAAAGCTTGTGAGTGATGGTAATCTATTTTATGGCTAATTTTGGAGATTTTTTTCTAGGATAAATCATTTTATATAACTTTTATTTTATCTACTAACTTCAAAAGCAAATCACTAGAAAAGACTACTCCGATGTGTTACAATGTATAAAATAAGTGAGAAGTTACAGAAAGAAAAAAAAAACTTTGTTACAAATATAGCTTTGTAAAACTGTGTTTCATACCTTTGTCAAACCAATGGTACTACTATAGTTTTAATGATGTGTTTACCTTAAAATTTAATGTATATGGGTGAAACGGTCATTTTTCCATTCAATTATTGTTTATAGCCTATTGTCTATATTCCCACTATACTAGGTTCTTTTTGCTTTATATTTGTTAAGCTTCTCATTTGGTGAAGCATTAAGCCTTTTTACTGTAATGTAAATTTAAAATGTTATCTCAAAAACTTAAAAAAAAAGAAAGGGTGGGAAGGAGGAAGGGAATATCATCATATTCTGATAACTGTATCTATGAACTATATTATATTGCATATGTTAACAACTAATTATTTTAAAAAAACACTTTGAAGACTCTGAAGTATATAAAACTAAGAGATAAAGAAAATTGTTCATATTTTCACTGCTGAGTGATGATTTCATCCTAGACAAATAAGAATATTAACCATAACAAACACTGTTATGCAAGGTCGCCTAACATTTATCTTCATTCTGAAACATATTCCTTTTAACGTTCTGAGTTTCCTAAAATAATCTTTTAGAAAAAATAAGCTTTAAAAATAATACTGACACAATATAATAAACATATATTCTCAGATGGATAGCCATATATTCATAAAATATAAAAATCCATGAATACAACCTCCACGATGAAATCAGAAATCATATTTCTTCAATGAACAGCTTACCACCACCATTAACCAAATACACCCCAAATAAAATCCTCTCCAAACTTGGGAGAGGTTGGTGTTATGGAAATTGATAAATTTTATGCTAATAAATTCCCCCAGTGCTTTACTAAATGCCCAGTTGTTCAGTCAACTTACTTGACTCTCCATCTTCTCCTTTACTAGCAGATCCTGTAAAGAATATGCTTCCATCTTCTGCAACTAAAAGGGCATGGGAGCCATCATGTCCCACTGAGAAGTGCACTATCTTTGGAGATTTCGTAATTGGTAGTTCAACCCATTTTCCTGCTGAAGGACCACCTTGCTTGATTCCAAGACTCTGGTATTTGCCAGTGTAATATATCTTATATAGTAAAAGAACAACAACAAAAAATTATACTGCCTTTTGGAAGAGTGTACCATGTTTCAGAGGAAAAAAAAGCTTCCATATTTTATTGAAAAAAAAAAAAATATCAAAGAACCCGAACTCTAACACTATTTGGCTTCTGTGAGCTAAGCAAGATCTCTGCAAAAAGATACAGCTCAAAATGGCTTTTTTATATCTATGCAAAATACTTAATTTTTCTTGTTCATATTTATCTTGATAAATCTATTTTATAAATATGTTCCAAATTCACAATAGCGGGAAATATATGAAATTTTCAAGATATTTTCCCTAGTTGTAAAAACCTGCATGTACAGTGTATCTGCCTAATAACTGCAATTTTCAGAATTCTTTTAAGTACCTTCTCTTCACATCCACTACATAACAAAAAAGCTTCTATCTCAATGGATTGATCTGACCCCTCAACTCTATTACACATGTTCCTACTTCCCCAACTTATAGTCTGGTTCTACACATTTTTAAGAATTTACAATCAATCACTAACCTACTCATCAGAACAAGCAAAAAATATTAATTCACTCCAATTTAAAAATTATAAAATTCCATAATTAAATATTTTAAAAAATATAATCTTAACTGTCACAACTTTGTCTTATACTATTTCAATATGAAGAAAGTTTTACCACATTAAGAAAATTTAAATCAAAATCAAGATTAATTTCAAACATGCAAACTATATAAACTAACCAATGGATTTTAGCAATCATCTCTTAAAGCAGAGAATGTTCATTTTTAATCCAAGAAGAGTAATTTACCTTTCCATTTGCTGTTTTCATTAGTGCAAACTCTCGTCCTGCACCAAGAATTGCTGATTCCTCATCAAATCCTGTACCTAAAATGTATGACTAATAAATACTACTGCATTTCTAACATGAATAATTTCAAGTACAACATGTACTATTTTGAGTGATTGAAGTTATTTTAATTAGTATCACTCAAAATCAAGGATGATAAAATTTTATGTCACATGCCTGAATTTTAAAAAATATTAATGTTACTACAAGGAAAGATACGGTTATTACAGTCTTCTTACTTGTTCTAAATGAATTTTTAAAATATAAGTTAAAAAAGTAAAAAATTCAATGCCAGCAATATTTCTCTAATTCTCTGTTCCATGCTTTTTTTCTACAGGACATTTTTATGTAGCTGCTCTATAAATTTGAATACACGTATTTGTACAAACACATACAAATGTTTATGCACATTTTCAAATTATAAAACTCTACTTAATACTTTATATATGGCACATTTTTATGATTTTATCCAGTTATATACACTACTGATTAATTTCTGGGCTTTTAAAACTTATAACCTGTTATCTCAATTCAATATGTTTCCTACAGAAGGATTACAGAAATACTATAACTAAATTTAAAAATTCAAAATGAAACACTAAAATCAAGTTCATTAAAATTACTGAGATAACAGTTCAGAAAAAAAATGGGTCTTGGAAAGAATCCCACAGTTCAAGAACAGCACTTACATTAAACATTGAGGGGCATGAAAAACCCAACTTGGGCCCTAATGAGAACTAATGTTCCTAATTACTTCTAAAACATTGTGAGAGTAATTATACTAAGCCCAAGAAATGTTCTTGGGATGCTACATTTCTGTATCTAAATGAAAGATGATTGATCAGTTTGCTAGGTCAATTACATGCTCACAACCTACGGGATCATCCTGTGGATACCCTGCAATTGTGTTCAAATAAAAATTAAGAGAACTATGTTACTGTTGTAGTAACATTTAAACTTTCAAAATTTTTACATAATGGGATAAAGATAGAATGTATAAGCTAACAATGATCAACAGTACCCATTTTTGCTTCTCATTTCAATTATTTTCCTTTGTTCTAATCAAAATTAATTCTAATGTCATACCATATTTTTTAGTTACTTACACATATCAAAGTTGCATTTTATATTTTAACAACTATTTTGTGTTACTATAAGACAAACTGCTGAAAATACAATGTTCTTTTTTAAAGAAAAAAGAATCTGAAAATTAAAATATGGATTAAGCCCTATTTTGCCATCTTACTTATAATATGCAAGTCCTTTTCCAGATCAAATAGTGAGATACCACAGGCATGTAAACACTTTCTGGCCAGTTTAAGTTGTAATTCTTGTTGCAGCACAGGTTCAGTGCTTGTGGCAAATATTCTGACAACAAAGCCATCCTAAAAGAAATAAAATATACACAAAATTATGTTTTTCACAAATTGGTGTTTTAAGGTTATATATTCTAATAAAAACAAAGTGATTTAAAATAAGGGGGTTCCATTTACACCAATTACTCATGATTCAGAGTACTTACATCTCTTGAGGCAGCAATCTGATTAATATATTCTCCATCAGTGAATAAAATATTTTGACCCTCAGTGTGGCAATCTGTGCAAAGGAAGAAAAACTAATTAATTACATTACAGTATAAATGAACACCTCACAAAATGACTTTAATCCTCTGCTGAAGTCAGAAAGAGAGTTCTCCACGCAATAAGGACAAACTTAAACTCAAAGAGACTGTGCTTTTTAATAAAGAGTTACAAATTAGCAGAAATTAAGTAACTAATGACTATTGTTACAAATTGTGCTTACATTTATAAATCTTCCACAGTCAAGGACCTGACAGCCCACCTAATTTCAAAATGAATTAGTATTAGCTAAGAGTCTGATAGCAAACATGCACCACGATGAACAAACTATAATGTTGGTTATAATCATTTCAACACAATCACATGCAATGTAGGCAACACTCTACCCTCAGACATCACAGTCATTAGTGTCACAGGAAAAAATACAGACAGACCTAACGCTTCTGTATTTGAGGTCTATGGTGTCCAAATACAGGTATCCCTTGCTTTATAAAATAGATGATATTCAAAACTAGTACATTTCTCACCTAGAAATTCAATGTTTATTTCCAGCACTTTTATCATTTAGTATGCTCAAAACTTTTAAAATGTTCATCCTCCAGAGAAGACAAATCTATGCTTCTTTCTTTCTTTTTGTTTTAAAATGGTTATTGATCTTGGCTAGAGTACCATATTTTGTTAACATCTCTATAGAATAGTGCAGTACACACTTTGACCAAAATAATGTACGAGCTCAACTACAGCAACGGATATCAGTATTACAAAAGGACCACCAAAACATGTGTTAGTGATTGCTACTAAGTAACACAAAACTAACAAGCAAAATCAGCATTTAAGTATAAACTGTATACTTTTAGAAAAACCAATGTTCAGCAAGCAAGTATAAAGGCACACACACTTCCCAAGTAACTGCAGAGAACTAGGATGAATCTCTCCATTAATCACAATACCAAAAAAAGAGCATTTCATTTCTAGTTGCACCTGAGTCAACAAAACATAAAATTCTGCTTTTTGGAATGCAGTAATGGAGCCCACCCAAATAGATTATTCTATATCTTTGCCCAGGAGTTTCATACTAGCATACTTCCTTATTATCAATATGCAAAACACAGGCAGACCCTTACCAAATAGAGAATTCAGTGATCACAAACTGGAAATAGAAACTGGGAGACAAGGCCCACTGGTAGCCCAAGAGACTTGGTAATCAAAGAGAGGAGAAATCGAAAGAAAGAGTTCCTAGTCCACTGTACAGAATACAAAGAGGCGCAAGAAAGATGCTTCTCAAGCTCTAAGCAGTAAGATTTTAAACTAAAAAGCAAAGAAGAAAAACTCATTATAATTTCAGATAAATGCAAGGGTGAGGGGTGAAGCGGCGCAAGAAGAGTAGCAAAAGCCTCATCATCTGAGGCAACTTGTCACCAGGCTTGGAGTGTAACGACACAAGGACACAGTCTGAAAAGTAAACCAAGATATAAAGAATAAAATGACAATTATCAGGAGCATAAGTATGTTTTAAGTTCATCAATACTAGCTTGCATTTTTTTATTTATATATAAACTAGACTGTAAGGCTTGCTGGAACATGAAGCTCAAGGAATTGTCTGATTTAGGTCAATCTTAGGGTATGCACAACCTTCTATAAATCTGACAATTCACTTCTGCTGAGTCTCAATGGGAAAGCTACAGAGCAGAGCTGTTAAGGTACTATGAAGAAAATGCAGGCCGGGTCAAAGAAATGAGAAAATGACAACAGGCTTCTTCAGGCTTGCAGGATGAGTCTTTGTGCCACGTGATTTCAAGATTTTCTCTTAATGCATTCTTTATCAGTCGGGGAACATGACAAGACAGTATCTTCAGGGACTATTCACCCAAAGCTTGCTTCATTCTTCACCATGAATACAGCACATATTTATCAAACACAGAAAGCCACACTTGTACTGTTAAAAGTTGCATGTCATTTGTTAAGTGATACAGAGGGACTTATACTGAACAAGGACATTTAACAAATCATTTCTTTAACGCATGGTGGTATAAAAAAAGAGCTTTCGGTAGATATTTTCAAATTGTCTTCTCAATCAAAATCTATTAAATGAGTAGGTTTTCTCATGAGTAAATCCTTTATATTAGTATCCATCTGTTGGGGGTAGCGGATGGCACTTGTTAACTTAAAATTTTTATTCTATGACATCCATCCTCAAATGACTTGCACAAAGAGAGTGCAACAGAGATGCACATTACAGAAACCTCCCACTTCACTGTGATAACCAATGGAATATATTTTGTGAACATGGAACCAATGGAATATATTTTGTAAAATGATGCTGTAGAAGATTATTTAAGGGCCTAAAAACCAACTGAGGATATTAAGTGAAAGGAAATAGGTTTAAAAGCAATATGTAGCATATGATAACTTTTTTATAAATATGCAGCTATGCATATAGGGAAAATACAAGGCAGCTATTTATCAATATGTTAATAGTGTTTTTTATAAGGGAAGTCAGGTTATAATTATTCTCTATTTATTCTTGCTCATATTTATTTTTCTATAATACAATTGCCTTTAACTTATGTGCATGTACACTTTAATATATGCATATTAACATACACAAACACACACATACCCACACACACATATATATATACCCATGGAGAGGGGACATGTCAATATTAAACAAACATAAAGTTACAACTTTTGTTGTTATTAGGACAACAGACCTGGTCCAAGACATGTGACTAAAAAATAAGAAACAAACAACAACAAAAAACTTGTAGATCATCTGCAGATAGTTTTGACAAAACTACTTTATTACATCATCTGCTTTCCAAAGCTGCCTTATTTGTAAAGTGGACATGAAAATGTGGCATTGACTTTAATATGATATACATGAATTTGGATACATGTATAGATATCAAGGTTCATAAATGTTTCATAAATGTTATAAGAATATTTTAAAAATTAACAAGCAATCTGAGAGTTGTCATCATTCTCAATGTATTCCTATTCAGATAGTCAAGTATCTAGAATAATATTGCTGCTTACCATGAAACTACTGCTGGACATATTTAAGATTTCAATATAAACAACTTGAAAGTATCAAAGGCATAAGCAAATTCAATGACCTTACATTAGAGAATATTTTATGCTTTTGCCCAGTATACCACAAAATTTGAGATGTAGTACTTCAAAATACATATTTATCTGCCACCATCACAAAATCAAAACAAATGAATTGTACCCAAAGTGCCATATCAGAGCATTACTAAAAAGCATATATGATGGCCTTTTTAAAAAAATTTCCAACCCATCCTGAACTCTGTGCCACTCAAAATTCTGTCAAATAAACAGGAAAACTCAAGTTTATTATTGTTAAAGTAAAACTAACCACAAGGTTCTTTGTATAGGGTCATATGGGAGCCAGAGCTGTAATTTTGTCAGGAGCAACAGAGTAACATCACTCCACTAATTCACAGCTCAACCAATCTTGGTGGGGAAAGGTTATGTTCAGGATTAGGCCACAGATGTGGAAGACTTCAAAAATAAACATTAAAACTTATTATACTTATCTCTGATGTCATCACATGTATTAACTTTATATAGACCATAACCCATCTTGCATGTCAAGATTTTTTAAACTCATTTGTAAGCAAGCATTATTTCTTGCTAGTCATTATTTATGTCTAAATAGCCTAACATGCACATTTCTTAAAATCATTTGTGAAGGAAAGGAATGACCAGTGGAAACATACCTGGTAACATTACAGTACCATCCTGCTCCAGTGTTTCAGGGCTTATTCTTATGGCTGTCATGCTGTGGTTATTCATATCTCTATACAATAAATAACCCTGATGACAATAAGATATTTCCCAGGTTAAAATATTTTTTCAGTACCAACTCAGGAGAAAAAGCAGTGATAGAGTTCCATATTATAATTTTTTGAGATATGAACCATCAATATTGATGTCCAAAAGACAATAAAGACTAACAATATAAGAAATTGGTATATTCTAATAAAAGGAAGGGTTGTATAATACTGGAAGTCAACTTACCATATTTCCCATAATAAATATAAGGTATATGAAGAAGAGGAGAATACCGATATTGTATCTAAAATGACAATATCACTTGCCAAATAATATAAACGATCACTGATACTTTAACAACTATTTTAAGGAAAAAATAATTGAAATTTCCAAATGAATACATAAGTGGTTTTAGATAGGATGATATGCCCTTGAATTCTGTATCTTTTCCATGAAGACACTTTTATTCCCATTTTTCTGCTAAATATCAGAGGGACAGGTCAGTTAACTGAGTTGCCCAAAGCCATATAGCAAATAAGTAGAGCCAGAACTAACATTGAACTGCTTACGAATACTGCATCATTGTTACAGACATCAAAATATACCACCTCTGTTTCAACAGAAGTGCTATCACTTATTCTTTAAACAGGTTTGACCCACATATTTTAAAAGGTAAGGAAAATTAGGTATATCATGGATATTATCCTACCTGAGCATACCCTAACCAAGACTTTTTTTCTTTTCTGTTTCTGATGCGAGATGTAGAATTGTATATATGGCCCTGCAAAACAACAAAAAAATAGTCTTAACAACAGTTTCATGATCAATAATTAACAAAAATAATATAAATGGATAACATGTGTTGCATATTTTCAATTATGATTTTTAAAATTACATTAAAATTAGTACACTAAAATTGAAGGTAGAAACAAAGAAAACACAATTCAAAACGGCAACAACTCCACAGGATTAAGAACTGTAAAGAACCACATTACCCTAACTGTTCCACTGTATCCAGAGCCTATTTTGTATAATCCATCCTTGCATAAAAGATAAAGAAAAAATCCATCATTCTGAAGTAGACACTGGTCATCTTCATCAACAGTTATTTCTTTTAATGGCCACTTGTGCATTAATGCTGCTTTTTTAATGCCATTGCTAAACCAATCCTGAATTTGAATTTTTCCCACCAAAACTGCTTGTACACTTCTCTGTAGTGAATTTAGTATTGTTGGCACCTATTCAATAAATAAGAAAAAAAAATTAAGTGCATTTTTTCAAACACAGAACAAAGATACTTTTGTAATGTATCATCATTTGTAAAAACATTAACTGTTCAGAAGTATGTTTGGCATGCCTTCAAAAAGATCAAAAAACTAAATGTTCCTCTATTAGAAGCAAATCTCAACTAAACTAGACTTCCTTAATCTAAGCATTTTTGCCATTCACCAACTCCATAGAATCATAGCCATTATTTCAAGTACCACCCTGTCTCTATAAATGTATCCTTGCCTTGTGGAACTCAGACTGTAATAATTCATCAGACTTTCTCACTCCCTATCCATGTTTTGTATCATTCAAATTTTATCTTTAATATTTCTTCTCTTTATCTCTCTGTGTTGTGTACTGGATTTCTTCCTCTCCATCTTTCAATTCTGTATTTCTACCTTCATCCATCTTGTATTTTTTTTTTTAAGATTTACTTATTTATTTGAAAGGCAGAGTTATAAAAAGGCAGAGGGAGAAAGGTTTTCCATCCGCTGGGTCACTCCCCAAATGGCTGCACAAGGGACAGAGCTGAGCCAATCTAAAGCCAGGAGCTTCTTCTGGGTCTCTCATGCAGGTGCAAGGGCCCAAGCATGTGGGCCAGCTTCCACTGCTTTCCCAGGCCATAGCAGAAAGCTGGGTAGGAAGTAGAGCAGCCAGGACATGAATCAGTGTCCATATATGGGATACTGGCACTGCAGGAGACAGCTTTACCTGCTACGCCACACTGCCAGCCCCAAGTTTCTAATTTTAATTACTTGATTTTCATTTCTAAGTGTTCAATTTCTTTTCTTTCTTAAAGATTTATTTGAAAAGCAGAGTTACAGAGAGAGAAGGACACACACACACATACAGAAGGAGAGAGAGAGAGAAAGAAATTCTTCCATGCGCTGGTTCACTACTCAAACGGCTGGGGAGGAGCCAGGAGCTTCATTCAGGTTTCTCATGTAGGTGGCAGAAACCCAAGCACTTGGGTCATCTTCTGTTGCTTTCCTGGGTATACTAGCAGGGAGCTGGATTGGAAGTGAAGCAACTGGGACATGAATTGGCACCCATATTCAATTGCCAGCATTGTAGGTGGCGGCTTAACCTGCTAAGCCACAACAGCAGCCCCATTTATTTTCTAATCTGTCTGAGTTTTAAAAACGTATTTTTTATTTGAGGAGAGAAAGAGAGAGATCGATTCCATCTGCTAGTTCAATCTCCAAATGCCAGCAACAGCCAGGGCTGGACTGGGGACAGGACCAAAGCCACAAACTGTAAAAGCAACCCAGGTCTCCCATACATGTGACAGGCATCTAAGAAACCGAGGCATCACCACTGCCTCCCAGGATCAGAACTGGAGAAATCTGGAGTCATGATAAGGAAGCAAAATTGAACCCAGGTACTCTGATGTGGGATGCAAGTGTCATAACTCTTAGGTTAAGATTACTTTTTATATTTTTATTCTTTAATGATACTGTTGACATTTTCTCTTATTACTTTACCCATATTAAACACACACATACACACACACACACTCTCTCTCTCTCTCTCTCTATATATATATATATAATAATTTTAATATCCAAAGACTTGGTAGGATAGCAAACTCTGAATGATAGTGTCTTTTTTTCCATGTGCTCTTTTGTTAATTTGAGAGCTAAAATGTAGTAATATTTTCCCTGCAAGAAACCTGGAGTTCATCCCTCAAAAAAGGATCTTAGTCTCCTCCCCAAAAGGCACCTTGTGGAGCAGGAAGTTTGGATCACAGCTTGCAATGTTGGCATTCATACTGCAGCAGCAGTACCAGCTGCTCCACTTCTGATACAGCTCCCTGCTAATCTCACTGTCAAAGCAGTGAAAGATGATCCAAGCGCTTGGGCTCCTGCCACCCTCCTGAAAGATCTGGATGAAGCGCCTGGCTTTCGCTTTGTGTTCATTTGGGGAGTGAACCAACATATGGAAGATCTATCCTTTTTCCTTCCCTCCCTCCCTCTCGGTCATCCTGCCTTGGAAACAAATAAATCTTTTTTAAGATTTTTACTCATTTGAAAGGCAGAGTGACAAACAAGAGATCCAGAATGAGGGAGAGAGAGATCTTCCAATCACTGGTTCACTGTTTGCAACCTAACTAACTCTCAGTTAAACTTTTTGGAATAGAAACGTAATAAGTATTTGAGTTCCAAAACAATTTAAGAAAACTTAAAAGACTTGGGGAAGACTTTTCTTGCTCAGATCATGAAGCTGGAAGACAGAAAGGGGCTAAATCATGAAGAATGTTGTAAGCTACATTAAGATAATTAGTTTCAATATGGTGTTTTGGCTGGGATCGTAGTAATATGGCAGGTCTGCAGAGAACCTCAGTATTCGATCTGGAGATCTTTTTGGTTTGAGTGGATGTGCATAGAATTAGTCAGATATGCTCAAATTCTGCCTTTGTTATTTGCAGGTCTCCATGCCATAACTATACTAAACTTCTTTCAGACTTCAAAAATTCTACTCTTAATCTCACCTCCATAGCTCAGCACACGAGGACCTAGAACATTCTCCGTCCACATCCCCAACAGCAACACTTTCTCTCTCTGGAATGGCTAATTTCAACTCATTGTTGAGATCTCACCTCGTCCTCTTGGAGGCTTTCTGTGAACCTAGTTCATGCACTCCTGTTATGGCCTCAAATATCATTCCTAAGTCTTTATAAAAATGAATCATATGCAAGTGTAACAAGCTCACACAGCTGTGGGCACTATCCTGTTAAAATCTGGCATATGACAGCTGAGTGTTATCTTTCTGTACTTTTTTTTTTTTTTTGACAGGCAGAGTGGACAGTAGAGAGAGACAGAGAGAGAGGCCTTCCTTTTTGCCGTTGGTTCACCCTCCAATGGTCACCGCGGTAGCGCGCTGCGGCCGGCGCACCGTGCTGTTCCGATGGCAGGAGCCAGGTGCTTATCCTGGTCTCCCATGGGGTGCAGGGCCCAAGGACTTGGGCCATCCTCCACTGCACTCCCTGGCCACAGCAGAGAGCTGGCCTGGAAGAGGGGCAACCGGGACAGGATGGGTGCCCCGACTGGGACTAGAACCCGGTGTGCTGGCGCCGCAAGGTGGAGGATTAGCCTATTGAGCCGCGGCGCCGGCCTGTGTTATCTTTCTATGATTTAAGGAGTAGTTACATATCTTAAACATATGTTCAAATTAAACATTTGCTGAATCCCGCCAGCACATCCACAGAACACATTCCCTGCATTATAGGAACTTCAAAACCATTAAGGACTATTCAAAAAGAACAGGAGGATTCCAAGCAGGGCAGAAGAGGGGGAAAGAACAGAGCAAAACTCTGGAACGAAAAGTACTGTTCATGTCTGACAGAGCATTCAAGATCATTGACTAAGTCACAGAAAACAACCAATATACTCCTTTTGCTATCTTTAGCCTGCTAATAACAGGATAGAGGCAGCCCTTCCACCTGCCTTGAATGTTGTTCAAGGGGCCAAAGAAGAACAAATAATCAGGACTTAAAACTATAGCTACTTTCTCAATTTCCAGAACAGTCCAAAAGAATTCAATCAAATTTGACAATAGGGAGGATCCCATTTCCCCCCATAAACAATGCTGAAGAGTTTATTTATGGTATAGTATTAAAATAAAATCATTAAAAATCATAACCAACCAATCAAAAATACAGAAGACTGATATTATATCCTTTTGCACTAGAAAAAGATACTTAAAACTACGGAGATCTAGAATTGAAAATTCTGGGAAGATGGGAGCTGGGGGGGAAGGAAGAAGGTAAGAATGCAAAGAAAGAAGACTGAGGTATTAATACAAAGAATAGGTGAAAGATTTAGGAGATTTTTTCAAAATTCATTTATTTCTCTTCAATAATTCACAGTTAAACACATATGTACCTTAACTCAACTACAATAGATTATTTATAGTTGAAACAACTATAATGATTAAGAAAAAGCCAGGAATTCCTACTAACAGACACTGAAATCAAACTCCAACTTGACATCTTACAAATTTCTAAGCACCTGTGACTATAAAATACCTGAATAGCTTGGCAAGCATGGCTACCATTGTTGGTGAGGATAGCAGAGATGGCTTGAAGTGTCCTTCCTGTTTCTCCCCAGGAAGCTACCAGACTAAAGAGGCAAGCACAGGAAAGTGCTGTCAGGGACTGGCCTGTGCTGTCATTCATTCCAGTACTTCGAACAGTGATTTCCAAAAGGAGCTGGAAGAGAGACTCTGTGGATAAAATAGGATTCAATTAGGTTCACTTCACAAACAGAACAGTATATGTGTATGTTTATTTATTCATTTAGTTTTACTTTGTCTCATTATAAATCAAATCTAAGGCACCTGGAACACTTTGTATTAGTTTCTTTCTAGTTACCCTTCTTTCCCCAAAACTTTATAAACATTTAAGTGACAAGGGCCTTCGGGAACATTTAGTTCAACTCCTTCATTTTTAAAGTGAAGAAATGAAATCTAAGGTCATTTAAAGTAACCTTACCTAGAAGGATTCACATATTCAAGAAACTCATCCAATAAAGTAATAGGTTACTCATTGTATTTTACCTTTCACATTGAGAGGAGTATGTGCTTCTTAAAATGTGAAGCATCCATAAAACTATATATAAACTTACAAAGCAACAGCAGAATACTTACAATATGTGCTATAGTTGGCTTCAATACAAAACAAGTTTTTAACGTTGACAAAAACAGCGGTTCATACTTAGAAAAGGAGTATGTAATTGATTTTTACCCTAGAAAAACCTCTAAGTTAATAGGACAAATATCCTCCTCCTGTAATAGATAATAAAATTGAGATACTGGGAGGCTAAATAATTTTTCCCTATATCATAAAGCCATTTAGTGGCAAAGATGGAAAAATAGCATGTGAATTTCTATGACCAGCAGAGGTCTCCACACAAAACTCTTCAACAACTCCACTCAAGACTGAACCAAAGACATTTGCTGAATTTTCTTCCACGGAATTGAAGGGGGATTTTAAAAGTCCTTAAAGAGGTAAAAGTCAGGCCGGTGCCGTGGCTCAATAGGCTAATCCTCCGCCTTGCGGCGCCAGCTCACCGGGTTCTAGTCCCGGTCAGGGCGCCGGATTCTGTCCCGGTTGCCCCTCTTCCAGGCCAGCTCTCTGCTGAGGCCTGGGAGTGCAGTGGAGGATGGTCCAAGTGCTTGGGCCCTGCACCCCATGGGAGACCAGGAGAAGCACCTGGCTTCTGCCTTCAGAACAGCACAGTGCGCCGGCCACAGTGCTCCGGCCGCAGCAGCCATTGGAGGGTGAACCAACGGCAAAGGAAGACCTTTCTCTCTGTCTCTCTCTCTCACTGTCCACTCTGCCTGTCAAAAATAAATAAATTAATTTAAAAAAAAAAAAGAGCTAAAAGTCAGAGACAGAGAAAAAAAAATCAGAGAAAAACTGAAAAGATGGAGAGAGAGGAAAGAGGAGGGATGGAGACAGGTCAGAGAATCAATGTATCTTAATCCTCTGCAAACCAAAAGGGCCACCTGTGCTTTATTTGGTTCACTCAAAGCTACCCAGGGTCCCCTACCAATCTGTAATCCTCCAAATCTAATCTCATATTAAGCCCTGCCTATTTTACTTTCTAATACAACCCCCGCCCCGCTTATCTCATCACCATCTTCCCAGTCCATGTGATCTATCATCATCTCTTAACTAAACTATTGAAGTGTTCATTATCTCTGACCATTAATTTTGGTCTATGATCAAAGACAATTTTCAAAACAAAACTCCAGCTGTCTACTTAAAATCCATTAATTCCTTTAATTCCTCCCTCATTCCCTCCTCCTCTTTCCTTCCTTCTTCCACACGCTTTTTTGTACATCCTTCATTTCCTTTTTCCTATCAGTTTTTCCCTTTTTCCATTAGTCCTTCATTGGTTTGTACACTCTTCTTAACCTTCCTCCCTCCACCCTTCCTTCTATCTTTTAATAATTCAGCAAATATTTACTGAATTCCTACTGCACACTAGAAACTACTGTAAGTTGGGGTAGTACAGTGGCAAATGAAGTAAGGAGTGTTTCCACCCTCAAGAAAGTTAGACATAATTGGAAGAACACAGTCAATAATTTTAAAAATCAAGAAAATAAGTGCTACTAAATAAATCTTTAAGTGTAATGAGACAAAGATTTTTCATTCTTCTCAGCACATTAACCACAGTCCCTAACATGGCCTATAAAGCTACACTTGTCCTTACCCATTTTGTCATCTATAGCAAGGCCTCCCCTCCACTCTCCACATTCTAGCCATATTCATCTTTCTCCATTCTCCTTCCTGTGTCAAGACCCTACCACAAGCAGTCCCTTATGCTTGAAACAAAGAACCTGGTTCATTCTTTCCTATTCATCCTACAAATTTTAAATGTCACATCGACAGGAAAGCCTGTTAAAGACTTTCAGAACTCCCTCTGCTTTCCTCTATACTTTTTACTTGTGTCTGTAATTATACTCTATCTGGTTGTCTGATGCTACAACAGCAGAGAACATAGGAGGTGCTATAACAGTTCAATGAATACCTGGGAACAGAAATTTTAACTTTAAACTGAACAGAAAAACATAAGGAAATGACTGTTTTTCAAGTAGGTGAGTTAAAAATCAGAACCCAGGAGACAAGCATCTGGCCTACTGCTTAAGATGCCACCTGTGATGCCGACATCCCATACTGAGGGGCTAGGTTCAAGTTGTGGCTCTGCTCTTGATTAGCTTCCCACTAATGTAGACTGTGGGAGGAAGCACAAGAACCCACACAGTTCTGTCACTCACATGAGAAACCCAGACTGAGTTCCTGGCTCTTGGTTTGGTTTGGCCTGGCCCATTTTCAGCAGGCATTTGGGGAGCAAACCAGCAGATGGGAGATTTCCCTCTCTCTTCCTCTGTGCTTCCCTCTCAAATAAGTATATTTTTTAAAAAATCAAAATCAATTTGCAAAGAGAAGCTTGGTATATACTAACCATCAAGGGAGGCTAATAATAAGTTATAAAATATACATATATTTCAGGAATAACATGAAAGTAAGAGGAAAAAGTATAACTAATAGGATTGTGAGAGCTAATCAAAGGCAAAAAGTACAGACAAATTTCAAGAACTAAATTAAAGAACTAAATTAAAAAACTAAATTATTATTTGTATGAGGAGTTTCCAAAATGTTCATAGGAATGTGTGTTATGCAAAAATTGCATGGATTTCAATACTTGTTATGAACCAAAATAAGCTTATCTTTTAATTCCATTTCCATGAACTTTCTGAAGTACCTTTACATCTCTAAGCTAATTAAACAAAATAAAAAAATCAAGTGATGGTAAATTCCTACACAGAAAAATAATTCAAAGCAATTAAGAGATCATAAGTAAGCTTTGGAAAAATAAAAGAACCTAAAGACAGTGTAGCAGCATTTGAAACTAGTAAGAAAATTAAAATGAACAAATTAACATTAGATGAGCACTTGTTACAATTTTAAAAAAACTAGTATTAAGACAAGATCAATTTTAAAAAGAATAAAGGAAACATAACATATATGTAGAAGACTGGATACAAAGGGAAAGTATATAGCAACCACGAGAAGACAACAGAGTGGTAGATAATCTAGGAGGAAAGAAATGATTAACATGGCGTTCAAAATAAAAAATATACAGGTTTCAGTGTATATTTTGAGCATTTCAATTTTGCTGACAAAATAGAGCTAAGATAACCTAGCAAAATATTGCTAAATGAATCAAATCCCCAGCAAAATGCTATCCAGCCAAGTAGCACACGACAATATCAACATGACCACTGGTGCTGCCCTAACAATAAACACAAGTTGCTTGTTTCTTAACGTATTACAATTTTTATTTGGTAACAGCATTTAATAATCATGTGAGGAGCACCTGTTGTTTCTGCAAATCCTCAGCTTAATGACCAGTATCTCCCACCCCTACTAAAGCAGAACAAAATCAAAAAAGACTATATTATTACAGATGACCAAAAAAGAAGCTTGTGACATGCAATTAGGTTCTTTTTTTTTTTTTTTTTTTTTTAATTTATTTGACAGAGTTAAGACAGTGAGAGACAGAGACAGAGAGAACGGTCTTCCTTCCATTGGTTCACCCCCCAAATGGCCCCTACAGCCAGTGTGCTGCATCGATCCGAAGCCAGGAACCAGGTGCCTCCTCCTGGTTTCCCATGCGGGTGCAGGGCCCAAGCACTTGGGCCATCCTCCACTGCCTTCCCGGGTCACATCAGAGAGCTGAACTGGAAGAGGAGCAACTGGGACTAGAACCCAGTGCCCATATGAGATGCTGGTGAGGCAGGCGGAGGATTAACCAAGTGAGCTACAGCATTGGCCCCACAATTAGGTTCTTACGTATGAATCTAATAAACTCCAAATAGCCAAGTATTGAAAAAGGACCAAATGGTAGTCCGGACCTGGAGAATCAACATCATTCAGAAACTCACTCCAAATCAAATTCTTGGGCCCCACCCCAAATCCACTGAAACTCCATAGGCAGGGCCTAGATAACTCTGATAGAAGCTAATGGTTCAGCATCACAGCTCTAGTACTTCTGAGATATAGTTTCTGACTGAGGCCAGACAATGATATGTACAGGAAGCCTCCATAAACTGGAAACAATTTTAAGAGAAAACTTTCTTTCCTCCCTTCCTCCCTCCCTCCCTCCCTTCCTTCCTTTCTCTCTCTCATTCTTTCAATTTATTTATTTATTTGAAAGGCAAAAACACAGAAAGAGGAGGAGACAGAGAGAGATCTTCCATCTGCTGGTTCACTTTCCAAATGGCTGCCAACAGCCAGGCCAGGCAGAAGCCAGGAGCTAGGAGTTCCTTCCAGGTCTCCCACATGCGTGCAGGGTCCCAAGCATGTGGCCACCCTCTGCTGCTTTCTCAGGCGCATTAGGAAGGAGCTGGATTGGAAATGGAACAGCCCAGGCTCAAACTGGCAACCATACAGGGTATCAGTGCTGCAGGTGGAGGCTTAAGCTTCTACACCACAGTGCCAGCCCCTAGAGCAAATACTTTGAAAAATTTAATGAAAGTCACTACTAAGTCAGAAGGTCTATCCATAATACCAACAGATTATTATTTACAATGATATAAAAGAAATGCCCTCTATGTTTAGAAACTAACTACATTGGTTTGAGTTTGTGACATTTATTCTCTTTTTCCTTATTTTTAAAAACTATCCAGAATAATAAGTAAAGTTAAGAAATGAACATTAACTATTATTTAATAAGAACTATCTAGGTTAATGGTGACTTTAAGGTTTGAGGACTGTTTCTGGATTCCAATGATTTGTTTTGCTTTTCTCTCATCACTGAAATAACTGAGAAACCGCTGTGCATGCACCATAACTCTTAAATCATAGCTCCAGTGAAACAGTAAAATTCCTTAAAACTTACATCCTTCCTGTTTGAGCAACACAATTACAGACTGCACTACAGGTTGTTACGTGTGCTTTACACGTAAGAGAAGCCACTCATAGTAAGTGCTTCACTCCATAAGCCTAAGATCTCACCGAGGACCTCAGGAGGCTCAGACTGGAGGCCTTCCGGCTGCTGTCCCTGAAGCACGTTGAGCAGGGCTTGGAGACTCCTGAGACACAGGGATGGATGAGAAAATCGTGTCTCCTTGATCAATTCAAAGACTTCACAAAGTCCAACCTCAATAATCTGTTTAAGATTAAAAAAAAAAAAAAGTACACTTAATAACATGAAAACAAGTAACATTTCCTAGGCAATTTAATTGATACAAGTTACTCCCATAGCAAATGAGAAATGATTGAAATCTTTGAAAGGCAGAAATAAAAACAGTACACTAAAATAAGAAGAAGAAGAGGAAGAGGAAGAAGAAGAAGAAGAACAGAATGCTTAACATGATTTTGAAAAACCATTTGACTATAAAGAAAACTATAAAATAGTGGGTCTGGGCATTTAGTCTAGTGGTTAAAACACCAGTTAAGATACCCATTACCATATAAGAGTTCATGGGTTTGATATCCAGCTCTGACACCTGACTCCACCTTCCTGCCCCTGCACAACCTGGGAGGCAGCGGTAATGGTTCAAGTGATTGGGTTTCTGATAACTCACTTTAGAAACCTAGCCTGAGTTCTCGCTCCTGGCTTCAGTCCCAGCTGCTATCAACTGCTGTGGGCATCTAGGGAAGTGAATAAGCAGATGGACACATGTTCCTCTTTCTTTCTACTTCTCAAAGTAATATATTTTTAAAAAATTTTAATAGTGGTATTGTTTAAAAAGTATTAATATAATGAAACCCTAGTAAAACAGTACAAAAATGGTTCATAACAGTGAACTACAGATCAAATTACATTCACTCAGAAGAAACAAATGGTATAAACTTATAAAGTTCACTTGGTTATACTCAAGTAAAACTTGGTACTTTCTTTCATTAAATGTCATTTTATTATTATAATCTGAATTAAAACAAAAAAACCACATATATAGTTTTAAAATGAGTATCTTTTTTTTTTTTTTAAAGGCAGAGTTAGGGGACTGGGTGGAGGGAGGAATCTTCCATTCATTGGTTCTCTTCCCAAATGGCCACAACAGCCAGATCTGGGCCAGGCTGAAGCCAGGAACCAAAAGCTTTATCCAGGTTTCCCATGTAGGTGGAAGGGATCCAAGTACTTCAAAATGAGTGTTTCATTATGGCCTTCCCTATAATGGTTCAACGACCATACTACTATTTAATAGGTGATATCTCTTATTATTTTAAGACAATCAAAAGCTGAATTTAAAACTGCTTAGCTAAAAATATCACTAATGTTTTTATTTTAATTATTCTGTCATTCCTCACTGGGATCAAGAAAAATCCAACTTAGTAACTAGCAAAAGAGATAAATCTGTAACTAAAGAAGGAGAAAACGAATGAATTGTAATGAACAGGTATATACATACACCTTAAGAAGACTGATAAAAGAACATTAAACTCCATTGTGAGAAACAGATTTATAAGATCTCTTTAGGAGGCATCAAAGTAAATTATTTGGAAAGGTTATAGAAAAAGTTAAAATGAGACTAGTGAGGTAGAAACACCTCAAAGCATTAACACTGGTGGACAAAACAGTTGAAGAATATTCTCTTAGCTGAGATTAAATATATATATATATTTGGGGCTGGTGCTGTGGCGTAGCGGGTAAAGCTGCCGCCTATAGTGCTGGCATCCATATGGGAGCCGGTTCAAGTCTAGGCTGCTCCACTTTCGATCCATCCCTCTGCTATGGCCTGGGAAAGCAGTATAAGATGGCCCAAGTCCTTGGGTCCCTGCACCCATGTGGGAGACCAGGAGGAAGCTCCTGGCTCTTGGCTTCAGATCGGTGCTTCTCTGGCCGTTGCGGCCAGGTAGGGAGTAAACCAGAGGATGGAAGACCTCTCTGTCTGTGTCTGTCTGTCTGTCTCTCTCACTCTCTCTGCCTCTCCTCCTCTCTCTGTGCAACTCTGACTTTCAAATAAATAAATACTTTTTTTAAAAAAAAAAGGCGTGTTTCAATTGACTGAATACACGAAGCATGAAATTCTCCATTTGATATAGTTCCTTTTCTTGGAATGGACTAGAAAATACAAGTATGTTGCCCAAGTGAGGCTTTATTGTCAGGCCAACAGGATTATCATTCTTTAAGACTGATTATTACCAACCATGACTTTTCATAATTCCAAAAAGATTTGCCATAAATGACAATTTTGGCCAGGGCTCATTTATACAAGTAAGTTTCCTACAGTAACAGAAATCACTGAACCTTGCCAGAAACAGTGAGGCTATTTAATGACATAGTTCCCCAACTCTCTGGTAAGCTACTTGGGTGTGCTGTCCAGAAACAGTGCTAGCTGGTTTCAGTGGGGCACACCCACAAAGCTTTAGTCACAAGGATCATGACACAGAATTCCCCACTTGCCCAGGTTAAACATTGTTGATTCTCATTAAGCATCCATATCTTGGTTTACTGGACATAAACTGTTTAATAAATAGTAAAACTAACTCATTCCCATAATAGTGATATTCAATATAAGGAGAAATAAAAATCAGCCATAAGTTTCCTAACCATTGAAGAATTATTAATATTTAGCTCCAAATTATAGAGCAGCAGTTCCAAATATATTCCTTTATGTATTTGAAAGGCAGAGCAACAGAGAAAAACAAATGGAAAGATAGAGCTCTTCCATCTGCTGGTTCATGCCTCAAAGGCTGCAATAGCCAAGGATGGGCCAGGTGAAGCCAGCAGCCAAGAACTCCATCCTGGTCTTCCATGTGGGTGGCAGGAGCCCAGGCACTTGGTCCACTTCCCACTCTTTCCCAGGCATATTAGCAGGGAGCTGGAATTCAAGCAGAGCAGCCAGGACTTGAACTGGTCCGCTGATATGGGATGCTGGTGTTGCAGATGGTGGCTAGCCCATTGCACAATAGCAGCCCCAAAACATATTCTTAAATAAGTATTTTTCTGTTGTTTGGCTGAGTAAAGAATATTTTCCAAAAGTATACATGTTAGAATTTGACTAAAAACTTGAAGCCTGTCTTATAGTCACTGAACACACACTTATACATTTTCCTCCTTCAATATTAGGAAGATAAGGAGAAGAAAAAATATATATATACGTACTACAAATACAATATGATATCACTTGTTTAGAAATAAATATACTTTAACATGTACACTGAAAATTAAAAAAGAAATATAAATATCTGAATATTTTTGGTTGATGAGATTTCAGAAATCATATATTTTATTCATCTATTTGACAGGCAGAGGGAGAGAGGAGAGGGAATGAAAAAGAGAGAGAGAGATTAAGCAAGGCAGCTCTTATCTACTTGTTAACACCCCAAATGCCCACAAGAGCTGAGGCAGGGCTAGGGCTGAAGGCAGGAGTTAGGAAGGCAATACAGGTCTCCCACGCTGGTGGCAGGAACTCGACTATTTGAGCCATTACCAGCTGCCTCCCAGGGTCTCAGATCCATCAGCTGGAAACTAGTCAGGAGCCAGAGCTGGGTTCTGAATCTAGGTATACCAATGTAGGACATGGGCATGTTAACAGCTAGGCTAAATATTCTTTACTAGAAATGACTTCTCATTTCTATTTCCTCTTCATACAAAATATTTTGCACTTTCAAATTATCTACAATGAATAAGTACTGATTTTCTAATCAGAAAAATAAAATAATCATTGTGACTTTGAAATAGAATAATTAACCATAAGATAAAACACATGGAAAGCTTCATCACTGTCAAGGATAAACTAAAACTAACCACTAACATGACTTCCTACTTCAAAAAACAGTCTTTGATAAGTTTATGATATTTTACCCTCACTGTTGCTTTCAAATAATTAAATTCTGAAGGCTCTCTATTGTAATTGAAAGATGAAGGCATATAAAACCTAATAACTACATGATACAGCCAACCCAACGTCAATGCTAGGAGAAGTTGGAAGAAAACACGTGAGGACTTCAAAAAGTTCATGGAAAATGGAAAAAGATAAGTTTATTTTGGTACAGAAATAATTTTGAAATAAATGCATAGTTCCTCCATAAAATGCATTTCCTATGAACTTTTTGAAGAACCCTCATACTTGGCCAAAGAAAAATGGCATAGTGGGTTTTCCAAGGTTTTATTCTGCTCTCTTTTAATCATGTTCTTAAATCCTGTTGAATCAGTTCTAATACAGAATACGTTTGAGGAAGTTTAAAAGGAAATCAAAAGTAGATTGAGATTTTACCATGAAGTATTCTGCTTTTAAAACTGTATACAGCAAAGATTTCATAGAAATAATATTTACAAACAGAAGATTTAGAAATCTAGATGGGAAAGTAAAAAAGGAAGAAGACAACTGTAAAGGAAAAAGGAGAAGAAAAAAAAAGAGAAGAAGAAGAAATCTGCCACTCAGAAAGTTTCAGTCTCAAGGTTTTTAGCTTCCTGTCCTCAAACATGCAAACTGACCTTCTACTGTTACCATCTTCCCTTTTCTTCACACCCAGAGGGAAAAGTGCTCTTCAAGTTTTTCTTTTAAAGATTATTTATTTATTTGAAAGAGTTACACAGAGAGAGGGAGAGACAGAGAGATCTTCCATCCATTCGTTCACTCTCCAGATGGCCAGAGCCAGGAGCTTCTTTCTGGTCTCCCAAGTCACCCAAGGACTTGGGTCACCTTGTGCTGCATTCCCCAGCCCTTAGCGGGGAGCAGGATCAGAAGCAGAATAAACAGGACATGAAATGGAGCACATATGGATCGCACAGTTGCGGGCGGTGGCTTTATCCACTATACCACAACGTTGACCTGGTCTTTCAACTTTTCTAAGCAAAATTTTCTTGACCTCAGCCCCTCCCTTCTCTTACAGAATTTTATTTCATTTCCACCCACACAGTGATAACCCCCATGCCTCAATTTCCAGCTGGCACTTCTTTTCTACTCCGGCCCTCATAATACATGCTGGACAAACTCCCAGCTACCTCAAAATTTTGTGCAGAACAATCATTGTCCAACCAAGCACTGTTCCTCTTCCAGTCCTTCCTCTTTCAGTAAACAGCATCACCACCCAGAAACTTTAAGAATACACTTAGACGCCATCTTCTCTTTCAAGCTTCACAGCCAAAAAAATCACCAATTCCTGTCCATTTTGCTTCCTTAATGTCTTGTGTTCACAACATTGTCACTACCATGATTCCAATACTCATTAACACTCCTAACAACTGCAATAACCACGCATCCTCTGCCTCTCATCTCACATCCATTAATGCATGTGCCTTACTAGCAGCGAGGTAGCCATAGTAAAATGACAGTCTGGTTATACTCTGACTTAAAGCCCTCAATGTGTCCTAGGTACAAGACAACAAGTGAATCAGTTACATGACACAAACAGCTCTTCATGATCTTGGATGTGATCTCCTTCTCTCTCTCTCCTTGCTTGATCTCAGCCAGTGTTGCATCCTACTCCATTGTGTCCTATTACATACACCTGGCAGGCCCTATCAGTCTTTACAGCACCAGAGAGCAGCTGTTATTGATCTGTGTGCTGCCCTTACTAGACAATGCTGTTCTGAAGGCAGGAACTGTGTCTCACCCTTTTGTTCTCAGAGACTAACACAATGCTGACTGGAAAACCAAAAAGAAATCACCAAATTATGAAATAAATAATCAGTCTGTATAAGTCTACACCATTTAATAAAATATGTGGCATGACTAGCTACCAATGAGTTCATAAAGTTAGTATGAAGCCTAAGTACAATTATTAAGAAATTATACGACTGGGATTGTTGTGGTGCAGGGGGTGAGTCACCACTTGGGACGCCCACATCCCAGATTGGAATAGTAGGATTTGAGTTCAGCCTCCACTTAGAATCTGTTAACATGCCTGGCAGGCAGCAGATCACGGTCTAAGAAGTTGAGTTCCTGCCACCCATGTGGGAGGCCTGGGTGAAGTGCCTGGCTCCTGGCTTTGAATTGGCTCATCCAGAGCTGTCTGTGGGCATTTGGGGAATGAACTAGCATATAGAAAATCTGTCTCTCACTCTCTGTCATTCTGCCTTTCAAACACGTTAAAAAAACAAAACATACATTAAAAATATTGTATATTACAAAACTTGGAATCCTTTAGAGGATTTGGATAATAATGACAGCTTGAGCTGGGTAAAAATTATAGAAGCAGCAAGGTCAAGAGGCAAAGGTAATCAACGCCAGAATGGACAAATGTGATTACATCAAATTGAGAAGCTTTTGCCTTGGAAAAGAAACACTCAGCAAAGTGAAGAGGCAACTAACAGAATGGGAGAAAATATTTGCAAACTATGCAACTGATAAAGAATTAATATCCAGAATCTATAAAGAGCTCAAGAAACTCAACAGCAACAAAACAATTCACTCAAGAAATGGACAAAGGATTTGAACAAGCATTTTTCAAAAGAGGAAATTCAAATGGCCCACAGAAACATGAAAAAATGCTTAGGATCACTAGCCATCAGGGAAACACAAATCAAAACCACAATGAGGGCCAGAACTGCAGCTCATTTGGCTAATCCTCCGCCTGCGGTGCCAGTATCCTGGGTTTTAGTCCTGGTTGGGGCTCTGAGTTCTGTCTTGGTTGCTCCTCTTCCAGTCCAGCTCTCTGCTGTGGCCCAGGAAGGCAGTGGAGGATGGCCCAAGTACTTGGGCCCTGCACCCACATGGGACACCAGAAGGAAACACCTGGCTCCTGGTTTCGGACTGGCACAGCGCGCCGGCCGTAGCGGCCATTTGGGGGGTGAACCAATGGAAGGAAGACCTTTCTCTCTGTCTCTCTCTCACTGTCTAACTCTGCCTGTCCCCCCCACAAAAAACAAAAAAACAAACAAACAAAAAAAAAACAAAAAACACCACAATGAGGTTTCACCTCACCCTGTCAGAATGGCTTTCATACAGAAATCAGCATATAATAAATGCTGGCGAGGGTGTGGGGAAAATGGTACCCTAATCCTCTGCTGGTGGGAACGTGAACTGATGCAACCACTGTGGAAGACAGTATGGAGACACCTCAGAAATCTGAATATAGACCTATTCTCTCTCTAACTCTGCCTGTAAAAAAAAAAAAAAGGTAACCTATAGAAGTGAAATTGACACTTTCCAATGGGATGATTTTGAACAGCCCTTATCTCGACTATTCAGGAATAGTTCCCCCTCCTTCATACTACTTAATGTAGGGTTAATCTCATGTGTATAAAGTTAATCGAGGGACTGGCGCTGTGGTACAGCAGGTAGAGATGCCGTCTGGAGTGCCTGCATCCCATATGGGCGCTGGTTTGAGTCCCGGCTGTTCCACTTCAAATCCAGCTCTCTTCTACAGGCTCAGATGGCAGTGGAGGATTGCCCAGGTGCTTGGGCCCTTGCATCTGTGTGAGAGACTTGGAAAATGCTCCTGGCTTTGGATCAGCCCA
This sequence comes from Lepus europaeus, assembly GCF_033115175.1. Lineage (NCBI taxonomy): Eukaryota > Metazoa > Chordata > Mammalia > Lagomorpha > Leporidae > Lepus > Lepus europaeus. The sequence continues at coordinate 35,424,564 of NC_084832.1, read as the reverse complement.
GCTCTAGCCTTTGCGTCCATTTGGGGAGTGAACCAGTGGATGGAAGACCTCTCTCTCTGCTTCTGCCTCTCTCTAACTCTGCCTTTCAAATAAATACATAAGTAAATAAATAAATCTTTAAAAAATAGTTAATCAAAAATAGTCTTTGTTAAAAAATAAGATTGGGAATAGAAGAGGGAGGAGCAAGAAGGGTGGGAGTAGATGACAGTCTACACAGAGATATAATCACTTCCTCCTCTCTCTGCAGAGCTCATTCATCACAAGATCACATTGAGCCCACAAGGTTCATTTCTTTGGACTCAAGTATTTTTAATGAATTGAAAAGCTCCTTGAAAAATAACTGAAATCCACTGTGCCTGTATATTTTCTTGTTTGCCCCTGACTGGACACTTATAACTATAACTATCACTTACTGAGCACATACTATGTGCCAGGTACTGTTCTCTGCAGTGACATCCATTAATTCATTTAAACCTTGCTACAACACTATGAGGTGGATACCAATCCTAATTTGTAGATGGCAAGATAAAGGCACAGATATGTTAAATAATGGTGAGTATCTGATCCCAGGCAGTCTGACTTGATAATCCATGTTCTTAAACACTATATCTTGTTTCCAGATAGGCATTATAGAGTGAAAAACTCAGTTTTAATCACTGGAGCTATCCTTTAAGTTTCCTTGAAAGAATGCCTTTTGACTCTCCGTCATGCTGAAAACATGTTATCTTAAGAAAGCCCAGGGAAAAGGCTTTTTAGTCTAGCAGATAGGATGGTGGCATCCAATAGCAGAATACCTAGGTTTGATACCCAGCTCCTGCTCCTTATTCTAGATGGAATCCCCGGGGAGGCAGTGGTGACAGCTCCAGTGGTTGGGCAGCCCACATCAGCCCTGGCTTTTGACATCTCAGATGTGAACCAGCAGACAAGAGTTCTGTCTTCTCTGTCTCTCTGCCTTCAAAAAAATTTTTTAAAATAATAAAAAAGAATGCCTGCAGCGCTGTGGCGCAGCGGGTTACAGCCGTGGCCTGCAGCACCAGCATCCCATATGGGCACCGGTTCGAGTCTCAGGTGCTCCACTTCCAATCTAGCTCTCTGCTATGGCCTGGGAAAGCAGTGGAAGATGGGCCAAGTCCTTGGGCCCCTGCACCCATGTGGGAGCCTAGAGGAAGCTCCTGGCTGCTGGCTTCAGATCAGCTCAGCTCTGGCCATTGCGGTCACTTGGGGAGTGAACAAGCAGATGGAAGACCGACCTCTTTCTCTCTCTCTGGCTCTACCTCGCTCTGTAACTCTGTCTTTCAAATAAATAAAATAAATATTTAAAAAATGCCTGATACTTTATTTAATACTCATTTATCATGATGTTATAAAACAATATAAAATCGGTTATTCTTAATTACTTAGTATCTTTTCAAAATCTGCACACTCATGCAAAAGATTTCTCTGGGCTTTTGTTTTTCTTCCCAATACTGAACTTAAAAACAATGATTACTACAGAGCTGAGTGTCTTACCCACACACAGACTGGAATCCTTACTTAACATGCATTATCCAGATCTTGCAGCCTTATATCCAAACTACACTTTCTCCCCCTCAACCTTTTCTAATTAACCAAAAAACTTACAATTAGAGACCACAATCTCCACCGCTTTCAGGAGGGACTTATGTGAAAAAAGCAAAGCATGTTTGTTTTTGATTAAAGCAGTGAGTAGAGCATGTGTAGTTAAGACACTGGAAAGAGAGAAAACAAGCAAAGTGAAGGGTCTCCGCTCTTAACACAGGAAACGATAAGGACATTTGAAGATGAATGATTAAGAAACTGAAGACGTTCACAAAATCTACAAAACAGAAAGCAAGTCACCTGCTGAGAATAAGAACCAGCCTATAGGAGGAAGGAGGGCCTTAGCACATTTGGAACTAGCCACCATGCAACAAAATAGAGAAATAGGACAGGGGTCAATGCTCTGGCACCTCAGGTTAATGCCCTGGCTTGAAGCACTGGCATCCCATATGTGCTCCAGTTCAAGACCTGGATGCTTCACTTCCGATCCAGCTCTCCGCTATGGCCTGGGAAAGCAGCACAAGATGGCCCAAGTCCTTGGGCACCTGCACCCACGAGGGAGACCCAGAAGTTCCTGGCTCCTGGTTTTGGATCAGCACAGCTCCAGCCGTTGTGGCCAACTGGGGAGTGAACCATTGGATGGAGGACCTCTCTCTCTCTGCCTCTCCTCTCTCTGTGTAACTCTGACTTTCAAATAAATAAATATTTTTTAAAAATGTAAAATGCATGAATCTTCTAAAAGTTATATTTTTAAAAATGCCTATATTTCACCTATTCTGTTTAGAAATGACATCTACTCTAGAAAAATATATATAAAATAACATTACAGTCTTGAAATAAACCAATAATTAAAGTGAACAGAGTACATTAATAGTTTGCTCTAAATGTTTCTACAACATCAGTTTATTCACATGTTTTTGGAGAATAAAGAAGCGATCCCAGAATCATGTCCAAGTTGGATCAATTCACATACAACTTTTTCCCTAGGCAAGGGGAGCCAAAATAGCCAGAGCATAACTATAAGCTTAGGCTGTTGCAGAGCCAGAAACCTCTCTGCTTCTATTTCAAAGAAAATTAAAATGTACTTACCCAGGGCTCCTCCCCAAGGGAACTCTCCAAAGCTCTTGACTGAAGGCAGTTTGTGCTTCCTCTAGTGCCCACCTTAGTAGCTGCTCACTGGCCCAGGGCTCTACTTCTACTTTGAAAGGCTCAAGAGCCTCCTTACCAGCTGCCTCCAGCCTAGCACAGCCACTCTACTGCTTCTGTACTTTTAGCCTCATAACAGACTCTAGCCCACTGACCTCTGTCTGGGGTGATTAAGTATACCCCTCAGACTTACCAGTAACTGGCTTTGTTAGCATCCTGATTACAAAGGCAGTTTGTCTAGCCTGCCTCAAACCTATACTTACATGAATATACTTATACTTGTTTTTTGTTCATAAGTTTTCAAAAAGCAAGAAACTTTAGCAATGCACACATATGTAATAAATCCAGAAAAGCTGTAGGTTGTGCATCTAAAGAGAACGTAGCAGCTTACCTTTGGAAGCTTGATAGGAGGCTCTTTGGATTCCTCCTCTTCATCACTATCTGATTCTCCACTCTGCACAGAGTTCTTAGATGCAAGTGCCAAGGAGGTTTCTTTCTTCTGCCATTCCAGAACGCAATGGCGTACATTGCAGTAAATATTGAAAGCAGAAGGATTACTATGTAGTTTGATATCTGGTATGATTACTGTATTCTCCAAGTTTTCAGACTGCAAATACAAGATAGAATATTTCAATTTCACATTTTTTTTTTTTTTGACAGGCAGAGTTAGACAGTGAGAGAGAGAGAGAGAGACAGTGAAAAAGGTCTTCCTATCCGTTGGTTCACCCCTGAAATGGCCGCTACGGCTGGCGCGCTGCGCAATCCGAAGCCAGGAGCCAGGTGCTTCCTCCTGGTCTCCCATGTGGGTGCAGGGTCCAAGCACATGGGCCATCCTCCACTGCCTTCCCGGGCCATAGCAGAGAGCTGGACTGGAAGAGGAGCAACTGGGACAGAATCCGGCGCCCCGACCGGGACTAGAACCCGGGGTGCCGGTGCCACAGGTGGAGGATTAGCCTAGTGAGCCACGGCACCAGCCAATTTCACATTCTTTCCATCATCATCAATTCTTATTTTAAACAAAATAAAACAGCAACAAAGTTCAGATAGGCTAACTGATGTGTAGAAGTCATGTACATGACAGAACAAAGACATGATAAGTCTGTTGACTCAACTTCTGGAACACTTACCATCATACATCAGTATTTTTTTAGTAACACAGGAATATTCAACCTGATAAAGGTTGGAAGGGGACAGGCAGAGAACCTAACAAAAAGATCCTTTTATCTCTACAGCAGGCATACAGCAAACAGAACTCAACTACTAGTGTATTATATCAAAGCATATTAATTTGGTGCCTCTCTAAGGGAAAACAAAGATATTGCAGAGTATTAATAACCTACTACAAATACTGATTCATGTTTTAAAATCTTTTAAAACTGATTTAGGAAAAGAGGCATTCTGGTGCAACAGGTTAAGCCACTGCTTGAGAGACTTGCATCCCATTTCAGAGTGCATGGGGTGGAGTCTAGCCTCAGCTTCCAATCTAGCTTCCTGTCAATGTACCCAGGAAGCAGCTGATGATGGCTGCAATATTTGATTCCCTGTCACATATGTGGGAGACCCAGATGGAGTTCCTCGTTTCTGGCTTCCTACTGGCCCAGCACTGGCTGTTGTGATCATTTCTGTCTCTCCCTCTCTCTGTGTTATGATGCCTTTCAAGTAAATGAATAAAATTGTTAAAAGCAGATTTAGGGATTTATTCAGAAATTAGATCTCATGGACAATAGTTAAAACACCACCTGGGCCACCTACATCATAAACTGGAGCACCTGAGGTTGAGTCCGGACTGCGCTTCCAATTCCAGCTACCTATTAATGAATACCCTTCGAGAAAACTGGATTTCCATGTGCAGAAGCATGAAGCAAGACCCCTACCTTTCACCTTACACAAAAATTCACTCAACATGGATTAAAGACTTAAATCTACGACCTGACACCATCAAATTATTAGAGAACATTGGAGATAACCTGCAAGATACAGGCACAGGCAAAGACTTCTTAGAAAAGACCCTGGAGGGACAGGCAGTCAAAACCAAAATTAACAATTGGAATTGCATCAAATTGAGAAGTTTCTGTACTGCAAAAGAAACAGGAGAGTGAAGAGGCAACTGACAGAATGGGAAAAAATATTTGCAAACTATGCAACAGATAAAGGGTTCATTACCAGAATCTACAAAGAAATCAAGAAACTCCACAACATCAAAACAAACAACCCACTTAAGAGATGGGCCAAGGACCTCAACAGACATTTTTCAAGAGGAAATCCAAATGCCCAACAGGCACATGAAAAAATGTTCAGGATCACTAGCAATCAGGGAAATGCAAATCAAAACCACAATGAGGTTTCACCTCACCGCAGTTAGAATGGCTCACATACAGAAATCTACCAACAATAGATGCTGGCAAGGATGTGGGGGAAAAGGGACACTAACCCATTGTTGGTGGGAATGCAAACTGGTAAAGCCACTTTGGAAGTCAGTCTAGAGATTCCTCAGTAACCTGAATATAACCCTACCATACAACCCAGCCATTCTACTCCTTGGAATTTACCCAAAGGAAATTAAATTGGCAAATAAAAGAGCTGTCTGCACCTCAATGTTTATTGCAGCTCAATTCACAATAGCTAAGACCTGGAATCAACCTAAATACCCATCAACAGTAGACTGGATAAAGAAATTATGGGATATGTACTCTATAGAATACTATACAGCAGTAAAAAAAAATGAAATCTGGTCATTTGCAACAAAATGGAGGAATCTGGAAAACATCATGCTGAGTGAATTAAGCCACTCCCAAAGGGACAAATAGCATATGTTCTCCCTGATCAGTGACAACTAACTGTGCACCAAAAAGGAAACCTGTTGAAGTGAAATGGACACCATGAGAAACAATGACTTGATCAGCCCTTGTCCTGACTGTCGAGGAACAACTTACTACTTTATTCCTTTTAGTATTTTTTTGTTCTACTTAATGCTATTGGTTGAACTCTTTAATTAACACACAATTATTGTTAGGTGTTTAAATTTAACTGAAAAGTGATCCCTGTTAAATATAAGAGTGGAAATAAGAGAGGGAGGAGATGTCCAGTTTGGCACATGCTCAATCAGACTTGCCCCTATTGGTAGAGCTAGAAATGTGCCAGGGGATTCCAATTCAATCCCATCAAGGTGGCATGTACCAATGCCATCTCACTAGTCAAAGTGATCAGTTTCAGTTCACAACTGATCATAATGATAGGATTAAGAGTCAAAGGAATAACATAAACAAGACTAGTGTCTGCTGATACTGATAGAATTAAAAAGGAGAGAATGATCCAACATTGGAAGCAGGATACACAGCAGATTCATAGAATGGCAGATGTCCTAAACAGCACTCTGGCCTCAGAATCAGCCCTTAAGGCATTCGGATCTGGCCGAAGAGCCCATGAGAGTATTTCAGGCATGGAAAGCCAAGACACTCTGGCCAAAAAAAAAAAAAAAAAAAAAAAAAAGGACCTAAATGAAAGATCTCTGTGAGTGAGATCCCAGTGGAAAGAATGGGCCATCAAAGAAGGAGGTACCTTTCTCTGAAGGGAGGAAAGTACTTCCACTTTGACTATGACCTTGTCTAAATAAGATCGGAGTCGGTGAACTTAAGAGGCTTCCATAGCCTTGGCAACTCATGACAAGAGCGTCGGGTGATTACTGACGCCATAAACCAGAGTGTCAATTGGTAAATCAACAACAGGAGTCACTGTGTACTTACTCCCCATGTAGAATCTCTGTCCTTAATGTGTTGTACAATGTGAATTAATGCTATAACTAGTACTCAAACAGTACTTAATACTTTGTGTTTCTGTGTGGGTAAAAACTGTTGAAATCTTTACTTAGTATATACTAAATTGATCTTCTGTATATAAAGATAACTGAAAATGAATCTTGAAGAATGGGATGGGAGAGGGAGCGGGAGATGGGATGGTTGCAGGTGGGATGGAGGTTATGGGGGGAAAAGCCACTATAATCCAAAAGTTGTACTTTAGAAATTTATATTTATTAAATAAACGTTTATAAAAATTCTAAAAAAAAATGAATACCCTTCAAGGCAACACGTGATGGTTTCAGTACTTGAGTCCCTGACAACCACGTCGTTCAGCCCCAATGCGGGCATATAGGGAGAAAACCAGCCGATGAAAGATCCCTATCTCTTTTTCTTTCAGATAAATAAAACCAACATTTCAGCTGCTTGAGTTGGAATTAAACTGGTGCTTTAAATCAAAAAACCTTAATTTTCATCAACTGCTGTAATTTCATTCTCATTTAAATTGCAGTAAGGCCAAGAAAAGTGAGTATTTTGGACATAAGCTTCCCTAAGCTCTTTCTCAACTTTCAGTCTTCACAAAAGCATGGTAAACAATTTATACAATGTTTCCTCTATTTTATTTTATTTAAAAGGCATAGAGATAATGAGAGAAAGGGACAGTGAAACATACATTCCGTCCAGTGGTTCACTCCCTAAATGCCCACAATAAGCAGGGCTGGGCCAGGCCAACACCAGGAGCCCTGAACTCAATCTGCATCTTCCACATTGGTGGCAGAGATCCAAGTACTTGACCTATCAGCAACTACCTCCGAGGGTGAACATTAGCAGGAAGATACATCAGAAGAGAAGTTGGGACTCAAACACAAGCATGCCAATATGGGATGCAGGTATCCCAAGTAGCCACTTAATCACTATACAAAATGCCTGCCCCTGTGCCCACAATTTTATTCCTCTGATAGTCACTGTACTTTCAGGATCAACATTGACATCACAAAGAAAGGTTTTATGACATTTTACAAATGTAAATTGCCAGGATTGCAGAATGTCCACAAAGAACCTAAGATAAATAAGATGATACCTCCATGTGCCAAAAGCGTTTGGGCACCAAATTCTATTCTTTTTCCATAAAGAATTGGGGAAAAAAAGAAGTATGCTTGTTAAATAACAAATATATTAAAGCTTAAAGTGGCATGTGAGTTGTGGGCATGTCTCCCAGACTTCCGAATAAATATTAGCAATCTAAATATCTCTCTAAATAAACCAAATATAAAATAGTTACACATCATGACCAATTGAAACAATGTTGTTACAACTCTAGAAAAGCACTCAGAGTAATCCCTATCTGAACGAAAATAACAGAGAAAAAACTTAAGGTGCTAAAAATAAGCATGGGAACAGCACTTGACAAAAACCCAGTATCAACTCTTTAAGTAAACTGGGAATAAGAGGCAATTTCCTCAACTTATAAAGAGGATCTAACACATATCCATAGCTAACACAGTAACAGATCAAATGCTTTCTGAATTCTAAAACTGCAATCAAAGCAAATGCATCTACCCTCAGCAACTCAATTCAGTACAACAAGACAAGAAAAAAAGAAAAAAAAGACACAATTAGAACAGAAATATGAAAGTAAATGTTTCCATTTGTAGAGGCATGAAGATAATCTTAAAGAATTTGCAAAAATCTACATATTAGAAGCAGTATGTATTGTGAGATATAAAATCAGTTTATAGCCTTGCGGCGCCGGCACACCGGGTTCTAGTCCCGGTCGGGGCACCGATCCTGTCCCGGTTGCCCCTCTTCCAGGCCAGCTCTCTGCTGTGGCCAGGGAGTGCAGTGGAGGATGGCCCAAGTGTTTGGGCTCTGCACCCCATGGGAGACCAGGATAAGCACCTGGCTCCTGCCATCGGAACAGCGCGGTGCGCCAGCCGCAGCGCGCTACCGCGGCGGCCATTGGAGGGTGAACCAACGGCAAAAGGAAGACCTTTCTCTCTGTCTCTCTCTCACTGTCCACTCTGCCTGTCAAAAATAAAAAAAAATAAATAAATAAAAATAAAAATAAAAAATAAAAAAATAAAATAAAATAAAATCAGTTTATAAAAATAAGTAATGTAGAATCTGAAAAACTGATCTCACATAAGATAAAAGTATAACGGTGGTTACCAGAGGCTGTGGAGAACAGGGAGAAGGATAGAGAATGGCTGATTAACAGGTATTAAGTTATAGTTAGGAGTAAGAAGTTCTGACATTCTATTGCACACTAGACATGGATAATATACCATATATAAATATTCTAACTAGTAGAAATATCTTGAATGTTTTCACCATAGAAAATGTTAAATGTCTGAGGAGATAAATATGCATATCCTTATTACACATTACATAACATACACAGGCATCAGAATTATCTATTTGAGAGAGAGAGTTACAGAGAGACAGAGAGAAAGGTCTTCAATCTGCTGGTTCACTCCCAAAATGGCCACAACAGCCAGAGCTGGGCTGATCCAAAGTCAGGAGCCAGGAGCTTCTTCCTGGTCTCCCAGGAGGTACAGGGGCCCAAGCATTTGGGCCATCTTCCACTGCTTCCCAGGCCATCGCAGACAGCTGAATCAAAGAGGAGCAAATGGGACACGAACCAGTGCCCACATGGGATACTGGTGCCACAGACAGAGGCCCAGCCTACTTTCCCACAGTGCCAGCCTCCGTACAATTTTTATCTTCAGTTAAAAATTTTAAAAATATCATTAGTATATTCATATATTAGGAATCAAAATTGGAAAATTTTTAAATAATACCACTAAAGTCACAAACTGAGAACAAAGACTTGACGTGTCACTAAAGAAGATACCACAGAGGGTGGTTATTTGGCATAGGCATAAAGATGTCACTTGGGATGGCTGCATCCCATATCACAGAGCCTAGGTTTGAGTCTCAACTGCATTTCCAAATCCAACTTCCTGCTAATGTACACCCTGGGAAGCAGCAAATGATGGCTAAAGTGCCTGGGCCCCTGTTATCCAGATGGGAGACCTAGACTGAGTTCTGGCTCCTTTTCCATTAGGAAAAGGCAAATTAAAATAAAATGAGATACATTATACCTTCAGCAGAATGGCTAAAATAAAAGACAAGGATAACATCAAATACTGGTAATTATGGAGAGTCAGTGGAATATGCATACACTCCTGGTGGGCAGGTAAAGTGACATAGGCACTCTGCAAAAAAGTATGGCAATTTCTTGCATTACTAAAAATGTGCCTACAATATAATATAGCAATTGTACTCTTAGGCTTTTATACCAGAGAAATGAAGACTTATCTTCATGAAAAAAATGAGTACATGAATGTTTATAGCAGAATTAATCAAAAATAGTTAAAAGCTAGAAACAATCCAGATTCCTTTTATGGGTAAGTGATTATATAAACCATTTACATTTATATCATACAATGTTAACTCAACAATAAAAAAAGGAATGATCTACTGATAAATGCAATAACTTGGAGGAACCACAAAGTTCTGAGGAACAAAGCCCATCCTAAAAGATGATATAACATATGGTTCTATTTTAATAATATTCCTGAAATGTTAAAATTATAGAGATGGAAAAGAGACTACTGGTTGCTGGAGACTAAAGAAAGAGTAAAGGGGCTGGCGCTGTCCCACAGTAGGTTAAGCATCCACCTGTAGGGCCGGCATCCCATATGGATGCTGGTTCGAGTTCTAGCTACTCCACTTCCAATCCAGCTCCCTACTAATGGCCTGGGAAAGCAGTGGAAGATGACCCAAGTGCTTGGGCCCCTGCACCCACGTAGGAGACCCATAAGTTCCTGGCTCCTGGCTTTGGATCAGCCCAGCTCCAGCCGTTCAGGCCATTTGGGGAGTGAACCAGCAGATGGAAGACCTCTTTCTCTGTCTCTCCCTCTCTCTGTAACTCTGCCTGTCAAGTAAAGGAATAAATCTAAAAAAAAAAAAAAAAAAAAAAAAAGAAGAAGAAGACAGAAACAAAGAAAAAAAAGAGAGAAAGAGAGAGGGAGATTAAAGGAAGAATATAGCTATGGCTATAAATAGTACAAAGGATCCTTGTATTGGAACTGTTCTATATCTTGACTGTGATAATGGTCATATAGACCTATGCATGTGATAGAACTAGGTGGACTCACACAAATGACTGCATGCAAAGCTGGTGAAATATGATTAAGATTGATGGACTATATCAATGTTAACTTACTGGTTTTCAGACTATACCACAGGTATACAAAATTTTACCACTGGGAAAATGGTTAAAAGGTATAGAAGACCTTCTGAATTATTTCTTAGAACTACATTCATAACACAAACATCTCAAAACAAAATAAATGTTTTATAACTTTATAACTTTAGAACTTATAACACCAAACATATAAAAGTATTATAGCTATATAATGACAACTAAAAAAAATTCCCTGAATATAGAATGTTTAAATAAATGGAGACATATCATATTCATGGATTAGAAGGTTCTATGTCATTAAAATTATACTTCTTAGCAAATACATAGATTCAACCCAACCTCAATAAAGTTTCAGAAGCTTTTTAAAATGAAAATTCAGAAGCCCATTTTAATATCCCTATAGAAATGTGAAAGACACAAAGTAGCTAAGAGAGTCTTAGAAAAAATGACCAAAGTTGGAAAGCATGCCATCTAATTTCAAGAATTACTATATGAGGTCACTGTTATCAAGACAGTATAGTACTGGTTTAATAAAAGATACACAGTTCAATTCCAGAAATTGAAACAAACACAAATAACTGATTTTTACAAAACAGCCAAGATCAATAGAAAAGTCACTAAACAAATGGTGCTGAATCAGCTGAATAGATTATCAGTGTGGCAAAAAAAGTGAACATCTATCTTACAATACAAATTAACTTGAAATAAAATGACAAACCTAACTGTAACAGTTAAAACTATAAAATCTGTAGAAGACACTACAGAAAAAAGTCCTCGTAATCTCTGGGGAGATGAAAATTTCTTACAACAAAAAAAAAAAATCCATGAATTATATAAGGAAGAAAATCAATTACTTGGATTTATAGTGAACTTTTGTTCTTGTACAGCACTGCAAGAAAAGGAAAAAAATGTAAGCTGCAGAACAGGAGACATTCTTTGGAATGCAGTTATCTGATAAAGGACTTATATCTAGACTATGTAAAGAATTCTGACAATTCAATAATAACAAGACAAAACCAATTATAAAAAGGGAAGGCAAGATGTGAAACAGATATTTCACAGAAGGATATCAATGGCCAAAGGCACATGAAAATACACTCACATCATCAGTCATTAGAGAAAGACAAGCTACAGCCACTGTGATAAACTCTTACACATGGCACAACTGCTTTGGGAAAAAGTTGTTCATTTTCTTAAAAAACTAAACATACATTTACCACACCACCTATAAGGAAAGTGGTAACACTGCAGGGATGACCGGTGATTCCTGGTATTCTTCCAAGGAAACAATGATTGACCCTTGGCCAATACCTGGGCATGTGGAGTTTTATGATTTGGTTATAAACACCTGGAACAATGGACCATGACTCCTGGCTTGTCAAGATTGATGATCTGCATCTGAGTTACACTATGCATCTAGACCTACATGAAGTCTCAGACCCTAAGACTCACCTGGGTAGAGGCATTCCACACAGTTCTCTGCAGCTCAGCTCCAGAAAGCAAGCATGTCCTGTGTGCTCAGACAACAAAGGACTAGAAAGTCTGTGTTGTAACTCTTCAGACACCACCAATATGTATGTTTTTCCTGTTGTTTTCTCTTTGTCCTTTGTTGTAATTAATCTAAGCTGTGAGTGAAAATTGCTTTGGAGTCTTTGTGAATCTTTCTGGCAAATACCACTCCAGGGTATTCACCCAAGAAAAACAAAAAATATGTCCATACTAAAGCTAGTATGCAGGAGTTCTTAACAGTTTATTTGCAATGGCCAGCAGCTAAAAATGTCACCAAAATGCCCATGAACAGGAGAATGGGTTAGCAAATTATGATGTATCCATACATGGAATACTAATATGCAAAAAAGGGATGAATTGTTGACACACACAACAATATTAACACAAATCATTATGTTAAAGGAAAAGAAGCAAGAAATAAAATAGTATGGGGCTGGCATTATGGCTTAGGGATAAAACTGCCACCTGCAACACTGGCATCCAATATTGTACCAGTTCGAGTCCTGGCTGCTCCACTTCGAATCCAGCTCCCTGCCAATGGCCAGGGAAAAGCAGCAGAAGATGACTAAGTGTTTGGGCCCCTGCACCCATGTGGGAGACCCGGGAAGCTCCTGGTTCCTGGCTTTGAACTGGCCCAACTCTGGGCATTGCAGCCATTTAGGGAGTGCATCTGCAGATGGAAGATCTCTCTCTTTCTCTGTGTCCCTTCCTCTCTCTGTGACTCTGCCTTTCACATAAAATAAATAAATCTTAAAACAAAAACAAAACAAAACAAAAAAAACACAACAGTATACATGGTATGGTCTATGACCAGATTATATGAAATTTTAGAAACTGAAAACAAATCTACAGTGGCAAGAAATAGCCAGGTTTTATAGCCAGGGCAATAGACAGGGATGGAACACAGATGAGAAAACCCAGGGTGGTGACAAGAATGTTCTGAGCCCAAACCTGTGAGAATGGTATCTTACATAGCAAAGGGACTCTACAGATTTGAGTAACTTAAGGGTTTAAGATCAGGCTTGGATATTTGGGAAGGCCCAGTGTACCCACGAAGGTCTTTATACCTGAAAGAGAATGAAATGCACAGCAGCACAGTGTCAGAATGATGCAGCGTGACAGAAGTCAACCAAATGCTGCTGCCTTTGAAGATATAAAGGGGCCACAACCCAAGGAACATGGGCAGCCTCTATGAACTATAAATGGCAAGCAAACAGATCTCCCTACAGCTTCCAGGAAGAACACTGCCTTATCGATAGCACAGTGAGATCCATTTTGGACTTTAGACTTCCAAAACTGTAAGACAATTTGTGTTGTTTTGTAAAATTCGTTACTGCAACCATCAGTAACCAATACAGTAAGTTAAGCAAGAGGTTTTTTTCCTAAAAACCAGTGTCTACGACGGATAATAAGAAAGTTAAATAAAGGAAGTGGCTGATGTATGAGAAGAAACAAGAGAGGTCAATGACAGCAATAAAGAAAGATATGTAGCATCACTAAACGACATTGTAAAAATAACTGTGGAGGCTCAGGCAAGAGGGTGGCTAAGGAAGCTAATGCCAGTACCAAACTCTCAATGGAGATACCAAGCTGAACAGCTAGTCACCTTCACAAGAGCTACAGAGGCCAGGTGAGAGACCACAGTGCCAGATATCATTGTAATAAGAACAAAAGTTGCATTAAAGAAAGTAGGAAAGAAAGATTATCACCCCATCCTCCATCATCAAGTAAGGCAGTAAAAAACAAACAACAAACAAAACATGAACAGAGGCCCTACAGCAAACCTCAACATAGGGACTATCTAGAACTGAAACAGAAGTGTCCACTAGCTCAGAGAAAATAAACAGACTGTTTAGAACTTCTGCAATGATGGCCACAAATAAAGCCAGATTATGATAGCTAGTCTTTCAGTGGGCAGGCTGCATTGTACAGCAACCAGTATCAATAACTTTCAGGAAAACATGAACTCTAACAAGCAAAGTAAGATGCTAGAAACCCACCATCTGGAATTGTAATTTTGAAAGCTTGGATGAAGATGTTAAATTATTCTTTTCTTTTAAAGATTCATTTGTTTATTTGAAAGGCAGAGTTACAGAGAGGCAGGGGGAGGGTGAGAGTCAGAGAGAGAGAGACAGAGAGAGATCTTCTATTCCCTGGTTCACTCCCTAAATGGCTGCAACAGCCAAGGTAGGTCTGGGCCAGGGCAAAACCAGGAGCCTAGAACTCTATCCAGGTTTCCCACATGGAGCAGCACTTGGGCACAAGTACTTGAGCCATCTTCTGATGCTTTACCGTGCACATTAACAGGGAGCTGGATTGTAAGCCAAGCAGCCAGAACTCAAATGGGTGATCGTATGGGATGCCACATGTTTTTTTTTGTGAGCCTCATGGTATCCAGAAAGCAAAAATCTGTAACAGACTTAACAAAAATGTTAAGCAAGGTATTAAAACACACTACTGGAGAAAATCACTTAACTACCAAGAAGATTATAAGAGAGGAATAAAGAAAAAAAGGAACTACAATAAATCTAGAAAACCAGTACCAAAATGGCAGCATGTTCTTGGATTGGGAGAATCAGTGTCAATAAAATGTCCATATCACTGAACAGGATTTACAGATTCAATGCAATCTCTATCAAAATTTCAATGACATTTTTCACAGAACTTTAAGAAATATTACTAAAAACTGTAGGGATCACAGAAGATCCCAAGCAGTCAAATCAATCTTGAGGAAAAAGCACAAAGCAGGAAGTAACACATTATCTGACTTCAAAATATATTATACAGTGCTGGCACTGTGGTGTAGTAGATTAAGCCTCCGCCTATGGTGCCAGCACCCCATATGGGTGCCAGTTCAAGTCCTGGCTGCTCTATTTCTGCTCCAGCTCTCTGCTAATGACCTGGGAAATCAGTGGAAGAAGGCCCAAGTGCTCCGGCCCCTGAACCCACGCTGGAGACCAGGAAGAAGATCCTGACTCCTGGCTTCTGATAGGCCCAGCCCAGACCATTGCGGCCATCTGTGGAGAGAGCCAGAGGATGAAACACCTCTATTCTCTGTCTCTCCCTCTCTCTGTTGGTAACTCTGCCTCTGAGATAAATAAGTCAATCTTATAAAAATTATATTACAAAGCTACAATGATTAAAATAGCATGGATTGGGCCAGTGCCGCGGCTCACTTGGCTAATCCTCCACCTGTGGCACTGGCACCCCAGGTTCTAGTCCCGGTTGGGGCGCTGGATTCTGTCCCGGTTGCTCCTCTTCCAGTCCAGCTCTCTGATGTGGCCCAGGAAGGCAGTGGAGGATGACCCAAACGCTTGGGCCCTGCACCCACATGGGAGACCAGGAGGAAGCACCTGGCTCCTGGCTTCAGATCAGCGCAGCGTACTGGCTGTAGGGGCCATTTGGGGGGTGAACCAACAGGAGGAAGACCTTTCTCTCTCTCTCTCTAACTATGCCTGTCAAAAAATAAATAAAATAAAAATAAATAAAAAAATAGCATGGATCGAATCTATAAACAGACCCATAGACCAATGGAAAAGAAAAGAAACCTAGAAGTAAATTCATACATCTGCAGCCAATTTATCTATGAGAAACATGCTAGGAACACACACTGGCGAAAGGATAGTCTTCAATACATGGTGGTGGGAAAACTGGATATTCACATACAGAAGAATGAAACCAGATTCTCCTACCTCACCAAATACAAAAAGAAATTCAGAATAGATTACAGACCTAAATGTAAGACCTGAAATTTTGAAACTTGTAGTAGAAGAAAACTTAGTGGAAATATTTCAAGACACTGGGACAGGCAAGAACTTTTTTGATCAAAACCCAAAAAGTATAGAAAACAAAAGCAAAATTAGACAAATGAAATTTCATGAAATTAAAGAGCTTCTACACAGCAAAGGAAACAATCAATAGTCAAGAGACAAACTACAGAATAAGAGAAAGTATTTGCAAGTTGTATATTGGACAAAGGATTAATAATCAGAGTATATAAGGAAATCAATAGTAAATAAAATACTAATCCAGTTAAGTGATAGCAGACCTAAACAGACATTTCTCAAAGCAAGTCATACATGTGCCCAAGAACTCCATGAAAAATGTTCGACACTGTTAATCATCAAGGAAATCAAAATGAAAATCATAATGAGATATTACCTCACTCCAGTTAGACTGCCTACTATCAAAATGATAAAATAAGTGCTGGTAAAGATATGGATAAAGGAGAACCTCTGTATATTGTTGGTAGGAATGTAAATTAGTACAGTTATTATAGAAAACAGCTAGATACTTCCTAAAAACCTAAAAATATAACTGCCATATGATTAAGTAATCCCACTAATGGGTATGTAAATCCAATAGAGATGGAATCAGTTTGCTGAAGAGACATCATCTGCACTTTCATGTTTATTGTAGCACATTTACAATAGTCAAGAAGTGGAAACTACCTATGGGTCCATTCACTGATGAATGTATAAAGAAAATGTGGTACATACATACAATTGAATTCTACTCAGTCATAAAAAAAGAATGAGATCTTGTCATATGCAACAACATGGATGGCCTTTGAGGTCATTGTGTTAAATGAAGTAAGCCTAGCACAGAAAGACAAATACCACATGATCTCTCTCACGCTGAACCTAAAAAAGTTTATCTCATAGTAGTGGATTATAATACTAGTTATCAAAGGGTGGGGAAAGCAGGCATGGAGGGCTGCAGAATGGTTGATTAGTGCGTACTAAGTTGCAGTTAGATGGGACCAAGAAGTTATGGGTGAGGGGGTGGCAGGCATTGTGGCATAGTAGGTAAAGCCACCACCTGAGACACCAGAATCCTATATGGGTGTGGATTTGGTCCTGGCTGCTCCACTTCCAATGCAGCTCCCTGCTAATGGCCTGGGAAAAGCAGCAGATGATTATATAGTGTAATGTATCTTTCTCTGTTAAAAACAAAAACAAAACAAAAAAACTTAAGAGATAGATTTTTGAATTTTTCACCATTAAGAAATTTTAAACCCTTGAGTAGATAGATTTGTTTACCCTGACTGAACAATATACAATGTATACATTTATCCAAATGTCACACAGTACCCCATAAATATGTCCAACCTCTGTGTCAGTTAAAAAATTCTTTTTAATTAAAAATTGAAAAAATAAGAAACTTTGAAAAAGGGAGGGCAAATGAAAAAATAATCCAGAAAACGGATTAGAAGCAAAGAGAGTAACAATAGCATTTTACTATGTTATATGGTTACCAAGAGCAGGAAACATTTCCTACTCATTTTTTTATCCAAAGCACCCGCATATAGTCAGCAGCATGCAATTAATGTGTGAATAATAAATGAATGAATTTATTTATTTTACTCGTAATACAGATGCCCCTAAAAAGAAAATATAAAATACCGAAAGCAAAGGAAGAGTGCTGACTTATTAAAGACACTTAGTTTCTTAGCGACCAAACTGAAGGGCATGAAAGACCTTTAATTCCCTCCTCGTTCTGGTTAGCACATGCTACCATGTTAGGAAAATCATCAAATGGAATCGTAGAAGATCCTTAGAAGATGTCTGTGATCCTGTACATAGCACCAACGAGTAGAAGAGGAACAGAAGTTAGAAATTTGAACTATGTATTTATTCAAAGAATTTTTAAAAATATATAAAGAGGCAGAGAGACAAAGACACAGAGAGTTCTCATCCCACTGGTTCAATTCCCCAGATTCCTACAATGGCCCTGGGACACAAGCGTGGAGGAGAGAACTCAATCCTGTCTGCCATGTGGTGGCAGAGACTCAATTCCTGGAGCCTTTACCTTTTCCGCTAGTGCAGACCCTAGGTACTCCAACATGGAATGTAAGCATCTTAGCCCCTAGTCTACCCATTAGAGGTTTTTTATATATTAAGAATGCTATTTCCCTATTTTATCCCCAAACCATAAGTAATTACAGGTGATATAATGAACAGGGCAAACACCCCATCCCCATTCCCCGTGGCCTGCTCATCAGAGTGCTCACCTACTGTTTCCTCACAGGATTACAACTTTTCTCAGTCTGATCCATCAAAGCACCCCATCTCTATGGCCAAAATGAATGATGCAATTCAATCAAAAATCCTACCCGAAACTTTCTGCTAGAACTAATAGAAGAGATTGTCTCTTGCTCAAAGAGCATGAAGTTGGTTGGAGTTGCCAGTAGCTTTATTTCTCAGCCACAGGCAGTACAGTACACCCACACAAAGAGGAAGGCAGAACCTAGAGATGCAGGCATGGATTTCATGACATTATTTAACCTCAGGATCCAACTGCTCTCATGATAGAGTCACCAAATAAACTCCATCTCCCATTCTTTTATTTTATCTCTGGGTTACTATTTCAAAGGACATTTCTCTCAGTTACAGCACCAAGAACACTAATTTAAAAGGGCAGGCAACAACTGCTTCTGGAACATGAATATGATATATGGGCCCAGCTAAGCTACTGCTGCTTTAATCCACAGTGGAGTTGTTCAGAAATTGTAGTTATGACTACTCTCTTTCTCCTGTCAAGTTTTCTTAATGCTGGTATTCAAGAGAAAAGAGACTCATATTTAGAAAGTGGGCAATGGTAACCAAAAACGCTTAAGAAAAAACCAGATGGTTATTATACAGAAGACATCTACATCAGGTATAAAATGAGACCCTTAATGTCTAAGGTCCCACCTACTTCAAATATTCCTAATTGCACAGTCACCAGCATTCAAAAGAAATCTTGAAAAATTCCAAGAATCTCCTTAATTGTTGTCAGAAAAAGTCTATGATGAATCTAAATCTCAGTGCCAAATCCCAAGCCAGTTTCACTCAGGTTCCACTACACAACATCACAGTGAAAAAGAATAGAAATGACTGCTCTCCCAAAGGACTGAAAAAAGATAATAAATAAATAACAAATAATTTTTAACACCTAGATATTAACTTCTAGGAAAAAAAAAAGATGAAACTAAAAGTGGTACCAAATAATGAGGAGCTTGTATAAAAATGCCTTCAGAACATAAAAACAAGAATGATTTGCTACTTATACTCATATCTTTTCAATCTTGTCATTTTTAGTCCAACTACTTTATGAAAAAATCCTATTCCCTCTAAATTACTGGAAGGTTTACCTTGCCTCTTGTCTTCACTTTTGATTTGCTCTTCTGTTTTCTTTTCAACTTCTTCTTATTTAGAATTTTCTTATTCCTAGAAATTTTTAAAAAGTGGGAAAAAATGAGTATTTATAATAGGACATTCAAATTTATTAAAAACATATATTTTCAAAATAGACATTTGAATATTGCTTTTATAAATTTTCTATGAAACTACATACTCTACATAAACATACAAATTTCCTATGAAGAAATACACATATACACACAAGTATAAATAATAATATGCAAAGTAGCTATTGAGATGATAACACAATACTGGACAGCCAGAAAATACATATTAAGTGACAAATAATTACCAAAATGTGAATAATGCAAAATGCTTTTATAAATTTAAAACATAAAAAGGCATCAAATGAAGTTTTTTTTTAAGCTGTACTCAGCAGTGAGGATGCTAATGAACATCAGCTATAACCCCTGTCTTCCAGCCAAAAACTGCTCTTTATGATACTGACGGTTATGGATGGTGCCAAAAGGCTGAATCACATTTTACTAAATTATTATATGAAAATTCTGAACAAGCACTTTACAACAGCTAGTTTTTTCAGTACTTCACACTCTTAAGACTTTATTATGCTTTAAGGAAAAAGAAGCTTCTGAATGACATGGTAAAGAATAAAGAATTGGCCGGCGCCACGGCTCAACAGGCTAATCCTCCGCCTTGCGGCGCCGGCACACCGGGTTCTAGTCCTGGTCGGGGCGCCGGATTCTGTCCCGGTTGCCCCTCTTCCAGGCCAGCTCTCTGCTGTGGCCAGGGAGTGCAGTGGAGGATGGCCCAAGTCCTTGGGCCCTGCACCCCATGGGAGACCAGGAGAAGCACCTGGCTCCTGCCTTCGGATCAGCGCTGTGCACCGGCCGCAGCGGCCATTGGAGGGTGAACCAACGGCAAAGAAAGACCTTTCTCTCTGTCTCTCTCTCTCACTGTCCACTCTGCCTGTCAAAAATAAATAAATAAATAAAAAGAATAAAGAATTGCAGTGGCAGAAACAAGAGGCAAGGAAAACACCTTATGTTCATTTCATGACAGATGTTTTACACTCAGCATGCTGAGATGCACACTGCTAGGCAGCAAAGATACAAAATGAAAGCGACAGTTCCTGCCCTCAAGGAACTCAGGGACTTCAATGGAAAGCACCATATAATGATCTAGCAATGGATGCCACCACTGTAACAAAGGCCAAAGGTGAAGAGGAGGCAAAGATGAATCTAGATGTTGAACCAACAGGTTAAATTCTTGAACTAGGACTTGGTAATTAATTCAGTGGAAGTAATGGCAAAAGTAATCATAAGCATAGGTCTTTGGGGATAAAAAATACATAGGGAAGTGAGGTGAAGAGCTCATTTGAAAAAAGGAATAAATGAGTTAGATTTTGAAGATGTTTGAGTTCAAGAAGATCCAAAATGTCAGTAAGGTAGACAAGAGCAACCAGCATATGAAAATTGCATTTCTGACACTTTCTTCAGCTTCACTCTTCAAATCAAAATAGTCTACAAAATCTTATCAGTTATATCTCATAAATAGTTCTTTAAGCTGTCTACAGCATCTGTATTGCTGCCACACCAATAATATAAGTTACTATCACCTCTTTGCTTGGACCACTGTAAAAGCTTCTTAACTAAGCTCTGCACATCCACATTTATATTTTTTTATTTACTCTTCACACACAAACCCAAGTCAACTTTTAAAACACAATTCTGAGTAGATAATTCCCCACTTAAAACTCACTTTCTTCTCATTTTTCCTAAGACAAAGTGCACATGCACTGACATGGTTCGGTCAATCCTCTTCCAACAGTGGAACTCCGCCAGCTCCTCCTGACTCATTTTGCATTCCTCTCCATCCACCTGGTTCATCCTACTCCAACCACAGCGCAATGCTTTCAGTTGATTAAACCTGTTAAGCTCACCAGGGCTTTCACAAAGGTTTTTCCCTCTGCCTGGAATTCTTACCTACATCTTTTCCTGCCAACCACCACTCATCTTTGAGTTCCTGATATTGTCACTTACTTGGCGAAGTCTTAGTAACTCCCCAGACAAGGTAAGTTTCTCTAATGTTCACTCAGAGTTCATCTTATATTTTTGATTCATTGTTTAACCTTTAACTGTATATATGGGGTTTTTGTTTAATCTAGCACTCCCTTACCAAGCTGTAGGCTCTGACACTACACAGGCCATGTCTCTTCTGTTCATTGCTCTAGCCTTTTTTCCAGAAAGGTGTCTGGAACGTACCAGTCAATAGTATTTTGAAAGAAAGGAAAAATAAAGGGGAAAAGGGGAGGAGGGGGAGAAAACAAGGAAGTTCAGAGATATACACAGATACCTTACTCAGACAGCAAAAAACACACCAAAGACCAAGGATAGACATTAGACTCACAATGCATTTAAAGGTTATCTAGCCAAATCCATTAAAGGGATTACATTACACAGATTTTGGCACAAAGGTGGTACTGGAAATCATGCATGCATTGAGATTTCCCTGGGAAAGTATGCTACAAAAGTAAAGACAGTCAAATGTTAAATACGAATAGATAACCCTGCTTATACAGTCTATTCAACTATAAGCACTGTGAGTATGCAGATGTCTGTTTCAACTTTGTACTTTCAGCATCTGCATTAGTATCTGACACATGATGGATGTTCATGAAATATCAAGTGAATAAGTAAATGAAAAGCAGTGAGTATTTTTCCTGTGAGGTTTAAGAAATCAAACTTCCTTTATACTAAATCTTAACAAAAGTGATATTTGAACAATAGGAATATGTCACTGCAAAAAGGTTTGTCCTTTCTATACCATTTAGAAAAGTTCTAAAGTTTATTCAAAAGCAGTTTTCAGAGAAGCAGAAAACTTAAATGCAAATTCAGATAGACTTCCTGGAAGATTAGCTATCACTGACTTCAAATTTCTCAATATGGCCCAATGTCTTTGTTTTACTTAATAGACTTATTAAATAAAGTTCAAATGACTTCACATTCAGTCTTAAACTATTTCTTTGAATGGTCATTTAATTAGTTACAGTATTAATGGGCTCTGAACTCAATGATTTTTTAACATAAAACATCTTTAGAACCAGTTTTCCCCAAATTAACTGCAGATTAATTTTATTGTGCTTTCGTTGATTTGGCTTGTTTTAGAGGAAGGAGGTTATCAAAAAGAGCCATTAATAGTTGAAAATTATATGGATAAAACCTGTATTTAACACTGGAAAAGAAAAAATACTATTTTCTAGTAACACAACATCGCACTGAATTACTATATTTGAAAACTAAATAAATTTTCCATGATACTTTAGGATGGATAAAATAAAAAAATAACTTGATATACCAGTCTTACACATTAACAGTTCACCTTGAGACTTCTAATGACTGAGAGCTTTAAACCCTAAATCAATAGGAAGCTTTATGAAGAATGCCTGGAATTGGTCCTGTAAGACTTTTCATCTTCTCACGTACCGAGCATTATACCCAGGAAATTTAACAGGATAATGATTAAAATGAGATTTAAAAGGCTATTAACTTGTCTTAGATATTTATTTTAAATAATTCACTGAATTCCAAAGAAGAAATTTTTTTAATAGCTACACTGTATAAGGAAAACCAAACACTATATAAGGACAATTCTGCAAGGTATTCAGTGAATTAGATCATTATTTTTCTCTATCAGCTTATTACTGAATCTATTTTCTAAGAAAACAAAAATCAGTCATACTTTAAAAATATGCTCACTCAAATTTGCTTCATTTGTCAAATTTAGGATTGGAAAGAGATTGTTTGAGGTCCTTTATAACTCTAAAATGACTGGTTTTAGTAAATACTCATTAAAGAACTTCTGGAATAAAAAGATCCAAATTTCCTACTTAATTTCACTTAGTAATGAAAGATGCAAAACCCAGAGCCTAAGCTGAAAGCAGGAAGAGACAACTGTTTTCTATAAAGGGCCAGAGAGTAAAGATTCTATGCTTTGGGATCCAAAGGATCTCTGTTGTAATTACTTAACCACGG
Organism: Lepus europaeus; assembly: GCF_033115175.1. Taxonomy (NCBI): domain Eukaryota; kingdom Metazoa; phylum Chordata; class Mammalia; order Lagomorpha; family Leporidae; genus Lepus; species Lepus europaeus. Next base: position 35,401,169 of record NC_084832.1, on the reverse strand, counting down.
TAGCACAAAAGCAGCCACAAACAGCACATCAACAAATGAGTGTGGCTGTATTACAGTAAAAGTTTATTTCTGAACACTGAAATTTGAATTTCACAGCATGTTCATGTGTCACAAAACATTCTTCTTAATCTTCTAAAAATGTTGAAAGTATTTTTAGCCCAGAGACCGTATCTAAACAGAAATGGGACCAAACGGGGTCTGTAGACCATTGTTTGCTGATCCAGAAAGCCTCATATCAGAAGTAAAACAAATACTGTTATTAGTGTGCAACACAGATCAAACCATTCAAAACACCACTGTGCTAAAACAAATATGCACTCTTAAAATTATCTGCCTTTTCTTCCTGTATGGATAAAAATCCTGACTTGTACTTCCCTAAAGTAAGATTTCTGAAAATACTGTAACATCATCTGAAAGAAAGTAACTGTTCTTTTACACACAATGTTAGTTAAGTCTAGTTTTGGGGCACAAAATAAACATACTAAGAGACAATCAAAGAAGCAAATAAATGTGGCAGATAGATAATCAAGACAAAACCAGAAAGCTGAGCAGATTTACAGATAAACCAGATATTAGAGTCAGGAGGCATCGAAGCAAATGTGTGGACCTTCTCTGTTCAATCAAGGGTCACCTACACCCCTGTCTACTGGGAGACTTTGGAAAATGTGCTGTTCCTTTTGGGCCCAGCCTGCCTACCCTCCTTCAGTGCCTCACATCTGAGACACACCCTAGGGAACACAGGCCATGCAACTGTGAGTTCTAGATAATGGTCATTCCAACCCATGCAGACACCAGAAGCATCATTAGTTTTTGTTTGCTTTAGTATGATTCTTCTGACTAACCAAGCTCACTGCTTACTCATGTATAAACTCTGCAAACGCCCCCATGGAGGAAAATGCCAGTGGCCTCAGCTCACTTTTGAAGTGCTCTTGTCTCTGAATTTTTAGCTCACCTAGTCCTTATTGCTTCCACAGCTCCATTATGATACTCTAGTCTTTGAAGAGACCTGCTGTTGTTTACTATCTCACTTAAGGGAAGTGGAAATTAGGAGTTTTATCTTTACAGAAAGAAAGCCTTTCTTTAGTAATTACCATGTCATAAATTTTAAATAAAAGGACAAACAAACTAAAAGTAAATGTACGGGCACTGGAGTTTTGGTGGAGTAAACAATACAAAAGAATATATAAAGGGAACAAAAGTTGAGAGCAGACATCAACAAAATAGAAAACATTCAATTTAAAAAGGAAAAAAGACTTGGATCTCTGAAAAGATTAAGTGTAACAAGCCTCTGGTAAGACAGGTGAGGAAAATAAATAAAAACATGAATTAAAAATATGAGATATAAGAAACATCACTACAGATGTTGGCCATAAATCTGAAAACTTTAAAACAGGGAAAGTCCCTCAAAAATATAATATCTCAACACTAAACAAGGGGAAAATTTCAAAATCTGAATAATCTTCTATTTAAAAGAACAAAACAAAAACAAACAAACAAAAACCTGGATCCCTAATTAACCTACCTCAAAACAAACCATAGACTCAGACAGCTTCACTGGTGAATCCTACCAAACACAGGATTCACTGAAATATTCTTTCAAACTCTGTCTTAAGACTATCTCTTACAAAGAATATAAAAAAAAGCATATCCAAACTTAACAGTTGCATAATTTTGATACCCAAAATTCAAGATATGAAAATTTCAGACCAGTATCTCCTATGAACACAGAAAGAAAAATATTACATAGCCCAAAAACTGGAAACAATCCAGTAGTTCTGTGATTAATGAGTGGACAAACAAAACACAGCACTTCTATTATAATTGAAGAATATTATTCAGCCATAAAAAAGAATGAAGTACTGACTCATGCTCCAGTGTGAATGAACCTTGAAGACAAGCCAAATGAAAGAAATAAAGGCTACAAGAGGGTACAAATTGAATAGTTCCGTTTATATGAAATGGTTAGATAGGCAAATCCATAAAAACAGGAAGTATATTAGAAGTTGCCAGAGGCTGATGGAAAGGAAAACAGGGAGTAATAGCTAGAAGACAAAAATGTTCTGCTAGTATAATCTACCAATCTACTAAAAAAACACAAGTTGCATACTTTCAAAGGGTGGATTTTATGTATGAGGATTATCTTTAAAAAAAAAGATAAGGGAAAAAAGTCATACCTGAAAATTTCAATATCTAAAAACATGTAAGAATATATAATATGCAAAGTTCAATCAATGTAATTCAACATAATAAGAGAATGGGGTAGCCAGACACATGGTCATTTTAAGAGAAGCAGAAAAAAAATTTTTTAAAAGTTCAATAACCTTTATGATAAAATTCCTCCATAAACTAGGAACAGAATTTATTTTATCTGATAATCTATGAGGGGAAAAAAGCCTACCTTTAACCAGGCATTCAATTATACTAAATGATGAGAAATTAAATAGTTCCACTAAGTATGGGGAGAAAAGAAGGATTTATACTATAATTACTTCTATTTAACACTGTACCTGAGGTCAGTAAGTGAAGAAAAAGATGTAAAAGTCACAATTATTTTTTTAGAAAATACAAAATGATTCACAATTAAAGAAATTGTAAGTAAATTATCCATGTCCCTGGATACAAGACCACTTTTTAAAAAGCAACCAATTCATAAAACACTGTATGTACCTGAAGTTTTTCTACAGAAGCCAGACTAATTCTCCTATGTAATTAATATAATGATATGTTCATCATTGTATACAAGCATCACTGAACAAATTAGGGAGAAACAGTAGTCTGATTACTATGTAGAAAACTTTTATTTACTTAACCTAGCCTGATAATTAGTAATAAGAAATAAGGAAAGAGATATCAACAATTCAAGTTGATTTAGGGGAGAGATGCAAACAGATTTCCTATATATAGCTTTAGGATGCAAGTCTTATTTGGAAGTTTTCACATAGGGAGAAGACTATAAATAAAACTACTCTGGAAATGGGCAGAGCAACAAAAGAAAAATGAAAAGACAGTAGGAAGTGGGGAGAGGATAGAGAGGGGTAGGCAAGTCTCCACAAAGTTGTGGCTACAGAGAATGCCTCATGTACATTCACATTCCAGGTACACATAGCCAAAGGGGGCCAGGAAACTCAAGCCATGAAGCAACTGTGAAACATAATCAATTGATCCCAGGTCTCAGAAAACCACCTCAAGAGTAATGAGAGCTAACAGCTAGGCAAAGATACAAGACCCCAGGAGTGTAAAAGAGACAACCAACACAAAGATACCCAAAAAGACTTCAGATGGTAGAATTTTCCAACAGATTGTAACATGACTATGTTTATCAAGCTTAAATAAATTAAAAAACTAGCTTTAAAATATCTGTAGGCGTTTAAAATTAACAGAAAAGTGATCTCTGTTAAACATAGGAGTGGGAATAAGAGAGGGAGGAGATATATAGGTTGACACAAGCTCACTCGGACTTACCTCCAATGGTGGAACTAGAAATGTGCCAGGAGATTTCAACTCAATCTTACCAAGGAGGCAGGTACCAATGCCAGCGCACTTGGTAAAGTGATAAGTATAAATACACAACCGATCAAAAAGATAGGGTATGTGTCGAAGAGATTTCACAAATAAGACCAGTGTAAGCAAATAATGAAGGATAGAATTAAAAGGGAGAGAATGATCCTGTGGGGGAAGCATGACACACAGCAGACTCATAGAATGGCAAACGCCCAAAACAGCACTCCTGCCTCAGAATCAATCCTTGGGACATTTGGATCTGGCTAAAAGGTCCATGAGAGTCTCACAGGCATGAAAAGCCATGACATGGTGGCAAAAAACAATCTAAATGAAAGATCCTGGTGAACAAGACCCCAGCAGAAGGAACAGACCATCAAGGAGAGAGCCGCCTTTCTCTGAAGGGAGGAAGGAACCTCCACTGTGACACGGCCTTGACTAAACAAGTTCAGAGTCGGTGAACTCAAGGGGCTTCCATAGCCTAGACAGCTCATAGCAAGAGTATCGGGCGATTGCTGACATCATAAATAAGAGTGCCAATTGTTAAATCTACAACCGGAGTCACTGGGTACATGCTCCCCACATAGGATCTCTGTCCTTAATGTGTTTTACTATGAAACGTAAAAAGACTACTAGTCGAACAGTACCCTATACCTTGTGCGGTTGTCTGAGTGCAGCCTGTTGAAACCCTTGCTTAGTATATACTAAGTTGATCTTCTGTATATGAAGGTAATTGAAAATGAAACTCGATAAAGGGCGGGATGGGAGAGGGACAGGGAGAGGGGAGGGTCATGGGAGGGAGGGAGGTTGGGGGGGGGGAGCCACAACAATACAAAAGTTGCACTTTGTAAATTCACATTTATGAATTAAAAAAAAATTTTAAAAAATCTGTAGGAAATGGGGAATAGAGGACATTTCACAAGGAAATCATGAAAAACAATAACTGAAATTAGACTTAATAAGTATGATTTGTCGACATTAGACACAGACCAATAGAGAATTCAAGATCCAGAAAACAGATCTAAAAAAAGTATGTACAATTCTACACAGAAAAATAATACAACTGAAAATATGTCCTTCTGACCTTAAACCTCTTCCTTCTATGCCTTCCCCCATTCTAAAAAAAAAGATAGGCCTTACCCTATGCAGGTACTTGTATATTCTTTCTTTCATACACTTGACCCCATCTCATCTACCAGCTTTAAGATTTCACTCAACCATTGTTTTTAAAGATTTTTTTTTTTATTTATTTGAGAGGTAGAGTTACAGATAGTGAGAGGGAGAGACAGAAAGATCTTCCTTCCATTGGTTCACTCCCCAAATGGCCACAATGGCTGGAGCTGTGCAGATCAGAGCCAGGAGCCAGCTACTTCTTCCTGGTCTCCAATGTGGGTACAGGGGCCTTGGGCCATCTTGTACTGCTTTCCCAGACCACAGCAGAGAGCTGGATTGGAAGAGGAGCAGCCTTGAATCAGCGCTCATATGGGATTCCAGCACCACAGGCTGAGGATTAACCTACTACACCAGGGTGCAGGCCCCTCACTCAACCATTAACACATTCTCCTTGTACACTCTTTAATCCCTCATATTTCTAAGGTTTCTGATTTTAGAAGTCTACTGTGCTCCTAAAAGTAAAAATAAAACAACAACAACAAAAAAAACCTTAAATGATTCTCTCTTCCTCTTACTATCATTAAATGTCTTGAAGAAAAAAAATCTTCATTGCCTTAAACTTTTTTTTTTTTTTTTTTTTTTTTGACAGGCACAGTTGGACAGTAAGAGAGAGAGACAGAGAGAAAAGCCTCTATGGCTGCGCTGATCCGGAGCCAGGAGCCAGGTGCTTCCTCCTGGTCTCCCATACAGGTGCAGGGCCCAAGCACTTGGGCCATCCTCCACTGCCTTCCTGGGCCACAGCAGAGAGCTGGACTGGAAGAGGAGCAACTGGGACAGAATCCGGAGCTCCAACCTAGACTAGAACCTGGGGTGCTGGCGCCACAGGCGGAGGATTAGCCAAGTGAGCAGCGGCGCAGGCCACCTTAAACTTTTTCAACTATGCATCACTGAATCCCTGCAGTCTGAAAGTCTATCGTAAACTTTCAAGTCGCCAATACCCCCACCTTATAGTCTTAATCCTTCAATTTCTTCTGTAAATGACTGCTGTCAAACAGTACCAGATGTTTTACATATTTCTACCCCGACCCCCTGCCTTGGCCTCTATAACAAACCTTATTTTAAGGTTTCTTCTACCTTTGATGATTCCTTCTCAATTTTCTTCTTCCTTTTCCTGTACTTCAAATCTTTAGAATCTATCATTTCTAACAGAAGGTATTCATGTTCTACATGCATTTCTACAAATTTTAAACAATAAAAACTATTAGGGTCCTTGAGTATCATCAGAATGATGGTCTGTTATTAGTTATGTTCTCTGACAATAAACATATTCTAACTATGAAAATCTACAACTATTCTGGCCACTTCAACCCCTACTCATCACCATAGAGCTGATGATCCAATACTTGCTTATCTGATGAAATGGCTACATCATGAGAAATGTACTCCATTTATTTCCCTTCTACTCATACTGAAGTGATCAAGTATCTCTACCAGATCCTCATTCTATTAATTATCTGGATTCATGTTCTCTCTCTCCATCTCTTTCCTTCCCTCTCTCTTTATTCTTGACCTTCTCCTTCCGCTTACCTGGTTAAGACCACAGAATTCAGACACAAATGGCTTTAATTCAAATGCAGGTTCTGTCATATACTTGTATTTGAGATCTTGGGAAACTTACTTCTCTGTGCCTAAGTTCTCTCATCTGTAAAATAAGCTGCAATTAATATATCTCATTGGATGAGGAAGCACTTAAGAGTCATGCTTGGTATTTAGTTAGTGCTAAACAAGTTTTATTTATCATGATTCTCATGCTAAAGTATCCATCTTCCCAGAAGCAAACCTTGATTCAGATTAAAGTGCAGCATATGTTTTCAGAGGTGATCTCAGGAAACACATTAGTAGGAGAAATCAGAAGCGAAATAGGGAAGGGAAGGGAAGAATGTTTTATGAACATTTTTTATGTTACCCTGATGGGCAACTAGAGCTTGGTGCTCCTAGAGAACTCTAATAGGTGACACAGAATATGGCTCAGAGTTATCCCAAAAATAAGTGAGGAAAATGAGGTTTTTTATCTCCCAATTTCCCATTTGTCCTGTTGAAAGTTTTTCTGAAGGCATTAACTCTATGGTACTTCTGGCTTGCCCTGTACACAGACCAAGCATTTTTTTTTCTAGGAAGAAAGTCATAGATATTTGCATTGGACAACAAGTAGATGCTACAGGAATACAGCTAGGACACTAAAAGTATCTGCCACAGTGTATGTAATCCAAAAAACAAATTAATTCTTTGTCTCCTTCCTTAAACTATCAATTTTGGGGCCAGCATGGTGCAGCAGATTAAGCCACAACCTGCAACACCTGCATCCCATCCCATCCTGGCTGCTCCACTTCCAATCCAGTGCCTGGAAAGGCAGTGAAGGATGGCCCAGGTACTTAGGCTTTCTGCCACCTTATGTGGGAGACAAGCATGGAGTTCCTGACCTGACCTAGCCATGGTTGTTGCAGCCATTTGGGAAGTAAACCAGCAGATGGAAGATTCTGTGTCTCTCTCTCTGTCGCAGTAACTCTGCTCTTCCTTTTCAAAATAATAAGTAAATAACAATAAAACAAAATGACCACTTTGTTTCCCATTATGCACTATTTTCTACTTTTCTATCTTTCTGACCTAACCTCACTTTCCCACTAAAATGCAACTTCTGTCTTCTGGAAAGAGGAGGTGGGGCTCAGAGAATGTTGTTCATTCATTATGATCTCTTAATGTCAGTTTCATGACCCCAACTCAGACATCTCTTTAATGAACCTACAGGCAGAGAGACAGTCAGTAAGTGACAGTATGTTAATGAGAAGCCCTTGACTATACAGACCATAATGTATCTGAGACAGGATTGAGAAAATTCCAGCAGTCCCCTCCACAAACTATATTCCAGAGGTTAACAGAAGAAGTCTTTGGGCACAAGCCACAGACTATGAAGTCAAATGCAATTAGGTGATATTTGATAGCACAAGACTGAGATAACCAAAGAAGAAAAGCCAGAATACTAAGAATGAATTCTTGAAGAAACTAGTTCTTCTTACCTTCCTATCCAGAAGAAAGGCATTATTTTTTCTAAAGATGTATTTATTTATTTACTTGAGAGGCAGAGTTACAGACAGAGAGGAGAGACAGAGAAAGAGGTCTTCCATTCTCTGGTTCACTCTCCAAATGGCCGCAATGGCCAGGGCTGAGCCAATATGAAGCTAGGAGCCAGAAGTTTCTTCCATGTCTCTCACATTGGTGCAGGGGCCCAAGCCCTTGGGCCATCTTGACTGCTTTCCCAGACCATTAGCAGGGAGGTGGATCAGAGATGGAGCAGCTGGACTTGAACTGGTGCCCATATGGGATTGCCAGTGCTTCAGGTGGAGGTTTAATATACTATGCCACAGTGCTGGCCCCACATCATTATTTCTTAATAGAAGATCTGGTCTCCTATTACAACTGTCACTTCTTCATTTTTCTAATACAAAAATATCTCAAATTCATGCTTTTCTTTTTTTTAAAAAAAGATTTTATTTATTTATTTGACAGGCAGAGTTATATAGAGAGAGAGACAGAGAGAAAGCTCTTCCCTCCACTGGTTCACTCCCCAAATGGCCGCAACAGCAGGAGCTGCACTGATCCAAAGCCAGGAGCCAGGTGCCTCTTCCTGGTCTCCCATGCAGATGCAGGGGCCCAAGGACGTGGGCCATCCTCCACTACCTCGCCAAGCCACAGCAGAGAGCTGGACTGGAAGAGGAGCGACCGGGACTAGAACCGGCACCCACACGGGATGCTGGAGCCGCAGATGGAGGATTAACCTAGTGCGCCACGGCGCCAGCCCCAAATTCATACTTTTCATCTATTCTTTTATTCAGCATTTACTTTCACGTGTCAAAGCTACACTAACTGCTTCCTTAAAATTAGCACTGCTTTTCACTTATCCACTAGATACCTTTACAAACTGAATTTAAAAATATATATTAATTTATTTGAAGGCAGGACAAGAGAGAGAGAAGGATAGAGATCTATCAATCCACTGGTTTACTCCCCAAACAGCCACAACAGCCAGGACTGGACAAGGCTGACATCTGGGGCCTGGGACCCCATCTGGGCCTCACACCTAAGTGGTAGGGGCCCAAGCACGTGGCTATCTGCTGCTGCCTTCCCAGGCACATTAGCAGAGAGCTGGATCAGAAGCAGAGCAGCTAGGACTTGAACTGGCATTCTAATATGGGATTCCAGCATAATAAGCAACAACTTAACATGCTGTGCCACAATGCCAGCCCCTGCAAATCAAAAGTTTGTCACTATGCTACCTAAAAACCTATGATGATTCCATACTGTTCTTAAATAAAGCAACATATGTAACACAGTAACCTGGTCCCAATGTATCTTTTTAGTCTCATCTTCTACAGCCTTACTCTCATTCACAGATCCCACACTGTAGTTAATATCAATACTGGTGTTTTATAATTCTTTTATTTTTCCCTCTCACTTCACAGTGTAGCTCTGGCAACTATTAGCACCTACCTCAAGGGTTAGCAGACTATGTATGATCCCCAGGCCAAATCTATCCTGCCAACTATTTTGTAAATAAAGCTATGTTGCAATGTGGCCATATGCATCTATTTACATACCACCCATGATGGTTTTTAAACTAAAAGTACACAGCTGAATAGTTACAAGAGACTATATTGCCCACAAAGCCTAAAGTATTTACCTACCTGGTCATAAATACACATCCTATACAGAAATGCCCTATATGAACCTTCCAATGGTATACTCCTATATGTCCTAAACATGATTTTTGAGCTAAGAAGCTCAATGAATACCAAGCAAAGTAAATACACACAAAAGCCACATTTTGCCAAAATGGCCAACTTGCTTAAAATCACAAATAAAGGAAAAAATCTTAAAGGTCATATATACATAATACACACACCATACACATCACCCATACAGAGACTTCCTGAAGTGTTCTTGTATATGTCAATATATATACATATACGTATATATAGTCATACACATAAGGTCAAACACGAATGCACATATGATATCAAACAGTATCAAATATGTCTCACTGGATTCCCGGAAGTAAATAAAAGAGAGATTGGGTATGAAATAACATTTGAGTAAAGACCAAAACTTGTCAAATTAAATGAAAGCTAATATCACAGACATCTAAGAAGCTCCATGAATAACAAGTATTTTTTTCAAAGATATTTTTGTTTATTTGAAAGTCAGTTACAGGCTGGTGCCGCAGCTCACTAGGCTAATCCTCTGCCTGCAGTGCCGGTACTCTGGGTTCTAGTCCCGGTTGCTCCTCTTCCAGTCCAGCTCTCTGCTGTGGCCCTGGAAGGCAGTGGAGGATGGCCCAAGTGCTTGGGCCCTGCAGCTGCATGGGAGACCAGGAGGAAGCACCTGGCTCCTGGCTTCGGATTGGCACAATGCACTGGCAGTAGTGGCCATTTGGGGGGTGAACCAACAGAAGGAAGACCTTTCTCTCTCTCTCTCTCTCTCTCTCACTGTCTAAGTCAGTTACAGAGAAAGAGAGAGAGAGAATCTTCCATTCTACTGGTTCACTTTCTCAGATGGCTGCAACAGACATCATCGGGCCAGGATGAAGCCTGGAGCCAAGAGCTTCATCTGGGTTCCAAAATCGGAGTCAGGGGCCCAAACACTTGGGCCATCTTCCACTGCTTTTCCCAGGCCATTAGCAGGGTGCTGGATGGGAAGAGTAACAGTCAAGACACAAACCGGATGCCATATGGGATGCCGGTGTCTCAGGCAGCTGCTTTACTGAACTCCCAAGCCACAACTCTGGCACCCCAGAAGACCATGTTTTGGTAGGGCCAGCACTGTAGTATAGCAGGTTAAGCTACCACCTATTAGAGTACTGTTCGAGTCCCAGTTACTCTCTTTCCAATCTAGCTCCATGCTAATGTGTCTGAGAAAACAGCAAAAGAGGCTAGACTTGGGCCCTTGGCATCCAATGTGGGAGACCCAGATGGAATTCCTGGCTCCTGCCTTCAGCCTGGCCCAGTTCCCATTATTGCAGCTATCTGGGGAGTGATCCTGTAGATAGAAGATCCCTTCTCTCCCTCCCTCTCTCTCTGCCTTTCAAATAAGTAAATCTTTTCTTTTAAAATGTTTTGCTAATGTTGCTAGATTGTTAAAAATCAGAGAAAAAGAAAAATCTTAAAAGGAGCCAGGAAAAGCTGTTCTGGTTCCAGTAAAGTGACATGAACTCCAATATAGCCTATTTTCCCCACTGTTTACTAATACTATGGACAAGTTAAAAAAAAAAAAAAAGAGAAAAAGTTACTTTAAAACTGTAAAACATTCAAAAGAAAATTGTGGTTGTAAAAGCAACCCACTTAAGAGTGACTTTCCTCTTTATTTTTTTCTCCTCTCTCTGTAACATCTTTGCCCAAAGAATAGGAAGCAATCACTGCACTACCAGGCAACACCTTGTAAGTAAAAACACTAAGAGGGGTCAGTGCTGTGGCATAGCCAGTTAGGCTCCTGCATCCCATCTGGGACCTGTTCAAGTGGCCACTCCACTTCCCATCTTGCTCCCTGCTAATGTGCCTGGGAAGGCAGCCAGAAGTGTTTGGGCCCCAATACCCATAAGGGAGGCCTGGAGGAAGCTCCTTGCCCCTGGCTTCAGCCTGGTTGTTGCAGCTGTTTGGAGGAATGAGCCAGCAGATAGATCTCTCTCTCTCACTCTGTCTTCTCTTGTAATTGCCTTTCCAAGAAATAAACAGATCTTAATTAAAAAAAAAAATCAAGAGAAATCAAATCTTTTGGGTCAGATGAACTGGGAAAAGGAGTTCATGGATGCTAGAGAATGCACATTGAATCCTTAAGAGGAGAAAGATGCACAAGTCAGGGGTTTACTGGAGACCAACCCACATCAGCACAGCAAAGACTCTGAGGTTCGAACCACCAGCAGTAGAGGCAAGACCAAATTTCCTGTCTCAGACTAAATGCACTGAGACTTTGTTAAAAGAAACAACAACAAATCAACATTCACCACATATATATAACATTTACAATTTCTAAGATATCATCCAAATTTCCCACGTTGCAAAAAGCAAGAAAAGTATGTGATCAATTTTAAGGGAAGAAACTATCAAAAAATATCAACTCGAAGAGGACCTCTGTATTATTATCTAACACCAACTATAAAGCAAGTACTATAAATATGCTCTATCGGTAAAGGCAAAGACAATGAAATTCAATGGAAACAAGTTCTCAGTAGAAAAGAGGAATTAGGTTTTAAAAAAAATCAAACGTAAATTTTAAAATTGAACAATACAGTATGTATTGTTAAAGTAAAAAATATACTGAATGGGTTCATTAAGAAATCAGAAATTACAGTAAAGAGTCTATGAACTAGAAAATGGGTCATTAAGATTACAAATCCAAAGCACAAAGAGAAAAATGTTGACAAAAGTCAGAGATGGGAGACATTCTCTAAAGTATTATCATAATGGACTATCGGGAATATCAGGAGGTAAGAAGAAAGAAATCAGAGCAGAATATTTAAAGAAACAATGGTTAAAAAAAAAGTACTAACTTTGGTGTAAGATACAATTTATACAACCAAAATGTTCAGCATTCCCTAAAGAAAATAAATTCAAAGAAAACACTGTCAGACATCAAATAAAACTGCCAAAAATAAAAAAACAAATAAACAAAAATCCTTGAAAGCTGTTAGTAAAAAATGACATGCTCCATTATAAGGGAGTAAAATTTAAATTACTAAAAACTTCTTGTCAGAAGGCCGGCGCCGCGGCTCACTAGGCTAATCCTCCGCCTTGCGGCGCCGGCACACCAGGTTCTAGTCCTGGTCGGGGCGCCGGATTCTGTCCCAGTTGCCCCCCTTCCAGGCCAGCTCTCTGCTGTGGCCAGGGAGTGCAGTGGAGGATGGCCCAAGTGCTTGGGCCCTGAACCCCATGGGAGACCAGGATAAGCACCTGGCTCCTGCCTTTGGATCAGTGCGGTGCGCCGGCCACAACACGCCGGCCGCAGCGGCCATTGGAGGGTGAACCAACGGCAAAAGGAAGACCTTTCTCTCTGTCTCCCTCTCTCTTGCACTGTCCACTCTGCCTGTCAAAAAAATTTTAAAAAATAAAAAAAAAAAGTAGACATAAAATATCCAAATAACACTATCACCCAACTTTAACTGACATTTATAGAACTCTACATATAAAAATGGAAGAATAGGGGCCGGTGCTGTGACACAGTAGGTTAATGCCCTGGCCTGAAGTGCTGGAATCCCATATGGGCGCAGGTTCTAGTCCTGGCTGCTCCACTTCCAATCCAGCTCTCTGCTATGGCCTGGGAAAGCAGTGGAAGATGGCCCAAGCCCTTAGGCCCCTGCACCTGCATTGGAGACCCAGAAGAAGCTCCTGGCTCCTGGCTCCTGGCTTCGGATCAGCGCAGCTCTGGCTGTTGCGGCCAAGTGGGGAGTGAACTATCAGATGAAAGACCTCTCTCTCTCTCTCTCTTTGCCTCTCCTCTCTCTATGTAACTCTGACTTTTGATTAAATAAATAAACCTTAAAAAAATGGAAGAATACATTATTTTCAAGTGTATATGGTACATTCACAAAGAATGTTATACCCTGTGTAATAAATATATCAAAAAATACTAAAAGAGCAAAATCATATAAAGACTAGATTAGAAAGGAACAACAATAACATATATAGGAAAGCACAAAAAATCAAAGTTAAATGCATAGATCAAAGATAAAAATCACAAAGATTTGAAAATATTTTTAATTAAAGGCAAACATACTAAAATCAAAATATGTTGGATGCAACTAAAGCAGTGCTTAGATGAAAATTCATAGCTTCAAACATGTATAGTAGAAAAGAAATATCTAAAACCAATCACCTAAGAATTTACCTTATAAAACTAGATAAAAGAACAAAGTAAACTCAAAGTAGAAAAAATAAATTATAACAAGATAAAGTCAATAGAGAAAAATTAGCAATGCAAAAGGGGACTCATTGGATTTAAAACTGATAGACCGTTACCTAGAATGATCAAGGAAAAAAGAAAAAATATGAAAAATGAAAGCAAATGATGAGAAATCAAAGAGGGGATATAATGATAGACTGACTGCATGGACACTAAAAAATAAAAGTACACTATGGACAACTCCATGCTCACAAATTTGATAATCTAGATGAAATCTGTCAGTTCCTTGAAGGACACAATCTGCCAAACTCACACAAGCAGAAACAGATAATCTGAATTGACACTACACCAATTAAAGAAACTGAATCAATAATTAATAATCTTCTGAAGCACAAAGTGCAGAAAGCTCACTGATGAACTATTTTTAAAAATTTAAAAAGATGTATTTACTTATTTGAAAGGCAGTGACAAAGAGAGTGGTATCTTCCATTAGCTCCCAGAGAGCCCCAAAAGCCAAGGTTGGGCTGGGCCAAAACCAGGACAAAAAAACTCCCATGTGGGTGGCAGGGACTCAAGTACTTGAGCCACCACCTACTGACTTCCCAGGCACATTCGCAGGGAGCTGGATCATAAGCATAACAGCTGGGTCTCAAATGGGCGATCTTATATGGTAGGTCGTCCAAGCAGAAGCTTAACTCACTACACCAAACTGCAACCCCCTTACTGTGAATTCTGGTGAACATTTAAGAAAGGCATTATACCAAATCTCTATAGTGTCCTTCAGAGGATAGCAGAAGGAATATTTCCTAACTTATTCTATGAAGTCAGTGTTACCCTAATAATAAAACCAAACAAAAATGTTACAAGGAAAGAAAACTACAAACCAGAATCTCTCTGAAACAGATGCAAAAAATCCTAGTTAAAGTATAAGCAAATCAAATCCAACAATGTATTTCTTTTTTTTTTTTTACAAAGATTTATTTATTTTACTTGAAAATCAGAGTTACAGAGAGAGAAGGAGAGGCAGAGAGATAGAGAGGTGTCTTTCATCTGCTGGTTCACTCTCCAGCTGGTTCACTCCCCAACTGGCCGCAATGGCCAGAGCTGCGCCGATCCAAAGCCAGGGGCCAGGAGCTTCTTCCGGGTCTCCCACGCTGGTGCAGGGGCCTAAGGGCTTGGGCCATCTTCCACTGCTTTTCCAGGCCATAGCAGAGAGCTGGATCTTAAGTGGAGCAGCCCAAACTCAAATCGGCACCCATATGGGGTGCCAGCACTGCAGGCGGTGGCTTTACCCCCTATGCCACAGCGCCGGCCCCCCAACAATGTATTTCTTAAAAGTGTATACCAAAGGGCTGGTGCTGTGGCATAGTAGCCTATGCCTCCACCTGCAGCACCAGCATTCCCATATGGGTGCCGGTTCCTGTCTGGCTGCTCCTCTTTGATTCTAGCTCCCTGCTTTTGACCTGAGAAAGCAGTGGAAGACAGCCCAAGTGCTTGGGCCCCTGCACCACATAAGAGACCTGTCATAAGCTCCTGCCTCCTGGCTTCAGATCGGCTGAGCTCCAGCCATTGTGGCCACCTGGGGAGTGAACCAGTGGATGGAAGATTTTTCTGTCTCTCCCTGTCTGTAACTCTACCTCTCAGATCAATTAATAAAATCTTAAAAAAAAAAAAAAAAAAGTGTATACCACAACCAAGTGGATTTATCTGGGGTATGCAAGGTAGCTCAACATTTGTGTGTAACACAGCACATGGACAGACTAAAAAATACAAATCACAAGATTGTATCAATAGATGCAGAAAAAAGCACTTGAAAAAAATCTAACATCTATTCATGATAAAACTCTCAGTAAACTATGAATCAAGGTCCATGGCCTTAATTTGACAAAGAACCTTTACATAAAATCTACAACTCATGCTTAACTGAGAAACTATAAGCTTTTTCATTAAGGGCAGTAACAAGGCTCTCTCATTACTCCCTATCTAATACTAGGAGTCTCAGCTAACAATAAAACAAGAAAAGGAAATGAAATCTATACAGATTGAGAAGGAAGAAATAAACTATCTTTGCAAATGGCATGATCAGCTTTGTAAGAAATCCAGACACTAACAAGAAGAAAAAAAAAAAAAGCCCTCTAAGAGCTAATGAGATATAGCAAGGTTGCTTGATACAATGTTAATATACAAAAATTAACTGCTTTCTTAAATACCGGCAATGAAGAAGTGGAATGAAATAAAAAAAATCACAACACTATTTTTATGACCAGCCCGCAAAATGAAATACTAAGATACAAATCTAACAAAGCATGTACAAAGTCTATATGAAGAAAGCTGTATAACTCTGACAAACAAAATCAAAGAAAAATCAACTGGAGAAATATTCCATGTTCATGGATAACAAGGCTAAACAAATTTTTTTTTTTTTTTTTTGACAAGGCAGAGTTAGACAGTGAGAGAGAGAGACAGAGAGAAAGGTCTTCCTTCTGTTGGTTCACCCCCCAAATGGCTGCTACGGCCGGCGCTGCGCTGATCTGAAGCCAGGAGGCAGGTGCTTCCTCCTGGTCTCCCATGCGAGTGCAGGGCCCAAGCACTTGGCCCATCCTCCACTGCCTTCCCGGGCCATAGCAGAGAGCTGGACTGGAAGAGGAGCAACCGGGACAGAATCCGGTGCCCCAACGGGGACTAGAACCCGGCGTGCTGGCTTTGCAGGCGGAGGATTAGCCAAGTGAGCCGTGGCGCCAGCCAAGGCTAAACATTTTCAATATGTCTGTTTTACTCAATCTACATATTGAATGCAATCCTAGTAAAAATTCCATCAAGTTATTTTGTGGATTCCAAGAAATTAATTCTGGTTTACAGGGATAAGCAAAACACTTAGAATAGCTAACAAAATATCAAAGAACAAGGTCAGAAGATTGACACTGCCCAGCTTCTAGATGTACTATGAAGCTACAGTAAACACAAACACGTATTACTGGTTTAAAAAAGGAGACAAAATAATCAACAAAATAGAGTATTGAGCCTACAGACCTATGTATAAACAAAAGATATTTGACAAAGGAGCAAATAAAGGAGCAATGAATAAGTATTGCAAATTAATCTCTTCAACAAATAATGCTGAGGCAGATGTTATGGTAAAGCCGCTGCCTGTAATGCCATTGTGCGGAGTGAACAAGTGGATGGAAACTCTCTCTCTCTCTCTCTTTTTCAAATAAATAAATAAATATTTTTTTAAAAATGGTGCTGCATGATCACATGCAAATAAATGAATTACAGACTTTAAAATTCATAAAAATTAACTCAAAATGCAAAACAATTTATATGTGAAAGACAAAACTATAAAGCTCCTAGAAAATAACACAGGAGAAAACCAGAATAAAATTGGTATGGCACTGATTTCTTAGGTTCAATACCAAGGCATATCCATAAAATAAATGATTAATAAGCTGAAATTCAGTAAAATTAAAAACTTCTGCTCTGCAAAGGATAATGCCAAGGGAATAAGAAGAAAAGGCACACATTAAGAGAAAACCTATATAAAAGACACATTTGATAAAGGAATGTTATCCAAAATACAGCAACAGCTCTCAAAACTCAATAGACAACTTTATTTTTCAAATGGGCCAAAGACGGAACAGAGTTGCGGCACAGTGAGTTGAGTCCCCACTTATGATGCCTACACCACGTGTCAGAGTGCCAGTTCAAGTCTGAGCGGCTCCGCTTCCATTCCAGCATTCCTGCTAATGCGCCTGGGAAGGCAGTGGAGAATGGCCCAAGTGCTCGAGCCCCTGCCACCTATGTGGAGGATCAGGATGGAGTTCCCGGCTCCTGGCTTCCAACTGGCCTGGCTCTGGCTACTGGGGACATTTGGGTAGTAAACCAGCAGACAGAAGATCTCTGTTTCTCCCTCTCTGTTTATCACTGTGACTTTCAAATAAATAAACAATTTAAAACAAAAATGAGTCAACAACTTTAACAGACGCCTCACCAAAGAAGGTATACAGATAGCCAATAAGTATATGAAAAGATACGCCACATCATATTTCATTAGAGAAATGCAAATTAAAACAACAAAATACCCCTACATACTGAAAAAAATGATCAACAATCAGAAATGACAACACCAAATGCTGGTGAAATATAGAGCAACAAGGACTCTCATTCATTGCTGGTAGGAATGCAGAATGTATAGGCAGTTTCCTGGAAAATTAAACTTACTCTTACCACATGATGCAGCAAACACACTTTGTGACGTTCATTCAAAGGAGTTGTAAAGCTTCGTCCACTCAAAAACCTACTTCTGGATAATTACAGCGGCTTTCACCATAATCACCAAACTTAGAAGCAACCAACATGTCTCTTAGTAGGTGAATAAATTCTGATACATCCAGACAATGGACTATTCTTCAACATTAAAAAGCTATGAGCTATCAAGCCACAAAATTATGAAGGAATCTTAAATGCATATTACTAAGTGAAAGACTCCAATCTGAAATGGCTACACACTGTAGGTTTCCAACCATCTGAGGTTCTGTCATATCTTTTTGTGGAGGTAGAGGCAAGAGGATGAAAATGAATAGGAAAATCCTTGAGAGGCTACACATGGGAGGAGGCAAACTGTGTACAGGAAAGGCCTTAACCTTCCTCTCAATTTCAGCAGGAACCTAAAAATGTTTTAGAAAAATTCTATTTTTTTAAAAAAAAGGGAATTATAACCATAGATTCCACAGACTTGAAAGGATAACAAAAGAACACTATGGACAACTTTATGCCAAAAATTTCAACAATTTAGGTGAATGGACAAATTTCTAAAAAAAAAAAAAACAAGGTAACAAAATTGGCATGAGAGATAAGAGACTCTGAATATCTTGTATCTATTAAAGCAAATGAATTTGTCAAAAGTTTCCCCAAAAGATTTCAGGACCAAATGGTGCCCCCTGGTAAATTCTATCAAACCTTTGAGAAGCAAACACACTTGGGGCCGTTGCTGCGGCGCAGTGGGTTAACGCCTTGGCCTGAAGCACTGGCATCCCCTATGGGCACCGGTTCTAGTCCCGGCTGCCCCACTTCCAATCCAGCTCTCTGCTATGGCCTGGGAAAGCAGAAGATGATGGCCCAAGTCCTTGGGCCCCTGGATCCGCATAGAAGACCCAGAAGAAGCTCCTGGCTTCAGATAGGTGCAGCTCTGGCCGTTGCGGCCAAGTGGGGAGTGAACCATCAGATGGAAGATCTCTCTCTCTCTCTCTGCCTCTCCTCTCTCTGTGTAACTCTTTCAAATAAATAAATAAAAATCTTTAAATTAAAAAAAAAAAAAAGAAGCAATCACACCAATCCTGGACAAAATCTTCAAAAACCCAGGAGAAGGGATTACAAATTAGTAACCAATTCAGTTCATGTGATGAAGATAACTATGACACTAAAATCTAACAAAGATATAACCCCCCAAAAAAGAAAGTTACAAACCAATGTCCCTCATGAACAAGAACAACAACAAAAAAAAATCTTAACAAAATAACAGTAAATCAAAACCTAGCAATACATTCAAGAAGCTTTTATCCCAAGAATGCAAGATTTAACATTCAAAAATAAATTGACATAATGGAATTTTCCTCTTATTCTCTTAATATATTACCATTTCAATAGATACAGAAAAGTATTTGACAAAATTCAATACACATTTAGGATTACAACTATCAACAAAGCAAGAATAACAGGGAACTTACTCAAATTGATAAAGGCCTACAAAACACCACAGCTAACATCATACTTAATGATGAAATACTAAAACACTAATTTGTAATTGTTTCCCTCTAAGATTGGCAATAAGGATGTAGCTCTTCTAACTGGAATAAAGCAGGGGCCAAGCAACGAGGGGCTAGAGATCACAAACAAAATATAATGAGTTATACAGAACATCCCAGAAAATCCACAAAACTATTAAAATTAATAGGTGAGCTTAGCAAGAATACAGAGACAAGGTAAATATACAAGAAGAATTGTATATCTATATACTAGTATTGAACTAAAAAATAATAATTACAGTTCCACTAAAAAACATAAAATGCCTCCATGTGCCAGTGCAAGCAGGCTGTCCCTAAGAATGGTACATCACCTAGGGCAGGGCAGTTCCCAAAGGTCAGGGAAGACTTCAGTCAACCAACAATTCCAGCAACGGGGCAGAATGAGACCCTGCGCTCTGACAGCTGTTCTACCCAAGAGCACTCACTATAGACTATCTAGGATTCACTGCTTCAAATACATTCTGTGAAAAGTTCTTCCAGAATTCTCATGTGTCATTTCCTAGAGAAAACTATCCTGAGGAACAAAATGGGACAAACTGTAGCCACCACACACACCCCCATTAATGGTGATTTCAAGGCCCAACCTGACACTGATAATCCCATCTGCACTAGGCATTCTGCTAGTCCAAGTGGCTGACCTCATGGGGTGGTCATTAGGCCTTTCTCATGTTCATTCACCATCAACAATGGACAAGGAAATACCAAGAGAAATCCAGATCTCTGTGTACCAATCTTCCTGCTCCAATGTGTAAGACCATCCCTACCTCCTCCAGATGAATGGTACATCAGCCATGTCCAAATCAATAATTTTTTTTTTAACAGAAACCCTATACAAACCATGACTGTTTTCTTTATAAAAGGAGCTGCAACTGGCGCCATGGTGCACTAGGTTAATCCTCTGCCTGCAGCGCCAGCATCCCATATGGGCACCGGTTCTAGTCTCGGTTGCTCCTCTTCCAGTCCAGCTCTCTGTTGTGGCCTGGGAAAGCAGTAGAAGATGGCCCAAGTCCTTGGGGCCCTGTACCCGCATGGAAGACCAGGAAGAAGCACCTGGCTCCTGGCTTTGGATCGGCTCAGCTCCAGCCATTGTGTCCATTTGGGGAGTGAACCAGCGGAAGGAAGACCTTTCTCTCTGTCTCTCTCTTTCACTGTCTGTAATTCTACCTGTCAAATAAATAAAATCTTTAAAAAAAAAAAAGAGCCCCAAGTCCCAGTGACAGCTGACAGCTGTAGCTTAAAGTATAACAGGATTCTTGCCATATCTTCTGTTGGAAATGTTTCTCTTCTGAGAACTCAGATTTTTTAACTGCTAGTGCTCAGAAGCGTATATTCCCCAGATGGATCACTGAGAGTGATGCTAATTGGAGCTAATCCTACCTTCAGGTATTCTTACTGGGATAACTGGAGGATGGCACCTTATCCTCACAGGGTATCATGTTCAGCATATCATCATTGTTGTGCCATCAAAATACATTGTTTTACTACTCTGTCAGGTCAGCAGCTTCTGGATGGTGTGGTGCATATTGGGACAAAGGGATCCCATGGAACCTCCTTTGCTATATATAAAGAGGGTGTCTTAGTCTGAAACAACTGCTATGATGGAGAAACAAATACTCTATCAATCCACAAATAGTGGTGGCGGCCACACTCTGGAAGCTGGAAAGACAAGCTTATGCCTAGAATATATATCAAATATAGCCCAAAATACCAATGGCTTCATACGTGGAAGCTAAAAAAGTTGTTTTCACAGAAGTAGAAAAGAGAATAGTGATCAATAGTGGCTAGGAAGGATGCAGATGGGGGGAATAGCCATTGAATAATGGGGAGCAAAATACAGTCTGTTAGGATTAAATTCTACTATTCTACCACACAGTAGGGTGGCTATAGTTTATAACAATTTATTATTTATTTTACAAAGATCCAGAAGAGAGGAGTTCTAAAGTTCCCAACAAAGAAATGGTAAGTGTTTAAAGAGATGGAAATGTCAATCGTGTATATACATGGATCTGATTATTCTGTACCATGTAAATATGTACAATTATTTTATGCTAGTTAAATTTTTTAAAAAATAAATAAGAACAACAAAGTCCAGCCAAAATGAATCGCATTTCTTTCCAGGGCTTAGGGTCTGGTTGGTTTCAGCTGCTGTCAGACATTATATCTAGCAGTAACAGTCACTAGATGAGCTTAGATCAATGGAACCCCTTGGCTGGGCCCAATTTCCTCATCAGTAATTTCTCCAAAGCACTCATAGGTAAAAAGAAACATCTAACAGTAGTGTTTATTTACTGAGCAGTTAGTTCAATAATTAATGAGAGTGTATGTGCTAGCAAGTTGGTAGCCACTTACAATAATAATATGCAAATACTGGAAGAAAAATATTTGTTTTTCACTCTTAAACAACTACAGTTGCTTAATAATAGGACATGTGGGTACTGTACAACTTTTCAAAGTTGAAATGAGAGTGAGTATGTCACCTTCTTTTCCTGTTCCACACTGATTTTTGTGTGGTATTTGATTTATAGCATAGCCAACTACCAAAAATCCAACTTTGTAAAAAATAAGACATATCAAAAGGAATGTAGCATAATCTAATGTCAAGACTAAAATTTAACTCATACTAGTAATCTGCGACAGACACTCCTATGCTTCCTTGGAAATGTCCCTTAGTATTCCTGTATCTGCTGAGGTGTTTTCAGTTGCCTTGGTGCAGAATTTGGGAACCACCAGGTGGGTTGTATGCATCTCTGTGTATTTGTACTGTGTGGGTCCAGCACCCCCAGTAGATTCTGCTATGACTGAACCCGAGGTACTAAAGGCACTAAATGCAGAATGATCTGCATAGCCTTCAAGCAGCTACTTTTTAATCTAGAAAATCAGGCCATTTCTACTGGTACAGAGGGGTGGGGGACAGTTGAGGTTTCAAGGTTTTCAAGGGCATCAACTCAGTTGTCCCATCTCAAGGGCAACAGTCCCATTCCTTCCCAACTGAAGCAGTGACCGTGGCATAGCAACCTTGCTGAGAATCCAAGCCATCCTGGTGCTCTGCTGTCCTGCCTTGAGCTTAATTAATCCTTAGTTTCCTTCCTCCAGCTGCAGACATTTCTTTACACACTGCTGAAGAAATTTCCTTTCACATTTTGTCCTCAATTATCTCCAGCCTTCCACGATCTTTGTCCAGTCTATCAATATTACTTACCAACAGCCATCTGATTACACTGCCCTGTCAATAATTTCCCTGGACTTCTCAAAACCTAAGATGTTGTACCCATCAGAGCAGTCACTTCCACAGGAACTTCATCCCAATCCACCACCTGTGAAAGTTGTTTTGTTTTTGTTTTTGTTTTTTTTTTAAATTTGACAGGCAGAGTTAAACAGTGAGAGAGAGACACAGAGAGAAAGGTTTTCCTTCCTTTGGTTCACCCCCCGAATGGCCGCTACCGCCAGCGCGCTGTGCCGATCTGAAGCCAGGAGCCAGGTGCTTCCTCCTGGTCTCCCATGTGAGTGCAAGGCCCAAGCACCTGGGCCATCCTCCACTGCTTTCCCAGGCCACAGCAGAGAGCTGGACTGGAAGAGGAGCAACCGGGACTAGAACCCGGCGCCCATATGGGATGCCCGCGCCACAGGCAGAGGATTAACCAAGTGAGCCTCGGCACGGGCCCCATACCTGTGAAAGGTTTAACAGTTGCACAGCTACCATGCATGCTATGGGTTATCAACATTGTGTTCCATCTTCCACAGGAATGGAGCTTTCATTGCCATTCAATAAATAATCTGAATCCAAAAATCTCATTTCAAATTAAATTCTAATTCCTCAGACCACACCTGGCACCAACTGTCCCAAGTAGGATTCTCTAGGAAACAGACCCTGAAATGGAGACTTGCACATCAATAGTTCATTGGATAGTGTCCCTTGAATCAACAACTGTTGGGGAGTGAGGTGGGACCAAGCACAGGAAGGGACAGAACAGCAATGCAATTTCAGGACAGCCTCAGTCAGTCCCCTGGGGAGTTGGGATAGACCTTCAAAGCTGTCCAAACTTAAGGCAAAAGTGCCAGGCATTTATGCTTTCACACAGAATAAACTTTGGACACAGGCTTCCCAGGAAGAGCCATGACTTTGCAGAAAGCATTTCTGCTTGCTTGGGGCAATGCCTGGAGAGGCACTTAGCTGCAATCAGTTTTAGCTGTCAATATTCCCAATGGCTAAGAGATCATGTATCTAAATGGGGGACATGGGTGGCTAACCATAGCACCAGCCACACCACCAGAGGACTGTCATACCAACCAGACTAATGGTGGTGGATGGGAGGTGGGAAGTAAACACATGTCCTATTTTCTTAGGAAGAACTACAGTTCATCACTAGTCCACAGGGAAAATTCCTCTTTGCAGAAGAGCATCAACTAATATAGGAGGAATAATAGAATTTTTTTAAAGTCATTATTTTGAAACCCTTATTGAAATTACTGCCTCTGACAAGGATTATCAAAGAATGCCAAAACCATTAGGTGAATGAAATTCACAGTGTGCCTGCAAATGGAAAGAGCATATACATGGAGAGGACAGAGCTAGAGGGTACCATCCTACACAAGCAATCACACCTAGCACCATTCAACAGTGAGATAAACCAACAACCTCTGGATGGGAGGCAATATGCAGTACTCAGCACAATATACAAAATATTCTTGCTAAAATAAAATGTCTAAAAAAAAAATCCTGAAAGAAGCCTGAAGGTCTAACTTCCAGTTACAAGAAATACAGGGCAGAGGACAGAAGAGATCAATGATATCCAGGACCCTGCCCTAAGGAGTTAGATTTATGTGACAGTGTAGATAAGGTAAAACATTAGTGATCAGTATCAGTAACCAGGGTCTAGGAATTGGAGGACCTGAAGAAACTTCCTGAAGTGACAGAAATGCTCCATTATTGCCTATGGTAAGTTTCAGGACACTTCAAATGCAAACTAGAGGATGAATAGTATTGCATGTAACCTCTTCCCACAAAAACTTACATGTTTAGTCTGTTTTTTCAGGAAAAAAAAATGAGGCTATTCTGTTGATATTTTTAAGCAAATATTTTAAAATATGAATAATAAATAGAGATATACATATAATGACTCAATCCCACATAATTCCTAACTCAAAACCATCAGGGCTGATCAGTGTCTCTCTTCAAGATGCCCTACCCGTTGGGCAAAGCCTCCACTTTCAGAATGGAATCTCAAAGCTCTCCTTCATGACACCTGCCATAAAAGAATTCCCACCTCTACCTACACACAAACTGTGCTTTATCAGCTCTGCTCATGCATTTGAGCAGATGCAGAATGCTATCCTGTAAGTTAAGCTTTGAGTCACTTTAGTTAACACGTTCCTAAGTAACTGTCTGTATCTTTCAGCCACAGACAGATAATAAACTCAAGTCTGGGGTTTGCATCTTACAAATCATTTTAGGCTCAAACATTAGCGCCAATTGCCCCAAAACATTTGTGGGGTTGATTATCGACTTAACCTCTAATAGCCAAGATCCCATGCACCTGCAGGATGGAAACAAGTACCATTTATAACAAGAAAAGATTTATAACTTAAAGGATTCAATGGGGGCGGCCATTGGAGGGTGAACCAACGGCAAAAGGAAGACCTTTCTCTCTGTCTCTCTCTCACTGTCCACTCTGCCTGTCAAAAATTAAAAAAAAAAATTAAAAAAAATTAAAGAATAGGTGGGTTTAGCTTAGAAAAGAAAAGCAAC
Organism: Lepus europaeus; assembly: GCF_033115175.1. NCBI lineage: Eukaryota > Metazoa > Chordata > Mammalia > Lagomorpha > Leporidae > Lepus > Lepus europaeus. Next base: position 35,376,065 of record NC_084832.1, on the reverse strand, counting down.
TGCCCATTTTGTTAACAATCTCCTGTACTGTTTTCATTCACATCGTTCTCCTACCACTTCCCGACCCAGATACCCTGACTCCTCTGTATCTCCCAGTCTATCAGTTCCCTCCTGGCATCACTTTCCTTTTAACCATATAGCCAAACATTGTCACCAGTTTCATTTTTTTTTCTTTGACTTCCAGTCACATGTTAATCCTGAACAACTCAATTAGAAGTCCTGAGTGGAAAATTTATAATGCCACTCTGATGACAATTTTCAATGTGATTTTAATATTGACAACAGAAAACATTTAATGGCTTTTACCATGTGCAGACACAATGGTCCATCCAATAACCATGTATGATTACCAGTAAAGAAACAAAGAAAACCCATTAACTTGCTCAATTTAACACAGATGGAAAAAGATCATCTGCCTCTGCCACTGCTACCAAGTGCAAGACTAGACTGTCATTCAGACTCAGAACTTTTCAAATATTCCTTATTCATTTCCTGTCCAACTCCTTGTCCCACGAGAATGTTCCAATTTTGATGACTCTCATTCATTCAAAAACTGCATTCTCTATGCAGTTACTGAATTAAAGTTACGCTCACACTGAACAGTCACTGAGACCAAAAAAAAACATGATTCTTGCACTTTATTCAACTTCCCAAAGCCTTCTCTTTCAGCCAATAATAATAATAATAATATACTGTATGAAGAATCTTACATATATTGCTTCATTTACTTTACAAAACAATCCACATTATTATTATCCCCCCTCTACATATTAAAAAACTGAGGCATAGAAGTTACATAATGTCCTCAAGGTCACACAGCTAACACATGACAGAGCCAGTATTTAAAACTAGTCTAGATCCCGAGTCCAAGCTCTTAGCCACTTTGTTCAGTGCCAAAGTCACTGATTCCTCTAGGATTGAATTCTGTTTCTCAACCCTACACCTACAGCATAATCTACAGTATTTAATCCATTCAACATTGACTGGAATTCACTTGCCACGGTTTTATTCCTTGAATACAAGAAGTCTGTTCCCACCACAGGGCCTTCACAATTCCCAAAACATTCTTCCCACAAATCGCTCTCCTCCTCATTGTTTCAACTTAAATGCCAACTCCCAGAGAGACCTTTCCTGACAACAATAACTAAAATAAAACAGCCCCACTATAAGTCACTCTAGCATATGAAATCAGTTTTATTTCCTTCAGAGCTTTTTATCATTAACAAAAATTATCAGATTCAAGGACAAGCACTCAGCCTAGTAGTTAACACATCTGCAACCCATCTTGCAGTACTTGGATTGAATACCCAGTTCTATCTCTGGATCTTACTCCAGCTTCCAGCTAATGCAGACTCGCAGAGGCCAGCACTGCTGCCCCAAGTGATCTGAGTTCCTGCCACTCATGTGGGAGACTTGGAATGAGTTTCTTGCTGCTTGTTTCACCCTGGTCCAGTTCCAGCCATCCAGCCATTGTGAGCACTTGGGGAATGAATCAGTGGATGGGAATGATTCTCTCTCTAAATAAATAATTTTTAGAAAAATAATAATAGGGGCTGGAATCATGGCATGGCAGGTAAAGTTGTTGCCTGCAACACCAGCATCCCATATGGGGTTAGTGTCCTGGCTGCTCTACTTCAATTACAGCTCCCTGCTAATGGCCTGAAAAAAGCAGCAGAAAATGGCCCAAGGATACAGGCCCCTGAATCCAGACCCAGCTGAAGCTCTTGGCTTCTGCTTCGGCCTGGATCAGCCCTGGCCATTGTGGCCATCTGGGGAGTAAAGCAGTGGATAGAAGATCTCTTCCTCTTTCTTTGTAGCTCAACTTTCAAATAAACAAATAAATATTTTTAAAAAATAATAAGAGGAAGAATAAAATAAAACTATCAATTGCCTATTTCTCCCACTAGAGTGAAAGTTCCAAAACAGCAGAAACTTTGTCTGTCTTGCTCACTGCCGTATCGTCAGCACCTGCAACAGTGCCTGACACATAGCAGGCACCTGACAATTACAGAATGAATGTCAAAAATCATGCCAGACATTAGGATTACCAAAGTGAATAGTACACAGTTCCTCGGTCAGTAAACCAACAGTCTTTATATTTACAAACACTTATCTCATTTTCTTTATATTAAAGGAAAACCAGCCCTTAACTTTTCTCTGTGGCTAATGTCTCCACCTGTCCTTTGACTTTTCCCTACCAAACACCACCCCCTCACTTCTTTACTCTCTTGGTTTCGACTTACGCTCCCACATATGTGTAACCCACTTACCCTCCCATACTTGATACCCTTTCTTCAAATCTGAAGCCCCCCAAGTGACCCCAACCCCTTTCCATTCACTCTTCATCACATTCCTCTTCTATGACCACTTCCTCAGAAGTTCTCAGTGACCTGAAAACTCTTTTCACTTTCTTCTCTTCTTAATTTTCTGACCTCTTTTTTCATTTTCCTTCATTGTTGCTTTTCTCTCACATCTTTAAAACATGATGCTCACCAGTTTCATTTGCTCCATTCTGTCTGAATGATCTCAACTTCTCTAATGTTATCCACTAGCACCCTTCAACATTCACATCGTAAATCCCAGATGTACTTTCCCCATCATTTTTAACAAGATATGTGACTGCACTCTTAATCAAATCCTCAATAATGAGGATCTGAAGGCTAAAAATTGAAAACAAAATGAACTGTAATAAACAATGTTATGAACAAGCAGCAGCAAGCAAAATCATGCAACATAAGGCTGGTTTCCATGGGTATTTCTGGAAAAACTTGAACTACTTCTTTATTCGTTGTCATTGACAGTTTGTACAAAATGGGCCAAAGACTAAAATCATTCATAAATTTTGGGTATATGATTAATGTACATTAGTTCTGCTTAAAAGTGTGAATACAATTCTACAGATATAAAATCATATTATTATACAAGTATAGTAGTTGAAAGTTAAAAAAGGAATACAGTAGTCACAAATTATTGCATAAGTCTGGAAACCACACACCAAATAAATTTAAAGTCTCTGAGGAGACCTGCACAAATACAGCTGCAGAGCCATAATTCAGAGACTCATAGCTCAAAATTACACCCAATTATCAGAAAAAAAGCTGTCTAATGTGGTTCTGTGCTATTTTCAAAAACACTAGCATGAAACAAACTTGTGCCACTGTGGCCTTCATGTTAAAGAGCAAAGGGCGTTGTTTATATACATTTCTGTCCATATGACAAAGCCACTCACATGCCTAATCCAGTAAACAATCACAGAACTGCCACGACTGGTTTACCCAGAAAAAGTGTGAACAAACCTCCATCTTTACAACTCTCCTCAGTGAATAAGTCACAAGACATAGTGACAGACTATGAATCTGCGATTTACACCTAGCCCCTTGCACAATGGAAGAACAGGACACCTGGTTACTGCCTAATAACCTGCACATGCAATAAACACAATCAACCCTTTAACTCATTCGACAAAATTCTACTATGCTCTCCTCATGCAGTGCAAGAAGCTCCGTGAGAAGGGATGAAGCCAACTCCCCAGAACCACCATCAAAGCCGGTGAAACAAGTCAGTCACCATCCCTCAGGGTCCGTGGCATGTTAAGGCAAGGAGAAGAAAACAATAGGAGAGCCCTCAGCAAAAAAGGCACCCACGTTTTGAGAAAAAGAAAACGAAAGTGATTTAACATCTACATCAAGGAAACTGAAGGTGCAGCCAGCCCAAATGGAAGAGATCCAGCAGCTTCTCAAAATTTCGAGCCGGTGGCAGCTGAACACTACACCAGCCGTCATATTTTGAAGTTCTCCGGTGTTCCCTGTTTCCCTACGAAATCGCTTGCCCTCTAAAGCCTGCAAGTAATAGAGGAAACAGAACAGAAGATGAAGAGAAATGGCCGATGGGACAGCAGAACACAGGAGCAGCTGCAACCACATTTCCAGAAGACCCAAAGGCCCAGTTATCAAAGAACAGATCTAAACCCTCCATCAGGCTCCCTTCACACCTACAGAAATCTCCATTTGCATCTCTTATTCATAAATCTTTGAAAAGGAAACCTCGTGCCTAGCCTCCAGCCTGATTATCACGAATTCATTCTATAAAAAAGGCGCTCTTCTTCATCTATAGCAGTGTCCTCCTTAATGAATGGCAGATATCTTTAAAGGGGGGCGGAGGTCTGGCTAGGAAAGGGAGGGAGCAATGGCATGCGGGCGGGGGGGGGGGTGCGGCGTGCAAATAACATTGCGGCAGAGACACTGCGAACGCCACTTCCTTCACCACTTCTCTTCGGGTATTACCCCAGCGTCCTCGACCATGCCTCCTCCTTCCTCAACAATACACACACGTGTCAGGACCGACCCAGCACCATCATCGCGTCCAGCATCACACGCGACTGCCGCCCTCAGTGACCCCCCACATGGGCAGACACACACTCGAGAGCAGAAACTGCAGCCACCGCACCCTCCCGAGATCCTGGGAAACGTTTCTGCGGCCTCGCATCAATGAAAGCTCGAGACTCGCAGACGTGAACACACACACACACACACAGGCGCGCGGCGCAGGGACGGCACCCTTGCAGACTCACCTGGAGGCCGGGTGTCCGGAGCTGCTGCCCCCCTGGTCCCTGTCACTGAGCGCGGCGGTGTAAATCCTCCGGTAGCGGTCGGCCAGGGCGCGACCTGACAGCAGCAGCTGGTACTGACCCCGGGTGTCCGCGGCGGGCAGCCCCAGCCCCAGCCCCGCGGCTGCCACGGAGCCATCGGGAACCGGCATGAACAGCGCCCCCGCCGCCGGGGAGGAAGAGAAGGTGGCGGCTGCGAAGAATCCGTCCCCTCCGGGCCCCGAGGAGGCGGCGGCGGGGGAAGCAGTCGCTGCGCACATCATCATCTTCGCCGCCGCCGCCGCCTCGTCCCCGCGGGCCGGGCGGGCAGACACGCGCGCACACACACACACACACACAGCCCTTTTCCAACGACGTCGGCTCCGGCGGCGGCCTCTGGCTCCCGCAGCGGGGAGACTACAAAGACAGCGACCTTCTCCTCCTTCTCCTTCTCCTCCTCCTCCCCCCCGCGCCGCCCTCGCCGCTACTGGGGTCGCTCATCTAACCCCGCCACCCGGGGAGTGTGAGGAGGAGGCGGTGCCGCCGCTGCCGCCGCCACCACCGCTGCCACCGCCGGGGCTACCCGCAATGGGAAGCTGCCGGCCGCACTGAGCATGCGCCACGCTTCGCACATGCTCAGTACCTCGGCCTCCCCCCCCACCTCCTCGGCCACCACTCCCTCCGCCCCCAAGGCTTTGGGTGTGGGGCGACTGGGTGGTGGTGCGGTCTGTGAAGGAAATCCACTTCTCCGGGATTTCCTAGCAGCTTGAGGAAGAGTGAGGACAGTGTTGGGCAAGGCTGCCTGCTACTGGCGTTTCAGGTAATGGGTTGCCTCCAGGTGGGAGACAGAACCTGAGGGAGAGGCCTGGAGCCCCGCGCAGGAGCGCGCAGCACTGCTACCTGCCCCCCAGCTCTGTGCTGCAGGCGCCAAGGTCTATTGTGAGCAGGACTGGTTGATTCAGAATTCTAGGGAGAGAAGGCCGTCCGAATTGGAAGTCCCCTTGACGCTCTTTTGCATTTGTTGGTGTTTAGGAGTTAAGTCTGTTTAAAATAGCCCTTACTTCCAAAGACAGGTGGAAACCTAGGACAGTCTTTTTTTAATGTTGAAATATAATTAGGGGGCGGCGCTGTGGGGCAGCCGGTTTACGGGACGATCTGCAGCGCCTGCAGCCCATAGGGACGCAGGTTCAAGTCCTGGCTGCTCCACTTCTGATCCAGCTCCCCGCTAATGCGCCTGGGAAAGTATCAGAGGACGGCCCAAGTGCTTGGGCCTCTGCACCAGGTGAGACCCGGAAGAAGCTCCTGGTTCCTCGCCATTGCGGCCATCTGGGGAGTGAACCAGCGAGTAGAAGGTCTTTCTGTCTCTCCTCTTTTTCTTCTCCTTTTTCTCTGTAATTCTGTCTTTCAAATAAATAAATCTTTTTAGGAAAGAAAAAAACCAGACCTAGTATTCACAAATCAGTCATTTATGCGCAGGACATCACAGCTGAATCTTGATGCAAGAATGTTTTCTTGTGTGTTGTGTTGACTCCTCAGACACACTAAGGGTACACTATGTTCTCTTGATGGTGGTCCCTTAACAGCTTATCTTTTTCTGCCAAGACTCCTGTTATTAAAGATGTCTTAAATATGACCTGAAACTATGATTGTGACTAAGATTGTATAACCTCTGCTTATGTCAGATCTACCAGAGATCGCACCTTTGTTATGTCAAAAAAGTGACATGGGCTGAATCATCTGTTCCAAGCTAATCTGCTAACCTCATCGCATGCTTTATAAATAAATGCACCAGTGCACCCTGATTCCTGTTAAGTTTTATCCTTTTGACTCCAAACCCTAATTTACAGTCATTTCTAAGTCTTATAAGCCCAGTACTACATCCTTCAACTATTCAATTACTCACTAGTTCTCATCTCTGTGCCTGTTCTTTGAATGTCCTTCTCTTAAAAAATGACAAAAAGTCCTGCTTATTGTTTAATAAATACAGAGAGTGCAGAAGTTAATTAATTCTTGCTTTGCAGAGGAAGGGTGCAGACAGTAGTATTGTTTAGCTATTGTTTAAATAATAGATGGCTAACACTTAGAGGTTTTTATTTTTAGTTTTAAAAGATTTATTTATTTTTTATTTGAAAGGCAGAGTTACAAAGAGGAGAAACACACACATACAAAGAGAGAGAGAGAGAGAGAGACTTTCCATCCACTGGTTCACTCCCCAAATGGTCATAATAGCCAGGGTTGAGCCAGGCCTAAACCAGGAGCCAGGAACTCCATCTGCATCTCCCACATGGGTGTCAGGGGCCCAGGCACTTGGGCCATCTTCCGGTGTTCTCCCAGGCACATTTGCAGGGAGCTGAATTAGAAGTGAAACAGTGGGGACTTGGTGCTTATATGGGATGCCAGGTGTTCCACATAGCACCTAACCAGCTGCAGCACAATGTGGCCCCTGGATTTTTTTTTTAAGATAGGAATGTGAAAATGAAAACATGGGAACTAAGGGCAGACATGTGGAACCACATTATTTTAGTATTGTGCTAGCCCTGTTCAACCAGTTTGACGCTTGCTTTGCTGTCTCAACTCTTACGAGTTCCTTCAGTGATTCTCATTCATTTTTGTGTCTCCCTCAGTTCCTGGTCTAGCACTTTACACATCATATATCCAATAATTATTTGCTAGGCTAAATGTCTGGGCTGGTGCTTCAGCTGTTACACACCTCAGTGTTGAGCAGGAAGCCCTCGACACCCTCAACTTCCTCTCCTCCTGGTGAGAGCCAAGACACTGGAGGCAGCTAAATTCTAAGAGTGATACTAAAGGCCCAACAGGTGGATGGTTTAAGGGTGCATTACTGCTGCAAGACCCAGCAGGATAGCTGTAGGCTTTGAAATCAGACATCCTCAGTCTGGATTCTGTCTCTGCTACTTCATACTTTTATATCTGTGAGCAAGTTTCCTTCTCAGAATAGTGGTCAGAATAATTCCTACCACAGGAGATTGTAGGGAGTCCTTAAAGCATCTAGGATGTCCGCCTAAGTACATGGCTTTTCACAAGTGGTAACGCACACTGACTGAGCAAAACACACGACTGTGCTTGATGGTGGTGAGCCTGTTGTCTGTATGTTCACCCACTGCATTCCCAGCTCCTAGCACAAGAGCTATTCCCAGGCAGGAGGAAAAGAATGCGTGCACATGGCGTGCACAGAGAAACATTTCCAGCACAGGCTTGGGTGGCAACAAGCGGTCATTGCCCTGTTTAAAGCATCTACAGTTCCGAGAAGGAGCGGTGGCTCTGGTGTCAGGGTGCCTCCCACCCCTTCTTTAATTTCGTTTCAGTCCTTACTGTACTCTTTACTCCTAGATGGGCCCCTTCCTGAGCCTCCCGGGTACACACAAAACCCGGGAACTGGACAATTTCCTGAACAGTTGAACGGCGCAACTAGGCGTGCGCAGAGTCGCACACATGCTCAGGTAGCAGAGGGTGGCGTTTGTGTTGCGGTTGGCAGCGTTTCCTTCCACGGCAGCGGCAGCGGTCTCTCCACTCTAAATTGATAGCCAATGCAGCATTTTTTTTTTCCTCCGCCTCCCCAACCTCCTCTTCCTGCCTCCGCGCTGTGCGTTCCCCAGCCCCTGCCACCGCCACCGCTACTCCCGTGGCCGCTGGATACCGGGGATGGCCGGGATCGAAAGGGCGTGTGGTGTCACACTGAACCCCGCTGTCAGGGGGTCGCGAAGCGGGTGGTCCCCAAGGCAAGTCACGAGGGGCACCTGCGCGGTCGCTGCGGACCAGAGACGTCGGATTTTTGCGATAGGCAAAGCAAACGTCGCCTCCCGCCACTGCTGCGAGCCCAGCTCTCCACTGCCCGGACGGCCGGCGTGCTGGGGGCGGGAGAGGGGAGCTCTGGGTCTGCAAAGAACTGTGCCAAATGAAAGAATATGCCCAGGACGCGGCTTGGCTTGCTGCAGCCCCTCTGAGCGCGGCTCCCGGAGCTTCGGCGCTGCCATCTTAGCTTGCTCTCGGGGCCGCGCTGGGCGCGCGGAGCCGGGGCGTTGGGGGCGGCCGCGGGCGTGCTGGGTGTGAGCACAGCCTCGAAGCGGGGCGCTGCACGTTCGCCGCAGCGAAAGTGAGCCTTGCCTTGCGCACGTTTCCTTACGGGCGTAGTCTTTGTGGTTGTGATCATAAAAGACGATGGCTTCGTCTTTCGCCCTTGGGATCACAGATCCGTGTGGTTCTTTGCCGCTTGACGTTGCAAAACTGGGCCTCAATTTTTTGAACTTTGACCGTGTTTACATGTTTTCTGTTCTATGCCTGCGAAGTTGTTTTTGTTTTGTGTTAAAGAAGCCACTAGCCCTGATGCAGTAAGTAACATGGCAGGAACCATCATTGGTGTGAGAGAGAACAGACTGATGTTGTTACCAAGTTTCATTTGAAAGGTTAGCATTATTGCAACAAGATTGCAAACACAGGAAGCATTTGTATTTTCAGGCATATCAAGGCTGCTGAGAATGCTGTGGCTAAGAATCTGAGTTTGTTTCCCCGATTTGTACAATAATTTAAAAACAAAAATGGGAACTAAGAACAATTTTGAAGACAAAAGTACTCAGGCCTAAAGAATGAAGAAATGCTTCACTCTTAGGTAGCCGTCACTTTTTCAGGGTCACAGAACCCTTCATTCTTAACACATACAATGATCATATATTTAAAAATGAAATGTATTTCATACAACGTAATGCTCCAAACTGAATAGAAAAATTCATATGACAGTTGAAATTCTTGTAAACATGAATGTCAAATTCCCTAGCTATCTCACCTCTTGCTTTCAACAACTATATTTTTAGGGCCTTGGAATATTTAATAATTTGTACTCCTAACAAGATAGTGTTTTTTCCCTGATTATTCTTTTTTTTAAGATTTTATTTATTTTAGAGGTATAGTTACAGACAGAGAAAAAAAATGTCTTCCATCACTCTCCAAAAGGCCCCAATGGCAGGAACTGGCCAGGAGCTGGGCCAAACAGAAGCCAAGAGCCAGGAGCCTCCTCCCAGTCTCCCACATGGGTACAGGGACCAATCCCTTGGGCCATCTTCCACTGCTTTCCCAGGCCATAGCAGAGAGCTAGATTGGAAGTAGAGCATCTGGGACTCAAACCGATGCCCATATGGGATGCCAGCACTGCAGGTGATGGCTTTACCCGCCATGCCACAGTGCCAGCCCCAGACAATACATTTTTTACCAATGGCTGTGGTAGCTATGATGTACCTCTAGTTTCAAAATTATGAATCATTCAAGCTCACATTCTGTTAATCTGTAATCAGTATAAGAATCTTAGTCCTGCCTAGCTTGACTTCCTGTTTTGATAAATATTTTTACTTTCATATATTTCATATTTTGAAAGTAAAAAAGGAGTGGATTTACTAGTTCTTCATAAGTAATTCTCTTAAAATGTTTCCCTCTCTTTTGATATAATGCCAGATTTGCCTTCAAAATAGGTCAAAATCTTCTGGAAAAGTTTGCAGGACATCTAATATGTGAAAAAAGTTTCATATTCTTCCTTAATTAATTTGCAGTAAGTGACAGTGTTTTCTTGGACGGACAAAATAAGCTCATCTATATGATGTCAAATATTGGAAACTGGATTAGTTACTAATTCTTGCGGTGAAGCAGAGACAACGTTGCTTTCAGGGGGAATGTGGTATCCCCATAGGTGCTCCTGAAGTCCCCTGTGATATACTGGTGGTGTGATGTGCCAGGAATTGGCTTGTTCTGAAGCTCCTTCTTCTACTCTGCCCTGAACAGCAGGGGAATGATACCTGCAAATGACATCTTCCAGGCTTCCTTTGCTAACTAGGTTCCAGTTCAACCCAGAACTGGATAGAGTGGACAATCTGTTCTCTGCCCCCACCCCCACCCCAGCCACCCCTATCTTTCTGCTTTGGGCAATGTCTCCTCAGTGGTTCCAGCTTCTTCTGAATTGCTCCTTTTTCCATGGTCCAGCTCCAAGCAAGGAACTTCTTGTGGAACCAGTTCTCATTGGCAGCCCCACTCCTGGAGTCTGGTAACAGCCTTCAGTCCTTGGTCTATCCAGCCCTAAGGATTGCGATGACTTCACGCTACTATCAGCCCTTGAGCTGTCTCAGTTCCTTGTTTGACTTTCAGTACCCTCCAATTGATTCCCCATATTTAGTTTTCTCTCCTAATGACCTGGCATACACTTGTCTGTTTTCCTGATTGGATCCTGAAAAATACAGATGGTCTTTCATGCAAACAATAAAGTTAATTTGGCCTTTCAGCCAAATGATGGCACTTTATCATCTTTCATCTAGTCTTTGAAGCTCGTGGATCTGACTTCAATCATCAAAACAGAAACCTGCTTAGAAATCAATATTGCTTTACTTACCTGTACCCATTCTAAATCCCCTTCTTCCTTGCTTGCCTCTATGTTAGAGACCTGGAGGAGTGAAATATTCTGTGAAGTCTTCCTGTGTCTACAGTTGGCTTTGCGACATGATTCAGGCCATCAGAATGGGGGAAAATGTGCTGGTACTATTTTTCTATCTCCTTCTTTCCACCTCAAAGATGGACAAGATGGCCAGTGTTTGTAACCTTGAGACAAGAGACTCACTGGGATAAAAGCCAAGAGAATTACTGCTATTGACCTTGACATTATAGAGCCATTAGACAAAGTTTCAAACATTTTTTATGCAAGAACAAAAAACCAGATTCCTAACTTTCTCAGTTACTATTAATCACATTTCACTTAAAGATGTTCCCACCTGGTACATCAACTCCAACATTCTCAGCATACTATCCCTATCTAGTGTCTATCAGTGTTTTGTATGGGAAAATATGTTAAAAATCATTAAAGGGGAGAGTGTTATAGCATAGCATGTTAAGCTGCCGCTTATAACATCGCCTCCTATTAGAGTGCTGGTTCGAGTCCTGGCTGCTCTTCTTCTGATCCAGTGCCTGGGAAACCAGCAGAAGATGGCCCAGGTATTGGGCCCCTGCCATCCATGTAGGAGACCTGGTTGGGGTTTCAGGCTCCTAGTTTCTGCCTGGCCCAGACCACACCATTGCAATGATTTGGGGAGTGAACTGGTAGATGGGAAATCTCTCTCCCTGTCTCTCTCCTTCTCCCCCTCTCCCTCTCTTTCTCTTGCTATCACTCAGCCTTTCAAATAAATAAATCTTTTAAAAATTATTAAAAGGCAGCCATTTATTCCCCTGGATCCTAAGTTTTTCTTCCTTTAATCAATTTAAAGCATTCAGAGAAATTCCCTGAATTGTATTTTGTATTATGCTCTTGGATTTTACTAAAGATTACTGCATGATGTGCTTCCCAGGTTCCCCTTCCTAGTGTGAGCCTCTAATTTCCTATCCACTGAGGGTATTGACTGTCATCTGTTTATATATAAACGCTTCTGATAAATTGCCCTTGGCCTAAAGGATAAGTCTCACCTGAGGTTACAACCCTTCCCATGGGAAGCCTGCATCAAATAACAGGCCAATGCAGTATATAAAAATCTGACACTTTGACCTTGATTTGGGATGATTCATAAGAGCCACCCCAGCTCTTAGAAGTCTCCATTGAATTAGCTAAGGCCTTTGTTGATATTACATTGCAGTTTGATTTTCCCCTTCCTGTCCTCTCCTTGTACCGGTCCTCAGAGCCTCACTCATTCACAGGTGGCATTGCTGGGAGCACTCCACGGTAAACTCCCTGCATGCAATTCTCTATCCCTGAGTCTGTTTCCTGGGGAACATGACTCAAGTCAGTTGGTATGGGGAGTGATTGAAGAAATAGACTCTAAAGGGGAATTTGGAACTGCATTGTCCACTGGTCAGGGACAGTGAAGATCTCCTCTGTAGTGCAGTTTGTAAGTGACCTTTATGATCTCCATCTCCTAATTTCCCTGCTCTTATACAAAAACCTTACCTTTGTGTAGGTTATACCTGCAAATCACTCCTAACCAACAGAATATGGCAAAAGTGGGAGAATGTCCATGATTACACCTACATGCATTCATTACATCCTAACTTGCTGGGACCCTGTCTCCCTTGCTTGTTTTAAAGAAGTAAGCTGTCAGGTAACCCATTGTATAGAGAGGAAAGCTCCATGTAACAAGGAAGTGATGGTAGCTTCTGGCCCACAATCAAAAAGGAGCTGAGTCCCTCAGTCTAGCAGCTTGCAAGGAATTGAATTGTCTCAAGCATTCGAGTCTGGGAGTGATTCCTTTTCAGTTGAGTCTCAGATAAGACTGCATCCCCAGACGACATCTCTTTATAGCCTTGCAGAAGATGGAGCTAAGGCATGGCCAGAAACTTAATGCACAGAAACTGTGAATTAATCAATGTATGTATTTTGGAAATATTGTTATGATGCAGTAGAAAACTAATAGACCCTCAGGGTTGATAGATGGAGTCTTGATAGCCCTGACACATGATAGGAGTAGATGTACAAGATAGGCTAGGATGAGAGTGATACTTGGTAAGTGGAAAAGCACTTGCAGGTGCAATAGCTCAAGCTTTTCAGAGGTTCAAAGAGCATTAATTATAAAAACAGTTGAGCTATATCACTCTTGCTTAGTGCTGTAGATGCATTGGAGAAAATGAAGTGCTAAGAATTAGAGGTCCAATGGTCTGATGCATGCCAGACATCTTCTACAAATGAAGGGTGAATTATCACATCCCACACTTCCTACCACAGAGAAAGAAGGACAACACACCTGCTGGACTTCTTTGGGTTCTGAAGGCATAATATTTACCTGAGAATATTTATGGGACACACCTCCTGAATAACACAGATGACTGTAAACTTTAAGTTGTGTCCAGAGCCCAAAAGAGCTGGGCATGATCTGTAGGCTGTAAATAGTACTGCTTTTTAGTCCATATAACATATCAGAGCCCAGGAAATTACATGTATCAGTGGTGGGAAAGGATGCTGTGGAATGAATGTGAAGATTCAATGGTTAAATCACAGAAGAGCCCCAGGGTCCTGGAGCAAGGCCATGTGGTCCTCAGGGAAAGAAAAATCATATACTATTTGAAAAATGACTTGGCATCTGGGTTCTGATAGAGATGGATCACCTCACCTTGAGATGTTGAGTTATATGGTAAGCAGCTAGGTTAGCCCAAAAGGAGCTGGGTTTTGTCAGACTCAACAGCTCGTGAGATCCACTAGGCACGGCATCAATTCATAGCAAGATGTAGGTGATATACACATAATTGGGCACAAGAATGGACAGCATACAAGTAAACTACATGAGCATGTAGCTAGACTCCTGTGTCATCCACAACTATTACAATGATGCCTGTTACTAAGCTTAAATATATGGCTACTTGGGAGGATGATGGTATCCCTTATGATGAACTGGAGAAAAGAGGAAAAAGGTTGAGCTTAGATCATGCATAGGTTGACTTGGCAAGTAAGTACAAGCTAAAAATGGACTACTGCTATGCTATGATCTTGATAGATAATGATGAAGCAAAATCCTGCCATTGTTACAAACATTATGCAGTGATGGAAGGTTGAGGATAGAGAAGTCTGCAAAAGAGCTATATGGATGGACATATGAGATTAAGCCTGAAGGAATAGCTTTGGATCACATGATGAGGCACACCAGAGAGCCTCCCACCTGGAAGAGACTGTAAACAACCATGTGTTGGGATGATCCCACCAATTGATATCAGCCTGTTTTTGTCCATCCAATAGAAGTACAAAATGAACATGGATAGAATATACATGGACATGGAAGCTACACATGGTACCAAGGATGAATGTTATACATCAAGCTTACAGGAAGGGCTTTCACTAATAGTGCTAATATAGCTACTGCCAGCAGAAAAGACCAATGCTAAGACCTTAAGACAGCAAGATCCCCTGAGGAGACCAAGCAGCCACTTCCTGGAAAGTTAGCTGGTTACCTCTCACTCTAGAAGAGTTGGTGATTCAAACTGGGCTGAAATTAAAACATAACCTGGTAAGAGTTTGCCTTCTCTGCTCACAGGATAGTCATTGGTTTGCCCCATTATCTGAAGACTTATGCAGATATTGCATCCTGGAAAACATTGTCTCAGAGGCCTCTGGGTAGTCTATGATGTGTGCCAGTGGTCATGTGTCTGCGGTAGGCTGAAGGATGGCCCCTCAGAGATTCTTGTGTTATAGTATTCAGAACCTGTGACTATGCTATCTTACATGGCCAGAGATTACAGATGTAATTAAGTTCAGGAGTCTCAGGTGAGAAGAGTAGCCTGGATTATCCAGGTGGGCCCAGTGTAATCATAAGAGTTCTTATAAGAGAGAGGCAAGGGGGTGAGAGTGAGAGAAGGCAGTTAGTCTGAGAAGAAAACGTGATAAAGGTGTGACCCTGCTATACTGCTAGCTTTGAAGATGGAAGAGGGTCCAGGAACCAGGAAATGCATTTGGCCTCTAGGATCTGGAAAAGGCAAGGAAATTAATTCTCTCTTAGAGCCCCTAAAAGAAATGTAGCCCAGATACAACCTTCATTTTAGCACTTCTGACCACCAGAAACATAAAGCAATAAGTTGGATTTTAGCCCGGGATTTGTTACAGACTCAGTAGGAAACTAACAAAATGTCTGTTGGATCCACTTATCCTATCACATAAAATGCCACCCAGAATCCTCTGATGATGGAAAAATGCCATGTTCTTTTGAAGGTGCAATTGGAATATAGGTGCACATAGTACTCTTGAAATGAACAACTATTATATGATACTCTATCCCTAGTAGAATATGAGTTCAAGAACCTCGAATGGAAATAGCAGTGGTCCCATTCCCTGCAACCCCTTGAAGAATTTGCCTTCTATCCTACTCAGGCTCCTCTTTCCCAAAGGTGTAATACTTCCAAAGGACCCAATAAGAACCCCATTGGAGTTTAAATTATAATTGCTTTCAGTCTCTTCGAGCTCCTCAGTTCAAGAGATCAGCAAAGGACTCCCAATACTGGCAGGTGTAACTGACCCCTATCATCAGTGTTAGGTGGGGCTACTGTTATTTACAGAAGCAGAGAAAATATGTGTGGTAGTAAATGATCCATGGCTTTATATCTTGGTTTAACTCAGATGTTAAATGGACAAGCACAGTCCCTGTGACCTGAGAAGGGCATGGTGACCAGGGGCTCTTATCTCTGACATGAAAGTGTAAGTGATGCCACTATGTAGGTCACCTGAACTAGCAAAGGTTCAAGGTGCGTAATCTGGTACAGGTGTGGAAGACAGGCATGATGAGTTTCAGATGTAATAGTGAAAACAGCTGTAGCAACAAGGGTTCTATTTTATACCAGTTAATCTTTCTCTTTTAGGTTTCTACAAGAGGGGGAAAAAAGAACTACCCAGAATCCCATCCATGAGGTAAGCTCTCTAGAGAAGCAAGTGCATCTGCACAGTGCTAGGGGTGGACTATGATGAATGTGCACTGCATTGCCCAGAGTGTCCATCAGCATTGAATCTTTTATTTCCCAGCTGTCAGGATTGTTGGTGATAGTAGCTCACAGCTGAGCCCCTCGCTGAGAATCATCCTCAGCTGACAGTTGCTGCCTGTCCCGTGGTTATGTCACCTCCCTTAGGTGCAAGCAATCTTCTGATAATCCAACAGTGCAGCATTACAAAGGCCCATTCTTGTTGCATTAATTTGGTGACAACTCTAAAGATCATCCCAATTCCACATTCCCTGTGGGTTTGGCTTGTGCTTTTTTAATTGATCCTCAGATGGATTTCTTCCTCTCCCTAATCCTGCTTTCCTGGCTTCCTAAGCAGTTTTGCTGTGAAGTATCCTCCCTAATAATTTTACCAGATTTCTTTTGCAGAGCTGGGGAGTTTCCTGGGGAACTTAAGCTAAAACATTACTGTGATTACAAGACAAAATTTACCCTTCCATTTGCTTAAAATATTAATGTTATTCATGACATGCCATATTTCAAATTTCCTCTTGAAAATTTTATTAAGTACTTAGAAAAAACATTGATTTCCTTAAAATCTGTCCTTTTCCTTTTTATAATAATCTATTACATCATTGCATGATGGGCTTTACATTTGGCTATTAAAAAAATGGTAAATTTAGGATTTGTTGCGGTACTTTCCTACTCAAGTTCTGAAAAATGACAGGTATCATTTTTATATCAAATGAAAGCAAAAATATTATTTTCATTACAATAGTGGTAAATGGGAGGACAGAGCTTCATACAAGGCAAAGCAGTACTCTCCTCTGAACTCCAGTCACTAGCAATTTTATCCAGCCCCTGGCAGTGGGGGTGGTGGGCAGTTATTCTCATGCAACAGGGAGGAGAGTGTACTCTGGAGGTACCGAACTCCTAGTGGTATAAGAAGAGGAACATCTTTGCCTACAGGTGTCTGATTTATCCTTCCCAACTCGACAATGAATGGTGAAATAATTTACTACACCTTTCATTGATCTTCTGTCATCATTGTTCCCTAGATGGAAGGGACAGAGATGAGTGTCATGAAACAAGGTTGGGTTCAGCATGATCTATTGAAAGGCTACCCCCAAGGCAGTCAGCACAGAGAAGAAAGGGCCCTTTCAGAGGTCTGGTGCACAGAAAAAAAAATGCAATGTGGAGGCAATGGAAATGGAGGATGACCCCAGATTTGGGGAGAATAATGGAATCACTGAGATGAAGAACCCATGAAAAGGAGGTGATTACAGGACGGGAGGTAAAAATTGCTACTTTCTTCTCATTTCCTGGCCTGAGAACAATTTGAGAAATGTATTTATATAATATGATCACTCTCCTACTGACACACATGCCTCTGCCACTGATCTTAGCTCACTTTAACCTATTCTCCACACTGATTTTTTAAAAAATATTTTATTTATTTGTTTGAAAGGTAGAGTTACATAGAGAAGGAGAAGCAGAGAGAAAGGTCTTCCATCTGCTGGTTCATTACCAAATGGCTGCAACAGCCAGAGCTGGGCTGATCTGAAGCCAGAAACTTGGAGCTTCTTCCATGTCTCCCACACAGGTGCAGGGGTCCAAGGACTTGGGCTACCTTTTACCGCTTTCCCAGGCCATAGCGGAAAGCTTGATCGGAAGAGGAACAGCCAGGACTGGAACTGGTGCCTATATGGGATGCTGGTGCCACAGGCAGAGGCTTAGACCACTAAACCATAGCACCAGAAGAGGTCACCTATTTTGTGGTTCTATTTATATCAGACATCCAGAGCAGAAAAACACCCTGAATCAGACCACGGACTAGTGGTTCCTGTGGCTGGAGGGAGAGGAGGATAAGGAGTGAGTGCTTAACTGGTATGATATTTGGTGGTGGTGATGAGATGGTAGTAATGAAATATTCCCGAGTTACTATGAACAATTGCACAACTGTGTGAAAACACCAAAATCCACCAAATTGCACACTTCAAAAGATGAATTTTATGGTATGTGAAGTATATCTCCATAAATCTAATTTTTAAAATCTGCTTAAAATCCTTCCATAAGGTTGTATTAGTCAGCTAGTTAAACCTATGAGCTGCTTATCCATTGCCCCTCTTCTTAGTTCACAACACTTCTTGCCCCAGGGGCTGGCTCATGCATGGGCTTGCATCACCAGGACTTCCTTGAGGGTGAACTCTGGTTGGGTTTAGCCAATGGTGATGGCATCTCAGGAGATGGAAGGCAGAGCAGAGGTAGATCAGGGTATTTCATTTCAACTCTTCTGTCTGGCAATGCTAATTCATGACTAGAGCTCTGGCTGGGCAGCTCCTCTATCAAGATTCTATCAATCAAGAACTCCGCTATCAAGATTCTGAGAACTATCTGTTCTTTCTGCTCGCTCAGTCCTTGCAATGGGAGGATAACAGCTTCCTGCCTCCCAAGTTTCTTCCATTGTTCCATCCACACCTCTGAAAGGAGTCCATTTATTATATCTTCATCTGAACCAACTAGGGCAATTTGTTTCCTGGCAGAAATCCAACTGATACAACCCAAATCTCAGAGACTTAATACAATATTACATATTGCATATGTCAGTCTGGTACATGTTGGTGAGTTCTTGTTCCTTGATATATGCCATCTGGAGTATGTAACCTCCAACATGAGATGGAGGAAGGGTGCATTGAAGATTGCATGTAGTGCCCGCCATGGCAGAACTCACAGACATGACAGCTTTGGCAAATCCCCTGGATCAAATGTCTGTGTGACACCGACCACTCACTGGGGCTGTAGCGATGGGGAGGGCACCAGGACTTTAATCGACAACAGGAGGTGTTAGGGTTAAGGAGGTGCTCAAGGACCTGGGAGAAAACTTGTCACAAATAACCACTCAGTGGCAACCCTTGCCACCTCTCCCACGGAGACCCAACCACCTCACCTCCCGCGCCCTGACTGGCTTTCATGTATCTCTTTTGTTTACCAGCTCCTAAATGCTTCCAGTAACTCTCTGGCTGATTGTTGCTGGATTTGTTCCACCCCGTTACCTTCCTTTACAACTGTTGAAGTACCAACAAATTCTACTCCAGGACCCACTGATGAGACAAGTTCTCCCTTACTTACTAATCTCCCTCACCCAAAAAACCTACACCAGTGCTTCAATCTAACCTCATCATTATCTCCTGACCCACTATCCTCCAAACCTTTTTTCAGCTCCACTCTGTAATTCCACGACCACTATAAAACCAGGAGATTGCTTACCTGGAGGTCACTTCCTCCAGTGTGGGAGTTCCCTATTCCGCTCTCTACCGCCTAATGCAACTGACATCTGTATTTCTGTAATTGTCCTCCCAGAGGTCTCTGTGGTGCCCCAAAACCAGTCTCTCCTGATACCGGTGCTGCAAAATGCCTATGCTAAAAGGGACGTAATTATCCTTCCCTTTCTAGCAGCACTAGGTGTTTTTAAGGGAGTGGGGACAGGAGTAGCTAGCCTGGCATATGGTACTACCCAGATACAGCAACTGGTAAACACCTTGAATACAGAGCTACAAAATATTGCAGTCTCCATTATAAAACTTCAAGACCAGATTGACTCCCTTTTCCTATCATCATGATGTCTGGATCTGCAGGAGAGAAGGCCCATACTCCCAGGAATGGAGAGTCTCTACCGGCACTTCCTGGAATGAAAAGTCCTTGCCCAGGTCCCCAAATGCGCCTAAAGGTCAACCAATGAGGATCAGACACACCTCAACCTTTAACCCCCATGCCCTGTATCTATAAAAGAAGCCCTCCTAACCTCTGATGCGTTACTTCCCAGGGCCTGCTGTTGGGACCAGGGAACCTCGCCCAGAAGCAGAATCCCAATAAAAGCCTGTAAATTGATTAAAAAAAAAAAAAAAAGAAGAAGAAGATTGCATGTAGTATTTTATATAGAGCCAGGAATGGATGCAGCTTCTGTCACTCTATCCTTATTCCTTGGCAAGAACAAGTCATAGAGCCAAAGCTAACTATACAAGGATCAAGTAGGGAGATGTGAACATATGACATTGACTCTGGCAATGAAATTACCTTCAAGTTTTAGTGAACTCCTTCATAAGGCAAGAGAGACGTCACCCTCTGGCCCCAGCCTACTTAACTATCTGTCTTTATAGCTGTAGTGCCTCAAGGCCTGTCTGGGCTGTTTTGGTTGAGTTTCCATACTCCCTTTTATCCACCTGGCTAAAGCCTCTATTTACTTCAAAACTCAAGGAGTGGACATGTGGCTTAGCAGTTAACCTGCCACTTGAGATGCCCATGTCCCAGATTGGAATACTTAGATTTGAGTCCTGTCTCTACTTCTGATTCCAGTTTCCTGCTAATGCAGAGCCTGGGAAGCAGCAGTTGTGGCTCAAGTGGTTGCGTTCTTGCCACCTATGTGGGAGATCTGGATTGGGTTCTTGACTCTAATTTCAACCTAACCTCAATCTGCCCTAACCCCAGCTATTGTGGGCATTTGAGAAGTGAACCAGTGGATGGGAGTGTGCTTATTCTCTTGCTTACTCTCTCATTTGCTGTTGCTATTGCAAAAGAATTAAAAAAAAAAAATCAATCAACTCCTCCAGGAAACATCCTTCCCAAGGCTGATTAACTACTGGTTCTGTTCTACTATATTCCCAAAAAACATCTCTGTCATAATATTTATCATGTTGTGTTACTTTTTTCATCTTTCAGAATGTTCTTTTAAAGCCATTACATTTCTACCTTTCTCAGTATCTATTACCATAGTCACTATCTAAATAATCATTGCAATATTAAATACTGTACATAGAGCTGGTGCCGCGGCTCAATAGGCTAATCCTCCACCTGCGGTGCCAGAACAATGGGTTCTAGTCCCGGTTGGGGCACCGGATTCTGTCCTGGTTGCTCCTCTTCCTGTCCAGCTCTCTGCTGTGGCCCAGGAGTGCAGTGGAGGATGGCCCAAGTCCTTGGGCCCTGCACTCGCATGGAAGACCAGGAAAAGCACCTGGCTCCTGGCTTCAGATCAGCGCGGTGTGCCGGCTGTAGTGCACCAGCCGCAGCGGCCATTGGAGGGTGAACCAACGGAAAGAAAGGAAGACCTTTTTTTTTTATTTTTTTACTTTTAGTTAATGAATATAAATTTCCAAAGTACAGCTTATGGATTACAATGGCTTCCCCCCCATAACTTCCCTCCCACCCGCAACCCTCCCCTTTCCTGCTCCCTCTCCCCTTCTGTTCACATCAAGATTCATTTTCAATTCTCTTTATATACAGAAGATCAGTTTAGCATATATTAAGTAAAGATTTCAACAGTTTGCACCCACATAGAAACACAAGTGAAGAATACTGTTTGAGTACTAGTTATAGCATTAAATCACAATGTACAGCACATTAAGGACAGAGATCCTACATGAGGAGTAAGTACACAGTGACTCCTGTTGTTGACTTAACAAATTGACACTCTTGTTTATGGCATCAGTAATCACCCTAGGCTCTTATCACGAGTTGCCAAGGCTATGGAAGCCTTTTGAGTTCACCAACTCTGATCATATTTAGACAAGGTTGTAGTCAAAGTGGAAGTTTTCTCCTCCCTTCAGAGAAAGGTACCTCCTTCTTTGATGACCTGTTCTTTCCACTGGGATCTCTCTCACGGAGATCTTTCATTTAGGTCATTTTTTTTTTTTTCCAGAGTGTCTTAGCTTTCCATGTCTGAAGTACTCTCATGGGCTTTTCAGCTGGATCCGCATGCCTTAAGGGCTGATTCTGAGGCCAGAGTGCTGTTTAGGACATCTGCCATTCTATGAGTCTGCTGTGTATCCTGCTAAAAAGGAAGACCTTTCTGTCTCTCTCACTGTCCACTCTGCCTGTCAAAAAACAAACAAAAAAAATACCGTACATAGAATATATTTAGCATCTGAAACTGCATTCTGTAGACCTGTAACTACTGATAGTCTATTCCTGTGACCTACTACTGATTATGCAAGTATGATTCGTGAGTCTATATTCAAAGGTTTGTTTTCTAGTATTCCTTCATACAGAAATACATAAGTTGTTATTTGATTATTGAATCATCAAGATTTTTGCATTAAATGATTTTGAAAGCAAGTTGACAAAAAACCCAGATAAATTCACTTATTGTCCTTTGCTGAGGGCTCTTAAAAATATTATTCTCCTGTTCTAGTAGATAGAGGCTACACTCCTGGCTGGTAGACAGATATTGACCATTGCTTCTGGTGAACAGACACGACATTCCTGTTCCAGTAGGTAGATGCTATTCTCCTGGTCTGACTGTTAGAATCTGCCCCTGGTCTGATAGAGAGGCAAGATCTCAAACTAAAAGTCTTATAAATCATTCAGCATCTACTCAGGAAACAAATACTTTGTGTTACCACTGATGTAAGGCATGAATGGCCCCTGAGAAGTATGTTATGGAAAGGATGTACGAGACATAATTCCTTAACTACTGTTGCTACAATAAGCTCCAGTAAACATTCTCTATTTTCCTTCTTAATCTATTTTGAGGAGGGCAAGAGAAATCTAGCTTCACATCAAGCTTCATCCACATGATCTGTAAAACTTATCACTGGTGTGAAGGTCCCCTGAATATTTGACCACCAAGAAAATTCCCCTAAGCCAACCACTCTGTTGACTCCAGTTTTAGTGTGGGAAACTGGGTCAACCTCAATTCTAGTGTGGCAAGAGAAAAGTCACTTTTACCTTAAAAGTGGAAATACTCACTGATTTAACTATTAATATTGAAAACACTGGCAACACTAAGTACCAAAGGTAATTACAGATTTTTTTTAACATTATCTTCTTTGTCACTTTTTTTTCTTACTGAAATCAGTCTTTCCTTAACAAGTTAAAAAGTTTGCTTAACTTTTACCAAGGAAAATATAGCAAGAAAACCAAGTCATAGTAAATTCTAGAAGTCAACCCCCTTATATTGTTTGTAATATAGGTGAAGTGCATGGTGTAAGTGATTAATATCTTATTATCTAACATTCTTTATCCTTACTTCAAAGCAATATAAGCTTTCTAGAAATGAACATTGGTGTCTCCCAAGGATGTTCACAGAATAGAATGGAAGATTAAATTATATTGATAAACAGAAGCATTGTTTCAAAGAATGTGCGTGCACATGTGTACATGTAGATGCATGTACATACTTGTGGGTGTTTTGGCATGTGTCAGTGAATATAAAATATCTGCCTCCAACAATATATTTTCTAGCTGCCATCACAGAATTGAAAGACTACCTCTAAATTTTTTTCTTTACCCTGCCATAAAATAGTACAAAAAAATCCTGTCCAAGAAAAGTACATCCCTCATTTCAGTGTTTAAAAATAACCTACTGGCCAGTAATACTGTGATTCTTTTTTTTTTTTTTGAGAAAAGCCAGCATAAAGCACTTTATAGCAGTTATAAAACTCAAAACTCATATGTAATGCTGGGGGCAGCAAGTGTCTTTTGCCAAATCACTACACAGAACAGCAGAGGGGTGTGAAGGGGCTGACAGGATCCAGAGAATCAGATTAGCATAGAGAGCCAAGCATCAAACACTGGGAGTTGCAGAAGCTGCAATGACATGACTAGCATCATCACTTTCTCAAGAGAACACTCAAAGATGTGTCATGATGCCTAGGCTTTTCTTGGGTGAAGGTCTACAAATGGCTCCTTCAATTTAAACTTTTAATTCAAATTTCTTAAAATTTAGAAAGTGTTGGAGTTCGGATAGTTTAGAGACTATAAAAGTTCTAAAAATCTACTAGAAAAATCACAGGATAGGGAAAAAAAAATAAGCCAGGTCACAAAGAAGGCTTCAGTGGTCCCTGCTGCCCAGGGAAGGTACCTGTTGTGTCCAGCATCACAGTGAAGTGATTTGGTACAAGAGACAGAGGTTTTCTTGGAGGCTGGGCTGGGGCTGTGGAGGCAAAGTCCATCCCCAGTTCAGCCTGGGCAGGGCTGTTATCTATCCCTAGGCCATCTCTCTGATTGGAGAATAATTCAGCCCTCAGCAGCATCTCACATCTGCTGTGGCTTTGCAGTGCAGCAAGACTGCTTAATACGTAATAGATGCAAATTTAATCCAAAAAATATATTCTTTTTTTTATTTTATTTTTGACAGGCAGAGTAGACAGAGAGAGAGAGACAGAGAGAAAGGTCTTCCTTTGCCGTTGGTTCACCCTCCAATGGCCGCCGCGGCTGATCAGCACTGCGCTGATCTGAAGCCAGAAGCCAGGTGCTTCTCCTGGTCTCCCATGGGGTGCAGGGCCCAAGCACTTGGGCCATCCTCCACTGCACTCCCGGGCCACAGCAGAGAGCTGGCCTGGAAGAGGGGCAACCAGGACAGAATCCGGCACCCCGACTGGGACTAGAACCCAGAGTGCCGGCGCCGCTAGGCAGAGGATTAGCCTGTTGAGCCACGGCGCCGGCCCAAAAAATAGATTCTTGCAAACCCCATCCACCCAACACTAACTCCTGTTCTAAAGGTATCCCATCACTTCTGCTGTTGATACCTGATCACATCTTAACTGGAAGCCTAGATCCGAGACTGGAATAGAATCTTTACTCCAAAATAAGAAAAACGTAAAATGAGTCATTTGAGGTTTATGGGGTGTCATTTAGGTGAACACACAAGCAAGCAGGGAAAGAGGAAATGGGGCTGTGAGAGGCAAAGCTGAATGACAGAACACAGTCTGGCAGATGTTTGTATGGAGTTTGCTATGGAATCACAGCAAAGCTCTGGATGGATTTGTGTGCACATGTCTGGAGTACCAGACCCCCTCCATGGCAGATCCAAGACCAGGGAGCTAAGGGAGGAGGCTGTTCCTATCACTCCAGTTTTAGAAGCTCAACATCAAAACCCAAAGTGCCAGGTGTGGGTTGATGCCCAGTAGTACCATAGCCTGGGGTGAGGGTCAGTTTGACTGGCTGAGCCACACTCCCCTGGGTCAACTCTTCTTCCCAGCTATGGATCATCACCTGCCTGGCCAGCATACACTTAGACTTGTTTCTGTCTTGGGAGGAATTAAATTTCTTTCTATTTTTGAGTATCCTGGTTTAGTGTACCATGCAGGTCTGGCTGTGCTTGTCTCCTAGGGGAGACACTACCCTGGTGGCGGTGGGTGGCAAGATGAGCAGTGTGGACAAGAGCAGACTTATAGCAGCTCTGTTCTTCCAGTAATGTTACAATTCTAACATCAAAATACTTGTGGAGTTTTAACTTATTGAATTAATTGTTTTTCTGTAAATTGCACAGATCTGATAAATATTGAATAAACTATTCAAACTATCAAAATCTCACTGTAATGATTCTGTCTTTTGAGTGTCTAATGATAGAACTGTCTTGCCATAGACTCCTACAGAAATAGTGTGACATGTCATGTGAATTTATCACCACATGTAGTTATAATGTCCTATTGTTAAAGTCAGAGAACCTTTGGGGCTATTGTACAGTTTAATTTATTTGACCCGCATTGATATAAGGAGTCTTCAAAAGTTCATGGAAGGAGTTGGTGTTATGGTACAGTGGCTTAAGCCACATGTGGCAATCCTGGCATCTCATATTGGAGCACTGATTTGATCCAGATTCGGATCCCTGTTTATGTGCTGGAATAGTAGCTGAAACTTTCTTGGGTACTTAGGTCCCTAGCACCCATGTGGGAGAACTAGATGGAGTTCCAGGTTCCTGGCATTGCCCTAGGCATTCTGGCCACTTGGAGGAATGAACCAGTAGATGGAAGATCTCTTTATCTGCCTCCCCTTCTCTTTCTCTGTCACTCTGCCATTCAAGTTTTTTTTAAGTTCATAAAAGTGCTTTTTTATGAAAAAACTTTACCTAGATTTCAAAATTTTTTGCACCAAAATAAAATTATCTTAAAATTCCATTTTCCATGAACTTATTTTTTTATTTCTTTATTCAAGAGGCAGAGAGATAATATAAGGGAGATAGACAGAGCTCCCCTCTGCTGGTTCATTCTCTGATTGCCCAATGTATACACCAAATCCAGGAGTTGGGAACTCAATTTGGATCTCCTATGTGGGTGTTGGGGACCTAACTGCATGAGTCATCACCTGTTGTCTTTCAGGTTGTGTCCATTTTGTTGCAAATGACAGAATTCCTTTCTTTTTTTTTTTTTTTTTACTATTGTGTAGTATTCCATGGTGTATACAACCCATAATTTCTTTATCCAGTCTTATTTGAGGGACATTTGTCTTAATTCCAGATCTTAGCTATTGTGGTACTGATTTCATTTTCCTTGGGTAAATTCCCAGGAGTGGGATGGCTGGGTCATATAGTAGGTCTATATTCAGATTTCTAAGGTATCTCTATATTATCTTCCACAGTGGCTGTACCAGTTTAAATCCCCACCAACAGTGGATTGGGGTATCTTTTTCCCCACATCCTCACCAGCATCTGTTGTTTTTTGATTTTTGTGTGAAAGCTATCCTAATAGGGGTGAGGGGAAATCTCATTGTGGATTTGATTTGCGTTTACCTGGTATCTAGTGATCCTGAACACTTTTTCATGTGTCTGTTGGATATTTGGATTTCCTCTTTTGAAAAATTCCTGTTCAAGTCCTTTTCCCATTTATTAATTGGGTTGTTTGTTTTGTTGTTGTTGCATTTCATGAGCTCTTTATATATTTTGGATGCTGATCTTTTATCAGTTGCATAGTTTGCAAGTAATTTCTCCCATTCTGTCAGTTGCCTCTTCACTTTGCTGAGTGTTCCTTTTGAAGTGCAGAAACTCCTCAGCTTGGTGTCATCCCGTTTGTCAATTTGGGCTTTGATTGCCTGTGCTTCTGGGGTCTTTCCAAGAGGTCTTTGCCTATGCCAATATATTGCAAGGTTTCCCCAATGTTTTCTAATAATTTGATGGTATTGCATTATAGATTTTGATCTTTAATCCATTTTCAGTAGATTTTTGTGTAGTAAGGTGTAGGGTAGGGGTCTCGCTTCATACTTCTGCATGTGGAGATCCAGTTTTCCAAGCACCATTTGTTGAAGAGACTGTTTTTGCTCCAGAGATTGATTTTAGCTCCTTTCTCAAAGGTAAATTGTTTGTAGATGCATGGGTTGGCCACCTGTAATTTCTACAAGGTTATTCTCTTAAATCCCATTTACCAGACTGATTAAATAATAATCAAATGATCAAAACTAGCATTGAGAACTCAGAAAACCTATGTCTTTTGGAAACTGGCTTATGAAATTATTTAGGCTATTTGATAGTTTGCAAACAAAAAGCACTAATTTGGAGACACAGAGGCCTGACTTCAAAACCTATTTTTACCATTTACTAGTTCTGTAATCTGTATCCATACTTAACTTCTGTGTGCACCAATTAAGTCACTCATGAAATGCAGAGGATGACCTTTGATTTCTAGGGTTATTTTAAGAATAACAGAATAATCCTGTATATAATAGATTCATAACATTTTATCATTCTTTAAAATAAAACCATGGGACAGTATCTATATGGACAAAAGAAAACTGACTAATGTGGAAAACAAAATTGCTTCATGCTTTAACAGTTTCTTCCCATAATATATTAACTTTTTTTTAAAAAAAAATAGTGGCTGCCAAGTTTCGTGTCAATAAACAACCGCAAGTTAATTTACAATAAGTCGTCACTCTATAAGCCACTTCTCTTTTTTGTTTCCTCTTTAATAGTGCTCCAAATGTTGTCTCAATCTTCCTTTCTTCCTTCTCACTTTACAACTGTGTGACTCAAAATAAATAAATAGACTTTTAAAAAAGAATATGGAAAATATATAGTATGGGGAAAACAGCTCTGCATGTATTCCAAAAGTGTTTTTAAAGAATTT
Organism: Lepus europaeus; assembly: GCF_033115175.1. NCBI lineage: Eukaryota > Metazoa > Chordata > Mammalia > Lagomorpha > Leporidae > Lepus > Lepus europaeus. Next base: position 35,348,258 of record NC_084832.1, on the reverse strand, counting down.
CACTTAGTCACAATGGCATCATTAAATCTAAGAAACGTAATAGTTTTATAATATTATTTAATATCCAGTCTAAAATCAAGTTCTCATAATTGTCTCCTAGGACCTTCTATAGATGTATATTTGAATCTTTTGAATTTGATCATTCTTTTGTCTTCCTCTTTTTTTTTTTTTTTTAAGATTTATTTATTTGTTTGAAAGTCAGAGTTACATAGAGAGATGGAGAGGCAGGTCTTCCAGTCTGTTGGTTCACTCCCCAGATGGCCGCAGCAGCCAGGGCTGAACCAGGCCAAAGCCAGGAGCTGAGAGCTTCTTCCAGGTTTCCCACAATGGTAGCAGGGGCCCAAATACTTGGCTCATCTTCCATTGCTTTTCCTAGGCCATTAACAGAACTGCATTGGATGTGGAGCGGCTGGGACACAAACCTGCGCTGATATGGGATGAAGGCAACATTACCGGCTACACGACAATGCTGGTCCCTCTTGTCTCCTTTAAACCAGAAAATTCCTTGACTAACATTCTTTTTTCATATTACTGAGTTTTGGAAGAGTCCAGGCTGGTTGTCTTATCTACTGTGTCCAATATCTTTATTGTTTTCACTATGTTGCTTAACCTGTTCTATTATCTACTTTTTATATAGACTGAAATTTAGGTCTAGACTGATTAAATTCAGGTTAATCACAGGTAATGTTTTGACTCCACATGTTATTAGGAGATAAATAATGTAGGGTTGTCTCATTACTTGTGGTACTAAGTGTGATCACTAAGCTTGGATAGGAACTGTCAGATCTCCACATTGTAAAGTTGCATTTTACCCTTTGGAAATAATAACCTCAGAAGTAATACTTAGGCACCATGTGGTTTATCTTGTTCTCCAAACACCTTCTACTTGATGGCTTTCTAATTCTATCATGCTAAACAGAAATTTTTAGTAACTTTTTTGTATTTTAAATACTTGCATAAGGGTGCTAGAGTTTTGGTATGTATGAATGAATAACTTTTAATTATAATTTATTATTATTATTCTATAGGTAGTTTGACCTAGAAACAATATTCTTTATTACAGTGTTGTGATATGAATTGTGTCCTCCCACAAACTCATATGTTGAAGCCCTAACCCTCAATCTGATGCTATTTGGACTTAGAACCTTTGAGAGAGAACTGGAATTCAGATAAGATCGTGAGGCTGGGGCCCTAAAGGTGAAAATATTGGTGATTTTTTAAAAAGTCTGTTTTATTTGATAGAGAGCCAGAGACATATCCTCCATCTGCTGATTTACTCCCCAAATTCCCGTAACAGCTGATACTTGGTCATATCAAAGCCAGGAGATTGGAATTCAGTTTGTGTCACATGGATGGGAGGGATTAAGTGCCTGAGCCATTATGGGCTGCCTGCTGTGGTGCACAGTAGCAGAAAGCTGGAATAGAAAGTGTGGAAGTGTAGCAGGGACTTGTGTGGGATACAGGAATCCCTAGCAACATCTTAACCATGGTGGCAAACATCTGCTCCAAGAATTGAGTGCTCTTACAAGAAGAGATAACAGAATGTGCTTTCTGTCTTTTTCTTTTCATTCTCTTTCCCTTTCTATCTGACCAATGTCTATATGGACATAGCATTTTTTAAAGATTTACTTATTTTATTTGAGAGGCAGAGACACAGACATATACACACACACACACACACAGAGAGAGAGAGAGAGAGAGAGAGAGAGAGAGAGAGAGAGACAGAGAGAGAATTCTTCCATCTGCTGGTTTCACTCCCCAAATGGCTGCAACAGCTGGAGCTGGGCCAATCTGAAGCCAGGAGCCTGGAGCTTCTTCCAGGTCTCCCATGGAGGTGCAGGGACCCAAGGACCTGGGCCATCCTCCACGGCTTTCCCAGGCCATAGCAGAAAGCAAGATCAGAAGTAGAGCGGCTGGGACTCCAAGCGGTGCCCATATGGGATGCTGGCACTGCAGACGGTTGCTTTTCCTACTACACCACAGCAAGGGCCCCTGTACATAGCTTAAGGTGGCCATCAGAAAACTAGCAGTGGAGCCCTCACTGGAACCCTATCATGCTGGCACCCTGATCTCCAACTTCCAGACTCCAGAACTGTGAGAAAATAAATTTCTGTGTTTGAAGCCACCCAAAATATAATATTTTGTTATGGTAGCCCAGACTGAACACATATCGTGTTCTGAGTGGTAGAGAATGCACTATCCTATCTCTGCTTCGAAATTTATTGCATGTTGTTGAATGTTTTCTTAGGAAATATGACTACCTATTCTGAATTGTACAAACTGTCTCTGTTTAGTTGTTGCAGTACAGACAAGGAATTCACCTGGTTGCTTAGAGCTCAGTGGGGCTAGCCTTTCACTATCATGAAGAGTGAGCATCATTATAAATAAATAGTGAACTTTCTTCTCCAGGCTTTTATTCCTTGCAATTCTTTTTAAGAAAAGTTACTTATTTGAAAGAATTACAGCAAGAGAGGGAAAGACATAGAGAAGAGAGAGATCTACTAGCCACTGGTTCACTCCTCAAATGGCTGCAATGAACAGAGCTGGGCCAAGCAAAACCAGGAGCTGGGAGCTAGTTCCTGGTCTCCCACATGGGTGCAGGGGCCCAAGCACTTTGGGCCATCCTCCACTGCTTTCATGGGTACATCACCAGGGATCTGGGTTGGTAATGGAGCATGGAGGACTTGAACTGGTGCTTATATGGTATGCTGGGCTGCAGATGGTGGCTTAACCTCCTACGCCACAGTGCCAGTCCACAATACATTTTTTTTTAAAGATTTATTTTATTTATTTGAAAGAGTTACAGAGAGAGGTAGAGACAGAGAGAGAGGTCTTCTATCCGCTGGTTCACTCCCCAGATGGCTGCATTGGCCGGAGCTGCGCCGATCCGAAGCCAAGAGCCAGGTGATTCCTCCAGGTCTCACATGAGGGTGCAGGGGCCCAAGGACTTGGGCCATCTTCTACTGCTTTCCCAGGCCATAGCAAAGAGCTGGATTGGAAGAGGAGCAGCCAGGACTAGAACCGGCGCTCATATAGGATGCTGGTGCTTCAAGCCAGGGCTTTACCCTGCTGTGCCATAGCATTGGCCTCCACAATAAATTCTTAAAGGTGGGAAAACTTGGTTACAGTTACAAAACTCCCTAAGCCTTATGATTTGAATTGCTGGTTGGCATTCCAGAAAGACTACACTGAGTTCATTATGCTAGCTGTTTGTAAATGTTCACTTCAGTACTATACTCCTCAATGTTAATTTAATAATAACTATGATTAAAAATCTTTTATGGATATAGTAGGAAAGTGTATTTCTTTGTTTACTATTTTTACATTTTGATGTATTTAATTAATACACTAGTATTTTCTTTTTTTTTTCTTTAGTAAATATAAATTTCCAAAGTACAGTTTATGGATTACAATGGATCCCCTCCCCATAATTTCCCTCCCACTCGCACCCCTCCCATCTCCCACTCCCTCTCCCATTCCATTCACATCAAGATTCATTTTCAATTATCTTTATATACAGAAGATCGATTCAGTATATATTAAGTAAAGATTGAATCAGTTTGTACCCACACAGAAACACAAAGTGTAAAAATACTGTTTCAGTACTAGTTATAGCATTATTTCACATTGGACAACACATTAAGGACAGATCCCACATGAGACGTAAGTACACAGTGACTCCTGTTGTTGACTTAACAATTTGACACTCTTGTTTATGGCGTCAGTAATCTCCCTAGGCTCTAGTCATGAGTTGCCAAGGCTATGGAAGCCTTTAGGATTCGCCGACATCGATCTTATTCCGATAGTGTCATAGTCAAAGTGGAAGTTCTCTCCTCCCTTCAGAGAAAGGTACCTCCTTCTTTGATGGCCCCATTCTTTCCACTGGGATCTCACTCGCAGAGATCTTTCATTTAGGTCTTTTTTTTTTTTTTCCAGAGTGTCTTGACTTTCCATGCCTACAACACTCTCATGGGCTCTTCAGCCATATCCAAATGCCTTAAGGGCTGATTCTGAGGCCAGAGTGCTGTTTAGGACATCTGCCATTCTATGAGTCTGCTGTGTATCCTGCTTCCCATGTTGGATTGTTCTCTCCCTTTTTGATTCTATCAGTTAGTATTAGCAGACACTAGTCTTGTTTGTGTGATCCCTTTGACTCTTAGACCTATCAGTGTGATCCATTGTGAACTGAAGTTGATCACTTGGACTAGTGAGATGGCATTGGTACATGCCACCTTGATGGGATTGTATTGGAATCCCCTGGCATGTTTCTAACTCCACCATTTGGATCTCACTCCACTGGGATCTCACTCGCAGAGATCTTTCATTTAGATCTTCTTTTTTTTTTTTTTTTCCCAGAGTGCCTTGGCTTCCATGCCTACAATACCTTCATGGGCTCTTGAGCCAGATCTGAATGCCTTAAGGGCTGATTCTGAGGCCAGAGTGCTATTTAGGACATCTGCCATCCTATGAGTCTGCTGTGTATCCTGTATCTTGATTGGTATTGCATTGAATCTATAAATTGCTTTTAGGAGAATGGACATTTTGATGATATTGATTCTTCCAATCCATGAGCATGGAAGATTTCTCCATTTTTTGGTATCCTCTTCTATTTCTTTCTTTAGGGTTTTGTAATTTTCATCGTAGAAATCTTTAACATCCTTGGTTAAATTTATTCCAAGGTATTTGATTGTTTTTGTAGCTATTGTGAATGGGATTGCTCTTAGAAGTTCTTCCTCAGCCGTGGCATTGCCTGTGTATACAAAGGCTGTTGATTTCTGTGCATTGATTGATTTTATATCCTGCTACTTTGCCAAACTCTTCTACGAGTTCCAATAGTCTCTTAGTAGAGTTCTTTGGGTCCCCTAAATAAAGAATCATATCATCTGCAAAGAGGGATAGTTTGAGTTCTTCCTTCCCAATTTGTATCCCTTTAATTTCTTTTTCTTGCCTAATAGCTCTGGCTAAAACTTCCAGAACTATATTGAATAGAAGTGGTGAGAGTGGGCATCCCTGTTTGGTACCAGATCTCAATGGAAATGCTTCCAACTTTTCCCCATTCAATAGGATGTTGGCCGTGGGTGCTTCATAAATTGCTTTGATTGTATTGAGGAATGTTCCTTCCATACCCAGTTTGCTTAGGGTTTTCATCATGAAAGGGTGTTTTATTTTATCAAATGCTTTCTCTGTGTCTATTGAGAGAATCATATGGTTTTTCCTCTGCAGTCTGTTAATGTGGTGTATCACATTGATTGTTTTGCGAACATTGAACCATCCCTGCATACCAGGGATAAATCCCACTTGGTCTGGGTGGATGATCTTTCTGATGTGTTGTTGCATTCTATTGGCCAGAATTTTATTGAGGGTTTTTGCATCTATGTTCATCAGGGATATTGGTCTGTAATTCTCTTTCAATGTTGCATCTTTTTCTGGCTTAGGAATTAAGGTAATGCTGGCTTCATAGAAAGAATTTGGGAGGATCCCCTCTTTTTTTGATTGTTCTGAATAGTTTGAGAAGAATTGGAGTTAGTTCTTCTCTAAATGTCTGGTAGAATTCATCAGTGAATCCATCTGGTTCTGGGCTTTTCTTTGTTGGGAGGGCTTTATGGCCTAGTATGTGCTCAGTCCTAGAGAAGGTTCCATGTACTGCTGAGAAGAATGTAAATGCTTTATGTGTAGGGTGAAAAGTTCTGTAGATATCTGTTGGATCCATTTGGGCTATAGTGTCATTTAAATCTACTGTCTCCTTGTTGATCTTCTGTCCTGTTGATCTGTCTATTTCTGAGAGTGGAGTATTGAAGTCCCCCAGTACTATTGTATTGGGGTCTAAGTCTCCCTTTAAGTCCCTTAACAAATCTTTTAAATAAACCGGTGCCCTGTAATTAGGTGCATATACATTGATAATCGTTATATCTTCCTGTTGAATGGATCCCTTAATCATTATATAGTGCCCCTCTTTGTCTCTCTTAACAGTTTTTGTGTTAAAGTTTATGTTGTCCGACATTAAGATGGCTACGCCTGCTCTTTTTTCATTTCTGTTGGCATTGTATATCTTTTTCCAGCCTTTCACTTTCAGTCTGTATGCATCTTTGTTGGAAAGATGTGTTTCTTGTAAGCAGCAAATAGATGGGTTTTGTTCCTTAACCCACTACACCACAGCACTGGCCCCTAGAAAGCTTATTTCTTTTTAAAATTATTTTATTTTATTTTATTTTATTTTTTGACAGGCCGAGTTATACAGTGAGAGAGAGAGACAGACAGAAAGGTCTTCCTTTTTTCCATTGGTTCATCCCCAAGTGGCCGCTACGGCTGGCGCGTTTCGGCCAGCATGCTTAGAAAGCTTTTTTCTAACATGCACATTTGAGAATCAAGCAGTCTAAGTATATTCTATATCATAGTCATTCCTCATACTACGTCCTAGCCATTTCCTAGTGGATATTTGATTTTAGTAATTATTTTAGCAACAAATATGAATGTATTTACTAATTTTCTAAAGTATGTCCATGTGCAGGGAGCAAGTTTGAAAACTTTTCTTCTGTTGCTACCGGACTCCTTTTCAGAAGTTTCTGTTAAGAATTTTTGAGGCCAGCGCTGCAGCTCAATAGGCTAATCCTCCACCTGTGGCACCGGCACAATGGGTTCTAGTTCTGGTCGGGATGCTGGATTCTGTCCCAGTTGCCCCTCTTCCAGGCCAGCTCTCTGCTATGGCCCGGGAAGGCAGTGGAGGATGGCCCAAGTCCTTGGGCCCTGCACTCGCATGGGAGACCAGGAGAAGCACCTAGCTCCTGGCTTCGGTTCAGCGCAATGCGCCAACCACAGCGCACTGGCCACGGCGGCCATTTGAGAGTGAACCAACGGCAAAAGGAAGACCTTTGACCTTTCTCTCTGTCTCTCTCTCACTGTCCACTCTGTCAAAAAAATAAAAATAATAAAAAAGATTTTTTGATATGGTCATGCTATCAATTGCCAGAATCACAAACAATGAACCTGCTAAAGAAAGTTTAAAATGATAATTTTACTAGGTCTGCTTTGAAATTGGGAATTTTTTTTTTTTAATTTAAAAATTCTTCTTTGGGGCTGGCACATAAGGGCGGTGGGTGAAAGCTATGGCCTGCTGCTCCAGCATCCCATATGGGTTTTGATTCAAGTTCTGGCTGCTCCACTTCTCATCTAGTTCCCTGCAAATGTGTCTGAGAAACAGCAGAGGATGACCCAAGTCCTTGGGCCCCTGCATCCATATGGGAGACCTGGAGGAAGCTCCTGTCTCCTGACTTCATTCTAGCACAGCCTAGTCATTGTGGCCATTTGGGAAGTTAATCAGTTGATGAAAGATCTCTCTCTCTCCCTCCCCTTCTCCCTCCCTCCCTTTCTCTCTCTCTCTCTCTCTCTCTCTCTCTCTCTCTCTGTGTGTGTGTGTGTGTGTGTATGAGAGAGAGAGAGAGAGAGAGAGAGAGACTCTCCTCTCTCTGTAACTCTACCTTTCAAATAATTAAATAAATATTTTAAAAAATTATTGTTTAAGCTCATTTTCCTTCTCCTTCTGCAAACTTTTCTAGTTCTAGCCTGAAAATTTTTCCTTCTTCATATACTTTCTTTAAGATCAGATTAGAAAACCAATAATGCTCAACTCTGGTTACTGATTTATCAAATAATACTACTCTATGGTATAGCCAAATGTCATCTTCCTTTTCTTTTCTTTTCTTTTTTTCTTTTTTTTTTTTTTTGACAGGCAGAGTGGATAGTGAAAGAGAGAGACAAAGAAAGGTCTTCCTTTTTGCTGTTGGTTCACCCTCCAATGGCCGCTGCGGCCGGCGCATCTCGCTGATCCGAAGCCAGGAGCCAGGTGCTTCTCCTGGTCTCCCATGCGGGTGCAGGGCCCAAGGACTTGGGCCATCCTCCACTGCCTTCCCGGGCCATAGCAGAGAGCTGGCCTGGAAGAGGGGCAACCAAAATGTGATCTTTTTTTTTTTTTTTAACTTTTATTTAATGAATATAAATTTCCAGTGTACAGCTTATGGATTACAATGGCTTCCCCCCCATAACTTCCCTCCCACCCGCAACCCTCCCCTCTCCCGCTCCCTCTCCCCTTCCATTTGCATCAAGATTCATTTTCAATTCTCTTTATATACAGAAGATCAATTTAGTATAAAGATTTCAACAGTTTGCACCCACATAGAAACACAAAATGAAACATACTGTTTGAGTACTAGTTATAGCATTAAATCAAAATGTACAGCACATTAAGGACAGAGATCCCACATGAGGAGCAACTGCACAGTGGCTCCTGTTGTTGACCCAACAAATTGACACTCTAGTTTATGGCGCCAGTAACCACCCTAGGCTGTCGTCATGAGTTGCCAAGGCTATGGAAGCCTTCCAAGTTTGCCGACTCTGATCATATTTAGACAAGGTCATAAAAGACAGAGTGAGGATAGTAACCAATGATCCTAAGAGTGGCATTTACCAGGTCTGAACAATTATACAGCATTAAGTGGGGAAGAGGACCATCAGTACTAACATTGATCCAGATATACTTTTACCCTGGGATGGTAGTATAGCTATGCACAATCTCTGTGCCCTAATCAGTGGTACGCTACCAAACAACAATAGAACAGCTTTTACTTTTTTGTCTATTAAAATAGTGACTATACAGGGCAGGAATTTGTTGCAGTGGTTAAAGGTGCTTGGGATGCCTACATACCAAACTAGAGCTTCCTGATGTTGCTCACCTGAGAGGCAGCAGATGATGGCCCAAGTAGTTGGGTTCCTGCCATACACATGGGATGGATGTTTCCCAGATTTTGCCCAGCCCAGTCCTGGCTGTTGCTGGCATTTAGGGAGTGAACCAGTGAATGGATGATCTCTCTCTCTCTCTCTCTCTCTCTCTCTCTTTCTCTTGTTCTTGCTTCATACTTTCTCTGCCTTACAAGTGCATAAAATACATAGCCATTAAAAAAATTAGTGACCATGGCTCATATTTCAAGCTCTAACAAGCTATGTAAAAATAACATGGCAAAAATGAATAAAAATTTATTTTTAACCTGTTGATTTTGACTTGGCTTTATTGTGAAACAGCAACTCTATTTATTCTTAGTACCATTCACTCCAGCCAAGTTTATTTTCTAGGGAACGTAAAGAGCCTAAATGGTGGTGATTGAGTCAAATTCTATTAGCAAGCACAGTGTGAGACAACATCTGTATAGCTATTGTTTCATGCAAAATAGTGTCCCTAGGTTAGTGATGAGTGGGCATAGTAGCTCAATATTGCCTTTTCTGTTCTTCTGTTTTCCATTCTTAGGTTCTTTTCATTCCCAGATTGTGTTTGCCTTATGGTCACTGCATAGTATGTATACAGTGAGCTCTGTAGTCATTCACATACTATTCACAGAAGAGAAAAGAGGGAAAAGTGGCAGTGCAGACAGTTATCACCATTTTCTTCTTCCTTTTCCTCCTTTTTCAGTTCTTTATTATGTAAAATTTCAAACATGCACATAAGTAGGGATAACTACACTGTGAATCCCCACCTCCCCTTTACCCAACCTCAAGAACTATCACCATTTTGTGAGTCTGATTTCACTGATTCCCTTCTTGTTTTAACAAGTGCATTTTAATTAAAAAAATTTTTTTTAGATTTATTTTATTTATTTGAAAGTCAGAGTTACAGAGAGAGGTAGAGCTAGAGATAGAGGTCTTCCATCCTCTGGTTCATTCCCCAGATGGCCGCAATGGCTGGAGCTGCGCCAATCCGATGACAGGAGCCAGGAGTTTCTTTTGGATCTTCCACATGGGTGCAGGGGCCCAAGGACTCGGGCCACCTTCCACTGCTTTCCCAGGTCACAACAGAGAGCTGGATCAGAAGAGGAGCAGCCGGGACTAGAACCAATACCCATATGGGATATTGGCGCTTCAGGCCAGGGCTTTAACCCTCTGCTCCACAGCACCAGCCCCAACAGGTACATTTAAAACAAATCCCAGATAATGTATCATTTCACTCATAAATTTCTAAATTTAAAAATATAGCATTTAAAAATAACCACATGTCCTTGTACCATATGAATTTAATGATTTCTTAATATCACCTTAAATTCCAAACATATTCTTATTTTCATAATTTTCTCAATTGTTTGAATCAAGATCAAAACCAAGTTGGTTACTATGTCTCATAATTTATTATGAAACATTCCTTCTTAATTTTTTAAAATATTTTAATCGTCTTATTTTAATGCATTTATCTGTTGAAAAACACTGAGTTGGAATGGGCATTATGGCACATTAAGTCATTGCTTGGGATACCTGTATTCCATGTCATTGTGCCAGTTTGAGTCTTGGCTATTTTGTTTTCAATCCAGCTTCCTATTAATGCTTCCTGGAAGGCAACAAATGATAGCTCCATTTCTTGGGTCCCTGCCACCGATGTGGGAGACCAGAACGGAGTTCCAAGTTCCTGGCTTTGGACTGATCCAGCTCTGGATGTTTCAGGCATTTGTGAACAAGAGCTCTTTCTCTTTCTCTACTTTTTAAATAAATAAACATTTTTAAAACCTGAGTTATCTTTTGAAAAGAATTTCCTACATTCTGAATTGGGTTGATTCTCTATGGTTTATTTATTTTACTTATTGGGGAGACATACATACAGAGAGACACAAAGACAGAATGCCCATCTGCCTTTTGACTCCCCTTATGTCTACAATGACCATGATGACCTGGGCCCAAGCCAGGAGCCAGGAAGTCAATCCAGGTCTCCTATGTGGGTGGCAGAAACCCAAGAACTTGAGCCATCTCCTGATGCTTCCTAGGTTCTGCACCAACAGGAAGCTGGAATCAGAAGCCAGAATCAAGAATTGAATCCAGGCACTCCAGCATGGGACACAGACATCTTAAATGCTAGATCAAACACTCATCACTTGATTCCTTATGGTTTACTTTACATATTCCTTTAGGGATTTTACTAAGTTGGAGCTTGATTGGACTGGACTTAGGTCCATTTATTATGCTAAAAATATTTCAGAGTGGATAGTTAGGAAATGTGTACTTTTTTTTTAAAGAGAAAAATACATCATGAATTCTCAGTGCACAGTTGCATTGATAAATGGCCATCTGTCCATTTGAGAAAAGCTAATAGGAAGAGTTGAGATATGTACTTGTCATGTTGTATTAATTGGGATTAGCTTTAGCTTCATAGAACAGATAAATTTGTAATATTTGCTCAAATAAGCCAAATAAGATTGAAGTTGTTTTTCTTGCTCACACAAAAGAAGTCTGGTGTTGCAGCATCCAAAAGCATGCTGACATTGGTGACCCAGGTTTCTGTCTTTTAGTCTTCAGCATCCCAGTCCATTTAGTACAGGCCACCTTTCAATCTCTGTTAGTCAATCAATTAAGCAAACAATCAGAACCACTCTAAGCTGCTTGAATTTTCACAGTGAATCTATGCTATCTGGTAAGCACATATCTACAATTTAAGCTTGACTAGATTTACTTCTTTTTTCCCTTGGTTTCACATACTCAAATCTGTTTATGTTCATATTCTCCTGATTTTTGCTAACCATATTGGCATGTATGATTTATCATCCCAGGTACAATTTGCAGTTGTCCCTCTGAGGAATCCTGGGATCTGACTCCAGGTACAGGTGTAAAGGCAGTATGATAATGTGAGGTCATGGGAGAGACTTAAATTCCTCCTTCATGGTAACAGGGTGGTTATGGGCTCTCTCTCTCTTTTTTAAAATAAGATTTATTTGAAAGACAGAATTAGAGAAAAGAAGAGAGAGAGAGAGAGAGAGAGAGAGAGAGAGAGAGAGAATGAATCAATCTTCCATCTGCTGTTTCACTTTCTGAATGGCCACAATGGTTCAGGGCTGGGACAGGCTGAAGCTGGGAACCTAGAACACCATCTGGGTCTCCCTTGTGGATAGCAGGGCCCAAGTACTTAGGCCATCCTTTGCTGCTTTCCCATGTGCATTAGCAAGGAGCTGGATTGGAAGTGGAGCAGCTAGGACTTGAACTGTTGCTCATATGGGATGCCAGAAACACAGGCAATGGTTTGGAGTAGGGAGGTTCAGTGGAGGTATCTTATCGAAGGTCTTTATTTATTTATTTTTTTAAGATTTATTTATTTATTTGAAAGGCAGAGTTGAGACACACACACACACACACAGAAATCTTCCATGTGTTGGTTCACTCCCCAGATGGCCACAGTGTCCAGGGCTGGGCCAGGTAGCTCCTGAAGCTTTTGGTGGACTTTTCTAGTTAGTTATTTTGCTACCTGTATTGGACTTCCAAGAGTTTGTGCCTTGATACTGGCTGAATTTCTATTACTTTCAGCCACTATCAGGCAAGAATCCTGGATTTTTCCCATCTCGCTGCCTTTTCCTGGAAGCATTATTATTATTTTTTAAAGGTTTATTTTATTTATTTAGAAGGCAGAGTTACAGAGAGAGAGGGAGAAATAGTGAAAGATCTTCCATGCATTGGTTCACTCCCCCAAATAGCTACAACTTCCAGGGCTGGGCCAGGTCTTCCATGTGGGTGCAAGGGCTCAAGCACTTGGGCCGTACTCTGCTTCATTCCCAGCCTGATACCAGAGAGCTGGATAAGAAGAGAAGTAACCGGGTCTAGAACTGGTGCTCATATGGAATGCTGGCATCACAGGCAGAGGCTTAGCCTACTAGGTCATAGCCTCGGCCACATATCAGTCCATTTTCTGAGGCTTTCTCCCTAAAGGATTCTTGTCATCTTTTCAGTACACTTATTTTCTGCTTAAATCAGCTAACATCTATTTCTGTGGCTTATAGCTAAGAACTTTGACTAATTCCAAAATTAGTTTCAGCAGGTTGCATTATTAATCCTTCAGGGAAGGGGCTGGCATTGTGGAGTAACAGGTTAATCCTCCTCCTGCAATACCAGCACCCCATATGTGCCCCAGTTTGAGTTTCAGCTGCTCCACTTATGATCCAGCTCCCTGCTAATGCATCTGAGAAAGCAGCAGGGGATGATGGCCCAGATGCTTGGGCCCCTGCACCCACAGGTAAGACTCAGAAGAAGTTCCTGGCTCCTGGCTTCGGGCTGGCTCAGTCATGGAAGTAATGTTAATGTAGTTTCTATATTATTACCTGAAGAAAAATGGGTGCCCTTTAAAGATTTTATAAAATTAGGAAATAAAAAGTAAGATGGAGCTAAATCAGGACTGTAAATTAGATACCCAATGGTTTCCCACTGAGCCGTTCACAACATTGCCCTTGTTTGCCGGGAAGAGTGAGTAAGAGCATTGTCGTGGTGCAGAATAACTCTCTGGTGAAGCTTTTGCTAACCTTCTCCAAACACTCTCCTGATCAGCAGATGTTATCATTCTTTGGCCCTCCAAAAAGTCGACAATATCCTCGAATATCCTCTAGCACCGTTGTCATGACCTTTTTCCTTTGGTTGGCTTTTACTTTGACTGGGCACTCCCTCCTCTTGGTAGCCATACTTTGATTATGCCTTGTCTTTGGGATCCCACAGGCAAAGACATATTTCTTCTCCTGTTCCAGTTCTTGGAAGAAATGTTTCAGGATCTTAATCCCGCTTGTTTAAAATTTCTGTGGAAGTCTCTATAGCTGATCTGAGCACAATAGTTTTGGTACTCACCAAGCAGAAGATTTGTTCTACATCATTTTTTCAGTCAAAATTATGTAAGCTGGACTAATTGAAATATCTATGGCATTGACTGTTGTTTCTGCTACTAGTGGTTGGTGCTCTTTAATTAGGATATGAGCAAAATTAATTTTTTACTCACAAATTGATATGGGTGATTTGTTGCTACAAGCTTCATCTTCAATATCATTTCATCTTTTCTTAAAATGAGCTATCCATTTGTAAACTGGATATTTCTTTGGGGCATTGTCCCCATAAGTTTTTTGTAAATCATCAGTTGTTTCAACATTCGTCTCCCCAAAGCTAAACCATAAATTCAGTGTTTGTTTTTGCTTTAATTTTAGCAGAATTCCTGCTGCTCTAATGTAGGTCTGCTTTCAAACTGATATCTTCTTTTTCTTAGTGTTTCAAACTGGATCCTGTTTATTCATGTTATCACAAGTTAGTATAAGTTTATTTTGGTACATTTTTTTTTTGTTTGAAATCCAGGCATAGTTTTTCATGATTCACATTTTCCACAAACATTGGAAAAAAAGATACCTCACATGTTCCAGGGCTGGAAAATATGAAGATAATATGAGGAAAAACTCTGAAGTAGAAGTTGGACTCAGAACAAGGGAAATTCTGGAAATCAAATTATATAGACTTTTGGTGGGTGGAAAAAGCCACTAGAAATTTCTATACAAAGGGAATGTGGGTCTTGGGAATATTAATCTTCATCAGTTCTTGTGGAAGAACATTTGGATAAAGGAAATTTTAGAGGCAGAAAAATGTAATGAGCAATGAGTACTATGTCGATATGAGATGTTGGGATTCCTGAGACCCCTGCAGTGATTCTTCAAGATTAAATTCATTTTTCTGGTAAGTCTTTATTTGCCTTTTTTACTGTGTGAATGTTTGCACCAATGGTACATGAGCAGTGATAGCTACAACTGATTCTTAACCTGAATCAGTCAGAATCCGGCAGTGGTACTAAACTGTAATAGTCCCTGTATTCTTCACCCCCACACTTGTAAGCAATCAAAAAAAAGGTGGTTTTCAAAATACAGTTAGAAATGAAGCATTAATTTTAATGTTCTTCAATACAGCAGGATAACTAGAGTCTATAACAATTTATGTTTTTCAAAATAACAAGAACCTAAATGTTTCCAACACATAGAAATGATGTTTGTTTGAGGACATGGAAATGCTAATTACATTACACATTGTAAACATGTATTGAATTATCATATTTGTTATGTATTAAATTATAAATTTGTTAACAATTATGAAATTTAGAATTTCGAAAACCATATGTCTTCCACCATGAACTTGACCATATCTTAACATTTAAAGATTTTTCTAATAATTGTTGGTAAGATTAATCAATGTGGTTTTTAAAATAGAGTACAAGAGTTTGGGCTGGCACTGTGGCACAGTGGGTTAAAGCCTCCGCCTGCAGTGCCGGCATCCCATATGGGCACCGGTTTGTGTTCCGGCTGCTCCTCTTCAGATCCAACTTTCTGCTATGGCCTGGGAAAGCAGTAGAAAATGATCCAAGTCCTTGGGCCCCTGTACCCACATGGGAGACCCGGAAGAAGCTCTTGGCTCCTGGCTTCGGATCAGCGCAGCTCCGGCCATTGCGGCCATCTGGGGGAGTAAACCAGCAGATGGAAGACCTCTCTTTCTGTCTCTACCTCCCTCTGTAACTCTGTCTTTCAAATCAATAAAATAAATCTTAAAAAAAAAAAGAGTACAATGAATTGTGTCAATTATGATCAGAAGATCCTATTATCCAATGAGCCAATAATTGACAAATGGTTAATGCAGGATGTCACAGAATCTTGAGTAAGAAATCCACTCAGAGACCAAGGATGATCAGTAAATTTAAATGTTATAGAAAAAGTTCACTGATATGGTTTCATTCTATATTGGAACTAACCACCAAGAAACTATCACTTGTCCAGGTTTGGTGTAGCTACCAAAGAAGAATACCCAGTTATCTGGAAAGGCTATCAAAATACTCCTCTCTTTCCCAACAATATAGTATGTGATCTTGGATTTTCTTCATATACTTGAACCACACAACAGATAAAATGTAGAAGCACATATGAGAATCTAGCTTTCTGTTTTGCCAGATGTTATGGAGATTGGCCAAAATGCAAAATTATAATACCACCTTTCTCATTTTTCCATTTTGAAAAACAGTTTTTAAGCTAACATACAAAGGGTTCACAGAAATAACACTTTTCTGATTTTTTATTGTTATTTTAAAATATAACATTTTTTACTAGGAAAATAAAAGTCAAAACCACAATGATATATCATTTCATAGCTCCTCAGATTGCTGTTGAAAAAATAAACACATGCTGCCAAAATATTGGTGGGAATATAAAATGACACAGTCACTTTAGAAGAGTTTTGTATTTCATCTAAAAGTCAGAGTTATCTGCCATAGGACTCAAAGGAATATCATTCAGCCATAAAATAAGTGAACTATATCATGAAAGAACTTTGAAAACATGATGCTAAGTAGAAAGGTATTAGACACACAAAGCCTGTATTGTATGATTATATTTAACTGTCTATAATAGGCAAATCAATGGAGACATAAAGTAGATTAATGATTGCCAGAGGTTGAGAGTGAATGGTGAGTGATTGCTAATGAATGTATGGATTTGTTTTTAAAGTAAAAAAATGCTCTGGAATCAGATACAGTGTGGTTATACAATTTTGTGAATATATTAAAAATTATAGAATTTTACATTAAAATATTTATTTATTGAGAGGCATACCTACAGAGAGAGGGAGACATAAAATGAGATCTTCCATCCACTGGTTTATTTCCCAAATGCCCACAATGGCTGGACTGTACCAGGCAGAAGCCAGCAGTCTGGAACTTTATCTGGGTTTCCAACATCTATGCAGGGGCCCAAAGACTTGGGCCATCTTTCACTGCTTTCTGATATGCATTAGCAGGGAGCTGGATTAGAAGTAGAGCATCTGGGACCTGAACTAGTGCCCATCTGAAATGTTGGTATCGCAAGTGGTGGCCTATCCCACTGTGCCACAACACCAGTCCCATTCTTAAATGGTGCATTTTATGATATGTGAATTATATTTCAATAAAAGTAATATGTGCCAGAAAATAAAATGTATCATTAATGATTATGGTAAAGTTATTTCCATTGCAAAAATCTTTTGGATAAATAATATGGTTTGAAGGGTTGAATATTTGCTATGAGTCATGCAAAAATAAAATGCTGTTGATTTTAGAAGAACGCAACTTTCCTATTTTTGTCTCTAGCTTTTCTACCCATAGTAATAATCATTAATATAAAACAGAATCCTTGCATTATTTTCATGTTTGTTAAGCAAGGGTAAGAGCGCTCAGTGTTGACAACTGTTTGATTTTACAATACTTGCTGCAAGTGCTTAGTAACTGCCATTGGAAAAAGAAGGAAGCCAGATGGAGAACGGTTGGACGCTGGGAGTAGGGTTGAGGTGGGAGGTAGTCTTTTTTTTGTGAGCACAGCAGTAGGAATATCTTGGCATTGATGATAATCAAACAATCTGGCTTGATGTGTTTTTTATTATTTGCAAAGGCTTGGTCTGTTTGGGTCAGAACTCTGCTAACAGGTCTGTTCCTGGGGTGTCCCAGAGCAATGTCAGAGCCCCTATTCCAATGTGTCAGTGTCCAAAAGGATTTGAGATAGAAGATCAGGCAGGGACTAGATGATATTGCTGAGCATAAGGAAATTCTTTCAATTTTAGGTGTCACATACTCCCAAGAGTTTGCCACAAGTGCCAGGTTTAGGATATGGGACAAATTCTAGATCCAATCAGTCAGTTTTATTTGTTTGTTTGTTTTAGTCCCAGCCTTCCTTGTCAACTGTTGAGGGATTTCTAAAAGTGCTAAATACTTACTCATCTTCCATGTGCTTTCTGATAGCTTTTTGTACATATTTTAACCCACAATGGAATAGTTACTATTCTTGAAAATATTACTAAATAGTAGTGAGTGGCAAAAACATAAAATACAGCAGAAGTTGTGAGAACTCTATCTACTGACAACCTAGAAAAATGGAGTCACTGAAGTGTAAATTATAGGAAAACACATTTTGTAACTTTGTTTTGTATCATTGCATATTTTTATTTGGTTTAATGTCCATTTTTGAAGATTAAAAACTTTAACTGAGAAAAAAAGCTCCAGTGAATGGAAACATGAACAGGGACTTACATGATAATAACTTAGATTTCTGCTGGGTTTTTTAAAAGAATTTATTTTATTTGAGAGTCAGAGTTACATAGAGAGAGAAAGAGAGGCAGAAAGAGAAAAAGAGAGAGAGAGAAAGTCTTCCATTCGCTGGTTCACTCCGCAATTGGCTGCAATGGCCGGAGCTGCACCTATCTGAAGCCAGGAACCAGGAGTTTCTTTAGGGTCTTCCAAGTGGGTGCAGGGGTTCAGGACTTGGGCAATATTCCACTGCTTTCCTAAGCCATAGCAAAGAACTGGATCGGAAGTGGAGCTGGCCCCTCTGCTGTTCTTTAAAAGGCAGCCTTGATCTTTGTCAGGCACATCAATGTTTTTAATCTTAATATTTTGTAATTTTTTCTTTGTTTTCTGAAATCCAAATTTGAGTACAGAATATATCAGCATGACCAAAAAGACCTTTTAACATTTTACAGTAATTCCCTAAATTAATTTACTGTGTTTTTAAATGTTTATTCCTATACTGCTTTTTCCCCCCTTCCTTTCACAAGTATTCCCTTCTTTAGCCTGCCCAGTTGCTGTACATCATCTCTGTGAAGACTGACCAGCCTCTACCACACAGAATCAGTCACTGCTAACTCAGCATTCCTACTACACTCTACTCCCCCAGGCAGGTGTCCAGCAGTGGGTTTTCACTCTGCATACCTTACAGGGATACTAAAGAAACACCTCAGGAGTCTCCTCTTGTGGTGTGTTTGTGTGGTAGGTGGATGGGTGAGGGGAGGAGTTTGAGTAGGCAAATCTTGACCTCCTAACCCAGTGTTAAATAATGATGGGGCTTGGGACATCCTTGCCCTAGATATGACACATTGACATTTGAGGAAATAGCAGAAGCAGGATGGTCTCTTTGACCTCCTTCTGCCCTCCTTCTGTGAAGCTATTCATAAGAAAATTCCCTGATTTTTCCTCTGAAGAGACTAGCATCTCCCTGTTTCCACAGGAAAGAAATGTGCTTATCTCTGTGAAGACACTGAAGAAGCTGAACAAATAGACTTTGCTGTGTTTTGCCATTTATTACCATTAGATCACAACTCTTAGTTCACCAATCCATTTTCTCCACAACCATCCATTGTTCATTAAACCTAAGCATAAACGCAAACAGGTTTCCTTGTTTCATTGGATCTTCATTTCTGAAACCTCATGTATCATGTAAAACATTAAGTTTGTATGTGTTTCTCTTGGAGAATCTCTCTTGTTACAGAGATGTCAGTCACAAACATGATGAATGAGAAAAATTTCTCTTCTGCTACACCAGTGGAAATCTATTTTTTTACACAAATTTTCCACAGCAAGCTATTATGTTTAAGGGAAAATTCCTTGTTGATTTAAAAAACGATCCAAAAACCTTGTATGGAGAAAAGAGAAAGGATTCTCGAGTCAGATAAATCTTAGTTGGGCCCCAGCACTCAGTAGCAGGGTGACTTTGGTAACACGTTGAGTCTCTGTGACCTTAATTTCCCATTTGTAATGTTGTGTGAATAGTACCTAGCAGATGGGATCATTGTGAAGATTAAGTAGGGAGTCTGTGTAAAATGGGCCATTTTAAATGGGCCATTAGATAAATACCTAACTCTTTGCTGCCCGTTTGAACACCTACGCTTGTAACAATGTGTTTGTATTCCCCCATTAGAATACATAGTCAGGGTGAGGGGCATAGCACAATATCTGGCCCAGACCAGTCACTCAATAGATGTTTGATGAATGAATGAATAGCTCTGATTTCTTTCTGAGTTGTTTTGAAAATTGTGGCTGCTTTCCTGCTTTAAGTGGACAATTTTGTGTACAAACTAGACATGTGCTTGATTCAAATGGAAAATTGGACAAGGTTACAGCTAGTTCTTCTCTTTTATATCAAACTTATTTTAGATTTCAAATGGCTGTACTTTCTAGAACCCTAAATGGATATTTGAAGAGGGAAATATGGTTTCTTTGTTATTTGTACCCATTTAATTTAGCTATTCATTCCATTGAAATTACTTTGCTCTATAAAGTTCCAGGACACATTCTCCTTAGTTTCATTACAGTTTTTCTTTCTTTTTTGTTTAGTTCTTATTTCTTAATCATAACTTTAACTCTGCAATCCTGCTAGACTTGAAGGGGGAGTAAAGAAAACATGGAACCCAAAGAACTGCAGTGAGCGCACAGTTAGAAGGCATCACACACAGATGGGATGGAAGGTGCTCTCCTGAGTTACAGAGGAATGGTTACATATAAATATAAATCAGTTGTATAAGAGTTGTGCACAGTTGGCAATGCCCATGATTGATTTCTATGTTTTTTTTTTTTAATTTTAAATAGAACAGTAAGGTTATTGTCCTAAAGCTATATTCACAAACAGATCAGTTGGATCAGTGACTACTTAGAAGGAGGTACTATTGCACTTCAAATAAAATTAAAACTTCTTGTTAGAGCTTGTAGATTTTTACACAGTCTGGTTTTTGTTGTTTCTCTAAACTTGCCACATACTATCTACCCTTTGTTTATTCTTTCTCAGCAGATTTTCTTTCCTTTCTACTAATGTGTCAAGATTATATCAGTTTTTTTTTTTTGGTTTTTTTTTTTTTTTTTTTTTTTTTTTAGTGGGAGGTAAAATAGCAAGGTTTATTAGGGAAGGGACATCTGTAAGGATGGATGGGCACACCTCCAGACAAGCCTGAGACTGGGGAGGAGGAAGGAGGGAGGTTACATGTTGAGTGGAGAGATTACACCTGACCAGGCCAGGCGGGCGGCTCAGCAAAGATGCAGAGAGCTGAGCGCACAGTCCAGTTGAGGCTGGGGGTTTTTAAGGAGATGGGTCTTGCTTCCCCACCTCTGCTCCTCTTGGAACAAAGGGCTTTTTGGATGTTTATCTCAGTTTTAGGAACTGTACATTTCCTATTTCCCTTGTCTTTTTTTTTTTTTTAAGAAATCCTTTATTTAACATATACAAACTTCACACACTTCATAAACACAAATTTAAGAACATAGTGACTTGGGACTGGTGCTCTGGTGCAGCGGGTTAACGCCCTGGCTTGAAGCACCGGCATCCCATATGGGCACTGGTTTGAGACCCGGCTGCTCCATTTCCAATCCAGCTCTCTGCTATGGCCTGGGAAAGCAGTAGAATGGCCCAGGTCCTTGGACCCCTGCACCCAGGGAGACCCAAAAGAAGCTCCTGGTTCCTGGCTTCAGATAGGCTCAGCTCCGGCTGTTGCAGCGAACTAGAAAGTGAACCAATGGATGGAAAACCTCTCTCTCTCTCTCTCTCTGCCTCTCCTCTCTCTGTGTAACTCTGACTTTCAAATAAATAAATAAATCTTAAAAAAAAAGAACATAGTGATTCTTCCTACTCTACTCTACCTCCCACTTTACTCCCACCTTTCTTTCTCCTCCCTCTCCTATTCCAATTCTTATTTTTCACAAATATATATTTTCTTTCTTTCTTTTCTTTTTTGACAGGCAGAGTGGAAAGTGAGAGAGAGAGACAGAGAGAAAGGTCTTCCTTTGCCGTTGGTTCACCCTCCAATGGCCGCCGTGGGCAGCACGCTGCGGCTGGTGCACCGCGCTGATCTTGAAGGCAGGAGCCAGGTGCTTCTCCTGGTCTCCCATGGGGTGCAGGGCCCAAGAACTTATTTCAATAACTTTAATGGTTTCCAGTTGCATCCATTTTGTTGCAAAGAACAGGATTTGTGGTATTCCATAGTATACATATCCCATAATTTTTTTATCTTGTCCTTATTTGACAGACATCTGGATTGATTCCATATCTTGGCTATTGTGAATTGAGCTGCAATGAACATGTGGGTACAGATAACACTTTGTGTGGTTTTTTTTTTGATAGGCAGAGTTAGACAGTGAGAGAGAGAGACAGAGAGACAAAGAGAAATGTCTTCCTTTTTCTGTTGGTTCACCCTCCAAATGGCCACCATGGCCGGTGCACTGCGCCGATCTGAAGTCAGGAGCCAGGTGCTTCTTCCTGGTCTCCCATGCGAGTTCAGGGCCCAAGGACCTGGACCATCCTCCACTGCCTTCCTGGGCCACAGCAGAGAGCTGGACTGGAGGAGGAGTAAGCGGGACAGCATCCAGCGCCCCAACCAGGACTAGAACCCTGGGTGTCGGCGCTGCAGGTGGAGGATTAACCTAGTGAACTGTGCACTGGCCTCAGATAACACTTTCACATGCTGATTTTATTTCTCTTGGGCAAATTCTGAGGAGTGGGATTTTGGCTGGGTCATAAGGTAGGTCTATATTCGGATTTCTGAGGTATCTCCATACTGTATTCCACAGTGGCTTTGTCTGTTTACATTCCCATCACCATTGGATTAGGGTACTTTTTTCCCCACGTCCTTGCCAGCATTTGTTGTTTGTTGATTTCTGTATGAAAGCCTTTTTAACAGGGGTGAGGTAAAACATCAATAAGGTTTTGATTTGCAGTTTTCTGGTGGCTAGTTATCTTGAGCTTTTTTTTTCATGTGTCTTTTGGCCATTTAGATTTCTTCTTTTGAAAAATGCCAGTTCAAATCCTTTGCCCATTTCTACACTTGATCTTAGCCAAAAGGCCAAGAAGCGATCCTTTGCCCATTTCTTAACTGAGTTGTTTGATTTGTTGTTGTGGAGTTTCTTGATGTCTTCATATTTCCTGGTTACTACTCCTTTATTAGTTGTGTGGTTTGCAAATCATTTCTCCCATTCTGTCAGTTGCCTCTTCAATTTGTTGAGTGGTTTTTTTTTGTTTTTTTTTTTTTTTTTTTTTTTTTTTGTGGTGCAGAAGCTCCTCGGCTTGATGTAATTCCATTTGTCAATTTTGGCTTTGATTTTCTGTGCTTCTGGGGTCTTTTCCAAGAAGTCTTTACCTATGCCAGTGTCTTGCAATGTTTTCCCAATGTTTTCTAAAAATTTGATGGTATCAAGTCATGGATTTAGGTCTTTAATTCTTTTTGAGTGGATTTTTGTATAAGGTATAAGGTAGGAGCCTTGCTTCATATTTCTGCCTGTGGAGATCCAGTTTTTACTGCATCATGTTTTGAAGAGACTGTCCTTGCTCCAAGGATTGATTTTATCTCCTTTGTCAAAGATAAGTTGGCTGTAGATGTGTGGATTGATTTCTGGAGTTTCTGTTCTCTTCCATCAGCCTATCTATCTGTTTTTGTGCTGGTACCAGGCTGTTTCAATTATAACTGCCTGGTAATATGTCTTGAAATCTGGTACTGTGGTACCTCCAGCTTTGTTTTTGTTGTACAAGATTTCATAGCTATTTGGGGTCTCTTGTGTTATCATATGAATTTCAGCATCTTTTTTTCTATATCTGAGAAGAATGTCCTTGATATTTTAATTGGAATTGCACTGCATTTGAAAATTACCTTTGGTAGTATGGACATTTTGATAACGTTGATTCCTCCAAACCATGAACATGGAAGATTTTTCCATTTTTTGTGTCTTCCTCTATTTCTTTCTTTAATGTTTTTGTAAATATGATCATCTTTAACATCCTTGGTTAAATTTATTTCAAGGTATTTTTTTTCTAGTTATTGTAAATGGGATTAATCTTGGAAGTTCTTCCTCAGCCATGGATGGCATTGTCTGTATGTACAAAGGCTACTGATTTTTGTGTGTTAATTTTATATCCTACCACTTTATAAAACTCTCCCCTATATATATAATCATGTTGTCTGCAAATAGAAATAGTTTGACTTCCTCCTTCCCAATTTGCATCACTTTGATTTCTTTTTTCTTGCTTAATGGCTCTGGCTAAAACTCCAGGACTATATTGAATTGTAATGGTGAGAATGGGCATCCATGTTTGGTTCCAGATCTTAGTGAAAATGCTTCCAACTTTCCCCCATTCAATAGGATGCTGGCCATGGGTTTGTCATAAACAGTTTTGATTGTGTTGAAGAATGTTCATTCTGCACCCATTTAGGTTAAGGTTTTCATCATGCAAGGATGTTGTATTTTATCAGATGTTTTCTCTGCATCTATTGTGATAATTATTTGGCTTTTGTTATTCAGTTTGTTAATGTGATGTATCACATTGATTGATTTGTGAATGTTGAGCCATTTTTGTATATCAGAGATAAATCCCACTTGGTCTAGGTGAATGATCTTTCTGATTTGTTGTTGGATTTGATTGGCTAGTATTTTGTTTAGAATTTTTGCATCTATGTTCATCAGGAAAATTGGTCTGTGGTTTTCTTTCTCTGATGTAATTTTGTAAGATTTAGGAATTAAGGTGATACTGGCTTCATAGGAGTTTAGGAGGATTCTCTTTCTTCAAATTGTTTTGAATAGCTTGAAAATAATTGGAATTAGTTCTTTAAATGTCTGTTGAATTCAGCAGTAAAGCCATCTGGTCCTGGGCTTTTCTTTTTTTAGGAGGGTCTTTAACCTCTTGATTTTAACATGACTTTATTTTGTAGCTGGAACCCTATTTATTCTTAGTACCATTCACTCCAGCCAACTTTATTTTCTAGGAAATGTAAATAGTCTAAATCATGTGGTGGATATTGAGTCAAATTATACTAGCAAACACAATGGGAGAGGACATATATATAGCTATTATTTCATGTAAAGCAGTGTCCCTAGTTTGGTGATGAGCGGGCATAGTAGTTCAACATTTTCTTTCCTAATATTTTGTCTGCCATTCTGATTGGAATTAGTTGTTGTAGTTGTTCTTTTTTAGAATATTTAGTTCTTTATTTGAAAGGCAGAATTACAGATAGGCAGAGGCAGAGAGAGGGAGAGAGGGAGAGAGGCAGAGAGGCAGAGAGGGAGAGAGGTCTTCCATCCACTGATTCACTCCCCCAGATGGCCACAATGGCCAGAACTGTGCTGATCAGAAGGTAGGAACCAGGAGCTTCTTCTAGGTCTCCCACGTGGGTGCAGGGGCCCAAGGACTTGGGCCATCTTCTGCTGCTATCTCAGGCTATTGCAGAGAACTGAATCAGAAGAGGAGCAGCTTGTACTAGAACTAGCACCCATATGGGATGCCCTCGCTTCAGGCCAGGGCTTTAACCTGCTACACCATAACACTGGCCCCTTATTCTGTAGTTTTAATTATTTTTTTCTTTTACTAATTTTGGGTTTGGTTTGTTGTTGTATTTCTAAGTACATGAAAAGCATTGATAACTCATTTATTTGGTACCTTTCCAGTTTCTTGATGTAGGCACCAATTGCTGTAAACTTCTCTCTTAGCACTGCTTTTGCTGTATCCATAAATTTTGATATGCTGTATTATATTCTTCATTATTTTTCAAAAATTTGGTTTTTTTCTTTTTATTTCTTCTATGACTCACTGTTCATTCAGGAGCATGTTGTTCAGTCTCCCTGTGTTTGCATATTTTCTAGAGACAGGTGAGTTGTTGATTTCCAGCTTCATCTCATTGTGGTCAGAAAAGATGCATAATATGATACTGATTTTTTTGAATTTGTTGAGACTTGCTTTATGGCCTAGTATGTGGTCTATCCTAGCGAAAGTTCCATGCACTGATGAGTAGAATGTGCATGAAAAGTTCTTTAGATATCCATTAGTTCCATATAGTATCAATTAAGTCTATTGTTTCTTTGCTGATTTTCTGTTTGGTTGATCTCTCCATTGCTAAAAGTGGAGTGTTGAAGTCCCTCATTACAATTGTATTGGAATCTGTGTCTTCTTTTATCCATTAACACTTCTTTTAAATCACCAGGTGTCCTGTAATTGAGTGCCTATACATTTATTATAGTCTCAAGTTCCTTTTTTATTGATCCCTTCACATTTTCTCCCTTCACATTCTTTCATAGTGATGACTATGTTTTTGTATGTAGCACATTCTTAAACATCTTTTGTAAGGCTGGACGAGTGAGGATAGAGTCTCTCAATTACTATTTGTTCTAGAAGATCTTTATTTCACCTTCTTTCATAAATGAGAGCTTAGCAGGGTACAGTATTCTGAGCTGACAGATTTTCTTTCTCTCTCTCTCTCTCTCTCTTTTTTTTTTTTTTTTTTGACAGGCAGAGTTAGACAGTGAGAGAGAGAGAGAGAGAGAGACAGAGAGAAAGGTCTTCCTGTACCGTTGGTTCACCCCCTAAGTGGCCGCTACGGTCAGTGTGTTGCGGCTGGCGCGCTGCGCCAATCCGAAGCCAGGAGCCAGGTGCTTCCTCCTGGTCTCCCATGCGGGTGCAGGGCCCAAGGACCTGGGGCATCATTCACTGCACTCCCGGGCCATAGCAGAGAGCTGGACTGGAAGAGGAGCAACCGGGACAGAATCTGGTGCCCCAACCAGGACTAGAACCCAGGGTGCTGGCACCAAAGGCGGAGGATTAGCCTAGTGAGCCATGGCGCTGACCAGATTTTTTTTCTCTGAAGACTTGGGCCATATTTCTCCATTCTCTTCTATCCTGTCTCAGAACACCTTCCCATCAGGTATTCAGAGGACATCTCATTGCCATAATGTAGGGCTTGGTGAGTCCTCCTGTCCCTTTAACAAAAGAGTCTTGTATCTTGTATTGTCCCAGCTACTGGTTTATTGTTATATTTTCCTTTTTTTTAGTATTTTATTAACTATAATTTTTACTTTACCATTGCCTGCATCCTCAACAATTAATATAGAGCCTAGTACAGACTAGATGCTCAATAATATTTTTAAATGAATGTATGCAAATGACTTGGCTTTTTCTTCTGTAGCATTCAATATTTTTTCTTATGAACAATTCAGAAAACACATTATTGAATTTATAAATAACATAAAGCTGGATGATTGCTACTAATTTAAATTGAATATACATATATCTCTGTATTTTTTAAATTTTATTTATTTATTTATTTTTTATTTTTGACAGGCAGAGTGGACAGTGAGAGAGAGAGAAAGAGAGAAAGGTCTTCCTTTACCGTTGGTTCACCCTCCAATGGCCACCGCGGTTGGCGCGCTGCAACCGGCGCACCACGCTGATCCGATGGCAGGAGCCAGGTGCTTATCCTGGTCTCCCATGGGGTGCAAGGCCCAAGCACTTGGGCCATCCTCCACTGCACTCCCTGGCCACAGCAGAGAGCTGGCCTGGAAGAGGGGCAACCGGGACAGAATCTGGTGCCCCGACCGGGACTAGAACCTGGTGTGCTGGCACCGCAAGGTGGAGGATTAGCCTAGTGAGCCGCGGCGCCGGCCTATATCTCTGTGTATTAAAGTAAAATGCTGGAATAAAACTTTTTCATAAGGATAAATGTTAAATGTGACTGTTTTTACTTTTAAAAATCTATATCAGGGCCGGCGCCACGGCTCACTAGGCTAATCCTCCATCTGCGGCGCCAGCACCCCGGGTTCTACTCCTGGTTGGGGCGCCGGATTCTGTCCTGGTTGCTCCTCTTCCAGTCCAGCTCTCTGCTGTGGCCCGGGAGTGCAGTGGAGGATGGCCTAGGTCCTTGGGCCCTGCACCCATATGGGAGACCAGGAGGAAGCACATGGCTCCTGGCTTCGGATCGGCGAGGTGTGCCGGCCGTAGTGGCCGTTTGGGGGGTGAACCAATGGAAGGAAGACCTTTCTCTCTGTCTCTATCTCTCTCACTGTCTAACTCTGCCTGTCCAAAAAAAAAGTCTATATCCAGGTAATAAATTTCAGATATTTCATATATACAGATATATAAGCAAATTGATACTTCCCACCATATCCTCCCTTCTTCCCTCCCTCTGCACTCCCCATCTTCCTCTTCTTATTTCTCTTTTAATTTTTGCAGTGATGTACTTTCTATTTACTTTATAATCCCAAGCTTAACCCTCCACTAAATAATGAATTCAACAAGTAGTAAGTAGAAAAACCACTGTTCCTCAAGAGTACAGACAAGTTGTATAAACAATTAAACCTCAAAATGTCAGTTTTGCTCATACACATTACTTTTTTTTGTTGTAAACATGAAATTTGAGTTTAAAAATTACTGTAAGAAAGTATAGGTTAGCAACAGTCATGATTCGAAAACCTAGGCATTTTAATTGTATGCTCTTGGTTGTTAAAATAGAAGTAACCCAATTAATAGAGGTACAAATACAGACAATGGAGTTACCATAGTTTGCTAGATCTAACCCACATCTAGAGCAGTAATGCTTGTATTGGCTATCTTATCATCTGAACATTTGGTTACATTTGCTTCCAATTCATTATTTTTCAATGAGCAGTATAAAATATTATGTTTACTGACTAGCATCTTCTGGTTTTGCAGAAAACCTAAATGGAAAAATGAAATGATAAGCAGCCAGCTGATAATTGAGCAAGGGAAAAAGGGAAATAGTTATTTTTGATGATATCAGACTCTTATAATCCTAGCCATCATTCATACACCAGGAATATGTCTATAGAGAGGTGATCTTCTATGATGATCTTACTGTGTTTGGGCCTAGATGTGGTAATGGTTTTTTTCTTTTTTTTAAGATTTTTATTTATTTTACTTGAAAGTCAGAGTTACAAAGAGAGAGAAGGAGAGGCAGAGAGAGAGAGAGAGAGAGAGAGAGAGAGGTCTTCCATCCTCTGGTTCACTCCCCAAATGGCCACAAGTTGTGTTTGGACCTGGCTGACATGCAATGCATTTTTGAATGAAGGAATGAATGAATGAGAAATGTCACTTAGCCCCTTCAGATCTTTCTATTCTTGGGGACTATCTGTAGCAAGGTTTTGCTTTATATTTTTATCTCCATTAAATTTCTTCGTGTCTCCTCCCTTTTTCATCATTAACCCTTATTTTTATGCATTTGATTTTCTCCAAATGCTTTTTTTGCTGAAAATACAGATAGATAGTGTTTCAGAGACATCTTGGAAATGGTGAAAAAACAATTATGTAACTTACATCTGTTTGATGCGACTGGGGTCAAGAATGATGGAAAGACATTGCTAAAATCACAAAAACTCCTTTATGCTCCCTTAGATTCAGTTGTCTTATTTGGATTCTCTACAGATGGTGTCAGTTTTGTCTGGTCCACTAGTAAATGATGATGCCACATTGTATATTATAGCACATACACTGCCAGTGTATAGAGGTTAGTGATTGTAAGCTATTACACTCTTTAAGCATGTATATTTAGGGAATGGCTTCACAAATAGCCGTAAATAGCTTGTCTGGACATTGTAATTAGTTGTATATACTTAGCTGCAGATTAAATATGCTGACATATTTTATAGAATGTTTAACAAAACTACTGGCCAAATGGTGGTGGTGTTCACTTGCAGCAGATCATTCTGTGTTAGGGAAAATGTAGTACAAATCTACTTTGATTCATATGGTAATACTTCGGCTTCTGCCTTAAAGGTTCGGGTATGGAATCAACCCAAGCAGAAGTCATGGAGCACAGCAGAGCTACAGCCAAGCAAAGGAACTAATAAGTTACAGCAAAAATGTGAGTCCAGGGGCCAGTGCTGTAGCATGGCATGTAAAGCTGCCATCTGCAGTGCAGAACCAGTGGGTTCTGGTTCTATCCCAGCTGCTCTACTTCCAATCCAGCTCTCTGCTATGGCCTGGGAAAGCAGTGGAAGATGGCCCAAGTCCTTGGGCCTCTGCACCCATGTGGAAGACCTGGAAGAATCTCCTGGCTTTGGATTGGCACAGCTCCAGCCATTGCGGCTATCTGGGGAGTGAATCAGCAGATGGAGGACCTCTCTCTCTGCCTCTGCCTCTCTGTAATTTTTCCATTCAAATAAATAAATAATCTTAAGAAAAAGTAATTTGAGTCCAAATATTTTGACTTTTTGACTGATTTGTTATTGAAATTTTCCCTTACCTATTTGTGTTGAAAAATTTCTAATCAACAGATAGATTAAAACTTTTAACGTGAACATTTGTATAGTCTTCTCTTAGATAAACTAATTGTTAACATTTGCCATGTATATTTTATCTCCCATTATAGCTAATTACATTTTTTAGAGTTTAGAATACGTAACTAATAAAAGCTTCATGTTTGTTTTGTGGTCCGAGGCCACAACGAGCTTTATAAGTTCTCTTAGAACAGGAATGAGACCTGTATTGCTCATTACTGGTCCCTAACACAATGTTTGATTTCTAGTAGTAACTTAATAAAGTTTCACTGACTGATGGATAAAGTAATTCCTCATATACTTGGCCCTTGCTAGCTGCACAAATCAATCAAAGCTTGAAGCAAAGTAAGCCTATTTGATCTTCAAGCAAAATATTAAAAGTACATTCAAATATTTAAGATAATATGTCTAAAGCCTCTTATTTCTGTCAGGGCTTATTACAGTGTCTCATATCAGACAGGTGCTCATCAAATATTTCTTGAATGACAGAACAAAGCAAATTTGGTTAGAAAATGCAAGAGATTTCTAAAAATGATAAAATTTGGAAAATAGTCTTCAATCATAAAGATTTTAAGAGTGAATTTATTCAGACTGAAACAGTCCACAATTGGACAGTGTCTCAGCTTGTCTCTGTTGCAAGATTAAATTCTAGAGCTGGAATTCAGAGAAGAGGAGGAATAATGAACACAGAAGAGGGGAAAAAGTAAAATTAACTTTACTACATAGCAATCCCTCAACATAAAGAAGATTTCTTAAACATGAAGGCTGTTAAGTTTTTTTTTTTTTTTTTAACTTTTATTTAATGAGGCCGGCACCGCGGCTCACTAGGCTAATCCTCCGCCTTGCGGCGCCAGCACACCGGGTTCTAGTCCCGGTCAGGGCGCCGGATTCTGTCCCGGTTGCCCCTCTTCCAGGCCAGCTCTCTGCTGTGGCCCAGGAGTGCAGTGGAGGATGGCCCAAGTGCTTGGGCCCTGAACCCCATGGGAGACCAGGAGAAGCACCTGGCTCCTGCCTTCGGATCAGCGCAGTGCGCTGTCCGCGGCGGCCATTGGAGGGTGAACCAACGGCAAAGGAAGACCTTTCTCTCTCTCTCTCTCACTGTCCACTCTGCCTGTCAAAAAAAATATAATTAATTAATTAATTTTAAAAAATACTTTTGTTTAATGAATATAAATTTCCAAAGTATAGCTTATGGATTACAATGGCTTCCTTCCCCCACCCCCCAAACTTCCCTCCCACCCTCAACCCTCCCCTTTCTTGCTCCCTCTCCCCTTCCATTCACATCAAGATTCATTTTCCATTATCTTTATATACAGAAGATTGATTCCGTATATATTAAGTAAAGATTGCATCAGTTTGCACCCACACAGAAACACAAAGTGTAAAAATACTGTTTCAGTACTAGTTATAGCATTACTTCACATTGGACAACACATTAAGGACAGATCCCACATGAGATGTAAGTACACAGTGACTCCTGTTGTTGACTTAACAATTTGACACTCTTGTTTATGGCGTCAGTAATCTCCCTAGGCTCTAGTCATGAGTTGCCAAGGCTATGGAAGCCTTTTGAATTCGCCGACTTCGATCTTATTCCAACAGGGTCGTAGTCAAAGTGGAAGTTCTCTCCTCCCTTCAGAGAAAGGTACCTCCTTCTTTGATGGCCCTGTTCTTTCCACTGGGATCTCACTCGCAGAGATCTTTCATTTAGGTCTTCTTCTTCTTCTTCTTTTTTTTTTTTTTCCAGAGTGTCTTGGCTTTCCATGCCTACAATGCTCTCATGGGCTCTTCAGCCAGATCCAAATGCCTTAAGGGCTGATTCTGAGGCCGGGGTGCTATTTAGGACATCTGCCGTTCTATGAGTCTGCTGTGTATCCCACTTCCCATGTTGGATCGTTCTCTCCCTTTTTGATTCTATCAGTTAGTATTAGCAGACACTAGTCTTGTTTGTGTGATCCCTTTGACTCTTAGACCTATCAGTGTGATCCATTGTGAACTGAAGTTGATCACTTGGACTAGTGAGATGGCATTGGTACATGCCACCTTGATGGGATTGTATTGGAGTCCCCTGGCACGTTTCTAACTCCACATTTGCGGCAAGTCCGATTGAGCATGTCCCAAATTGTACATCTCCTCCCTCTCTTTTTCCCACTCTTATATTTAACAGGGATCACTTTTCAGTTAAAATTTAAACACCTAAGAATAATTGTGTGTTAATTACAGAGTTCAACCACTAGTACTAGAACAAAACAAAACAAAAATACTAAAATGGATAAAGTATTACATTGTACATCAACAGTCAGGACAAGAGCTGATCAAGTCACTGTTTCTCATAGTGTCCATTTCACTTCAACAGGTTTCCCCTTTGGTGCTCAGTTAGTTGTCGCCGATCAGGGAGAACATATGATATTTGTCCCTTTGGGACTGGCTTAATTCACTCAGCATAATGTTTTCCAGATTCCTCCATCTTGTTGCAAATGACCAGACTTCATTGTTTAAATAAATAAATCTTTAAAAAATAAGGAAGCCACTGAAGATTAGGAGGACTTACAGCATGAATTTTGTGATTTAAATCTATGTCTACATGCCATCCAAAGGGTGTGATCACTATTTTGAAGTTGGAAGCACAATTTTAAGGTACTCGTATGATATTCTGTATTTATTTTTGAGTAATTTAGATATCAAAATTTTGTGTCATTCACATTTTACTCTTTGGGACAAAATCTTCAAAATCAAAAGATATGCACATAACTTATATGTAGAGTGATGCAATTATATTTGAAACAAATTGTTTCCATGAAGTTGATAGTATTTGGTAAGTTTAAAAGTCTCACTTGTAACTTTGAAGGGTTTATCCCTTTCATTATGAAAGAGAAACGTACATCTACATTTATTATACTGTGAGCAGAAATGGGCTTTGTTTACATATGTTTGTATGTGGATTTAGAGAAGCATATGGTGGAGAAACAATTTGTATAGAGTACGCATTACTTTGTTCTTCTAAGATGTCCATAAATTGTGTCACTCATTCATTTATTTGCTAAACTTTCAACTTAGTGTTGACAGACAAGTTCCCTTGGTTTGTTGTGTTTCTGCATGTCTTGTTAGTGGAGGCACTGACAGCCTTTTTTTCCTGGATGATGCCTTCATAGATATTCCATAGTGAAAAGAAGGTAGATAGTATCTTCTTCTTGGTATAAAACTTACGGTTTTTTTTTTTTCCTGCCCAGTATAATAAAAATAAAGTTTCTCCCTCCAGATTAAGGATTGGACAGGTTTTCTTGCAGCCTAGTTCTCGGTTTTCTAAGCTCAGGTTTTTTTTTTTTTTTTTAAGATTTATTTATTTATTTGAAAGGTGTAGTTACACAGAAAGAGAAGGAAAGGCAGAGAGAGAGAGAGAGGTCTTCCCTCCACTAGTTCACTCCCCAAATGGCCACAACAGCCATAGCAGCACTGATCTGAAGCCAGGATCCAGGAGCTTCTTCCTAGTCTCCCATGTGGGTGCAGGTGCTCAAGACCTTGGGTTATCTTCTACTGCTTTCCCAGGCCACAGCAGAGAGCTGGATCAGAAGTGGAGCAGCTGGGACTCAAACTGGCACCCATATGGGATGCCGGCACTGCAAACGGTGGCTTTACCCTCTGTGCCACAGTGCCATCCCCAACCTCAGGGTTTTTAAACTTACTATTTGAGCAGCATCTGCCTAGGCTGTGTCATGTAACCTCTGTGGGTCTTTAGAAATAAGGAGAACTAACATGAATGTGGCATTGATTGAACTATGAGTAATAAAGTTCTTTGTCTCTGACCCAGAAGTCTCATGTCTTCTGCTAGTATCCAAGAAACTATGGGTCTTATCAATTTGCAAATTTTAGTAAAATCTCAGGGCCTTAACATTTCTCCATCCAGATTTTTTTGTTGGATATCATCAGGCTTGCTTTGGATCAGGGTCATTGCTGTATAACCAGGATGAAGCAGAAGGTGGATCTAGAAGGGAAAAGCAGTACTGGCTTGAGGAACATAAGATGCATTATCAAGTAAACAGACTTGATCTGGTTCTATGTAAGAAAAGCTACCCAGGTAGATTGACTGGACTAAGAAATGTGTAGGCATTTGAGGTTAGGATGGCTCATATCCAGACACAGGTGGTCAAAACAGATTGGCAGAAAGAGATACTTGAGTCCTTTCTACTCTAGGACATGGCTTTTCACACAAGTCCTTTTCGCTTCCTCTAAAATTGATCTGTAGGAAGTCTTTGAGTTCTTAAGTTGCTGAGTCTTAGACTGTTCTATCCCTAGGGCAGGCCCTGGTCATTTTCATTATCGGTTTTTAAAGAAAAGTGATTGTTTTGGCTTGATGTGGACACTGGCTGTACCCTGAGACTTTGCTTACATGGGTGCGTTGGTTCCTGGTGTCTGGGTATTCTGGCACTCCTCCAGAATAATTTTCCACTCTTAGGGTCAATCGTAATCAGCAAAAGGGGTGGAGGTATGGTACTTTGGGTCTAAAGAGATCACTCAGGATAAAACAAATAAACAAACAAACAAAAATCCTCAAGGCCGTAGTGGTTTAAATAGTAGCAAATTTCCAAACGATGTGTCATTGCTTTTTCTTAGTACAAACAGTTACAGTTCCCTCAGGAATTTGGAACTGTTGACCAACTGTGCTCTTTATAAAGGGGAATGTGGTTAAAATAACAGTATTCAGGCCAAGCTGGCAAACCAGAGCAGCAGTGGCTACCTCTCGCACTCATAAACACACTTATAAAAATGGATATGCCATGAAATGCAGTGACCACAGTGTGATCACATGGAAGTTTATAGAGAAAACTCCCCAGCTATTTCAGACTCATAATTTTGGCTCAATTCATAGTGCCGTTCTAAATAGTTGACCAGTTATTCAGTCAATGTTATTAGTAGGCTCTAGGAAAAATAACTTTAATGACTTTAAGGCAAGTAGTCTATCTCAGAAATGTATAATGTCATACGTTGTCTTTCAGTTTGATAATTCTTATCTTCAAGGGGGAATATGCTTCTGAAAGTTGAATTTGGAAGAAAAGGGACAATCATGAGATGGGTTTGGCTGGAAAAACCATCAAGCAAAGTACATGTTGTTGTTCCAGGGTAGAACTGCTTACTGTCGTAAACCAAATTCAAAAGGAGCTGTGGAAATTGAAGGCCAATCCACAGGAAGTAAGTAGAATGAGGTGGAATCAGGACTTCTGGGCCTTATTGGATTTCAATGATGATTTTTTAATGAGAAATGTCATCTGAGACAAAATATACAGGAAAACAAAAGAAAAGTTGGTTTGGGCCGGCGCCGTGGCTCAACAGGCTAATCCTCCGCCTTGCGGCGCTGGCACACCGGGTTCTAGTCCCGGTCGGGGCACTGATCCTGTCCCGGTTGCCCCTCTTCCAGGCCAGCTCTCTGCTGTGGCCAGGGAGTGCAGTGGAGGATGGCCCAAGTGTTTGGGCTCTGCACCCCATGGGAGACCAGGAGAAGCACCTGGCTCCTGCCATCGGAACAGCGTGGTGCGCCGGTCGCAGCGCTCAAAAAAAAAAAAAAAAAAAAAAAAAAAAAAAAAAAAAAAAAAAAGAAAAGTTGGTTTGATGGCAGGGAGACAGGAAAAAGTGAATATGAACAGAGGGGGTTATTCAAGTATACTGGCAGCTCAGGACAAGTAGGAAAACTGGGGCCAAACAAACAAACAAACAAAACACTGGACAGTGAGTGTTTGAACAGACCATCTTACCAAGGCAAACCAAGCAGAGAGGGAGCTTATGAGTAAACTGTTAAGCTATAGTACACTTTGTTCTGGGATTGGGTGGGACTGTGCCTGGTATTAGAAGAAACTGGAGCAAATATGGAACTTTTTGTGTCTCCTGCTTTTTCTGAGGACAAAG
This sequence comes from Lepus europaeus, assembly GCF_033115175.1. Classification (NCBI taxonomy): domain Eukaryota; kingdom Metazoa; phylum Chordata; class Mammalia; order Lagomorpha; family Leporidae; genus Lepus; species Lepus europaeus. Next base: position 35,312,734 of record NC_084832.1, on the reverse strand, counting down.
ATAACCTGACTTACAAGGTCTTACCAGACTCTGTTCAACCAAAGCTTCTCAACCAAATCTGGGGAGAATTAGAGCAAGAATAGAGTAAAAAGCTCAATATAGCTATTCAGACAGGAAGTCTGAATAAACTGACAAACTGAAGTGCCACAAGATACCAGAAGTTCTGAGATGGAATTAGGGATAAGCATGTCCTCCCCACACCCCTTCCTCCCTCTCTCCCTCTCTCCCTCTCTCACCCTCCCTCTTCTTCCTTCCTTCCTTCCTTCCTTCCTCCCTTCCTCCCTTCCTCCCTTCCTCCATTCCTCCCTTCCTTCCTCCCATTTGGAGGCTCTATGTTAGGTTTTGGAAATACAAAGAGAAGATGTGGAGCCTATCATCCAATATTTTATTGTCTTTTAGGTAAACCAGACAAGCTGTTTACAATCATGTGTGGTAAGAGCTATGTTAAGATAAGAATGGGGCTCTGCAGGAGCATACCGGGTGATGGTGGGGAGCACAGACTGAAGAAATGGCTTCCTGGAGGAGATAATGATTGAGTTCTGTCAAAATGGATGAGTATGAGGTTGGCAGGCAGTACTGGAGACTCTGCTAACTGAAGCTTATGTAAATCCTATGAGTTCAAAGAGAGAAGGAGGGTTAGGCGTTGTGGTGCAGCAGGTTAAGCTGCCATTTGGGACACTTGCACCCCATATTGGAGTGCCTGGTTGAAGTCTTGGCAGCTCCCTTGGCTAATGTGCCTGGAAGGCAGCAGATGATAGCCCAAATACTTGAGTCCCTGCCTTCCCTGTCGGAGATCCAGATGCAGTTCCTGGCTCCTGACCTGGCCTGGTTCTAGCCTTGGCTGTTGCAGGCATTTAGGGAGTAAACCAGTGAATGGAAAATCTCTTTCTTTCATTTTAACATTTAAAAAAAAGTGTTTTTTTTTTTTTTTTGAGAGAGAGAGAGTTACAGACAGAGCGAGGGAGAGACAGAGAGAAAGGTCTTCTATCTGCTGCTTCACTCCCCAAATTGCCACAGCAGCCAGAGCTAAGCTGATTTGAAGCCAGGAGCCAAGAGCTTCTTCAGAATCTCCCATGCAGGTGCAGGGGCCTAAGCATTTGAGCCATCTTCTACTGCTTTCCCAGGCCATAAGCAGAGAAGTGGATTGAAAGAGCAGCCAGGACACAAATTGGTGGCCATATGGGATATGGTCACCGCAGGCGGAGGCTTAGCTTACTATGACATAGTGCCAGCCCCATCATTTTGCCTTTCAAATAATTACTCTTAAAAAAAAAAGAGATAACTAGAGCCTGATTCATATATTCAGGAACCATCAAGATTTCAGGCTTTCTGAGACCAGCAAACCACAAGGAACATCATGTTACTGATTTCTCTACTATGCTTAGAAATTCAAGTCAAAAACAAGCAATAGTGGCTCTCTTAATCATCTTGGTGCTCTTCTCTAGGCAAGCTTACCCTCTCTGGAATTCCTTACTTCTTACCATGAAAACAGTCCAAGTACTATTAAATGGCTAGGAATAAAAAAGGGAGGTGTTTAAATTTTAACTGAAAAGTGATCCCTGTTAAATCTAAGAGTGGAAAAAGAGAGGGAGGAGATGAACAATTTGGAACATGCTCAATCGGACTGGCCGCAAATGGTGGAGTTAGAAATGTGCCAGGGGATTCCAACACAATCCCATCAAGATGGCATGTACCAATGCCATCGCACTAGTCCAAGTGATCAATTTCAGCTCACAATTGATAGCTCTGATAGGTCTAAGAGTCAAAGAGATCACACAAACAAGACAAGTGTCTGCTAATACTAACTGATAGAATCAAAAAGGGAGAGAAAGATCCAACATGGGAAGTGGGATACACAGCAGACTCATAGGATGGCAGATGTCCTAAACAACACTCTGGCCTCAGAATCAGCCCTCAAGGCATTCAGATCTGGCTGAAGAGCCCATGAGAGTATAGCAGGCATGGAAAGCCAAGATATCATGGAAAAAAAAAAAGACCTAAATGAATGATCTCTGTGAGTGAGATCCCAGTGGAAAGAACGGGGCCATCAAAGAAGGAGGTACCCTTCTCCGAAGGGAGGAGAGAACTTCCACTTTGACTATGACCCTATCGGAATAAGATCAAAGTCAGCGAACTCTAAAGGCTTCCATAGCCCTGGCAACTCATGACTAGAGCCTAGGGAGATTACTGACGCCATGAACAGGAGTGTCAAATTGTTAAATCAGCAACAGGAGTCACTGTGTACTTACACCCCATGTGGGATCTATCCCTAATGTGTCGTCTAAAGCCAAGTGATGCTATAACTAGTACTGAAACAGTATTTTTATACTTTGCATTTCTGTGTGGGCACAAACTGATGAGGTCTTTACTAATTATATACTGAAGTGATCTTCTGTATATAAAGAGAATTGGAAATGAAAAAAAAAAAAACAACCTGGTGTTAAAATGGAAATGGCATAGAAAATTAATTAATTTGAAAAAAAAATTATGTAGGATCTCTGTCTTTAATGTGCTGTACATTGCTATTTAATGCTATAATTAGTAATCCAATGGTAGTTTTTTCACTTTATGTTGCTATATGGGCAAAATGTTGAAATCTTTACCTAATATATACTAAACTGATCTTCTGTATACAAAGAGAATTGAAAATGAATCTTTACATGAATGGAAGGGGAAAGGGAGCGGGAAAGGGGAGGGTTGCGGGCGGGAGGGAAGTTATGGGAGGGGGGAAGCCATTGTAACCCATAAGCTATACTTTGGAAATTTATATTCATTAAATAAAAGTTTAATAAAAAAAAAAGGAGAGTAGAATTTAGCTCTTTTTTTTTTTTAAAGATTTTTTATTTATTTGAAAAGTAGAGTCAGAAAGAGAGAGCAAGAGCTTCTATCTGCTGGTTCACTCCCCAAATGTCTGCAATGGCCAGAGCTCTGCCAATCTAAAACTAGCAGCCAGGAGCCTCTATGGGATCTCCCTTGTGGGTGTAGGAGCCCAAGCACTTGTGCCATCTTCTGCTGCTTTCCAAGGCACATTAGCAGAGAGCTTGATCGCTAGTAGAGCATTTGGAACTTGAATCAGTATCCATATGGGATGCCAGAGCTGCAGCAGTATCTTCACCTGCCATGCCACAGCAATGGCCCAAATTTACCTCTTTCTCGCTCATAGAGCTCCTGCATACTGAAAGTCTAGCACTCATCTCATTTGAGTCTTTGGAGTGGGGTATAAAACTGACACATCTTGGTAAACTCATGATAATTGTATCTTTAAGCTGCCCCCTTAGCAGAAGGATATAGACTCATGCTTGTACAGATAAGTAGCAGATACTAGGACATGTACTTAGGACAGTCTTAGTGCTTTTTCCCCATGGAGGAACCCTACAGGACCCTACAGCCCTTGGAATGAATATTTATTTAGTATCTCTCTTTCTGGTTTGTAGATGGTACAGAAAATAAAAATGTCACTTTTTAAAGTACTAGTTAGAAACTGTTTATGATGATGACTTGGTACTGTGTGTATTTGAATTGCTATGAATGCTTGAAGAAAAGGCTAAGTGTATTATAGTGAAAGTATTAGAATGCTGTGTAAGCCACTTGATTCTGACTGTTCTAGTGCTAAAGTACAAATAATGGGGCTTGCCCTGCCTACCTCTAATGGTTATTTGAAAACTAAATTACAGAAGGTATGTGAAAATGAAGTGTCACTAGAACTCTATCAAATAGGGTATTATTGAGTTGCTCCTTGTTTTGCTTTCAGAAAAATCTTTCCCCACTCTGAAGTGTATCTTTTGGCTAGAAATGCATTACCACAGTATTAAAGACACTTCAATGAAAAATTGACAAATAAAAAAACTGATAGAATATTGTTATTTTTAGGGCTCTTTTTAATAGAGCATTAAATAGCATTTAGGCCTGAGTGCCTTATCTGTTTTTGAGGGTTCTAGATGCAAATCGATATTTTATTCCATAATTCAACATATTTTGAGCACTGAAATAATCACATTTTTGAAAGATAATTATTTTGAAAGAATTTTAGATTTTTTTTTACAATCAAAATTTTGTTTTCATTTTATTTGAAAGGCAGGGAAACAGAGCCAGAGCGTGAGGGACAGAGAGAAAGACAGATTTTCCATCTGCTGATTCACTCTCCAAATGTGTGCAACGCTGGGGCTTGGCCAAGCCAAACCCAGGAGCCAGGAATTTCCTCTGAATTTCCCACATGGGTGGCAGAGACCCAAGTACCTTTGCCATCATCTGCTGCCTCCCAGGTGTGTACCAGCGGCAAGCTGGATTGGAAGCAAAGGTACTAGGACTCAGACCAGGCACTCCAGTAGGGGATACTGGCATCCCAGGTGCCAACTAACCACTGCTCCAACTGCCTGTCACTAGAGTTTTAGTTTTGACAGAAAAGTATTGGTAATTTTTAAGGACACAGAAAAAACTAAGGGCAGGATTCAGGCAGAAAAGAGTGAAGATTGGGGTTAATGGAAGCAGTTGCAGTGAGCGGGATTACCTGTACTAATAGTTAAAATGAGCAAGGGAGATGAGAATGAGGAAATAGATGGAGGTAGAGAAAGATTTCCAAGATGCACATTATCTTTCAACAAGGGGTGATAGCCAATGGACAGTATCTTCCCTTTGGTAATTATCAATATCTAGGATGATCTAAGATCATTCTCCCTGCTTACCGGGCTGTTGCAAACTTACAAAGGGAATCCTTTGTGTGTCTTTGTGGGAAGGAGTATTCTCCACTCAAAGTCACTCAAAGGGCAGTGGGACATTGGAGGTTTTATTCTGAATTCTCATTTGCCTGTCCTGCCAGAGAAGAAGAGGTACCTTTAATGCTGTAAGAAATCATCTGTTCCTGCAGAAACCCAGGTATATGGCAGGGAGGCACTTCCTGGTTGTATCATACTTAAGGAAATGCATTAGTTACATTCAATAGAGAGCACTGGACTCTTACATCTCAGAGTATGATTTCCAATAAAAATCCTGTGGTAGGAGGATATTAGAAATTTAGTAATTTCAGTGAAGAAATAGCCTTATACAATTTTATTTAATGAAACTACATAAAATGGACCAAGGATATTTTAGTGATATAAAAGAAAGCAAGGCAGATTTAAAGCTCTTTAATATTTTGTTTGAGAATTACATTGGTAAGTTGGTCTGATGTTTCCAGTTACATCTTTCACAAGTGTGCTCACAGATCAATTAATTCTATTTATGAGGTGAATAAAGTTGAATACTTTCTAATACACATACACCCACACCCAAAATATGCTTTCAAATAAAAATTCACAAGTAGATTGTGACTTTTTTTTTCTTTTTGACAGGCAGAGTGGACAGTGAGAGAGAGACAGAGAGAAAGGTCTTCCTTTTGCCGTTGATTCACCCTCCAATGGCCGCCGCGGTAGCGCGCTGCGGCCGGCGCACCGCGCTGTTCCGATGGCAGGAGCCAGGTGCTTCTCCTGGTCTCCCATGGGGTGCAGAGCCCAAGCACTTGGGCCATCCTCCACTGCACTCCCTGGCCACAGCAGAGAGCTGGCCTGGAAGAGGGGCAACCGGGACAGGATCGGTGCCCCGACCGGGACTAGAACCCGGTGTGCCGGCGCCGCAAGGCGGAAGATTAGCCTGTTGAGCCACGGCGCCCGCCTAGATTGTGACATTTTTATTTAACACATTAGTTGTTACATTCTAGAACTGAAATACTGAATCCATCGTTTTCCCAAAACAATACTTAGTTTCATTCATAAGGTACAGTAGTAGCGTCATTTGCAGTAGATTGCAGTAATGAAACACCTGCTGTTCAGACAACATTAAATAAACAACTAACTATTTTTACTTTGTATTTTATTATGTCACAAAGGGGATCAGACAGTGTCTGACTTACCACTGTAAATTTCATACTTAGCGAATCTTATTTTGAGGCTAATGTGATCATTAATATGCTTAAATAGATATTTCTTGCTGTTTGGGTGTGGTGAGATGAATGCCTGCAGAGGAACTGGTTTTTTCTGTTGTACCAGAAGCTTGTGTCTGCCTGTTTGAGGAATGGTAACTGAACCACCAAATGTCTGGATATTCTCTTTTACTGCAGGTGGTTCTGAAAAGGCTTATCTTACTATAAAGCATGTATAAGACAGAAAAAGCAAACAAAGAAAACTACTTGGGAGATTAGGGTGTACAAGGATTGTCAGTACATTTAGGAAGAGAGCTGAGTGGTTTATAAAGCACATTCACAGACTTTGAGATCTGCTCAATAGTTGTTGAATGTGTGACTATCTTAAGGTAGTGTCTTTTTCTTAAAAAAATTTTTTTAAGGTAAACTTAAAAATATTGAAGTAGAACATACATAATGAAAATAAAAACTATATGTTCATTTACTGAGGTTAATGGTTGTTGAATTGTAACATTTTATTTTTTTAATAGCAAAATTTCAAGTTTTGAATTTTATCAAGCACAATTTTAGTTGTATCTCTCAATTTCTGATATGCTGTTTTCCCTTACTCAGCTCAAAATTTTTGTGTTTTTTTTGACCCATGAGTTGTTTAGAAGTTTATTGCTTTTGTCCAAACAGTTGGATCTTCTCTTTTTTTATTATTGATTTCCAGCCTAGACTTTTATAATTAATAATTACAGTGTTTTGAAATTTGTTGAGATTTGATTTATAATATGCACTTTGTCAATTTTGTCAAATGTTTTATTTGAAAAAAAAATATATGTTATAGTGTTATGTGTAGCAGTTAAATAAGATTCATTAATCTTGGTAAAATGCTTATATTACTTTTTGCATGTTCTTTCCATCACTGAAATAGAAATATTCAAAACTTCAGATCTAATTGTGATGACACATTTATCCCTGATTCTTTTAATTTTTGTTTCAGATACTTTAAGTCTCTCATTAAGGGCATGCAAATTTATAATCAGTAAGTCCATTTAGTTGATTGACCCTTTTATCATAAATATTTGCTAGCTCTAAAAATGTTGCTTTTTTTTTCCAGATAGATGTACAGCAGTAACAATGTTCTTTTGTTTTGCTTTGTACAGATTTTTCCAATATATTGATTTAATCCCAGTATGCCCTTATATAAGTATGTCTGTGTAAGCATTATTGAGTTTTATTTTTTAATCCAGTCTGATGATTTTCTTTAGATGGAGAATTTTATTCCAACTGCTGATATATTTGAATTCTCAGTTTATCATTTTATGGTTTCCTTTTTGTGCTCCTCATTTTTATTTTCTTTCCTTTCTTCTTTAATTGATGAATTATTTTTGCAAATCTTTTTTCTTTGATTAATAGTTGATTATACATTATTTTACAGTATTTTCTAGTGGTAATCATTTACATTATAATAGGCATCCTTGAGTAAATATTATGCACTTTAACTTTTATCACATCCTGAACAATGGCAGGACACCAGGATACTCTGACTCCATATGCTACTCTCCTGCCTGTTGCTCTTTTATTTTCATTTATGTATACCTTGGTCTCCTTCTCTAAAGGGAATTATTTTCTGATGTTTTGATTACTTACGGCTGTCCTTTGTTCTGTCTTGAATTTCTGTATTTCTATGTAGGATTATTTTCATTGTCTTTGAAAAACTGCCTTTAATATTCCTTTTAAGTTTGATTTGCTACTGAAAATTTCTTTCAGCTTTTTAAAAAATTTCTTTATTTCTTTATCACTTTATTTTTTTTAAAGATTTATTTATTTATTTGAAAGAGTTACACATAGAGAGGAGAAACAGAGAGAGAGGTCCTCCATCTGATGGTTCACTCCCCAGTTGGCCAGAGCTGAGCTGCTCTGAAGCCAGGAGCCAGGAGCAAAGGGTCAGGAGCCTCCTCTGGGTCTCACACGAAGGTGCAAGGGCCCAAGGACTAGGGCATCTTCTACTGCTTTCCCAGGCCATAGCAGAGAGCCAGATTGGAAGTGGAGCAGCCAGGTCTCGAACTGGCGCCCATATGGGATGCCAGCACTGCAGGCCAAGGCATTAACCTGCTGCACCACAGGCTGAACCCATCTTCATCACTTTAACAAAAAAAAAAAAAAAAAAAAAAAAAAAAGCAGCCTTATAATTTACTTATCACATTACTCCCACCTTCAGTTTAATTTTTCCTCTTCCTTTAATTAAAAAAGAACTGTGGTAAAATACATAATATAAAATTACTATCAGCCATTTTTCAGCATATAATTCACTTGCATTAACTATATGCATGTTGTATGACCATAAACTGAACTTTTTAATCTTACAAAATTTCTCTTTTGGGGCTGGCTCTGTGGAATAGCGGATAAAGCCATCGCCTGTAGTGCCGGCGTGTTGAGGCCAGTGCACTGCGCCAATCTGAAGCCAGGAGTCAGGTGCTTCCTCCTGGTCTCCCATGCGGGTGCAGGGCCCAAAGACCTGGGCCATCCTCCACTGCTTTCCCAGGCCACAACAGAGAGCTGGACTGGAAGAGGAGCAACTGGGATAGGATCCAGCGCCCCAACCGGGACTAGAACCCGGGGTGCCAGCACTGCAGGCGGAGGAGTAGCCTAGTGAGCCGCAGCACCGGCCAGCTGCTCCTCTTTCGATCCAGCTCTCTACTATGGCCTGGGAAAGCAGTAGATGATGGCCCAAGTCCTTGGGCCCCTGCAGCTGTGTGGGAGACCTGAAAGAATCTCCTGACTGCTGCCTTTGGATTGGCACAGCTCCAGCCATTGCAGCTATTTGGGAAGTGAACCAATGGATGGAAGACCTTTCTCTCTCTCTCTCTCTCTCTCTCTCTGTCTCTGCCTCTGCCTCTCTGTAACTCTGCCTTTCAAATAAATAAAATAAATCTTTTAAAAAACAAAGAAAAAACCCTTCTCTTTCACTTTTAGTGCTTATTTTATCTAGGTATAGAACTATAGCTTGACAGTTTCTGGCATTGTGGTACAGTGAGTTAAGCTGCTGCCTGCAACATCAGGCATCCAATATGGATGCTAGTTCAAGTCTCAGATGCTCTACTCCTGATCTAGTTCCCTGCTAATGTGCCTAGGAAAGCAGCAGAAGATGACCCCAGTATCTGGGTCCTTGCCACTCATGTGGAAGACCTGGATTGAGTTTTAGTCTCCTGGCTTCAGATTGGCTGGCCCTATCTTGGCTGTTATGGCCATTATGGAGATGGAAGATCAATCTCTGCCCCACATTTTTTTTTAAGAAAAATATAGCTTGACAGTTATTTTCTTTTATAACTTAAGATGAGAAGTCCACTATTCAGATTTTTTTCTTAGTTTGGAGGAATTGTTTCTTTTCCATAAGCAATAACTTGATTATATGATTCATTTGATCTTTGCGTCCATTTCTGTTGTTTCCATTTTCTTCTTGTTGGTTTTGGCTTTTGGTCTTTGGTACTATGGTCTTGTCTTTTGGCCTGCTTAGTAATTTTTTATTAAATGCTGGATATTAGGTATAAAAACTGATGACATCTGAATGATTTTATTCCTTCCAGAGAGGATTTATTTTTCTTTTGGTCATGAAGTCGGTGTAAGAATAGAATACTTTGATTTAATCAATTATTAAGATGATCTGTGATGAAACTTCAGTTTATATAAGGTATGATGTAATTTGGCTTGTTTCCTTTGTCTTTCTGGGATTTAACTGAGAGCTAAAGTTGTTTACCTTCATAGTTCTTGAACATCAATTCTTATTTTCTCATCCCTGTGGATTTTCTGACACTTCTGGGCTTGAAAGTGCTTAGGATTTGGCAAATTTATCAAGGAACAGCATGGAGGAGCATGTTGAGCTTGCATCTATGTTCTTCTCTTCTTTCTGTGATCTTGGCTGAAAAGCGTGGGCTGCCTGTGTTGTTCCAAGTGCCTTCTAGGAACTAATTTTTAAATAGCACTTTATTTCCTTTTTTAAAAAAATTATTGTGTGAAGGGCCAGTGCCATGGCTCATTTGGTTAATCTTCCGCCTGAGGTGTTGGCATCCCATATGGGCGCCAGGTTTTAGTCCCAGTCACTCTTCTTCCAGCCCAGCTCTCTGCTGTGGCCTGGGAAGGCAGTGGAGGATGGCCCAAGTGCTTGGGCCCTGCACCCGCATGGGAGACCGGGAAGAAGCTCCTGGCTCCTGGCTTCAGATTGGTGCAGCGCTGGCCGTAGCGACCATTTTGGGGGGTAAACCAACAGAAGAAGATCTTTCTCTTTCTCTCTCTGACTATCTATAACTCTACCTGTCAAATAAATATAAAAAAAATTGTGTGAAAAGGCAGTTATACATAGAGAGAGGAGATTATATATATAGATAGTTACATATACAGAGAGGAGATCTTCTACCCACTGGCTTACTTCCCCAAGTGGCCACAACAGCTGGGGCTGTGGCAGGGAGAAGCCAGGAACCTGGAACTCCATCCTGTCTTCATACATGGGTAGAAAGTTTCTATGTACTTGGGCCATCTTCTGCTGCCTTCCCAGGTACATTTGTAAGGAAATGGATCGGAAGTGCAGCGGCTAGGTCTGGAACTGGCACTCCAATATGGGATATAGATGTCAGCAAGCCAACTTGTTGTACTACAATGTCAGCCCCAAAGAACTAATTTTTTAAAAAATAGAATTTCAGGGCCGCGGCGCCTCTGCCTTGCGGTGCCGGCACACTGGGTTCTAGTCCCAGTCAGGGTGCCGGATTCTGTCCCGGTTGCCCCTCTTCCAGGCCAGCTCTCTGCTGTGGCCCGGGAGTGCAGTGGAGGATGGTCCAAGTGCTTGGGCCCTGCACCCTGTGAGAGACCAGGATAAGTACCTGGCTCCTGCCTTCGGATCAGCGCAGTGCGCCGGCCGCAGCGCACCGGCCGAAGTGGCCATTGGAGGGTGAACCAATGGCAAAAGGAAGACCTTTCTCTCTGTCTCTCTCTCTGTGCACTCTGCCTGTCAAAAAATTTAAAAAATAAATAAATAGAATTTCACTTTCCAACTTGTGCCTTACAATATGCCTCCCACAGAGTGACAAGAAGAAGAATGGCCATTCTGCCATCAACAAAGTAGTGACCTGAGAGTATATCATCAATATTCACAAGTGCATCCATGGAGTGGGCTTCCTGAAGTGTGCCCCTCAGGCACTCAAAGGAATCCAGAAGTTTGCCATGAACGAGATAAGAACTCCAGATGTGTGCATTGATAACCAGGCTCAATAAAACTGGGCCAAAGGAATAAGGAATGTCCCATTTTGCATTCACGTGAGATTGTCTAGAAAACATAATAAGGATGAAGATTTGCCAAACAAGCTCTACATTTTGGTTACCTATGTGCCTTTTACCACTTTCAAAGATCTACAGACAGCAAATGTGGATGGGAACTGATTAAAACTGAAACACACACACACATACACACACAAAACCAATTTCATCCACATCTGGGTGAGAGTGTTGGTTGGATATGTAGTCATGGGTAAATATCCTCTGGAATTTCTATAGAAGAGATTGAAGCTGAAGTATGTAGTTTCTCTGGGATTTTAGGTCTGATCAGAGCTTTTAAGGAGAATGTTTGGAATCTGCCCTTACTGAGTTTGTGGGAAAATAGGCAAATGGGACATTATGTTAATATTGCACAGATATAATATACAAGTAACCAAAAAAAATCTATAAACAAATGTTCAACTTCATTAAATATTAAGATAGTGAAAATTGTAACAAGATCATTTTTTTTCCACCACATTAAAAAGATTGACTTTTCTTTCATTGATTAGAATGTAAATCAATCCAATTTGCATTAATAAAAATGATTGATGACACACTGTGTGGGTCATGAGCTGCTCTGAATACCTTATATGTATTATTTGTTCTCATAATAAAGTTATAAATCGTTGTGATTATTAATCTTAATTTCAGAAGAAAAATTTAATGTTGAGAGAATAAACAATATACCCAAGATCACTCAAATTCTCAGTCACTGAGATTAGGACCCAGGCAGCCAGAATGTAGTGGCCTACTTTTGCACTATTTCAGACTGCTTCTCAATTCTGTTTCTTTCTTCTTCTTTTTAAAAATATTTATTTATTTAAAAGGCAGAGTTAGAGAGAAAGAGAGAGACAGTGAGTGAGAGATCAAGATCTTCCATCTACTGGTTAACTCCCCAAATAGCCACAAAGGCTGGAGCTGGGCTGATCCAAATCCAGGAACTAGGAGCTTCCTCTGGGTCTCCCACTTGGGTGCAGGGGCCCAAGTACTTGGGCTATCTTCCACTGCTTTCCCGGGTGCATTAGCAGGGAGCTGGATCAGAAGTGGAGCAGCCAGGTCTTGAACCAGCACCTATATGGGATGCTGGCACTGCAGGAGGCAGCTTTACCCACTGAATAAGAGCACTGGCCTGTCAATTATATTTCTTTTTTTTTTTTTAAAGATTTTATTTATTTATTTGAGAGGTAGAGTTACAGACAGTGAGAGGAAGAGACAAGAGATAAACTTCTTCCTTCTGTTGGTTCACTCCCCAAATGGCTGCAACTGCCAGAGCTGCGCCGATCCAAAGCCAGGAGCCAGGAGCTTCTTCCAGGTCTCTCACATGGGTGCAGGGGCCCAAGTAGTTGGGCCATCTTCTACTGCTTTCCCAGGCCACAGCAGAGAGCTGGATTGGAAAAGGAGCAGCCAGGACTAGAACCTGTGTCCATATTGGATGCTGGCGCCACAGGTAGAGGATTAACCTATTGCACCACAGCTCACCCCCACCCCCATTGTATTTCTAAAGCTTTGTAGTGCAGATGGAGTCACACTGTGTACAAAGAGTTATGTAAGAAGTTACAACAGTGCTTTGGACACTTGCATCCCATATTGGAGAGGCTCAGTTGAGTCTTGATTCCATTCTGAATTCCGGCTTCCTGCTCATGCACACGCTAGGAAGCAGTGGTGATACTGCAAGTCACTGAGTGTGGAAGACCTGTCCAGTTTCCAGCCCTGGTTTCAGTTGAGTCCAATCCTGTATGGTGCAGGCATTGGAGAAGGGACCTGGCAGATGGAATCTTTGTGTCTGACTCTTATAGAAAAAAAATGATAAAAAAAACAACAACAACATGGGAACAGAGAATATGTTCATTCATATGGAATTGTAAAAATAAAATCATCCATGCATACAAAAGATCCTAACAATGAAATACTATCTAACAGTTTGTAAGTATAAGGTAATTCTGAATTTTTCAACGTAGAAGTTATCTAGAATATTACTTTAATAAGACATTAAAGCATTTTTGGTAAAAATATTAAATATGTATAATAGGGTATACATATGACAGAAATGTCCATATTTATACACTCAGCAAATGGTTAATAGTAGTTTCCTTCTGAGAGGATTTGGGTGTGATGGCGATATAGTCAAGGAAGTAGCTAGCAAGGAGAAGTCTGAGATGACCAGCCCTTCTCTACAATCCCACCTGTTCCACTCAAATATGCCAGTCCTCATGCTGCAAATGAGGTAATCTGAAACCACTATTTCCACAAAACTGCTGCCAAGAACAGGTGTCAGTTAAAATATCCAACATGGCAGCTAACCGTGTCCTTGTAGTGACCATACCCAATTATAATAATAAAATCACCATGATTGACACTCCTATTCCTATCATGTTCCTGCCACCATGAGATTTCTGAAACTTCCAAAAAAGGTAGGCCAAGTGTGTGGTCCTCAAATCCCTCCTCAAGCACTGTTTCATATAAATATTCAATTAAAACCCATCGTAAGTACCACCACCCATGAATATTCAATTTCTCCAGATTACTTAAAGGGATATCTATGAACCTTGGGTGCAGCTCAATTTCTAGCATGCCTATTCTCACTCTCATATTTGCAAGTAAATCATATTTTTCTACTATTCCTTGCTTGTGTCTGTCATGAATTTTTTCCTGTGTTGAAGACAAGAAACTGGACTCAGCACCTGATGGCAGTGTAAAGGAGGACTTTCATATTTTCGCTTTTACAGGCCTTTTATTATTTGTACTTTCATATGTTGACAATATACAACTTTTATTTTATTTAAAACATCTTTTTATTGTAAAAGATTTAAAACATACACAAAAGAGAGAATAGTCCAATGAAGCCCCATGTAGTCATCATCTAGAACAGATAGTAATGATTAGAATTTCAGTTTATTTGCATCACACACATTCCCTAACTCCCTCTTTTTTTTTTCCTTTCCTAAAATGCGAAGCAAATGCCAGCTAGCTTCCCATTTTATTCCTAATTCAGTGTACATCAATAAAAGCTACAGAAATTGTTTTTACATAACTACAATTCATTATAAATTGATGCTATTTCCTTGGTATCATGTAATACTCAGTCCAGAAAAAAACCATCCCAGTAGTCTCAAAATGCCTTTTTATAGTCAGTTTATTTAAAACAAGATTAAACAAGTTTTTTCACATATTTGATTGCTAGATCTCTTTCACCTCTTTTAATCTACACCAGTCTTTATAATTTTTTCTTTAGCATTTACTTGTAATTTAGTGGTTATTAAAAGAAGTAATTCAAGCATAAATTCATATTGCTACTTAAATTAAATGGCAACCCATATCACACATTAGATCTTATGGAAGTAAACCATTTAATTCTATTTCTGAGTGTTTCTCTTTCCACTCCCATCAATTCTGTATTTATCAATTAATCAATTAAGTTTCTAAGATGGTTTGAACAAAAGATATTTTGAGGCGATATCTATAGAGAGGAAGAATACAAAACGAAGAAAGTTAGTGTCACTGAGTCTTTAATTCCATTAAGTATAAGAATTGACCTAACTCCTTTTAAACTACTTTTAAAAATCTAATATATTTGCCTTAAACTAGAAATTGGATTAATCAATCTCATAAAGTAGTTATTAAAATATTTTGTATGAGATTCTGCAAATACTGTTCTTTGATAAATTACTTCCTTTTCTTTCCTTTCTTTTTTTCTTTCCCTTCCTTCCTCCCTCCCTCTCTCCATCCCACCTTCTCCTCCACTCTTTAAGTCTAGCCACAATTAGAAGTTATTGGTATGGAAATCAGTATATTTTTTTCTAATAACTTAGCTTTGAAAAGATTAGATATTTTAATAACTTTCAAAGAAGAGCAGGTTGACATAATACCATGCAGAAATTAGGACAATATAAAAGTATTCAATGCATACTAAATAAAGCTGTGCATCATTGTCTACAGCATAGAGAGAGAATTCCATGATGGAACTGCATCATTCTCCCTGATCCAAGGAGACCTAATTAGCACTAATTGGGGGGGTGGGGTGGATAGCAGACCAGAGCAGGAGCTCAATATGATGTCAAAGAACATAGTCTAATGGACAGATTGATCAGTTAATGGAAAATTCCCAAGAGAAATAATGTTAATGCAATTGAAGTATGTAATTAAGTGGGCAGAGAATTCTAGAGGCAAAATAAATGCACTGTTTATAATCCTTCACTCAGCCTTGCACACATCTTCCCACTTAGAACATTTGATCATTATTCCACAAATAGGTAAAAATAGCATTGGTAGATATATTCTTAGTAAAGGAATGCCTAGAAAGAGATTAGAATCATTATAGCTAGAATTTTTCATTTCTCTTGCTGATGTTAGAGTGTACAAGCTAGAAATTCCCAGAGGAGGCTCATATCTCAAGTATTCTCATCTCAGTTATTTCAATATCACAAAATTTCCCTCATTGTAATATTATAGTGATATGACAAAAATTTATATAATAATAAACTGCATTGAATATGTCAGCAAGTTGGAAATAGTGTACCATTTAGAAAACTATTGCCAAATTGATGTATGTTTGTACTAAGTATGTACTCCAATAAGCTGTATTCATCATTATGGACTTGGGTTCTTGGTGCTAGCAAACAGATTTACAACATCACTGTGCTTGCTGTGATTGAGGTTGACTAATGAGAAAGCAGTGAAACAAACTGTTAAAGAACTTTCCAATAGTAGTTACTTGTGCAGTCAGTCCTACTGTGAAAATAATAGGTTATCTTGTATCACTATACTCAGAAGAGAATTTTTCTATTCCTTTTAAATTATTTGGTGGAAAATTTGAAGCTATAGAGTAACTGAGACACCTCAACAACTTCACCAAAAGTCCTTTTAGTTAAGTTTGGGCATGTTACCCAGAGATCCAGTGCATAATTCTTTCTTTCTTTCTTCTTTCCTTTTCTTTTTCTTATTTTTTTTCTTTTTGACAATCAGAGTTAGACAGTGAGAGAGAGAGAGAGAGAGAGAGAGAGAGAGACAGAGAGAAAGGTCTTCCTTCCGTTGGTTCACTCCCCAAATGGCCGCTGTGGCTGGCGCACTGCGGTGATCCAAAGCCAGGAGCCGGGTGCTTCCTCCTGGTCTCCCATGCAGGTGCAGGGCCCAAGCACTTGGGCCATCCTCCACTGCCTTCCCGGGCCACAGCAGAGAGCTGGACTGGAAGAGGAGCAACCGGGACAGAATCTGGCACCCCAACCGGGACTGGAACTTAGGGTGCCAGCACTGCAGGCAGAGGATTAGCATAGTGAGTCGCAGCGCCGGCAGCACGTAATTATTTCTAACATGTATTGGCTGAAAGGGAAATCTAGTACTGAGTAGTCATTTAGCTGTCATATGTCAGCAATATATATTTGAATCATTTAGATTTACTATATCTGATATAACTTCCTGAGATGATTTTGTTCTGTGTTATATAGATATTGCCAAAGCATTTGGCATTTAAACCAAGTTGCCCAAGCAAGAATAAGTACAAAAAAGTATGATTTGTTATTAGGAGTGGGAGTTATTTCAAAAGATCACAAACTAATTATAGGGAGGTGTCAACCTAAGTACACTCATTATACTCAGATCTCACACATTAAATACATTTGTTTATTCAAACTTGCTGACCATAATCTAGACCACATCCTTGTGAATGATGCAATTTGCTTCATTGAGAAAGGAATGCACAGGCAGCTGATCTTGATCCTGGAATTTGCAAAGAAAGCCTATAAATAAGATTGAAGGTTATCACCAAGTTAATGCATCTATCTGAAACATTCTGCAATGTCAATAGAAGTGTGATATATGGAACAGTAATTTTCATATTGGGTAAAAATAAATTCAAATGAAAGGCTACTTAGGCCCTGTGAACAGAGGAGTTGCTGCACAGTGTTCCTTTTTCTTTCTTTGCATCATGTATGCAGATGTTGATCTCTTTGGTGTCATTATGTCTGATTCACAGGATGTTCATAACTTAAAACCATAGTATAATTTAATAAACTTTATTCTTATTTTGCAATAAAACCATATAGATTTAAAGCAATTATTTCCATAACCATTGAGTTGTGTCTTTTTTTTTTAAACATTTTGCCTGCTCTATTACATTTATGACACAACAGTGTTGCTTGTGCACATCAAGGTAAATACTATACTCCTCAATGTAGAGACCTTATTATCCACTTTTATATGCCTGGCATACTTAGTAGGGCTGGATCAAAGTGGAATGAATAACCTATAATATAGATGAGATTGCATCTTGATTTCTTGACTGTATGGTTAGAATGCCAACATCTGCGTCACACCTTCAAAAATAGGGATTACTAGCACAGCTCCATGAAATGCACTATGTTTTGTGCATTTAAGCTAAAACTTAAAGGAGAATGTATTCTCAATTCCAGGATCCCTATACAAGTTGAATATCCCTTATCTAAAAGGCTTGGGACCAGAGTGTTTCAGATTTCAGATTTTTTTCAGATTTTGGAATATTCACAAACACAGAATAAGGTATCTTGAGGATGTGACTCAACTCTAAACATGAAATTAATGTATGTTTTATCTATATCTTATACATATAGCCTGAAAATAATTTTTTATTTGAATTTTGATTTGATTTTTTAAAAACTTTTATTTAATAAATATAAATTTCCAAAGTACAACTTTTGGATTACAGTGGCTTTTTCTCCCCATAACCTCCCTCCCACCCGCAACCATCCCATCTCCTGCTCCCTCTCCCCTTTTCATTCACATCAAGATTCATTTTCAATTATCTTTATACACAGAAGATCAATTTAGCATATATTGAGTAAAGATTTCAACAGTTTACACCCACACAGAAACACAAAGTGTAAAGTACTGTTTGAGTACTAGTTATACTGTTAATTCACATAGTACAACACATTAAGGACAGAGATCCTACATGGGGAGTAAGTGCACAGTGACTCTTGTTGATTTAACAATTGACACTCTTGTTTATGGCGTCAGTAATCACCCGAGGCTCTTGTCATGAGTTGCCAAGGCTATGGAAGCCTTTAGAGTTCACCAACTCCGATCTTATTTAGACAAGGTCATAGTCAAAGTTGAAGTTCTTTCCTCCCTGCCTGAAAATAATTCTATACAATTTTTTAAGTATGCCTGCATTTTGATTGTAACCTGCCCCATGAGTTAAGGGAAGGATTTTCCACTGGGTTGTTTGTTGTTTTGTTGTTGAGTTTCTTGAGCTATTTATGGATTCTGGATATTAATCCTTTATCAGTTGGATAATTTGCAAACAATCTCTCCCATTCTGTTAGTTGCCTCTTCACTTTTCTGAGTGTTTCTTTTGCAGTGCAGAAGTATCTCAATTTGATGTAATCCATTTGTCAATTTTGGCTTTGATTGCCTGTGCCTCCGGGGTCTTTGCCAAGAAGTCTTAGCCTAAGCCAATATCTTGCAGGTTTTCCCCAATGTTTTCCAATAATTTGATGGTATCAGGTCATAGATTTACATTTTTGATCCATTTTGTATGTGATCCAGTTTTCCCAGCACCATTTGTTGAAGAGACTGTCTTTGCTCTAAGGATTGATTTTATCTTCTTTTTAAAAAAAGTTGGTTGTAGGGGCCTGTGCCGTGGCTCACTAGGATAATATTCCACCTACCGTACGGCATCCCATATGGGTGCCAGTTCTAGTCCCGGTTGCTCCTCTTCCAATCCAGCATCTCTGCTGTGGCCTGGGATAGCGGTAGAAGGTGGCCCAGTTGCTTGGGCCCCTGCACACGCATGGGAGACCAGGAAGAAGCTCCTGGCTCCTGGCTTTGGATCGGCACAGCTCCAGCCGTTGCGGCCATTTGGAGAGTGAACCAATGGAAGGAAGACCTTTCTGTCTCTCTCATTGTCTGTAATTCTACCTGTCAAATAAATAAGTAGAAATCTTTAAAAAAAAAGTTGGTTGTAGATATGTGGGTTGATTTTTTGAGTTTATGTTCAATTCCCTTGGTCTACACATCAGTTTTTGTGCCAGCACAAGGCTGTTTTGATTATGATTGCTATATAATATGTCTTGAAATCTGGTATTGTGATGCCTCCAGCTTTGTTTTGTTGCATAAAATTGCTTTAGTTGTTCAGGGTCTCCTGTGTTTCTATATGAATTTCAGCATCATTTTTTTCTATGTCTTAGAAGAATATCCTTACTATTTCAATTGGTATTGCATTGAATCTGTAAATTGCTTTCAGTAGTATGGACATTTTAATGATATTGATTCTTTCAATCCATGAATATTAAAATCTTTCAATTTTTTGTCTTATTCTACTTATTTATTTATTTTTTTTTCTTTTTGACAGGCAGAGTGGACAGTGAGAGAGAGAGACAGAGAGAAAGGTCTTCCTTTGCCGTTGGTTCACCCTCCAATGGCCGCCGCGGTTGGTGCGCTGCAGCCGGCGCACCGCGCTGACCCGATGGCAGGAGCCAGGTGCTTCTCCTGGTCTCCCATGGGGTGCAGGGCCCAAACACTTGGGCCATCCTCCACTGCACTCCCTGGCCACAGCAGAGAGCTGGCCTGGAAGAGGGGCAACCGGGACAGAATCCGGTGCCCCGACCGGGACTAGAACCTGGTGTGCCGGCGCCGCAAGGCGGAGGATTAGCCTAGTGAGCCGCAGCGCTGGCTTATTCTACTTTTTTCATTAATATTTTATAATTCTCATCATAGAGATCTTTGATATCCATGGTTAAATTTATTCCAAGTTATTTAATTTCTTGTGGCTATTGTGAATGGGATTGATCTTAGAATCAATGCCTCAACCATGGCATTGTTTATGTATACAAAGGCTATTGATTTTTGTGTGTTGATTTTATTTTCTGCCACTTTACCAAATTCTTTTATGAGTTCCAATAGGCTCTTGATGAAGTGTTTTGGAATCGCTCCATATAGAATCATGTCATCTGTAAATAGTGATAGTTTCACTTCTTATTTCCCATCTTGTATCCCTTTGATTTCTTTTTCTTGCAAAATGGTTCTGGCTAAACCTTCCAGGACAATATTGAATAGCAATGATGAGAGTGGGTATCCTTGTCGGGTTCCAGATCTTAGTGGGAATGCTTCCAGCTATTCCCCATTCAATAGGATTCTGGCTGTGGGTTTGTCATAAATTGCTTTGATTGTGTTGAGGAATGTTACTTCTATAATCAATTTGCTTAAGGTTTTCATCATGAAAGGATGTTGTATTTTATCAAATGATTTCTCTGCAACTGTTGAGATAATCATATGATTTTCATTCTTCAGTTTGTTAATGTGACGTATCACATTGATTTGCAAATTTTGAGCCACTTCTGCATACCTAGAGTAAATCCCACTTGGTCTGGGTGAATGATCTTCCTGATGTGTTGTTGGATTTGATCGGCCAGTATTTTGTTGAGAATTTTTGGATCTATGTTCATCAAGGAAACTGGTCTGTAGCTCTCTTTCTCTGTTGTGTTTTTTTCAGGTTTAGGAATTAAGGTGATGCTGGCTTCATGGAGTTTGGTGGAATTCCTTGCCTTTAAATTGTTTTAAATAGTTTGAGAATTATATTTAGTTCTTCTTTAAATGTCTGGTAGAATTCAGCAATGAAGCCATCCAGCCCTGGTCTTTTCTTTGTTGGGAGAGTTTTATTACTGATTCAGTTTCCTTCTTGTTATTGGTCTGTTTAGGTTTCCTATGTCTTCATGGCTCATTTTAGGTAGGTTGTATGTGTCCAGGAATGTATACATTTTCTTCTAGGTTTCCTGATTTTTTGGCATACAGCTCTTTTTAGTAATTTCTGATTATTCTTTGTATTTCTGAGGTATCTATTTTGACATTTCCTTTTTCATCTCTAATTTTATTGATTTGGGTCTTCTCATTCTTTTTTTGGTTAGTTGGGCCATTGGTGTGTCAATTTTGTTTATTTTTTTCCAAAACCCACTTTGTTCTTTTGTATTTTTTTGTTTCAATTTTGTCTATATCTTCTCTAATTTTAATTATTTTCTCCTGCTAGTTTTGGGTTTGGTTTGTTGTTGTTTTCCTGTGTTCTTGAGATGCATTGATAGCTCATTTATTTGCTGCTATTTCAATTTCTTGATGTAGGCACCAATTGCCATAAACTTTCCTCTTAACACTGCTTTTGCTGTATCCCCCACATTTTGATATGTTGTATTGTTGTCTTCATTTGTTTCCAGAAATTTTTCGATTTCTCTTTTGATTCATCAATGACCAAAAGTTCATTCAGGAGCATATGGTTCAGTCTCCTTGTGTTTGCCTATGTTCTAGAGATTCTTAAGTTATTGATTTCCAGCTTCATTCCATAGTGATCAGAGAAAATGCATAGTATGATTTCAATTTTTTATATTTGCTTGGGCTTGCTTTATGACCTAGCATGTGGTTTGTCCTAGAGAAAGTTTCATGCACTGGCGAGAAGAAAGTGTTTTCTCCAATAGTAGGATGAAAAGTTCTGTAGATATCCATTAGCTCCATGTGGTCTATAGTGTTGATTAACTGTCATTTCTTTGCTGATTTTCTGTCTGGTTGATCTGTCCATTGATGAAAGTGTTATATTGTAGTCTCCCATTGCTATTTTATAGGAGTCTATCTCTCCATGAACATTTCTTTTAAATAGCCTGGTGCTCTGTAATTAGGTGTATATATGTTCATTATAGTCATATCTTTCTGTTGAATTGATCTCTCTTTTTTTTTTTTTTTTGACAGGCAGAGTTAGAAAGTAAGAGAGAGAGAGACAGAGAGAAAGATCTTCCTTTTTCCATTGGTTCACCCCCCAGATGGCTGCCATGGCTGGCGCACTGCACCAATCTGAAGCCAGGGGCCAGGTGCTTCCTCCCGTTCTCTTTGAGGTGCAAGGCCCAAGCACTTGGGCCATCCTCCACTGCCTTCCTGGGCCACAGCAGAGAGCTGGACTGGAAGAGGAGCAACCAGGACAGAACCAGCGCCCCAACTGGGACTAGAACCCAGGGTGCCGGCACCACAGGCGGAGGATTAGCCTAATGAGCTGTGGCGCCGGTCGAATTGATCTCTTAATCAGTACATAGTGCCCTTCTTTGTCTCTGAACAGTTTTTGTGTTAAAGTCTATTTTTGCTGATATTAGGATAGGTACACTAGCTCTTTTTTGGTTCCTGTTAGCATGGAATATCTTTTTTCATTCTTTTACTTTCAGTCTGCATGTTTTTTTTTTTTTTGTTTTTTTTTTTTTGTTTTTTTTTTTTTGGTTATATGTGTTTCTTGTAGGCATCAAATGGATAGGTGATGTCTTTTAATCCATCCAGGCAGTGTGTATCTTTTAACTTTTCTCTCAAACTTTGTGCTAAAGCTCAAAAGTTTGCACAGCAGAGAAGAGACAAATGGATTCTCCATGACACTATCTTCTCCCAGATCTCTCTGTCTCACATCTAGGCAGGTAAAAATTGTTCCAAAGCCAAGAACTTGATAATTTTGTTCTTGTATTCCTCCTGGCTTTCCACGTGGGGGTGGGCCATATGGTTAAATAACATTCAGAAGAACAAAAATCAGTATTTCACAGTATCTGCACTTTGGCAAATGTTGTGGGAGCAGATGAGGTTGAGTGAACATGTGATGTAGAACAGTACTTCTTGAACTGGAAAGATGAGAATCACCTGGAGGGCTTGTTACCATATGGACTATGAATCCCATGACCAGAATTTCTGGCTTATAGGTGTGGTGCAGGAACTGGTAATTTGCATTTAGAGTTGCCAGATTAGGAGATTCCAAGATGGAATAGTGAGGGTGCTTACTGCTCCAGTCTAGGGGAAGATAGTTTAAGAAAAAAAAAAAAAAGTGGAGAGTGTGCAATCTTAGGGATGAGTTAGGGAGAAAACTGCAGAGGAAACTCCATGCAAACTTTAGGGACACTGTGGATCTCTGTGGAGGATGTGGACACCCCCAATCCAGGACCCCATCAACTGAGGGCCTCAGCACTAGCCTTGGAGAGTGAAATGAGACCAGACTGCACTAGTTCAAGCCGCTGGCGATAAAGCTGTGGGATGGGCCTGGTTCAAGTCTGGCTTGGAGCCCTGTGGGGGATAGTGTACCTGCCAACCTAGAGGAAAAAAAAGAAAAAGAGGGAAAAGAAAAAGAGGGCACATTTCTCTTTCTCCAATCACCTGGCACTGGTGTCCTGTAACTATCTGAGAGAGGGTGGGTGCCATTTTTGACATATATAACAGCCATGCCCTCTTGTGTCTGTGTGCCCAACAACCAGCTGAGAGGAGACAACTGAGTCTGGTTGAGAGAATTGATAGGGGACTGGGCGTTCATGACTGTGGGAGCCTTGTGTGCTGGGACGTACTGTGAAAACACTTTGGCTGCGTGGGAGGTCACAGGGTGTGGATGGGTTTCAGAGCATTCACTGTGGGCGGCTCCACACGTTCAGGGCTCCCTGACTGCCTGATGAGAGTCATTGCTGCAGGATCCGTGCTCACACTGAGGTCTGCACGTATCCTTTGTGTGGTTCTTGTGGCAGCACAGATGAATATTACACCCACTGGGGCTAAGACCTGGGCATTGGACTCCTTAGAGGAAAGGAGATGAGTGTTAGACTATGCCAGCAAAGCTGATCAAACCCTCCCCTCTGATAAAAAAAAAAGGAGGGGGGGGGTGATTTACCACATCCAACTTGGTTGTCACCTTTAACACTCCTCTCACCCTGGAGCACTGAACAGAGCTCCAAGGCCACATCCAACACATGCCTCCAGGTATTCACTGACACTCCACTAGCTACAGAGGCATAGTTCAAAGATAAAAGCGATCACAGGGAAGAAGAAGAAGAAGAAAAAAGTATCTCCACAAATGCCTAAAAATAAATGCAGAATTCAAAACACAAGAATAAGGAAGACAACATGATGTCCCCAAAGGAACATAACATTTCAGTACTAGAATGTGAAGTTAAAGAGACTGAAGAAATGCTAGAAACAGAATTTAAAAAATAGATCAAAAGATTATTAGAGGCAAAGCCAATTAGTTATCTGGTCTACTATAAAAAAATATTTTAAATTGGGTAGTAACTTGCAAATAACAGAAATTTATTTCTCACAGATCTGGAGGCTAGGAAGTCCAAGATCCAAGACATCAGCAGCTTCAGTGTCTGGTGAAAGCCTGGCTTACGTTTCATATGTGGGGCCTTGTTGCTGTGTTCTTACGTGTGGAAGGGGCAGGCTAGCTCTTTTGGGTCTCCTTTATAAGGAGTTTAATCCATTTATGACAGCTCTGCCTTCATGACTTACTTAGCTTGAAAAGGCTCCAAGTTTAGGAATTTGGGGAAGATACAAATGTTTAGAGAACAGCACCAGTTTATCAACTAAAAATTTACTTTTACTGTATTTTTGGTGGCATAGCTAAGAATTCCTTGCCTAACCCAGAGTCACAAGTAATTTCTCCTGTATATTTTTTCCAGAGGTTTTGTAGTTTTAGATTTTACATTTAGGTCTTTGGTGCATTTTAAATTAATATGTTTTTATGGTATGAGGTATACATTTATGCTCTTTTGTATTGATATAAAATTAATTCAGCACTTATTTTTTAAAGATTTTTTTTTAAGATTTATTTATTTTGAAAGTCAGAGTTACAAAGAGAGAGGGAGAGACAGAAAAAGGTCTTTCTTGTGCTGGTACACTCCCCAAATGGCTGCAATGGCCGAAATTGGGCCAAGCAGAAGTCAGGAGCCAGAAGCTTCCTATGGGTCTCCCACATGGGTACAGGGGCTCAAGTACTTGTGCTATTTTCCACTGTTTTTCCAGGTGCATTAGCTGGAAGTGTTAGGTAGGAAGTCAGTTATGAGCTTATGTGTGTGTGACATAAAGGCCTAAAGAGAAGACATCTATGTCCAGCATATGCATCTGCTGACATTGTTTCAGGGGCAGCCCGGTAGTCACATTCTTCCCTGCTCCCTTCTACCTGATAACCTGCCAGGTGGAGATCCCCGCCCCTTCTGCCTGACAAATCTTCCACAGTCTCCCAGGTGCAGCCCAGTATCTGCATTTCAAACACCCTGTTCCGGATGGATCCCCATTCTCCAGTGGGTCTTGCTCATCCTTCCTCTAAACTCAGGATGGCGCCAGCTAGCCTTCCTCTTGTCTGATACCTTCAGGGGAAAACTCAGATAGAAGTTTTTCTATTTACATCCAAAAAGCCCTTTGTTCCAAGAGGAGCAGAGGTGGGAAGCAAGACCCATCTCCTTAAAAACCCCAGGCCTCAACTGGACTGTGCGCTCAGCCCTCTGCCTCTCTGCTGAGCCACCCACCTGGTCTGGCCAGGTGTAATCTCTCCACTCAACCATGTAACCTAGCTCCCCCACCCCCTGCTGCCCCAGTCCAAGCAACTGCACTCTCTCCCAGGTCCTGTCTGGAGAGGTGCCCATCCGTTCTTACAGATGTGCCTTCCCTAATAAACTTTGCTACTTTTACTTTGCACTACTCTGTCTCATGCCTGAATTCTTTCTTGCGTGAAGACAAGAACCCTGCAATTTCTCTGGTAACAGAAGCTGGATTAGAAGTGGAGCATCCAGGATTCAAACCAGAGCCCAGATTGGAGGCTGGCATTGCAGGTGGTAGCTTAACCAGTTACACCATAATGTAGGACCCTATTTATTTATTTGAATGGCAATGTTACAGAGAGAAAGGGAGACAGGGAGAGAAGAAACAGAGAAAGAAAGGGAGGGGGAGCCGCAGGGGGAGGAGGACAGGGAGGGATATCTTCCATCTGCTGGTTCACTCCCCAAATGGCCACAACAACCAGGGCCTGGCCACGCTGAAGCCAGAAGCCTGGAACTCCATCTGGGTCTTCCATGTGGTTGGAGGGGCTCAGCACTTGGGTCATCTTCGGCCGCTTTCCCAGCAGAAGGAAGCTTCATGAGTGGAGTCTAAGCTGTATTTCCTGCTAGCATTCAAACATGTCTGGCTGGCAAGGGGCTTGAGTCTGCATGTGGTCTATTTGCATACCTAAATGAAACCTCTAGGAAAAAAACTCACACTTAGAAGTGTAAGTCAGGGAGAAGTTGGCTTAAGAGATGCTTTTGGCATCAAAGGGTGCCTTGATTTTATGTGTTGCACCGTGTCAGCTTCTTGGCTGTGTCCCTGGTCCAGTACCATTTGAGTCTTCCAGGGAAGAGGAGCTGAGAGTAGGAAAGCCCAGAACCTCTGTGAGATTAGGCACTAAGCAACTCTTCCGGGATTTCCATGAAAGACAAAAAAGATGCTTTCTCCCCATTTCAGAAGGAACAAGGCATTGCTTTGTCATGCTGAACTTTC
Source organism: Lepus europaeus (assembly GCF_033115175.1). Taxonomy (NCBI): domain Eukaryota; kingdom Metazoa; phylum Chordata; class Mammalia; order Lagomorpha; family Leporidae; genus Lepus; species Lepus europaeus. The sequence goes on along the minus strand of NC_084832.1, from coordinate 35,286,279 downwards.
CAGAGAGCTCAGTTTAAATCCTAGAGGCTGGCTCCTGCAGAGCCACAGTCTCTTTGGTTACCTCTTTGTCAGCAGTAAAATCAGAGTTTGTGACTGGGGACTGCTAGGCAGAAATGAAGAGACTTAGAGAGCATTTGTTGTTCTTGAAGTTGTGAAAGTCAGCAAAAACATGGGTTGTTACTATAAATGTGCCTTAATAATATTCTCTAGGTTGGTGCTATGTAGTAGACACTTTCTGTTTTTTCTCTTGTATTTTGAATCCAGTTTAATGAAGTACAGGATAGGAAAAAAATGATGGAATCAGCTAGTCTTCATTGTGTTTAAAAAGGTCTCTTGTTTTGCATGATAATTATTTTCCTGCTGTTCTTAACTATTTTTAAATGATGAAAACGTCACTGTTTTTTTAAGTGCTAATAAATTCTGAAGCTAAAGCAAGCAGAGGACCTGATTTAGAAACATGTTGTCTACCTTTAAGTTTATGTTGTTGTATAATGGATCATCTTTCTATTGCTATGCTTTCCATACTCGTTTTTGAGAAATAAAATAGACACTGACTTGAAAATACTAAAAATTTTTAAAGATTATTTATTTCTTTTTTATTTTCTCATTTGAAGTAGAGAGAGAGAGAGAGAGAGAGAGAGAGAGAGAAGGAGAGTGAGAGATTGTCTTCCATGTGTGGTTCACTCTCCAAATGCCCACAATAGCCAGGATGGTGCCAGGTGATACAAGTAGGCCCATATGAATGCATTCGCAGGAAGTGGACTGAGTTATAGAAGAGGAGCCCAGAAGTTGTCAGACCAGATCATGGCAATAAGCATGTCGTCTTTTGCTCTGGAAAGAGACACTGTACCTTTCATGGCTGTTTACCTTAACATCTTGATCTGATAGTTCAGAGTGAACCACGGTCAGGGCCTTGTCCCTCAACAAGTGTGGAAACCTGAGAGGCTCCTGCAGGATTGTCTTGTTGCGTCTACCTGTCAGCTAAAATGGAATATTACAAAAATAAGTGACAGTCACACATTAATTTTATTGAAAATGAGGCAAGGCAACTGATCAGGACCTTACCAGAGTGTGGCCTCCAACAGCGAGTTACACAGCTTTTTATAGTAGTCTGTCCACTAGTGATATCGGATAAGACCCCCTAAAATTCATACTAAAATGTGGCCCCTTAAAGTTAACTGGGGTGCACATATACTACCAGAATTTGGGGTGCCTTACGATTTCACCACGGGCTTATTACTAAATCCCCGATATTAATAAGCCCAAGAGGGTTCTTGCCTAATATTTAGAGAAGAGTTCTAAATACCGGCACAGATAAACAAGGCAGCATGGTACGTTTTAAGCTTTTATTCAGTAAGAAAGATGCATAGGAGAGTGAGAGCTTTATTTAAGAGAAAGAGGTAATTAGGGGTTCATACCGAGCACCAGGAACCAGCCACGTGGAAGAGCATCTAGGCCAGGAAGCCTAGAGCACGTGGCCCCGAAGGCCATGCGCCCTGGAGGCGTGGGGCTACAGCAAGCCCCTTCCTAGCAAGACGCCAGGGAAAAAGAGCAGGGCTGGGCACACTGTGCCCCAGGCTTTTAACCCACTCCAAAGGGGAGTGGTCAATTAACCTGATTGGCTGGTGGGCACCCCAGTACAGCCAGGTGGGGGAATGAGGCCACACAAGGGCGTGGCAAAGGCATCAGGTAGGAGCATGAGGTCACACAGGGGCATGGTCTTCCAGTTCACAAATCCGATCAACTCCAACCTGTATGCCTGCCTACTTCACTAGGGCTCACAATTTTGAAATGAACCCCTGGTATGCAGTAAACAATTGAAAAAAAAAAAAAACAGAATATGGTTGTAAGATAATACTTAACAATAACAAACCCAATAACAGATCCAAGATATGGTTGCAAGATAACAGTGTAAGACACATTTCTGTCAACCTAGTTCCTGGGAATTTGTACCCAGATAGTTTCACAAAATACACCTTTAGCCGTTAGCAAGCAAAGCTAATATGTACAGAAGTAAGAGGTCTGCAATTAGCTTTTAGCTACAGTCACTCCATTTTGATTTTGACTCTACAGTCTCCCAACAAGGTTCTAAGGATCTGTCTCCATCTAAAGCCAAGAGTTGGTCAGAATTTATGTCTTTCTGCAAATCAATAGGAAGTGAATAGTAATGTTTACCAATTGGCTCTGTAGAAGGGAAAAAAAAAACCCTGACTTAGCACATTTACAGATTTCAGTGGTACATATATTCCCATCCTGGCTGATTTTAAGCCATCAGTAAGATAGCACTGAACTCAAAGTTGTGAAGAGATAATGCAAGAGCACAGCATTAAATAGTATTTCCACTGTACAGATGGAATAGACATAAATGAAGAGAATAGATAATATTAAAAATTCAGTAAAATATTTCATAGATGATTTATGAATATTTATTACATTTCAAGTTAATGTATGTTAATTTTTATTAACATCCGTCTTTAAAACCTAGCTTGCAGAATTCCTGAAAACTGGCTTTTTCAAGCCAGTATGAGTTCCCACAGCTGACTGCCAGCACTCCTCCTTGTCTGCCTTATGGTGCTCCATTGGTCTCATTCTTCAGAAGCAAGTCCCTTCTGTGGCAATGTTTTTGTTCTACTAGCTCATTTAAAGTTCATTTCCTCCTTTTACTTAAGAATGAGATGATTCGTTTAACCTGTTTTTCAGTACCACCTGGTTAACCTGAATAAATCTAATCCACTGTGTCCAAACTTAGGTTATGTTAGAAATAACACAAAAGAATTTGGGGGTTCTCATTCTACCATATGTCTTCAGTACTTTTTGTGGATGTGAGTAGAAAACAGATTTGACTTTTTTTCTTGGGGGGGGTGTTATGTCTTCCCCCATGTTTTTCTGAGGGTTTATAAATAGAACCTCTACACAGTCTGTCCAAAATTCTTGGGAGATTTCATGAGCTTCAAACTAAATAAAAGACAATGCTCAGTTTCCCAAGGGTGCATAATTCTGACTAAAATATGAGCAATTATTGAATACATATGTGCCACATACATTTGAGGCTAACTAAATGACTTTATATATGTGTCTCATTTAATTCTTAACATATCTATGAAGTAGAAATTAATTCCATTTTACAGATGGGAAAACTAAAATTAATTCTGGGTTCCTCATTTATGTGATTATAATGTGGCCTGTCTTCCTCATGAACCATATACAGACAATAATTATCAAACACTTCCACAGTATTTCTTAGCAGAGGGCTCTTGACAAGGTGAATTAGACTGCACTGAAGTCTACAAGAGACGAAATCTACTTCTTGTGTGAATTGGTTATATATTCCTGGTTAAAAAAATAATGCAGAATGAATTGTAAACCACACATTATTAAAGGTATGTAAGAATATTTCATATGGGCCGGTGCCATGGCTCAATAGGCTAATCCTTGGCCTGCGGTGCCAGCATCCCAGGTTCTAGTCCCGGTCGGGGAGCCGGATTCTGTACTGGTTGCTCCTCTTCCAGTCCAGCTCTCTGCTGTGGCCCGGGAGTGCAGTGGAGGATGGCCTAGGTCCTTGGGCCCTGCACCTGCATGGGAGACCAGGAGAAGCACCTGGCTCCTGACTTCGGATCGGTACAGCTCGCCGGCTGCAGCGGCCATTGAGGGGTGGACCAATGGAAAAGGAAGACCTTTCTCTCTGTTTCTCTCTCTCACTGTCCACTCTGCCTGTCAAAAAAAATATTTCATATGAAAGTTATCAAATAGTCTGTTCATGAAACTATAGCTTAGTTACAGGAAAAGTCATCGTTAGTATCATTAAAATGTGAATATAAGTTCCCTGATGATTTTTTTACAGGTGATTTAAACTCATAGGTGATTTTTTTTTATCTTGATAATTAATTTCTCTTTAAGAAATAGTAAAAGGCCACAAGCAAACCAGTAAAGAGAGTAGGTTGGGGATGCCCCTGTGGCTTAATAGGCTAAGACTCCGCCTGCAGTGCCAGCATCTCAAATGGGTGCTGATTCGTGTCCAGGCTGCTCCTTTTCCAATCCAGCTCTCTCCCTCAGGCCTGGGAAAGCAGTGGAAGACAGTCTAAGTGCTTGGTCCCCTGTACATGCATGGGAAACCTGAAAGAAGCTCCTGGCTCCTGGCTTTGGATTGGCTCAGCCCCAGCTGTTGTAGCCATTTGGGGGATGAACAAGTAGATGGACGACTTTTCTCTCTGTCTCTCTGTAACTCTGCCTCTCAAATAAATAAATAAAATCCTTAAAAAAAATAAAGGTTAGATATCATATGTTCTCCCTGATCGGTGACAATTAACTGAGCACCAAAGGGGAAACCTGTTGAAGTGAATTGGACACTATGAGAAACAGTGACTTGATCAGCTCTTGTCCTGACTGTTGATGTACAATGTAATACTTTATCCATTTTAGTATTTTTGTTTTGTTTTGTTCTAGTACCAGTGGTTGAACTCTGTAATTAACACACAATTATTCTTAGGTGTTTAAATTTTAACTGAAAAGTGATCCCTGTTAAATATAAGAGTGGGAAAAAGAGAGGGAGAAGATATACAATTTGGGACATGCTCAATCGGACTTGCTCCAAATGGTGGAGTTAGAAACATGCCAGGGGATTCCAATACAATCCCATCAAGGTGGCATGTACCAATGCCATCTCACTAGTCCAAGTGATCAACTTCAGTTCACAATGGATCACACTGATAGGTCTAAGAGTCAAAGGGATCACACAAACAAGACTAGTGTCTGCTAATACTAACTGATAGAATCAAAAAGGCAGAGAACGATCCAAAATGGGAAGCAGGATACACAGCAGACTCATAGAATGGCAGATGTCCTAAATAGCACTCTGGCCTCAGAATCAGCTCTTAAGGCATTTGGATCTGGCTGAAGAGCCCATGAGAGTATTGTAGGCATGGAAAGCCAAGACACTCTGGAAAAAAAAAAAAGACCTAAATGAAAGATCTCTGGGAGTGAGATCCCAGTGGAAAGAACAGGGCCATCAAAGAAGGAGGTACCTTTCTCTGAAGGGAGGAGAGAACTTCCACTTTGACTATGACACTATCGGAATAAGATCGATGTCGGCGAATTCTAAAGGCTTCCATAGCCTTGGCAACTCATGACTAGAGCCTAGGGAGATTACTGACCCCATAAACAAGAGTGTCAAATTGTTAAGCCAACAACAGGAGTCACTGTGTACTTACGTCTCATGTGGGATCTGTCCTTAATGTGTTGTCCAATGTGAAATAATGCTATAACTAGTACTGAAACAGTATTTTTACACTTTGTGTTTCTGTGTGTGTGCAAACTGATGAAATCTTTACTTAGTATATACTGAATCGATCTTCTGTATATAAAGATAATTGAAAATGAAAAAAAAAAAACCCTTGGTTTTAAATTGGAAATGGCATAGAAAATTAATCAATTTTTAAAAAATATCATGTAGGATCTCTGTCCTTAATGTGCTGTACATTGTGATTTAATGCTATAACTAGTACTCCAACAGTATTTTTCACTTTGTGTTGCTATGTGGGTGCAAACTGTTGAAATCTTTACTTAATATATACTAAGCTGATCTTCTGTATAACAAGAGAATTGAAAATGAATCTGGATGTGAATGGAAGGGGAGAGGGATCAGGAAAGGGGAGGGTTGCGGGTGGGAGGGAAGTTATAGGGGGGGAAGCCATTGTAATCCACAAGCTGTACTTTGGAAATTTATATTCATTAAATAAAAGTTTAAAAAAAAAGAAAGGTTAGGTGAAGTATAGCTGCAGTGAGTTGTTTAAAGGTAACAAATACACTGACAATTTTATTTGATGATGCTAAGAGGCAATAATTGGAGTTATTTACAATACTTGATTTTCTGTACTACTATCACCTATCTTAGTAAATAAGCAGAAAATAAATTACCTCCTGTACACAATTAATGAAAATGCTCTAGTTGCAAAATAGGAGACTGAACATACATCATGTTTCTGTTTAATTTATGGGTATATATATATATATATATACCTGTGGAAAAAGCCTAGATAATTCCTTAGTTTGGTTCTGAACACATTCAAGCTAGTGTGAGTAAAGAGAGCTCCTTGATAGATTACATTAGCAACTTGAAAGGAAATCTGGGAATCCAGAAGTTGAAGCCTTTGTACAGTTGATTTCATAAAGTCTGGAGCTGGAGGAAGTTCTGGATTTCAGTAGGCCCTAGAGACTCAGAATTCACTGTCTTCTCTCCAGCATTTCCCTCTAACTTGACTCAATCATACCCAGCCTCTTTCTCTTCTAGTTTCAGCTGTCTTGCTCCTCATACGTGCTCCTTATATGTTTAACTTCATAACCTTTCTATTTCAGACTCTCTTGATAACTGTGGTTTTAGTTCAGAATTAGTTTCTTAGCTAATTTGATTGATTCAGGTTTGTTCCTGGACAAGCTCCTTAGGGCATGCTTACCACAGCTGGGGTAATATGACGAGGTTATGAAATTCATAGGGCGGAAGGCTATGGGTAGGATAATTTCATTTAGGAAAGACCCAGGCAGGTAAGCAGTACAAAGTAAGTCTATTAAGGAAGCATTATGCTTCAGAAAATTAATAGTGGCCATCTTTGGGTGGTAGAATTTTAGATGGTTAAATCACACATATTTTTATAGTGATTTCTCTATTTCCCAAGTATCCATGTGCATTGTGTATGGTTTGTGAAACCATATTTGTGTATTTGTTTGGGAAACAAATGAGTAATATCACTACAATACAGCTTTTACATTTACCTGTGGTTTGTAGTTTTGGTCTAAATCACCAAGCTGAGAATTTTCAAATTCTCGCAGTACAATGTAGCTTTGAAAAAGATGGAACAGACTGATTAAAAAAAGAAAATTAAACAAGAGTGTTTTAACCAATCAAAGCTAGTACTTAGTACTATTTTTAGTTGTTTAGTTACAAAGAAGGCATGTGCTGAAGCTGAGGAGATAAAGCAATAGATACTCTGACAAGACCTTTGACTTTAAATTCAGTTCAGTAAATCTCTACTGAGTGCTTTAACTGTCAATAGGGGTCCAGAGGTGATAAGACACAATCACTGCCTCCTCAAAGAACGAACAACCCAGTTAATTATAAGAACAGGAAAATAAAATTAATAATGCAAGGCAATATACAGAAAGGGTCAAATGAGTGACCTGAGTGTCCATAAGAGTAAGATATCATTTAAAGTTGGAATGAACAAAAAAGACCTCATGGGAGATGTGGGGTTTGAATTGGTTTTCCTGGAAGTCTGAAAATGTATTGAATGGAGTATAAAAACTGGTTTGGATATGTTTCAATAAATAAGCTTATGGAAGGGTAAATCCATAGTGTAGATGTCAAGGGCAATGTTTTCCATTTCATAGAATCATTATAAATTTCATGTGCTATGTATTATCATAGCAATTAAACCCCTAAGTCAGTTATACAAAAAGTTAACATTTTTCTATTCTATTTACTTGTTTACACTTAATTCTTACCACCCTCAAAAGACAAGAAAATAAATATTTTTTAGAAAGCATATAAGAACTATATTCACATTAACACTGACTTATTCCTATGGGACACCCACCAGATTTGAGTGGCATAAAGGAGGGAGGACAGTGGTCCATTAATGATTGTGATGCGTTGGTCCATTTCCACCTGTGCCAGCCCCATTCAGAGGCAGATACAGAAGACTGTCTTCCCTGTAGCAGGCTTCTCGCCTACTCAGCCTCTGAAATCACACTAAGACAACAGTTTACACCTGGGCTCAAAAGTAGCTGGTGCTGGGCCTTGAATGAGTCCAAGCTGAGTATCCCTATGAACCTCTGCAAACCATCCTCCTTCCCCTGCTCCTTGTCATATTGACCCAATCTTTATGACAAATCTATCGACGATTTACTTTTCTGTACTCTAGTTCCATCTTCAGGCTGGATGTTATGCTTCTAACCCCAGCACTCTTGGTTGGACCCTATACTCTTTGTAAATCTCTTCAACTCTTTTCCGGGGCATTCTCTCCAGAAATTTGCTAAGTGCAAAAAGACACCTCAGTACTTTAGAACCTTATTCAAAGGAGGAATACCTGAGTGTTCACACCAGAGGAACTGACAAGTTTATTCCCTCTCTTTAGGGTGTTTGACATCTTGCTTCCTGCCTAATCCTGTGTGCATATAAAGAAATATGCGTAATATTTTAGTTTATTGCTATCTTATCTAATTATTTATTTTTTTTTACCACATTGTTTATTCATTGTTTCTGAGACAGGCTTTATGTATCAATCTACATGTACATATCTAAATACACATGTCATGCTTTTATATATTTTTTAAGGTTAATTTATTTGAAAGGTGTAATTACAGAGAGGCATAGGCAGAGAGAGAGGGAGAGAGAGAGGAAGAGAGAGAAAGAGCGAGATCATCCATCCATCCACTGGTTCACTCCCCAGATGGCTGCAGCAGCCAGAGCTGTGCCTATCTGAAGGCAGGAGCCTGGAGCCAGGAGCCAGGAGCCAGGAGCCAGGAGCTTCCTCCAGGTCTCCTACATGGGTGCAGGGACCCAAGCATTTGGGCCATCTTTTACTGCCTTCCCAGTAAAGAGCTGGATTCGAAGTGGAGCAGCTGAGACTAGAACTGGTGCCCTTATGGGGTGCCTGGACTCAGGTGGCAGCTTAACATACTATGCCACAGTGCTGGCCCCAACAGTGCCTTTTGGAGATGGTTCTATAACTCATTGAAATCACAGTGTATAGAGGAACAACCAAGGTAAATGTGTAAGGAATTACTTATAGGTTGTCTTCTTTTGGTGTGCAACTTAAGACGTATTCATCCAAGAAAATGTGTGATACTCAACTTATACCTAATGTACTCAAATTCTGCAAACTTTATTTCTGTATAGCAGCTTTTAAATATCTATTGTCTGTATCTTAAAATAAGCCTTATGGTAAATAGTACATTTTCAAATGAGTACTGAGTTTTCATATGAGTAATATTGGATCAGATATCTGCCTAAATGATATTCTAGGAAATATTGTACAGTTCACCTAATATGTTTACAACAAATTGCAAGGCACCATACTCTATTCTGCAAGTGATACAAAAATGTAAGTAATATAACAATGAGGAAAGTAAAGTATTGGCTCTCTAACATGTAGGGATTAAAACAGTCACACATAGAAACCAAGTACAGAGCATAGTAGCCAACTCAGTCTTTAATAGACAATAAAACAGTTTTAATAATAGCAGCCTGATCTTACGTCTTGGCTGAACCAAAGAATAATTATACAGTCAAGATGCAAATTATGCCTGACTTAATTGTTCCTCTCAGTTTGGAGGAGCAGAAGCTCAGGTGTGCAGACAGATGCTATTATTCCTTTGGGGACACTTGATTTGTGTCTCTGGGGGTGAGGGATGCCTGGTGATTAAGTGGACATTATACACATTAAGAACCATGTGGCAGACCTAGTCTCAGTCTGTATTCAGCGATGTATGACTTTGGCTGAATATTCTTCAACGGCTACAAAGCCTAGTGGATGACAAAATCTACGTCTTCATGTGTGGGGAACATTTTATCACTTAGCTTTAGAATGTGAAGAACATTAATAATTCAGTGGTTTCTAAACATTTTCCTTCACTCCCCTTGTGAAGATGTTTCTATTGCAAAAGACTGAGGCAGGGAAGGGAGGACTGGGAAGACCTGAGTCCTTCGTCTGGGGAATATTCTTTGCCACCCTGTCCAATGCCACTTTTCTTTCAGAATATGTCCATGGAGTAAAGGAATAATGGGGTTATAGCATCTATGCCCCTCTCAGAATATCCCTCTGTCTCATATAATAAGTAATTTTTGTTTTTTAAATTTTTTTCCTGTACTTTCGTGTTGATAAGAATAAGGCTTAGGGTAAAATTATCTCTTCCGGGCTGTAAAAACTGTGGATTCTTTGAGGTAAGATTCCAGAGATTCTGTCTCTTGGGAACTAACCATCTGTAAAAAAAAATTTATTTCTGTTGGACTAGAGTCCTGGCAATAGCAAAATGGACTGCCACTCCAAACCATTTATTCAGTCTCACTGGACAGAATAGATTGTTTCCTAATTGGAGCTGTGTCATAACATGAGCTGTAAAATGTGGTAGTAATAATTTACTCTCAGCTTAAAGAAATGACAAAATGGTTTGATTTTACAAAGAGCACTTATTCTCAACCAGTCTGCAAGATACTATTTAAAGAGGAATACGTTTCTTCAACACTGTTTTTATACACTGATTTACACTAGGTATTTTGCAGTAATTCAAGATAACTGATTAGAAATGCTCTTCTTGGTGTGTGTGTGCTTTTGCATTGTATCATTTTAATAAGTAAACCAAGTTTTCTTAAATGTAACCTTGTATGTCACGTTGTGTCCTATAGATATTGCTACCTTTAGGATAAAGTCTGAGGTCTAGAAAACTTGCCTACCAGATATTAAAACATATGTATATATGTTGTAAATGCACAGGCACACATTATGCATATATTAAAATATTCATTAAAAATATGGGAATTTAGTATATGACAGTTCTAGAATTTCAGAAATTATAGACCAAAAGATTATTCCAAAAAATGTTAAGAAAATTGGCAATCTAGTTAGAGCTGTATACCACACCTTTTGCAAATATAAACTCCATATAAATTAAAGTTTTAGATGCATAAAATCCCAAGCAACAAAAATGCTATAAGAAAAGGAATGAAAAATATTTTTATAGCTTTGGGATAATTAAAGATTTTTTAGCATGATAGCAAAACTTAGAAAGTGTAGAAGAAAACATCAACATACTAAAACCAAAAACCTTTTATTTGGAATAAGGAAAATTAAGGATAAGTGAGTGATTGGGGAAAATGCATCCAACATATATGAAAATTAATACCAATTACTAATAAGAATGAAAAAGATAGTATCCAAATAAAAAACAAAGCATATAAACAAGAAATTCATGGAAGAGGGGATATAAATGTTGAACGAGCTTATGAAAAATGACCCATGACAGCAATAAATAAATGAAAATTAGGCCGGCGCCGTGGCTTAACAGGCTAATCCTCCGCCTTGCGGCGCCGGCACACCAGGTTCTAGTCCCGGTTGGGGTGCTGGCTTCTATCCCGGTTGCCCCTCTTCCAGGCCAGCTCTCTGCTATGGCCTGGGAGTGCAGTGGAGGATGGCTCAAGTCCTTGGGCCTTGCACCCGCTTGGGGGACCAGGAGAAGCACCTGGCTCCTGGCTTTGGATCAGCGCAGTGCGCCGGCTGCAGCGGCCATTGGAGGGTGAACCAACGGCAAAAGGAAGACCTTTCTCTCTGTCTTTCTCTCTCACTATCCACTCTGTCAAAAAAAAAAAATGAAAATTAAATACTAATAAACTATATCCCTTAGCCAAAAGGCAATATTTCAGTAGATTAAGGACATCCATGCCATATAAGAGAGAGTTATCTTAATTGTATAAAAGATATATGTCCAAGAATGCTCATTGTAGTGTTGTTTATTGGTCAAAAATTGGGGGAAAACATTTAAATCAATTGGTGTTTGAATCGATGACAGAATATTCATCAAAGGAAATTCATGTAGCAGTTAAGAAGGAAGAACCAGATTCATATGCCCAATGTAAAAAATTATTCATGATAAGTAAACCAAATCACATTTGCAAAGCCATCTTCACAGCCTGATTCTATTTTCATCTGGGAAAAACAACAGCAAAATACATGTTCCTGCAAGCATAGAACAAAGTCCGGAAAAATGTAAAACAAACTCTTGATGATGGGTGGGAGCTGAAGAGGCAAGAAAGAAGGAAAGGAGGAGCTTCTCTTTTCATTTCCTGTCCATCATAAATAAAAGTGAGATTATGGGTAGGCTGTAATAACTTCATCAGAAAATTGTCCAATCTTTTACTGAAGAAAAAATGATGACATTTTAAACATTTCTTCTCTACCGTATCACATTAGCTCTCAGACACATTTTAAATTTTTTTCCAAAATTGTTTTCCACAAAAGCTTTATGTGTTGCATTCTTTATAATAGCTCCATAAAATGAAAATACAGTCAAGGTAATAGTATACAAATAAGCTGTAAAGCTTCAAACAACCAAAGATATATCCTATTAAGCACATGAAAGCTATTGTTGTCGTTGCATTTGCCCTCATAGAAAAGCTATAAAGATGTTCTACCAAATTCTCCTTTTCATTATACAACTTTTCTCTAGTTAGTAGATAAGAGCTTTCCCACTTACGCTGCTAGAACTACAGGTCCTATTTGCAAAAGGATTCCATAGTACTTAAGCAGATATTTAAATATTGGTTACCATGTAAACAAGTAAAAAGTGAGCAAGCCCTTGGAAGCGGTGTCCCACATTAAATTAGTATTCATTTTGTGACTTTGCTGTCATCTGTTGAGAAGTTGGTTATACATTTTTGAGGTTGTACCCAGAGGCCTGGGAGGTAGCTCAAGGGTGAGACAAAGATGTTAAGGACTTTTTAGAGCAATGATGATGCTGGCTTCAGAGCAGATTCCATGCAGGTTAAGTCTTAAGTTTATGAGCAAATCTCAATAAAAGGGAACCAAAAAATTTTAGTGAGGGTCATGCAGATTACATATGAGTACAACAGTCAGGCTCCAAGCAGAATAAAGGAAGAAACTCTGGATTCCATAGAGAGAACCAGACAGCTGCTTGCCAGTCCCCAAGGAGGAGGCTGATGTAATTGGCACTCTAACCTCAGGTCACCAAGCTGCAGAGAATGGCTCAAGGGGCCTTTGGCAAAAGCAATGTTGCTTTTGCCTCGTCTCAGGGGGAAACAGGTCAGTGGAAAATCAGAATTGAACTCACCGCTTGTACAGGAACCAGGCATCATGGGTTTGTTTTCTGCTGCAAGTGTGCTGGGTGTGTGCCAATGCCATGAGAGGCTCAGTCTGGAGCTGTGTCATGGCAGAATGGTATCACTCCGCATGGGGCTATGGGAAGATACCTATGGAGCTGCATGTTGACCCATGAACATGTAGAGACAACAGTTCTGCTGTTTTGCTTCTGTAATGCAATAGAAAACCATTTGGTTTATACAATTAAGATAATTTTGTTATATCTCAGAAATGTCATATTTTGAGTTTGAATGATTTCTGCCTGGTGTCACATGGAAGAAAAGATAATTTTAGTAGCAGATAATTTGTAGATATTTTTGTGCCGAATGACTTATCTGTAGAAGGAATTTTGAAACAGCTTGAGACTTGTACCATTTTGTATTTGAGATAATGTGATTTACAGGTTTTTGAAGCAGAAGCAGAAGCATGTGACTCATTCAAAGTGGAAAACCAATCAGTTTTCCCTCCTTGATCTCAATCATAGGTTCTTGTTGGATTTTCTGGTTGCTTTGGCATCTTGCAGAGCAGGTTGTGCATGAAGCGTATCTAATCCAATCTGCTACTTTGCTAATCAAGACACTTGGTTTTGTTGTGTTCAGTTTGCTCCAATTTTCACACATGCATACATACATGCACACACAATCAGAATGATGTAACGTAGTGGAGACATTTAAATGCATCTTGGAGAAAACAAAAGTCGTCATAAGGTATTATCAGAACACTTTTTGTTCAGCAGGCTATGCCAAGATCATGAAGTGGTAGCTTGAGGGGTGACCTCCACAATAACAGTGCCTTATTGCTCCCTCATGTAGATGTCTGGTGACCATGGGTCCTAGTTAATTCTTCAGCTCTCATAAAAAGCAGCCATCAGTTTCAGTTGATATGAATGCTTTTTGATCCACCAGTAATTAGAAACATGGACTAGCCATTTGCCTAGACCCTGCTACTCATTTTCAAACACTCTATTTAGAGGAATAAATTGAATAAATGTGAATGTCTGATATTTAAAACTCAGCTGAAAGAAAAAAATATTGACAGATACTTAAATACATACCATTTATAGGTATGTATACTATAGCTTTTCCACTTGGGCAAGACATCCTGCACTCATGCACTTGATTTGATGGCTTCACACATGGGTGCTTTCACCAGCCTATCATTCCAAACCCAGTGTTCTGTGATTCTGCAAGACTTGAACCTTTTGACACTTGGACTTCTGCCTGTTCACCAGCATGCCTTAAGCAGGAGCAGCATTTGGGATTGATTATCTATATATATTTTTGGCTTTATGTTCTCTAGCCTCTCTTATAACAGGCACACTAGCTCCATTGAAGGGACCCATTCATTAGTAAATGTTGTCACCCTTGTTCCTAAGGTCAGTGATGAGGTTTGAGTTATAAGGCAGAGAAAAAAATAAAGGAATCAGGAAGGGCCTGTTCTTATTTGAACCTCACCAGAGAATGGTTTTACCTGAAGAACTACATGCTTCCTCCTATTCCTTAAGGGAAGTTGCCCAGACTTTCCTCCTTATGTACCTGATTTGGAGAAGGAAAAAAAGCAAATGTTGGTGCTATAAGCACTTAGTTTATGTCCGAAAAAAATTAAATTTGCCTGAACTGAGTGGTTCCTTCAGTTCATTTTCTAAACCTTCTGCCAGGACAAGCTGGTTCTTCTGGAAAGAGAGAACTGCCTACAGCCATATGCACCCATCTGTTCTCTACAAACATGTCTTGGCCTTCTCCACACGTACCTCGTGGGTGCTGGCGGCAGCCACTGCAGATGGACCAACCAGTTAGGCCTCAGGTAAGGGACACACTTGTAATTACAAGGGGACTTCAAAGGTTCATGAAAACTATGCATTATCTTTTGATTCTATTTTCCCATCTACATTTTGAAGTTTCCTTATATGAGAAAAGTATTACAGAGAAGGGGTTGCTGACACAAAAGTATTTCTCTGCTCCTGCTAATTGTTCCCAGTCCTCTCTTGGCTCTATATTCTGCTTGCTCTTATACAAGTGCTTAATTTGATCTGTAGTACATGTCAAAATAGCTTGTTTGAGTGTTGTTCGCAGTGCAGACCTGAGATCATACCTGTATGGAGTTTTCTAAATTTTTTTTTTTTTTTTTGCCGAAGACATTAACTATGTATGACCATTCTGTTTCCTCTTGCCTTACTTATATTTCAACCACTCCCACCAGAAGATACACCTGAATTTCTAGAGTGCCCAGTAGCAGAGGATGGCACAGGCAGCATCCAGGAGCACTTTTGGGAAGATGGATTGGTATAGAAGGAAACTGATGTTTGTTACTTTTAAAAAATGGGTTCCAAGGGTTTCTTTTCACTCACTGTCTCTCTCTCTCTCTCTCTCTCTCTCTCTCTCTCTCTCTCTCTCTTTTTTTGCTGTTTCCTCTGTGGTTCTTTGGGAATGATGTGTGAATTCTAATATTGACTTTCTTTCTAATGTTTTTAGACTAAAAACTAAAAATTAAAAATCTTAATAGATTCACTGACATAGGATTTTACTCTGTGGGTAATGAGGACACACAAACTGTAGTTACACAGGAACTACAGGAAAGATTTAAAACTCAGAGAAGAGCTGCTCTTTGTTGGTCACATAGAATATTTAATGTTATCTGTTTACTCAGATCTATAGGCCATAGTGTCTGGTTTTATTATCATTCATTTGAAAGGTGGAAGACAAAAAGAAGGAGAAAGAGAGACACTGAGAGCTCCCATATGCTGGTCCGTACCTCAGATGCCTGGGAATGCTGTCCAGATCTCCCACGTGGCTGGCAAGGACCAGTTACTGGGGCCATCACTGCTGCCTCCCAGGATCTGCATTAGCAAGAAGCTTGGATTCAGGAGCCAGAGCTGAAAATCAACCTACATATTCTGATATGGTAGGCAAACATCTTAACTGCAAGGCTAAATGCTCACTGCTATAGTGACTGTTTAAAAATAATTCTTGTGTTGTTTGTTGTGCATGTTGTATTTCCACGATTTCAGAATTACTCAGATGCCTTTGTATGTTTTAGATGTTTTTATGATATGACTAAAGCATGTGTGTGGGTATGTGTGTATTAAACTTTGCATAATTTTTAGTCGTTTTAACATTCTCAAAGTCACACAAATATGATGTAGTTTTATATGTAAGAAAAGTCTTAAAATGCTATAGTTGGCATTAGATACTAGTATAAAGATTAAAGAGATTCATAAAGTCTGTTCACTTCATATGGCTGTTAGGTTGGACCTAATCAGGCAAAGTGGATAATAGAGCTGGAAATTCTGACAAAAATTTAAAAAACCTGATTATTTATTTCCGAAATGAAAATTACTTTGGTTTTTACTTATTTATGTCTTGTATTTGTGTTTGTTTTGTATTTATATAAAACTCTCACCAGAATGCCTAATTGATCATAACCTCTGAATAAATTAAACTTTATAATTTATATTCCATAGAGAGATATGATCATATATAGATCTTTGAAATTTAATATTACTTTCTCAGAAGTTCTACTAAAATGATTAAACTACCAAAAAAAGTATGCTTTAATATGATATCTCTATAAGGCTTAAGTACTTTTTAGGATACAGACCTAAAATGATTGCCAGAATTCATGTTCTGAATGGAATCAATTTTTGCCTACATCACCATCATTTTAAAAAAGGTTAAAATTTAATTTATTTTAATAGAAACTGGGAGCAACCTTGACTTTGATATGGTTGGACCACCCCTGAACTTCACAGACCTTTTTGACACTGGCCCTAGCCTGCCCAGGTGCCCTTACCAGAATCACCTTGGAGTAGGTTCCCATCTCCACTTTCTTTTCTGTGTAGTACCCTAGGTTGCCCAACACTCTTCATCTGCCTCCATTACAGCATGAGTAGCCCAGAGCCTGCCAAAGTTTGTCATAGGTTGTAAGTGGTCCCCAAAGATGCTAACATCCTAAACCATGGGGCCTGTTAATATAGTACCTTATATGGTAGAAGAACTTTGCAGATGTGAGTTGATTTTGAGATGGGGAAATTAACTGGTTGGGGTCCAGTGTTGCCACAGAGGTCTTTGTAAGAGGGAGACAGTACAACCAAAGCTAGAAAAAGGAGATGTGATGATGGAACCAAAGGTTGGAGGGATGTGATTTGAAGATGGAAGAAGGAGGAGCCAGACACATAGGAATGTAGGCAGCCTCTAGACAACAGAAATGGAAGGGAAACAAAACATTCCCTGAAGTCTCCAGGAGGAACCCATCCTGATAAGACCTTGATTCCATCCTTGTCGCATACAGAGCAATAAGAGAATAATTTGTGTGTGTTTAAAGATTTATTTATTGGCCGGCGCCGCGGCTCAATAGGCTAATCCTCCGCCTAGCAGCGCTGGCACACCGGGTTCTAGTCTCGGTCAGGGCGCCGGATTCTGTCCCGGTTGCCCCTCTTCCAGGCCAGCTCTCTGCTGTTGCCAGGGAGTGCAGTGGAGGATGGCCCAAGTGCTTGGGCCCTGCACCCCATGGGAGACCAGGAGAAGCACCTGGCTCCTGCCTTTCGATCAGTGCGGTGTGCCGGCCGCAGCGCGCTGGCCGCGGCAGCCATTGAAGGGTGAACCAACGGCAAATGAAGACCTTTCTCTCTGTCTCTCTCTCTCACTGTCCACTCTGCCTGTTAAAAAAAAAGATTTATTTATTGGAGCCAATGCTGTGGTGTAGTGGGTAAGGCCACCTCCTGTAGTGGCTGGCATCCCATATGGGCACCATTTCATGTCCCGGCTGCTCCGCTTCCAATCCAGCTTTCTATTATGGCCTGGGAAGGCAGTACAAGATGGCCCAAGTCCTCGGGCCCTGTACCCATGTGGGAGACCCAAAAGAAGCTCCTGGTTGCTGGCTTCGATCGGTGCAGCTCCGACCATGGTGGCCATCTGGGGAGTGAACCAGTGGATGGAAGACCTCTCTCTGCTTCTCCTTCTCTCCCTGTGTAACTCTGACTTTCTAGTAAATAAATAAATCTTTAAGAAAAAAGATTTATTTATTTATTTGAAAGGTAAAGTGACAGAGCAGGGGAGAGAGGGAGGGAGAGAGAGAGAGAGAGAGAGAGAGAGAGAGAGAATGAGAATGAGAATGAGAATCTTCTACTCCTTCACTCCCCAAAAGGCCACAAAAGCCAGGGCTGGACCAAGTTGAAGCCAGGAACCAGGAACTGCATCCTGGTCTCCAAATGGCTGGTGAGGCCCAAGTACTTGGACCGTCATCTCTTCCCTTCCCAGGTGCATTAGGAGGAAGCTGGATCACAAGCTTAGCTTAACTAAGCTAATGGTTAGTTAGCATAACTAACTATTGCCTGAAGTGGTGTCTTCTCAGGATGCCAGTCATATTGGATTAGAGCCCATCCTAGTGAACTCATTTTAACTTCATTACCTCTTTAATGCCACTAAGTCCAAATACAGTCATATTCTGAGGGATTGGGGATTTAGATTTCAACATATGAATTTCAGAGGAAAACAATTTGCTATAACACATACCAAGGATTTGGGAAAATTCATAGAATAGTGAGGGATTCTAGGCATTGCTAATAGAATTCTCTTAAAAATTCATTGACAAGGAACTCATTGCCATGTGTGATTACTTACAGCAAAGACTGAGCTGTCCCTCCCAGAATGCACAGAGACACACTGGAGCAATCCTGATAAAGAGATACGGAAATGGTAAATAAATTGATGGAACTCATTTATGTCCTCTCCTGAAAGCCCTCAGAGCTGTGTTAGGAGAACTTTTGGTGTGATTCTTCAATTCTGTTCCCAGGTGACACAAAAGCAGCAGCTAATGAGTCTCTTGATGAACCTGACCTTTTGAAGAAGCCAAATTTGCTGCATTGAACTGTGGTGTGCTTAAGAACTGTTGTGCTTGTGCTTAAAGATGTTAACACATCTTAATTGAGACAAAAAAATCAGAAAGTAAATTGTTCCTGTGAGACAACCTGATTCAATAGGAAGAGGATGATATATTAGACATGTGAGGTAAGCAGAATATGCTAAATTCCTTAAGGTGCTCATTAATATATTCCAAAGGAGAAGTCTGCTAAATGTAAATGTCTAGTCTAAACCAAGATACAGTCCTGCTGAAAAAGCAGATAAAGTCAACAACAATCCTTCATTTCCCTACCAGAGACAGAGAAAGTGCTCAGGGAGGTGGGAACTCACTGGAGCTGGTAATGTGCTTTGCCTTACTTGCCCAACCTTTCTTCTCAGGCTGTAGATGGAAGCATGTGGACAGGAGACCAGGAAAGTCTCCGCAGGGAGGATGTGTATGTAAGATAACTCACCCATTAGAAGGAAACATACATGTCATGAAACACTGTGTAATTGAGTTTGACGAGAAGATGAATTTGGGCTCCTTTGAATTTCTAGGCACTTTGAGGCTACTCAGTTGTTTGTACAAACATATTTACTAATTATGTACCTTCTGGTACCTGTGCTGTGATGTAGCTGGTGGGGCCGCTGCCTGTAGTGCTGGCATCCCATATAGGTGCCAGTTCGAGTCCTGGCTGCTCCACTTCCTATTCAACTCTCTGGTATTACCTGGGAAAGCAGTAGAAGATGGCCCAAGTCCTAGGGCCCCTGCACCTGCATGGGAGAGCTGGAAGAAGCTCCTGGCTCCTGGCTTTGGATCAGCACAGCTCCGGCTGTTGCAGCCAATTGGGGAGTGAACCAGCAGATGGAAGACCTCTCTCTCTCTCTCTCTCTCTCTCTCTCTCTCTCTGTCTGCCTCTCCTTCTCTCTGTGTAACTCGGACTTCCAAATGAATAAATAAATCTTTTAAAAAAAATTATGTACCTTCTGCATTTTTTGGTATTCTTCATCATTTCAGAGAAATTGAGCAATTAGAGAATTTAGAATTTTTTTTTTCTCAAGTCCCAAATAACACTGCTTCGGGTGCAAAATGAATATTTTCATAAAAGAAGCAAAATGGAAGAATGGGAGGATGCCTAATAATGACAGATAAAAGGCTGCTTTTTCCAACAAAGTATTGTTTCAATTATAGAGTCATTGAATTAAGTTGTTAAAAGAGCATTTATTTGCTAGCAACCTGCGAATTTATTTAATTAGCATGTGCAATGTTTAGTAGGATTTACTGGGATTTTTCTATGAATGTTTATTTGCCTCATATCACATTGTTTTGCAGATTCAGTCTGTTGGGTTTCAACAAAAATCTTGTATCTGATCACAGGTAGGATATAATTATACCGTGTAACTATTTTCCTTGATGATGTTGGTGTTGTCTTGGAGCACAACAGCATGCTTCTTAGCAACAGACTTACTTGCTGTTGTCAAGAAGACATTGTCACACACTTGGATGAGGTGATGGAGATTTCCCTAAGGTACTGAGTAGATACTTGCAGAGAAGTACTTGACCTCTATTTTCATAGAAACACCAGAAATCAATCCAAACATCTACAGCCAACTTATATTTGACCAAAGATCCAAATCTAATCCCTGGAATAAGGACAGTCTATTCAATAAATGGTGCTGGGAAAATTGGATTTCCACGTGCAGAAGCTTGAAGCAAGACCCATACCTATCACCTTACACAAAAATTCACTCAACATGGATTAAAGACTTAAATCTACGACCCGAAACCATCAAATTATTAGAGAGCATTGGAGAAACCCTGCAAGATATAGGCACAGGCAAAGACTTCCTGGAAAATACTCCAACAGCACAGGCAGTCAAAACCAAAATTAACATTTGGGACTGCATCAAATTGAGAAGTTTCTGTACTTCAAAAGAAACAGTCAGGAAAGTGAAGAGGCAACCAACAGAATGGGAAAAAATATTCGCAAACTATACTACAGATAAAGGATTGATAACCAGAATCTACAAAGAAATCAAGAAAATCCACAACATTAAACTTAAAGCATTTTTAATCAGAGTTTAAATGATTGATGTTGGGAAAACAACTATTTTTCAAAGAAATTATTTTTGATAGTGAAGATGCCTAAACTTGGTTAGAGGACATGTTATAGCTGGGGGGGTGGGGTGGTGAATCACCCAATATAAAGACTCAAATGTGAATTTTTAAGAGGACAGGATCAATTCTAAGATTCAATGCCAGAAAGGTGGGAGACTTTAAAGGGGGTCTTAAGTTAAATCAAGAGATATGAAAAGAAGAAAAGAAAGAAGCCTGGAGGGCAAGGATTCTCATTCCTTTAGCCATATGTCTTAGTCATCACATAGAGGCACTCAACAAATATGTATGGATCTGCCCTGCACTGCCCAAAGCCAATAGGCCAACAAATAAAACGTAAACAACCCTAGCCTGGTATGTTCACCTAATTGCAGAGAAGCCTCAAGGAGAGCTACTTTCCGTTGGCTCACTCCCCAAATGGCCACTATGGCTGGCACTGCAATGATCTGAAGCCAGCAGCCAGGTGCTTCCTCCTGGCCTCTCATGTGGGTGCAGGGGCCCAAGCACTTGGGCCATCCTTCACTGCCCTCCTGGGCCACAGCAGAGAGCTGAACTGGAAGAGGAGCAACCGGGACTAGAACCGGCGCCCATATGGGATACTGGCACTGCAGGCAGAGGATTAACCTAGTGAGCCACAGCTCCAGCCCCAATTTACAGCTTTTATATTGCAATATAAGGGTTTGCAAAGTGTAGCCTGTAGGCCAAATCCGGCCTACTACTTAGTTTTGTATAGCCTGTGAGCTAAGAATGGTTTGTCTGTATGTTTATTTATTTATTTATAGCTGAGAAGCAGAGATACACTCAAGCACGCATACATACTTCCCCCATAATACACACAGAATATTTGTAGAGATAGCTAGATGGAGGGAGACAGCTCCCACGTCCTGGCTTACTCCACAGATTCCTGCAACAGCTGGGACCTAGGCCAGGAGTTGGATCTCAATCCAGGTCTCCCATGTGGGTGTTAGGGACCTAACTGCTCAAGAAATCACTCCCTCCCAGGGTCTGCAGTGGCAGGAAACTCAATTAGGAGCTGCAGCCAGGCATTGAACCCAGGAACGCTAATAGGGAACAATGGTTTCTCAATCAGCCTCTTAACTGCTATGCCAAATGCCCAATAGGGTTTCTGTGGATCAAAATTTGCAATTTATTGGATGACATAGCACACTAATTTTGAACTCCAGCTCAACTAAATTAAGCCCCTAAGAATTTTATTTTTTCTGGTGAGTAGACCTGTATTACAAACAATTGCATTTAATTCCTATTATTAAATTTGAATGTTCTGGCCGGCGCCACTGCTCACTTGGCTAATCCTCCACCTGCAGCGCTGGCACCAGGGTTCTAGTCCCAGTTGGGGCGCTGGATTCTGTCCCGGTTGCCCCTCTTCCAGGCCAGCTCTCTGCTGTTGCCAGGGAGTGCAGTGGAGGATGGCCCAAGTGCTTGGGCCCTGCACCCCATGGGAGACCAGGAGAAGCACCTGGCTCCTGCCTTTCGATCAGTGCGGTGTGCCGGCCGCAGCGCGCTGGCCGCGGCAGCCATTGAAGGGTGAACCAACGGCAAATGAAGACCTTTCTCTCTGTCTCTCTCTCTCACTGTCCACTCTGCCTGTTAAAAAAAAAGATTTATTTATTGGAGCCAATGCTGTGGTGTAGTG
Organism: Lepus europaeus; assembly: GCF_033115175.1. Taxonomy (NCBI): domain Eukaryota; kingdom Metazoa; phylum Chordata; class Mammalia; order Lagomorpha; family Leporidae; genus Lepus; species Lepus europaeus. The sequence goes on along the minus strand of NC_084832.1, from coordinate 35,263,809 downwards.
GGTAAGGCCACCTCCTGTAGTGGCTGGCATCCCATATGGGCACCATTTCATGTCCCGGCTGCTCCGCTTCCAATCCAGCTTTCTATTATGGCCTGGGAAGGCAGTACAAGATGGCCCAAGTCCTCGGGCCCTGTACCCATGTGGGAGACCCAAAAGAAGCTCCTGGTTGCTGGCTTCGATCGGTGCAGCTCCGACCATGGTGGCCATCTGGGGAGTGAACCAGTGGATGGAAGACCTCTCTCTGCTTCTCCTTCTCTCCCTGTGTAACTCTGACTTTCTAGTAAATAAATAAATCTTTAAGAAAAAAGATTTATTTATTTATTTGAAAGGTAAAGTGACAGAGCAGGGGAGAGAGGGAGGGAGAGAGAGAGAGAGAGAGAGAGAGAGAGAGAGAATGAGAATGAGAATGAGAATCTTCTACTCCTTCACTCCCCAAAAGGCCACAAAAGCCAGGGCTGGACCAAGTTGAAGCCAGGAACCAGGAACTGCATCCTGGTCTCCAAATGGCTGGTGAGGCCCAAGTACTTGGACCGTCATCTCTTCCCTTCCCAGGTGCATTAGGAGGAAGCTGGATCACAAGCTTAGCTTAACTAAGCTAATGGTTAGTTAGCATAACTAACTATTGCCTGAAGTGGTGTCTTCTCAGGATGCCAGTCATATTGGATTAGAGCCCATCCTAGTGAACTCATTTTAACTTCATTACCTCTTTAATGCCACTAAGTCCAAATACAGTCATATTCTGAGGGATTGGGGATTTAGATTTCAACATATGAATTTCAGAGGAAAACAATTTGCTATAACACATACCAAGGATTTGGGAAAATTCATAGAATAGTGAGGGATTCTAGGCATTGCTAATAGAATTCTCTTAAAAATTCATTGACAAGGAACTCATTGCCATGTGTGATTACTTACAGCAAAGACTGAGCTGTCCCTCCCAGAATGCACAGAGACACACTGGAGCAATCCTGATAAAGAGATACGGAAATGGTAAATAAATTGATGGAACTCATTTATGTCCTCTCCTGAAAGCCCTCAGAGCTGTGTTAGGAGAACTTTTGGTGTGATTCTTCAATTCTGTTCCCAGGTGACACAAAAGCAGCAGCTAATGAGTCTCTTGATGAACCTGACCTTTTGAAGAAGCCAAATTTGCTGCATTGAACTGTGGTGTGCTTAAGAACTGTTGTGCTTGTGCTTAAAGATGTTAACACATCTTAATTGAGACAAAAAAATCAGAAAGTAAATTGTTCCTGTGAGACAACCTGATTCAATAGGAAGAGGATGATATATTAGACATGTGAGGTAAGCAGAATATGCTAAATTCCTTAAGGTGCTCATTAATATATTCCAAAGGAGAAGTCTGCTAAATGTAAATGTCTAGTCTAAACCAAGATACAGTCCTGCTGAAAAAGCAGATAAAGTCAACAACAATCCTTCATTTCCCTACCAGAGACAGAGAAAGTGCTCAGGGAGGTGGGAACTCACTGGAGCTGGTAATGTGCTTTGCCTTACTTGCCCAACCTTTCTTCTCAGGCTGTAGATGGAAGCATGTGGACAGGAGACCAGGAAAGTCTCCGCAGGGAGGATGTGTATGTAAGATAACTCACCCATTAGAAGGAAACATACATGTCATGAAACACTGTGTAATTGAGTTTGACGAGAAGATGAATTTGGGCTCCTTTGAATTTCTAGGCACTTTGAGGCTACTCAGTTGTTTGTACAAACATATTTACTAATTATGTACCTTCTGGTACCTGTGCTGTGATGTAGCTGGTGGGGCCGCTGCCTGTAGTGCTGGCATCCCATATAGGTGCCAGTTCGAGTCCTGGCTGCTCCACTTCCTATTCAACTCTCTGGTATTACCTGGGAAAGCAGTAGAAGATGGCCCAAGTCCTAGGGCCCCTGCACCTGCATGGGAGAGCTGGAAGAAGCTCCTGGCTCCTGGCTTTGGATCAGCACAGCTCCGGCTGTTGCAGCCAATTGGGGAGTGAACCAGCAGATGGAAGACCTCTCTCTCTCTCTCTCTCTCTCTCTCTCTCTCTCTCTGTCTGCCTCTCCTTCTCTCTGTGTAACTCGGACTTCCAAATGAATAAATAAATCTTTTAAAAAAAATTATGTACCTTCTGCATTTTTTGGTATTCTTCATCATTTCAGAGAAATTGAGCAATTAGAGAATTTAGAATTTTTTTTTTCTCAAGTCCCAAATAACACTGCTTCGGGTGCAAAATGAATATTTTCATAAAAGAAGCAAAATGGAAGAATGGGAGGATGCCTAATAATGACAGATAAAAGGCTGCTTTTTCCAACAAAGTATTGTTTCAATTATAGAGTCATTGAATTAAGTTGTTAAAAGAGCATTTATTTGCTAGCAACCTGCGAATTTATTTAATTAGCATGTGCAATGTTTAGTAGGATTTACTGGGATTTTTCTATGAATGTTTATTTGCCTCATATCACATTGTTTTGCAGATTCAGTCTGTTGGGTTTCAACAAAAATCTTGTATCTGATCACAGGTAGGATATAATTATACCGTGTAACTATTTTCCTTGATGATGTTGGTGTTGTCTTGGAGCACAACAGCATGCTTCTTAGCAACAGACTTACTTGCTGTTGTCAAGAAGACATTGTCACACACTTGGATGAGGTGATGGAGATTTCCCTAAGGTACTGAGTAGATACTTGCAGAGAAGTACTTGACCTCTATTTTCATAGAAACACCAGAAATCAATCCAAACATCTACAGCCAACTTATATTTGACCAAAGATCCAAATCTAATCCCTGGAATAAGGACAGTCTATTCAATAAATGGTGCTGGGAAAATTGGATTTCCACGTGCAGAAGCTTGAAGCAAGACCCATACCTATCACCTTACACAAAAATTCACTCAACATGGATTAAAGACTTAAATCTACGACCCGAAACCATCAAATTATTAGAGAGCATTGGAGAAACCCTGCAAGATATAGGCACAGGCAAAGACTTCCTGGAAAATACTCCAACAGCACAGGCAGTCAAAACCAAAATTAACATTTGGGACTGCATCAAATTGAGAAGTTTCTGTACTTCAAAAGAAACAGTCAGGAAAGTGAAGAGGCAACCAACAGAATGGGAAAAAATATTCGCAAACTATACTACAGATAAAGGATTGATAACCAGAATCTACAAAGAAATCAAGAAAATCCACAACATTAAACTTAAAGCATTTTTAATCAGAGTTTAAATGATTGATGTTGGGAAAACAACTATTTTTCAAAGAAATTATTTTTGATAGTGAAGATGCCTAAACTTGGTTAGAGGACATGTTATAGCTGGGGGGGTGGGGTGGTGAATCACCCAATATAAAGACTCAAATGTGAATTTTTAAGAGGACAGGATCAATTCTAAGATTCAATGCCAGAAAGGTGGGAGACTTTAAAGGGGGTCTTAAGTTAAATCAAGAGATATGAAAAGAAGAAAAGAAAGAAGCCTGGAGGGCAAGGATTCTCATTCCTTTAGCCATATGTCTTAGTCATCACATAGAGGCACTCAACAAATATGTATGGATCTGCCCTGCACTGCCCAAAGCCAATAGGCCAACAAATAAAACGTAAACAACCCTAGCCTGGTATGTTCACCTAATTGCAGAGAAGCCTCAAGGAGAGCTACTTTCCGTTGGCTCACTCCCCAAATGGCCACTATGGCTGGCACTGCAATGATCTGAAGCCAGCAGCCAGGTGCTTCCTCCTGGCCTCTCATGTGGGTGCAGGGGCCCAAGCACTTGGGCCATCCTTCACTGCCCTCCTGGGCCACAGCAGAGAGCTGAACTGGAAGAGGAGCAACCGGGACTAGAACCGGCGCCCATATGGGATACTGGCACTGCAGGCAGAGGATTAACCTAGTGAGCCACAGCTCCAGCCCCAATTTACAGCTTTTATATTGCAATATAAGGGTTTGCAAAGTGTAGCCTGTAGGCCAAATCCGGCCTACTACTTAGTTTTGTATAGCCTGTGAGCTAAGAATGGTTTGTCTGTATGTTTATTTATTTATTTATAGCTGAGAAGCAGAGATACACTCAAGCACGCATACATACTTCCCCCATAATACACACAGAATATTTGTAGAGATAGCTAGATGGAGGGAGACAGCTCCCACGTCCTGGCTTACTCCACAGATTCCTGCAACAGCTGGGACCTAGGCCAGGAGTTGGATCTCAATCCAGGTCTCCCATGTGGGTGTTAGGGACCTAACTGCTCAAGAAATCACTCCCTCCCAGGGTCTGCAGTGGCAGGAAACTCAATTAGGAGCTGCAGCCAGGCATTGAACCCAGGAACGCTAATAGGGAACAATGGTTTCTCAATCAGCCTCTTAACTGCTATGCCAAATGCCCAATAGGGTTTCTGTGGATCAAAATTTGCAATTTATTGGATGACATAGCACACTAATTTTGAACTCCAGCTCAACTAAATTAAGCCCCTAAGAATTTTATTTTTTCTGGTGAGTAGACCTGTATTACAAACAATTGCATTTAATTCCTATTATTAAATTTGAATGTTCTGGCCGGCGCCACTGCTCACTTGGCTAATCCTCCACCTGCAGCGCTGGCACCAGGGTTCTAGTCCCAGTTGGGGCGCTGGATTCTGTCCCGGTTGCTCCTCTTCCAGTCCAGCTCTCTGCTGTGGCCCGGGGAAGGCAGTGGAGGATGGCCCAGGTCCTTGGGCCCTATATCTGCATGGGAGACCAAGAGGAGGCACCTGGCTCCTGGCTTCGGATCAGTGCAGCACACCGGCTGTAGTGGCCATTTGGGGAGTGAACAATGGAAGGAAGACCTTTCTCTCTGTCTCTGTCTCTCTGTCTAACTCTGCCTGTCAAAAAAAAAATTAATAACATTTTTGTAGAAGTTTCTTTTCTCTCTTGCTTATAGGTCCTTCAAAATAGTCTTTTTTTTTCCTTTTCTTTTCCCCCCTATTGGCCTGCAAAACCTAAAATATTTACTTTTTGTGACTTTGCAGAAAACGTTTGCCAACCTCTGCTCTAGTCAAGAAACAGACCCGAGATCCTCCATAATTTCATCAGCTTCTGGCATCTCAGATCTTCTTCAGATAATCAGAAAATGAATGGCTGCATTTGTTACCCTATCCCATTTAACTTTAAGATATCCTTGGTATTTCATCAATTGTAACATTAATAATGAACATAGCTGGGAAATCTTTTGGTTTCATTTGGTATTTGTAGAGGTCACTTTGTGGTATTCAGCTGGTGGGTGGATTCTCTCACATATAACAGTTCTTCAAAAAGTTCATGGAAAACGAAAATGAAAGATAAGTTTATATCAGTCCCAAAATTTTTGAAACCTTTACATGGTTTTTTATGATATGCATTTTCTATGAATTTTTAAATAAGATTTATGTATTTATTTGGAAGGCAGAGAGGAAGAGATGGAGAGCAAAATCTTCCATCTGCTGATTCACTCCCCAAATAGCTGCAATTACCAGGGCTAGACTAGGTCCAAGCCAGGAGCCCAGAATTTCTTCCAGGTCTCCCACGTGGGTGCAAGGACATAAGGGCCAACTTCCACTGCCTTTCCAAGTGCATTAACAGGGAACTGTGTCAGAAGCAAAGCAGCCGGGTCTTGAACCAGTGCTGAAATGGGATACCAGTATTACGTGCTATGCCACAATGCAGGGCCCTTCATGAATTAAAAAAAAAAATTTGTTTTATTTATTTGAAAGGCAGAATTGAAGAAAGGGAGAGACAGGAGAGATCTATATGTACTGGTTCACTCCCCAAATGGCTACAACATTTGGGGGTGGGCAAGGCTGAAGCCAGGAGCCCAGAAGTCCATCGTGGTCTCCAACATGGTGGCAGGGGCGTAAGCACTAGGGCCATCTTCTGCTGCTTTCCCATGAACGTTAATAGGGAGCTGGATCAGAGGTAGAATAGCTGGGACTTAAACCTGTGCCCCTATGGGCTGCCAGCACCACAGACAGCAACTTAGCCCATTGTGCCATGATGCTGGCCCTCTTCCATGAACCTTTTTTATTTTTAAAGACTTCTTTATTTATTTGAAAGTCAAAGTTACAGAGAGAAAGGGAGAGAAAGGGAGAGAAACACAGAGATCTTCCATCTGCTGATTCACATCTATGTTTTAGAGAAAGATTGGCTTATAATTTTCTTTCTTATAATATCCTTTTCAGATTTTGATATGGAACTTATTCTGGCTTCATAAATGAGTTACTAATTATACTACCTTTTTTATTCTCTAGAAGAGTTTGTCTAAGATTGGTATTATTTTTTTCTTGACTTTACCTGAGAGGCCATTTGATCCTGGATTTATTTTTGTTTGTTTTTTGATGGTGAGGTTCGTGATTTTTAAAATCAACTTCTTTAATCTGTATAGATTATTTATTTATTTTTTAAAAAGTTTTGATTAATTTTATTTTTCTAGGATTTGACTCTTTATCTAAATTTTCAAATTAATTGAATAAATGTTGTTAATTATAACTTCTTTTTTTTAAAAAATATTTATTTTTACTTGAAAGAGAGTTACACAGATAAGGAGAGGCAGAGAGAGAGAGAGAGAGGTCTTCCATCCACTGGTTCACTTCTCAATTGGCCACAACGGCTGAAGCTGTACCGATCCGAAGCCAGGAGCCAGGAGCTTCCTCTGGGTCTCCCATGTGGGTGCAGGGGCCCAAGCACTTGGGCCATCTTCTACTGCTTTCCCAGGCCATAGCAGAGAGCTGGATCAGAAGTGGAACAGCTGGGATGCAAACCAGAGCCCATATGGGATACCAGCACTGCAGGTGGCAGCTGTACCCACCATGCCACAGTGCCTGCTCCAATGATAACTTCTTATCAATGACTAAAGTTTGTATTGATGTGTCTATTTACGAGGTAGAGTTACAAACAGTGAGAGGGAGAGACAGAGGGAAAGCTCTTCCATCTGCTGGCTCAACCCTCAAATGGCCCCAACGGCCAGAGTTAAGCTGATCTGAAGCCAGGAGCCAGGAGCTTACTCTGGGTCTCCCATGCAGGTGCCGGGGCCCAAGCACTTGGGCCATCTTTCACTGCTTTCCCAGGCCATAGCAGAGAGCTGGATCAGAAGAGGAGCAGTTGGGTGTAGACTTGGTACCCATATGGGATGCCAGCATTGTAGGTGGAGGATTAACTTACCGAGCCTCAGCGCCAGCCCCTCCTCTTTTTATTTTTATATGGATCATTTATGACTTTTTTCTCAAGGTTCATTTTGTTTATTTGAAAGGCAAAATTACAAAGAGAGAAGGAAAGACAGAGAGAGAAGGATCCTCCATCTGCTGGTCCTCATTGCATCAGATTGGAAGGTAAGGCCTAGTGGGAAGTGTTTGGGTCATTGGGGCAGGGCTGTGGTTAATGGATAAATGCTTTGCTCCTGGGCATGGGTCAGCTATTGTGGGAATGGGACACTTGCTTCTCTTCTGCTTGTGCCTGCTTACCCTTCTACATTCTGCCATGAGGCCCTCACTGGTAGCTGAGCAAATGCTGATGCCTTGCTTTTGGGTTTCCACAACTGTGAGCCAAAATAAACATGTGTTCTGTTATAGCAGCAGAAAATAGATCCAGACACATAATGCTGGAGCTGGGACATCTGTCTTATGCTCTGAGACTGGGATTTACACCGTCAACTGACCTGACTCTCGGGCCTCCAACCACAGACGTAACTGCATCGTAGAGTCTCCAAAGTCTTTGGCTAGACTGAGTCTTGAGGCTTCTCAGTCTCCATAGTACAGGAGCCAATTTGTCATGAATAGATAGATACAGATAAATAAGCTATTGTTTCTAGTTCTCTGAGAACACTAATACAGCATTCCATTGAAACCTGCTTCCATCATAACTGTTGAAAAATCAGCCAAATTTTATTGTGGTTCTTTTGAAGGAGTTGATTATTTGCGGAGTTCACTTCTGAGATTTTTATTTTTGACTTTGGTGTTAAATAGTTTTACCATGGGGTCCTTGAGTATTTTATTGTTGTTTGAGATTCATAGAGTTGCTAAAATGTGTGGCATGTTGTCTTTTTACCAGTTTTGAACATTTCTCAGAAAGTTCTCTTAATTTACTACCTCTGTGTGATTCTCCTTGCTATCTATTATCCCCAGTACCACTTTCTGGAGGATGTTTTGAGTATGTTAAATCTTTCCATCATGCTATATGTACTTATTTTCTTCACTTTTTTTATAATCAATGTTTTCTCTACATACTTCAGTGGATATCTTCTGTTGAACTTCCTTCCAGGTCCTAGTTCTTTCATCTGCTTTGCCTAACTTGTAAATGAATATTGAATTGTAAGTTTTTGTTATTGTAGCACCAATTTACAGATTCTTTTTCTTAAATTTAATTTTCACAGATTGCCATTTTGTAGTGAAATTTCCCATCTTGTTTTTTGTATATATTTATAGTAATTTCAAAGAACATACATAAGCTGGCAATACTCTGCCTGCTGTGCCAGCCCCTCTGGGTTCTAGTCCCCGTTGGGGCACTGGTTCTGTCCCAGTTGCTCCTCTTCCAGTCCAGCTCTCTGCATGGCCCGGGAGGGCAGTGGAGGATGGCTCAAGTGCTTGGGCCCTGCACCCACATGGGAGACCAGGAGGAAACGCCTGGTTCCTGGCTTCAGATTGGCGCAGCGCGCCAGCCGTGGTGGCCATTTGGGGAGTGAACCAACGGAAGGGAGACCTTTCTCTCTGTCTCTCTCTCTCACTGTCTAACTCTGACAAAAAAAAAAGAAAGAAAGAAAGAAAGAAAGAAAGAAAGAAAGAAAGAAAGAACATACATAAGTATCATATCTGGCGATCACCTGAAGGTCTGTTCTTGTTGCCCGTTTTTTCTTTATATGCCAGATACTTTGTTCTTTCCAGGCATAGCTTCTAGATTTGTAATTGGGTACCAGCATTGGCTTGAAAATTTTAGAAATAATTTGAAGATTTCATGGCTGTTATCTTTTTCAAGGACGGTTTTTCCTCCCCTTTGTTTTTGGCAATTAGATTAGGGGCAGATCACTTAAATCTCATCTGAGGTTGAACTGATTTGAAAATTGTTGGGGTTGACACTGCGGCGCCACGGGTTATTGCCCTGGCCTGAAGTGCCGGCATCCCATATGGGTGCTGGTTCTAGTCCTGGCTGCCCCACTTTCCATCCATCTCTCCTGTGGTCTGGGAAAGCAGTAGCAGATGGCCCAAGTTCTTGGGCCCCTGCAACCATGTGGGAGACCCAGAAGAAGCTCCTGGCTCCTGGCTTCGGATCGGCGCAGCTCCGGCCGTTGCAGCCATTTGGGGAGTGAACCAATGGATGGAAGACCTCTCTCTCTCTCTCTCTCTCTCCCCTCTCTCTCTCTTTGTGTGTGTGTGTGTAACACTGACTTTCAAATAAATAAATAAATCTTAAAAAAAAAAAATCGTTTCAGCCCTTGGTGATGTTTAGTCTATGGACTGTACATATTTTTCCTTGCAATGTAGTTCATATGGATACTTAACTGGAAGTGTAAGAGTGCTCCTCCTAGGAGAGCCCTGAACTCTAATTCTCAGCAGTAAGGGTGGTGAAGCCTCAGTTTACAGTCCAGCCTTTAGACACTAGCTTCTTAGTTTCTTAGTCTCAAAGTTCTGTGTTGCTCAGGGATCATCAAATGTGTCAAAGGAAAATTGCTACCAAACATTGAGTTTGTATCAATGAACTTCCCTTTTCTTTGAGATACAGTTATTGAAGTGTCGACTATCTCTGTAGCTTCCTGATTTCTCCAAATATATTTTTTGTTTATTTTTTTTTTCAGTTTCTATAGTCATAGTCAGGTTGGAATATAGCTGGCTCCTTTTCAGCTGCTGAAGATGACTTGATTTTCTTTCAGGCCAATAGCTAATATTTCTACTGTGTTCAAGATACTTTTGATTATCTTCTTTTTCCAAAGATTCCAGACATTCAATCATTGGTCTCCCTCATTCAATATTTGGCTTTCTTTATCATTTTTTATTGTCACTATTTTTTTTGTCTACTCTAGAATTCATTGTTTTATGCTTTAAAAAGATGGTTGATTCAAAAATCACTATTACTCTCTAGCCACTAGTCTGTGTTCTTGTTACTTTCCCTTAGGATTTGCTGCAAATATTAGTTGTCTACTCCCCTGTCTACATACCTGAAAAATTAGTGGCTTAAAGCAGGGATTTATTCTTTCTCTTATGAAAGAATAACATGTGAGTCAGCTGGGGTCACATAAATACAATCAGTTGGCTGCTGGCTGGATCTGAACATCAAGAAGGCCTCAGTCATGTGTCTGGCACCTCACTGGCTATGCTGAGTGGCCAGAGCAGCACAGTTATTCTCCAGGTAGATCACCCCCCTCCAATGGATAGACTGGTTTTCCTGAAGTGTGGAAATTGATTTCCGAAAGAGTGAAAGTAAATGTTGCCTAGGTTCTTAAAACCTCAGGTTAGAACTGGCTTAGTGTCACTTCTTTTTTTTTTTTTTTAACTATTATTTAATGAATACAAATTTCCAGTGTACAGCTTATGGATTACAATGGCTTCCCCCTCCCATAACTTCCCTCCCACCCGCAACCCTCCCCTCTCCCGCTCCCTCTCCCCTTCCATTTGCATCAAGATTCATTTTCAATTCTCTTTATATACAGAAGATCAATTTAGTATAAAGATTTCAACAGTTTGCACCCACATAGAAACACAAAGTGAAACATCCTGTTTGAGTACTAGTTATAGCATCAAATCAAAATGTACAGCACATTAGGGACAGAGATCCCACATCAGGAGCAAGTGCACAGTGGCTCCTGTTGTTGACCCAACAAATTGACACTCTAGTTTATGGCGCCAGTAACCACCCTAGGCTGTCGTCATGAGTTGCCAAGGCTATGGAAGCCTTCCAAGTTTGCTGACTCTGATCATATTTAGACAAGGTCATAAAAGACAGAGTGAGGATAGTAACCAATGATCCTAAGAGTGGCATTTACCAGGTTTGAACAATTATACAGCATTAAGTGGGGAAGAGGACCATCAGTACACACAGGTTGGGAGTAGAGCCATTGGTGGTAGAGTAGAGGTTATGATTACAAAGGAATGAGGCCCAAGTAAGCTAGACAGGGTCTAGAACAAAGGACAGAGTCATTATTAGAGGAGCTAAGAAAGGTGTTGTCTAAGCTACAATTAAGTTTTCTGATTGAGAGGCAAATAGAACCTGACAGATGGGGCTTGATAATAATCTGGTGGGCTTTAGGGCTTATAAGTTAAGAGGCCCAGACCTATCTATCTCTTCACATGGGGTATATCCTAAGGGAGGTGTGAACCTCCTAGGGGAAGGCACTCTGTTGACTTTGATTACTTGGCTGGCCTGGGAGGAGAGCTGGCCAGGTAAAGGCAGGGGGCATCTCTAACAAGAAATTTACAGTTCTGCCTGCAATGTTGCTGACCCTACTTGACCATCCCCTCAGCTGCAGTGGTCATTTGGAAGTTGGGCTGAGTGAAGGGCTTTTCAGCTTAGAGCCAATAAGATCTGTGGCTCTGACCTGGGCATCCTTCGACTCCAGGGCAGGTCCATTTCCAGTGATCCAACTCTTGGCAGAGCTGCCAGGGCTCTTCACAAGCTGACTTCTGCTGAAGCCCAGGCTTACCACATTGAAAGCCACTGCAGTGGACTGGCCTGTTGGGTCTCCTTGAGGGCAGATCACTGTACAGATCAGCCATTAATAGGCCTGCCACCCATTGCTTCTAATGCCTAGCTTTCTTTTCCTCCTGGTTTGTGTTAAAGCAGACCAGAGGATGCAAGTCAAGGGAGTGCCCGTGTCCCATCTCTAATCTTCGGTGGCCTGAACTACAAGTCTATAGTCACAGGCATGTTCTGTAGTAGTTTTTCTAAAGTAGACAATGCCCATGAGGAAAATTATATTCTCACTTAAAAATTTCTTTCCCTTTGGTCTGAAAGGGAGGTTTTTTCTACTTACTGTATACTTCGCTGATGGCAAAGTGAATCTAGCTATGAGATTATTATTTAAGTTCTTATTTTGGCTATGCTATTACAGAAAAATGTTAGCCATCTCTTTTATAAGGTCTAAAGATTAAATTGTGTGTCCTACAGATTCCTTCATAATAGAATCAGTTTCCTACCTTGAAGAGAATAGAGAAATGAAAGAACAAGTTGGGCTTAGAATAGAGAAATGAGGGAGCAAGTCCTAGATCGCTTGCTGACAATAGCAATATCGCATGAATACTTAGCAAACAGTTTCAACCATTAGATAACAACTTAAGAAAACATTTACCAGAAGGTCCAATGCCTTCTATAAATTTTAAGAATCATGTACTTGAAAACACCTCTTAAATATCTAACATGGTGTAGTTTGTTTAACCAGTAAACTTAAGGACAACCATATAAAAGGTTTTTAGTTTCTTTCTACCAACAAGTTTAAAACATGATACACAGATTCAGGTCACACAAATTAAAATGGATCTTTGATTGATTTTAGCAGCTTAAATTTATGGACAATCTTATCTATAAGCCATTTAAAATAAAACTCTTAATAAAATTTCCCCATGTGGACATACAATATGTACACACATATAACATAGCATAATAGACCAATATAGCAATTTTAATAATAGCTTTTAAAATCTTTAACTCTTTTTGTAGATTGCCAATTGATTTGAATTGCTTTTTGTTTTTAGTAACCTCAGTTAACCATACTTTCTCTCAGTTGGTACTGTTAATACATTATTGGCTTCATCTGTTTACAGAGCCATCCCAAAGTACTGAATACAATAGAAGTGGCTGGAAAAAGTCTATAGGAACCTATAGGAGGACAGCTAAACACAGAACCAACAACACTTTAGTTTTATGAGCAGCAAATCATATATAACTATGGATGACAAAAGACTTTAAGTCGCCATGTTTAAAATTATAAACTCATCAACCAACAAGAGGCACTTGCTTACTTCACAGTATTTTTGAAAGCACCTGTAGGATTTTGCAAGTATTTAACCCTTTAGGCTTCTGGGGCTTTCTCATTAAGATAACTATCATGTCTAGTAACACAAGATCATTAGACTTTTTAATTCTCAAACATTTGTATTAATAGCATTTTCCATTATAGAAACTTAAAGTTTGTTACCACATCATATCTTGACAGTACTTCTACTATAATCCAAATAGCCTGATTAGTTGGTGTCTCTATAAGATGAGAGACATAGGTCCTTCGATTTTTTCAGTTGGGCCCAAACTGGAAAAACCAAAGTCCAGGATTTACTGGAAATTTTAGAGACCAGATTGTTTGAAACTTTGATTTTTTGAATGCCTGTCAAGAATGCCAAGAAGGCTCAAAATCCAAAATTCTGGTTGAAATAAGATTCCTTAAAATCATGACATAACATAGACCAAATTTGATCATTGTTAACAAGGTGATTATTCAAATCTTTGAAAATAAGCACATATTTAAATAACCCATAGCTCTTAATAAAAATTCAGCTGTTTTTGAACAATTAGAATTTAACAGACATCAAGAGAACATAATAGATTACTTTAACACATTGCTTTAACAGAGCATCAGAGTTTAATTCTATGTCAAAGAGAAATTGAGCTTCCTGTGATATTTTGCTGTGAGGTTTCCTTCCTTTACCTTCTTTCATATTGGTGACCATGTTTCTGTGTTTCTGTGTGTAACACATCTTTAAGCATCTTTTGCAGGGCAGGATGAGTGGCAACAAATTCTTTCGGTTTCTGTTTGCTATGAAAAGTCTTAATTTCACCTTCATTCACAAATGAGAGCTTTGCAGGATATAATATTCTGGGCTGGCAGTTTTTCTCTCTTAGTACCTGGGCTATGTCTCGCCATTCCCTTCTAGCTTGTAGGGTTTCTGATGAGAAGTCTGCTGTGAGTCTAATTGGAGATCCTCTAAGAGTAATCTGACATTTCTCTCTTGCACATTTTAGGATCTTTTCTTTATGTTTCACTGTGGTGAGTTTGATTACAACATGTCATGGTGAGGATTTCTCTTGGTCATGTTTATTAGGGGTTCTATAAGCTTCCTGTACTAAGATGCCTCTGTCCTTCTCCAAACCTGGGAAATTTTCTGCTAGTATCTCACTGAAAATGCCTTCTAATCCTTTCTCCCTCTCCATGCCTTCAGGAGCTCCTAGAACCCGAATGTTGGTTTTTTTGATAGTATCCTGTAGATTCCCGACAATATTTTTTAGATTTCTAATTTCTTCTTCTTTTCTTAGGTTTGCCTGTTTCCTTTCCTGTTCTCTGTCTTCTAAGTCTGATATTCTCTCTTCTGCTTCGCCCATTCTGTTTTTAAGGCTTTCTAATGTGTTTGTCATTTGATCTATTGAATTCTTCATTTCATTATGATTTCTCGTCACTATCACAGTTTCTTGTTCCACTAGTTGTTTCATTTCATTTTGATTCCTCCTTAATATTTCATTTTCACGAGAGAGATTTTCTATCTTGTCCATGAAGGATTTCTGTAGTTCAAGAATTTGTTTTTGAGAACTTCTTAATGTTCTTAGCAATTTTTTGAGATCTGCTTCTTGCATTTCTTCGATCTCATCATCTTCATAATCTTGAATTGGGGTGTCTTTTTCATTTGGGGGCGTCATAGTGTCTTCCTTGTTCTTGTTACCTCGGTTTTTGCATTTGTTGTTTGGCATGTTGGAGATATTTGGTTTCTTCACTCTGGTGTTTTTTCTTGTTACACTATGGCTCTATATTAAGTGGACTGTCTGCTTTCAGTGGAGCCTTAGAGGCTTGAGATGAGTGTGGACTGAGAGCTGTGTTTGGTTCCTCAGGGTTGAGGGTGTGTCAAAGATGACATTCCCAGGTTAGGTGTGGTAAATCTCTCTTTCTTTTTTTTGATTCAAAAGGGAAGTAATTCTGCACAGTTGAACATAATTGGAGGTAGTTAGCAGGCAAATGATATATCCAAAGGAGCCAGAGATCGGAAGCTCTTTCCCAAGGGCCACACAGGGAATCTCTGCTGCCCACAGTGTGGGCTCCAATTCTCCTGCAGTCTCCCACTGGGTTGCCAAGTTAGATGCTAATCTCCTGTTGTTTCACCCCTCCCCCCAGAGTCAGGTTTTTCTGCTAGGCTCAGGGCCGGTGCAGACCTGAGGTCGCCCTGCTTATGACGTATGTCAAAATGGCGCCTGCTCTTTGTCTTGCTCGCCTTTGAGAGGTGAGCAGAGAGAGAGAAACTTGTGTCTGTATCGGTCACTTTTTTTTTTTTTCCTCTCTCTCTTCTAGTTAGCCTGGTGAACTTTTCCCCACGGAGTTTCAAGCCTCGTTCCCTCTAGTCTCCTCTTTCCGCTTGCCCACTGGTGTCTTGGGCTATTGAGGTTCGGCTCACCTCGCGTTCCAACGCTGGTGTGTTGAGTCTGCCGCTGGTGTCCCGAACTTGGGCTCCCACGCTCTCCACGCAGGTCCACTGTGAATCACTAGTTCCGGAAGAGTTTCCTCTGCTGTTTCTTCCCCTACTCTTCCTTGACCCTGCAGTATCTCCACTTTTATTAACCTGTCTCTCCCCCCCGACTAATAGTGTGTGCCCTTCCTTTCCGCCATCTTGCCGCTCTCCCCTCACTTTTTTCTTTATTATCGGCTTAGTGTCACTTCTATCACATTGTTTTGGTCAAAATAAGTCACAAGTTCAGAAGTTTGACGTAGCAGTTTTGTTGCTGTTTGGGTTATCCATATCCCATATTGGAGAGCCTGGTTTGAGACTGGATTCTTTCACCTGTGATCCAGCTTCCTGTTAATACACACCGTAGGAGGCAGCAGGTTATGGTTCAAGTACCTGAGTCCTTGCTATCCATGTTGGAAACCTGGATTAAATTCCAGGCTCTTGACTTTGGCCTGGCCCAGGCCTGACCGTTGCAGGCATTTCAGTAGTAAACAGATAGAAAACTTCTCTCTGTCTCTCTTTCTGTGTCTGCTTTTCAAATTAAATGAAAATATGTAAAGATTTTTTTAAAAGTCCAGAAAACAGCTAAGAAGAGGGAAAATATTCCCATTCATTAAGGGAAGAATCACATGTGCATATATATATATATATATATATATATGAGGATTGTTGGCCATCTTTAAAAACAATCTCACTTTGTTCACTTGTATAGGAACACATTTTTCGTAGTGGGGCATGACTTTCTGATATTATACTCACTTGTTTTGACATCTGCCTGGAATCTCCTCACTAGCAACAGGTAAGTTCAATTGATTTCATTGTGTTCATATAAATCTCAGAGAAAATTTTACTTGAGCTTTTTCTAATTAATTGCCCTAGTTTTGATAATTATATATTTATCACTTCTTCCCAAACCCTGAGCCAAATCCACCTATGTCCTTTTTCTGTTACTTCTTAAATTTCCTGACCTGCAGTACTTCCTCGGACCACAATATCTTACTTTTCATTACCTTCTGCAGGTAATTTGTTCTTGATCAGCATTCTTTTTACATATCAGAACACTGTTAAGAAAAATAATTGCTTTGCTTCTAATTGGCATGTCCTTATACCAGGTTTTGCTCTTTCTGTTACTAATGGAATTAATCTTTTTCTTTAAGAAATGAACCAATAGGTCTAGATTTTTTTAAAAAAGAGTAAACCTTACTAATGTAGCCTTGTGGTATACTAAGATTTTCATGCTGCAATATGTATGTATAGGAAGTTTTAATAATTTTGATACTGTGCCATTATATCTCATGAAAATAAAAATTAGTTTTTAAATAGAATCAATTTTGGCCAGATTTTCTTAATAGCTGGCTGCAATATTATGCTGTTGGCTTAAGTATTTTAATTTGTTACAAGCTTTTATAATAATAGAGTAGACTAAAAGTTCCAAATTTTTAAAGCAAATTTATGTTTTATTCAAATCTTTAAAATTAATATATTAATTTGTGAATTTCTTGGCACCTTGTAAACTTGACGTAACTTAAGTCTAAAAAGCTGAACAGTTGCAAGACCAAATTGTATGTTATTAAGTGAGATGTAAATAGTTATCTCTAAACAAAATCAATGATTGGGTCAAATTTGTTTCATAGAATTCAAATTTTTTGGTTAATAAAAATTTTTAAATGCAATAAATGCATTGATTGTACAATTCTTTCGGAAACAGGGTGTTATGCTGTGTTACTTTAGTGTATAAAGAAAGCATAAATATATCTTATTGGAAAGTCAGAACCCCTTTGAAAGGTTCTTTGAACAGTCAGAATTTTAGAGTGGAAAAGCGTCTATTGACAATGACAAAGGCTAAGAACTGTCCTAACTGTGAATAACTCTTAGTTGGCTACCTCTGAGCTCTAAGAATGAGGAAAATCTTAGAATCATATACTCATATGGTATTTTGTTATCAGTACCTATCTCTCATAAAGGCTAGCTTTTAAAATTTATTATGCTTTCAAATTAGCCAAAATGTTGCCAAGATCTGAAATCTCAAATATTTGCATTCTCTGCTTTGTTTGATTTGCCAGTTGCTCTCTGAACCTTGGCAACCTTCAACAGCTAAGTTGATCACTTGTCTGTACTTCCGATTCCAGTTCTGTTAATTCAAATGGATGAAAAATTGTGAAGTTACAGAAAGTATTTTCAGTAGACATAGATAAATCACTACTAATTGTTGCTCTGCATAATTTTATTAAAAGTGCAATTGAAAAACAGTTAAGCTAAGAATTTCAGGAATAGCCTTAAATTATTTGAGTGCTAGCTTTTCCCAAAGTGTCTTCTTTGTTAATTTTAGTTTTGATGGTTCCCATTACCATATCCATAGCACAACATTCTTTCCCTATGTTAAAAAATTAATTTCAAATGATATTTGGGGAATATGATGAGAAAATGATGTCTGATAAACTGTCATTATTCAACATACAAGCTCAAGTGGTTAAAAAATGGAACTTTGAGAACACTGGTGGTTTTGTGAATAAGTCACAATTCATATCTCCAAAATTTATTTTAAAATTTATAGCTTAAATTGGCATACTATTGTATATTTATCAATGAAGTCAATTTTTCAACTCAAAATAAAAATTTTAATTTTTTTAGTTTTCTAGTGTCTTCGTTCATTTTTTTTCCTTTGTGATTAAATTCACTGACATCTTTCACTTTAAGAACTTTTTTCCATAACGCATTTCTCTTCTGTGTTATCTAATTCCATCCACACCTATTATTATCCCCCTCATTCCACTCATGCCTGATCCTTTTATTTACTCTGACCCTCTGGCGTGGAGCTCCCAAGTGTACTATGTTTGTAGCAGGCTTTTTGCACTTGTAGGCAGGCCTTCCACTGATTAAAAGCAAAGTTTTATTGCATGTCTATATGTAATAATCAGCGTGCTAGATGTTGGAGATAAGGAAATAATAGCTTCTTTGAGATTTCAGAATATGTCTTCTTTATTCTAGTATCCTAACACTTAACACATACCTGACCCTTAGCAGATTATCCATGAATTACTAAAATTTCACCCAAAGCATCCCATCTTTATTTGGATTGTTTTCTCTTAGTTCATAATGGTTAATCCAAAGTTTGGGATTCATTCCATGTGCTGATCAGTAAAACATGGGGCAACAAATATTGTTCTTAGATATTCAAATGAAATTCACTACTATGGCAACAAACATGGCTTCAAGTGCTTCATTGTTCTGTTGAGCCAGGTGGCAATGCTACATTTGGTTGAACTGACTTTCTGGTTAGACAGCAATCTGTGCAGTGCTAGTTTTGTGGTGCTGACCTGAAATAGGTCTTTGATTTTGTGACCCAGAGACCAGAAATTAAAAAATACGAATCCATCAAGATTAAATTGCGTATTTTAAAAACATAGTATAATTATTTGTAATCATAACACAAATGAAGTGAATAAGATGTAAGATTATTTGCAAACAAATTTTTATTTCTGAGTAAAGTAACATATAAATATTTTAGTTTTTTTGAAAGACAAAGAAACAGAATGAGAGAGAGAGAGAGAGAGAGAGAGAGAGATACAGAGATCTTCCACACACTGGTTCCTTCTCCAAATGCCTCTAATAGCCAGTGCTATTACAGTGATGTAGATCAGACCAAAGCCAGGAGCTTGTATTTCAATTCACATCTCCCATGTGAGTGGTGAGGACCCAACTATTTAACCCATCACTTACTGCTTCCCGGATGTGTGTTAGCAGGAAGCTGGACTCAACAGTAGAGCTGAGACTTGAACCCAGGCATTCTAATACAGGATATAGCATCCCAGGTTGTGTCTTAACCACTGTGCTTAATGATGGCCCAATAATATTTTAAAACTTCAAAAATGTAAGCCAGAAAAAAAATCTTATAATTATTCCCAAATCCATCTCCTGCGGGTAGTCAAAATAAAACCAAACAAATGACATGCATATATTATTCAGTTATTTATTTACTGACTTTATAAATGTATCTTACTATAATTTGTTTTGGGTCAGACTGCCTCATGGAACAATAAAAACTAATTTTTATTTACACTTGAAATAATGAAATTGTGCATGTATGGCATTGGGTCACACATCCTTTTGAAATCCCTGAGGCCTTATTCTTTGTTTTGCCCAACTTTCTTATGAAGAGTGAAGATTCATGCTGACTGATTTGAATAAGCCCTCATTTTTGTTCCCAAAATAACATATGATTTGGTCTTCATGTTCTGCAAAATTTTGTCTTTTTCAGGTCAAACTTTCTCAATGCCATTTCCTTCCTTCCATTTGTTTCTTTAGAGAGGAAATTATCCTTTTCAGGAGCCAAAGAATATTAAAAACCTTCTAAGGCAACTTTGTTTTAGCTTGTTTACAAGAAGAGGGTAGGTTTAAGAGATGGAGGAAACTGAGAAAGAAAGAGAGGGAAATTTAACAAACTAAATAAGAAAGTATTGGAACTTGAAATTAAATATGTATACCTATCTATATATTTCCAACATATTTATTGTAATTTTGACCAAAGTTCATGATCCATCAAATTTCATGTACATTAAAAATATTGCTCAATTAGCTTTGACTCCTTATAAAATAAAGTTTGCACCCATCTTCTTATTAAAATGTTTTAGACCTAAGCCCACAACAAAATTACATCTCTAGAAATGCTGCTAGGTTTTCTAAAAGAACATCACTCTACTTAGGGCAAGAGCTCAGGGGTTTTGCATATGTTTATATAGATGCTTGTTTTCCTCTATAGACACCATGATGCAGTGGAAAGAGTATCTGATTCTGGAATTGGAAGAAGTAAGTGTGTGTCCCAGACTGTGTACCAGCAGCCCTGCAACCTTGGGTGAGTCACTTAACCTGTCTGATACTTGTTTCTCTTTCAAATGAAAACTAAATGATACCAACCTTTCAGGTTTGGATTGTAGCTCCTGTGGATAATATATGAAAAAGTGCTTTGTAAATTTGTAAAGTGTCATGCAAAGGATAATTATTTCATTTCAGGTAAACTCAATTATTGCTCTAAATTGGTATGTCCAACCAAATCAAATGACTACCAAGCCCATATGAGCCCTGGTTCTATCTAGAAAGGTTTTAATTAGCAAGCTATCAATAGGACTAGTTTTTTTCTTTTTAAAGAACACATTTTTTTGCAATGATTAAATTAGGAAAATACTATACGCTTTCCCTAATACAACCACTTTGAAGCTGAATCATTTGGCCCTTACCTCAAAATTTTCTCATTGTCAGATTCTAGAATCAATCCTGCCTTCCTTTAGAGAAGCCCTGTTAAGCTGTGAATTGTGAGTGAGAGCACACACAAACACAGAAACAACACACCCATCTGACAAGGCAGACACAGTGCCGATGGTCTACCATATTTTTAGGTGTTTATAAAATTTTTAATTTATTTTGAAATGAAAAAAAAGTGAACTTTTAGGTCAAAGTAAATGTTTTAATATATTAATATGTTCCTGGTTATGCCAAGGGAATCAGAAAATGCAACCTGTAATGTATGTGGTAGGCCTCCGTAACCCAGGGTGAATTCTCTGAGGATCTCAGTTTCCCGCAGTTGAAGGCACACTGAGGCACTGTTCCAACAGCCGTGGTGTTGCCAGGAAGTCACAGCTCTGTGATGATTAGTTCTATCTTGGGAATAGGGAAGGCTTTGCAGAACTGATATTTAAATCAGACTTTGACGGATAATAAAATTTCTACAGGTGGTGATGTTAGGGAGGGCATTTCTGGGAGAAAAAACAGCATGAGACTTAAGAAATGGGGCTACAGGCAAAAAAAAAAAAAAGTTAGAACTTGGTAGTGATCCAAAACCAAAAACAGCTTCTTCAGTACAAAATCAGGGGTGGGGGACCTTACTTATTTAACCAAGTGTTACTATTTTTCTCTATTGTCTTTTATTAAAATATTTTAGAACTATATCCACAAAATATAAAAACATCTGCAGAAAAACCTTATGAGTAAGCAATGGGTTGTTCAAAGAGCTATGAGATGAGATTGAATTAACAAGGATATTGTGTAAAGAACAGGGCAAAGTATTTTGTTGTCAGTAATTCTCTGACTGCAAACAGCAGGAAATGAGTAGCTAGTTCAGACAAAAGAAAGAAAAATAAGAAAGAAGAATGGAAATTGGCTTTGCTAACATATATGGTCAAAGTCAAAAGTCATTTCTTTTCTTATCCCCACAGCTGAACAAGGTAACTTCCATCTAGAAGTCCAATTTTACCCCCAAACTATTGAACCAATTCCATAATTTGCCCGGACCTCTAGGTCAACACTCAGATTATCTAGCATCCAAAAATGTAAGCTGATTCATGCTCCCAATTTTGGTGACCTTGAGCCTTGCTACAAGACTGATACAGATTATGAAGTTAAATTCTTAAACTACATGCCATTCTGTTCCTAAAGGCAAATTCTTACATTATATACTACTTCTATGGTCCTCTTTTTACTTTTACCAGTTTTCTTTTGCTCCTCATCACCACATCTCTGCTCCTTATCTCCAAGGCCCTGTGAGTAGGGCTGATATTTATGCCTTATAGAGTAGCATTGTACATCCTATGTACATTGCTATCAGTTCTAATGTATTGAAACAGCCTTGGGCTGGTGCTGTGGTGCAGCGGGTTAATGCCCTGGCCTAAAGTGCCAGCATCCCACATGGGTGCCGGTTCGAGACCTGGGCTGCTCCACTTCCGATCCAGCTCTCTGCTATGGCCTGGGAAAGAGGTAGAAGATGGCCCAAGTCCTTGGGTCCCTGCACCTGCGTGGGAGACCCGGAGGAAGCTCCTGGCTCCTGGCTTCTGATTGGTGCAGCTCTGGCCATTGTGGCCAACTGGGGAGTGAACCAGTGGATGGAAGATCTCTCTCTCTCTCTCTCTGCCTCTCCTCCTCTCTGTAACTCTGACTTGCAAATAAATAAATAAATCTTAAAAAAAGAGAAAGAAACAGCCTTCTGATGGTCTCTGGCACCTGCTCTGAGCAGTTGATCACTGCATGCGCCAGTGGTTAGAGATTGCCCTATCATTTCTGCCTGTATCAGCATTCAGGTTAATGTCTGATAGCATCTTGGGAACCTCAGTTTGAAGATGGCCAATGAAGATTCTGTGTGTGTTAAAGCATTAGTGCTTCTCTTCATCTAAGGATGAGGCTAAATTTGTCCATCAGAAAATATTATTTTCAAAATTGGACTTAGTTTCTATCATTTAAGGGGCCAACCATGTCTAACGCGAATGAAAACTGTTGAGTGATTAGTTTTTTAGTAAATGCATGCCAAATATGTTCAGAAACCATATATTAGGGACAAAAGAATAGATTAGTCATGGTTTTGACCCGCAAGGAACTTGCTTCTCTTCTTGGCTCTGCCACTTACTACTTTCTTCAGAACCATTCAGTTTTACCTCTTTTTCTTTTTAATTTAAAGTTAGGGTAGATTTTTGTTGACTTTTGAAACTAGGTGACTAACTGGATTTATAACTATATTTGAAGGTATAACAATACTCTCGAAACATAATTGTGTAGAGCCTCTGAAAAGCCCATTCAAATAATCTCTGAAATACTCCATTTGTCTATCTGTCCATCCATCTATCCATCTATTCATCCATCCATCCATAATCTTACTGGATTCATTCTTTTGAGAAATGTACTTGCAAAGAGAAAAAGACCTCCAAGAACTTTATAGACTAGTAGAGACATAAATACAAAAATACACAATTCCATTTTCATTGTGGAGATTAGGTCACATGTAGACAAACACACAAGTTTTGTAGGGTTATAATGTAAATGATCTTAGCTAGATTCTGGAAGATTATAGATCTGTATTGGTGTTCTGGACCTACTCTTACTGAAGCTGTAGCTGTGAGTAAGTTATTTAACATTTCTATGTCATGGTCTCCTCATCTGTTTTATGTATATAATGTCACTTGACTGACCCACAACACGTGCCCATCATATTAACTACCTCTCTCTTTTTCCCTGTCCTTCTTCACTCTCTCTATTTTAAAATCTTCTGTACTCTATTTATTTATTTGAAAGGCTGGGTTGTGTAGGGGGAGTTTGACAGATATCATTTTTTAAAAAAGATTTATTTATTTATTTGAGAGGGAGGGAGGGAGAGATAAAGAAAGAGAGAAAGAGAAAGAGAGAAAGAGAAAGAGATCTTCCATCTGCTGGTTCACTCCCCAGATGGCCTCAACAGCCAGAGCTGGGCCAATCCAAACCCAGGAGCCAAGAGCTTCTTCCAGGTCTCCCACATGGGTGCAGGCTGAAGCACTATCTTCCACTGCTTTCCCAGGAACATTAGCAGGGAGCTGAACTAGAAGTGGAACAGCTGGAACTCCAATCGGCACCTATATGGGATGTTGGAGTCACAAGTGGTAGCTTAAGCTCCTATGTCACAGTGCTGCCCTCCATCTCCTGTCTTTGTTATCTTAATCTCAAAAACAAAAAGAGTTTAATATGATTTCTAAATTGTTTAAGTACGTAAAGTTTGAGACCAGCATTGTAGTTTAGCAGGTAAACCTGCTGCCTGTGACAGTGGCATCCTAAATGGTCACCAGTTAGTTTCCCAGCTGCTCCACTTCCTATTCAGCTCCCTGCTAATGTGCCTGAGAGAAGCAGTGGAAGATGGCCCAAGTGCTTGGGCACCTGCAACTCATGTTGGAGACCTGGAAAAAGCCCCTGGCTCCTGGTTTTGGCTTGCACCAGTGCGGGCTATTGTGGCCACCTGTGCAGTGAACCAGCAGATAGATCTCTCTGTCTCTCCCTTTCTCTCTAACTCTGACTTTCAAATAAGTAAGTCAATATTTTTTTTGAGAATGTAACTGCTTATGATATAAGAACAATTGACTTAAGGAGTACTTTCATGAATTATGGTGAAATATACAGTACATTCTATAAGGACAGTAAACTTTTATTAATAACACTCAGGCTCCTCTCACCTTCAGGACCTGATATATCTCCTTCCTCTTACTTGTAGATCTCTTTCTTCTGTGCTTGCATGGTATACTCCTAGTCAACCTCCAGGTCTCAGTCTAGAATCTAGTCACTTCCCCAAGGATGATGTATGGGGGCTTCATTTGAGAATTATCTTGGGACTCTATATTCATACTGTCAAAATATTATCACAGTACAATAATCTCCTACTCATTGGCAATGCCAAAATTTGATGTCTAGAATCTTTTAATGTATTTCCATTTAAAAAAGGCAGTGATAAAGATCTACCAACCATAAGCCCTTCTGACGGCTGTTTTATAGTTGTCAGCAAAGAAAGGGGATCTATTTATATTTCATGCTCTCAATGCAAAATAGATGTAGATTATTAACATCTGGTATATAAATCATTTGGCATATGCCAGGCACTAAGCTGAGTACTTTATGTGCATTATTTCATTTACTGTTTATATCAACTTTAAGAAATATATTTATGCCTTTTTTTCCCAAGATTTATTTATTTTACTTGAAAGTCAGAGTTACATAGAGAGAGGAGAAGCAAAGAGAGAGAGACAGAGAGGTCTTCCGTCCACTGGTTCACTCCCCAATTGGAAGAAATGGCTGGAAATGCGCTGATCCGAAGCCAGGAGCCAGGAGCTTCTTCTAGGTCTCCCACACAGATGCAGGGGCACAAGGACTTGGGCCATCTTCCACTGCTTTCCCAGGCTATAGCAAAGAGCTGGATAGGAAATGGAGCAGCCAGGACTTGAACTGATGTCCATATGGGATGCCGGCACTGGAGGCTGTGGCTTTACCTGCTGCACCACAGCACTAGCCCCTATTTATGCCTACTATTACACAAATTACTGTGTTTCCTAAATCTCAAGACACCATAGATTGTAAAAATAAGGAAGACAAATACATCCAACAAAAACTCAAAACAGCAACAACCCAGATATTATTAGTTTAGCAACAGCTTTTCAGGGAAAGAAGGACACACAACCTTTTAATATACACATTAATTCTAAGGTGATACAGATGTCAGATGGATTAGAATTGAGGCAAAAAGTCAAATTTGAACTCAGGGCTGTACAACTACAGAACCAATTTTTTTAAATTTATTTTTTAAGGAATAGAAATTTCAAAAGTACAACTTTTGAAATATAGTTATTCTTCCCACCATATCAGTCCTCCCACCCCCATTCCCACACCTCCTCCTCCTCCTTCTCTCCTTGCCAATCCTATTCTCCTTTAAGATTCATTTTCAATTAACTTTGTACACAGAAGACCAACTCTGTACTAAGATTTCAACAATTTGCTTATACACACACATAAAGAACTTTTTGAGAACTGGTTTTATGGTTAACTCTCTCTCTCTCTCTTTTGTTTTTAAAGATTTATTTTATTTATTTGAAAGACAGAGTTACAGAGAGAGGTAAAGGCAGAGAGAGAGGTCTTCCATCCACTAGTTCACTCCCCAGATGGCCACAATGGCCAAAGCTGCGCCCATCTGAAGTCAGGAGCCAGGAGCTACTTCCGGGTCTCCCACATGGGTGCTGGGGCCCCAAGACTTGTGCCATCTTCTGCTTTCCCAGTCCATAGCAGAGAGCTGGATTGGAAGAAGAGCAGCAGAGACTGCAACTGGCGCTTCAGGCCAGGACTTTAACCTGCTGTGCCACAGTGCCAGCTCCTCTCAATACAACTCAATGAGGACAGAGGTCCTGCATGGGGAGTTAGTGCACAGTTACTCCTGTTGTTAACAGTTAACACTCTTAATGTATGATGTCAGTGATCAACTGAGGATCTTGATATGAGCTGCCTAGGCTATGGAAGCCTTTTGAGTCCACAAACTCTGTCAGTATTTGGACAAGGCCATAAGCAAAGTGGAAGTTCTCCCCACCCTTTAGAGAAAAGTACATTTCTTTGACGGCCACTTCTTTCTGCTGGGGTATCACTCACAGAGATCCTTCATGTAGAACATTTTTTTCCACAGTGTCTCAGCTTTCCATGCCTGAAATGCTCTCATGGGTTTTTTAGCCAGACCAGGAAGCCTTAAGGGCTAATTCTCAGGTCAGAGTGCAGAACCAATATTTTTAACAATATATTCTCTGTGTATTCAGAAAATTAGCCCTCAACTCCATGGCACTTGTGAAAAACTCATGACATAAATAATTATTTCATTTATAACTGTGAAAATATACAAAGAAACTCACAGAGAATGTAAATGCTAAAATAAAAAAAAGCAAAGCAACCAACAAACATTAAATGCAAACTTACTAGCAATATTAGATTTGCAGTGATGCAGAAAATACAGAATATTTATTAATGTTTTAGTCACTTTATATGATTATTTCTTTTAACTCTCATAATTTGGTAGGATAAATGTATTATTACAATCCATATTCAACAAATAAGGAACTGAGGCATAAAACCTGCACTAGATAATATAATAATAAAGGAGAATTTGTATTAGATTTGAGGAGACTAATTCTAAAACCCACAACATGTGGAATTGGTAGAAAATTCTACAATTTCCCAGATCCCAGGGTTGGAATGATGTTTTCTGAGCAGTTGAATAAAATTGTTCAAGAGAAATGTTTGCTGTTGGAGCAGGTTTTTAACAGGGGAAATCTGGTTTGTTGTGGAAATGAGATCCTTCTAGACTCGTTTTCTGCACAGATCTGAATCTTGCCAGCTTCAAATTTGACAGTTCTGGTAATGGTAATTTAGTTAAAAGCAACTGCTTTTAGTCTGGTTGCTATCTCTAGTACTTCTAGAATGAAGTCCCCTGGTGGGCAGATATTTTGTTCCTGGTTGTATCAGGGGCTGGCATAGGCAAGGGATTCAGTAAATCCTTACTGAATAAACAAAGTGTGAAAGAAATTAATCACAAGCCATTTACTTTTGAACAAAGAAAATGCCCATCTTGAATAATGTGACTTATACATCAGGCCATGGCCAGTGTCTATAGAGTTATGTGTTATAAGAAGGACTCCCTACTTTAGGTACATAGTCTAGGAAAAGACACCACTGGGCAGGTGTTCTATTTCTTTTTTTTTAATTAAACTTTTATTTAATGAATATAAATTTCCAAAGTACAGCTTATGGGTTACAATGGCTTCCCCCTCCCAAAATTTCCCTCCCACCCACAACCCTCCCCTTTCCCGCTCCCTCTCACCTTCCAATCACATCATGATTCACTTTCAATTCTCTTTATATACAGAAGATCAGTTTAGTATATATTAGGTAACGATTTCAACAGTTTGCCCCCATACAGTAACACAAAGTGAAAAAAAAATACTGTTGGAGTACTAGTTATAGCATTAAATAAGAGTGTACAGCACATTAAAGACAGAGATCTTACATAATATATTTTTTTAAAAAAATTAATTAATTTTCTATGCCATTTCCAATTTAACACCAGGTTTTTCCTTCTTTCATTTCCAATTATCTTTATATACAGAAGATCGATTCAGTATATAATTAGTAAAGATTTCATCAGTTTGTACCCATGCAGAAACACAAAGTGTAAAAATACTGTTTCAGTACTAGTTATAGCATCACTTCACATTAGACAACACATTAGGGACAGATCCCACATGGGATGTAAGTACACAGTGACTTTTGTTGCTGACTTAACAATTTGACACTCCTGTTCATGGCGTCAGTAATCTCCCTAGGCTCTAGTCATGAGTTGCCAGGGCTATGGAAGTCTTTAGAGTTCGCTGACTTTGATCTTATTCCGATAGGGTCATAGTCAAAGTGGAAGTTCTCTCCTCCCTTCGGAGAAAGGCACCTCCTTCTTTGATGGCCCTGTTCTTTCCACTGGGATCTCACTCCCAGAGATCTTTCATTTAGGTCTTCTTTTTTTCTTTTCAATGGTATCTTGGCTTTCCATGCCTACAATACTCTCATGGGCTCTTCAGCCAGATCCAAATGCCTTAAGGGCTGATTCTGAGGCCAGAGTGTTGTTTGGGACGTCTGCCACTCTATGAGTCTGCTGTGTATCCCACTTCCCATGTTGGATCGTTCTCTCCCTTTTTGATTCTATCAGTTAGTATTAGCAGACACTTGTCTTGTTTGTGTGATCCCTTTGACTCTTAGACCTATCAGAGCCATCGAATGTGAACTGAAATTGATCACTTGGACTAGTGAGATGGCATTGGTACATGCCACCTTGATGGGATTGTATTGGAGTCCCCTGGCACGTTTCTAACTCCACCATTTGGGGCAAGTCTGATTGTGCATGTCCCAAATTGTACATCTCCTCCCTCTCTTTTTCCACTCTTAAATTTAACAGGGATCACCTTTCAGTTAAAATTTAAACACCTAAGAGTAATTGTGTGTTAATTACAGAGTTCAACCACTAGAACTAGAACAACAACAACAAAAACAACAACAAATACTAAAAAGGATAAAGTATTACATTGTACATCTAGAGTCAGGACAAGAGCTGATCAGGTCATTGTTGCTTATAGTGTCCATTTCACTTCAACAGGTTTTCCCTTTGGTGCTCAGTTGTCGCCAATCAGGGAAAACAAATGATATTTGTCTCTTTGGGACTGGCTTAATTCACTCAGCATGATGTTTTCCAGATTCCTCCATCTTGTTGCAAATGACTGGGTTTCATTGTTCCTTACTGCTGTATAGTATTCTATGGAGTACATGTCCCATAATTTCTTTATCCAGTCTACTGTTGATGGGCATTTGGGTTGGTTCCAGGTCTTAGCTATTGTGAATTGAGCTGCAATAAACATTAATGTGTAGATGGCTTTTTTATTAGCCAAATTAATTTCCTTTGGGTAAATTCCAAGGTGTGGGATGGCTGGGTTGTATTGTAGGGTTATATTCAGGTTTCTGAGGAATCTCCAGACTGACTTCCATAGTGGCTTAACCAGTTTGCATTCCCACCAACAGTGGGTTAGTGTCCCTTTTTCCCCACATCCTCTCCAGCATCTGTTGATGGTAGATTTCTGAATGTGAGCCATTCTCACCGGGGTGAGGTGAAACCTCATTGTGGTTTTGATTTGCATTTCTCTGATTGCTAGTGATCTTGAACATTTTTTCATGTGTCTGTTGGCCATTTGGATTTCTTCTTTCGAAAAATGTCTATTGAGGTCCTTGGCCCATCTCTTAAGTGGGTTGTTTGTTCTGTTGTTGTGGATTTTCTTGATTTCTTTGTAGATTCTGGTTATCAACCCTTTATCTGTAGTATGGTTTGCAAATATTTTTTCCCATTCTGTCGGTTGCCTCTTCACTCTCCTGACTGTTTCTTTTGCAGTACAGAAACTTCTCAATTTGATGTAATCCCTGACTGCCTGTGCTCCTGGGGTCTTTTCCAAGAAGTCTTTGCCTGTGCCTATATCTTGCAGGGTTTCTCCAATGCTCTCTAATAATTTGATGGTTTTGGGTCGTAGATTTAAGTCTTTAATCCATGTTGAGTGAATTTTTATGTAAGGTGAAAGGTAGGGGTCTTGCTTCAAGCTTCTGCACATGGAAATCCAATTTTCCCAGCACCATTTATTGAATAGACTGTTCTTATTCCAGGGATTAGATTTGGATCTTTGGTCAAATATAAGTTGGCTGTAGATGTTTGGATTGATTTCTGGTGTTTCTATTCTGTTCCATTGGTCTATCCATCTGTTTCTGTACCAGTACCATGCTGTTTTGATAACAACTGCCCTGTAGTATGTCCTGAAATCTGGTATTGTGATGCCACTGGCTTTCTTTTTGTTGTACAAGATTGCTTTGGCTATTCGAGGTCTTCTGTGTCTCCATATGAATTTCAGCATCATTTTTTCCAGATCTCAGAAGAAGGTCTTTGGTATCTTGATTGGTATTGCATTGAATCTATAAATTGCTTTTGGGAGAATAGACATTTTGATGATATTGATTCTTCCAGTCCATGAGCATGGAAGATTTCTCCATTTTTTGGTATCCTCTTCTATTTCTGTAAGGTTTTGTAGTTTTCATCGTAGAGATCTTTAATGTCTTGGTTAAGTTTATTCCAAGGTATTTGGTTGTTTTTGTAGCTGTTGTGAATGGGATTGCTCTTAGAAGTTCTTCCTCAGCTGTGGCATTGCCTGTGTTTACAAAGGCTGTTGATTTCTGTGCATTGATTGATTTTATATCCTGCTACTTTGCCAAACTCTTCGATGAGTTCCAGCAGTCTCTTAGTAGAGTTCTTTGGATTCCCCTAAGTAAAGAATCATATCATCTGCAAAGAGGGATAGTTTGAGTTCTTCCTTCCCAATTTGTATCCCTTTAATTTCTTTTTCTTGCCTAATAGCTCTGGCTAAAACTTCCAGAACTATATTGAATAGAAGTGGTGAGAGTGGGCATCCCCGTCTGGTACCAGATCTCAGCGGAAATGCTTCCAACTTTTCCCCATTCAATAGAATGTTGGCCGTGGGTTTTTCATATATTGCTTAGATTGTATTGAGGAATGTTCCTTCCATACCCAGTTTGCTTAGAGTTTTCGTCATGAAAGGGTGTTGTATTTTATCAAATGCTTTCTCTGAATCTATTGAGAGAATCATATGGTTTTTCGTCTGCAGTCTGTTAATGTAGTGTATTACGTTGATTGTTTTGCGAACGTTGAACCATCCCTGCATTCCAGGGATAAATCCCACTTGGTTGGGTTGGATGATCTTTCTGATGTGTTGTTGCATTCTATTGGCCAGAATTTTATTGAGTATTTTTGCATCTATGTTCAACAGGGATATTGGTCTGTAATTCTCTTTCAATGTTGCATCTTTTTCTGGCTTAGGAATTAAGGTGATGCTGGCTTCATAGAAAGAATTTGGGAGGATTCCCTCTTTTTCGATTGCTCTGAATAGTTTGAGAAGAATTGGAGTTAGTTCTTCTTTAAATGTCTGGTAGAACTCAGCAGTGAATCCATCTGGCCCTGGGCTTTTCTTTGTTGGGAGGGCCTTTATTACTGCTTCAATTTCTGTGTCAGTTATTGGTCTGTTTAGGTTTTCTGTGTCTTCTTGGCTCAATTTAGGTAGGTTGTATGTGTCCAAGAATCTGTCCATTTCTGATAGATTTCCCTGTTTGCTGGCATACAAGTCCTTGTAGTAATTTCTGATGATTCTTTTTATTTCTGTGGTGTTTGTTGTTATGTTTCCCTTTTCATCTCTGATCCTATTGATTTGGGTCTTTTCTCTTCTTTTTTTAGTTAGTTGGGCCAATGGGGTGTCAATTTTGTTTATTTTTTCAAAAAACCAGCTCCTCATTTGGCTGATTTTTTGTAATATTTTTTTGGATTCAATCCTGTTGATTTCTTCTCTGATTTTAATTATTTCTCTTCTCCTCTGGGTTTGGGTTTGGTTTGCTGCAGATTTTCTAGATCCTTGAGATGACTTGAAAGCTCATCTATTTGGTGCCTTTGCAATTTCTTGATGTAGGCACCTATTGATATAAATTTTCCTCTTAACACTGCCTTTGTTGTATCCCATAGGTTTTGGTATGTTGTGCTGTTATCCTCATTTACTTCCAGAAAATTTTTGATTTCTCTTTTAATTTCTTCTATGACCCATCGTTCATTCAGGAGCATGTTGTTCAATCTCCATGTGTTTGCACGCGCTCTAGGGATTCCCGAGTTGCTAATTTCCAACTTCATTTCTTTATGGTCTGAGAAGCTGCATGGTATGATTCTAATTCTTTTGAATTTGCTGAGACTTGCTTTATGGCCTAGTATGTGGTCAGTCCTAGAGAAGGTTCCATGTACTGCTGAGAAGAATGTAAAGTCCTTAGATGTAGGATGAAATGTTCTATAGATATCTGTTGGATCCATTTGGGCTATAGTGTCATTTAAATCTACTGTCTCCTTGTTGATCTTCTGTCCTGTTGATCTGTCTATCTCTGAGAGTGGAGTATTGAAGTCCCCCAGTACTATTGTATTGGGGTCTAAGTCTCCCTTTAAGTCCCTTAACAAGTCTTTTAAATAAGCTGGTGCCTTGTAATTAGGTGCATATACATTGATAATCGTTATATCTTCCTGTTGCATGGATCCCTTACTCATTATATAGTGCCCCTCTTTGTCTCTCCTAACAGTTTTTGTGGTAAAGTTTATGTTGTCCGATATTAAGATGGCTACGCCCACTCTTTTTTCATTTCTGTTGGCATGTATATCTTTTTCCAGCCTTTCACTTTCAGCCTGTATGGATCATTGTTGGAAAGATGAGTTTCTTATAAGTGGCAAAAAGATGGGTTTTGTTCCTTAACCCAATCAGCCAATCGGTGTCTTTTAACTGGACAGTTCAAGCCATTAACATTCAATGTGACTATTGAGAAGGAGTAACTTTGCCCTGCCATTTGCCAAAGATATTTTCTAACATATGGTTTGAGATTCCTGTGATCTTTTGCTGTGAGGTTTCCTTCCTTTACCTTCTTTCATATTGGTGACCGTGTTTCTGTGTTTCTGTATGTAACACATCTTTAAGCATCTTTTGCAGGGCTGGACGAGTGGCAACAAATTCTTTCAGTTTCTGTTTGCTGTGAAAGGTCTTTATTTCACCTTCATTCACAAATGAGAGCTTTGCAGGATATAATATTCTGGGCTGGCAGTTTTTCTCTCTTAGTACCTGGGCTATATCTCGCCATTCTCTCCTAGCTTGTAGGGTTTCTGAAGAGAAGTCAGCTGTGAGTCTAATTGGAGATGCTCTGAGAGTAATCTGGTGTTTCTCTCTTGCACATTTTAGGATCTTTTCTTTATGTTTCACTGTGGTGAGTTTGATTACGACGTGTCGTGGTGAGGATCTCTTTTGGTCATGTTTATTAGGGGTTCTATGAGCTTCCTGTACTAGGATGTCTCTGTCCTTCTCCAAACCTGGGAAATTTTCTGCTAGTGTCTCACTAAAAATGCCTTATAATCCTTTCTCCCTCTCCATGCCTTCAGGAACTCCTAGAACCCGAATGTTGGGTTTTTTGATAGTATCCTGTAGATTCCTGACAGTATTTTTTAGATTTCTGATTTCTTCTTCTTTTCTTTGATTTGATTGTTTCCTTTCCTGTTCTCTGTCTTCTAATTCCAATATTCTCTCTTCTGCTTCGCCCATTCTGTTTTTAAGGCTCTCTAATGTGTTTGTCATTTGATCTATTGAGTTCTTCATTTCATTATGGTTTCTTGTCACTATCACAGTTTCATGTTCTACTAGTTGTTTCATTTCATTTTGATTCCTCCTTAATATTTCATTTTCACAAGAGAGATTTTCTATCTTGTCCATTAAGGATTTCTGTAGTTCAAGAATTTGTTTTTGAGAACTTCTTAATGTTCTTATCGATTTTTTGAGATCTGCTTCTTGCATTTCCTCTATCTCTTCATCTTCATAATCTTGGATTGGGGTGTCTTGTTCATTTGGGGGCATCATAGTGTCTTCCTTGCTCTTTACCTCGGCTTCTACGTTTGTTGTTTGGCATGTTGGAGATAATTTATTTTTTTTATTTTTATTTTTTTTTTGCTGTGATTTTTTCTCGTTATACTATGCCTCTAAGTGGGCTGTCTGCTTTGATGGATTCTTAGAGGCTGTGATGGGTGTGCCCAGAGAGCTCTGCTTGATTCTTCAGGTTTAAGGCTGTGCAAAAAGTGACTCACCTTGCTCCTTGCTGGATCTCTCTCTCTCTCTCTCTCTCTCTTTTTTTTTTTTTTTTTTTTGACTCAGTTGGGAAGTAATTCCGAATGGCTGAGTGGAATTGAGGGTAGTTGAAATCTGGCCTCTGTGAGTATTCATTTGATCTACCCCTGGGACCACACAAAGAGTTTATGCAGCCCTCAATGTGTTCTCAAGTTTCACCTTAGACCCAAAGATACTGTGTTTGTGTACTCATTGCCGCTTTACATATGTAAAATGGTGCCTGCTCTTGTTTTGCTCAAGTGGAGAGAGGGGCCTCTTCCTTTCCCCACCAATGTCTCGCGTTTCTGAGGCTTTTGTCTTACCTCCCGTTCGTTCCCGCGCTGGGGAGATTCTGCGGCTCAGGTCCCGCGGTTGGATTTCCACGCGGTGGACTCCTTGTAGGTCCTCTGTGTCACATCCACTAGATCCGGAAGCGTTTCCTCTGCAGTTTTTTTCTTGAATCTTTTCCTGAGGGTACAGTAATTCCACTTTTATGAAACTTTATTTTCCAGACTATCGGCGCACGTCCTCACTATCCGCCATCTTGGCTCTGCCCCCTCTTTTTTTTTTAAATTTTTAATTTTATTTTTTCTATTTTTGAGAGGCAGAGTGGATAGTGAGAGAGAGAGACAGAGAGAAAGGTCTTCCTTTGCCGTTGGTTCACCCTCCATTGGCTGCCGCGGCCAGCACGCTGCGGCTGGCGCACTGCACTGATCCGAAGGCAGGAGCCAGGTGCTTCTCCTGGTCTCCCATGCGGGTGCAGGGCCCAAGCACTTGGGCCATCCTCCACTGCACTCCCGGGCCATAGCAGAGAGCTGGCCTGGAAGAGGGGCAACCGGGACAGAATCCGGCACCCCGACCGGGACTAGAACCCGGTGTGCTGGCGCCGCTAGGCGGAGGATTAGCCTGTTGAGCCACGGCGCTGGCCAGGTGTTCTATTTCTAAGTCAGCTCAATGCAATCCAACTCCAGAAAGTCAGAGAGTCCAGCTGGGCAAATAGAATAGAGTCATGAGCGGAGTTGGGAGTCAAATCTAGGCACCTACCATTCTAGGTGTGGGCATCTTAATCCATAGTTGCTAGGTCAAATGCCCTAACCTTAAATCTTAAAGTTCCTCTCTATCACTTAGACATATACATACTCCAAAAATTTAGGAGTTAAACAACATATCTTTCTTAATCAAAAATAACCCCAACTAAAAACCTTTCACCCTGATTATATCTTTGCTATAGCATGACTTTTAGGATTAATATTTGTATTTTTAGTAAGTTTCATAGAAGTGCTTTCAAAAAGTTTATGGCCATTTTTAGGGGGAGAGAATGTTTCAATTCAGTTTATAAATCCTCAGGTTAGAATAAGGCTTTTTGTCCCCAGATTCATTTAAAAATATGATCACTGTGATGGATCTCAAGTGTCTTTGGTTGTTCCTATCAGTAGTGAAATTTCTTACTCAGTAAGCCAAAATGGCAAAACGGAAAGAGTTCTGATGTTAGACCTGTCGCTTTCTTGGCTGTGAGGATGATTCACTCTGGTGTGTGGGCGAGGTGCATGGGTAGCAGCCAGCTATGATTTCTACATTGGTAAACAGGCAGGGGCAACTCTGTCAGGAGAACCCTCGTGAGTGCTAGTGAAAAACAAAGTCAAGTTTTCAGAAGAAAAGCTGATGCTAGTGTCAGCATTGCTAATGCCTACTAACAATGGTTGCCCCTGATTTATTGGAAACTTTAATTTGTAGCACTTTTAAAGTGCTGTGGTTTCTAGATGTCACGGTGCTTTCTTTTCTGGGAGTGTTGGCTTCGTCCCTGAACAGGTACAAACACTGGAGTGAGAGGGCAGGCAAACAAAAGGGTTGCATCACCTGGAAAAGTACTGAGTGGTAATTAAAGGATGAGAGCTTCAGAGATGTGATTTTGAAACTGGCTTTGCATTTTACTGTATGATTTTACTTTATGAGTTCGGCCTCTCAATGGCTTTGCTTTCTTCACTTGCCATAGTCCCTACCTTGAAGGGTTGTTGTAAGGATTATGCATAAATATCGCTTAGCACAATGCCTGGTTCCTGCTCAATGTTTGGTAAATGATAGCTTTTTCTATTGTGAAGCTATGATCCTGGAGGTTTTTTGTTTTTGTTTTTGTTTTTTTTTTTTTTGAGGGGGGGGTCTGAAATTCCTTACCATAGGTTGATTTATAAATCCTAGAAACAGCTAGAATTAATGAAACTTTGGGGAATTTTGAACTTTTACCATAGTGCTAAGAATAGCCACCAAATCAGCCTTAATGAATCCTAAATAGTTTTCAATGAACTTGCTTAGATGTAGACTATAAACAAAATAATGATGATTATAGAAATAGGAACATTATTGGTTTCTACATGTTCAAAGTAAATTTTATTTGCCAAGTGCTTTAAATACATGATTGTAAGTATGTACAACAATGGCACAAATTAAGTATCATTATTCAGATTTTTTAGATAAAGCAGAGGGAAAGAGATTGAGGAATATCTTCAAAGCCATGTTTGTTTTACTCCAAAGCCTTTGTTCTCTCTACTACACCCTGCTGTCTGCTCACATGGGCTATAAAATTTGTATTAGGGATAACTGTAGTGAACGTCATGAGGTTATTTTGTCTCCCTAGTGAATACCAAATATTTTGCTGCCAATTTCACAATCTCTGAGGGAGTTCTACAAATTCTTCTTTGCTGGAATCCAGAAGCCCTTTAGCTGATTAAATTATTTCCATTGCTGTGGATTTCAATTCAATCTAATAGTAACAGGGCACTGTCTTGACAAAGGATATTAGTTGTTAGGAGTTTTTCTGAGAACAGCTTTTTTCATAACTTTGCAATTAAAATTTGGAGACTAGCATTATTAACATCTGTCCAATTCATAGAGAGAAAAAAGTTCTCCCTTGACTTTATTTCTACTGGAATTTGCCAGGAGGTTTTTAAAAGTGATTTTAAAAATATGGAAGCAATCAAGTATCAGAATAGACCACAATATTGGAAAGACAGATCAAAGTTGAATCAAACATGAAAAATCATCCTTACATTCCGAATCTTAATTTTTACAAAGATCTCTTTTCAGTACATTTAATGATGTATACTTAATCCCTACTCTAAGTAAAAGAGTTCACCAAATAGTATGAAGAGAAAAAAAAAAAAAACTTTTCCTCAAGGGAAGAGGCAAGGCTATAATCAATCATTGAATCTCAAAATGTCTATTTCACTCCAATACATTACGTTTCAGGTACTCTATTAGTTACCTCTATTGGGGAAAACATGATATCTGTCTTTTAGGGACTGGCATATTCACTAAGTATAATATTTTCCAGTTGTGTCCATCTTGTTGCAAAAGACAGGATTTTATTTTATTTTATTTTTACAGCTGAGTAATGCTCCATAGTGTGTATATACCATAATTTCTTTATCTAGTCAAAAGTTGTTGGACATCTGGGTTGATTCCACATCTTAGCTATTGACAGTTGGGCTACAGTGAACCTGGGAGTACAGATAACTCTTTCATGTGCTGATATCATTAGGTTTGGGTAAATTCCCAGGAGTGAGATGGCTGGATCATATAATATAATAGGGTTTCTGCAGTGTCTCCATACTGTGTTCCACAGACACTACACCAGTTTATATTCCTACCAATAGTAGATCAGGGAACCTTTTTTCCCCCACATCCTTGCTAGCATTTGTCCTTTGTTGATTTCTGTATGAGAGCCATTCTAACTGGAATGAGGTGAAACATCATTGTGATTTTGATTTGCCTTTCCCTGATGTGTAGTGATCCTGAGGATTTTCTCAAGTGTCGGTTGGCCATTTTAATTTCTTCTTTTGAAAAATACTTTTCAAGTCCTTTGCCCATTTCTTAACTGGATTGTTTGTTTTGTTGTTGAGTTTCTTTAACTCTTTATAGATCCTGGATATTAATCTTTTATCAGTTGCATAGTTTGCAGATATTTTCTCAATTTGTGTCAGTTGCCTCCTCACTTTGCTGAGTGTTTCTTTTGCAGTGCAGAAGCTTCTAAATTTGATATAATCTCATTTATCATCTTTGGCTTTGAATGCTTATACATCTGGGGTTGTTTCCAAGATTTCTTTGCCTATGCCAGTGTCTTGCAGGGTTTCCCTAATGTTTTTCTTTTTTCAAATTTAATTTCTACAAGTCAGTTTTACTTTGTCAATATATGAAATGTGATTAAATCTTAATTTTCTTTTTTTCCTCTTTAAATGTTTTTTATTTTTTTTTACTTTTTTTTTATTTAGTAAACACAAATTTCCAAAGTACAGTTTATGGATTATAATGGCTTCCCCCCCATAATATCCCTCCCAATCACAACCCTCCCATCTCCCGCTCCCTCTCCCATTCCATTCACATCAAGATTCATTTTAAATTATCTTTATATACAGAAGATCGATTTAGTATATATTAAGTAAAGATTTCATCAGTTTGCACCCACACAGAAACACAAAGTGTAAAATACTGTTTCAGTACTAGCTATAGCATTACTTCACATTGGACAACACATGAAGGACAGATCCCACATGAGACGTAAGTACACAGTGACTCCTGTTGTTGACTTAACAATTTGACACTCTTGTTTATGGCGTCAGCAATCTCCCTAGGCTCTAGTCATGAGTTGCCAAGGCTATGGAAGCCTTTTGAGTTCACTGACTTTGATCTTATTCTGATGATTTGACTCTTTCCTTTCCTGTTCTCTGTCTTCTAAGTCCGATATTCTCTCTTCTGCTTCACTCATTCTGTTTTTAAGGCTCTCTAATGTGTTTGTCATTTGCTCTATTGAATTCTTCATTTCACTATGATTTCTCGTCACTATCACAGTTACTTGTTCTACTAGTTGCTTCATTTCATTTTGATTTTTCATGAGAGAGATTTTCTATCCTGTCCGTTAAGGATTTCTATAGTTCAAGAATTTGTTTTTGAGAACTTCTTAATGTTCTTATCAATTTTTTGAGATCCACTTCTTGCATTTCTTCTACCTCGTCATCTTCATAATCTTGAATTGGGGTGTCTTTATCATTTCGGGGCGTCGTAGTGTCTTCCTTGTTCTTGTTACCTCAGTTTCTGTGTTTGTTTGGCATTGTGGAGATATTCTTTGGTTTCTTTGCTGTGGTGTTTTTTCTCATTGTACTATGACTCTAGATTAAGTGGACTGTCTGCTTTTGATGGAGCCTTAGAGGCTTGAGATGCGTGTGGCCTGAGAGCTCTGTTTGGTTCCTCAGGGTTAAGGGTGTGCCAAAGGTGACACTCCCAGGTTAGGTGTGGTAAATCTCTCTTTCTTTTTTTGATTCAAAAGAGAAGTGATTCTGCACAGCTGAACAGAATTGGTGGTAGTTAGCAGGTGAATGATATACCCACAGGAGCCAGAGATCGAAAGCTCTTTCCCAAGGACCACACAGGGAATCTGTGCTGCCCTCAGTGTGGCCTCAAATTCTCCTGCAGTCTCCCACTGGGTTGCCAAGGTTACCGAATTGTAGTGTCTCTGGAGAGTACTCATGTGAATTCCATGAGTTCTCTCCCCCACCGGCTCTTTTTTTCACAATCTCAGTTCATTAGCACCACACAATCACTAGGTCCTAATATCCTGTTATTTCACCCCCTCCCCAGAGTCAGGTTTTTCTGCTAGGCTCAGGGCCGGTGCAACCCTGAGGTCACCCTGCTTTTGACGCATGTCCAAAATGGTGCCTGCTCTTTGTCTTGCTCGCCTTTGAGAGGTGAGCGGAGAGAGAGAAGCTTGTGTCCGTATCGGTCACTTTTTTTTTTCCTCTCTCTTCTAGTTAGTCTGATAAACTTTTCCCCACAGG
The DNA here is from genome assembly GCF_033115175.1 of Lepus europaeus. Classification (NCBI taxonomy): domain Eukaryota; kingdom Metazoa; phylum Chordata; class Mammalia; order Lagomorpha; family Leporidae; genus Lepus; species Lepus europaeus. The sequence goes on along the minus strand of NC_084832.1, from coordinate 35,224,024 downwards.
GTTTCAAGCCTCGTTCCCTCTAGTCTCCTCTTTCTGCTTGCCTGCCAGTGTCTCAGACTATTGAGGTTCGGCTCACCTCGCGTTCCAGCGCTGGTGTGTTGAGTCTGCCACTGGTGTCTTGAACTGTGGGCTCTCCCCACAAGTCCACTGTGAATCACTTGTTCCGGAAGAGTTTCCTCTTCTGTTTCTTCCCCTACTCTTCCTTGAACCTACAGTATCTCCACTTTTATTAAACTGTCTCTTCCCGGACTATCAGTGTACTCCCTTCCTATTCTGTCATCTTGCCCTAAATCCTCCCTAATGTTTTTCTAATAATTAATTGGTATTGGGTTATAGACTTAGGTCTTTGATCCATTTTGAAAGGACTTTTGTATAAGGTAAAAGGTAGGGGTGTTATTTCTTACTTCATGCAGAGATCCAGTTTTCTCAGAACTATTTGTTGAAGAGTATCCTTTCTCCTGAGATTAATTTTATCTGCTGTCTCAAAGATAAGTTAGTTGTAGATGCACCGATTGATTCCTGGAGTTTCTATTCTGTTCCATTGGTCTACATGTCAGTTTTTGTGTCAGAACCAGACTGTTTTGATTATAACTGCCTTGTAGTAGGTCTGAATTCTAGTATCAAGATGCATATAGCTTTGTTTTGGTTGTATAAAATTGTTTTAACTATTTGGAGTCTCCTGTTTTTCCATAAAAATTTGGGCATCATTTTTTTTTTATCTGAGAAGAATGTCCTTGGCATTTTGATTGGAATTTCATTCAATCTGTATATTGCTTTTGTTAGTGTGGACATTTTGATGATATTGATTCTTCCAACCCATGAACATGTAAGATTTTTCCCCATTTTTGTGTCCTCTTCTATTTCTTTCTTTGATGTTTTGTAATTTTCATCATAGATATCTTTGACATCCTTGGTTAAATTTATTCCAAAGTATTTGATTTTTTTGTAGCTATTGGGAATGCGATTGATCTTTGAAGTTCTGTGTATTGTCTGTGTGTACAAGACTATTGATTTTTTATACTAATTTTATATTGAAGGACCCTTATGGGGGGAGGGACAAGAAACCTAGGCCTGGGCAAATATCAGGGGCTTCTTAAGAGGTTAGATGTTCCCCAGAGTCTAGCAGGCAGGACATTCTCTGGGAAGGAAAAGTCAATGCCCTTCAAAGAATCTCTGGGCATGCCCAGAGCAGAACTGCCCCTCCCCTCCGGGAAACCTCTGGGCGCGCCCAGAGCAGAGCTGCCCCTCCCCTTCGGAAAGTCTCTAGGCGCGCACTTATGATGTCACTGCGACCGGCCAATCCTGTAACACCTCAGCACTCTCCCTCAGCACTCTCCCTCAGCATTCTCCGGTATGCTAATTGTCCCTCCGAACCAGCCAATCCTGTCTCACCTCTGCATTTTCCACCAGCACTCTCCACCAGCATTCTTCGCCAGCATTCTCCCATATGCTAATGGTCCCTCTGAACTGACCAATCCTACGCATGTGCATTAGGAATATGCTAATTTGTTGCCTATATAACCTGTGTGAAACTGCCGCTCAGGGCTCCTCACCGCCTGAGGTGGGGGCCCTTTTGTGCAAACGTTCAATAAAAACCTCGTGCTTTTTGCATCAACTGGTCTGGAGTCTGGATCTTTGGGCGTCCTCCCGAGCAAGTGGGCATCTCTGCAACTGAGGGGTCCAACAATATCCTGCTGCTTTACCAAACTCTTTTATGAGACACAATAGTTTCTTAGTTGAATCTTGGATTATCCTATATATAGAATCATGTTACCTGCAGGTAGGCATAAGTTGACTTTCTCCTTCCCAGTTTGTATCCCTTTGATTTCCTTTTATTTCCTAATGGCTCTGGCTAAATCTTCCAGGCCTATTTTGAATAGCAATGGTGAGAATGGGCATTCTTGCCTGGTTATGGATCTTAGTGGGAATGCTTCCAATTTTTACCTATTCAATGAGATTCTAGCAGTGGGTTTGTCATAAATTGCATTGATTGTGTAGAGGAATGTTCCTTTTATAACCAATTTGCTTAAGGTTTTCATCATGAAAGGATGTTGCATTTTATCAAATGCTTTCTCTGTATCTATTGAGATAATCATATGGTTTTTATTCTGTAATTTGTTAATGTGATGTATCACATTTATTGATTTGTGAATGTTAAACACCATCCATGCATATCAGGGATAAATCCAACTTGTTTCAGGTGAATGATCTTTCTGATGTGTTGTTGGGTTTGATTGGCTGGTATTTTGTTGAGGATTTTTATTATTATTATTATTATTATTTTTGACAGGCAGAGTGGACAGTGAGAGAGAGAGAGAGAGAGAGACAGAGAGAAAGGTCTTCCTTTGCTGTTGGTTCACCCTCCAATGGCCGCCGCAGCCGGCGCACTGCGGTCGGTGCACCGTGCTGATCCAAAGCCAGGAGCCAGGTGCTTCTCCTTGTCTCCCACATGGTACAGGGCCCAAACACTTGGGCCATCCTCCACTGCACTCCCTGGCCATAGCAGAGAGCTGGCCTGAATTATTATTTTTTATTTTATTATTATTTTGACCAGCAGAGTTAGACAGTGAGAGAGAGAGACAGAGAGAAAGGTCTTCCTTTACCGTTGGTTCACCCTCCAAGGGCCGCCGCCCTGATCTGAAGCCAGGAGCTAGGTGCTTCTCTTGGTCTCCCATGCGGGTGCAGGACCCAAGCACTTGGGCCATCCTCCACTGCCTTCCCAGGCCATAGCAGAGAGCTGGCCTGGAAGAGGGGCAACCAGGACAGAATCCGACACCCTGACCGGGACTAGAACCCGGGGTGCCGGTGCCACAGGTGGAGGATTAGCCTATTGAGCCATGGCACTGGCCTGTTGAGGATTTTTTGAAAGCTTTTATTTAATAAATATAAATTTTGTAAGTACAACTTTTGGATTATAGTGATTCTTCCCCCAGATACTCCCTCTCTCCCCAAACAATCCCACCTCCTACTCCCTCTCCCATCCCATTCCTCATTAAGATTTATTTTTAAGTATCTTTATATACCGAAGATAAACTCTATACTAAGTAAAGATTTAAACAGTTTGCACCCACATAGACAGACATAGTATAAAGTACTGTTTGAAGACTAGTTTTACCGTATATGTCAACACATTAAGGATTTTTGTGTTTATATTTATTAGGGAAATTGATCTATAGTCCTCTTTCTCTCTTGTATCTTTTTATCATTTAGGAATTAAGATGATATTGGTTGGCTTTGGAGAAGGAGTTTGGGGAAGATTACCTCCCTTTCAATCATTTTGAATAGCTTGAAAGAATTGGAGATAGTTGTTCTTTAAATGTCTGGTAGAATTCAGTAGTGAATCCATCTGGTCCTGGGCTTTTCTTTGTTGGGAGGGTTCAATTACTGATTCAATCTCCATCTTGGTTATTGATCTATTTGAGTTATCTATATATATTTTTTGATGTAATATATATATATATATATTCTTATCCATTTTATGTACACATTTATAAATTTATATGAATTTATACATTTTAGGTGCTTCAAAACCAATGAAAATGTTGTCTGAATGAGTAACCTGGAGCAAGGATACTGCAAAAAATTATTCAGCAATGAAAAATTACCTATCTGGGCACTGGAAACATAACACAATCATATTTTTTTCTTGGCTCAATTTTGGTAGGTTTAATGTATCCAAGTATTTGTCCATTTCTTCTAGGTTCCCTAATTTGTTGACATACATCTCTTTGTAGTAAATCCTGATGATTATTTTTATTTCTGTTGTTTCTGTTTTTACATTTCCTTTTTCATTTCTGATATTATTAATTTGAATCTTGTCTCTCTCTGTTTTGTGGTTAGTTAAGTCGATGGTGTATCAACTTTTTACTTTTTTTAAAAAAAGCTCTTTGTTTCACTGATCTTTTGTATTGCTCTTTTGTTTAGTTTCAATTTTTTAATTTCTTCTCTAATTTTTATTATTTCTTTTCTCCTACTAATTCTGGGTTTGATTTGTTGTTTTTCTAGGTTCTTGAGATGCTTTGATAGTTCATTTATTTAGTACCTTTCTAATTTCTTGATGTAGGCACCAATTGCTATAAACTTTCATTTAACACTGCTTTTGTTGTATCCCATATGTTTTTGATATGTTGTACTTTCATCTTCATTCATTTGCAGAATTTTTTTGATTTCTCTTTTGATTGCTTCCATGACCCAGTGTTCATTCAGGAACATGGTTTTCAGTCTTCTTGTGTTTGCATATGTTCTAGAGATACTTGAGTTGTTGATTTACATCTTCATTCCATTGTGGGAAGACACATTGTACAATTTCAATTTTTTTTGAATTTAGTGATACTTGCTTTATGGCCTAGCATGTGGTCTTTCCTAGAGAAAGTTTCATCCACTGGTGAGAAGAATGTGTATTCTACAACTGTGGGATGAAATGTTCTGTATATATCCATTAGGTCCATTTGGTCTATAATGTTTATTAACTCTGCTGTTTTTGCTGATTTTCTGTCTGGTTGATCTGTCCATTGCTGAACATGGGGTATTGAAGTCCCCCCTTATTGTTGTTTTGGAGTTTACATCCCTCTTTAGATTCATGAACATTTATTTTGAATAGCCAAGAGCCCTGTAATTGGGTGTATATACATTTATTATAGTCACATCTTCCTGTTGAATTGATCCCTTAATCATTATATGGTGCCCTTGTCTCTTTTAACTGTTTTGGTGTTAAAGTCTATTTTGTCTGATATTAAGATGGCTACTTCAGCTCATTTTTTGTTTCTGTTAGCATGGAATATCTTTTCCATCCTTTAATTTTTAGTCTGTGGGTATCTTTGTTGGTGAGATGTGTTTCTTGTAGGCAGCAAATAGATGGCTCTTAATTTTTAATCCATTCAGCCAATTTGTATCTATTAACTGGAAAGTTGAAGCCATATACATTGAAGGTGACTATTGATAAGTAACGACTTAGCCATGCCATTTTTCCATAAATACTCTATTTTTTACTTTGGATTCCCTTTGTACTTTTACTGGAAGATTTTCTGCTTTCACCTTCTTTCACACTGATGAACATATTTCTGTGTTCCTGTGTGTAATATATCCTTAAGTATCTTTTGTAAGGTTGGATGAGTAGAGACAAATTCTTTCAATTTCTGTTTGTTATGGAAGGTCTTTATTTCACTTTCATTCATAAGTGAGAGCTTTGCAATGTACAGTATTCTGGGTTGACAGTTTTTTTCTCTTAAGAATTGGAATATATCTCTACTTTCTCTTTTATCCTGTATGGTTTCTGATGAGAAGTCCACTGTGAGTCTAATTGGAGATCCTATGAAAGTAATCTGGCATTTCTCTCATGCACATTTTAGAATATTTTCTTTATGCTATACTGTTAAAAGTTTGACTACAATGTTTGTGATGAAGATCTTTTCTGGTTACGTCTACTAGGAGTTCTATGTGTTTCCTGTACTTGGATATCCCTTTGTTTCTCCAAACTGGAGAAGTTTTCTGTAATTATTTCACTAATAAGGCCTTATAATCCATTCTGTCTTTCCATACCTCCAGGAATTCCAAAGACTCATATTGTGGGTCATTTGATAATATTCCATAAATCTCCAACATTATTTTAAATTTTTCTTATTTCTTCTTTTTTGGGTTGTGACTTTAATATTTCCAGAGAATTGTCTTGTAACTTGGATATTGTTTCTTCTGTGTCACCAAGTCTGTTGTTAAGGCTTTTCATCACATTTTGTATTTGATCTATTAAATTCTTCATTTCTAACATTTCATTTTGATTTCTCTTTAAAATCTTGATTTCATGGGTTAAAATTTTCATTCATGTCTTGTATGGATTTCTTTATTCTATGGATTTGCTTCTGAGTAATCCTATGATTAATCTTTTGAATTCCATTTCTGGCATTTCATCAATCTCTTCAACTTCACATTCTAGTATTGAAGTGTTTTTGTGTCCCTTTGGGGGCATCATGTTGTCTTCTTTATTCTTGTTTCTTGAATTTCTGTATTTATTTTTAGGCATTTGTGGAGATACTTGTTAGTTTTTTTTCCCCCTCTGATGGTTTTCATCTTTATACTTTGTCTCTTTGGCTTATTGGAGTTGTGCTCTTTTAGTGAATACCCAGAGGCATGTGCTGGGTGTGGCCAGGGAGCTCTGTTCGGTGTTCCAGGGTGGCAGAAATATCCAAGATGATACCCAAGCTGGGTGTGTTAAATCTCTGTTTTTATCAGAGAAGACATTTGTTCAGCTTTGTTGGTGTACTCTCACCCCCACCTCCTCTCTGCCAAGGTGACCAATGCCTGAGTGCTAGCCTCAGTGAGTGCAATATTCATCCGCGCTGCCACAAGAACCACACAAAGAATCCATGCAGTGTTCAGTGTGAGACAGATCCCACCAAAACCCACCCCAGTCAATCAGGGAGCCCTGAGTGTGTAGAACCACCCACACTGATTGCCCCGAGACTAAGATACACCCTACACCCTCCCATGAAACTACAGTGTTTCTACAGTCCCAGCACACAAGGCTCCCACAGTAATGGAGTGCTGAGGATCCACTCTGCCATGCTACTTAGTCCCATTACAGAGAGGTGGAGATGCCACCAGAGCCAACCACCTGTGGACACTCTGTCCATGCAGCCTGAGCGTCAGAGACTGTGGAGTGCTGGGTAGCCAGAGTCCTATGTGGGGCCTGGCCTCCTGTCATTTTTCCCAGTCAGACTGAGGCGTCTCCTCTTGGCTGGTTGTTGGGTGTGCAGATAGAAACTGGCACAGCTTTTAATGTCCAAAATGGCACCCTTCTCTCTCAGACTGTGGCAGGGTACCATTGTCTGGAGGCATGGAGACAGAGAAAAGGACCCTTTTTTCCCCTCTAGGTCAGCGGGTACACTGTCCTCCACAGGATTCGAGGCTGGACTCACACCAGGCTCTTCCTGCAGCTTTATCATCAGTGGCTTGGGCTGCTGCAGTCTGGTCTCAGCTCACTCTCCAAAGCAGACTCTGAGGCTCTCAGGTGCTGGGGTCCTGTGTTTTGCCTGTGTTCATGCTGTGCATCCACACCTTCCATAGCAGAGTCACAGTGTCCTGCGTTCTGTGGAGTTTCCACTGCAGTTTTCTCCCTAGCTCTTCCCTGAGATTGCAGTCCTTCCATCTTTTTTTTTTTCCTAAACTATCTTCCCCTGGCCTAGAGCAGGAAGCTCCTTCCTATTATGCCATCTTGGTGCTCTCTCCAAAATTCTAATCAGGTGGTTGTTTTGTTGTTGATAAATCCCCACCCTGAAGCTATCTATGCCCCCTTCCTCCCCTTGGGTCATGTTAGCTTACAAAAAACACATCACTTAGAAAATTCCATTGGTTTTAGGACATCTGTGCTAGGAACCAGGAGTGGACCAAATATATACTTATTTTTTTATTATACCACAAAAAAAGCCAACCATATGGACAATATCATTAAATATTAATGAACTAACCCTATCTGTCTTAAAAGTCAAATATAATCTAAAATGCAGTGCTTCAATTGTACTAGCCCCATTTGAGGTATATGATAGATACATATGGATAGTTGCTGTCATATAGTATAGTGCATATATAAAACATTTAATCACAGAAAGTCCTACTAAACAATATTAGAAATAAGGACTATCAAATTGGATTAAAGGAAAAACAAGACAAGTTTTTGTGTTATCCACAAGAGATACACTATAAACAGGCAAAGATATACCACACAAAGAGTGCACATCAGAATGCTGAAGTGACTATATTAATGTCAGATCAAACAGGCTTCAAGACAAAGCTCTCTTAGAAATGCAAAACAATATTCTATAAAGATAAAAGTGTTAATTCAGCAAGAAACCCTTACAATTATAGATGTTCATATACCTAATAAGAGAACCTCTACATATACAAAATAAAACTAAGAATTAAAGGTAAAAATGAACAACTCCATGATCATATTTGTTGATTTTATGACTCCTTTATCAGCAGAGTGACTTGGCACAGGGGTCAGGACACAGAGTATGAAAGCAACTATCAACCATCACACCCAGTGGGTATTTACAGAACACCATACCCAAACACTGCAAAATATATATTCTTTTTTAAAATGTACAATGTATTTCTTTATGAAAGCCTGTAAAACTTGCCTAAATAAATCTGAAAGAATTAAAATCAGAGTATTTTTTCCTTTCTTTTTTTTTTAAAAAATGATTTTTGAAAGACAGAGAGATGGCAAGGGAAGGGAATGAGGGAGGGAGGGAAAGAATCTTTCCCTGGCTACTTCTCTACCCACAATGACCAGGGCTGGCAGGCCAAAGCAAGGAACACAGAACTCCATCCAGATCTCCCACATAGGTGGCAGAGTCACCTGCTGCCTTCCAGGGTATGTATTAACTGGAAGCTGGCATCAGAAGCAGATCTGGGACTCAAACCTAGGCACTCCAGTATAGTGGGGGCATCCCATGAGGGCATCCCAACAGTCATCTTAACCACTGCACCTGTGTGTATGTGTGTGTGTGTGTGTGTGTGAGAGAGAGAGAGAGAGAGAGAGAGAATGAATATGAATGAGAATATCTTACATCTGCTGGTTCACTCCCCAAAGGGCCACAATGGCCTGGGCTGGGCCCGGCCAAAGCCAAGAGTCTGAACTTCATCCTGTTCACTCATATGAATGGTGGGGTCAACCATCTTCCTTTACTTTCCCAGGTGCATTAGCAGGGAGCTGGATCAGAGTCAGAGCAGCTGGGACTCAAAACAATACTCTAATATGGAATGCTAGTGTTGCAGGTGGTGGCTTAAGACACTGTACCATAACACCAGCCACTCTGAGTATATGTTTAACAACAATAGAATTAAATTAGGAATCAATAGCTAGGACAGATCTAGGGAAACCCTAAAATTTGAAATTAAACAACAGATTTCTAAATAACCTAAGTATTAAATAAGTAATAGGGAAGTCAGAAAAAAATTCAGATTGAATGAAGACAAAATGACAACCTATCAAAATGTATAGGATGCAGCAAAAGCAGTACTCACTGGAAAACTGAAATCTTTGAATACTTATATTAGGAAAGAAAAAAAGGTTCACAATACTCACTTGAAAGGCAGAGAGAGGCCGGCGCCGCGGCTCACTTGGCTAATCCTCTGCTTGTGGCGCTGGCACCCCGGGGTTCTAGTCCCGGTTGGGGCGCCGGATTCTGTCCCAGTTGCTCCTCTTCCAGTCCAGCTCTCTTCTGTGGCCCGAGAAGGCAGTGGAGGATGGCCCAAGTGCTTGGGCCCTGCACCCACATGGGACACCAGGAGGAAGCTCCTGGCTCCTGGCTTCAGGTCGATGCAGCACTGGCCATAAGTGGCCATTTCGGGGGTGAACCAATGGAAGGAAGACATTTCTCTCTGTCTCTCTCTCTCTCACTGTCTAACTCTGCCTGTCAAAAATAAATAAATAAATAAATAAATAAAAAATAAAAAAGGCAAGGAGAGACATAGAGACTGAGAAGGAGGGAAAGAGACATTTTGCATTCACTGATTCACTCTCAAAATGCCTGTCACAGCTGGGTCTCTGCCAGACTGTAGCCAGGAGCAAAGATCTCCATCAGGGTCTCTCACATGGGTGGTGGGGGCCCAAGGACTTTTTATCCATCATCTGCTGCAAAGATACATGCTAACAGGAAGCTGGATGGAAAGTGGAGGTGGCACTCAAACCCAGGAACTCTGATATGGGATATGAGTGTCCCAAGTAGTGGCTTGACCTGTTGTATCACATGCCTGCCTCTAAAAGCAAAATGAAAATGCTATTGTCATTCAAATACCATATACATCATAGAATGTTGGTAAAAGAATAAAATGTGTCAGGTATACAGAATAACTATAGCATGGTGACTCTAGTGAAAATATTATTATTGTATAGTTCAAATTTACTAACAATAGATCTTAAATACCCTCTCTCTCACACACAAACAGTAGCTGTGTTAGGTGATAGGTATGTTAGCTAGCTAGATTGAGGGAATCATTTTAAAATGCTCCGCTTTCAATCCAGCTCCCTGCTAATTTGCCTGGAAGGCAGCGGAAGATGGCCCAACTCTTTGGGCTGCTGCACCCAGATGGGAGACACGGGAGAAGCTCCTGGCTCCTAGCTTCAGATCAGCACAGCTCTGGATGTTGACTCCATTTGGGAAGTGAACCAACAGATGGAAGATTCTTTCTGCCTCTGCCTCTCAGTAACACTGCCTTTCAAATAAATAAATAAATCTTAAAAAATTATTTTCTAAGCAGTAGAAGATGGCCCAAGTCCTTGAGCCCCTGCAACAGCATTAGAGACCTGGAAGAAGCTCCTGGTTCTTGGCTTTGGATTGGCGCAGCTCCAGCCATTGCAGCCAATTGGGGAGTGAACCAGTGGATGGAAGACCTCTCTCTCTGTCTCTACCTCTCTCTATAACTCTGTCTTTCAAATAAATAAAATAAATCTTTAAAAATATTATTTTCTAATTAAATAATTTTAGCACTTAAAATTCTGAAAATTTATTGGGTGCTTTATGATGTTTTGTTATAGGTATACATTATTTAATATCTAATCAGGGATAATATATTTATCTTTTCAAACATTTAACATTTTTGTGATGAAATAATCCAAAATTTTATCTCTTATTTTTCAATAGAGAAATATATATAGTATATTAGCATTATCTGTAGTCACAATATTGTACAATAGAATCTCAGAACTTCATACACTTATCTAGCTATAACCTAAAACCCATTGATCAATCTTTCCCCACCATCATTCCTCATATTCCTCCCCAGCCTCTGGTAATAGCCATTTTATTTTTTTTAAGATTTATTTATTTACTAATTTTAGAGGTAGAGTTACAGAGAGAGGGAGAGGCAGAGAGAAGTCTTCCATCAACTGTTCACTTCCCAAATGGACACATGGCCAGGCCTGGTCCAGGTCGAATCCAGGAGTCAGGAGCTTCTTCCAGATCAACCTAAATGCTCATCAACAGAAGACTGGATAAAGAAATTATGGGGTATGTACTCCATAGAATACCATACAACAGTAAAAAAAAAATGAAATCTGATCATTTGCAACAAATGGAGGAATCTGGAAAACATCATGCTAAGTGAATTAAGCCAGTCCCAAAGGGACAAATATCATATGTTCTCCCTGATTGGTGACAACTAACTGTGCACCAAAAAGGAAACCTGTTGAAGTGAAATGGACACCATGAGAAACAATGACTTGATCAGCCCTTGTCCTGATTGTTGATGAACAACTTAATACTTTATCCCTTTTAGTATTTTTTTGTTCTTCTTAATTCCATTGGTTGAACTCTTTAATTAACACACAATTATTGTTAGGTGTTTAAATTTAACTGAAAAGTGATCCCTGTAAATGTAAGAGTGGAAATAGGAGAGGGAGGAGATGTACAGTTAGGCACATGCTCACTCGGACTTACCCCTAATGGTAGAGTTAGAAACGTGCCAGGGAATTCCATTCAATCCCATCACAGTGGCATGTACCAATGCCATCTCACTAGTCCAAGTGATCAACTTCTGTTCACAATTGATCACACTGATAGGTCTAAGAGTCAAAGGGATCACATAAAAAAGACTAGTATCTGCTAATACTAACTGATAGACTTAAAAAGGAGAGAACGATCCAACATGGGAAGCAGGATACATAGCAGACTCATAGAATGGCAGATGTCCTAAACAGCCCTCTGGCCTCAGAATCAGCCCTTAAGGCATTTGTATCTGGCTGTAGAGCCCATGAGAGTATTGTAGGCATGGAAAGCCAAGACACTGTGGCAAAACAAACAAACAAACAAACAACACCTAAATGAAAGATCTCTGTGAGTGAGATCCCAGTGGAAAGAACGGGCCATCAAAGAAGGCAGTACCTTTCTCTGAAGGGAGGAAAGTACTTCCACTTTGACTATGGCCTTGTCTAAATAAAATCGGAGTTGGCGAACTCAAGAGGCTTCCATAGCCTTGGCAGGTCATGACAAAAGCATCAGGTGATTACTGACGCCATAAACCAGAGTGTCAATTGTTAAATCAACAACAGGAGTCACTGTGCACTTACTCCCCATGTAGGATCTCTTTCTGTCCTTAATGTGTTGTACTATGTGAATTAACGGTAAAACTAGTACTCAAACAGTACTTTACACTTTGTGTTTCTGTGTGGGTGCAAACTGTGGAAATCTTAACTTAGTATATACTAAATTGATCTTCTGTGTATAAAGATAATTGAAAATGAATCTTGATGAAGAATGGCATGGGAGAGGGAGTGGGAGATGGGATGGTTGTGGGTAGAAGGGTGGTTATGGGGGGAAAAGCTGCAATAATTTAAAAGTTGTACTTTGGAAATTTATATTTATTAAATAAAAGTTAAAAAAGAGCTTTTTCCAGGTCTCCCATATGGGTGAAAGGGCCCAAATACTTGGGCCATCTTCCACTTCTTTCCCGGGACATTAGCAGAGAGCTGTATTGGAAGGAGGAGCAATTGGGACACAAGCTGGCACCCATATGGGATTTTGGCATCCAGGCAGAGGATTAATTCTCTATGCCACAGTGCCAGTACCAGCTATTTTATTTTTAACATCTAAGAGAATAGCCATTTTTAGACTGCATATATGAATAAGATCATGTAATATCTGTCAATCTGTGCTTCTTATGTCACTTAGAATAATGGCCTCTAGATCCATCCATGTTGTGGCAAATGGCAAGATTTCATCCTTTTTATGGCAGAGTTAATATGTCATTGTATATATCAACTACAGTTTCTTTATCCATTCATCAGTGAATGGAACTTAGGTTGTTGCCATTTCTTGACTTTTGTGAATAGTGCTACAATAAACATAAAGTGCAAATGTCTCTCCAACAATCTGATTTCATTTTCCTTGGATATATGCCCAGGAGCGGTATTACTGGGTTACATGGTTGTTCTATTTTTAGATTTTCGAGAAGCCTCTATACTGTTTTCCACAATGGCTGTTCTAATTTGCATTCCCACCAACAGTGGGCAAAGGTTCCCTCATCTCCACATTCTTGTCAACAGTTATTACCATTTGTTGTTTTGATAAAGGCCAGTCTTGTTAGAGTCAGGTAATATCTCTTTACGGTTTTGATTTGCATTTCCCTGATGGTTAGTGTGATATTGAGCACTTTTTCATAGACTTGGGGCCATTTATGTCTTCCTTTAAGAAATATCAGTGTAGGTCTGCCCTTATTTAAGTTGAAATATTTCTTTTCTATTCAGTTTAGATTCCTTTTATATTCCTGATGTTAGTCCCTTGTCAGATATATAGCTTGGAAATATTTTCTCCCATTCTGTGGTTGTCTCTCAGTCTGTTGATTGTTTTTCTTTTGCTGTGCAATAGCTTTTTAATTTGATAAAATTCCATTTGTCTAATTTTACTTTTATTTCCTGTGCTTTTGGGTTCTGAACAAAAAAATCCTTGTGCATTCCAATGTCTTGAAGTGGTTCCTTTATGCTTTTCTTCTAATAGCTTCAAAGCTTCAGACCTCATATTTAGAAATTTAATCTATTTTGAGTTGATTTTTTATCTATTGAGAGATAGAAATCTAGTTTCTTTGTGGATATCTAATTTTCAAAGCAGTATTTATTAAAAAAAAAAAAACCCTTTTTCCAGTTCATGTTCTTAGCACTTTTGTTAAAGATCAATAAATGTATATGTGTGGGTTTTACTTCTAGGGTCTCTATTCTGTTCCTCTAATATATAGATCTATTTTTATACCAGTACCATGCTGTTTTAATGACTTTAGCTTTGTAATAAAATTTGAAGTCAAATAGTGTGATGACTCCTGCTTTGTTCTTTTTGTTTAAGATTACTTTGGCTATTTGGGGTCTTTTGTTGTTCCTTACAATTTTGAGTAGCGATTTTACTTGTTCTATGAGAAGTGTCCTTAAAATTTTGTTAGGAATTGCAGTGAAACCATAAATTGCTTTGGGTGGTATGCACATTTTAATGATATTGATCCTTCCAACGCACAAACACACATTTCTTTGTGTCCTCATCAATCTCTTTTGTCAGTGATTTGTGGTTTTCATTGTAAAGATATTTTACCTCTTTGGTTAAATTTATTTGCAGGGCTTTTTTAAAAAAAGTTACTGGAAATGGGGCTGCCTTCTTGATTTCCTTTTCAGATGATTCACTATTGGTGTATAATAACATCACTAATTTTTGTACATTGACTTTGTATCTTTGCAACTTTGATGAATTTGTTTATTAGTTTTAACAGATTTTTGGTGGAGTCTTTTGGGTTTTCTCTGTGATATCATCTTTTTTTTTGCAAATGATGACAATTTGGTTTCCTGTTTTCCAACCGTATGCCCTTTACTTGAGATCATGTCATCTGCAAACAGTTTGTCATCTGCAAAACAATTTTATTTAATCCTTTATAATATGAATACCCATTATTTATCTTGCCTGATTGCTCTAGCTAGAACTTCTAATACTATGTTGAGTAAAAGTGGTGAAAGTGAGCATCCTTATCTTATTCCAGATCTTAAAGAGAAAGCCTTTGGCTTTTCCCCATTCAATATGATGTTAGCTGTTGGCTTGTTGTATATGGGTTTTATTCTATCAAGTTATTTTCCTTTTACATACCAATATGGGAAGTTGAGTATTATCAAATGCATTTTCTGCATCTATTGAGATTATCATAGGATTTTGTACTTCATTCTGTTAATGTGGTATATCACATTTATTGATTTGCTTATGTTGAACCATCCTTGCATCCCTGGGATGAATTCTACTTGATCATGGTGAGTGATCTTTACTGTGCTGTTGAATATTTTTGCATCTAAGGATATTGGTCTCTAGCTTTCTTTGTTGTTGTTGTTTTGTCCTTGGCTGATTGTTGTATCAAGGTAATCCTGGCCTCATGGAATGAATTGGGAAGAATTCCCTCCTCTTCTGTTTTTTTGAAATAATTTATGAAAAGTTGATGTTAATTCTTTAAAATTCTAGTAGAATTCCACAATGAAGCCATCTGTTCTTGGGTGTTTCTTTGATGGTAGACTTTTTAAATTATTGATTCAACCTAGCTACTTTTTATTGGTTTGCTTAGGTGTTCAATTTCCCCATTATTTAATCATGGAGATACACACACACACACATGTCTGTGTGAATCTGTCCATTTTTTCTAAATTATCTAATTTTTGCAATATAATTATTCATAGTAATCTATGTATTTATATTTCTTTTTTTTTTTTGACAGGCAGAGTGGACAGTGAGAGAGAGAGAGAGAGAGAGAGAGAAAGGTCTTCCTTTGCCGTTGGTTCACCCCCCAATGGCCGCCGCGGTAGCGCGCTGCGGCCGGCGCACCACGCTGTTCCGATGGCAGGAGCCAGGTGCTTCTCCTGGTCTCCCATGGGGTGCAGGGCCCAAGGACTTGGGCCATCCTCCACTGCACTCCCTGGCCACAGCAGAGAGCTGGCCTGGAAGAGGGGCAACCGGGACAGGATCGGTGCCCCGACCGGGACTAGAACCCGGTGTGCCGGCGCCGCAAGGCGGAGGATTAGCCTGTTGAGCCACGGCGCCGGCCTGTATTTATATTTCTATGTTCATGTAATCTCTATGTATTTGTATTTCAGTCATAATGTCTCCATTTTCTTGTCTGATTCTTTGCACTTGAATCCTCTTTCTTATTTCTGAGGTTAGTCTATGTAAATCAGTTTTGTTTATCTTTTTAAAGAAGATAAACAGCTCTTTGTTTTGTTGATTCTTTTTTTAGTCTCTTTGTTATATAATTGCACTCTGAGTTTTGTTTCTTCCTTCTTTCTATCAATTTTGATTTTGATTTGTTCTTATTCTAGTTCCTTGAGGTACATTGAAAATTTATTTGAGATCTGTCTAGCTTTTTGATTGCTATAAATTCTCCTCTTAGTAATGCCTTTGCTGTATCCCATGGTTTTTGGTGTTTGTGTTTCCATTTTCACTCATTTCAAGAAATTTTAAAATGTCTTCCTTGGTTTCTTAGTCTGTTGATTTCACAGCAGTAAGTTGTTTAATTTCCAGGGATTTGCTAGTTTATGACTTTCTTTTGTTGATTTCTGTTTTTATTACATATGATAAGAAATCATGGTTGATATTTTCCCTGTTCTTTTAAATTTGGTGAGATTTTTGTTTTGTGACCTACAGTATGACCTTAGATGTTCCACTGTTGCTGTTGATTTCTCAACAATGTTGCAGTGGGTTTGTTTCTGAGAGGAGCAGCCTGGTGGGGGCAAGAGGCGCGGAGTCAACACACAGACCCAGACCCCGGGAGTCGGGTGAAAGCAGGCTTGAGGCGAGCAGCCGGCAGACTCGTTTATTACAGTTGGTACAACAGCTTATATAGCCAAGACCAGCCAATCTGGTCAAGGGGCGGTCTATACCCCAACCAATCACAGCCTGTCGCCAGGCAGTTTCCAAAGCCATCCAATCACAGCCTGTCGCCAGGCAGTTTCAAATCCATCCAATCACAGCCTGTTGCCAGGCAGTTTCCAGAGCCATCCAATCACAGCCTGTCGCCAGGCAGTTTCCAAAGCCATCCAATCACAGCCTGTTGCCAGGCAGTTTCCAGAGCCATCCAATCACAGCCTGTTGCCAGGCAGGCTCCATTGCCAGGTGGGTTTCAAAGCCATTCCTGACTAACTGATGCTCGCTTGCCAGTGGCCACCTTCGCATGGCCTTCTCATTCCACTACATTCCACGTTTAGAAGAATGTATATTCTGCAATTATTGGGTAGAAAGTTCTTTAGATGTCTGATAGGCCCAATTGTTCTAGGGTAAAATTTTTTTAAGAGATTTATTTTATTTATTTGAAAGAGTTACAGAGAAAGATAGAAACACAGAGAGGTCAGTCTTCCATTCACTGGTTCATTCCCTAAATGACTGCAATGACCAGAGCTGGGCCGATCTGAAGCCAGAAGACTGGAACTTCCTCTAGGTCTCTCATGTAGGTGCAGGGTCCCAAGGACTTGGACCATTCTCCGTTGCTTTCCCATGTGCATTAGTAAGGAGCTGAATTGGAAGTGGAATAGCAGAGACTCAGATGGTGCCCATATGTGATGCTGGCACTGCAGACCAAAGCTTTTTTTTAAATTAATTTATTTATTTGAAATTCAGAGTTACACAGAGAGAAGAGAGCCAGAGAAAGAGAGGTCCTCCACCCGATGGTTCACTCCCCAGATGGCCACAATGGCCAGAGCTGTGCCGACCTGAAGCCAGGAGCCAGGAGCTTCTTCCGGGTCTTCCATATGAGTGCAGGGGCCCAAGGACTTGGGCCATCTTCTACTGCTTTCCCAGGCCACAGCAGAGAGCTGGATGGGAAGAGGAGCAGCCGATACTTGAACTGGTGCCCATATGGGATGTTGGCGCTTCAGGCCAGGGCATTAACCCACTGCGCCACAGCGCCAGCCTGCAGACCAAAGCTTTAACCCACTACGCCACAACACTGGCCCCTAGGGTACAATTTAACTCTACTGTTTATTTTTTTTTTGTGTAGATGATTCATTAGTTTCTTTATTATTATTATTATTAATATTTATTTATTCAAAAGTCTGAGTTACACAGAGTGAGAAGGAGAGGCAGAGAGAGAGAGAAAGAGATGTTTTCCATCTGCTGGTTCACGCCCTGATTGGCTGCAAAAGCTGGAGCTGCACTGATCAGAAGCCAGGAAGCCAGGAGTTTCTTCCAGGTCTCCCACATGGGTGCAGGGGTCTAAGGACTTGGGCCATTTTCTACTGTTTTCCCAGGCCATAGCAGAGATCTGGATTAGAGGTGGAGCAGCAGGGACTTGAACTGGTGCCCATATGGGATGCCAGCACTTCAGGCGGTGGCTTTACCTGCTATGCCATAGTGCTGTCCCTGATTAATTTCTAAAAGTAAGGTGTTCAAGTCACCTATTATTGTATTGAAGTTTATATGTATTTGGGTGTTAAATATTGGGCACATTTATAAGTGTTATTTCCTGCTCGACTTAGCCCATAATTGTTATATAATGACCTTCCATCTGGTAGAAGTATGCCAGCTCCTGCTTTCTTTCAGGTGCCATTTGCATGGACTATCTTGTTCTACCTTTTAGTTTATGTTCACCTTGAAGGTGAAGTGAGTTTTTTGTAGGTAGCATATCATTGGGTCCTGTCTTATAATCTATTTTATCATTCTGTGTCTTTGTAATTTTAAAATTTAGTCCATTTACATTTGTGGGAATTGTTAAGTATGGTATTATTACTGCCATTTTGATATTGCTTTGAATTATAGTTCTTTTATGTATTTCTCCATCTCTTAAAATCTTCATTTGTGGTTAAGTGATTTTCTATACTGGTGTACTTTTATTCTTTGATGTAATTTTTGATAAGTCTGTTACAACTGCTTTGGAGTTACCATAAGGCTTACAAAAAAAAAAAAAACCAGAAAAACTTCTAGATTTCTTGAAATTATAACAGTGTTGATCATAAAGAAAGGGAAAAAAAAACAAAAAAAAAACCAAATAGATAAAAAATCCTAATAAATGACCCTATATGCTCCATTCTTCCCCATATTTGATATTTTAATGTTATATCTGACTCTACAAGAGCTCTATCTTAGAATATTGAATCATTTTTCTGTGTTCTCTTGGATCTCTGCCCAAGAATTTTGAAATTTCAACTCCTGAATTCTTGGTTTCTCACACCTTAGTTTGCTCTTCAGGTTAGGTCATGGCTTCCTGAAAATTCTTAATGCTTGTTAGTATATGATATCATCTGACAATTGAAGAATAAGTTATAGCAATCTGGCTTTGATTGTGGCTTTCCTAGACAATTCTAATTAGTTTCTTTATTTTCTCTGAAGCTATGGGTTCTTCTGCTATTTCATCACTAGATAGCACCCTAAATTACAGTCGGGGCCTGGTCTGCTGTTGATGTTTTACTGATTCAGTCTTACACTCCCCAAACTCAAATTTGTTGCAAGTCTGTACTCAGTTTATTGTTTAGCATGAATTAGAAAATGCCTTAAAATGGGTTTTCTATCTCTACAAGGATGTTTCTGGGCCTGTTCCAGGCCCAGACTCCTTGTCCTGTGTTCTGGAATGCCTTGGTGCAACATCACATCTGCAGCCCTCATCTCACCAACAGCGGTACAGCCTGGGAGTGGGACTACAGCTCATCCTGCTCTGATATGTCTGCTGCTAAGGAGGATTCATTGTCCATTGTTGCCCCTGTTAGCCACTGGTGATGACTGAGGCATAGGACTGCTCATGACCATGGAACTTTGCTGGGTAAGGTAGCAGGTCCAGGGCCTCTGTTTTTAGCCACTGGCCTGGGGACAGGGACTGTTAGGATGTGCTCAGTGATGGGTTTTAGGGCCTTGCAACTGAGTCTACAGTCCTGTGATTCCTCACTGTCTTCCCAAGGTTCTAGGAGGGATGGTCGAGGAAGCCAGTCAGCTGTTCAGGCAAGGCCTGAAGATGGTCACACCAGAGTCTCATCATCACCAGGCCCTGTGGACTTTTGAGGGGTGTACACTGGCATTCAAGTGATGTGATACGTGCCAAACCAAGTGTGTCTCATCAGGACACAGGTCTCCACCTGATATGTGGGCAAGCCCAGAGATTCTATCCACAGGCACTGGTCTTGGGGTGGAAACTGTTAGGCTCTACCTGGCATTGGGTCAGCATTCAGTCCCAAAGATACAGTCCTGTAGCTCCTTGCTATCTGCCCAAGTTTGCAGGAGAGTGATAAGGGAAGCCCGTTGACCACCCAGCCTGGTCCCAGATTGGTCACACCTTATTCCTACAATCTCAGATTCCTTCAAAGCCTTGGTGTGTCTGTGAAGCCCACTAGAGGTTGGCCATGACTTACACCAAAGTGAGTTTGACCCCCACCCCAAAGCTCAGATCTCTCTGCCTGGTGCCTGGCAAGTCTATAGGCTTAGTCCATTATCACTGGTGCAGGCCAGAGACGTCTGGGCTTCAGGGTTCTAGGTCTCTGTGTGTTAGCCAGCTCTGAGCTTCCAGGTGAGGTCCTAAGCTTCTTCTCCCAGTCTCTCTGTGCAGCTGGAATCTCACTAACTCCTGGTGGTTAGGAAAGGGGTGACAGAGACTGCCTGGCTGTGGGAGCTCCAAATATTTACTCCACAGGTATGGGCATCGGGGCTGGGACAGGGGAACTCAGCTGGCTGGATTTTTTCACAGTGAGCTTGGCACTGGGATTCAGTTCCCTCTCACTTTGCCAAGTGGGAGTCGTCTCTCTAGGCCATGGGCTTTGGACCTGGGACGGGAATGAGATGGGTAACTCATTCCTTCTTGCATTCTTCAATGTGTTTTTTTTCTTCTGATTGTAACAACTTGAGACCCTGTGGTCTCTCACTTGGCTTCTGTAGCCCTTGTCAAGGTGAGTTGGTGCATGTATCACTGTTGACACTGATGTCTCTGTGTAGAGGTGGAGGCAGGAGCTCTTTCTCAGCTTCCATGTTGATTCCACTTCCTCAGAAAAGAATATTTAAAGTAGATTTAAAATATTTAAAATGAGAAAGTATATGAAAAATTAGAAAATTATACAGTATTTTGTGATGCATACAGAGTTGACTATGCCATAGGTCAGACATTGTCCTCTGATAACTACATACACTTAGTGGAAAGGCTCATCTAAGATGATCTTTGTTCAGGCCACCAATTCCAGTGCTATCTGAAGGCTCTACTTTGTAGGAGATAGGATGAGGGAGCAGAAAGAATGTATGCATGTGTGTTTGAGTCAGATCTGATTTCAAATGCCAGCTACACCACCTAGTATTTCTGTAATCTTGACTAAATCCCTTATAGGGGTTGGATGTCCATGTTCTAGATCCCTATTCACATGATTACAGTGTACTTTGGAGGAGGTAAGGTATTCAGATTGTCTTGTAAACAGGAGGCCCTCCTTGACCTATAGTACAAGATAGTGTACGTGATTAGTAGCTTTTTTCGATTTCAGAGATTCCAATGTGGTAGAGTGAAAAGAGCAAGAACTCTGAAGTTGTACAAAGCCAGGCCTCACCCTCTCTTGTCATTTATTTGTGGTCTCAGCTTAGGCGGGTTACTTAGCCTCTTGGAGTCTCTGATTCCCCATGGCAAAAGAAAAGGGAAACAAGACTGACTGTACTTACAGACATGTGAGGATTAAATAAGTTAAGCTGTGTACGCATCTAGCACAGTGCCTGGCATAGTAAATGCTCTATTAGGAGTAGCTTCAGTTTTAGCACCATGTTACATCACTAAGTTTTTTTTTTTTATTATTAAAGCTGTTTTTCTAGATGCCTTTTACTTTCACTATTTTCAAAGGATCAAAGCCTCCAGGTTTGTAATCAGCAATGCTACGGCTTGGATCAATATCTGGCTCCAGTGCTGGACATTTAATTTCATCTCTGTCTCCATAAGGGCCAGAGAAGCAAATCTCACTGTCCACATGCTGCAGAGCAGATACTCCCGAGCTCTATGGAAGTGATTTTTCATGGCTCCAACAACCGTATCTGTATGATTGATGATTGTTATTTTAAGATTTTTAAAGGTTCCACCCAAAGAATTTGTATTTCAAGTTATTGATTTCACTGACCTTGTCTACTTTTCAGTGTAACAGAATATATGATCAGTGAGGCATACAGCATTATTTATTTGATTAATATTTCTTTAGCTTAATTTTCTTGTTGCTACTAGCAACCAATGAAAGAATAGATATAAAATGACAAGCAACAGCCACAATGATTATAAGCTGAGTTTTTATCTTCCCCCATTGTGATTTTAAAATAGCCTGTCTAGCATGTGTAGTCATAAAAATGATTTTCTGTACAAGATACCATAGACATATTGACAATCCTTCCACCTAAATAACCTTCTCTCATTAATGAACTATTTCACAGGGCTTGGATAGTCAATCCCAGGCCATTGGTCGTTAGACTAAGTGCTGTGAGGAAGAAGATTCTGTTTATATTATAAACATTTTCCCCCAAATTGAATTTTCTATTATCTAGAATGTCTGGTGTTTCTAGGATAGAGATACTAAGCTTGCTGAAGAAGACTACCCTTGGCAGAGATGTTCAGCATACAGTGAAATTCTATTATTCTGTTTTCCAAGGGCAAAAAAAATCTTTGTAAGCAGGAACATACCAACTTTACAGAAGTCTGAAACACCTTATGGATGTTTGTGAGGTCTTTCAAAATTGAACTTGATACACAGAATGAAAAAAATAAGGCGGCACATGGCATAACATGGTTGGTTCCATTCTTTCTCCAACACCTGGTTCATTTGCAAGTCAATGGAGAGAATCTTCTACACAGCTTGATCTCTGCATGCTATGATGCTGGTGTCAGAGTCCTGCAGTGTTAATCTGAGCGTGACTTCCAAAGGGATGGCCATTATCAAACTTACAGTGAGACTCCTGTGTGTTGAGAACCCCTTTAGGTGGGAATTATGTGTGCTAGGTTGTCTTTCTGGAGGAAGAATATTCTCCATAAACTCCATTGTACAGGCAGGATTCCTTACTAGGCACATATTATGCTGCTAACAGTTACAGCATGGTTGTTGATTGGTGTATTTTCTAGTCAGCTGGGAATTCATAGAGCTCATACTTCTCATGAGGGAAGTCATTAGCAGCCAGCTTGGACACAGGAAGCAGGACCAGGGAAGTCTATGAGCTGGGCAGAGAAAGAGGGCAGGGGAGGAAGCCGAAAAAAGGCATGGGGAGGTGCAGAAATATTTTGTCCACTTCATAAATGTTCCTGAGGCTGACACTCAAGATTTTTAATCTTTTCTTTTTTTTCTTAAAGATTTATTTGTTGTCAGAGTTTCACAGAGAGAAGGAGAGGCAGAGAGAGAGAGAGAGAGAGAGAGAAAGAGATAGGTCTTCCATCTGTTGGTTCACTCCCCAGATGGCCACAAAGGCTGGAGCTGTGCCGCCGATCCGAAGTCAGGAGCCAAGAGCTTCTTCCGGGTCTCCCACGTGGGTGCAGGGGCCCAAGGACTTGGGCCTTCTTCTACTGCTTTCTCAGGCCATAGCAGAGAGCTGGATGGGAAGTGGAGCAGCTGGGTCTTGAACCGGCAGCCATATAGGATGCCGGCACTGCAGGCGGCAACTTTACCCGCTACGCCACAGAGCCAGCCCCTACTCTTCTTTTTTAAGATCTTTTTTTTTTATTTATTAGAAAGACAGAGTTACAGAGAGAGGTGGAGCCAGAGAGAGAGAGAGAGAGAGAGAGAGAGAGAGAGAGAGAAGTGTTCCATCTGCTGGTTCACTCCCCAGATGGCCACAATGGCCAGAGATGTGCTGATCCAAAGCCAGGAGCCAGGAGCTTCTTCTGGGTCTTCCATGAGGGTGCCGGGGCCCAAGGACTTTGGCCATCTTCTACTGCTTTCCCAGGCCATAGCAGAAAATTGGATCTGAAGAGGAGCAGCCAGAACACGAACCGGCGCCCATATGGGATGCTGGCACTGCGGGCGGAGGCTTTAACCCACTGTGCCACAGTGCCAGCCCAAACTCTTCTTTTAAAAAAACAAACAAGACTCTTAAATGTAGTCTAGCCAAAGTCGCCAGATCCTGCAAGTTGCAGTTCCCCTTTTGCCTTCCTTCTAAATCTGTACAGTGTTGCGATACTCTGCTTGCCTCCTTGCTTAAATTTGCCACAGACAGTCAAGATCTGAAGTTCCTAGCTCTGAGGTTGGCCAGGGAGTGCTACAGGGCAAAGGTGGGTAAACTAAAGTAATGAGGCCTCAACTGCTTGCCAGATCCTAATCCCTGCCTTTTCCCTCCAACATCACTAAAACCAGAAGTGGATTAGTGCCCTCTGTGTCCAGCGCTCACACTGGCTGGACCTCTTACTAAACCAGGAGATAGGGTTGTTCTGGGAGGACAAATTTGATCACACTTCTGTCATTAATGTGAAGTCCTTCCCATTTGCCCTTTCCACTTGGTGCAACCATTTTCAGTATCTTGCCTGGATTTTCCTATCTTGAATCTCAGCCACTTGGGAGTGATGGAAGCTTTGAAGCTAGAGACAGGGGATTTCCTTAGAATATTAACTACTTTTAGAATGGAGACTTTTTTTTATTGGTCTTTAAAAAAAAAGTCTGGGGGCTGGCACTGTGGCACAGCAGGTTAAAGCCCCAGCCTGCAGTGATGGCATCCCATATGGATGCTGGTTGAGTCTTGATTGCTTCACTTCCGATCCAGCTCCCTGCTGATGTGCCTGGGAGAGCAGCAGAGGATGGCCCAGGTCTTTGGACGCCTGCACCTTTGTGGGAGACCTGGAGGAAGTTCCTGGCTCCTGGCTTTGGATGGGCTCAGCTCTGGTCATTGTGGCCATTTTAGGAGTGAGCTAACAGATGGAAGACCTCTCTCTCTCTCTCTCTCTCTCTCTCTCTCTCTGTGTATGTGTGTGTGTATGTGCATGCATGCCTGTCTGTCTGTCTCCATCTCTCTCTGTAACTCTCTTTCAAAGAAATAAAATAAATCTTTTTTAAAAAAAAATAAGAGAGTAAAACATGTTACTTAGCTTTATTGGCACAGTTGAGAAGTAAGAAACTTCTGACCTCAAATAATTCAGATTCCAGAGAATGTAAAAATCTGGCCCAATAAAAGGGTCACTTATGAAATTAAAGTTGTGCTTATCTGGAAAAGTGATGTTCAAAGATGTTAAAAGGTTTGAGGGTGACAAACATTGTGTAGCAGGTTAAACCTCTGCTTATAATGCCCCATCCTATATCCAGCAGAGTGCTGTTTCAAGTCTTGGCTGCATTTCGTCCAATCCAGCTTCCTGCTATATGCCTGGGAAAGTATCAGATGATGTTTCGAGTCCTTGGGCCCCTGCCACCCCATGGGAGACTTAGAAGGAATTCCAGGTTCCTGGACTTGGCCCATACCAGCCCCTGCTGTTATAGCCACTTGGGGAATGAACCAGTGGGTGGAAGATGATCTCTCTCTCTCTTTCTCTCTCTCTTTTTTTTTCTCTCTCTCTCTCCCTACCTCCATGCATCCTCCCTCTCCCTCTCCCTCTCCCTCTCCCTCTCCAACTCTGTGTCACTCTACCTTTCAGATAAATAAATGTCTTAAGAAAAAAAGACTGAGGATACTTGAGGGTTGAATATTTTTTGATGCTTAATAACATTAAGGATTATGTTTTTCTTTTTACTCTGTTACTTCGCATGTAATCAGTACTAAATAAATGTCTGTTGAAGAATGAATGAGAATCACCTTTTACTTTGTGTGGTGCTACCTCCTTCTCTAGAATCTGATGCCCTAGAGCCTATGTTTATTTATGAAATAAATACTTATTAAGTTAGTTACTGCCCTGGATCAGAAGTACAGATAAATGAATAAAACTTGACAATGTCCCAAAGATATCACAGTTCAACACTGGCAATGCTTAAAACTATAAAACAAAGCTACTTATCTGCATCCTGTTTTTACCTTATTCCTGGTATAATTTTGAAAATATTTTTTTCTTTTAAAAATTTGAACTACTTACCAAGCTTCATTTGTATCATTTCTACACAGTCTTTATAGGCTTTGAATTCTGAGCTACCTCAGTGTTTGTGTGAACCTGGTGATCTAGATTTTCCCATTCCACATTCCCTCCCTTCAACGTTGACTCTGTCCAGGTATGAATTGTGCAGTAGTTTTTTCAGTGTGATTTCACAGTGTGGTTGTCTGGTATTTTGGACCAGAGCTTTGAGGACTTTCTGGTCTTATACATTTAGTGACTTAAAACAACACAAATTCATTATAGTTCTGGAGAGTCAAAGTCTGGAATGGGTCTCACTGGGCTAGAATCAGGAAATGTCAGGGTTGCATTCCTTTGAAGAATGAGACTCGAGGGGAGAATCCATCCTTACTACGTCCCACTTCTAGAAGCCACCTCTGTTATTTTATCAATGATGTCCTCCATCTTCAAAACCAGAAACATCTGGTCAAGTCTTTCTCATGCTGCATGGTGCTGACTCTGTTTCCAGCATCATACCTCTTCAGACTCCTATACTTTGGCCTGCAACTCTTACCAACAAAGTTCCCTTTTTTTTTTTTAAATTTTATTTATTTATTTGAAAGTTAGAGTTACAGACAGTGAGAAGGAGAGACGGAGAAGAAGGTCTTCCATCCACTGGTTCACTCCCCAAATGGCCACAATGGCCAGAGCTGCACAGATCTGAAGCCAAGAGCCAGGAGCTTCCTCCAGTCTCCCACACGGGTGCAGGGGTGCAAGGGTCCAGGGCATCTTCTACTGCTTTCCCAGGCCATAGCAGAGAGCTGGATCGGAAGAGGAGCAGCCGGGACTAGAACTGGTGCCCATAAGGGATTCCGGCACCGCGGGCGGAGGATTAACCTACGCAGCGCCGGCCTCTAAAGTTCCCTTTGATAACATTGGATCCACATGGATAATGAAGGATATGTTTCCTACCTCAGAGCCTTAATTAAATCACATCTGAGATTTTCACAGATTCCAAGGATGAGGATGTGGATCTATTTGGGATCAGGGGATGGAGGAACTCATTATTCTATTCACCATAGACCCAGTGGGCTCTTAAAAAATAAGGTTCTATGCTGCTTTCTGGTTGAAACAGTAGCTGCAACAGACTCACATTTGAATTCTCCAAATCTTGATTCAGATGCTTGGCTGATTTTCCCTGGCCTTAATCCAATGGAATAGCCCTGGATGTAACTACCTTCTTTGTGAAAGGGTTCTTGATGGTATATACTACAGGGAATTCTTTGTGTATTTTGTGCATATAAGATGCATTTCAGTGAATTAAAATTGTAGTTGGTTCTGCAACATGTTGCCTGATATCTTGGCACTTATACACAACTGGATGAGTTTAGTAATGGTATATGAATGCTACAATATTCTCAAATTTTCATTCCACATTTTTTGCCATTCTTTTAATTTTTTCTCCCAGGAAAAGTATAAGAAAACCTTACAATATTTTATTTGGAATAGAAGGTGTTGGGTGTAATAACTGAGGGGATATAATTATCATTAGTCTATTGAAGTGCATTTTAGACTAAGATACAGCAATCATGGACAGATTTAGTGTACCAGACTCTGAATCTTAGTGTAAAATGTTCCGGCCCTTGAAGAATTCAATTTACTAGGAGAAGGAGGACGTGCACAAAAGAGATAATTAGCATCCTGTGGGAGCAGGATTCATGCTAGAAAATCAAATAATGGAGATTCAAATCTTATTAGTAGATGACATTCAGACTTTAACATTTAAGCAAAGATATTTCCTTGAGACCTGGAGGTAGATGTCCTTGCTTACATTCATATTTGGAACAAAGAAAGTTGACAGTTATAATACACATTGAAATAAAATTTGTAATTTGAAAAATCATTTATTTGCATATTTCTCCTTGATTTCATTTAAATATTTGATGGTATTAAGAGACAAAGTATAGAGCCTTAAAATTCTTGTTTCAGAAATTAGAAAGGTAAAACTAACTTAATATGTGTATTGATTATTTGGATTTTTGTTGGTGAAACATCATTGGGTGAACTTACCCCTATAGTATATGAAGGGGGAAAATGGTAAGACTGTTCTTGGTCTTGAGGACTAAGGATGGTGGACATGTCCATAATAATTAACTATACATAAGTATAGTATGAAAATAATATGTGATTAAATATCACAGATACACAGTTGCCCATAGTTGTATGGAGACAATTTCTTTAAGACTTAGTCATTTTTTTATATTGTATAGGAATGAAATGGCCTTCTTGTGATTTGATTGTTATTTTTAGTTCTTGTTTATACTCCTGTGGATCTGTGCTCTTTCTACTTTTTAATTGTTGAATATTATGGTCAGTGGTGCATGAAACCTGTGATTATGGAATGGATTGAAATTTTATGTTTTTACAAAAATTGAAAAGGGAAAAAGAAGGAAGGAGGGAGTTGAGCAAGAGGAGAAGGGAAATATGGTTATCTTCTTGGAATTGTACCATGAAATACATGAAATTTGTTCTCTTGATATTTTTTGTTAATATCAATCAATCATAGTGTGATTCTTGTTTAAATGTTTATTTACTTTCATCTACTTGAAGGTTATAGTAGGAGTGAGAGAGGGAGAGAGAATATGAATGAGTGAATGAATGAGTGAATAAAAAAATTTGAGAGACAGGGAGGCAAAGAATAATCTTCCTCCTGTTGATTCATTCCCCCAAATGCCTGCAACAGCCGAGGCTGGGCCAGGCCTAAGCCGGGAGCACAGAACTACATCCCTTTCTCTGACATGGGTGGCAGGGGCCCAGGCATTTGAGTCATCATCCACTCCTCCCATGCTGTGTTATCGGGAAGCTGGATTAGAAGCAAAATAGCTGGGACTTGAACTGGCACACTGATATCAGATGTGGTTGTTCCAAGCAGCAGCAGAACCCACAGCGCTACCACATCTGCCCCTAAGCATCATTCTTGAGTGGCTGCCAGATAATGCTATTTTAAGGAAAACTCTTTTTCTTTAAACATAAGTAATCCTTAGCCTTTTGATAGAGTTAATCCAGGTGACTTTAGGATCATCCTTCAGTACAAAATATGAATAGATTGGTGACAAGGCCCTCACAAGGCATCTCTCCTTTTGTTCGCCCACTCTGAATTGACTTAGATGGTAGATATAGGAAGAATCTTGTCAGCTGATTAGTGTAGAGTGGCTATTTTCTGAACTCAGTAAATGAAAACTTTCTGTATATCTGGTCAGAGTTGAGTTGAGGTCATATCAAATATGATTATAATAACTGGAGCCAGGGTAGGAATGAAGACATTTGAGAATCAGTCCTGTCATTTCATGAGATCTGCATCCACATACCATGTTTAGCTAAACCATCCCTTATTCCTCAGGAAGCATGGTTGGTAAGTTTTGGTAGACAATGAAATTCAATAGTAGTAATTCCAATCTGCTGGTTGATGGCTGTTCATATTTAAAATTGAATCTGTATGACACTAAAATGACTTACTTGCTTGGATTAGTTACTCTGGTCACATGAAGTCTTTGTAGTCAAACTCATGTTGAAAATTAGCCAATAATAAGTGATGAAAACATCTTGAAAGAAAATGTAGTTACACCTTTTCATTTTACATATGAAAACTATTGTGATGAGCTGAAGAGATAATGGAATCCTATCTGTGAGTGGCTGTGAGTCCTGCTGATGCCAGGTAGTGACATACAGAGGCAGTCAATCATGGAACAGTATAACTAGGTCTTGGCTTGTTTAGGGTCTTGACAATCCGAGTGACATGAGCCCATTAACATGAAATGCTATTTCTGTAAGAGATGGGCTAAGTCTTTTGAAGTTTGTATCAAATATTCTCAAAGTTTTATCCTTGCAAAAAAATTTTTTTGCTTGCTGTCATTTCCAAGCAAGAAACAATTTTTAAATTTGAATATAGCCTCAGATTATTATTGGGTTGATTTTTTTTTTATTTTAGAAGCTTATTTACTTAGAAACTAACGCTGGGAGCGTATTCATGTATCTCAGGTGAGGAGGGCACCTGAGGTAGTACAATATTTCCGCATGTATGAAGTGTTTTGCTCCAAAATTTCTGGATTACTTGTTTTATTTACCAGATCATTGTTCAATTTCCTACTTGTTTTTACATGGCTTACTCTCAGTGTGGCAGAACTGGAGTGATCCAAAATTTGGTCACTGATTTATTGTGGCCAGTCTCTAAGGTCAGTGAATGGCAGGCAGATGGGTGTGTTAGGAGTGATGTCATTCAAAGGGAACCTCATGTTTTGCAGTAGCTGATTCCCATGTACTCTGATCCTAGTACACTAGCTTCTTGTTATATAGAGCCACTTTTAGACATCAGCGTTCCCTTGAAAGTGATTATATAGTCATAGATTCTTTGTTAGCTTGAAACTGTGTGAGCATGGTATCAAAAGCTGAGTGCACAATGCTGCCCACTGTTAAAGGAAAACTGGCATACTAGAAGGCACAAACAGATATCAAGTTAGACATATTGTGAAGTGTAGTAAGGCATTAGTGCAAGAGTTTTGTAGAAATGTTTTTGCTCTTTTAAAAGAATCTGGACAGCTCATCTGCTTCAAGAGCCTTTGGTTTTAGGTATACCTATGTTTATCCAGCTCTCCACTCTGCTTGCTCCAGATCCTCTCAGCTTGTGTGTACACAAGGAAATTTATGGATCTATACTTAATGTGTTTCCACATCAATGGCAATTAGATTGGAGTTTCACAGATTTTTTTAATCTCTCCATTTACTTTTTCTTTAAATAAAATCAGGATAACAATAGTCACCATGTCTGTTTATTTTAATGATGTCCATAAATGTATGTAAAGTTTCTTCTGTTTAATAAGCACTCAGGAAATGAACTAGGAAATATGTACTTCTAGGGACAAACTCTGATTTCCCTTTGTTTCCCTGTAGGGTGAGTATTCAAGAAAAGTTGCCAAATAACAGACTACTCAGATGCAAACATAAGAGCACATACTGGAACTGGCTTATAAAGTGCAAGCCAGCTGGCTGCTCTGGAAAAAGTCTCAGAAAAAAACCTTGTTCATCTGATTTGTAAATGTGAAATTGAATCTCCAGGCTTCACAGGCTCATTTTTATCGTTTTTGGTTTATTTGAACTATGCTTTGCTGCATAACTGTGACAACACTACAGGGTTCATGAGTAAAGCCAGGGGTAACCTTTTACAAAGCAGTGTTGGAGCCATCTCTATGAAAGAGCCCATAGAGGAGTGCGTGCAGGAAATACTCGGTGCATGATGTGGCCTCTGACTAGTACAGTTGATGAGCAACAATTGACCAGGTGTGTGTGAGTGTGTGTGTGTGTGTGTGTGATTAGCATTTATATGCTCATTCCTTTAAATTCTTCCCAGTATCACAGGGCTGGAAACCTGAGAACATTATTTCTCCTACTCTGCTTTTGGAGTTTTGGGTGTAAACAACGTTCTGTCCATGAAATGCACTCATGTCATATTCCAAAGGCAGGGCAGAGGCTCTGTATATTAAAACAGTAATGGGGCAAGCATTTGGCCTAGCATTTACGATGCTGGTTAGACTGCTTTCATCCCACATCTGAATGACTGGGTTAGACTCCCAGCTCTGGCTCATGATGCTGGTTCCTGTTAATGAAGACTCTAGGAGGCAGTGGTGATGACTCACGTAATTGGGTTTCTGCTACCACCTGTGTGGGAGACCCAACTTGAGTTCCTGGCTGCTGGCTCCCTCCTCCAATCCCTTTCCCTTACCCAGCTGTTATGGGCATTTGGGAGAATGAACTAGCAGATGGTGGATCTCTCTGCTGGTTTCTCAAATAAATAAATATTAAAAAATAATTCCTTTGAAAGACAAGTAATTCTTTTACTAATTTATTCATTTTATAAATTTGGAATTGCTCCTCCACCTGATACAAAGAAATACCTTTGTTCAGCATTTGCTGCAATGATTAAATTCTTTATTAGACAGCCAAAGTGGATGAATTATCTTTCCTTCTTCCCTTTTGGCTCATTTTTTATATGACATTGTTCAAGAGACTGAACACAGTATTTTGAAACAGATGACAAGGTTGTCACCTTTGAGTAGTTTGAGTGGCACAAATTTAATAGCAGCAGGAGGATGTTTTATTACAATTTCTTTACAGTAGTAAACCCAGAAGTTATTCCTTCATGATGAAATCTCATTTTGAGGCAACATTTAAGACAGTGATTAGAAGGAAGGTGAGTGTGAGGAAGGTAGTGTAATTTTTGGCTGATGAAACAGCAGTAGACTTGCAAAAAGGTAATTGTATTGCGGAACAGCAAGATGGTTCTCCCACACGAACAGTTCACTGCCAAGAAGCATTCAATCAGACAAGCTATCAACAAGACATGGCCTTTGATAAACACATTCACTTTAATAGCAGTTCCTGAGATGAAAGGTTTGGATTTACAGTGCCCAATCTCTGTAGCCTGAAAACATGAAGTAACTTCCTTGTAAGCTCCCTTGAAAATCATTACATTATGTTAGAATTTTCCTTTGGGTGAGACAAAGGATGTTAGTAACCGATTCATCTCCCTCTCTATTCCTAAACATTATTTAAAGGGCTGGCTACCTGATGTAATGGGAAAATACTGCTTCTCCAGCTTTTGCAAAATGAAGGATTGCCTCAAATGACTTTGCACATGTCTTCCAAATCATATATTTTATAGTACAATTTTTGGAGTCCGACTTTCAAAACTTCATTACAAAACACTGTATTAGTTGACATTTTCTACATACCTGGATTCATCCTAGAATCCACCTGCTATCTTGACTCCAGTGATTTTAAATAATTCAGGACCACAGAATTAATGTCAACTGAATTCCATGGAAAATTAGGAGACAAAGATTGATTCTCTGTTCCTTTACTAACTTGGTGAATTTGGCAAATTGTTGTTACCTCTCAGTAGCACAAACCTGGTAGCAACAGGGTTGCCCAGCTTCTCGAGCCATCACCTGCTGCCTCCCATGATGTGCATTAGCAGAAAAGATGGACTCTCAATATTACATGAATTTTAAAATTAAATTGGAGTTGCTGGTATTGTGGCACAGTGGGTTAAGCCTCCACCTGTGATGCCAGCATCCCACATGACTTCTAGTCCTAACTGTTCCGCTTCCAACCCAGTTCCCTACTACTGCACACTGGAAGGCAGCAGAATATGGCTTAAGTCATTGGGTCCCCACCACATATGTGGGAGACCTGTGTAGAGTTCCAGGCTCCTGGGTTCATTCTGGCTTAGTCCTAGATGTTCCTGCCATTTTGGGGAGTAAACCAGTAGGTGGAATATCTCTTTTTCTCAGTCTCTCTCCTTGTAAATCTACCCTTGAAATAAATACATAAACCTTCTAAAATTAAATTTGGTAATTTGGAGGGAAGGTGGCTAAGAGAACAAATGTGCTTTTCCAGCAATAAAACATTTGATGTAAGACAAGGTAATGATAATATTTACTGAACAATGTGAAGTTTCTTCCCTGACTTTTTTAATGCAAAGGGTATCAGTTTTATTTTGTGAAGAAATTTTCCTAGCCAGATACTTTACAATAAATATTTTTATTTTTTTTTTAATTTATTTTTTATTATTTTTTTTTTGACAGGCAGAGTGGACAGTGAGAGAGAGACAGAGAGAAAGGTCTTCCTTTTTGTCGTTGGTTCACTCTCCAATGGCCGCCGCGGCTGGCACGCTGTGGCCGGCGCACCACACTGATCTGATGGCAGGAGCCAGGTGCTTCTCCTGGTCTCCCATGGGGTGCAGGGCCCAAGCACTTGGGCCATCCTCCACTGCACTCCCTGGCCACAGCAGAGAGCTGGCCTGGAAGAGGGGCAACCGGGACAGAATCGGTGCCCCAACAGGGACTAGAACCCGGTGTGCCGGCGCCGCAAGGCGGAGGATTAGCCTGTTGAGCCGCGGTGCTGGCCAATATTTTTATTTTGTAAAAAATTCTATTTGTTTATTTGAGAAGTGAAGAGACAAAGAGAAAGGTAGACAGGAAAGAATTTTCCTATCTATTGATTCATCCTCCAAATGCCTTTAGTGGCTTGGCCTTGGACGTGCTGAAGCCAGGAGGCAGAAACTCAAACTGGGTCTCCCACATGGGTGGCCAGGACCCATCATCCACTTGAACCATCACTTGCTACCTCCCATGGTGTGCATGAGGTGGAAGCTTGGAGAGGCGCAGCTGGGACTCCAGCTCTGGTGCAGTGATGTGGGATATGGGCATTTTAGCCAATGTCGGAACAGGCCAAATGCCTACCCTAGAAATGTTTTTAAAGAGTTTAAGCAGGATAATCTACAAAAGGCAAGTTGCAGAAGCAACCGGTGCCCATCAGCAGATGAATGTCTAAACAAAATGTGGTATACCATATACTAGAATATCATTTAGGCTTCAAAGAATAGAAAAGCTTACATATATTACAACGTGGGTGAAACTTGAAGACATTATGAAAGTGAAATAAGCTGACAAAGGACAAATATTTTGTGATTCCACTTATATGAGATACCTAGAACAGTCGAATTCACAGGGACAGAAACTAGAATGGTGGTTGCCAGAGGCTGGGGAGTTAGCATTTAATGTGTGCAGTTTCAGTTTCAGTTGAGAAAGTGCTGGGGATGAGTAGCGATGGTAGTTGCACCACACTGTCAACATACGGAAAACCACAAAGTTGCACACTTAAAATGGCTTGAATGGCAAATTGTAAGTTACATGGGTGTTATCACATTAAAAAAATAAATTTGAAGTTTAGGATGATTCCAACTGCACCTGTTTATCCTTTTACCCTAATTTAAGAAGGGGAATAAATTCAGTTTCCTTCAAATTCTGTTTCTACTGCTTTAATGTCAAATAAAATGTTACCAATAGCTTTTTGCTTCCGTTAAGTATCTCTTGGTAGACCACTAGCTTTGAGACACATCTGTGTGTCTGAACTCAGATGAAATAGAGTTACAGCTAAGAGATGTCTTGGATTTGTTTTTTTATAATTACAAATAGAGAAAGTAAATTAAGGCACATTATGTTTCTATCTTTGAAAGCTGACTTTTGGGAGATTGTATATATGACAAATTACATTAAAGTAAACATGCCTTTTCTTTTTTATTTATTTAAGAATATTTTTGAGATAATATTTTAAATTAACATTATGATCAAAGGCTTAATGGCTCCATGAAATAAAAAGTTCAACAAATAAAAAATAAAAAAGAAGGAAAATAGCAAGGGTTATAAGCAATAATCAAGTGAAAAGGTACTCCATATCACTCATAAATTTTGAAAGTCACAAAATCAAAACTATAGTAGCATATTATTCCTACCAATTTTAAACATTTTTTCTAAATTTTTCATATTTCAAAGTTTTGATCAACATGTCATACTAATTTTTATGACAGTATAATATTTCAACACATGTATATAGCAAACTGATTAAATCAAACAATCTGCCTTTCCATTTCATTGAAAAAAATTGCTCATTTTATTTTTTTGAAAATTATAGAGTCAAAGACACAGAAAGACAAAGAGGTCTGTCATCCACTAGTTCACTTCCCCAAGTGTCCATAACACTTATGTCTGAAGTAGCTTGAAGCTGGGAACTGGGAACTCATTTCAGATCTCCCACATGGGTGGCAGGGGCCCAAGTACCTAAATCACCACCTGCTGCCTCCCAGGGTACACAAACAGACACCTGGAGTCAGAAGCCCAGGCAGGATTCAAAGCAGTGGGAAGAAGACATCTCAAGTGGTTTCTTAACCACTATGCCAAAATGCCTGCCCCTCTCCATCTTTTATTTATGTCTGAAGCCTAGAAATTCCTCTCTTCTAGTTCTTTGTACAGTATATAGTACATTATTATGAACTACATTGTCTCATTTTTCTATGAAACACTAACACAGTGTTTCTGTATCCATTGTCCAACTATCCTCTGTCTCTCCTTCCCTCACTCTTCCCAACTTGTAGTAATCACTAGTCTAAGTTTAGAACAACTTTTTTTTTTAACTTCCACATATGAGAGAGAACATGTGGTACTTGTCTCTGTTTTGGGCTTTTTTTTCTTAACATAATTATCTCCAACTTCATTCACTTTACTGAAAATATCAGGATTTGATTCACTTTATGGCCCAATAATATTCCATTGTGCATATACATCACATTTTCTTTATCTGTTCATCAACTGATGGACACTTGGGTTGATTCAATATCATAGCTATTGTGGGTAATGCTGCAATAAACGTGAGAGTGCAGGTATCTCTCTCATATACCGATTGCATTTCCTTTGGCTTAAAAACCCAGACGTGGTAGAACTGACTCATACAGTATATCTATTTTAAGTTTTTGAGGAGCTTCTACACTGTTCTTCATGATGGCTGAACTGATTTTTTTTTAACTTTTTTTAAGTAATATAAATTTCTAAAGTACAACTTTTGGATTATTGCTGCTTTTCCTCCCATAACCTTCCTCCCACCTGCATCCATCCCATCTCCCACTCCCTCTCCCATCCCATTCACATCAAGATTCATTTTCAATTATCTTTATATACAGAAGATCAATTAATTATATACTTACTAAAAATTTCAACAGTTTGCACCCACACAGAAGCACAAAGTATAAGGTACTGTTTGAGTACTAGTTTTACCATTAATTTACCTAGTACAACACATTAAGGACAGAGATCCTACATGGGGAGCAGGTGCACAGTGACTCCTGTTGTTGACTTAACAACTGACACTCTTATTTATGACGTCAGTAATCACCTGAGGCCCTTGTCATGAGCTGCCAAGGCTTTGGAAGCCTCTTGAATGGTTGAACTGAATTGTAATCCCATTAATAGTATATAAGGGTTCCTCCTTCTCCACATCCTTGCCAATGTTTGTTACTTTTCATTTTGATAATAGCCATTCTAACTGGACTGAGAAGATACCTCATGATGGGTTTGATTTGCATTTCCCTGATGGCTAGTGATATGGAATTTTTTCCCATATGTTTGTTAGTCATTTTTTAAAACATTTTTGAAACATGTCTATTCAGATCCTTTGCCCAATTCTGAATTAGATTTTTGTTGCTGTTGAGAATTTTGAGCTCATTATACATTTTGGATATTAATGCTCTGTCAGATGGATAGTTTGCAAATAATTTCTTTCTGTTGATTGTTGCTTTACTTTGCTGCTTTCTTTGCTGTGTAGAAGCTTATAGTTTGGTGTAAGTTCATTTGTTGAGTTTTGCTTTCATTGCCTGTGCTTTTGGGATTTTATTCAGAAATTGAACTTATTTAAAAATGTAGTAAGTTAAAGTGCAATAAATTAAGAATAGTTATAAAATATTTTATTATTTGCTAACATGAGCCCCTTTTACTGATATGTTTCCTGTCCCCTTATAAATACTTCATCCAATCTTATTGTTACTTTAGACTAATAATGTCTAAACAGTTGATTATTTTTCTCATTATTTTCCATATTTTCAAGCCAATAATACTAAAGTAAGAACATTTTTTTCATTTTTTAAGTTAAGTGACAATAATCTATGAAGTGTGTAAAACTTCAGGTTCTTGGGGCAACATTGTGGTGCAGTGGGTTAAGATACTGCCTGTGATGGTGGCATCCCATATGAGCATCAATTTCAGTCCCAGCTGCTCCACTTTTGATCCAGCTCCCTACTAATGTGCCTGGGAAAGTAGTGGAAGATAGCCCAAGTACTTGGGCTTCTGTCATGCCTGTGGAATATCCAGATGGAGTTCCAGGCTCCTGACTTCAGAATGGCCCAACCTAGGCTGGAGAATTAACCAGCAGATGGAAGATCTCTCTCCCTCTTCCTTTCTCTCTATCATTCTGACTTCAAATACAGAAAATTAATCTTAAAAACACACACACACAGAATTTTCAGGTTCTCATCCAAAAACCTGTGTGAGATTTATTTTAGAAGAGTTTTATTCACCTAGGTTGCTGATAAAAATTGGAAAGATAAAAGACCAAGTGTGTGTGTGTGTGTGTGTGTATTTGAAAATCAAAGTTACACACAGAGAGAAGGAGAGGTGGATAGAGAGAGAGAGAGAGAGAGAGAGAGAGAGAGAGAGAGGTTTTCCATCTGTTGGTTCACTCCCCAGTTGGCTGCAACAGCCGGAGCTGTGCCAATCTGAAACCAGGATCCAGGAGCTTCTTCCAGGTCTCCTGTGCGGGTACAGGGGCCCAAGGATTTGGGTCATTTTCTACTGCTTTCCCAGGCCATAACAGAGAGCTGGATCGGAAGTGGAGCAGCTGGGAGTCAAACCGGCACCCATATGGGATGCCGGCACTGCAGGCTGCGCTTTTACCTGCTACACCACAGTGCCAGTCCCCCAAGTATATTTCTGACAGACTATAAGGAACTTTGAATTTTTCCCTTGATTGATCACTTTTTATAATATATATGATATTACTTAAATTTTGGCAGAAATTTTTATAAAAGCTTAATATTTATAGGTAAAATGATTTAGAATAAAATAATTATTGCAAAGAGAAATCAATAACTTTTGATGTTATACTGAGTTTAAGGATGAAAGCATTTATAATGAAAGTACAAATGCATGTGCAAGTTTCGGGAAAGCTTTAGCAGAAAAATCCTGTAAGTCACGAATAGGGGCAGAGGTGAGGACGGGTGAGACTGAATTTTTACTGTTAAATTCAACTTGACATCATATCATACTGACCTTGGATAAGATTCCTTAACTTTTTTTGTCTTCCCAAATCTTTTGCCAAAGGGGGAGTTTCCAGTGTTCCTAGGAGGTTGTCTCAGTGAGAATGAATTCCATGATGGAAGGGTTGTGTACAGGGACTGCATCGAGAGTCAGTTGTTTCCTTGTGAGTTGTTTGGATTTCCTTGGGCTCAGTCTGAGTTAACGTCAATTGGTCTTTCACATGATGAAAGTAAGCTGTTCTGTAGTCACCTCTCAGGAAAGTTTCTGCCAAGGAGAGG
Organism: Lepus europaeus; assembly: GCF_033115175.1. Lineage (NCBI taxonomy): Eukaryota > Metazoa > Chordata > Mammalia > Lagomorpha > Leporidae > Lepus > Lepus europaeus. The sequence goes on along the minus strand of NC_084832.1, from coordinate 35,185,626 downwards.
GAGGGGAGAATCACTCCTGAGTCCCTTGTAGGTTCTGACTCCTGACTACAAATTCTCTGCAAACTCAGATACTTTGTTTTCACAGCTTTAGTGGTGGCAATATTGGACATGACCCAATGTGGAGCTGTTTATAGTTTTAACTGGAAATAGTGGCATTTGATTATAGTGCCACCCCAGATCCTGCCAGGAACGTTCCACAACATATGGATTTCCCATCATATTCTTCCACCAGACAGAATGCTTTAGAATTCCTGAACCACGTGGCTCTCAGAGGTTCAGAATTATAGATCTCTCATTCCTGTAGATCTTAGCATTACAACTACTAGATACTGATCCTCTTCCATGATACAAACATTTATTATATGTATATTATGAATCACACAGTGGGCTAGGTGTTGAATATACATCCAGCTGTCTAGTTGGAGAGAGAAATATAAGATGCCGCAAGTGCAGCTACATGATTAGAATTCGTTTTAAATGATATGATAGAATTTAACAGTGCAAGAACAAACGGGAGAGGATTTAGTTTAGATTGGCAAATCGGAGAAATATTTGGATGGAGTCCTAAAGAATTATTAGAAATTGACCAGATAAATGAGATGGAGGAAATATTCCATGTAGATGAAATAGATTGTGCAAACGTACAGGGGTGGTAAAGGTCCTGGTGGGTGGCAAGGAAATAAGGAACTGAGACTACTTGAGGCGTTAGGTGTAGGTAGAGGCTAAATTAGGTTGACTGGGTCATGAGAAAGAAATTTTATTCTATTTGTTGGAGAGTGCTAAAGTTGACTTAATTTTTAAATTATCATTCTAGAATATAATAATCCCAAAAATGAGTTAGAGTTGGGCAAAACAGGAAGGATGTTATAGACATAGGCCAAGGACAGTGGAGATGACAAAGAAGAGATATATTCAAAATATAATTTGAGAAAAGGTTGGAGGAGCTTACTGATGGAATAGTCACTAAGATTGGTGGGAGAGACTTCCTGTTTTCTGGACAAATGGAAGTATCACTTTGTAAGATGAAGAAGATTGAAAGAGGAACATGTTAATTTGGGCTAGGCTGAGAACAGAGCAAAAATTTTATTTTGAACATGTAAAGTTTATAATATGTAGTATATTCAAGTAGCCATATCAGGTAGACATTTAGCTATATGAAGAGCTGAGATATGTATTTGGAGGATGTTAATTTGGGATTTTTTTGTAGGTAGATTTAAATCATAGAAATAGATGGTAATATTTAAAGAATCAAAAGAATAGAAAATCAGAGGTTGAGTCTTACGGCATTCCAACATTTGAAAATCAGAGGTGTGCTTTAGACCTACTGATTAAGACATCAGTTAAGATGCCTGAATTCCATCTTGGAATGCCTGGGTTTGATTCTGAGCTCTGACTCCTGACTTTAACTTCATGTTTTTCCTTGATTTTGTTTTTGTTGTTTTAACAAATCTATCCCTGTGGGTGGTGTCTGTGAAGTCAGACACCATGGTTCTTAGGTTGGCTTAAGCTGGGTAACTGCAATCCTGCTTCTTTATGCAAAGTAGACAGGACACTTCCAAGGCTCCTGCTTGGTGGCTAATGAAGTGAGGGGAGGGCAGGGCATCACCTCAAAAGCAGGCCCCTCCTATGAGCTTGGCTAGGCCAGACCTTTCACTGTATTTACATGGTCCTGTGTAACTGTCAAATCGACGTGCATAATGTGAAACTGTTTCTGTGAAACTGTATATTTTGTAAATAAAGATAGTCGTATTTTCCTACTTTGAAAAAAGTAGGAAGCAAGTTGTGGTGGCTCAAATAGTTGGGTCCCTGTCACTCATAGAGAGACCTGATTGTAGTTCTGTTTCCTGGCTTTGGTCTGGTCCATTCCCAGCCATTCTGGGCATTTGGGAGTTAAAGAATGGAAGCTTTATCTATTTTGCTCTGTCCATCTCTATTTGTCTCAAACAGATAAGTACATAAAAATTAGATATAAATGCCAGGAATGAAGAATGAGAAGAAATGGTCAGCCACTTGAATAGACACTTGAGTGATCCAAGGAGTAGAATACACTACTAATTCTCTATCAGGGTGCTAAGGACATCATGAATCTTAGTCTATCTCTTTTAAAAACCTTTTTATTGGTGCCACTATCGTGGTACAGTGGGTTAACCTGCCACTTGTGATACCAGCATTCCATATGGAATGTCAGTTCAAGTCTGCTTCCAATCAGGTTCCCTGCTATTGTACCTGGGAAGACAGGAGAAGATGGCCCAAGTACGTGGGCATCTACCACTCATGTGGGAGACAAGGATGGATTCCTGGGCTCCTGGTTTTGGCCTTTCCCAGATCTGGCTGTTTCAGCCATTTTGGGAGTGACCTAGCAGATGAAAAATCTCTTTCTCTGTGTTCTTCCTTCTGTCTCTGTTACTCTGCCTTTGAAATAAATATTTAAGAAATTTTACTCACTTTACTTATTTGAGAAAGAGAAGGAATAAGAGAAAGAGAGAGATGAGAAATGAGATACAGACAAAGATCCACTGGTTTATTCCCCCAAATGGCCATAGCAGCCAGGCTGGGCCAGAATGAAGTCAGGAACTAGGAATTCATTCTGGGTCTCTCACACAGGTGGCAGGGATCCAATTCCTTTTTTTTTTTTTTTTAAAGATTTATTTTATTTATCTGAAAGACAGAGTTACAGAGAGAGGGTCTTCCATCCACTGGTTTACTCTCCAAATGGCTGCAGTGGCCTTAGCTGAGCAGATCCAAAGCCAGGAGCCAAGAGCTTCTTCTGGGTCTCCCACATGGGTGCAGGGGCCCAAGGACTTGCGCCATCTTCTACTGCTTCCCTAGACTATGGCAGAGAGCTGGATTGGAAGTGGAGTAGCCAGGAGTTGAACTGGCTCCCTTATGGGATACCAGCACTGCAGATGGGGGCTTTAACCCATTGTGCCACAGCACCGGCCCCAGGACCCAGTTCTTCATCTCTCATCTGCTGCCTTTCAGGATGCCCATCAGCTGGAATCAGGAGCAGAACCAGGACTTACTCACTCTAATCTAGGATGCAGGCATCTCAAGTAGTATCTTTACTGTGACACCAGAAGCCCTCCTTACTTTAGTCTGTCTTGAGCCTCACCACACCACTGGGGTCTGTAATTCCTTGTTACATTCAAAATGGCTACAAAGTCCAACAAGCAAGGCTCTAGACTTATTCATGTCTATTAGGAGTATCCTTGAAGTACAAAGAACAGTGCCATTGTTTCTCTACTGCTTCCTTTTCTATAACTGCCAAATTCTAGTAACTTCTAGTAAGTGTTCTTAGCATGGGCCCACAGAAGCCCTTCTTCCTCTGGTTTCCTCCCTCCCATCCTCTTTACCATCTTTCCATCTGCCTTCTCCCTAAGTCCTGGCTTTATGTCATGGAGTTCCTTTTATTTGTACAGATACATTCTCTTGGCTCCGGATCTCTACTTTCTTGGGTAGTATCTATATGACCAATAAAAGCCAATATTTATCATATCTCATAGCATAACTTGGATTTGCTCACATTCTTATTAATTTCATTAAGTGTCTACTATGTGCTAAGTACTGTACCATGCAGTGGTAAACAAGCAAAGTTCTTGTGCCTGTGGAGCTTGCCCTCTAATGTGTATGTTACATATATAGAGGGGTGCAGCTTATTGCTAAGGAATCAATAAAGATTTTTAAAAAGATAATGATGATTATTACATTATCATATAATTATGGATTCCATAAGAAAAATAAACCAGAGCAATGTAATGAGAATTATTAAATGTTTATTTTATATTGGGAAATCAGTAAAGGTTTCAATATTATGCTAAAAGACCCGCCTCCTCTGGGAATGAGATAAAATCAAAAGGAATGTTTTGTGAGTCCGGTGCTGTGGTGTAGTGGTTAAAGCCGCCACCTACAGTGCTGGCATCCCATATGAGCAGCGGTTTGAGTCCCAGCTGCTCCACTTCTGATCCAGCTCTCTGCTGTGGCCTGAGATAACAATAGAAGATGGCCCAAATCCTTGGGCCTGTGCACCCATGTGGGAGACCCAGAAGAAGCTCCTGACTCCTGGCTTCGGATCAGCACAGCTCCATCCATTGCAGCCATTTGGGGAGTGAACAAGCAGATGGAAGCCTCTCTCTCTCTCTCTCTCTCTCTCTCTCTCTCTCTCTCTCTCTCTCTCTCTCATCTCTGCCTCTCTGTAACTCTGCCTTTCAAATAAATAAATAAATCTTTTATAAAGAATGTTTCTTGATTCACTAAATAGGATGAGTCAAAGAGATGAAGAAAGGAGATTTTCCCAGCCTTGTGCCTCTCATTTTATAGATAAAGAACCAGAGGGTGAAGTCACCAAATCTTCCCAAGGCCCTGTGACTCAAAAAGGATGAACATAGAATTCCAGTCTTGGGCTGATTATCCCTTGAAAAAAAGCAAGAGTTCTGGGCCTGTAACAGTCTCTGGGAAGCTTTGCACAGAAATTTACCTGACTTGCAAATGAGGCTATTGGCAAACAGGATCTCAGAGCTGAATGATATGTACATGTGTGGATTATGAATCTTTGGAGGATATTGGACAATGCCAATTTCATTACCACACCATCTCATCATTTTGAAATTTCATTTTTTGAGAGAATAATGTCCTAAAATTCTGCCAAAGGCCACTTGTCTTTCCCTTTTCTTCCAGGAAGGAATGTGCCTAAATGTTCCCAGAAAGATGGGTGTTCCCTTCAGAGAAATTGATTGCTCAACCATGCTTGGTAGCAGCCAATTCCAGAGAATCACAAAAATTAGGATAAGATTTATTTGTTGTTCATGTCTTTCCAAAAGTATAGCATAGAAATCCAAGTTGCTACATGATAGTCTGTGGTTAACTGTGGCTTTACATTGCTATTGCCTGGTTGGTGTGTAGGCCCCCTGAAGATTCCAGCAAGACACCTGGGGTGTACTTTGGGGCATAACCATGAAGCATGGCCTGGGGAAGGGTGGGAGTGCTTTCTGGTCAGACTTTTTGCTTGTTTCCAGTTTAGGGGACTGTATTTCAACTGGTCTACAGAAAACCAGGAATGAACTAGCTATTTTAAAAGAGAGCTAAGAGAGTGAAATGCCAACTGGAGAAATAACTATAATGGAAGCTTGGAGAAGAGGGAAATGATGAACAGAAGACTGCAAACATCGGATGCAAGACTGAGGCTTGTTTTTATTTCCTCCCCACCCCTGGGCAGGATGTCAAGGTCCTCTGGGAAGTCTCTGGGGTGTCTCTGAAGAAGGCTGTATGCCCTGCTTCCTATCTCTGTTCAATGCATCCTCTGTTCATCTTCAGCCCCCATTCTCCCTGATTCTTCTAACTTGGTTTGTTTACCCTGCCCAACATTTTAATTCATTGTCTTATTGAGCTGAGTTATTTTCTGGGTCTCTACCCTTCTCAAAGGGCTGTCGACTACTCCCATCTACCAATGATGATCTACACACAGGAGTAGGGAACATTTGACCCCTAAGCTCTATAAGACCCTTGGAATCATTTGTTCTGGCTCTGCCAAGGCAACCACAAGACGGACTCAAAATTCAATAAATCTATATAGCAGGCTAACTTTTTTAAAGATTTATTTTTTTAAGATTTTATTTATTTGAGAGGTAGAGTTACAAGCAGACAGGAGAGATGGAGAGAAAGGTCTTCATCTGCTGGTTCACTCCGTAGTGTCCAGGACAGCCAGAACTGCAGTGATTTGTAGCCAGGAGCCATGAGCTTCTTATGGGTCTCCCATGTGGATGCAGGGGCCCAAACACTTGGGGCGTCTTCTACTGCTTCCCCAGGCCACTAGAAGAGAGCTGGATTGGAATTAGAGCAAGTTGGAACTCAAACCAGTGCTCATATGGGATGCCAGTGCCGCAGGCAGAGGCTTAGCCCACTATTCCACAGCACTGGCACCGGAGGCTAATTTTTGAGTTCATAATTTTGTATGGCCCGCATATGATGATATAAATATCAAAATGGGACTTGGCAGAAAAAATGGTTCTCATCCCTGGAGGAAGATCTCCCATGTTGATTTCTGGCTCATGGTTTGCACTTAGTAAATGTTCTTTTAACTGATCATTGGCAATCTCTTTGCCAAAGCTCTCACTTTAATCTGGAGATTCATGGATGAATGACAGGAAGAAACAGCAGGTCTCTGTATTCACACCAATTCCCAGAAACTTGGTTTTCCCATCCAGCTTATTTCCATGAAGATCTTTAGTGTAACATCAGCTTTCTCAGGCTGAAATATTAGTTGGGATAAGCCAAAATTAGTTAGGACTAATTTTCTTTTTTATTTTATTTTCATTTATTTTTAAAATCAATTAATTAATTTACTTATTCATTATTTTATTTTTTACCTATTTATTTACTTTTTTGTATTTAGTTGTTAAGGAATACAAATTTCAAAAGTACAACTTTTTTTAAAAGATTTATTTATTTATTTATTTGAAAGGTAGAGATACACAGAGAGAGAGGAGAGGCAGACAGAGAGAGTGTTCCATCTGCTGGTTCACTCCCCAGTTGGCCGCAATGGCTGGAGCTGTGCCAATCCAAAGCCAGGAGCCAAGAGCTTCTTCCAGGTCTCCCACGTGAGTGCAGGGGTACAAGGACTTGGGCCATCTTCTACTGCTTTCCCAGGCCACAGCAGAGCGCTGGATCGGAAATGAAGCAGCTGGATCTCGAACTGGAGCCCATATGGGATGCCGGCACTGCAGGCCAGGGTGTTAACCCACTGTGCCACAGTGCCAGCCCCCAAAAGTACAACTTCAGGAATATAGTTTTTCTTGCTATACCCATCCTCTCACCCCCCCCCCACCCCTTTCCAGTCCCATTCTCCATTAAGATTCATTTTAAATTAACTTTATACACAGAAGACCAACTCTACACTATATAAGGATTTCAACAATTTGCACACACATGCACAAACAAAAAAACCTGAGAACTAGTTTTACAGTTAACTCTAATACAACTCATTGAGGACAGAGATCCTGCATGGGGAGTTAGTTCACAGTAACTCCTTTTGTTAATTTAACAATTAACACTCTTATGTTGTTAGTGATCACCGAGGCTCTTGACATGAGCTGCCTAGGCTATGGAAGCCTTTTGAATCCACAAACTCCTTCAGTATTTAGACAAGTCCATGAGCAAAGTGGAAGTTCTCTCCTCCCTTTAGAGAAAAGTACATCATGGAGCTGGCACCGTGGCACACTGGGTTAATCTTCCGCCTGCAGTGCCAGCATCCCATATGGGCGCCGGTTCTAGTCCTGGTTGCTCTTCTTCCAGTCCAGCAAGATGCTGTGACCCCGGAAAACAGTGGAGGATGGCCCAAGTGCTTGGGCCCCTGCACCCGTGTGGGAGTCCAGAAGGAGGCACCTGGCTCCTGGCTTTGGATCGGCGTAGCTCTGGCTGTTGCGGCCATTTGGAGGGTGAACCATCAGATGGAAGACCTTTCTCTCTGTCTCTCTCTCTCTCACTGTCTATGACTCTACCTGTCAAATAAATAAATAAAAAAAGAAAAGAAAAGTACATCCTTCTTTGATGTCCCTTCCTTCTGCTAGGGTCTCCCTCACAGAGACCCTTCATGTAGAACATTTTTTGCCACAGTAGCTTGGCTTTCCATGCCTGAAATTCTCTCATGGGCTTTTCAGCCAAACCAGGAAGCCTTAAAGGCTAATTCTGAGGTCAGAGTGTTACTTAAAATGTTTGTCATTCTCTGAATCTGCTGTGTGAACTGCTTCCCATGTTGGAATATTCTCTCCCTTTTAATTCTATTATTATTACCAGACACTTACTTGATCCTATTTATATGATCACTTTAACACTTAAACCTATCTATGTGTTCACTTTAACACTTAATATGATCTCTTTAACACTAAAGATGGCATTTTTACCACCCAGCTTAATGGGATTTGGGGTCCCATGACAAGTTTTTAAACTGTACCCTTAGAAGTAAGTCCATAGGAATGCATGCAGAACTATACAGCTTTACAGTTACAAACTTACTACTCCCTCTCTTATTCCTACTCTTATTTTTTACTGAGATTCATCTTCAATTGACTTTATACACATATGGTTAACTCTATGTTAAATAAAGAGTTCAACAAATAGTATGAAGAAAAAAACAAAAAACAAAAACAAAACTATTCCTCGACAGTCAAGACAAAGGCAGTTCAAGTCATCCTTCTTGAAGTGTCAATTCACTTCTACATATTTCATTTTAGGTGCTCTATTAGTTCTCACAGATCAGGGAGAACATATGGTATTTGTCCATTTGGGAATGGCCTATTTCACTATTTTCCAGATTAATCCATTTTGTTGCAAATAATCAGATTTCATTTTTAACTGCTGTGTAGTATTCCATGGTGTACATATCTCATAATTTCTTTATCCAGTCTTTGTTTGACAGGCACTTAGGTTGATTCTATGTTTAGCTATTGTGAATTGAACTGCAATAAACATGGGGGGGGTGCAGTTTTATTTACTAATTTCATTTTCCTTGGGTAAATTCCTAGGAGTGTGAATGGCTGGGTCATATGGTAGGTCTATATTTAGATTTCTGAGGTATCTCCAAACTGTCTTCCATAGTGGCTTTACCAGGTTACATTCTCAGCAACAGTGGGTTAGGTTACCTTTTCCTCCACATCCTCTCAAGCATTCATTGTTTGTTGATTTCTGTATGAAAGCCATTGCAGCTGGGGTGAGGTGAAACCTCATTGTGGTTTTGATTTGCATTTCCCTGATGGCTAGTGATCCTGAACATTTTTTCATGTGTCTTTTGGCCATTTGGATTTCCTCTTTTGAAAAATGTCTGTTTAAGTCTTTCGTCCATCTTTTAACTGGGTTGTTTGTTTTGTTGTTGTGGAGTTTCTTGATTTCTTTATATATTCTGGTTATTAATCCTTTATCAGTTGCATAATTTGCAAATAATTTCTCCCATTCTGTTGGTTGCCTCTTCACTTTCTTGAGTATTTCTTTTTGCTATACAGAAACTTCTCAATTTGATGTATTCCTATTTGTTAATTTTGGTTTTGACTGCCTGTGTCTCTGGGGTCTTTTCCAAGAACTCTTTGCCATGCCAATGTCTTGCAAGGTTTCCCTAATGTTCTCTAATAATTTGATGGTGTTGGGTAGATCTTTGATTCATGTTAAGTTGAGATCCGGTTTTCACCACATCATTTTTTGAAGAGACTGTCCCTGCTCCAGGGATTGATTTTATCTCCTTTGTCAAGGATAAGTTGGTTGTAGATGTGTGGATTGATTTCTGGAGTTTCAAGTCTCTTCTATTGGCCTATCCATCTGTTTTTCTGCCAGTTCTAGGCTGTTTTGATTGTAACTTCCCTATAGCATGTCTTGAAATCTGGTATTGTGATGCCTCCGGCTTTGTATGTTGTATAAGATTTCTTAAGCTGTTTGGTGTCTCCTGTGTTTCCATATGAATTTCAGTGTCTTTTTTTTCTAGATCTGAGAAGACTGTCCTTTGTATTTTGATTGGGATTGCATTGCATTTCTAAATTGCTTTTGGTAGTATGGACATTTTGATGATATTGATTCTTCCAACCCATGAACATGAAAGATTTTTCCATTTTTTTTTGCATCCTCTTCTATTTATTTCTTTAATATTTTGTAAATATGATCATAGAGATCTTTGGCATTCTTGGTTAAATCTAGTATTGAAATGTTGTGTTCTTCATGTTGTCTTCCTTATTCTTGTTTCTTGAATTGGTGCATTTATTATTCGGCATTTGTGGAGATACTTGTTGATTTCTTCTTTGTTTTTTCACTGTGGGCAGCTTTTATCTTTGTACTATTCCTCTGTATGTAAGTGGAGTGTCTGTTCTCAGGGAATATCTAGAGATGTGTGGTGGATGTGGCTAAGATACTTTGTTCAGTTCTCCAGGATGAAGGGCACATCTAAAATGACACATTCAGGTTTGGCTTGGTAAATCTGTCTCTCTCTCTCTTCTTTTTATCAGAAGGAAGGTTTATTCTGTTCAACTGAGCTCCTCTCCTCAAAGGAGACCAGTGCTAGAGCGTTAGCCCCAGTGGGTATAATATTCATCCACTCTGCCCCAAGGACCACACAAAGGATCTATGCAGTCCTCAGTGTAAGCTCAGATTTCCCAGTGATGTCCCTCACCAGGTTACCTGGAAGCCATGAACATGTGGAGTCTCCCACAGTGACTGCTTAAAGTCTCAGCCACACCATGAGTGTTCTCACATAGCCTCAATTTTTTTCACAGTCCCAGCATACAAGCTTCCCATAGTCACGAGCATCCAGACCCCTGTTAGTTCTCCCCAGCAGAGTCAGGAAGCTCCACTTGGCTGATTGTTGGGTGTGGACATAAGCTGGTGCGGCTGTTACATATGTTCAAAATGGTGCCCGCTGTATTGACTTGTTACAGGACACTGTTGTAAGGTGATAGGGGAGAGAGAAACATGTCTTTCTTTTTGTTTTCTCCTCTAGTTGGCAGGTACAATATCCCCCATGTAGCTCCAAGCTGGGTTCTCTCTAGGCTCTTCCTGCAGCTTTATTGCCAGTGGCTTGGGTTGGTTATACCAGCTTATCTCCCCAGTCCATCAGCATTCACTCCATGCAGAGGTCACAGGGATATTGGCTTCTGGTGAAGTGTACATTAAAAGTAATTAGAATAAACAAATGCTATAATAAGGAAGAGTTTTGAGAAGAATAGCCGAGACTAGAGAGAATAAGTGGAAACATAGCTACAAACCAGATAAAAGATCAAAGGGCCCAACTTCTTAAAACATCCAACTTTACAAAGCTATTACCATGGAAGCTATATGAACCATTCAAAGGGCATTTGAATTGGAAGATGGAAGAGCCAGGAAGGGCTCAGAGTAGAACTACAAGTGGCCTGTACTTAGGCATATTTGGCTTTGAAAAGCCTACCTATAGTAAACAAACTAAGCTTAATGTCTTGCCATCTAGTACCTTCTTTCTCCCTTTCTTCTTATAAGGAGAACCTCGAATTGGAGAAGACATTGTACAGGCATGAACCAGTGAATGTATCCTTTTGAAGAAAATCAGTTAACATAGCCTAGCAGCACTCAGGAATCCCAAGGTTGACTACCATAGGCAAGAAGGCCAAATAGCTGGAAGACTTGGTGGCAATGGCCAGCATCAGTACAAACACCTGGGAACAAGTAGAGAACCATATGCAGAAGTTCTAGATCTTGCCTCTGGATAGAAGATTGAATTGCATTAGAAGCAGTGTGCTCAGGAAAGCACATTGGGAGAACCCAATCCCTTGCTTGACTTCTACATCACAATTTCATTCATTCATCCAACATTTACTGAATTACAGATGAACAAGATCATTGTGAGAAATTGAGGAATGTGTAAGAAATAGCCATGCTTTTTAGGAGTATAAAATAATTATAATAGAAAATGGTCAGAGCCATTTGAAAGGTAGAACTAAGAACTATGAAGGTGTATACCTGTCTTCTGGTGACACCAGGGATGCACCATAGAGGAATCACTAGAATCTATTCCACTATACTTTAAAAAATTTTATTTGAAAAGTAGAGAAAGAGAGAGTGTGCATGCAAGAACTAGCATGAACCCATGCTCCCATCTGCTGTTCCAACATCCCAAATATATGATTTGGGAACTCAGCCTAGGTCTTTCATGTGAGTGACAAGGATCTAAGTACTTGAGCCATCACCTACTACCTCCCATAGTTTGCATTACCAGGTATTTGCAACTGAGAGTGAAGCCAGAACTTGAACCCAAACACTCTGATATGGGATATGGGCATATCGTGCAACATCTTAACCACTATGTCAAAGGCCCACCTCCTGCTGTATATTTTAATTGGATCTCAAACTGATAGACACCTTGGGATCTGAGAATTCTACCTATTATATGGTGACATTTTTTATAACTTGTCCTAAGTATTGTAGGCTATGTTCTTTGCCTTCAGGAGAATCAGGCATACAAAATTACTTTGATGCTCAGAAACTTTGTAGCTCATGAAGGCCTCTTCAAGAATTTTAGAGATTGCTAATTTGGATTCCCCTGTCTCCTGCAATATCTAAAATCAAGTGAGGGATCTTCAAAGAGTTCAGGGAAAGTACTTACTATGAAAAAATTATGCATGAATTTAAATATAATTCACACCAAAGTGTTCTAATTCCATTTTCCATGAACTTTTTGAGGTGTCCGTGTATTTGAAGCTTGCTGGATTCTATTGCTTCCAAAATTCTTTTATGGAAGGGAAAAGAAAATTAATCCAAGGTAACACGTGTTCTTAGAGAAGAGTTTAGACTAAAATGTGGTCAGATGCCTTACTTCAGATCACATGGTTTATTTTTCTATGTACTCATATGAAGAGTGTATTTATTTACTAAACTCTATGTGAGAGTGTGTTCTGTAAATTAATTGTAGCTATGTTTTCAATGTATAGATCTAAGTATCAAATTTATTTGCTTTGATTGTTGGCAAGTTAGGATTATTTGTCTGTCTCTGATGGATCAAGGACATGGTTGTTTCTCTTTTCATTAAAGCTCAAAGTATCTGTCTTTTCCTTCAGGGAGCCAAAGTGCCATCCCCAGAATATACAACATCTCAGAGCTCAGCTTCAGGAAATCAGTATGTGTTGGCCCTGACTTCTGTCTATTCATTGCATGCATGCCTAGAATCCCAATGATTCTTTTTTTTTTTTTTTTTTTTTTTTTGACAGGCAGAGTGGACAGTGAGAGAGAGAGACAGAGAGAAAGGTCTTCCTTTGCCATTGGTTCACCCTCCAATGGCCGCCGCAGTAGGTGCGCTGCGGCCGGCGCACCACTCTGATCCGATGGCAGGAGCCAGGTGCTTCTCCTGGTCTCCCATGGGGTGCAGGGCCCAAGCGCTTGGGCCATTCTCCACTGCACTCCCTGGCCACAGCAGAGAGCTGGCCTGGAAGAGAGGCAACTGGGACAGAATCCGGTGCCCCGACTGGGACTAGAACCCGGTGTGCCGGCGCCGCAAGGCGGAGGATTAGCCTATTGAGCCGCGGTGCCAGCCCCAATGATTCTTTAAATGCTTTTATCATTTGCAAACTCGATCTGTAATCATATTTCATGATCAATTCATGAAATCAGTAGCTGATTAAAAGATAGTTCTTGGTACACTATCATGGGATACAGAGTTTTCTAGTTAAACTGGCTTAAGTGCAAATTTGGGGTTGGAAATAATGAAAATATTATATGCTGAGACCCTTAAAATGCTTTTTAGCTTTAATATGTAAGGTTCTGCATAGGGCTTAGGATTAACTCTTCATCATGTTCCTCCTACCCCCAACACAATCCTGTTTTTGGAAAGTTGTTTTTTTTTTTTTTTTTTTTTTTTTTTTTATCAGAGCCCAGAGAGCCCAGTGTTTCAGTGTCTGTCACCGTTTTATCTGCATTTTCACAAGCATTTTAGCAGTCATGTGAATCATTTCTTCCTCACCTCCCACAAGTAGCGTGGGTTAAATGGAGCTGTGGAATTGGAAAGAAAAAAAAAAAAAGAGTAAGCACTCTGACTTCACAATCTGAAAAGACAGCACTTACATGAAAAACACACATGCGCAGACAGGGAGCAGCCTCCCAACGCCTCTGCCTCAGAAATTTCCGTGAAGTCCCAGGCCAGTGATTTGTGTTTTGTTGTGTTGTGGTTGCCCAGCCTCCTTGGTCTTTCGCTGTTTCGTAGGCGGGGTTAAATCACCGAGTGGATTGGGGGACTGACCTCATTACATCATAGTGCTGAATCACTGTCCTGCTACTGCCTTCTCCAAGGCATGGGACCCAAGTGTGGGTCCGCGAAAACCCTCACAGGCTTGTGGAACATTTTTTCTGCTGTTTCCTATTAATGTTACATTAACGTGATCAAGGAGGTATTTCCTTCTCCTCTCTCCCCTGCCCTCTTTATTTTCTAAGCAATCAAATGTTTTTAAAATCCTGCAAAACGGCTTTCATTTTAAGGTTCTGATTGAAGGACGCCTTTCCCACAGCCCCAGTGGCTTGACTGCCCTCTAGCGGCTTTTGGTAACACATGCTGACAAAGAGAATTTATCTTTTTGTTTCTTGACCGGGTTGTGTTTCAAATAAAAACCTGCGTGCCTTGCGTGCCTAGCGTGCCTAGCGGTCCTTCTTTAAGAATGTGACATGTTTGCGTTTGAAAAGAACAAAAGGACAATGATGGATTTAAATCTATTTTGCGTCATTGTTGCTGCAGCTTGAGAATCCCCTGAACCTGTGAAGTGTTAAGTAAATTAACCCCTGTCTGTGCAGCCTCCCTCAGTGAATGCCACAGTTTAAGAAGATTCCTTCTTTGAAAATTGAATTGCTTTTGTCTGCACCACTCAGTTTAGGGAAAACTACTTCTGGCATCCTATCCAACCTCTAACATGGTGTCTCCTGCCATTCCAATTATCAGCCAAGAGGTTTATTCATAATCACCAGCCTGCAATACTTTAAATAGGTGGTTGTTAAGCCAACTCTTTTTATTCAAAATACAACAAAAGCCCAAATCGCATGTTGAATTTTGTCCAGATGCTGTCTTCTTTTAGGACATGCCCGCTGATGCACAACAGTGGTTCATTTTCTTATCATATGACAGAAACACGTTTTCACTTCGTGACTCTAACTGGCGATCGATAACAGAGTCTACAGTTTACCTATCAGCTCACTTGTTTACAGAACCATCAGGCAGGGCATTTTCAGAATTAACACAATTTCTAAATCAATATACATAACCACGGCCAAGCTGTGCTGTTCCTCAGATACCTTTCATTGTCTAGTTCAGTTCCAACAATGGCTGTTTTGATGGTTACATTTTTCACCAAGGATAATAAAGACCACTGTAAATCAATTTGTTAATGTGAATATCACTACTAATACTCCTGTAAGGCCTTAAAAGCCTTTTGTTTCTAATCTTTTTCATACCCTTGTGCACCAGATGGACGAACTCAATCTCAAACAGAACAAAATTAGACAAGAATTCAGATTCCTTTGACAACAGATTTCTATTGTCTCAAGCATTTATTAGTCCAGTAATTATGGCCTTTCTGAAAAGCTAGTTTAAAGGTTTTTCTGTTCTGTAATGTTTTCCTAGAGTTTCTATGTCCTTGATTTTGCACTGCAAAAGTTTCAAGGAAAGTCTGTGCTGTCCTTGGTCTGAATCTTTGTCCAAAATGTACCTGTGGAGTGGGTAATTGCTATTAGCAAACCCAGAAATAAACAGTTGTCTCCCTGTAGCTTAATGGTCCTTTTGCCAGTTCCTAGTAGGCTCCCTCTCCTGTTTCTCACTGTGGCTTTTCCAAGTCTCCCCAGTCTCCCTAAGCAGATGAACTTGGCTCTTACCTGACAGGTCAGACTCTCCACAATAACTCCTTCCTCCTATTTAATAAAGTACCAGCCTTGTCAATCTCACCCTTATTTCCTCCCCACAGGGTGGGATGAAATCACTTTTTTTTTCCTCCCAAGGCCAGTCGCTCTTCTTCACTCCCATTTCCTCACAGGTCCTCCTTCATCCTTGTCTCTTCTCTCACACCTTGCTTTAGTTTCCCACTGGTCATTGCCTCAATCCCTTCCACCTCTGAACACCACAGAGTCTCTTCTAGATGACTGATGTAAAATCTATGAGAGTTAAAATAATGCCCACCAGCTCCATGTTGAATGCAGAGGCCACAGGTGATTCACTGGACAGAGGCTGCCATGTTTAGGGTTTTGTGACTCTGCCACCCTGGCCTCAGTGGATTGGACTATGGTTAGGTTTTAGCCAAAGGCAGCAGATGTAATGGCCACAGCCAAAGGCAGTTCAAATATATGAGCCAAAACTGCAGGATGGCTGAGTTCAGTTTGGGTGTCTGTTTGCAAGCAATAGAAAATGATCCTGGCAAATTTAACCTCCATAGGAAATTCATTGAAGAGATGTACGTGGTTGACATATTGACAGGAGCCTTTAACACTTGCCTTAGAAAAGAGGCAGGAACCAAAGTGCTTTCAGGGACACAGGAAAGTTATACCAGGCAAGCAATTTTTTTTTTTAGCTGGCTAATTCCCCCACTGTTCCTTCAATGGAGCACAGTATGTAGTTGTCCCCACAGTTGTCTGATTGACTGAGGCTGAGGGACACGCTTGTTTCATAGCCATGCTATGCAGGAAGGGAGAACATTGACTTATTGGCTTCCAAATGCAACTGGACTCTGTCTCTACTTTTATGCATAGTAGAAATTTGCTCCAAAAAGAGATGAATGTTAATAGGAGCTAGATGTTAAACAGCCCCAACCACTGTCTTAGTCTGTTTTGTATTTAACAAAATACTGAGTAACTCACAGAGAGGTTTATTTGATTCATGATTCTGGTGGCTGGTGGGTCCAAACAGTGAAGGCTGGCATCCTGGTGAGGTCCCCCTGGCTGTGTCACAATGTGGTAGAAAGGTAGAAAGTGTAACTGGCCATGTGTAGAAGGGGCACATGTGTTTACAAGGAATCTAAAACCTAGGATCCCTGTTTTTATAACAGCATACTCCTGTGTGTGTGTGTGTGGGTGGAGGAGATAAACCGCTCCTACCAGACCTGACCAACTCCCATGAGAAATCTTTAATCCACTCCTGAGGGTGGAGCCCCTGTGACCCAGTTACCTTCCACTAGTCCTCATCTCTTAAAGTTCTCCCAACTCAACACTGCCACGCTGAGGATCGAGCATCCAGTGCATGAATCTCTGGGGAACAAATCATATGCAAAGCATAGCACCACCCAGTGGTGGTTACTCTGTGCAATGAGATGCTCTCCAGGAGCATGGATGTGAGATACAGAACGGGGAGGAGTAGAAAGCACTAGAAACAGAGGGGTAACAGCAGAGAGTAATAGCAGAGGAGTAATAGCAGAGAGAAGCAAAGATGACACAGACTCGAATAGAATCTGACAGAGATGGGGAAGTTATATCATGAAAATGGTAGTCATGAGGAGTAGTTAGGCCATGAGTGACCATAGGCGTTTGCCTGGTTGGCTCAATTCTAGAAGAGTGTGCAGTGTTACCTTGTAAACAGGCTTTGAAGTAAGAGATTCGCAATGTCCCTGGTCTTCAAATGCCAGCTTCACCTCTTACCCACCATGTGACCTTAGACATGTGTTCTAATCACAGTGTGCCTCATAAATGACAATTATATGAATGCCTAGCATAGCTCCTGGCATATAAAATGTTAGCTGTCACTGTATGTCTCCTGTGGCTTTATAAAAACTTATGCTATTAATAGACAATTCCAACCCATTTTTCTTAAAGATTTATTTATTTGAAAGACAGAGTAACACAGAAAGATTGATCTTCCATCTGTGGGTTCAGTCCTCAAATTCCTGCAATGTCCATGGCTGGGCCAGATTGAGACCAGGAATCAGGAACTCCATCTGGGTCTCCTGCATGTGTGTCGGGGTTCAGGCACTTGGACCATCTCCCACTGCCTTCCCACATGTGTTAGCAGGAGGCTGTATCAGAAGCAGAGTAGCCATGGCTCCAACTGGTACTCTCATATGGCATGCTGGTATCAGAAGTGGAAACTTAGCCACTGCATTGCAATGCTAGTCCCCAACTCATATTTTAAGATCCAGCACAAATATTACCTCTTCTATAAATTTATTCATGAGTCTTATACCTGCCTTATGTAAATGTAGTTCATTTCAATTCAGGCAAGCATTTATTGAGTGCCTACTGTATGCAAGGTACAGAATTTTTTTTAGATGCTGGAAGTATCAAAGCTATCAGAGGCATAGTGTGGTAAAAAGTCTGTAATCTAAATGGAAAAACAGAAACACAAAAATAATTTTGATATCTTCCAGTAAATGCCATCAGTGTCAGAGGAGCACTTTACTATGTTTTTTCTGCCATCAAAATCATCTCCCTACTAAAGCACCTATGCTATTATCATTTCATCGTTTACCTGTTTTCCTTTATTTAGTATGTTCATTATTTTTAAAATTCAGGAATGTCTTTTTTAATTTTAATTTTATTTTATTTTATTTATTTTGACAGGCAGAGTGGACAGTAGAGGGAGACAAAGAGAAAGGTCTTCCTTTTTGCCGTTGGTTCACCCTCCAATGGCCACTGCGGTAGGCGCGCTGTGGCCGGCGCACTGCGCTGTTCCGATGGCAGGAGCCAGGTGCATATCCTGGTCTCCATGGGGTGCAGGGCCCAAGAATTTGGGCCATCCTCCACTGCACTCCCTGGCCACAGCAGAGAGCTGGCCTGGAAGAGGGGCAAGCAGGACAGGATCGGTGCCCCGACTGGGACTAGAACCCGGTGTGCCGGCACCGCAAGGTGGAGGATTAGCCTACTGAGCCGCGGCGCCAGCTCAGGAATGTCTTTTTTAAAATCTTTTTACTCTAAGACAAATGCAAACTCAATAGCTTTGTTGAATAAAGTATAACTCATTATATTTTCATCAAAATATGAAATATTAATTAATGATTAATTTACAGAGATGTCATTCTCGATAGGTTTTTTTCTATTTAAGAGGAAAAGTTTTATTCTGAAATCCTGCTAGCTATTTCCTTTCCCAAAGTTAAAATTTGGCCACTGCTTAATGTTGTTGCCGCTAATCTGGTCAAATTTGAATAAAGAGGGGGTGAAGGCTCTAAACAGTGCCAGGCCAAAGCTATTGGGTTGCTGTGAGATCCTGAGGGTACCCCGCCTACCAAAGATGAAACACCAGGTTTGAGGAGGGCTGAACCGTGATGGGAAAACTAGAGCTAGGAAGGAGGAAGACTTCTATAGAGGTAAAGTGGACAGACACAGGAGAGGTGGGTAAAGCTCAGGGTGGAGGAGAGCGGAGAAGGGAGGACACTTTGTGGCATCTACTGTGTGTAGGTGGAGAGCACGGGCTGAGTAGGCAATGGGGGTTGGTGTCATGGGAAACCCTGGTATTTTGCAAGTATTCAAGGAAGGATGAATGAACTTCTGACTTGCAAGAAGGAGAGTCGTAAGGGAGGATCAGAACAGTGGCAAAGAGCATGCCACCTGAGTAGGAAACTGACAGTTGAGCAGGAAAGAGTAGAATACAGAGTGGGTCTGGATCCAAGAAGTAGGGTCCAATCCAGATTGCAGTATCTTTCTCCCACCTGAAGGTTGTGTTATACCACCCTGTACCAAAAAATGCACATAGCTCTCACATAGTATGACCATTCATCCATAATCTAAATAATGTTATTTATTTTGCTATTGATCTGATGGGTGAGTTTTATCAATGACAATTTCCTTTGTGTCTTTTATGATTTATCACTATGATTGTGTTTATTAATGACTGAACATTGCTTGAAAGCATATTAAAGCATTATGATGTACTTTGATTATTGTTTGGACCGCTTGTGCATATTCCTACAGAACAGTGGTCTTTCTACTATTTACTAGTAGAGCCCTTTGTTTTGAGAAGCATTGAGCCTGTGATTGTAAACTGAAAGTCTATTATTGCAAAAAATGAAAAGAAAACAGAAAGGAAAGGAAGGAGCAGGGAGGGAGGGAGGAGGAAAGTATTGTTGTGTCCTTGGAATTTTATCTATGAAATTCATGGAATCTTTTCTCTATATATTAATAAAATATAATTAAGAACAAAGCAAACAAAAACAAAGAAGGAATAAGTAGATTATTTGTGCTTACGTGATTCTGAATTGGCAGGTTTACAATTTGTACTTTATCTTCTTTGGCCTGTTGTCTTTATCCATCAAGCCAAATGGACATAGAGCCCTGTTTAGAGGTTGTGGAGTGTGGGCAAGTAGACTCTTTCAAAGTAGACTTGATAGTCAGAACTGGAAGTGATGTTGTCCAATTTCTTCATTTTGCAAATGTAGAACTGAATTTAGAGAGGCCAAGTAATTTGCCAAGTTCATCCTGTGGGAAGAGAAATAGGAGACTACTATTTCTACTCTTCATTTGAGGGTTGAATCTTTAGTATTTGCTAGGGACAGTAGAGAAAACAATAATCTGTGCATTGGGTAAGTTGGGGAGGGATTTTTAAAAACACTTAAGTCTGGTTTTATTTGTCTGTCTTCATGTGTACTCTCTAGTCCTGTAAGTCTAGGGTCTATTTTGAAAATCAGTGAAGATTCTGAGGAAGACAGTGGAATGATCAGATTTACACCCTAGGAAATTTGACTAGTAGGAATATTGCTCATTGCTGTCAATGAGTAAAAAAATACATGTGTACTTTAAAAAGTTTCTCACTGCAATATTATTAATGGAATCTAGTTTTATTGACATGATTAATTTTGTGACTTGTATGAGAAATATACTGTTCTTTCATTACCATCCTATTATTTTTAAATACTGAAATTTGTTTTTCTTGGACTTAGTTCAATAATTGAACTTTTGTTTGAAGTGCTTATAATAGTGATGATGTGTTTGTTTCATTCATGCTTGGTGCTCCTGTAGAGGCCGGTGTAATACAGAATGAGACACGCATCCTTAACAGTTGTTGTAGTCCATTCAGGTTGCTGTGGCAGAGCATGTAAGATTGGGTGGATCATAAGCAGAAATTTTATTTTTCACAATTCTGGAGTCTATGGAGTTCGAGATCAGTCTGCTGGCAGAACTGGGGTCTGTTAGTGGGCTGATGCTGTGATATCACATGTCAGAAGGGACACTGTTAAATTAAAATGGACACGAGGCCCAGAGAATCCTGGAGCAGACCAAGGAAGGTAGACCTCATGAGTGCCCTTGGCCTTCCTTCATTTGCATACATAAATAAGACTGAACTTAGAATACTTCTTGTAAATGCATATATTGAAGAAAAATGAAACTTAAAAGACTAACCAGTCATAAGCTGCCAATTAATTTATAGTTATGTGACAGGGAATTTTCCCACCTCATATACCAAATAAGTCAATTAAATAACTGTAATCAATAATATAGCATTCTTTTTTTTTTACATCTGTATTCACTCTGTAAAAATTTCTCTAATGCTTCTTCATTGGAACCTTCACCACTTCTGGTTTGGAGCTTCTGGATTCACAAAATTCTAATTGCTTAAATAAATTCTATAATATCTTATTATGCCGCAGGCTACATTTAACAGCACTAATACTGTTTTTTCTTTCTTTTTTAAAATCACAATAATTATTTTTTATTTTTTTATTTTTATTTTTTATTTATTTATTTTTTTTGACAGGCAGAGTGGACAGTGAGAGAGAGACAGAGAGAAAGGTCTTCCTTTTGCCATTGGTTCACCCTCCAATGGCCGCCGCGGTAGGCGCGCTGCAGCCGGCGCACCGCGCTGATCCGATGGCAGGAGCCAGGTGCTTCTCCTGGTCTCCCATGGGGTGCAGGGCCCAAGCACTTGGGCCATCCTCCACTGCACTCCCTGGCCACAGCAGAGAGCTGGCCTGGAAGAGGGGCAAGCGGGACAGGATCAGTGCCCCGACCGGGACTAGAACCCGGTGTGCCGGCGCCGCAAGGCGGAGGATTAGCCTAGTGAGCAGCGGCGCCGGCCCACAATAATTATTTTTTTAATATTAACATGTTTTCCAGAATAAGAAGGTAAGAATGTTTGAATTCTTTACACTAGGGCTAAGACAGTAATTTGAAATCACAAACTAAATATTTAATTTTTCCTTTATTTTTTAAATTTTAATTAGTTTTTAACAAAGTCATTGTGATTTGTAGATACAATTCTAAGAACATAATGATATTCCCCTCCTCCCTCCCTTCCTTTTGCAACATAAAATAGAAAATGATGGAAGTGCACAAGTTGAAACCTGTTCTGTCTGGATCCATAACCCCTGCCATTTGTGACTCAAAGCCGAGATAGTGGACATGTATCAGTTTTTTTCATCTTGCCATCTAAGTAGCAGAATTCACTTTCTGTGCTGGCAAATGCTTTCCCTATGACGCCTCATCAGCCACTCACCTTTCCAGGGTCCTTGTTGTTAGGTCATGGAGCTAGGCTCTGTCAAACAGTTTACCCTACGTTCCAGACTGCCTGTCAGTAACGGGGACACAAAGAAGCAACATTTGGGGCTCCCAAAGGCAGCGATGGCAGTGAGGTCTGTTCTTCAGGGCTGTCTGAATGTGCCTGGGTGTCTGGGTCAGCAAGAGCTTGAGCATGTCTTTGACAAGTCCTGTGATTTGACTTGCAGAATAGTTTCTGTCTGTGAAATTCCTAAATTTGCTTTTCCAGTCCTTATAGAGATATGGAAGCTATCTAGGATCTTTTAAATAATTTCTGCTTCTGCTTTGGATAGCCAGAGTCAGTATTTTTCTTATTCTTTTCATACTTAAATGCCTGGACAGTCTTAAAGTTGTGCCGAGAGGCTGCAAGTGGTAGACTTGCAGGAATGTTAACAGGGAACCCAGATTTATTACCTGCCTTGGTATGGTTTAATGAGAGGGAACCAGGGTGATGTTAAGAAACTGGACCTTGGCCGGTGCCGTGGCTCAACAGGCTAATCCTCTGCCTAGCGGCGCCGGTACACCGGGTTCTAGTCCCGGTCGGGGCGCCGGATTCTGTCCCGGCTGCCCCTCTTCCAGGCCAGCTCTCTGCTATGGCCAGGGAGTGCAGTAGAGGATGGCCCAAGTGCTTGGGCCCTGCACCACATGGGAGACCAGGATAAGCACCTGGCTCCTGCCATCGGAACAGCGCAGTGCGCCGGCCGCAGTGCGCCGGCGGCCACAGCGGCCATTGGAGGGTGAACTAATGGCAAAGGAAGACCTTTCTCTCTGTCTCTCTCTTTCACTGTCCACTCTGCCTGTCAAAAATTAAAAAAAAAAAAAGAAAAGAAAAAAAAGAAACTGGACCTCGGCAGCCACTGAAGTCCTTAAAACACAGTGACTCAAATGCTGACTGGAGGTGCCCTTGAGTAACAGATGCATTCAATATAGCTTTGGAAGGCAAAGTTCTTTCGGTAAGATGATCGTTAAAAGGTATGAGGAATTCAGACTATGGAGTATAGCAATGGACAATTTAATGTCAGAAAAATGGCAGGGGCCGGCGCTGTGGCGCAGTGGGTTAACGCCCTGGCCTGAAGCGCCGATATCCCATATGGGCACTGGTTCTAGTCCTGGCTGCTCCTCTTCCGATCCAGCTCTCTGTTATGGCCTGGGATAGCAGTAGGAGATGGCCCAAGTCCTTGGACCCCTGCACCCGTGTGGGAGATCTGGAGGAAGCTCCTGGCTCCTGGCTTCGGATCGGCTCAGCTCCGGCCGTTGCAGCCAATTGGGGAGCGAACCAGAGGATGGAAGACCTCTCTCTCTCTCTGCCTCTCCAATCTCTGTGTAACTCTGACTTTCAAATAAATAAATAAATAAATATTTTAAAAGAAAGAAAAATGGCAAACTCGAAGTCCTAACTCAGCCAAGGCACTTACTGAAAACCAGCCACTTTCTAATATAGTGCTGAAAGAATCCTATCTTTATGCCACAAGACTGAGACAATTGGAACACACGCCAAAAGCCCCATCCTCTAACTTGCTTCCTGACATCAATTTCTCACTCTTCTAGCCTATGAAATGATTATTCCAGCTCTAACACAGGGTATTAATTAGGTCCTGGCATAAGGTGGACACGTGGGAGGAGTGGGTAGCTCAGCATTCATGTACCAGTGTTCCCTAGTCAATGTAAGCCTGCGCCAGAGACTATTGTAGTAACCCACAGAATGGAAGTTTTTGTTAACTTATATTTGCAAACATCTAACTGATGTGTGTGGCAATGTATTCTGCGGATGTTGAGTACGGTGGGAAGGAATGTGATTGAGATCATGTAGAATACATCAAGTATATACCTGCTATGACATAAAATCCTCATTGCAGTTGGAGGTGATTTTACTCTTTGTAGTTAACCACAAAAACGTGGCCTGAGCATTTTTGTTAGAAACGAATAAGTTAAAAGAGTCAGGGATGGTGTTAAGTAGGGGTGAATTTTTTGTGTATAATCCATTCCTTCAGTGCCTACATGTGACCCTAATGTGCCATAGATCCATGCAGTGAGAAATTCATTGATGAAGAGGGTCCCAACATTTTTATTTATTTATTTTTTTTTAACTTTTATTTAATGAATATAAATTTCCAGTGTACAGCTTATGGATTACAATGGCTTCCCCCCACCCATAACTTCCCTCCCACCCGCAACCCTCCCCTCTCCCGCTCCCTCTCCCCTTCCATTTGCATCAAGATTCATTTTCAATTCTCTTTATATACAGAAGATCAATTTAGTATAAAGATTTCAACAGTTTGCACCCACATAGAAACACAAAGTGAAACATACTGTTTGAGTACTGGTTATAGCATTAAATCACAATGTACAGCACATTAAGGACAGAGATCCCACATGAGGAGCAACAGCACAGTGGCTCCTGTTGTTGACCCAACAAATTCACACTCTAGTTTATGGCGCCAGTAACCATCCTAGGCTGTCGTCATGAGTTGCCAAGGCTATGGAAGCCTTCCAAGTTTGCTGACTCTGATCATATTTAGACAAGGTCATAAAAGACAGAGTGAGGATAGTAACCAATGATCCTAAGAGTGGCATTTACCAGGTTTGAACAATTATACAGCATTAAGTGGGGAAGAGGACCATCAGTACACACAGGTTGGGAGTAGAGCCATTGGTGGTAGAGGTTATGATTACAAAGGAATGAGGCCCAAGTGCACTAGACAGGGCCTAGAACAAAGGACAGAGTCATTATTAGAGGAGCTAAGAAAGGTGCTGTCTAAGCTACAATTAAGTTTTCTGATTGAGAGGCAAATAGAACCTGATAGAAGGGGCTTGATAATAATCTGGTGGGCTTCAGGCCTTGTAAATTCAGAGGCCAAGACCTATCTATCTCTTCACATGGGGTATATCCTAAGGGAGGTGTGAACCTCCTAGGGGAAGGCACTCTGTTGACTTTCATTACTTGGCTGGCCTGGGAGGAGAGCTGGCCAGGTAAAGACAGGGGGCATCTCTAACAAGAAATTTACAGTTCTGCCTGCAATGTTGCTGACCCTACGTGGCCATCCCCTCAGCTGCAGTGGTCACTTTGGAAGTTGGGCTGAGTGAAGGGCTTTTCAGCTTAGAGCCAATAAGATCTGTGGCTCTGACCTGGGCATCCTTCGACTCCAGGGCAGGTCCATTTCCAGTGATCCAACTCTTGGCAGAGCTGCCAGGGCTCTTCACAAGCTGACTTCTGCTGAAGCCCAGGCTTACCACATTGAAAGCCACTGCAGTGGACTGGCCTGTTGGGTCTCCTTGAGGGCAGATCACTGTACAGATCAGCCATTAATAGGCCTGCCACCCATTGCTTCTGATGCCGAGCTTTCTTTTCCTCCTGGTTTGTGTTAAAGCAGACCAGAGGATGCAAGTCAAGGGAGTGCCCGTGTCCCATCTCTAATCTTCGGTGGCCTGAACTACAAGTCTATAGTCACAGGCATGTTCTGTAGTAGTTTTTCTAAGGTAGACAATGCCCATGAGGAAAATTATATTCTCACTTTAAAACTTTCTTTCCCTTTGGTCTGAAAGGGAGGTTTTTTTCTACTTACTGTATACTTCGCTGATGGACAAGTGAATCTAGCTATGAGATTATTATTTGAGTTCTTATTTTGGCTATGCTATTGCAGAAAAATGTTAGCCATCTCTTTTATAAGGTCTAAAGATTAAATTGTGCGTCCTACAGATTCCTTCATAATAGAATTAGTTTCCTACCTTGAAGAGAATAGAGAAATGAAAGAACAAGTTGGGCTTAGAATAGAGAAATGAGGGAGCAAGTCCTATATCGCTTGCTGACAATTTAAAATTATAAACTCATCAACCAACAAGAGGCACTTGCTTACTTCACAGTATTTTTGAAAGCACCTGTAGGATTTTACAAGTATTTAACCCTTTAAGCCTCTGGGGCTTTCTCATTAAGATAACTATCATGTCTCCAAAATATCTGGTTGAAATAAGATTTCTTAAAATCATGACATAACATAGACCAAATTTGATCATTGTTACAAGGTGATTATTCAAATTTTTGAAAAAAGCACATATTTAAATAACCCAGAGCTCTTCATAAAAATTCAGCTGTTTTTGAACAATTAGAATTTAACAGACATCAAGAGAACACAATAGATTACTTTAACACATTGCTTTAACAGAGCATCAGAGTTTAATTCTATGTCAAAGAGAAATTGAGCTTCCTGTGATCTTTTGCTGTGAGGTTTCCTTCCTTTACCTTCTTTCATACTGGTGACCATGTTTCTGTGTTTCTGTGTGTAAGACATCTTTAAGCATCTTTTGCAGGGCAGGATGAGTGGCAACAAATTCTTTCAGTTTCTGTTTGCTATGAAAAGTCTTAATTTCACCTTCATTCACAAATGAGAGCTTTGCAGGATATAGTATTCTGGGCTGGCAGTTTTTCTCTCTTAGTACCTGGGCTATGTCTCGCCATTCCCTTCTAGCTTGTAGGGTTTCTGATGAGAAGTCTGCTGTGAGTCTAATTGGAGATCCTCTAAGAGTGATCTGACGTTTCTCTCTTGCACCTTTTAGGATCTTTTCTTTCTGTTTCACTGTGGTGAGTTTGATTACAATGTATCGTGGTGAGGATCTCTTTTGGTCATGTTTATTAGGGGTTCTATAAGCTTCCTGTACTAAGATGCCTCTGTCCTTCTCCAAACCTGGGAAATTTTCTGCTAGTATCTCACTGAAAATGCCTTCTAATCCTTTCTCCCTCTCCATGCCTTCAGGAACTCCTAGAACCCGAATGTTGGGTTTTTTAATAGTATCCTGTAGATTCCCGACAATATTTTTTAGATTTCTAATTTCTTCTTCTTTTCTTTGGTTTGCCTGTTTCCTTTCCTGTTCTCTGTCTTCTAAGTCTGATATTCTCTCTTCTGCTTCGCCCATTCTGTTTTTAAGGCTTTCTAATGTGTTTGTCATTTGATCTATTGAACTCTTCATTTCATTATGATTTCTAGTCACTATCAGAGTTTCTTGTTCCACTAGTTGTTTCATTTCATTTTGATTCCTCCTTAATATTTCACTTTCACGAGAGAGATTTTCTATCTTGTCCATGAAGGATTTCTGTAGTTCAAGAATTTGTTTTTGAGAACTTCTTAATGTTCTTATCAATTTTTTGAGATCTGCTTCTTGCATTTCTTCGATCTCATCATCTTCATAGTCTTGAATTGGGGTGTCTTTTTCATTTGGGGGTGTCATAGTGTCTTCCTTGTTCTTGTTAGCTTGGTTTTTGCGTTTGTTGTTTGGCATGTTGGAGATATTTGGTTTCTTCACTGTGGTGTTTTTTCTTGTTACACTATGGCTCTATATTAAGTGGACTGTCTGCTTTCAGTGGAGCCTTAGAGGCTTGAGATGAGTGTGGACTGAGAGCTGTGTTTGGTTCCTCAGGGTTGAGGGTGTGTCAAGGATGACACTCCCAGGTTAGGTGTGGTAAATCTCTCTTTCTTTTTTTGATTTAAAAGGGAAGTAATTCCGCACAGCTGAACGTAATTGGAGGTAGTTAGCAGGCAAATGATATACCCACAGGAGCCAGAGATCGGAAGCTCTTTCCCAAGGACCACACAGGGAATCTCTGCTGCCCTCAGTGTGGGCTCCAATTCTCCTGCAGTCTCCCACTGGGTTGCCAAGTTAGATGCTAATCTCCTGTTATTTCACCCCTCCCCACAGAGTCAGGTTTTTCTGCTAGGCTCAGGGCTGGTGTAGACCTGAGGTCGCCCTGCTTATGACGTATGTCCAAAATGGCGCCTGCTCTGTCTTGCTCGCCTTTGAGAGGTGAGCGGAGAGAGAGAAACTTGTGTCCGTATCAGTCACTTTTTTTATTTTTTTCTCTCCCTTCTAGTTAGCCTGGTGAACTTTTCCCCACGGAGTTTCAAGCCTCGTTCCCTCTAGCCTCCTCTTTCCGCTTGCCCGCTGGTATCTCGGGCTATGGAGGTTCGGCTCACCTCGCGTTCCAGCGCTGGTGCGTTGAGTCTGCCGCTGGTGTCCCGAACTTGGGCTCCCACGCTCTCCACGCAGGTCCACTGTGAATCACTAGTTCCGGAAGAGTTTCCTCTGCTGTTTCTTCCCCTACTCTTCCTTGACCCTGCAGTATCTCCACTTATATTAAACTTTCTCTCCCCCCGGACTAAGTGTGCTTCCTGCCTATTCCGCCATCTTGCTGCCTCTCTCGGGTCCCAACATTTTTAAAAGTCCATATATAATCTCTTTGTGGATCTAGAATGCAGTGAGAGGTTACATGGTTTGAAATGAACTTTCTGGTTTCGTTGGGATATTGGAATTCTAGAATTCAGAAGCCATGCAGCTGCACTGAAACACAGGCTGCAAGTGGGACTTGGATGAGTAATGTTAAGAGGGAGGGTAGGTCAATGTGGTAATCCACGTGGATTGGCTTTCAGAGATCTTTGATATTTGCCAATCAAGTATGGATATCCTATAAATGAACTGTATGCACAGCCAACCAGGGCAATATTTGATTTATAAAACAGCATCAACATTTATCATAACTGAAGAACTTCAAGTACAGCAAGCAGAGGCTGAACTTGAACTACCACATAACAAAATGTTGGCCTTCTACCAATTTCCAGACTTAAATTTTAGACTTTAAGGAAGGCCAGATACTCTTGAAGGTGGTTTTGTCATCATAATTACAAGTATGCATTTCTTCCTAGGCTTCTGCAGGGTGACCTCAGCTTTCATGTTGACTGGTAAAGGGAAAAGTATAGACCTTTCAGAGGTAGTGCAACAGTTGCTCTAAGTTATCAGTACTTCCTCGGAGTGCAGAAAACACCATGAGCTAACGATCAGAGTGAGGGCTTTTGGAGTTTTGACCTGAAGCTACCTCTGAAACCTGGACTCATCTATATCTCCATTTAGTTCTTGATTTTACGATTGAAATGAAAACCCTCAGCAACCAGAGTACCTTTGTTGGCTTCCTGATGCAAGAGTAAGGGATATTAAAATAGGAAGAGCTGAGTGGAAGCCTCTTGTATTCTTCCAAATGGGTTTCAAGTAATAGTGCCATTCATTTAAAAATTTTGTCGGCTGCCTTCTATGTGTCAGACACTATGGACTGGCAAATATTAGTGCACAAAATTCCTATAGTAATAGAGTGAAATTTTAGTGCAAGGAGACAAAATAATAAGTGAAGTGTATGGAATGTCAGGCAGTGATCAGTTCCATGGAAAAGATAAGTTAGAGGTGGAGTGTGGAACAGAGTAGTCTTCATTTTTTTCTGGAGCCAATGGGACTTCTTGTGGTCACCAATGTAAATACAGATCGAGACAGTTATGAACTAATGTATAGCTCTAAATATATAAGCTAATAAATAAACATTTGTAAACGAATCCAAAAAGATTAAGGACACAGGAGTGATGATTCTCTATTTGACCACTTGGCAAATGCAGAAAGGAGTTGGGTATTGGAGAAAGAGGTGTTTGTGCTTCTATATGGTTTTTTTAAATTTTTATTTAAGGAATACATACTTCATGCATTTAATATATACAAATTTGAGAACATGGTGATTCTTCCCCTCCCCCATCCACCCATAATCCCATTCTTCTTCCTCCTCCCTCTTCCTTTCCCATTCTTATTATTTACAAATGTCAGTTTTCAGTTAATTTTATACTCATAAGATTAACCCAACACTAAGTAGAGAGTTCACTGAATAGTATGAATAAAAAGAAAAAAAAAGAACAGAAACAATCAAACAAGATTTAAGCTAAGCAAGCATCATAGAGAATCTTGTGGAGAATCAGTAATATCATCTTGTATCTTTGAGTCCTCATTCGGATTGATTCTGTGAACTTTCGCACTAATCATTTTGTCATTTTGTTACTGATGTTAAAGAATTCAGCTGCTCAGTACATCTCCATGGAGTGGTGCTAGAGAGTCAAGTATTTAATATTATCAACAGCAAGCTTGATTAATGGTTATATTGTTTGTTTCCTGAATGACCGCTGGGTATTGGTGTCCAAACTGAAATTACAATCTGTTTGTTTGGAATGGTTTCAATGAGTGTTACCACACAGCAAGAGAAGAGTGATTTATGCAAAGGTTTCTCTTCTAGTGCATTTGATTCAGAACCTACCAGTTCAGCTACTCTGAGTGTATTCACTTTTGTCCTTGAGCTGAGTGATTCTGAATTTGATCCTGAGCATTAAAGTATAAAGAGATTTCCTTCTATTTGATGTAGTTCTTTGTTAACAACATTAAGGAAAGAAATGTCAGTTTTCTTTTCTAAATATAGCCTGAGTTATACACATTAATTTTCTTTTCTCTTTGTCATAAAAATATTTTCTTCTCCTATAAAATATGTTATTTATTTTATAAAATATGGAAAATTCAGAAAAGTAGCAAGGAAATTAGTTCTCTATTGATGAAATTACCAGAAACGTAGTAGCTTAAACCAGCATGCACACACATGTGTTATCTTTCAGCTTCTGTGGGCCAGGCATCTTGCCGTGGTGTGACTGAGTCCTCTGCTGGAGTGTCACTCAAGGTGCTAGCCAGGGCTGTGGTCTAGCTGATGTGGTGTCTGAGTCCCAGCTCAAGTGGTTGTGGTAGAATTCATTTTCTGAACCTGTGAACTCATGGTAGCTTGCTTCTTTAAGGCCACAGCAGTCTGTCTTTTCAGAGGAGATGTAGACTCCCTTTCAGATAACTCACCCAGGACTAGATAGTACCCACCCAGGGTATTCTCCTTGTTCATAAACTCAAAGTCAAGTGATTAGAGACTTTTGGTATTTCTGTGAAATACCTTCACTTTCCCCCAACATATAGTGTAGCATAATTGTAGGAGTGATATCACTTTCCCAAATCTAGCCAATACCCAAGGGAAGGAATTCTTTATAGTTTGGGTCATCTTGGAATTCTTTCAATTGTGGGGGAAAAAAACTATGCATAGAAACAACTGTCTTGATATTTTAAAGTATTTCTTTCCTATGGATTTTTTCCTAGGTAGATTTTTTTTTAAGAAAAGAATTATTTTATTGACTTGAATGACCAATTTACATGCACACATAGAGAGAGAGAGAGGTCTTCCATCCATTGGTTTACTCCCCAAATGGCTGCAACAGCCAGGGCTGGGCCAGGTTGAAGCCATGAGCCAGGAGCTTCTTTGGGTCTTCCACATGGGTGATGCTTGGGCCATCTTCTGCTGCTTTCCCAGGAGCATTAGAAAGGACCTGGATTGGAAG
Organism: Lepus europaeus; assembly: GCF_033115175.1. NCBI lineage: Eukaryota > Metazoa > Chordata > Mammalia > Lagomorpha > Leporidae > Lepus > Lepus europaeus. The sequence goes on along the minus strand of NC_084832.1, from coordinate 35,154,493 downwards.
TGGAGCATCCAGGACTCCAACCAGCGCTCATATGGGATGCTGGTGCTGCAGACCTCAGCTTACTCTGCTGTCCCACAGCGCCAGGGCCATGCAGAGTGTTCTGAACATAGCTGGCATTGTTTTGCATGACATTTGCATTTGTTTTTTACTTTTTATTATGGAGACTTTCAAATAAGCACAAAAGTATAGAGAAGTCTAAACTCCTATGAACCCACCACTCTTCTGCTGTGCAAATATTTTAATGTCTACTCCTTTATTATCATTACATCTATAATATCCACAATTTATTAAAAAGCTTCAAAACATAATTCACTCATCTGTTCATAGAATTAGTACATCTTTTGATGTTGTCTATATACTAGGATGAGTAATGAGCAGAGAGATAGGCCTATCTTCAAAGAGCTTGTTATGAAAAGAAATTGACAATAAAAAGACAATTTAAATGTAGTATAATGTATGCTGTTTGGGATGTGAACGGAGAGTGCAATGGGAGGAAAAAATACCAAATCTAGTTCTGAGTAGTCATGGAATTTTCCCTAGGGGAAGTGACCCTAACCTGAAGTTTTATTAGCTTTCTAGTCCCCCCCCCCCATTTTGTGCCCCTTTGATTGTCTCCACCAGTGTTAACAGTATCCACACTCTGCTTCACTTCCTCTCTTACTATGCTAGCCTCCATGGAACATCATTAAGTAGTTATTACATAAGTTGGAAAAAATGTAGATAGCAATAATGGAATTTAGAACAAAAAGATCAGGGAATGTGAGAAATTAATAGAAATTATTTTGATATTAAGAAGCAAATGGTAGAAATATTGATATTATATCTTACAACAGCCAGGGCTAAACCAAGAGCCTGGAACTCAATCCAGGTCTCACCCCTAGTTGGCAGGGATCCAAATAGTTGAACCATTCCCTGTTAGCTCCTAGGGTATGCATTAGGTGGGACCTGAACCCAGAAACCCCATTATGGATATGGGCCACCCAACCTGTGTCTTAACTGCTGTGCCAAACACCTGCCCTAAAAACCTCTTTTCTAGTAGGTTCCCTTTCATATGTTAGTATTCTGAAGGCTAAGGACACTGAATTTCCAGTATATTGAAGTTTTTAAACAACTGCATGCCACCATCCCTCACCACAAATATGTTGATATTATAGCAAAGGTAGTAATATATTACAAAGAAAGGATATATTTCTAATGCAAATAATGCACTAATCTTGATTATTTGATGAGTCATATGGATATGTTGACAGTATACGCTTTCTTGGTGATATGAAATATGACAGTGGCAGACAGTAATGGAGATATCATAATACAACTTAGGATTGATATTGTTCTGACCTTGCAGCTGAGATGAAAGAAAACTTAAATGAGCTTTTTGTAAATTTGATAGTCCTACAATTTACATGGCATTACCAACAACGAGATGTGATTTCAAGAAAGACTACAGGGCAGTTATAATCGAAGAAGCCTGGTACTGGCACACAAAAATACATGTAGCCAATGGAGCAGAATAGAAACTCCAGAAATTAATCCACAGAGCTACAACCAATATTTGACAAGTGAACTAAAATAAATCCCTGGAGAAGGGACAGTCTCTTCAACAGATAATGTTGGGAAAATTAGATCTACACTTGCAGAAGTATGAAACCAGACCTCTACCTTACAGGTAAACTTTGGAGAAACTCTGCAAGATATTGGCATAGGGGCCAGCGCTGTGGTGTAGTGAGTAAAGCCACCACCTGCAGTGCCAGCATCCCATATGGGTGCTAGTTCGAGTCCCAGCTGCTCCACTTCTGATCCAGCTCTCTGCTATGGCCTGGGAAAGCAGTAGAAGATGGCCCAGGTCCTTGGGCTCCTGCACCCACATGGGAGACCCAGAGGAAGCTCCTGGCTCCTGCCTTCACATTGGCACAGCTCCTGCCATTGCAGCTAGTTGCGGAGTGAATCAGTGAATGGAAGACCCCTCTCTCTCTGCCTTTCCTTCTTTCTTTTTGTAACTCTGACTTTCAAATAAATAAATAAATACATCTTTTAAAAAAAAGATATTGGCTAGGGAAAGCCTTCTTGTAAAAGACCCCAGAAGCACTAGAAATAAAAACAAAAGTAGACTCACAGAATGGCAGATGTCCTAAATAGCACTTTGGCCTCAGAATCAGCCCTTAAGGCATTCGGATCTGGCTGAAGAGCCCATGAGAGTATTGTAGGCATGGAAAGCCAAGACACTCTGAAAAAAAAAAAAAGACCTAAATGAAAGGTCTCTGCGAGTGAGATCCCAGTGGAAAGAACGGGGCCATCAAAGAAGGAGGTACCTTTCTCTGAAGGGAGGAGAGAACTTCCACTTTGACTATGACCCTGTCGGAATAAGATCGAAGTCGGTGAACCCTAAAGGCTTCCATAGCCTTGGCAACTCATGACTAGAGCCTAGGGAGATTACTGACGCCATAAACAAGAGTGTCAAATTGTTAAGTCAACAACAGGAGTCACTGTGTACTTACATCTCATGTGGGATCTGTCCTTAATGTATTGTCCAATGTGAAGTAATGCTATAACTGGTACTCAAACAGTATTTTTACACTTTGTGTTTCTGTGTTGGTGCCAACTGATGCAATCTTTACTTAATATATACTAAATCGATCTTCTGTATATAAAGATAATTGAAAATGAATCTTGATGTGAATGGAATGGGAGAGGGAGCAGGAGATGGGAGGGGTGCTAGTGGGAGGGAAATTATGGGGGGAGAGCCATTGTAATCCATAAACTCTACTTTGGAAATTTATATTTACTAAATAAAAAACAAAAACAAAAGTAGATGAATGAGATTACTTCAAGCTAAGAAGCTTCTGCACTGCAAAGGAGACACTCAACAAGTGATGAAGCAAATGACAGAATGGGAGAAAATATTTGCAAACTATGCAACTGATGAAGGATTACTATCCAGGATCTATAAAGAGCTCAAGAAACTCAACAACAAAACAAACAATCCTGTTAAGAAATGGGCAAAGCACTTGAATAAGCATTTTTCAAAGGATGAAATACAAATGGCCAATAGACACATGAGAAAATGCTAAGGATCACTCGTCATCGGGGAAATGCAAATAAAAACCACAGTGAGGTTTCACCTCACCCCAATTAATGTGGCTATCATCCAAAAACCAAAAATAATAAATGCTAATGAGAATGTGGGGGAAAAAATAGCCTAATACAATGTTGGTGGGACCATCAACTAGTACAACCATTATGGAAGACTGTGTGCAGATTACTCAGAAAACTAAAAATAGATCTACCATATGACCCAGGCATCCCAATCCTGGGAATTTACCCAAAGGAGATGAAATCAGCATATGAAAGAGTTATCTGTGCCCTCATGTTTATTGCAGCTCAATTCACAATAGCTAAAGATATGGAACCAATCCAGATGTCTATCAACTAATGACTGTATAAAGAAAATGAAACTGATGACTGTATAAAGAATTTGTACACACACATACATACATACACATGCACACTATGGAGTACTACTCAGCCATAAAAAAGAGTGAAATCTGTCTTTTGCAACAAAGTGGATGCAAATGGAAATCAATATGCTTGAAATAAGCCAGTCTGAAAAAGAAAAACATCCTAAGTTTTCTCTGATACATGGTAGTTAATATAGAACACAAAAAATGTATAGGAATGAAATGGACATCTTGTAATGATTGATTATTAGTATTAGGTCTTGTGGTCTTTATATTTTTACTTGTTGAATATTATGGTTAGTGGTACATTAAGCCTGTTATTATAGAGTAGATTGAAATTATGTTGTTGCAAATATTAGGAAAAGGAAGTAAGGGAGGGATTGAGAGAAAAGGGGAGGTAGGGAATTATGGTTATCTTCTTAGAATTGTACCTATGAAATGCTTGAACTCTGTTCTCTTTATATGAATAAAAATTTTAAAAAGAAAAATAAAGATTTCTAAACTAACAGAAATTCACAAATTTTAGATTATTCATGTAGAGGAAAAACTGAATTATCTGATTTTATCTCAAGATAATGATAGTACAAATTTATTGTCAAATATAAGAAGTCATCAGAGTATGAGAGCATGCAGCCAAATAGTTTTTTGTAAAGATTCATTTATTTATTTTAAAGTTAGAATTACATAGAGAGAGAAGGAGAGGCAGAGAGAGAGAGAGAGAGAGAGAGGCCTTCCATCCGTTGGTTCACTCCCCAACTGGCCGCAATGACTGGAGCTGTGCCAGTCTGAAGCCAGGAGCCAAGAGCTTCCTTCAGGTCTTCCCACGTGGGTGCAGGGGCCCAAGGACTTTGGCCATCTCCTGATTTTCCAGGCCATAGTAGAGAGCTGGATTGGAAGTAGGGCAGCTGGAATTTGTACTGGAACCCATATAGGATGCCAGCACTGAAGGCGCAGCTTTACCCCCTATGCCACAGTGCCAGCCCTGTCAAATAGATTTAAAATTCTATTCAGATTGGATTTGACCAATCACGGATCAAAAATATTTGTGAGTTGCAACCATTTGGGGAGTGAAACAGTGGATGGAAGATCTTCCTCTTTCTCTGTAACTCTTCCAACAAAAATAAACACATCTTAAAAAAAAAAAAGAAAAAGAAAAAGAAAAAAGAAATGGCAGGAAACCCTGAGTCTGCTTCCCAAATATCACCAAGGGTGGTGACTTGTACCAATTCAAATAAAATTAGAATCACAGCTACAGGAACATCTGGAAACTACAGTTTCAGCCTTGCAGCTTTTATAAGTTAGTAGCTTGGGAAGCTATTTTAGTGTGCTAGGAGGGAGGCTGTTAAGTAACAACTCAACCACATCCTCCACAATACACATTGTCAAACTGTTCCTAAAGGCTTTATTATAGCATGTCATGATCTCATAATGAAGGGACCAGATATCAATGGGTGCCAGGTTCATAGTACTGGACCTACGGTTGGGTTAACTCTTTAAAAGCTTTTGAAGGAGGTAAAATTAAATTTTTTTTTACTTATTTGAGAGACAGAGCAATAGAGATAGATTGATCTGTCTGTTGGGTCACTCCCTAAATGCTTACAACATCCAGGGCTGGGCTAGACTAAGAACTCAGCATTCCAGCCAGGTCTCCCATGTGGGTGGCAGGGACCTAAGACCTTGGGCCATTATCTGCTGCCTCTCAGGTCTATTAGCAGGAATCTGGATTGCAAGAGGAGACAGGACTTGATCCTAGACACCCTGCAGTATGGATGCTGGCATCCCATTCAGTGACCTAACTCACTTGACTACAGCGCCTACCCCTGGAGGTCAATTTTTGACAAACTTTAGCAGTGCCTTACTATTTGCCATTGTTTAATTATTTATAAAGTTGAGCATGTTTCCAAATGTTTGACAGCAGTAGGGTTTTATCGTTTTTTTTTTTAATTTTAAAGGCAGAGAAATGGAGGAAGAGAATACACACACACACACACACATATATATATATATATATATAGAGAGAGAGAGAGAGAGAGAGAAACACTCACACCTTCTGGTTCACTTCCCAAATGCCTGCAATGGCCCTGCCTGGGACAGGCTGAAGTTGAGAGCCATGAACTCAACCCAGATCTCCCACATGGGTGACAGGAATCCAATTACTTGAGTCAGCACCACTGCCTGCTAGGCTCTGCATTGGCAGGAAACAAGTTAAATCTGCTTGAAGTTGAACTCGGGTACTCTGATGTGGGATGTGGTGTTCCACTTAGTGTTTGCCTTGTTCCACTTAGTGAATGCCTTTCCAGGGCTATACAATTTATTTATTAATTTATCTATTTATTTTTGAAAGGCAGAGAATCATAGAGAGATATACACATACTGATAGAGGGAGATCTTTTATCTGCCAATTCACTCCCCAGATGCCTACAACACTGGGAGTAGTGAGGGCTGACAAGGTGGGGAGAGTACGCCAGACCTAATCCAGAGCATGGAACTGAATTCAGGTCTTCTACATGAATGGTAATGACTCATACACTTGAGTTATCACCTGCTGCTACCTAGAATGCTCATTCGTAGGAAGCTAGAGTTGGAAGTGGAGCAGGGACTGGAACTGAAGTCCTTTGATATGGGTTGTGGGCATCTTAACCACTGTGCCAAATGCCTATTATTCATGGCTTTTTTTTTTATTATTTTCTTGACAGCAACTAGTCATTCTCTTTGCCATGAGTCTATATAGGTTTTCAGCCTTCTTTTCCCCTGATGAATTTACATAAATTATTTTTTAAATTATAGTAAAACATACATATATCATAAAATTAACATTTTAATAATTTTAAGTATACAGTTCTGTGGCATTAAGTACATTTACATTATTGTGAAACTCATAAGTTCTAACAGTATTAACTTAGGGGCCAATGTTGTGGCGTGGAGGGTTAAGCCACTCTCTGCCACACCAGCATCCCATATGGGAGCCAGTTTGAGTCCTGGCTGTTCCATTTCCAATCCAGCTCCCTACTAATGCACCTAGGAAAACAGTGGAAGATGGCCCAAGTGCTTGGCCCACATGGGAGACCTGGTTGAAGCTGTAGCTTCCTGGATTCGGCCTCGCCCAACGTTGGCTGTTCTGGCCATTTGGAGAGTGGACCAGCAAATGGATGATCTCTCTCTCTGTCTCTGCTTCATTCTACGTAAGTTTGCCTTTCAAATAAATAAATAAACCTGTTTTAAAAACTATTAACTTTTCATTAAATTTGTTTCAGTTTTCCCCCCAAATTTGTCATGTTTGACATATATAATTCAAATAATATTCTATCAGTATTTCTAGTACATCTAATTTTTTTCTTCTTTTAAAAAGGTTTTAACATTGAAATTTTTTAACTGCTTTGATTTTTTTTCTTAGTGAAGATATGGTCAGGGTTTATTTGCTTATATTTGCATATTTCAGCCAATATTGTTTCTTTTTATTTATTGGGAGCAGGCAGAAAGACACACACACACACACACAGATATAGAGACATCTTCTCATCCATAGTTCACATTCTAAATGCCTGTAATGATGATTGGGGTAGGCCATACAGAAACCAGAAGCCAGAAACTCAGTCCAAGTTTCCACAAGGGTGGCAGGAACCAAACGACTTGAACCATCAACTTCTACCTCCTAGAGCAACCATTAGCAGGAGGTTAGACTCAAGAGTGGAGTCAAGACTTAAACACAGGCACTCAAATATTAGATGTGATCATCTGAAGTGATGTCTTAACACTAGACTAAATGCCTACCCCATAACTGCTTTCAATACTCCAGTTTTATTAGTGACTTATCTCAGGACGTTGGCTTTTATTTTCAAGGTTTTCTTTGATCTGCACATTTTTCCTAAAGTAATAACAATTCCAAGCATTATCCACCTGTCACTCAAGGTGTATAAACAATGCATGGACTAGCGCTCATATATAATCTTACTCATCTTCATTTATCCCCACAACCTTCCAGACTGAGTGTTATCTTTTGCACTTGGAATAAATTAGCAAATACTAGGAGAGTATAAATCTGAGAAAAGGTAAAACAGATGATTTATTCTGCAGGTTTACTATATAAAAACCCTTACAAATCCCAAGAAGACTCTCAACTGTGTTTTCTCTGAAGTTGTTTTCAGGGTAGGTGCTCTAATTTTTTTCTTTTCACTTTACTAAGTGGTTTTCATTTGTATTTTTGGCATCATGATTCTTCAAATCCAGTCCATCTGGGGTTCTCTAGCTTAGGCAGGATGGGGCTGTTATTCAGACTCTGCAAACATAGCATCACCAACACTTTATTTTAGAGCAAAAACTAATCTGCCTAAATAGCTAAAAACTCATAACCTCATGTTTTGCAGTCAGCAAAAGCTCATGACCCAATATGAATAGTTAGAGGGTGGACAGAAATCAGATTGACATGAGCAAAGAATTTCATGGCTTCTTACACATGATTGTACACAACACATTAAAAAATTTAGTGTGGGATTTTATATTTTTTTCTCATCTTTGAAAAGGAAGGTAGCACTACTAATCATTTATTCAGTCCACATATATTTATTGAATGCCTGGTATGTGTGAACATAACAGCACAGCAAGGCAGACACACTACAACTGGAAGAACCTGAGCAAGCAGTATAAGATTTTTAAAATTTATGTATTTATTCTTTCATTCATTTTGTTTGAAGGTTGGGGGTGGAGAACGAGAGAGAGAGAGAGAGAGAGAGAGAAAGAGAGGGAGAGAGAAAGAATTATCTTTTCTACTGGCTTACTCCACAAATGTCCAGAATAGCCAGGGCAAGTCAGGCCAAAGCCAGAAGCTAGGAATTCCGTCGAGGTCTCCCAAAAGGGTGACAGGCATCCAAGTGCTTGAGCCATCATTTGCTACCTTCCAGGGTGTGCGTTTTCAGGAAGTTGAGTTGGAAGTTGAAGAGCTATTATGGGATGTGGGTGTCTTAAGTGGCATCTACACTGCTACATCTGACACCCAGCCCAAAGTTTTGTGTTTATTTTAAGTAATATTACTAAGGTATCTGCAAAAAATATATCAAATTTTTGAAAGACCACAGACATTCATAATGTTGTGAACAAACAATGCATAGGCCAAAATTGATTTGTAGAATTTTGTACAATTTTGTAGAATTGTACAAAATCTAATTTATTTTTCTATTCTATCTTCTTCCTGTACATTCCAGCAGCTGGTCTGTGGGTTCTTGTGCACATACACATGTTGTAATATCCAATTTCCAATGTATTTTCCTCCTGTACACTGAGGAAAAACTGTTGCACCTACGCTGATTCAGTCTGTCTGTTACATGAACACACCCCTTCCTTTATATCCTAGCATTTGCCCTGTTTCTCCAGGAAGCTTGCATGGATGATAGTCAACAGTTTTGAGTTTATCTAGTTTATTTTAACTCTAATTATATCTTTTTTTAAAAAAAGATTTATTTTATTTATTTGAGAGACAGTGGTACAGACAGAGGGAGAGAGAGAGAGAGAGCGCGCTTTCACCCACTGGCTTATTCCCCAAATGGCTGATGGCTGCAAGGGCCAGAACTGGGAGGATCCAAAGCCAGGAGCAAAGAGCTTCTTCTGGGTCTCCCACAGGGAGACTTGGGCCATCTTCCACTGCTTTCCCAGGCCATTAGCAGAGGGCTGAATTGGAAGAGGAGTAGCTGGGGTATGAATCCGTGCCCATATGGGATGCTGGCACCACAGGCAAAGGCTTAACCTACTAGACTACAGGCACTGGTCCCTGCATCATAAGCTTTGTGTATGCTTGAAAATATGACCATTCCTCTTGTGTACATATTGATCTACCTAATCTGTACAGTTGGTTAATAAATCTTTCTTTTAAGATTTATTAATTAGAAAGAGTGACAGAGTTAGAGCCAGAGAGAGAGAGCCAGAGAGAGAGAGAGAGAGAGAGAGAGAGAGAAAGATCTTCCTTCCATTGGTTCACTTACCAAATGGTTGCAATGGCCAGAGCTGAGCTGATCCAAAGCCAGGAGCCAGGAGCATTTTCCAGGTCTCCCACGTGGGTGCAGGGGCCCCAGCAATTGGGCCATCTTCCACTGTTTTCCTAGGCCATAGCATAGAGTTGGATTGGAAGTGGAGCAGTGGGACTCGAACCAGCACCCATATGGGATGCTGGCACTGCAAGTCAGGGCTTTAACCCACTGCACCACAGCACTGGCCCCAGTTAATAAATCTGAAAGATCCAACTTTTACTTCTGACAAGAAATATACAGTGGTGTAACTTGAGCACCTTCCTGTATTATATTCACCAAATATCCAAAGGAATCATATTAGTATTTTCCTTTCAAGGAGCTCTCATTTACAAAGAACAGAGGCACTAAGCTGTCCTGTGTCAGGACTTAGGGATATCATGGGAATCTGTGAAGATGAACTACACTGAAGCTGGAAACTGGATTCCTCTCGTGGTACTGTGTGTTCTTTCTCTTTCTCATACTATCTGCTGCTTGCTTTCTTGAGACTTTCTGTATATCTGAGCATGTTGTTTACTACAGTCTTTATCTTTACACTAAACATTTTTTAAAACAGATTTTCTTTAAAGACATTTATTTATTTGAAAGGCAGAGTTGGGGGGGGGTTCCCATCTGCTCGTTTACTCCCCAAATGGCTGGGCCTGGACAAGGCTGAAACCATGAGCCTGGATCTTTATTTTGGTCTCCCAAGCAGGTGCAGGGGCCCAAAGATGTGGGCCATCTTCCACTGCTTTCCCCAGGTGCATTAGCAGGGAGCTGGATAGGAAGTGCAGCCCTTATGGGATGCCAGCATTGCAGGTGGCAGCTTAACCAGTTGTGCCACAACACTGGCCCCTAGATTATCTTTTTGTGAAGCCAGCTTTGGCGGTGGAATCACAAGGCCTGGCTTTCAATCATGTTCTCCTGTGTAAATGCTGTGTGACCTGGGACAAGTTCTTCATTCCCTTGTGCCTTAGTATTCTCATCTTACTGCAGGAAGTTGCAAACAATAGTAATTGCTTCATAGGACAAATAAATTAGGGATATGTAGCATTTAGCATATACCATGTATATGGCTGTTATTACTTCTATATTTGACATCCATTTTCTCATAACTTTAGCTCCCCCATGGACCACCATGGTAGTCCTGATATTTTCCAGAAGGTGGCACTCACTTTACTGCTAACTCAGTTCCGTATCCTCAGGGAGGAACATCCTGGGTTCAATTCATCTTCTAAGGTAATAGTTTCTAGCAGGTCGATCTCCCATGTTAAGGACATGCAGTGGAATCACATGGATACAGTATGGCTGCTGGCTCTCTCCAGGTATGGTCAGTCAGTTTTCCAGTGTCCTAAGATGGGGGATGGGATGGAGAGTTGGTACCAAAAACATATATTAGTAAAAGCTGTCACAGAATATTATGTTTAAAAGGTACTTTTTGGTTTTTAGTGAGTTTTTAAATATGATATCTTAGTTTTTATTGACTTTGTAACCTTAAAAACAGACGTCATAGGTCTCTTTCTATTACTACTAGGCACCCATTGCATCTGGCAATGATGTGGCTCCATAGCACAATGGAAAGAGCATACAGTGGGAGTCTGGTGATTTGGGTGAGTGCTAGTTCCTGCCCTTAGCCACTGCTTTATCCTGGGCAATGTATGAAACCTTTTTGAGCACCACTCTCCTCATCTGCAAGTAGAAACAAAAACATCTGAATAAAAAAATGTGAGTTATTATTCTAAAAATACTACCTTATAAGGAGTAGTTTCCCTGGTCAGTGAAAATAGGTGGCATGTCATGATCACAATAGATAAAAACACTTTTTTTTTTTTTTTGGTCAGATTCAAAAGGTTAGTTTTACAGAGAAAAAAAAATCAATTGTAGAGTGAAAGTGACAGTGAAGTGATATTAAAGAACAGCAGTTCAATTCTAAGCTAGAAATAATAAAATTCCAGATGTTTCCTTAGATCAAGACTTGGACTTGAAAAAAAAAGGAATCCATTTGAAAGTTTGACTATATTGGATTCAATATACAGGACCCACTCTTACCTCATTTTAAAAATATCACCAAATTAACTTACTTTCTAATGTTTATGTTGTATACTAACATCTCAAGCATAGTTGCATATGGTATTATAATTGAAGATCAGCTTGTATTACAGACTGGCTGTCTAAAGAGTGTGATATGGAGAGTATAGAAGTTCCCCCAGCCTGTTCAGTTCTATACTTTTAATTTTCCTTTAGCAGATCAATTTTCAACTAGGTTTAGGAGTTGTATTTTGTTGCAGATGTGATTATTTGGTAAATTATGGCAACCGTTTTTGATTTGCACATATTCCTGATGGGTTGGGATGTATTTGTAGAACAGACTCACTTTGAGCCAGACTGTCTGCATCTGAATTCTAGTTCCATAGTGCTCCAGCCCTGTGACTGCACTCTGATCTTTAAAAGAGGATTAAAGGAACCCTCTTGGTCATGTACTTCATCAGGTTGAATGAGCTAACATAGAAAGACTATGCCACCTCCTATTATGTTAATGAGATGAGAGGACAATCTGGAGAATGGAATCATAATTTGGTGGTGGTATATATATAAAGTATGTGTGTACGTGTGTGAAGGGAGCAGCCAACGGAGATCATAAAGGCATAGGGCTGAGAACATTTGGATATGCTAGAAAACAATGTAGAGGCCACCCAGAAGCATTGTAGGTATCAATTATTAATTTTCTATTTCCTCTAATTTTGCATCAGATTATCCAGTTACTGATTAAAGCATCAGTACTCTGCTTCTGTGTATGCAAGAAAAGATTAATGCAATCCTTTTCTCTCATTTTATGGTCCACAAGTGGAAGAATTTACTGGTTCCCTAGTTATTAATTTTTTCTCCTTCAATTTCATTCAACACAACTTTTTTTTAGTTTTAACAATTTTGAACATTTTACTATATTTGATTCACTTGTAAATACATACTAGTCAGTGAAAGCAGAAGTGGATATATTTATATCCTATGATGTGGAATTCATGACAAAAATCATAAAATGAGGAAAGAAGGGTATATCACTACATATATAACTATTTAAATAACAGCATTTGTAATAAGTAATAGAAGTGTAAGGATCATTCAATGTCTATCTTATATCTATGTGAGACTGTGGCGGCTGAAAAAATCTCTCAAAAATATGGAAATAAACTTGCTTTATTCTGAGAATGTTAGTGTTACAGCTCAACTTCTGTGTTGCATTAAATGGAATATTAAATGGCTGAAACTGATGATCTGAAAACTTATTTCCACTGATTCAACCTTATTTCTATCACTTTGTATGTCAACAGCCACTGTTACCACTTAGCATTAGTCAATGAAGCAGCCAAAATATCATTTTATCCCTTGATTATGACATTTGCAAAGATGATGGCACAGTGAATTACTTAGACTTGTTTTGTTTGGAGCTATTAACAAAATTCAGGTGTCAGTAGTTTATTTAAGAGAGAAGCTCACTTCTGTCTCCAATTAATGTCTGGGTTTGGGCATTCCATACCTGCAATGGCAGGCAATTCTGCTTTTTAAAATTCTCAAAGGCCTAACCTTTGTCTTCGTGCTCCTCCATCATGGTCCCTGTCCCACAAGGAGAACCATGACATCCTCATGCCGGACACTGGGGATGAGGGAGGGAGAGAGAAGGACATGCTCCAACAATTTAAGGACAGGCACTGGTGCTATGTACAACCCTCTGCTCACATCCCACTGGCCAGAATTTATTCACCAGGCTATGCCTATCTGTAAGGGAAATGGAGAACTCTACTCTTCATTCTCTACAGACATGTGCCCAGAAAGAATTGAGACCAGATATCAGGGTAAACAGCAGCCTTTGCTACCCTCCATCTAGAAAAGATACAAAATAACATGTACTTCAGCATTCATCTAAGAATTTCAAAAATCGTCTCCAAACAAACAAATTTAAATTTGCTAAATTCCCATAGCAGATTTCCCACAGGGGCTAGATGCATGCCTGACCGGAGAATTAAATTCATTCTGAATGGGAGAAATTTAGGGAAGTTCAGTTCCAGGGCTCAGGGGCTCAGTACAAGGTCAATTATAGATTTCCCTCTCAGACACGCAGCTTGATTCTAAACTTTGACTCCTTTTCATTGAGCTCTTGCTTTGAGCTGCATTAAGTAAGTTACTGAGGATCAAAGTGCTCATCAGTTCTCTAGAAATAAAAAGGGTTAGTTCCCTAACCCCTTTTCTGATGTTTTGTCACAATCTAAGTCTGATGCCAACCACATCCAGCTTTGTATTCACCTGATTGCCTGACACAATGTCTCTGAAGCTAGGAGGTCCATTTGCTACCAACCACTGAACTATGCTGCTCTAGGCATATGGGCTCAGAGCCTTCTGGTCAGCTTGCTTCACTGGGCTGTCTTTATTTTCTGGGTTTCTGCTTCCTTATAGTCCATTCCAGAAAGCCTCAAATGGTATGTCTTCTAATGCCTACCGATCCAGATGAAAAGTGAGAGATTTTGTGACTCATTCTGAATTCTTCTTGCATGATGAAAATAACAGTATCTATGTAGTTATATGCTTGTCACTGTGGAGACTCAGACCAAAATAGAAAGGTTGAGAGCAGAGTCACACGCCTCATGGTAGCTATGGCTACAGATTAACCTTGGAGTTGATAAACGCACAGAGTAAAAGGACCCCCTTCCCCCAGGAACATTTATGCACTTGAGCAGAACTCATTGTTGTGTAAATTAAAACCATGGATATTTATGATTACTCATGGTCCAGTCCACCTGGGGTAGCATCACTTCCCATAGCAAGCCAAGAATACCTACTTGACTTGAATTATCTTATAAAAGGGGCCTTCAAATTTGCTCTTTACAAATATTCATTTTTATTTTATTTTATTTTTTTATTTTTGACAGGCAGAGTGGACAGTGAGAGAGAGAGACAGAGAGAAAGGTCTTCCTTTTTGCCGTTGGTTCACCCTCCAATGGCTGCCTCGGCCGGCGCGCTATGGCCGGTGCACCGTGCTGATCCGAAGGCAGGAGCCAGGTGCTTCTCCTGGTCTCCCATGGGGTGCAGGGCCCAAGCACTTGGGCCATCCTCCACTGCACTCCCGGGCCATAGCAGAGAGCTGGCCTGGAAGAGTCTTTATAAATATTCAAAAGAAAATTTGATCATCTGTACTTTTTCCTTTCTAAAAAGGAACTCCTATGGCATGATTTCCAAGTACTAAAGTATTAGATTCAAACAAACTTCAGTATCCCTGACTTATCAGCTATATTACCTTGGGAAAACAACTTCATTTCCTTTAACATCAGTTTTTTTTTTTTTTCATCTTTAAATGGAGATAATAGTAGACCTTACGTCCTAGGGTTATTTAAAAGAGTAAAGGAAATAATTCATTTAGATACTTAGTATACTGTCTGATACATTGTGCACCCTTAGTAAATACCAACTTAAAAAAGAATGAAGATAATAATATAATGGAAAATCCATTGCTGTTTTTAAAATGAAGCAGGATTAGGAGGACGATAATATATCACACAAAAATATAACATGATCTTCCATAGTACCTAAAACAAAATGGAAAAAGAATGATTCTTGGTATCTGTCATACTACAATAAACTTCATTACTATGGTATTTCTATTTTAGTTTTATGGGAAATATGCTTAGTTCAATAAGAAAATCAAGAGAGGGAGGCACACTAGAATATTTGCATTGTTTTGACTCCACTTAAGCTCTGATTCTAATCTCCAAAATCTCACTTTACGCCTGTTTGGAGATTAGTTTGATTTCTGACTATTACCATACCTGTTTCAAGCTAGTGAAACCTGAAAAGCCTGAGGTGTCAAACTTTCATTTGACAGAGCAGGAAGATGCAGTTCTTACTTATAGCTTGTAACAGGTATCACATAATGCTTTGCCACTCACAGACTGATGTGTGGAACAGCAGATGGGCACTGTCCAGGAGCCTGTTATAAAGGCAGAAATTAGGGTCTTACCTCAATTCCAGCAGAATCAGAATCTGTTTCCCGACAAGATCCCCAGAGAAGTATCGAGTGGAAGAATATTTGACATGATGTGTTGCATTTGCATTCCAGAAGTAGTTATGTCAGGGTGATGGATCTCAGTGCCTCTTTGAACCAGCTTCCAAAAACTTGTACGTTCTCTAGTTTGTCTTCTTTCTTGTTCATCTGTTATGGCCTTTGTTCTGGCTTTAGAAGTAAAACGGGCCACCCTTGTTAAAGTTCCCGTTCCCCATGTTTTCTCTTACCTTGAGCTAGAAGAGTTAAAGCACAAGCTTTAGGTGCAGAGACACGGAGACAAAGCTGCACCTCTGTGAAAATCAGATAAGTCCGTTTTCAGGTCTATAAAATGGAACTAACATAAATGGTGCTTCCCCACTTAATCTTTTAATGGCTTCTACAGCTTCCCTGGTCAGATAAGAGGATTTCTGTTATTAGAACTTTTCCTAGGGTACCCTGGCTGGCTATTTCAGACTAGCATATAGGTGAATCAGAATATTCACAATTTATGCAATTTAAGCTTTCACTGATTGTTGGTCCTTAATGGAATTTATGTTTTCAAAACGTGTACTAGTCTTCCATTTTCCCAAATGCTCAAGCTTTCCCCTCACTTATTCAGCTAAAATCGTGTGCCCTCCATGTGTCCAGCATTGCTTTAGTGGTAGGGACGCCATACAGAACCAGGCAAGGAAAGCTGCTGTCCTGTGTAGATTACATTCCTTTTTTTAAAAAAAGATTTTATTTATTTATTTGAGAGGTAGCGTTACAGACAGTGAGAGGGAGAGACAGGGAGAAAGGTCTTCCATCTGCTGATTCACTCTCCAAATGGCCACAATGGCTGGAGCTGCGCCCATCCGAAGACAGGAACCAGGAGCCAGGAGCTTCTTCTGGGTCTCCCACACAGGTGCAGGGGCCCAAGGACTTGGGCCATCTTATACTGCTTTCCCAGGCCATAGCAGAGAGCTGGATCAGAAGTGGAGCAGCTGGGACTAGAATTGGTGCCATAGGCGGAAGATTAATCTAGAGTGCCATTGCGCTGGCCCCCTGTATAGCTTACATTCTAACAATAACTGTACAAACCATAAATGTCTTCGAAATAGCCCTTTTTTAAACTTTTATTTAAGAAATATAAATTTCCAAAGTACAGCTTATGGATTACAATGGCTTCCCCCCCCCCCATAACTTCCCTCCCACCCTCAACCTCCCATCTCCCACTTTCTCCCCTTCCATTCACATCAAGATTAATTTTCAGTTATCTTTATATACAGAAGATCAATTTAGCATATATTAAGTAAAGATTTCAACAGTTTGCACCCACACAGAAACACAAAGTGTAAAATACTGTTTGAGTACTAGTTATAGCATTAATTCACAATGTACAGCACATTAAGGACAGAGACCCTACACGAGGAGTAAGTGCACAGTGACTCCTGTTGTTGACTTAACAAATTGACACTCTTGTTTATGGTCCTTTAAACATTTGATTTCTCTTTCTGTGTAACACAAATTCCTAAAAAGCACAGCTAGTTGCTCTCCTGTAACTTTTAGTTGAGTATTTCAAACATAAAACCTGATGATGGAAAGAAAAAGGGCTGCTTTTGTTATTTTTATTTTGATTCTAATAAACCCTATGAGAGCTGTTACGTTTTTAAACTCATGTGCAAATAAACATAGGTACAATACTACTTTTTTGGGGTTTATTACCATATAGAAAACTTTAGAGGCACTAGGCGCTCCTCAGCTCGTGAACTCCCAGATTTCAAGAATCCAGAAAGGACTGAGTACTAAGTTTATATTTATTCAGCCATGCAAATAAAATACCATATTGACAATGTCACTCAGAATACATATATTTTAATTTTACAAAGACACTAAAGTAAATAAACATTTATCATTTTGCTTTTTCTATTCTAATAATGGCTGAAACAAACCTATAGTACCCCCACCCACACCTACATAAATTTTGGTTATGTACCTTGAAATCAGATATTACCTCACCAAACACTTTGAATAAATTTATTGAGACCCAGTGGAATATTTTTCCTCTCTAAAGAAGAATGGTCTCTAGGTTTGAAGGCTGATGGTTGAGGTTAGTTTCAAGTTCAAACATTATCATTATTATCTCAGTATCAAGTTTATCTCAACATTAACCCTTATGAAAAATATGATTAAGAATAATCACTGGGGTAGCAGTTAGAAGATGAGACTTCACCTGAGATTTTTCTCCATTTGAAGAGAGAAATGGATAGCAGTGGGTTGGGTTCCAGACTGGGACCTCCCAAAACGGTGTCATGAGACTTGTTATCATTAGCAACAAAAATCCCAGAACACATTTGCTTTATGGGAGGATGGCAATGAAGTATGTACATTAAATTGCACTAATTGTAGTGCTTTTCTTTCCTTCTGTTTTTGAAGGCCACTACCTTCCTATTGGTGCAGTTCAAAGAGAAGTCAGAGTCAGCAGTGGGTTGCTGCTTTCTGTTCTTAATAGCCTTGAAAAGTGTGTTCCTATATGTCATTAAGAAAGTAATTTCCTAAAAAGAACTTAAGCCTTAAATTCTAGGCTTGGGTAGCCCAATCCCTTCTCAAACCCGACTTGCTGCTCCACTGTTTTTTCCTGACTGCAGCAGAGGTAATGGATCTACTGAGGTTCTAGCTATAGATTTGTTCCTGAAAAGTGAGCTTGAAGTATTGTGAAAGCAGACCAAAATGGTGTGCATTTAAAAGTCAGGCTGCCATGGAATGCTTTTTTCCCTCTCTAAATTAACAGGTGAATACATGAAGTTCTTTTTACAACTTAATACGCTTCTTATTCTTCATTATTTTTCTTACTTTGTTTCCCTCTAGTGCCTCAAAGTAAAAAGCACATGTTCATTAAAAAGAAATCGGAAAGATTCAGTCTTTTAAAAATTTTATTTACTTATTTATTTAGAAAGGCAGAATTACAAAGAGAGGAGGAAAGACAGAGGGAGAGGGGGAGAGGGAGAGAGTGAGAGTGGAGGGGAAGAGAGAGAGGGAATGAGCAAGGGGAAGAGAGAGAGAGAGAGAGAGATCTTCATTTACTGGTTCATGCTCCAAATGGCCACAACGGCCAGGGCTGGGCCAGGTCAAAGCCAGGAGCCTGGAGCTACGTCCAGATCTCCCACATGGGTGTAGCATCCCAAGCACTTGGGCCATCTTACACTACTTTCCCAGATATATTAGCAGAGAGCTGGACTGGAAGTGAAGCAGCCTATATGGGGTGCTGGTGTCGCAGATGGTGGCTTAACCTGCTACACAATAGTGCTGGTCCTGAAGTATTCTCTCTTATTGCCCCTTTTAGACTTGAGCATTGCTGTCCCTTTTAGGACATGAAGTCCTTAAATTGCTCTACCATCCAAACCCATGAATACCACTGAACTTCTCTTCTTGGTAATAGATTTTCAGGGACCAAATACACAACCATGTTTGTTTCCATGTCTTCTGTATGGTCCTATTCTGTTCATTTTGTCTGAATTTAGTAATGGTACAAGTTATAATGGTATATAGATATTAGACTCAAATTACAGCAATTTTTTTAAACTTTCATTTAATGAATATAAATCTCCAAAGTACAGCTTATGGGTTACAAGGGCTCCCCAACCCCCATAACTTCCCTCCCACCCGCAACCCTCCCCTTTCCCGCTTCCTCTCCCCTTCCATTCAAATCAAGATTCATTTTCAATTCTCTTTATATACAGAAGATCAGTTTAGCATATATTAAGTAAAGATTCCAACAGTTTGCCCCCACATAGCAACACAAAGTGAAAAATACTGTTGGAGTACTAGTTATAGTATTAAATCACAATGTACAGCACATTAAGGACAGAGATCCTACATGATATTTTTTAAAAAATTGATTAATTTTGTATGCAATTTCCAATTTAAAACCAAGTTTTTTTTTCATTTTCAATTATCTTTATATACAGAAGATCGATTCAGTATATACTAAATAAAGATTTCATCAGTTTGCACCCACACAGAAACACAAAGTGTAAAAATACTGTTTCAGTACCAGTTATAGCATTACTTCACATTGGACAACACATTAAGGACAGATCCCACATGAGACCTAAGTACACAGTGACTCCTGTTGTTGACTTAACAATTTGACACTCTTGTTTATGGCATCAGTAATCTCCCTAGGCTCTAGTCATGAGTTGCCAAGGCTATGGAAGCCTTTAGGATTCGCCAACATCGATCTTATTCCGACAGGGTCATAGTCAAAGTGGAAGTTCTCTCCTCCCTTCAGAGAAAGGTACCTCCTTCTTTGATGGCCCCATTCTTTCCACTGGAATCTCACTCGCAGAGATCTTTCATTTAGGTCTTTTTTGTTTTTCCCCAGAGTATCTTGGCTTTCCATGCCTACAATACTCTCATGGGCTCTTCAGCCAGATCCAAATGCCTTAAGGGCTGATTCTGAGGCCAGAGTGTTGTTTAGGACATCTGCCATTCTATGAGTCTGCTGTGTATCCCACTTCCTATGTTGGATCATTCTCTCCCTTTTTGATTCTATCAGTTAGTATTAGCAGACACTAGTCTTGTTTGTGTGATCCCTTTGACTCTTAGACCTATCAGTGTGATCCATTGTGAACTGAAGTTGATCACTTGGACTAGTGAGATGGCATTGGTACATGCCACCTTGATAGGATTGTATTGGAATCCCCTGGCACGTTTCTAACTCCACATTTGGGGCAAGTCCGATTGAGCATGTCCTGAATTGTACATCTCTTTTTCCCACTCTTATGTTTAACAGGGATCACTTTTCAGGTAAAATTTAAACACCTAGCCGGCACCGTGGCTTAACAGGCTAATCCTCTGCCTTGCGGCGCTGGCACACCTGGTTCTAGTCCCGGTTGGGGCGCTGGATTCTATCCCGGTTGCCCCTCTTCCAGGCCAGCTCTCTGCTATGGCCCGGGAAGGCAGTGGAGGATGGCCCAAGTCCTTGGGCCCTGCACCCGCATGGGAGACCAGGAGAAGCACCTGGCTCCTGGCTTCGGATCAGTGAGATGCGCCGGCCACAGTGGCCATTGGAGGGTGAACCAACGGCAAAGGAAGACCTTTCTCTCTGTCTCTCTCTCTCACTATCCACTCTGCCTGTCAAAAAAAAAAAATTTAAACACCTAAGAATAATTGTGTGTTAATTACAGAGTTCAACCACTAGTACTAGAACAAAAAAAATACTAAAATGGATAAAGTATTACATTGTACATCAACAGTCAGGACAAGAGCTGATCAAGTCACTCTTTCTCATAGTGTCCGTTTCACTTCAACAGGTTTCCTCTTTGGTGCTCGGTTAGTTGTCGCTATTTAGGGAGAACATATGATATTTGTCCCTTTGGGACTGGCTTAATTTACTCAGCATGATGTTTTTCAGATTCCTCCATCTTGTTGCAAATGACTGGGTTTCATTGTTCCTTACTGCTGTATAGTATTCTATGGAGTACATGTCCCATAATTTCTTTATCCAGTCTACTGTTGATGGGCATTTGGGTTGGTTCCAGGTCTTAGCTATTGTGAATTGAGCTGCAATAAACATTAATGTGCAGACGGCTTTTTTGTTTGCCAATTTGATTTCCTTTGGGTAAATTCCAAGGAGTGGGATGGCTGGGTTGTATGGTAGGGTTATATTTAGGTTTCTGAGGAATCTCCAGACTGACTTCCATAGTGGCTTAACCAGTTTGCATTCCCACCAACAGTGGGTTAGTGTCCCTTTTTCCCCACATCCTCTCCAGCATCTATTGTTGGTAGATTTCTGAATGTGAGCCATTCTCACCAGGGTGAGGTGAAACCTCATTGTGGTTTTGATTTGCATTTCTCTGATTGCTAGTGATCTTGAACATTTTTTTCATGTGTCTGTTGGCCATTTGGATTTCCTTTTTTGAAAAATGTCTATTGAGGTCCTTGGCCCATCTCTTAAGTGGGTTGTTTGTTCTGTTGTTGTGGATTTTCTTGATTTCTTTGTAGATTCTGGTTATCAACCCTTTATATGTTGCATAGTTTGCAAATATTTTTTCCCATTCTGTCGGTTGCCTCTTCACTCTCCTGACTGTTTCTTTTGCAGTACAGAAACTTCTCAATTTGATGCAATCCCAAATGTTAATTTTGGTTTTGACTGCCTGCGCCTCAAGGGTCTTTTCTAGGAAGTCTTTGCCTGTACCTATATCTTGTAGGGTTTCTCCAATGCTCTCTAATAATTTGATGGTGTCAGGTCATAGATTTAAGTCTTTGATCCATGCTGAGTGAATTTTTGTGTAAGGTGAAAGGTAGGGGTCTTGCTTCAAGCTTCTGCACATGGAAATCCAATTTTCCCAGCACCATTTATTGAATAGACTGTCCTTACTCCAGGGATTGGTTTTGGATTCTTGATCAAATATATGTTGGCTGTAGATGTTTGGATTGATTTCTGGTGTTTCTATTCTGTTCCATTGGTCTATCCATCTGTTTCTGTACCAGTACCATGCTAAATTACAGCAATTTTTAATGACTTAACATCATCAAATTTACTTTTTTAAAAATTTTATTTAAGGTATACTAATTTCATGTATTTCATCTATACAGATTTAGGTCAAATATTACTTTTATGATACTACAATATAGCAATTTTTAAAAAAGGAGAATATTGATTAATATTTATGCCTCAGGTATCAAACACTCCATTATTTGATTTCAAGATGCCATCCTTGTCATATTTCCTTTTTTCTTCTTTTGAATATGTATTTGAAAGACAAAGAGAAAGACATGGAAATAAATAAATCTGTATGCTAGTTAACTCCTCAAATACCTGTAGTAGCAAGTACTGGGAAAAACTGAAATTGGGAACTGGGAACTCAATCTGGGTCTCCCATGTGGATGACAAGGACCCAAGTACTTGAATCATAACCTACTACCACCTTCCTGATGTGCATTAGTAGGAAGTTGGAATCAGAAGCCAAGTTGGGACTTGAATCCAGGCATTTTAATATGGGATGCAGGCTTCCCAATTAGCAAATTTTTAAATAAAATAAATAAATAATTTATTTATTTATTTATTCATTCTTATCAAAGGCAGAATGACAGAGAGGGACAAATATACACTCACACAGAAAGTGAGAGAGAGAAGAAAGGAAGGAAGGAAGGAAGGAAGGAAGGAAGGAAGGAAGGAAGGAAGGAAGGGAAAAAGGGAAAAAGGGAAAAAGGGAAAGGAAAGGAAAGGAAAGGAAAGGAAAGGAAAGGAAAGGAAAAGAAAAGGAAGGGAGGATGGAAGGAAGAAAAGAGGAGGAAAGGAGAGAAGAGGAGAGGAGAGGAGAGGAGAGGAGAGGAGAGGAGAGGAGAGGAGAGATAGCCTGGACTGGGCCAACCCAAAGCTATAAACTTGAAATTCCATCTGGATCTCCTGCATGATTGGTAGGGGCCTAAATACTTGGGCCTTCTTCCCATGCCTTTCCAGGCACATTAGCTGGAAGCTGGATAGGAAGCAGAGCAGACAGCATTTGACGTGGTGCACCAATGTGGGTTGCTGCTGTTGCAAGCAGCAGGTTAACCCATTGCACCACAACGCCAGCCTCCCAATACCATCTTAACCACTACACCAAATGCTCACCCCTACACCTTTGTCCTATCTCTGATAATTCTTCCCCTAGATCTGAAAAAGAGAGCAATGACCAGGGCTGCTATCACACCAAGGGTTACTACTAGGGAGAATTACTACCTTGTTGATATTCTAAATGAGACTGGATATACTGTGTGGTCATTGTGGGCTGTTGTTCTGGAACTGTGATTCAGAGCCACTTAAAATTCCTTTTGGCAAGTGGCAGGGTATGTATAGCCAAATGATCTTTTTATGGTTTCTGAAAGGTTTGATGATCTCACATTTCAGGCTGGACAACTTCCACAATGATAGAGCTATTAATCAAAGGCTCTAGGTGTAACACCCAGTAAGGGCTGCTTTTGTCCTCTTCTCAAAGAAGGGAGTAGACAGGACAGTAGGGAAATCTATAGATTAAGTATGAGTTTGTTTCAACCCAGTCTTTGGTGGTCTCAGATGTATGGGCAGACACTCACATTCTATCTTCTTGTTTATTCCCCATCAGACAATAACTGGATGATATAATAAACTGACATTGCTAGGATCTAAGTCAATCAGTTTCCTAATATCTTTATAAGGCTTAATATAGAGTTTTTGTGGTGCAAGTGATAGCCAGGGTATTTAGAATTAGAAGAGGAAAGGCTGAGATGAAGTAAACCTGGATGACAAGCTTTCTTTGGCACTATTCTAAAGATACTTGGCAATAATCTTCAAAGGAGGGTGTGTTTTATCTTTTTTGGCATGATTTTTGTTTTACTCCCTTTGGAGCTCCACCTTTTATTTGGGTAATAATTTCCCCGAATGCCTAGCAGTTGTGTTGAGGCTGCCCATGGCACCAAATAATCTGGTTGATTTAGGGGGGAAATCAAATTGAATTTTTGCCATCAGGTAGAAAAATTATAAGCAAATTGTTGCTTTGCAGTTCAAGAGTGTTGCTTTTTGAATCGAGACAACCACAGGGCAATCCAAAACTTTGTAGCTTCTTTCTACAGAACTCAGCGTACTCAGTCTTTAAACATGAGATAAAATATAAATGAGCATTTCATTTTACTTAAAAATTATCTTAGTTTTATTATCCATTACCACAAACTTTGCTTTAAAAATTACACACACACACACATACACACACAGAGAGAGAGATATAGGAGAGAGAGGAAGAGAGAGAGAGAGATCAATCTGCGTGTTCACTCCCCAAATGGCTACAACAGTCAGGGCTGGGCCTAGCTGTAGCCAGTGGTCATGAACACCATCTGGTCTCCCACATGAGTGGCAGGATCTCAAGCACTTTAGTCATTATCAGCTGCCTTCCCAGATGCGTTAACAGGAAGCTGGATGGGAAATAGAGTAGCCCAGATTCTATGTAGCATTCAGATATGGGATGGCAGCATCACAAGCAGCAACTTAACTGCTATGCCACAACACCAACCCCCAACTTAACTTTTTAATCAAAATCACAAGTACTAGAAGCAGCAATTTTGGATTTTTGATTATAACTTGGTTGTAGACCCAAAATTTAAGATGGAAATGTAGAAATAGTCAAGAAGGGTAATTCTTTTTAAAATTATTTATTTGAGAGGCAGAGAGAGAAAGCAAGTGACTGCACAATCTCCCATTGCTGGTTCACTCCCAAAATACCTACAATGGCTGGGACTAGGCCAGGAAAGCAAGAGCCAAGAACTTAATCCGTGTCTCGCACTTGGGTGGCAGTGATCCAATGACTTGAGCCCTCATCTTCTGCCTCCTATGGTTTGCATTAATAGGAAGCTAGAATCAGAAGTGCGGCTGGTACTTGAACCTAGGCACTCCAATATGGGATGCAGGTGTTCCAAGTGGTATCTTATCTATTGCTCCAAAATCCCAATCCAGTATGGAATAATTCTTAATGTAAAAATATTGTTGTCAAGGGAATGAGTTTTAGAAGGTGACAACCTTGAGACAAACTCCACCACTTACTGAGAGAACTGAGACTAAACAATCCATCAAATTAATGGTCTTTTCTCTTTTTTAATGTCCTTGTACCTCTCATGTCTAGCAAATTGTGACACACAGTAATAACTTAACTGGAGGAATGCTAAGGGTTTTTCTTCTGGTGCATGAAAGTTCATTCTTCACTTAGTGTTTTCATCAAAAACACTGGTATTTTGCACTTTTCTGAAGATCATTTGGGTTCTGCTGTGTACTGTGTGCTTTGTGTGCTTAAGAATATGAAACATCCCTCAGAAATCTCACATCCTTTGCTTCCTGTTTCCTACTACATTGCTCATTGTTGAGTATGCCATTGAAATTGCCTCTAAACCCATTTCCTTATTGACTAATTAAGTGAGGTCAGAGACATACCTAATATTAATTGCTTTAATACTGAAATGAAAGAATTCACAGCATTCACAGCTGAAAAATAGAGGAATCATTGAAGCCAAGGAAAAAGTATTCTATTTTTCTGTTAAAACTTTCAGTTGCATCATATCTTCTATGACCTCTAGTCATCAGCGGATTTCATTAGCACCAAAATTAAACTTTGGAATTATAACTGAATTAAACTCAAGAAGTCAGTTCTTAAGATCTTTCGCTAATTGAGGGGTACTCATGTGGAATTTAAATTATTCTTATCTGGAGTATCTCAAATGACTGCCTATCAGTTTATTGCATTTCATTAACCTTACATGAGCAATTACTACATGACTGGTTCTAAGCTAGCCTTGGGGAAACTCAGAAATGACTATAGGTATTTCACATCCCAAAATTGTATATTGTAGTTTATGGTGTTGATATGGAAACAAACAATATAATAATGGATTATGCATAAAATAATGGTAAATATCACAACTGAAAGTGTTCGGAGATGGATATTTTCCTATCCAAGATTAATTCTTCCCTTCTTTCTTTTTTTTTTTTTTTTTTTTTTTTTTGACAGGCAGAGTGGACAGTGAGAGAGAGAGACAGAGAGAAAGGTCTTCCTTTTGCTGTTGGTTCACCCTCCAATGGCAGCCGCAGCCGGCACGCTGCGGCCAGCACACCGCGCTGTTCCGATGGCAGGAGCCAGGTGCTTATCCTGGTCTCCCCATGGGATGCAGGGCCCAAGTTCTTGGGCCATCCTCCACTGCACTCCCTGGCCACAGCAGAGAGCTGGCCTGGAAGAGGGGCAACCGGGACAGAATCCGGTGCCCCGACTGGGACTAGAACCCGGTGTGCCGGCGCCACAAGGCAGAGGCACAGCCTATTGAGCCGCGGCGCTGGCCCCCTTCTTTCATATAATAGAATTCCTGTTTTATCCCAGGTGGCAAATGCCCAGTTAAAGACCATTTTCCATCCTTCCTTGCAACTTAATATAGCCATGGGACTAAGATTTGGCTAATGAGATGCAAGTGGAAGTTTTGAGGTTAGATTTCTTGGAAGTCCCCTTAGCATGGTGACAAATGGAGCTTGCTGACTAGAATGTAGATGAGATGCCTGGAACCCCACCAGCTACTGTGAAACATGATGTGACTTTGAGGATGGAAGCCATGGACAGAGGACGGCAGGGAACAAAGACAGAAAAGTCAGAATACTAGTGACCCAGTGGAACTTATTCTTCCTCAATTTGGAGACCAAAATGCATTTCTGTCCTAATTGAGCCATTGCAATTTTCACTCAGTTAATGGAGTCTAAATGAAATTTCAGATGATATGAAAGGTATAGTTCTTTCTGAGAGCAAAGTATTGGGGAAGGTGTAATGGAGATTTTACCCTGGCAGATTATTTGAAAGGATGAATAAGAGTAGTTGTTCAGATTATAGTCAATAAGGAATCCATGTTAATCACATACTTCATTAGATATTGTTTTCTTTAATTAAAAGTTTTTCTTTGGAAATAATTTTATACTTAAAAATTTCAGGAATAATATTAAGAATGCCTTTTATACCCTTTATTCATATTCATATATTGTCATTCTACCTGAGTTGTTTTGTAATTTTCTGTGTTGACTCTTTGTAAAGTATTTATTTTGATGTATCTCCCAGGTTTTTTTTTAAAGGTTTAATTATTTGAAAGACAGAAAGGGAAGGGAGGGAGGAGAATGGGGAGGGGAGCAGAGGAGTGAGGGAAGTGTGGTTGTCTTAGAACCGTACCCACGGAATGCATAAAATCTGTTTTCTTTATATTAATAATTTTTTAAAGGAAGAAAATAAAGATAGATAGATTGATCAATCATTCTACCATCTTTGGACTTACTCCTCAAATGACTGCATCAGCCAGAGCCGGGCCAGGTTGAATCTAGGAGCCAGGAACTCCATCTGTGTCTCCCACATGGATGACAGAAGCTGAACTATTTGAGCCGTCATCTACTGCCTTCCAAACGCATTAGCAGGGAGCTCTGTCAGGAGTGGAGCAGTCAGGACTTGAACCCTCATTTTGACATGGAATGCTACTGTCACAAGTGATGGCTTAACCTCCTATATATACCACAACACTGGCCCCTGTCTTGACTTTATATGTTTACCATTGTGGGATAGTTCAAAAAGTTCACGGAAAAATATAATTGAAACATATGATTATTTTGGTGCAAATTTTTAAAAATTTTGAATATAGTCTTCTTATAATAGGCATTTTGTATGACCATTTGAAAATCCTTCTTATTACCAGTATTAAATTGTATACATCATGGCCTCCTACACTACTAATATTCTACTCCTAAATATTTCCTAGGAAGAGATCATCTCTTTCATAAACACAGTTCAGTCACCAAATGCAATACATAAATAACATAGATATACCATTTTTACCCAAGCTACTCTCCTTATGCAATTGCCCCAACAATGACTTTAGTAGCATTTCCCCTCTATAATTTAGGACCAATAAATAGTCAGATATTGCATTTATTTATCATATATCCTTAACCTCTAATCTGGAACATTTGCACAGCCTTTGTCTTTTGTGCCAATAATATGCCAAAGATTGCAGTCTTCCTCCTTTTTTAATACATTCCTTATTGGTCTGCTGCTTTCTCATGATTACAGTTAGGCTATATTTTCTTAATCAGATACTTAATAGGTGATATTGTGCCTTTCTCAAAGTTCCCCACTGGAGGCACACAATGCCCATCTTCTCCTCACCAGGGATATTAATTTCAATCACCTGGAGAAAGTGTGCCTGGTTTGTTTTCTGTATAATTCTTTTGTTTTTAAACTTGAAGCCAATTAGCAATTTGTGGTAAGATCTTGAAGTCCATGCCAAGTGTCTGTTCTTCAGCAAAATTCCTCCACAGACTTAGTATCCATTGATGATTTTTTTGGCTGTGCCAGTCTTTATTATGATATTGCAAAATGAATATTTCCAGCTCAAGCATGCTTTCCACATTCACAGCCTCCATATATACACACAGAGAGACAAACACATATGTACATATACATACCAATATACATGCAAACATTATTTATATATGTATGTGTACATACAGGTGAATACGAACATACACCTATCACATACTTAAGAAATTTTGCGTCCACATTAATACCTTTAGTAACATTCCCATGGGGTTCTTTCTTGACATTTTCAAATGTGTATTTGTATACCTTTTTTCTCTATAAGAACTTTGGCTCTCAGCAATCTAAACACATTGTCATTGCTCAATCCTATAAAACAAGAGTGAGTGTTTCAGAAACACCTCACTCTTATCACTACCATAAGTAAACTAATAACACTTTAGTATTCGTTTGCAACTCTCTATCCCTACCCCCTTTATATTCTATAAATATGGGAACATTTTCAGTCATCACTATGGGACTTGTGTCTACTATTGGAATGACTAGGAATAATGTTTACTACAAAAATCAGTGTTTTCTGTATTTGGCACATCCTCATTGCTTGCAAATTCTAAGTTACGTGTGTATGTGTGTGTGTGTGTATGTGTATTGTGTAACAATTAATAGTAAAGCATCGAGAATATTTATCTTAAAATTG
This sequence comes from Lepus europaeus, assembly GCF_033115175.1. Classification (NCBI taxonomy): domain Eukaryota; kingdom Metazoa; phylum Chordata; class Mammalia; order Lagomorpha; family Leporidae; genus Lepus; species Lepus europaeus. Next base: position 35,125,496 of record NC_084832.1, on the reverse strand, counting down.
TGCTGTCTTTATACTTTTCTCTTTTTACTCCTCACTAAATACAAGGAGCAAGTTGCATCTTGAATGCATTTTGCTAAGTGAAAAAGACAGTCTGAAAAGGTTACATATGTAGGATTCCAGTCATAGGACATTTTGGAAGAGATAAAACTATGGAGATAGTAGAAAGATCAGTGGTTGCCAAGGGCTAGAGAAGATGGGGAGAGGGATGAATAGGTGGAGCACAGGGGATTTTTAAGGCAACGAAACTATTCTGTATGATACTATAATGGTAGATACATGATGTTATCAAGATGTCAAAACCCGTAGACACAACACAAATAGTGTTTGGCTTAGCAATTAAGATGCTGTTCAAGACACATGTGTCCCATATTGGAATGCCTAAATTCAGTGCCCATCTCCAGCTCCTGTCTCCAGTTCTTGCTATTAGAGGCAGCAGTAATGGCTCAAATAACTGGGTTTCTGCTACCCTTATGGGAGATGTGGATTGTGTGGCTGACACGTGGCCCAAATACCTGCAAATGGTCATTGTAGGCACTTGGAGAGTTAACCAGCAGATGGGAGCTTTCTGTCTCGGCTCCTCAAATAAAAAATAATGAATGCTTATGTAAACTGTGGATTTATAGTTAATAATATTGTATCAATAATGACATCAATTATAACAAATGCATGACACTAATGCAAAATGTTAAAAATGGGGAAAGGTGAGGACCTGGGTGCAAGTGTATTTGAAAATAGTGTGTGCTTTCTACTTAATTTTTCTGTAAACCTAATGCTGCTCTAAAAGTAGTCTATTAAAATAACAAATTTCAGAGACACTTAATTGGAGAAACAGAGCCTGTATTATACTGAGTATTTAAAACACAGCCAGCACACCCATTAATTGACATATCATCTATGAAACTGATTTAAACAAAAGTTTTTTGTTGAACTTGTTGTTTTGAGTGATTGTTGTTTTTTTTAGGAGTTATGACAGATTTGGAAATTTTTAAAGCTGGAAGACAAATATATTTTATTTCTCTTTTACTGAATCATCTTTAAATACTCTTGACTAAATATTCCAGACCCTGCTGGAGTTACTTAGTTTCTTTTTGAATCTTTCCTCCCTCTGACAGCTGCAGTGCTGAGATCTAGACTGTGCAATGTCCAGCCCAGTGAGTCCAAGTTCAGGTGCTAACTCCCAAGTGGTGCTTTCATGGTAGTAGCTGCTTTCCCCAGAGTCTAACTGTAGAATAGCAGCTATACTTGCAGGATTGACTTTGCAAAGACAGTCTTATTAGCTTGCCATTGCAATCACTGCTCAGGGGACAAACTCATGTGGCTCTGACATGTGGGTCATATTTATCAGAGTCCTTATTGGTAAAGGCAAAGGATTCTCTGCCTCTGTACCTTCAAATGGTCCTGACTTGTGATTGTTAAAGTTATGATTTTTTTTATTTGATAGTGATATGAAAATAATATGCATTCAATAGTCTTGTATTTTGGATTTTGATCTTTTCCTTGCATAGGAATTTGCAGTACAGTATTCTCTATATGCTAGGCAGCTGTAATGAGCCATTGCTCCCTGGCTATCACATGGTCATGAGGGTAAACAACTGATATTCTTCAGTGTACAGGTTAGCTAAGCCATGATGTCTGGTAGGTTAGATGTAGTGAATGCATTTTTGACATGATATTTTCAATTTATGATGCATTTATGGGGCTATAACTCCATCATACGTCAAGGAGCACCTGTGTGGTGATCTCCATCGAGTACATTAAATCAAAATCCATTTCTTCCAAGATCCTAAGTAAAGTTCTTGTGCTTGTTACCAATTACTTGAGCGATGGTTTCCCTCACTTTGAGCACAGCCATGGTGCAGCTGTATCCTGGTTGCTTAGCTATCTCAATGTTCTGCTCTCTACTCTTGGCTTTGAATGGGGGGAGAGAATAGCATCCTGAATGCACTGGTGTGGATGGAAAGTGTTGTGTCAGATTAGATTGACTCCACTGTCCCACGCAGCCATGTGATTCATGTCACTTCCCTAGAGACCACTTCTGGTGAAGGCAGTATGACTTGGTTATAACAATCATTTTGTAGGTTTCTTGAAGGCCAATGAATATTATAATGCTATTAATAATGACAAATGTGTGAGCCATCATCATACAAAAATGCTAATATGCAACAATCACCAAAAAGGAGCAACACTTAGGATTCATGTTCACAAATGTATGATACCTTTATAGTCGTAAGAGCAGAAGAGAATTTGGCAACAGAGTTAGACTCTAATATTTGCAGTATCCTTTTTGTTGTAAAGCCGAGAAGTAGCCACATAGATGTCACTCATGGAAACCTAGTACATTTCAGGCTTTGCTGCATTTTCATGTAAACCTTGAAATATGGAAGAGGAATGAGTTTTAAGAATTCTGGCTTAGAGACTCTCAAGCTTTTTTTAAAAAAAAAAAAAGAAAAAAAAAAAAAGAAAGAAAGAAAAGAAAAGCAGCTGGAGAGTCTCCTGCCAGACCCATACTTTCTGGGCTTCTACTGTGTTCTACTGTGTCCAAATTAAGTAGAGTTAGAACACAGACCCTCTCTCATTTTTCTATTTCCCTCACTTTTCACATCTAAATACATCAACTCTCAACCTACCAGGTCCTGTGAACTTTATCCCCATTAACATTACCTCAAATGATTTCCTATCCTTCATCTTGTCAGCCTCCACCCTAAATCCAACTATCATGCGTTATCTCTTGCTTGACAGTTACGCCACCCTCCTAGATGCTCTTGCCAAACTCAGCCTTATCCCCTTCTGCAACCAGGTTAATCTTTTGTGAAAATTGCCTTAATTGAGGTTATATATAAACACAGTAAGATGTTCAAATTTTAATTGTACAGCTTCATCAAATTTCATATATGTAAACATATGTAATTACCACTTAGGTCACGTGCATCATAGAGATAGCCTCCAATAACCCAGAAACTCAGTGTGTGCTACACTGGGCTGTTGCAATACCTTGACTCCAACCAATAGGGAAGAGAAAGCCTGGCATATATATCTTGTGGGAAGTAAGTTAATTAAATGGGCACACCCAACCAAAAGGGCCCAGGAAACATGGTTCCAGCTGTATTGTCCTGGCTCCAGCCACAACTCTGTGACTCCACCACAATACTCTTATGGTACTGATTTTCCCAGTCAATCAAACATTTTATATTTCACCATATATTTAGCCCTTCTTTACTTTCTCCAACAAAGTTAAGTAATTTTCTTCACAAAGTTTTTGCATGTCTTTTGTTAGATTTACCTCCTTGGTGTTTTGTATTTTTTATGCTATTATCAACACTATTTTTTTTACTTCAGTTTCTATTGTGGTTTGTATATAAGTATAGTTTTTTTATATATATTTACTGTATATCTTTTAAAAAACTGTTTAATTCTACCTTTAATTCTGAACAGTTTATCTGTAATTTTGGATTTTCTATGTACATAATCATATCATCTATGAGATATAAGAGTTTTGCTTCTTCTTTTCCAGTCCTTATGCTTTCTTGTCCTTACTGTCCTGACTAAAAGTTCTAGTAAAATTCTGGCTGAAGAGGCATCCTTATTTGAAAGGGCGAAGTATGAACTTTAGGTACAGCGATTGAGGTAGTATTTTATAGACACTCTTAGACAGTTTAAGGAATGTTCTTCTTATTCAGTTTTTATTATGAATGGATGCTGAAGTTCATCTAATGCTTTTCCCACATTAATGGAGATAATCGTATTTATTTTCATTTAATTTATGAATGTGGTAAGCCACATCAATTGATGTTTAAAATTGAGTCAACTTTGTATTCCTGGGATGAAACCAACTTGCCTAGGGGCTGTGTTGTGATGAAGCTGGGTAAGCCACTGTTTGCAACACAAGCATCCATATTGGACTACCAGTTTGAGTCTCAAATGCTCTGCTAATGATCCAGCTCCCTGCTAATGTGCCTGGAAAGTCAGAGGATGGATGATAGTCTAAGTACTTGGGCCCCTGCTACACATGTAGGAGACCCAGATGGAGTTCTGGGCTCCTATGTTCAGCCTGGATCAGTCCTGACATGCTGCCATTTGTGGAATGAACCAGTGAATGGAAGATGAATCTCTGTCTCTGTCTTAAATAAATACATATTTAACAAAGAAAAAAATTTTTTCCTGGGAAATTATCTGGGCCTGAAGCTTTCACTGTGAAAAGATTTGAATGACTGATTTCATTTTAAAAATAATGGTGACAAAACTGTTCAGGCATTGTATTTTTATTGTATTATTGGTTTGGATAAACTGTATTATTACAGAAAATTTTCCATTTTGTTTACATTTTCAAGTTTATTGGCAGGAAATTTCATCATCCTCTTTCACAAGCTTACTCTCAAGACTCAACATGAATACAGATGGTGATCCACCTACCACAGGTCTCAATGTTTAAAAGTTATAAATCAAGGTAATAAGCAATGAAATAAAATATGCTCTAGCCTCCTAACTTGACAAATACATCTTTATAACCACCTGAAAAGAGGCAAATTTGGAATTCTCTGACTCTTCAGATAGTACTTTTTCTAATCTCCTTTATTACTTTTCATACCTTCTGTTCTCTGCTGGAATTTTCCAACTTTACTTAGATTTCTTTGAACATCCTACTTTACAGTTTTCTTTGAATCTGTATTGATAAGTCTAATCTCAAATCTGTGTATATATATATCTTGGTTATCTCTTTGTTTCTATGGTCTTGGGTGTCCAATGGCAAGTTTCGTTTGTGCCTTGTAATTTTTTGACACTCACTGCTGAACGTGTAATTAATGAAAAATTTAATTGTAGGAAGAATGGAAGGCAAAGGTGATGGACTCTCATAGAGGATTTTGTGTGTTTGTTTCTGTCAGGCTTGCAAGGTCTTCTCAGTCTGGGACCATTGTAATCAAAGTGCAATTTTCAAGGCATTTGGACTACACAGATGTTATTCAGTTGGGTTGCTGGTGTTGGCATGAACCCTTGCAGTAAATGAATTTCTCACTTTTTCTACTCTGCTTTCCTTCCTTAATCACATGTAGTATAAAATTGAAATATATATTTTAATACCTGTTTGATTTGTTGAAAAGAGTCCATGAAAATATTTTTAGAAGGAGTCTATTAACAGAACATCTCTGTCTTGCACTGTTTAGATGAAATTGCAGTTAACCTATATGTGGATGTAAAAAGAGTGCTTGAGTTTGATAAAGGAGACTTGGGTAAGTCACTTAACCCCTCTAGAGCTCAGTTAATCCAACTGTAAAGTGAAGATGTTGGATGAGACCATCTATAATGAGGTCTCAGTACAATAATCCTGCTGTTGCTTGTCGTTCTAAAACAAAAACATCATCAACACATTCCTCTCTTGTACCTCCACGGAAAGAATTAGTTCATGGGAGTATTTTAGGTCTTGCAGTGACTGCCAACAATGTTTGATTCTAGGTCTTAAACCACAATACAGTTGTTTTTCAAATTGGTTTACATCTTACTTTCTTTCTGGTTTCATTTTTGTTTTCTCTTATTAAATATCTCTTCAGTACCCAGAATAGTTATAGACATTGGTAGAGCTCTCATAGTTACATTATTTTTTGGTACATGTTCTCACAGGTTTGTAACTTAGAGACATTGAGAAATAATAAATAACCAAAGATCAAGGTAAAATGTAAAAGGCACAACCAAAGGTTTGCTGGATGAATTGAATGTTGTGTTGAAGGGAAACGGGTCCTTGGGGGTTCTCAACCAGCAGAGATGGTGTAGGCTTAGTTGTAGCAACAGTAGAATGGAACTAATGAACAAGGTCCATGGAAACAGGAGGGTAGATCTGGAACTTATGGGAGTGACAGAAGTGGATATTGTAGAGTGGCGCACTGGTATCTCTGGGGAAGGTTTGGCAATCACAATATCAGAAGTGTGAACTCCCAAGGACCCAGACATGAAGGGAGCCTGGACCTTCTCCCACCTTATCATCATCTCCCACCTGATTCATCCAAGCAGAGGAAACAAGCTACCATATCTCCTGGAGAAGCTCTGGCCTTTTCAGAAAGAATGTTATTAATTTTAATATAGACTGCAATTTAAAGTTGTGATTCACACAGGACAATCCACTAGGGTACAGAAAAAATATTGAAGTAAAATAAATATTTTATTTTATTTTTATTATATTTGATAATTTACTATTTGGAAGTTTAAAATATGTAATAATTATAAATAACATGACAGACAAATTATTAAATTTTATGTGTAGAAGGAATGATTAAATCTAATTTTATAGTGTTTACTGCATGAGTTGACATTGGTGTCCTTTCTTGGTCCTGTCCTGGATGATCATGTGACTCAAATGGTGTGCAAGGTGTTGATAGTATAGGGGTCAGCCGCAGAAGCTTCACTGTTCACTACTTTTTGACCTTTGACCCTTCCACCTCTGTTTCCAACATTGTGTCACCTTCTCTTACTCTGACCCTTTTGCCACCCTCTTATAAAAATGCTTGTGATGACTGTGAGCTTACTAAGTATTCTCTTTATTTCAAGATCTTTAATCACATCTGAAAACCTTCTTCCATGCAAGGTAACATAGTCACTTGTTTAAGCTTACGGAGACCGTCAGTCTACCACAACTAAATATTAAATGGTCCTTTGCTGTGGCCTTGGTTTACATTTCTCCAATTACTGGTCAATTTAGACACTTCCCTCTGTGCTTATTGGCTGATGTGGGTTTCCTATTCTGTGAAACACCTGTTCATGCTTCTTGCCCATTTTGCTATTGGACTATAATTTACCTAATGAATCATAGGACTCTTCAGACTATATTAGAAGCTTGTTCTTTCTGTTATGTTCTATTATGCTAATAACATCTTTTCACTCTGTAATTTGCCTTTGTACTTCTTAGTTTTATCTTGTGATGAATAGATATTCTAATTGAAGATAGTCAATTAGTATCATTAGTGGTTCTTACATCTCATTTAAGAAATTATTCCCCATGTTGAGGTCAGAGAGATGTTCCATTATGTTTTTTTAAAAATTTATCCAAACTATGCTATTTTAAAAATTTTATTTAAAGTATAAAAACTTCATCTATTTCAAACATACAGATTTAGGAGATGGTGATACTTCCTACCCTACCCTCTCTCCTGTTCATGCTCTCTTCCTTCTTCCTCCTCCTTCTCTGAATCCCACTCTTAATTTTCTCAAAGATCTATTTTCAGTTTATTTTACATTCATTAAATTAACCCTGCACTAAGTAAAGAGTTCAACAATAGTATGACGAAAAAACCACTTTTCTTCAACAGTAGAGACAAGGCCTGTAAAATTTTTTTCTAAAATTTTGAAATTTCATTTTAATATTTATATTCTTATTCAATCTGGAGTTAAATTTTATGTTTGATTGGAAACAGAGATTTATTTTCTTTTCCAAATTGGTAACCTTCACTTCATTGGTTAAATGTATTCCAAGGTATTTAATTTTTTCTATAGCTATTACGAATAGGATTGTTCTTAGAAGTTCTTTCCTAGCCATGGCATTGTCTGAATATATAAAAGCTATTGATATTTTAATGTTAATTTTATATCCTGCCACTTTACCAAACACTTTTAAGAGTTCCAATAGTCTCTTAGTGGAGTCTTTTGGTTCCCCTATATGTAGAATCATATTATCTGCAAATAGGGATAATTTGATTTCTTCCTGTCCAATTTGTATTCCTTTGATTTCTTTTTCTTGCAAAATGGCTGTGGCTAAAACCTCCAAGACTATAGTGAATAGCAATGGTGAGAATGGCATCCTTGTCTGTTTCTGGATCTTAGTAGAAATGCTTCAACTTTTCCTCCATTCAATAATATGCTGGCTGTTGGTGCATCATGAATTGCCTTTAATGTGTTCTATACCCTATTTGTTTAAGGTTTTCATCACAAAAGGATGTTGTATTTTATCAAATGCTTTCTCTGTGTCTATTGAGATAATCATATGGTTTTTATTCTTCAGTATGTTAATATGATGTAACATATTGATTTGCGAATGTTGAACCATCCCTGCTTACCAGGGATAAATTCCACTTGGAACAGGTGAATGGTCTTTTTGATGTGTTGTTGGTTTTGATTGGCTAGTATTTGTTGAAGAAGTTTTGCATCTATGTTCATCAGGGATATGGATCTATAGTTCTCTTTCTCTGTGGTATCTTTTTCAGGTTTAGGAATTAAGTTGTTGCTTGTTTCATAGGAGGAAATTGGGAGGATTCCTCCCCTTTTCCATTGTTTTGAATACCTTGGGAAGAATTGGAATGAGTTATTCTTTAAATATCTGGTGGAATTCAGCAGTGAAGCCATTTAGTCCTGATCTTTTCTTTCTTAAGAGGTTCTTTATTACTGATTCAGTCTCCATCTGGTTATTGGTCTGTTTAGATTTTCTATGTCTTCATGACTCAATATGTGTACCACAGTCTATCTATTTCTTCTAAATTTTTCAGCTGGTTGGCATATAACTCTTTATAGCAATTCCTGATGATTTTTTGAATTTCTGTGTTATCCATTGTTATATTTCCGTTTTCATCTCTGGTTTTATTAATTTGGGGCTCCTCCTTTTTTTGGTTAGTTGGGTCTATGGTGTATCAATTTTGTTTATTTTTTTCAGAAAAACTCTTCATTTGTAGTTTTTTGTTTCAATTGTTTATTTCTTCTCTAGTTTTAATTATTTAATTCCTCCTACTAATTTTTGGTTTGGTTTGTTGTTGTTTTTCTTTTCTTTCTTTCTTTCTTTTTTTTTTTTTTTTGACAGGCAGAGTTAGACAGTGAGTGAGAGAGAGACAGAGTTATAGACAGTGGGAGAGAGACAGAGAGAAAGGTCTTCCTTCCGTTGGTTCACTCCCCTAATGGCTGCCACGGCCGGTGCTGTGCTTATCCGAAGCCAGGAGCCGGGTGCTTCCTCCTGGTCTCCCATGCAGGTTCAGGGACCCAAGAACCTGGGCCATCCTCTGCTGCCCTCCTGGGCCACAGCAAAGAGCTGGACTGGAAGAGGAGCAACCGGGACAGAATCCAGTGTCCCAACCAGGACTAAACCTGGGGTGCTGGCGCCACAGGTGGAGGATTAGCCAAGTGAGCCACAGCGCCGGCCTGTTGTTGTTTTTCTAGGTACTTGCGATGCATTGATAACTTTATTTGATGTCTTTCTAATTTCTTGATGTGAGCAGTAATTACTATAAACTTCACACTGATTTTGCTATACCCCTTAAGTTTTTTTTTATAATTTTTTTATTTAATGAATATACATTTCCAAAGTACAGCTTATGGATTACAAAGGCTTCCTCCCCTGTAACTTCCCCCCCACCTGCAACCATCCCCTTTCCCACTCGCTTTCCCCTTCCATTCACATCAAGATTCATTTTAAATTCTCTTTATATACAGAAAATCAGTTTAGTATATATAAAGATTTCAACAGTTTGCCCTCACATAGCAACACAAAGTGAAAAAATAATATTGGAGTACTAGTTATAGCATTAAATAACAGTGTACATCACATTAATGACAGAGATCCTGCATGATATTTTTTAAAAAAGATTGATTACTTTTCTATGTAATTTCCAATTTAACACCAAGATTTTTTTTTCCATTTTCAATTATCTTTATATACAGACGATCGCTTCAGTATATACTAAGTAAAGATTTCATCAGTTTGCACCCACACATAACCACAAAGTGTAAAAATACTGTTTCAGTACTAGCTATATCATTACTTCACCTTGGACAACCTATTAAGGACAGATCCCACATGGGACGTAAGTACACAGTGACTCTTGATGTTTGGAGTTAGAAAAGTACCCCTTAAGTTTTGATAGATTTGTATTATCATCTTCATTCATTTCCATAAATTTTTTTATTTCCCTTTTGATTTCTTCTATGACCCACTGTTCATTCAGAAGTATGTTGTTCAGTCTCCATGTGTTTACATATGTTCTAGAGATACTTGAGTTATTAATTTCCAGCTTCATACCATTGTGGTCAGCAAAGATGCATGGTATGATTTCAATATTTTTAAATTTTTTGAGACTTGCTTTATGGCCTAGCTTATTGTCTATCCTAGTGGTATTTCAATGCATTGACGAAAATAATGTGTATTCTGTAAATGTGGGTTCAAAGGTTCTGTAAATATCAGTTAGGTCTTTATGGTCCATATTGCTGATTGACTCTGTTGTTTCTTGTTTGATTTTCTGTCTAGTTGATTTATCCAATGATCAAATGGAGTGTTGAAATCTGCAATTACTTTTGTATTTACTTCTATGTCTCCTTTTAGACCCATTAACATTTGTTTTAAATAGCCAGGTGCCTGGCACTGTGTACATATACATTTATTATAGTCACATCTTCCTTTTGAATTGATCCTTTAATCATTACATAGCTCCCTTCATTGTCTCTTTAAACAGTTTTTGTGTTAAAGTCTATTTTGTCTGATAAAAGGATGGCTACACCTACTCTTTATTGCTTTTTGTTATCATGGAATATCTTTTTCATCATTTCAGTTTTAGTCTGTGTGTATCTTTGTTGGTGAGATGTGTTTCTTGTAAGCAGCAAATAGGTGGTTCTTATTTTTTAATCCATTCTGCCAGTCTGTATCTTTTTCTCCAGTCTGTGTCTTTTAATTGGAGAGTTTAGGCCATTACATTCAAGGTTACTATTGATAAGTAATGACTTGGCCTTCCCATTTTTATGTAAATATTCCTATTATTTGCTTTGGATTTCCTTTGTACTTTTACTGGGAGATTTTCTGGCTTCACATTCTTTTAGAATGAAAACCATGTTCTGTGTTTCTCTCCATAGTACATCCTTAAGCATCATTTTAAAGGCTGGATGAGTGCCAAATTCTTTCAAATTCTATTTTGATGGGAGGTCTTTATTTCACCTTCATTCACAAATGAGAGTTTTGCAGGGTACAGTATCCAGGTTGACATTTTTTGTTTGTTTGTTTGTTTGTTTGTTTTATAAAGCTTGAAGTATTTCTCTCTGTTCTTTTCTAGCTTTAGAATTTCTGATGGGAAGTCAGGTATGAATCTGATTGGAGATCCTCTTAAAGTAATCTGGCATTTCTCTCATGCATATTGTATAATTTTTTCTTTATGTTTTACTGTTGAAAGTTTGACTACAACTGATCATGGTGAAAAATTTTTCTGGTCATATCTGTTAGGAATTCTATGTGCCTCATGTACTTAGACATCTCTTTCTTTCTCCAAATTAGGAAAGTTTTCTGTAATTATTTCAATGAATAGGACTTCTAATCCATTCTCCCTTTCCATTCTTTCAGGAACTCCTAAGGTGTGTATTTTGGGCCATTAGTTAATACCCCATAAATCTCCAACACTGTTTTTAATTTTTCAAATTTCTTCTTTTTTGCCTGAGAGATTTCCAAGGATTTATCTTCTAACTCAAATATTTTTTTTCCTGACTCACCAAGTCTGTTGTAAAGTCTTTCCACTGTGTTTTTTATTTTACATATTGATTTCTTCATTTCTAATATTTCAGTTTGATTTTTTTTCAATAGAAAATACAAGTGGCAAGAAGGATTCAGGCTTGCAGAAGATAGGTCAATGTGATCATATGACATTGAGGGATGTTGGAGTTAACGTCTTTGATCAGATGTCAAGGATGTTCTGATAGTGAGGATAGGGCATTCTGGAGAAGTATCATAGCAGGATTCTTTGGTATAATAGGACAATTCACAAATTAACATGAAGCATAGAAACCTAGCTTAGGAGAGACTTCAGAGGAGCTTGACTAGAGTTTGGTCAAGAGGAAAATCTTTGTCACTAGTGAAACATATTTTCCATTTGGATCTATATATTTTTGTGAGATATCTTTTTGAAGAAATCTTATTAAAACTGAATATGGAAATAAAATTAATTAGAATCAGTCAGGTTCTATGCAAATTAATTTAAAGTACTTAATTTCAAACTAGCATTTTAAAAAATTTGTACTTTATTTGCAAGCCAAAGAGAGAGAGAGAGAGAAAGAGGGGGATAGAGGGGGAGGGTATCGTCCATCTACTGATTCACTCCCAGATGCCTGCAAAAGTTAGGGCTAGGCCAGGCTAAAGCCAAGAGCCAAGAACTCCATCTGTGTCTGCCAAAAGGATGGCAGGGTCCCAAGTCACTGAGCTATCATCTGCTGCCTCCCAGGGTATGCATTAGCAGGAAGCTGGGTTGTAATTGGAAGAGCCAGGACTTAAAAACCAGGCATTGTGATATGGGTTGTCAGTATCCCAAGAGACAACTGAAGCCTCTGAGCCAAATGCTCATTCTGCAAACAGTTTTATTAGAAAAAAAGTTTTTATGGACTTTATAAAATAATCAAAGTCATATCTATATTATCTCTTTTTATCTTCTGTTGTGTATACTATGCTTTATGAAATATATGTGTTAGTCTTTGGCCAAGGAGACAGGGTGGGAATGGAGGTTATGCAGTGCCACTGATGGCTTTCAGGAACTGCGAGATTTCAGGAATTATAGGAAATGGATGAACTGATTCAGCTGCTTATCCCCACTGGAAGGAAGTAATGCACAGAAAGAAGCACAGAAACTTCCTGAAACACCTTCTAGCCACCATTTGCCAGAGCATGTGACCTACCTGCCAGTAGCCTAGAAACAAAATATGGCTCCTGCTGCATCTTCTACCTTCCAAGTTAGTATATCTCACAGACAGAATGTAATCCAAAACCCTGTTGGCAGGCATATGGAGAAATGTGGTTCCTAACCTTTAAACCCTTAGAAATTAAAGGACTTGGAAGATGGATAGTGCTGAGAAAATGTATGTTACACAAAATGCCAGAGTACAGATATGTACTATAAAAATAAGTACACTAATTTATGAGTGGTTTGTGCTGAAAATGTTATTTTGTAGGCATATGCAATTGAAAATCTTTAGGTTTGCATATTTGCTGTAGTAGTTAAGATGCTGCTTGGAATGCCCACATCCATGTAAGAGTGCCTGGATTTGAGTCCCAGTTCTGTTTCCAATTCCAGCTTCCTGCTCACACATAGCATGGGAGGCAGCAGATAATGGCTGAATTACTTGGGTGCCTGCTACCCACAGATTGAGTTTAGGTTCCTGGCTTTGACCTGGTCTAGCCTGGGCTGTTGTGGGAATTTGGGGAATGAGCCAGCAGCTGCAAGATGTCTCTCAATCTCTTATCTTCCAATTGCTCTCTCTAGTTTGTAACCTTTCTCCATGCCATTCTAAGCTTTTTGATCATCTCTATTTTCCCCATCCAATAGACTGTAAGGACACATTTACTTGCTTCTGCCCTGTTCTCTGGTACATGGTCCTGTGATGCATGGCTGATCTTGGGTTTGTGAGTGCTTTCTTCATGAAAATCACCCAGGGAAATATTGGCTGTAAAGGGTGATGTTGAGGGGGTAGTACTTAAATGCTTCAGAGCTGGGGGGAGAGAAGGGCTATAGACCACTCTTACTGATGGTTTTTTCTCTAGCAAACAGACAGTACAGGTTTCTGTCCCTGAGGCCATTATGCTATGGTTCCAAAGCATTAATGTCTCACACATATTTTGTGTGACTTCTCTCTCTGTTATCTTTCTTGTTTCTTACGTTGTCTTTGCTGCCTACAGGAACTGTTTCTAGTTATTTACTCCTACCCAGGGACAGGTCAGAAAGTCATCTTTATTCCAAAAACAGGTAACAACACCCAAAAACATCCTTTAATGCTCCACCCACTCAATTCTGGCATTGAGGAAGGTCATGTCTAGTTCACATGTGATTCACAAGGTCATGGCAAGTGACTCCCATTGAGGATCAACAAGTCTACGTGCTTAGGCCAGAGGAGATAATGCAGCTCACCTCTGCAGTCTTCCATGATTCACTCACTCAAACTGACTCCTCCCCACCAAGAGGGAGGCCCACAGAGTAATAGCACCTTCATTACCCAAGAGACCTACACAAAGAAAGCAAATCCCACATTAAAAGTAGAAGGAAGGAGTTGTTACTGTGGCATAGTGGGCTAAGCCTCTGCCTGTGACACTTCCATTTCATATGGGCAGCAGTTCAGGTCCTGGCTGCTCCTCTTCTCATCCAGCTTTCTGCTTGTGTCCTGGGAAGACACCCCAAGTGCTTGGCCCCTGCATCCACGTGGGAGACCTGGAAGAAGCTCCTGTCTCCTGGCTTTGGATCAGCTTAGCTCTGGCTGTTGTGCTCATTTGGGGAATGAATCAGCTGACGGAAGACCCTTTTCTCTGTCTCTCCCTCTCTCTGTAACTCTACCTCTCAAAATAAATAAATACATCTTTTAAAAAAATTGAAGGACCTAATCTTTGGTTGGTTTCATAGGAATCCTGGTGATTACAGGCAGGGGACCAAATTCCTCTCAAAGATTGACTTTTCTCATGACTGATAAAGTCTGTGGAAATAAGGTTATTGTTGAAAGGACATTGGCATCTCTTTGCATTTTCAGTGCCTTATAAGACTGAAAAAGGACCCTTTGGAGGGTGTTCTCTGGATTTGAAGTCTGTCATCCCTCATGGCATATAAGGGATACTTGAGTCATCCTTACTGGGTTCCCAGCTACCAATGAGCATCCAGATCCGCTTTGTTGGTGTTCCGCAGAGGGAAAGAAGGAAGAAAAAGAGAAGACATTTATGCATGTCTGCCACATTGTTTCCACCCTTTGCTTGGTGCAGCTCAAGTGATATTTGCTAGAGTTAGTTGTTTTGATTTGTGTTTATTAAATATTTTAAAGGTATAAGTAGCAGAGGAAGGCTGAAGGCATTTTCATGTAAGTGCTTTCTGGATACATGATTTAATAATGTTTTCTTCTGAGAGGCTGCAAATAGTCCTGTGCCCCTAGCTGAGGAACTCGTTCTTCTCGCCACACCTCATGAGGAAGGCGCTGCTGCCAAATTCCTTTGCACAATCCTTGAAGAACGCCTTTGCCTTGCAGAGTGTGTTTGCTGGACCTTGTCAGGTTTGACTGTGAAGGGCGGGTCAGCCCACAGGGCAGGCTGCATACCTTTCTGGGGAGACCCAGGAAGCTGCCTAGCAATGCCAAGGGCAGTTGGAATATTAGAATGTGATTACTGAAGTTGGGAGTTTGCCAAGGGGTTTCTGAAGTAATCCATTTAAGTTCTCCAGATGGTAATTTTGTTATTTTAAAATAAGTTTGCTTACCTTCACAAAATGAATTCACTGACATTTTCTCTCTCTTTTTAAAATATTTATTTATTTGAAAGTCAGATTTACATACAGAGAGAAGGAGAGGCAGAGTGAGAGAGAGAGAGAGAGAAAGAGAGCGAGAGAGAGGTCTTCCATCCGCTGGTTCACTCCCCAGTTGGCTGCAACGGCTGGAGCTGCGCTGATCTGAAGCCAGGATCCAGGAGCTTCTTTCGGGTCTCCCACACGGGTGCTAGGGCCCAAGCACTTGGGCCATCTTTTACTGCTTTCCCAGGCCATAGTAGATAGATGGATTGGAAGTGGAGCAGCCGGGATTGCAGGCAGTAGCTTTACCCACTACACCACAGTGCAGACCCCAACATTTTCTCTTTATCTAACAGATAGTCATATATCTTTATTGATATTTTTTTACTTTTCTCCTTTAAAATATTTTTCAAATTTTTAATTAACACATAACAATTAGACATATTTATGAGTTACAATGTGATATTTCAGCACATGTATATAATGTATTATGATTACATCAGATAATTATATATCCATCACTTCAAACATTTATCCTTTCTTTGTGTTGGGACCTTTCAGAATCTTCTGTAATAGCTATGTTGAAATATACAGTTAATTGTTGTCATTCATAGTTGTTCTACTATGCTGTAGAAATCTATCAGTCATTCCTCCTATCCATTTGTACTCTGGTACCCATTAACCATCCTCTCTCTATCCTCTCTTCTACCCCTATCCTTCCCAGCCATTCCTCCCATTCTACTCTCTACTTTAATGAGGTCAACCTTTTTAGCTTCCACATGTAAGTAAGAACCTTCTGTATTTGTCTTTCTGAGCCTGACTAATTTGACTTAACGCAATTGACATTTTTTTTTAACATTTCTTGATTTGCCTTGACTATCTTGGCAAATCACAGTTATGTGAAATATGTGGGCCATCTTTCTTTCTAATCTTTGCGGTCAACTCAGGTTGCACCTAAAAGAGCCCCATAGTTTTCTCTGATGTGCTTTGCTGGGTGAGGACAAGGGAAAGGCGGGTTGGGAGGTGCTGCTGTGATTGCACGATCCATTGCCTCACCATCCAGTCTTGTCCTTCTTTGCCGGAGACTCCTATGGGCTGCCCTGCCCAATTCAACTCCATGTTATTCCCCTTGCTGCCTGGGGGGAAAAATATGTGGAAGGAAGAGTAGAGGATGGTAGATATTATAAAGTAGCTACATTAGAAATCCACTGAGAATTACTTTCTCTGTAAGATGTATGTTTTCTTTTTTAAATTTAAACCTATCTTTTTTAAACAGATACAAAATGGGACTTAGTTGTGAAAGGATGAGCAGAGAGGAAATATATGCTTGTAGGTTTTAGTAATGTGAGGAAAATGCATCTTATATATGCCCTTTTCCAAAATTTGAAATGAAAATAAGAATGCATAAAGCATACAATCTCTCCTTAAATAAATAGATAAGTAAAGGAGGCTTATGTTCATATATGCTTGTAAGTTTTAGTAATGTGAGGATAATGCATTTTATATATGCCCTTTTCTAAAGTTTGGAATGAAAATAAGAATGTATAAACCACACAATCTCTCCTTAAATAAATCGATAAGTAAAGGAGGCTTATGTTCATATATATAGGATCCATGAAGGGCAATATTTTCTTCTTTAGCATGAACACATGGACTTAAAGACTCTTTTTTCAGCCCATGGTTTACCATTTAGCCTGTTTTTTTCTTCCCCCATGGTGGAGGTCTAGTTACAAAACCTGCCAAACTGTCCTAAGGAAATACATTTATCGAGAAAATAAGTGTGCACTGGATGTCTCTTTATTCTTACTATACGTCTGTGTTCTTTTTGGCAGGGCTTATAGGAACAAAAAATGTATATGTATATGTATATATTGTATATGGATGCCCATATAGTGCAGTGTTATACCAATGAAGGCCCAGCTTTCTTAAAGAATAGCCCATTTTGGCTATGAATGAAAGAGACTACAAGTCATTCTTCTGGAGACCTACTCTGAACTCTTAGTGCTATGGACACTGACAAGAGCCACAGTGCTACTGCAGGAGTCTAACAATAGAGGAGGGTACATAAAATCAACTGACAGTCCTTAATGCTTTGTGGTTGTAAGTCTTTTTGGATTGGTGGTATTGTGTAAGCAGAGATCAAAGACATTTCTCAGCCTTCTGTATAGGGTTGGCCACGGGTGTGTGAAGTCAAGGTCCACTCCCTGTTTCTGTCTTGCAGAATCATACTTGGACTGGATGGGTGAGTCAGGTTATGTGAGAGGGAGAAAATCCTGCCCATGACTCTTGGATCCTAACAATGGTAGGAAATCCATGATTGGCTTCCAAGCACAGAGAATGTATGTACTACATTGAAAAGGTTTCTCAAGAGAATGGTGGAATAGCATATAATGGAAAACTGAACAGTGGGATTGTTATATTAGCACAGAGTAAAAGCCCTGGCCATCCCCTGTGCTATCTGCATGCTTTGAAGCTATGGGCTTGTTGCTTAACCTCTTTGGCTCTCAGTTTCTTCATCTGTGAGATGAAGGTGATAACAGTACTTTAAGAAGCGTTGTGGGGATGAAATCAGATAAGTGCTTAGAAGCTTATGTAACATGGCAAATTGTCCAGAAATGATCCATGATTTTAAATGTATGCACAAAGTTATTGGGCCTTTTCCAAGTCACCTGGACCACACAGAACCTTATTATTTTTGTATGGAAAGTGGTTTTGACTATTTAGTATCCTTTTCTTATTTAGCATTCTCCTTACACAGGAAGGTGGTAAAAAGCAAGAGACCCATGTTTCTAACATTATTGGTTAGTATAGACCAGCGATTGGCTGCCAACCCTGGCTAGTGAAGATCATTCTACCTATGCTCATTCTTTTACCATGTTGTCTACTGCTGCTTTCTCCCATAATGGCGCAGTTTTTTTGCATATGGTCCACAAAGCCAAAAATAAAATATTACTTACCAACTGGTTCTTCAAGAAAAAGCTTGTAGACTTCTGGCCCTAAACATAGAATACAAAGGGTTGGTTCTGACTGTTGTATCAGTTACATGAAGAGTGAACACTGTCATAATATTTTTATTGTTTCATGCTTTCATATCTGCCCCTAAAGCCACATGTATCATATTTTGTGGGCAATAATCTTGATGGTTTCTTGAAAATATCCACTGACTGGGAGGACATGTTCTATAAGATGCACTTTTATTGGGTACTATAATGTTTTAAATAGACAATGACTTTGGAATTAGAGGTCAATTCATGTGTTTTATATGTAAAGACAAATTCAATCAGACCTTTACATTTCTATTTAACCTGACTTGGGGATTTTTTTTTTTGTTTGGGTTTCATTTTTTTAAGAAAGCTTTTATTTAATGAATACAAATTTTATAAGCACAGCTTTAGAAATATAGTGGTTCTTCCCTCCCACCCACCCTCTCACCCCTACTCCCATCCCATCTCCTACTCTCTCTCCCATTCCATTCTTCATTAAGATTCATTTTAAATTAACTTTATATACAGAAGACCAACACTATACTAAAAGCTTGAAATTTCCTCACCTTAACATCAGATATTAGCAGAATTGCAAAATGCAATATTTGTTTTTTAAGACATCTGAATGTATAAAGATATATAATTTTGATTCCTCAGAGAACTGAATATTAGGTATAGAAAAAGGGAAATAAAATACAATAAAATAAAAGCCAGCAGTAAAAAATTAAAACATATAAAAAATTTGAAAAGAGCATGAGATATCTGAACTAAAAACAGAAACTTCCAGAGTAGATATTTAGCCTAACAGTTAAGATGCTACAAACCTACATTGGAGTAGCTGGGTTTAACTCCTGGCTTTTCCTCCTGACCAGAGCTTCTTGCCAATGCAGACCTTAGGAGGCAGCAGTGATAGTTGAGGTAATTGGGTTCTTGCCACCCACATAGGAGACCTGGATTATATTCCTAGTTCCTACTGCTGGCTCTGGGCCAACTCTACCCCATTCTGGGTACTTGGAGAGTGAACTAGCAGATGGTTGTTTTCTGTCTGTCTGCCTGTATTACTTTCTACCTCACAAATAAATTTTAAAAATATAAGAAAAGCATATTTCTTCATAGTATTCTCAATAACCACAAGGCTTCTCTCTTTCTCTTTCATTCCTTGTCTCTCTATCTCTCCTTTCATGCACACACACACACACACAGACATTCCCACTCCCAAGTGGTGTCTTAATTTCTACACCAATTGTCCACACCTACATGTTTTTTAAGAATAAAATTTTATATGCAATCCTAAATGTGTCATCTATTTTAACTTAATAAAGGTTGTAAGAGTATAGAGTTATTTATATTCATTAAGTTAAATTATTGCATGCATTTGAACTTCTATTTATTTAATAGACTGTATGGGTTTTTGAAATTGTAAAAATGGATGAAATCATGGAGAACACAGCAGTTATAAACTTTGATGAATGTAGCTGACTGGATAATGCCCCCCATATCCAAAGATATCTATATAGTAATTCCCAGCACCTGTGAATAAGTCATCTTGCGTAGGCAAAGGAGCTTTATAGGCATGATCAGGTTAGGGACACAAACGTGAGTTTATCTTGGATTGCTGTGGTGAGCCTTTTGCAGCCACCCTGTCCTTGTAAGAGAGTCAGGATACCAGAGTCAGTAAGGGAAGATGGGAGAACAGAGCAGGATGTTGGAAGGATGTCAGGAAGTGATCGTGATCCAGGGTTGCTAGTGGTCTTGAGAAGCTGAAAGAGGCAAGAAAGTAGATTCTTTTCTCAGTGTCTCCAGAAGAAACAAATCCTCACAATACATTTAGACCAATTTTAGACATGTGAAAAAGTGTGTTGCTATAAATCAGTAAATTTTGTTATAACAGCAATAGGAAACTAATACAATATAAAGTAGATTTCAAGAAAGGAATGGAACTCTACCCTAATGATCAGGTAACACTGAAGTAAGAAAAGACAGATGGGGGCTAAGAAAAGGGAAATGACAAGACAGTGAAACACAAGAATGTTGGTCAAAAGATGAACATTGGCCGGCGCCACCGTAGCTCAATAGGCTAATCCTCCGCCTGCGGCACCGGCACACTGAGTTCTAGTCCCGGTCAGGGTGCTGGATTCTGTCCTGGTTGCCCCTCTTCCAGTCCAGCTCTCTTCTATGGCCAGGGAGTGCAGTGGAGGATGGCCCAAGTGCTTGGACCCTGCACCCACATGGGAGACCAGGAGAAGCACCTGGCTCCTGGCTTCGGATCAGCATGGTACACCGGCCATAGCGTGCCGGCCGCAGCGGCCATTGAGGGGTGAACCAACGGAAAAGGAAGACCTTTCTCTCTGTCTCTCTCTCTCACTGTCCACTCTGCCTGTCAAAAAAAAAAAAATTGAACATTACTTTGTGGTTAGCATTTTATAAAACTGTCATTAATTCCCAGGAGCTGACTCTTAAGAGGCTCTTTTATTCATTTCATTTATTAATCTGAGAGGCACAGAGACAGAGATAGAGATAGGTGGAGACAGATAGAGAGAGAGAGAGAGATACCTCCAATTTACTGGTTCACTCACCACATGCCCCCAACAGTCAGGTCTGGGCCAAGGGCAAAGCAGGGAGCTGGGGACTCCATCCAGGTCTCCTCCCACATAGGTGACAGGAAACCAATTACTTGTGTCACCACCACTGCCTCCCAGTCCACATTAGCAGGAAGCTGGATTTAGGCACCAAAGCTGTGAATCTAATCCAGTTACTCCAGTTTGGAATGCAGTGTCTTAACTGCAAGGCTAAATTCCCACCCTTGAGAGATTCTTTATGTACTTTCTAAAATCTACATGGAGTCCTAGACAACTAATGCTGTTCATGAAGAACAATGTTGTTCATTAAAGAGTTGACTTTTGTATATAGTAAGCCTATCTTAAATCAGTGAGATTATTAATTGTGTTTATTTTGTTTTTGTTAAACTTCACACATGTATAAAATATGTGAACAGTTTACCAAGAGCTAATTTTTAGGTAGCACCTTGCAAAGTTGCAGGCCCTATGTTAAGTGCTTTTTTCATAGCAATAGAATTGATCCCTACAATGACTCTATCCCATTTCGCAGGTGAGGAAACAGATGAAATTATCTAAATAACCAATGTAAGACTCCTCAAGTAGTCAATGGCAGAGGCCATCTGGCATAAGAGCATGCCTATACCACCTCCATTTTGCTCCTTTTCAATGGCATATGGTGTGCTAAGAATATGTAGCTTATCATAAAATGTAGTTAAGTGCCATATTAGAAGAAAATACAGAGCTGCTTTGGAGCAGAGTAAAAGTACAACTGCCTGTTTCAAGAGGTACAAAGGGAGAAAAATCACAGAACACGTTTTGGGTTTGCTGAGCCTGTAAGGGTGAAGGAAGAATCACTAGTATTCTAGAGTGTTTGGGCAAGGATTTCAATGTGTTTGGGCATGTAGTGGGAGGTGGTAGGGGATGAGCGTGGAAGAGCTAAAAATGACTTTACAAAGGCAGTTGAGACCAGCTTTCTGCATTTCATACCTTCTCTAATAGGGCATTTGAAATATGGCTAATACAACTGGATGACTGATATCTAAATTTTTAAAATTTTAATCAAGCAAAATTTAAATGATACATGTGTCCAATGGCTATCATGTTGGACAACAGTCGTGTATGAATCTAAGGTGTTAGACTTTTATGGAGCATGGGAAACTTAGGATGGATTTGAACCTGGTGACTGACATGATCACATCTGTGTTTTGGAAAAAATAATGTTAGAGGATGGTGCATTTTTATTGCAGAAAAACTTACAAGTAGATGTATATTAATGCCTATGGCCCACTTCTGGAAAATTTCATGGCTTAGGGGAACTGTGTTTTGATGAGTCAATGCTGTTGGCTTGACCTCAGCTGATTGAGATGGTGTAGATGTCCTCATTTGGAGACCCACATGCCCATGAGATGTCCTGCTGCAAGAACTCTGATCACAGAACGTTTTGTGTGGGGGTGGCTGATAAACTCTCTCAGGAGAACTCAACTGAGCCATGAAGAGACTGGTTGGGTAACACAGTAGAAAGAAGCAGCAGGTAGAGAACCAGAGGTGGAAGAATTGAGTCATGAGCATGGGAGATTCATAGAACTGCTCTAGGGTCCTCAGAGTTGTGATGGACAACAGCTTTGTTTTGCAAAGTATTCAGCAGAAAACGTTATTTAACATCTAAGAAAGGCTGAGTTGATATCTGTCTTCTTTACAGCTCCCGGATCTTTATACTAAATAATCTATGCTCTGAGAGTTAGTTTTTGGCAAACCTGGGATCAGCCTGAGTTGCTCAACTGAAATAAAAAATGAACCTGCATAGCAATGATCTGGGGCCTAGGAGTTTCTGGGTGTTTGTACCAGGTGGTCAGCATTGTTTACTGATAATAGTGAGACTGGTGAGTTGTTTCTGGGGAGACCCTGCAAGGCTTGGTTACATATTGGTATATATGCCTGTGTGACCAGCAGTGTATTAGGAAGAAATCCATTTGGGTTTCATAATCACAAGTTGGTGGTTCTTGACTTGAGAAAGTGGATTCTGAGATGAATAGAAAGAGGATAATTGGAACTTGAATGGGCCTCTCTGACCCTGTATTGTGAGCCAGCCTTTTGCTGTGGTGCTTATCTTTATTTTACAATACAACTATTAGATATCTAAGATTTCTAAGGGTGATCATTTGGGATTCTGTGCATCTTCTCTGCTTAACTGGTGCTGTTAGTGTGTTCCCATTAACTGAAGTTTTTGGAGCTTCCCTCTGATCCTTACAACAAAAATTAGCAAAACTGACCCATCAACAGATAGATTTGAACTTGGAAGAGATTAGTTAGCAGAAAATTATAGAGGTGTTCAATCAGGGTAGGTAAAAGGGCCTTATAAGGGGAGGTTAGATTGAATTAGGAAGAAGAATTGGCAGTGATGATCCTATGTCCAATTAGTTGGGCGTGGTTTAAAGTAAGAGAAGAGGGTGAAGAAGAAGGCAATGACAATGGAACTTGGAAACCTTGGTCTATAAATTCAGCTGTGATGACTATTATTTGAGCAATCTCTTTAAAATACAGAAAAATCTTCCTTTGAGGACAGCAGTGAATGCTACAAATGAACTGCAGAATTAATATTTTAGTATTTCAGCCAGGAATAGAAAATTGAGGTAGGAAAATCAGAGTTATAATATAAACAAACCATGCTTTTGATAACAATGGGTACCTCTTGTGGGCACACACCTGTTTATCATTAATATTCCTTCTTTCAACCAACAAGCACCAAGTGCTACGGTGAGTCAGAGACAAATATGAAGGCCTGGCCTCTGATCTTAAATAGCATATGATGTAATATTAAATATCTGGCCAGGAAGAAACTGGTGAAAAGTGGAAGAATTTATTGTGAATTCAGAAAAATAATGTGTGAAAATCATGAAATTATGAAATGGCAATCTGAGTTGAAAGGTACAATTTTAGTTACAAAACTTGCTTTGCCATCCTAAGTCTTTCAGTGAAAGAAAAAGTGATCCTTCTCTGGAGGTGTGTATTTCAGCCTGGAGCCAGGAGGGTTGCATTGCATTTACAGGGTAGCTCATGATTGTTTGCAGAAGATCACGTGACTAGGAAAATGTGGACACATAGCACCCTGAGGACTGGCATTGCTGGGGCTGCCACATTGCTGGCTTTCATGGGTGCAGGAATTGAGGAAGGAAATAACAAGGCTTTCAAGCAGAGGTTCTTAATATTTGTACTGTGGAGAACAATGTGGCTTATAAGTCCTGCTCACTCAGTTAATCTGTACTCTCCTTCCACTCATTAACTGTGGAATCCCTACTTCAGACTTGCAAATCCTGAACCACATTCACTGTTGGGAAGGAATCTGGAACTTGTTAAGAAGATCTAGGATGGCAGAGTAGATGAGTGGTTCTCCCTCTTGACCATCTAGTAAGAATCCATGAAAACTTTGAAACTCAATCTCAACATCAGCTTCTAGGTCTAGGTGGAATTCTTCAGTCTCTTCACAGTGCAGTCCCTGGCCTTGAACATCACCCTGCATCATTTCGTTATGGAGTATTGCAGCCATTGACTTCAATGTCTGTTCCCCTAAACAGTTTGTGAATACCTGGTGAGCAAGTACTGGGTCTCATCAATTTCCCTGTCATCATGGACTGAAAGCATCCCAGGAACATGCTAAGGACTTAGTTTTTGTTAAACGAAAAAATTATTGAAAGAAAGTTTAAATGAAGATAAGAGAAGTTGTAAATCCCATATGTCAATGTTCATTTTCCAAAGCTAAAATGTATAAAGCCTGAAACCCAGAAATTACATCAACTAGAATTTATCTTACTGATACATTCACACATGTGCCAAATCACTTATGCATAGTGTTGTTCCCAGCAGCATTGTTTGTTAACCGAAGTTTAGAGATGATAGAAATGAGCTTCAGTGGTGGATTGGTAGCATAGATTGTGGGCTAGTCCTACCATGGAATACGAAGCAGCTGTGAAAAGTTAGGGTAGAAAGATCTTCAGAATATAATGTTAAAGAAAAAAAATAGAGCCAGAATGATGTACTAAGTAAACTTTTGTGTGAAAAAGAAGTATCTGTATCTTACCTTAGCTTGTATATGCACAAATCTCTCTCAAAGGACCCAGAAGGAATGAACTGATTTATTTTGGTGGAGAGAAAGGTTTAAATGATGAGAAAGACTTTTCATTGTGTTCCTTTTTAGTTTCTGACTAGTATACATAATATTACTGCTTCACGGTACTGTATATATATATATATATATATATATATATATATATATATATATACACACACATATATATATATAGCTTTGAAAATAAAAGTGCACATGGATTTTTTGCAGCTTTATTCATGATTGCCATAATGTGGAAGCAACCAAGGTGTCCTTCAGTAGGTGAATGGACAAACTGTCCAGACAATGGAAATTTATTTAGGGCTAAAAAGAAATGAGCTATTAAGCTATGAAAAGACATGGAGGCCGGCGCCGTGGCTTAACAGGCTAATCCTCCGCCTTGCGGCGCCGGCACACCGGGTTCTAGTCCCGGTTGGGGCACCGGATTCTATCCCGGTTGCCCCTCTTCCAGGCCAGCTCTCTGCTATGGTCCGGGAAGGCAGTGGAGGATGGCCCAAGTGCTTGGACCCTGCACCCCATGGGAGACCAGGAGAAGCACCTGGCTCCTGGCTTCGGATCAGTGCGATGCGCCTTCCGCAGCGGCCATTGGAAGGTGAACCAACGGCAAAAAGGAAGACCTTCCTCTCTGTCTCTCTCTTTCACTATCCACTCTGCCTGTAAAAATAAAAAAAAAAGACATGGAGGAAACTTGAATGTTACTAAGTGAATGAAGCCTCTCTGAAAAGGCAACATATGGTATGATTCCAACTATGACATTCCAGAGGTGGTAAAACTATGGAGACAGTAAACCAGAGGTTGTCATGGGTTGGGGGAAGGGGGAGGAAGAGGCAGATCACAGAGAGCTTTATAGGACAGTGAAAATACTTTGTATGACACTATAATGACAGATACATGTCAAAAATTTGTCCAGATTTACAGAATATACAACACCAACAGTGAATCCTATTGTAGATTATTATGGACTTTGGGCGATAATGGGTTATAAGTTTATCAGTTGCAACAAATGTTCCACTAATTCCCAAGCTCTTCTAACAATTATGTTGATAGTGAGGAGGTTGGAGGTATTTGAGAACTCATTGTACTTCATGCTAGTTTGCTGCAAAAACTAAAACTGCTCTAAATAGCCTGTATTAAAGAAAAAGAAAGCTGGTGAGCTATATGTGCATTAAAATACCCTACTTTCTGAAATAATTCCTGATCATTCTGTGGTTCTGGCATTGTGGTTTAATGTGTATGGGCTGTGGGATATTATTTTTGACACCATGGACAATGTAAATACATACATATATACATATATTTCCTGCTCTAAGCCACTGTATTTTTTTTGGTCTTCTATGATTCTGTGCTCAGACATGCAGTAAGGTTAGTTCACATGTAGCCCAGGGTCAAGTTCCCATCCTCTTGTCTGATACTCTAGATGGACTGTAGCATATGTGTCAGCATGCATAGGTTGGAATTCTGACATGTCTAGTCTCTCAAGCTTTTGTTTTCTCATCTGGAATATAGACGTAACAGCAGTTTCTATAGTGTAGGTTTTGTGAGTATCAAATGAAATAATCATGTGAGGCTCTTATCAGTGATTGGCACATACTCGACACATGTTGTTGCTGCTATTATTGTTATTGTAATCATCATCATTACAGTTGTCACCAACCATGCCTCAAGTAGGTTATTTTCTTTGGTTAAGGGTGATCACTTTCTGGGAACTTGAAGAGGAGTGAGAAAACCTCAGGGACTCCCAATTCCTCCTGATGTCAAGAGCATAGGCTTGGAATTTGGATTAAAAAAAAAAAAAAAAACCTCATATTGCCATTGTCATCTGTCCAGTTGAGTAGGAGATGATTATCATCAAACTTGCTGCACAAAAAAGGCATGGACATAACAGTTAAGTGATCTGCAGGTTATGAATAGTGAGTCTGTATAGCAAATAGGACCCAGTTTCCCATGGAGCTGTGTTCTCCAGCAGTTGGCATCATGCTGGTACCTTCAAAGAATGTTATGCAATGCACCAGCTCTGTCAGCACTGGTGGTAATTCATTAATTATGGCATCCATCTACTCCTATACACAGATAAATTGGCTCTGTAATTACCACCCTAATGATACCACTTTTGTTTTAATAGGCACATAACATTTATTTCCTCCATCCAGAAGGATAATGAGGAACCCTCTGTCTTTGAACCTCTCAAAGTCCAGGCATAATAGATGAGAGTATGTTGGTTTGTCTGCTCTGTGTTGTCTGCATTTTCAGTACCAATTTTGGAATCTCTCTGAGGTTAGAAGGTAGCATTCATTTAATAAGAATTATTTAGAACAATGCCTGACACTCTCAAATGCTATATAAATGTTTGCTGTTTTCATTATTATGTAGTAATAAGTGTTCATTTTGGCTAGTTTTTTCTTTGGATGCAGCACATAGTCAAAACAATGTGACACTGCAATGTTCACTTTTATGTGACAGGGTCTAAAAACACTCCTCCAATCTGGGACCCAAGGTAGAAATTGATAATTAATAATAGCACTCCCCTGATGGTTCTAAACTTGCCTTACAAACCTCACATCTCCCCAGGTTGCCACCATTAACCTATTGGCCTTGGCACTTGAAATAAAACCACTCACCCTTCTTAGCCTGTGAACTTAGATTCTAGAAAGACTTCGAGAACTCCACCACTCACAGTGAAATAGGTGTGGTGGAGCCAAGCGATGCAAAGCATGCTCAAGGCTTTGCAGTTCAAGACCTGAGTGAAACCAAGGGCAAGCCTATTTGGGCACCTCCACACCCAAACCCAGTCTGGATTTGACCTCTTCCAACTCTGAGAGTCATAATTTTAGGCACTCTTTTTTCTTGAATGTTTTTCAGCATGAGGAGTTCTGACTTTTGATCAACTGGTTTGGCTTGGTGGTACTGATGTCCTGGCTCCTGAAGTAAGATAACTCCTTAATGACATGCAGAAATAATTACAGGGAGCCGGCGCCGCAGCTCACTAGGCTAATCCTCCACCTTGCGGCGCCGGCACACCGGGTTCTAGTCCCGGTCGGGGCACCGGATTCTGTCCCGGTTGCCCCTCTTCCAGGCCAGCTCTCTGCTGTGGCCAGGGAGTGCAGTGGAGGATGGCCCAGGTGCTTGGGCCCTGCACCCCATGGGAGACCAGGAGAAGCACCTGGCTCCTGCCATCGGATCAGCGCGGTGCGCGGGCTGCAGCGCGCCAGCCACGGCGGCCATTTGAGGGTGAACCAACGGCAAGGGAAGACCTTTCTCTCTGTCTCTCTCTCTCACTATCCACTCTGCCTGTCAAAAAATTAAAAAAAAAGAAAAGAAATAATTACAGGGAAGGTCAAAAGCCTTAAGTGTAACTTGAGCAGCTGCATTTTACTTTTTTATAAAGTGAAAACTCAGTGTTCTGGCTCTATGTTTTATGAAGGACATACATACATACATACATTTACCAATGTAAGTTACTACTAGTCTCTACAAGATTAGCTCTTAAACTGTTTATAGTCCTTCATTTTTACTAAGTCCTAATGCTGAATATAACTTCCAGTTTACTTTTTTTAAGTTGAGCCAAGTCACATATTTGTTTTTTTAATTTTCCCATTTGTAATATTAATATCCAATTTCAATCCAAACAACATTTGTGGACATCTCAGAAGTTTAAAATATTTTTAAAACTTTTGGTGTATAAAATTCCATGAAAATGATTGAATTAGACAAGTGTGTATGTTTTACTTTGAAAAAGAACCTTCCACTTTAGATTTTCAAGTTCTTGAGCCCAGAATTGGGGAAGATGAAGTCAGTGATCTCCCAGTTGCCGTCCACTCTGTAACTCCTTATCCTCCAATCTGGATGCTTCTACTTCTTGTTTTAATAATTTCTGTGGAGGTAGCTCAGCTGGACTAGCTTTTAGGCGCAGCATTGCGGGGAGGATTTGGCTAATTGTTGGTGTAAGCAATGAATAAAGATGACCCAGGAACTGCTAATGACCCAGCTTCCTCCTGCAATATTCCAGATTTGCTAAGCTTCCTTGAGGCCTTGTTTTGACTGTTAGGGAAGGTGCATCTCAGAACCTGTGACAGGGGTTCCCAGCCAGCATGGCCCTTCTGCATTAACCCTTTGAGAGCAAGGGTGGAATCCACTGCTGCCCTCAACCATCCTTTTCACTTTTATATCTGGAGAAACAATGTAAGGATCAGAATTCTTACCTTTCAAGGGGTGATTTTTTTTTCTTGATGGTTTTACCAAATATTCCATGTGTAGAAATTGTGTAACTGGTTCCTTTCATATTTTCTCATCCCAGGGTTTCTGGGTTCCAGAGGACTTCTCTTTCCTAAGGGAACTTGTTTACTTCAAGCAGGTGCTTCCTGTGTGTGTATCTCTGCTCTGCCTTCCAGGTGCTGTGGGTCAGGAGAGAGTCCTGCTACTTCAGGTTGTTTTGTTTTGCTATTAAAAAGCAATCCAAAATAGGTCGGATAGTAGGCCACCTTGTCAGTGATATAGTTGCACGTGTTGTTGGAATCAGTTCAAAGGGAACAACAGGAGCACTTTTTTGGCATCATACGGTCATAAACAGTGTAAAGAATTCACCCAACAGAGAGAATAGGTCTGTGAGTGAGTGAGACGGTTTTAAGTGAATTGGTATTTGTACACGGTGACACCCTCTCTCATACCACCCACCTCCTCCCTGAGTGACTCAGCCGCTGAGGGAGAAGTCTCTGACCTGTTCATTAACAGTCAGGAAGAGGCTGAGACCACACTGAGCAACTCCAGGTATCATTCTTTTGGGCCCCATTTACCTGAGCACCTACTGGCAGGCTGGTTCGTCAGAGTCCTGGTTTTCTGCCCAACAGAGGTAAGTTGAACTCCGTTTGCAAACATAAGTTATTTGTTTGTTTCTGCATAACTTTCTCTGTTTTCCTTCCCAATGATTACAACGAGAATTTACTGTGAGCTTCCTCTCTTTTCCTGTTAAATTTTGACAACCTCCAGTGGGCTGTTGTGCTTATCAGCCGCTCTGCCCCTCTGTGCTGTGCTTGTACACTGCATGACTTTTTGCTTGGCCATTGCATGATACGGTGTCACAGAACCCAGAGCCTACCCTGTTTCTTTGGGGGAGCTGCCAGCTTTGGGATCCTCTCAGACAGAAGGATTTGCATTCTTTATGTCAAGAGATCAGCACTCATTGGGCTGTTTTCTCAAGTGATTATAACGACATTTTTAAAAAGGAATCTTCCTGTTTTCATAAACAATGCTTTGATAGAGATTGTGTCCTCTTTTACAGAGAAGTAATATTTTTCTCAGCTGTTTAAAAACATTGTAAGTTGCTGGAGGGGGGGGGGGAGAATGAGTCAAATCCATTTCTCCATCACCCTATCTTCCCAAAATAAGAAAATCACCATTTCGTGCATGAATGCAGCAGTGAGGGTGGGATTAAAAGGGGGGGGGGGATTAAACGGGGCAGGAAGGGTGTGCTTCTCCAGTGGAATTTGTGCGCAATTGGCTAACTTCTCAGAATTCTAATGTAAAAAATGATGAGTATGTATAGGAACAATTATCAACCTCTGTTCATATCCTAGTCCTGAAAAACCAGTTCTGGAAGCCTTTTGATAATGATAAAAAAGTTACTTTTAAAAGATTTGTTTATTATTTGAAAGACAGAGTGTCAGAGAGAGAGGGAGAGATAGAGAGAGAGAAAAAAAAATCTTTTATGCATTGGTTCACTCCCCAAACATCAGCAACCAGACCAAAATACCTGTAAGCCAGACCAAAACCAAGACAGAAGAGCTCCATCCAGGTCTTCCATATGGGTGGCAGGGGCCCAAGAACTTGGGGCATCTTCTGGTGCCTCCCCAAGTGGATTGACAGGGAGCTAGATCAGAAGCAGAACAGCTGGGACATGAGCTGGTGCTCCAATAAGTGTTGCAAGTGGCAGCTTAAGCCGCTGCCCCACAATGCTGGCCCAGAAAAGTGGTCTTGATGTGTTTCTTTTTTCTCACCACTTCCTTTTATGATGCAGAGCTGGGGAATCAAATACAACTTGTAGCCAGCTAGGCTGTGTCCTCCACACCATGTCTGAATCTTACACACAAGATTTTTTTTTGCTTTCAGTTGCTGCTCAGCTCACCTGCAGTCCTGGAGGGGTGTAAACCTATCAGTGCTCAATTCCCAGTAGTTTACTGAAATACAATTCGATTTTCAAATATTTATAATAATCCAAAAGTTAAATGGTAGTTTTTGTGGATTTTAATTTTTTCATGAGATGTGATCAAGTTTAAAACTAGCTCTCATCTCCTCAGTTTATAGTGTAGACAGGTACTACCGTGTTCATTGGAAAACATAAGTTGTGGAAACTGAGACATAACTTTAACAAACATTTTGGTGATGTTGGGTTGATCCTAAATGTCAGGATATACAGACAATGAAGATAAATAGGGCCGGCGCCGTGGCTCAATGCCGGCACACCGGGTTCTAGTCCCAGTCGGGGCGCCGGATTCTGTCCCGGTTGCCCCTCTTCCAGGCCAGCTCTCCACTATGGCCCGGGAAGGCAGTGGAGGATGGCCCAAGTCCTTGGGCCCTGCACCCCATAGGAGACCAGGAGAAACACCTGGCTCCTGCCATCAGATCAATGCTGTGCGCCGGCCGCAGCACGCCGGCCGCAGCACGCCGGCCGCAGCGGCCATTGGAGGGTGAACCAACAGCAAAGGAGGACCTTTTTCTTTGTCTCTCTCTCTCTCACTGTCCACTCTGCCTGTCAAAAAAAAAAAAAAAAAGATAAATAGGACAGGATTTTTACTGAGATTTTAGATTCATGTAAGTCTTTAGGCTACTTGACATAAATTTTCCATTTGAATGATGTATTGGCTCATTCAGTCTAACTGCTGCTTTTGAGAGATGAGGACACAGCATAAGTGTCAGGCAACTTGCCAGGATCAGGGTAGCAGACCAGATGGAGAACTCACATCACCTGTCTTTTGTTTTAATGGGTTTCCCCAGTGATTTTTCAGATTCTTTCACTTAAATATGGAGCAGCAATAAAAGAGTCACACAACATCTTTATAAAATGACCACAAATGATACAGAAATGAGAATTTCATTACCTGGCGATATGTGGAGATTTTATTGTAGTTTGTATGGTATAACTGTGAAGTAATGGGATATATTTGTACATTGTGATTTGTGGAGTATCTTTTTAATTGGTGTATTTGTGGGTTTTACTGTCAAGAGCTGGTAGCCTCAGAGTAGGAGGCGGTCTGGTATGTGTGTGATACCCTATCAGGAATGTCCCCACCCCAACTACCACTCTGCAGATGCTTCTTACCTGGCTGTCTTCTTTGCCTACCAGAATTTTATTTTATTTTTTTAAAGATTTATTTATTTATTCAAATGTCAGAGTTACACAGAGAGAGAAGGAAAGGCAGAGAGAGGGAGGTCTTCCACCTGATGGTTCACTCCCCAACTGGCTGCAATGACTGGAGCTGCACAGATCCAAAGGCAGAAGCCAGGAGCTTCTTCCGGGTCTCCCACATGGGTGCAGGGGCCCAAGCATTTGGGCCATCTTGTACTACTTTCCCAGGCTGTAACAGAGAGCTGGATGCGAAGTGGAGCAGCTGGGAGTGCCCGTATGGGATGCCTGCACTGCAGGCAGTGCCTTTACTGCTACGCCACAGCACTGGCCCTACCTACCAGAATTTTAACTGAAAGTCCTGACACATTTATTTTCCTCGGGACTTGGTAAATAAAACAAAAAAGATTATGTTTTGAGTGTCAACTTATTCTTTAGAATAAATGTCATACAAATCACTAAGCAGTTAATTTAAGTGAGCATGACTTAACTGAAAACATTTCCTATGATTGGGCCTTAGCTCCTAGCATCACTGTGAGTGAAGTGATAAAATTCTTGGCCTAGCAGTCAAAGAGAAATATTTGTTGGCCCCACACAGCTATCTTCTGTCCTTATCCTGCTTCTATGCCAATTGCTCAGAATTTTTAAATAAGGTGTTTACATCTTAATATTCTGGGTCCTTGTTTGCAGTGACTCAGTGTTCCTAGTTTACCCTGGTAACAATCATTAAAGAATTTATATTCTTCTGAAAAAAAAAAAAAAAAAAAAGAAAACAAAGAAGCCAAACCAGGATGACTCTAAGGAGAAATGACAAGCATAAGTAATGAGGAAAAGAAAAATTGTATTGATCAAAAGCTGAAGAAGTCTGAATAAAGAAATGACTTATTAATGAAAAAAAAAAACTTTGTGAGTTTAGGATCTGTGAGAGGCTCTTCAGATTGATGTTCGCCAAACGACATCTATGCTGATTAGACTTACATCTGGTGTTGCAAATGTTTTAAGGATATTCACCATCTTTTTTGTGATCATCAGTTGGCAGAGTGAATTTTATAGGTGTCTATAAAATAACAGCTGGTTTACTTCTCCACACAGGAATGAGTAGTCCTGAATACTCTTCGTAATCATTTACTTGAGAGCTCTAAGCACTTAAATAATTTATTCTGTGTCTCTGTATGCGTTTATCTAGCTCTAGAATGTCACTAAGTTTTCTTTAATGGAACTTTCTGGGGGAAGATAGTGAAACACAGACTGTGCTTTTCAAATGAGAATACACACATCCCAGGAGAACACTCTAGAAAATGCACAAAAATTATAGGCTGAGTATTGTACATCTCTTCAAGGAGAGCTAATTTTAGTTAAAGATTTTTGAAATAAGCTATCCTTGAATCACTGATCTTCTCCCACTCCTCCCCGAGTCTCTTTATTTTGTCATGAAGAATGTTGTATGTAAGAATTTAAAAGGTATTTGTATACACATATGTACAAGGGGGCGGATTCTAGATAGACTTGAATTTGAATGAGCTGGAACTGTAAATAGCCCTTGTTGGAGTTCAGGTGAGAAATAATTAGTATTGGATAGCATTTTCATTAATGAATATTAGACTAATATCTTTTATAACATGAAACTAATAATTGGCCCCAGAGACTAGGACACTAGTCATGTTCAGGTTTGATATTATCATTCTCTCTGGGTAAGGATTGCATATTGTTTTTGTTGTTGTTGTTCTAGTACTAGTGGTTGAACTCTGTAATTAACACACAATTACTCTTAATGTTTAAATTTTAACTGAAAGGTGATCCCTGTTAAATTTAAGAGTGGAAAAAGAGAGGGAGGAGATGTACAATTTGGGACATGCACAATCGGACTTGCCCAAATGATGGAGTTAGAAATGTGCCAGGGGATTCCAATACAATCCCATCAAGGTGGCATGTACCAATGCCATCTCACTAGTCCAAGTGATCAATTTCAGTTCACATTCAATGGCTCTGATAGGTCTAAGAATCAAAGGGATCACACAAACAAGACAAGTGTCTGCTAATACTAACTGATAGAATCAAAAAGGGAGAGAAAGATCCAGCATGGGAAGTGGGATACACAGCAGACTCATAGAATGGCAGATGTCCTAAACAACACTCTGGCCTCAGAATCAGCCCTTAAGGCATTTGGATCTGGCTGAAGAGCCCATGAGAGTATTGTAGGCATGGAAAGCCAAGATACCATGGAAAAGAAAAAAAGAAGAAGACCTAAATGAAAGATCTCTGTGAGTGAGATCCCAGTGGAAAGAACAGGGCCATCAAAGAAGGAGGTACCTTTCTCTGAAGGGAGGAGAGAACTTCCACTTTGACTATGACCCTATTGGAATAAGATCAAAGTCAGCGAACTCTAAAGGCTTCCATAGCCCTGGCAACTCATGACTAGAGCCTAGGGAGATTACTGACGCCATGAACAGGAGTGTCAAATTGTTAAGTCAGCAACAGGAGTCACTGTGTACTTACATTCCATGTGGGATCTGTCCTTAATGTGTTGTCTAATGTGCAGTGATGCTATAACTAATACTGAAACAGTATTTTTACACTTTGTGTTTCTGCATGGGTACAAACTGATGAGATCTTTACTAATTATATACTGAATCGATCTTCAGTATATAAAGATAATTGGAAATGAAAAAAAAAAAACACCCTGGTGTTAAATTGGAAATGGCATAGAAAATTAATTAATTTTTAAAAGAAATATTATGTAGGATCTCTATCTTTAATGTGCTGTACACTCTTATTTAATGCTATAACTAGTACTCCAACAGTATTTTTTTTCACTTTGTGTTGCTATATGGGGGCAAACTGTTGAAATCGTTACCTAATATATACTAAACTGATCTTAAGAGAATTGAAAATGAATCATGATGTGATTGGAAGGGGAGAGGGAGCGAGAAAGGGGAGGGTTGTGGGTGGGAGGGAAGTTTTGGGAGGGGGAAGCCATTGTAACCCATAAGCTGTACTTTGGAAATTTATATTCATTAAATAAAAGTTTAATTAAAAAAAAGAATCAACAGTAAGAAAATTTTATAGTGAGGGTCATAAGACTCAGAAAATTGGTAACCTACAGACATCTTCGTAGCAAAGAGATTTCATTTGTGCTCCCTCCTGGATTTTGTTTCACCATAAGTAAGCAAGATTCCCAACTCTAAGCTTCAACTGTGAGGCTGCATGAATAAAGAAATGGCCAATTTCTAACCATCACAGCAGGCTGGGTGAGTCTTTACCACTCTGATAATTTAGAAATTTCCTCTACCACTGTGTATTCAGGCTAAACACAGTGTTTGTGTCTGGAAGACCCATTTAAAAAATAATTTAAGTGAAGTTGTTAACACTTACACTTCATGAAGCCCTGTTTGTTTTCTCTGTACATAATATTTCATGTTCCTTTTGGTGATAATTAGTTGTTTGATGGTTTGTTTTATTTATCTTCTAGAAGAAAATGCTCCTGTTTATTGGTTTGTAATTATCAACTCCTTCTTATTCTTCTATTGAACACGGTTTTATAGCATTTGCTTTTTTCCAGTTCTTACGCATTTTCCCTGTTTCCATGATTGCTGGGAAAAAATACTGGTGGGCTTGGCGCCACTACTGGGTCATGAAACCCTGGGGACTTTTTCATACACAAGAGCCATTTGCCCTTTGTGCCATTTTGTTGACAATTTTGCTCTGTTTCTTTCCTTGTTCTATTTCAACTTCTTTGGTATGTGTTTTCCATCACTGTAGAGATTTGCCCTAGGAAACCATTCACATTTGGTCTTTCTAAAAAGAGCAAATTTCCTTGTGTAGGTTAGAAGCTTGATAAATTGATGAAGATTTTGGAGAAGTTAAAATTTTCTACTGTCACTCCATGCTACTGCCATGACCCTTTAGTTAAATGATCAATGAAAGTCTGTTCAAATCTCACTCTTGGTTGAGCTCCACCAGGGATTTCTACTGCAAAGGGGTTGTTATTCTTTTTACCATTTCTTCTAGTAGCTTTATATCTGTTGACTCATTTTTGTTTTCTGGGTACTTTGGTGTTAGGCTGGGTTGAGTTTGAATCCCAACTGTAACATTCACTACCTATATAAACTCAGGCAAACTACTCATCCTGAGACTTCTGTCCAAGAAAATCTAATTTCACCTACTACCCACATTTCTAATGCCTATCCTAGGCTTCTGTATAAAAACTCTGACTTCACTGAAATCATTTTACATAAACTTGCATTTAGGTATGGAATGAGCATAATAATAACAACCTGAAGGCATTATATAAGGTTTACATGAGGTAATACATATAAAATTCAAGCTCAGTGTAGCTTTAATTATTGTATGGCCACAATATTAGCAGTCAGAATTAGATTCTTGCTTTTCATTTTTCTTCCTTTATTCTCTATTTTGTTAATCTACTTTCTGCTCCACTTGTTTTTTTTTTCTACCTTAATATTCCTATTTTCTTTCTCCATGTGCCCTTTTCCCAGTAATAATTCTCCTTCTCCTTCTCTTCCTAATCTTCCATCTTTTCCTTCTCCTTCGTCCACTTCTTTACCCACTGTCTTTCTTAAGAAACAGTTAAACAGGGTATGATAAATGTTGCTTGGTTGTACTATGTAAGCCAAGAGACATTTTGACCTTGGGTGGGAACAAAGAATGAGAGCTAAAGTCTTTCTGACGCCAGGAGCCAAAAGATAAAGTTTATATCTGAGCCAGAAAGTGGACGAAAGAATTCTTGTACCTTGGACAGGAAGAACGGGGTCTGGGATTGGGCTAAGGGAACAGTGATTTAGCTGATGCACCTACCTGTCCCCAGGGAAGTGTTCTTACTAAGTACACAACATTGAAGTAGATTGAGAGAGGCCATAAGGAAATGAGGAAAAGCTATAAGGAAGACACATTAATGAAATAGAGGATGCTGATCTTTTCAAATGCTTCAAATAAATACTAAGAAAGTTGATTGATTTTGTGATTCAGAACTTGATATTGATTTCATCTAAAACCTAAAGACTGATGTCTTTGGGCAAAAGCTATAAGCAGTAGATGAAAAGGAGTTTTTACTCTCTGGTCACAAAGAGGAAATTAAAGATGGACAAATGATTACAGTTTTCTTCCCTTCTCGGCTTTGATGTCATGATTTCACTTTGCTTTAAAGTAAAGGTTGTTGTAGGTCTCAGCATAACAGACACAGCATTCACACATCTTTCCCCACAATGCTCCATATTTAAAGCACTGTTACTGTCACTGTTAGGCATATGTATGGGCAAAATCTTCTGCTGACCCAAGATTAGAGTTTCCTCTTTTTTTGTGAAAAGCTAAAATCTAAACTGGAATGGGCCTGAAGGATGATACTTAGAAATAAGTCCAAGTAGCTGACCTGAGGTTACTAATGTTTCATGATTTGGGTGTTGAGTGTATATGATGCTCAAGATAAACTTTTAAGCTACATTTATTTTTAATGCTACCAGTTTGAGAGAATTTTAATCTAACTTATTCCACAAGAGGACACTTAAAAAGTTTGTTATTTACAGAGATGCCTGTTGTTGATCCATTTTTTAAAAAAATATTTTATTTATTTGAAAGACAGAGTTACAGAGGGAGGTAGAGACAGAGAAAGAGGTCTTCTATTTGCTGGTTCACTCCCCAAACATCCGCAAAGGCTGGACTGGGCTTATCCGAAGCCAGGAGCCAGGAGCTTCTTCTGGGTCCCCTACATT
Source organism: Lepus europaeus (assembly GCF_033115175.1). Classification (NCBI taxonomy): domain Eukaryota; kingdom Metazoa; phylum Chordata; class Mammalia; order Lagomorpha; family Leporidae; genus Lepus; species Lepus europaeus. The sequence goes on along the minus strand of NC_084832.1, from coordinate 35,087,587 downwards.
GGTGCAGGGACCCAAAGATTTGGACCATTCTTTGCTGCTTTCCCAGGTGCATTAGCTTGGAGCTGGATCAGAAGTGAATCAGCCAGGACTCAAACTGGCATCCATATGGGATGCTAGAGCTGCAGGCTGAGGCCTTAACCCACTGTGTCACAGCACGACCCTTGTTTGATCCATTTTTAATAACAACATAATAAAATCTATACATAAAAATACTTCTTTATATCCTGGGCAAGATAGAAAGAGTTCCATGGAAATAAAGATTGATGAAACAAGAACTGGCACCTCCGATTGGAGCATCAATAAATGGCTTTGGGCAGGAAAGGGGCTGGTATGAGAAGATGGTTAGGGTAACATGGCCCATAGGTACTAGGGAGAAAAAAGAAGAAGTGGGGCTAAAGGAAGTTGTGCAGGAGACATAGGAGAGACAACGGGAAAAATAAAAGAGAGAGAGATACTGTCTAAAGAACAGACTTCATCCACCTTGGGACATCAGACAAAATGCCACCACTGCACTGGCAACAGGTAAATTTGATAAGAAAAGATTATTTCCCTTATACTTAAGGTCAGAGGAAGAACCTAACATCCTGATTGGTGTCTTGTCACTTGAAAAGAGTATACATTACATTTTCCTTTCTCATTTAGCTGGTGGCAATGGACCACATGCGGTTGAGAATGGTTATGAATCATTATCAAGCTATCCAGGGGAAGACAGACTCATGAAAGGAGTAGGATGACATTCTGGCCACTCCTGGCTTCTGTGTGGTCGCAGGAGGGTAGAGGCTTCTTATTGAGCTACCAGAGGATGTTGGAGCAAACATTTGTTTCTGCAGCTCCTGTCTGCTGTGCGTCCATTATTGTCCATCCATTGGAGCTGCAGGGCATTTCTCTGAATGCCTGGTATTGGTCATATCACATGGCCCTTTGAGTTACATGTAGTATTGCAGTCATGTAGATCTAATTAAAGTGCTGGATTCTGCAATTCACCATGCAATTTGGGCAGGTTTATTTAAACTCTGTGAGTTTAGGGCTCCTATCATTAGAGATGATAGTACTGACTAGGAAGGATTAAATAAGATAAAATGCATGAGTGTGTGGCACAATTTGTGACACATAGTAGGTAAGCAGTGAGGCTCCTTACTGGGAACATTGAACACAGACATACTGTAAGATATTATGTTTCACTGATCAAAGAATCACAAATGTCTTTTGTAAACCCTCCACTGGCTTTTAGACATTTAATTTGCCACAGGGTGGCTTACTAATATGTGGGAAAAACACTGGGCTTCTGCAGCAAAAAATGCAATGATAACCAGTCTCTTAAACAGGTTAAGAGGCTGGTTTTTCTTTTGTAAAGGGAAGTCCAGGCATAGTCCATGGCTATTGTGGCAGCTCCATGGCACTGTCAAGAAATTGGGCTCCTTCTAACTTCTTGCTCTGCCATTCTTAATGGGTGAATTTAGTTCTCATGGTTGCTTGTGATCCATTACATCCCAGGTGTCTACTCTGACCTTCTGTATGGTGTCCTAGGGTCAGGAAAGAAGAGGGATGAAGCATAATAGCAACTTTTTTTCCAGTGACTTCCACTTCCATCTTAATAATCTGAACAAGCAACCAGCAGTGTGCCGTAGCAGGTAAAGCCACTGCCTGCAATGTCAGTATCCCAAATAGGTGTTGGCTTATGTCCCAGCTGCTCTACTTCCAAACCAGCTCCCTACTAATGCCCTGGGAGTGGTTGATGGCTCAAGTGCTTGGGTCTCTGCTACCCACATGGGAGACCTGGAAGAAAACTCCTGGCTCCTGACTTCACACTGGCCCAGCCCTTACCTTTGTGGCCATCTGGAGAGTGAACTAGAAGATGGAAGATCTCTTTCTGTGTCTTTCCCTCTGTCTTTGTAACTCTGACTTTCAAATGAATTAATTAATTAATAGAATTATCAGAAATACAAACATGCTTACCTCTAACTTCAAGGAAGGCTTTAGATACTAGTAAAGGAGAAAATGAGTACTGATAACAGATAGGCAACCACAGTGTGCTGCAAGTCTTTATTTGGAAACTTCCAGATCACCCATAATTGAACCTTGCCTTCTCCCATTTGGACAGGGCTCCTTTGATACCCTCCAAAAAGTTCAAGAAAAGTCTTAAAAGTTAAAAAGTAATATTTTTAATTTAAAAGAGGGAAGCATGGTGTCCTGGAGGTATACTAGAGGTAGAAATAAAGATTACCCTAACATCTAGAAGGATTATGACTACCATTTTTGGGCTTGAAAATGCCTTTTTAAAATTAAAAATATTCATGATGTCCCACATATGTGACAGATTTTATTTTGAATATTTTGCTGATTGATTAAAAATAGAGTGGATTTAGTGATTTGCATTCTACTAATAAAAGCGCTTGGATGCTGAGTGCAGAAGAGTTTGTAAGCAGACTTTTTGCAATAAGTCAGTGGAGACGGCCTCCATCCCCTACCTCTCTACCCCCTGGCCATCTAGGAGTGTCTAGTATAGGTACCATGCTGGGATGTATAAGATCTCGACAGACTCCCAGATTTCTAGCACTTCCTGCAGGGAGCTGCATAGAGAAAAATGGGTATTTCCTCTGCCTTATATATGTGCTGGCTCCACAAAGATCCAATGTCTTCCTAGAGGGTCTGATATTATCATGCTTTTAATTTTTTTTTTTTTTTTTGACAAGCAGAGTGGACAGTGAGAGAGAGAGAGACAGATAGAAAGGTCTTCCTTTACTGTTGGTTCACCCTCCAATGGCCTCTGCGGCCGGTGCTCTGTGGCTGGCGCACCGCGCTGATCCAATAATAGGAGCCAGGTGCCTCTCTTGGTCTCCCATGCGGGTGCAGGGCCCAAGGACTTGGGCCATCCTTCTCTGCACTCCCGGGCCACAGCAGAGAGCTGGCCTGGAAGAGGAGCAACTGGGACAGAATCCGGCGCCCTGACTGGGACTAGAACCCGGTGTGCCAGCGCCGCAGGCGAAGGATTAGCCTATTGAGCCACAGTGCTGGCCATTATCATGCTTTTAGTAGCCAGGTTTTCTCAAGATAGTCATTTAATCAAGACAAAGGATGTTAAGTCATCTGAATGAGCTCTTAACCTCTTTCTCTATGCTAAGGATGAGAGCAAGTATCCTAAAACCATCCCCACTGGCTCTACATTGTGACTTTTGGGATACTCTTGAGAAACAGTTTCAGGTGAATTCACTTGCTTTCTCTTGTATACCCACATTTTTACCTCATTACTTCTTTTGTGGTCTAGACAAAAACACATATGAATGTTTTTAGATTTTTCTTACTATTCTACGCATATCCTACCTCTGTCTTCCTCCCAAACCAGGCTTCTGCTGCCCCTTTAGGAAGTCTGGATAATGGATACTAAATAGAGGTAGAATGAGGGAGTAAGTTCCTAATGTTACACAGCACAGCTGAGTTCATTATATCCTAGTATATAATTTATAAACAAAAAGAATAAAGGAACTCTTAACGCCAATCAAAAATAATGTCAAAGGGGAAAAGTTGATTACTCTGATTTGATCAGTACGGTACATACATGTTTCACAATGTCACACTGCAGTCCTCAAATATGTACAATTATTGTTATAAATAGTAATAAAAGAGAATTTAGACAGTAATAATACTTCATATGATTTTATAGTAATTTATAATATACATAAAGTATTATATTATGTAGTTTCCATAATAGTCTTTTAATGTTGATGTAAGCCCCAGTTTGCACAAACAGAACTAGAGGCTTGGCTCAAGTAGCTCATGAGTGGCAAAGCTGGGACTCATTCTGAGCCTTTCTAGCTTGAGGCTCATCATTCTTCCTCCATGACACCCTTACCCCATTCACTTGTTACTTGCTCAGACAAGTTTCACTTCACACTGACTCGTAGACAGAAGGATCCTTCCTGAGGAGAATGGGTCAGATAGAGTTTGAGTGCTTGAGGGGCATGGAGACTCCTAGAGGCACAGAGGGAAGGGAAGGAGGGGATCTAATGGAGAGAAGAGAGGTGGTGACACTAGGACCGGCAGGAATCTGTGCAGAGGTCTAATGTGCATCTTTTATACTCTGAAAGAGGATCGGGAACTTTCAACATGAAAAGGATATTTGTTTAGAAAAGTTACATAAATAATATGGATAGAAGAACAGAGTAGGCATAAGATGAGTTATGCATCTTAGTAAGTGTAAGTATGCTTTCTAGAAATTGAATGTGAAGTTTATAACTGAAGGAGCAGCTTTTTGTGCTACATAATTGTTTTATAAATAAAATGTATATGTACTAAATACATATGCTAAATATTAAATATATGCTACTTACATGTGTATTATATTTTAAAAGAACATGCTCAATTGAAATAGCCAAAAACACATGGCCCAATATTTATTTATTTTGTAACATGGTAGAATATCACATTCTCTTATTAGTAGCCATCACCACTATATGAATCCAGAACTTTTTATCATCAAAAGAATTTTATTCCCATTAATAGTCACTTCCCCTACTCCCTTTCCCTAATGCTTGGTGAACACTAATCTACTTTTTTTGATTTGTCTGTTCAATGCATTTCATATAAATGGAATTATATAGTATTTCATCTTCTGTATGTGGCTTCCTTCATTTTGCCTAATGTTGCAGGTTTTAACAATGCTGTAGCATGAATCAATATTTCACTTCTTTTTATTGTTGAATAACATTCCATTGTGTGACTATAACACATTATGGATCACTGGGATCCATACATCTCTTGGTGGGTATGGGCTTTGCTTCCACTGTTTGAACATTGTATGCTACTGTGCCTATTTGCATACATGCTATTGTGCAGACATCTGTTTTACAGCCAAGGTTACATCAGGGAACCCACAGAAAAGACTAGGCTGTGAGGGTTTCTAATGGTATTCATTTCTTGAGCTGTTGCCTTTGTCTCCTGGTGCCAAGAACTGGGGCAGAGCTCATGGCATTTCCAAAGGGTGAAATGCCCAGATTCAGGAAACCCTGCTTTTATCCTTCTCTCTTACTGTAATACCCTTGCACCAATCTCTTCTTGCAGTGACTCATGATAAGAAATTTTGCTGATCTCTGAAGAAGGACTTTGCTTTGGTTCCAATATCCAGCAGACTCTGCCTCTTTTTTCTTTTTTTAAAATTTATTTATTTATTTGCAACTCAGGGTTACAGAGATAGGGAGAGACAGAGAGATCTTCCACTTGCTAGGTCACTCCCCAAATGGCTGCTGGGGTTGGACCAGGCCAAAGCCAAGAGGCAGGAGTTTCTTCTGGGTCTTCCACATGTGTGCAGGGGCCCAAGCACTTGGATCAACTTCCACTGCTTTCCCAGGCCACTAGCAGGGAGCTGGATCAGAAGTGGAGCAGCTGGGGCCGGCGCTGCGGCTCACTAGGCTAATCCTCCGCCTTGCGGCGCCGGCACACGGGGTTCTAGTCCCAGTCGGGGCACCGGATTCTGTCCCGGTTGCCCCTCTTCCAGGCCAGCTCTCTGCTGTGGCCAGGGAGTGCAGTGGAGGATGGCCCAAGTTCTTGGGCCCTGCACCCCATGGGAGACCAGGAGAAGCACCTGGCTCCTGCCATCGGATCAGTGCGGTGCGCTGGCCGCAGCGCGCCAACCGCGGCGGCCATTGGAGGGTGAACCAACGGCAAAGGAAGACCTTTCTCTCTGTCTCTCTCTCTCTCTCACTGTCCACTCTGCCTGTCAAAAAAAAAAAAAAAAAAAAAAAAAAAAAAAAAAAAAAAAAGAAGTGGAGCAGCTGGGCCTCGAATTGGTGCCCAAATGAGTTGCTAGTGCTGCAGGTGGAGGCTTAATCTACTTCACCACAATGCCAGCCCCCAAACTCTGCCTCTTACCTCATTGGGCATGCCACATTGCTGTGAGCTTCAGTTGTCTTACCTGGGATTTGGAGGTGAAAACAGCCCCTTCACAGTTTATGTGACAATGAGAGACAATGCCTATGAGGTACCCTGTGCCCAACTAATGAATAATGGATTAGCAATTGTGATTAGCAATTATTTTGTGCAATGACACAATGCAAGACACAAAGAACACAGGTCACAGACAATGTGACACAAAACTCTTCAAGTGACTTGACTCTTTTGGAAATATTTAAGTCAGATTTTTCCATTAGGATTGTATTAGGGTTCCATGGCGCCATAGGGAAAAAAAAGGCACAGAGCAGGTGAATTAAATAACAAAAAATTCATAGTTTTACAGTTCTAGAGGCTGGAAGTCTAAGAGCAAGGTGTTAGCAGTTTTGGTTCCCATGAGGCTTCTCTCTGTGGCTTGCATGAAGCTAGTTCTTTCTTTGTTCTTACCTGGCCTTTTCTCTGGTTTCTTTTTGTGTTTACAGATTTTCTCTTCTTATAAGTTCACCATCAGATTGGCCTACGCACAGGATCTCATTTTAACTTAGTATTCTCTTTACAGACCCTGTCTCCAAAAGCATCCCTTTCTAAAGTACTGGAGGTTTAGACTTCAATATATGAATTTTGCAGAATATGATTCAGCCAATTATAAGCATTTAGGGAGCACCTGTCCTATTTCAGACACTGGGAAGAGAGGGGGAAGATGTAAGCCTTGCCTGCTGGACACTCAGACTCTTGGAAGAGACAAATAAACAAAATTAGTCAGCCTTTATATCCACAGGTTCTGTGTCACAGATCCAAGCTTCTGCACATCTAAAATATCCATACCCCCAAGCTGTGTCTTTTTTATACAACTTTTTTTCCCTACTTATTATTCCTTAAACAGTACAATCTAAAAGCTATTTATATAGCATTTACATTGCTTTAGGCAATCTAGAAATGACTTAAAGTATATGAGAAGATGTGTGTTGAGTTGATAGAAATTCTATGCCATTTTATATAAGGGACTCGATTATCTGTGAATTTTAGCGTTGGAGGAGGTACACCCTGGAATGAATCCCTTGTGGATACCTAAGAGTGACTGTCATTGCAAAGTCTTTTTATCCACGTACCCTGCCCCTTGTGTGACAATTGAATTTTCCATGTATGCAAATATTATCAAATAAACAACATCTTGACCACATCAGAATCTTAGTTCAGTCAGCTGGGAACTCTCCAGGTCTTCATCAACTTAAAGGAAAGAATTTATCAGAGCACATCAGACATCAGCAATAGTTTAGCCAAGAGTCCTGAGAGGCTGGGTGAGACAGGCCAAATTCAGTAGTTGAGATTTAAGTTTATCATTAGGTTCCTCTTTATCTTTTCTTTCTGGCTAAGTCTTTGAAACCCTTGAACACAACCAGCTGAGAACTTCCCCACTTAACCTACATGGCCAGTGCCCAAGTTCAAGTTTGTTTTCCTCCCTACATTGAGCCATACCTCTCCATTGTTTTTGCTTTCTATTTTCCAAGATGGTAGAGCAGAGGCATGAAATTAAGCACCTGTTGAGCACTATCGTTGAGCACTTAATGTGTGTTTGATGATTGTTAGACACTTTACATACTATTCCATTTGATCCTCATAGTAGCTCTATGTCACATCATTTTAAAGGTGAAGGACCTGAGCTAATAACATTCCCAATGTGCCAGAGTCACTGCAAAGAATTGTTTAAATGAAAGTTCTAACTCTACTAACATCTTCAAGATCTTGGCTATTAGTGTTGTAAACAGGTGCTAGTCTCTGTGCTGGTAATGGCCACGATTGCACATTGGCTGTTAGACCTTGTCTTAGGTTAGGTTCCCTAGATGTGGTACCTGAGAGGAATTTGGGTACCTGTGACTTGTGGAGGGTGTGCTCTTGGGAGAAGAGATCAAGGGAGGGGAAGCAGTGGAGGGAGCTGAGCTTCTATGGCATTGCATCCCTGAAATGCCAGTTGCCCTACTGAATTGGCTCTACCTCGAGGTGAGGGTCTCAGCTTTCCTGGCCCGAGTCAATTGACCACTGGCTGTGGGTTGTGGTGGATGGGGAGGCTATGGAACTAGGGAGCTTCATTAGCAAAGGGCAGTTTACCAGGAAAAGCACAGCCATGAGCCTGTACCTGCCAAGAAACAGCCTGCACTTGGATCTTCTGACTTTCTACAGGGAGACTCCTGAGAAAATAAAAACGTAACCCAAAGTAGCGTGTTTTCCACTTCAGGTCCCATGGCAGGTTGTTCTAGGGGATAATTTGGCACTGGACAATGGGAGGTGGGAAATTTTAGAACCCACAAATTATATTGCAGACTAATGTAGTCTGAGTATTATCTTAAGTCCAATAGCACTTACAAATCTGACAATGTGGTCTTTGACCATTATTTATTTGACCATCACAACAACCTTATGAAGCAGATGGCACATTTCATTTTCCCCATTTTAAGAGGAGGTTAAGTAGTTGAATTACAGAACTTGAATGCAGTAAAGCTTAGGCATAGACCTGACTTCTGACTTGAGCACCAGTGTCTCTCCAGTATTCCATCCACTCTTTTGTTCCATGGACACTGAAAAGGACAAAACAATCCCACCCAAGGTGACGACCATGTCCCCTTTTCCCAGGACTTTTCTGCTTTTTACACTAAAGTCCCAGAGGGGTCCAGAACTAACTAGACACAGCACCTAAGGACTACCATACCTTTAAACCCTACCAAAATATTCACATTTCAAGTATTTTTAACAACAGAGGTAAAACATAAATGTAAATAATAATAATAATAATAAATGTATAAGAATGAAGTCAGGCTGGATTGTACTGATACTAACGTAGTCATTAAACATAATTTCTAACTTACATATGTGTGGGACGTGAAGATAAAAGTGCCTACAACCTGCATGGCCATAATTCAGCTCTGCGGAACTGGGGGTCAATCCCAGGCAAATGAGGAAACTATGGGTCATCCTATTCCTCAGCACTTTCCCAGCACTGGCTGGTCATGGCTAAGGAACTTGGGCTCTCCCAAATGGCCGTGCCTAAAATCACCAATTTTTCCTTCTAACTACACATCAGTTGCTTGGGTTTACTTTGACTTCTCGAGAGGAAGAGGTGATGAACCCAATCCTGTGACTTTGTCAATGTTATTAAAAAATATCTCTCAGTACTATATATTTGCTGATAGATTCTTAGAGTAACTGTTCTGTTTCCTTTTAGATCCTTGCTGGGAGACAGCATGTCCAATTTTCCCTTGAGAAAATCATCTCCCACAAAAAATGGTAATGTAGACCATGTCTCCTTTACTCAGAAAACTTAAAAATCTAGGAAAAACAATTCACTAACCTAATACTTTAATATAGATACTGAATGCTTGGAGATAATGCTATCATTTAATTAGATTTCTGGACTTAAGAGTGTTACAGCTCTTCCTTATGTAATTGCAATACAAAGTTTTTTTTCTAATCAATCAAAATGTCATTTTTTGAGTATGACCGTCTATACTTTGGCTCCCATGACATCAAAGGATGAAGTCACTGGTAATCAAATATACCAGGACTTGTTTATTATGTGCTATAAAACAGCCTGTGTGTACTTCTGAGACATATTTCTTATGGACTGTACTGAGCACCCCACTAAATCCTGGCTGCGTTTATCCTAGGATGGTGGTTTCACCTTCCCAGGAGCTGGATGGAACCTTATGAGCTGCATTGGCAGTTTCAGTTGGCGCCTAAACAATTTTGTGTTATCTTTGATGATGAGGTTGTGGGATTTGTTCTTTCTTGCTGGTACACCCTGCTGTGAAACAGTACTGGACTTGCCAGCCTGAAAGATTGGTGCTGGCCAATCAGATGTGCCTCTCAAGATTTTCAGGTTGACAACCTACATACAACTTAATACTATGAGTTTTCCAATTTTCATCTTTCTGTTAATAGATATGAAAAGCACATCTCAGGGGACCACAGTGAGGCAACAGGGATTTCATGAGGTGAACAAAAGAAGGACTTTCTTACAAGATAGCAGCTGGATAAAGAAACGTCCTGAAGAAGAAAAGTAAGGTGCCATGGAGAGGGGTGGGTGGATGAATGAGCAGAGAGAGGCACTCTGTGATGGGAAAACCAATAGCCATCTGAAGAGTGAATATTTTCCTTTTCAAATAGTTAATTTTTGGTAAGCTGTAGAGGGCATGAATTGATTATATTAGATTTTCAAGAATGTCTCTATTTTAATACCCACATTTGTAAGAGAAAGTGAATCATTACTAGTACAAGCATGGTTGTCAATGAGAATATATATTTATGCTTATCTGATAAACCAAAAAGATCACAGGATTTTCCTAGTTACCAAAAAAAAAAAAAAAAAAGTAGCAGTTAATCCATGGTAGGGAGATTCCAGCTGTGTGTCAATCATGGCAGTTGAAACAAACACATGATAGTATGATTCTAAACTTAATAAGAATTTATCTAAAGTGTCTATATACACACATGAAATCAATAAATCTCCAACTCATTCTAGTCCCATCTAGCCATCTACCTCTAGGTGTTGGAAGAGTGGGAAATGTGACATTACTTTATAGGAGAAAATACCACTGGCAGTGCTTTAAGTATTGCTTCTGCTAGGTATAATTTTAAAGATCTCAAAACTATGATAATAGGCCGATAGCCTCATTGCCAACATAGATTTACAATAGACATTTTCCCATGCCAAATATATATTTATAAAAATTATGTACACAATATATATTATGTATGCATATAAATACAGGTTCTGATTTCCTAATGTGTCAGGTTTGATGCTAGATACTTTTCATATAAAGAATTGCTAAATATGACAATAAATGTACAAAATAGATATTATATCCTCATTTTACGTAAGAGGAATCTAAGGCTCAGGGAAGGTAGGTAACTTGTCCAGTGGCACACAGCTACTAAGTGATGAGCTTGGGATATGGTCCATTGTCTCTCATTTTGTCAGTATTTCTCAACCAGGATTTTTACCCTAAGGGACCTCTGACAATGTTGGGGACATTTTTACATATCAAACTCTAGAAGGACTGCTGGTATTTGTGGTCAGAGATCAGGGATGCTGGTTTAAGTCCTGCAATGCACAGGATAGCCTCACAGCAAAATATGATCAAATGCAATTTGTCAATAGCCCTGAAGCTGAGAAACTATGTTATAGGACACTAATTTCAAAGTTTGTATAAACTGTCCAGTTACGTTATTTGTAGGGCATATTTGTAACTATTAAGTAAAAATACCTATTACTTTCTTTCATTTAATTTTATTGTTTTAGGGAAATATAAAGTCTAACTGGAGTTATCATTGTTATCATTGTTAGACAATAATCATTTCCTTCTGTGAAATAGCACTTAGGGCTTCCATTAGTCCAATGTGATGTTTCTGTTTTTCGGTAGTGGTGTTGTGATGTCAAATGTAGATAATACATTTTGGTTTACAAATATTTACACGGATGAGTGACCATAGAGACATCTAAGACAAAACACAGTTGGCAGAAATGCTGGCTTCGTGTCAGGCAAGCCTCTCTAGAAAGGCCCAGAAAGCTAGCTAGCATGGTACTGCAGTTAATGATTGAAGGGAAAATTGGCTTTGATGCTTCCCAATTCCCACTGGCCCAGTTCCAGGCTGTTTATTCTGATTCTTCTTAAGTAAGGACATACCTGGTGTCTCCTGTTTTCTCACAGATTTTCAGAATTGATACCAAGGAAGATGGAACAGTCCTTGTGGGGTCTTTGAGGGGATATATTTGCTGGCATTCTTTCAGTTTCACTGTCCAGCTGTCTTTTTAATTGCTTACCGCAATTCTTTTATAGCTTTATTAAAAATGGTTCCAGAGAGTTGAGTAATGTTAGTGGTGCCAAACCAGGAACAATGTGATATTTCAGGTTTGGTTGGGTTGACATGAAAAAAATTCAGGTGGTTACTCTTGGCTTTAGCTCAAGTCCAAGAACTCTACTACATGTTTTGACATTTCCTAAAATTGCATGTACTTTCAGGGCTAGTGCACTAAATAAGAAAGACATGGCTTGGGAATTTTACGTATAAAATGTGTTGCAGAGTTGGCCAGTAGGAGAAGCAAAAGCTTGGAATAAAAAGATCTGGGACCCTGATCTACATCTATCACTTGCTGACTTTGTGGTCTTAAGAAAAATCCGTGCTCCGTTTTCTCATCTGTGAATTGGATATGAAGTATTTACCCTGTTTAATTCATAGGGTTATTTTAAGGACCAAACAGAGAGCTATGTATTCTCATAGTTCAAAAACAGGCTTAGCCACAAATACCAGTATTTGCTTTTCTACAATTTGTCAAAGAAAACTTCCAAGTCCATCAAAATATTTATATATAATGGAATTAATTAAACTTAAATAATATTTGTGGAAGTCTTTTTTTTTTTTTGCCTTCCTGTAGAAAAAAATCTCTTCTAATACATACAAAGTCAATGGCCTTGTATTCCCACACTGTGATAAAACAACAACAAAACGAAACAAAACACTCATTCATTGTTGAATCATGTGGAAATCTCATGAGATAAATGATCTTCTGTACTGACAAACTTGTTTCTTTTTACCATGCTCTTGCAAGTTGTGACTGGCTAAAGCAGATTCATAGTTGTGTTCTTATGCATGAAGTCAAATGATTAACCTTGCCAAACGTTGTGAGTTCTCTCCCTTCTCTTTTGTTCAGTGCTTAACTCCTATTGTGGGACTTTATGGTGTGATATAATTTTACTATTTCTTCTCAGAGATGAAAATTATGGTAGGGCGGTGCTCAACCGACACAACTCTCATGATGCCTTGGACAGGTGAGTACTTCACATCATTAGCAGGAACAAAAAGGTGTGTGATATTGCTGGCCTAAACACGAAGATGGTAGCTTTGAGAGAGGACTTGTACAGGACAGCTGAATACTTTTAGCCAGCCTCAGGTTTTCCCAGTGTTCTGGTCATATGAAGGGAAATCTGTAATAGTATCAGGGATTTCCATGGGCACAAGTGCATCTCCAGTTCTGTGCTCCCAGAACAACAGCTCAGGGGTGGAACATAATCAACCCTTGACCCACCCCACTAAGATGGTCCTCCTGATGTATTGGGAAAGGACACTCAAAGCAACATGACCTGATAACTTCTTTGTCAATCCTGAAGAACTAACAACCCCGGAGTTCACTCGCTTTATGGGACAGTACTTTACTGCATGGAAACTCCTGCACCTGTGGGAAAATGGTGATCCTCACTGACAAATAGCCTCACAAATGGCATTTAGTAGGAAAATTCAGACCAAATTAGCAATTACTATGATGTAAATAATCTAGGTTGACCAAATAAATAATGTTCTCTAAAGCACGTTTATGCTCCCACACATACAAGCAATGACACCTATCAGAAGAACCTAGTTATGTAGCAGACCCACATTTTATCTGGTTCAGTAGCTTGTGTCTATTAAAGTACTTAGTAAAAAAGTGGGATTGTCTTTCATGTTGTAGATTTGTAAAAGTTAGGGAGACACATTGATGTTGTCTGTTATGGAAATTTTCATTAGTGAAGTTTTTTTAACTTTCTAAAATCTTTTCACATTTTTACCTGTTATAAAGGTGTTAAGCTTACAACCCTTTATACAAAGTAACTATTTCATTTTCCAGGACTATTCTTTGTTCAGCCAATTTTCTGTTGTGTGACCTGGCAGACTATTTACCTATGCCTCCTCCTTAGTTTTCATGATTTTGAAGGTTAAAGCAGGGTTCTCAGATGGTCATCATTTCATCAAACTAGGGGAGGCTGATCATTTGGGTTTAGTCAACATGGAAATTGCTCCTTGCCCTTTACTTACCTTTCTCTGGAGACATTGGAGGATACAGCTAGTTGTTTGGAACTGTGAGAAGAAAACTAAGTTTCAGATTCTTAGTATACATATTAGTTTGCTTTCTGTTGCTATAACAAAATATGTTAGGCCAGGAAATTTGTAAGGAACAGGAGTTTATTTGGCTGGTGGTTCTAGAGGCTGGGAAGTTCAAGAACTTGAAGCCGGCATCTGCTTGGCCTCTGGTGAGGGCCTCATGCTGTATCATCTCACATTCAAGGTGCACCACATGAGGAGAGGACAGAGCATGCTAACTGAAGTCTCTCTTTCCTTTCTTTTGAAGCCAATAATGTCACCATTGGAGCTCTAGCTTCGTGACTTCTTCTAACCCTGGTTACCTCCCAAAGGCCCTACCTCCCAATACCAGTAGCATATGAAGTTGAGGATTAAGTTTCTCACACAGGAACTTTCGAGTAACATACTCAAACTATAGCAGAGTATGCAACATTTTTAAAGATTTATTTATTTATTTATTTGAAAGGCAGTGAGAGAGAGAGAGAGAGAGAGATTTCATCTGTTGTTTCACTCCCCAGCTGGCTGCAACAGCCAGAGCTGTGCCGATCTGAAGTCAGGAGTGGGGAGCTTCTTCCAGGTCTCCCACACAGGTGCAGGGTCTGAAGGACTTGGGCCACCTTCCACTGCTTTTCCAGGCCATAGCAGAGAGCTGAATGGGAAGTGGAGCAGCCAGAACTCAAACCAGTGCCCATATGGGATGCCAGCACTGCAGACGGCGGCTTTACCCACTACGCCATGTGCTGGCCCCATGCAACATGTTTTATAAGCCTTTACACTTGCTGACCAGTATTTTGACTAAAGTAGTGCATCAATTTTTATGTTCAGTAACAAAAATTTGTAAGGCCTAGCCATTTCCCCCTTGACCTACAACTAATATCACAGAATGTATTTACCTAAAGGAGCAGGGGGATTATTTTTCTCCTGCTTACCAAAATGATAGCCTTTGTCAGTTTGCTGTCCATTTTCAATGCTTTATTCACTTTGGTGTTTACTTAGCACCCTCCTTGGAGCACCTATTGTGTGCTGCCATTGTGACAGGTGCCTAAGACATAACCTTAAGGAGCTATTGCTTTCATGGAAAAAGAGCTGAAACTGCAGTACTGTACGTATATATGGATAGTGCTATTGTAGAGGTGAGTGAGGGGTCCTTCTTTGTCTATTTGCATTCACATGTGCATGCTAGTGAACCACACCAGAATTTCACTCCAAAGTTTCCTATAAAAACTTGAAGAATTCCATTAGGAATTTTTCTTTACCCATTTCTTGCCTTGATGGATATTGTTCCTCCTTCCTTTGTTTGAGAATGTTCATATCTATTTATCTTCCCAGGCCCACCTCATACTATACCTCCTCCATAGAGCTGTGTTTAATTCTTACATCTGGAAACCAGCTACCTCAACTTATCACTTCTTGCACCACACCTGAACCTTTTCTATGATACTTTCTATCCTTGGATGTGTATGTCTAACTTGTCTCTCTGACTCTGTGTAGGTAGCATCTACGGTTAATTGAGTCCATACTTCCTTATAGTCATAAACACAGTACTTGTATATTGCTTACCTCTAAAGAGCTGCTCAGTGAAAATTTGCCACACATTTTTTTAAAATTTATTTTTATTTGCAATGCAGTGAGAGTAGGGGAGGAGAGAGAGAGGGAGAGACAGTGCGCTTCTACCTGTCCATTCACTCACCAAATGCAAGCAATGGTCAGGATTGAGCCAGAAAGTCAATATGAGAACGTTCTTTGCGTGGCAGGGACCTAGCTAATAGAGCCTCTGCCTCCCAGAGTGCCCATTAGCAGGAAGCTGGAACGGGGAACAAAGTTTGGACTTGAATTAGGCATTTGGATATGGGATGTGAGTATCTGATGTAGCATCTTGACTGCCATGCCAAACACCTGCCCCTTATGTTTAAAAAAATTACAGGGGCCAGTACTGTGGCATAGTGCCACTGCCTGTAGTGCTGGCATCCCATATGGGAGCCGGTCCGAGTCCTGGCTGCTCCATTTCCAATCCAGCTCTCTGGTGTGGCCTAGGAAAGCAGTGGAAGATGCCCCAAGTCCTTGGGTCCCTGCACCTGTGTGGGAGACCCAAAGGAAACTCCTGGCTCCTGCCTTTGGATTGGTGTAGCTCTGGCTGTTGTGGCCAATTGGGGAGTGAACCAGTAGGTGGAAGACCTGTCTCTCTCCTTCTCCTTCTCTCTCTGTGTAATTCTTTCAAATAAATAAATAAATCTTTAAACAAATAAACAAATTACAACTTAAGTATCCAGTCACTGTACTTCTTCTGATTCAGTTCTTTAATATATTGCCATCAAATAATCATTTGAAATGAAAACACAACAAATTATGATATAATTCCCACAAAGAGCTTACTTTCCCTATCTACAGGGTTAGATGAAGCATTAAACAGGCCTTTTTTCCTGTGTGATTAGTTACCAGTTCCATGATCATGATTTCTACGATTGAACATCCTGTTTTCTCTTTCCTTATTTTCTTGCCTTCTTCCTTCCCCCATTTTCTTCTGTTCATCCGTCTTCTCTCTCTGCTTCCTCTCATTTCTTCCTATCACTCTTTTTTTCTCTTCCCCATAGCTATCCTTTCTCTCGTCTCCCACTTTCTTGTCATTTATTTCCAGCTTTTCCTGTTTGCTTCTTTTCCTTTCTTCCCTGTCCCTCTCTTTCTTCTGCCAGTGAGTTGTTTACTTTCAATGCTGTTTACAGTGCTCATTGTTGAATAAAATAGTTCAGAATTTAGCTCATTGTGTAGACTGGTGGCACTGCTAACACTCTGCAAACACAACAGACCTGATTGTAAGGGATTGAGTTCCCATTATGTAGAAAACAATATTGGCAAGAGTACATGTTAGTTAGAAACCATTTTGCATGTTGTATTCTTTGCTTTTTGTATCCTTATCCCCAATGTGAATATGTAATGTTATAGTAAGAAATAATTGGAGGCAGCAAAGGATCTTTGATTAGCTTAGGAAATTGAACCTGCCTTGATTTATTCTAGCCAAATTCAAACCTTGGAAGACCTGGATACTCAAAATCTGTCTTTCCCTGGTAAAATGTACATTTCTTACCTAGTAGATTAAGATTTTGCCAAATGAATGACAAGTTTTATAAACTACTTTCTCTAATTTATTTGATCTTCTGGTATTTATTTTTGCTACAGGAAGATAAATGAGAGAGATGAGCCAAAAGCCACACTGAGTCGGTACAGATCTGATGACACTTTGGACAGGTAAGTTGCTTTGAATAATGCAAGTAGAATGCAGAAAGCATATCAAAGCCCATTTCTTACAAAGCTATAAAGTATTTAAATGGACTGTTTAAATGTTTACCAATACAAAGTTTAAACAATTTTCATTTTTGTCTCCAGGGAATTGTCTTCCTTAAAACTTGCAAAATCGCGAGTACATAGCATTGTTTGTCTAAATTCCTGCAAATAGTAGGCTGGTAGTGACACTCTTCAGATACTGATTTGAGTTTGTATAGGGTAGGCACTGCATGACGTCTATCAGTTCAGTTAGAAGTGGAGAATGCAGTTAATTTTGTGAATATGCATAATCCTTGTTCTGATGGTGGAGAAATAGCAATTTCTGTACAACTACTTTGAGGAAAGATGGTAAACATTAATCATGCAATTGTTTTGATCTGTTCTATATAAAGAAATTAGAGACATTAGCTCTTTAGAACATGAAAATACTCTTTTGGCAATCGAGTCACCATATAGTTTATGGAAAGATTGTACTACATTGTATCTGTTGCTGGTTCCCTCCTCTGTAGGAAGAAAGGGCTCATCTCTACAGAGAAAAGGTGAGAAAATCTATTCATGTTGGAGTATAAATGCCAGAAATCACATTTTTAGCCAAGGTTTGACAGAGATTCCTAGGGCAAAGTTAATATCTATGATAGGAATCAAGGCACAATGGGTACCCATGGCCACTGATAGTTTAATTCACTTCCTGAGGCTAAAGGGATGCTGCTATTGTAGAGAAAAATGGAACTTACTGGATTCTAAGCAGATAAACTGAAACTTATACCATCTAATTGACTTGCTATTCATACCATGCCAGTATTGTCTAATGTAGCAAATGTAGCACTTCTATATTGGTCATTGGCTTGTAAATCCATCTCCCTAGTGGAGACAATTATCACTGTCTCTGAGACAGCTGGCCTTTCTCTTCATTTTCAACTATGTCAAAATGAATTGGTAAGAAGATCTCATCTCCACAGCCATAGACAAAACACCTCTGTATGTTTATCCTGGCCTTGCAACTATCCTGGTGCATTTCATCAAAGGAAGGAACCGTATTTCTAGAAATGTTTTGTAAAGTGAGATAATTAAGGTCCAAGAAAAGTAGCCACGTGGCTAGCTTTGAGGCTTTTACAGGCTGGGTATCTGAAAGTTCTTATCAGGCCAATCAAGATGAAGTTTGGGATCTGACTCACAGGCAAACTGGTTGAATCGTTGTCAGCCTTAACTGCAAACTAGAATCATTGTGGGAGCTTCTAAACTTCATAGATAGCATGTTTCTGCCTTCCCTCACTCCCCAATTCTGCTTTAAATTTTTGCAATGCAGACCATTTCTGAGATCTAGATGTGAAAGCATTTTAGGAGGAAGATGATCAATATACCAGATGTAAGTGTGTATGTGTGCACATGCATTTTTGTAATATTGTACTAATTTTATGACTATGAGAAAAGTACTGAGTTTACAGGTAAAGAGTTCACTTTTAAAATATACAAGTGTGGATAAAAATATGAGGTGTTCTAAAGAAACATAAGTATGTCAATAATAATACTTATTTCATCCATGGATGGCCCAAACCCTGCAAGTAGTTCAATGACTTGCTTGGGAAATCTAGGTTAGGGAGCCCCCTTGTGTTCTATTTTGGAAGTATTACTTCTCCTTTGGTTTGATCATATGACTGCTTAAATTGTTTATTACCTGTCTTCAAGGCTAATTTCTATTAAAATAACCAATATAAAATAAGTTGGCAGGAACTTATTCCCAGGAAAATGTAAAATTAATCTCTTCCGCCATTAAAAGTGACCTATGGGGGGCTGGCACTATTGAGTAGCAGGTAAAGCTGCTGCCAGCTTGCCAGCATCCCAGATGTGCACCAATTGGACACCTGGCTGCTCCACTTTCCAATCCAGCTCTCTGCTGTGGCCTGGGAAAGCAATAGAACTTGGCCCAAATCCTTGGGCCCCTGCATCCATGTGGGAGATCCGGAAAAAGCTTCTGGCTCCTGGCTTCAGATCAGCACAGCTTCAGCTCTTGTGGCCAGCTGGGGAGTGAATCAGTGGATGGAACACCTCTCTCTCTCTTTCTCCTTCTGCCTCTCTGTAACTCTGCCTTTCAAATAAAATAAACAAATCTTTTTAAAAAGTGACCTATGTATTCGACTGGTGTTTAGGGTTGTCTCCATTACCACAGATTGGCTTGCCCTCATCGTGGCATAGAAAAGATTATGAGAGATGAAGAATGAGAACTAAAGAGAGACATGTTAAGCTAATATATGAGTTCTGGGAGCAGTTACAATGCAGAGTAACATGTATGAATGACATTGGGCTCCAGTGAGAAGACTTTGGAGATAGGCTTCTTCCTAGTAATGTGACCAAGAAAAATTCATCCAACTCCTGTGAGCCTCCATTTATTTATCTATAAAATGAAAAAAGTTACTCATACCTTGTAGGGATGGCCTGAGAGTGGAGAGAAAATCTGAAATGACCAAGAAGGAGTAGTTGTATGTAGCTATCTTTTCACCATGTGTAGTGTTCCCTACATGGATTAACACTGTGTAATTTTTATTAACTTTATTGATAATTTTAACATCATCCTTCCTTCAGAACCTTGATATTGCGGTTCCATTTACTTTCAGCAGGCTGTTGTATCCAGTTTCCCAGAGTTGCAATTCCCCAAGACTCATAGACAGCTGTAAAATTCAAGTAGGGTTTCCAAGGAAGACTCGGGATTTAAGATTTCTGATGAGCTGATATTTCACCTGTGGTATTCACAATGATACATTGTAGGGTCCTTGAAATCTAAATGACTCAGAGGTTGACTTCAGTGAGTGTAGAAGTTATGAGCCTACTTTTTGGCCTTTTGGTATTTGATTCTTTGATTCTGTACATCTTACTGCATGTCTTGTAAAGAGTCTGTGGAGGGATAATACGGAGCTCTGGATTTCAAAATACCAGTTATTCATCCTTCCTTTTTGCATTTCAGGGCTAGTGTTTGCTGGTATTGGGTACTGTAAACAAAACTGTGTTGAGGCGCTGATGTATAGAAATCTAAAGCTTTATGGTCATCACCTGGCATTTTGGTTACACATGTCAAATGACATCTTTAGCTTTTGACAATGAAAGCATATTTCCCCCATTTGACATTTTTCTTGAGAGAGGCCAAGTCAGTATCCATCTTAGTCATAAGATCAGTTTATATAAAATCTTTGCCGAAAATTGATGGTGAAAGCTGAAGTTTAGGGGAAGTTATGGTAGGCCTATAGTGTAAAACAACAGAAGAGTCTGGCTGACTTCATTTTCCTTAGCTTGACTGGGCTACATTCTAGATTCATGAAAGCCTGCAGAATGTTCCAGAAGGCAGCCCAGGTCCCAAGAGGAACTTCCTTATGTAACATTAGGCAAAGAAGGAAGGAATAGGGGCTACAGTCAAGAGACCTCACCACTGGTATGGAATGGTAACATTACTAATTTGGGTTTCCTGAGCCAAGAGGCAGAGAAACATAACTTTTCTAGACCTACTCTCCATAAGGAGACCTGAGATGTTAAAGATTAAGACATCTGTTAGCCACTAGGGCTTGTTAAATGAATGTAGTGATCAAAGTAGACTAATTTGTTAAGGTAGAATAATCAATTTGACAAATCTAGATGGTTTACAGAAGGACAACTTCTTGACTCATTATGGTCTGGTGTAGTATGCTGTAGTCCATGCAGTGACTCAGGGGCCTAAGTTCTTTCCATGTTTTTGAATCCTGCTGTCCTCACCCTATAGGCACCAACATCATAGCAGAAGGGGAAGAAAGAGCTTGGAATATTATTCAGGAGTTTTTATGATGGGTTTAAAAGTGGCAAATTAATTTTCTGCCCATGTTCTGTGGTCTAGAATCCAGTCCAATGGTTTCAATGCAATTGCCATGAAGTTAGGAAATACGGACTTTACATGCTTCCAGAAGGAAAAGAAAATGAGTGTGGCGAATTTGTGAATTGTCTATGCCACAAAACATTTCAAACTATACCAAAATATATAAATATATTTTGTCACAACTATATATATAACTATATTTTGTCAAAAATGATATTTTGTAAAATTTTCAAATGGGCAACACTTAAAAAATAGTTTTATTTGCAAAACAGATGATGTTGTGAAAGGATTGTAGCATTAAAGAGGTTTGAAAGGAATTAATAATCTTAATGTTTATCCAGACTTTTGTTTTATTTCTTTACAAAGGATCTCAGACAGAAATGGTGCAGCCAAAACCTATAAGACCAATAGCTTGGATAACCAACTAACCAATAGGTACCAGTGTCTACAAACTTTGGGGAAGGCTCAAGGACAATCTTTTTTTCTGAATTTACGTATTTACTTACAAATCTTTAATTTGACTTAAGATCTTTCTGTTAACTGTCATCCTTTAAATTTTTAACACAAAAGTTCTGGTGTGGAAAACTTTACTTCTGCTCAGGGCCAGGGGAAATTCTTGTTTTCTGACTTAAAAATCAAGAAAATTCATTGCTTCATGTTGTCATGCTTACCACATTTATGATTTTATAGAAGATGCCCTGCTGGCAAGATGATGAAACACATGCAAATACAAATTTTACAGTCTTTTGGTTACAGAAAATGACTGAACCCCACAAATTATAAACATTAGTCTTAAAAGATACTGAGTATTCTGGAGAAAAAAATTTTCCTTTGGTATCTAAATTCAAGAGACAAAAGAAAATCAGGACATCATCTTACCACATTTATTCAAATACTGAGGCTTTATTTTTCTTTCTCTCAAATCATATCTAACTTTTAATAGTAGCTCTAAATTCATGAGTAATTACAAATAGATGCAAGTATTAATTCTTCATTGCTGCTCAAACTTTGCTCTTTTTTTCTTCTCTAACCAGGAGCATTTCCACGTTTAAACCACCAGAAGCAACTAAGCCGTATGTATATTTCTAACGGAAGTGTGTTTGTGTCAAGAAAAACCAGGGTTACCACCCTCAGGCCAAAGCTCCCTTGGTCAAAGTCACTGTGGCTTTGGCAGAGTTGACAGTAGAGGACAGAGCCTGAAGTGGTGGACATGCACTCAAATGTTTACTTTCTGGACTTTCATAGAAAAAAGTGGTTGGCCCTTGTCTAAACAGACACCAAAGCTTAGGTCATTCTTCTTTTTTAAAAATCTGGCCTGTTTACTTTTCCCCCAACAGAAATTTTCCCCTACTCCTCCGGGATCTACCTCTTTCTTTCCCTCCATCTCACTTTCCTCCCTAAACTCCCTTCACCTTTACAAGTCCTCCTTCAGAGAGAAGTAGGTCATGAGATCATAGGTCTAATGTTAACAGTCTATTGGAATGTACTCCTGGTGGCTGTAAGTGGTCCAAATTAGGTGGATTTTAAAGTGTAATTAATATTAAATTTGTATTTATGCATAAAGTAATTTTCACACTGGACCATTCTCTAAGTTCCTAAGCCAGACCTCGGTTGCTTCCATTATTGAGGGTCTACATATGTTAATAAATGCTTAAGAGAGATTTAAAGTGGCATTTTTCCAAAATATTCTTAATGCATTTAATGTAAAAATTGTAATGTCATTCTGTTAGTCATGACCTAGCCACAGGATTAAAGAATTATAATCCACGGCATACCAGAATTCATTTGCCTAAATTTCAGACAATTAATGTTATATTAAATGACTTTATTTAATTCTTTCAGTTTTAGCTAGTTATATGAGAGTGACAATTTACAAAATAGATACTATGAAAGAAATTTCTATTTGTGTCTTCCATCCACAAATGAGATACTTTGTTGTGGACAGAGAGAGGGGAGAACATGGATGGTTTTAAGGTCTTTTATAGGTGGGCAGAATGAGTAAGGTAGGGGAATGTGATGTTCTGTTATGCTTGTCATTACACAGGCAGCCCAGCAGTCTGTTGAGTGCAAACATCGCCACTACCACATCCTCGCCCTCTGCTATCACCCCTGTAAAGAAAAAGAGGTATGGTGAGTTGCTTGTGACAGTGCTGTGTTCATCTCTGAACAAAATGACCCACCTAGACTCCTTCCCGGGGATCCCTCATTCTGCTGTCCTCAGACTTGAGTCCTTTCCCCAACTCCAATATCCTTTTTTTAGAACATATTCTTCTCTCCATTTTCCCGAGGGCCTTGGATTTCCAGGTGACATTTGTAGTGATAAAGGTTAGATGTTACAGGATAGGTCATTGCAGATCACAGATTCCATAGAGTCCTACTACAAGGAATGCCTCAGCCTGAAATAATGATTGATGAGGGCATTTGTTGCCAGACTCCTGTAACCAGCCTGCATCTGTGGGTGCCTCCTCTGCTCTGTAGATTGGGCTGGCTCTTCTAGGACAGAGTCAAAGACCCTGTCTGGCGACACCTATTTGTGTTCACATTCCTCCTCCTCTAAGTTCCTCTCTGTGGCCTCCAATGATCTGTTGGCACTGAGTTCTATCTATCTATCTATCTATCTATCTATCTATCTATCTATCTTTCTATCTATCTATCATCTATCTTACTTTGAGAAGCAGAGAGATGGAGAGGGAGAATGCAAGAGAGAGGGAGACACACACACACACACACATACACACAGCTCCTATCTGCTGACTTACTCCTCAAATGCCCATAAAAATCAAGACTGGGCCAGACTGAAGATGGAAGCCTGGAACTAACCCAGGTCTTCTGTGTGGGTGGCTGCGATTCAACTGCTTGAGTCATCACTATGGCCACCCAAGGTCTGCCCTGGCAGGAGACTCGAGTCAGGAGCCAGAGCCGGAAATCAAACACAGGCACTCAACTGTAAGACATGGGTAACATAACCTCTAGGCTAAACACCTGCTTCTACATGTGTCGGGAGAAGAATGACTTGTGGTAGCAGAATATTCCTCATGACACACAGCATGATGGTGGAAGAGATTTTCACATTTGAAGAGAACAGTGCTGGTGGATCATGATGCAAATGGCAACCAAACATTTGTAAAGCTCAGTGCTTTTAACATTTCTTATTTTCTTTGCCTGCACCGAGGACCAGCCTGGTGTAGGGTAAGCACTGTGTGTTTGCAGTGTACTTTCTGACTTTGCCTTGGTGCTGCTGTAGACCTCCTGGAGAGAAATGACTGATTCTGTTTTCCCTGTAGTCGGGGTTCTGATTCTATCTTTAGAGTCTCAGAAAATATGATTCACATTTCCCTTGAATCTAAATTTCATGTCCCTTTAACATTTTGTTAACAGATTCCTAGGAAGGAAGAGAATTTTTTTTTTTAAGATTTATTTTATTGATTTGAAAGACAGAGTTACAGAGAGAGGTAGAGACAGAGAGAAATGTCTTCCATTCCCTGGTTCACTCCCCAGATGGCTGCAATGGCCGGAGCTATGCTGACCTGAAGCCAGGAGCTGGGAGCTTCTTCTCCCACGTGGGTGCAAGGGCCCAAGGACTTGGGCCATCCTCCACTGCTATCCCAGCCCAAGCAGAGAGCTGGATTGGAAGAGGAGCAGCTGGGACTAGAACCAGCGCCCATGTGGGATGCTGGCATTTCAGGCCAGGGCTTTAACCCACTGCACCACAGTGCCGGCCCCGAGGAAGAGAATTTTAAGATCAGTTCAGTCTTCTACTTGGTACAAGAACCTTCCTCTGACAGATGAGGCATAGTTCAGGCCCATTGAAGCCAGTGATAAGATTCTCACTGTTTGGGGCTACACCTCTGACCAGCTCTCATGGGTAGTACTTTCCCTTATAGTAAGCTAAAATCTGCTTTGGGGAGATCCCATGCAGTCTTTTTTTTTTTTATTTTATTATTATTTTTTTTTGACAGGCGGAGTGGACAGTGAGAGAGAGAGAGAGACAGAGAGAAAGGTCTTTCTTCACCGTTGGTTCACCCTCCAATGGCTGCCGCGGCCAGCGCACTGTGGCCGGTGCACCACGTTGATCTGAAGGCAGGAGCCAGGTGCTTCTCCTGGTCTCCCATGGGGTGCAGGGCCCAAGCACTTGGGCTATCCTCCACTGCACTCCCTGGTCACAGCAGAGAGCTGGTCTGGAAGAGGGGCAACTGGGACAGAATTCGGGGCCCCAACCGGGACTAAAACCCGGTGTGCTGGTGCCGCAGGCGGAGGATTAGCCAATTGAGCCACAGCGCCGGCCCCCATGCAGTCTTAGTTCAGTGCTTTGGTGCCTTGGAATATAGACGTATATCAAGGATTTAAAGCCAGCTTTCCTGACCTCTTTATCCCAACCTTGCCTTCTCTAATCTGTATTGCTCTTTTTTCAACATCTTCATTTTTGGTCCAAATCTTAGTCTTTTAGATGGACCCCTTAGCTATTGGTACCAATTAAAATTTTGTTCTTGCAGTGTGAGGACATTTTCCTAATTGAGGTTAAAATTATGATTAGTGTTGCAGTGGTGTTCATTTATGTTTTCGGTATTTTTTTGGAGTTTTGTACCACATATCATTTACAATATTATATTTTGAGTAGAGCATAAGATTTTTGCCACTTCTATTAATAGTTCAGACATGCAGAAAACTAGAGAGAATAGCGTGATTAACGCCCATGAACCTGCTGTCTATATTTAACATTTGTATTCTTTTCTAGATTTGCGTCAGATTTCTTTTTAAAGAAACATCCACATTGTTCAGTGTGAAAGGAAATGAGAAAAGCAGTTGGGGGAAATTTAGGACAGCCACTTCCTATTTCATTAATGAAATATCATTTGTTTTATTTCTAAGGCCTTGCATAAAAGTAAACTCATGTCTTTGTTAACTGTCAAATTGTTTTCAGCGTTTCCTTGACAGCACGTGAATGGGATCAGCCTTGTAAGCCATGTTTATGATTGATGTCATTTCTCAACAGACAGTCCTGGTTTCCTCCTCCTCCTCCTGGTGATAATGCCACCCACAGCACAGGAGCCAGCAGAAGGTAAGAGGAAGTGTTTGTATGTCGTCACTATGCACATAGGCAACATTGGCAATGTGTACTTGTGGATGCTATGGAGTGAATGGGGGGTGATTTTGTGAACTCTAAGCTCTGAACGACTCAGTGCCCAGTGAGAGTGAGTGCAGGAGTGTGAATGACCCTGGTGAGGAGCTAACAAGCTACGAGGAGCTGTCTTAGTTTCCTGGTATTGCCATAACAAAGTGCCACAAACTGGTGGCTTGAAAAAGGACATTTATTTACCAGAGTTCTGAAGGTAGAAGTCCAGGATCAAGGTATCTACAGAGATGTTTTCTTCTGAGGGCTTGAGAATTTGTTCTGTGCTCTCCCCCAATACCTGGTGGTTTCCTGGTTGCCTTTGACATTCCATGGTTTGCACAAGCATCATTCTAATCTCTGTCTTAGTCTTCATCTGGTACTCTCGCTATGGTGTGTCAGGTCTAGTTTCCCATTCTCATATGGCCACCGGTCTTATTGGATTAGGGCTCTATCCTATACCAGTATGACCTCATCCTAACTTAACTAATGACATCTTCAATGAAACTTTTAACAAATAAGGTCGTATTTTAAGGAAATGTGGGTTAGGATTTCAACATACGCATTTGTTTAGTTGGTGGGACACAATTCAGTCCTTAATGGTGGGCTAGGGAGATAAGCAGGTCAAACCCCAGGCAGGGGTCCAATGTGGGCTCCTGGTGCTCAGCTTCTTCCAGGTTGTACTAAAGCCAAGCAATTGGGTGGGGAGATGTGTAGCAAGCTCCTTGTAAATCCTAAGTGATAAATTAGTGTTTCAAACATTCTGTTTTTGTTGCGTGCAATAGTTATAGCTAAATTTATAGAGCAGCAGGAGGGCACCTTGTTCTACAATTTCTATGCTAGGAATAGCAACAATAATTCAATTTAATAAACGGTGACTGTGTGCCAGATATTGTTCCAGAACATTTGGATGTATCAGTGAATAAAACATAAAACCTGTGGTCTAGCCTTCAAAGAAGCCTGTTCTGCAAATATGGAATTCCTGTAGTGTGGCACCACAAACACAGGAAGAGAAATTAGTCTCTGATTTGGCTAGGCTTTCAGGTAATCTAAAAATGTTTCCCTGTTCCAACTGTTAGAATATCTTCACCAAATATTTCCATGTTTTAACAGGATATGTTTTCCCAATCCCAGCCATTAGAAAAATGATTATTAAACTATGTGCTTGTTTCATATTAGCTTAGTTTATTTCCTAAAAATTTCATTTGCCATGCAGTCTTCAAATATCTCTTTAATTTCTAAATAATAGCAATACTTGGAAATGAATGGATTTTGTTATAATTTATATTCAATCTATAAACATAAATTTTAGTTGGTCAGTAGATTCAAAAGCACAAGTTGGGCTTTTCATTCTTTTCATTACGTCCACATCTGTATCTACATCTACTTATAATTAAATTAAACTATTGCACATATTGAACAATCACAACTTGGAATCAGATCCACATTCTGTTAAAATATTTTCTTTTTTAAGATGTCTACAGATGACCCACAATTATATGAAAAAACAAGCATGGGTTATATTTCTAATTTAAAATGTTATTTCTCTTAAGCTGTTAGATAGTCCTCTCTTGATTATACCTTTCATGGAGCTCCAAAGCAGGGAAAATGTTACTTAGGACTTCTATTAGGAATAACTTTTCCCCAAGTACTGTTAAGATCCATCCAGTCTTATCATGATAAACAACTGGTTCTTTCTTAGAGATATTTATGACTTGTTTCCAAAATCTTATTTTTTTCTGTTTATTCTAATGTTAATGTAAATTTTCCTTCTAATAAGTGACTGGCTATACAACTATGTTAAAATATATGGAAGGAGTGCTCCTGAGTTGACATCTCATGCTTTCCATGCCTGTTGAGCACGCCGATCTCATTTGTGGAGAACTGACAGTGCTTGGCTAAGTGCCCCTACAGTTTATGCATTGCTGGATCTGATTTATATGAAAGATGGAATGAGTTATTATGCTTGTATTTCTGATTCCTGGCTCAGATCCACAGCATTGCAACTAAAGAAAAGAGGAGATTATTGGGCTGGGCTGATCAATTTAGATATCCATTCCTTTTTTTGGACTCACAGATTATTAATATAATGGCTAAACTGAAAGACTGCTCTTGGAGGATCAGAAATAATGTCATGCCAAGCTTTCAGGCAAGGATGGAATAATAACCATATAGCAGCGCCTTTGATTTCTAAAGTGCTTTCTTTGGAAGAGCTCAAAGTACAGCTTGTGTTTCTCACCTTTCATGCCATTGCCTTCTCAGGGCTGGTAAATAGCCTTTTAGTAAATGCTGAAAAATAGAAGCAATCATTAAATGATGAAAGGGAGTAAAGACTTCACAAAGAGATCTTTGTACCCAGAAGAGCACAAAAAGAAAATGAAAATAAGTCAAGAATAGATTAAAATGGAGGACTATGAATTTTAACACCAGCTAATAATTCTATGCTAAATTCACGTACTTTTATCTTTCCCTATTACACTTGTATCCTTCCACCTTTTCTCTCTCCTCCCATTTTCTGCAAGACAAATAACCCTTAATACTGACATCCTTTTAAAAAGATTTTATTTATTTATTTAAAATTTAGAGTGACATAGAGAGGGAGAGAAAGAGAGAGAGGGAGAGGCAGAGTGAGAATTTCCCATCTCCTAGTTCACTCCCAAAGTGATTGCAACAGCCAGGTATGGACCAGGCCAAAGCCAGGAACTCCATCCTGGTCTCCCACATGAGTGGCAGGATCCCAAGTACTTAGGCCATCAATTCTGCTGCCTCCAAGGAGGCATTTGCAGAAAGCTGGATTGGAAGCATGGAGTAGCTGGGATTCTAATCAGGCGCTCCTCTATGGAAAGCTGGCATCCCTAGCTGGGGCTTAACTCACTGTTCTACAATGTCCAGCCTCCTCACTCACTTTTCTGTTCTTCATTTAATGAACCTTTGTTTTTTCACCATGTAATATTTTCCTGAACTTTCATTTTTGCCCACCCACTCCTCTCTGTGTAGCACACTTGATATTGTACCTTTAGCTATCCAGGGGTGGGGGGAATCCAGCCTGAAGGCTGTTTAAGGCCTGTGAGATCATTTGGTGTGGCCCTGCCAAGGCAACCACAGGTGAGACTCAAAATTCAATGAATTAGCCGGCGCCGCGGCTCACTAAGCTAATCCTCCGCCTTGCGGCGCCGGCACACCGGGTTCTAGTCCCGGTCGGGGCACCGATCCTGTCCCGGTTGCCCCTCTTCCAGGCCAGCTCTCTGCTGTGGCCAGGGAGTGCAGTGGAGGATGGCCCAAGTCCTTGGGCCCTGCACCCCATGGGAGACCAGGATAAGCACCTGGCTCCTGCCATTGGAACAGCGCGGTGCGCTGGCCGCAGTGCGCCTACCGCGGTGGCCATTGGAGGGTGAACCAACGGCAAAAAGGAAGACCTTTCTCTCTGTCTCCCTCTACTGTCCACTCTGCCTGTCAAAAATAAAAAAAAATTAAAAAAAAATTCAATGAATCTATAGCAGGCTAATATTTTTTGAAAGATTTATTTATTTATTTGAGAAGCAGAGTTACAGAGAGAGAAGGAGAGACAGAGAGAGAGGTCTTCCATACACTGATTCACTCCCCAAATGGCCACAACAGCCAGAGCTAAGCCTATCCAAAGCCAGGAGCCAGGAGCTTCTTTCGGGACTCCCATGTGGGTGTGGGGGCCCAAGCACTTGGGCCATCTTCTACTGCTTTCTCAGGCCATTAGCAGAGAGATAGATCAGAAGAAGAGGAGCTGGGACACGAGCAAACACCCATATGGGATGCTGGCACCACAGGCAGAGGCTTATCCCAGTATACCAGAGCGCTGGCCACTAGCAGGCTAGTTTTTATGTGATACTTTTGTATGGCCCATGAATAATGTTACAAATACCTAAATGGCCCCTGGCAGAATAAAGTTTCCCCAACCCTGTGTTTATATCTATGCCTGTAAGTCTACTTTTATGTCTGTTTCTATTTTCATACATTTGTAATTATGTCAGCATTTCTATCTGTCTACTTATCTAGTTAAATATATGTGTTTATAATTAACACAAAGCTGGGGAGGTTAACTGGAGATTAAATGAGAAATTTAAGTTTTCTTAAACAATCAATTTTTTAAAACTTTTTTTAAGATTTATTTTTTATTTATTTGAGAGGTAGAGTTACAGACAGTGAGAGGCAGAGACAGAGAGAGAGGTCTTCCTTCCGTTGGTTCACTCCCCAGATGGCCACAATGGCTGGAGTCATGCCGATCCGAAGCCAGGAGCCAGGAGCTTCTTCCTAGTCTCCCACGCAGGCACAGGGGCCCAAGAACTTGTGCCATCATCTACTGCTTTCCCAGGCCATAGCAGAGAGCTGGACTAGAATAGGAGCAGCGAGACTAGAACTGGTGCCCATATAGGATGCCGGTGCTGTAGGCGAAGGATTAACCTACTGTGCCACTACGCCAGCCCCAACAATCTTATCTTATTTTTTTTTAAAGATTTATTTATTTATCTGAAAGCCAGAGTTGCAGAGGTAGGGACACACACACACACACACACACACAGTTCCTCTATCCTCTGGTTCACTCCTCAGATGGCCAACATGGCCAGGGATGGGTCTTCTCGAAGCCAGGAACCCACACTCCGTCTGGGTCCCCATGTGGGTACAGGGTCTCAAGGATTTTGGCCATCCTCTGCTGCTTCCCCAGGTACATTAGCAGGGAGTTGGATTGGAAGTGGAGTAGCTGGGAGTCAAACTGGTGCTCAGAGGTGATAGCAGTGTCACAGGTAACAGCTTAACCTACTGTGCCATAATGCCAACCCCCTAAAGTAATCGTATTTTATAGCTAGAGAAGAAGTCCTATTTCCTAAGGCAAGTCACTTTATGTATGATATGCATTGGTTCTTGCAATGAAAGGGTTCTGACATCAATATAAAGATTCCTCAGAAAACTAAAACTAGATCTGTCATATGACCCATCTATCCTACACTTGGAAATATATCCAAAGGACATGACTTCAGGATCTGAAAGAGCTACTTATACCCCCATGTTCATTGCAGCTCAATTCATAATAGCTAGGGTGTGGAATCAATTCAGATGTCCATCAATTGATGACTGACTGGATAAAGACAATGTGGTATATATACACTATAGAATATTACTCAGTCATAAAAAGAATGAAATCCTGACACTTGCAAAAAATGTGGATGCAACTAGAGAACATTATGTTAAGTGAAATAAGCCAGAACCAAAAAAATAACTGTCATATTTTCTCACATTTATGGAGATTATAAAAATTATGTGGATGTCATATTATTCCATATATAGTCATGTAGTTATAATTGGAATTACATCATGTAAGTGATGATAATATACTCTTATTTCACACATAAAAAAGAAATGGAGAGGGGGAAATTCTGGGGAGTCTCAGTAATGTTAGTAATGCCTTGCTTTTAATTTGGGTGTTAGATTTGAATGTGATCAGATGACAAAAAACCCTCACTTTTCTGTACACCTCTGTGCATTTCTTGTTAAGTATAGTGTCTTTCAATAAAATGTTTTTAAAAGAAAGTAAGGGTTCAGATCTGGGCAATCAAACAAAATTTTATAGTTAAGCACTGAATATCTTTGAAAGCCTCTTGCCCCATTTTTGAGAAACATTAAAGAATGAAGCTGTAACTCATGATAGCAGGACATGGCCTGTAATATTTTGAACTTAAATAAAACCTTTGTCTCCCCTAGCTGATTTCTAAGCTTATTCTTTGATCATTGTGTTCTGAGCCATTGGGATGAAAATATTCTCTGTCTTCTTCATACTCTTGCTGAGAACAGAAATAGTTAGCATAGTGTTTTGCATTATTTAAGCACTCTACAAGTTTGTCCTCTGTGTTTAGCAAATGCCATCAGAATATACATTTTCATTTTTATCAAGACTGAAATTGTTAGCTTTATAACAATTGCCCTGCATTACATTAATCTATCTCTCCTTCTAGCTCTCTGTCATGCCCCTGTTTCATTGTTCTTCTGCCTTTCCACGTACAAATATCTTTTATCAAAAAGTAAGTTCCTAAAAACTTGATAGCCTAATCTTACCAGCCGACCCAGCTGGCACCGGTCTCTCTTCCCTCTATCACAGCCTTTGTTCTCAGGAGAGTCACTGATGCTTGCCGTTTTCATTTTTCAGTTTCTCTTAGCAGGTATGCATGGAAGCAGCTCTCTGAAATGTCATTCATGACCTTGCTGATCATGCTTATTCATGTGTCAGTCTTACGACTACTTGTTCTTGCAGAAGGCACACCGACCAGGCACATCTTTAAGAAATCTCCCACTCTTTTGAAAACTAGGCTCCCAACTCGCTCTCCTGGGTTTTATTCCTCTAGCCATTCTTCCTTATTCCCTTTGCTACCTTATCATCCTGTAGCAAGCCAGAAAACGTTGTTGTTCCTAAAGGCACAAAGCCTCCCCTTGCTCCCCTTCCCTTTCTTTCCCTCCCCTCCCCTTCCCTCTCCTCACCTTTTGTGCTGTACCATTCAGCAACAGCATCTATGCCTAGGATAGCCCTTTGTTCAATTTTTCTGCATTCGTGTGTACTCCAGACCTCTTTCTGAGTTATCCTTGGACAACCAGCTGCCTGCTTAACATTCAAGTGATAAATGTCTTGAAAGCACTGCGGACTCAGCACATTGACAATGAAATTCATAATTCTCCATCCTCACCTACTTGCCTCTCTGTTAATCCTCCTATCCTCCAGCTGTTTGATGCCCTGAAAACTTGAAGCTATTCCTTATACCTTTTTCTCTATAACCACGAATGTCCAGCTCATTAGTAAACTCCCTCAGTGTATCCCCTAAATGCTTCTTGAACCCATACTCCCGCTCCATTTCTGTCCTTGTCCTCAGGTCTCCCCTATACCACAGCTATAACCACCTAAATATTCTCTCTTTATTCATCCTGATGTCTGTGCACCCACTTCTTTTCTGTCTATGCCAGAGTGGTATTTATAAAAGGGTAATTGGGATGTGTCATTCTCCTACATAAAAATCACAATGACTTGTCATTGCTCTTAGAATGAAGATCTGAATTCTTAGCATTGACCACTGGCCTGCACCCCTCACCGCTCTCCTTTGCTCTCTGCTCTAATTGCTAAACCTACTTGAAATGCATCAGACTCCCTCTGCTGTGCACCCTCAGCACATTCTGTTCCTTCAGTTTGCAGTGCTGTGTTCTTGCCCATTGGGTCACTTTCGTTCTTGAGGCCAGGCATTGAGATGAACTCTCTTCAAACATTGTATCTGAGTTCTCATCGTTCTGTTCTTTCAGCTCCACACTAACGCAGGATCAGTTTTCATAATCTGTCCAAATACATTGCAGAAGTCCAGCCAAAATGTTGTAAAATGGAATATTAGAAACCACTGCTTGTAAGTTGAATCACCCACTGGGTGTTGCTTATTGGCCTTCACTTATTTCTGTTTTGCCTAGCAGCCCCTCATTCATATCTTCTATCTTTTTCTCTCTTTTTTCCTCCCCTCCCAAATTCCTATTCTGACAATGGGTTTGGTTCTTTCTTTGCTGTGCCAGGCTATTAAAAAATCTCACCGTCATCATAACTAAAGGTGATGATATATTTATTCTTTGAGATACATTTTATGCTACCTTTGAAAATAGAATTGTTTTCTCACATCACAAGAACAGAAACACTCAGTCATCTACACTTAACACATCAAAGCTGTCACTGACTTGTGTTTTTCTTCCTCTGAGTTCACTGGATTAGAGAGATGGGTGAGGAAAAAGACATGGCCATAAGGTGGCAGTAGCACCCTTCCAGCTTCATTTGGGTGGGGCTTTGACAAGTTTGCTGATGGAGTCACTTGCAGCAAAAGATCTCCCAAAGACAACTGCACGGTGGCTACCACCCAGAAGGGTAGGAGGGGTCAAGGGGCCTCCTCAAGGAGGGAGAGCAGAGGGGAGCTGACATGTCTGGGTGATGACTGTTAGCAGCCTGGTGGGCAGTTCCCAGGTCAGAGATCTTCAAAGGGTGGCTGCAGCCTAGGGCACTTTGAAGCCCTCAAAGTTGGATAATATGAATGGACAAATCACCAAAAGCCAAGATTAAATGTGGATTCACAAGAAGAGCATGTGATGAGATGGGAAGAGCTGATGTACTATGGAAAGCTTGTAACACGGCCTTGGAGGAACATTTGAATAGAGCAATGCCACCAATCAATGTAGGAAAAAACAGAAGCAGAATGGGGAAGATCTGATCAGTCTTTATTGATCAGTGCTTTATTGGAGCAGGTGAATCTGGGATGCTGGAATGATCTGAATGGTGGTGGGGGTGGTTCCCAATGAGAAATGTCTAGGAGGTGGAGGGATTGTGCTCAGGTAAGAAGATGGAGTCTGAAACCCAGATTTAGGGATGAATTCCGGAATTTAAAGTGTATTGTCTTTTGAATGAAATAACTGCGGAGTAAATGCTAAATAAGAAGACAATGAAAGTGGAATCTGGGTGTGTGTCTACATATCAGATGTGGAAGAGGAACCAGA
Source organism: Lepus europaeus (assembly GCF_033115175.1). Lineage (NCBI taxonomy): Eukaryota > Metazoa > Chordata > Mammalia > Lagomorpha > Leporidae > Lepus > Lepus europaeus. The sequence continues at coordinate 35,053,061 of NC_084832.1, read as the reverse complement.
AAAATGAGAATGTAGCTGCTGCGGTTTCAGGCTAGAAGTGAACTATAGTGAGAGATGTTTAGAGTGGGTGAATGTATGCTAGTGCCCAGCCACTGTGAACCACCCTGCAAAGTCTGATGTGAATCCTACTACCTCCTCCACACAGTGACTGTTGAAACAGTTCTCTCTCCCTCTCTCTGTTTCTTCTTTTCTCTGCCTCTCCTTTTCCCAAAAACAGCTGTGGAGCTCTGATTATATGCTGAGGAAGTGCTGTGCTAGATTTCAGGAGCACAGAGAGGTATAAGACTCAGACCCTATTTCAAGAAACCCAGGGTCTTCTGGGGAGTCATCTGTAGCCAGGATTGCTAAGCATGATTGATGATCCTAATTGAGAGTGGATCCTGGGTATAATCAACACATAGGTAGAAACAGCCACAAAAGAGGAGAGATCCTGGAGAGGGAGGCAGTGGAGAGTGTGTTTCAGTAGGCTTGAGAAAGGATGGCTGAGGTTATCCTTAAAGAAAAGGGGAGGAAATGGAGCCGTGTTGGGAACAAAGGTGGGGAGAAGCACGAAGCTCTGGTAGCAGTGTTTGTGTGCATGCGCACGTGTGTGCATGTACACGTGTGTGTGTGTGCAGAACCATGGTCTTTTCATCCATGAAACATCTTCTGCATTCATTCTCTATCAGTTATGTTTAGTAGTAGCAGGAAGTCCAGTAATTCCAAATCTGATGTCATGTGGAAAAATGTCTTTTAGACATCATGGGTAGATATCTCATTCATAATTTATGGTAAGCTTAAGTACCTTTTCAGAATATCGTGTTTCTATTTTAAGCCTTAATGCTGTGCTGTTATGTAATCTGAGCTCTGACCATGTGCTAGGGATTGGGAATTGTATTGAAAGAAAACACAAGTGACATCATGATAGAAGATTTTCAGGTCAGAACCAGTGGATGCTTTCCTCTTCCCACTTCTTTTACTGTGAGATCTGTCAGAAGGCCTGATGCAAAGCAATTTGTCAGATAACACTGGTGTGTGTCTTTGTTTTTCAAGCTCTCAGAGTCTCGTTTCTGATCTCTTTAAAAGCCTTCTAACATTTGTCAGGCTTGAGCCAATGGGGTGGATAATAGGTGCCATTTGGGAGAGACATTCAGTTGCTTTACCATGGAAAGTTGAAATTCCTTCTGTCTTCAGAACCTACCATCAAATTTTGGCATTCTATTTATGACAAATTCAGTGCTTCTGACCATGTATTTAGGTGACTTATTTGGTGATTAAATGAAATATAAAGCTCATTTAAGAAGCTCACCAAGGCCAAATTAAAGTACTTGCTTAGTTGAGAGCATGCGTGTTTGTTAGGATTACCCATTACCCTGGCTCAGGAACACTGATGACAGCAATACCACCACTACAAAAAAACCAAAAAACCCATGAGTTTTTTTTTTCATGCTGAAAACATTTTCAATGATAAGAAGAATATAAATAGCATTTGATAAAATTAAAATAGTGGAAACATATCTAGGAAAATTTCCATGTAATTAAATATTTCCCATATACCCTCATTAGTTTTCATCCTTATTTCAACCTTGTCTCCTTCTGGGGTTTTCACTTCCAGTTAACTGACTGATAGAGGAGAGAGAAATCCTGATCGAGGTGTTACCATGGCAACTTTACACTACAGTTATATATTTTCTGTCTGTAACCATAAATGGTAAAATGTAACCTTTGAATTATGCTGCAACATTTTTAACTCTATTGGTACTAAATCCTCTACAAAGTTCGGTGTCATACTAAATAAAAGCAACGGGGGGCAGGTGTTGTGGCTTAGTGGTTAACATACTGCCTGGGATGTGTACATCCACTATGGGAGGTGCCTGGGTTCAATTCCCCGCTCCAGTTCCAGTGCAAATTCTTGCTAATGTGCACCCTGGGGGGCAGCAGATGGTGGCTCAAGTACTCAGGTCCCTGCCACTCACGTCAGAGATCCAAATAGAGTTCTGGGCTCTGGTTTCTACTTAGCCCTGTGCTGGCTCTTGTGGGCATTTGGGAATTGAGCCAGGATTTATAAGATCTCTTTCTCGCTTGCTCTCTTGCTTTCTCTTTAAAATAAAAAATAGATTTCATTTTTTTTTCTCAACAACAATCTATATTGACTAAAATCTTGTACAAGATTCTCCAAAAAAATGTCAAAGTACGGCTACTTAAAAATCTAACTGAATTCTTAGTTTAACCCTTTTAGACAATCAAAATAATTAAAACATTAATCTGAGTTATGTTAATGATTTTTCTGAACATAGGACAAGAAGAAAGCTAATTCAGAATGTGTATATGAAAGTCTCAGCCTTCAGCAATGAGTTGCTTTTCTTCTGTCTTGTGGGGATAGGCTAGGCAGTGTCTGATTTCCTAATGCTAGTTTTAACTAATTCATACATCCAAGCAAGGGCAGTTGCAAAACCTCCCTGCTTTACCCAACCCAGACTCCCAATGCCCACCAGCCCGCCTCCCTTCTCTTCCTCCTTGGGAGCCCCTGCTGCCTCTGTCTTTGCCATGGGACATCCTTGAAGTTGATGAAGCAGGGAAGTTCCAGGTTCAAGGGTAGGGTTAGGAAGAAGCTGTGAGAATCATAGTATACCTAGGACCACACTCTGTGGCAAAAATACCACCCTGCCCCAGCCAGAGCAACTGAACAGTTTGATTTAAAAACAAGAGAAAATCTTATTTCATCCATTGGCTATATTGGCTGAATCTCTGTTATAATTTCTGTTAGTAAGACATTACAAATCTCACCTCAGTTAAAAGCATGGAAACTGTAATAGGTTAGAGAGGCTGTTTCTGGTCATGCAGACCTCAGTGTCAGTGACATAAATAAGATTGCTTTCCTGCTACAAGTTGGGGGAATTGGCGCAGTCTGAAGGAATGGAGGTTTGCATTATGTGCAGGAGTGGAAGATGGCTTTGGAGCATCCAGACTGTGAGAGGCAGGAAGACCTGGGCGAGGGGTCATGTGGGTGATGACCACGAACCATGGCATAGGAGCTGGGTGAGAGAAGTAGGAGTTAGGGAAGGGAATGTAAAGACCTATGTGTTACTGTTCTCACACTTGGGAAGCGGGTGAGAGAGGGCTTCTTCATTTTCTTCTCATCTCTAGCTGTGTGTGGAATGTTGGGTGAATGGAGTCACACACAGTTTATGGCCTTTTGAATCTGGCCTCCTTCTCTTTGCATATTGTGAACAGTCATCCCTGCTGTTGCATGTATCAGGACTCCATTGCTTTTCATTGTTGAGTAGTATTCCGTTGCTTGATGTACACAGTTTGTTTATCCTTTCATCAAATGAAGAATATTTGCATTTTTTCAAAGATGCTTTAAATATACACAGCTTTTGTGTAAATGTGTGTATCTGCTCCTCCTGAGGAAATGTCTTCCATGTGGTAAATGAATGTTTAACTTTATTAAAAAAAAAAAAACTGCCGAAGTATTTTCAAAGTGGTCATAGCATTTTGAATTCCTATAACCAACAATTGGGAGTTCTTGTTTTTCCATTTCCTTAACGTCACTCAGTTGTAAAAATTAGTTCGGCCATTCTATAGGTGTATAGTGTATCTCTTCATGATTTTAATTTGCATTTCTCTAGGTACTAATGGTGATATATGTCATTCCATGTTTATTTGTTATCTGTACATCTTCTTTGGTAAATATCTGTTCAAACCTTTTGTCTAAGTTTTTTTTTTCTCTCACCATTTTGTTTACTTGCTATTGAATGTTGAGAGGTTTTTAGAAATATGTTCTGCTTGCCAGTCCTTGTCATATGTGATTTGCCAATATTTTTCCAATGTGTGCCTTGTGTTTTCATCTTCTTAACAGTGTAACTTTCAGATCAAAAGGTTTTTTATTTTTTTAAATTTAATGAAAACCAGTTGATACAAGTTTCATTAAATGGATTGTGTTAAAATGGTGTCATATCTAAGAAGTCTTTGTTAAACTAAAGATTACAGAGATTTTCTTTTAAAAGTTTTATAGTTTTCTGTTTAACTGTAGGCCTTTGATCCATTTTTAGTGGACTCCTTCTTAATGCTAGAACTTTTTCACAATTTCATTTTAGTTGCACAATTCTTATGTCTATGAGAAAACATCTTAGGAGCAAAATCTGGTCTGATTTTAAACATTTGTCTCTGTGCCTATTGACCAAATAAGTTGATTTATGTTCTTACAAATCTGATTTAAATTTAAAATTTCATTTACCACATCAGCATCTCCATACATTTGAAACATGGATGTCAAGCTATAAGATACACAAGCAGGTGCTTGTGTCATATCTCTACCCCTCCATGATGGCGATTTGCCATGCACACATCTGGACCAGTCTCTTCCTTTCATACATAAAAGCGTAGATGTTCAGGGGAAATCAGTGCTCTTTCCATGGTCAAACAGAAAGTTGGTGGCAACGCTAGTCTGGAAGCAAGGTCTCTAGATTAATAATTGCGATGTACATGCTCCATTATTGTGTTACGGTTTATTGAAGTGTCCACTGGCTGCTAGAAGTGAGACGCCATCACAGTAGCCATTCTCTAGAACATGGCTTACATTGTTGTATGCTTTCTGAAAGCATGGACCACACCTTTCCTAGTCTTCGAGTCCCCAATTTTGCCTCCAACACTGCATATCCTCACTTTATAAATGGAGCAGTTGAAGAGTAAGTGCTTATTGAGCTAACAACACCTTCCTTGGGTAAGGAAATACTTTAAAGCAATCTATTTTTAAGATTTGCACTGAAAAATACCTAGAAGCATATTGCTTGAATACAATATGATATAGAGGAAAAGCCAGGGGATTTGACATCAGAGAGACTAGTTTGAAATCCCGGCTAAGCCAGTTACTTGCAGTGTGACCAGGGCAAATCACTCAGTGGTTTGAGTCTCAGTGAAAAGTAATAATAACAACACTGCACACTGCATAGTTAGATATATAGACTGAATAAAATAATGTTTGTGAGAGCTTGGCAAAGCTGACATATTTCTGAGATTCAAAAAAGGATAAGAAAATGAAAGTCATAATTAAATATTATTCAATGGTTCTTGGTTAAATCTAGACTTGTGCTACAAAAATAGAAATATTGTTCACAAAGTGAGACTCCAACAGAAGTCACAGAGCCAAACAATATCCAGAAAAGCCCTGATGAAAAGAAGTTATCTTTGCAGCTACACATGGAAATGAACTTAAATGAACAGATTTCTTCAAAGTGTTACTTCTTTGAGCTCTGTCCTGTGAGTGAAAATCTGCACGTTTTCACACGTTTCTCATGAAAGGTGACTTTTTATTGATGAAAGCTATTCTTTATGATTATAGCCACTTCTGTGATGGTATAGATCCTGAGAAGGTCTTGGGAGTTTGGAGCCAGGGCAGAGGGGAATGCAGGGTCAACTTCTGCAAACTGAAACATTGTGTTTCAAAGCAGAATTCAATCAGGATCATTCCTATCAATGTCTCTTATTTCCTTTTCTTCAAAACATGCCAGACCACAGCTTCCTGCCTCGCTCTTGCATTTTAATCCCCAGCTTGGCATCACATCATGCTCCTGGCACAGCATGAATGACTTCTCTCATTGCTCCACCCCCCAGGGCTTGGGATCTGTCATCTGTGGCTGTCATTGCAGAGATGCAAATGAAAGCTCCTTTCAGGTGATTGAAGTCAACAGGGCATCGCCTGGCCTTGGCCCAGCAGGCATGTCAATGCGTCACCCTCGGAAATAAACACACCCTTCTCCTTTGCTTGTCATTCACAACTGCACACCCACATTTTTGCTCTGAAAACTCCATAAACCATCTCAAATCTACTTCTTCCCTACTGGTCCCTGCATCCCAAGTCTACCCAATCAAGATTCACCTACCTCATTGAGGTCTTAGACATTCTAAAGTAGGGTAGGTTTCACTTTTTTTTTTTTTAAATTTTTTTTTTTTTAAATTTTTGACAGGCAGAGTGGACAGTGAGAGAGAGAGAGAGACAGAGAGAAAGGTCTTCCTTTTGCCGTTGGTTCACCCTCCAATGGCCACCGCGGCCGGCGCGCTGCACTGATCCGAAGGCAGGAGCCAGGTGCTTCTCCTGGTCTCCCACGGGGTGCAGGGCCCAAGCACTTGGGCCATCCTTCACTGCACTCCCTGGCCACAGCAGAGAGCTGGCCTGGAAGAGGGGCAACCGGGACAGAATCCGGCACCCCGACCGGGACTAGAACTTGGAGTGCCGGCACCGCAAGGCGGAGGATTAGCCTGTTGAGCCACATCTCTGGCCTAGGTTTCACTTTTATCAACATGATTCTGGTATAAACGAAGTTTGGCACCATCCCATTGTTCTTTTTGTCATCCTTCTTTCTGTCTTTTGCCTCTGTGCTACCTGTTCTCTGCCATCCAGTGCCCTGTGCATCCCCACTATTATCCAAGACTGACTACCTTCTTCTACTTTTTCTCTACCTCTAGATACACTAAAGACTCTATCAGTTGATTCATATATGCAACACAAAGATTTTTTTTTTGAGAAAAGAAGATGGTGACAATAGACAATATAAACAAAATAATCTCTAATTGTGGAATCTGATACTTAACTAGGATGGAGAAACGATTTCTATGTAAATTTTTCTTCTAGTAGTATGACACAACATCAGTTGGCACTGAGCATCTAATAGGCATTCAGTAGTGAAATCAATAATAGATTCTTTGTGACAAGCTTGCATAGATTTTTAAAGTTCCAAGGCCTTCAATACCTATTTTCTTCCCCTAACAAACAGAAATTTAGACAATCCCTTCCTCTTTCATTCATTCAACATATCTTTCATGGACACTTATGTCATACATAATCCCAGTCATTGGAATGTATCTAACATTTATCAGTCCAGTGTGGAAATAACATGTCATGAAGAATATTGCGATAGATGCGAGGACAGGGTTGCTGTCAGGGAAACATAGGGGCATACCCAGCACAGCTTTGGGTACCACTGGAGACCTTTATTCCTAAACCAAAGGCTGAAAGGGAAGGGAGACATCCAGGAGAAAGGCAGAGGAGCTACTCTAAATGGGAGTGTGAATGCAATGCAGTGGATTAAGGAAGTGTAAGTGTTGGGCTTAGGGGCACCTTGCAGTGCTGGTGCAGCCCGAGGATCCCATGAGAGGCAGCATAGCATAATTTGCTGGTACAGATTCTCACCCTGCCCTTGATGAGCTGTGCCATCATGGGATGTTTATTTTTACCTTCCATTCCTGTCTTTTCATCTATAAAGTAGGATGAAAAATAATGCTTATTTCTAGGATTGCAGCGATAATTAAATGAGTTAATATATGTAAAATGTGCAGAGAAGTTCTTTGCTTGTAATCACAGCATATAACGGTGTGTTTTTATTATCATCATGTTACAGGTCCTGGGTCCATTTATTGCCCTTCTCTCCTAGAAAACCATTCACACTCTTTCAAACCTTCAATTCCAGCTCACCTCCTGATTGTGAATCAATGTATTTTATTTTACTGAGAAAATGAAAATAAGTGAGAGAGAAGCCCCTCCATCCTGAGTTGAGTCACACACTCAGCTGCACCCGTCTTGTCCATTCCCCTCTTGCTGCTGTGAGCAGGCTCTCTGTGCTTCTATCCAACACCAGCCATGCCCTTTAGCCCTGAGTCCCACAACTCTCCCAGTAATCTTCCCAGCAGCTTTCCCCTCACTGTCCTGCACCAGTGACTCACTGGGTCATTCACACCATCAACTCTGCATGCTAAGGGAACCTGTGACCCACCAACCTCCTTGTAGCTGCCCATTTCCGTTTTCCTTCCTCATTGCAAACACCAACACCAGTGCCTCCACCGTTTCCGCTTTTTCCTAAATCCACTCATACCATACTTTCTCTACTCCGTGATAACTGCTCGTATCAATGGTAACAATGACAACTACCTTGCCAAAATCATGGCGATTTCCCAGTCCTTGTTTTATCTGATCTCCCAGTTGCAAATGTCATGGTCATTTACTCCCTTCTTGAAATATTTCTCACAGTTGGCGTCTAGGCTACCATATCTCATTTTCCTCTTCTTTTCTCCTCAGCCACAACTCCTCAGTCTTTTCCAGCTGGCCTTCCATATTATTCACTTCTAAATATTAAAGGATGTAAAGCGCTAACACTTGTCTCTGCCTACACTGTCTCCCTTGATGATCTTCCCAGTGCCAGGTGTTAAATAGAATCTCTTAACTGATGATGAGGAGCATATACCTATACTCTCCTTCTCCTGATGTCCCTACAGCTCATTCTGTGATTTCCTGCAGATCTCAGCTCAAATTTCACCCAGCAGAGAGGCCTTCCCAGGTGTCCCTACCCCATCACTCTGTATCTCCTTACTTTATTTTATTTTTCTGCACAGCACTTTTCTTCTTTTTTTTCGACAGGCAGAGTAGATAGTGAGAGAGAGACAGAGAGAAAGGTCTTCCTTTTTGCAGTTGGTTCACCCTCCAATGGCCACTGTGGCCGGCACATCGTGCTGATCTGAAACCAGGAGCCAGGCGCTTCTCCTGGTCTCCCATGTGGGTGCAGGGCCCAAGGACTTGGGCCATCCTCCACTGCCTTCCCGGGCCATAGCAGAGAGCTGGCCTGGAAGAGGGGCAACCGGGATAGAATCCGGCGCCCCAACCGGAACTAGAACCCGGTGTGCCGGCGCCGCAAGGTGGAGGATTAGCCTGTTAAGCCACGGCGCCGGCCAAGCACTTTTCTTCTTTTGACATATATTTATTTGTACATTCACAGCCTTTTAAGGAAAGGGGGCATGATCCACCTCATAGAGTGACCTACCAATATGAAGCAAGCAGTAAATGTTTGTTGAACAAGAGCATGATCTTATTTGGTCCTGACAACACTCCAACAATCTGATTAGAAGGATTCTTACAGATGGGAACAAAATCAGATTAACCTATTGTCACAGAGCAGGCAATTAAGTCAGCCTGCTTCTACAGAAGCCAGAGGGGACAAAAGTCTCCCTCAGAAGAGTGCTTTCACTAGGTATAGTTTATCTTGAAGACAATAGAGAGCCACTGGAGTGAGCATAGCGGGAAGGTGGGGAGTGACATGCCCTTGTTACCCTTCTGATTCCATCCAAATAATGCATATGATGGTCTATCTCCAGTTCCCAGGTTACTAAGTCACGCTAACTCAGAGACTAGTTTGGTGATTCACTGGAAAAGTTAGGCTGATTGTGTGTGTGTGTGTGTGTACACTCTGCTAACATCAAACTGGCCTGTGGTGACAATACATAAGTCAGATTTAGTCAAGAACTTCAAATCAATTTTACCTTGAGGCCTGTGAAATTGAAAACCTCTTGCTGTTTCCATAGCAGCCTGATAGTTGACATAATTCCTAAAGAAGCTTATATGTTAATGCCTAAGAACCATTTACTGTGCTGCTCATATCTTGCTGGCTGCCAATGCCATGACTTAAGCTAGACAGACTAGCACAATATTAAACTATTTAAAGAACTTATTCTAGTTCAAACTATAGTCAAAGAGCATAAAGTTTTCTACAAATATAATTAAATGAACTTTGGAAAATAACTGTATTTGAAACATTGGACTTCTTTAAAGTTTTAAGCTGTATGGATTCCGACCCTTAGGTCCCTTTTATATGGGGATGTCAGATGTAAGAGATGCTTGTATATAGGCATTAAATGCCTTTGGTTAGCAGATGCTAAAATTTACCATGTTTCCAAGGTGGAATTAATGTGTGCTTTCTGTTTTAAAGGGAACCAGCTACTCACCCTCCAATACCACCAAAGCCAAGTGCTTCTGTTTATTCTCCTAACCAACAGAGACGGGATAATAGGTAAGAGCTAGCATTCCAGAATTTCTTGCAAAAATGCAGTTCCAGGGACATGCGAGTAAAGGAATTGTGACCTGCTTTGTGCAGAGTGTTGCTATAGCTTCTGTGCATGCTCTCTACAAAAGCACTTGTAGAGCTGTTTCTACTTTTATTTTCCAACCCATATGCATGCTTAGCCTTTTGTCCTTGAGTAGGAGTGGTTATTACTTGTCTTATGGAAGGAGCACAGCACACACACAGAACAATAGTCACATTCAGGAAGAGTTTATGCTGGAGCTTCTAATGTATTTTATGTATTATAAATATGTATGTATTTATATGTAAATATGTATGTATTTATATGTAAATTTAAACCATACTAAGCAATATACATAGTTGGTTTTTGTTTACTACTGGTGAAGTTTTCTGTTCAGAGCCACCTATTCTGATGAAAGATATTCTTGAAACTTTGTGTTACTACTCAAATCCTTACTAATGTTAGAATTACCTTTGGATCGTTCTTTTAACCTTTTTATTTTAAAGTCTAAGGACTTTGTAAGTTATTTCAAAACTGTCACAAATCTGGAAAAATGTTTCTATTAGCATGTCTCTGAATCAGGAAAAGTAGACTTGCTTTTCTGCTTTTTAAAATAAGATTTATTTATTTGAAAGGAAGAGTTAGAGAAAAACAGGGAGGGAGGGAGTGCGGGAGGGAGGAAGAGAGATCTTTCATCCACTGGTCCACTTCCCAGATGGCCACAACAGCCACAGCCACAGCCAGGCCAGGCAGAAGCTAGGAGCGAGGATCTTCTTCCTAAGAGCCAGGAGCTTCTTCCAGGTCTAGCACGTGGGTGGCAGGAGCCCAAGCACTTAGGCCATCTTCTGCCGCTTGCTGCTGCTTTCTCAGACACATTAGCAGGGAGCTGGATGGGAAGTGAAACAGGCAGGACTGAACTGGCACCCATATGGGATGCTGGTGTTGCAGGCTACAGCTTAACCCACTTCGCCACAGCGCCAGCCCTGCTTTTCCACTTTGAATCTCTGCCACTCTTTCATTACCACTTAGAAACAAAAGTCTTCCCATGTGTTCCTGTTAAAGCATTTAATTATCTGACCTAATTTGCAAGATGTGCACTCCACATTTCCATTATTATTGTGAGATTCAAAAATGGTATCTCAGGGAAGACTGCTGACATTAGATCTGCTTGATTGCCTGCCCTTGGTTCTTTTCTAGTTTTGCTTTTGAAGGTGATTTTTGACTCTATGTATTACATAATTTAAGAATTTATCTGTAATAAGATAATTATAGAAGTATTCCCCAGTACCAGGGTTACCAGCTAGAAACTGCTGACTGGGATGTCAAGCTACATGGCTCCAGGTGTGGTTCTTGTTGGGTTAAAACTGCAGATTAGAAATATGTATCTACTTAAACTCCAGATCAGAATTTCTACCTACTGAAAAGTCTTTGAAATTTTATCATTAGGATGAGAAGGTGAATTTTTTAAGGATTAACAGAAGATTTCTTCACTGTGTTAATTAAAAATACCGAAACAATTTATACCTTTTTATTTATGCAATGGTTATAATTGTCTTCTAAAAATAAATTTTAAAGCTTTTTATCTCACATTATTTTTCCTTTTACTCTTACAATATTGAACAAGTAAATTCTAATTTGAATGGGATTGTTTTAGGGGGCTAAAATAATTTGGTCTTTTGTCACATAAATTCTGAGTGCAATGCTGGAGAAGAGAGCTTGGTTAGGTTATAATAATTGTTCTAATCCATTTTTACTACTTTAATTTCTTTCATTCATGATCTGAAAAATGAAATTGGGACAATTTGCATGTTCTTTTTTTTTTAAAGATTTATTTATTTATTTGAAAGTCAGAGTTACACAGAGAGAGAAGGAGAGAGAGAGAGAGAGAGCTTCCATCTGCTGGTTCACTCCCCAATTGGCCGGAGCTGTGCCAATCCAAAGACAGGAGCCAGGAGCCAGGGGTTTCTTCTGGGTCTCCAACGCGGGTGCAGGAGCCCTAGGACTTGGGCCATCTCCCACTGCTTTCCCAGGCATAGCAGAGAGCTGGATTGGAAGTGGAGCAGCTGAGACATGAACCAGTACCCATATGGACTGCAGGCGTTGGCTTTACCCACTACGCCATAGCACCCGCCCCAACTTTTTAAAACCTGATTACTTTAATCACAGCATGATGATTTTAATCAAAGAATATGAAAGGGAAGTATTTCCTATAATTAACACATGTCCTCAGGAGAACAAAAAATAGTTGAATATAGCTTCTTAGAACAAGCAAGAATGTATAAGTAGGTCAACCAGACTCTTAGAAAAAGAGCAGAGAAAAGCCTTATGTCATAAACTATGATGGCGCTTAATATGGAATTTAGTTCTGTCTGTTCAGAGTGACCATTCTCATTTGGTGGATGTACTTCAAGCTTATTTCTCTTCTTATCTGAGCAAATATTATTTCTTGATAATATTCAAATGGGATAAGGCATTAAGAAGAAAATGGACCCTTTCATGTCTAATAACAGAAAAGTTTCTCAATAGTTTAAAATGAAATATCACTAGTTAACGGAAATAAGCGTAAAAATCACTTAATGATGAATAGAGACTAAGAAAATGAACATGAACATCTTTAAAGATGTTTCTGGGTACATTCAGTGGTTGAAAAACATATGAAAAGAGATAGATTAAGTGACAAAATTAATGTATTGAGCTCTTTGGGATTTCAAAAAGGAGGTGGCTGAGTTCTGCATAACCCAGAGCTAACGTAAAGTTTGTTATCGCAAGAAGCTAATGTAAAGTTTGTGTGGTTCTGACACAGGTTGATCTTTTTGAAAGTAGCTGTTTTTTTAGAAAGTGAAATTTAATGCAGAAGTATTGTCTTACCTAACAGATGCTATCTTTAACTTTAAACATGTAGGCAGATATGTCCACCTAAACTAGCCACCTCTGCAGAAACCAATAGATCTGCTGAAAGAAATATAAGGTATGATTTCTATTTATATCTATGCAATTATAGCAATGATAATATATACTTTTTAGAACACTTTAAAATTCAGAAAAACTAATAATAAAATAGATAAAAATCAATTTTCCATACAACTTCAACATAGTGCATAATAAATATGTACAGGATTATTTTCCTTTGAATTCTCTCCTAAGCTATATATTAATAAAACAACAAACATAATCTGAACATGATAATAGGTTAAGAGAAAAGCCTTTGAAGGCAAGAAAGTGCATTTACATCTGTCTTTTCAGCTCTAAGGACTACACCATAGTTGGTGTGGATGTATCATTGAGTAGGGGAAATATAGTCACTTCCTAGAAGTGCTGCAACAAAAGCATTGCCCAGCACTGGCAGTAAGAAACCGTGTCCCACCCCTTTGCCCAAGGAAGGGCTCACAAATTGAGTTGATGCCTTTGGGTAAGGTGACATTTCCCAAATGTCTGGTTTCCCTAGGATAATCCTGATTTAGTCTACTTGTCTTGCACATTCTTTTAGTTTACCATTTGGTCTGGAAATATCAGTTTTTTCTTTTTTCTTTTTGAAAATACAATATTTTTGAAAATAGTTTTTAAAACATTCCATGGATTCACCAAAATGATAACCAATCCATTAGTATAATGAACCTTTTTTTAGTAAAATTTTTTTGACTGAAAATTATTTTCAAAGTCCAAAACTTACATACATTCATAAAAATGGTATTCCCTTTGATTGTCAGAAGAGTCCCAGCCAGAAGCATACACCGTGTGAATGCCTTACCTTTTAGGAGAGTCACATGTCCCTTGTACCTAGGAACAAATACAGCTGGCAGCAGTTCCCAAACTGGGTTCCATATGCCACAATGACTCACCCAACACATGTTTTGAGAAAGAAGAGCTTAATAGACCAGTGCATTTAGGAAACACAATTAAATAGAGTCCTGTGCTTCAAGAAAGTCCTGCTTCAAGATGCTTCGATGTGCTTATATATATTCTGAGTCTAAAAATAAGCCACACATTCCACCCCACAAAAATCCCTTCTTCATGGAACTCTATCAATATTCTATGAGACATTTGTGAAACATGGAGATTAATTAAAGAGTTATCTATAAGGATTTTCCTAATTATTCCTTTTGATGATCCAGGGAGGTCAGTGTCTATGCAAACCCTTTATCTCTCAGGGCCTTCCTTCTATCTTGTAGCTTAAAATATACTTTCTGGCCCTTTGGAAGCCTAAAAAGGCAGATATTTTCATCCTTATTGAGGGACTAATTAATTGTCTGGACTTGCTTAAGGCTCTTTGGCCCTGGGAGAAAATCTTTTGAACTCATTTCTGTGTTTACTTGTGCAGTTAACTAAATTTTCTTTTTTGCGTCCTTTTTGAAATATAGAACATGAGATAAGCCATTACAAATGTTATTTCAGTGAGTGCTAGATGGCAGAGCCAACACCCAGGTGTGGGAGGACAAGAATGGGGTGTGTGTGTGTGTGTGTGTGTGTGAGAGAGAGAGAGAGAGAGAGAGAGAGAGAAATGAACAGGAATAGAGGCTGTGTGTTTATGTGTGCCATGAGCTGATATGATAGAACTCTGCTAGTTTGATCATTCCTGAACACCACCTGACCACCTATGTGACACTTCTTCATGGGAAGCAGATGAGAAGTTTGAGCCCCTTCAAGGACAGTGGGACTGTGATTAACCTGTTCTTTCTCATTGTTTGAAGGAGTCAGGATCTTGATAACATTGTCAAAATGGCCACGTCCCTTCAGAAAACCGACAAAGGGTGAGACCTTGGAGCTTTTTAGCTTGTTTTTCTTCTCATTGCTTTTCAAAAATGCTTTACCAGCATCTTTGAAAGTTCTAAGTCTGAACAAAACCCCAGGGCTGTTAATTATAAATAATTTAAATGGGGAACGCATCCGTGTGTCTGCGTAAGTGCCCCTGAGCAACGGGCACAGCTGACGTCTATGGCCAGACAGTCTTCTGCCTCTGCTTCCTCCACTGGCAATTTCCCCCTCCCTGTGACCCCAGCTGCCAAATCTCATTCCAAGCCTCCTGTTCTTTATTTACATGACTGTCTCCTCAGCACTCCCACAGAGGATGTCCTAGGCCTTCTTCAACTTCCTTCCTTCCCAAATATGCCATTTCCTGATTGTTCTGTCTTCTGATTCCAGCAGGCTCACCATTCTAGAATCATTCTTGATCCTTCTTTGTCTCCAACACTCCTCCTCCCCTCCATGTAGTATCAAGCATACATGGATTCACATATAAATGTATATATTCATATCTAAAATACCCTCATACACCACACATAGCCTCACCCCATTTCAGGCCTGGATTTACTTACAGTCCCTCAATCTCCTTCCACTAAACTATTACTTCTTGTTAATGCTGGAATTTTCTCCCTAAGGTTCTTCTCAAACAATAGTTGCATCAGCTCTCCACTGCCCACTCAATTCCATATAACCTCATTCAATTCTATATAACCTCATTCAATTCCCTTGCTAAACTGGCTCCAGTCTCATGTTCCAGAGGTGTTTCTGACTTTACTCTTAAGTTTATCCTACACTCAGTATCAGGCTAAACCATTTCTTGTCTAAGTTCTCTGCCTTTGTTTATGCCAGAGTGGCCTTTTATGGACTACTACACTACTATGTAAATCCATCCACGTCCTCCAGATCAAATATGCCCTCCTGGGTCGACTCTTCCCTGAGTGATCCAGCACGATGTGACTTCAGCCTCTCTAAGCTATGATAGCCCCACCTTTCATGCAAAACCGAACTCATGATCGGTTTTGCTCCATACATCTGTATAATCTCCAGACTAAGATTTATAAAGTATCCTGAATGTTTCATTTCCATTTCTTCTCTTACTTATTTAAGTACCTAGATCTGTAATTCTACTGATTTTTTTTTTGAAGTATTGTTTTTCAATAGGGATTGGATAGTGCTTTGGTAGGTGATCAGGATGTTTGAGGGAGAAATAGATGAATGATGCTAAGGGGAAATTATGAGTTAGTGTAAGTCAAACAAAACCATAAGAGCAGAAGTTAGTCTAATTTTCCTAGGCACAATCCCACAGCCTGATACATTCATCACAGAGATGCTGCTGCTTTGACAGGGACCAGGAAATATATCTGTGGCATTGTCACAGAGTATTGTTACCGTGGAGTATCCACAGGGGATGGGAAATGGCTTTATTTGAGCTGCTCTTTGTAAAAATGGACTGTTACTGCTATCTGATTGAGAGCATTTAATTTGCTACAAATGCAATGGTGAAACTTAATATCCAAAGCTTTCATCAATTTACAATCATTTTGAAGGCTCAAGTCCTGTATTGAGAATACTGTCTCCACTTTACTTAACTTACCAAAGAGTAGCTTCTTGTGATTTATGCTAATTTCTTGAGATAAACATGAGCCACTGCCAATCCTGTGAATCTCATTATTGTGACTCATACCAGTCAGAAAGATCTGGGACTAACATTTACAGGATTCTTAGGTTCGCTGTTTCCCTTAGGGATATGAACAAATTCTCAAACTTGGCTTTGGCAGGTAGAATTTCAAGCAAGAAACAATCATGGAGTTTGGGAGTGGGTAGTGTTTTTCCCAGACAAGCATAGGATGCTAAATAATTTTTTGTGAGCAACTTTTGTATTTTAGTATTTATTGTCAGCCCTCAGTTCTGCCATTTAAAATATAATGCTGCTTGAAAGGATTCATCTTTGTGATGGCTGTTAACTTAACGTATTTTTGGAGTCTCTAAGGGGACTGCCCTCAGCAGCTATTCTTGCAATAATGTTATGCCAAGCATCTTCAAAGCACTAAGTGTCTTGGCAACTCTATTTCCCTAAGGCTAAGCCAAAGTCTTAGTGTCTCTAAATGCCATTTGAACAACAAATATAGCAATCTTTTATTAAATGAGAAATGTAATATTGACTGAGTACTGTTTATTAAAATGGCCAAGCAATGGAAAGTGTATGGCTTGCCAAGTATCATGCTAACCACTTTGTATTCAGTGCTTATTGATTCTTTTCTGAGATGGGTACAATTATTGTACCTTTTTTTTAAAGATTTATTTATTTATTTGAGAGGCAGAGTTACAGTCAAAGAGGAAGAGACAGAGGGAGAGAGCTCTTCAATCTGCTGGTTCACTCCCCAAATGGCTGCAACAGCTGGGGCTGGGTCAGGCCAAAGCCAGGAGCCAGGAGCTTCTTCCAGGTCTCCCACATAGGTGCAGGAGTCCAGGGGCTTGGGCCATCCTCTATTGTTTTTTCCATGCCATTAGCAGGAAGCTGGATCAGAGGTGGAGTAGTCAGGTCTCAAACAGGTGCCCAAATGGGATGCTGCCATCACAGAGGGCAGCTTTACCTGCTACACCACAACATGGGCCCCAGTGTTGTGATTTATAGGTGGGAAAATTGAGTCAGCAAGAGGTTAGGAAGCTCACCCAGGATCACCAGTGAGTACATGATTGCCCTCAGGCTGGAATCCAGGTTCCCTGACTTGGAAAACTGTAAACCACTGAGTTACTTATCTTATGGCCTCCTCTTCAACACCAGAGCTGTTTCAAAGAAGGAAAGAAGGAAAAAAGAACATTGAGAAAGCTTGGAAAACAAGTGGCTCTAGAGCAGAAGAAAGGAGAACCAAGATTTGTAAATGGGAAAACTGGATGAGGCAGGCAAAGTAAGTGGGGCTAGGGGTCAGGAGAGAAAGACAGGCAAGCTGGAGAGAGGGTGTGGGGTAAGGAGTGCACAGGGGAGGGGGATGAAACTCGGAGCAGACCCCTGATTCCATCCTCCTCCTCAGGCTGCTTGGGGAAGGGAGCTGAGCCCACATGGTTTAAGGGGAATTCCCATACCCAGGAGTTTAGCTTAAATGGCTTGCTTCTAAACTAAGCTAAGCCAGAAGGAGCTTTGCAGTTCTCCAGTATGGAAACAGAGTAGCAAATTTAGCTGTCCTAGAATGAAGTTGAGAGTAGATTTCACAAAAGAAGCCAGATGAACAAGTGTTTTCCATTAGCTACTTAGTGTAAATGTGTTGTGCAAAGAAAGAATCTGTAATTAGTTGAGATATATCTATATATATTACAGATTCTATTAAAATGTGTATTAAGCATCTAATATATGAAAGACATAATGTTAATGACTGAAGAAGGTCCAATTATAAGATACAGTTGTATATTTTAAGATATGTGTAGGGGCAGGGGCAATCACATGAGACAAGTGTGCAATAGCTACAATACTAAGGCTAGTAACAACTTCCATAAAGGAGCTACAAAAAAAAAAAGAAGAAGAAAAGAAAAAAGGAAAGAAAGAAGAAGCCTCAAGGGTTCCAAAAACGTAAGGGACTCTCGAAGTTAGAGGGATAGGGAAGGTTTCTTGGGAAAAGCAGCATTTGAGGAGAGCTTTAAAGGATAAACAGGACTTCCACAGATGATAAATGCAGGGTGTGAATTATGTTTTGGAGAAATCAGTTACATTAAGGCTTATCTGCTTTGACTCTAGCTAAGCTTTCATTAATGTGAAATTTTTTCTTCCCAAAGTGAAGAATTGGATAATCTCATCAAAATGAACAAAAGCTTGAATAGGTAAGATTTTTATTTTTGCTTTGTTCCTGAATTGCACACTATAACATATCTCTTAAGTCTTTGGGCATTAGAACCTACCCACCAGTCAAAGATATCCTACAAATCCTGAATAAAAAGCTGGCAGAAGTCATAGCTTTTTCTTCACATTATAAGTGGTTATTAATGTACAAATATACTGATATTAATGTATTTTTCATTTCCATTCATCTGTTAAGGTAGTTATATAGATAACTGCATTTATCTACCTGAAATATTAATATGCTATTATATAAACAGAGTTTGGTTTAATCCCTGGATGCTTTTAGTTTAACCATTATAAAAAAATCACTTGTTAGTTAGTCTTATCTCCTTATTTTGAATCACTTATAGTCACATAACTTAGAACATAATAATAGAGAAAAGTGAATAATTGAGGCTTGTATTAAGGGTATATACAATTTTAATTATCTCTTTGTTTCCTCATGCAGTAATATGCTAAATAATAGGGAACAAAATGAAGGAGACAACAAAGCAAAAAATGTCAAATTGATTGGTCTGAGGATCACAAGATGTAGTTTCTATACCCTGTTCTGACAATAATTATCTGTAGGATTAGCTATGAGCAAGTCACTTCAACTTGCTGCTCTTGAGTTTCCTCATTTACAAAGAGATGCATTTCCTTGGTTTTATTTATGCATTTGATTTATTTGATAGACACAGAGACAGATAGAGATAGAGATCTTCCATCACTGATTCTTTCCCCCACTGTCTGCAATAGCCAGGTTTGGACCAAACAAAATACCAGGAGCCAGGAGCTCAGTTTGGGTCCCCACTATGGGTGGCAGGGACCCATATGCTATAGTCATCTCCTGTTGCCTCCTAATTTGCACTTTAGTAGGAAGCTGGGTGGGAAACAGAGTTGGGACTCAAACCAGGCACTCAGATACGGGATTCAGAAATCCTAAAGCTCTAGCTTTATTTGGCTGTGCCAAATAGCTGCCTAGTTTAGAGATGAAATTTTACATCAGAAGTAACAGACCCCTCTGGCTGCCAAGGCCAGGCAGGTGTTCCCACTGTAGGAGACATAGGTGGTATGGAACCAGGCCAAAAGGATAGTGAATGTCCCATCCAAGGCGTCCAGCTGTTTCACAGTTCTACCTGAGTGTTGCCATACAGGAATTTGATCCTGATATGGAGGGCATTTTAAGGAGATTCAGGAAATTCAAGTTTCTCATGGTCATCTCTATCAACACCAGCTCACATTAAAATAGGAGTACTCCATTAACCAAAACAACACATCTATGGAGCCAGTATGCCTGGCAGATGCCCAGTTTCTATTTTTTATTTTATTTTCTCTGAGATCTACTATAATTTATTTTGAGATTTTGAGGGTATGAAAATACCTGTTTGGAATATAACAGTTTCAGGAGTTGAACTCTTTTTTAAAAAGACTTATTTATTTATTTGAGAGACAGAGTTACAGAGAGAGAGAGGTCTTTCATCCATTGGTTTAACAATTTATTTTATTTTTTAAGATTTTTATTTCTTTATCGGAGAGGTAGCATTACAGACAGACAGAGAGAAAGGTCTTCCATCCACTTGTTCATTCCGCAAATGGCCACAGTGGCTGGAGCTGGGCTGATCCAAAGCCAGGAGCCCGGTGCTTCCTCTGCAACTCTCACACAGGTACAGGAGCCCAAGCACTTGGGCCATCTTCCACTGTTTTCCGAGGCACACTAGCAAGGAGCTGGATTGGAAATGGCGCAGCTGGGACTCAAACTGGCACCCATATGGGACTCCAGTTCTGCAGCTGGAGGGTTAATTTACTATGCCATAGTGCTGGCCCCAGTTGAAATCATTTTTCCCAACCTGCTCCCATTATCTGTCTCAGGAGTAAACTAGCCTATATTTTTATAGAGTTAAATGTTTCTTCTTGCCACTGATAATATTTTTTAATCAATATATTTAAAGAAATCAAGGTCTCGATGGTCTCTTCAGAGCAAATCCAAAGGTGGAGCAAACAGAGAAAAGGTAAGTGCATCTGTCTCTAATCTGAAAGTCTCATCTCCCAGGTTGCTTTCCTTATTCTTTCAGACATTAGCTGGAAGGTGGTTGTATCCTCTGGCACAGAAATCGACTAGCAGATGGGGTAGTGCTCTCAGCATTGTACGTGTAGTTCAGACATAATTGCCCAGAAGGATTTCTGCTCTTCCATGCAATAAGAACAAATGAGCAATTCATGGAGAATGTTTATTGTATCTGACCTTTCAAGATACCACACAATTTCATTTCAATGTGCAGGTTTTCTCTTCCTTCCTTTCTTTCTTTCTTTCTTTCTTTCTTTCTTTCTTTCTTTCTTTCTTTCTTTCTTTCTTTCTTTCTTTCTTTCTTTCTTAATTTGAATTCCTCTGTGTTTATAGAGCCAAAAGCCTTGAAAGTCTCATCTTTATGACTACTCCAATTGACAAAGATGGCAAAAGGTAAGTTTTTGGGAGTCAGGGCAGCCGCGTTAACTGAACCCTAGTCTGTATCCTATTTCTGGAGGGAGACACCTTCTCAGAGCAAGTGTCTGGAAAGCTAGTGGAACAGGCCTACCATCAGGAGATGGGGGTCAGGTCAGGAGATTGGAGTGTGTGTGTGTTCTGGTACTGTTCCTACCTCCAGCATCAATCTGGTTGACCCTGGGCAAGTCACCTAAAATCTGGAGACTTCTGTTTCCTTATCCCATAAAATGCAGACTATGACCTGCATGACCGCCAGTTCCCTTTTATATATAAAAGTGAAAGGAACCCAACTGATTGTTAAGTAGTGGACAATAGGCTGGTTTCTCAACTAAATGTATTTATTATAAGACATTTAGATACTTGGAGCATAGCCCCTCATCCATGAGTCTTTAGAGTATACGTAAGTACTTTTGAGTTGGGATCTTGATTGAGTCACTTTATATGCATTTGTCTACATATGTATTTGTAAATCTCTTAAGGTCAAAAGCTGTACTTATTTATTTTGTGCCACAAAATGGGTTAATTAATGATCTAACGTTTGTGTGGTTAACTTATGATTCTAGAGATATTGATATCCTAGAAAATTGACTTATAATTGATTTTATTTTTCATGTTGAAAGAAATCAGACTCTTGACAATTTCATTAAAGAAAATCCCAGAACACTCAGCAGTGACAAAGGGTAAGAATTTGTGAAATCTCTACAGATTCTTTTCTTTGTATTTGGTTAGTCATTAAATTTACCTTCTTATCAAGATAATTATTTCTATGGTCAAAGTTATTTTTTATTTTTTTGAAGATTGTATTTATTTATTTGAGAGGTAGAGTTACAGACAGTAAGAGAAAGAGACAGAGAGAAAGGCCTTCCTTCCATTGGTTCACTCCCCAAATGGCTGCAAAAGCCAGGAGCCAGGAGCTTCTTCCTGGTCTCCTATGGGGGTGCAGGGGCCCAAGCACTTGGGCCATCTTCTACTGCTTTTCCAGGCCACAGCAGAGAGCTGGATTGGAAGAGAAGCAGCCAGGACTAGAATAGCACCCATATAGGATGCCAGTGCTGCAGGCAGAGGGTTAACCTACTGCGCCAGGTGCCAGCCCCGTCAATTATTTTTTTAAAAGATTTATTTGAGGGGCCAGTGCTGTGGTGCAGTGGGTTAACGCCCTGGCCTGAAGCGCCGGCATCCTATATGGGCACCGGTTCGAGTCCCAGCTGCTCTTCTTCTGATCCAGCTCTCTGCTATGACCTGGGAATGCAGTAGAAGATGACCCAAGTCCTTGGGCCCCTGCATCCACGTGGAATACCAGGAAGAAGCTCCTGGCTCCTGGCTTCGGATCAGCACAGCTCCAGCCATTGCGGCCATCTGGGGAATGAATCAGCAGATGGAAGACCTCTCTCTCTCTCTCCGCCTCTCCTCTCTCTGTGTAAATCTGACTTGCAAATAAATAAAAATAAATAAAAATAAAAGATTTATTTGGAGGCAGAGCTACAGAGAGGCAGAGGCAGAGAGAGAGGTCTTCCATCTGCTGGTTCACGCCCCAATTGGCTGCAATGGCCAGAGCTGTGGCAGTCCGAAGCCAGGAGCCAGGAGCCAGGAGGTTTTTCCAGGTCTCCCATGCAGGTGCAGGGGCCTAAGCACCTGGGCCATCTTCAAGTGCTTTCCTAGCCCATAGCAGGGAGTTGGATTGGAAGTGGAACAGCTGGGACTCGAACTGGCACCTATATGGGATGCTGGACTTGCAGGCAGCGGCTTTACCTGCTACACCACAACGCTGGTCCCTTTCACAGTTATTTTGAAAAATCATTTATCTGTGCCATTCTAGCTTTCCACATCAATCTTGGCAGGTGTGATCTCAATCCTTCCTAATGTTCAATACTTTACAGAGTCTGCATGATAAAGCAAAGTGCTGGCAATAATAATCACACAGACATTAAGTGCTTATTAGCCATACATTATTAAAAATGTAAGCAAACAACATATTACTCACATGGAGATTAAATGAAGGTGGAAAACAGAAACAGCCAATTCTCCTTAAGTGGTTACATGAGTTTTACAGGAAAAGATGGGATTTTATTTATTTTAAAAATGGAGTTTGGAGAGTTCCACAAAAGTCATGGAAAATAGGAAGCATAGGGGACACATCTCAGGTAGGTCGTTTGTGGGCTAGAAAGCAGAGGAAAGATGTGATAAATAATCTGGGATAACTTGATGGCAACTGGGCTTTGGTGTAGGAGTATTAGGTCGTCGACATGGAAGGGAAAGAGCCCTAGCTCCTTCTCCTTGTCACTCCCTCCCCATTTCTTAGATTGAAGCAAATTCAAATGCCAACAGTTTTCTCACAGTGAAATCAGAGAAGAGTGATCATTGGATGATAGAAATTTGGAGGGATTTGCTTTCATAGTCTCTGATAATTTCTAAACTATGGCATGTGAAAGCTTATTTCATGTGACCAACTTATATAAAGTATTGGAAACATACTTGGAGTTAATTCAACTTTTTCCAACATGACTTTGAACTCTTTAAATATACCCTGGAACATTTTAGGAGAAATGGCTTTTCTGAATCCTCATAGTATTTATATTTAATATGTTCATCAATTGATTTCTACCCCTGATCTAAATGATTTTCCTGCATAAATAAGACAGTGTCTCAATACAGGTGTTAAATTCAGTCTCCCACCAATCCACTCTCAGGGAAGCCAAAGCTGAGACCCAGTGGGAAGTTCTAGTTTTAGATAAGCCCAATCACAGCTGACTAATGGTTAGAATCTTAATATCAAGATATTTCTTAAACATTTTGCATGAGGAGTAACTTGCAATAAATATTTCTAAGGATGTGTGACTCTTTAGGTACTGATTACATTTTATTCCTGTTGTGTAAAATTGGCCATTGTCACAAGAGATTCTAAATGTATCATGGAATTTGTTTATATCTATCTATCTATCTATCTATCTATCAATCAATCATCTGTTTTTTCCGCTCCTCACCAATATTATAAAGAAAGCAAGTCCTAGAAGTTTCATTAATCAAACAACTGACCAAAACAAGAAAGGGTAAGAAAAGTTCCTATCTTAAGGGGATCCCTATTTTAACATCTCTTTAGAAAGGAGTGTGCTGAGGTTTCCTCGATCACAGATGAACTGTTTTCCTATTTAGGCCCATCAGAACAAGTAGGCAAAAAGGGTATAATGAGTGGGGCCATTGTTGTGGTGTAGTAGGTTAGGCTGCCACTTGTGGTGCCGATATCCCAAATGGGCACTGGTTTGAGACCCGGCTGCTCCAGTTCAGATCCAGCTCCCTGCTGGTTACCTGGGAAAGCAGGGGAAAGTGGCCTAAGTGCTTGGGCCCTTGCACCCATGTAGGAGACTCAGAAGAATCTCTGGGCTCCTGGCTTCAGAGTGACCCAGCCTTGGTCTTGTAGCCATTTGTGGAGTGAACCAATGGATTGAAGATCTTTCTCTCTGTGTGTCTCCCTTCCTCTTCTCTCTGTAACTCTACCTTTCAAATAAATAAAAAAATAAGTCTTTAAAAAAAGTGATATGATGAGTGCTACTTCCAGAGGATCACATATTTGTATTGCATTAATGTACATGCAGGAGAAACTTGCTCCAGCAATGCTTATTCTTTATTTTCTTAAATAATATTGCAAAGTGAGAGACATGTTGTTTTAGATTGTTTTGCACTATGGCAGAACTTAATAAAGATAAGCTAATGATAATTACATCAAATGTCGTATTGGTCATTTGGTCCTGTAAACCCCCGATTTGAGCACAATCTTATTTAGATTTCTAGGTTGTACATAACCTAAGTAATGTAAAGTTTTGATATTTTCTTCCAAAAAAGCCAAGATCCTGAATCCATTGTCAAAGCGAATGTCGGGACCAATAAGATCAGCAGAGGGTGAGAATTGCATGATGTTTCTGAGTCTTTGTTATTTTGTCCCAGGTTGGTTCTGTACTCTTCTCAGCAAGACTGAAGGCATCACAGCTTTGAGTTTGTCTTCTCTCTTCTGTGTCTGCTCTCTGGCCCAGACCTTCAATTTGAAGGGCCAGCAGTGTATTCTACCTAAATTTATATTTACATTTAGCTCAATAAAATTCTAGAGACTAACTTATTATTATTAGGTAAATTTTTATAATAAAAGTCAATATAATATCAGTATAATTTTTCAAAAAGCTGAAGCAAATCAGCAAGAATATGCAATGTCTATGTGAATACTATGGGATTATTCTGATACTGATCTAAACTTTTTTATTTTAAAGCAGTAAAGACTTTGATAATGTTATCAAAGTGAATCCCAAAGGAAATGAAAGTACCACTAGGTAAGACTTATTAGTGTCTTTAAATATGGCTTCTGTAAGTGATGATCCATCAGAAAATAAAATGATTTGATCTTTTAGTTACATAACCATATTTTATTAGCATGGAATTGGACAATAAATATTGGCCACAAGACCATCCACCCTTGACACAATGAAACTTTTTATTTTTGAAAAATTGCCCTAATGTTTAGTAGCGAGGGCCTCCTTGCCCAGATTTGGGCTTTGGTTGACTTTAGAGAGGAGTTATTGAATTTCTGTGTGTCTACAGCAAGCACAGCTTTGACATTTTCACAGTGGATTTCTAAAATGATAAAGATAGCCAAGAGTGAGCCGCGTACACAACTCTTGTACATCAGTTTCTCTGAGAAGGGTGTCTGCAGACAGCCCAGGGGGCAAGCTGCCAGGCCCCTGCCTCCCAGAGTAGTGACTCAGCACCACTTTGTCTCCTGCTGGCACTGTGATGACCTGGCAGCAGAACACAATCCCAATGCTTCTGCCTCCCCTACTGCCTGCCCTGGGGCCCACCTATGCTCCTTTTGGTATCACTGCATGCATTTCAATGGGCTGGCATATTTCCCTTTGAGAAGCAAATCATTGCTTTTCCTACTATTTGCTAATTTTTTGCTTTTTGTTAGGGTATAATCTACTCAAATGATCTATTAAAAGGTTTAGAAATAGTTGTTTATATGAAGACATATACTATTCTTATTATTCTCATTGTAATCTAAATATGTTGGTCTCATAGAATTGAGAGCATAATGTGGTTGCCAGAGGCTGGGGAGAGCAGAGGGGAGGGAGTGATGCATAAAGATTATTTTTAATATTATTAAGGTGTTATAATTAAATTGTTATTCTTAACATTGTTCTTATTTAAAAACATAATAAGAAATTATATCTGTTTTGTTGAGTAGAAATTTGTATTCTCTCTGGATCCAGTATAGAATTTATTCTAACTCACATGACCTCAATGCTGCCTTTTTAGGATGTTTTGTCAAGATGTATCTGAGTGCAATATTGAATTTGTTAAATAACAGATAACATACATCCTGAGAACACAGCAAAACAAATTATACATTTGTTGTTAGCAAGTAAGCAACCTTAAATGGTCTTCCGCTGAAGATATAAAATTTTCATTTGCATTTTGCTTTGAAAATTCATGTTGATATAGAGTACTTGTGTGTTTATTAATTTTTCCAACCATTATTCACTTGATCATGTTTTATTTTAATGACATTCATTAAGACTAATTTCCTTATTTAAAGAAAACAAGACCCTGATGGACTTACTAAAGTGAATCCTGAAACAAATAAAAATATCAAGAGGTAAGACATTTAAGCTTCCTCCTCCCCACTTTGTCTGGTATTTATGAGCACATTAGAACTCTAAGTGTGGCCGGCGCCACAGCTCAATAGGCTAATCCTCCGCCCTGCAGTACCAGCACACCGGGTTCTAGTCCCGGTTGGGGCGCCGGATTCTATCCCAGTTGCCCCTCTTCCAAGCCAGCTCTCTGCTGTGGCCTGGGAGTGCAGTGGAGGATGGCCCAAGTCCTTGGGCCCTGCACCCACATGGGAGACCAGGAGAAGCACCTGGCTCCTGCCTTCGGATCAGCGCGGTGCGCTGGCCGCAGCACGCCGGCCATGGTGGCCATTGGAGGGTGAACCAGCGGCAAAAAGGAAGACCTGTCTCTGTCTCTCTCTCACTATCCACTCTGTCAAAAAAAAAAAAAAAAGAACTCTAAGTGTTTATATTCAGGACAGCAAGTTAAGCATGTCCATACAAGTAATGCACAGAAGCCTCATGTGTTTAATTCTTGGGTGAAGTTTAGTTTCAAACGATCATGAGAAATTAAAGAGGAATTTTGACTGATCTTCTATGGTGAGTTAAACAACTTATTCCTTTGGAGAATATGTGTGTGTTAGTGTATGTGTGTATATGTGTAAATACTGCATATAAGTGTGATTTATTTGTGTATGGATAAGTAATATGTGTATAAGCATGTTTTTAAGTACATGTATAAGTGGTGTGTGTATATATCAGTAGTGTGTGTATAGGTGCATATGGGGGTATAAATGTATGTGTGTACATATTAAGTAGCGTGTGTGTTTTTGTGAACTGTGTGTACATGTGTAGTGTATTTGTATCTAGTGTATTTATGCATTTGTAGTGTGGTGTGTATTTAAAGATGAAGAGCTTAATAAAGTGAGCCTCTTTAAGAGAGTTCTCTTATCCATGAATTGTCAGGTCTTGAGAGCTTATGTCCTCCTGCTTTTATTTTTTTAAAAAGCAGACAGGATATTGATGAAATTGAGCTTGTTGGTAAGTTGCTGAAAACAGAATACCAGATATCTCCATGTGATTTCCCTTGAACTCCTTTTCATCCAGTTAGCTCAGTACATGACATAATTTGTTGGTTCTGAAATGTGTCACTGAGGATGCTTGTGGGCCCTGCTGACAGAGCAACAGCTTAGCCAGCTAAAAGCTGCTGTGCACTGTCATGCTGTCATGCTCTTGGTTGTGTGACCTGGTTGGAAGCACAGACATCCAGTGATTTAGAGATGTACAGAATTGTGCAAACCAAAGACTAGAGATCTTTTGATTTCCTTGGCTACCTAGTTTGTTCAGGGAGGTAACCTGAGGTAGTGAACAAAGAGTCTGAAAGACTTGGGTTCAAATTCTGACCCCCTCATTTGTTCAAATGTGCCTCAATTTACTTAACCACAAAAAAGGGACCATATACTTTCATGCTGGCATGTGGAAGATATAAATAATTGTTAAAGTAATAAAAGTTCAGGAGAATTATGCTTTCTTAATGATTTAGTGTTCAAATATTTAGTTTAGTGTAACTTTTCTTGAAAAATCCAAGTTTTCCTCTCAAATTTTCTTTAAAGAGAGTATTTCAAATTGTGACATCGTTTTTCCCATGTTGGTGTTTTTATGTATGTATATGCCCAAGTGTACAGTACAAGAGTACTTCAAAAAGTTGTGAAAAACTTATTTAGGGGCAAAGAATTTTAAAATCCATGCATATGTAGAGGCTTCAAAAATACATTGAAATGCATATTATAAAAAACTGCATGAATTTCAAAAAATTTTTTGCACCAAACAACCTTATACTTTTTTTTTCATTTTTTCCATGAACTTTTGAGGCATCCTCATGCGTTTATACATGTAAACAAATGTTTGTCTGCATTTATACGTTCATGGGCATGCATGTTTGTGTGCACTCAAGTAGATGTGTATTTGTGTATGAATGTAAATACACATGGGTTATATGTATGTGTATAGTTATATGTATGTGTATAACTACATACATGCTTGTGTGTTCATGTACGGTTGAGTATGTTCATGCATCTGTGTGTATATGAATGTGTATTTACATGGATATGTGTGCACCTGAGTGTGTGTAAGCATATGTGTAGTGCATGTATATATATTAGTATGCATTGGTTTCTGGGGTCCTTTAAAGATAATATTAGTCATTTCCTTTTCCTATACATATTGAAGTTCTATATATCTCTTAAAAATAAAATCCTCTCTTTATTAAAAAGCTTTCAATGTTTTTCCACCTCAGATAGGGTAAAATTCTAATAGTTAGTGATGGCCTTTTCTTTCTCAATAAAACGAAGCCAAATTGATCTTTTTCTTTCAGGCTCATTCCCGCAGTAAGGCATCTGCTTATGCTGTTCCCCTGCTTAGGATGCTCTAGCCCTATGGTCACCCTGTCAAACAGATCTTTTCTGGCCACTGAACAGAAGTAAATCACCATCCCCTCATACACTACAGTACTACAGGCCCCAGGCACTTTTTAAAAATTTTTTTTCACAGTATATATTTTTATCTGAAATTGTGGCATGCATTTATATACTAAATTTTGCAAGAATTCTTCAAAAAGTTTGTGGACAGATGGAATTAAAAGTAAGCATATTTTCCTGAAATAATTTTTGAAATTGTACACAGGAGGGATTCTTCAAAAAGTTCATGGATAAATGCATATTATGAAAAAACTGTGCACAATTTCTTTGCATCAAAATAAACATACATTTTAATTTCATTTGTCTATAATTTTTTTTTAATTTGAGAGGTAGAGAAAGTCATAAAAAGAGAGCGCAAGAGAATATTTCCTTCTGCTGGTTCGTTTGCTGAGTACCTGCTATGGATTCCAGCTTGGGCACTCTGACATGGCATGCAGGCATTTCAATCAGCATCTTACTCACCGGGCCAAATGCCTGCCCCATCCACAAACATTTTGGATACATTTGTTTATTGTCTATCTCTCCCCCCAAGTTAAAATGGTGGCCCCATGAGAGCTAATCCTGTGTTTTTATTCATTTCTGTCCCAGCACATGGACAGGGTCTTGCCTATAGTGGATTTTCCAAAGTATTTGTGGGTTCAAAAATACATAAATATTGAACATATAAATATATACTATGAGACATTGCTTCACACAGTTATCATTATACTACATTAGTACATTAATCAGGTTACCACAGTATTCAGTTCACTTTTTTGACTTTATGAACTGTGAAATATGTACTGTTAGGTGCTTTATTTAGTGTTTTAACAGATCAAAGTCTTGACAATGAAGTGAACTCTACAACCAATGCAAACAAAGGAAATAGTTATAATGCTTACTGTTTTGTTATTTTTCTGCATACTTATATCTGGAAATAGAATACAGAATTTTTTTTTCCTCTGTCACTGGCATTAAAAATCCCACATACTTCATTTATTGCAAAGTCAACCAGGGAGTAATCTAGAATTGAGTGGTTATTTCTATTGGGATTGTTTCGTTCTTTGCATTAAAAGGGTTCAGACTTTTTTAAAATTGCTGCTTTTAGTCTGTGTATCACAATCTCTGACATCTGGATACAAGTTGAAAAAAAACCTGAGTTAACATCTGCTTGCTTCCAAATATCTGTATCTTTGATGTTATATAGATGAAACCTCAGAGCTTTTTTTATATGATCTGAGCAGAGTTACAGAATATGGATAAAAAGTACCTTCCTATGTATGGTCTTTTCTCCATGTGGTATCCTCTGTAGACCAAAGGAGCAATTTACGGGTGCTGCATATGTGGAAAACACATGTAGATGTAATAAGAAAAGCAAAATTCCCTTATTATCAGAAGCAGACATATACTAAAGGGTAACAAAAAACACTAGAGTGGTTTAAGTGACTGTGAATTTTTATATTATAATCAACTTATCATGTTTCAGAACATTTCAGAAACTATAGATTTTTTTTTAGAGATTTATTTATTTATTCGAAAGTCAGAGTTACACAGAGAGCTGAGAGGCAGAGAGAGAGAGAGAGAGTGGTCTTCCATCTGATGGTTTACTCCCCAGTTGGCTGCAACTGCTGGAGCTATGCCTATCTGAAGTCAGGAGCTTCTTCCAGGTCTCCCAAGTGGGTGCAGGGACCCAAGGACTTGGGCCATCTTGTACTGCTTTCCCAGGCCATAGCAGAGGGTTAGGAAGAGGAGCAGCCAGGACTAGAACCGGCGCCCATATGGGATGCCAGTGCTTCAGGCCAGGGCTTTAACCTGCTGCGCCACAGTGCCGGCCCCAGAAACTATAGATTTTAATCTTTCTATTGTTTGTTACCAAAACAATTACTCAAAGTTTGTAATGCAGCTCACATTTGTAAGTACTAAAAGCAGTTATCAGTTTGCATGTCATTGATTTTAATATGTTTGTGTATTTCACACAATACAATTTTTTAAAAAATATTTTTTTAGGAATACAAATTTCTTAAGTACACCTTTAAGAATATGGTTATTCTTTCCACCATACCCACCCTCCCACCCACACTCCCACCCCTCCTCCTCTTTCTTCTCCCCTTCCCAGTCCCATTCTCCATTAAGATTCATTTTCAATTAACTTTGTACACCAAAAACCAACTCTGTACTATGTAAAGATTTCAAAAATTTGAACACACATGCACACACACACAAAAACTGTTTGAGAGCTAGTTTTAGAGTTAACTCTCATAATACAACTCATTGGGGACAGAGGTCCAACATGGGTAGTTAGTGCACAGTGACTCCTGTTGTTAATTTAACAATTAACACTCTTATGTATGATGTCAGTGACCACCCGAGGCTCTTGACATGAGCTGCCTAGGCTATGGAAGCCTTTTGAATCCACAAACTCAGTTAGTATTTAAACAAGACCATAGCAAAGTGGAAGTTCTCTCCTCCCTTTAAAGAAAAGTATATCCTTCTTTGATGGCCACTTCTTTC
Source organism: Lepus europaeus (assembly GCF_033115175.1). Lineage (NCBI taxonomy): Eukaryota > Metazoa > Chordata > Mammalia > Lagomorpha > Leporidae > Lepus > Lepus europaeus. The sequence continues at coordinate 35,021,639 of NC_084832.1, read as the reverse complement.
TGCTGGGATCTCAAAGAGATCCTTCATGTAGAACATTTTTGACACAGTGTCTTGACTTCCCATACCTGAAATGCTCTTAAAGGTTTTTTGGCCAAACCAGGAAGTCTTAAGGGCTGATTCCAAGGTCAGAGTGCTATTTAGGGTATTTGTCATTCTATGAGTCTGCTGTTTGGACTGCTTCCCATGTTGGAACATTCTCTCTTTTTAAATTCTATCTGTTATTATTATCAGACACTTGATCCTATTTATGATCACTTGAACACTTAATCCTATCTATATATTCACTTTAACATTTAATATGACCATTTTAACACTTAAGATGGCATTTTTGCCACCCAACTTAATGGGATTTGGTCTCATGACAAGTTTTTAAACTTTACCCTTAGAAGTAAGTCCATAGGAATGTATGCAGAACTTCAGTTACAAACTTACTCCTCCATTCCCACTCTTATTTTTTACTGAGATCAATGCTCAATTGACTTTATACACATATGATTAACTCTGTGTAAGGTAAAGAGCTCAACAAATAGTATGAAGAAAAAAAAACAAAAAAAAAAAAAAACCAAAACTATTCTTTGACAGTCAAATAAGGGCAGCTCAAGTCATCCCTTCTTGAAGTGTCAATTCATGTCTACAGATTTCATTTTAGGTGCTCTATTAGTTCTCAGAGATCAAGGAGAACATATGGTATTTGGGATAAGCTTATTTCACTAAATATGGTGTTTTCTAGATTCATCCATTTTGTTGCAAATGACTGGATTTCATTTTTTTCTACTATGTAGCATTCCATAGTGTACATATCCCATAATTTCTTTATCTGGTCTTTGGTTGACGGACTATTAGGTTGATTCCATGTCTTAGCTATTGTGGACTGAGCTGCAATAAACATGTTGGGGTATAGTTAACTCTTTTACTTACTGATTTCATTTCCCTTGGGTAAATTCCCAGGAATGGGGTGGCTGGGTCATATGGTAGGTCTATATTCAGATTTTTGAGGTATACGATCTTCCATAGTGACTTTACCAGTTTACATTTCCACTAACAGTAGATTTGGGTACCTTTTGCCCCACATCCTTGCAGGCATTTGTTGTTTGTTGATTTCTGTATGAAAGCCATTCTATCCAGGGTGAGGTGAAACCTCATTGTAGTTTTGTTTTGCATTTCCTTGACGGCTAGTGATCCTGAGCATTTTTTCATGTGTCTGTTGGCCATTTGGATTTCCTCTTTTGAAGAATGTCTGTTTAAATCCTTTGCCCATCTCCTAACTGGATTGTTTTGTTGTGTAATTTCTTGATCTCTTTATTCTGGTTATTAATCCTTTATCAGTTACATAGTTTGTAAATAATTTCTCCCATTCTGCCAATTGCCTCTCCACTTTCCTGAGTGTTTCTTTTAATCCCATTAATTTTGGCTTTGATTGGCTGTGTCTCTGGGGTCTTTTCCAAGAACTCTTTGCCTGTGCCTATATCTTTCAGGGTTTCCCCAATGTTCTCTAATAATTTGATGGTGTTGGGTTCATAGATTTAGCTCTTTAATCCATATTGAGTGAATTTTTATGAAAGGTGTCAGGTAGGGGTCTTGCTTCATACTTCTGCATGTGGAAATCCAGTTTTCCCAGCAACATTTGTTGAAGAGACTATCCTTACTCCAGGAATTGGTTTTAGCTCCTTTGTCAAATATAAGTTGGTTGTATACAGTTTTGTGATAGAAAGCTTGCTGGTGGATATCAACTTTACAAAATATGGATTCTCTAAAGTTGCTTTTGAAGTTCCACATATTGGAGGTAAACAGGATATACCTTCTGGAATGTTACATAAAACAATATATAGACTATTACATAATGTTCTGTGTACCTGGTAAAAATTAAGGGCATAGCATTAAATTTATCAAAATATGGAGATATGGAGAGTTCTAATGCAATATTTGCTAGGGTCAAATGGCTCCAGGATTAAAATATTGCTTTACTAATCTCAGTGAGTTTCAGAGAGGTATAAATATCTACCTATTTCTAGATAGTCACCTTTAGCCGTCTTTACCTATTCAGTGTGATCTTATTGAGTGTCTATACTATTGCTGAGATAGTTTAATCCATTTATTATCAAGCTATTCTTAACTTCATCATTTTTTCAATGTTTTAAAGGGGCCAGAGCCTTGACAATCTCATCAAAGTGACCTCTGAAGTAAACAGAAGCAACCAAGGGTGAGGATTGTCTCTTATCTTTCTTCCTTCCCCCTTGCCATCAATCTGTGGCACTCATAAAAGATGTGTTGAAAAACCTTTGGATTAGGATCAGAAAGTCTGAAATCCATTACTCTTCAGCTGGGTGTCTTTGAACAAGTCCCTTGAATGTGAACTGCAGCTTCCTTAGTTATAAAATGAGAATCATAATGTTTGTTCTATCTTTATCATTGCATAGTTTATAAGGATCTAGTGAAATGATGGATATAAACTCTATTTAAAATAAAAAGCTACTACAAATGGAAACTATTATCTAGTATAGTTTTAACTGTAGCACTGGAGATGCAATTCTTGAGGAGACTTGGTAAGAGTTTTTGGCAAATCATTACATTGTTTCTGAACTGATTATTTTTAAAAAATTCAATCTTGCCCTAATTTCATGGTTTTGTTTTGAAGGTAAGTGGGAAATTAAACCAACATATCCACGATTTATAGAAAGGTCATAAATTCCTCTTTATAGCAAGTGTACAGGAGAAGGCGTTTGGCCTAGTGGTTAAGATGCTTGTTAGGATGCCTGCATTCCCATATTGGTTTGCCTGGGTTCAATTCCCTACTCTGACTTCTGACACCAATGTTATGCCAATACAGGCCCTGTGATGCACTGGTGATAGCACAATTAGTAGGGGTTCATGTCACCTATGTAGGAGACAAGATTGAGTTTCCAGCTCCCAGCTTTACCTTCGCCAAGCCCCATCAATTGCAGGCATTTGAAGAGTGAACCAAACAATTGGTGATTCTCTCTCTCTCTCTCTCTCTCTCTCTCTCGCTCTCCTTCCCTCTCTCTCTCTTACTCAAACAAAACAAAAATTTAAATGATGATCTAGATAGGTATTAATTTCTCTAAGAACTTAGTAAAATTTATCTTGAGCACCTGCATCCTTTAAATCAAAGCAGTTAATTAAGAGTTAGGTGTTTTTCTACAGTGGTCAAGATGCCACTCAGGATACCCAGATCTCGTGGCAGAATGCTTGGGGTTCAGACCCAGCTCTGCTTCTGATTCCAGCTTCATGCTTATATATACTCTGAGAGGAATCAGATGAGTCCCTGCAACACATATGGCAGACCCAGATTGAGTTCCAGGATCCCGGCTTCTGCCTGGCCCACTCCAAGGTTTTACAAGTATTTGGGGAGTGAACCAATGGAAGGAAGTTGTCTAGCTCTCTCTTTGTCTTTCAAGTAAACAAATAACAGCCAACTGATTTAATTACATTTTTATTTATCATGATTTTGTTTATTTTGTTTAAAGGTCTGGAAATCTTAACAACCTCATCAAAGTGAATCCAGGAACAGGAAAAAGTGTACAATGGTAAGATTTAATGTGCTCCTCTTTTTTTGTTTCATGCTAACCAATGCTTAGGCATATAATTAAAATCATCATTTCAGCAGACTGATGCTGAACCCAATGATGGTTCAAGAAAAGAAATCTAGCACTGGCTGGCGCCGCGGCTCACTAGGCTAATCCTCCGCCTTGCGACGCCGGCACACCAAGTTCTAGTCCAGGTCAGGGCACCGATCCCCTCCCGGTTGCCCCCCTTCCAGGCCAGCTCTCTGCTGTGGCCAGGGAGTGCAGTGGAGGATGGCCCAAGTGCTTGGGCCCTGCACCCCATGGGAGACCAGGAGAAGCACCTGGCTCCTGCCATCGGATCAGTGCGGTGCGCTGGCCACAGCACACCTACCGCGGCGGCCATTGGAGGGTGAACCAACGGCAAAAGGAAGACCTTTCTCTCTGTCTCTCTCTCTCACTGTCCACTCTGCCTGTCAAAAAAAAAAAAAAAAAGAAATCTAGCACTATCTCATTTCCAAAAATAAAGGTAAAGACTTGAGTCGATTGATTTCTGATACAATGAAAGTGCCATTTGGTTCATTAGGTTTACAGTTTTCCCACAGAATGGAAGGATTTGTTTTTCTTATACACAAGGGATAGCACAGTAGACATAAAAGAGAACTAGACTGGAGTCCGTAGATGTGAGTGTCGGCCTGACTTTACCCCCCCTTATCTGTGTGGCCTGAAACTTTCTTCTATTTGGACTTTTGTTTTCTCATCTTCACAGTGAGGGGATTGGACTGGGTGTTCACTGGACATTTTCACTGCTAATTCAGTTCCTAAGTTCCAATAGGATGGCTGGAGTCACGGTAAAGCCCAAGAGTTCTGGTAAAGGATGACTTAGATTTAAATCCCAGTCCTATAACTGTTAGCCCCGTGCAAAATTTACATTATCTTCCTGTGTCCTGTGTGTTGTTCTTTCTATGAAATGGAGATGATAGTATACTGGTTTCTTATGCCATGGGATTGGTAGAAAGATTAAATTAGATATAACTCATGGAAATCACATACAGCAGTGTCTGGTATATCAAAAGTTTTCTAAAACCATTACTTACTATTAATTGTTTCTATTTAATTAGAGTTAGGTTCTAATATACATATTCATATTCATATTTACAAATGCATTGATATATATTCACAGTCACACTGAAAAATCTCAACCTACTGAAATGATTTATGTTTTTATAAATATTTTATAATAAAAATATTTCTCATTTTCAACAAGTATTTGCAGACATTTGATATAAATCTATCACTGATCTGGTTATTTCTTCCATGTTTTTAAGGGATCAAAGTCTTGACAGTCTCATCAAAGTGGCTCCTGAAACAAACAGAACAAAACAACAAGGGTAAGGTTATATACCTTTTTAATCTTTACATTTTTTCCTCTATTCAACTTAAAAATATGATAAGGTGCTCTGCTCTACCATAGTGACAACCAGTGATGGAACCCAAAATCAGTAGGTCTTGTGTCACCTCCTGAAGGGCTGATGTTTAAGTCTTTGCTCAGGGCTTGCTGATATGGGATTTGTGGGAAAGAGAATTCCTCGAAATACAAGAGTGTTCCTTTCCCAGGATGAGATTTATATACCACACTTGAGGTTTCCTTAAAACGAGTGGAGATTCCATGGCATGAAGCATCACCCCAGAACAATTTCCCAGAGCTAAGCAGTTGAAAGAAATGTCTTCATGTAATCACAGTTGTCCCTCCTTCTCTGTCCAATATTTATACCATATCTTCTAATTTCCTTCCACCCAATTTCTTTTTTTTAAATTTTTTTATTAAACTTTTATTTAATGAATATAAATTTCCAAAGTACAGCTTATGGGTTACAATGGCTTCCCCCCTCCCATAACTTCCCTCCCGCCCGCAACCCTCCCCTTTCCCGCTCCCTTTCCCCTTCCATTCATGTAAAGATTCATTTTCAATTCTCTTTGTATACAGAAGATCAGTTTAGTATATATTAGGTAAAGATTTCAACATTTTGCCCATATAGCAACATAAATTGAAAAAAACTACCATTGGATTACTAATTATAGCATTAAATAGCAATGTACAGCACATTAAAGACAGAGAACCTACATAATTTTTTTTCAAATTAATTAATTTTCTATGCCATTTCCATTTTAACACCAGGTTGTTTTTTTTTTTTTCATTTCCAATTCTCTTTGTATACAGAAGATCACTTCAATATATAATTAGTAAAGACCTCATCAGTTTGTGCCCACACAGAAACACAAAGTGTAAAAATACTGTTTCAGTACTAGTTATAGCATCACTTCGCTTTAGACGACACATTAGGGACAGATCCCACATGGGGTGTAAGTACACAGTGACTCAGACAATTTCTAAAGTTGGAGGAGGTTTTAAAAATTGGATTCATTTTGGTGTAGGGTGTGTGGCATAGTGGGTAGGGCTGTTGCCTGCAACACCAGCATCTCATATGGGCACCTATCCATCTTTCTACTAATGGTCTTGGAAAGAAGCCAAGTGCCGGGGCATCTACCACCCATGTAGAAGACCCAGATGAAGTTCTTGGCCCCTGGATTCTGCCTGGCTCAGCCCTGGCTATTGCAGCTACTTGGAGAGTGAACCAGCAGATGGAAGGCCTCTCTCTCTCTCTCCTTCTTTGAATCTGACCTTCAGAAAATTAATTTTTACTCAGTTTGTTGAAATAATAGTGAATGCAAAGAATACATTTGTCTTTTATGGAGAATTTTTTTCTAAGACAAACAGTGTTTGCTGTGCCTGAGCCAGTGCAAACAGAGGAGCGCCACATGCCACACACTGATAAGCTTTGGATTCCTTTATTGCCAGCAGTTGAGCGGGCTCTCGGCCCTGAAGCTCAAAGCAACAGGGTTCAAAAAGGCAAAAACTGCCGGGAGGTGAGGAAGAATTACATGGTTGCTAGGGTCAAGATGACCTAAGGCCTATGTGAAACTAATATCAATTGCAATCTTGACAATACCAGTTACAATCTTGACAATACCAACATTAGTCCAGATACCAACCTAAATCATATGTGGGATATGTGTTTTTTTAAATTTTTTTTTGACAGGCAGAGTGGACAGTGAGAGAGAGAGACAGAGAGAAAGGTCTTCCTTTGCCGTTGGTTCACCCTCCAATGGCTGCTGCGGCTGGCGCACCACGCTGATCCGAAGGCAGGAGCCAGGTGCTTCTCCTGGTCTCCCATGGGTTGCAGGGCCCAAGCACTTGGGCCATCCTCCTCTGCACTCCCGGGCCATAGCAGAGAGCTGGCCTGGAAGAGGGGCAACCGGGACAGAATCCGGAGCCCCGACTGGGACCAGCCGGCGTCACAGGCGGAGGATTAGCCTATTGAGCCGCGGCAATGGCTGGGATATGTGTTTTAAGCTTGAGTGATCATTGATCATGCTAAGGAGTTTCTAGGTTCTGCCAAGTGGGACGCAGTGTACTGTTATTATCTAAGTTTTAGACCATGGTTAGTTTCAGACCATAGTCTCACAGTAGGGGTGCTTTCTCAAAATGGGGTCCCGGGTGCTCTAAAATTTGAGTCCCTACTGTCAAGGTTTCACTTCATGTTAAGTAAAGGAAGAAGCATAACAAAACCATGAAATGATAAATATATATTTTTAAGTTAGTTTCAACATGTTATATACAAAAGATATTTATCTTCTTCATATATGTATTTTTGAAGATTTATTTATTTATTTGAAAGACAGAGTAACAGAGAGAGGGAGAGACAGAAGTAACTTCTTTGTGATGATTGCCTGTCTTAATTTGCATATATGAATGCTCTCTATATTTACAACATGTAGCTATCAAATAGAGCTAATTTAGACTAAATCAGAATTCAGAAACTTCTTAAAGGGCTAGATAATTCACTTTGAGAAGTGGGGCAAAACAGCTCTGTTTTAACCTATCGACTCTTCCAGTAGAGTGAAATCAACCATAGAAAGTAATTTGTAAAAAATGGGTATGGCTGTTTGTTAATAGAACTTTATTTGCTAAGCCAGACTGCAGGCTGGATTTAACTTAATAACCACAGTTTTCTTACCCCTAGACTAGATAGTGATTTGTCTGAGTGAGAAAGGAAGTCCAGCTCTGTGTGTGTCAGTGAGGTGGCTTCTAAAATATAGCCTGCTTCTCCACCTTTTAGATTGTATATACTTATTCAATAACTGTGTTTACAGATCTAATCACTTCATCTAAATATTTACTCTTAAATTACCCTTAGATCTTATTCACTAAATAAAAATTCACCTTTACTGTCATTGCCTCAGGGTCTGGATTGATGGGAGATCATATAATACTTTGCATTCCTGATTTTTAGCCAGTCAAAGGCAGTCCTCTTTTGTCCTCCCAAGATGACTTTGTTTCTGAAAGTGAACTTGGCTTTCATTATGTGATCTTTTCCTATTCAGCATCTGAGCTGCTATTTTATTAGTCATGTGCTGCCATTTGTTGCTTTTGGTTGAGTGTCCAATTCTTGTTGGTAAAAAGATTCTTTTTTTTTTTTTTTGACAGGCAGAGTGGACAGTGAGAGAGAGAGACAGAGAGAAAGGTCTTCCTTTTGCCGTTGGTTCACCCTCCAATGGCCGCCGTGGTTGGCGCGCTGCGACCGGCGCACCACGCTCATCCGATGGCAGGAGCCAGGTGCTTATCCTGGTCTCCCATGGGGTGCAGGGCCCTAGGACTTGGGCCATCCTCCACTGCACTCCCTGGCCACAGCAGAGAGCTGGCCTGGAAGAGGGGCAACCAGGACAGAATCCGGTGCCCCGACCGGGACTAGAACCCGGTGTGCTGGCGCCGCAAGGCAGAGGATTAGCCTAGTGAGCCGGGCGCCGGCTTGTAAAAAGATTCTTAAGTCCAAAGAACATTTACAGACTGTGTAGTCTTGGACAAATTGTTTAATCTCCTTAAAAACCTCAGGTTCTTTATCTGTAAAGTCAAGATCCTAAGAGTTAATTAATTTCTTCACGATTCGCTAGAACAAAAAACATGCAATTATGCTTGTAAAGCATTTTGCTCTCAACTACATATTTGTTACACATTATCTACTAGTATTATTATTACTGTTACTAATTTTTCTTCGTTTTGTTGATTCTCCATAGATCCACTTAATATTCACTCGAAGAAATACCAAAGAGATTATCCTATTAAGTTGAACCTTATGAAATTACTGATATTCACCTATTTTTGTCCCACAAAATAAAAATTCAGTTACTTCAACATAATAGAATACAAAACTTTATATGGAAGGCTTTGTACATGATGAAATGAGATTAGTCCCAAAGATAGACTATGTGATTCAAGTCTTTCTGGTCCTTTTTGTTTTGGGCATATATAATGTATTATCCAATAAGAAAGCCTATCAAATCAGCCTTCTTGCTTAGGCTTTTTGGACTTAGGTTTGGTATGATAGCCCAGTGTGATAATAATAGGAGTTATTTAGAGCTTTGATTGTCTATTTGATTGTTCAGAATAAAAACATAAATTATATAGTCAGAAGTCTTGCTTGTTATAATTTAATTTTACATGAAATGTAGTTCTTTTAGCATCTCACAATGGCATCAGTACTTGTATATTCACATTATGAATGTTAACTGAATAAGTTTAACTTAAAATCTGGAAATAACTGTTTTAAAAATCCTAGGGTTCTATTTTGTTTGTTTGTTTTGAAAAAAAGAAGCAAGGAACATATTGTAATAATAAATAATTTTGTATTTTCTCTTTCTCATTACAACCTCAAAATATTCTCAATTCTAATTGCACTATATATATCTAAAATGGCAAATAATGAGTCTAAGAGTAATTCTGCTTTGAGGTTGACTTGAAAGAAAAAAGAATAGAACTAAATTCTCATATAGAAAGATGTGCAAGAGGTAAATTGATAGTAGCAACTGCTTCTACATAGGACTGAAAAGGAGTTTTGTACTAACAACAGTTATTTGATTCAAAATTAAAGCTGAAAAATGTACAGATTATTGATTTTAACTGATTGTGTTAGCTATTGAAACTTACAATACTTTTTTATTTTTAGAAACGAAGACCTGGAGAATCTTACCAGAGTGATCCCCTCACCAAACAAAAGGTAAGCTTAAGTCTCCTGAGCAAATCTCCAATTTATACCAGCAAATAAAATTATTTGGCTAGGGATATTTTGAAAGGGACAGGCTAAAAATTAAAACAAGTTTATTTGTTGATTGTGATAATGCTAGATAGATTTTCCTTTTATTATTGCTTCTATTTATTTCATTGTAGTGTTTAAAATGATAACACCAAAGCTAATTATATATAATTGCCACTTGAGAAATTCCTTTGGACATAGTAACAACTGGATTGTGACTAAATTTATGCTTAATAAATCATAAAATGAGTAAACCAAAGAATATTGGTTTTCTACTATCTCATAAACCCAAGAATTAATATTTAAGTGACCCATAAGAAAACATATTTGATTAGAATATGTTAGCATGACAATGAATTTACTTCTTTGAGAAAATAAAACTATTATATACTGGAGTAAAAGTTAATAAAGAGCGTGGAAGAGAAACTCCTTGCTACCACTCAGAATTATTGTGAAGATGAAGTTGGGGAAAAGTGTTTCAGAGATGAAAAGAATTATTGTGAACAGAGGGAGGAAGGGCACAGGAGGAAGTAGTGTGGGATGTGGGTACAGTTGCTGTGGTTTCAATTTTGATTCACTCTCAGCCACTTTTTTTGGTGTCTGGCTCTAGGGAGTGTCTTAATCTCTCTAAAGCTCAATTTCTTTCTTTATAAAGTAGTGGGTGGAGACTGTGGTGATATGTGCTTCATTGAGTTGTTTTGATGGTTGAAAAATGATGATTAATGTATATATAAAGCAGATATAGTAAGCCTACAACTTTTTGCACTAGGAGTCCACTGAATGAGTTACAAATAACAAAAATGCCATTCATGACATTTGATATTTTGTAATTGGATTTGATCTTTTTCATTTTATTTTGTTTCAGCTGTGAAAAAACTCTTGATGAACCCAGTAATGTAAGCCTCAAAGCTGCCATAAACACTGCTGGGTAAGAAAAGAATTATTCATTTGTTTGTTTTCCCTTAACTAAACACAATATGAATATAAATAACATATTCATTTTATGGACAAATTTAATGTTGGCCTTGAAAAAATAGTCACATTAAAGAAATTATTTGAAAGACAGAGAAGGAAAGAGCGAGATGGAAAGATGGACAGATAGACACAAAGTGACAGAGAGAAAGAAGTAATTCTCATTCTCTGGTTCACTCTGCAAATGCCAACAACAGCTGTAGCTGAGCCAGGTGGAAGCCAGGAGCCCAGAACTCAGCTTGGGCCTCCGATGTTGGTGACAGGAACCCAGGTATTTGAACTAGCACCACTGCCCCCCAGGGTGCTCATTAGTAAGAAAATGGAATTAGGAGCAGTGCCGAGACTTGAACTCAAGTCCGATACAGGATGTGGGTATCTTTAACTGCTGTACCAAATACCCACCCCATCAGTTTTTATATTCACATACAAACTGATACATCTGTTTGTTAACATCAAGAAAGAGGCAGTTGTATGAAGGTGACTTCATTTCTGTCAGCCTCAAGTAAAGCAGCCGAAGGGAGACACCGGAGAAGCATGGGGTAGGAATATAACCAGTCCGCAGCTTTTTATATTTTGCCTTTTTTGTATGTGGTATTTGTATTCTTTTGTCTCTGGAATGGATTAAAATTTATTAATGATAATTCACTTTAAGGAAAAGACCCACACAATTCATTAGACTCATCATTAGCATACCACTGACTTCTTGGGAGAGTGTTTTCTGATAGTCATTGGAAATTTTATAAGGTTTATCGTCCGTCAGAGGGTTTGCTTCTCCCAACAAATTTATGGACCTGAAATTTGAGAATTCTATAAGTGGTGTCTATAAGATAATGAAATTTACTTTTTGTCTCTAATTGTATGAAAATTTTTATTTCATCACACATTACTATAATGCATGCATCTGCCTTATCTGTCTTAAGAATGTTTTCATGATTTCCTTTGGCAAGTTTTGTTGGTTCTTACAAAAATCGCAAAATTTGAGAAGTGTGAGGAAGGAACCTTAGATAATCTTGACCTGGTTAAATGAACAATCTTGAAAATCACCATTCCAGTTAAACCTGTTCATTTTGTCAATGAGGAAATTAAGACTCAGAAAGGTTAAGGGGTTTGACCAGAGTCACCAAGAAAATGAGTGGAAGAGTGAGAGTGGCTCTGTGATCTCTTAGGCAGTGAATGATTACTGAGTACCTCATATGTTCACAGCTTACAACTAGGTATCATTAGTTGCACATTAGGGTAATTATAGGCTGCGGACACCAAGAAGAGAATTCAGTAGTCATACTCAATCTTATTAAAGCAGGCAATTAACATAGATTAAAGCTAATTATGTTCCAGGGGCATAGAGATGTTACTCTAAGATAATAATAGGTTGTCAGTTTAAAATATTACATTTTCAAGCACTCACATACTGCTTGCTGAATATGGAATGTATTGTCAGTGATTAGCATTTAGAGGAAAAAAATACATTAAAAACCTAATATAATAAACACTAAAGTAATAAAATTCATACTCCTGGAGTCCTATGAATAGAGGTTTGAGATAGACACAGATTAGAGATTATCCAGTCAAAGCTTTTCATTTACAGATAAGAATACTAAAGCCAGGGGCATAGCCTTCTGTGAAGTCTCCTAATTGACAGCCCAACTTGAGTCATGACCCCCAGCACATAGACTTTACTCTTCAAATGAGGTGTTCATTAAGCACCTCAGGAAATAGTGTAGGCTGTCAAGAAGTGATTGCTACTTTGCAGGACAACCAGAAGACATCCTTTACTGTTCTCTAAGGGTCACTTGAAGTATTCTTCATAGATGACAATGCACAAATGTGCAAATGACAGCAGAACACATTACTGATTTGAACTCCCTGGAAGTAATAATACCCAAATATTCTAATGGATACTTTGCTATATTTTTAAGCAAGTTTAATGAAGTAGTAATTTAAGAAGCAAAAATGCTTAATGCTTTTGTATAAAATTTAGATGTCCTTTGTTTGCCAGATCCAAATCCTGAAAAAAATGTCTGTATGTTTATTATTTTCAATTCATTGAGATAAATTACATAATACTATTGATCCAGAAGTTCAGCAGTGTTCCATTGATCCATGATTTTTGTTAGGAGTAGGAATAGGACATAGCATGAATTTTTGTTTTCTAAGCTAGGGTTTCTTCTTTTTTCTAATTGTTTTTTATTTTGTTTAAGGAATACAACATCATGAATTTAATATATACAGATTTGGGAACATGATGCTTCTTCCCCCTCCACCTCCCTCCCACCCATACTCCCGTCTTAAACTTGAGTTTTGTTTTTGTTTTTTTTTTAACTTTTATTTAATGAATATAAATTTCCAAAGTACAGCTTATGGATTACAATGGCTTCCCCCCCCACCCATAACTTGCCTCCCACCCACAACTCTCCCCTTTCCCGCTCCCTCTCCCCTTCCATTCACATCAAGATTCATTTTAAATTCTCTTTATATACAGAAGATCAGTTTAGCATTAAGTAAAGATTTCAACAGTTTGCCCCCACATAGCAGCACAAAGTGAAAAATACTGTTGGAGTATTAGTTATAGCATTAAATAACAATGTACAGCACATTAAGGACAGAGATCCTACATGATATTTTTTAAAAATTGATTAATTTTCTATGCAATTTCCAATTTAACACCAAGTTTTTAAACCTGAGTTTTAGTAACAGTGGGTCACAACCTGTTAAAGTGTCTTGCAATTAAATTAGTGAGTGTCAATCAATATTTCCCCTTTAATTGAATTAGAGGAATTGAATAGAAAATTTGGGAGTCTATTTTATGTAGTAAGGATATTATTTCATGAAATATGTACTTGTGTCTGTATATTTGTCTGTTAAAAAGAGTAGTGGGCTGTGATGTAAAATGTTTCTTATTAGGTCTTGTGAAACAGTGATTTGAATTCAGATTTTCTGTGCTTAGCAGAACAGTAAAAATGGAAGCTCCCATGTCTGTTTCTGTATTTTCTGTGCTGTTTGTTATGCTGGCCATGGATATTATATATGGATTTACACTAAAATATTGAGATTAATTTTATATATTAAAAATTATAGTTTTTGAACATACTGCAAAGTTCCCATCTGCAAAGCTTTATGCTTTGTTATTTTTCCTTTTAATATGTGAAATTAACCTCATTTTAAGGATTGTTGTCTTTCTGGCACAATTTAGTTTATAACAGATTTTTTTTTCTTACCTCTGTTATCTCAGCACTTGTTTTATAACAGATTTCACAATCCATTTATACAAGGAAATTTTTTTGAATAGTTCTCATATGCCATTCATTCTTTTGATGGTATTTATAGATACCAGTTGATTATCTTTAATTGAGAATATTATAATTGAAGAGAATTCAAAACACTAAAAATTCAATTAGGGATTTTCCACCTGCTGTGCAGAGCTGAGAACCATGGCAATGAAGCTGAATGAAGCCAGGACCTGAGAAGTACACTTTGTGGAAAGGCAAGGGCTGATGGAGGCCATATAGACCTTTACCTGGACTTCCTTGATGAATAATCTCAAAATTGCTTTCCTTTAGTTCATATTTTTGCATCAATCCCTTTGTTGAGTAAAATGTATTTGATTTTTATATCAAGAAAAAAGACTTTCAGGGGGAGGAGTACTGTCAGGGTGTCCACAGTGGCACTGGAAGTAGATGTTGTCAGTTCTCCAGTTTCTTTCCATGGCACTTGCCGTATATTTCTCCGCACAAATATAGAACAAGAGTTTAGAGGAACATTGAAAAACCACTACTTTCCAGTCCACCAAGACAGTGAATGACAGTGAACCATGTAGGAGGAAATAATGTTTGGTGACTTAGAAAAGAAGCTGATAGAGCTTGGAGTACCAGATGGACAGTTTTCAGAGCATGAAACTAAGTTAACTATGAACAATTGAGTTTAATTTAGTTTTCAGTTATGGTAGAGGAAAGTCACAATTATGGGTTGTTGGAACTCCTTTTTACCAAGCCTTCTGTTAAGAATAGTCCCAGTTTGAGAGCTTAGTTGTTGTTGTTGTTGTTTTTTTTTTTTTTTTTAATTGATAGTCCTAGTTTTTGAACATGCTTCAAAGATAAGGACACTGGAATCAGTTTGAATCTTCATAATGTTAAAACAATTCAGAGAGAAAAATTGTCAGTCTCTCTAGCCATCATGCCCTGGAAGATACACTCTAGTAATAAAGCACATGAATGCAGAGTCAGTTTTCTTCCATTATAGCATGGCTCTCCCTTCCCTGGGTTGGTTAGAAAACATACTTCATGGTTGTTCTATAAGCAAACTATATATAACTCCGTAACCCTTTCTTGCCATTTCCAGTGACCTTAAACCCATTTATCTCTAACCCAAACCACTTTAATCATTTTTTTTTCTGTTTAAAGAAACCATGATCTTGATAAACTCATCAAGGTGAATCCTGAAATTCTTGCAACCAACGAAAGGTAATTATATTATTTTTAATCTTTTCTGGTCAGGAAATATATTTTGTTTTATAATTTCAAGCAGATTTACAACCTTAATAATCTTTATTTTTTAAATATTTTATTTATTTTATTTGAGAGTTAGAGTTCCAGACAGTGAGAGAAAGAGACAGAGAGAAAGGTCTTCGTTCCATTGCTTCACTCCCCAGATGACTGCAACAGCTGGAGCTGCACCAATTCGAAGCCAGGAGCCAGGCACTTCTTCCTGGTCTCCCATATGGGTGCTGGGGCCCAAGGTCTTGGGCCATCTTCTACTGCTTTCTCAGGCCATAGCAGAGAGCTGGACTGGAAGAGGGGCAGCTGGGACTAGAACCGGCGCCCTTATGGGATGCCGGCGCTGCAGGCGAGGATTAACCTACTACGCCATTGTGCCAGCCCCAACCTTAATAATCTTAACAAAAGAATTAATCTGTTCTCTTTTTGTTGTTCTATTTTCAGAAACCAATATCTGGATAACCTCATCAAAGTGAATCCTGCAGTAATCAGAAGCAATCAGAGGTAATCAAATCAAAGCAATCAAGTCATGTTTTCATCTGTCTCTTGCCTCTGAATGACCTGCATTGATAATGTTGGTTTATTGACCTCGTACAACTCAATATCCTATTAGTAATGTCAGCTTCCTTTTTCTTTTAAACAGCTCAGAGTTGGACAATTTCATTAAAGTGAAACCTTCAGCTCTCAGAAACACTAGTCGGTAAATGACCTTGCCTATCTTGAAATAATCTGAAGGTTCTAGGGTAGGAATTCTGTTTCTTTTTTTCTTTTTAAAGAAGGATTTTATCTTTCTTTAGTGTTTTAAATTAGAACACTTCCTAGAACATACAAAATATGAGTCTTAGAAGTTGGAGATTACAAATTTGTTTAATTTTTATTTTCTATCTTCTATTTTTAAATAGAGAAATATACAGTACATTAACATTATCCATAGACACCCTATTGTGTAATAAACCCCAGAACTTCCTACTCCTATGTAGCTCTAATGTAGTACCTGTCAACCAACCATTCCCCATCCCTGCCTCCTCACTTTCCAGCCTCTGGTAATCACCATTATTTTTAGCTTTTTTGAGATCACTTATTTTTTAGTCTCCACAGATGAGTGAGATTATGTGATACTTTTCTCTCTGTGCTTGGCTTATTTCACTTAAAATGGCTTCCATTTCAATTCATACTGTTGTAAATGATAAGATTTCAACCTTTTATGGCTAAGTAGTATTCCATTGTATATATGTACCACATGTTTTTTATCGAGTTCATTGGTGGATGGACACTTAGGTTGTTTCCATTTGTTGGCTATTGTGAATATTGCTGTAATAAACATGAGAGTGCAGCTATCTCTTCAACAAATGGGTTTCATTTCCTTTGATATATACCTACGAATGGGATTTCCAGAGCATATAGTAGACCTACTTTTAATATTTTGAGGAACCTCCCTTCTGTTTCCAACCAACAGTATGCAAGGGCTTCCTTTTCTCCACATCCTGGTTAATTCTTGTTATCTGTTATCTTTTGACATGAGCTAATTTATGATTGAGGTGATATCTCATTGTGATTTTGATTTGCATTTCCCTAATGATTACTGATATTGAACATTTTTTCAACTCTCTGCTTAATTTGTATGTCTCCCTTTGAGAAATGTCTATTTATATCTACTGACCATTTTCAAATTAGATTATTTGTGTTGTTTTCTTGCTTTCTTTAATTTTTTGTTATTCAGTTGTTTGAATCCCTTATATATTCTGAATGTTAAGCACTTGTTAAATGTATAATTTACATATGTTGTCTGTCATGCTATAGTTTATTTCTTCATTCTGTTGGTTGTTTCCTTTCCTGTTGAAAAGCTCTTTAGTTTGAAGAAATCTCATTTGTCTATTTTTGATCTTATTTCCTGTGCTTTTTTGGTCTGATTTAGAAAATCCTTGCCCATTCCAATGTCCTGAAGTGTTTTCCCTATATTTTCTTGTAATAATTTCAAAGTTCCAGGTCTCACATTTAGGTCTGTAACTCATTTTGAGTTAAGGGTCTTGTTTCATTCTCTGCATGTGGATATCCAATTTTCCCAGCACCACTGATTAAAATGACTCTTTTTCCCAATGCATGTTCTTAACCCTTTGTCAAACATCAGTAGTTGTAGAAGTGTGTGTTTACTTCCAGGGTCTATATTCTGTTCCAGTGGTCTGTGGATCTGTTTTTATGCCAATATCATTGCTATTTTAATTACTGTAGCTATTTAATGTATTCTGAAGTCAAGTAGTGCAATGCCTTCTGCTTTGTTCATTTTGTTCAAGCTTGCTTTAGCTATGCTGGGCCTTTTGTGATTCCAGACAAATTTAGTACCTTTTTTTCTAGTTCTGTGAAAAATATTATTGGAATTTTAGTAGAGATTACATTGAATCTGCAAGTCATTTCGTGTAGTAGGCACATTTTAATGATAATGAGTCTTCCAATCCATGATCAAGGGATATCTTTATATTTCTTTGTGTTTTCTTTATTTTCTTTTATCAATGATTTATAGTCTTTATTATACAGGTTTTTTTGTTTTGTTTTGTTTTGTTTTTACCTGTTTGGTTCAATTTATTCCCAGGTGTTTTTAAATAGTCTTTGTGAAAGGTATTGCTTTCTTACTTTCCTTTTCAGATGAATCATGATTTGTTTATCGCAGCATTACTGATTTTTAGATGTTGACTTTGTATTCGGCAAATTTGCTGAATTTATTTATTAGTTCTCATAGATTTTTGGTGGGTTCTCTGGGGTTTTCTATATATGATATAACGTCATCTGTAAACAATGACACACTTGAACTTTTCCTTTCCAATTTTGATATCCTTTATTTCTTTATCTTGACCAATTTTTCTAATTAAGACTTCCAGTACAGTATTAGATAAAGTTGGTAAAAGTGGCCATCTTGTATTGTTCCAGATCCTAGGAAATCTTCAGCTTTTCCCCTATCAATATGTTGCTCGCTGTTGACTTTATATATTGTCTTTACTATGTTAATGTATCTTCCATCTATGGATGCTAAATTTTATCAAATGCCTTTGCTAACCCTATTGAAATGATATCCAATAGAATTTCTATTCTTTTAAATTTGTTGAAACTTGTTTTTGACCTACCCTATGTGCTATTGAGAAGATGTGTATTCTTTTCAAATTCTGTAAATATCTGTTAGATCAAATTGATTTGGGGTACAATTTAACTCTGCTCTTTCTTTGTTGGTTTTCTGTTTAGGTGATCTGTCCATTTCTAAAAGTGAATATTAAAGTCATCTACTATTATTGTGGGGGAATCTATCTCTCCCATTAGGTCTATTAATATTTGCTTTATGTATTTGTGTCCTCCAATATTGAGTGCATATATATTTATAGGTGTACTTTCCTCTTGCTGAATTGAACTCTTTTCATTTTATAATGGTTTTTCTGATCTCTTTATGGTTTTGGATTTAAGATCTATTTTATGTGATAGAAAGATGGCTACTGCTGCTTCCTTTAGTAATCCATTTGCATGAAATATCTTATATCCTTTCATTTTCAGTCTGTGAGTATCCTTAGAGGTGAAGTGAGTTTCTTGTAAGCCTAAATTCAGTTGGGTCCTGTTTTTAAAATCTGTTTTTAACTGGAGCATCAAGTTCACTGACATTTCAAGTAATTACTGATAAGTAAGGTGATACTACTGCCTGTTTGATACTTGCTTTGTATTATTATTGTAGTTCTTTTCTTCATTCCTCTCTTGCAATCTTCATTTGTGGTTATGTGATTTTTATTTGCTGGTATACTTTGATTTGTTGCTTATAATTTTTGGTAAGTCTGTTATGGGTTCCTGATTTTTGGTTATCATGATGCTTACAGAGAACTTCTTTTGTCTATAACAAAGTATCTCCAAGTGACAACAATGTAGCATTGATCATAAAGATAAGGAAAGAGACAGACAAAAAAACACAGAGATAAGAAATCCTAATTCCCAACTCTCTATTTGTGCTCCATTTCTCCCCACATTTTGATTTTTTTGGTGTTACACCTGACTTATTTCAATATTGCCTGCCTCCTAACATTTTAATGTAGTGGCTTTATTTTTCTTTTTTACTCTTCACAGTAAAAAATATACATGGTTTCCAACCATGTATACAATATCAGAGAATTCTGAATTTGTTTGTATAATTAGTCTTACCAGTAAGTTTTCCAACTTCTCATATTTTCTTCTTACTTGTTAGGATTCTTTATTTTAGTTTCAAGAACTCCCTTCAGCATTTCTGGTGAGACAGATATGGTGACAATAAATTCTCTCAACTTTTGCTTGTCTGGGATATCTTTATATGTCTCTCAAATCTGGAGGATAACTTTATTAAATCACTACTCTTGACTGGCAATTTTTTTTCCTTCACCACTGTAAAAGTCTCATCCCATCCCTTCCTGTTCTGTAAGGTTTCTGCTGGGAATTCTAGTCAGGAAAGCTAAGACTGCTTATGTTATTTGCTTTTGTTCTCTTAGATCTTTGAACTCTTTAACCTTGGAGAGCTTGACTATAAAATGTCTTGGGGTTAGACTTGGTTAGGTCGAATGAGTTAGGGACCTTTAACCTTCCTGTACCTGGATAGAAGCATCTCTCTCTAGATTTGGGGAATTTCCATCATTATCTCTTTGAATATGCTATCTACTCCTTTACCATTCTAAAATCCCTCTTGAATCCAAATAATTTGAATATTTGCTCTTTTTGTGCTGCCTTATATTTCCTATAAGCTTTTTTCATTCCCCTTGATTCCTTTTCCCCTTCAACTGTGTATTTTCTTTTTTTAAAGATTTATTTATATATTTATTTTAAAGGCAGAGTTACAGAGAGAGAAAGAGAGAGAGACAGAGAGATCTTCCATCTGCTGATTCACTTCCCAAATGGTCACAATACCTGGAGCTGGGCCTGGCCAAAGCCAGGAGCCAGGAGCATCTTCCAGTTCTCCCACATAAGTGCAGGGACCCAAGCCCTTGGGCCATCTTCCACTGTTTTCCTAGGCACATTAGCAGAGAGCTAAATTGGAAGTGGAACAACTGTAACACAAACCAGTGCCTTATAGAAGGCACAGGTGTTGGCTTAACTCTCATACACCACAACGGTGGCCATCAATTGTGTATTTTCAAATAGCCTGTCTTTATTTATTTATTTTTTTAAAGACATTGATGTATGTATTTATTCATAATTGACACATACAATCATACATCCATATGAGGTCCAGTGTGGTATTACAGTGCATGTACATCACATCTAATGACCAGGTTAATTAGCATACCCGTCACCTCAAATGCTGATCAATTGTGTTGGGAGCATGCAGAATCCCATTAGCTACTTTGAGACACACAATTAACTGTTCAGTGAGTACCCTACCAACTTAGCCCTCCCACCCAGCTGCACCCGTGCACCCATGGCCCATACTCCTCCTGGCCTCTGGTGATCCCTTTTCTTCTGAGATCAGCATTCTAAGCTTTCACACCGAAGTGAGAACATGCAGTAGTTTTCCTCCTGTGCTGACACAATGTCCTCCTGCCTCATTTCTGCTGCATCCTTTTTATGGCTGAGTACTATTCCACTGTGTAGAGTTATCCACGTGTTCTTTATCCACTCGTCCACCAATGAGGCACCCAGATCGACTCCACACCCTGGCTGTGTGAACAGTGTGAATAAACACGTGAGTGTAGGTATCTCTTGGGCATTCGGCTTCCTTTCCTTCGGATACATAAACCCACAATGGGACTGTTGGGCCGTGCGGCAGTTCTGGTTCTAGATTTCTGAGCAAACCCCGTAGTTTCCCAAAGGGCCGCACTGATTTACATTCCCATCAACAGTTTAGGAGAGCTCCCCTTTCCCTACATCTTCACCAGAATCTGTCTTTTTTGTTCTTTAGCGATACTAACAGGTGTGATAATATTTTACTGTGGTTTTAATTTCTCTTTCCATGACGATTTCATATACTTGTTGCCCATTTGTGTATCATGGCTACTCAGATCATGAAATAGCCTGTCTTTAAGCTCATTGATTCTTTCATATTTTTTTATCTATTCCATTGATGTCATATTTGGAATTCACTTAGTGTACTTCTCAGTTGAAGGAATTGTGCTTGCTTTTGTTTAACTACTTCTATCTCTCATATCTCTCTGCTCAGATATTGAGTGGTTTCTCTTTGTTCTCTTGAGTTTGATTAAAACAGCCGTTTTGAAATCTTTATCCAAGAGTTTGAAAACTTCATTTCCTAGCTGCTTGGTTTCTGGGACCTAGTTTTGTCTTCAAGTAAGGTTACATTTCCCCAGAAATTCTTCATCTTTGTTTATATACAATGACAGCTGCACTTTTTAGAATTAGTAATATGTCTTTGTGTCTGTCTTTCTGAAAATTCTCTACAGTCTGTGTCCTCTGAGCCTATGGATACTTCTGCGATTTCGTAGTAGGTAGCACCCTAATTTGAGGTTTGCATCAAGTGTGCTGTTTTTACCGATTCAGTCTAATACTCCCAAACTCAAATTTGTCCCAAATCTGTAGTTGATGTATTATTCACTATTAATTGGGGAAGTGCTTAAAAATGGATATTCTGCTTCTGCTAGCCTCTGATCTAGGCATGTGGCAGACTCAGTCTCCTTTTCCTATGTCCGTGAATGCCATGAAACTAGATCAGATCCGGAATGGTCAGCCCACCAAGACCAGTGGAACATGGGATTAGGAGGAAAGCTTACCCTGTTATGGGACTGAAGTGGGCTCACTGTCAGCTGGCTGGGCTGTAAGACTACTCAGCTGGGACTGCAAAACTCTACTGGGTGTTGATGTAGGTCCAGAGGCTCTATCTGCAGCTCTGGGCTTGGGGACAGGGACCGATGGGAGCTGCTCAGTGCTGGCTTTTAACAGTCTGACACTGAGTCCCAAAGCAGTCCTGTGTTTCTTCACTGTCTGCCCAAAGTTACTGGAAACGAGATAGAAGCAGCTCCTCAGCTACTCAGGAAAGACTTCCATGGATCACACTTAGGTCTCACAGTCACCAGGCCCTGTGCAATCTTGGGAGCGCACACCAGGTCTTCAAGAGGCTGGTGGTGATGTTTACTAAAGCAAGTCTGACTCACAGCATGCAGGTGTGTACCTGTTACTGGGGCAAGTCTAGAGGCTCTACATACAGTCACCGGCCTTGGGATGGAAACTGTTAGAATCTGCCCAGCACTAGGCTTTGCTAACCCAGCACTGAGTCCTAAGTCACAGACCTGTTGCCCCTTGCTGTATGCCATTGGTTGGAGAAGAGTGATAAAGGCAGTCCTCTGGCCACCCAGCCTGGCACCAGGTTGGTCACACTTGGTTCCCACAATCACAGGTCACTACAAAGTCTTGGGGGTGTCCGCCAAGCCTGCCAGAGTCCTCCAGTGACACGTGCCAAAATGAGTCTGACCTCTTGGAATGCAGGTCTGTGCCTGATGCCTGGGAAGTCTACAGGGTCTGTCTGTGAGCACCGGCTGGGGACTAGAGGCCTTTGGGCTTCATCAGGTACCTGGTCTCTGCGGTAGGCCCCGCTCTGGGCTTCAGGTATAATCATATGTGTCCTCCTGCAGAAGTTTTGCTTTTTCCTGGCTGTGCAGGTCCCAAATATTCACCTCTGTTGGTATGGACCTGGGGTCAGATTCAAGAGTGCTAGTCTGATGGAATTTTTCTCAGTGGGGCTGGCACTGGGATTCAGCTTGCTCTTGTGCTCCTAAGGAGGAAGAGCACTGGGGGAAGAGTGATACAAGCAGCTCTTTCCTTCTTGCTTTCTTTTTTTATTTTTTTATTTTCTTATTTTATTTATTTATTTATTTTTTATTTTTTATTTTTGACAGGCAGAGTGGACAGTAGAGGGAGACAGAGAGAAAGGTCTTCCTTTTGCCATTGGTTCACCCTCAATGGCCGCCGCGGTAGGCGTGCTGCGGCCGGCGCACCGCGCCGTTCCGATGGCAGGAGCCAGGTGCTTATCCTGGTCTCCCATGGGGTACAGGGCCCAAGGACTTGGCCCATCCTCCACTGCACTCCCTGGCCACAGCAGAGAGCTGGCCTGGAAGAGGGGCAAGCGGGACAGGATCAGTGCCCCGATTGGGACTAGAACCCGGTGTGCCGGTGCCGCAAGGCGGAGGATTAGCCAGTTAAGCCACGGCGCCGGCCTCTTCTTGCTTTCTTTAATGCAATTTATGAGGCCCTGTGGCCTCTCACCTGACTTCTGTAGCTCCTGTCAAGGTGACTTTGTGTGTGTACAGCTGTTCATATTGGTGTCTGTAGGAAAATTGTTGCCTGAATCTCTTATGCAGCCACCATCTTGGACTTTCTCCCAATGAGGACCCATTTATAACCTGAGTGTCTCCTGTCAACAAAGAAATATACCACACTCTTCTGGAATCAACTGCACTGTTTTGGAATCAGTTCTGAGTTTCTTATATGGACAAAGACAACCTAATATTTCTTGTCCATAAGACTTCCATGACTAAAATAAAAACGAGTAAAATTAAATAATAAAAAAAAATATTTTGGGTGTGTGTGCCTGAGGCCCCCAGAGGCCGGCCTCAGCCTCTAGGTAGGACTTGGGGCCTGTTTAGAGCGTGGGCTGGCTCTTGTGTGCCCTGGGGCGGGCGAGAGGCAGACCAAGCCCAGCGTGGCCAGGCCTGCTGGCCTGACCACGGGCCTCTCTCAAGCTGCGGCCTGTATTCTGCCCTGCATTCGGCCAGGCACCTGAGCTCAGCCCTGTCCCCAACGCGCCGTCTTGGGCTGCGCAGCACTGTGCGTGTGTGCCTCCCACCCCGACACCTAACTCACTGCCCTAGGCCCTGCTCTAGAGCTCACGGGCCTCCCAGGTTGCCCGCAAAAAATATATATATATATATATATATATATATATATATATATATATATTGAAGAAGTTGAATCATCTTGAAAAGGATATTCAGAGTCTTCCAAATTCCAGATCCACAGCTAATGTGGGCTCACAGAATTCTGCAGCAGAGTTTAAACGTGACCATCCATGTTAAGTTCTGATAATACCATACATTTTGCTATTTTTTTATTTAAATTTTTTTTAACTTTTATTTAATGAATATAAATTTCCAAAGTACAGCTTATGGATTACAATGGCTTCCCCCCCCATAACTTCCCTCCCACCCGCAACCCTCCCCTTTCCCACTCCCTCTCCCCTTCCATTCACATCAAGATTCATTTTCAATTCTCTTTATATACAGAAGATCAGTTTAGTATATATTAAGTAAAGATTTCAACAGTTTGCACCCACATAGCAATACAAAGTGAAACATACTGTTTGAGTACTAGTTATAGCATTAAATCACAATGTACAGCACATTAAATGTGTTCTCCCTGATCGGCGACAACTAACTGAGCACCAAAGGGGATACCTGTTGAAGTGAAATGGACACTATGAGAAACAGTGACTTGATCAGCTCTTGTCCTGACTGTTGATGTACAATGCAATACTTTATCCATTATAGTATTTTTTTTTGTTCTAGTACTATTTTTTGAACTCTGTAATTAACACACAATTATTCTTAGGTGTTTAAATTTTAACTGAAAAGTGACCCCTGTTAAATATAAGAGTGGGAAAAAGAGAGGGAGGAGATGTACAATTTGGGACATGCTCAATCGGACTTGCCCCAAATGGTGAGTTAGAAACGTGCCAGGGGATTCTAATACAATCCCATCAAGGTGGCATATACCAATGCCGTCTCACTAGTCCAAGGTACCAATGCCAGCGCACTTGGTAAAGTGATAAGTCTAAATACACAACCGATCAAAAAGATAGGGTATGTGTCGAAGAGATTTCACAAATAAGACCAGTGTAAGCAAATAATGAAGGATAGAATTAAAAGGGAGAGAATGATCCTGCGGGGGAAGCAGGACACACAGCAGACTCATAGAATGGCAAATGCCCAAAACAGCACTCCTGCCTCAGAATCAACCCTTGGGACATTCGGATCTGGCTAAAAGGTCCATGAGAGTCTCACAGGCATGAAAAGCCATGACATGGTGGCAAAAAACAATCTAAATGAAAGACCCTGGTGAACAAGACCCCAGCAGAAGGAAAAGGCCATCAAGGAGAGAGGCGCCTTTCTCCACTGTGGCACGGCCTTGACTAAACAAGTTCAGAGTTGGTGAACTCAAAGGACTTCTATAGCCTAGACAGCTCATAGCAAGAGTCTCGGGTGATTGCTGATGTCATAAATAGGACTGCCAATTGTTAAATCAACAACGGGAGTCACTGGGTACATGCTCCCCACGTAGGATCTCTGTCCTTAATGTGTTTTACTATGAAACTTAAAGACTACTAGTGGAACAATACCCTATACCTTGTGCGGTTGTGTGAATGCAGCCTGTTGAAATCCTTGCTTAGTATATACTAAGTTGATCTTCAGTATATGAAGGTAATTGAAAATGTAACTCGATAAAGGGCGGGATGGGAGAGGGAGAGGGGAGGGCCACGGGAAGGAGGGAGGTTGGGGGGGGAAGCCACAACAATACAAAAGTTGCACTTTGTAAATTCACATTTATGAAATAAAAAATAATAAAAAAAAAGAAACACAGGAGGGAAAGCTAAAATACAGGAGAAGTAAGAAGAGATGATCATAAAGTATATGACAATTAATGTATTATGAATAGAGAACCATGCACACATACAAATGCAAAGTTAATATTCACACAATTCTGATACAATCACACTCCACATAATGAATGGCATTTTGGTCACCGATGGTGGTCTCATAAAATTAGGATAGGAATTAAAAATTCTTTCTTATATCTTAGCTGTTGTAACATATTACTATGTAGTTTACTCAAGTGTTTTGGTGATACTACTACCCATAGCATAGCAATATAATGTATACATTATATAAAACTTGACAAAAATAAACACACACACACACACAAAACAATTGATCACACTGATAGGTCTAAGAGTCAAACACTCAAACAAGTGTGTTTGATCACACAAACAAGACTAGTGTCTGCTAATACTAACAGATAGAATCAAAAAGGGAGAGAATGATCCAACATGGGAAGCGGGATACACAGCAGACTCATAGAATGGCAGATGTCCTAAACAATACTCTGGCCTCAGAATCAGCCCTTAAGGCATTCGGATCTGGCTGAAGAGCCCATGAGAGTATTGTAGGCTGGAAAGCCAAGACACTCTGGGGGAAAAAAAAAAAAAAAAAGACCTAAATGAAAGATCTCTGTGAGTGAGATCCCAGTGGAAAGAACGGGACCATCAAAGAAGGAGGTACCTTTCTCTGAAGGGAGGAGAGAACTTCCACTTTGACTAAGACCCTGTCGGAATAAGATCGAAGTCAGCGAACTCAAAAGGCTTCCATAGCCCTGGCAACTCATGACTAGAGCCTAGGGAGATTACTGACGCCATGAACAGGAGTGTCAAATTATTAAATCAACAACAGGAGTCACTGTGTACTTACGTCTCATGTGGGATCTGTCCTTAATGTGTTGTCCAATGTGAAGTAATGCTATAACTAGTAATGAAACGGTATTTTTTTTTTTTTAATTTTTGACAGGCAGAGTGGACAGTGAGAGAGAGACAGAGAGAAAGGTCTTCCTTTTGCCATTGGTTCACCCTCCAATGGCCACGCGGCTGGTGTGCTGTGGCCAGCGCACCGCGCTGATCTGATGGCAGGAGCCAGGTGCTTCTCCTGGTCTCCCATGGGGTACAGGGCCCTAGGACCTGGGCCAACTCCACTGCACCCCCTGGCCACAGCAGAGAGCTGGCCTGGAAGAGGGGCAACCGGGACAGGATCGGTGCCCCGACCGGGACTAGAACCCGGTGTGCCGGCGCCACAAGGCGGAGGATTAGCCTAGTGAGCCACGGCGCCGGCTCTGAAACGGTATTTTTACACTTTGTGTTTCTGTGTGGGTGCAAACTGATGAAATCTTTACTTAGTATAACTTAATTGATCTTCTGTATATAAAGATAATTGAAAATGAAAAAAAAAAACTTGGTTTTAAATTGGAAATTGCATAGAAAGCTAATCAATTTTTTAAAAATATCATGTAGGATTTCTGTCCTTAATGTGCTCTACATTTTGCTATTTTTATGTGGTATCTTTCACTTAAAATGATTTTTAGTGGGTTGCCTTGTGCTAGATGTCCTACTTGCTCTGCTAACATGGAATTTTGTCATAATAAATAATAGCTGGAAATCAGAGTCCAATACTCTGAGATGAAGAGAACAAATTGGCATGTGATAAAAAACTTCCAGTCCACTAGGAGAAGAAGGCAGGTTAATACACTGACGTATCTTATGGATTCTACCATATTTTCTATAGTAGTGCCTTATTTTTCTCTTTCTGTTTGTATGTTTTTAATACTAGAGTATTGGGGTCTATGAAGTATGAAGGCAGCCAAAAGGAAATTGCTACTAAGAGAGTAGCATTTATTGAACACCTAGGATGTGACTGACAATTTGATGCATTTGATCCTCACTCCCAGTGAGAAATATATTTATACATCTTATTTCATAGACAAGGAAATTGTAGCTCAAAGATACTAAGTAGTGTGATTTCAAGAAAGAAATCACACTCTGAATCTAAACTCAGGTACTTCTGATGTCACTACCTATAGGAAAAACAGATCTGGGTTAAATCAGCTCAGACTCCGTTGTTTCCATCTTCATATTCCCCTCCTGCTTCCCTCCTTTCCCCGTACCTAGTAAATGGACTATAATCAGATATATTTATTGTAGAGAATTATTATTAAAATGATGGAGAGAAATCACTTGCGACACTGAAATTTTCAAAAAACAAAAACAGCATTTGATTTTTGGCATGAACCTTGCTGCAGAAAATCATATGGAAACATCTTTGTTAAGTAGAACCAGTTCTTTTTGTCCCCTTTTTTCTTTTAAAGATGTATTTATTTGAAATTCATTGAAAAAGGGAGAGGGAAGGACAGAGAGGAAGCTCTGCCATCTGTTGGTTCACTCCTCAAATGCCAGCAACACCTGGGACTGAGACGAGTTGAAGCCAGGAGCCTGAAATTCGACTACTCTACCACGTGGGTGGTAGGAGCACAGGTCCTTGGGCCACCATCTGCTACTTTTTCCCAACTGCATTAGCAGGAAGCTGGAACAGAAATGCAGTAGCTGGGACTTGAATTTGGCATTCTGATATGGGATGCGGGCATCCCAAGTAGTGGATTAGCCTGCAATACCTTCCCCAGAACCATTTCTGTATAGTGGCATTTGCTGGGTAGACTGTTCTTTTTCTCAGTCAGTTTAAGGAGCTTCCCAATCATATTGGAAGCAGTTAGGTTTAATAATTGCAGTGAAATAACCATGTGCCATGTTGACAATGGTAGCTTTTTCAATAGAGTTTTGCTTTTTGTTTTATTATAAGAAGCTAATTTTATATAAAAAAGGTCATCTTTTTTTTCAGCAATTTCTGATCAAATATCTATAGAACAAGGGCATTTACGTTGTATAAATTTGATTACTATGAAAAAGGAATTTAAGGGGCCGTTGTTGTGGTGTAATGGGTTGAGCTGCCACCTTCATTGCCGGCATCCCATATGGGTGCCTGTTTGAGTCCCAGCTGCTCCTCTTATGATCTAGTTCCCTGATAATGCACCTGGGAAAGCAGCAGAGGATGGCCCAAGTCCTTGGGCCCCTGTACCCACATGGCAGGCCTGGATGTAGGTACTGATGCCTGGCTTCAGCCTGATCCAGGCCTGGCCATTGTGGCCATTTGAGGAGTAAACCAGCAGATGGAAGACATGCCTTCTCTCTCTTTTTTTTTCTCTCTCTCTTTCTGTAACTCTGCCTTTAAAATAAATGTCATTAAAAAATAAAAGGAAATTTTAAACATTAGCTATCATGTTGTTTTAAGGTGACAACTTGATCCACTGTTCTAATTGATGTCTGATTATTCTTTAGTGGTATTCCAGGCTTGATGATAATTAGCCAGGATGTTTGGGAAATATCACAAAACCTACAGGGAAGCCCGAACCATCAATTTGTGAGAAGTGACTTCATTCAATTGGTCTACTCACCTGTGCGTACAATGTCTCCATGCTACCCTGTTGATTTTAATATAGGTAAAGAAAGGGATATTTTAAAGTGCCTCCTGGCAGGAAGAATCAGCCACAAGGCGCTTTTACATCAATTCCGTGTGACCCAAGCACTGATTATTTAATAGTATAACAGCCATGAATCAGAGTTCTTTTATGTGACTTTGCTGACATTTCCAGCAGCTGTATATTTAATTCACAGTTAGGGGCTGAATAAACCTCAGTCATCAATCAGAACGTAAGCAGGCATCCATGTGCTCCTTTTAGGAACACAGCAACCAGAACAAATGCAGATGTGCACAGAATTTTCATTTATTCTATGAGAAATTGCATGATTTTTTGTAGTAACACTTTCATATTTTCAGGAACCAACATTATAGATGTTCAGTTCTGCGTAGCCTATAGGTTTTTAGACAAATTATTAAAACTGAACTTCTTTTCCCAATTGAATACTGAAAAGCACCTAGTGACACAGTGACCTATCCTTCATCTAAAGTAGAAAGTAATATGCTTAACTCTTTATGTTATTATGCTTCCATTTTTAAAAAGATTTATTTTTTTATTTGAAAGGTATTTATAGAGAGGAGGAGGAGAAGGAGGAGGAGGAGGAGGAGGAGGAGGAGGAGGAGGAGGAGGAGGAGGAGGAGGAGGAGGAGGAGAGAGACCTTCCAACTGCTGGTTCACTACCCAAATGATCGCAATGACCAGTTCTGGGCTAGGTCAAAGCCAGGAGCCAGGAGCTTCATCCAGGTCTCCCATGTAGGTGCAGGGGTCCAAGCCCATCTGTTGCTTTCCCAGATGCATTAGCAGGGAGCTGGATTGGAGGAGGAGCAGCCAGGACTTGAAAAGATGCCCATATGGGATGCAGGTGCTGCAGGCTATGGTTTAGCACACTGTGCCACAGGGCCAGGAAACCTATGCTTCCATTTTTAAGGTCTTCCTATTTGTTAATACACATCCTCCAAGTTTTTAGTTATTCCCACAAGTAAAGAGTCTATCTTCTTATTGCATATTTTTCTTATTTCTGTCCAAAACATTAACTTGGGAGTAATCTTTTGACTCTTTCTGTTGCTTCATTCCCCATAATAAATCACTTTGGACATTTCTCCTAGTAACCTCAGAATGTGGTCCAAGACACCTCATCATCCCCACTATTGTAGTCTAGATTACTGTTCAGCTTCCTTCTGTTCTCTGTTGCCAGTCTTGCCTTCAACTTGTTCACAATACAATAGATTTATCTTCCTAAAACACAAATCTGATCATGGCATTCTTCTGGTTAAAATCCTTCAGTTCTCACCATTACATTTGATAATGACCATGCTCCTTAACTTGGTCTCCAGAGTCTACCGTGATCTGGCCTCCATGGGCTTTCCCAACTGCATCTCCTATTACTCTCCATCCACAAGCAAACCCCACTCATGTACCCTCTGCCTTACACACTCTTCATTCCCATTAATCATGATGCTGTGAATTATTCCTGCTTATTCTTGGAGTATAAGCTTAGGTGTATGTCAGTCAGGCTGTGGGATGCCTCCGATCCCCTTATCTGCATCCGGTGTTCTGTCCAGATTTTTGTCCCGAACTCTGTCCTTCCTGTCCCATAGCATTTGTCTTCTCTCTTTCAGGTTATAAGATCTTTAAGGATAAAGAATAGGTTTGCCTTGCTCTTTCATCTGCAATGCATAGCTAATGCTTGGTGTATTAAGCATTTAACCAATATTCTCTGAATTAAAGACTAAATTCAAAACTAATCAATGTCATAGGGAAATCTACTTAGAAAAGGTATATTTCCTTCCAACTCTAACATTCTGACCCCCTATGAGTGAAGCCAGATGGAAGGAGCCTGATTTCTTATAATTGGTGTCCTTACTTGAGCCTGTAAATGTGTTTTGCTTATGACATACCTTGAATGAACTATAGTGAATTAGAACCACTGAAATTTTATTCACATCTTATATTTCAGATACCTAAGTTTTTCAGCTTCTTTATGGACCTTTACATTTCTTTAGCATAAAGCTGTTAAGACTCCCTCACTGAAAAATAATTATAAAAGATATATAAAAATACTATGTATATAAAAATACTATGTATATAAAAAATACACCACAACACCACCCCCTTAAATTTCTTTTTCATAGTAAAATTAAGGCCATTTTGATATGTCAATTAGTTGAGTATTTGTACCTGTTGCCTCAGTATATTCTATACTCTTTTCAAAAAGACAAATACAAATATTGCTTTTGAACTAAAACCTAATGCCCAAGATTTAGCGCCTGGTATAAAAGAAATACCATAGTAACTTTTGTATATGTGGATTCTTCATTTTGTAAGCATGTTTGATACTTTACAAAAGCAATTTAAGTTAGCTGTGTAGAAAGAAACATATTGTCATCTATTAATAAATGCCTTCCACACCCATATGAGGGAGAAAGAGCAGTTAGGAGTGAGCAGCATATCCTAAGAAAATTTGTATAGTAAAAGACATATTTCCTGGATCGCAGAATCCCCATTTTTTTAGCCTAATATCCTCACTAAGGGAGTGTTATGTTTTTTAACATGGCAGTGGGAAATAAATGACATTTTTACAATATGCGAAAATTCTTACATTCAAATATTCTGTGTCTCTATCCCATCAATAACTCATATCTTCTCCCCAAAATTTGATATATACATCAGAAAAACATCATTTTTTTGATCTTCACATACTTTCATTTAGGAGGGAAAAGTAATTTTCAGATTTCATATAATTTCCTTTAAGAATTCAGCCTACTCTGCAGAGTGAGTAGAAATTCTTTTATTTAAAAAAAATTTTTTCTTTACCTTTCTGTTTCTTACCCCTCCAAGAGAAACCTTTTGTTTAAGGAATACAGATTTCATACATTTCATTATTACAACTTTACGAATATAGTGATTCTTCCCACCATGTCTGCCCTGCCACCAACTCTCCCACCCCTCCTCCTCCTCCATCTCACATTCCCAGTCCCATTCTCCACTAAGATCCATTTTAGATTAACTTTATACACAGAAGACCAACTCTATACTAAGTAAAGAGTTCAACAATTTGCATGGAAAAAAAGTAAAAAAATAAAACAAAAAACTTCCTCAACAGTCATGACAAGGGCTGCTGTTCAAAGTCATTGTGTCTTGAAGTTCATTTCACTTATCTTTTTAGAAACTTAATTAACTCTAAAGAAGCACCCAAGAATGATACATCTTTTGTGAATACTTACACATACTTATAATACATTTTTTGAGAACAGAAGTCCTGCATGGAAGTTAGTGCACAGTGTTGCTTTTTATTAATTTAACAATTAACACTCTTATGTATAATGTCAGTGATCACCTGAGGCTCTTGACATGAGCTGCCTAGGCTATGGAAACCTTTGAATCCACAAACTCCATCAGTATTTAGACAAGTCCATAAGCAAAGTTGACGTTCTCTCCTCCCTTCAGAGAAAAGTACCTCTTTCTTTGATGACCTCTTCTTTCCTTTGGGGCCTCACCCACCAAGGTCCATCATGTAGGACCTTTTTTGACACAGTGTCCTGGGTTTCCATGCCTGAAATGCTCTCGTGGGCTTTTTTAGCTAGAATAGAATGCCTTAAGGGCTGATTCTGAGGCCAGAGTGCTATTTAAAGCAATTGTCATTCTATGAGTCTGCTGTGTAGACTGCTTCCCATTGTTTGAACATTCTCTTCTTTTTAATTCTATCTATTATTATTACCAGATCCTTAATCCTATCCATATGATCACTTTAACACTTAAGATGGAATTTTTACCACCCAGCTTAAGGGGATTTGGGGTCCCATGGCAAGTTTTTAAACTGTACCCTTAGAAGTAAGTCTGTAGGAATGTGTGTAGAACTATACAGCTTTATAGTTACAAACATCATACGTTTCATAATTACAACTTTAGGAACATGGTGATTCTTCCCACTGTGCCCACCCTTCCCCCCATACTCCCAACTCTACTTACTCCTCCCTCTCTTATTCCCACATTTATTTTTTTTTTTACTGAGATATATTTTCAATTGACTTTATACACATATGTTTAACTCTATGTTAAGTAAAGAGTTCAACAGACAGAATAAAATGACAAACACTCTTCCTCAACAGTCAAGACAAGGCTGTTCAAGTCATTGCTTCTCAATGTGTCAATTTCACCTCTATAGATTGCCTTTTAGGTGCTCTATTAGTTATCACAGGTCAGGGAGAACATGTGGTATTTGCCTCTTTGGGACCAGCTTATTTCACTAAGTATGATGTTTTTCAGATTCATCCATTTTGTTTTAAATGACTGGATTTCATTTATTTTTACAGCTGTGTAGTATTTCATGGTGTACATATCCCATAATTTCTTTATCCAGTCTTCATTTGTTGGGCATTTGTGTTGATTCCATGTCTTAGCTATTGTGAAGTGGGGTTTTGACTTGCATTTCCCTGATGCCTAGTTATCCTGAGCATTTTTCACAAGTCCGTTGGTCATTTGGATATCCTCTTTGGAAAAATGTCTGTTTAAGTCCTTTGCTCGTTTCTTCACTGAGTTGTTCATTTTGTTGTTGTAGAGTTACCTGATCTCCTTATATATTCTTGTTATTAATCCTTTATCAGTTGAATAGTTTGTAAATAATTTTTCCCATTCTGTTGGTTGCCTCTTCACTTTCCTGAGTGTTTCTTTTGCAGTACAGAAACTTCTCAACTTGATGTAATCCCACTTGTGAATTTTGGCTTTGATTGCTTGTGCCTCTAGGATCTTTTCCAAGAAGTCTTTTCCTATGCCAATGTCTTACAGGGTTTCCCCAATAGTCGCTAATAATTTGATGGTATCAGGTCATAGATTTAGGTCTTTAATCCATGTTGAATGGATTTTTGTGTAAGGTAGGGGTCTTGCTTCATACTTTTGCATGTGGAAATCCATTTTTCTAGCACCGTTTTTTAAGAGACCATCCTTGCTGCAAGGATTGATTTTAGCTCCTTTGTCAAAGATGAGTTGGTTGTGATACTTGAATTGATTTCTGGCATTTCTATTCTGTTCCATTGGTCTGTCCATCTGTTTTTGTACCAGTACCAGGCTGTTTTGATTACAACTGCCTTGTAGTATGTCTTGACATCTGGTATTGTGATGCCTCCAGCTTTGTTTTTGTTGTGTAGGATTGCTTTAGCTATTTGGGATCACCTGTGTGTCCATATGAATTTCAACATCATTTTTTCTACATCTGAGAAGAATGTCCTTGGTATTTTTATTGGTATCTCATTGAACCTGTAAGTTGCTTTTGGAAGTATGGTCATTTTGATGATGTTGATTCTTCTAATCCATGAACATGGAAGATTTTTCTACTTTTTTGTATCTTCTATTTCTTTCTTTAATGTTTTGTAATTCTCATCATAGAGATCTTTGACATCCTTGGTTAAATTTATTCTATGGTATTTGATTTTTTTGTAGTTATTATGAATGGGATTGTTCTTAGAAGTTCTCTCTCAGCCATGATATTGTCTGTGTATACAAAGGCTGTTGATTTTTGTGTATTGATTTTGTATCCTGTGACTTTTCCAAACTCTTCTGAGTCCCAGTAGTCTCTCAGTGGAGTCTTTTGGATCCCCTATATATAGAATCATGTCAACTGCAAATAGGAATAGTTTGACTTCCTCCTTCTCAAAATGTATCACATTGATTTCTTTTTCTTGCCTAATGGTTCTGACTAAAACTTCCAGGACTATACTGAATAGCAATGGCGAGAGTGGACATCCTTGTCTGGTTCCAGATCTCAGTGGGAATGCTTCCAACTTTTCCACATTCAGTAGGATGCTGGCCATGGGTTTGTCATAAATTGCCTTGATTATGTTGAGAAATGTTTCTTCTATACCCAATTTAAAGCATCATTTTTACAATGGGTAAAAGTTAGCTCTTTAGCAGTTCTCTTTATCTACACAATTCGTGATTTTCTCAGAATTAATTCCAACTGCTCATAAATGTGTAACATGTTAAGGTCTTCCTTCTACTGCAACTGCCTTGGAAGGGTTTGAAGTCAAGCCTTTGCTCAACCCTGCAGCATTTGGCAGTGCTTCTATAAAAATCTTTTTTCACACTTTGATTCACAGTTCTTCATTTTATGCAGCAGTGTAAAAGACACCGTGCAATAGATGTGATCTTAATTAAAGAACAACAATTTGTTTTTACATCTTTTGGCTTGGAATATTTATAGGTAGTTTGAATTCTTCTATTGGATTTTCTAATATAGTTGATGACATTAATCAATATAAATAGCCAAAGCAAATGCACATTTTGAACTTTCTATGTTGACATAATTATTAGTCTATTTTATTCAGATTAAAATGTAATAATATACTCTAGCAAACTTAATATGTGGAACTTTTTAATTAAACAAGAAACTTCTATGAAACCATTCATGATTTTTTTTTATTTGATGATTGACAATTGTATCCCTTGGGGAGCATGTTTCTTTGAAGGCATGTGTAGGTTCCAAGTTTGGGGTATAGTTGTTGGATTTGTGAGATTCTAGCTTCTGCTCAGGTCCCCTACACAATAGCTAAAATCCAAAAGTGTTTGGGAAAGAGATGCAGGCAGAGTAGAGATGCAGTATTTGCAGCAGCTGTAAGTGGAAAGAGCTGGAGGAATAGAGGATGGCGACCATCAGGCTAAAAACTACATGTAATCACCTGTGAGCAGAGGCAGATCTGTGCTCATTTGCTAGAAATGACATAACAAAGCACCAGACAGCATGGCTTCAACACGTGTGTTTATTTTCTCAGTTCTGAAGGCTACTTGTTCAAGATTAAGCTGTCACCAGGATTGGTTTCTTCTGAGACCAAGAGGAAAGGATCTGTTCTAGGCTCTCCTTGTCTTGTATATGGCTTTCTTCCCCATGTGTCTTCGTTCATTCTGTGCATGTCTGATTCAAACTTTCCTCTTGTAAATATTTCAGTTATGTAATATTGTTACCCCCTGTAAAGAGCCTGTCTTTAAATAAGGTTGTATTCTGGTGTCCCAGTGGTTAGGACTTCAACATATAAATTTGGGAGCGTATACAGTTCAACCAATAACAAATACCAAAAGTAATTAAAATCAGTGATAGCATCTGTGTAGAAAAGGAAAGAAAGGTGTATTTAGGAGTAAAGTAAGGCAGGCACTGGGTGATTGATAGAAATGGAGGTGAAATATTCATAACTGGCTTCCTGGTCTTGGTCTACATGGTCATAGATCACACCATGTACCTAGATATGGATGGGGCGGACCACCTTAAAGGCTTAGAGTCTAGGCTAATACCTTCTTCTCAGGCCTTTGAATACCTTTTTTCCAGACCAGGTAAGGTAGTAACAGATCTCTCCAAAGAAGAAAGAGAATTTAAATTAATTTAATCCCACAAATAAGTATGGAGCAGCTACTAGTTGCAAGTCCATGTTAGGTCAGAATGATATGACCTCACTCTCTAGTTGAAATGAAAGCCAACAATTTACTTCAAACATGGTGCTCATTCCTTCAACGTTAGCAATGGAGGAGAATCACTGCAAGAGACAAAGTTCAAATTGGCCAAGATTTGCATTTCCTGGTGACTATTCACCATTTGCCACTGCCAACCATCCCAATTCCATATTCCCAGGAAACTGAATTATGGAATACCAGAAACCCCCATTTCATTTTATTTCACTATCTCCAAGTTTTTAGTGAAATATTAGTCAAGCAGGTGGCATGTCCTGAACTCTCAACTCTTCTGTAAATTGGTTAATTTTTCTTTGGAAAACTTGGACTTTCTGAGCCTCAGATGCTGTCCTGAGGAATTTCGTGATAAAGAAGAGGTAATCTATGGGAAAATACACAACAGTACTTTGTGACACAAAGGTAGTACTCATTAAATGTAAGCTGAGTGTAAATATCAACCAGTGGTTTCTTTTCAAACTAGATTTCCCATACCTTGCAAAAAATAAGTTCTTTATTTCTCTCTCACAATGTAGTCCATACTTAACTATTTGATTCATAAATTCTATGGAACAAATAGCTCAGTGTCAGATTTTTATCTTGTAGAACACAAATGACTGTATCTAAAATAATGTGATGCTTTTTAAATTTTATTCTAATGTTTGTTTATTTCCTAAAATTATGCTGTAGCTAAATAATATATATGTATATATTTGCACATGGTGCATGTTTATGTGTATATATATATATATATATATATATATACATACATATGTATATATTTCTTTTTCTTTAGAGATCAAGACCTGGCAAATGTAATTGAGGTAAATTCTCATGTGTCTGAAAATAAGAATGGAAGGTAAGGTTTATTATAATTTTGAGTATCATATGTACTTGTATTAATATTGTAACTCCAAAATATTTTTCTGGAGAATTGAACTGTAGTATGTTATTTAAATATAAAAACTGTTCAATGACACAAAATTATGTTACAGGGTGCTTGGTAGCCTATAATGAAAAAAAAAATTTCACACAGTTCCAATTCTGTGAGAATTTCTAACCTGGGGCTTGCTGTTCTATTGTTTAGTGTTAAAGGCATCATGGAAATTCAAAACTGTTTTCTTGGGCTGTGAGGTTTATTTTTACTTACTGTTGCTTGGTAGGTTTTCAGCTGTGCAGAAAGCACTCTGGGAATCTCTTCCTTGGATACCCAGTGCTAAAAGAATGCACAAATTCATCACAGCCGCAAAAGAAGCAGAACCCAACTTTGAAATTGTTTTTTACACCAAGGAGTATAAATGCTTTAAAACTGCTATACCTTGTTTGCCATTACAAGGACAATTAGAATAAAAGCTATACTTCATTTTTGTTACAGACTGTTTAAATTAGGAAAAGTACAACTTTTCCATGATTAGCAATTGTTTCCCACAAAGAAATATAAGGGAAACCTTAAAAATAATTCCTATATTTTATCTGACAAATATGCAGCTGCTTTTCTGTTCCTTAGGTAAAGTGTTATTGTGTGTGGAGACTGGAAAAGATGGGCAAAGAGCTGGCTTGCTTTTTTTGTTCATTTGCTGTGCTTTGTTTTGTTTTGTTCTATAAAGTCTACAAAAGGCTCTTCAGTCTAACCTTTTTTGTTCCCTTAATTCACCAAAATCATCATCTGTCTTCTTTTTTGTGATCCTAAGAAAGCCTTGGATACATTGAGGAAGGATAAATTATCAGTAGGTTTTTGCTTGTCCTGGAAACATTTCTACTATTTTGGGATAGGACTGGGCCTTCCCATTACTCAATCAGATTTGAATGTTATTTAGAAGTGATAGAGGTAAAAAGCTATTACAGTACCTGATTAGGCATCACTAAGGAACTCTCCATTTGATATGATGGAGAAGTGCTTCAGCTTTATTTGGTCTTTTTGGTGGAGTGTGTTTTTTTCAATTTTATTTAAGTTATGCTAGTTTCATATATTTCATATATACAGATTTAGATTCATAGTGGGACTTTCCCTCCCTCCCACCCACATTCCAACCCTTCCCCCAACCTCGGATTTCCAGTCTTAATTTTTACAGCAAAAAGTATTATCGGTACACCTAGTGATCTTATAATTAACCCTACTCTAAGTAAAGGAGTTCAGCAAATAGTATGAAGAGAAAGGAAGCAAAACAAAGTAAATCAAAACTAAACAAAAGATTGTTCCTCAATGGAAAAAACAAGGGCTACAATAATCCATTCTCAAGATGTCTATTTCACTCCAATATATTACATTTCAGGTATTCTATTAGTTGCATCAGATCAGGGAAAACATATATTTGTCTTTTTCACAATTCACAATAGCTAAGATATGGTATCAACCCAGGTGAAGCACAGTTTGATAAGAGAGATTAATAAGGAAAAATACGAGTATAGTCACATTGAGGGTTGAGGATTCAACTAATGAATTTGTGGGAAATGCAGTTAAGTACATAGCAGTTCTCTTTGCAAATGATTTCACTCTTCTGTTCAGAGGTTTGACAGACTCTTGATTTTTGGTTTTATGTGCCTGAAGACAACATGAACACATTTCAAACTCACTGCTCAACTTACCCTTTCACACCATCTATTTATTAAATTTGTGATCCCAAGAAAGCCTTTGATAGGAGGAGATAGAAAAAGTTGTCAGTAGGTAGTTGCTTTTCCTGGAAACATATATAAATTTCACATCATCTATTTGTTATATATTTTTTATTTCTTTAAAGCTTTATTTAGTTATTTGAAAGGCAGAGCTACAGAGGGAGAGGGAAGTGTGTGTGTGTGTGGGAGAGAGAGAGCTTGAGAGAGAGAGAGAGAGAGAGAGAGAGAGAGATGCATCTTCTGTCTGCTGGTTCACTTCCCAAATGCCCTTGGTGGCTAGAGCTGGCTGGTCTGAATCCAGGAGTCAGGAGCTTCTTCTGGGTTTCCCACATGGGTACAGGGGTCCAAGCATTTAGGTCATCTTCCACTGCTTTTCCAAGTACATCAGCAGGGAGCTGAATGGGAAGTGGAGCAGCAGAAATTTGAACCAGTGCCCATATCAGATGTCAGTGGCCCTATTTGTTATATTTTAAATATTCAAATATATTAGGGACAATAAACCTAAGTCAGAACTGTCTAAATTATTCAGATAGCTCAGCGTTAGTCCACTTTAAAACCAGAAGACATAGATGATATGTGAACAAATGTCTGCTTTTTCTTTAAGAAGGATAATTCTTGACTTAGATCTAACTCTCCTTGAGGTTTTCATGTCTCTCTTATGCAAGGGATTAGTAATATGAGGGAGGAAAAGGAACTAAAATTTTCACCCTTACATTAAAAATTTCCTCTGTTCTATCGGAAAAAGCAAATATGTCTACTCTTTGTTAAACCTAATTACATTGTTGTTTAACAAAAATCTAAGAGTTCTGCAGTCTTCAAAATATTGCTTTCCATTAAAAATGGAAACTGAAATTTCTCTGGATCACTTTCATTAAATTGATAAATTCTCAGATATATTATATAGGGAAGCTTTCTACAAAGGCACTACAGGTAGACAGTGTTACAGGAACCAATCTCAGTTGGTTTCTATCTTTGATGAAAAGGTGTTCTAGTCTAGCCTTAGATATGTGTCCATTCTTCAGGATTATTCTCAAAGCTAAGATAGTAGTGTCTGTGGAAGGAATAAAATAGAACAAGAACAAGATACCCTGTTTGTAAAATATTGTAAATTGAACAGAATTTTAATAAAACAAGGAACTTCTAAGTGGCTTGGATTTTAAGTGTTAGGTGCTTGCATTTGTTATCAGACTGGA
This sequence comes from Lepus europaeus, assembly GCF_033115175.1. Taxonomy (NCBI): domain Eukaryota; kingdom Metazoa; phylum Chordata; class Mammalia; order Lagomorpha; family Leporidae; genus Lepus; species Lepus europaeus. The sequence goes on along the minus strand of NC_084832.1, from coordinate 34,981,206 downwards.
TGGCCAACTCAATGGATTCACCGGAGCTCCGTGCAACCAGTCCACAAGGACCACTACTTATTCTTATGAATCCAGGAACAATTTCAGGTACTGTGGTCAATTACAAAACAAATGACAGGACTATTCTTCCTCTCTCTCTCTTTTCTAAAATCTATATCCAACCTAACCCTAACTTTAAAATGCAGAAATTGCTGATTTTATTCTTACACATAAGTGTTGAGTCGTTAGCAACCCTGTCATTGTTGTGACATTTGGATAGAAAAGTGTAAAAATGAGATGTTTCCTTTAAAAATTTACAATTTAAAAAAGCATGATTGTGATACCAGTGTTGACGTTTGTTAGGTGGATTAAATGTTTCATTAAATCATGTAGTCATGATTGCTAATTAACATCTGCTTTTATTTGAGATTTATGGGGAAAGGTATGGCTTAAAAATATGAACAGAATATCAGGGGAACAGACACAAAAATGTTATACAAATACTCAAAATTATCTTTGTGCTCTGCATTGACTAATTCTCAGAATACTCTGAAAGTAGCCAAGGCAGTGGTAGGTAAGAATAAAATAGGAGAAGCAAAGAAATTGTGCAGAAGTATATTAAGACTGCTTTAACATTTATATTGCAACAGTTACAGTTCAGAAAGGATAGACAGTAGTCCTCTTTTATCTGCAGTTTTTCTTTCTGCTATTTCAGTTACCTAAAGTCAGTCCAGGACTGAACATGTTAAATGGAAAACTTCAGAAATAAATAATTCTTAAGTTTAAAATCACGTGCCATTCTGAGTAGTGTGGTGATACCTTGCACCATCCAGCTCCAACCCACAGAGAAGTGAATTATCCATTGTCACTTAGTAGCCCATCAGTCACTTGGCAGCCACCTCAAGTTATCACATCTACTGTTGTGTTATCATAATGCATGAGTCCATGTAATCTTTATTTTACTTCATAATAGCCCCAAAAGTCAACTGTAGTGATTCTGGCATCTGGAAATGCCAAAGAGAAGCCATAAAATGCTTCCTTCAGGCAGTGAAAATGTAGAAAGTACAAAAAGATATTTTGAGAGTGGGAAAGAGAGAGATCACATTTGAAATACTTTTTAAAAAGTTTTATTTAAGTTACACAAGTTTCATGTATTTTATATATACAGGTTTAGGAACATAGTGATACATAGTGATATTTCTCACCTTATATTCCCTCTTGCCCATGCTCTAGCTCTTCTTCTTCCTCCCTTTCCCATTCCCACTCTTAATTTTTGCAAAAATCTACTTTCAGTTTACTTAATGATTGTAAAGTTAATCCTGCACTAAGTAAAAAGAATTCAACAAATATTATGAAGAAAAAAAAAAAAAACACTGTTCCTCAACAGAATAGACAAGGGCTATAAACAATCATCAAATCATAAAATGTCTATTCCACTCCAATACAGTACATTTATGACCACATGTAGTTATAATCATTCTATTTTGTGAAGTATTATTGTTAATATCTTATTGGATATAATTTATAAATTAAACTTTATCAAAGTTGTGTGTATATAGGAAGAAAACAGTGTACACAGATTCTGACACTACCTGCAGTTTCAAGCATCTGCCTGGAATCTTAGAACATACCCCAGCAGATAAGGGACACTACTGTACAAGTATTACTTTTTGCATTGAAATGGATAATAGCCTTTATGTTTTTATTATCCTTGTAATAAAACCTTTAAATGTTAAGTAAAATGGTTTGTATTGCAGCTCCAGTGCTGGAACCAGGAGTGCCGGGCCGAAGGATACTGTTGTGTATACAAGGACGTATGTGGAGAATAGGTACTACTTCAAATGTTTTGCTGTATTTTATAATTTTGACGTGGTCTTTATTTAAAAAGAGATGCTATTACTTTAGGGTATTTTTTTTCAAGTAGAAGACTGTGTTGAGGTCGTGGTATATCATTCTTTATAATGCTTTCAATATTAAATAGTTGGTAAATAATCATAGTCACTGAAGGGACTAAACAATATTTTAATAAAACATATGTATACTTTTTAAAAAGATTTATTTATTTACTTTGAAAGTTAGAGTTACACACACAGAGAGAAGGAGAGACAGAGAGAGAGAGAGAGAGGTCTTCCATCTGCTGATTCACTCCCCAATTGGCGCTACAATCAGAGCTGCGCCGATCCAAAGCCAGGAGCCAGGAGCTTCCTCTGGGTCTCCCATGTGGGTGCAGGGGCCCAAAGGCTTGGGCCATTTTCTGCTTTCCCAGGCCACGGCAGAGAGATGGATTGGAAATGGAGCAGCTGGGTCTTGAACCGGCATCCACATGGGATGCAGGCACTGCAGGTGGTGGCTTTACCCACTACACCACAGCACCAGCCCCAAACATATGTATGCTTAATAGAATTCCCATGTGTGGGTTCTCACATAAACATATATAACTGCATGATTATAGTAAGCTTTATGAATTTACACAAATATTTCTATATGAATTTGGAGCCCCGCTTTAATTTGAAATAAGGGATATAATTAAGGAGATGCATTCTGACCCATACTACAGAGAACTGAAGTCTCATGAAGTCTTCTGCTTGGAATGATGGATGTTGAGGAAGATTTCAATCAGTCAGGGATTTATAATCCATTTGGTCTTAAAAGAGTATAAAACAAGGGTTGGCCCAATTGTGGAGTAAGATAACAAGGGGCATGCAAATGTGGTTGTATGTTCACACGTGTTCATCAGAGCCCATTTCAAAGAGGCCAACTGTTATATAGAGAAGTGTTCTGTGTAGAGCTACTGAGAGGCTTCAGGAAATTCCATACATGTCAGGAGACAGACAGACAGACAGAGTGAACTTCCACCCACTGTTCACTCCCCAAATGTTTGCAGCCTCCAGCACTGGACTGGAGCCACAGTCAGTCTAGGTCTTCAGTGGAGGTGCAGAAATGTAATTCCTTGGGCCATCACTGCTACTTCCCAGGGTGTACATTAGTGGGAAACTAAAATCAGGAGTTAGAGCTGGGGATTGAAACCAGACACTCCAGTGTGGGACACAGGAGTCTTAACTGCTAGGCTAACTGCCCACCTCCTGTCTGCCTTTTAATTAAACTAGAAGATACAGTACAACACATTAGTACTCTATACTTTGTGTGTCTGTGTGGGTGCAGTCTGTTGAAATCTTTACTTAGTATATTCTAAGTTGATCTTCTGTATATAAAAATAATTGAAAATGAATCTTGATGAAGAATGGGATGGGAGAGAGAGTGGGAGATGGGATGGTTGCAGGAAGGAGGGAGGTTATGGGGGGAAAGCTGCAACAATTCAAAAGTTGTACTTTGGAAATTTGTATTTATTAAATAAAAGTTGAAAAAAATATAAAGTATTTCAGAGTAAACTTTAAAATAGCAAGTGGTTACTATGTCTGATAAGTAGTTAATAAACTGATAAGTAGTATCAAGTAAAATTTCAATGAAGGCAAGAATCAAATATTTGCAAATAGAATGAAAATAGTATAATCATTTATTCTATATTTACCAAATAACCTCTCTCACACATTGTTAGCTTTGTGGGATAGCCCACCAACCCATTTTGCCTTTGAAAGAACTGTCTCATGGGAACTAGTACCAAACAACTATAACTTCTTTTTTTTTTAAAGAATCAGTATTTTTAGAATTAGGAATATTCTGTAAAACACTATATTCTTGGGTTTTTGATTTATTAACTAGATGAACTAAAACATACTTATTTAACTATGATGGCTATAGTTTATTTTTAAAAACTCCATCGCATATATATATATATATATGTGTGTGTGTGTGTGTATCTATGTATACCTAACACTCATAGATACACTAATGATACTCTAGACCAGTGTCATTAGCATCACCTGGGAACTTGTGAGACATGAAAATGCTTTGACCATACTCTTGACATGCTAAATCAGAAACTCTTTGGTTGGGGCTAGAAATAAGTTTTACCAAATTCTTCATATGTTTTGGCTACATATTCAGGTTTAAGAACCACCACTACAAAGTTTAGAATCAATATTATGGTCTTTTAGGCCAAAATTTTGTAGGCCAGAAAACTCTGGGAGGACTGGGTGGCCACTTCTTTTTGTAACATTTTATTTTAAAGTTTATATATTTATTTTTATTTGAAAGGAAAGAGGGAGCAGGAACTAAAGGTGGGGTGGAGTAGGGGGACTTCTATTTGCTGGTTCACTCCTCAGATGGCTGCAATAGCCAGGACTGGCTGGGCTGGTCCAAAGCCAGTAGCCCAGAACTCAATCCAGGTCTGCCTCAAATGTGGCAGGGACTCAAGCACTTGAGCAATTATCTGCTGCCTCCGAGGGTGTGCGTTAACAGGAAACTGGATTGGAAGCGGACTTGATTTCCAGTATGGAAAACGAATGCTCCAACTAGCAGCTTAACCACTGCACCACAACACCTGCCCTGCCCTGCCCCACGTCTTAGTCTAACAAGGATGATGATGCACCTCAAACACCCCTTACGTCCCCAAAGTCTACACTGATAGACCCTGCAATATCCTAGAGAATCTCTGGAATCACATTTTCAGTTGAGTCTTTGTTTCCCATTTATCAGTGATGGAGCCTTGGAAAAGTGACTCTCCAAGACTGTTTCCTCATCATCAAGTGACACTGATGACATGCATCCTTCATAAAGATGTGCAAACTGTTACTTGGCATTGTCAGGTTAGATGTAACATGAAGTAGCTTTTTGTTCCGACAGCAGTCTGCCTAGGGCAATTTGGAGGGAGATATTTCTCATTAAAAATTCCAAATGAGGGCTGTGGAATTATCATTCACTGTATGAAATAATGGGAACATATTGCTTCCATTCCTAACATGCTCCCAGGTAGCATAAGTGCTTGGGAAGCAATTATAAGGAGCCAGCTGGCTAGTGTATGGTGGATTCTATTCTTCTCTAGGAAAGAATGGGATTTACAAACTGGGGCACTCTACAGGGTGGAAAAGAACTTCAAAAAGTTACACTTCTTTTGCTTTCATTCTAAATTATTCTTTCTTGAATATTTTCAAATTAAATAATTCTAAGTTCAAGAATCTCTATTTCTTACTGTGAATGGCATCAGTGTGTATGCACTGTCCCTGCTTGAGCTTTGTGTGTTTTCTCTATTTTAGGCTTCATATGGTGTTCTTTTAGTAAATAAGTGAGGGGCAAGAATACATTTAAGGAAAAGTGGTGAATTCTTTTCCTGTTCATGCCTGTTCCTGTACTCTTCCCCCTACTCTCTGCATTGTAGCTATGTCAACCGGGAAGTGGCTTGTGTATCAGTGCTTTTACACATTAAAAAATGCAAGGTGTCACTGTATCATCCTGTCTTGTAGTATCACAAAGGATAGTAATAATAAGTTGTGTGAGGGAGTGGGAGTGCATCTCCTTACTTGCATATCAGTATTTATTTCAATACAAGGGGAATGGCCTGATTCTCATATGTCCATCTGTTTCTTTATAGTAAATCACCAAAGGATGGCTATCAGGAGATTATCTCTGGGAAATACATACAGACTGTGTATTCCACTTCAGATAGGTGAGTATGTCTATGTCTCCATACATAGAAGTATGTACATATATGTAATGGCACATGTGAGCACATACACACATACATACTTATATATTCACCAAGTTCATGGAAAATTCACATTATCTTTTTATTCCATTTAAAATAGACATTTTAGAACCCCTTTGTATATATATTCTTGTGTCCTTTGTCCTGAATGATGCCATTTTTGATGCTAATTGTTCTATCTATGTGTGAACAGAGCAAGCCACAGCCACCACACCCAGGAACGTATTTCTGTGTGTTTCTTGCCATCCTGGCTGTTGCTGCTCTCTGAGCTTAACGCACGTTATTCCAAAAGACCTTTCTGTGCCTGACAGCTGCTTCCCAGGCCAGCCCCTCTGCTGCTGGGGATTCCCAGGAGTCCCCAGTGCTGCCGCATCATTAGCAGCTCAGCCTTACTGCATCGTGAGGCTGTGCCCTTAGCCCTCCCTCCTTGTCTTACAGACAGCTGCGTGGACTGCTGCTGTGACCCTCTGTGGACCCAAGCTCGGTTCCCAGGGGTGGGGTTATGATGAGTATTGATCTAGAAACTGGCCCTATGCCAGGCTCTTGCTGCAGAGATCCTCTTTAGCACTTACTGTTCAGAGGTACATAGGTAATACTCATGGATGTGTGGCCTGCATAGTTCCAGTGGTAGAAGTGAAAATAAATAATTAGCATTTATCCCAGTCATTACAAATGAGCTGTAATGCAAATGTCTGATATTCCATGGATGGTGTTTTTCTATAGGAATGGTGGAAGGATGGTTTATTGAGGAGAAGGTCATACCTTATTTTTATTTGTAGCCTCAGCTTCTATTGCAGTGCTTGGCACGCACCCAAGAGATACTCATTAAATATTTTCTGAAAAAAAATGAATGCATATTTCATTTGCTAAGAAAAATATGGATGGGCCAGGCGTCAAAATGATACCTGCCATTTTTTAGATTTATTTATTTATTTGAAAGGCAGGCCATCCGAGAGGGGAGGACAAAGAAAGAGGGAGAGGGAGAGGGAAAGGGAGAGGGAGAGGAAGAAAGAAAGGGAGAGAGAGAACTTTTCCATCTTTTGGTTCACTTCAAAAAGCCTGTAGCAGCCAGCATTGGGCCAGGCTGAAACAGGATGAGCCAAGGCTGGATACATTAGCAGGAAGCTGGATCAGAAGCAGAGCAACTGAGACTCTAACAGGCACTCTGATATGGGATGCTGGCATTGCAAGCAGCATTGTAACTTGCTATGCAACAACATTGGTCCCTATCTCTTTTCTCACCCTTTTACAAGATCTTACCCCTAACCAGTGCTCTTCTTAGTATTCTGCCTTCAGGTCACATCTCTCCCAGGAATAAAGTAACCCTCACAAGCATTACAACTACAGGTACTGTCTAGTAGCAAAAACAGAAGTAGATTATCCTAATGCTTTGAAAAGATCGTTGACCAACCACATGACCTTAGTAAGAACAATACTAACCTCAGAGCTTTCCTTGGCTTTGTATTTTCATTGTTAAATCAGGTAAACATTCTTCATAAAAGTATTGTTAGTATGAAGAATGAAAATCCTGTTCCTAATGTGGCCTTTGACATTTTCTTACTTATGAGTGCAAAAGTTAATTCTCCACAAGACAAGTCAAACAACTTTTGTTGTTAAGTGCATGAAATTGGCTATACTTCTTAAATAAACACCTCAACCCCATTTCTCATTTCCAGTGCCTTCCCACTTTAAAGAAATAAGACAGATTTCCTTTGCACATGCTCTATGGGAACCTGCTCCCCCAGAATATCAATTGCTATAACACATTTGTCCACCCTGTTCACTTGGCTCAGAATTCTTCCATCATGCCCCACAACCTGTTTCATTGAGCCTGCCTTGAGAGCTCTTCATCTTCTAGCTGTTACCCATATGACACTTTTTGCTGACAAACCTTTCCTAGTTTCACCCTGAGAGTTGATTTTTCTCCTCAGTTGCTCTCCTAACTCTGTACATCCCCATGCTAGGCTGCCATCATTAAATCGCACACCTGGCTTCCCCAGTGGAAATGGAAGCCTGGGAAGCCTGTCTCATTACTGCTTGTATCCCCAGATCCTAGCTCCGTGGCTGTAAATGGACAGATGCTGTAGGCCACCTGTTTTCTCTCTCTCTCTCTCTCTTTCTTTCTTTCTTAATTTATTTGACAGGTAGAGTTATAGACAGTGAGAGAGAGAGACAGAAGTCTTCCTTCCATTGGTTCACTCCCCAGATGGCAGCTACGGCCAGCGCTGCGCTGATCCGAAGCCAGGAGCCAGGTGCTTCTTCTTGGTCTCCCATGTGGGTGCAGGCGCACAAGCACTTGGGCCATCCTCCACTGCCCTCCTGGGCCACAGAAGAAAGCTGGACTGGGAGAGGAGCAACCAGGACTAGAACTCGGTACCCATATGGGATGCTGGTGCCACAGGCGGAGGATTAACCAAGTGAGCCACGGCGCCGGCCCCAGGGCACCTGTTTTCTATGCTTGTAGTCCTAAATGAGGAATCTATGTGTGTGTGCACATACATATGCAGCTATGACAATAATCCATAAGAATATATTTGTCAATAAGCAACAGGCTCTAGAGTGAATTGAGATAGGAAAATATTTCTATATGTGAGTATTCAGAAGAGGTTACTAGAATGACTCAAATCAGACAAGTTTTATATATTCCCTCTCATTTCCTGTTCCCTTCCATTTTCCCCTCCTCTCTCTGCTTCTCTTCCTGAGCTTCATGGTAGATACATGGCTCCTCAGAATGTCTACCTCATCGCAATATGGTGAAGGACTCCATAGTCCTCACAGGCAGCCAAGGACTCCAGACCATGCTGCCTCCATTCAAATCCTGCCTCTGGTACTTGCTGATTGCATGGCTGCTGCAAACTACCCTTCTGTGCTTTGATTCCCTTTTCAGAAGCTGATGATAAAAATAATAGTGCTGGCTTCTCAATGCCATTGTGAAGAATAAGCAAGTTTATGTAACTAAAGTACATGGAAAAATGCATCGCACCCATGAAGCACTATCTAAGTATCGCCTGTTTCACCACTCCTTTATGGAGCTTACTCTGGAGATTTCAAGCCTGCATGTAGATGCTCAGAAACTTGTAAACCTGGCAAGGTTCCATTTAAGACAGTTGTGAGGACTTCTGAAGGGAAAGGAATTATTTCCTAAGGCTCTGGTGAGAACCAAGTTTTTGGACTGCTAATCACATCTATAGTTCATTTATCGATGTATGCTTTTTTTTCCAAAATAAACAACATTTTTTTGTCTTTATCAAATTGCGTCAGGATTATCTTCCTAGAGAGTTGAAATTTTGTCATAATAGATCTCCCTGTGTCCTCAGCCTTACAATGACAGCAAGAGGAATGTTCTGGGGACTCTGGATGCTAGAGTCCTGAGTACTGCAGACCCATTAATTGTGAATTTATCAACACACACTTGAATGGATTTCTATTTTGGGCCTACTGACTGTTTAGAGATTTAAAAATTTATATTCTTCTGAAGCATATTTTTCCATGTAATTTCTAAGATAATCTATGGAAATGAAAAGCTTCAAGGAGTACTTATGACCCAGTTAAACTTGGAAACGGCACATCTTCGTCTTGCCCAGATGTACTCTGGATTGCTAATGAATTAATAATTTGGGACTTTCCCTTATGTTAATTCTTTGACACCATTTTTGATAACTAGAAAAATCAATTCTATTAATGGAGTATATAAACCCTGAACTTTCCTTGATGTTTGTGCAATTTCCTGAAGTACCATCAATTTAACATACCATCTCCATGTGACTCTCCAAGGACTAGATCTGTCTTTTGTCTGATGGCAAATTTATTTTTTCATTGCTTATGTCTCCATAGGTCTGTCATTGAAAGAGATATGTGCACTTACTGCCGTAAACCCTTGGGTACAGAAACGAAAATGATTTTAGATGAGTTACAAATTTGCTGCCATTCCACTTGCTTTAAGGTAAAGATATGCTTAACTCACTGAACTAAATGTCAAATTGTATAATGACAGGAATAAAAATAAGTATTTAATGAAATACATGGAATGAAGTTAAAGCTTTCAGAAATATTATAATCCATATTAATAATGCAGTACTTAAATAATTCTTGTTAGAGTTCTGCAGCCTAAACCTCAAAGGTTGGCAATTACTATCTTGATTTTAGGCTTAGAATTTATTACCAGTACATTTATTCACTCCTACTCAAGAGTTTTAAATCTGTGATAATCATAAGCACTTCTTTTTATAAAAGTTTTGGTAACATTTTGATAAATAATGCATTATCTAAAATATATAATGACATCAAAAACAGAAAATAAATTGAGAAAAATTTATATTATGTGGTTAGGACTGATGAGTTTTATGAGTTGAGACACAGTTTGCTTTGGGGAACATGATTAATTATAATTAATTGTAGCTTAATAAATAATAAAGCTTTCATTAGGAGAAGGCTTCACAGCTTGTGTTTCGTGGGCTGTTTTGTTCCCCCAGTAACATTGGCGAGGTGAACATTACGGTTTCTGATGTAATTGCATGAGCACTGACCACGGAATCTGAAGATATGAGTTCTAGTTCTGCCTTTATCACCAACAGTAGATGTGTGGCTTTGGAAAATCACGTAACTCTGTTGTCTTACCTGTAAAATGAGGTAGCTGTCTAAATCAGTGGTTCTCAAAGCTAGCTGTACAAAATAATCATCAGGGGGAGATTAGAAAGAAAAATAGAAAGTTGGGGACAGTTAAATCAAGAGGCTCCGAGATGAGTCCTGGGTATTAGTATTTTCAAAAGCTCCTTAGATTATCTGTCTATTACAGGCAGTTTAAGAAACATTTGCCCAAATCTATGGGTACTTTCTAGTGCTGGCATTTTACTGTTATTGCAAACCAACCCTTTTAATAGATATGATACTTAAAAAATTATCTATTTATTGATTTGAAAAGCAGAGTTACAGAGAAAGAGGGGGAGAGACAGAGTGATCGTCCATCTGCTGATTTACTCCCCAAGTGTTTGAAATGGCCTGGGCTGGGCCAGGCCAAAACCAGGAGCCTGGGTCTCCATCTGCATCTCCCACATGGGTGGCAGGGGCCCAAACACTTGGGCTGTCTTCCATTGCTTTCCCAGGTGCATTGGCCGGGAGCTGGATTGGAAGAAGAGCATTTGGAACTCAAGCTGGTGCCCAAATGTTGCTGCTGTTGCAGGTGGCAGCTTGTCCCACTGTGCCACAAAGCTGGCACTGATAGTTTAATTGATTGCTTCTCCTCCACTTACTTTCAAATGGTGACATATAGCAACCAGCAATATGGTTCCTCATTTTGACTAAAAAATAAATCTAATGTAGATTTCTATATAAAATTTGACCTCAAGTTTGAATATTTATAACATGAAATATTTTCATTGGTTATTAAATATATTCAATTAAACAAAGCTCTTTATTTAAAATTATTATGCAGAAAACTTTCTAAAACAACAAAATTCATCTACTATTGCTTTTGATAAATAAGCATAATTTTCATTTATTATATTTTAAATGATTTGTTTTAATTTCAGTGTGGTTTTAGTATATGACTAATTCAGAATAAGGGTGTTCCTCATGCTCCTGGGAAAAGATGGATTGTACTATAGCCATGGCAATAGAGAACTACCTGAACTGGTATAAACTTGTCAAGTTGATCTATGACAATTTGCTTCTGAAAGCCCACCCATCAGTGACAACTTCATGCTTGTCATTCAGCCAATCAGCAGTAGGCAAGTCTGAAGCAGAGGTCAACTCTCCTCTCTCAATAACCAACAAAATTCAAAACAACCCTCCCCCCCCAAAACCATGTAAGATCAATGATTTGTTTTGCTCAGTGCAGTTGTTTGCGGATAGCCTAGCTCTCCTTGTGTAAACAAACAATAAATTATTATTTGTCTTTGAGATATTGAGTCATCTTGTCCTTGGCATAACCAGTATTCGAAAATTTACATCTATTTCATTAACTAAAATATTTCTGTGATATTCCCTGACATCTATTTCCATGACATGAAAATGCTGTGGGAATATATTTGAAAAAGTTGTCACATGGCTTAGACACAAGAATTATCTTAATTTCCTTATGGTTTGTCTAGAGGTTCCATCTGACCGTTACTATGAAGGATAGTATTAAATGAATTGAAAAAGGTCACTAACGCCATTGCTCTAAGAATATAGACTTAATTTGCAATGTTTCCTTTTAAGTGTGAAATATGCAAAAAGCCTTTGGAAAATCTACAGGCAGGTGACAGTATTTGGATTTACAGACAGACAATACATTGTCAACCTTGCTACTCTAAAGTTATGGGTAAGTACTGTACTCTGTTAGCTAACATTAACGTGCATTTGGTGTTGTCAAAAACAATGTATTTCAATAAAGTAAGACTATTTTATTATGTTTAGCTCAGAATTCAGCTGCACCTAGTTACAATATGGTAGTAAATTTTATATTATTTTGTTTAATGTTATAAATCAATCAACATTTATATTATCTACTTATATTATATCAGATAATAGATGAAGCTAAGCAAGGAGGTAATTTATTTTAGAAAATTTTCAATGTTTTTCCAAACCCAAACAGACCTTCTCTGTTCAAATAAATGTTCAAATTGGAGTCTATTTCTGTCAATTACTTTTTAGATTAGAATATATGTTTAAACTAATTTTGTTACTGTGATAAATGTCTTTTAATGTTACTTTCAAATGCAATGTTTAGAGGTAATTCTATATAATTCTACATTAAATATGACAACTAAGTTTTGAAGTCAGTTTAAGATGAATGTTACTATAGTTTGACTTATTTTTAGCATAAATAATGTGAGAAGGAAACATTAACGTTTTCTCTAAGCACAAAAGATTTGAAAGATGGGAGCACTACATGATAAATTAGCAAAATAATGTCTTAATGAAACCTGATTGTTTTTAAAAGGTAGTATGAATGTTTCATTTTTGAATTCAATAGTAATTAGATAAAAATAACCAAAATGATATTGAGGAGATGTCAACAGCATATTTTATTTTGCTGATATCTTGATGTAGAAAATGAAAGAGGAACATTTGGGATCCCTACATGGGATCCAAAGTATGGCTCTTTTATGACAAATGTGTGATCTTAATGAGCTACTGGGAGGCTACAGCTGGAAAATGCTCTGAAAAATATTCAGTAACCCACGTTCCATCAGGCTGCAAAATCAATTACAAGAACAAACCTAATTATATTCATACTTCGTCTTCTATTTTTTACTTTCTCCAGACAGTTCTCAAATTCACTTTTCATTCTAATTTAGCACAATCCAGTATTATATCATAGCTCCTATTAGCATGGTGGAAGCTCTAAAACTTCCAGCCTCCCAAGTATTGTTACCAAAATCTCAGATGTCTTTATGGCTCCTGCCTTGCCTATGTATACTCCAGAGATCTTGCATTTTTAATTGAACATCCATGTTTAGAAGACAAGATTTTTAGGCATCACATAAATATGTCTATATGGTATTGGGTAGTTCATATATTACAGTATAGCCAAATGCCACAGTGATCAACTCTCCAGAGTAGAAGGAAAACTGGAATGGTTAATCTACCATAACCCCATGGATGAATGGTTGTTTAGTTATTCTGTACTAAATTTGCATATCTAACTGTTATTTTCTTTAATTTTTTTTCAGCAAAGTGGATTCAATAATTCTTGCATGTGGAAATCAAGATGAAAAGCATTCATTAAGGAATTAATAAGTTTAATTTTAAGAATATATAATCCAGAAAAGCTTTTACACTGAAGATTTATATAAAATTAATGATTCTGCTATTACATAAATAATCTAATTGCCTGCAATAAGGTCATAAACATAAAAAAAAATCTGACTAGATTTAGTGATAAAAAATTTGTGTGGTTCCAGTTGCTAATGTCAAAAGAATGAGCTTCTCATGGCAGTTAGTACTGTCGGCCCTAGCCAGGTCGATCCCTGCTCTACACGTGGGTTGTGCATCGTGATTTCCATTGCAGCCACACTTCTCACGTTCTCACCTTTGTCTTCCTGAAATGAATTCACAGATATTGACATACTGACAAAAGAAATGCCAATTAAGATTTCCATATGAAGCTTTGAACAAAGATGCTAACATTAAAAAGTTGTATGGACTTCAGAAGATAAGTTAAAATTTCCAGATCCCTGAGCCATAATTTATAACAAGAGGGACATTGAACACAATGATTCCGACAGTCTCTTTGTTCCTCCAATTTTCTGATTCTAAAGCAAGTTTGAGTTTGCTTATGTGTATGCTAAGCATTTTGCAATAGAACATAGAAACAATTTAATCTCAATGTCATCCTTCAGCTTATCACAGGCATGGTTTTTATAGCCTGCATTTAAAAAGATAAATAAATTTGTGGGTAATAGGTAAAATCATATGGCATTAATAAATTGTTTACATATTATAATTCATTAAATTTTCTTTGCATGTATTTGAAAATATGGGTATACAAATAATCTATGAGAAAGAATAGCTATGCATTATAAAGACATGTTCCTTAGCATGTTACTTGTATTCTTAATACATAGCACTTTGTATTTATGGAAAGTTTATAAAAATAAAATGATCTGTCAGCTATCCAGTATCCTTTTGTGGAGTCTATAATTCATAAACATTTATTTTTGTCAATTATAGGGATCACAATTTATTATGTTTCATGCTGTGCTACTTAAATTACTTTTTTAAAAAAGTTATTTATTTGAAAGTCAGAGTTACACAGAGAGAGGAGAGGCAGAGAGAGAGAGAGAGGTCTTCCATCCGATGGTTCACTCCCCAATTGGCCACAATGGCCGGAACTGCCCGGATCTGAAGCCAGGAACCAGGAGCTTCCTCCAGGTCTCCCACGTGGGTGCGGGGCCCAAGGACTTGGGCCATCCTCTGCTGCTTTCCCAGGCCATAGCAGAGAGCTGGATTGTAAGTGGAGCAGCCAGGTCTTGAACCGGCGCCCATATGGGATGCCAGCATTTCAGGCCAGGGCGTTAACCCGCTGCGCCACAGTGCCGGCCCCTAAATTACTTTTTTTAGAAGAGAGATTTTTTTTTTTTAAGATTTTTTAAAAAAATTTTTAAAAGAAAGATTTAGTTATCTATTATTTACTTATCTATTTGAAAGGCAGTTACAGAGAGCAAAGGCAGAGACTGAGAGAGAGAGGTCTTCCATTTGCTGGTTCACTCCCCAGATGGCCACAATGGCCAGAGCTGTACCAATTGAAGCCAGGAGACAGGAGCTTCCTCTGGGTCTCCCATGTGGGTGCAGGGGCCCAAGCACTTGGGCCATCTTCTATTACTTTCCCAGGCCATAGCAGAGAGCTGGCTCAGAAGTGGAGCAGCTGGGACTCAAACCGGCACCCATAGGGGATGCGGCACTGCAGGCAGCGGCTTTACCTGATACTTGTAACAGCTCAAGCTTTAGTTTTTACTTTTTAATGGGGCTTTTTTTGGGAAGAAACTGAAAATCCGATAATCACATGAGAAACAAATATTATTAAAACTGAGAAACGAACCAAACCATTCTATATGCATTGGTGACAACTATTTCTCAAACAAAGGCTTATTATGCATGTTGAGTGTGAGTGAACTCTGGGGGGAGTTTTAATCAATTAAAAGGCTGACATAAATTATGGAGATTGAAGTATGATCATGCATTTTACAACTGTTTATAAATTCAAGAATTTTTCTTTTGTAATAATTCATGCATTTTTCCCTCTTAGGTACTGGGCAACAAAGTGTTAAACACAAAATGTTTGTCAAAATACACAATGTATAATTGTCCTATAGAGAAGGAGCCAGAAAAAAACAATTAATAATAATTTGATATTCATTCACTCATGCTTGCTGAGAAGAAGTAGTAATTGAGCCATATGTTTTATTGTTTTTTTATTACATGCTATCAGAGTGGATCAAAAGAGATAATTTTCTTAGAGTTGACATTTCATTGTGGAAAAGGATGGTAGAAACAATATCCCTGCCTTTTATGTAAAATATATTAACATCTCAATGCTTTTGTAGTAATTAAAAATTATCTGAATATAATTTTAAAAAGTGTAAAAACCTAAAGGGAACACATTTCTCACTTATCTTTAGCTGTTTAATGGGCCCTTTCTTCTACAATAATGTATTAAATCAAACCAAAGGATGTTATAAAGATGGAATAAATACAGAGCAAGGAGAAAATGGCTTCTGATTCACCAGAACCATTTCATTATGTTAGGTTTATTCTCACTGTGGAAATGACAGATTCCTAAAACAAATTGGAATATCTTTTTTTTTTTTTTTTTGCAACCAGTAAATTATGTAGTGATTGATATACCTTTCCTGGGGGCAGTTGTCTAAATCTAGGAATCCTAGGTTCTGAATTGCATTGTTAATAAGAAAATATCTGTAAAAGAGAATAATAGCTGCATCATGATAATATCCTTCTGAGAAAGCAAAAGAATATAAATAAAACAATATCAGAAATACAATTTGTTAAAATAGTATTCAGTGCTTTGAAAGGGCCAAGAAGTAGGAATTGAGTCAAGAAGCAATTTTTACACCCTGAATATAAATCACAACTAATGTATGTGAATGCTGAGACAGTCTGGCTACCAGTCTGTGTACTCTCAGACTTGTTTACTGTGATGGAAAATCACGAGTGTTTGAAATATTTTCCTATTGAGTTTGGTTCAGAGTACCATTAAAACAACTACATGGCAAACTAACAATGATATTGATTTTTTTCTGTACAACTGAATTGTTATTTTGGTACAATGTAAGTAAATTACTTTTGGAGTTCCACCTGTTCCATAGTTTCAACAGTTCTCAGAGGTACCCATAAATATCAGTACTAACTTGGGGAAGAATTGTTTTTCCTTTTTCCTGGACCTATTTCCTCCCACTTAAATTGTGGGTTTTAGAAGTCAGCTTTCTAATGTACCCATGAAGGTTAACATCACATGGTTGCATTTCTGCCACACCCTGTTCTAAGATTACCTGTTTTTGTTAGCTGCCTAAGGGTTGTTAAATGTTTTGTGTGTACTTCAGGATTGCATTTGAATTTATCACAGCACAAAACTTGGACACAATTCTGTTCCTTAATTACTGAATCTTGGTAGGGCCATTTGAGAAATGTGTTTGAACATTAGAGAAATATTCAAGAAAATAGGTTAGGTAATGATTTCAGTTTTGCAAGAGTAAGTGAGGAAACTGAATATCATCATTGCCTTAAAAGTGCCATCTGTGAAGGATCTTTAATTTTTTTTTTAGATTTATTTATTTTGAAAGTCAGGGTTACAGAAAGTGGGAGGGAGAGACAGAGATCTTCCATTTACAAATTTACTCCCCAGAGGGCCACATTAGCCAGGGCTGGGCCAGGCCAAAGCCACCAATAGGAGCCCAAGTACTTGGGTCATCCCTCACTGCTTTTCCTAGGCCATTAAATAGGACCTGGGTCAGAAGTGGAGCAGCTACATCTTGACCTGGTGCCCATATGGGATGCTGGTCTTGCAGGTGGCAGTTTTACTCACTATGACACAACACTGACCCCTGGTTCTTCAATTTTTTTTAAAATTTTTGATTAACATATAATACTTGTAAATTTTTATGTATACTGCAATATTTCTGCACATGTGTACAGCACAAACTGATCATATCAGTCAATTAGCATTTCCATTTCATCATTTTTAAAGCAAAATATCCTTTTATTTGAAGGCAGAGCGAGGATAAGACAAAAAGATAGGAAGAGAGAGATTTTTCATCCACTGTTTCATGTTCCAAATGCCTCCACCAGCCAGGGCTGGGCCAGGCTGAAGCCAGGAGCACAGAACTCCACCCAGGTCTTCCAAATGGTCAACAAGGACCCAAAGCAGCCATTATCTGCTGCCTCCCAGATTGCACGTTAGGAGGAATGTTGGATTGTAAGCAGAGGAGCCGGGACTTGAATCAGACAATTTGATGTGGGATGAAAGCATCCCAAGCGGCATCCCAAGCTGTGACGTAAGCCATCCCCTATTTTTCGTGTGTGTGTGTGTTTGGAGCCTGCTAGCTCTTCCCTTCCAGTTTTATCCAGGATGTACTACATCATTATGAACTGTAGTCACCCCATTGTACTGTGGAATACTGAAAAGCAGTATTTCTACTTATGTTTCGATATTCCTTTTTCACCTCTTTCTGTCCCCTTCTAACCTTCTAACCCTTCCTAGTCTCTAGTGATTGCTATACTGAGTTCACATTCACTTTTATTTTTAATTTGGGAATGGTCTTTAATTTTCTTGCTTCTGCATTCTCTTGATACATACTTCTCACTAATACATTTAGGTGCCCAGTTGTTTTGGGTTCTTTAAAATATATGCATGGCTTATATTCAACCATAATTTATCCATTCAGCCCAGGATGAAGTCTCTTACCTGGGCAAAATGAATCCACAGGTATGCTGGATGACACTTCCACGGGGAGAGCCGCTGTGGTCTGGAACAGGTGACAACTGGAGTGGAAACAATGGTTCTGCGTGATGTTTCTCACCTCAGCTGAGGCACTGAAGATCAAGTCTCTGTGTTTTCCAAGCATAAACATTAAACAATAAGCCAGCATCTTTTCTGATCTACAAAATACTTCTTACAGGAACCTTGAAAGCTCACCATGTTCTCTTCTTTGTTGCAATATGAATAGAGTATCTAGTGAACAGAACAGGCAGATACATGTTTCTTAACAGTTATAGTTTGTTAATCTTACATCCTGTCCCAAGAGAAACTGAAAGAAATGAACTTCTGACCCATAAAGGCAAATTGGACTGAAAGTCTCCCACCAGAAAATGTCCAGGCCCTAAGACCAGTGTGACTTTTTTTTATGATTTAGCAATAGAAAGACTTCCATGGGCTGGAAATAGTGAATATAAAGAAATGAGCTTGAAGAATTAGACATGGTAGTTTTTTCTATTAAAGAAGTTTTAACAGACATTAAAAATTGCACATATTAATAGGGGATCTAAAACATGTTTTGATACATGTATACATTTTTCAGTATATTATCATGGTAAATATATCTGTCTCCCGAAGCATTTAACATTTATTGGTGATGAAAACATTAAAAATCCTACCTTCTAGGTTGTTTTTAGAATATATGACTCATTAAAATTCTCTATGGTCACTCCACTGTGCAACACCAGTGGCTAGAGCAGAGCAGATCGGAAGCCGGAAGCCAGAAGCCAGGAGTTTCCTCTGGATTTCCCACGTAAGGGCAGCAGCCCAAACACATAGCCATCTTCTGCTGATTTCCCAGGCCCTAGACAGAGAGCAGGATCGAAAGAGGAGCAGCCAGGACATGAACCGGCATCTGTATGGGATGCCAGAGACACAGGTGGAGCCTTAGCCTACTACACTGCAGTGCCAGCCCCAACACTACTGTACCTGATATGAGATCATCATTTTGAATACTGTACATATAATGAGATCATGCAGCACTTGTCTTTCTGTGCTTGGTTTATTTCACCTAGTACAGTGACCTGCACTTTCATACATGTTATTACAATAACAAGATTCATACTTTTTATGGCTAAGTAGGAGTGCATTGTGTATGTGTACCTCATTTTCTTTATCCTTTCATCAGTGGATGGACATCTAAGTTGCTTCCATTCTTGGCTAATGTGAGTAGTGCTGCAATAATCATGGGATTGCAGGTGTCTCCTCAACAGACTGACTTCATTTCCCTTGGCTATATACCCAGAGGAGGGATTGCTGGATCATGTGTGATAGCTCTTGTCTTAGTTTTTCATAATGTCTGTAACTAATTTAAATTCCCACCAATAATATACAAGGTTTCCCTTTTATCCACATCCTCATCAGTGTTTGTTACCTGTTGTCTTTTTAATAATAGGCAATCTAGCTGGAGTGAGGGGATGTCTCATTGTGGATTTGATTTGCATTTCCCTGGTGATTAGTCATGTTGGACATTTTTGTATGTACCTGTTGGTCATTTGTATGTATTTCTTTGAAATATATCTGTTTACATCTAATATATATGTTAAAATTGGATTATATGTGTTTTCTTGCTATTGAGCTATTTTAATTCTTCATACATTTTTGCTATTAACCCATTGTCAGATATATAAATTACAAATACTTTCCCTCTTCTGTAGGTTGTCTTCACTCTTTTTTTTTTCTTTTTTGACAAGCAGAGTGGACAGTGAGAGCGAGAGCCAGAGAGAAAGGTCTTCTTTTGCCATTGGTTCACCCTCCAATGGCCACCACGGCCGGTGTGCAGCACCGCGCTGATCTGAAGGCAAGAGCCAGGTGCTTCTCCTGGTCTCCCATGGGGTGCAGGGCCCAAGGACTTGGGCCATCCTCCACTGCACTCCCTGGCCACAGCAGAGAGCTGTCCTGGAAGAGGGGCAACCACGACAGAATCCAGTGCCCCGACCGGGACTGGAACCCGGGGTGCCGGCGCTGCAGGCAGATGATTAGCCTATTGAGCTAATCTCTTCACTCTTGATTATTTCCTTTGTAGTGTTGAAGCTGAAATCCCATTTGTCTGCTTTGAATTTTGTCTTTTGTGTTTTGAGGGTCTGATTCAAAAAATCCTTGCTCTTTCCAAATTTCTGAAGTAATTTTCATGTTATTACTCTAGAAATTTAAATTTTGGATCTACACTTAGGTCTTAGATCTACTTTTAGTTGCCTTTTTACATAGTGATCTTAGTTGACTTTTTACATGGTGAATAATAGTTTCATTCTTCTGATTTATATAACCCAGTTTCCCTAGGATCATTTGTTGAAAAGACAGTCCTTTCTTCAGTATATGTTCTTAGCATCTTTATCAAAGATAAGTTGGTAATATAGTTGTGTTTACTGCTGGGGTTTCTAGTCTGCTCTACTGATCTATGTATTTTTTTAAAGATTTATTTTATTTATTTGAAAGGCAGAGGCATAGAGAGAGAGAGAGAAGTGTTCCATCCACTGGTTCACTCCCCAGATGGCCAAAACAGCTAGAACTGTGCCCATCCAAAGCCAGGAGCCAGAAGCTCCTTCTGGGTCTTTCACATGGGTGCAGGGGCCCAAGGACTTGAGCCATCTTCCATTGCTTTCCCAGGCCGTAGCAGAGAGCTGGGTAAGAAGTGGAGCAGCTGAGACTTGAACCGGCACCTATATGGGATGCCAGGGCTGCAGGCAGAGGCTTTTCCCTTTACACCACAGTCGGCACTGTATTCATTTTTAATCATAATAACATACTGTTTAAATGACTGTAGTTTTGCAATATATTTTAAAGTCTGGTGATGTAATGCTTCCGGCTCTGTTCTTTTTGCACAACATTGCTTTGCATATTCATGATCTTCTTTGGTTCCATAGAAATTTTAATAGTTTTTTGCTAGTTTTGTAAAAAATATCATTAAGATTTTGGTAGCAATTACATTGAATCTGAGATTGCTTTGGATACTATGGCATTTTAAGGATATTGATTCTTCCAATCCATGAACACAGCATACTTTCTAATTCTTTATGTCCTTTTCATTCTTACATCAGTGACTTGTACTAATCATTGTAGAGGTCATTCACATCTTTGATTAAATTTATTGCGGAGTGGGCTTTTTCACAGCTATTGAAAATGAAATTGTTTTCTTGATTCTCTTGTAGGTAATTTGCTGTTGTTTAAAAATGCTACTGATTATTGTATGTTGACTTTGTATCCTGTAACTGATCTGAAGAGGATCTTTCTATGAATGGCTTGTTCAGAAATTCTGAATGTTGGAGACTTTGTTAAAAGATTTTCAATTTTTAAATTCTACACCTTTTGTAGCTCCCCTGTCCAGCTCAGTGTGTCTGTGTTAGAGCTTTTAAAGCACATATGAAGGCTTAGACTCCCAAGCCTGGAATCCATATTCCATAGAATCCTGCCATCAGTGATGCCCAGTGTTGGAGCTTCTGTTAGAAGCACCTTAATTCTTTGGAACAACATTTGTAGCACCGCTGTCCAGCACAGTGTCCGCATCAGGGCCTTTTAAAGCTTTATCAAAAGCTAGGAATCCAAATCCCACAGAATCCTGCCATTCCCAGGAACATCTGGAGCTGCCTGTATATAGAGAATAGCTTTCTCTTGGGGTTAGAATGGATCCCAGGTAATCTACCTCTCGTTTAGAAACCTGAACTTTGGGAAATTCTGTATCCTCACTTTCCCAGATTCTGAGTTTAGTGGGATGCAGAAGAAATTAGCCTGCAGGCAAAGGTTTAGCACACAATAAAATGCATTGAAACAGCTGTCTTTAGTAGGCCTGAGGCCTTTAACCATCCTGTACTCTGTACTTGACCTTATGTTAAAACATACAAGATAGGAATATCACAGAGAGACGTGGATCCAAGAGTCCATGTTTGAGACAGTTAATCATATGAGATAGAAATATTAATTTAAAGAGGCACCTAAGAATACAGGCAATGGACTTGACATTTAGACATAACTAAAACTTATAATGCGTAGAATATACATGATAGAACAAGATAAATCTTTGGGAACAAGTTTTACCATTAATTTTAATACTGTAGCTCAGAAGACAGAGGTTCTGCATGGGAAGTTAGTACACAGTGATTCCTGTTGTTAATTTAACAATTAACACTCTTATGTATGACGTCAGCTGATGTGATATGTAAATTTTTTCTGTGTTTTCTCTTGAAGCTGGTTGAATTTCCTTAAAACAATTATTTTGAAATCTTCATCTGCATATTTGAAAATTCTAATTCCTAGTATATGTTGTCATCTGAACATTATAGACAAGTTATTGTAATCTGGCTTTGTTCATGGCTATCTTTATAGAAATTCTAAGAATGCTGTTTATTGTCTCTGAGCCTGTGGATACTTTCATCTCTGTTCTAGATGTTACCTTAAATTTAGGTTTGCTGCTGGTCCAGTGTTGATGAGTTTTACTCTTTCAGTCTAAAATATGACCTAAGCTCAGATTTGTGCCTAATTCACAGCTGATATTTTGTTTAGTCTCGTTAAGTCTCTTCCTTCATTAGGGTAAGACTCAGATGCCTAGTCCTATGGCCACCAAAACCACAATGCTAGGTCATCCCCAGAACCCACCACCCACTGACACCAGTGCATCCCAACAGTAGGACCAAGGCCCACACTTCTATCTGATCTGTCTGCTGTTTGGGGGGACTCACAGTGGTGTCTACTCTGACCAGCCACTGGTGGTGCTGGCTTGAATGGAAGACTGATCAGCAGGGGCTGTAAAACTCCATTTGGCATCTGAGCAGTTCCAGAGGCTCCCTCTGCAGGCATTGCCCTGGGGACAGTTAGAAATCATGCAGGCAGTAATTCTGGAAAGTCCTTGTATTAATCAGATTTTTGTCACTATAACAAAATACCTGAGGGAAGCTTGTAAAAAAAAAATAGAGACAGTTTATTTTGGCTCATGATTTTGGAGGTTCCCAGTTAGCAAATATTCAGACAATGGCATGCAGTGAAGAGTAGCTGACATATAGGAAGATTCTAGGTATTCTCAATCTTATCATAACATGGGTTCCATATGTAGCTAAGGAGTTGAGAATTTTGCCAAATGTTTTGCCCGGGTATAAGAAATATCACAGTGGCTGGCACCATGGATCACTAGGTTAATCCTCCACCTGTGGTGCCGGCACCCCGGGTTCTAGTCCCAGTCAGGGCACCAGATTCTGTCCCGGTTGCTCCTCTTCCAGGCCAGCTCTCTGCTGTGGCCCAGGAAGGCAGTGGAGGATGGCCCAAGTCCTTGGGCCCTGCATCCGCATGGGAGACCAGGAGGAAGCACCTGGCTCCTGGCTTCAGATTGGCACAGTGCATCAGCTGCAGCGCTCCGGCCGTAGTGGCCTCTTAGGGGGTGAACCAATGGAAAAAGGAAGACCTTTCTCTCTGTCTCTCTCTCTCTTACTGTCTAACTCTGCCTGTCAAAAAAAAAAAAAATAATAAGAAGAAAAAAAATAAGTATCATGGGGTTCACTCAACCTACAATGTTTATTTTCTTATTCCTTATTACACAAGCAATTAGCCAATGCCATGGATTTTTATTAGGTAACATTGAATTTCTAGTACCAGTTTCTATGTAGTTACGGCACAACTAAGTGGCAGTAACAATGACCCTCAAACAAGAATTTTTTTTTCTGTTTCTCATAGCAAAACAAAACCAGGCTCTGTTCACAGAGTTGTCTGGAGCATACTGTTGCATTACCATGCTCTGGTCTCTCATGATGTAAGCTGGTTCACCAACTGCACAACTGCGTCCTTGACTAAGAGAAGATAAAAGAAAGGATGTGATGAAAGTTTGTCCCAGTACTTTCACACATATCTATTTGGCTACTCACACCTTATTGGCCACACCCAACTCCAGGGGAAGTTGTGAAATGTAATCTCTGGTTATGTACCTGCTAAAAAGTGGTGAGAGCTTTATTATGCAGGGAGGATGAGGGTGTGGTCATGGGACTTGATTGTAATCTCAGCCACAGAGCCCTGTAGGCCAGGGCCTCTGAGGTCATCAGTGGGTAATACCTCCAAGTCTTCTCTGAAGCATCTCTTCATATACAAAGACATGGTGATTAGATCCCTACAATGATTCTTAATTATAATAATAACAACAAGAAGAACTTAAGATGTGTGTGATCATTTGAGCATGCATACGGCAGGATGTGCTCAATTTACAGAGGTAGAGATGAAGAGACTCGGGGACCTCACAGTGTTCCTGTTTCATGACACAGACCCTTTGTCAGTGGTAAAGTGGAGATTGGTACCCGGCATACTAAACTCTAATCCATTTTATCTGGGGCTTTAAAATGAATGCAATAACCTAAAAAGTATCTTACTAAAATAGAATACAGTGACAGACTAAGCTTGCTATGCAATTCTCTTACTTGGATAATGCAGTATTTTATTAACTTTTAGAATCACAGTGACACACTGCTAACTCCTACTTAACTTGTGTTTTTTATTTTTCTGGATCAATTTTATGCCATACATTTGCAAAATAAGTTCTGTCATAGCTTGCATTTGTATAGATTTCTTCTTCCACAAGTTACTTTTTGTACTCATCATGTGTCACTTTTAATTAGTTAAATTTATAGTCCTTATGGAATCTATTTTACATGAGATGCTTTAAAGCATTAAACTCTTTAAACATTTTATTAAAGTTGATATGTATAGGGCTGGTGCTGTGGCATAGTGGGTAAAGCCACCATCTGCAATGCCAGGATCCCTTATGGGCGCTGGTTCATGTCGAGCTGCTGCACTTCCAATCCAGCTCTTTGCTATGGCCTGGGAAAGCAATAGAGGATGCCCCAAGTCCTTGGGACCCTGCATTCACCTGCGAGACCCCGAGGAGGCTTCTGGCTCCTGGCTTCAGATCAACACAGCTCTGGACGTTGTGGCCATCTGGGGCTTGAACTAGCGGATGGAAGACCTCTCTCTCTCTCTCTCTCTGCCTCTACCTCTCTGTAACTTTGATTTTCAAATAAATAAATATTTTACAAAAAAAGTTAATGTGTATAATACACAGTATATGCCTCTGATTCATTCTATTCATCACTGTTGTAAAAATACATTGACAAGGGGCCAGCACTGTGGCTTAGCAGGTAAAGGCATCAGCTGCAGTGCTGGCATCCCATATGGGTGCTGGTTCAAGTCCCAGCTGCTCCAATTCTGTTCCAGCTTTCTGCTATGGCCTTGGAAGCAGTGGAGGATGGCCCAAGTGCTTGGGACCCTGAATCCATGTGGGAGACCTGGAAAGGCTCCTGGCTCCTGGCTTTGGATCGGCCCAGTTCTGGGGAGTGAACCAGTAGTTCGAAGATCTCTCTGCCTCTGCCTCTGCATCTCTATAACTCTGCCTTTTAAATAAATAAATAAATCCTAAAAAATACGTTAACTTAGGATCTACTCCTTTAAAGTCTATATTATTTTCCAAATTTTGCTATCGTGACTATATGTTCTACTATTTTTCTCTGGAAAAGAATAGCTTACTGGTCCATGGTTCTAGACTTGTTTCCTTCTAAATTGGTCCCCCCCCCCCTTTTTTTTTTAACTTTTAGGCATTTCAATAAATATTTTCACCTGTGTAGAAATGTGCTTCACACTGCACTTCTGCAAAATATGTAGGTCTCTGATGACATCCTCATTCCTGCCACCAACTCCAGAGCAGCAAAGTACCCAAGATCACCTTTAATTCTGACACAACTACAAATTCGAGAGGACCCCAAAAGCCTTGTTAGCTTTGATAGTTCCCTGGGAGGACTTACAGAACTCAGGCAAGCTGTTACAGTTACAGTTTACTCCAGATGAAGTAATGCAGATTAATATGAGTGAGGGGAGGAGGAGCATGGTGCAGAGGCCATGAGAAGCCAAGTTCGAAGCTTCCACTGTCCTCTCCCATTTCTCCAAATAATGATGCGTGACAATATGCTCTGAGGAGGGCAAACAGGAAAGCACACTGAAGCCTTGGTGTACAGAGCTTTTTTAAAAATTTTTTTAAAAGATTTTATTTATTTGAGAGGTAGAGTTACAGATAGTGAGAGGGAGAGACAGAGAGAAAGGTTTTCCATCTGTTGGTTCACTCCCCAAGTGGCTGCAATGGCAATGCTGTGCCAATCTGAAGCCAGGAGCCAGGAGATTCTTCCTGGTCTCCCACAAGGATGCAGGGAGCCAAGCACTTCTACTGCTTTTGCAGGCTATAGCAGAGATCTGGATTGGAAGAGGAACAGCTGGGACTAGAATCACTGCCCATATGGGATGCTGGAGCCACAGGCAGAGGATTAACCTACTGTGTTACAGCACCGGTCCCCAGAGCTTTTATTGGGGTTTGGTCTTAGAGGCTTTGTTGACCACCTGCACAGTTGCCCTTAGTCTCCAGCTTTCCAGAGGTAGAGCTGATACGGTGTGGTCCAAAATCCCCACCATACATAACCTTGTTGGTATACAACATCTGGCATGACCCCAGTCCCCCAGGTAAACAAAAACACATTTAGCTTAGAAGTTAGCTTCTAGGAACCTAAAAAAAAGGCTAAACCTCTCTTTGGCCAAGGTCAATCCTTTTCTACCTAAACTTAATGTCAATAATGTAAACTTCATGGATCTGGAGATGCTTAGGCTTCAGTCCTATAACAATGATTTGTTTAATAAGGGTGGTTCAAATCTTCCACGTAATTAAAAATCATTCCATCTTTGGTAGCTGCTTCTCAACAGCAGTGAAGAGGATCAAAACATGTACTCCACATTCACTTGAGTAAAAATCTTTTCTCTTCCACTTCCATCATTCCCAATTCAAACCCTCCCCAAAAGACTTTTAAATGTTCAACATTCATACTATTGTAGTCCTACATTCCTCTCTCTTCCTTCTATTAACATTTTTCAATGGTTGATTAGGCTTAAGTTTAGCCCAAAATTATCTCTCCCCTTGACAAGATGAGGAGAGGTAGAAAGCTGGACTCACCAATGTAGAATTTCTATGACAGGCACAGAGATGGGGGAAAAATCCAACCACAGGCCCAATAGTACCAGAATTCGGACACAATAACTTTAACTTGCTGAGCACCAGCTGTGTTCCAGGCACATTACATGGATGTGTTTAATAATCTAATGTCTTAGCTTTTCAGAGATGTCACATGTGAAAAATATTTCAGCATTTTTTAAGCGGAGGCACTGAAGAAATACCCTAGCATGGGTAGGCATTTGGTGTAGCTACTAATATGCTGCCTGGGACATGGTATCCCATATTGAACTGCCTCGTTTTGAGTCCTGGCTCCACTTTCTGATTTCAGCTTCTTGCTAATGTGCATGCTAGAAAGCAGCTGTGATGGCCCAAGTCAATGGGTCCCTGCCATCAGTGTAGGGGAACCCAATTGGGTTCTAGGCTCCTGATTTCTGCCTGGCCAGCCCTGGCTACTTTGGGCATTTGGGGAGTGAATCAGTAGATACAAGATATCTCCATAGATCTCTCTCTCTTTCTTTCTTTTTTTTTATTTGACAGGCAGAATTAGACAGTGAGAGAGAGACAGAGAGAAAGGTCTTCCTTCTGTTGGTTCACTCTCCAAATGGCAGCCACCGCCGGTGCTGCGCCGATCCGAAGCCAGGAGCCAGGTGCTTCTCCTGGTCTCCCATGTGGGTACAGGGGCCCAAGCACCTGGGCCATCCTCCACTGCCCTCCTGGGGCACAGCAGAGAGCTGGACTGTAAGAGGAGCAATCGGGACCAGAACCCAGTGCCCATAATGTGATGCTGGCGCCGCAGGCGGAGGACCAACCAAATGAGCCACGGCACCGGCCCCAGATCTCTCTTTCTAATAATTTTTTTTTAATTTTAAAGAAATACTGTAGGAATATATTGTTGAAGTGCTTAATTTCATGATAGTTTGGCTTGGCAAAAGAAGTATATATTGTGGGCCAGCGCTGTGGCTCAATAGGCTAATCCTCCACCTGCAGCACTGGCACCCTGGGTTCTAGTCCTGGTAGGGGCACCGGATCCTGTCCCAGTTGCTCCTCTTCCAGTCCAACCCTCTGCTGTGGCCCGAGAGTGCAGTGGAGGATGGCCCAAGTGCTTGGGCCCTGCACCCACAAGGGAGACCAGGAGAAGCACCTGGCTCCTGGCTTCGGATTAGCGTGGTGCGCCGGCTGCAGCGGCCATTGGAGGGTGAACCAATGAAAAAAGGAAGACATTTCTCTCTGTCTTTGTCTCTCTCTCTCACTGTCCACTCTGCCTGTCAAAAAAAAAGTATATATTGTAATAGGAAAAATTTGACTATGTAAGCATCAAAATATTCTGACTCAAATGTTCCTTTTTCTTAATTTATTGTTTCTGTTCTTATGGTTGTCTTTTTTTTTTTTTTTTGACAGGCAGAGTGGACAGTGAGAGAGAGACAGAGAGAAAGGTCTTCCCTTTGCCGTTGGTTCACCCTCCAATGGCCACCACGGTAGCGCGCTGCGGCCGGCGCACCGCGCTGCTCCGATGGCAGGAGCCAGGTGCTTCTCCTGGTCTCCCATGGGGTGCAGGGCCCAAGCACTTGGGCCATCCTCCACTGCACTCCCTGGCCACAGCAGAGAGCTGGCCTGGAAGAGGGGCAACCGGGACAGAATCGGTGCCCCGACCAGGACTAGAACCCGGTGTGCCAGTGCCGCAAGGCGGAGGATTAGCCTGTTGAGCCACGGCGCCGGCCATCTGTTCTTATGGTTGTCTTCTAATTCAGTACTTAGGGAGAAAAATATAAGGATTCACCAAATTTTGTCATACATAGAATTATTTTTTTAAAGATTATTTATTTGAAAGTCAGAGTTACACAGAGATAAAAGAAGAGGCACAGAGAAAGAGGTCTTCCATTCGCTGGTTCACTTCTCAGATGGCCGCAACTGCCAGAGCTTCACCTATCTGAAGCCAAGAACCAGGAGCTTCTTCTGGGTCTCCCACGTGGATGCAGGGGCCCAAGCACTTGTACTATCTTTTACTGCTTTCCCAGGCCATAGCAAAGAGGTGGATTGGAAGTGGAGCAGCCGGGACTTGAACTGGTGCCCATATGGGATGCCAGCACTGCAGAGGGCAGCCTCAGAAAATTATAAAATGTGGACATATGCGTGTGTATTTAATCCTGTCATAAGGTCTTGAAAATTCAGTCAGTTCTAATACATGTGGAGATATCTGAACCCATTGTGAAGTTTAAATATACCCTCTTAAGTAGAGAAAAATGAGCTTCAGAGAAATCTCCCTACCAATACACTTGTTACTCTGCTCATGGATGTGTTTCAGGATAAATTGAAACTGACTTTGATGACCTAATTGAAAGATCTCTGTGAGTGAGATCCCGGTGGAAAGAGGGGGCCATCAAAGAAGGAGGTACCTTTCTCTGAAGGGAGGAGAGAACTTCCACTTTGATTATGGCCTTGTCTAAATAAGGTCAGAGTTTGTGGACTCAAGAGCCTTCCATAGCCTTGGCACACAAGAGTCTCGGGTGATTATTGAGGTCATAAATAAGAGTGTCAATTGTTAAATCAACAACAGGAGTCACTGTGCACTTGCTCCCCATGTAGGACTTCTGTCCTTAATGTGTTGTACTATGCAAATTAACAGTAAAACTAGTATTCAAACTGTACTTTATACTTTGTGTGTCTGTGTGGGTGCAAACTGTTGAAATCTTTATTTAGTATAGAGTTTATCTTCTGTATATAAGATAATTAAAAATGAATCTTAATGAAGAATGGGATGGGAGAGGGAGTAGGAGATGGGATGGTTTGTGGGTGGGAGGGTGGTTATGGGGGGAAGAACTGCTATAATCCAAAAGTTATACTTTTGAAATTTATATTTATTAAATAAAAGTTTTCTATAAAAACTGAATTTGATAAATATGCTTTAGTGTTTGTTCTTTTGACAAAAAGGTGCAACAAACTTTGCTTTGCAATCTCCCTTTCTCCTCCACTCTTCCAGTCCTGCACTATCCCTCTTCAATCTGGCCTCAGGAAACGGATGCAATACAAGTTAACATAGTATACTTTCCACATTGCATGTAGCACATTTATAGTTTAGAACATGACACAATATCATGGATATATCCTCCAAATCAGCTACGATCCTTAGTTGCCTCAAATATCCAGGAAGTTCTCACATTTCCGAAGTGATGCTATAACTGTTCTTCTGTGTAACTTACAATCCAAACAATCTCTATACATTGCGTTTGCTTATAAGGCTCTTGTTTCTTTTAGTACATAGACTCCCCACTTCATCTGCTTGTCCCTTGTGCAATTTTCTTGTTAGTGTTGCAGAAGAAGAAAGAAGAGGAAGAGAGGGGAAGGAAGAGAAAAGAAAAAAGGAGAAGAGAGAGAAGCATAAAGTGAAGTGGCCACTGGATCACTTCTGTTATAGAATTTTCTGCAATTTGTAATTTTGCTCTGTTTTGTCTCATAGGTATTTCTCAGCCCATATATTTCTTCCTAGAGATGTGGTCCTATTCAGGTGTGAGGGTGATGGTAAATGTGTTGATTATTTAATAAGTGGTACTGGGTACTTTCATATGTGGTGCATAATGTCTGTCTCTCTTTTTGTGACATTGTTATTAGAGATATAATACTAGAGATTACCAAATGTGATGTTCTGGCTGTATTTTCCCTTTTTCATTTATTAGCCATAAGGTAACTGAGAATATACATACTCTAATCAACAATTTGACTACCTTGAATTTGAATAAAAAAGGCAGAATAAATGCTTAATCCTTTATTTGTAAGTTTTTAAAATAGTAAGTCAAAGCCCTAATGTTTTCTCAATATGCTATTTATTTAAGTATCATTTTCAACTCATGAATTTACACATATTTCATGTTTCAATCCTTGGCAATTATTACTTTTTTTTTTTTTTTTTTACTTAAATGATCCCATCTTAAGACTGGGCTAGCTAGGGCCGGCGCCATGGCTCAACAGCTAATCCTCTGCCTTGCGGCGCCGACACACCGGGTTCTAGTCCCGGTCAGGGCGCCGGATTCTGTCCTGGTTGCCCTCTTCCAGGCCAGCTCTCTGCTGTGGCCCGGGAGTGCAGTGGAGGATGACCCAAGTGCTTGGGCCCTGCACCCCATGGGAGACCAGGAGAAGCACCTGGTTCCTGGCTTCGGATCAGTGCGGTGCGCTGGCCACAGCGGCCATTGGAGGGTGAACCAACGGCAAAGGAAGACCTTTCTCTCTGTCTCTCTCTCTCTCACTGTCCACTCTGCCTGTCAAGAAAAGAAAAGAAAAGAAAAGAAAAGAAAAGAAAAGAAAAGAAAAAACTGGGCAAGCTCGTTCAAGCTGACTCCTGAATCTTTTTGACACAAATTCTACAATTTTTAAAAGAATTTTCAATCTTATCTAATACATTGCCTATATTTTTCAAAAATATTTTATTTATTAAAGACTTAAATCTACGGCCCGAAACCATCAAATTATTAGAGAGCATTGGAGAAACCATGCAAGATATAGGTACAGGCAAAGACTTTTTGGAAAAGACCCCAGGAGCACAGGCAGTCAAAACAAAAATTAACATTTGGGATTGCATCAAATTGAGAAGTTTCTGTACTTCGAAAGAAACAGTCAGGAAAGTGAAGAGGCAACCGACAGAATGGGAGAAAATATTTGCAAACTATACTACAGATAAAGGGTTGATAACCAGAATCTACAAAGAAATCAAGAAAATCCACAACAACAGAAGAAACAACCCACTGAAGAGATGGGCCAAGGACCTCAACAGACACTTTTCAAAAGAAGAAATCCAAATGGCCAACAGACACATGAAAAAATGTTCAAGATCACTAGCAATCAGAGAAATGCAAATCAAAACCACAATGAGGTTTCACCTCACCCCGGTGAGAATGGCTCACATACAGAAATCTACCAACAACAGATGCTGGAGAGGATGTGGGGAAAAAGGGACACTAACCCACTGTTGGTGGGAATGCAAACTGGTTAAGCCATTATGGAAGTCAGTCTGGAGATTCCTCAGAAACCTGAACATAACCCTACCATACAACCCAGCCATCCCACTCCTTGGAATTTACCCAAAGGAAATTAATTTGGCTAATAAAAAAGCCATCTGCACATTAATGTTTATTGCAGCTCAATTCACAATAGCTAAGACCTGGAACCAACCCAAATGCCCATCAACAGTAGACTGGATAAAGAAATTATGGGACATGTACTCTATAGAATACTATACAGCAGTAAGGAACAATGAAACCCAGTCATTTGAAACAAGATGGAGGGATCTGGAAAACATCATGCTGAGTGAATTAAGCCAGTCCCAAAGAGACAAACATCATTTGTTTTCCCTGATCGGCGACAACTAACTGAGCACCAAAGGGGAAACTTGCTGAAATGAAATGGACACTATAAGAAACAATGACCTGATCAGCTTAGGTCCTGACTCTAGATATACAATGTAATACTTTATCCTTATACTTTGCGTTTCTGTGTGGGCACAAACTGATGAGC
The DNA here is from genome assembly GCF_033115175.1 of Lepus europaeus. Lineage (NCBI taxonomy): Eukaryota > Metazoa > Chordata > Mammalia > Lagomorpha > Leporidae > Lepus > Lepus europaeus. The sequence goes on along the minus strand of NC_084832.1, from coordinate 34,948,695 downwards.
TCTTTACTAATGATATACTGAAGTGATCTTCTGTATATAAAGAGAATTGGAAATGAAAAAAAAAAATAACAACCTGGTGTTGAAGGGGAAATGGCATAGAAAGTTAATTAATTCGAAAAAAAAATCATGTGGGTTCTCTGTCTTTAATGTGCTGTACATTGCTATTTGATGCTATAATTAGTAATCCAATGATAGTTTTTTCACTTTGTATTGCTATATGGGCAAAATGTTGAAAACCTTACCTAATATATGCTAAGCTGATCTTCTGTATACAAAGAGAATTGAAAATGAATCCTTACATGAATGGAAGGGGAGAGGGAGCGGGAGAGGGGAGGGTTGCGGGCGGGAGGGTAGTTACGGGAGGGGGGAAGCCATTGTGACCCATAAGCTGTACTTTGGAAATTTATATTCATTAAATAAAAGTTTAATAAAAAATATTTTATTTATTTTTTGAGAGGCAGAGAGAGAGAGAGAGAGGAAAGAGAGAGAGAGAGAGAGAGAGAGAGAGAGAATGCTCTTCCATTTGCTGATTCATTTCGCAAATGCTTGGGATAGCCAAGGCCAGGTGGGGCTGAAGTTGGAGCTGGGGACTCAACCCAGGTGCTGGAAGCCCAATTATTTGAATCATTACTCTTGTCTCCCAGAGTCTGTGTTACCAGGCAGAGTCGTCAGGAGTCAGGAGATGGGTATTGAACCTTGGTGCTAGGATATGGGATGCAGGTATCTTAACTACTAGGCAAAAACACTTCTCCCCCACTTCCTATCTTAAACCTCAACTTAGCCTCTTTTTTTTTTTTTTAATTTAGGAGGAAGAGACAGAGAGAAAGGTCTTCCTTCCGTTGATTCACTCCCCAACTGGCTGCAACAGCTGGAGCTGCGCCAATCCGAAACCAGGAGCCAGGAGCTTCTTCTTCTTCTTCTTCTTTTTTTTTTTTTTTTTTTTTTTTTGGACAGGCAGAGTGGACAGTGAGAGAGAGAGACAGAAAGGTCTTCCTTTTTTTTCCATTGGTTCACCCCCAAATGGCCGCTGTGACAGGTGCGCTGCGGCAGGTGCATCACGCTGATCCTAAGCCAGGAGCCAGGTGCTTCTCCTGTTCTCCCATGTGGGTGCAGGGCCCAAGCACTTGGGCCATCCTCCACTGCACTCCCAGGCCATAGCAGAGAGCTAGACAGGAAGAGGAGCAACTGGGACAGAATCCGGTGCCCCAACTGGGACTAGAACCTGGGGTACCGGCGCCACAGGCGGAGGATTAGCCTATTGAGCCGTGGCGCCGGCCATCCAGGAGCTTCTTCTCAGTGTCCCATGCGGGTGCAGGGGCCCAAGCACTTGGGCCATCTTCTACTGCTTTCCCAGGCCATAGCAAAGAGCTGGGTTGGAAGAAGAGCAGCCAGGACTGGAACTGGCACCCTTATGGGATGCCTGCACCATAACATAGGATTAACCTACTGTGCCACGGCACCGGCCCCTATCCTCTTTTTTCCTTAAGATCCCTATTTCTTTAGCAGGAAATGGTATTTAAAGACAATAGATTGGTCAACATCTTTAAGTTATTTCAGTGAAGTATGCCCAATTTTTAAATTAAAAAGTTGTGAATAATATCACACTGGTGTTCCAACAGAATTGAATTCAGGATTCTAAAATTAAACTCTTCAATCTTAGTGGATATGTTTCCCTTGTACTACTAATACCAGCTTTTGATGACACAAAACTCACACTCATGTGTTTTATCCTGCAGTGCACACATCACAGCCCAAATCTACCATGTCCCCATCATTATCAATACTATTTGCCTGGTAATGTTACCAACTGAAATAAAAAACTATCAGGGAAAGTACACAATTTGATAACTGGTAATAATATGGATCATTCTTTCTTAAACAAACACAACTTGCATGCTTTATACATATTTACTTGGTGTTATTTGAGAGCTTTGTAAAAATGTTGAAATTGTTTAGTATTTGTGGAAATTTAGCTCAAGAGGATGGTAGAATTTTCTTAGAATTAAATGTAATTAAAACCAGCATAGGTACTCTTCTGTGGGATGTGGGCATCTACATAGCTACAAGAATGTAAAATGAGTTACAAAGCTGCCTATATCTAATCCTTGTGTCTGCCACGCATTAATCAGAAGACCAGCATATCTGTGGAGAAACTCTCCTGATGTGATAAGCCTCACAATGAGAGGGGCTCCCTCCAGGAGAAAGCCACAGGAGGGGTTAAGCCACACCCGATTATTCCACGGCTCTGCCTGGTATCCCTGAACAGTTACCATAGCCACTTTGAAGGGCTGAAGCAACAGATGGTAAATTTAAAAGAACAGCTTTTTAAATTTTTAAACAAGTCCAAATGTAAACCTCCCTCATCTTCTCCGTTTCAGTCTTTGCCAAAAAAAGAAACATTTCGAGTATGATGCTGAGCTGCTTATTTTAAAAGTATCATTTATCCTAGGTTGAAGAATCCATTGCAACTCTTATTAAACAGTGGGGTTTCTTTTTGTCAGTCAGTGCCTCATTTTTTGTCAGCTTTTTCAAGCCAATGGCCAGTGTGAGGAAACAGGAACCATGAGGCTACAACTTCCGGGCGCCTGTAGGGAAGAGGCCAGCTGCAAACACTGCAGGGCGGAACCAACCTCGTGACCAAGCCTGGCCAACAGCATCTAAACCCAATATTCTATATATTCAACATCTATTCCCAATATCAAGGTCCAGTAAGAGCTCCGAGCCATTTTAAAGATCTGGTTTTGGAATATGGGTCTTAAGGGTTGGACCAAGACAGCCACAAAATCTCTAAAGAGAAAAAAGAAAGTAGCACCAAGTCAAGGTAGAATGGCAAAGAACATAAGTTTACACAAAATTAAAATCTGCCATTTAAAAAAAGTTTAGAATGTTTAGAGTTATTGAAGATATATATGTAGACATACATATATATAAAGCAGCATCATTTCAAAGAAAAGGGAAATTAGACAAAATAATTTTAAAATCAATAATTAATATATAAACTAATTTATATAAAATATTTTTAAAACTTGTATTTATGAAATGCATAAATTTTGCATACCTTAAATATAATGGTTCTGTGGACGAGCAGAAGCTAAACCTATGTGATACAAAAGAATTTTGAAATCCATGCATGGTTTTTTCATAATACACACTTCCCATGAGCTTTTTGGAGACCCCTGTATAGAAGGGATATCAACAATCAAGAGAGATGGGATAATCCAGTGCCTGGAGTTCTTAGTAACTGAGTAATCACAGAAGTTTGATAAAAAAATATGATATCGTCAGCAATAACAATAATGATAGATAACATTTATAGAGCACAATGCCAAGGGTTTTTGAAATGTTTTTTTTAATGCTCATGGCACAGTGACAATGTGCCCTTTTTCCCAGCTGAGGAAGCTATGGTACATCTGTGTATTGCCCGGCATCACTGTTGGATGTGGCTGTCATGACGGTTGCTCCAGGTCATGCTGGCATCACAGATATGCACTTCTCCACCTCCAGATTTCCCAGCTACCAAACTGTTCTGGCTCAAGCCTTCATGTGTCTTCCTTGTATCCCCCATCCAAGGACAGGAGCCATAGAGAGGAGACAGGAAGGGTTCAAAAATTCTGTATAACTCTTGGTTACTTTTTATTGCTTAGAAATTCATGTATATGACCTCATAGTATAGTTTGCTCAAGAAATATGAACTTTGACAGGATAAATAAAAGCTCAGTAGATTGGGTGAACTCTAGAAAAATCAAAGTGATACAATGGATTGAAAGGTAATACTAAGAAATTTATAGTAGAGATATAAAGAGGAGAAAAAAACTTTTGAAAGATCAGTTAAGGGATATAGAGATATATTGATGTGGAGATAGATACAAATGAATGAATGCATACATACATATGTATATATACCTGCACGCACACATGCACACACGCTTACAGAATCCCAGAAGAGAACAGAGGAAAACAAAAAAGAAACAAGCAGAGAGTTAAAGCTTGAGAGTTGTTGAAATAAATCAGCTCTCAGAAACATACACTAGATACATAAAAGCAAATGTACAACTAGACACATTCTAATAAAACTGAAAAACACAAAGATATTCTTAAAATGTACCAAGGAGAAGGACATAATGTACAACTGGACTAATAATTACCAAGGAATGCCAGAAGAAAGAAAGCTACATTTTTAAAGTTATTAGCAAAAATCTACCTAGAATTTTATATTTAGCTAAAGTATTCAAGGATGAGGGTGAAGTAAATACATTTTCCTATAGTCACTTACTGAAAACAAACAACAAATTAGTTTAAAAGAAAAAAAAAACAGACTCAAAGGTAAAAGAGGGCAATGAGAGGAAAAAAATGAATGTATAAATTGACTTTTTGAAGTTACTCATTCATTGATTTGTTATTTTAATAACTATTTGTGTGTGTACAAGTGTGTTCCAAAAAAAAAAAAAGCAAGGATAATGAGGATTCTAAGAAATATCCAGTGAATTCTAAAGTCCCTACCTTACCGATACAGAGATATAAATTGAAAGTCTATTAGAAAAACATATAGTTTAACATGAATTTTATGAACAAAAGAGTAACAGCAAATAACACAAATAAAACCTCTGGTTTTAGATCAGCAGAGGGAAAAAATTAAATATACAAATTTGCAAATCCAAGAAAAGGTAGAAAAGAAAGGGAAAAAGTATAATGAAAAGAACAAAATACTATAATAGAAATAGTCATACTTCTAGAAATATCAATAATCACAATAAATCTAAACAGATTGAATCCACCCTATAAACACCTGTCAGTTTGGATGATAAAAACAAAATTAAGCTATATATACCCTATGAAAATCACTTTTAAAAAAAGCAGCTTAGCACGATCAGAAGACTAAAAGTCCTCTATGAAAAAAGACTGAAGTAGTCATACTAGTATTATTACTGTTACGTGAGAAATATTTGAAGAAAAAATCCCTGAGATATACAAAACATTGCACAATAAACAGAATGATTTACCAGAAAGATATAAATTATGTTTATTCAAGCATAAGATATTTAAAATAATATATATATTATATTATCTTTTTTTTTTTTTGACAGGCAGAGTTAGACAGTGAGAGAGAGAGAAAGGTCTTCCTTCCGTTGGTTCACCTCCCAAATGGCCGCTACAGCCGGCGCTGCGCCTATCCAAAGCCAAGAACCAGATGCTTCTTCCTGGTCTCCCACGCTGGTGTAGGGCCCAAGCACTTGGGCCATCCTCCACTGCCCTCCTGGGGCACAGCAGAGAGCTGGACTGGAAGAGGAGCAACCAGGACAGAACTGGCACCCCAACCAGGACTAGAACCCAGAGTGCCGGCGCCGCAGGCAGAGGATTAGCCTAGAGAGCCACGGCGCCGGCCTATATATTATCTTAATAGAAAATTTAAATACTTTTGTATCAGCAATTGGTAAATTAGTACAACTATAGAGGATTTGAATAATACTTGCAATATGATTTCAAACAAATGTGCTATATATCTTTGTAAGTTTAGATTTTATATTTATATTTATATAAATTATATATGTGTTTATATAACAAGTACTTAACAAATAGAATATCTATATGCTGTTCAAGCACACTTAGAATATTTCTGTGTATCAATGGAGTACTTCCACAAAGGAAGGTTTTTTTTGTTGTTGTTGTTAAGCATTTATTTATTTGAAAGGGAGAGAGAGAAAGAGAGAGAGATATCTTGCACCCACTCATTCACTCCCCAAATGGCTGGAACAGCTGGGCTGATCCAGGTTGGAGCCAGGAGCCTGGATCTCCGGATGGGTCCAAGTACTTTTCTGCTTTTCCGGGCACATTAGCAGGGAGCTGGATCAGAAGCAGAGCAGTTAGGATCCCAGTTGGTGCTTAGATATGACACCTAGCTTTGTAGGTAACAAATTACCTGTTGTGTCACAACACCAGCCCCAAGAAGTTCCACCAAATTTCAGCAAATCAGATTTTATACAAACCATGATTTCTGATCACAATGGAATTAAATTAGAAATTAGTAGTAATATGATAAAAAATACATGAAAACAAGAAATGAATTTTTAAACTACACATTCATCAAAGATATGATCACAGTGAATTTATAGCTAAACAATTTGCAAAAACAGATTCTAAAATTTGTGGGAAGCAGCCTAACTATTTAAGATGAAGTTTAGGTTTAACTTTACTCAGTAACTGGAAATGTTCACATAAAAGATATTGCAATAGGCAGTGCTATACACCACATATTTCCAGCTCTTCTGGCCATATGGAACTGTTGCATCCAGTGCCTGTTCCTTTGAAGTTGTGTGTAATCATATGACGAGTTTTAGTCAATGAAATATGAATGGAAAGAATTCCTACCACTTTTACACAGGGGCTGTTTGAGCAAGAATACAATGGGTCAGATCTCTTCTTACCTTAGCAGCCATGAAAGCTTGGAGAAGGAGCCTCAGCCAATGCACTCGTAGAATCTTTAGAGCCCTAAGTCCTGGCCACCTTGGCTTTTTCCTGTCTGTGCACTTGTGCAATGCTGCAGCATCCCAGGGACTGATAGTTATCAGCTCATTGCCAAGTTACATTTCCGGATAACTCTTTGAGTTTTTGACTTCTACAAGTTAAATGACTTCAAAGTTTTCTTCTTTGGAAACTGTGTTTGCCATCTGTTGCCTTAAGCACCTAATAAACCGGATCCTCTAAAGTATGTTTTATTGTTCACTGTTTTCTCTGTCATGAGTTTTCCAGTAGCATCTGGGAGGTTTCCAACACTGTTTTCCATACACTAATAAAAAATTGCTTACAAATGCTATCAAACAAAGCCCAGAGTCTGAAAACAGAGGCTTTACTGGTTGTAAAGCTGGAAAACCATCCTAGTAAATAATTCTCCCCAGTTGTATGCAGTTGGCCATTGTTTAGTTCCTAGAGCCATTCATCTTTGAGCTCTTTTCACTCTGATTTAGTGAAGACAAGCACAAAGCAGCATATGGTAACTGACATACATTTTCCTAAACACAAATTCACAAAAATAATCCTGAGTTTAAAAAATGACGCATCTGTAATCATGATGGAACAATCTTTCTGTAGTGGGACTGTAGCCATTCCCTCTGTGAAGGATCTGGGAGGAGATATTCTAAGTGAAGCACAGATCACCTCTTTATGATATAATTATTACCCTTCTCTGAAAATTCACTATGTATATACATGACAAACGGACACCCACTGGAGGATCCTTTTGCATGCACTTGCAGTAACTTCTTTGAGACTGATTTATAATTCTAGAATATGATGACTTGACAGGGAGACTGGCGTATTATTTTCTATGTATGTCCTGCTTTCCGTTGCAATTTATTGAGATTCTAAGAGCCACGTCCTTGCAACTACGCAAGGCTCTTGAAAGAGAATGAGCAGGATTATCTGTCAGAGTGAAGTAGGCAGGCATATAGGTTAAAATGGATTAGGTTTGTGAGCTGGAAGACCACTCATTCAATACTCCCCTGTGTGACCTCATGCCCCTACCTGGCCACACCTGAGTGCCCACTAGCCAATCAGGTTCATTAGCCACTCCCCTTTGAAGTAGATTAAAAGCCTGGAACAAAGTGTGTCTGTCCTTTCCTCCTTTCTCTTCACCCTGGCCTCTTGCTGATAGGGGGCTGGCTGTAGCCCTGCGCCTTCAGGGCACATGGTCTTCGGGCCAACCCGCCCTATGCCTCCTGGCTTGGATGCTCTTCCACGTGGCTGGTTCCTGGACTCGATTTACCCCTCTTAGATAAAGCCCTCACTCTCCTATGCATCGTTCGCACTAAATAAAAGCTTAAAATGTACCATGCTGCCTCGCTCATTTATGCCGGCATTTAGAATTCTTATCTAAATGTTAGGCAAGAACCCACTCGGGCTTATTAATATTGGGGAATTATTAATAAGCATATGGTGATATCGAATGACACCCTAAATTCCAATAACATATGTGGCATCCCAGGTGGGACTTCTGGGGAACTTTAAGGGGTCACATTCCGATACATTTTTAAGGTGTCAAATTCCGATATCAAGAGGAAGGTCTGTTGCTTGCCATGTCACTGTTTCAAATCACCTCTGACTTTGGCCACACTGCAGTGTTACTGCAATGTATTATAAGTTATCAGAGAAAACTAACTTTTGAAAAGAGAAAACTCTACCACATTAACTTTTATATTTACATACATCCTTGAGTAAAAGGAAATAGGTGATTCTAATCTAAAAACTCTCAAAAGCTTGAAAGTAGACATTCGAGATGATGGTAACGTAAATTACCCATCTTTCCAGCCAGACTCAAACCATACCAGATTCATTTATCTCTCATGAAGTTAAATTCTGTAAAAGGAAAATGAAAGTGCTTTTAAAATCATGCTATTATTAAAGGTTTAAGCAATCAAAGCATTTATGGGAAGGGCAAACCTTGTTCAAAAATGTCTTCATTTTAGGTTAAAAAGTTTTAGATTTTGAAAAAATTTCTGAACTTTTTTTTTTTTTAACATTTTTGAGTTTTAAAACTCTTCCAAATCCAGTACTGGATCTGTTTAGGTTTGATGTAGGTTGTGATATTATTTATTTTGGGCATTCTTAAGAGTGATATTGACATTTGAAGAATTCAAATGGCTTGAGATGCAAAACAGAGCAGCTACAATTTGTTCTGTGTTTGTCATCTGCTCAGAAATGAGCATTGAATGAATTGCCATTGTACTGTCAAAGACTACCAGCATTGGCCACTTTGTTGATGTTGGAAGCTGACTGTTTTCTAATCTGTGTCTGGTGACCTTTAAAGTTGCAGAAATATCTGCTTGTTAATGAATCAGACTTTGTTCCAGGCACCCCAGGCTACTGATTTTGCATCAGGCAGAAAGTCAGTTATTATTTATAAGCTACTGACGCCAAAGCAGGACACTCTGCTGGGTGCTGCTGAAGATGTGCAAAGGGTAAATGCTATTTAGGAGTCTGGACTCTGAAATCAGACTGCCTACCTTCTAATTCTGGCTTGGCCGCTTATGGGCTGAGTAACTTGGAGTAGTTTGTCCTCTCTGTGCCTTGGCTTCCTCATTTATAAAATAACAGTCTCAAAGGATTTTTTGATATCCAGGTAAGAACATGTAAAAGGGTTACAGCAATTCCTGGAATTTAGTAAGCAGTGATGAATACAATTCAGAAAAATTGTAGGAAGTTTCTTTTCTGGCATTAAAAGTAAAACAAATTTACTGCAGATGAAACATTAAGAGTACAATTGGAAGGGCAGGCATTTAGGCAGTACTTATGGCCCTGCTTGGATTGGCCCCACCCCACATCAGAGTGCCTGGTTTGAGTCTCAACTCCTTTGCCTCTGATCTGGCTTCCTGCTCATGCTCACCCTGGGGGGCAGCAGATAATGGCTCAAGTACTTGGGTCCCTGCCACCCACAGTGTAGACCTGGAAGGAGTTTCTGGCTCCTGGCTTCAGCCTGGCCCAGCAATGGCTGTTTCAGGAATTTGGGAAATGAACCAGCTGATGGAAGATTCTCTCTCTCTCTCTCTCTCCCTCCCTCCCTCCCTCCCTCCCTCTCTGTATATCTCCCCTCTTTGCCTTTCAAATAAAAAGGAAAACAAATGCAAAAGTTTTAAAAGTCAGGTTTACTTTTTTTAAAAAAAGAAAGAATTACAGTTAGAGCTAATATCCTGGTGTTATTGCTGCTTTCATATATCCCACATCTTGTCTGATTAATATTACCAAACTTGCCCTAATGCCTCAAAGCTTGAAGGGAACCACATGAAATGATGTATAGTTTTTACATGAAATTTCCCCCTGATTTTTAGCTAAAATTGCTCCTTCCATCCACTCCCTGTGTTGGTTTGTATTTTCATCATGATACTTATCATAGTAAGTCTTATTTTATAGTTGCTTATGTGCTTCCTTATCTAACCAGGTAAAGTCTCCATGGTGTAGAGATTGTCTAACTTTACAAAAATCATGGAGGTCTGTGACTGTAACATAAAAAGCACGTAATGAGTGTTTGTTAGAAAGGGTATTTATAAGTATAGCTTGCCAAATAAACAGAATTTTTTTCTTCATTTTTTATGATTTGTTTTTATTTAGTTGAAATAGTTACATGGGTGGGAGGAGAGAGAGAGAGAGATAGAGAGAGGAAAGAGAGATCTTATATTCACTGGTTCACTTCCCAAATGACTGCAGTGGCTGTGGCTGAACCAGGCAGAAGCCAGGAGCCAGGAGCTTCTTCAGGTATCTCACTTGGGTGCAGGGGCCCAAGCACTGGGGCCATCTTCTGCTGCTTTCCCAAACCATTAGCAGGGCGCTGGATCAGAAGCAGAGCAGCTGGGACTCAAACCACCACCCATATGGGATGCCGGCATCATAGATGTTGGCTTTAGCTGCAGGGTCACAACTCCAGACCCAATAAACAGAATTATTAGCAGTATTATGGCTACTACTATGAAGAATTTTAGAGGGTGAAAAATAACATGGGTTTTGGGAAAGAATGCAAGTAGCTGGGATTGGAATGGAGAAACCTACACAAGGATTGTTTTTATAAATTGCGCCTTCATGAATATTTGCTTTCTGTTCACATTATCCTCTGACATTAACTTGGAATACATTAGATGCAGAAGTGTTTTGTTTGTTTTAGTTGGGTCAGGTGTGAAACAATCGATTTTATGGGGTCCCCAGGAAGCCTAATCTTCCTATGTCTTTAATTGTATGATAAATGAGGCTCATGGAAATGATTCAGTCCTTGTCTAAATTCCAGGTAGAACTTGTTGATTTCATTATTTATTCATTTATGTTTTGAAAAAACATTTCAAGTTTTGTTTATGTGACTAGGCAGTGTGCCAGGCACTGCACATGGGCAACAGGATGAACAGTGTTCAAGTCTATTCTGTAGAGGTAAAAAGTATTCTACATTAAAAATCACAAAACTCACTCAAACACTGTAATCTGAATCAACTTGAAAACATGTTTTGGCTTCTTTACCCTAGTTCAACATATTAGGTGATTGTTTTCTCTGTTATAGTAATTGGATCCATGGATTTGAATTAATATTGTGTCCATAGTAGGGCTTGTCAGGTGCACTGAGTGAAAATCTATGTTTAATACATAAGAAGCTTACTTGAGGAGGAATTTTACACTAAGGCAAAGAAAGGAAAGGAGAGTTGTAGTTGGGCCATTAGAAGCTCCTGAGAACTTAATCATTTTCATGACCAGTGAGTAACATACCCTATCAACTGTGACACTGGCATAAGAACAGGCTGTTGCTAGATTTCCTTGGAGAATTACATTTGTATATTGATGAAATGATTTTTCTCTTACAGTTGTGTTGCTGGGTCACTTTGATGTCTCTAGATACTATTAGAGATATATGTGAAAAAACACAAGCTAAAATAAGTTTGTTTCCTAATTCTCTAGAGCAACCAGGGTGTAGTGATGAAGCATAATGAATAGGACTTACTGGAGCAATATCTATTTATTACTCAGTTTTGAATGTGTGATACATGAATGTTCCTCATTACTTCATGGTGTTTCAAATGTATCCTTAAAGCACGAGATGTGCATTTCCATTTTTTCATATCTTCTCTGTAAACATCAGACAGCACTTATGTATTTTATTCAAAATTTAAAAAACTTAAAATTGAACAACTCTGAAGGCAACAGCTTACAAATCTGTTCAAATAAAACACCAAGACTGCTTAATTAAAACTTTGATACTATCAACTTCTCTATATGTCAAAGACATTGGCATCCTGGGGATACCAACTTAAAGTCAGTGTGCATTTTGAGGATCTCTGTTAGGGGTGCACCTGCAATTCTCTTAAGGGAATTAAGAAGGCGTCACTAGAAAAGAATTGCTTAACATTTCTCTGGACATGAGTTATTTCACACTTTAAAACACACAAGAGGAGGGCAAGTTTGCCTTTTCAGAAGAAAAATGCAAAATAGATGTGGAAAAAAAAGAACATTTTCCCCTCTTATCTAGGTCGAAATTTCAATGAGTGCTTTATTTTTAAACAATGAAGATTTGTATAGTAATTGTTGCTTAGAAAACAGTTCTAAAGCTTGACTACTGGTTGCTTGCATGTTTTCTATGGACCATATTGGGTAAGTGGGGGAGGAGAGGGCTGCTGATTCTCTCCGTTAGAGTGTATAAATTTTGCGGTAAAACGACTGCTTCTCTCTACCTCTTAATTCTTGTGGTTTTCACTGTTCTGTGCCTATGCCCAATTTCTTTCATCACTGTGGAACCCAGCAGCTCTTTGTTCTCATTGTGTCTGCCTTCTCCCTTTCTTTGTGTTGCAGGAATACTGCTACCCACATCTGCCACTGAGCATGCGGAAAAATCCTTCAATAGATTCTTTATTGAGGACTTTCAGTAGTATTATTCCACTTATCCACGTTTTAGTAATAGCCAAAATGTAGAAAAGATAGACTGAAACTTGCAAAGGTGACCGGAGACACAGGTGGTTAGGTGATAGGCTAGCATAGCTGGAGTACCAGACAGGGGGAGAGTCAAGGGAGTTAATCATCACACACATTTTCCTAATTTATGGAAGTACTCACCAAGCAAGTTAAGTGCAGAACATCCTACCTAAACTCGGAAGCTAATGATGCAGGCTGACAACTGGGGAGACACAAGGGTTTCTGAGGTGGAAGGCACAGAGCCAAATCTAAAACCAAAAGCTGCAACGTGCTAGCAGTTCCTGAGGGATGCAGTCCATTGCTACAAAGACTGGTGAGTCAAGTCCCTGAGTGAGGAACACTAGATAGTGTATCATCTGCAGGTAAGAACTGGTGGGGTGGACGTTTCTCACAGCAGCACCTCAAGCTTTACCCTGAGTAGGTCGAATACTCAAAAATGCTACATCAATATTAATTGACTGAAATATAATTCAATTCTTCTGCTTGGAAGACTTAAAAAAAAAAGCTGATTTGGCGATGGGCTTGCCCGAGGTAAGAAATAGCAGGTTTACAGGTGAGATTAGAAGGTATTGGGTAGAGCGCTGAGGTGTTTTCTTTTTGCCCCCACTCCCCACTCCGTAGCAAGTCTGTCTTTAATAACTTGTAAATTATTTAACAGATGGAGCACTATACAATTGTACTCATATTTCTCCTCATAACCATATTTTTAAAACCGATTTGTTCTAGATCTTAGGACAGTGAAGAAGATCTTTAGTCTAATGAATGTTGCAAGTATATAATGAAAAAAGCAACTCTTGCTTTATTGTGACAAACAGTGGAATAATAGAAGAGTTCAAACGATTATTTTAGAATAAACGGAACACGCGGGCCGTTAGCCACTCTCCCTCCTTCCTCTTCCACCTCCCTTCTGCCACCATTTTGTGTCCGTACTACAAATTATTGCATCAATAGCATCCTCTCAAAGTCTTGGTTCCACGTGTCTACTTTTCTGTGTTTAGGATAACGTTCTCCAGCTGTTCGGTTCTCTACAGATTTCGTTCGTTAGCGGCTAATAAATCCTGTCGTCACGCCCAAGAGTGCTTTGGAAGAAAGCCAACCAGCAGGTCGGGGGCCCTCCTCCAGGGCTGGCACCTGCTGAGGCTCTCTCGGAGCCCCGCCCCTGGTGCTGGGATGCGCGCTGCGCACTCTCTCCACAGTGGTGGGAGCAAGTGGCCGTGGTGGGAAAGTTCAGGCCGGGTCCAATCAGAGACCCGGGGTTAGGTAGTGTGGGTGGGCCTGGCGGCCCCGGACCCCGGCCCGCTCCGCCGGCCACGCCCCCAGAGGAGAGCCCCGCCCCCCAGCCCCGCGCCCCGCCCCGGGGCCGCGGCTAAAACCCGGAGCCGCGGCGGCGCCCAGGGGACTGGAGGGACGCACTGAGCATGTGCAGAGTAGCTCGGCGGCGGCTGCCTGTGCCGGAGGCTGGGGCCCGGTGCTAATGCGTGCGGCTCGCTCGGCCTCGGTCCCAGCTCGGTGGGCCCTCGGGGCCGGGGCGGCAGCGAAGCAGCGGTAGCCTCCCTGCGGCCGGAGCAGAGGGCGCAGCGGCGCGCACCACCCGGCGGCCGCGGCGCCCCGCGGGGCCCAAGATGATGGCGGAGCAGGTGAAGTGCGCCTCGCCGGGGGGCGGCTCCGGCGCGGGCTCCGGGCCGGTGGTGAACGCGGAGCTGGAGGTGAAGAAGCTGCAGGAGCTGGTGCGAAAGCTGGAGAAGCAGAACGAACAGCTGCGGAGTCGTGCGGCCAGCGCGGCCGCCGCCCCGCACCTGCTGCTGCTGCCGACGCCGCCGCCCGCCGCGTCGCCGCCCGCCGGGGCCTGCAGCCCATTGGGTCCGCGGAGTCCCCCGGCCGTAGCGGCAGCCGCCGCGGCCTCGGGAAGCTTGGGGCTCGGGCTGGCGCTGGGGACCGGGGGCGCCGGCAGCGGCGGCGGCTCCAGCCCCGCGTTCCCCGGGACCTACTGCCTGCCCAGCCCGGCGCCCTCCCTGCTCTGCAGCTTGGCGCAGCCCCCCGAGGCGCCCTTCGTCTACTTTAAGCCTGCCACGGGCTTCTTCGGCGCGGGCAGCGGCGGCCCGGAACCAGGGGGCGCCGGGACGCCTCCGGGGGAAGCCGCCGCACCTCCCTCGCCGCCCCCTACGCTGCTGGACGAGGTGGAGCCGCTGGACCTGGAGAGCGTGGCTGCCTGGCGGGACGAGGACGACACCACCTGGTACTGCACCACCCCAGGCCCCCAGGCCCCCTGGCTCCGAGGCCTCGGGGAACCGGCGGGAGTTAGATCTGGGAGGAAATGGGGAACCTGGTGGTTGCTTTGCAACTCCCGCGGCTGTAGCACCGGATGGCCCGGCAGGTGCAGGCTCAGGCCTTGAGCTGAGGCTTTTTCACAACGGCGGAAAACCATTTTCGAATAGCTCACATCGATCTAACTGGGGAATAGCTGGTCCCCTCATGTGCCCGTCTTGTGCCCTTGGCTGACGATTGTGTCCCGAGCTCCTCGTTAGCATCAATTGCAAAATGCATGTCATCTTGTCTCGTTGCTGAATCCCAGACGTGTGTGTGTGTGTGTGTGACAAAAGGGGAGTATTTGGGGTTGGCTTCCGGTTGCGACCCTGATTCTTGAAGCCATCGCCACCCAGGGCTTGCCCCTGTGCCTTCTCGCGGCGTCCGAAGCCACCTACTGATGGATTGTTCCTGAGAGAGAGATTGATGCTTG
Organism: Lepus europaeus; assembly: GCF_033115175.1. Lineage (NCBI taxonomy): Eukaryota > Metazoa > Chordata > Mammalia > Lagomorpha > Leporidae > Lepus > Lepus europaeus. The sequence goes on along the minus strand of NC_084832.1, from coordinate 34,933,529 downwards.
TGGAGTTTGAGCCGGGCGGTCGGATGCTGTCTTTGGCTGCGTTTCCGTTGATAGCCTCTTTTCAAAATGTGCTGACCTCACTGGCTTTGCGCTCAGCAATGGTGTCCCAAAAGAGGGCTTTTCAGGGAATGCAGTGAGCCAGTTCAAAGCACATTTAAAACCTAGAAACCGGCCAACTTTGTGCAATCTCTATAGATTCAAGGAAACTGAGATTAGAGAGCTTTGTGTGGGTGTGTGTGTACGTGTTTTAGAAACGTTGAAGTTGGCTATCAAATTTATTGTGGCTGGCAGCATTTATTTCGTGGAGATCTGCTTAGCTCTACTTTTTGTCAACGAGAAACTTTGAGGGAAGTTTCTATTATTTTTCTCCTTGCTTGTTGAGATAGTAATGGTCATCTAATGACTGACTTCTGGTTCCTGTGTGTTCTCCATCGCTGGCCGTAGCGAGAAGTGGTCGGATAAGCAGAAGGTCAGGTCAGGTGCAACTTGGGCTCCTGTAGAGAGTAAGTAGGGTTCGCCTTTTGCACAGCAGTGGCCAGAAGTGCAGCAGCCCTATTTTATCTTGGGTCCTGTTCTGTGGGGCACGTCCTAACTTTCCTGCTGGGTATTCCTCACTTTCTTTGTGTAGCTGTTGAGTGTTTGCAGGAAGGAAATTGGAGCTGGAGCGCCTTATGGGCTTCCTCCTGGGAACTGCTCTGCACCTTGCCCTTCACGTTATTCTAAGTGAGAACTGTAAGTGCAAAGTGTTAATTGGTTTGATTCAAGAATTAAAATATGTAGAGCTATAACAAGCTTCTCAGAGGCATATGCTTCCTTCTCAGTAGTTCACTCTTGGGAGCTGTGGAGGGAGCTCAAGTTGTAGAAACGCAACAACTCCCCACCTCTGGAACATCCATCCATCCAGTCTTTCTTTGGAAGCTACACCTTTACAAGAAGGCCTGGGCATTACCAATACCGCCGCAGTTTCAGCGTGAATATGGGACCGGAAAATGGTCTCAGGATGATTCTTAGGCTTTCGCTAGTAACTGTAAGCCTTCATACCACTTTAAAGTTATTGTAGATTAACTTTGTTTCTGATTGGCTTTTTCTGGTATGTAAAACAGTGGAAGAACATGTTTGCATTTTTAATGCAGGTAACCAACTTTATGCTCTAAGAATATTAACATGTAGTAAAAATATCTTGTCAGTATATAGCACATGATAGCTAATTTAGTATTAATATTTTCTTGATGGCAGCCATATTTATTCAACTATTGCTAGTATACTGATATCTAGGTTTTCCTTTTGTAGTTTACTTTTTGCCCAAAGAGCATTGAAATAACTGAAAAAAAAAATCTACTTAGTGTAACATTTTGTCCTTCAGACGGTTTGGAGCAAATCTAAATTGTATCAGGTTCTATTGATTCCATTAAGAATATAGGTAAATAAATCAAATCAACACCTTGATGTTTTACAAATGGTTCCGTGGACAAATGGCATACTGGTCATAGTCTCTTCCTCAAAACAAACATAGGTTTTGAATCCCAGGTAGAAAAACAAGGAAGGGCCATTAACTTTAGGGGTGGACTGAAATGTTTAAAGTCACTTCCAATACAGGAGATTTTTTTAAAAAATTGTATTTAAAAGACAAAGACATAGAATTCCTATCTGTATGTGCACTCCACAAATGCCCAGAATGGCTGGGGGTGGGCCAGGCAGAAACCAGGCACTGGGAACTCAATCTGTATCTCCCATGTGGGCGACAGTGATCCACTTTACTGACCCAAGACCTGCTGTGCCTCCCCAAGTTACTTTAGCAGTGAGCTGCACTTGGGAGCCAGAGCCAAGAATATGGCATCTAAGCCTCTAGGCTAAACACCTGCCTGTGCTTATCAACTTATTTGAGAGATAGAGAAAAGGACTACAGTCTTGATGCCATGATGAGACCTGAGGTGACTAGATGAATTGTTAGTCTTTGTGAAAGAAGTGTCTTCAAGCTCCATATCTTCGTCCCATGTCACCTGCTGAGAGGTATCAGGGACAAGCAGAGGAAGTCAGATTGGTGTGAAGTGCCAATGGGAACCAATTACTAACATTATCAACTATTTTACACCAACTTTTTTTTTTTTTAACCTGTTCCAGCTTCTGTATTTGAGTGTGGAAAGCCAGAAGCTCTGAGTGAGGTGGCTGGTGTCAGCTCTTCAAGGTAGTCACTGAAAGGGTTCAGACTTAAATTCAGATTGTGTACACAGGAGTGTCTGTATCATTGATAAACTTGTTGTTCCAGCATACTAGGTTGCAACCCAATAGTGGGTTATAAGATCAATTCAGTAGCTTGACTACCTTTTTTTTTTTTTTCTTATGAAGTGCAGTAGATGGGAAGGATCAGTTTGTTGCATCTTACAGTATTATCATTGCCTTGATTAAGCTTGTTTTTATTTTCATTTTACATGAAGAACATATTTGCCCATTCTGGTGAAACACTCAAATTTTTATTGTTCAAAAACAAAAGACCTTAAAGAACAGTGGTAGAAAAGCCCAGCCATCTAAAGATAGTATAGAACTAAGATAGAGGTCAGGTCTTGTCCCCCTCATTCAAGAGAATAAAAATGTCTGTCAATGTGAAATACTAGGGCTTTATTTTAGTGGAGCTAGAATTAGCTGAAATTATGTGAAGGAAATGTGGCAGTTTTCCATTTGCCCATCTAGAAAGGACAGGAGAAGATTTGTTAATTATACAAAGGAAAATGGTGATATGTACAAATTAAAGGAAATTTAATGAATGAGATGTTCATCTTCCATGGGTAGTACCAAGACCCCAGACAGCTGGCTAAAATCATTGCCAATTCTTCATCAAAGCTGTTGAACACCTTGCACTACACATATGGCACCACTAAATTAGACCACCTAAACTGTTTCTTTGCATAATTGATTTTCAGTGAAAACAGAGGGTGCTTCACTTTCTGACAATGCTAATTGAAAATGCACGGTGTTTTCTAGAAGCAAATGGAGTTGACTGAAGTGTATGATGTACAATGTTTCAATGAAACATTGTTGGAGACAATGAAATACATACTTATGTCTTTTGGGTTGGCTAGAGGAAAAGTTTGGTATAGGGCAGTTCAGTAACTAAAATTTGGACTTCACATTCCCTTTTAATAGCTCAGTGGTGCTAAATTTTGCAGTGGCTGCCCAATTTGATCCCAGCAGGTGCTCGTGAATCAAACACTATTGACATGAACAAAAGACTGTTGATTGTGATCAGTGCTGATGTTTTAGTTTTACTTGTGGCAATTGAAGGCTCTTAAAATTGCTTGTCTGAAAATTACCACGTATTACTTTTCTGCATATATATATTTATAAATATATATTGCTATCCATTTGAGTTATTTGCAAAAGGATGGTTTTAAAGCCAAATGTCTTGGATAACAGATGTTTTTTCTGTACTTCATTTGAAACATTCAGTGTTATGGTGGGCTTCGTGTTAATTTTGATTGCCCAGTATTACCATGTACTAAACCACTGGTCCAGAATGTGAAATGGAAGGAAAAGAAGGGATTCTGTGAGAAGGGTAATAGTTTTGGATCAAATGAATAATTTGTCCCTCAGATGTATTCAGTTGTAGCATTTCTCCCTGGATATGTTTGAAGTAAAACCAAAATTCAAACATGTTTGTTAACAGGAAATTATTCTGATAAATGTAGTAAAAGAAAATGTGATATTATTGGGAAATTGTTTCAGTGAATGCAGTAAAATGAAATCGAAGGCATTATTTCCAAATCAATTATACCACACGTATTTGGCCAAATGAGTCCCAGCATATAGTGATGAACTCTTCTCATGGTCTTAAACTTTGCTTTACATTTGTTCCAATAGGACTTGATGTTTGGGTGTTGTTAATCTGAGCCTGTTTGAAGCCATTACTCTGAATATTGATATATACAGCCCATGAATTGGAGTGACTGGTAGAACTAGGTTGAACTGTGTTAAACAGGCAACAGAGTTTGAGCAGAATGATTGACAGTAATTTCCAAATAATCTAACATGATATGAAAAACCCCTACATTTTCTTCTCCAGGCAATATTCAAAATGATACTTGATTTTGATGTTAAACAGGAGTCATGGATCTGGAAGTAGTGACCTGAGCCACCAAGCTGTGCTGAATGCATTTCAAAGCAATGCTTGTATCCTTGGTGACATAAACTATAGGTGTCAACCTTGGTGTGATGGAAATAGCTACTTCTGTGACTTCCACAGGGACAAACTGTTCAACTAAAGGGTCAGTGGAAGAATTTGACCCACAGGGACGAAGTGTTCAATTGATCCGTAGTCTCTAGGCATGTTCTTTTGAACATTATGGAAAAATAACATGACATTTCAAGTGGTAGCTTTTATAACATTTGAAGGATTCTGAAGTATTAGGATAAGGCTTTTAAAATATTCTTTCATAGATCACCCCCACTAAATGAAATATGAAGACAGAATTTGAGAAACGAGAAATATGATGCAGGCACAAAACTGAAGGAATTTCCATAACAGCCCTGTGCATCCAGCCTAGGGGCAAACAGTAAACCCTGGAGCAATGAGATTAACCATTTCAGAAAAGATAGCACCAAAACACACATTGTGAAGAGATTACTAAATATGTGTGACCTTATCAAGGAAGTTTACAGTTGCACTAGTGTTTGGGGGGAAACAAACTGTGATAAGGAATTAAAGTGAACTCTTGGAGGAGCAAAGTGATTTGAGAAAACATACAAGGCTTAGTTAATAACAGTTGAAAAGAAAATGTGTGGGAGCTAATCCACAGAATACAAAGAAAAGGCAACATGAGCAAGATCGACATTTTGAGATCTGATTGTTTACAGCCCTGTCTGTACTCTTGAGGAGCAGTGGTTTTTCTACTTAGTACTTGTTGAATTCTTTATTTACTGGAGGGTTAATCTTATGATTATAAAGTAAATTGAGGGGCCTGTACTGTGGCATAGCGGGTAAACCCACCGCCTGCAGTGCCAGCATCCCATATGGGCGGAGGTTAGAGTCTCAGCTGCTCCACTTCCGATCCAGCTCTCTGCTATGGCCTGGGAAAGAGAGGACATTCGTGGGAGGTATGAGATATTGCATATTTGAAAATGTTGTTATTCTGCTTCACATGATTATAGTTGTCCTGGGTATCAAAATCTGTCAATCATTTTCCTTCCCTTTCTTTTTTTTTTTTTTTATTCGACAGGCAGAGTTTGACAGTGAGAGACAGAGAAAGGTCTTCCTTCTGTTGGTTCACCCCCTAAATGGCCTCTATGGCCAGTGCGCTGCACCGATCCGAAGCCAGGAGCCAAGTGCTTCCTCCTGGTCTCCCATGTGGGTGCAGGGCCCAAGCACTTGGGCCATCCTCCACTGCCCTCCTGGGCCACAGCAGAGAGCTGGACGAAAGAGGAGCAGCTGGGACTAGAACCCGGTACCCATATGGGATGCCGGCGCCGTAGGCGGAGGATTAACCAAGTGAGCCATGATGCTGGCCCCCTTCCTTTCCATTTTTCAAAGGCATTATTCCACTTCATTCTAGCCTTTGGAGTGCATCATGATTGAGATATATAATCCTTTGTGACTTTAGCTTTCCTTATCCCTAGGATTCTAAAGTGTGCTGTACCTTACTATATAGGTTTGTTCATTTGTTGTACTGGATATTTTTACATGATTTCCCTTGAATTTTGTGGCCTGCCTTTCAATTCTGGGAAATTTACTCCCTCCCCCCCCCCCCCCCCCGTTTTTTGTAGCTTTTTCTCCACATTTTTTTTTTTTTAAAGATCTTTTTTAACAATCAAATGTGGGTCCACCTAATAGAGGAAGTTTTTTTTTTTTTTTTTTTTTTCCTGTTTTCTCCCCTTGCTAGTATGTCTTTGTTTTACCTCTGGTAGATTTCTTCAACTTGATCTAAACTCGGATAATGACTCTTGTTTCACGGATGGTTTCATTGTTTGAGTTAAAGAAATTGTTTTCTTTTTTTGTCACACATATATATTATACTGCAACACTTTGTTTCCAGTGATGTCAATTAAGGTTGTCTTGGAATGTGTGTGTATCTGTTCCCTGCACTGTTTTCTTCTTGGTTATTTCCTTCTTCTATTTAACTTAGGTTTTGTATAAAAAGGAATATTGCAGATATTTGGTATCATTGGTTACCTTTGCATACAGGAATTCTTGGAGCTGATGGAAAGCTCTGTGTGGGTTGAGCTTTGGTAAAGTAGACTGGTGACTGAGTGGGTAACCAGCCCAATTTTCAGTGTCTCTAAATCCTCTTTGCTTGACCTGATTCTCCAGGTTGAAACCTTCTATGTTCATGAAGGAGATAAGCAATAGAGTCAATTCTACAAATGTAAAGAGAAAAATGGAGCCAGGATTTTAATAGTCAGCAGGTAGATTTCCGTGTAGTCCCTGGTTCAGTGAATTACCTCATTCTTCCTTTGGCTAATGTTGGTATGCCTGAATTCTGGCCTTCTTTGTGTCAGCCTATTCGGATAGTAAGTTTCTGGTATTAGGCTGTGGTGAAGTAAGGGTGGTGAGACTTGTTTTGTGGGCTAAGATGGGAGTCTACTTTTTCAGTTCTGTATGCAGGTGTTGAACTGAATTCCTCACTTTTAGTGCCATCATCATCCCCCTACTCTGAAAGGCAAGGTGGGGATGAAGCATTACTGCAGATAACCAGGATGGGAGATGTAGTGGGGAAAAGGAAAAATTCCCGTAAACGAACATGGGGTTTTGGATCACATAACTGGGTGTGCCTGTGGGAAGTGAGCTGTGCTTTTGAGTGTGCTGTGAAGCTGGGTGGTCAAATGAACTGCGTTACTCAGGTCCTGAGAGATTAAGGAAATCTTCTGGTGTTGATCCTATACAAACAGAAGCCAAAAAGGATTCTATCCCAAACAAGCTGGTGAGAGGATCTGAAATCTGGAGGCAAACTGGTGGGTGCTTTCTAGCAGAAGATAGCAGTTATCCTCATGAGATGCTGAAGGGAATAGCAGGTTGTGGCTGAGAGGGATCTGAGCACACCAAGCACAGGCCCAGCGACAGGCATTTGTGTCTGTGGTCAACTTGAAGGAGAATAGAGAGAAGGAAGTTCCACGGTTAACTCATTAGGGGCCCGTTCCTGTCAGGATGGTGGCACCTGCTTCTCTTTGCATACATGGTCGATGCCAGCTGTGAGTCTTGCCGCCTAGAAACAGTGAGGGATAGGAAGCAGTCTGCCGCCATGTTCTGCTTCCTCTCCCTCATTTTTCTTGTTTAAACAGTTTTATTTTAGCATAATTGGTAGATAAACATCTAACTGTACTTTTTAAGTAGACTTTGAAGTACTCCCCTACATATGCCAAAGAATTCTTGGAAGAATGGTATTAATAGATAAATTTTGGGCAAATGTTGAACCTAGCTATTAGTTAGGTAAGACTCATGTGTTCCACATCCAAGTATTCTGTGTTTGATACTTGGGGCTTTGGCCCCTTACTAAAGCTTCTTGCTAATGTAGACCCTGGGTGGCAGTGGCGATCCGTTAAGTAACTGAATTCCTACCATGCACAGGAGACCTGGTTTGGATACCTGGATCCTGATTTTTGTCCTCAGCTATTTTGGGAATTTGGAAAATGAACCAATTGATGGCAACTCTCCATGTCTGTGTCTCTGCCTCTCAAATAAGGTAAATACACTAGGCCGGTGCCGTGGCTTAACAGGCTAATCCTCCGCCTGTGGCGCCGGCACACCAGGTTCTAGTCCCGGTTGGGGCGCCGGATTCTATCCCGGTTGCCCCTCTTCCAGGCCAGCTCTCTGCTATGGCCCGGGAAGGCAGTGGAGGATGGCCCAAGTGCTTAGGCCCTGCACCCGCATGGGAGACCAGGAGAGGCACCTGGCTTCTGGCTTCGGATCAGTGAGATGCGCCGGCCGCGGCGGCCATTGGAGGGTGAAGCAACGGCAAAAAGGAAGACCTTTCTCTCTGTCTCTCTCTCTCACTGTCCACTCTGCCTGTTAAAAAAAAATACACTAATCTTGTAAAAATTCTTTAGTGCAACACATTTTTAAATCTATGCATAGTTTTTCATAATATGTATTCCCCATGAACTTTTTGAAGACTTCTCTTATATACTCCTGAAACCGTTACCACAACTGGGATAATGAACATGTTCCAGTACTAAATTTCCCTGTAAACCTTTGTATTCCTTCTCTCCTGTTCCTATCTATACCCAACCCAGACACTCCCTGATCTATTTTCTGTCACTGTGGGTTAATTTGCACTTTTTATAGTGTCACATCAGTGAATTCAGATAGTTTTTCTTTTATCTGTCTAGCTTCCTTTTAGGCCAATTATTTTCAAGTTTTCTGATGCTACATGAACCCACTTCATTACTTTTTATAGTGAAAGCTGTTGAATTGCATGGATATAACCCTGTTTTTTACATCCACTTATTTTTTTCTTGGGTATTTGAATTGTTGCCAATTTTCGGTCATTACAAATAGAACTGAACACTTGTATACAAGTCTTTAGGGACACTTTCATTTCTCTTGGGTAGAAACTTAGTGACTTGAGTGGCTGGAAGAGAGGTTCAGGAGTATGCCAACTTTTTCAGAAGTTTCCCCACCCTTCTAAAGTAGTTACATGCTTTTACATTTGCATAGGCACTGCATGAAATTTTCCAACATAGTATATTCCTCAAATTCTTGCTATGGCCAGTCTTTTCAATTTTGTCCATTCAGATTGTGTGGTAGTATGTTATTCTGGTTTGTATTTCTTTGACTAATTAGGAACATCTTTTCATATACCTGTATGACATCAGTATACTTTGGTTAAATGTCTGTTCACATCATTCACCCAGTTTTTAAAGATTTATTTGAACACTAGGGTAGGAGTTAGAGGGGGAGAAAAGGGAGGGAGAGGGATTTTCCATCTGCTGGTTCACTCAGCAAATGGCTGCAATGGACTGGAATGGGGCAGGCCCAGGGACAGGCCAGGCCTGAGCCAGGAGCTTCATTCTGGTCTCACATGTGGATGCCAAGGGACCAAACACTTGAGCCCTCTTCCTCTGATTTTTTTCCCCCCCAGGCTATTAGCAAGGAGCTGAATCAGAGGTGGAGCGGTCAGAATAACAACCAGTGCCCATATGACATTACCCACTACTTCACAATACTGGTCCATTTTTGCCCATTTTTAATTGGGTTGCTTATTATTGAGTTTGCAAAAGTTTCTTATATGTTCTACATATGAGTTCGTCACTAGATGTATGATTTCCAGTTTTTTCCAAGTCCATTGGTTGTCACTCATTCTCAGCAGTATTTTTCAATGAGCAAATTTTTAAATTTTGATAAAGTCCAATAGATAATTATTTCTCTTATGGATTATATTTTTAGTTTTAACAGTTATTTCTTAGATACAATTTCTATCACTTTTCAGCCTTTTGGCTAAGATTAAGTGTAGAAATAATTGTTAACCCAAGAATACAAAGGCTTTCATCTGTGGTATCTAATTGAAGTTTCACAGTTTCAACTTTCATTTTTGCCTGTGATCTATTTTGAATTTTGGATATTGTTTGAAGTATGGATCAAAGTTCACTTTTTCATATAAGGATATCTATTTGTTCCAACAATGTTGGTTTGTTCAAGAGACTGTCTCTTCTCCACCAAGGTCTCTGCATTTTGATTACAGTCAGTATTGCATTGTGTGGTTCTGTTTCTGGAGTATTGTTTCCCATTGATTATGCCATATTAAAATGTCTTTGTTACTTAGTTTTGTAATTACTTCATTAATAAGCATTTGACACATTTTCAGTTTGCAGAAGCTTTGACTTTAACAGTTGTTTGTTCAAGAATCTTCACATTTCCATATGAATTTTGTTATCTTCAACCAACATTTCTACAAAAAAGTCCTGCTGGGATTATGATTGTGATTTTGTTATATGGATCAATTTCAGGAGAAATGAAAATAATGTGTAGAACTCACTTATTGGCTTTAGTATCTTTTTTTGGTAGATTCCCCAGAATATTTTAATAGATGATCACATCATCTGAATAAACAGATTTTTTTCCCCCATCTAAATGTTTTTGTTGCCCAGTTGCACTGGCTAGGACCCTTGGTAGAGTTGACTAGAGGTGATGAGAGCCGGTGTCCATGTTTTGCTCTAATATTAGGGAGATTGCTTTCATTCTTCCACCATGAAGTATGCTGTTAGATGCCTTTAATCCAATAGAGAATGTCTACTTCTGGTCTTCATTTGCAGAGAACTTTAATCAGGAATGGATGGTAATTTTTTTTTTTGTTGTTCGTTGAGACTATGATATGCTTTTCTAATTTAGTTGCTAAATAACATTGATACTTGCATGCTAACATGACCTCAGGATCCCAAGGTGTGTAGACATTTTGTATCTGTTCATGAGGGATGCTGATCTTCTGTCTCTGCCCTGATGAGGTCTGCATCTAGTTCTGGTATGAGGGTGGTACATCATAGAATGTGTTTCTGGTTGTTTTTTGCAAGAGTTTGTGAAAAATTGTATCTTTGAAATGTTTGGTAAGATTCAGCAGTGCAGTGTTCTGGTTATAGGGTTTACCATGAGGGTGGTTTTTTTGTTTGGTTTAATTTCTGTCCTAATGTCAACCTAATCTGTGTGTCTGTATTTAAAGTATGTTTCTTGTAGGCAGCTTATGGTTTTGTTACCCTTTAAATCAGAGGAAAATCTTGCCTTCAACTTCATCACTGATTTTTTTTTTTCCTCTCAGTTCTTATTAGCTGTGGTCATACCTAGAGCTTGAGCCTGAACGAATGGCTGGGCAAAGAACACTGCAGTCACCATGACTGCTTATCCCTATGCCCTTCCAGGGGTGGTCTCCACACTAGCAATACCATCACTTGGGAACTTGCTAGAAATGCAGGTTCTTTGACTCTACTCCAAACCTACTGAAATTAGAAACTTACAGGGTGTTGTCTAATGATATGTGTAGTTCTTGTTAACTTGCTTTTTATTTTTTGACTCTTAAAAATTGCATCTACAAACATGAATGGAGTACTAGGTGATGTTTCAATGCATTGTGTGTGTGTGTATTATATATATATATATAATACACACACACACAAGCCATACACACACACACAAGCCTTTTAAGTGATTTCTGATGCATAAAAGTTGAAGAACTGGCCTAGCTGGATCTTTACTTGAACTAGGGAGAGGCACCAATTGGATCTGTTAGCAAGGAAAGATGGAGTCGTAGTGTTCCCATAGTAGTGGAAGGACTCAGGAAATGATTTTTAAAACAATCAATATAATAATTGATGGAAATAGTATAGATCACACTCTAAGAATAAAATATTGGAGTTACTGTTAAATCAATTTTAAAAAATTGGGAGGCAGAAAAAGAGCTCCCATTTGCTGGTGCAGTCCCTAAATACTCACAGCAGTCTGGCTGGGCTGCAGCCTGGAGTTGGAAAGTTAATTCAGGTGTCTGATGGTAGTGACAGGGACCCAATTGCTTGAGCTGCCTCCAAGGGTCTGCCTTAGTAGGAAGCTGGAGTCTGGAGATGGAGCCAGGTGTTGGAATTAGGTACTCCTATGTAGGGTGTAAGTGTCTTAACTGCTAGGCCAAACACTCACCTCCATTAAATGGGTTAAAAGAGCTCTATTTTAGAGTGAGTATCTGTAACAAGAGTTAGTACACAGTGTCCCAAGGGCAAATCGGATCTGATGCTTGTTATGTATGTCTGGTAAGTGATAGGAACTTTTGACTCTGCCCCCCATCATATAAAAGAGTGGGAAATTCTTGGAAATTCAGCTTTCAGTGTCTATAAATGAAGTTTGTAGGAACAGTCGTGCTTTTTCACTTGCATACCAGCTGTGAAGCTGTTGGGCTGGGATGGCAGAATTGACTAATTGTGAGGGAGATCATGAGGCCCAAACCCCCAGGTATTTACTAGCTGGCCCTTTGCAGGAGAAGTTTGCTAATCTCTGACCCATAAGAAAAAATTACAGAAAAATAGTATGATCCCCAGCAATCTTGGATATAGCTGATAAGTTGCTAGCATAGGCAGAAGTCTTGTCTAGGACATTGGAATTGCAAATAATGAAATGTGTTATTTCAAGAATATGTGCTCATTAGAATTAGGGTAACTTTGAAAGAATATTAAATTAATGAGATTTATAATTAAAAACAAGCTTACTCGAGTGAGGTCAGCAATTGCCAGGAGGTACTTGCTCTTCCTCCGCCCTCACTCCCACACCTGGCCCTTTGCAGTTAACTGGTGGATATTTCTCAATATAAGCTTTCTTGTATAACCCTATCATGAGAAATATTATAAATTTTGCCTTGGCCTAGATTTGAGATGGGAGAAATAGCTGATGTATTTAAAGATTTATAGAATTGGCAAACAACTGACTCTGAGTTGTGTTTAGACTTTTTTTTTTTTTTTTAAATCTTTTACAGTACACTTAAGATTTGTCTTGCTTACGGGGTCATGTTTACATCCAGTTATCTGAGTTCACGTGAGATTCTGTTGCCAACGAGATGAAAATGTTTCTCTAGAAATGTGAAGTGAGATGGATCATTGTAGGACCTGTTGAAGGCTAGTTCAGTAACAGAAGTGCCTGATTGCTTCCTCAGATGCAGGGGGACATCAATAGAACCTTTTTTGAAGTCACTACAGAAAGTGTCCTATTCTGTTTGGGGAATATTTGCCATTAAAAATGACTTTGGTTCTTTACAGTAATCAAATGTGAGTTTTCTTTTGTAGCAACTGTTAAATAGACATTGTTCTCCCCCCAAAGAGAGGTTACTCTGTCTACCTGTATCATACCTATAATGTAGATTTCTTTTTTCAAGGTTGTACGTTGGCTCTTCCAAGACGTTCACCTCATCAGAGAAATCCCTGAATCCTTTGCAGTGGTGTAGACACGTCCTAGATAACCCGACTCCTGAGATGGAAGCAGCGAGGCGTTCCCTGTGCTTTAGACTGGAGCAAGGTACTGTGAACCTGTGCATTTACATTGCTGGTTTGGGAACAGACACTCAACTGAAGACTTGCCCCTGAGCAGCTGCTGTTTGCAACATGTTTTCCCCATCAGAGTTCCTCAGTGTGGAGTGTTTGGTTTTGTGCTTGTTTTCAGATTTCTTAGCTTTTCTTTGTGTTATAAAGTAGGAACACATCTGTTTTTCTCCATTTTGTCCTTCTGTTTGCAAATATACTAATATGCAAATTGAATCAGTCTTCAGGTCTCTGGAGTTGGGAACAGGGTTGTGTGGTGGAATTCTAAGGCAGAAAACTGGGGTAACATTGGGATCTGACTACCAAACTTACTGAACTCCTTCTGTGTTGAATGGGGTGTAACCTAGACGTTGAGCCTCATAAACTGGGAAGGGATCTTCATACTTAAATTACAGTGATCAATAGATGTTTAATGATAAAAAAGGGTGTAGAAGAAAATAGCACAAGGAAAGAGTAGTACTCAGCTCCTTGCTATTTAGATACCATAGACCACATCAAGCTGTGATTAGAATTTTTAAAAGGTATTTAGTTTCATTTATTTTGAAAAAACAGAGAAACACAGAAAGCTATCCATTAGTTCACTCTACAGATGCCTGCAACAGTTGTGGCCAGGCCAGGCTGAAGCCAGAAACCTAGAATTCCATCCTGGTCTCCCACATGGGTAGCAGAGACCCAAGTACTTCAGCCAGCATCACTGCCTCGCAGGGTGTGCATTAACAGGAAGGTGAATTGGAAGTGGAGCTAGGACTGGAAACCAGTGATTTTGATGTGGATGCAGGTGTCTCAAGCTTTATCTTAATTGCTGCAACTAACACCTGCACCAAAGCCATGATAATTCAAGCTTTTGGCCTCTTAACCTCTTTGTATCTGTTTCATGATGTAGGGATCACTGTGTTTTCTGTAGACCACCTGCATTCAAGTCCTACATGAGCTTGAAAGTACAGAACCCTGCCCCTTCCAAATTGAAGGGTGAGAGTATATCTGAGGGTAGGGCCAAGAGAATCTGTAGTGACAAGGTCACTAACATGACCTTAGCCACAATGAAGATTGAGAACACCGCCCAAGAAGCTCCTAAAGAACATTTCTTGAGCTCTTGATTCTGAGATGGTCGGTCCCTTATGTTCTTGATGTCCTTTGTCTTCCTCTAACTGCAGTCATCTGAGGTCAGTACCATGCTTAGCTTTGGAGGCAAGAAAAGTGAGGGTAGGAAAGTTCAGAGGATTGGAAGGGCAGAGTGTTTCTCAGGGACAGGGTCAGAGGCAGGGTACCAGTCACTCAGTCCCTAACTGCTATTCTCTACTACTGTGTTGTCACAGCCATAAGTAAATATCTGCAGAAATCTGTTTGGGAAAGCTTGGAGTTAAAATATTATATTAACATTTTGAACCAAAATGAAATAAGTGATTCAGTAATAGGTTGAAGAGTGTGTGAGAACCAAGGTGTGCCAAGCTGAGAACTTCAGGAATGGATGACTAATAGAGCAGCCACATTTGTGACAGGAGACTCAACATTGGTTCTGTTCCCATTTTTCTCTAAGCAAGCCATTAAATCTCTGGACTTCATTCTTTGAAGGATTGTATAGAGTATTATAAACGCCTCTTGATTTCATTGACCAATAATTTAAAGCAAAATTCAAATGAAATTCAGAATGATACATACTTCTTCACAAAAGGGGCCAGATAGTAAATACCTTAGGGTTTGCAGGCTACAAAATCTGTCTTGGCTATTCAACTAAACCCTCATCAGAAAGTAGCCATAGATGCAAAAATGTACAAGGGTGTTTTACAATAAAACTTTATTGATAGACACTGAGATCAGAAGTTTACATGATTTTTCACATCAAGAAATATTTTTCTTTGTCTTCCTTCAACCATTAAAAAAATTAAAATATATGCTACCTAATACTTTTTAAAAGCAAACAAAAACAAAAGAGGCTGGATTTGATCCACCTCAAGGCTATCGGTTGGCAGAGCCCACTTTACCTGCTTTGTATGTAAGATAGGTTTACATACAAGGTAGATTGTAATAGAGGAGAAACTTTTGTTAAGTTTAATGTGTAAATTATCTTAATTGATAATTACTTTTGAGATTTTAGACTAAGCAACCAAGTATCTCACTTTGCTTTTATTGGCAAGAGTCCAAAGCTGGTTTGTGATACAATGAGGCCATGGGTGGATATGATACAGTTTTACTCATGATTTAAATTTCACATGAAAGGATTTAAGTAGAGATTTATTGTAAAACCAATATTAGGTCTGTTACTAAATGTGTACACAAATCTAAAATGTCTTTGTCACAAGACTGTTTTTGTTCCAAAGAGCCATCATCCCATTAAGAGGTAAGAAGTAAATGACTAGAACAAGTTTATTGAATGACATTCTTTTTTAAAATTTTAACTTAATATGTTATACAATTAGACCTGCAATCTAAACATTAGTGTGTAAGAAAAGTGGCAGATCCTTGTTCCGTTGTCCATGCCCATTTTGTCTCCCTGTTGCAGTTTTGGTTTTGTCCTTTACTTCTTTTCAAATTCCATGCTTAGGACTACTGTTTAAGCTTCCAACTTCGGAAATGATCCATTCCTTTTGACTTCGGCTTGTGAAGGTTTCATTCTATCAATACTTCCCTTCCTCAAACTTTTTCTCCACATATTCTCCCTATGTATATTAGACTGTTTTAGACTACATCAATATTTGTTGCAGAAACACTCATTTCTAAGCCATGTAATGTTTTCCTATTTTTTCACCTAACTTCTGCTTTTGAGTTAATCGTAATATACTTTCTTGAGTCTTTTAGTTTATCCTCCAATTGCAGTTTATTTTCCAACTCTGGTCCATCCTGATTATGGTGAAACACATGAACTTGAGGGCTTTGCTTTGTTACTCTTCCGACAGTGCCCTCGGCCGTGACTCTCACTGGAACTTGTCCTCTGACACCCAGCAGCGTCATGCTGGGACTTCCTTTAGGTTGCTCCTGGGAATTCCCCTGGTGCCTCTTGAGTGTTGTATCAGCTTTTTCCTTGATGCAAACATTTTGTTCTTATATTCTCTTTCAGTGGAATACAGTCTCCACTGGCTTTTTGGGGGCAGTAAGAGGGGAAAGACACAGGAGGTAAATTTTGAGCATCTTGGATCTCTGAAGATGGCTTTTATTGTCCCTTTACCTGAATGCTTAGTTTGTCTTTGGACTAGGTCTAGAATTCTAGTTTAAAATGCATTTCCCACAGGATTTAGAAGGCATTTATTATGTGTAACTTAGTTTCTAGATTGCCATTGAAATTCTGTAAAATTCTTTTTAATTTTTGAGAGAGAGGCAGACAGAGGGAACTACTATTCATTGGTTCACTCATGAGATGCCCACAGTGGATAGGACTGGACCTGAGTCCAGAGCCTGGAGTCAGGAACTCAATCTGGGTCACCCACACCAGTAGCAGAGACCCAATTACTTGAGCTATCAACTGCCATCTCCCGGGGTCCACATTTGGCTAGAGTCAGGAGCTGGAGCTTGGAATTGTATCCATGTGCTTGCAAATCGGATATGGATCTCTAAACAGATATAACTGCCAGGCCAAATGCCTGTCCCATTCTGCTCTTTGATTCCTTGATTTGTGACATTTTCATGTAAATGCCTTGAGTATTTTATGATCTTTTATTTCTGATATTTCAAAATTTCACTTGTTGTGCTAGGCATTTGTAGAGCACTTTCAACCAGGAAACTTTAGCTCTGAAAAATTTCTTGAACTAGTTGTAATACTTTCCTCCCATTCTTTCCTTTCTTGATGCATCCTCCTTGGTTGATGTTCAGATTTTTTATTTTCTGTTCTTGCTTTCTAACCTTGATTTTGTTGATGGTTTTTAAATCTCCAAAAACAATCTTCAGAATATCTGCTAACTTACTGTGTCATTATAGTTAATGGGGATTCATATGTCAAGCCCCTTCCCTGTTGAGCTTATCTTCTGACATGGAGATTTTCACTTAATTCTCCTGTTTTTTTCTTTTTTTTATCCACTTTTTAAAAAAAGTTTATTTGACAGAGTTATAGACAGTGAGAGACAGAGAAAGGTCTTCCTTCCATTGGTTCACTCCCCAAATGGCCACCACGGCTCGTGCTGCACCAATCCGAAGCCAGGAGCCAGGAGCTTCTTCCTGGTCTCCCATGTGGGTGCAGGGCCCCAAGCACTTGGGCCATCCTCCACTGCCCTCCAGGGCCACAGCAGAGAGCTGGACTGGAAGAGGAGCAACCAGGACTAGAACCCGACACCTATATGGGATGCCGGTGCCGCAGGTGGAGGATTAACCAAGTGAGCCCTGGCGCTGGCCCCAATTCTCCTGTTTTTATAAGGTACCTTCATTGTGTGTGGTGTCCTTGAACCTAGTGGCTTTCAGTTGCAGTTTATTCAAGTAATAAAGCTCCTCTTTATAAAAAGTAGGAGAGGAATAGTTGCTTGGGTATGGGAGGGAACTCCAGGATTTGAGTATTTGGCTATAGATTTTCAAACAGTCCTTTGTTTGTGTCACCAAGAACCCCCTGTCATCATGCTGCCTTGCCCTTGCAGTTCCAGGGCCTTCCAGAGGTTCTTGTGTCCCATGCTGTGGGCATGTAGAGTGCAGAATGCCAAATCCCACGTCTATTACCTGGTGATCACTGTTGTTCACTTCTAGGATTGTGTGAACCTCCTTAGTCTGCTGTCTTCTCATTCAGTCTTTGTTGCAGGGGTAAGAACCCAGGTTTAACTGTTCCTTTAGTGTGGTTTTGTAGACCTATTGAATTTTTCTTGGCTTCTAATTAAGGGTGTCTTTTGTCAGTGATTTATAAGATATTAGAAATTGATTTTTTTAAAACTCAAGCTTTAATATAGTATAAATACTTAATTGGAATAATGAGGTCATTTCATATTTTAGAAGCTTCAGTAACTTTAACAAAGCATGTTCCTTTTTGATTAGATTTCATTTTTCTCTTTGAAGTTGAGTTTCAGATAACATTACTGAGCATTGTCGTTGAGCCCTGGGTTGTTTTCCAGGTTTGAGGGTGAATTGCCCAAGGGCAGAGATTCTGTTTTGTCGGCCAGCAGCTCCCTAACTCCTGGAAGGAGTCCTGACACACAGTAGATGGCTGTTGCTGAAGTAAATGAATGTTGAATTCTTTGTGAACCCAACATTACAATGACATTGTTTCAGCTTTGAGTCATTTCAGATGGGATGGAGTCCTTCCCATTTTCCTTCCCAGTCACCTATTCCTTTCAGAGAGACTCATGGCAGTTGAAGCCTCAGCCTGTAACATTGCTGTCCCTTCCTGATCATGTTTTAATTGGTGCTCATTGACACATTTTGTTGCAGAGTGATTAACTGATATCCTTCATGACTGCATACAATCCCCTATGCACCAGAATTTAAAGACTGCTCACTGAGAAAGCCACTGCCACGAGTAGGAGCCATTAGATTGGAAGAAAGGGTCAAGTAATGGTCTTTGTCTTCCACTCTCTTGCTCTCCTCCTGCTGGTTTCTGCCTCACACTCTTCATTGTTTTATCAGTAGATGGGTAAAAGGTATTTTTTTTTTCTCCCTCTGAAGTAACTAGAAAAGTTCTTGTTTTCACTCTAAAGAAATGATAAATGTTGGATATGATGGGTAAGCCAGGTTCCCAGATCTGATCGTTGTTCTACATATGTACATATCTAAATCACCATCGCATGATACCATATCAGTAAGTAAATGTTCTGTGTGTCAGTTACAAGCAAAAATAAATTTAAGGGCACGTTGTGTGTGTCTATGTGTGCGCGCTCGCGTGCGCATTAGTATTAACCCTGGACTTCAGATAAGATACTTTTTATTAGCAAATATTTTAGCTATTTACCTTATTTCTTTGTTTTTGAAAATTACTCAAAAATTAAGATGAATTCCCTGTAGAACACATGAAGAGAGTCGCAGTTGTGAGGAGCTATGCTCTGTTCTTGGCTGTGGATGAGCCTCAGTGATCAGTTAGGCATCGTTGGTGCAATGGAAGCAGTATCTCCAGGAATGCATCTAAATAAGCGTTTGGTGTTTGTCTTATGATTATCTTTTTTTTTTTTCCCCCCTGCCTTTGGGATTTCTTAGGGCCCTCAGCTTTCATTCTCTGTGTGGTGACCAGTGACCCTGGAACTAGCCATCAAAACTTGGTGGATCATGTGGGAGTGTTCGGAAGTATTCAAGATTTGTCTTTAGGTTGTGAGAACAAGTGACTTAAAATCCTGCCCTTCCAAAGAAAGTTTGTTTCTGAAGAAAATGAGCTTTGGAAAATTAAATATTATAGGGAGATAGCAACCACATTATTTCTGTCTTAAGGTATGCTAAGAGAAAACTTTGCCTTCACAACTATAAATAACTTTGCAAATTGTTTAAAAGTGTGTATGTGTGTTTTAAACAAAATCAGATTATTTTTGGTGTAAGATATATTCTTAGAAATAGCTAACATACCTACCCTGTTAAATTCTCTGGAGTATTAATTGACTTGAGTCTAAGAAATGTTTTACTTTACGGCCCCCAAACCTTATCTAAACTTCCCAAAATTGATATTCATTTCAAAATTAGTTTATTTGAGATAGTGATTGTCCCTCCAGTGGTTAATTTTCCACTGCCTGCACAACCAGGGTTGAGCCAGGCTGAAGCCAGGAACTGAATTCAGTCTGGTTTCCCATGTGAGTGGCAGGGATACAATAATTTAAGCTATCACCTGCTGCCTCCCAGGGTGTGCATTAGTGGGAAGCTGGAATCTGAAGTGGAACTGGAACTTGAACCCAGGCATTCCCAGATGGGATGCAGGTGTTCCAAGCAATGTCTTAACCACTGTGTCAAATGCCTGCCCCCAAATTTATTTAATATCCACAGTATCAACTTACAAAGCCTTGTTTATCAAATCTTTGACCAAGGGAAGTTAAATGTTCTCAGCTTCTTTTTATGATTGTGCTTATTTTGTAGAGTTGTAATAGGTAAAACAGATTTGGAAAGCAAACATATGAAGCTTAAATATTAGATCTCTTCCTAACAATATGAATAATATAAATAGCTTTTTGGGGGATACTTTACAGAAAGTAGTGTTAAAAGTTAGGTAATTGCTGGAATCTTAGCATCTGTAAATCTGCTGTCTGTTGGTATAAAATAAAGCCTAGAAGAATTTGACAGGCAGAGTTAGAGCAAGAGCCAGAGAAAGGTCTTCCTTCCGTTGGTTCACCCCACAGAGGGCTGCTACGGCCAGGAGCCAGGTGCTTCCTCCTGGTTTCCCATACAGGTGCAGGGCCCAAGCACTTGGGCCATCCTCCACTGCCTTCCTGGGCCACAGCAGAGAGCTGGACTGGAAGAGGAGCAACCGGGACAGAATCTGGCACCCCAACTGGGACTAGAAACCGGGGTGCCGGTGCCGCAGGCGGAGGATTAGCTTAGTGAGCCGTGTCGCCGGCCGAAACAAAGCCTAGAAGAATTTATTTCCAGGGTACTGATGCAGTCTTAGACCTCTCAGTATCTTGGTTGGTTTTTCTCCTTTGAAGATACACTACAATGTTTATTCTCCATTTGGAGACAGCATGTTTTGTGAACTTCCTATTGAGTTTTTAACTTCATATGCCTCTTTCCCATAAGATTAAGCATCTGAGAATAGAGACATCCACTTCTGTTTCTATTTGCTTTATCAGTACTTAATATTTTTTAATGTTTTAATCACCGACTGTTTGGGTGGTTAATTTTTTACATTTAAATTAGATGTGCAAAGAAACCAATTTCATCAAACATTTGGTGTTATAAATGACATCCTACTAGCTAAGCCAAGAAAACCCAAATTGTATGGCAGTGTTCATTAAAATGTTTGTGGGATGGGGATTTGAGTCTGTCTTGTCTACCCTCTCTAATAAAATAGTTCCTCTCACATTGTGGGTGTCCAATACTAATTGTTGAATGAAAAGTCCTGGGAAGCATTTTGATCCACCAGCTAGTCTTGGCACCCTGTAGTGCCTCAGCCTGCTCTCCTAACTCTGTGATGGAGAGCTTGCCTCTTGTTTCTAGCACCTTGCCTAGGGAGTGAGGACATTGAGCAGGTTAAACAGGGCTAATAGATATCAAGTGATGTTGAACGTCAAGTTAGTTTGGAAATGGGAAGTGCCATGTCAGTGTCCAGAGACAATCCTAACATGCAGTCCTTGTTCATAGAAGATGTGGCATCATCTTGATTAGGGGATGACCTGTTTTACTACCTATAGATAAACTGGTTTGGGTTAGGTATCTTAAACTGAAGTTTTTAAGTTAATTCAATCGTAGAAAATTCAGGACAAACTCCATGGTTTGTCCTTTGTCTCCTGTGTCATCTTAGATCTGTATGTGCAGGTTAAGCATTCCTTATTAGAAAATCCAAATTCCAAGATGCTGCCGAATCAAACTTTTTGGTTACTAACATGATACCACAAGTGAAATTCCATACCATGATGCTTTGTTTCATGCAGAAAATTATTTAAAATACTGTGTACAGTTCAATATTGTGTATGAGGTACATATGCAATGTAAATGATCTTCGTGTTTAAACTTGGATCCTATCCACAAGATCACTCTTATGTATTAAAACATTTCAAATTCTGAAAAGCCAAAACAACAAAAAAGGCAAGAAAACCAAACACCCTGAAACAGTTCTGGTCCCAAGTATTTTGGATTAGGATCTCAGCCTGTATTCCATTCCTGAAATGTATATATTGTTCTTTCTTGCTCTGTCCATTTTAGGATAAAAGTAACACCTCATAGAACTTTCATGGGTAGGATGAACTCACATGATGTCCTAAATGGAATAAGGTTCATCGAAGTCTTTTGAAAGCGCTTTTCATGAGCCTGGCATGTTAAATAATCAGGCAATGATGGAAAAAGCTTTCCTAAGTAATTTGAAACACCCTAGATGTAGCTCAGTTAATTTGGAGACAACTTCCTAAAAGCTTATCTGAAGATACTTGAATGTCTATGACTGTTGCATCAGGGCAGGTCACATTTGAGGAGAGAGGGTGTAGTTTTCACAAATAACGTTACCTTGCACTAAAAACTATCCAGGCTCATGTTTCACTATGTCCATCTCTCATTCCCTCTGGGGTTGTGTGCAGAGGAAATATGAATGGAACTTACCCCTTCATTGTGAGTGTTTCACTTACCAGCTTCTATTCTTGCTTCCGTTATGATGGAATATTCCTTTCTACATTTAGCCAATGAAGAACAAAGTTGTGGATTGATTAAATCTTCCAAAGGTGGCCTTTTCATTTGTCAAAGTCACACAGATTGAACAGAAACAATAAGGTTATTAAGTGTCTGTCTCCTGGAACTTGCCCCGTCTCTCCTTGTGTGGCCCAAGATGCTATCACTACCAGCTTGTGTTTCCAGTCTTGAAGCTCTGTCAGATGCAGAACACAAAATTAAAATTTAGTCTTTGTGGTTTATTTTAGGTAAACTTTTGTAAAGAATTTCCTTTCTCATTGGAAAGTGGTCTAGAATCAAACTGCAATTCTTATACTGAGACAGGGTCTCCTGATATCTGCTATTACTCCTGTGAGTGGAAATTGAAGACGTGTTGTGATAGCTGTGGGGTTCCACTGCTGCTTTGCATAAGGTTCAGAAGAGCCTCAGTGCATTTGCTTTGGTGTTAGTAGTGCTTTATTGCAGTAACTAATTTGTGCTTCTATGAAATTTGCTGTCATGTGTGTTTGCCAGATATTCATCAACAATTCTTTACTTTCGCCAGATTTGCATTTCTTTCTGTTTAAGGAAGGTGTTTATTAAAGCCAGCAATAACTTATGACAGCGCAAAGTAGATGTCACAGTGAGTATATAATTGACTGGGTATTTTGTTAACTCCACCAAGGAAAAAACATGAAACAATAGGGATTCTCCCAGGGTAGATGTTGATGGTTTTCATGCTGCTGTGATGGCTGCTCAAATCTGACTCTAGGGCAGTGGTGTTAGTTTTATTTTGGCAGTTGTTCAAGCTTATTTCTTGGGACTCGTATAAAATTGTCAAATTCAGGCAAGACTTTCTAGACTCCTTTTCTGAAACTCGGACTTGATTAGAGATGATTTAAATATTAAATCATGAAATGGCTTCAATACTTCCTAGATACAGGCTCAGGGCTGAATACTATAGTACAGCTGCAAGCAAGACAAGCTCAATGCAGCATATAGTGTAAGAAACAGGTGACACAGATAGCAGCTCTTTTGTGTTGCTCTCTGAAAACAAGCATGAAGAAGCAAGCAGGAGACGTGAGTCTGAGGGGCACCGGCAGGAAATGCTTTCCTGAGGATGTGATATGTCGACTGAAACTTGAGAGTCGGCAGCTGAGAGCTCTGGGGGTGGCCATGGAAGACTTGAGACCACAAGGGCAGCAGGTGGAAAGACCCTGTGATGGGGCGCGATGCATGCTGTAAGAGGAACTGGATGACCTTTGTGGTGGGGGTATTGTGGAAGAAAATGAAAAATTTCCCGAGTTGAGTGCCTCTAAATGAAACCATAGATGTCCATGGGGTTTCAAGGCAGTGAAGGATTCTGGGCTTTATCCTGAGATGGTTGGGAAGTCTTCATAGTTGAAGGCGTCATGGTTGAGGCAAAGGCAGGCCATGGCCATAACCCTGGAACAGGGCAGTTAGACTCGCATCTGAACTGTATGGGAGAATGTAGTTGCTTTGTTTTTCCTTTTTGAAACCTGACAAAGTGTGGAGAGTGACATGCTGATTTTAGAAATTCTGGGGAATTGGAGTAAGGCTGGCTGTTAGCATTTTTAAGGGACATTTCTTTTTTTTTAATTATTTTATTTGAAAGAGTTAGAGAGGGGCAGACAGAGAGAGGGAGGTCTTCCATTCGATGGTTCACTCCCCAGATGGCAGCAACGATTGGAGCTGCACCGATCCGGAGCCAGGAGATTGTTCTGGGTCTCCCATAGGGGTGAAGGGATCCAAGGACTTGGGCCATTTTCCACTGCTTTCCCAGGCCATAACAGAGAGCTGGATTGAGGTGGAGCAGCCGAGATGAGAACCGGCGTCCATGTGGGATGCCAGCGCTTCAGGCCAGGGCTTTAAACAGCTGTGCCACAGTACTGGCCCCATAAGGGACGTTTCTTTTAAACTTAGATAAACTTGGAAATGTTTTCTTCATTAAATGCCTGACTTTCTCGTGGAACTTCAGATGAGAAACAGTAGCTGAAAATATACTTTACCAACACACCAAAAGCTTAAGTTTCCAATCTCATTTATGATATGTAAGCGTTTTAAACTTCTGTAGTAATGGTTCCTGGTTGAGTTAGGGATTTTTTCAGTTTGTATTTGAGTTTTTTCACTTATCTTTAAGATTGTATTTCAAGGAATGCCATATGTAAATTTGAAATTCAGATTTGTAGTGGTGCGTGTATATACAGGGGCTTCAAAGTGTTTAAAGAAATGAAATTAAAAACACTGAACTTTAAAAAAAAATTTATTTATGCATTTGAAAGACATAGTTAGAGAAGCAGAGGCAGAGGGAGGCCCTCTGTCCATTGGTTCACTCCCCACTGGCTGCAATGGCCAGAGCTGGGCCGATCCAAAGCCAGGAGCCAGGAGCTTCTTCTGGGTCTTCCATGCGGGTGCAGGGGCTGAAGCACTTGGGTCATCCTCCACTCTTTGCCAGGCACATTAGCAGGGAGTAGATCAGAAGTGGAGCAGCAGGGACTTGAACTGAAGCCCATATGGGATGCCAGTGCTGCAGGCGGAGGCTTTACCAGCTACACCACAGTGCCAGCTCCACCCCCAACGCTGGGCATTTTGAGGCCCCCTTGTATATGTGTATACATGCTCAGTCTGGTCTTTCAGGTAGGTTGGATCAGTAAAGAGAGCAGTGCTGAAGATGGTGACTTAAGTGGTGAGAACTATTAGTTTGTAGGGTGGATCCAGATTGCTATTTATACAGACGTATAAAGGTCTGCATGTGGGATCCCCACCTCTGAATGAGAAGCAAAGCTTACAATAACTTCAGATGTCCACGTTAGACTGAGCAGGGGTTCCAAAGCATTCTGCATCCTTATTTGGGTTGTTGGAGTCCTCAGCCACCCTGCTGCAGTGTGTCCAGGTGCCTATGGGAAACCTGCTGGTGGAGTAACCCACACATTTGGGCAGTGCTTGTTAGCGATTTTCTGTTAAGTTGCAAGCTGCTAAATTAGAAGCAACATATGCACCCATGTGGAAGAAAGCTAGTTTCCTGTTCAGACTATCTTAGTCTCGATTTATAAATATGAACAAGTAACCAAGTCTTACTTGATTTTGGGGAAAATGAATAGCACAAATTACATTAACTAATCAGTTGACCTTGTAGGAAGCAAATATCTGAGGCAACAGAGAATTTAGGATGCTCAAATTTATTTCTCTGCTTTTCAAATAAATACAAATGTAGAGGTAGATGGAGAGAGAGGTGGGGATAGGGGACGGGGAAGTAGGGGGAGCGAGATGGATTGATCTTTTATCTGCTGGTTAATTCTTCAAATATGTGTAATAGATGGGGCTGGGCCAGGTTGAAGCCAGAAGCCTGGGACCCAGTCTGATCTGGGTTCTCCTATATGGGTGACAGAAACTCAAGTACAAGTCATCACCTGCTGCCTCCTACAGTGTACGTTAGGCAGCTGGGTAAGAATTGCAGCAGAGACTTGAACTTGAGGACACTGATGTGGGTTGTGGGTTTCCCAAAAGGCATCCTAACTGCTGTGCCAAACTCCTACTTAGGACTCAGATTTAAGAATATACTCTTCAAACAGACTGCTGGGAAAAGAAGCAATCAAATCATTTAAGTCATTTTTTTAATTTCTTGAAAGAACTGAAATAAAGATAGGCAAGGCCAATAACCAAACTACTTCTGTGAAAATCAAAAGCAGTCTCCAAGCAAGGGAGATGGAGAATATGAGAGAAGTTTGGGGACATGGGAAATAGATCCAGAACTTCTGATCTCTAACAGGAGTTCTAGAAGCAAGAAGAGCAAATAGTAAGGGAAATAATGGAAGAAGGTTTCTTCGAGCTGAAGAAAGACAAATTTGGGATGCATTAAAATAGATGAGAAAAGGGCTACACCTAGATCTCCTGGGTGAATTTCAGGTTTTCCAGGATCTAGGAGAGAATGTTCAAAAATAGCTTATCTACTATGTGATAGACCTCGGATATTTCATTGGTTAAAATTGCATGCTAGGTGAGAAATGAATATTCTCTTTCCAGTTTTGAGGGAAAGTTATTTTCAGAATATAATTCTGTACCGAAACAGTACGTGGGGACAGACTTTGAGGTAGAGATTCAGAAAGTGTTTTACCACTGTGTGTACCCTCCCTTAATGGTAGAAACAGTATAAGGAAAAAGTTCTCGATCCATGGAACCATGGCTATGGAGGTGACCCACAGAAATCAAGAGGTAAGTTCATTCTCAAGGCTCATGATGTCCTCCACCTAGTAGTTATGACCCAGTGCGAAATACGTTATTTCCCTTTGATCACATCTTATGATCACTTTTTCCACTGAACTAATCAACTGTAGCAGAATGAAAATACCATCACAAACCTCAACAATGTCAAAGAGATATCAAATCTGAAAGTGGAAATGGAAAGAGTATACGTGTGCCCAGTGTCTCGCCTTTCATGGCAGGAAATCGAATACCAACAAGGTGATACTTGGTTCGTCTACTTAGTTATATACTAAGTTTATAATTGTCCCTGAGTTCCAATAAATAAGATTCCTGGGAAGTGGTTCTGGCTAGATTAGGAAGAAAGACTCCTGGTTTAGATCCTTATGTATGAGAGTCCTTCAGAGTTTGTGGAAAAGTAGAATTAAAAGATAACACATTTTCCACAAACATTTTGAAGATACTCTCATGTATTTTATCTTGTGTTTATTTTAATAAAATCAGAAGCAGGTTAGTTATAGGACCAAATAGTTTTTCCATTGGTTAAGTTATATTTACTTTCTATCCTCTCTCAAAATGAGTGGTTGTTTTCTGCCACTGGAATATTAGCCACATATATTGTGTCTTTGAGTGCAAGAAAGGTGTTTTGGACATCTTTTTATTGTCTGTAGCCCTTGCTATTGTCTATAGCCCTTCCACTGAGTCATGATGTGTTTTTATCTTTTTACTTGTTGAATTCTTGATTTAGTGGGGCATTAAGCATTGACATGTAAATGAAAAATATTATCTCAAATATTGAAGGGGAGAAGGGAGAAAGGGAGGGAAGAAGGTAAGTATCAATGTATTCTAAGAATACATATCTATGAAGTACATGGAATTTTTTCGCTTCGTATTAATATCCCATTAACATGAGAATTGAGAACTGTTGTCATTAAGACTCACTTGTGACCCTGAGAATCCAATGTATTAGTGAATTCCTTCACAAAACAAATAGAAGGATGTTTTGAGCTCTGGAGATACTGGAAAAGGATTGTTTGAATTTTGTTCTCATCACCCTTCCATTTTATTTTTTAAAAGATTTATTTATTTGAAAGAGTTACACAGAGAAGGAGAGGCAGAGAGAGTGAGTTGGCTACAATGGCCAGAGCTGCGCCTATCCGAAGCCAGGAGGTTCTTCCAGGTCTCCTACGTGGGTGCAGGGGCCCAAGGATTTCGGCCATCTTCTACTGTTTTCCCAGGCCATAGCAGAGAGCTGGATTGGAAGTGGAGCAGCTGGGACTCGAACTGGTGCCCATATGGCTTGCTGGCAGTGCAGGTGGAGACCTTAGCCAGTATGCCACAGCTCTGGCCCCACCCTTCCACTTAGAGACTGCTTCCCAGTAGGTAACTGGACTTGGATTTCCCACTACATGGCACAATCATAGATGTGAATGAAGACTGTTTTCTGGGAGAGGACTCCATTATTTTCAGATGTGAGATTATTTAACCTGTTTCTTCATCGAATTAGTTCCTATACCATGTATGTCATTGTGATGGCTGTATAGAATTTGGAAGCTATTCTACGTTTTCATGGATTTTGCATTGTTGCTGTGGTCTAAATTGGAAACAACTGTTAGGATGGCATCACATCATTGACCGATGATTAGGTTGCTGTTTTGCCTTGTTCTTCTCACAGTAAATTGTTTTCACACAGGGCTCTTCACAGCCCGTGCCCTGTTCACTGTCCTTAAATTTGATTTTGGACATAGATTTAAGAGGCAAATGGCTTCTGTAGAAAAATTTTAATTATGCCTTTGAAGTGCAATTTCCACTGAAGTTAGATTTCTTTTATCTCCCCTATTAATTGCAGATGGGAAGTCTGATGATGACTTGTGAAGTTGAAGAGATCCCTGTGGCCATAGATAACACTGCCTTTGTTCGCTGTTACAGCTGGCATCCCATCTTCAGTTTTGACCTTTGATTAAGTGGAAACAAGCTGGCAGTCCAGAGAACCTCCTTTTCTGAACTCATTTTTCTAGTTATAACTTTAGATCCTTTTCCTACTTAAAGTTCCCTGAAAGGAACCAAGAATGGCAGTGAAGGAAGAGTACGAAGTTGTGTTTGTATAGCTAGTTAAGTTTTTGAGTAGAAATCTAATCAGTTCATGATTAGCTACTTTAACCATTAAGATTATGTTAATAAGTACTAAGAAATATTTGACCTATGAAATTCAGTAATTAGAATAATGTTAAAGCTATGATCCCTATGGAATAAATGTGATTAGATACTCCTTATTAAACATGGTGAGATTTTGTAACTCATTTCAACACATATTTATTAAATACTTCCTGCCAGTCATCAGGGACATATATAATCCCTTAGTTACTTCCAAACCAAATACACTTTAAACCTTAATCCTAATATTGAAAGTGACTTTCCGGATTACTCTAGATGCTTGTTGTATAAGTAAGTTAATTTATTAGATATTTCTTAAAAGTGAATTTATGAAAATGATTTATATATCCTGAACAACAATATTCTGGGGCTATAGGTCCTTACATGTGTGGGTCATGGTTGCTGATTTTTGTTTTGTTTTGTTTTTTGACAGGCAGAGTGGACAGTGAGAGAGAGAGAGAGGTCTTCCTTTTGCCGTTGGTTCACCCTCCAATGGCTGCCGCGGCCGGCGCGCCTGTGGCTGGCGCACTGCGGCCAGCGCACTGCGCTGATCCGATGGCAGGATCCAGGTGCTTCTCCTGGTCTCCCATGGGGTGCAGGGCCCAAGCACTTGGGCCATCCTCCACTGCCTTCCCGGGCCATAGCAGAGAGCTGGCCTGGAAGAGGGGCAACCGGGACAGAATCCAGCACCCTGACCAGGACTAGAACCTGGTGTGCCGGTGCCGCAAGGTGGAGGATTAGCCTATTGAGCCGCGGCGCCGGCCTGCTGATTTTTAAATCATTACATAGGTCATCATAGGTTGAATGGGAACTGTAGGAAGATACTCAAATTAACCATCTAGATTTCTCTGGCTATAATTTGAGGGTTGGGACTCTTGGGCACAGTGACTACTCTGCTTAAATAATCCTTAATTTTCCATTTGACAATACTGGTAGAATATGAAGAGTGTAGCCAAGCCCTATTTTGTTTGTCAGGAAAAGATCACTGTGAACACCTGTTTCAGAGTAGCAGCAGTACTTCCCACACCCCTTATGCTTATTAGGTCACAGTACTGTGGAGAAATTAATGCTACTCAGGTTTCCCCAATAAAAAAGTGCTTCAGGTAAGCTGCAGACCATATGTTACTGCTCCAGGGAGGTTGCTCAGTTGGAGCCAAGTCTGTGGTGCTCACATACTGTGAACGTGTGGACTCACTAGAAACCTTTTTTGAAAGTCTCTAGTCGGAGCTTATCAGAGCCACTCAGTATCATGCTATCTTCCCCTAAGCTTTTAGCTCCTTTAGTTCAGTTTGGTGCACACATTCGAGCTCATCTATGTGTCATGCTTTTCTGTAGACTGTAGGCTTGCTAAAAGATAACCTGGCCACCTAGGAAGTCTGTACTTGAAGATGGTTTGTGGAAATGAAGCTCTTCCTGCTCTAGTGGTTTGTGGAGTTCAGGTCAAAATGCTGTGGTCTAAATGAAACTTCCTGCCAATTTCAGTGAGAATAAAAGGTAGTAGAAGGGCTGAAGTCTCCTGGACCTTCAATGATCTCAGACCAAACTGGGAATGGGTGTTAGTAAAGGAGTGTGTCCTTGGATTCCTCTTCGGCTTGGAGTGGAGGCTGGTCTGCCAGTTGTTACATAAAGAATAAAGCCAAAGCACTGAAATCTGTTCACTTGGCCTTGCTTCCTTTTCCCTTTTTCAAGACTCCCTGGTAATGAACATCACTGAGTTAAAATAGGATCTTGGGAACCTGGGTTTTGAAGAAACTATAATCTTAAAAAATGTGGCATTATGATTTTTTTTCCTCTGATGAGATGGTCTTGGATAAATGACAAATGTTGACACATCCTGAGTCAGCTGCTGAAGGGTCACAGTTTTATATTTTGTTCCCCAGCTGGTAACCTCTGAGGACTAAGTTAGATTGTAAGGAAAGGCATAAAAGGGGTAAGACTAATTTAAATACCCTAACAATTAGGAAAAGTGGAAAGTTCCTGCAGACTCTTCTACTCAGCTTCTAAACATGGTCTCTGGGAATGTAGGGTGCTCTTTTGCTGTAACTTACTAGAACTTTTTCAAGATGCTTTATGCCTGCGAGTGCAGACTTTCATCTTTTACTCCTGCAACTGTTATACTTACCGTTCCATAAACATACCTTTCTTTCACATTTAAACACTACAACATTAAGATGTTACGATTTGCTCCAGATCTCAAAAAACTAGCCTAGCATGTGGCAAGACAGAGAGTGGAACTCGGATTTCCGGGTTTTTACTCCAATGTCCTCTTAGTCTTCAGTTGGTCTTCATTACAACATTTTGGGAAATTGCAGTAAAGAAGTACACAAGCCATCGTTATGTCTCAACACCTGACATTAGTCACTTTGACTCTCGGAGTGTAGTTTAGACCTGTGCAGTTTCCCAAGCAAATATTAGAGTTGTTAGTCCAAAAATTGACAAACTAAGGCTGTATTTAGGTTTTGCCCCTTTTATGGCTCATGTGCTATTTTCACATTTTCGAATGACGGGGAGAGGGGGAGGAATCAAAAGAATACTACATAATGACTCGTGAAAGTTGCATTAAATTGAATTCTCGGCTGGTGCCGCAGCTCACTAGGCTAATCCTCTGCCTGCGGCGCCGGCACCCCGCATTCTAGTCCCGGTTGGGGCACCGGATTCTGTCCTGGTTGCTCCTCTTCCAGTCCAGCTCTCTGCTGTGGCCCAGGAGGGCAGTGGAGGATGGCCCAAGTGCTTGGGCCCTGCACGTGCATGGGAGAGCAGGAGGAAGCACCTGGCTTCTGGCTTCGGATCGGCGCAGTGTGCTGGCTGCAGCACACCAGCCGTGACGGCCATTTGGGGGGTGAACCAATGGAAAAAGGAAGACCTTTCTCTGTGTCTCTCTAACTCTGCCTGTCCAAAAAAAAATTCAGTTCTCAAGATACATCAGCAAAGTTTTGATGCATAGCTGTGTTTACTTATTTATACTTTGTCTCTGGCTGCTTTCATGCTGTGATGTCTCCGTGGGTAGTTGTGACCGTATGAATGGCAAAGCCTAAAATACCAGAGGTTTTAAAAAGTCATGGAAAATGTACACTATGAAGATACTACATATAGATTTTAAAGTAACATTGGAAATTTTTGAAGTTATTAAACAGATGAACAAATGATTCACTGGTTCCCTCTCCAGTTGCCTGCCATGACTGAGGATGGGCCAGGCTCAAAGCTGGGAGCCAGTAACTATCCAGATCCCCAGTGTGGGTGGCAGGAACCCAGTTACTGGAGTCATCACCACTACCTCCCGAGGTCTGTATTCACAGGTGCCAGAGTCAGGAGTCAGAGTTGGAAAATGGGCCCTAGTGCTGATGGAGTACACGGAATCTTTGCTACCAGGCTAAATGCCCACTTCCCAAGATAAACTTGCCTCTTAATTCCCTTGTTCTTTCTGTGAACTTGTGAATGACCCTCAGATTTACTAGCTGGCCCTCTGCAGAATGTGTCTCCTGACCACTGTGTTAGTGTGTTGCTGTCATCTTTGCCTTTTCCCGACTGGAACACAGTCTTAGAGACCCATCCTGACCCAGATCTTACCCAGGATATCTAAAACGCCCTAAGATTACCTTTAGTCACTAGGGCTTGTTTGCCTCTTACGTAGGATGAATATGCCACCTCCATGCATGTGAACACATGTCCACATGTGAACTATGTAAACCTGTACCCCTGAGACTTAGTCTTTACAGGATGAGCAGGCAGTTTTGGACATTTTCGAATGTTTAAACGAGGCTTACGTGTTGAGAGTCATATTGTTTAGACATATACTCTCCATAGCTTCTGCTTTCCCACGGTTAATCCTTTTTCTTGTTTCCAGTGGTGATCATTCTAGGCCATTACTACAGGAGACTATATTTTCGCCTCTAACATCTCAGCTTGTTTATTGTTTTCTGACTTAGTGTTAAAAGGAACCTCAAAACCCACCTTTGGGGGTGGGTATATGGTAATGCTCTTTGGGATGCTGTATCGCGTATCATGGTGCCTAGACTTGAGTTCCGGCTTCTACTCCTGATTCCAGCTTCCTGCTACTGTGCACTCTGAGAGGCAGCAGGTGATGGCTCAGATAGTTGGACCCCTGCCACCTATGTGGAAGACCCAGATGGAGATCCTGGCTTTGGCCTGGCCTCACTCTGTCTTGTTGCAGGCATTTGGGAAGTGAACAGCAGGTAGAAAATCTGTCTGCCTTTCAAGTAAATAAAAATAAGCAAAGAAAAATAATTAAGAAAAAAACCTTTTTCCATCTCCTGCATTCTCTGTATGCTCATTGTCTCTTCCTCCTCATTTCTGGGAAGAGACCCTCCGCTGGCCGAGGCTGCTCCCTCCAGCTCATCTCTGTCTCACTGTTCCATTTCCAGGATCTTTCTTCAGTGCTTGCTTTTTCACTGCTTCCTTCTTGGTGTATACACATTCAGGTCACCTTGATCCAAAAAGCTGTCCTGTCTTCCCTTGAGCCTTGGACTCTGAGCTACAACCCTATTTCTCCTTACTTTGACAGCTAAATCTCTATCCAAAGATTTCTTCGCCCTCTTCTTGTATCTGTTTGACCTGTAGGTGTACCTTGTTTGTTGAGTCTGCTCTCAGTGGTGAATCAGCTGTCCTGCCAATCCTGCAGGATCTCTCTGCCACTGCTGACTACAGCTTCTGTGTTGAAACTCTTCCGCTTCAGTCTTCTTGGGTTCCAGCAAACCTTGAATTTCCTGAAGTCCTCTTCCTGAGGGATTCTTCTTGGTATCCTCTCCTGTCTCTTTCTCCATCTTGAATTCTTCCTTTCTTAAGCTTCTCTTTTTCTCTACACTTTCTTCTACAGTGATTTTATTCATATCTGTGGCCTCATCTAACACCTATTCATGTGCCCTGTATCCCTTTCCCTCTAACCCCCTTTCTTGAACTCTAACTCCATACGAGATGCCCGCGCATTGGCATGTCCAATAACTGTCTAGAGTTAAATTCATTTTGTTCTTTAAGCATGCCTGTCTCACATTCTTGTTGGTATTGGTATCATAGTAACAATGGTGTTAGCTATGATTCCCTCCTATTCTCCACTTTCTATATTCATTGACTCATGGGATAGCTCCACTTAGCACAGAAGAGGCTTATTTAACCCGATCTCTCCAAATGTTCTGCATATGCTTTAGTTCAGGACTTCCTTGTCTCATCAGTATATGTCCCATCTATGTCCCAGCTACGTATGTGTCCCATCTGCTGTTGAAGTCTTCATTTTCTGTGTCCATTTAGCCCATCTAAATAGATATATGTATACTAACCATACAAATCTGATCAAATCTTTATATCAAAGAGTGTAATATATATAAAACAGCTCAGAATCTAATCCTAACCCTCCATTTCTAACTCCTGTCTCATATACCCCGTGCTTTAGTCCCAGCATTCCCTGATTGTATGTCTCCATGGTTGCACATGTGTCACTTCTGTCTATAATGACATTTGTATCCCAGGAAATAAGCTTCTCAGCCTTTAAGGGCCACATGGAACATAATGTCTTTTGGAGAAGTTTTTGGCTTTCCTCAGAAAGTGAGTCGTCATCTTTACTTGGCCTTGAGTGTGCTTCTTTATCGTGCTTTTATATACTCAGGATCTTTTTCTCCAGTTCGTGTGCTGTCTTCAGTAACTTCTCTTTAGGAACTGAAATGGGAAGGAGAGAATCATCACCATATTGTACTCATCTCACTGTGTGGCACCTGGTACTTTGCGGCTACAACACCAGTTTCCTATTCCAGTGATAGAGAAATTAATATTAAAAGGTAGGAGCATTAGTGGCCAGGCAAATTTTACAGAATGACTGTGGAGCAATTGGAAATGCTCTCTGCTGTGTGTATTAAAGATGTCTAGGTAACTACATACTTTCAATTTTTTGCTATCTGTTGGTAAATATTGAAGAGATATCTCTGGATGTGGTTTGTTGGTGTTAGGTAGCTGCATCATTCTGGAGTACTTATTTTGTTTTATAGCTGATACATGGCCATTTGCTAGCTCCTCAAGGCAAAACCTGCATTATGGAACAGTGGAGGAAAATGAAAATTTGGTGGAGAAAAGAGCCATGCACAAGGAGATACAAGATATAAAACTGACTTACCTGGAAAATAGTATATGTGAATGTTGATGCCACCGACCTAAAGTTTGTTGTTAATGGATTTTTATCAGAATTATTAAAATCTGAAGAGAAGATGAGTAAGCCTACTTTAGACCAATCTCTTCACCCTTCAGTGACCAATATGAAGTGATTGATAATTTTAGGCCACCTGCTAGGTTCGAAGGGCAAGGAAGTGAATGTGGCAGGTTGAGAGTGTGCCCTGGTCTCTGCCAGCTGCAGTTTTGTCTTTTAGGATCTCATTCTCCAGTGAGAAAGGAGAAAGAGGATAAGAGATGGTCAGGGCTGGCTTTCCAGAACAGTTTGCCTCTGGTTAAACATGTGACCTCACTGTGATAATGTTTCCATTCCATTATTATAGCTGTTGTCTATATTCCCACTAAACTAGGATCTTCTTGCTTTTTACTTATTCAACTTCTTATTTGGTGAAGTATTAAGTCTTTTTACTGCAATGTGAATTTACAATGTTATCTCAGAAACTAAAAAAGGTAGAAGGAAGGAGAGTGGGAGAGAGGAAGGGAATATCATTATGTTCTTGGACTTATGTCTACAAATCATATTGAAGTTGTTAAAAATTAAAATTTAAAAATGGAAAAAAGACATTGGAAGAAGTCCTGACTTCTGGGCTTTCTTCACCCGACTTAGACAACTTGGCTGCTGCATGGTTGACAGCAGAATGTAAGCAGGTAGAAATCTTGCTAAATATGCTTGCGGTTATTTTATGAGCCTTGATTTTTAAAAATGGTAGCATTTCAGGATTTCAAGGAATCTGTTCTCCTGCGTGGTTTATTGCCAATGGCTTTGCTTGGCACAATCCTTCATTTTAACTGTGCACTGCCGCACTGGAGGAACTGGCTTACCTAGACAGTGGCTTTCCTTTGATTTTGATGTGTTATCCTAGTTTGTTTCTAGACATCAGTAAAGTAAAATCATTTAGCTGCAAGCTAGACGATTGATAAATCTGAAGTTGAACAACTTGGTATTTATTATGAGGTATTAAAGTGTTTCTGCTTCTTCACCACGGTTCCAGTTGGTTTGAAATGCCCAGTTAGGCTAGCCTTTGTCTCAAAGATGTTATACTGTTACAGTTAGTTTAAACTTAAACTAGTAAAATAATTTGACTCTGAGTAGGAGTGGTAGGATGATTTGGAGCAAAGACGTATTAGTCAGCTTGTCAGAATCTTGAGCATGTTTAATGTTTATGGAGTATACACTATGTACCAGGTGTTGTTAAGTATTAAACTATACAGTGAGAAGACAGTATGTTTGTATCCAAGATATGTTAGTGTTGGCCGGCGCTGTGGCTCACTAGGCTAATCCTCCGCCTGAGGTGCCGGCACCCCAGGTTCTAATCCCAGTCAGGGTGCTGGATTCTGTCCCGGTCGCTCCCCTTCCTGTCCAGCTCTCTGCTGTGGCCCGGGAGTGCAGTGGAGGATGGCCCAAGTGCTTGGGCCCTACACCTGCATGGGAGACCAGGAGAAGCACCTGGCTCCTGGCTTCGGATCAGTGCGGTGCGTCGGCTGCAGCCGCCATTGGGGTGTGAA
This sequence comes from Lepus europaeus, assembly GCF_033115175.1. NCBI lineage: Eukaryota > Metazoa > Chordata > Mammalia > Lagomorpha > Leporidae > Lepus > Lepus europaeus. Next base: position 34,897,316 of record NC_084832.1, on the reverse strand, counting down.
CCAACAGAAAAAGAAGACCTTTATCTCTGTCTCTCTCTCTCACTGTCCACTCTGCCTGTCAAAAAAAAATGTTAGTGTTGCTTATTACTGAATTATTTTGTTCTAATGCAGTGCTGAGCTTTTGAGGATTGATAATTTATTTTTTTGATTTCTTATTTTTATTTTTACCTAGAAAACTTTTATTTAAGGTATACAAACTTCATGCATTTCATCCATACAAATTTAGGAGCATAGTGATTCTCCCACCCTCTCCTATTCCCTTATTTTTTTTTAAAACAAAGATCTGTTTTTAGGTAATTTTAATACTCACAAGACTAACCCTACAGTAAGTAAAGAGGTCAACAAATAGTATAAAAAAAAAAAAACAACAAACTGTTCCTCAACAGTTGAGACAAGGGCTGTACAAAATCATCACATCACAAATTATCAACTTCACTTTTATAGATACTGTTTTAGGTACTCTGTTACCATAGATCAGGGAGAATATCTGGTATTTGTCTTCTTGGGACTGGCTTGCTTCACTAAGTATAATGGTTTCCAATTGCATCCATTTTGTTGCAAACAATAGGATTTCAATCTTTTTTTTACTGCTGTATAATACTCCATGGTGTATAGATACACCATAATTTCTTTATCCAGCCTTCAGCTGATGGTTATTTGGGTTGATTACATTATCTTAGCAATTGTGAATTGAGCTGCTGTAAAATTAGGGTTGCAGATAACTCTTTCATATGGTGATTTCATTCCCTTTAGGTAAATTCCCAGGAGTGGGATGGCTGGGTTATATGGTAGGTCTGTATTCAGATTACTGAGGTGTCTCCATACCGTCTTCTACAGTGACTGTACCAGTTTGCATTCCTACCAACAGTGGATTAGTGAACCTTTTTCCCTACATCTTCTCCAGCATTTGTTGTTTGTTAACTGAAAGCCATTCTAATGGAGGGGAGGTTGGAGTAATACCTCAGTGTGGTTTTGATTTGCTTTTCCCTGATGGCTAATGATCCTGACATTTTTTCATGTGTCTGTTGGCCATTTTAATTTCCTCTTTTGAAAAATGCCTGTTTAATCCTTTGTCCATTTCTTAATTGGATTATTTGTTTAGCTGTTGCTGATTTTCTTGCTCTTTATAGATTCTAGATATGAATCCTTTATCAGTTGTGTAGCTTACAAATAATTTCTCCCATTTTGTCTTCTCTTTGCTGGGTGTTTCTTTTGCAGTACAGAAGCTTCTCAATTTGATGTAATCCCATTTGTCAATTTGGGCTTTTATTACCTGTGCATCTAGGGTCTTTTCCAAGATGTCTTTTCCTATGCCAATGTCTTGCAAGGTTTCCACAATGTTCTCTAGTAAATTGGTGATATTAGGTTGTAGATTTAGGTCTTTAATTCATTTTGAGTGGATTTTTGTATAAGGTGTAAGGTGGGGGTCTTGCTTCAAACTTCTGCACAGAGATCCAGTTTACCCAGCATCATTTGTTGAAGAGACTGTCTTTGCTCCAGGGATTGATTTTAGCTCCTTTTTCAAAGATAAGTTGGTTGTAGATGTGTGGATTGTTTTCTGGAGTTTCTATTTTGTTGCATTAGTCTACCCATTTTTTTTTTTTTTGCCAGTATCAGGCTGTTTTGATTATAACTGCCCTGTAGTATGTTTTGAAATCTGGTATTGTGATGCCTTTGGCTTTGTTTTTGTTGTGTAAGATTGCTTTAGCTATTTGGGGTCTCTTAAGTCTCCATATTAATTTCTCACTAATATATTAATAGGTTGTGTTTTTTTTTCCCTTTATGTGAATTAAGTCATGTAGCTTTCTTAAATTTGATTTTGATTATGTGGAGAGAGATGTTCAACAAAAATGTAAATTTTCCTGTATTTACTATGAGTCTAGGCAAAGATGATCAAGAGATGGTAGGAACGTCATTGTGGGAACTTTCATTGCCAACAAAGTAAATTTCAGTGTGGAGAATTAAAGCTAGGTCCTTTTAAAGGAATCAGATTTACTGACTTATTTGAGAGGCTAAGTCATAAACACACACACACACACACACAGATAGATCTTCTGTCTGCTGGTTCATTCCCCAAATGGCTACAAAGATCGAGGCTGGTTCAGGCTGAAGCCAGGAGCCCAGAACTTTGCCTAGGTGTCCCATGTGGGCTGCAGGTGCCCAAGTCCTTTGGACCATTTTCCCCTCTGTTCCAAAGTGTATCAGCAGGTAGCTAGTTTGGAAGCAGAGTGGCTGAGACTCTAATTGGCACTTTGGTATGGGATACTGGCATTGCAATTGATGGCTTACCTCACTGTGCCAAAACAGTGACATCTGGAGTTATGTTCTTTTTTTTTTTTTTTTTTTTTTTTGACAGGCAGAGTGGACAGTGAGAGAGAGAGAGAGACAGAGAAAGGTCTTCCTTTGCCGTTGGTTCACCCTCCAATGGCCGCTGTGGGTGGCGCGCTGCGGCTGGCACACCGTGCTGATCTGAAGGCAGGAGCCAGGTGCTTCTCCTGGTCTCCCATGGGGTGCAGGGCCCAAGCATTTGGGCCATCCTCCACTGCACTCCCGGGCCATAGCAGAGAGCTGGCCTGGAAGAGGGGCAACCGGGACAGAATCCGGTGCCCCGACTGGGACTAGAACCCGGTGTGCCGGCGCCGCAAGGCGGAGGATTAGCCTGTTGAGCCACGGTGCCAGCTGAGAGTTATGTTCTTATACCTATCATGTCACCTTTGTTCTAGTGATTTTGATATTATCACTGACACATTTATCATCATTGGTATTTTTTAATTAACTTGGGCAACTTTATAGATGTATGAAAATAATGGGCCATTTTGTACTCTTTTTTGCAGAAAGATGAGATATCAGTGTACAACTTAGTACTTTATCACATTGTTGTCAGTGGATAATGCCCATTAGACAAGAGAGGCAAAGTGAAAGTTTAACCAGACAAGGTCACCACAGAAATATTTGAGAGGTGAGCGAGCATGAATGAGACTCATGGTTGTGGATAAGTGCGGCAGTAGTGAGATGATCTGAAGGACCTTTAAGACCTTATATTTAATGAAAAGCCACTACAATACTTTAATGAACAAAGGTAATTGCAGCTAAAATCATGATGGACCCAACTTCAGTAGAGACTTGGGATCTTCAGAAGAGGCTTGCTAAGGACCATGCTGGTGACTGACAATTTGGTGAATAGGTTTGCAGTAAGGTAATGACGGTCTGGATTAAGGGAGTTGGAGTATAAGTACAGAGAGCATCAAACAGATGTGTTCTGGGAAGTAGTATGGGTTAAGGCGCTTGAGAAAGAAAACCTTGCCAAGTTAAGTGTGATATGTTTAATCGACAGATCATTGTTTATGTCTCATGCTTATAGGGATTGGGATTGGAATTAGGTTTAAAAAAAAAATATGTAGTCCATGCCATTTCAAAGAGGGCCTTTTTCTTACAGATGGAACTTGGGATAGGAATACAGGAAAATTTAACTGTGATTATACAGAAATTTGTCATCCATTTTCTCCTTTGGTAAAATTGTCTTTTTTTCCTGGGGTCATTTTGGTCATCATTAAATCTCTCAAATAATTTCATATCATTATGACAAATTTTTTTTAGAAATATTAAGAATCAATTATCCTTTCAGTAAGTTATTTTTCATTCCTTATAAAAATGCTTCCTGATAAAATTCTTTAGCTACATAGTGAAGAATATCTAGGATGTAATGGCTTCCGCTCCTCCCCCAACTCCCAGCACTGCAACCTCAGCCACTAATAGGGCATCGTTGTTTTGTTAGCTTGCCTGTACAATAATTCTCCTCCCCCTGCTTCAGAGCTTCAATGCCAGAGAACAATGTAGAACATTCTTTGTTGCAATAGATGCTAATTGTGTTCTCAGTTGGGATCTCGCTATCATAGCCACAATAACTGTGCCATTGTGCTGGAAGGCTGGGTCACAGTAGTTATTGTGCAGAGTAATGAATGCTGTTTACTTGGGATGCGTTGTCGCCTGCATCTGTGGGTGAGAACACACAGTCGCTGTAATTTGCCTGGCAAGTGATCAGACTGCCATAAAATAGCATCATCTGTTAAGTTAGTTAGCAGTCACAAAGGACTATTGACCTTTTGAAATAAAACAATAGAATTTTTCATGAGAATTTCTGAATGATAGACATGAAAGATCTAAGAGTGTGCATATTAACCCTGTTTTGCAGTGTGCTTTGGAGTCGTGTTAGGCTACGTGGAAATGAAGGAACTGGGAATATGCTGGGGCTCAGGTTGGAGAGCTGTACAACCACAGTAGATTGATTACATGTTGGATAAGGGATGTCTGTGACTGGTGTCAGTTGGGAACTGGACTTCATGGCAATGTCCCCTTCCAAAACATGTGGATTATAAACATTACTGCTGTGAATATAGTTGCGTTGTTCTTTTACTAACATAAAATGTTTTCTCATATGTAATTGTTGGAATGCATTGGTTTTTATCTTAAGAAATCTTGTTGAAGTAAAAGGAAACATTTTTTTGCTCTTTTATATTACCTTAATGATATTTTTCAAGGATTTTAAGAATCCAGCTTTGGAGTTAATGACTCTCTTGATAATTCGTGTCCCACTACTCATTTGTAAGCACCTATAAGCTGGTTGAGTGCTCATTGTATTGCTCATTGAAAGTAATATGGAGGATGCTTTTCAAAGCAGCTTTTATTTAACAGTTTTTTAAATTTTTGTCAAATTTCTAGCAAATATAAACAAAGTGATTGAAGTTTAAGCTATTTTACATTCTTACAGTCTATTCCCTTATGTCCTGCTTTCCAGATTGGTTTTCTTTTTTTCTTTTTTCTTTTTTTTTTTGACCGGCAGAGTGGACAGTGAGAGAGAGAGAGAGAGAGAGAGAGAGAGAGATCTTCCTTTGCCGTTGGTTCACCCTCCAATGGCCGCTGCGGCCGGCGCGCTGCGGCCGACGTACCGCACTGATCCGAAGGCAGGAGCCAGGTGCTTATCCTGGTCTCCCATAGCACTTGGGCCATCCTCCACTGCACTCCCTGGCCATAGCAGAGAGCTGGCCTGGAAGAGGGTGTGCCGGCGCCGCAAGCTGGATTAGCCTGTTGAGCCATGGTGCCGGCCCAGATTGGTTTTCTAAGAAATGGATTTTGAGTAGCCCAGTGACTTATATTCTGAGAATGGACAGTAAATCACGTTGTTGTGATTTACTCAAGTTTTTATGACTTGGGTTCCTTTATTGTGATCCTAAGAACTCAGATATCAAGAAGATGGTAATTTTGGAAGGGGGACATATATTAATTAGAACAGTCAAGTTAATATATGAATTAGATCATACTGTAAGTATAGTTCCTTTTTTAAATCAATGTCAAAATAGTATTTAATAATATGTACAATTCTGTTAAAAGCTCTGTAAGTGTGTTCAATGTGGAAATTCGCACATTTTTGAAAAGAAATATTCAAGATTACCAGTAATCTCTACAGCTGCCATCTAATGACTATCATGAAGTTATGGTGTAGATGCCCTTCTGTTTTACAGACTGTTGTTACATATTACAATAATAATTTTTATTTTCTTCTATAATCCAAGAACAAATTTACATAAAAGATTTTTGATCAATTGTTTCTTTAGGCTTATTTTACTTGTTTGAAAGACAAATTTAGAGAGAGAGCTCTTTGATCTGCTGGTTCACTTTCCAAATGGCTGCAGGGGCTAGGCCAGACCAAAACCAGGAGCTTCTTCTGTGTCTCCCGTGGGTTCAGGGGCCCAAGCACTTGGGCCATCCTCCACTGATTTCCCAGCCACATTATCAGGGAGCTGGATCAGAAATGGAACAGTTGGGGTTCAAACTGGCGTCAATGGGATGCCGACATTGCAGGCAGCAGCTTAACCAGCTATGCCAAAGCACCAGTGTCAGCATTTTCTGATATTAAGTGAATTGAAAACCTTAGAAAAATATGACTGAATAGTTAAAATAATAACATTTCCCACAATTGCTAAAGATTAGTTTAAATTTTTTATTTTGACATTAACCTTTTATATTATTACGAAGCAAGTCTTTTTTCAGAAAAAGAAAACATTCCTAATGCATAAATCAAAATTTCCATTTTTATACTGCTTTGATGAAAGTGCAATTGACTTATTTTCTCTTAATGGGTTTACTTTTTCTTAATGTATAAATAAGAGTCTAGTTCACAAATTGCTTGTTTTTATGTATTTTTTTTCTTAGAGAAATGAAGTCAGCTAGGATATTGTTATGGAAAGTTGCTTTGTCTTGTCTTGTTTGTTGCCAGTCTCTTCCCTTTGTCTTGTGGAGTGGGCACCTGCTTCTGCTTAGCTAACTACTGCTGTTTTCTGCTCTATGACAGCAAGCCGATGGCGGAGTCTCTTCTCCTCAACTGCCTCACTGCCCTTTCCTTATAGTCCTGTTGCAAGACTCAGCCCTTATAGCAATGGCATTAATACTCCCAGCTTCTCTAAAACCTCCAATAAGGCAATACTAACACCCGAGAGAACAGGTAATATTTCAGCTCTTGACTACTAGCTGCTTGCTTTGTATTTCAGTTGCTTAACACTGCTTAACTATCCATCTCTCACTGAAAAACTACGGGGTAATGTGATTCTGATGGTGAGTTTGTACCACATGCCCACTTTGGGGACAAGATCTGGCATTGATCTATTGCTCTGATCTATTGCTCTCAATTGTGTAGTAGGCTGTCTTCCCTCTTAAGCAAAAGCTTACTTAGGGAGTTCATGTTTCCAAATGCCTTGTGTACTTTTAAAAAATTTCAGACACAATTTAGTAATTTTTATTGTGACTCAAGATTGTAAGCCTTTATATATTATCTTAGAAAAAAGTTTTGTGGTAGCTTTCAAAGCCAAGGCTATGTTGAAAAATATAGTCATAGTGTCTTTATGGGATGAGGGGCTTAAAATTTCTTACCTATTCCAGCACTGGTGTGATTCTCAACCACCTTCCATTTGGACCCTTTCTTCCACGGTTCTTGTATCTAAAGCCATTTTTTCTGTTAAATTTTCATGGGTGACTGTAAGTCTCCTGTGAGTATATAGTGATCTAAATGAAGGTTTTGTATATGCTCTCTGCATGTATATATGCCTCTTATGTATGATATTTCTCTCAGCACTATTGTTTGTACCCATTAAAGAATGGGCTGGATGAAACTTCAAGAGCCGTATCAGTTACGGTCAGAGACAAGTATGTCTGACTATTCATTAAAAGTACACGTGGGTATGTATTCTTGTGCCATGCCTTTTGGATATATACCTCATCTGATGGGATACAGATTTTAGCATATGTGAAGTTTTATTGTGATTAAAAAGAAACATGAAATCTACTTTCTTAAAGAAGTTTCCAGTCTATAACATAGAGGGACTTTTTTTTTCAATTGTGCAAATTGAATTTGAAAACAGTAGACAAAAGGTTTTGGTATAGGAATCAACATGTGAAGTTGTGCTTTTCATCTAACCATGAAATGGTGATGGGTTCTTTGTGAAATTGTGAAAACAGGTAAAATTGCTTAATGTTTTTATATATATATATATATATATATATATATATAGACAGGAATTGTAAAGCATTTGTACATATTAGTTCTTTAGACTAATAAAGTGTATTTCCTTTGCGTTCTAGGTTATACTTCCAGAGGCTCCCCTCTCAGTCCTCAGTCATCCATTGATAGTGAGCTGAGTACTTCGGAATTGGAGGATGATTCGATTTCCATGGGTTATAAATTACAGGACCTCACTGATGTTCAAATCATGGCTCGTCTACAAGAAGAAAGTACGTTCTTTTTAAACTTGAAAAGTGAGGCTCCCACTTGAAATACAGTGTATGTAGGGAGAGGTTCAGCTATTTCTCCTCGGGTAGCAGGCAAACAACTGGATACTTGATCTCATTCCACCTTGTAGGTAGGGCAGTTATATGCATCTTACCCACTCATGAGAATCAGTGTTAGGAAGTTTGCTGATCATAATGAATTTATATATAGAGCTTATGGGTATGACCACCATGGAAACAGATTGGCAGTTTCCTAAAATGCTGATTTGGTCCTGCAAATTGCATTCTTGGGCATTTACCCCAGAACACTGGAAATTGGGGTTCACACAAAATCCTTCCTATGTACGTTCTTAGCATAACCCCAAAGAAGCGCTAGCTTAGATGTCCTTCAGCAGGTCAGTGGTTAAACTATCATTCATACCATAGTGGGTGCCACTCGGTGGTGAAAAGGAACAGAGTATTGATGCATGAGACATCTCGGATGAAGCTCCAGGAGATCATGAGTGAAGGAAAATGATCAAAAAAGATTGAACCTTGTACAATTGCAACTATATGACATTTTGAAATGACAACATTATAGAATTGGATGATAGGTTAGTGGTTGGGATTTAGGGATAGGACATGGGGTGTTGTTAGGGGGAGAGGATGGTGGATGTGGTTATCGGAGGGCAGCATGAGATTTTTGTGGTATTGGAATTGTTTATTGTTCTGTCTGGGAGATGATAAATCTGTAGGTAATAAGACTACAAAAGAACTTAATACTAACACACATGAGTGTAAGAGGGAAGAATCTGAATAAGGTAGCTGGATTATCTATCACCATCAAAACCCTGGCTCTCATGTTCTGTAATTTTGCAAAATATTATCATTGGGAGAAACAGTTCAAAGTATACAGTATTATCTAAAAAAAGTTTGAGAGGTAAAGAAAGACACACATACACACTTGGACACATAAAGCAAAAGAGAGACCAAGTGAGCTATCTGCCAGTTCATCCCCCAAATTCCTGTCATGGCTGGTGCCAAAGGCAAGATCAGGATGGAGTTTATTGAAAAATGCAAATAATTGTGGAAATACTTGGAAATGGGATGGTTCATCACTGGTTGTGCAATAAAATCACAACAGATAATCTGGAAGTAAGCTACTTGAAGGTCACTAATTGCATGAAAAGGGACAATATGATAAAGATCACAGCACTGGGGTAAGCTTGTTTTTGAGATTACCTTTTTAGGTCAATTTAACTAGAAACAGCCAACTATAATTTAAGCATAATTTCCTGCTTTCAGAATTAGTCAAGGCTATAATGAGAAACAATGCTTATGCAGGATTTAATAAGCTACATTTTGAGGGGAAAAGTTATAACAGTAACTGTATGTGCTCATTATATGGCTAGGAGATAGGATGTCAGTTTCAGAAGTTAAATAATCAGGAATAGACTACTTTAAGAAAATTGTGGTTTTTCCAGTGAGTCAAATAGCAAGAAACTTTCAGTATTTTTAGATGGTGTGGCCTAAATCTATTGAAGTATTGAAGCATCAGTATGCTTTGAAAGAGGTAATGTTAGTAACAAAAATGAACAAAAAAGAGATGACCTTGTTAGAAAATGTTTGTACCTTTCTCTTTGACTTTGAAAGTTGGGGATGGAGAGTAGACTGACTTTCTACATGAACAAGATTTGATTATTTTCGTTTTAATTCCTAGCAAACTATGCATGATGATGGTTAATTCTTCCTAAGTTCTGTCCCTAAATGTCTCCAGATTTGACAAGGGTTCATTTGTGGGGAGAAACTGATAGATACTGACTGCTGAGCTATAATAAGTATATTTGATCTTCACTGCAATTGGGACAATCTTTTTGCAAACAGAATTGTCTAATATTAGATGTCTGATAGGTAAATAATAATAAAAGAACAAGATAAGGAGTAATGGAATAATTTGTGAGGCACACATTTTCATCAAATATTTAATTATAATTTAATGTTAGCTAGATTGAACAACCTTGTAAGTTACTATTACTGGGTCTGGTGTTGTGGCATAGGGGGTGAAGCCACCACCTGCAGTGCTGGCATCCCCAATGGGTACTGATTCAAGTCCTGGCTGCTCACCACTTCCAGTCCAGCTCCCTGCTAATGTGCTTGGGAGGGCAGCAGAGGATAGCCCAAGTGTTTGGGGCCCCTGCATCCACATGGGAGACCTGGAGGAAGCTCCTGGTTCCTGACTTTGGATCGTCCCAGCTCCTGCAGTTGCAGTCATTTGGGGAGTAAACCAGCAAGTGGAAGATGTCTCTGTCTCTGTCTCTCCCTTTCTCTCTGTAGTTCTGCCTTATAAATAAATAAGTAGATAAATAAATAAAACTGTTTGCCATTCTATAGGTCTCAGGCAAGATTATGCTTCTACTTCAGCATCTGTGTCAAGACATAGTTCCAGTGTGTCACTGAGTTCAGGAAAAAAGGGGACAAGTAGTGATCAAGAATATGACCGATACAGTCTGGAGGATGAAGAAGAATTTGACCATTTGCCACCACCTCAGCCTCGTCTTCCGAGATGTTCACCTTTCCAAAGAGGAATTCCTCACTCACAGACTTTCTCCAGCATTCGGGAGTGTAGGAGGAGCCCCAGTTCCCAGTATTTTCCTTCAAATAATTACCAGCAGCAACAGTATTACTCACCTCAAGCCCAAACTCCAGATCAGCAACCAAATAGGACCAATGGAGGTAGGTTGTGTGCCCCTTTTGGTATTTGGTATACATTGATCTTTTGAATGTGGTCAAGACGTGGTTTGAAGATTCCTGTAAATATTTGGTAAGTGTTTGTGGTTTGTTAAGTTCATCCTGAAGACTTCATCTGTTTGGTTCCTCTATAACTGACTTGCTTCTGATGACATGTTTGAGACACACACACACACACACACATAACTTCAGGAATACTCCTTTGATTTAGTGGGCTCAATGAGTAGGGGGCATCTTTAGTTGTTGGTGGCACAGCTGTAGCACAAGTAGGATGGTATAGACTGAGGAGTTCATGGTGGAGCCTGTGGAGTCCTAGGCTGTGAGTTGCATCTCACCATTCATGTAGACTTGCACCTCCTGCTGCCTGTTCCTAGCACAGAGTGATGCTAAGTGAGGATTGGAGAAGATGCTGCTCTTGCACATCCAGTTTTAAGGGAAGTTTGGGATGGGTATTTCTGTGACTTCCTGTCATCTAGAATTAAGATCAAGGTAAGAGTAGGAACATAGTGATAGGAATTTGACTTGTCTTAATGTAAACATAGTGGATTGGATTATGTCAGTGTTTCATATTTTTTCCCATCTCCCTCTTCATGTTATCCTCCCCCACTCCCCAAAACAGAACTCCTTTACTTCCAAGAGCTATAGAGATCAATCATGTAGAATTCTAAGTCCATTATGTTTTTATCCTAATGATCAGCCAATTGCTTACTCACAAATCCCATCTCATACAAGCCACTAAAATATAATTTGTATCATACAGTTATAATTTTAAATCATATAGCACCATTTGTCAAATGGTGGTCAAAGCTGGGCCAAGAAATGATCCAAAAGGATATTTAAAAATATTTCAAGGCCAAATTCAAATTGTATTAGTTAGCAGTTACTACAGTTTTAGTTTTTGTCTTCCTCTGTGCTCTTATCATGATAATTGAGAGATGAATTGAAAATATTTGTTTCATACTCACAATTTTTTTCTTGTGTATGTGTTTCCAGGTTTAAAGCTTAAGAGTGGTAGCTAAAGAATGTCATGGTCACTAACATGCGAAGGCGCATTGTATTAGAAATATGCTGTATTCCACAGAGCAGGGTCCATTTGTGATAGGTTTAGTTTTCCTAAACATCGTGGCCTTTGTGCTCAAAGAATAATAGCATACAGAGGCAGTTCCTGAATATAATTTTATTTTATTAAAAGATGTGTCTGTTGGGGCTGGTGCTGGGGCATTGCAGGTAAAGCCGCCACCTGTAGTGCTGGCATCCCGTGTGGGCGCTGGTTCAAGTCCCAGCTGCTCCACTTCTGATCCAGCTCTCTGCTATGGCCTGGAAAAGCAGAACAGGATGGCCCAAGTCCTTGGGCCCCTGCACCCGTGTGGGAGACCCAGAGGAGGCTCCTGGCTTCAGATCAGTGCAGGTCCAGCCATTGCTGCCATCTGGGGGGTGAACCAGCGACGAAAGACCTCGCTCGCTCGTTCTCTCTGCTTCTCCTTCTCTCTCTGTGTAACTGTGACTTTCAAGTAAATAAATAATTTTTTTTAAAAGATGTGTCTGTTTACTGAGAGAGAGAGAGAATGTCTTCGATACGCTGGTTCACTTCCCAAATGAACACAACATATGGGGCTGGGTCAAGCTGCAGCCAGGAGCCTGGAACTCCATCCAGGTCCCCTATGTAGGTGGCAGGGGCCTTAAAACTCGGGCCATCTTCCGCTGCCTTCTCAGGTTCAGCAGAGAGCTGAACTGGAAGTGGAGCGGCTGGGAGTTGAACTGGAATTCCTATCGGACAGGTGGTGGCTTAACCCACTGTGCCACAGTGGCAGTCCCCTGGACATCACTTCTGATTAACTCACTCAGTGATGGAGAGCACAGGCTCTGGAGTCCAAAAGCCCCGAGTTCCAGTCATCTCCTGTCATTCAGCCTTTCACGTGGAAGTTTCTCAAGTCTCTAAGCTTTGGTTTATTTATCTGTAAAGTGTGAAGATAATACCTATTGCTTAGAACACAGGTATAATTTTACTCCGAACTATCTAGTCCACATTCTGCCAACCTAAGTACAAGGAACAAATGAAATACTGAATGTTACATTGCATGGGGTGGATGTACTGAATAAAAGTTGTTCCCCCATTCCATGTCGTTTTTCTGTTAAACTTAACATATGGTTCGAATACCCAAACTTTCATTTGTTGCCACAAAATGTCACTGGGACAAAGTTGTGAATAAGAATGGTAATGTTGAACTAATTTATCTAATATTTTTTCTAAATTGCCTAAATAATACAGATAGGAGAAAATAGTCGTTAATTCATTGATCTGTTTAAAATAATTGAAAGTAAGCTCAACATATGTTTATTGACTGCTTTCATTGTAGCTAACTTGGCTGTAAGCAAAAGAGATGGCTCATTACGGTTGTTGACATATTTCTGAGAGTCCTCAGATTAAGAGGAGCATGTTTGGAATACTTTGTCAGATATCAAAAATGACTAAATCTTGCAGAAATCTTCCTGTAGTTTCTAGGGTGTGGCTGGATTTGTCAGTAGCTAGATTTAGCTGTTGGCTGTTTTGTTCCTAAAGCTTCCCTTTATTATAGAGTGAGACTTGTTGCGCTTTTTATGAACCAACTCATGTAAAATCTTCAGTCTATTCCTCTAGTTTCATGTTGCATGTCAGTCCTTGAAAATTGATTTTTCTGACAACAAATAATTCATTACTTTTGATTCTATGAACTTTAAGGTATATGTGTTTATTAATACATTTTGAATTGTATGAAGTAAGTGTACTTCTTTTTTAGATGGTTTGGGACAATGAGATTACAGTTTAGCTCCCAGACGAATCTTGTCCTAAATATTTACATTTGCAAAACTATTTTTCAGAGCAGATTTCAGAATTAAAACTTTGAAGTTGACTTGGTGCTTAGAAAGATTGGTTTTAGAGACTGATGTAGGCACATTAACAGATTAGAGACGTAGCAACCCAGTATAATATATGAACCTTGACTGGATTGTGCTCGGACAGGAAATTTATGGAAGACATTCTTGAAACAGTTGAAAAAATTTTTATGGATTATGATACTCAATTTATATGTGAAGACGATATAATTCTACCAAACTTTCCTTATTTTTAGGAAATCCACATACTTTTAAAGTGTTAAGATTTCTGTATCCTTTATATTATTTAAAGAAAACAAATATGTACATGTAGATGAATTAAATTTGGCAACAGGAAATAACCGGTAGATCTATGTGAAAAGCATGCAGGTGTTCATGACACTGTTTGCAACGTTCTCTCTATCTCTTTCTCTCTCTCTCCCTCTCTCTCTCTCTCTATATATATATATATAAAACTGAGCTTTCTCTCCAATTGTTTACTATAAAAGTTTATATTATATTACATAATTATAATATATAATATAATTATATATTATATATAATATAACATAATTATAATATATAATTATAATAATACTATATGTAATATATAATATAATTATAATATAATTATATATTATATAATATATATAAACTTTTATAGTAAACAATTGGAGAGAAAGCTCAGTTTTAAAAATTAATAGCAGTTAATGTCTGTCTGCCTCCTTGCTGCTTGAAAATACATATAATGAAGGTAATTTATTCTCATACTCACTTAGGTTCACTTTTTCACACCAGTTTTTGTTAAGCTCAGGATCTAGATGTAAGCTGTAAGACTTTTTTTTTTTTTATAATTCTTCTATGCACCTTCCGCCAATACATGCATGCATAATATTTATTGAATGTATTAAATACCTGCTGCCTGAAAATAGGAACTTTGGTAGGAAATTGGGAACATGAAACATGATTATGAAGAATAGATCTCAAAGAGACACAGTATTCCCTTGTTACGTATAGTTTCGTTTTCCAGCATTTCAATTACACAGTCAACTATGGTCCAAAAATAGTAACTGAGAAAATTCCAGAAAAAAATTTCATAAATCTTAAATAGGTTTAATGATAGGATATTGTTATAGTTCCACTTTATTGTTGTTACTCTCCTATCATGCCTATTTGTAAATTAAACTTTGTTGTATGTATATAAAATATAGCATACGAAGGGACTTCAGTTTATGGAGAAATGAAATTAAAAGATAAAAATATAAACTTTATTTCTCAACATAATCTCTGTTAAGTTCAAGATACTTTTGTCAGTGATAATACCATCATTTACTCCATCTCTAAAGAACTATGTCTTGGGAAATTTAGCCATGTAAGTGTAGTCTTTGTTATATTATTAATTGAAAAAAATGAGAGCCCTTTACTTTTTTTTTTTTTTTAAGATTAGGTAATAAGTCAGAGTCAAATCAGGACTATAAATTTAGGAGATGATTTCTTAATGATTTTTCATTAAAACTCTCTTGTTTGAGAGAAAGGAGCAGGGGCATTGTTGTGGACCCTTTTTTGGTAAAACTTTCCTGGGCATTGTTCTGCTAAAGCATTGACTAATTTCTTAAAACATGCTCCTAATAAGTTGTTAATCTCAAAGCTAACAAGCAGAAAGCCGTGAGAATTCCAAAACACTTCTGCCACGACTTGTGCTCCTGATCCGTGGGGTTTGCTTTTGCTTTGATCAGACCACTTCCACCTCTTGCTGTCCTTTGCTTTGATTCTGTTTTGACTTCAGGATTGTACTGGCCATGCTCAATTTCTGCTGCTATTATAATTTTTGGAAGAAATATTTCCTGATATTGATTCCATGTGTTGATAACTTACATTGAAGGCTTTGCTCTCGTCTGCAGCTGATCTGGGCACAACAGTTTTGGCCTCCATGGAACAAAAAATTTGCTCTGTTTTGGTTTTCTAGTGAAAATAGTGTTAGCTGAAACAATTGCAATGCTTGTGGTGTTGGTTATTGTTTCTGCTATTACCAGTCCTTTTCAATTAGGCCAGATGCAAGTTTAATTTATTCTCAAATTGATGGAAATGATCTGTGGGTCTCACCTTCAGTGTTGTCTTATCTTTTCTTAGGCTGAGTTATCCAATTGTAAATTGCTGATTTCTTTGGGGCATTGTTTTTACTGATCTAGCATGAGTGATTCTCCATGCTTCTACCCAAGCTTCACCATAGATTTGATGTTTAATCTTGCTCAATTTTAGCAGGAATTTTGTTGCTCTGATCTTTTAAACCATCTTACCCGTCTTTGAGCCTCAAACTAGATCCTTTTCAGACATGTTCTAATAAGTCAGTGTGAGTTAATTTTGGTACAAGCAGTTCTGAAATTCATGCGTGCATCTCATACTAAGCATTTTCTGTGAGCTTCTTGAAGACTCCCTCATATCCATGTATAGAGTTTGGCTCTAGCTCTGGTTTCATTTGTCCACTGGTCATCTTGAAACATCCCTGGTAGATAAGAGGGGACAACCATTGTAATGAGGAAAATAGTCAAGAAATCTATCTAATAGTAACAGTATTTGAGTGTTACTATTCTGGGAATATGCAGAAAGTATGGAAATGTGAATTGTAGATACCTCAGCCAGAATTTATATAGAAAGAATCACCACAATAGAAGTTTTAACATGAGTAGGAGTTAGCATAGTGGAAAGAGTACTCTTTTCTGGTCTTCTATCATAGCTCTCTACAAATTCTTATACTTGTTATGTAAGTACATGTATTATACTTGTCTAATTTTTGTCTTCCCTGGACCACTGCAAAGGGGTGAAAATTGCTGGATAGGATGGCAACTAATGGGACTAAGTATCATAGAACAAGGACAGTAGGTGGTGGGGAGAAGGAGGATTTGGCTTTGCTCTTGAATGCATTCTGAATTAGTATTCCAGTATATAATTTCTTTTCTAATTTTGCTTGAAAGAAAATGACCACGTCTTGAATGTCCTCATTTGTTATTTCAGTGTCTTGGGGTATATATACTAAAGATAAAAATATTTTATAGACTTGGAGAAGCAGAAGAAAATATTAGGTATTACAGTGATTTGTGATCCTCCAGAGTCCAACATTATCTTTCAGAATGTTCTTTAATCTTCATTTCTTTCATTTGAGAAATGCTAAATTTAAAGTTTAAAGTTTAGATTGTCTCCTTAGGATCAGTAATGGAAAGAGAAGATTGAGAAACACAGTCTAGACTCTAAGTACAGTATTCCTGGGACTATACCTGTGTTATATGTTATAGCATCTCTAACATTTAGAGTGTGTGTGTGTGTATGTTTGTGTGTACACATTCACCGCAGCAGGTATGTACCATGTAGTGTCTCCAACATCTTAGTTAGTACATACACAGTAAGTAGTACTTCCTTTGTTCTTTCATTCCTTCTACAGATTGGGAAAGAGTGTCCAAGTGGAAGGACCGTCATGCTCATGGGTACAAGAAGATACTCCCTATTATCGTGGCAGCAGTGGAGGGGTAGCAGGGGATAAGGCTAGAGCCATAGCCTTACCTTGAGGGCCTTAGCCAGGTCATGCTCAGGAGTTTGGGCTTTCAGATGAAGGTGAGGGAGGGAAATAGGAGTTGGAGGGATGTAAGCAAGGGGATGAGTTTGTACTCCAGGAAAAGTGGAACAGACTGTATGCATGATGGATTGAAGGAACAAGACAGGTGTATAGAGACCAGTTAAGAGGATCTTGAGAATATGGGTGATAAATGATGAGGTCTGAAGGAGGTGGTAATGGAAATTCATTACATATTTATAAGGCAGAATAGTCTAGTATGAAAAGGAAAGGTAACTCTTAGGAGACTTCCCAGACTTGCTGAACAGCTGGGTAAATAATACAGGAGTGGCAGAGCATGAAGGGGCAAAAGAAATGAATCCAGTTTTATACTTGAACAAGTTTTGGCTTAATATTCATATATGGCCTTTGTTCTTTGAGCTTGAGTGACCTGATGTAGGTACTTTAATTTAGGGTAGGAGTATGTTAATAAAGGCAGGATTATCTTGTCTAGTTGTAGTCTTGCAGCTGATTGCCAATCTTGACATTGAGATCTGTGTATGACTCTCTGCTGCCCCTTGGTGGCAGAAGACATACTTAGCCAGGAGAAAGAAATTACAGCATTCCTTTTGTCTCTCTGTCTCCAAGTATCTGGTAACATATTAATTTCCCAGGAGTTAATGTGGTCTCCTTGATGTGTGATAAGTGGATATCTTAGGCCAACTCAAGTTGGAATTCTATTTGTTCCATTTTCATAGGCTAGTATAAGAATCGGTAAGTATTGGTTTTGATTCTTTTAGGATTTTTTTTAAATAAGTATGCAACTTAGTTTCTAGAGTCTGAAAGGATTAAGTGGCGGTAAGATTTCTTTCAAACTTTTAAAAATAAGAACAAATATGAGCTAGTTGTCGCTAGTCTCTATGTAGGACATTTCTTTAACAATAGTCTGTTGGATAGAACTGTTCTTGTTGGGGAATGGTTCTCATGTAGGAGGGTAACTGTTAGCTTATTCATAACTCACATTAGAAGTTTCATTTTTTATTGAACAAAATGTAGTTTTTGATTTCTAAAAGGTAATGTTTTATTTGGCATAGTATTTTTTAAAAGATTTATTTATTTGGAAGGGATACAGAGAGAAAATTTCTATCTGCGGATTCACTCCCTAGATAGCCACAATGGCCAGGCTAAAGCCAGGAGCTTTATCCAGGTCTCCCACATGGGAGGTAGGAGCCCAAGTACTTGGGCCATCTTCTCTGCTTTTCCCAGGCTATTAGTATGAAACTGGATCAGAATTGGAGCATCTGGGACATGAACTGGTGCCCGCATGGGCTGCCAGTGTCAGGCAGCACCTTTACCTGCTGCACCACCTCGGCAGCCTGGCAGTTTTTAACTTAGTGAAATTCTTTCCTCTTCCAGATAAACTCCGGAGAAGTATGCCTAATCTAGCCCGGATGCCAAGTACAACGGCTGTCAGTAGCAATGTGAGTTCTCCAGTCACTGTGCGAAACAGTCAAAGTTTTGACTCAAGCCTACACGGAGCTGGAAACGGACTTTCAAGAATACAGTCTTGTAGTAAGTATATAGAGATTTCTCATTTTTAGATCACTTTGAATTAGTTGTCATACCATCAGGAAGACCATGTACTACCCCCTTTATTTAGAAGCACACTAAAGCACACTTGTTTCCTTTCTTTGTAACCTGTTTCTCTGTGTTTCACCATTTACCGTTGAGCAAGATGAGGGTGCTGGAAAAAGTCCATGGAATGTGGAATTAAAAGATTAATTTATTTTGCTACAAAACATGTTTGAAGAACGGATGGTTGGCTCAGTGGTTAAAACACTGTTCGATATGTCTCATATCTGAGTACCTGGCTCAAGTTCTGGCCTTGCTGCTGATTCCAGCTTCCTCCTCATGTGTACCCTGGGAAGTAGCAGATGACTCAGATACCTGGGTCCCTATCTCCCATTTGGGAGACCCATATTGAATTCTAGGCTCATGGCTTTGGCTTGACCGTCAACCAGGGGAAGAAAGATCTCTGTATCTCTGCCTTTTAATTAAAGTGAAGGTAAATAAAAATCCAAAAGAAATTGAAATCCATGAATACAATGAAAAAACTATGCATGGATTTAAAAAAATTATTGCACCAAAATAAACTTCCCTTTTCATTCCATTTCTCCACAAACTTGAAGTACTCTTGTATCTTCACCAGAGCCTATACTTCCAATGAATGGTAGTAGAAAATTACATAGAGTTCTTTATATTGAAGGATATCAATAGAAGTACTGCATGGCAGTTAGTTTTCCACTGGTCTTACAAAGACAACCTTTTTCCTTGGCAGATCCTCCTGTTTTTGGTATCCACCTGATGCCTTTACTCTGAAGAAACACATCATTTTGCTCTTGTTTTTCACAAGTCCATTTTTTATTCCTTCCAAATGAAGTTATAGTTTAGTGTGCCTAAAGTAATTCTTCATCGGCTTCATTTTGGCTTACCGCACCATCTGTTTACTCATTTTATCCCACAACAAACCAGGCAATGCTTGTGTGTTTTCATGGCAGTTCCAGACTTGCTTCCCGTTCTTCTTGTGCTGTCTGTCTGGGTTGTTGGGGTGCTTAAGTCCTAGACTCTCCCCAGTGGGGAAGATACAAGATCATAGTCCTGGGACTCATAAGCCAAACTTGAGAGGTGTGACATGTGTTCAGAGGGCACTGGCCAACAGTCATCTCCCAGATTCCTAAGTCTGCATCCAAACTAGTATGCAGTTCTTTGTGCCACCAAAAAGAAAAAGTTTCAAAGGTCCTTCCCCAGCATGTGATGGTTTTTCATTTTTTTGTATACATTGGTTCCTAATCACAAAATGACCACATTGTCTCTGTTCAAGAAATTCTTTAATATCCATTATCTTATTTAGTTCTATCAACAGTGCTGAGGTACTTTCTATTCCCATTTTGCAGATGAGGAAACAGTTTTATGTAAGATAAGTAACGGTTTGGACAAGTCCATGCAGGTGAAAGATTCAAACACAAGTCTGGTTGTTCCCAGACATGTGCTTCCAACAGCTGTGTATTCTGCTGCACCTGCTGTTCTCGTTTCCCTTTCATGTAGCTGACGCCTTTTTCTTCACAGTGTAGCCCAAATATCACACCCTTTAAAAATTCTTCATTGCTTCAATAATGACTACAACACCCTGACCCAAATACATCCAAAAGATTTCCAATTACTGTATGTAAAAGTCATAAAATAAAAAAGATCAATTGTATGTTAAAGCTAATACTAAAAATCACCAAGAAGAGTGTTAATGTGTAATAGATGTGTAACATAAGAAAGTCTGATTTTTGACTTATTTCAAGTCTTAGGATTCTGTTCTCATTAACATATTCCTGGGAATTGTCAGCTACTCTCTATGTATTCTGAGTTTATATCATGAAGAATCCTAGTTCTGAGCCATTTTACTTCCTGAAAAAACAAAGCTATGGTGGAGAAAATTGGAAAGGCAGCATGATGTAGAAGGAAAAATACAGTTTTATTCAAAGACCTAAATTTAGGTCTCTTCTTAATCTCTTTCTGGTTCTTAATTTCTTATTTATAAAATTGGGATGATGCCTATTAGTTAAAAAACATTCTATTATCTGTTTCTTGTAAAAATCAAAGGCAGTCACTTATCTTTATGTAAGATAGATAATAGAGCTCTATTCCTGCATAACTCTTTGGTGTTTTCTTATCAAAGGAAATTGACTGGAATTTCATTGAGTCTATAGAGCATTTTTGTGACTCTTAACAATATTAAGATTTCTAATACAATCATATGAAATAGTCTTTCATTGAAGGTTTCTTTAATGTCTCAACAATATTTGGCAGCTTTCTTTATAGAGGTTTTATATTTCTAAGTTAAATTTATTCCTGGATATGTTTTATGTTTTTATAAATAGCATTTTTTTCACATTTTAGTTTCTACTACTTTACTGGTATTTAGAGTACAATTGGGTTTTATATTTTGATAATATACCCAGCAACTTTGCTAAAGACATTTATCTTAATAGTTATGGAATTTTATATATATCCAACGTAATGAGTGCATGTGATCACCAAAACATGTTCAAGAGTGCTCATAACTCCAATACCAGAAATAACCCAGCAAGGCATCATAAAAATAGTGATGTTTGTACAATGGAATACTACACAGAAATACAGCAGCATGGATGAATCTCCTGACAAAATGTTGACTGAGAGAAGATAAATGAAAATGAGGACATACTATATAATTCAACTTCAATGAAGTTCAAAATGGAAATAACCAGTCTGTGGTGATAAAGTGAGAATAACAGTTAACATTGGAAAGTATTGCCTGGGAGGGGAGATGAGAAATCCTTGAGGTGCTCTGGTGTATTTTACATCTTGGTGGGGAGTGGCTCCATGAATTTGTTCACTTTGAAAGTTGATAGAAATGCAGACTTAAGATTTATCTTAAAAAGAAGTTGAGCCAAATTCATATAAACTTCTTAAAAATTAAGACTTTTTTTTTTTATCACTTTGAGATTTACAGAATAATTGAGTAGAATACACATGGAAGTCTCGAAGTCTCACTATTACTACTCACCCAGTTTCCCCTATTAATATATTGCATTAGTGTAATAGACTTGATACAGTTGATGAGTTAACACATTAAGATTTACATGGTTAAAAGCTAATAACTTAAGGAATTGTAGAACTTGTCAACCAAGAGAAATTTACTATGTCCAAAGCTAAATGGGAACAGACCAATGGCAGAATCTTACATAGACTTTTTGTTTAAAAATTTTGACTACACTTTTGAGAGATCTTCAAAAGGTACATAGAAACTGTGTATTATGAAAACACTTTGCATGGATTTCAGACTTTTTTTCCATCAAAATAATAAACTCCTATTAACTTATAATATGTCTGAACAGGGTCTAGTTTGAGGAACTAAGAAGGATAAGACATCAGTTTGAAAACAGCCTTTGTGAGAGCAACATGAATGCTGCTAAAAGTAAAGGAAGAACAAACATCAACTTTATGGTGAAGCTTGGGTGGAAGAATGAAACCACTGATGCTTTAGGAAATGTTGAGGACAAGGCCCAGAGCAGCAGTTTACAAATCACTTTGAAGAAGGGATGGCATGGCAGATGGCTCAACACAGGTGCCCAGCATCCTCTCCTCTTCCACAGAGATGAAGCAAAGCAACAAATAAGTAGCTTCGTTTCAAGGTGAGTGCTTGAAGAAGAGCACCTGAACTCAGTAAGAGACCAGCATGACAGAGTAGGACCCAGAGAACTGAGATGGCAGCATGGACAGCGGAACAAAGCCAACCGACGACTAAGACCCTGGCCCAGTGGCTGGGAATTCCCTATTGCAGGGACAAGGGTAAATGGCAGAGCCTCAGTGGAGCACATCA
Source organism: Lepus europaeus (assembly GCF_033115175.1). NCBI lineage: Eukaryota > Metazoa > Chordata > Mammalia > Lagomorpha > Leporidae > Lepus > Lepus europaeus. The sequence goes on along the minus strand of NC_084832.1, from coordinate 34,875,000 downwards.
GTATGAACACCTTGTGTGGGCCCTCCTAGCCAAGGGAGGAAGCCATGATCACCAAGTGTAGAAGCCCAGTAGGAAGAGCTGTGTGGGGATCTCACACTTTCATTCAGAGAAGGAATGCTCACTGTCTTCTAGTGTGTACCAGCCTAAGAGAGGAGTCACTACCCTGGGAGAAAGATGCCCCTGAATATCCCTATCCTTGACATTCTACCACACTAGTGGGGAAAAAAAAAAAAAAAAAAGACTGCAGTTTCATGAATCCAGATGGAGCCAGCAGAGCAGTGGTGAGCCTTGCACACTAGCCCATACAGTGCTCTGCACTACAGGATATGGGATGCAGAACAGCAGGGGTCCTGCCCTTAGGACCCTAAAAGTAGGGGTGCCTGCCCTCTCAGACATGGGGCCCCTATACCCCTCATTACTTTTTGATCTGTACCATTGGGAACTTTGCTCATCGGTATTCCATGTCAGGGTTCCTGTGACCCTAGCCTGATCTGCGTACTGCTGCTCAGAACTGCATTTTACCTCCTGTCCTGCTTCCAGCACCACCGCCACTCTTCTGGCTTTGTTCTTCACATGGGCAGTAGCTCAGGATATGCACGCCCTTAGGCTAGTGTGCCCTACCTAAGGTGTCAGCATAACTCCCATAGCTCTAACCCTTAAGCCAGTAGAGTAGGCACCAGCAGTGCCTGTCTGAATGCTAGCACTCCTGAGCCTCTGGCTTCTCCCTTGGGCAGTAGCGAAGGGGCCTGTGAACCCAGCCAACTCCCAGTGCCAGTTCTGCTCTGCCAGCTCTAGCTCCTGAGCTGGTATCTGCATGCCTGGCCTACTTGCGGTGCCACCAGGTCCTGCTCCCAGCACCAGGGCAACACCTACGATGCCACTCTGTCCCTCAGCAGGTAGGTGGGGGACCTTATGTCAGGGATCCAAGCAAATCTGCTGGGCTGTAGAAGAGCCCCAAATCCCTAGATTCCTACCTACCTCTACCATTGAATACAGTGAAGGAAGGTATAGGGAGACCACACTGTGGCATGCAACTGGAACTAGATCCAAAACAGCCTTGCAAATTAACACCCAAAGGCAGACGTTCAGGGACAGGCATTTGGTTCATGAGACCAACCTTTTAAAAGCAATAGAAACAATAAATCTGCCAAATGCACAAACATCAATGTAGGCTGTTGAGAAATATGAAAAAAGTAAGGCAATATAACTCCCTTAAAGGAACACAACAACATTTTAATATCAGACTACAAAGACTGATGAAATGCCTAAGAAACCAAATGAGTGATTATAATCAGAGATACATGACAATACAAACAGATGAATGCGATTTTGAAATTAATGCATAATATGAATAAGAAATTCAGCAAAGAGATCTTAAACAAATTTTAGACATGAAGAACTCATTAGGTCAAATGAAAAGTTGAATTCAAAATCTTAAGAGGAAAAGCCTAGAGGCTTAGAAAAACCTATTCAGTGAAATAATAGTTGAAAATTTCCCCAATCTGCAGAAGGGAGTGGACCTCTAAGTTTAGAGGGCCCCATAGACTGCCCAGTAAGCATGATAGGAGAAGAATCTCACATGGACTGTTCAAATTCCCAAAAGTAAGACACAGAATTCTGAAATTTGCAAGAGGAAATTTTTCTTTGAAGAAAAACTCTGCTGGGGCTGGCTTTGTGACCTAACAAGTAAAGCCACTGCCTCCCATGCCAACATCCCCATTGGGTGCCTGTTCATGTCCTGGCTGCCATACTTCTGAGCCAGCTCCCTGCTAACGTGCCTGGAAAAACTGCAAAAGATGGCCCAAGTGCTTGTGCCACTGTACCATGTGGGAGATCAGATGAAGCTCCTGCCTTCAGCCTGGCCCAGCCCCGGCCATTACAGCCATCTGGGGAGTGAACTAGCAGATGGAATATCTCTCTCCCTCCTTCCCTTTATGTAACCGACTTTCAAATAAGTCTTAAACAACAAAAACCCTCCATTAGTGTTAATTTTTGAACAGAAACATTACAGGCCAAGAGGGGATGGGATGATACACTCTTGGTTCTGGAAAAAAAAAAAAAAAAAAAACCTGACTCAGAGTACATTATTCAGCACAGCTATCTTTCCTAAATGAAGAAATACTTTCTAAGGTGAGCAGAAACTAGAAGAACTTATAGCCACAAAGACTAGCCTTAAAAGATGCTTAAGGGTGTTCTACATACAGAAATAAATGGAACTTTCAACATGAAAATATTTACAAGTTTGAAACCTGTTAGAAAGGTAACAAAAGGTGTTCTAGATAAACAAGAAAAATTGAAAAGACAGTGCTGAGCCATTACTTATCAATAACTTTGAAAGTAAATAGACTAAATTCATCAACTATGAAAGTGTCTGGATTAAAAAAAAAGACCCAATGGTGTACTGCGTACAAGAAGGTGACTTCACAAGCAAGGACACGCACAGACTCGGTCAAAGGATGGAAAATAATATTCCATTCAGGGGAAACAAAGCGGGGGTTGCTATACTTGTATGAAATAGACTTTAAGGCAAAACTTGGAAAAAGAGAAAGAAAGTTGCTATATCATGTTCAGGGTATCAGTTCAACAATTTTATAAAGCAAAGTTTTAACTCCAAAATGGTAACAGTGGGGAGCCTTCACTCCACCTTCATCAACAAAGATGCAGAGTAAAAAAAAAATCAAACATCAGAGTTAACCTACACTAGACAAAATGGACCTGGCTTTTCCAGAAGGTTCCATCCAATATCATACACATTCTCTTCATCTACACACGGAACATTTTTCAGGACAGAGTACACACTAGGTCACAAGTCTCAGCAAATAAAAGCTAAAATTATATCTTTCACAATGGCGTAATAAAATAGGAAATTAATAGTGAAAAACTAGAAATTATGCAAATATATGGAGACTGGACTACATGCTCCTGAATGAACTGGTCATTGAAGAAATTAAAAGTTTTAAAATTTCTTAAGACAAAGCCGGCGCCGCGGCTCACTAGGCTAATCCTCCGCCTTGCGGCGCCGGCACACTGGGTTCTAGTCCCGGTCGGGGCACCGATCCTGTCCCGGTTGCCTCTCTTCCAGGCCAGCTCTCTGCTGTGGCCAGGGAGTGCAGTGGAGGATGGCCCAAGTCCTTGGGCCCTGCACCCCATGGGAGACCAGGAAAAGTACCTGGCTCCTGCCATCGGATCAGCGCAGTGCGCCGGCCACAGCGCGCCTACTGCGGCGGCCATTGGAGGGTGAACCAACGGCAAAGGAAGACCTTTGTCTCTCTCTCACTGTCCACTCTGCCTGTCAAAAATAAATAAATAAAATAAAATTTCTTAAGACAAATGGAAACACAACAAATCAAAACTTAGGAGATGGAGCAAAAGTTCTAAGTGGAAGTTTATAGCAATAAATGCCTACATTAAAAAAAAAAAAAAAAAACCAACAGTATACTTTAAGCTCTTAAGACCAAAACTCAAAATGGGAGTGGGGGGAGGAGAAATAATATCAATGCAGAATCAAATAAATTAGAAACTAATGAGTTAGAATTTTGAAAAAAATCAAGTGTTAGCTAGACCAACTAAGAAAAAGCAAATTACAGATGAAAAGGGGGATATTACAATGGAACCATGGATGGATATACAAAACATCAAGGATTTATGAATTATATACCAAGAAGTTGAAAAATATAGAAGATAATTCTCTGCTACATATAGCTTACCAAAATTGAACTAAATGTGTAGAAACCTAAGCTAAGAATTTTATTAAATCTATAATAAAAATCTAACAAAAGCCCACAGCCACCTCAGTTTACCACTGTATTTAACCTATATTTACAGAAGAATGAATTCCAGTTCTTATACTATTCCAAAAAATTGAAAGAATTAGAACGCTTTAAAACTCATTCATTGAAACCAGCGTTTTGTTGCTTCCCTAACCTTTGATGAACATAGTTAAAAAAATTCATAGCAGAATACTAGCAAATCAAATTCAACACATTGTTCACCCTGGCCAAGCAATATTTTTCCTGGAGATGCAGGAATGGTGGTTCAGCATATACAAATCAGTAAACAGAATACATGAATAGAATGAAGAATAAAAACATTTCATTAGATGCAGAAAAATTATTAGATAAGACAGTATTGATTTATGATAAAAACCTTGAACAAATTATGTGTAGAAGTAATACCCCTTAATGTAATAAAGTCTGTATATGATAGATCCACAACCAACATCTTATTGAATGGGAAAAAGCTGAAAACATTTCCTTTAAGATGTAGAACCAGACAAGGGTGCCCATTCTGATTGCTCTTATTCCTTATGATGCTAAAGTTTTAGAGCCATTAGACCAGAGATAGAAATAAAAGGAATATGAATTGGAAATAAAATTTTTCCTTTTTTAGATAACAGTGTATTATATATACATATAGAAATTGAAAGATTCTGCCAAAAGATTATTAGGATGGATGTATAATTGAGTAAAGTTACAGGATATAAAATCATGCAAAAATCAGCATTTTTATATAGCAATAATGAACTTGCTGAAAAGCATTTGGAAGAGGAGTCCTATTCATGATAGCTACAAATGCTACCATGGAATATGAGTATGAAAGAAGTGTACCGTGAAAATTACCAAACAATAGTGAAAAATTGAATACAAACAATGGAAAGGCTTTCCAGTTTCATATATTGGTATAATAAAATATCCATACTACCCAACATAATCTACAGGTTCAATGTGCTTTCTCTCAATGTCATTCTCTACAGAAGTAGGAAAAAGTCTTAAATTTATGGATGCATAAAAGAATAGCTATAATGATCTTTGGCAAAATGAACAAAATTGGAAGCATCACTGTTTCTGAGTTGAAGAATTACTACAGTGCAATTTTAACCCAATCAGCAATAGAATGTCATACAAACAAAACAGACCAGTGGAACCAAGTATCTCAGAAATGAATCCTTTCATCAGAACCAAAAGGTATTGACAAAACTGGATATCCATGGTCAGAAGACTGAATCAAGACCTCCTCACTAACTTCCCCCTACTTCCCACTAAAAAGTCACATCCACATGGATCGAAGTTTTAGCCATAATACCTGAAACCATGCAATGGAAGAAAATAGGAGAAATGCTTAAGCACATTGGCATAGACAATGCCTTTTTGGATAAGAATCCAGACAACAAGTACAAAATAGGATTGCATCAAACTGAGATGCTTCTGCACAGCAAAGGAAACAGCAAGAGTGAAGAGACAGCCAAAAAAAAAAAATGACAGAAAATATTAGCAAACTATTCATCTGATAAAGGATTAATGTCCAGAATATATAAGGAATTAAACAGTCCAGTTAAGAAGTAGAATAGGATCTGAATAGACATTTTTCAAAAGAAAAATTGCCAATCAATGAGTGAATAAAAAATACTCAGCATTCCTATCCATGAGGGGAATGTCTGTCAAAACCATAGTGAAGTATCATCTCATTCCCATTAGAGTGACCAAGTTTAGAAAATGCCAGAAATAAGAAATACTTGCAAGGGCATGGACAAAAGAATACCATGATGTCCTATTGGGAAGGCAAATTCGTACAGCTGTTATAGAGAACAGTATGAACATTGCTCAAAAAAACCAAACAAACAAACAAAAAAAAAAACAGCGCTACCTTGTGACCCAACTATTCCATTTCTGGATATTTATCCAAAAGATCTGTAATTGGCTTATGAAAAAGTAGCTGCAATCCCATGTTTATTGCAGCATTATTCCCAGTAGTTAAACCACTATTAAGTCAACCTTGATGTCTGTGGATGGATGGATAAAGAAAATGTGGTACATACAGAATATTTTTGAGCCATAAAAATGGAATCTTGACATTTGGAACAGAATGGATTGAACTGGAGATTGTAATTTTAAGTGAAGAAATATGTCAGACACAGAGAAATACTGCGTGCTGTCTCACTTGTGGGTGTTGGAACATACAAATCTGTGTATACATGTATGTTTTCCATTTAAAGAATAGTAATTCCTAGAGGCTGAGGAGGGTGAGGTAGCTTGAATAATGAGTACCAAAATAGCCTGATGAAAGTAGGTTCTGCTGTTCTGCAGAAGAGTGGGTTCATGATGATAAATTCTGTATAAAGTAGAAGAGAGAAGAATTAGCTCCAAATATAAAGAAAAGGAAATGAAATGGAAATCCTAATTGCTTGGTGTGATGGGTTTGTGCTTTGTATATATGTTGAGATATTGTACTGTACGTTGCAAAATACACGTATTACATGTTAGTCTGTAATGACTGAGGGGAAGTCATTAGGTATCTGCTTTATCATCCTGATTTGGCTCCTTCTGCCTTCTTTTGTTTTTCTTAAAAATCTTTAAAGTGCACCTGTATTTCTTCAGTTAATGTCAAAATGATTGCATTGACATAGTTAAATTTCCAGGATCCTTGGTTATTTAGGGATAGATTTCATGTTGGGAAATTTTTTAAAAAAATTTTAAGGTGAACAAGCTTTATGTACATCATATATGCAGACTTAGGTGCCTATTAATACTTCCCACCCTTACCCTTTCTCCCGCCCATACTGCCACCCTCCATCTTCCTTACTTTCCAATTCCTTCCTTTAATTTTTACAATGATCTATTCTCAGTCTATTTTATACTCATAAGATTATAGAATGTTCCTTCTATACCCAGTTTGCTTGGAGTTTTCATCATGAAAAGGTGATGTATTTTGTCAATTGCTTCTCTGCATCTATTAAGATAATCATATGGTTTTTGTCCTTCAGTTTGTTAATGTGATGTATCACATTGATTGATTTGTGCATGTTGAACCATCCCTGTATCCCAGAGATAAACTCCAGTTGGTCTGGGTGAATGATCTTTCTGATATCTTGTTGGTTCGATTGGCTGGATTTTTCTCGAGAATTTTTGCTTCTATGTTCATCAGAGAAATTGGTCTGTAGTTCTCTTTCTCAGTTGTATCTTTTTTCAGGTTTGGGAATTAACATGATTCTGGCTTCATAGAAAGAATTTGAGAGATTCCCTCCCTTTCAATTATCTTGAGTAGCTTGAGAAGAATTGGGGTTAATTCTTTAAATGTCTGGTAGAATTCAGCAGTGAAGCCATCCGATTCTGGGCTTTTCTTTGTTGGGAGGGTTTTTACTACTGATTGTTTCCGTCTTGGTTATGGGACTGTTTAGATTTTCTCTATCTTCATGGCTCAGTTTAGGTAGGTTGTCTGTGTCCAGGAATCTATCCATCTCTGCTAGGTTTCCTGGTTTTTTGGCATATAGCTCTTTGTAGTAATTTCTGATGATTCTTTGTATTTCTGTGGTGTGTTACATTACATTTTTCATCTCTAATTTTCTTAATTTGTGTCTTCTCTCTCCTTTTTTTTTTTTTTTTGGTTAGTTGGGTCAGTGGTGTGTCTATTTCCTTTATTTTTTCAAAGAACCAGCTTTTCATTTTTCTGATCTTTTTTTTGTTTCAATTTTGTTGATTTCTTTAATTTTAATTATTTCTTTTCTCCTACTAGTTTTGGGTTTGGTTTGTTTTTCTAGGTCCTTCAGATGAATTGTTAGCTCATTTATTTGGTGCCTTTCTAAATTTTTAATGTATACCCCAATTGCTATAAACTTTCCTCTTAACTCTGCTTTTGCTGTACCCTATAGGTTTTGTTATGTTATGTTGTCATCTTCATTTATTTCCAGAAATTTTTTGGTATCTCTTTTAATTTCTTCTATGACCCACTGTACATTCAGGAGCACGTTGTTCAATCTCCATGTGTTTGTATTTGTTCTTGAGACTCCTAAGTTGTTTCTTTTCAACTTCATTGCATCGTGGTTTGAGAATGTGCATGGTATGATTTCAATATTTTGGAATTTTCCAACACTTGCTTCTGAGTAATCTGATGATTAGTTTTTTGAATTCCATTTCTGGCATTTCCTCCATCTCTTCATCTTCATATTCCAATGTTGAAATGTAGTGTTCCTTTGAGGGGCTCATGGTGTCTTCTTTATTTTTGATTTTTGCCTTTGTTTTTTGGAATTTATAGATTTCTTTTCTCTCTGGTTATATGTGTGGTTGCAGGGCAAATAGCAGTCTCCATTATGCAGCTTTTTTCCCTCACGTCATGTTGCCAGGCTACCAGTGTAGGAACTGGGGTGGTTTCCCCCTGCCTGTGTCCAGCAATGGTGTCAGCTGTCCTCCTGCTGTTCAGTTTCCACTACAGTGGTGATGGAGGTGGAGGGACAGATGTACCTCTGCCTTTTTTTTTGGTCTCTGTTTTTCACCCTGCCTGTGGGAGATCTGCAAGGAACTCCAGTAGCAGTTCACTAAGCTTTCCCTCCTGATGTATCAGCAGCACCCTGGGCCTGTGGAGTCCCCTTTCATCTGGCTTGCCAGGTTAGGCATCATCCTCCCTTAATCCAGATCAGCAGATCTTCTGTTTTGTTTTTTTTTTCTCTCTCAGCAGGGGTCCAGACCACTTCTACTACTCTGGGGGTTGTCTCCCACCATTGCTGTCCTGCATTTTTATCCCGAGAATGTACTTGCTCTCCTTTTTTTTATGCTAATTTTTCCTGTGTAAGACAAACCATCCTGTCACTATTCTACCATTTTGTAACACTCAAATAGTCTCTTGATGGAGTCTTTTGGATCCCCTATATATACAATCATGTCATCTGCAATAGGGATAATTTGACTTCCTTCTATCCAGTTTGCATCCCTTTTATTTCTTTTTCTTGCCTAATGACTCAGGCTAAAAGTTCTAGGACTATATTAAATAGCAGTTGTGAAAGTGGGCATCCTTGTTTTTTTTTTTTTTTTTTTTTTTTACCAGATCTTAGTGGAAATACTTCTAACTTTTCCCCATTCAGTAAGATTCTGGTTAGGGGTTTGTCATAAATTGCCTTGATGGGGTTGAAGAATGTTCCTTTTTTATCCAGTTTGCTTAAGGTTTTTATCATGAAATGATGTTGTATTTTATCAAATGCTTTCTCTGCATCTATTGAGATAATTATGTGGTTTGTATTCTTCAAATTATTAATGTGATGTATGACATTTATTGATTTCCAAGTATTGAACCATCTCTGCATGTCAGAGATAAATTCTGCTTGGTCTCGGTGAACTTTCTGATGAGTTGTTACACTCAATTAGCTAGTATTTTGTTGAGGATTTTTGCATATGTGTTGATCAGTAGTATTGGCCTGTAGTTCTTTTTCCTTGTATCTTTTTCTGACACAGGAATTAATGTGTTTCTGGCCTTTTAGAAACAGTTTGGGAGGATTCTTCCCCTTTCATTTGTTTTGAATAGATTGAGAAGAGTTGGAATTAGTTCTTCTTGAAAAAGTCTGGTAGAGGATCAGCACTGTGGTATAGTGGTTTGGGCCTCTACCTGCAGCACTGGCATTCCATAGAGGCACTGGTTTGAGTCCTGGCTGTTCCACTGCAGATGCAGCTCTCTGCTGGCTTCCTGGGAAAGCAGTAGAAGATGGCCCAGGTGCTTGGGCCCCTGCACCCAGGTGGGATAGCCAGAAGAAGCTTCTGGCTCCTGATTGGCCCAGTACCGGCCATTACAGGCATTTGGGGAGTAGACCAACAATGGAAGACACTTCTATCTGTAACTCTGCCTCTCAAATAAATAAATGAATCTTTTTAAAAAAGTCTGATAGAATTCAGCAATGAAGCCATTCAGTTCTGGATTTTCTTTGTTGGGAGGGTCTTTCTTACTGAATCAATCTCCATCTTGTTGTTGGTCTGTTTTTGTTTTCTGTGTCATCATTACTCAATTTTGGTAGATTGTATGTGTTCAGAAATCTGTCCATTTCTTCTAGGTTTTGTAATTTGTTGGCATACAGCTCTTTGTAGTAATTGCTGATGATTATTTTTATTTCTGTGGGTATCAGTTGTTACTTTTCTTTTTTCATTTCTAATTCTATTGATTTGTGTCTTCTTTTTTTTGGTTTCAGCTCTGCATTTCACTGATCTTTTATATTTTTTGTTTCAATTTTGTTCTCTAATTTTAATTATTTCTTTCTTCCTCCTCATTTTAGGTTTGGCTTTTTTTTTTCTAGTTTCTTGAGATACATTGATAGCTCATTTATTTGATGCCTTTCCAGTTTCTTAAGGTAGGTACCAATTGCTGGAAACTTTCCTCTTAACACTGCTTTTGCTGTATCCCATAGGTTTTGACATGTTGTGTTGTCATCTTCATTCATTTCCAGGAATTTTTTAATTTCCCTTTTGATTTCCTTGATGATCCACTGTTCAGTCAGGAGTGTGTTGTTCAGTCTCGATGTGTTTGCTTATTTTCTAAAGATTCTTGGTTTGTTAATTTCCAGCTTAATTCCATTTTGGTTAGAAAAGATTGTGGAATGATTTCAACTTTTTTTTTTTATTTACTTAGCCTTGCTTTATGGCCTAGAATGTGGGCTATCCTAGAGAAAGTTCTGTGCACTGATAAAAAGAGTGTGTATTCTACAACTGTGTGATGAAATTTTCTGTAGATACAAGTTAAGTCCATTTGGTCCATAGTGTAGATTAGCTGTCTGCTTTGTTGATTTTTTTTCTTGTTGATCTGTCCACTGATGAAAGTAGAATATTGAATTCCCTCATTACTATTTTATTGGAATCTGTCTCCTTTAGATCCATGAACATTGGTTTTATATCGACAAGTGCCCTGGTATTGGGTGCATATACATTTATTATAGTCACATTTTCCTGTTGAATTGATCCCTTAATCAATACATAATGCCCTTCTTTTTCTCTCTTAATAGTTTTTGTGTTAATGTCTATATTGTCTGATATTAGGATGGCTATGCTTGCTCATTTTTGTTTTCTGACAGCATGGAATATCTTTTTCCATCACTTCACTTTTAATCTATTCATATCTTAGTTGGTGAGATGTATTTCTTGTAGAAAGCAAGTAAAAAGTCTTACTTTTAAATCCATTTAGTCAGTTTCTATCTTTAATTGGAGAATTTAGGAAATATACATTCAAGGTTACTATTGATAAGTATTGATTTGGCTCTGACATTTTTCTGTAAATATCCCTATTGTTTGCTTTAAATTCCCTTTGTACTTCTACTGTGAGATTTTCTACCTTCATAATTCTTTCATAATGCTCACTACCCTTCTTCGTTTCTGTGTGTAGCACATCTTCAAGCACCTTTTGTTGACGAATTCTTTGAATTTGTTATGGAAGGTCTTTATTTTACCCTCATTCATAAATGAGAGCTTTGCAGGATACAGTATTCTGGGTTGGCTATATCTTTTTTCCTTGTAAGACTTAGACTATGCCTCTTCATTCTCTCTTAGCTTGTAGAGTTTCTGACAAGAAAGCAGCTGTGAGTCTATTTGGTGATCCTCTGAAAGTAATCTGGCATTTTTTATTTTTCTCATGCACACTTTAGAATCTTTTCTTTATGTTTTACTCTTGGAAGTTTGACTACAATGTGTCATGGTGAAGATCTTTTCTGGTCATGTCTATTAGGAGTTCTGTGGGCTTCCTGTACTTCAATGCCCCTTTCTTTCTCCAAATTAGGGAAGTTTTCTGTAGTTATTTCACTGAATAAGCCTTTTAGTCCATTCTCTCTTTGCATATCTTTAGAATATCCTAAGACCCATATGTTGTGTCATTTGATAATATCCCATAAATCCTGAATATTGTTTAATTTTTCTAATTTTTTTTTTGGTTTTGAAATGTTTCCAAACATTTGTCATCTTGCTCAGATTCTTTTGCTTCACTGAGTCTGTTGTTAAGGCTTTCTTCTTTATCTTCTCTTTGACATATTGAATTATTCATCTCTAATATTTCAGTTTTCTCTTTGAAAACTCAATGTCTTAGAAAAATTTTTCACCCGCGTTATATATGGATATCTAACTCATTAATTTGCTTCTCATTGCTTCTGAGTAATCCTTTGTTCATTCTTTTGAATTCCTTTTCATGAATTTCATCAATCTCATCATCTTCATATTCTAATATTGAAGTGCTATTGTCTTTTCTTTCTTATTCTTGTTTCTTGAATTTCTCATTTATTTTTAGGCATTAGGAATATACTTGTTGGTTTTCTCCTCTGATGGATTTTATCTTTGAACTAAGGCTCTGTGGCTTAGTGATGTGTCTACTCTTTCAGTGAATGCTCAGTGGCATGTGCTGGGTGTGGCCCGGAAGCTCTGATGAGTGCTCCAGGGTAGGTGGAGAATGCAGGGTGACACCCAAGTTGGGCATGGCAGATCTCCTTAGTTGTCAGCAGAGGAGAGGCTGTGATTACACCAGTTGTAATCATCTTCTTATCTCTCCCATGTGATCGATTACCAGGGTTAGCCCACAGTGACTATAACCCCCATCCATGCTGGTGCATGAACTGCACAAAGGATCTGTGTGGTCCTCAGTGTGAGCAAGGAACCCTCTACAATGACCCTCCCCAACCTGTCAGCAACTTCTGAGCCTCTGATGCCAGACACAGTGATTGCCTAGAGACCCAGCTATACCCCCTGTCCTATCATGCGATCACAGAATTCTCACAGTCACAGAATGCAAGGCTCTCATGGCCATGGGGTGCTGAGGATCCACTTGACCCCGTGAGCCTGCACTGTCCATGGAGAGAACAGAGATATTCCCAGAGCCAGCTGCTTGCGGCGATTACACCTTGGCAGTTTGAGCCTGTGATAGGTCAAGAGGTTGGGGCACCTCACAGTCCTGTGTGGGTGTGCAGCCCCCCTGTCAACCCTCCTAGCCAGATTCAAAGTCAGTGGGGGAATCTTTTAATTATGTTTTTCCATGAACCTTTGAAATTCCCTCATATTTGATCATTTCTGTGTATAGATTTTACCTAATATATACTTGAACAAAACTAATTTTTAAACAGTTTCAAGAGATGTTAAATTAAAAAAAGATACATCTTATCATTCTCCCTTCCTATTTTTATTAAAAGAATATATCATTTACTTTATGATTAAGTTCAATATTAGACTATTTTATAAAATGTATTCACATTTAACTGAATTGTAGGTGGTAGGCAACAGACTAGGGTACTTAGTAAATGAACAGAACTGTGTGTATGAATTCTTGTTAAATTTGTGATTTTTTTTTTAGACAAAGGGATTATAAAATTTACATTTTTCTGCTTTGTCCCATGTTGTATCATAATGGTTAAAGCCACCTCCTATGATGCTGGCATCCCATATGTATGCTGGTTCATGTACTGAATGCTCTACTTCCCATCCAGCTCCATGCTAATGGCCTAGGAAAAGCAGCCAAAGATGGCTCAAGTGTTTGGCTCTCCCTGTCACATGGGAGACCTGAAAGAAGTTCCTGGCTTTGTCCTGGCCCAGCTCTGGCCATTGAGTCCATTTGGGAAGTGAATCGGTAGATGCAAGATCTTTGTCTCCCTCTCTAACTCTGACTTTAAATAAATAAATCTTTTCAAACAAGTGATGATAGCTAGTACTTGTTGAGTGTTGCTAAGTGCCAGGTGCTATTCTGAAGTTTCATTTGGATTGATTAATTCAATCTTACCAGTCACCCTGGGATGTAGATAAATGGCATAATGAATATTTAAGGAAGATGTCCATAATAACCTGCTTGTGACCACAGATATCATTCTGTCTTCCTTTCTATTGTAACTATTAAACTGTCCCCTTATTTTTTATTTTCATAAAAACATTCCCACAGGTAGCATCAAGAAATCCGAATGTCTTCAAGTGAGCAAGGGAGAATTTGTCTTCTAAGAACTCGGGGGATTATTATATTTGCTAAAGGAAAGGAGACTGTGCTTAGAACTGACTTCTGAATGTAGGTAGACACTCCACTGCGTTGCTGGTGAACCAAACAGGAGAGTCTTGTGAAGCATTAGCAATTTGCATTACAAAATGCTGCCTAGGACCTGTCTTTAACTCCCCCATATATGTTGTACTCCGAAACAAAATAGGTTCTTCTGAATATAGCACACATTTCTTAGGTTGGATAGCAGTAGACGTTTCCTCACATGAACTTGATTTTCTCTTCTAGTTCCGTCACCAGGACAAATTCAACACAGAGTGCACAGCGTGGGACACTTCCCCGTGTCTGTACGACAACCTCTTAAAGCCACAGCCTACGTGAGTCCCACCGTTCAAGGCAGCAGTAACATGCCTTTGTCCAGTGGCTTGCAGCTGTATTCCAACACAGGAATCCCCACACCAAACAAAGCTGCAGCGTCTGGGACAATGGGCCGCAGCGCGCTTCCAAGACCTTCTTTGGCAATAAATGGGAGTAATCTGCCTCGAAGCAAAATTGCACAACCTGTTAGAAGGTGAGAGTCTCTCTGCATAAGTTCATTTACAGATTGGAATTTGAAATTGCCCCCAGGAAGAATCCGGATTTTCCTTTTGGTTCGGTTTAACTTTGGTAGGTCACTGTTCTCTGTGGCTGGAGTTACGTCCTCCTCTGTCTTAGAAAGCGATGGATCTGGTTGTGTGGTCAGGTCCCCTTCCCTGTGATATCATGCTCTTCTCTTCCTCTCTTTGTCACTCACTCTTTCCTGTAGCTGTCTGCTTTTTCTCTAATTTCCGGAATGAGCTGCATCTCTGCTGCTTTTGTGTTTCTCTTCCATGCTATGACTTGCCATCCCCTTCCTTCAGGTCTTTGTCCAGTGACTTTCCACCTTAAGTTGCCAGCTCCGTGAGGGCTGGTGACAGTTGTCTCATTTGTTTCCTACCATACATCCCCAGTGCCAAGAACTATACCTGGCAGATGGGAGGTCTGAAATGCATGTTGAGTCAATTGCTTTTGACCCAAATATGGAAAAATATCTCAGGCATATCTGCTTATGTACACCCTCCCTCACACTTGAGGTTTAAAAAGCATCATAGAGACATTGAGCTGGGGCTTTGGTAAGTGTAGTCAGTTCAGTCTTGTTGGCAGGTTCCATATGGGCCCAGTTGAATTTTTTCCTTACCTTCAAAATTCCATGTTCTTTGCAGAGGACATTTTGGCCCAGCTCCTCCTGATTATGATGTCCACTTCTCCAACTGAGTCTCTTCAAGTGTCTTGGGGCTGACACCTGACACAGCTGTTCATCTACTGCCTGGGACGGCCATCCCATATCGGAGAGCCTGAGGTTGAGTCCTGGCTCCACTTTTTGGCTTTTTTGCTAATTCAGACCCCAGGAGGTAGCAGTGATGGCTCAAGTAATTGGGCTGCTGCCATCTACATGGGAGACCTGGGTTGAGTTCTTTGCTTCTGGGCATTTGTGGAATGAGCCATGAGATGAGTGGTCTATCTCTCTCTCTTTCTACCTCTTAAACACAATAAATAAAATTTAAAATTACAAATTTGTAGAAGTGGATTGAGGAGAGAGTAGGAGACAAGAAAATTGCAAAAGTAGACAGAGACAACTCTTATAAGAAATTAGAATATGAGGGAGGAATGGGAGGGAACCACCATAGAAGTTTAAAAGGTATGTAGGAGCAAGTAATTTTTTCTTTCCTTAAACATTGATGTACACATTAGTAGTCTTGATTTTTGTCTTCTCATTATAAGTAATGGGTGCTCGGATCAAAAACAAATTCAGAAGCCAATTTTTTAAAAAATATTTTGGTTTGGCTCTGCAATTGTCTTTTATTTGGTATGAATAGTTAGGCAAAATACTACAAAAAATCCTATGTCTTGCCATTTCACCTATAAAAGGATTATGAATGTTTTTACATTTTTTAAAGGAAAATTGTTTTTCTAAATACAAAAAAATTGAATGTGACACGTGCAGGAAATGACATTTCAATAAAATGTAAGTTAATTGGAACAAAGAAGTGTACATGAATATAAATATTCACATACAAATAATCCTGAAATTTTTTTCTTAAGGATTATTTTCTGGGCAGCATAGATCAAGGTATGTTATCTATTAAAGAAATATTTGAACGAATTTTGTAATGTAGTGCAATTTTCAATTTTATTTGTACTATCCCTGCTTTGAAAAACTTGACATTTTCACAGTATCTTATGGATTTACATTTTGCTTTAGAGATAGTTAAAAATCACAATATGTCATAGTAATTGCTATGACACAAAATATCTTATAGTATTTTATGTTAATTTATCACATGTGATTCCATTACAGTATTTAGAGAGGATTTGTAAAATTCAATTATTTCTGAAACTATTACTTCAAAATATTGGCAATTCTAGCTGCTACATTCCTACAGGGCTACAGATTAGTTCTCCAACTTTAAATCAGTTTATAGGGCTCTCTAAAAATTATAACCACTCAGCAAGTGCACAATTTCACATTTTATCAACAAAATTTTGATTGTAGCATGAGTCTTAATGATTTGGTTGACATTTAGACAAAATCTCCAAATTTTATGATGCAAATACATAATTTACCAATCATGTATATCTTTATTAATCATTTGAGATTTACTGACTCATCAAGAGAATACCCCTTATGCTTAGTAATTGCTATGGGGCTAGCATTGTGGTGTAATGGGTTAAGCTGCTCCACTTTTGATGCAGCTCCCTGCTAATGCATCTGGGAAAACAGTGAAAGATGGCTCAAGGCCCAGCGCTGGCCATTGCAGCTATTTGGAGAATGAATAAGCAGATGGAAGATCTCTCTCTCTTTCCATCTCTCTCGCTCTTCCCTCTGTAACTCTGCCCTTCAAATAAATCTTTTTTTAAGAAATTGCTGTAACTGATCTTTAGTAGTATTTCGTCAGTTTATCATTTGATTAACTGTTCCACATATATCTGATATTGCTGGCCTTTGCTATTGACATCAAGATGGTATATTTGTCAAGGAAGGTAGTTGTAACATATTTCTTAAGTTTGTTAGTGTGACAGTTTTATGTATCTAGTTCTTCCATCTATACACTGCGGTTATTCAGTCAAATACTAACTTGGATATTGCCAAGAAGGTAACTTGTAGATGTTATTTCCATGTAGGATTGGTTAATTGTTTTTAGTTTTCTTTTAAATTTGGATTAATATAAAGAGAACAGAAACTATTGTACACAAAAATGTAAATACAGGCTCCTCGTAATCCTCCTGCCTAGATAGAGAACATTTGGCACTTCTGCGTTGGCTACACTCTGGTTTGTTCTCCTTAGTACTTGTGAAGCCAGACCATATGCTCATGGCTGAATGGAATGCCCTTCTTTGGTATCTGTGGGTTATTGTGGACCTTCCTCTCACCCTTGCATACTGTCATTACAGCTCCCGGTAAGATTTGCCCTGCCAGGCTAAATGAGAGGTCTTTTTCCTCAGACATAAGCAATCATTGGGTTTTGCCATTCTTTTAAAATTCTTTGTAAGTCATGGTTTCTCATAGTGTCAGTTTCTAAAAGTTGTACCTATGAAATTTATATTAAATAGAAGCTTTCAAAAAAAAGAAACCTCATACCTCATAGAAAACAATGTATTATAGTTCTAAATGTAAAATATACAACTTTTAGAAATAAACTTTAAAAAAAAAAAAGACAACAAAACCACTGGGCGTACCTGAAACTAAATCCTAGGGAAACCAGACAGTCTATCTGTGTCCTGGTTGCTGCTTGTTATGTCTCTAAAAGTTCAGCATAAAATACAAATGACTCCACAATCTTCAGGTGTTAGAACACTGAAAGTTTTTTTCATGTCATTTGCTTATTTGTCATCAGTGAAGTAACCATTTGTGCTTTTAGATTTTTTTTTTTTTTTTACAGGCAGAGTGGATAGTGAGAGAGAGAGACAGAGAGGAAGGTCTTCCTTTTTGCCGTTGGTTCACCCTCCAATGGCCGCTGCGGCCAGCGCATCTCGCTGATCCAAAGCCAGGAGCCAGGTGCTTCTCCTGGTCTCCCATGCGGGTGCAGGGCCCAAGCACTTGGGCCATCCTCCACTGCCTTCCCAGGCCATAGCAGAGAGCTGGCCTGGAAGAGGGGCAACCGGGATAGAATCCGGCGCCCCAACCGGAACTAGCACCCGGTGTGTCGGCGCCGCAAGGCAGAGGATTAGCCTGTTAAGCCACGGCGCCGGCCTTAGACCTTTTTTCTATTAAAGAGTTTACTGTTTCTTTCTGATGTAAGAATGTTTTTACATTTATGTTGCTAAATTGTGCACTTGGCACTTTTGTGGTGCTGTGCACTGGAGCTTCAGCAGACAAGCATGCTGTGAAGGCCCAGAGTGTGAAACATGAAGTATATTTGGGACAGCTCCGGTGCCATGTCATTCCTGGATTGCGGAGTTGATGGGAGTGGAGATCAAGGACAAGGATGGGCCTCATGGGATTACTAACCGTCTGTTTCCTTTTCTCATCCCTCCATAGTTTCCTTCAGCCTCCAAAGCCTCTATCTTCACTCAGCACTCTGAGGGATGGAAACTGGAGAGACGGTTGCTACTGATGCAGTTTAATGTTCCTTTGAAGAATGGGAAAGAAGTGAAAATGAGGGTTGTGTTACCTAGCTGGCTGGGTAACGGTGGATACTGGAATATTCTTTCCTGTTTGCATTTTGATGTATTTACTGAATTGTTTTTCAAGGACCAAGCACCAGAGACTAATTATTGCACTTAAATATTTGCCTGAGATACTGCAACATTCTCAGATCCATGGTTGCAGTATTGTGACACTTAGATCTAGGAAGTTTTTGTAGAACTGCTCTGTACCTGAATACTTTTTGAGAGAATTGAGATGTATCAATAATGCTTTGCCATATGAGTTTTTTTAAAGTAACATGTTCAATTACTCATGTGTTCTAAACATTTTTCCATTCCATGTTCTGTATTTTAATACATTGCATATTCACAACTAGGTTCTATAATGTATGCTTTGAAATTTACTTTTTTATAGTTTACAGGAATTTTATTTTTTGTGCCTATTTCTTTTTACACCTATGTGAACCACTCTGGAACAACTTAAATTTTGTGCCATAAAAATATTTTTGTGGTAAGGTACTATTTTTTTAGCTCTAGGGATATATCAGCAAAAATACACCATACAATTTGAGAGACATAATTTTATGTTGAATCAGCACAACATAAACTTTAAAACATTACGTGGAGATAGCCAGACAGCAGAGTTAAGTGGTCTTGTCTTTTTCATTGTTAATTTATTGTCATACATGGGTTTCATATTTATAATGGCATCACAAGCTCATTGCACTTAATACCTGCAATGTTTGCTACTATACCACAATTGATTTTCGATACTTTATAACAAAGGATGAAACTGTAATGTTTTATTAACAATGCTTCTGGAAACGAATGCATTTTAAAGCAAATAAATCTTTTTGATAGACCTTTTACAAAACCCATTTGCACTAATGAATGCTTTCTTATGGTATATGACTTAATATTTGTTACTGTGTACACTGCTGTTTTGGAATGTTCAGAAATAAAGACTTTATTTCAGCAATATCAGGTCCTGCATGAATGTGCAGCATGAACATATGAATATGTGTGTTTCACTACAATTGTTGAAAATGGTCTTGTACAGAACATCTGTATCTTAAGTAGGTAGACAGAGATACTCATATTTGTAAAAATTAGTTTTATCTAAAATACTTCTGATAAGAAATGTAAGGTTTTCTCTTTTTAAAAAGACTGATTTTTATTTATTTTCAAAGGCAGAGTTACAGAGAGAGTGGAGAGATAGAGGGAGAAAGTTCTTCTATCGACTGGTTCACTCCCCAAATGGCCACAGTGGCCAGGGCTGTGTCAGGCCAAAGCCAAGAACCTGGAGCGTCTTCTAGGTCTCCCATGTAGGAGCAGGGACCAGTTTCCTCTGCTTTCCCAGGCATGTTAGCAGAGAGCTGGATTGGAAGTGGAGCAACTGGGTCTTGAACTGATGCCTATGTGGGATGCTGGCATCGCAGATGATAGCCCAATGTGCTATGCCACAATGCCAGCCCCAAGGTTTTAATTTCAACAGCAAAGTATAGAAAGGCCACTGTACCTCAAGTCACCTGTTGCTGAATAACACAATTGTGGATAAACACTGGTAGCTGAGATTTTAATATTTTATAGGTGCTAAATTGAAATGTTTTCCTCAGTGTCATTAAAGTAGCAACAGCACTTATCCTGATTCTACATTTCAAAAAGAGTACTTAATTTTGTGAGAAAGGACATGAACCAGCACTTTGCTATGGGATGTTGGAGTCATAAGTGGCAGCTTAGCTTCCTGTGCCACAATACCAGATCCAGTCCTTTGTAGTTGATGTGTGTTGGAAACTCAAAAGTGAGGTGGAAAGTGAGGCCAAGGGTTTTGTGTTAGATCTTAAAATGTAGTTCTATTTATAATCATTAGGGGTTTTAAATTTTTTTTAATGTGCCTTTGTATATAATTCTTTTAGAATGAAAAGGACTGGTTTTAAAAATAAGTTACACTGCCATGAATGTGGGTTGGAGGAGGTAAGATATGAAAGGGGAAGGAATATTTACTGAGCACGACTTTAGTGCCAAGAATTCTGCTAGGTGTTTTGTGTACATTTGTGTAATTTAATCCAACACGAATATACCATTGTCACCATTTTGCACATGAAGACTTTGTAACCCAGATGGTGACATTAGCCTTGAGTAAATATTTCTCTGTTTTTTGCCCTCACTATGACACATTCCCCCTATAAGCACAGGCACTGAAGTTATGATATTTTTAAGTGGCAGTTTGCATTCTGGGGAAATTAAAGATTCAATTGATTTTCAGGATAGATATTTGCTTTATAGTGTCTGCTTAGCCCTTTGTTTGGGGTGGGGAGTGGAATGAGATCCCTTCATCTTGGATTTTATGCTTTTGTTGGAGACAGAGAATGTAAATCATAAATGGGTCTATAAAACACAGTGTGGTAGGTGGATTAAAAAGACAAAAGGAAACATGGTGTGTGGATTGAGGAAAAAAAAGATGGGGAGAGATCACGGTACAGAGGAAGTCTGGGTGCTGATACTTGAACAAAGATTTGAAGATGGAGAAAAGTTCTGAAGGTCTTTTTGCTGTCTTTCATCTGGAGTTCTATGGAACACAGAGTGGTGTTAGTGATTGTTTGCACAGTGATCCCTAGGTCAGAGCATCACTGTTATTGTTCTAGACACACAGAAGAGGACTGAATACATCAGGTACCGGGGATGGTCCTGGGGAAGCGGTTCTCATAGCGTGCCCCTAGGTGAGTACGTCGGCCCTCGAAACAGTTTGCAGAACCCCTTTTGAGAAGGGCTGCTGGAAAGAAAGGAACTGTCTTTGAAAGCTGTTTTGGAAGAAGAGCAAACGAAGACCAGTGTGGCTACAGATGGGACAAGGAGAATGGTAGTAGTAATGAAGTCACAAAGGTGATGGGAGCAAGGCCAGGTAGGATGCAGTGGGCTTTGCTTTTACTGTGAAGTTGAAAGCTGTCCCACTTGGTGACAGTGGACTGTAGGAAGGCAAGTGCAGATACTGGCAAGAGGAATTTGGTTACCTCAGTAATCCAGACAAGCGAGAAGAGTGGAGTCAGTGTGGTAGCAGCAGAGGTAGTAAAAATGGCCAGATCCTGGATATATTGTCAGAGGGGAAACATCAGAAACTTTATTGAATTGATTGTGTTAGTAATCAGGAGATAACTGCTGAGAGTTTTAGGCTGAGCAATTGGAAGGATGGAGCTCCTCCAACCGAGAGGGGAAAAGGTTCTAGGTGGAGCAGGATCTAAAGCTGGCTTAGATCGCTTTAGTGAGGAGATAGAAGATTCAGAACTGACACCTGAGGGCTCTAACTTTCTGGCTCAAGTGAGGACTCATGAGGTAGCGTAGGGAACAAAGCTGGGGTACATTCTCTAATGTAGAAGGGAATTGTACTGTCAGGTAACACAGTCTAGCATGGTCCATCTTTGTATTAGCCATGGCAGTATTACAAGTTAGTGAAATTTATTGGCTTACCACAGTGTTATCTCCAGTTCTGTGGGTCTGAAATCTGTCTTTGCTGAGTCCTCTGACTCAGTGTCTGTGACAAGGCTGCAGCTGGTGTGTCAGCCAGGACTCCAGCCATCTGCTAACCTGGGGAAGAAGCTGCTTCCAAGCGCACTCACTGATTGTGGACCGAACTCATTTCCTTGTGTTCTGTTGACAGGAAACTGCCCTCAGTTTCATGCCATTTGGGCCTCTCCTTGGGGAACTCACAACATTGCATCTTCATCACAGGGAACGAGGGAGGATGATTTTGTCCAACTGGACACCTAGCTGTCCTAGTAATTCTTGTTGGAAATTCCAGTATTTTTTTTTTTAATTTATTTGACAGAGTTAGACAGTGAGAGAGACAGAAAGGTCTTCCTTCCATTGGATCACCCCCCAAATGGCCGCTATGGCCGGAACTATGCCGACCCGAAGCCAGGAGCCAGGTGCCTTTCCCTGGTCTCCCATGCAGGTGCAGGGGCCCAAGGACTTTGGCTATCCTCTACTGCCCTTCCGGGCCACAGCAGAGAGCTGGACTGGAAGAGGAGCAACTGGGACTAGAACCCGGTGCCCACATGGGATGCCGGCACTGCAGGCAGAGGACTAACCAAGTGAGCCATGGCACCGGCCCCAGAATTTCCAGTTTTAATCTTCTGCAGTTTGTCTTAAAGCTATGTCTTCTGTGTGTGTTTGGGAGTTGTCTCTTCTTGCACCAGAACCATACACTGTTTTAATTACTGTAGCCTTATGATAAGGTTCACTAAATAGTAGAGCAGCCCTGCAACCTCGTTTCTCCTCAAAATTTTGGTTATTATTGTCCTTTTCCATTTTCATATAAATTTTTAAAATAATTGATCAATTTGTAGGAAAGCACTCTTTTGGAACTTTTATTGAGATTGCATTCAGTTTGAGGAAATGGAATCAATTTTTGACTGTTCCCTGAACATGGTCTACTTATTGATTCAAGTATTTTTTAAGACTCTTATTAAAATGGTGCAAAATGACCCAAGAAGACCTGCATTTTTTTGGTCAGATCAGTTCCTAAATGTTTGATATTTTTAACTGTCATAAATTGTTATTTTTAAAATTTAATTTCCAATAATTTGAATATTTTATATGTTAAATTTACATTAACTTATCTCTAGAGTCTTTATATTCAGTCAAATGTATGAATGCTATATTTCTTCCTTTTCTTATTTGTTATTTCTTGCCCATATTCTTCAATGCAATGTTAAATATAGATGATAAGTATCTTTCTCTGCTAATTTCAAAAGAAAGCTTCCTAATTTTTACCATTGAGTTTTTACATTTGCTAATATTTTTAATAAAATAATTTTTAACACATTTTCTGCATCTGTTTAAATATAATGTCATTTAACCTGTTGCTTTTTAATGAATTTTTCATTTTTTACATTTTTGATTGACATGTTAAGCTTGCATTCCAGTACGATATTTCAGTGCATTCATGTAGCATACATTTATCAAATCAGGGCATTAGCACTTCCATTTCTTAACCTTTTCCTTATGTTTGGCGCCTGTGACTTCCACTTTTCCAGCTCTTCATAAAATATATAATATATTATTGTGGACTATAGTCACTCCACTGTGCAGTGGAACACTTGAACATATACATATTACTGCTATGTGTGTTGTAGTACCTGCTTTCCAGCTCTACCCCATTCCTTAACCTACATGCCACTCAGAGTCACTATTCTAATTTCAGATTTTTTTTTACTTCCACATATGAGATAGGGAGTATATTTGTCTTTCAGTATCTGACTTATTTCACTTAACATGTTCATCTTCAATTTTATTGATTTGCTACAGATGTCAGGATTTCATTTTTTTATGATGAAATGGTGTTGTCATACATATATACTGCACTTTGTTTATCCATTCACCCATCAGTAGACATCTAGGTTGAGTTTGTATCTTAGTTAATTTGAATAATGCTGCAATGAACATGAGAGTGTAAATATTTCTGTGATTTTATTTCCTTTGGATATAAAAAAGTACTTCAGAAAATTTGTGGAAAGATGAAAGTATGTTAGTGTGAAAAAACATTGAAATCTATGCCTAGTTTTTTTTTTTTCATAATATGCATTTTCCATGAACTTTCTGAAGGGCTCTTCTATATTCGGAAATGGAATAGATGGGAAGATATGGTAGATCTATTTTTATTTTTTGAGGAGCATCCATACTGTTCTCTATAACGGCTGTGCTAATTTGCATTCCCACTGATAGTATGTAAAGGTTCCCTTTTCTTTACATCCTTACCAACTTGTTTATAATGGCCATTTTGACTGAGATGATGCCTCATGATGGATATGATTTGCATTTCCCTAATAGCTAGTGATATTGAGCATCTTTTTCATATATTTCATGGACATTTCTATTTTTTGAGAACTGTCATTCAGATCTTTTGTCCATTCCTTAACTGGATTGTTCCATTGTTGAGTTTTTGAGTTCCTTATGTATTCTGGGTGTTAATCTTTCGTCAAATGAATTGCTTGCAAATGTTAGTTTGATATACTCCAATTTGTGTAGTTTTGCTTTGTTGCCTGTGCTTTTGGGGTCTTATTCCAAAAGTTGCTCCCAGGACCAGTGTCTTGAAAACATAACTTGTGTTTTCGTTTAGGTCATTTAAGTCCTAGATCCATTTAAGTCTTTGATCCATTTTGAGTTGATTGTTGTACAGAGACAGGAGCAGGAAGTGTTGTTTTTATGTTCTGCATATGAATATCTTGTTTTCCCAGCATTGTTTAATAAGGAGACTGTCATTTTTCCAGGATATGTTTTTAGTGACTTTGGCAAAAGTATATTGGCTATATATGTGTGAATTCATTTCTGGGATCTCTATTCTGTTTCATTGATATACGTGTCTATTTTTGTGCCATTATGCTATTTTAGTTATTATAGCTTTGTGGTATATCGTAAAAATCAGGTATTATAATGCCTTGTCTTAGCAGCTTTTTGTACATGACTAAGATAACTTACACAAGCTATATAAGAAGTATTAAAGTTTGTTTCCACTTAACAGTTTAGGAGCTCACAGTCCAAGACCAGGTGGCCCCATTAGTCTGATGAAATCAGTGGATGGTGGAGGATGTGCAGAAAGAGGATCACATAGCAAGCAAGGAAGCAGAGGAAACATGCTTGTCATCTACCATCTATGTTTCTTGGAAAGCAATCAAGATTATGATCATAGGGGATCCATTCTAGCAACTTAAACCAGTGTAATCACTTTGCGGGGCTCTACCTTCACTCACTATAATTGAAGTTCTATCCTTATGCCATTAATGTAAGACTCTGGGAATTAAGTCCTTAGTACATGGGCTTTTGGGGGACACCCAACCTGTTACCCATGCCATAACATTTGTGTGTATGTGTGTGTGTGTGTGTGTGTAGAGACAGAGTTTTGTTAAATCTTTTATGAAAATCTTTGCCCTCAAATACTTATGCCATTAGTATACAAAATAATTACTGAGAGAATTAACTCTACCACCTTCTCTCTCTTACACCTATTCTTTTTGTGTACCTTTTGTCTTTATATTGTTTCATAATTCTATTTTTTTCCTGTTATTTGAAATTATTCCTAATTCTCTTTTGCTATTGTTTCAGTGGTCACCCAAAAAGTATAATTTGCATCTCTAACTTATTAAATAATATTAATCTTTACCTTTACCATCCTCCTTAGCAAGGGAAAGGCCCATTACTCTTCCATCCATTCTGTATTTGTGCGGTTCAGTTTCAGCCAGAGCCTGGGGAGAAGAGATTATATATAGGCATTTGGGTTCTCTGAAATTCAGGGAAGACAGTTATTCATATAACAATGCAGCATTGTGTGGTAAAAGATGTTTAGAGAAGGGCCACAGAATGATGGGACCAAGGGCATTATCAACTTCGGCAAAGTTTTCCAGTTAACTCATGTGCAATTGTTTCATCGCAAATGAGGCCCTGAGTTTGTTCTTTGAGCGAATATTTACTGACAGCCTACTATTTCTCAGCTACTGCTGAAAAATATAACAATTTTTTAAACATGATCCCTGCTGTCACGGAAATTACATTTTTGGTTCTAGAGAGAAAGATTCAAATCAAGTAAACAAAATAGTATTTCCTAAAGAACAACAGAGAGCCGAGGTATGGAATGGTAGGGAGCCAGGGAACGGGGATGAGTTACCTAAATACCTCCTTCAGGAAGGCTATTCTGAGAAGAGGATGTTTAAACTGAAGATGCACAGAGGTTAATCAAGTGAAGGGGAAAACTTCCAGGAAGAGATGGGGTCTTCCCCATCTCTTGGAGGTATTTGAGGGATCCACAGAGTGCTAGTTTGGTTGGATCAATTGTACTAGTCACATGACTGGCTACATGATTTGTGTGGGTCTAATACAAAACAAAAATACAGGGTTCCTTGTGAAAAATGAAGAATTTCAAAATGGCAACAATAGATCATTAATCCAATCACAAATCTTTCTGGGCATGGGTCTCTGCTCCTGTATGGGCTGCACATCCATGAAGGCAGCTGTGGCTAGAGTAAGAGGCAGGGGGTAAGATCCTATAGAAGCTCCAGGCTATGTTAAGTACTTTCAATTTTATTCTAAGTCCAATGGAATTAATACTAAAACTCGGAGTGTCTTTTGTGTCCCAGATACTCTGCTCAGTTTTTTAAATTTTTTTTTTTAATTCTCACAGTCTTACTATTGTGATTTCCCTTTTAAGGATGAAGAAACCCAAATACAGAAAGGTGAAGGTGAAGCAACGTGCTCTAGATTACAGAGCTGTTATGTGGCAGAGCTTGGATTTGAAGCCAGACAATCTAAAAAGAGTAACTTGGCAAAATATGAGTTTAAAAAGTTACCCATCTTTTTAAGAAAATGGATTAAAGAGAGTGAATAGTGGAAGCAAGCACAAAAATCGTCCTTTAGCTACATTGAAATGCATTCATTATTATTGACTATAGTCACCATACTGTGCATTACAACATCAAAACTTATTCTACTATCTAACAGACTTTGTATCCGTTGACCAAAGCCTTCTTTCCACATCCACCCCCTCTCAACAGTCTCTGGTAATCATTCTCTATGAGTTCGATGTTTTTGGTTTCCACATATAGGTGACATTCATATCATATTTGTCTCTATGCCAGAAATTCTACTGGGTATAGACCCAAAGAAAATGAAATCCAGTGTGCCAAAGAAATGTTTTCATTCCCATGTTCATTGCAGTATTAGTTACAATAGCAAAAGTATGGAAACAGCCAATGTCTAAAGATGAATAATTTTTTTTAATTACAAAATACACACACACACAGTGGAATACTCTTCAGCCTAAAGACATGAAGTTCTGTAATTTGTAACAGTGACAACATGGGCTAATGTAGAGGACATTAGTGCCTACAAAGTCACTGGAAGTAGTGGACCAGGTTAAGTGGGCATCTGAGAACAACCACACTCATAGCATCCTAGGCCTCCCTGGCCACAGGACCTGCTAAAATTGATGGAGATGAGCATATGGGGAGCCCAAAGGTGCCACTGGATCTACTGTTTATCACTCACACTCTGCCCTGGCTGTGGTGCAGGGACCAGGAAGCAGCATCACAGGTGTATCACTGTGCCTGCCAAGTTGGCACAGACCAAAAGTGGAAAGTGAACACATTTGTCAGCTGTCCAGCCCATGAAGGATGTGTACAGATATGGGAACTTCTGCCAAGGCTGCCATGCTTGCCGACAGAGACAGCAGATGCTATATAGAATTGTCTTTGCCTTTCATTGTAGGATGGTGGTCCTTAATAACTTGTGTTTGGGATCCTCAGAGAAAGGGAGTCTGATAGGCATAGCTTTTAGTTTTCTGTTCTCTGCAGTGCAGCAGTATGCACCCAGGAGCACCATGTCCTCCAGAGATCCTGGAATGCATTGGGGTTAATCAGAGACAATTGGATTAACACCACAGACACTGATGGACTAGAAGGCAGCGAGCCAGACAGGACATGATCACAGACTTTGGCTTCAACAGAGCTAAGCCAAGTGGGTAGTTTGTGCTTAGCAGATTGTTTTTAATGAGTATCATCTCCAATGATTGGAAGTGGGTGAGAGTTGTGGTCTGCTTTCCCATGTTTTGTGATATATCTTATCATAAGATAACATCCTGAGACATTATCGTAAGAAACAGCTTTGCCCATATGTTTTGCCATGGCTAACATGCGTCACTGTTTACCTAACTCTGAAGCCATTTTCCTAATCTCCTTGCCTTACCGTTAAGCCGATTGCACAACTTTCGTATCTCAGTCATGGACACACTCCGCTTCCTGCACTTTTAGCTGTGTTACTAAGGGAAAATGCATCAGTTTGCCTTTCCATGAATGAAGATCCCAAGCCAAGGGAAGTAGTTTAAATAGGAGATGCAGGGATTCCTGATGTGAGCAGGGAATTGGGAAAGGACCAGGAAAACAAGCAATAAAAAAGATGATTAAGCAAGTTACCATGTGGGCACCTGCAGCTGAAGCTCCCAGGGAGTTCTGAGAAGCAGTTGAAACTCACGCCAAAGAGTTGGGGTACCGATACACCACCACCCTGTGTGTAGAAAGCAACCAGCATGCTGGTGGTCTCTTCCACAGTTGTCTGGGTCTCAGCCAGCAAACTGGCCCATGGACCAGACTCCGTCCTCAAGGTCCCCTTATGTAGTTGTCAAACTAAGAATTCTTTTACATTTTTAGAGTTGTTAAAAAAACAGTATGTGACAGCATCTGTGGTTTGCAAAGCCTAAAATATTCAGTTATGTGACCCTTTACAGAAAAGGTTTATCAGTCCCTGCACAACAATCCCAAATCTCAGGTTTCAAGCAATGATTTCTCACTTGCGCTCTGTTGTCCAGTAGAGGGCAGGAGAGGGCTTGCTTCACGTGGTCACTCCTCAGTTTACAAGGGCACTGCCTGTCACTTCCCACGGATCTGCAGAAGGTGCAGGGTGGTGCAGCTGGTGGAGAGGACAGGTGAAAAAGAGCGCAAGCTCAACTGTGTCCATTTCACACTGAAAAATACTTGTCTATCACGTCTGTCACAGCAGCCTGTCCCACAGCCATGTCATTGCCACAGGAAGCAGGAATACATTCTGTGTCCAGGAACAGAAGTGACCTGAAAATTACATCTTTCATACCCTCCCCCCATTTTCCCAATAAAATTAAACAAGCTTTCGAGCAAAGCAATATTGTTCATTGGCTTTATATATTTTCCTAGAGTTAACAATTGCTTCATTTAAAAAAAAAAAAAAAAAAAAAAAAAAAAAAAAAGGTCTTTGGGGGCCAGTGTTGTGGCACAGCTAATTAAGATGCCACTTGCATAGCCCGCATCCCCCATCAGAGCACCAGTTAGAGCCCTGGCTGCTCTGCTTTTAATCCAACTCCCTACTAATGTGACTGAAAAAGCCATGCAAGGTAGCCCAAGTACTTGGGTCCTGCCACCCGCATGGGAGATTTGGGTGTAGTTCCTGGCTCCTGGCTTCAGCCTGGCCAGCCCAGGCCATTGCAGCCATTTGGGGACTGAACTAATAGATGGAAGATTTCTCTCCCTCTCCCTCTCCCTCTCTTCCTCTCTCCCTCTCCTCTCTCCCCTCTCTCTCCCTCTGTTTCTCTGTTACTCTGCCTTTCCAATAAACAAATATTTTTATAAGGGTCTGGATTTTTTTTTTTCAAACTTGCAGCTAAGTTTTTTGTTATTCTATGTGGCTTTGTAAGACACTTCTATAGTCAAACATATCTATCAGTCTCATTTTAATATGAAGCTTTCTTGTAGAATGGCAAAGGAGTATTTGAGACTTTAATAGCTTAGTTTTTTTTTTTTAAATTTTCAAGTTTATTGCGTTTTATTTGAAAGGCAGAGAGACAGAGAATGAGAGTGATATCTTCCATCCACTGGTTCTCCCCCTAAATGCCTCCAACAGCTGGGGCTGGACAAAACCGAGGCCAGAAACCTGGGTCCCAGTTTCCCACATACTTGAGAAATCACCAGCTGCCTCCCAAGGTGCTTATTAGCAGGAAGCTGGAACTTGGGTGCAGCTGGGACTAGAACTGGTATGATATGGGGGTTAAGTGCTGTTTTAACTGCTGCTCCATACATACACCCAACCTTGTTTAAAAAAAGGTTCAAGAGACTTATTAATAGGATCAGCATTTCGGGTTTCCAGATATCTCATGTATTTTGAAATGTGTAAGCATGGGTTGTCAGAAGACTGGTTTGAGTAAGGGGGGGAAAGATGAGTGATATAAAAGAGAGATGAAGGGAAGAAAACTGATCCCTTACTAGGATTAGTAATCTTCCTTGTACTTAATGGTAAAAATTATATTTACTATTTAAAATCCAGGTTTGGTACCAGTAATAGAAAAATATTGACTTTTCTGTACATTCCTCATTATTGGTTCCCCAGAAGATAATTATTAAGAGTTTATGAAAACAGATTAAATATCCATATTCACTTCAGCCTTATTTTTTCAAATAAAAATTTGAATTTTCAGCTTTTGTGTAAAAAAAAGAACAGCTTAAAAATTGTAACACCCAAGTCATTTTCATTGTACATTTAGTAAAACAAATATGCAATAATATAACAGTTTTTACTTTTTTTACTTTTTAGAATGAAATTAAATTTGAGGATTAGAGTCAACATCCAGTGGTTGAACTTGATTATGCTTCTTCATATAATGTATGTCATTTTCAAAAATATTTATTTGAGAGGTAGAGTTATAGACAGAGAGAGGCAGAGACAGACAAGTCTTCCATCCACTGGTTCACTCCCAAGTGGCTGCAATGGCCAAAGCTAGGCCAATCAGAAGCCAGGAGCTCGGATCTTCTCCCAGGAGTCCCAGGCAGATGCAGGGGCCCAAGCACTCGGGCCATCTTCTACTGCTTTCCCAGGCCATAGCAGAGAGCTAGATCAGAAGTGGAGCAGCTGAGATTAGATCTGGCACTCATATGGGATGCCTGCACTGCAGGTGAAGGATTAACCTACTATGCCACAGCTCCGGCCCCGGCCTCTGTCATTGATATTATAATGAAATGTCATAAATACTCTGAAGTAGTAATGAAAGTCCATTCCCTAACTTATTGGAAAGTCTATGTTTTGTAGATTGAAAATAAAGTTACATGGCATTTTTCTTCACAACTAATTGTAAAATACAAAATTAAGCTATGGGATATTAATTGTATTCGTTTTTGATGGCTGCTTAACAAACCTTCACAAATTTAGGGGCTCAAAACAACACAAAGTTAATATCTCAATTTTCTATACCTCAAAATTCAGGATGGGTTGAAGTGAGTTCTCTATTCAGGGTCTCAAAGGCTTAAATCCAGGTGTCAGTTGGAATGCCTTCTTGTCTGAAGTTTAAGGTCTTCTTTCAAGTGCATTTTTGTGGTTGGCACAATTCAAAACAGGGACCAAGGTCCTGTTGGGCTGGCTGACAGCTAGAGATCTGGCTTAGCTGTCAGCAGCTCCTTCTCCAGGGGCCCCCTCCTAATGCTTTCTTATCCTTCCAAACTATCTTTCCAGAGATCTTGGCCCCTTTAAGGCCTGACTTGCTTTGCTAGGGCTCAAGTGGAGAGTCTCCCTTTTGATTAACTCAGAAGTGATCGGATTAGCGACCTAATCAAAAGATAGATTCTGTCACATGCACATATTCAAACTACATGGAAGAGGATGCAATTACATAGTGTGTGCACTAGGGGTCAGTAATCTTGGAGGCCCCCTTAGAGCGCGGCCTGCCACTTTCCATTATGTTGATGGTCAACCCCGCTATCACATGTCACGGGTTCAAATGAATTGTCAGTGAGGAAAAGATCAAGGGACATTTCCCAGCTAACACAGGCACTCACAGTATCCCATCACACAAGTCTCTCTACTGCTACTTCACAGTGACAATTTCTTGGCGCAGATATGTCTAAGAATCTGTGTGAGCCTGTTTTTTTTGGTTATATTTTGCATCAATTTAAAAAAATCTGTCATGATTCAAAAACAATATATTTTTAAAAGATGTGCAGGTATTATAAAGTCAGAGGAAAGACAATCCATCAGACAAATTTTGTCTTAACTGGTAATCTGGAAACATTTTTGTTCACAGGAAAAAACTCAAATATATATATATATATGCAAATGTTGTTTCCAAATAAATTAATATGGAGTATATTATAGGTACAAATAAGTAAACAACTGTAATCTTCAAATGTCTATTTAAACTTACTGTAAGAAAAACAGCAGTACCACCATAGTCCTCAGGAGGGCAGCATCTGTTCTAAGTATGTTAGATGAAGTTTTCTTAATTCTTACACAGTTGTTCTAAACTAAGTAAAAAGTAATTTACGCTTGGCAATTAGCAATCAGCCCTGTGAAATCCATAAGATCTATGACTTTTTATCTGATCCAAGAGAATTAGTTGAGTTCTTGTTTTATTCCTTTTTTTTTTTTTTTCTTTTCTTTCTCTTGCCTTTTTCCTTTTCATCATCTCTGTCCTTCTCTGGCCTATAGTCTCCTTGTGGTGGTCCAGGTAATACTTAATAAGCATGGGCCCTTTGAGAATGATGATCGTGGACATTTTGTGCTGACTCAGATTCATCATAGAGTCTCTCTGTCAATTTCTACCCTGAAGGTGACTTCCACAGGTCTCTAGCCACTTAGGCTAACTGATGGCCCTTGCACTGCTGTTTTGGTGAATGGCTCCTAACCAGCATGCAGGAAATGAACCTACACTATGGGAAAGTCTCTGTGTTCCTTCATCTCTAGACATTGAAGCACTTGGAAGAGTCTTTTCCTAAGCCAGAAACAACAAAATCAAGCTGTCTGATCAACTCTTCTGAGACTGTTAGGCCTAAATATAAGTATGACTGTGGAGGGAAATACACTTTGAATCCCTTTTTTTTTTTTTTGCCTCTGTTCTGAACCCACCATGAGCTCAACTTAAAATTTTGACTTAGTCAATAGATAATTATCAAGAAGCCCCTCTCCCCCACCCCGGTTATCTAGCTATATTTGGAACAATTTTTCCTCCCTCTTTTGTCACAGGTTATAGTGATGGCCCTAAGTGTGTATTTGCTTCAAATATTTCTCTTTTGGGAGGTGTTGGATTGACTGGATCATGCTCTTACATTTTGTAAAGGACCTGACCTGTGTTAAGTAACATTACCTTTGTGAATGTCATTCTTTTTTTTACCAATGTGTTAGAGAATTTTGACACTTGACCTCCTTTCTCTTGCCTTTGGTCCCCTGCATTTGTTGTTTGCTCTGCTGTTATTGCTTTCCCCACAACCCTTTCCTGGTCTCCAGGCCTACTTCAGAAATCACCTGAGACCCTTCCTTGGAAGTCTTGCCTGTGGCTGGAGAGTCTAATGGTACCTCAACTTATTGCACTGTAGATGCCTATCTGTATATCCATTTACCTCAAGAGACTGCATCCCTTTAGGAACCTGTCTAGAA
Source organism: Lepus europaeus (assembly GCF_033115175.1). Classification (NCBI taxonomy): domain Eukaryota; kingdom Metazoa; phylum Chordata; class Mammalia; order Lagomorpha; family Leporidae; genus Lepus; species Lepus europaeus. The sequence continues at coordinate 34,841,709 of NC_084832.1, read as the reverse complement.
CCTATTGTGGTGTGTGACACTTAGTAGACACACAAAAAACCTTTTTATGAACTAAGTCATAAGTGTCTGCTGATGCTGTTGTTGACCTTGAGTTGATAGACAAGGCATTGGTAGATAAGATCATTTACATATAAACAGGCCAGGGTGTCAGTAGGGTGGTGGGGTGAGTAGATGGGTTCAGACAGGAGAAGCATCCAACATAGAGTGAGATGAAGTCAGGAAACTAGGGAATGAGAAATTTAAGTTGATTATGGGCTCATTTACAGACTGAAAATGCACAGAAGGGTATGGATTGTGGGATTTCTGCTTGGTATGTTTTCATTTGGCTCCTAAAACCCTCAGGAAGGCACAGTAGGTCTGTTGGCTGCTTGGGTGTAGGGAGGCATCATAGAATCATAAAGGTAGAGCTGGAAGGGCAGAGAGGAGTTACATTCTGTGCCCGAGGCTGGATCTGGAGTGGAATGGAAAGAAGAGGTGGGGCTGATGCTGTGGTGTAGCCGGTAAAGCCGCCGCCTGCAGTGCCAGCATCCCATATGGGCACTGGTTTGAGTCCTGGCTGCTCCACTTCTGATCCAGCTCGCTGCTATGGTCTGGGAAAGCAGTGGAAGATGTAGAAGATGGCCCAAGTCCTTGGGCCCCTGCACTCGTATGGGAGACCTCTTATAGAGAAGATGCACCTGGCTCATGACTTCAGATGGGTGCAGCTCCAGCCATTGCAGCCATCTGGGGAGTGAACCAGTGAATGAAAGACCTCTCTCTCTCTCTCTCTCTCTCTCTCTCTCTCTCTCTCTGCCTCTCCTCTCTCTGTGTAACTATGACTTTCAAATAAACAAATAAATAAATCTTTTAAAAAAAGAAAGAGGAGGCAACTCATATTCTGGAGGAGAGGAGGAGTAGCTCATGGCCAAGTGGAAAAAACCTGAACTACAAGTTTGCTGGAGCTATGCACTCCTAGGTCCTTTTCTTCATAAAAATGTGTCTTAATAGAGCCTCCAAATCCCTACACTAACCCTTCAGCATCACATCCCTCCCTTCACATGTACTCTCCCAGATCTCTTAACCTTAAAAGGCAACCCCAAACACTCATCTCCCACAGCTGTTTAGGGGATGGCTTCCAGGAAAAACCCAGCTGAATCTGAGCACATCCTCACCTCTTTCCCAGAAGTGACACAGGCCGCGAGGCTTGCTGTGCCCCTGAGTGTCTACGCAAAGCCAGAGGCCAGACTGATGGCTTGATAAAGGAATTTGTCCTGAGTTTGGAGGGAAGTGGTTCAGGACCTCCTTTTAAATTGGCACATATTTCCATATTTATGGATCTCTGGACCAACCATTCTAAACCACAGTTTGATGATGATTTGAGAAAAAAACTGTCATTTCTAGAATCTAGAGAAAAGCTGCATTTTAGAACTTGGGTAGTTTTTCCCCTGTGAATACAAATATTCTGTTTTTGGTCACAGAATAACAAGCCCTTAGAAAAATTTCAATTCTCAGAAAGTTAATAGAGCATACTGCCATTGATAAAAACACACTGAGGTTTTTTTCTTCTTAGTTTTATTTACTTATTTCGGGGGGTGGGGGGAGAGAAAGAGAAAGAGATCTTCGTCAGATGGTTCAGTTTCCCAAAATCCAAAACAGGCAGGGCTGAGCCAGGTTGGAGCTAGGAACCCCATCCACGTTTCCCACATGGATGGTAGAGACCCAAGTACTTGTGCTATCACCTGGTGCCTCTCAGGGCTCTCAGGGTATGCATTAGCCAGAAAGTGGGTTGGAAGTGGACCTGAGACTTGAACCAGACACAATGATAGGTGATGCCAGCATCCAAAGTGCAGTCTTAATGGTTGAGCCAAATGCTAGCTCCTTGACTTTTTCTTAATCCAGAAAAAGGCATGGGGAAGCACAGAAGCTGGCTCTTTATGGACACATGTGTGAGACTGGGGTGAGGGGGGTTTACATTTTTCCTTTAGTTTCTTTTTCATAACTTTACCTAAAGAAAGAGACTGATGGAATAACTATCTGAAAAGCAAAGCATATATAATATATATTTTATATTATATATATAATCCAAATACAAAGATACCCACTAAGATATTTTTTATAATAGTGAAAATAGAAATAATCTAAATGAGCATCAGTAGGAATCTGGGTAAAGAAACAAAGGCACATAGTAGAAGACCATATGGTAGTGCAACTGAGTGAGCTAAACTAAACAGAACAACATGGAACAATCTTGAAAACATTTTTAAAAGAAGAAAACAAGTGCCAAAATATAGCATTTAGGTAAATGTTGATAGTAAAATAACATTATAATTTATATAAATTGTATACAATTATAACAAAGGTATAAAATACCTATAGGAAGGATAAATCTCATACTCAGGATATTAATTTTCCAGAGGGTGGGAGGGGAAGAAGCTGTGAAATTGAGATTTTAGCTGTAACTTCATGATGTCATATTGTCAATTCCAAATGGAATTTGGAAGCCAATTTGACAAAATGTTAACATTTATTAAATTTGAACACTAAACAATGCATGTTCCTTATCATATTTATTCTTTTCAGTGCTCTTGAAGCTTAAAAATAACATCAAGGAGACATATGAACTTAAGCATATACAAATTATGCCTCAGATAAGAATGGCTGTCAAGACTCTGTTCATCAGATATAAGCCTTCTCAAACAGAAACTCTATTTCATTGAGTTGTGCCTAACCAATGCGATTCTTTTTTGAAATCATCGCAGGATAGGGAAAGCTGCAAGAGGGGAAAGAAATGCAAACAAATAGATGTCTTTGGCTACCAGGAGGTTTTTTCTCCTAAGCGGGTCTTCTTTGAAGGAAGGGAGAGTCTTTGATCTTCCTGTACCAATCAAGTGCTGCCAGCCATGTACCAGGAACACAAAGGCAGCTAAAATATCAATAACAAAACTTTCAGTAGTTCTTCTGCACAGCTCAAAGCAGGTTCACATGGATTCCCTCATCTTGCCTCACCAGGGTCCTGGGAATCCCTTTCAGGTCACATTACCAATGCCAGTGCCTCATTTCAATGGACATGAACTTTTCAATATGGAACCAGAAGGGCTTTGTTCTAAGAAAGATGACCTGGGGAATCCTGCAGAGACAGGTTAGTTTGGATTGCTTTTGGCTCATTACTGGGCTGGTGAATGTGGAGAATGATGACACAGTGTTCCCCTGTTGTATTTTATTGAAAGGAACTCACATTCAATATTTCTGACTGTGACAGAGGCTTAGCATGTTTTCTCTCAGTGCCCGCTGTAATATTTCAGAAGGTTTTCATGTTCCTATCTATAAACCAGCATTTTGAGGAGTGAGAATTATGTCAAGATGATTCAGGAAAACTAAAACTTTTTTCCTTCATTCTTTTATATCCATGTTCATGGGTTTGAGTTATTTATTCTGTGTAGACAAACACGGTCACACTTCACTTAATGATGGGATATATGCTGAGAAATACATCCTTAGGTGGTTTAATCTTTGTGGGAACATCACAGAATGTAGCTACACAAACCTAGATGGAGTAGGTCAATCCCTCACTGAGGCCTCATGCATAGGAAGCATGACCGTACTGCTGCCATAATAGGGCATCCTGTTTTACAGTTAACTTTTTCATATAAGTAGAAAGAGTATACTCTAAAGTAATAATACAAATATGGTGAATAAAGAAGCCAGTAACGTTGTAATTTATTATCACCACCAAGTATGTAGTATACTTAATTGTACTCATATATGCTATACTCTTATACAACTGGCAGTGCAGTAGCACTGTTTCACCATCCTCACCTCAGACACATGATTAATTTGTTGCACTAGGTGTTTCAATGGCCATGACATCACTAAGCGGGAATTTTTCAGCTCCATTATGTTCTTGTGGGGCCGCCAGCTGTGTATATGGACAAGAATGTCTTTATGCAGCACATGACTGTGTAAGTGTCTGACACTATAAAGTCAGGGAAGATCATGTCACTAGTTAGCTACTAAAGCAGAAAGCTGGGGCTGGCACCATGGCACCATAGTTAATCCTCCACCTGAAGTGCTGGCATCCCATATGGGTACTGTTTCAAGTCCTGGTTGCTCCTCTTTTGATACAGCTCTTTGGTAAAACCTGGGAAATCAGTAGAAGATGGCCCAAGTGCTTGGGACCCTGTACCCATGTGGGAGTCCTGGAAGAAGATCCTGGCTCCTGGTTTCAGGTCCGTCCAGCTCTGGCCATTGTGGCCATTTGCGGAGTGAAGCAATGGATGGAAGATCTTTCTCTCTCTCTCCCTCTCACTGTCTGTAACTCTACTTCTCAGATAAATAAATAAGTAAATAAAATAAATAAATAAAGCAGAAAGCCAGAGAGTACCAGTACATTTTCTGCATTAATATCTTAATTTCTGATAAGTTCCTTTTGATTACAAGAAATAATTTGTTTCCAAACGATGAAGCAAAAGCCCCGGATATGAAGAGGCACATTTTGTAGCTTCCTTAGGCTGTTGAGTGATGGCCAAGTGGAAATGGGTGCCAATCTATGCCAAACTGACTCATCAAGAAAACAATTCCAAAAATACAGAGCACAAAAGGTATTAGTCAATCTCTTCATTGATGTAGATAGCAAATTATGATGCAGGAAATTATTGGCAAATTACAGCCTATCAACTAGACCCCTGCATTTTGTTAGGAACATTATAATACAAGACAGCCATGCTCATTTGTTTACATATTGTCTACAGCTGAGTTGAGTAGTTGTGACAGAAACCATATGGCCCACAAAACCTAAAATATTTCCCATGTGGCCTTTTACAGAAAAAGTTTGCCAACCCTTGATTTAGAACACAAAGAAGAAGTAGACAATACACTTTTTGAAACAGAGTTCTGACCCTAAACATAAATAGATATTTAATCAGTGTTCTGCCTAGAATTTAAAGAGCCTAGTAGAAATGGGGAGAATACCAAATTTCTCATCTATCGAAAATCCTACATCTTACCAACCTGCTCTGTGTGAAATATATCATGAATACACAGCAGATGTAGCAAAGAAAATTAAAGAGAGGTTAGTAATAATGAACAAAAGGAATAGTTTCTATTAACAAAAATGCTATTAATCTACCTGTCTGAGATGTGGCTGTCAGGCAAACCTTATTTCATCCACTTCAGTCTTAGGAACTGCAGAATTTCAGTCTTTCTGGGCTACCTGTCAATCATTACCAAACTGGCCTCATCCTATCCCGGTGTTGGTCTGCCTAAAGTTCAGATTTGCTGCCTACTGCCCTCATAGAGTTAAAACCTCAACCACAATCCACAAGGCTAGGACCATTTTTAATCCTTATTTTCTTTCTTTTTTTTAAGATTTATCTATTTGAAAGGTGGAGTTATATAGAGAGAAGGAGAAACACAACACACACACACACACACACATGGGGGGGGGGTGGAGAGAGAGAGAGACTTTTCTCCCCAAGTTACTGCAATGACTGAGGCTAAACCAGGCCAAAACCAGGAGCCAGAAACTTCTTCTGGGCCTCCCACGAGGGTAGTAGGGCCCCAAGGTCTTGAGCTATCTTCCACTGCTTTCCCAGGTACATTGTCAGAAGCTGGGTTGGAAGAAAAGTAGCTGGGATTCTAACTGGCACCCATATGGGATGCACCCATGTAGGTGGCAGCTTAACCTGCTACACCACAATGCTGGCCTCAATCCCAAATATCTTTGTACCTGTTAATACTCTGTTCCAATTGTATAGTTTTTTTTCCTTCCTCCCTCAAAGCTCTCCAGGATCATGGTTTCACCCCGTGTGGAACAGAAAGAGCTCAGCTCTTGGAGCCGTTCAAGCAGCCTGGATCACAACTGAATTTCTATTGCCCTCAGACATTGTGCTTCTGGCTGCTGCCCATTCCAACAAGACCCAACCCTGCAGCTGGGTTAGCTTCTCCAATTCCCTCTCTGCAGATACATTCCCTTTCTTTGGCAGTGCAATTTTGAAGTCTCAGTGGGCCTCACAAGTAAAAACAAGGGTTTGTCTGTGGTCTTCCTAGGCTGTAAAATGCAAGCTTGAAATATTTGAAATAAACTGGGTAACAGAATATGTCTATTACGAGATAAATCAATCACATCTAAGATTTATTTAATGATTAAGGATCCTGTCTGTAAGCCCAGTTCCTCATGAAAATTCTTTTATAGTTTTCTCAACCCCTTTAAGGACAGAGAAAGTGGTAAGAAGTCAGAACCCTGCTATAATAATTCCCTCCAGCAGTGACTCCTGCACTCACTAGAGACTGGTCTTGCACTGTCATTTTATCCTCTCAGTTAGGGCCTTAGAGTTTCTCACCAGGATTCCGTGTGCCCAAAGAGGGGAATGACCGCTAGCGCTGCCACAGTTTATCAAAACACAGCATGAATGCCCTATTAGTGCCTAGCTTTATGTTAGGATATGGCTGGCCTGGTAGCCATTATTTTTTTGGGTGCCCACAAATTGTTTCCTTGGTTTCTATTTAGACAATCCCAAGAGAAAGCTAATTGTATTCAGACTGCTCCAGACAGATCCTTCCACACATTCGTCAGATTATATTTCCTCTCTGCTTAAGATACCTTGTAACGGTAGCAACTTTTAGGGCTCATAATGCCTGGCACAATCTGGCCCACTCCAGCCTTGCCACACTCCTCTCCCTTCCCATCCATGCTCCAGGCACATTGGAGTCCCAAAGTGAACTCGTTTCCACCTCTGCGCCTTTGCAGTTGCTGACCCCTCTGCCTGCAATGCACTTCCCCATGATCCTTGTGTGGCTCATGCAATCTTAGCCAAGTGTTAGCCCTGATGCCATCGCCTTAGAGATGTCCTATTGACACTCCAACTAAAATATATACTGAAGGACTGCTCACTCTATACCTACATACAGTTAAGTGACTCTATGGATTAATATTTATTTATATTATTTATTTTGTTTATTTATTCACTCATGTCCACATTACCAACCAGAATAAGTTTCATGGAGGCAGAACTTCATTTGCTTTTGTTCATTACTTTAAATTCACAGAATTGTAGTGTGTTGTCAAATATTTTTGGAAAAAATATTGAATGAATGGTTGAATTAATGATTATTTTTCCACTACTGCTTCTGTTGCTCATTTATCTTCTAGCAAGTATTCTGTTTTCATTAGATCCCAAGGTACATCTTCTCTGCCATGGTTCACATTCTGGATAACCCCTAAGTTGACTTTTTTTTAAAAGATTCATTTTTTTTCATTTGAAAGGCAGAGTTACAGAGAGGCAGAGAGAGGGGAGAGAGAGAGGTCTTCCATCCACTGGTTTACTCCCCAGATGGTCACCATGCCAGAGCTGGGATGATCTGAAGCCAGGAGCTTCCTCCAGGTCTCCCATGCAGGTGCAGGAGCCCAAGGACTTGGGTCATTTTCTTTTTCTTTTCTTTTCTTTTTGACAGGCAGAGTTAGACAGTGAGAGAGAGAGAGAGAGAGAGAGAGAGAGAGAGAGAGAAAGGTCTTCTTTTTCCGTTGGTTCACTCCCCAAGTGGCCGCTACGGCAGGCGCTTTGTGGCCATGCACTGTGCCAATCCAAAGCCAGGAGCCAAGTGCTTCCTCCTGGTCTCCCATGTGGGTGCAGGGCTCAAGGACCTGGGCCATCCTCTACTGCACTCTTGGGCCACAGCAAAGAGCTGGACTGGAAGAGGTGCAATGGGGACAGAACCAGCGCCCTAACCAGGACTAGAACTTGGGGTGCCAGTGCCGCAGGTGGAGGATTAGCCTATTGAGCCACGGCGCCGGCCAACTTGGGTCATTTTCTACTGCTTTCCCAGGCCATAGCAGAGAGCTGGATTGGTAATAGAGCAGCCGGCACTATAACTGGCGCTAAATTGATTTTGATGTTAGGGATCTGCCATGTCTCAGTAGAAAAGTTGTAAACTCACTGAACAGCTCATAATTATAACGTATTAACAAAGTACTTTCTCTAATTTTCAACCATAAAGCTTACCTGTGATTATTAATGAGTAGATCTCCAAAACTTCCTGTGTGAAATGCTTACATATTCTCGCGAATTTATCAAATGAAATAATGGAAGTGAGTAGGCCATGAAAAGTTTATAATATCGTGCAAATTAATTTTAGAAATATCTTCTATTTTAGAGAAATATGCTATCTTTACAAAAACAATTTATATACAAAATGCTAGCCAATAATTTTCAAATGTGTCCACACCATGCATTTTTAAGTGGTCTTGTGGGCATATCAGCAATGGTTTGATCAGAGAAGCAGAACCACATTGAGATATAAAGGGGGTTTATTAGAGGGATTTCACTTCTGCAAGTCTGTTTTCTGGGTCCTGTAAAGCCAATTGTAACTAGTCCTTGGAATTTCTATCTTTGAAAATTTTGTTGACATGCATTGTTTCATATCATTGCATCTACATTTGTCATCGTCCTTATTAATAGCTATCATTTTTATCTTCCGCTCTAAATTTTGAGGGGTTCTGGAAATAAATGAATGTGTTTAATTAAGACATTTGAGCTGACGCATATCAACTCAGATCATGGGATCTCCTTTTTTGGGTAGGACTCTGTTCAGGTGTCTTACATAAATCCATAATTCTTCCACAGATATTAACTGGCCATTTATCTTGAACCATGCCTGCCTGGAATTGCAGGATCTGTCAAGCCCCCATTGCATAGTCAGATTGCTCTTTTTAGAATCTTTTGATCAGTCCTGTCTCTCCTGACATAGGTAATACATTATTGGATAGAATTATTGTTCTTGGTTGACCAAATAATTCAGTGATTATCACAATTGAAAGCATTCAGACACGCTGTGGATGAGTGCACTTATTTGTGCTTAAAAGCATTCTACCTCTGGGAGGTTACAATGCCGAATTCTCTCTAAACAACATGGGAGCTACAATGATTCCAGTTGTGTTCCCTTGTAAGTCCAATGAAATGGGATTTTCTTTTTCTTACAGGGATCAAAAGTTCCTTCTCATCATATCCTAGGGAGGCTTCCAGAAGTGAGGACCATAGCTTCTTGCAGAACTTCCCTGGGTGGAGTAAAGGAGCCAGGGTACTAGTAGGGACCTTGGGAAGTTTTGCACGGTCCAGAAGAAGGTGACCCCACCTCCTACCTTTACCCATTTGTGCAAGTTCAGAGCACAAGCCACATTCTCTTGAGATCTAGGAATTGTGATCTTGTGCCAATTTACAAGGCTACACTTGAGTTGTGTACTTTAAAACTTCTGCTTTGATTTAGACAGCTGTCTTTGTTATAAAGAGAGTGGACCTACAAACGAACACAACCGGAATCACTGTGGCTGCCCATCTTGTTTAGAGTAGATGTGGTGTTGTGACCTCCCAGAAGGTGGAATTAGTTTAGATTCTGCTTTTAAATATACATAAGTGCCTAGGAATCAAGATCAAGTACTTAAATGAATAAAGCTCCAAACTCTGTGGACCCATTTCTTTTTTTCCTGTTTACTTCTTGTAAGATCAGAAATAAAACTTCTTTGTGTTTCTACTTCCTTCTCAGCATTATTTCAATTATTAGCCTCTAATATTTATTGAGTTCCTGGTATTAAATATTTTTGAAAAAAAAATAGTGTATGAGTCAGCTTTTATTTACTATAGCCAAGTATCTGAGTCAACTTTGTAAAGAGAAAAGGTTTATGTAGCTCATAGTTTTGGAGGTTCATGTCCAAGATCAGGCAGTCCCATTGGTTTGGCCTTTGGTGAGGACAGAGGGTTGCAGAGCACAAGTAGGAGAAGGATCACACAGTGCTCCAGGAAGCAGAGAGGGAAGTGAGGCCCAACTGCAGGCTGTTGTAGCAATTCTCTCCCAAGCACCATCTCCTGAAGACACAACCACAGTGGCGTAAGGATCTTCCAAGAGACCCCACCTGCTGAAGTTTCCATCCCCTCCCAATAGGGGGACCACCCTGAGGACCAAGCCTTTAACCCATGGGACTTTGGGAGACATTTAACATTGAAACCACAGCAAGGCGTAGGACATAGTTCCAGTCTTTAAGGTACTTACAGCCAATGCAGTAACTTTTAATATTGAGATTGTGGTTCAGTTAAGAATAGGAGAAAAAATCTCTGCGAGTGAGATCCCAGTGGAAAGAATGGGGCCATCAAAGAAGGAGGGAGGTGCCTTTCTCTGAAGGGAGGAGAGAACTTCCACTTTGACTATGACCCTATCGGAATAAGATCAAAGTCGGCGAACTCTAAAGGCTTCCATAGCCTTGGCAACTCATGACTAGAGCCTAGGGAGATTACTGACGCCATGAACAGGAGTGTCAAATTGTTAAGTCAGCAACAGGAGTCACTGTGTACTTACATCTCATGTGGGATCTGTCCTTAATGTGTTGTCTAATGTGCAGTGATGCTATAACTAGTACTGAGACAGTATTTTACACTTTGTGTTTCTGCGTGGGTACAAACTGAGGAGATCTTTACTAATTATATACTGAATCGATCTTCTGTATATAAAGATAATTGGAAATGAAAAAAAAAAAAAACCCCGGTGTTAAATTGGAAATGGCATAGAAAATTAATTTTTTTTTTTGACAGGCAGAGTGGACAGTGAGAGAGAGAGACAGAGAGAAAGGTCTTCCTTTTGCCGTTGGTTCACCCTCCAATGGCCGCCGCGGTTGGCACGCTGTGGCCGGCGCACCGCGCTGATCTAATGGCAGGAGCCAGGTGCTTCTCCTGGTCTCCCATGGGGTGCAGGACCCAAGCACTTGGGCCATCCTCCACTGCACTCCCCGGCCACAGCAGAGAGCTGGCCTGGAAGAGGGGCAACCAGGACAGAATCCGGCGCCCCAACTGGGACTAGAACCCGGTGTGCCGGCGCCGCAAGGCGGAGGATTAGCCTAGTGAGCCGCGGCGCCGGCCAGAAAATTAATTAATTTTTAAAAAAATATTATGTAGGATCTCTGTCTTTAATGTGCTGTACACTGTTATTTAATGCTATAACTAGTACTCCAACAGTATTTTTTCGCTTTGTGTTGCTATATGGGGGCAAACTGTTGAAATCTTTACCTAATATATACTAAACTGATCTTTTGTATATAAAGAGAATTGAAAATGAATCTTGATGTGAATCGAAGGGGAGAGGGAGCGGGAAAGGGGAGGGTTGCGGGTGGGGGGGAAGTTATGGGGGGGGAAGCCATTGTAATCCATAAGCTGTACTTTGGAAATTTATATTCATTAAATAAAAGTTTAATAAATGAAAAAAAAAAGAATAGGAGAAAATATTTCAAAAGGAGCCAGATTTTCATTTTCCTCTTCATTTAAAATTACATCCTCCATTCTCTACTCTGCTTAATTTTGTCTGTCTGTGAGCATAAACATTGTCATCATCCAAATTCATCACTTTTTATAACTTACATGCCACCCACATTTGCTCATTTTTCTCTCTCTCTCTCTCTTCTCTTTCTCACCGAGGGATGTGTCATCTTTGGTTTGGGTTTGTTAGCTCTTAATTAGGAAGTCTGTCTTAAATACACCCATCCTTTCCCCTGAAATACAACTGCCTGCAAATGAACTCATCTGTTTCATATTTCTATGTGTACAACTCATGGGGTTAGAATTGGTTTCTCCCATTATCTTAATTGAATCCATCCTCTACATGTAAACATTTTTCAAGGAAATGTACGTTCTGCCAGCACAGGCAGGACCTTGCGATTGAGGCCTATTGTTAGTATTAATTGCCCCAATATCACATGATTCTCAGGCATGTTTTTTGCCTCAGTTTCCCATTCTCAGGAATTTCCTCTACAATGGTATTTGTTTATTTCATAATGCTATGGATAAGAAAAGGGCTACATAAAAACAGCTTGGAAAGTTAACATTGTTGCTCAAAACACTTAAAGATTTTAGAAAATCATAAAATAGGGCTCCCCATTGCCATGATACTGAGCATGAACATGCAATGCGTTGCGTCTCCTCCGTGTAGCTCAATGTCTGTTTTGGATTTATTAATCACTTACATGCCTTCATTCTTACTGTGGAATGGGAGAGGTTATATTGTTCTGATGAGATGAAATAAGCGTAAATGAATCCAGGTTGTGAGGATAACTTTCTTTGGCTTGTATTTTTTTTCTTGGCCTTTCACACTATGCCTTGCTCCTATATATTATTTAATACCTACTTAAGGTGAAAGTCACTTTAAAAGTCTGACAATGAATTTAAATTTTTCTGCTTGCTCCAACAAATCATTAAAAAAATCCAGGTCTGTAAGTTTATAGGAGATGGGAAAAGGGTAACTTTTCTTCTTTTCTATTATATATATTTTTTAACTTTTATTTAATGAATATAAATTTCCAGTGTACAGCTTATGGATTACAATGGCTTCCCCCTCCCATAACTTCCCTCCCACCCGCAACCCTCCCCTCTCCCTCTTCCGCTCCCTCTCCCCTTCCATTCACATCAAGATTCATTTTCAATTCTCTTTATATACAGAAGATCAATTTAGTATAAAGATTTCAACAGTTTGCACCCACATAGAAACACAAAGTGAAACATACTGTTTGAGTACTAGTTATAGCATTAAATCACAATGTACAGCACATTAAGGACAGAGATCCCACATGAGGAACAAGTGCACAGTGACTCCTGTTGTTGACCCAACAAATTGACACTCTAGTTTATGGTGCCAGTAACCACCCTAGGCTGTCGTCATGAGTTGCCAAGGCTATGGAAGCCTTCCAAGTTTGCCGACTCTAATCACATTTAGACAAGGCCATAAAAGACAGAGTGAGGATAGTAACCAATGATCCCAAGAGTGGCATTTACCAGGTTTGAACAATTATACAGCATTAAGTGGGGAAGAGGACCATCAGTACACACATGTTGGGAGTAGAGCCATTGGTGGTAGAGTAGAGGTTATGATTACAAAGGAATGAGGCCCAAGTACGCTAGACAGGGTCTAGAACAAAGGACAGAGTTATTATTAGATGTGCTAAGAAAGGTGCTGTCTAAGCTACAATTAAGTTTTCTGATTGAGAGGCAAATAGAACCTGACAGAAGGGGCTTGATAATAATCTGGTGGGCTTTAGGCCTTGTAAGTTAAGAGGCCCAGACCTATCTATCTCTTCACATGGGGTATATCCTAAGGGAGGTGTGCACCTCCTAGGGGAAGGCACTCTGTTGACTTTCATTACTTGGCTGGCCTGGGAGGAGAGCTGGCCAGGTAAAGGCAGGTGGCATCTCTAACAAGAAATTTACAGTTCTGCCTGCAATGTTGCTGACCCTACTTGACCATCCCCTCAGCTGCAGTGGTCACTTTGGAAGTTGGGCTGAGTGAAGGGCTTTTCAGCTTAGAGCCAATAAGATCTGTGGCTCTGACCTGGGCATCCTTCGACTCCAGGGCAGGTTCATTTCCAGTGATCCAACTCTTGGCAGAGCTGCCAGGGCTCTTCACAAGCTGACTTCTGCTGAAGCCCAGGCTTACCACATTGAAAGCCACTGCAGTGGACTGGCCTGTTGGGTCTGCTTGAGGGCAGATCACTGTACAGATCAGCCATTCATAGGCCTGCCACCCATTGCTTCTGATGCCTAGCTTTCTTTTCCTCCTGGTTTGTGTTAAAGCAGACCAGACGATGCAAGTCAAGGGAGTGCCCGTGTCCCATCTCTAATCTTCGGTGGCCTGAACTACAAGTCTATAGTCACAGGCATGTTCTGTAGTAGTTTTTCTAAGGTAGACAATGCCCATGAGGAAATTATATTCTCACTTTAAAACTTTCTTTCCCTTTGGTCTGAAAGGGAGGTTTTTTCTACTTACTGTATACTTCGCTGATGGCAAAGTAAATCTAGCTATGAGATTATTATTTAAGTTCTTATTTTGGCTATGCTATTACAGAAAAATGTTAGCCATCTCTTTTATAAGGTCTAAAGATTAAATTCTGCATCCTACAGAATTAGTTTCCTACTTTGAAGAGAATAGAGAAATGAAAGAACAAGTTGGGCTTAGAATAGAGAAATGAGGGAGCAAGTCCTAGATCGCTTGCTGACAATAGCAATATTATATGAATACTTAGCGAATAGTTTCAACCATTAGATAACAACTTAAGAAAACATTTACCAGAAGGTCCAATGCCTTCTATAAATTTTAAGAATCATGTATTTGGAAACACCTCTTAAATATCTAACATGGTGTAGTTTGTTTAACCAGTAAACTTAAGCACAACCATATAAAATGTATTAGAAGTACTGTCAAGATGTGACGTGGTACCAAATTTTAAGTTTCTATAATGGAAAATGCTATTAATACAAATGTTTGAGAATTAAAAAGTCTAATGATCTTGTGTTACTAGACATGATAGTTATCTTAATGAGAAAGCCCCAGAGGCCTAAAGGGTTAAGTACTTGCAAAATCCTACAGGTGCTTTCAAAAATACTGTGAAGTAAGCAAGTGCCTCTTGTTGGCTGATGAGTTTATAATTTTAAACATGGCGACTTAAAGTCTTTTGTCATCCACAGTTATATATGATTTGCTGCTCATAAAACTAAAGCATTGGGAATCGGGCAAGATGGCGGAATAGGAAGGGAGCACATTGATAGTTCAGCAAGACACACAGGTTAATAAAAGTGGAGATACTGCAGGGTCAAGGAAGAGTAGGGGAAGAAACAGCAGAGGAAACTCTTCCGGAACTAGTGATTCAAAGTGGACCTGCGTGGAGAGCGTGGGAGCCCAAGTTCGGGACACCAGCGGCAGACTGAACACACCAGCGCTGGAACGCGAGGTGAGCCGAACCTCAATAGCCCGAGACACCAGCGGGCAAGCGGAAAGAGGAGACTAGAGGGAACGAGGCTTGAAACTCCATGATGAAAAATTCACCAGGCTAACTAGAAGAGAGAGAGGAAAAAAAAAAGTGACTGATACGGACACGAGTTTCTCTCTCTCCGCTCACCTCTCAAAGGCGAGCAAGACAGAGCAGGCACCATTTTGGACATACGTCATAAGCAGGGCGACCTCAGGTCTGCACCAGCCCTGAGCCTAGCAGAAAAACCCGACTCTGGGGGGAGGGGTGAAATAACTGGAGATTAGCATCTAACTTGGCAACCCAGTGGGAGACTGCAGGAGAATTGGAGCCCACACTGAGGGTAGCAGAGATTCCCTGTGTGGTCCTTGGGAAAGAGCTCCCAATCTCTGGCTCCTGTGGGTATATCATTTGCCTGCTAACTACCTCCAATTACATTCAGCTGTGCGGAATTACTTCCCTTTTGAATCAAAAAAAAAAAAAAAAAAAAAAAAAAGAAAGAGAGATTTACCACACCTAACCTGGGAGTGTCATCTTGACACACCCTCAACCCTGAGGAACCAAACACAGCTCTCAGTCCACACTCATCTCAAGCCTCTAAGGCACCACTGAAAGCAGACAGTCCACTTAATATAGAGCCATAGTGTAACAAGAAAAAACACCACAGTGAAGAAACCAAATATCTCCAACATGCCAAACAACAAACACAAAAACTGAGGTAACAACAACAAGGAAGACACTATGACGCCCCCAAATGAAAAAGACACCCAATTCAAGATTATGAAGATGATGAGATAGAAGAAATGCAAGAAGCAGATCTCAAAAAATTGATAAGAACATTGAGAAGTTCTCAAAAACAAATTCTTGAACTACAGAAATCCTTAATGGACAAGATAGAAAATCTCTCTCACGAAAATGAAATCTTAAGGAGGAATCAAAATGAAATGAAACAACTAGTAGAACATGAAACTGTGATAGTGACAAAAAACCACAATGAAATGAAGAACTCAATAGATCAAATGACAAACACATTAGAGAGCCTTAAAAACAGAATGGGTGAAGCAGAAGAGAGAATATCAGACTTAGAAGACAGAGAACAGGAAAGGAAACAGGCAAACCAAAGAAAAGAAGAAGAAATTAGAAATCTAAAAAATATTGTCGGGAATCTACAGGATACTATTAAAAAACCTAATATTCGGGTTCTAGGAGTTCCTGAAGGCATGGAGAGGGAGAAAGGATTAGAAGGCATTTTCAGTGAGATACTAGCAGAAAATTTCCCAGGTTTGGAGAAGGACAGAGGCATCTTAGTACAGGAAACTTATAGAACCCCTAATAAACATGACCAAAAGAGATCCTCACCATGACACATTGTAATCAAGCTCACCACAGTGAAACATAAAGAAAAGATTCTAAAAGGTGCAAGAGAGAAACAGATTACTCTCAGAGGATCTCCAATTAGACTCATAGCAGACTTCTCATCAGAAACCCTTCAAGCTAGAAGGGAATGGCGAGACATAGCCCAGGTACTAAGAGAGAAAAACTGCCAGCCCAGAATACTATATCCTGCAAAGCTCTCATTTGTGAATGAAGGTGAAATTAAGACTTTTCATAGCAAACAGAAACTGAAAGAATTTGTTGCCACTCATCCTGCCCTGCAAAAGATGCTTCAAGATGTCTTACACACAGAAACACAGAAACATGGTCACCAATATGAAAGAAGGTAAAGGAAGGAAACCTCACAGCAAAAGATCACAGGAAGCTCAATTTCTCTTTGACATAGAATTAAACTCTGATGCTCTGTTAAAGCAATGTGTTAAAGTAATCTAAAAACAAAAAGCAATTCAAATCAATTGGCAATCTACAAAAAGAGTTAAAGATTTTAAAAGCTATTATTAAAATTGCTATATTGGTCTATTATGCTATGTTATATGTGCGTACATATTGTATGTCCACATAGGAAATTTTATTAAGAGTTTTATTTTAAATGGCTTATAGATAAGATTGTCCATAAATTTAAGCTGCTAAAATCAATCAAAGATACATTTTAATTTGTGTGACCTGAATCTGAGTATCATATGTTTTAAACTTGTTGGTAGAAAGAAACTGAAAACATTTTATATGGTTGTGCTTAAGTTTACTGGTTAAACAAACTACACCATGTTAGATATTTCAGAGGTGTTTCCAAATACATGATTCTTAAAATTTATAGAAGGCATTGGACCTTCTGGTAAATGTTTTCTTAAGTTGTTTTCTAATGGTTGAAACTGTTTGCTAAGTATTCATGTGATACTGCTATTGTCAGCAAGCGATCTAGGACTTGCTCCCTCATTTCTCTATTCTAAGCCCAACTTGTTCTTTCATTTCTCTATTCTCTTCAAGGTAGGAAACTAATTCTATTATGAAGGAATCTGTAGGACGCACAATTTAATCTTTAGACCTTATAAAAGAGATGGCTAACATTTTTCTGTAATAGCATAGCCAAAATAAGAACTTAAATAATAATCTCATAGCTAGATTCACTTCGCCATCAGCGAAGTATACAGTAAGTAGAAAAAACCTCCCTTTCAGACCAAAGGGAAAGAAAGTTTTAAAGTGAGAATAATTTTCCTCATGGGCATTGTCTACCTTAGAAAAACTACTACAGAACATGCCTGTGACTATAGACTTGTAATTCAGGCCACCGAAGATTAGAGATGGGACACGGGCACTCCCTTGACTTGCATCCTCTGGTCTGCTTTAACACAAACCAGGAGGAAAAGAAAGCTAGGCATCAGAAGCAATGGGTGGCAGGCCTATGAATGGCTGATCTGTACAGTGATCTGCCCTCAAGCAGACCCAACAGGCCAGTCCACTGCAGTGGCTTTCAATGTGGTAAGCCTGGGCTTCAGCAGAAGTCAGCTTGTGAAGAGCCCTGGCAGCTCTGCCAAGAGTTGGATCACTGGAAATGAACCTGCCCTGGAGTCGAAGGATGCCCAGGTCAGAGCCACAGATCTTATTGGCTCTAAGCTGAAAAGCCCTTCACTCAGCCCAACTTCCAAAGTGACCACTGCAGCTGAGGGGATGGTCAAGTAGGGTCAGCAACATTGCAGGCAGAACTGTAAATTTCTTGTTAGAGATGCCACCTGCCTTTACCTGGCCAGCTCTCCTCCCAGGCCAGCCAAGTAATGAAAGTCAACAGAGTGCCTTCCTCTAGGAGTTTCACACCTCCCTTAGGATATACCCCATGTGAAGAGATAGATAAGTCTGGGCCTCTTAACTTACAAGGCCTAAAGCTCACCAGATTATTATCAAGCCCCTTCTATCAGGTTCTATTTGCCTCTCAATCAGAAAACTTAATTGTAGCTTAGACAGCACATTTCTTAGCACATCTAATAATAACTCTGTCCTTTGTTCTAGACCCTGTCTAGTACACTTGGGCCTCATTCCTTTGTAATCATAACCTCTACTCTACCACCAATGACTCTACTCCCAACCTGTGTGTACTGATGGTCCTCTTCCCCACTTAATGCTGTATAATTGTTCAAACCTGGTAAATGCCACTCTTAGGATCATTGGTTACTATCCTCACTCTGTCTTTTATGACCTTGTCTAAATATGATCAGAGTCAGCAAACTTGGAAGGCTTCCATAGCCTTGGCAACTCATGACGACAGCCTAGGGTGGTTACTGGCGCCATAAACTAGAGTGTCAATTTGTTGGGTCAACAACAAGAGCCACTGTGCACTTGCTCCTCATGTGGGATCTCTGTCCTTAATGTGCTATACATTGTGATTTAATGCTATAACTAGTACTCCAACAGTATGTTTCACTTTGTGTTTCTATGTGGGTGCAAACTGTTGAAATCTTTATACTAAATTGATCTTCTGTATATAAAGAGAATTGAAAAGGAATCTTGATGTGAATGGAAGGGGGAGAGGGAGCGGGAGAGGGGAGGGTTGTGGGTGGGAGGGAAGTTATGGGAGGGGGAAGCCATTGTAATCCATAAGCTGTACACTGGAAATTTATATTCATTAAATAAAAGTTAAAAAAATTAAAAAAAAAAAACTAAAGCATTGTTGGTTCTGTGTTTAGCTGTCCTCCTACAGGTGCCTATGGACTTTTTCCAGCCACTTCTATTGTATTGAGTACTTTGGGATGGCTCTGTAAACAGATTAAGCCAATAATGTATTAACAGTACCAACTGAGAGAAAGTATGGTTAACTGAGGTTACTA
Source organism: Lepus europaeus (assembly GCF_033115175.1). Taxonomy (NCBI): domain Eukaryota; kingdom Metazoa; phylum Chordata; class Mammalia; order Lagomorpha; family Leporidae; genus Lepus; species Lepus europaeus. The sequence continues at coordinate 34,822,752 of NC_084832.1, read as the reverse complement.
AAAACAAAAAGCGAGGAAATCCAAGATGGCGGAATAGGAAGGAAGCACATTGATATTCTTCGGCAAGACACAGGTTAATAAAAGTGGAGATACTGCAGGGTCAAGGAAGAGTAGGGGGAGAAACAGCAGAGGAAACTCTTCCGGAACTAGTGATTCACAGTGGACCTGCGTGGAGAGCGTGGGAGCCCAAGTTCGGGACACCAGTAGCAGACTCAACGCACCAGCGCTGGAACGCGAGGTGAGCCGAACCTCCATAGCCCGAGACACCAGCGGGCAAGCGGAAAGAGGAGGCTAGAGGGAACGAGGCTTGAAACTCCGTGGGGAAAAGTTCACCAGGCTAACTAGAAGAGAGAGAAAAAAAATTAAAAAAGTGACTGATACGGACACGAGTTTCTCTCTCTCCACTCACCCCTCAAGGGCGAGCAAGACAAAGAGCAGGCGCCATTTTGGACATACGTCATAAGCAAGGCGACCTCAGGTCTGCACCGGCCCTGAGCCTAGCAGAAAAACCCGACTCTGGGGGGAGGGGTGAAATAACTGGAGATTAGCATCTAACTTGGCAACCCAGTGGGAGACTGCAGGAGAATTGGAGCCCACACTGAGGGCAGCAGAGATTCCCTGTGTGGTCCTTGGGAAAGAGCTCCCAATCTCTGGCTCCTGTGGGTATATCATTTGCCTGCTAACTACCTCCAATTACATTCAGCTGTGCGGAATTACTTCCCTTTTGAATCAACAAAAGAAAGAGACATTTACCACACCTAACCTGGGAGTGTCATCTTGACACACCCTCAACCCTGAGGAACCAAACACAGCTCTCAGTCCACACCCATCTCAAGCCTCTAAGGCTCCACCAAAAGCAGACAGTCCACTTAATCTAGAGTCATAGTATAACAAGAAAAAAAAAAAAACACCACAGTGAAGAAACCAAATATCTCCAACATGCCATACAACAAACGCAAAAACCGAGGTAACAAGAACAAGGAAGACACTATGACGCCCCCAAATGAAAAAGACACCCCAACTCAAGATTATGAAGATGATGAGATAGAAGAAATGCAAGAAGCGGATCTCAAAATATTGATAAGAACATTAAGAAGTTCTCAAAAACAAATTCTTGAACTACAGAAATCCTTAAAGGACAAGATAGAAAATCTCTCTCGTGAAAGTGAAATATTAAGGAGGAATCAAAATGAAATGAAACAACTAGTGGAACAAGAAATGGTGATTGTGACGAGAAATCATAATGAAATGAAGAATTCAATAGATCAAATGACAAACACATTAGAGAGCCTTAAAAACAGAATGGGCGAAGCAGAAGAGAGAATATCAGACTTAGAAGACAGAGAACAGGAAAGGAAACAGGCAAACCAAAGAAAAGAAGAAGAAATTAGAAATCTAAAAAATATTGTCGGGAATCTACAGGATACTATTAAAAAACCCAACATTCGGGTTCTAGGAGTACCTGAAGGCATGGAGAGAGAGAAAGGATTAGAAGGCATTTTCAGTGAGATACTAGCAGAAAATTTCCCAGGTTTGGAGAAGGACAGAGGCATCTTAGTACAGGAAGCTTATAGAACCCCTAATAAACATGACCAAAAGAGATCCTCTCCACGACACGTCATAATCAAACTCACCACAGTGAAACATAAAGAAAAGATTCTAAAAGGTGCAAGAGAGAAACGTCAGATTACTCTCAGAGGATCTCCAATTAGACTCACAGCAGACTTCTCATCAGAAACCCTACAAGCTAGAAGGGAATGGCGAGACATAGCCCAGGTACTAAGAGAGAAAAACTGCCAGCCCAGAATATTATATCCTGCAAAGCTCTCATTTGTGAATGAAGGTGAAATTAAGACTTTTCATAGCAAACAGAAACTGAAAGAATTTGTTGCCACTCATCCTGCCCTGCAAAAGATGCTTAAAGATGTGTTACACACAGAAACACAGAAACATGGTCACCAATATGAAAGAAGGTAAAGGAAGGAAACCTCACAGCAAAAGATCACAGGAAGCTCAATTTCTCTTTGACATAGAATTAAACTCTGATGCACTGTTAGAGCAATGTGTTAAAGTAATCTATTATGTTCTCTTGATGTCTGTTAAATTCTAATTGTTCAAAAACAGCTACATTTTTATTAAGAGCTATGGGTTATTTAACTATGTGCTTATTTTCAAAGACTTGAATAATCACCTTGTAACAATGATCAAATTTGGTCTATGTTATGTCATGATTTTAAGGAATCTTAGTTCAACCAGATATTTTGGATTTTGATATTGGTCTATTATGCTATGTTATATGTGCGTACATATTGTATGTCCACATGGGGAAATTTTATTAAGAGTTTTATTTTAAATGGCTTTTAGATAAGATTGTCCATAAATTTAAGCTGCTAAAATCAATCAAAGATACATTTTAATTTGTGTGACCTGAATCTGTGTATCATATGTTTTAAACTTGTTGGTAGAAAGAAACTAAAAACATTTTATATGGTTGTGCTTCAGTTTACTGGTTAAACAAACTACACCATCTTAGATATTTAAGAGGTGTTTTCAAATACATGATTCTTAAAATTTATAGAAGGCATTGGACCTTCTGGTAAATGTTTTATTAAGTTCTTATCTAAGGGTTGAAACGGTTTGCTAAGTATTCATGTAATATTGCTATTGTCAGCAGGTGATCTAGGACTTGCTCCCTCATTTTTCTATTCTAAGCCCAACTTGTTCTTTCATTTCTCTATTCTCTTCAAGGTAGGGAACTAATTCTATTATGAAGGAATCTGTAGGACGCACAATTTAATCTTTAGACCTTATAAGAGATGGCTAACATTTTTCTGTAATAGCATAGCCAAAATAAGAACTTAAATAATAATCTTATAGCTAGATTCACATCGCCATCAGCGAAGTATACAGTAAGTAGAAAAAACCTCCCTTTCAGACCAAAGGGAAAGAAAGTTTTAAAGTGAGAATATAATTTTCCTCATGGGCATTGTCTACCTTAGAAAAACTACTACAGAACATGCCTGTGACTATAGACTTGTAATTCAGGCCACCGAAGATTAGAGATGGGACACGGGCACTCCCTTGACTTGCATCCTCTGGTCTGCTTTAACACAAACCAGGAGGAAAAGAAAGCTAGGCATCAGAAGCAATGGGTGGCAGGCCTAATAATGGCTGATCTGTACGGTGATCTGCCCTCAAGGAGACCCAACAGGCCAGTCCACTGCAGTGGCTTTCAATGTGGTAAGCCTGGGCTTCAGCAGAAGTCAGCTTGTGAAGAGCCCTGGCAGCTCTGCCAAGAGTTGGATCACTGGAAATGGACCTGCCCTGGAGTCGAAGGATGCCCAGGTCAGAGCCACAGATCTTATTGGCTCCAAGCTGAAAAGCCCTTCACTCAGCCCAACTTCCAAAGTGACCACTGCAGCTGAGGGGATGGTCAAGTAGGGTCAGCAACATTGCAGGCAGAACTGTAAATTTCTTGTTAGAGATGCCACCTGCCTTTACCTGGCCAGCTCTCCTCCCAGGCCAGCCAAGTAATGAAAGTCAACAGAGTGCCTTCCCCTAGGAGGTGCACACCTCCCTTAGGATATACCCCATGTGAAGAGATAGATAGGTCTGGGCCTCTTAACTTACAAGGCCTAAAGCCCACCAGATTATTATCAAGCCCCTTCTGTCAGGTTCTATTTGCCTCTCAATCAGAAAACTTAATTGTAGCTTAGACAGCACCTTTCTTAGCTCCTCTAATAATGACTCTGTCCTTTGTTCTAGACCCTGTCTAGCATCCTTGGGCCTCATTCCTTTGTAATCATAACCTCTACTCTACCACCAATGGCTCTACTCCCAACCTGTGTGTACTGATGGTCCTCTTCCCCACTTAATGCTGTATAATTGTTCAAACCTGGTAAATGCCACTCTTAGGATCATTGGTTACTATCCTCACCCTGTCTTTTATGACCTTGTCTAAATATGATCAGAGTCGGCAAACTTGGAAGGCTTCCATAGCCTTGGCAACTCATGATGACAGCCTAGGGTGGTTACTGGTGCCATAAACTAGAGTGTCAATTTGTTGGGTCAACAACAGGAGCCACTGTGCGCTTGCTCCTCATGTGGGATCTCTGTCCTTAATGTACTGTACATTTTGATTTAATGCTATAACTAGTACTCAAACAGTATGTTTCACTTTGTGTTTCTATGTGGGTGCAAACTGTTGAAATCTTTACTTAATGTATACTAAATTGATCTTCTGTATATAAAGAGAATTGAAAATGAATCTTAATGTGAATGGAAGGGGAGAGGGAGCGGGAGAGGGGAGGGTTGCGGGTGGGAGGGAAATTATGGGAAGGGGAAGCCATTGTAATCCATAAGCTGTATACTGGAAATTTATATTCATTAAATAAAAGTTAAAAAAAAAAAAAAAAGCAACTCAAATCAATTGGCAATCTACAAAATGAGTTAAAGATTTTAAAAGCTATTATTAAAATTGCTATATTGGTCTATTATGCTATGTTATATGTGTGTACATATTGTATGTCCACATGGGGAAATTTTATTAAGAGTTTTATTTTAATTGGCTTATAGATAAGATTGTCCATAAATTTAAGCTGCTAAAATTAATCAAAGATACATTTTAATTCGTGTGACCGGAATCTCTGCATCATATGTTTTATACTTGTTGGTAGAAAGAAACTTTTCTATTATATTTTTAAAACCTATTAGTTAATTGTAGGAATTGTTTCAGCTGTTATTATACCTTAAGAGGAAAATATGTTCTGATAAGCTAGACAGCGGTTTCATTGCCCATGTATCCACTGTGTATAAAATTAAGGGTCACTAGAATGCTTTACAAATATCATTTGCTTTTCATAATCTGATTTGCACACAGGCTTTCAAGAAATTGCCTGAAACCATATATGTCATTCTTCACAACAGTCATCTTTTAGAACATTAATCACATGATGCATCATCTACCCTTTAGATCCTACATAGTGTCCTATTGTATTTAGAACAGAATTCAAACTACTTACTGTGATTTATAAGACCCATCATTTAGCCCGACCCACCCCTACCAAGTTATTTCTCATCAATTTTCTTTTGTTAATTATATTATCCTATAACCATTAACTCATCTGTTCACTTGATTAATATATTAGAAGGAACTAATATGTATTGGACGCTGCTGTGTCTTGAATGCATCCCCTCCAAATTCATGTGTTGGGAACTTGGTCCCTAAATTTATATGCTGATGGTATTTGAAGGTGAGGCCTTCTGGGGGAAATTAGGGTTAGATGAAGTTAGGGGTGAGTCCCCAAATGAGGGCTTTACTGACTTTATAGGAAGATGGGAAGAGGGACTGGCAATGTGGCTCAACAAATTAAGCTGCTGCTTGTGAAGTCGGCATCTGATGTCAGAGTGCTGGTTCAAGTCCTGGCTACCCTGATTCTGATTCAGCTTCCTGCTAAACAGCCCAAGTGCTTGGACCTCTTCCACCAATGTGGAAGAAGACTAGGATGTAGTTACTGTGGCTTCAGCCTGGCTCAGTCCTGGTTTTTGTGGCCATTTGGAGAGTGAACCAGCAGATGAAAGATCTTTCTCTCTCTTTCTCTCTCTCACTTTCAAATAAATAAATAAGCAACTCTCTTAAAAAGAAAGACACCTGCGATGGTAGGCTCCCTGGTACATGCAAGGTGATGCCCTCTGCCACTTTATGACTCAGTGAGAAGATCCTCACATGACAACAATTTCATTTTGGACTTCCCAGCCTCCACATATACATTGTGGAATGATCAAACCAGGCTTCCCAAGAAAAACCATCTCTCCCTCTCTTTCTCCACTTTTGTCTTTCTCTTAATTCTATCTGTATGTCAATTTTTTTTAAATCAGTCCTCTTTTATCCTTTCTTCTTCCTGAAGTTTATCTCCTTTTCTGATTCTACAAATAGTCCTTGTTTGTTTTGGGGAGAATGGGGGACATGTTGGTTCTCGAAGTTTCCTGGTAGGTAACCTCTTGACTCGCCTCTGATCACTCCAGCTTCCATCTGGTCCAGGGCAGGGAGAACTCATTCATGTTCTCATTCAGCAGACAGTGAGTAAACATCATAAAAGACCTCTGTGGAAACTTTTAGGGATCTGAACTTCGTGACCTCTTTCAAACTTCTCCTCCCTTTCCTCTCCCACTCTTTTCTTTCTGTGTAGTATTTGTTTAGCTGCAGAATTTGAGTCCTCGACAACTTTAAGAGTAGCTGACAACTACGTTTCTTGTCCATTTTTCCAGGTGTGGTTGAGCTCTGATTGTCCTCTGTAGCTGGCTCTTAGCTGCCCTCCCACAGCTGTCCCTGTTGCGTAGCACTGTTACTCCACAGTCATTTCTCAGGAGGGATAAGACTTTTGTGCCCCGTGACAAATGATGACATTTCAGGAAAGTGATTCCTGAAGCAATTGTGGAAGCAATTACTGTCCTGAAAGAGGTGTGGGTTGGGCTAACTCTTTTGTTTATTGTATGTGAATCTGTAGAAAACAAGATGTGCTCCAAGGTGTCCCTGGAAAAAGGTTACACCCCTGGTTTTGCCTAAATTGTGCTTATCACACTCAACTGCTGCTCTATGAAGAGGAAGGAAGGCTTTTCTCAGGTTTGAGTGAGTGATGTGGAGGGAAATGGGGCCAATACACTGACCAAAGCAGGGTTTTTTTCTGCTCCTGGAACTGGGCAGGTGTTCAGTGTATGTGTCCTGGAGAGCCTTCAAGTGCTTACATGAACTCGACAGGCACCTGTGATTTATATTTTGAATCTTGCCCAAGTTTGTGCAGCAAACTTTTGGTTTAGTCTGTGGGGGAGATTCTGAGCTGACTATGAGACGGTGGCTTGAAAACCAAATGATGTGAGTTTATGTGCAATTGCTCTGAGTTGTTTTTAGATGAAGGAAGTATGAAGTTCTAGAAACATGTACTCAGAACCAGTATTGATGTTCTTGGCTAGTGAGCACAGTGAGATGGGAGAAACTTGTGAGCTCTGAAAAACCTTGTGTACCTGCCTTTCAGTTACCGCAGATGCCCATCAATATAAAAGTCCTGGGACTTGTATAGGTTGAACTGCAGGTGGAAATCTAAAGGGCAAATGCTGAGTCTTGATTTCAGTCAGGTCATATGAGAAAGACTCATCATTAAAAAGCTGATTGTGTGTTTGTAAGAAATAACTCTTTAACTTCTTCCCACAACAAATTATAAGTAAAGGAAATATTCTGATTTTTTTAAACTTGCAGTCTTTTGCAAACACAAATGTGATGGTGTTAGCTTCTTAACATTTTATTCAAGATCTGATCACAGGTATGTGTACTTTTAGATGAATCATGAAGTCAGGTGAAGTTTTTAAAGCCTAGTTTTTTTAAAAGTAGTATCAGTAGCAAATTTACTCAGCTGTCTAAAAAATGCTAGTCAACAACGCTTTTGTTGTTTTTCAAAATCCCATGATTAATCTTTTTTATGGCTTCTGTGTGAAAGTTCTACTGGTTTTTAGAGGAGAACACAAAAAAGCTTGATCTCAGGGGCCACTCTGAGTGATATTTTTCTGCAAAAGGGAACAACAAAAACAACAGAAAAGCAAGACCAAAATTCCAAACTAAACCAACCAACAAATGCCATATGGTTCTTATCTCATAAAAACTTACATGAATATCAAGCACATCAGCAGAGGGACCTGATTTTTGTTTTTGTCCTCTCTCTACCACTTGTTATCTTATCTATAAATTTTCCCTAGAGTGGAAAATAAATAAGAGCCTTCTTTCTACTTTGTATCTACTCTTGGATTGGAGGGAATTCTGCTGGCTTTTCTCATGAGATAGTTTGGTGTGAAAACTGGTGAAAGGAACTCAGTTGCAGAGCATCCGATTCTACCAAACACCAGTAACAAATGCTTATCTGGGTTCCTGAAACTGTGGAGGAAACTGTGTTAGCTGTGTATGTTACTGTGAAGTTCCTGGGACTCCCGGAGAAAGACACTATAACCCGAAACATATATGAGCAGTGATACTTTATTTGTTTTTAATTTGCTTGAGAGATAACGGTAGATAATAAACAGATAGATAAATAGAGATCTCCCACCCACTGGTTCTCTCCTCAAATGTCCTCAGTGACCAGGGCTTGGACCCACCCAAAGCCAGCAGCCAGGAATTCAATCCAGATTTCCCATGTGGGTGGTAGGAACCCAACTACGTGAACCATCATGGTTGCCTCCCAGAGTGCATTAACAGGAAGTTGGAGTCATGAGCCAGAGCCAGGAATTGAACATAGGCACTCTAATGTTGGGTGCAGGCAACTTAATGAGCTTCTTGTCTACTAGGCTAAATGCTTGCCCCAGCAATGACACTTTAATAGTTGATTTGAGCTCAGAAGTTGTCTAACACAGAGCATATCCACCACTGGGAAAGTCCACCCTGTAGCTGACAGAAAGAATCTGCCCTAGTCCTGGGTGCTTCTGGAAGTTCGGCTATGGAGATCTGGCCACTGGATTTTTCTCACTTAACAAACAAATTACACTTGAAAATTTGAGGCTATTTAGGATGATACTGTGGTAGTTTAAATAATAAAGAATAATCAAAAGGCTACATATTCTCCCAAAGTGCCCTTATGTTTGTGTTAATTAATGTAACAGTTACTGTCTTTGCAAAGGATGATCAGATACAGTTTTCCAGAGTGTTTTCCTGTAAAATCCCAAGCCAGAGTAGTAGTAAGGCATGGCTGGTGCAGCATGTTAGGACTGAGCCTTTGCAGTAAGTGGTAGTCTTTCCCATTGCGTTAGTGGTGATTTTTTCATGTTTTTCCCTTTGTATTTGACTCCTTAGTAGATATCAAGTTCCTGAAAAGAGAAGCTATATTGTGTTTTCTTTCATTACCTATTCCAGAAGGGGAAATGAAGCTGAGATGACTTTTTGAGGGGAAACCACTTCCCGCTGAATGAATGGGACTGAGAATGACCCAGCTGAGCTCTCTGTCCTAGCTTTGTCTCCAGTCTGGCTCTTTGGAAGGCCAGTGGACTCTGCAGTTGTGTTGATGATGCCTTTAGGTGCCTTCACCAGAGCTCCTGCTTTATGTTCATGCTCAGCGAACAAGCTGGGGGCCTCTTTAGGTGGTTAACATTGGCACGGTTTCTTGCTTTCTGTTTTATATCTTGGCTCATGGTAGAATTAAATGGAACTTTATAATTTTTTTCCTCCCAAGAGTGGAAAATCTAACTTTAAGTCATATCCACTCTCCTGTCTTTTCTTAAAAATAGTGCAACACACTAATTGTCATCTATAAATGAAGACCGACAATAATTGGTCCTGTGCATCTGCAGTTTCTGAATTGGCAGTGCCAACAAGATAGCTATGGAAAATATTTGGAAAAAAGAATGTCATTCTATTGCTGATGAACATAATATACTTAGGTCTATGACAGCTGCATCTGATTGGACATGTATGAATTTTTTATTTCCTAAATAATATTGTGTAACAACTATTTATATAGCATTTACCTTATATTACTATCAGTAATCTAGAGATGTTTTAAGGGTGTAGATGGATATGTATAAGTTATATGCAAATACGATGCTGTTTTATATATGGGACTTGAGCATGTGAGCGTTTTGATATCTGCATGATGTCCTGGACCCAATCTCTTGTGGACACCAATGAACAAGTGTATATGCCAAGCACAAAACAAGTTCTCTATATATCCATTGATATAGATACATTCTCTCCTTCTTAGTCCTTTAGTCCTCACTGTGCTTAGCCTCAGCAGCCTTCTTTTCATGGCAACACATTTTGTTTCCATCTCAGAGTCTTTGTGTTTGCCAGTGCTTTTGACTGAATCACTTTGAAACGTCATTCTCTCGGTTTCATCTAATTCCACCCAGCTCTCAGGCCTCAGCTCATTGCCCCCTTCACAGTAAGACTTACCTGACCAATATCTCTATCACAGCATTTACCACCATTTAACATTATCTGGGTTGTTTATTGGCTTGTGTATTACTTTCTTTCCTCCCATAACAATGCACGTTTCTGAAGAGCAGAGAACGTTCCTATCTTGCTTTCTGCCCTACACCCAGCATATAGGACACTTTACTATACATTGTATAGAGCTACTCTATTTGCTGAATAAGTGAATGATTTATCTTGTCTAATTTTCACAAGAATATTTGAGTTGTTATCTTTTACATCTAAAAAGATGGAAATGGAAATTCGGGGAATTTAAGTAACTTATGTTGCTGAGTCAGAAAATGGAGGAGTTTTATGTATTATTGACAGATCTTCATGAATATAAAAATCTATGTTTTCCTGCTCACTTTTCCTCTTGTTATATCATCATGAGTCACCTTAGAGCATGGATGACAGATGAGCTTAACCTGATGACATGTAATCACTCAGATGTTTATGTCGCGATGTGCTCTACAGAATTTAACTCGACTCCACAGTGCAAACCCTGAAACTAGCTATTGTTCCTAGTCTAACACATGGGATATGAGAAACATCCTAAGAATGGATGCAATCCAAAGTGTGCAATAAGGTCAGCACTGAGATTAGTACACAACATGCTTATCAGGAAGTCTTTTCTGATTTCTTTAGGGGTGAGCTGCAACTTTGGCTTTCCATTGTTTGGAAGAAATCAAAATGTTTACAGTGCCCACAAGGCAAGAACTAAACAATAATTTAAAAGCAGAACAATTTTGAGACCCCAGAGAAGATTCTTTGGCTTTTTTATTTTTTACGGAGAGAATACGTTGTGGTGAGAGGAACAATGTTCCTTATGGCATCTATATGGTAAAGATAAAAATTTTCAGTCTCCTCCTATATAATATGGCAAAAAATCAAAGCTCTAGAGAGTAAAAGGGGCTGGCGCTTTGGCATAGTGGGCTAAGCCTCTACCTGCTATGCTGGCATCCCATGTGGGTACTGGTTCATATCCGGACTGCCCCTCTTCCAATCCAGCTCTCTGCTATGGCCTGGGAAAGCAGAAGATGGCAAAGTGCTTGGGTTCCTGTACCCGTGTCGGATTGGCCCTGCTCTGGCCATTCTGGCCATTTGCAGAGTGAACCAGAGGATGGAAGACCTTTCTCTCTGTCTCTCCCTCTCTCTATAACTCTACCTCTCAAGTAAATAAATTTTAAAAGAGAGAGGGAGCAACAGAGAGAGAGAGTAAAAAATAATCCATTGGATTTCAAAAATAGTTCTATGGGAATTTCCAGAAATAACTAATAAGGACCCTAAAATGGTGCTGTTTGATTGTCAAGTTTGGTAATAATATGGTGGCTTAACTCAAGGACACATTCTAAACCATTTTGGAAAGACCACATTTATATCACGTCATAAATCCTGTTTTCTTTAACCAGGTTAACCATGATGGATCAGTATTTGGTGTAAGGAGAATGGCATGCACCCATGCACAGAAATACTCATGACCTTTGGCAACTACAGGAATGCACAAAGTCTGACACTGGTTAGATGTGTAACCATAGGCTTTGTCACTTAGCAAGGCTCATGATAAACTGAGTACACTTGGCATTGATCATTGGATCTGGTACAGAAGACTATACTTGAATTTCAGGAGTTATTAGTATTGATGTATTATTAATTTGTGCAATGGAGAGTATTTTAGATAGAACAATTTTTAAAACTCATACTCCTGGGGTCGGCTATGTGGTGCAGTGAGTTAATACCCTGGCCTGAAGCTCTGGCATCCCATATGGGCACCGGTTCAAGACCTGGCTGCTCCACTTCCAATCCAGCTCTCTGCTATGGCCTGGGATAGCAGTAGAAGATGGCCCAAGTCCTTGGTCCTCTGCACCTGCATGGGAGACCTGGAGGAAGCTCCTGGCTCCTGGCTTCGGATCGGTGCAGCTCCAGCCATTATGGCTATTTGGGGAGTGAACCATCGGATGGAAGACCTCTCTCTCTCTCTCTGCCTCTCCTCTCTCTGTGTAGCTGACTTTCAAATAATAAAAATAAATCTTGAAAAAAACCCTCATACTCCTTTATATCACATTGTGGCAGGTCTGAGGCACTGGGGCCACCCAATTGGCATTATATTTATGGATGGTTGCATATTCCTGCTACGGAAAGTGGAGCAATTCATTATGAGCCTGAACAGACACTTTATCCAATCTCATGTAAGCAGTGATTCAATTGTGTGTAAATTTACTGAATCACCTGGATCGTTCAAAGTATTAAACAGCTCTAATGATATTTTCATACACAAGCAAGCAATTTTCAACAATTGACTGATTATAGAAGAAGGATAAGTTTTGGTGTGTTAAGCATATGTACAGTTGCTGGGAAGTAAGTCAATGAAACACTAATAAGTCCATTTAGGAACTAATAACATCAGCCCCAAGGCTACAAGAGCCATTCAGACGGGCTTCCTCCGTGAGGGGCACACGGTCTCTCTGAACTGGTAGTAGAGTGGATTTCATCAGATAAGCTGTCAAATGCTTCATAGAACATGCCTTGGAGAATTAAGCTTCCACTGTTCATACAATTTTATCAGACACTAGCAAAGTAGATTTTCCAGTAAAACAGGAAATTGCCCTAAGGCCATGCTTTTGAACATTTATTCAAGATGTACTTTAAATGCTGTTTCAGCTGTCACTTTTTGCTATCGGCAGAAATGTTTTTGCTTTTGTTGCAGATGAACAGTTCTCTTTAATCACCAAAATCAACTAAAGTGCAGAGAAAACAAGAACTGTAAAACTAGAGCATTGGCAAGAAGGGGTGAGGGTAGGTAGATTTTTACACAAAAATAATTTGAATTTATTGGGAATGATGATTGGGATTTTGACTTGGAAACAAAGAAATAATGTTTTTCTTAAAACACAATAACATATTATGATACATAAAGAAGCAGAACAGCATGGAGGTTAAAGTATAGACCCTGGAGTCAGACTTCCAAATGTCAATGCTATCATTTTAGCTTTGGACAAACTACTTAACTGCTTTGTTCATCAGTTTCTTCATTTATAAAACAGGAATAATTACATAACACAAAGGGCTATTAAATTATTTGCTATTATCACCATTGCTTTCAATGAAACAAGTAAGCAATCATCTGAAGAACAGAGTATGAATATATATTGATTCTGTAGTAGTTTAAATTATAAATTTTGATAACTTCTGAAGGGTATAGCAATATAAGATGTTAAGAAGCAATGTACAATTTCTAGCTCTGTTTAGGATGTACAGAATATGTATCTCAGCAGTCAGGAATGAATGAATGAATGAACAGTACATAAAAGAGTCAATTTTCAGTGAGTGGCATGCAGGACAATGATAACCTGTACACCTTTCAGTAGGAAGTAGCCTCTTAGAGGATGTAGATCAATGCAAAACATCTTATTATACAAATATCCCTATCATAGCAAATAAGTGAAAAAATACAGTCTTTCCCATTTTATTATTTACGAATCTCAACCAGAGTCTCAGGAAATGACTGGTTGATCTCATATGGTATTCATGTGGCCCTTTACTTTCTTCTAATCTGAGAATAGAAGAACCATTAACATCTTTTGCCTGGAGTCATGTTTGAGGACATCAGTTCATTTCCTTGGTATAGTAAAAGAAAATGAAATTGCTTCTTTAACACTTGACTTAAAAGGCAAACTTATTATTAAATTATAGTCCAAATCTGTAATATTTTTATCACTGATAACTAAACTGTTTTATGGCACTTCATCAGCCAACATGGGCCAATATGGGTAACACAAGCAGCACTGACCTCTAGATAAATGACCAGTTATTGGCATGAAAAAATTGGTGTTTTTGGTTATATTAAGAAGTGTGTAAAAAGATTCTTTCTAATGAGATACATTATTGAGGCACCAGTATGTCAGAAAACACTTTCTGTTCTGTTACTGATTCATAATTTGCAGGTAGCCATTAATGTATTTATTGAAGATATCTATTAATGCCAGAAAATGGCAATTTAAAAAATTTAGACACTTTACTATGTTACTAAGGTGTTATATATTGATTTTTAGTACTTATTATCAAACACGATGAATATACTAGAAATACAGAAGAAACCAGTGAGTTACTGATAATTTTCGATTATGCTCAAGCTTTTAGTCTTTTAGTGTCATTTCTTATGTTGACTTCATGCAATCCTCCTCATAAAATGAGTGCCAGGAACTGATTTTGACAATTCAATGTATGGGAACAATTATGAAAATTAAAAATGTGTACAACAGATGGTTAGATGTTTCCCAATCTCATTCTGGGACCTCAGGGAGACTTTATTTTCCAGCTTCTGCTGTAGTTAGGCCAGACCATGTGATTCTGTTGAGGTCACATGGTAACCACATGGGACACATGTTCCCTTAGGCCTTTTCATAAATTTCCCTGAAAATCCTGCATGTTATAGTTTCTTCTTGTGGTGACTAGAGAGACCATGTGTTTAAAATGTAAGAAACATTGAATCATAGCTGGGAGGGGCTCCCAGAAAACCCATCTGACCTACATTGGGCTATATATTAACTTTTAAAATTTTAAGCCCTGTTTGTTACATCAGCATACTTAGCTTATACTGAATGAAATACCAGGGTAAGTTGATATATATTCAAAACAAATGTCTCTATGGATACCATGTGTATAACTGTTTCTTTCTACATGCTACAAGAAAATTTCAAGGGGAGGTGTAACAATGGTTTGAATTTGTCTAAAATTTTCATTTTTAAGGAAGTATTCTACATGAGGTGGGCATTTTTAGCTGAGATGCTACTTACGATGCCAGCTTCTCACATCACAGTGACTGGCTTTGAGTCATAGCTATGCTCCCAATTCCAGTTTCTTGCTAATGCATATCCTGGGAGGCAGGAGGTGATGGCTCAAGTAGCTAGGTCCCTGTCACCTGAGTGCATGACCCAGATAGTATTCTGAGCTCCTGGCTTAGGACTGGCCCAGCTGTAGTGGGCATTTGTGGAGTAAAGCAGCACATGGAAGATCTCTGTCTGTCTCTGTGTATCTGATTTTCAAACAAAATAAAAACAAATAAATAAAAGTTTAAAAAGAATAAGTATTCTACAAAGCCCTAGATTAAAATTCATTAAGTAGGTTAAAATGTGATATTATCTTAGAATTATAGGATATTTATCAGCAAGACTTCAGAAATTCTCTGGTCAGTGCACACTTCAAAGCAGTATGTGATTTTCACCCACAATTACCACCTGCTACCTGCTTCTGCAATTCTGATAATTTCTACCCAGGGAAATTTAGGTGATTGTGTAATTTCTTCCTTTTTTCCCTATTTTATTGAATAGAACCGTGTATCGTATTTAATTTTTTTAAAAAAGCAATGTGGTTGTTCCTCAAGTTGTAATTATGAAGTGTATGAAGTTTGTAATTGTAAAGCTGTATAGTTCTGCATACATTCCTATGGACTTACTTCTAAGGGTATGGTTTAAAAACTTGCTATAGGACTTCAAATCCCCTTAAGCTGGGTGGTAAAAATATTATCTGAAGTGTTTAAGTGACCATATGGATAGTATTAATGGTCTGGTAATAATAATATATAGAATTAAAAAGAAGTGAATTCTCCCACATGGGAAGCAGTCCACACAGCAGACTTCATAGAGTGACAATCAATTTAGGTAGCACTCTGACCCTCAGAATCAGCCATTATGGCATTCTGGTCTGGCTGAAAAGTCCATGAGAGCATTTCCGGCATGGAAAGCCAAGACACTGTGGCAAAAAATGTCCTACATGGAGGACCTCAGTGGGTGAGAACCCAGTGGAAAGAAATGGTCATCAAAGAAGGAGGTACTTTTCTCTGAAGGGAGGAGACAACTTCCACTTTGCTTATGGCATTGTCTAAATACTAATGTAATTTGTGGATTCAAAAGGCTTCCATAGCCTAGGCAGCTCATGTCTACAGCCTTGGGTGATCACTGACATCATACATAAGAGTGTTAATTGTTAAATTAACAAAAAGCATCACTGTGCACTAACTTCCCATGCAGGATTTCTGTCCTCAAAGAGTTGTATTATAATTAAGTGTAAGTACTTGCAAAAGATGTATCATTCTTGAGTGCTTCTTTAAAGTTAATTAAGTTTCTAGAAAAAGAAGTGAAATTAACTTCAAGATGCAATGGCTTTGAACAGCCCTTGTCTCGACTGTTGAGGAACAGTTTGTGTGTGTGTGCAAACTGTTGAACTTTTTACTTAGTATAGAGTTGTTCTTTTGTGTATAATGTTAATAAAAAATGGATCTTAGTGGAGAATGGGACTGGGAATGGGAGAGGGTGGAGGAAGAAAGGTGGGAAAGTGTGTGGGAGGGCGGGTATGGTGGGAAGAATCACTATATTCCTAAAGTTGTACTTAAGAAATGCATGAAGTTTGTATTCCTTAAATAAAATGTTTCTGTGGTGGAAAAATTAAATAAAAATCATTGTGATAAGAACCAAGATAAACATGTTCAATGTACCTCTGCCTGGGATCCAGAAGTAAGTGCATGCATGTGGGTGCCTGGTAGGGAAATTTTTCTGGAGGAGATAAGCCCTGTATGAAGTTTTGACAGATGAGAATTGATTCTGACAAAGAATACAGAAAACATTTCAGACTAAAGATCAACATAGATAAGGCATGGAGGCCTGCAAGGAGCATAATGAATTTAGGGGCCTTCAAGAGGTAACATTGGCAGAATTGTTGGTCATTTGTAGGGTGTGATTTATAAGGGAAGTGGAAGATGATGGAGCACTTCATACTGTCACAGGAAGAGAGAGCAATGGATTTGAGATATCAAGATGAAAGGCTTGAGTCTCATGTCCTGCGTGGCTTAATGAGGGAATCATATGAGGTGACTTTTGGATTCTGCCTTGGAGATTGGAATGGGGCTTGGTTGCAGTGTTTACTGAGAAAAGAAATTATGAATCAAGATCCAATTTGTATGTGTGTTGTGTGTGTGCAAATAAGGTGTGGGGGGCAAGTATGTATTTGCATGCAAAGAAGAGGACAAATGGAGCTGGAGTCATGATGAATGGGAGATGCTTGTGGAGGAGCTGCATGGTGATGTTCAGAAGGCAACTGTGAATGAAGACATAACATCGAGGAAGGAGACGCAAAGTGAAAATACAGACGCAGATACAACAGACATCAGATAGGCTAACATCTTCCTGTTAAAGCAAGAAGGGGTGAAGGCAGAGTTCAAAATCTGGGGGACAACATGCACATTTAAGGAATTGGAGAGGAAGAGAAGACGATTGAAAATTTTCTCAGCGTGGCCACACACCAGGAAGAAACTCAGAGGGAGACCATACTAAGAGACTTCAAGAAGAGAATGATCAATCACAAAACATGCTCTGAATAGATTGGTTACACAAAAGGACTAAGACCGGATTTAGATATTAGAGACCTGGCACACCCCATTTTATTGTATATGCTCTGCAGATACTGCTTTTTTGTTTGTTTTATTTTTATAATGGAAGGTGTGTGGCAACCCTGCTGCATCAAGTTTGAAGATCTCATTTTCTCTACAACATATGGCTACTTCCTGTCTCTGTGTCACACTCAGGTTAACCATTGCAGTATTTTAAACTTTATATTATTATGTCTGTTATAATTCAAATTAAAACTATATTGAAATATAGAATTCAGCATTGATAGAAAAAGTATTATGGATATAAATGTTTACAATTATACTTTTTAATATGAGTACAGAGGAGATATAAGAGAATATATATAGATTTTGGTTCTTGTTCTTGGAAAAATTAAAAACATCTCTCAATATTAATTTCCTTATCTTTTAAAATTGGGGTAATAATGTGAATAGGATAAGTTCTGAGGATCAAATAGTATAGCATCTGGGAGAACAGTGCTTTGCAAAACATAAAGCACCATATATATTTGTCATGGACAGCCAGCTTATGCCTAGACGTCCAAGATTAATTACAGATTTTAAAACATGATACAGGGGCCGGCACCTTGACTCACTTGGCTAATCCTCCGCCTGTGGCACCAGCATCCCATATGGGCGCCGTCCAGGTTGCTCCTCTTCCAGTCCAGCTCTCTGCTGTGGTCCGGGAAGGCAGTGGTGGATAGCTCAAGTGCTTGGGCCTTGCACTCGCATGGGAGACCAGGAGGAAGCACCTGGCTCCTGGCTTCGGATGGGCGTAGCTCTGGCTGTAGCGGCCATTTTTGGGGTGAACCAACAGATGGAAGACCTTTCTCTTTGTCTCTCTGTTTCTCTCACTGTCTATAACTCTACCTGTCAAAATAAAAAAAAGCCATGATAAAAACTGAAAAATTTTATTAAATACAATTATACCTAATTTAGTCATAAGTTTTACATCTGAAATTTAACAAGGCTAACTTTATGAAAGCATGAATTTTGATAATTAACTTGCTTTTGAAGTCAATTTTGTTTTAAACTTAAAACTCAATTTTAAACTTTTTTTTTAGAAATTAAGATATTTCTTAGAACTTGGGTGGATTACATATGCCAACCTACTTATTCATTTATTCATCCAATAAACACTTATTGCTCAGTGAATATATCTCTAGATACTACAGGTGCTGAGGGTAAACATAAAAATGAAGATGTAGTTTTTCCCTTTTAAAATTGTTTATATTTAAGGTGATGATGCTTTAGGATATAGTCTACTTGCTGGATGCAGTTTCTGGAGTCATAGGGATAGAAATCAAATTGCAGGTGAGTGAGAAGCAAATACAAGTCAGAAAATTGAGGTAAGAAATACACAACACTTGTTAAGGATCCTGATTTTGGAGTGATAGTGAGGCACTAGTTATATTTTGGGGAGACATAGGGCCAAGAGAAATTTAGAGGGGAGCATATTTGTAGGAAGAGAAAGAATGATCAGAAAGAGAGTCTAAAATATAGGAAAATAGAAGATGATTAATGGTGGAGATTCCAGAGGGGTTAGAGGAGGGTGAAACCTGGTTCTTATATTAGGATTAGCCCAGACCCAAAGCACATCCTAAGGTAGACGAGAAGAAGGAAACTCTTAATACAGATATGAGTACATTCTTTAGTGCTCTGGAAAGACAGGAAATTGAGGGATTTTGTGAGGAGCTGGCTATACATACAAAGATTTGGGAGCAACATTTAGAGTGCAGTTAAAGTTAAGGCATTAATTTATTGCCCATGGAACTGTCATTTGGCACGATTTTCTCCTAAAGGTAGAATTAAATTAGCTCTAACTGAAGTTGGTGCTTTGTTGGAAGGATAAATAAATTGAAAAGAAATGAGAGTGTTGAGCCTATGATTGAAGTGAAATAAGGAGGGTGGGATTGATTTCATACAAATAAATAAATGGAATGATGGAGAATGAGAAAACAGAAAGTATTAATAATGCTGACAGGAGTTTGAGATGGCTTAAGGTGTAATAGGTGATGGTTGGAAACCATGGTATTAGAGCTTGTAGTAGACTTAAAAATTTGTTCCAAGAATATACTTGTATCCTATCTCTGAAACTTGTGAATGTTACCTTATATGAAAACAGGGTCTTGGCAGAGGTGATTAAATTAAGGGTATTGAGATGAGGGGCTTACGCTAATTATCTGCTCGGGTCTAGATGCAATCAAAAGCGTCCTTTTAAAGGAGGCAGAGGGAGACTTGAAATAGAAAAGAGAAGGTGATACAATGATCTCAGTAGAGAGAACAAGAACGTTTAGAGAGGGAGGGAGAGAGAGAGAGAGAGAGAGAGCTCTGAAGATACTGCACTGTGGGGTTGAAGTAATGGTCCATACCTCAAGGCATATAAGCTTATAAAGGCCTATATGAACTTGCCAAGTTCTTATTTAGGCATGAGTGTGTGTGTATGTTGTGTGCATAGCGTTGTATATATGCACACACACTTATACACTTAAATAAGGTCACTAGATCTGAAAAAAAAAAAAAAAGACAAGTGAAACTGATTTAGGACTTTTATCCTCTAGAACTGTAAGAGAAAAAAAAAGTTTTATTGTTTTGAGCCACTAAGTTATTTTGGGATAATTTGCTACAGCAACCGCAGGAAACCAGTTACGGAAGTGGTATGGTTCTGGTTTAGGAACTGGGTGTGGAAATCCGTTTGTTACGTTGAAATCCAGGAGGTTAGGCCCCTGTGACAGTGGTGTAAATGGGTTGTGAACTTGCTTATTCAAGTTCTGTGGGATAGTGGAAAAGCAGGAGCACAGGGGAACATCCTGGGCCCGGGTCCCAGAGCCTTGAGTTCGATGTGGAGTTAGTGTCAGAAGGGTCAGTGGAAGAGAGATGAGGAAGGAAGAGGTCTGTACTATAAAGTTTCATTAGTCTCAGAAGAGCATGGGTATTTCCATGAGGCAGAAGCAGTATCACTCCAGTGGGAGTTGGTGATTCTCCTTTGATATCCAGTCCTGAATATGGGACACTGGGAGGACAGCCAGTCCCATGTCCATGGGCTGAGGGAAAAGTGAAGTTGCAGGGGATGAGCCAGGCTTCAAGTCTCAGAAGCAGGTGTGATAGTGGATGTCTTCCTTAATGAATATTTCAATCTGCTGGCTTATTAGCTTTTCTAGATGTGCATGTTTTGTCTATGAGATTTTATCTTTTTTCAAATTACCTTTTTTAATTTAAAAATATTTAGTTATTTATTTTTCACTCTTTTTAGAGAGAGAAACAGAAGAGAGAGGGAGAATCCCCTGCCTACTTGTTCACTCCCCAAATGCCTGAAAGAGCCATGGCTTGGCCAAGGCCAAAGCTAGGAGCTGGGAACTCCACCCAGGTCTCCCACATGGGTGGCAGAGACCCATATTTTTGGACTGTCAACTGCTGCCTCCCAGGGTGTGCATTTGCAGGAAGTTGGATCAAGAGCAGACGTGGGACTGCATCCAGACTCTGATATGGGAGGCAGGTGTCCGATGCAGCATCATAACTCCTGTGCCAAACACCTACCGTTATATCTCCATTTTAAGACACATTGTTGTGTCTGTTTTTCTAATGAGAATGATGATTTTTAAAATGATGTTAAAAGCAGTAGAAACTTAAGTCAGGAGAAGCTGTTACATAAACAATGCCACTTTCTCGTTTGTTTTACTATGCCATAGGAAGGAATGAGGGATTATTTTACATGAGTATCTGGCTACTGGCAGACATAAATAAATTAACTAGAAGTGATTTATCTTTAAACAATATGCCATTGGATCTGTATACTTTATATCAAAATGTTGGTGTTCATTCAACCACTAAATTTTGTATATATTTTACAAACATATCTGTTGGCAAAGCTCAGTCTTTGATATGCAGGGAGGGTAACCGCTATGGATTTATAAAAGTTCATTCCTCAGAGTTCACCAGAATGACTTTTGTCTTCAGCAGTCTGTGGAATATTATCCAGTCTTCACATTGTGCCTGTCTGGTAAGGAAACATGTTATCCCTATTTTAGAGAATGTAACAGAAGAATGCAGAAAGCTAAGTGACTTGTTGACATTAATTATAACCTAAAAGAAGATCATAGCCCTTATTTTTGGCTTGTAACCTCACACTGTTATTTTACTTTAGCTTCCTTTGAAAGCATCACAGAGTGTGCTTTTAAACATTTTTATTCATTTATTCTTATTTTATTTGAGAGGCAAGTGGAGGTAGGGAGGGAGGGAAGGAGAGAAGGGGAGGGAGAAAGGGAGGGAGGGATGGAAGGGGGTGGGGGGGAGAGAGAGAGAGAGAGAGAGAGAGAGAGAGATTGAAAGAGATCTTCTATCTATTTGTTCACTTCCCAAATGCCAGCAGTAACCAGGAGTTGGGCAGGGTTGAAGTCAGAAGCTTGGAATTCAAATTGGGTCTCCCACATGAGTGGAAGGGAGCCAAGTACTTGAGCCATCACCTGCTGTATCCCAAAGTACACATTAGTGGGACCTGAGTTGGAAGCAGAAGAGCTAGGAATTGAACCCAGGCACACCAGTATGGAATGTGGACACCCAAGCAGTGTCATAGCCACTGCACCAAATGCCTGACCCAAAGATTGTGGTTTAATGTGACATTTCCTAGCTGTTTTCAAATCTATGTAAATAATGTTTCACATTGTGTAGAGAATGTGGTTAAGTTAGTTCTACTATAACTCTGAAAAAGCTTTGAATTTGCTCCAACACAATTGATAGAGGATGACCTGAGAATGCTGTGAAGTTCACATTTGCTTATGCACAATTTCACCCTAAGTAAACACAGAAAACTATACCCAGCTGGTCCTAGCAGCTTAGGAATACACAAAACAACCCTACCCATCTTCCATCTACCAGAGATCGCAGGTCCTTCCTTGCAGTATTAAGAGCAGCCTCTCTTACAACTTTCCCTCTGATTTTAGGAAACCCTCCTTGTACCACTCACAGAGACTTACCAACGGCAACTCCTTCAGATGCCCACTTCTGCCAGCAAACTTTAGGTCCTCTTCAAACCTAGTGCTGTATTTATGGTAGTATTTGTGTATAGTCATCCTTTGTTATCCATTAGGGATTGGTTCCATGATCTCTCACAGATACTAAACTCCAAGGATGCTCAAATTCCTTATGTAAAATCGCATTGTTTCATATAATCAATGTACATCCCTTTGCATACTTCAAAGCTTCTCTAAATTAATTACAATATCACATGCAATATAAAGGCTCTGTAAATAGCTATTATACTATATTGTTTAGGGAACACAGACAAGATGTCTGTTCACGTTCAGGACAGTTTTTTCCCCGAATATTTTCCGTCTGCTGTTAGCAGAATTTTGGTTTGTGGATACAGAGGGCCAGCTATCTTTCTTAACCAATTAATAGGCTTAAAATTGTGGTGTTGTTTTTACCAGGTTCCTGTATTTAATATGTGTGGTTGATGAATGAATGTTGTGCACATAATCACCTATTTTCCTATTTGCCCTGAGGTTCATATTATAAGCTAGTGAATAGCACAGTGATTTTCAGGCGTGTGTATATCCCATTATGAAAACCTGGGTGTGGAATACAGATTTTCAGATTCTTCCACTACAAAAGCAGCTGTTGAGTATTTGCTGACTGTCAGGCACTGTTCCAGATATGGTGGAAGATACACAGGGGAACAATCCCTGTTCCTGCCTTCTATGGTCATAGTGTGTCAGAGATGGAAACATGCATAAATATCTCTCATGATTAGTCATATTGTGCTTATAACCAAAGAGTGACAATGATATGGCTGAGGGAGAGGATCATTTCAGCCCAGAGGAGCTGGAAGAATTCCTTAGAGAATTGGGGCATTTCACTTGGGCAATCAGGCATGAGTTGTGGCTTTACCCAGGCAGGTAAGAAATATGAGGATATTTCAAAAAGTTTGTGCGAAAATGGAACCAAAAAATTTTTATTTTGTTAAAAAAATGAAATTCATACTTAGATTTTTTTTCAGAGTATGAACTGTCCATGAATTCTTTGAAGTTCCCTTGTGAATAGAAAGAAAGCTCTTCTGGTGCTATTTAAATGGCACTTTTAAAATGCTTCTAAGGGGCCAGCATGTGGCTTTGTGGCGCAGCAGGTTAAGCTGACACTTGGAATGCCTGTATCTCATATCAGAGCACCTGGGATAGAGTACCACTTCTGCTTACAATCCAGCTTCCTGCTAATGCCCATTCTGGGAGGTAGCAGATGATGGTTCAAATACTTGGGTCCCTTCCACCCATATGTGAGACCTGGCTGGAGTTTCTGGCTCCTGGCTTCATTCTGGCCCACCCCTGGCTGTGGCAGACATTTGAGCAGTGAAGCAGCAGATGGAATCTCTCTCCCTCTCTCCCTCTCTCTCTCTCTCTCTCTCTCTCTCTCTCTCTCTCCTGCATCTCTATGTGTGTATGTGTATTGCTCTGCCTTTTGCTTAAATAAAAATACAGAATAAATAATAAGCTAAAATGCCTCCATTAATGGGCATGACAGAATGTATGAGAAAAAATTCAACTCCCAAGGAATGGTAGAACTGTATGCATCACAAACAATTTTGGCTTTTTGAATAAATTGACAATAAACTGAATCAGGCAGATCTGATATTTTGTATCTTAATTGTCCCTAGAAACAACCCCTTTCTCATTTTTGTTCTCACTCTTCCTCTAATTCATTTTCTTTCTAGTGCTTAGGTTTTCCCTGAGTATTCTTTGATAAAGTAGTTGTCACTTAAAAAGAATATGCTCTTCTAGAGAGAATAAAAAATCTCAGAAACATTTTTAGGGGAATCTGGAAAGATATAGGAGCATAAGAAAACTCATTGTTGGACACCTACTCTATGCCAGGCACTGTGCAAGTCAATTTTATGTCTCATTTTTTTTTGACTTGTAACAATAATCCTTTGCATTTTTTAAACTCTTGGAAGCATTGTTCTTTTTTTAAAGATTTATTTTATTTATTTGAAAGACAGTTACAGAGAGAGGGAGAGGGAGGGGGAGAGGGAGAGAGAGGGAGAGGGAGAGGGAGAGAGAGAGAGAGAGAGAGGTCTTCCATCCACTGATTCACTCTCCAAATGACCACAAGAGATAGAGCTGAGCCAATCCAAAGCCAGGAGCCAGGAGCTTCTTCTGTGTCTCCAACTTGGGTTCAGGGGTGCAAGCACTTCGGTCATTCTCTGCTGTTTTCCCAGGTGCATTAGCAAGGAGCTGGATTGGAAGTGGAACAGCCGGGACTCGAACCAGCATCCATATAGGATGCCGGCACCACAGGCACAGTACTGTGCCACAGTACTGGCCCCTGAAAGCATGGTTCTTTTTTTATTTTTTATTTTTTTTTGACAGGCAGAGTGGACAGTGAGAGAGAGAGACAGAGAGAAAGGTCTTCCTTTGCCGTTGGTTCACCCTCCAATGGCCGCTGCGGCTGGCGCGCTGCGGCCGGCGCACCGCGCTGATCCGATGGCAGGAGCCAGGTGCTTCTCCTGGTCTCCCATGGGGTGCAGGGCCCAAGCACTTGGGCCATCCTCCACTGCACTCCCTGGCCACAGCAGAGAGCTGGCCTGGAAGAGGGGCAACCGGGACAGGATCCGGTGCCCTGACCAGGACTAGAACCCGGTGTGCCGGCGCTGCAAGGCGGAGGATTAGCCTAGTGAGCCGCAGCGCCGGCGAAAGCATGGTTCTTTAAAAATATTTTTGCTTATTTGAGAGAGAGAGAAACTTCCATCCAATGGTTCAGGCCCCAAATGTCTGCAGTAGGTGGGGCTGGGCCAAGCTGAAGACAGGAGCAGGAGCAGGAGCTGGGAATTCAACCCAGATCTCCCACACGGGTGCAGGGAACTCACTGCCTGAATCATCATCTGTTGCTTGCCAGGTTGTACACTAGCAGGAAGCTGGAATCAGGAGTGGAATTGGGACTTGAACCAAAGAAATTGAACCCAAGAACTTTAATATGGATGACAGCACAGCTGTGGCAAATGTTTGCCTGAATAATACACTTTAAAACATACATTTATTTATTTATTTATTTATTTGAAAGAGCTACAGAGAGAGAGAGAGAGAGAGATGGAGAGACGGAGAAAGAGAGTTACCTTCCATCCACTGGTTCAGTCCTCAAGTGGCCACAATGGCCAGTGTTGACCCAGGCTGAAACCAGGAACTAGAACCCAGGAGCTTCATCTAGGTCTCCCATATGGATGGCAGTGGCCTAAGCACTTGGAATATGTTTTCCCAGGCCATTAGCAGGGAGCTGTATTGAAAGTGAAGCAGTCAGGACAAGAACCAACGCCCATATGGAATGTCAGCATTGTAGGTCAATCCTTTACCCACTATGCCACAATGCCAACCTCAGCAGTGCATTCTTATAATCCATCATGCACACTGCAGAAGAGATGAAGATGCTTGTTGAGCCTATTGCAGTGCTTCTTAACCTTGACTTCACATTAGATTCAGCTGGGGTGATAGGTGCTTTAAAAACCCCTTTGCTTAGACCACACTAAAAACGATGAAATCAGAACCTGTGGTGTTGGGACTCAGGTTTTGATAGTTTTCTTAATGGACTTCAGGTGGTGCCAATGCTAAGCCTATACTGAGAACCTCTGAAGGGACAGTGTAATAGCCTTACAATGGGAAATTTCAGGGCAAAGCCTGAAGAAAACTCTTTAGTTTGAATAAAAGGTAACTCTGTGTAGATTCTTCCCTTTACATGATAATAAGACAAAGGGAACTCATAAAATTTTGTTTCAAAATTACTTTAAATCAGATGTTTGTTGGCCGGCGCCCTGGCTCACTAGGCTAATCCTCCACCTGTGGCGCCAGCACCCCAGGTTCTAGTCCCGGTTGGGGCGCCGGATTCTGTCCCAGTTGCTCCTCTTCCAGTCCAGCTCTCTGCTGTGGCCTGGGAAGGCAGTGGAGGATGGCCCAAGTGCTTGGGCCCTGCATCCGCATGGGAGACCAGGAGGAAGCACCTGGCTCCTGGCTTCAGATCAGCGCAGCCGGCCGGAGTGGCCACTTGGGGGGTGAAAACCAGCGGAAAAGGAAGACCTTTCTCTCTGTCTCTCTCTCTCTCATTGTTTAACTCTGCCTGTCAAAAAATAAATAAATAAAAAAATTAGATGTTTGTGTATGTAGAATCTATGTAATTTGGGAGTTGGTAGGAAATAAGAGGCAATTATTTAGTTTTGTTTTTTCTGGGCCCAGAGCAACTGTGACAGGAGGCCCAGTCATGTGAATCAGTTTATGGGTCAGCCCAGGGTTCTGGTAAAATCAAGCAGGGTATTTATTACCATGTGGCGGCTGGAAACAAAGATTAGTCCAGACAGCATGGGTAAATGATGCCCACAGGTGAGCCAAGGTAAACGTCAGAGAAGCAAGATCTTGCAGTAGCGAATGCAGCATGGGCCATGGGATCCAGAAGCGGTTGCAAAGAATATTGTAAAGTGGGAAGAACTGAAATTCTTCAGGACAATGAGGTGAGCAGAGTACAGTGGTTGTTGGTTACTCTTGTTATATGTTTATGTAGGGGCAGTTTGGCTCTTGAGGTTGTTGGGCTCCAGGAAACAGTAGATAGGGAGGAATCAAAGATGTTGATACGGCAATAAATTACTTAGTTGATAGCCTTAAAGTGCCCAACCCTAGAAATAAGGACTACAGAAAGAATAACAGGTTTTGCCTGGGTGGTGTAAGCTGGCAGTGGGCTTAGCTGGGCAATGCTATGGGAGAACCAAACAGAGGGAGAAATACTTTTATTTTGGTATATGTTGAGTTTTGAATGTTGACAGTTTATCCCATATTGGTGTTTGAAAGTCAGGGAAAGAAAAAGAAATGCCGGTCTGGGTTTCTGTAGGTAACTGAAGTGCGCAGGCAGCTCTCTTCATCCAAATGGCTGGCTGGTCAGTGTTCCCAAACACTCTATAAATTTCTTTGCTGTTTCTGAGTTCTGGTCAAATTCTTCATGTACTCTCTAGCCATTGTTTTTAGCTATTTTCTCTAAGCATGAATAGGCCACAACTACCTTGAAGGGCTTCATAAATTCTCTGGAGAAAATTTTAGAGAACGTATATTTCTCTCAGAATCTACACAGAAATTTCTAGGAGTTTGAACTAAACAGCTTTTACCTTCTATTGGCTTTTGGTGGTTCTTGATAATGCCAGTTCTTCTCTTTTTGCCCTTTCTGCAATGGATTCTCTTCTCTCCCCTTGCTTTTGTACTCCAGGAGGCTGAATCCTGAAAACTGCTCCTTTCTGGATATTGTTTAGGTTCAGCCAATGAGAAACATTATCAGGAGTTCAAAGGGCTAGAGGAGAGATAAGCAGGATATTTCATCTCCAATCCCTTCTTTGGTACTTACTTGGCAGTGGGTAAAATAAACTCTTGCCTCCTATGTGGCTCTGGTTTTCCTTGTATTCTAATAGCAATATTTCCTTCCTTTTATTTGTTAACAAAAGTAACAGTAATGACTTCCTTTGGTTGGTAATTAGTGGTTCAACATCCTTGCTGGTTCCTTTAGCACTGACTTAGGTGTGTAGTTATTCTCCTTGTTGAAGTTTCTTACTTGGAGAAGGGGTCATGAATTCTATTTCTTCGGACCCCAGCTTATATAATTGTCTTGAGCATGGACACTGGTCCTAGTCTTCCTTTAGCTCCACGTGAGATCTCCTATCCCAGAGGAGCCCAGGTTTTGACCAAAAGACTACTCTTTGCCACTAGAGGTTCCAACATTTGAGAGTTTAAGTCACTTAGCATACCTGGATTTATTAATTTTTTTAAACTTGCAGACTAAGAGGATCCCAGAATATTCTTTGTGTTCCAAGATAAGTGTTCATTTTATTACTTGTACTTATAAGGTTTAATAGATATTATAGCCACTCCACGGACATCAGATAGGATAGTTTAGGGAAAATTTAATGTATTTACTTTTAACATTATAACATTTGATTTGAACTAAAGTTTTAAGTTTCTAATCAACTATAGTTTTCCATAATGTTTTTCTATAATGGTTATTTGCAGCAAAGTATTCATCTCGTGAATAAAACAGACTCCACCCTCATAGAATTATAGACACAAACTCAATTGATAATTTGTTGTTTCCTTCATTTACAGGCAGGCATATTCTTTGGACTGGTCCCAACAAGATATAACTTAATGGGCTCAATTGCTTATAATCATGATACACAAGAGATGAGACTTTGTTTTTGTGATATAAGAATGTATTGTTCCATTTAGGGTTATGGGGAAGACTTTTTTTTAAAGATTTATTTTTATTTAAAGAGAGTGAGAATCAGGCTTTCAGGAGAAATGAGCTAGCACATAGAAAAGAAGGAAGTAAGTAACAACATAGGCCTTGCCAAAAGAGAACAGAGTGTCTTTGAGGAAGTGGAAAGAAGGTGCTATTAAATTTGACAAACATTTTAAACTTCTATCATATGCATAGCACTAAGATAGGTGCTGATGGGAATATATAATCAATGAGTAAGTCTTTGGCTGTAGGAGCTTTCAATCTAATAGGTGACAAATATTCATTCTTTCAATATAAGTCAGTTACAAGGTTCTCACTCTTACACTCTAGAGATTTCCTCTTTTCCTGTCTATATTTTATTAAAAATTTTGTCCGTGGGTTTCCAAAAAACTTCAAATTAAAACTGTCATTTATTGGGGCATATGTTTGCTGTAGTGGTTGAGATGTCACTTGGGATGGCCACATCCCATGCTGGAGTACCTTAGTCCAAGTCTCAATTCTGCTTTTAATTCCAACTTCCTACAAATGCTCACCCCAGGAGGCAGCAGGTGATGGCTCAAGTAGTTGGGTACCTGACATTCATATGGGAGATCTGGCTTGAGTTTTGGGTTCCTCACTTTGGCCTGACCCAGCCCTAGCTGTTGCATGCATTTGGGGAGTGAATCAGTGGGTAGAAGATCTGTTTACCTTTCTGTCTCTGTATCTCTGCTTTTCAGATAATATGAACAAATAAATCATGTTTAAAAAAATAAACAAAATTGATTTATCTTTATTCATTTGAAAGGCAGAGTTGTAGAAAGGAAGGTCATCCATCTGCTGGTTCACTCCATAAATGGCTGCAAAAATTGGGCCCAAAGCCAGGATCCAGGAGCAGGAGTTTCATCCAAGTCACCACCTGAGTGGCAGGGGCCCAGGTACTTGATTCATCCTCTACTACTTTCCCAGGTGAATTATTAGGGAGTTGGATCTGAAGTGGAGCAGTCAGGACATGGGCTGGGGCCTATTTGGGATGCTGATGTCACAGGTGGTGGCTTAAACTTTGCCATGATGCTGGCCCCAATGGGGAAGACTTGTAGCAGTTTAGAAATATATGTGAAAATGAATATAGTGTTGGAAGTATAACTTCCTGGAGTCCTAAAAACAGCTAGGGTACTGTTAAATGAAAATGGCAGAATGAAAGGTCGATTAATAAATATATAATGTAGCAGGTACTATCTATTCATCTCCACTAACTTCTGCTCTCTGAGCTCCTCTTTAGTCCCTTGGCTGGCATTTCTTATGTCCATGGAATCTTTTTTTTCTCTGCCTCAACAACTCTTATGGGACTGATGTCTACAGGATAGGGAAGGACAAATCATGATGGACAAACATGACAGATAGTTCAATTGATACATCAGTCAATAGGAGTGGGCAGATGCTGA
The DNA here is from genome assembly GCF_033115175.1 of Lepus europaeus. NCBI lineage: Eukaryota > Metazoa > Chordata > Mammalia > Lagomorpha > Leporidae > Lepus > Lepus europaeus. The sequence continues at coordinate 34,792,739 of NC_084832.1, read as the reverse complement.
ATCCAGTAACCTGACCAAAGAATAGGCATAAAGGTAGCTCATCAGAGCAAGAAAAGTTCAGTCCTGGGACTACAAGCTGTCTTTATAACTGGGTTATGTGCAACTTCCTATACTTTCTCTGCCTGTCATTCCATAGTAAATTTCTTGAGATCAAGACTTAGGTAGTTTCCCTCAGCATCTCATAAGAGTTTGGTGCTTATATTATTCATAATTGATTTATAATCAAGATTAATCTATAACTACTAATGCTGACAGAAATAAATGGAATTATTTATTCTTCAAGTATAAATTGTCTTCCATTTTATATAATTGAGAAGAATAGAATAGTACTTGCTTAGGATGAGGTTTAAATTAGATTATTCAATAAGATCCCTTATGGTTCTAAGATCCTAGAATTAAGTGGCAACTAGTGATGTCCTGTAATGCTGATTGCCAAAAGAATTGATGACTTTGATTTTTAAACATATACTTGGTTGTGGAATACACTGCACTTGTATGTGGGATACTGAATTCAGATTTAGACAGGCATTCTTTTCCCAGAAGTCTCTTGAGTAGAGTACACATGTATGGGGTGAGATTGGGCTTCATAATGGGCACAAGAGACAAAAAGTAAAGTCTTCTTTCCAAGTATTCATGTAATTGTTACCGATCTTTGGGGCTCACAGCAATAAACAGGCTGTAGAGTTGATAAGGGCCTGGTTGAAAAGCCCTATTAGAGATGAACAGGGTCCTCTGCTTCTTACTCATTTGCACCACTGGTAGAGTTAATGTTTTGAGTCTGAAGGACACTATGACTGCTATCAGTTTTATTGGACAAGTGACTATAAAGGTAATTAAAGAGACCATGCCTAATAACCTCACTCTTACAATTTAAAAGTAAGAAAGAGGCCTGATAGGGTACCAGGGATATACCTATCATCCTAATTAAGTGCTAACAAGACAGTTGTCCTCACTTTGGTAACTTCAGTGTATTCCCTGTGTTAACTGTCTCTATCCAGTGGACTCATCTACAATTCTTAATTCTTCTCCGTACTTACCCTTCTTCATTCTCCATACAAGCAATGTTTCTATAGGGTTCAATGTGTAGCAAGTAGTGTCCCTAAAGCACTCACCCCAAATTGCCCATCCAGTTTATTCATTCATCCACCTTTTCACCCCTTCCCCCTGCAGTTTAGATTTGGCCAAATCTAAATTGCTGTGCAGTTTGAACTTGTCATCTCTCCTAGCATTTCTAGTTTATGAAGCAAGCACATCTCATAAATGAAAACAAGAGAGATGTATGGCAGCCCCGTTTTCTCTCTATTAAATTTTAAAAATTACCTAAACACCTCGCAATGCTTCAAGGAAGTGAGTAGAGATAAATCAAACATTTAAATGCCTCAAATGGGGATAGACAAAGGCACATTGTATAATCAAAGTGGTAATTTTCTAAATAAGAGAATCCTCTCAATATCTTGATCAAACGTGAAAAAGGCAGAAGATACTGGTTTTGGAAATGAAGAATGATAGTTTCTGATATAAAAATCAAAGAAAAACTCTTGTACATAATTACAAATTTTCCTTTTCATTTTAGAATTTGTTTAGGATCCCCTTTTTGCCTTTTAATTTATAATTTGAATTATAGGTTGGATAAGCATCAACATTTTCTGTGAAGCAGGTTAGGAAGATTAAACCTGGAGAGCCTGATCAGTCAATATTTGCTGAATGTTTACTGTAAGAACAATGGTCAGGTCCAGATATAGTTACATGGACATGGTACTGATCTAAAAAGAGGAGTCAGTGGTAAAATTTGACACTCCTACTCATAATGTACATAATTTCCCTTAGGCATAATAAAATATTGTGTATGATAGTGCAAGGGAAATTTTATCTTAAACATAGGAAATAATTATTTTTCTATTGAGGTATCTCACTGAAGTTACTATATCTTTTATTATTATCCATATGTATTTTTATTTAGCTTCTATATCTTAATTTCTTTATAAAATCTCCTTCCAAAATAATTACTTTCAGTAATTTTCTAACTTTACGTATATGTAAAGATCTGTTTTTAAATTCTTTCTGCCATTTTACTTGGGTTTTTAAAAAATAACATCTAATTAAGTCCAATATATTTCCTTGAAAACTGAGAAGACACTTTTTATTATTCCATGTGTGACCATTGCTTAGGGATAATAAAATATTCAATCAAGATCAGCTAGATAACCAATGAAGGGTAGACTTGGAATCATGGAAGTTAGTTGGCTAGCATGAATATTGATCAATTAAAGAAACTCATGGGGATTTCAGAATAAAGAAATGACATCAGTTTTGGTCTTTTTTCAAAATGTGTTGGGTAATATAGAGAGAGGAATTTTTTTTTTACACTCAAAATTAAGTATGAAATTGCAAGAAAGCAAATCAATGACATTGGTTTAACAAAGTTGAAATAGATAATTTGGGATTCTTATCTGGTTGACTAGTGACTGAAACTAAGCTGCTAAATTTGGCAAAACTCCATGTTTTGTGTTCAAACACTCAGTAAAATAGGAATGGGTAATTTTTTCTTAAAAGAGCAAAACATATAGCCAGCATGCTATTTAGTCAGGAAATAGTAATGTTTCCCCACTAAATTTGGCAACAAAACACAGTTGCCCATGGTATTCATTATTATTTAAATCATTGTGTTGGCAACATTAGTCAAGAAAATTAAGAAAATGGAAGCAATTAGAAGTGAAGAGGCAAACCTACTTGTATTTGTAGGTAACATGACATGAAGGAAAAACTGTAGGTAGTAATAACCATCATAGATAAAAAACAAATTCATGTTAAATTGGATAGGAGTGAGATTTAATAGGCTCATTCTGGCTGAAGATGGGGCATCTTGAATATCAGTAATAATAATAATGAGTACAGATCACTGAAATGCATCAAATATTTAAATCCATGAAATCATAATTCTAAAATTTAAAATTCTCACTGTGTCACCACTGAAGAATACTTGGGAACCAATTCACTACTGGAAAACTGGGAAATAAAGGGAAATAATCAAATATTTATTCTGCTTTTTCAGTATAAGTTATAACTAAATATAAAGAGATTTCTCTTTATAAATTAATTCCAACTAATAAGGAATAACAAAACTAGATCATCATTTTGTAAGCACTAATGGCTAAAGGATCTAGCCTGTTAGGAAGGGAGGAAGTTCAGACTTTCCTGAAGGATGAGATCCTAGAGGCTATGAAGGCCCGGTCAGCATCAAATTGCACTTTTGGGTTGAACCTTCCTAGACTCCTCTGTATCTACCACCAGATACAGTTTGCAAATGGTACCTGGTCCTGGACTGTATGTCAGACCCCACCTCTCTCACTACCACCTGTCAGAAACAGAATCTATGTGTGCTGCATCTATACACACACAGTATACTTTACTGAATCTCTATCTTGAGAGTGCTGTCGAAGCCCAGGACGCGTACCTGGACCTCAGCTAGAGAGAGGTGGGAAGTAAGTATCTGGCTGCTTCTTTGGAAGAAAACTCTCATACTCTGGAAAATTCTCCAGAAGAGTAAATATTCAAAGCACTGGCTGACTGCAAAGTGGGATAAGAGCCCATGCCAAAGCCTTGATATTAAGAGAAGCTCAATATAAATGTATGATCACTAAGAACATTATAGCTTTTAGCCTGGTGTTCATTTGAATAAAGTTGGATTTCTGGCTAAATACAGCTATAAATGAGCTGGGTCTAGGATCAATGAATGAAATACAAATTCTACTTTCTGTGACTTTTCTTTAAGTTAATCCATACTGATATAATCTAAGACATAAAAGTACATGTTATCACAGCCTTTAGTTAAGTAATTTTTTTGTGTGGCTATTGTGAACAGGATTTCTTTCTTGATCTCTATTTCTGTGAGTTCATGATTAGCCTACAAAAAAGCTACTGCTTTATTTGTATGTTTATTTTGTAACCTGTAACTATACTGAATTTTTTTTTATCAATTCTAACAGCTTTCTGCTGGTTTAGGTTTTTCCATGTATAACATCACGTCATCTGCAAGCATGGATAATTTGACTTCCTCTTTTGCAATTTTGATGATCTTTATTTCTCTCCTCTCCCTAATTGCTCTTACTAAAGCTTCCAGCACTATATTGAATAAGATTGGTGAAAGTAGACATTCCTTCTTTTTCCAGATCTGAGGAGAAACGCCTTCAGTTTTTCCCCATTGACTGTTGGTTTGTGATATATAGCCTTTATAATTAAAAAAAAATAATAATGAAAAAAAAAACACAACCTGGTGTTAAAATGGAAATGGCATAGAAAATTAATTAATTTGAAAAAAAATTATGTAGGATCTCTGTCTTTAATGTGCTGTACATTGCTATTTAATGCTATAATTAGTAATCCAATGGTAGTTTTTTCACTTTGTGTTGCTATATGGGCAAAATGTTGAAATCTTTACCTAATATATACTAAACTGATCTTCTGTATACAAAGAGAATTGAAAATGAATCTTTACATGAATGGAAGGGGAAAGGGAGCGGGAAGGGGGAGGATTGCGGGCGGGAGGGAAGTTATGGGAGGGGGGAAGCCATTGTAACCCATGGGCTATACTTTGGAAATTTCTATTCATTAAATAAAAGTTAAAAAAAAAATAATAATAGAAGGAATGTTTCTTCTATGCCTCATCTGTGGAGGCTTTTCATCATGAGAGAGTGTTGAATCTTATAAAATGCTTTCTCTGTATCTATTGAAATGACCATAGGCTCTTTGTTCTTCATTCTATTGATGTGATTTGTGTTTATTGATTTGTGCATGTTGAACCACACTTGCATTTCTGGAAAAAATTCTACTTGATTGTGATGTATGATTTTTTGATGTGTTTTTGGATTCAATTTGCTGGTATTTTGTTGGGAATTTTTGTATCTATGTTCATCAAGGATATAGGTCTATAGCATTCTTTTCATATTGTGTTTTTGGTTTTGGTATCAAAGTTATGCTGACCTCATAAAAAGAGTTTGGCAGAATTCCATCATGTTCAATATTTTGGAATAGTTTGAAGAATATTTAGATTCCTTCCTCTTTGAATGTTTTATAGAATTCAATAGAAAAGTCATCAGTTCCCAGACATTTCCTTGATGGAAGAATTTTGATTACTGCTTCAATCTCATTGATTGCTATGGGTCTGTTTAGATTGTGTATATCTCCTTGATTTAATCTTGGTAGTTTATATGAATCCAGGAATTTATCCGTTTCTTCAAGATTTTCCAGTTTGTCAGCATACAGTTCTTCATAGTAGTTTCTTATGATCCTTTGTATTTCAGTTGTGTCAGTTGTAATGTCTCCTTTTTCATCTCTTATTTATTTGAATTCTTTCTCTTTTTCCTTTTTTAAATTTTGGCTTTATTTTATTTTATTATTTTTGACAGGCAGAGTTAGACAGTGAGAGAGAGAGACAGAGAGAAAGGTCTTCCTTCCATTGGTTCGCCCCCCAAATGGCTGCTACAGTCAGCGCACTGCGCCGATCTGAAGCCAGGAGCCAAGTGCTTCCTCCTGGTCTCCCATGTGGGTGCAGGGCCCAAGGACTTGGGTCATCCTCCACTGCCTTCCCAGGCCACAGCAGAGAGCTGGACTGGAAGAGGAGCAACCAGGACAGAACTGGCGCCCCGACTGGGACTAGAACCTGGACTGCCGGCGCTGCAGGTGGAGGATTAGCCTAGTAAGCCACAGTGCCGGCCTTATTTTTGTTTGTTTTTAAAAGATTTATTCATTTATTTGAAAGGTGGAGTTATAGAGGCAGAGACAGAGAAGTCTTCCATCTGCTTGTTTACTCCTCAGATGGCTGCAATGGTTGGAGCTGGGTCAATCCAAAGCCAGGATTCTGGAGCTTCTTCCAGTTCTCCCACGTGGGTGCAGAGGCCCAAGTACTTGCGCCATCTTCCATTGCTTTCCCAGGCCATAGCAGAGAGCTGGGTTGGGAGTGCAGTAGCCAGGATTCGAACCAGTGCCCATATGGGATGCTGACACTGCAGGCAGTGACTTTACTTGCTATGCCACAGCACTGGCCCTCTTTTTTTTCATTAGTCTATTTTGCTTATCTATTTTGTTTATCTTTTCAAAAAAACCACCCTTTTGTTCTGCTGATTTTTTTTTAGTTTCAATTTCATTTATCTGTTGTGATGCTTATTATTTCTCTCCTCCTGCTCATTTGGGGTTTGGCTTGTTCTTGTTTTTTGAGGCATTTCTCTTTTTTTTTATTTTTTTATTTTTTTTTATTTTTTAAATTTTTTGACAGGCAGAGTGGACAGTGAGAGAGAGACAGAGAGAAAGGTCTTCCTTTTGCCGTTGGTTCACCCTCCAATGGCCGCCGCGGTAGGCGTGCTGCAGCCGGTGCACCGCGCTGATCCGATGGCAGGAGCCAGGTGCTTCTCCTGGTCTCCCATGGGGTGCAGGGCCCAAGGACTTGGGCCATCCTCCACTGCACTCCCGGGCCACAGCAGAGAGCTGGCCTGGAAGAGGGGCAACCGGGACAGGATCGGCGCCCCGACCAGGACTAGAACCCAGTGTGCTGGCACCGCAAGGTGGAGGATTAGCCTAGTGAGCCGCGGCGCCGGCCATTTCTCTTTTTTTAATGTAAGCATTTAATGCTATAAACTTCCTCATAATAGTGCTTTTGCTGTATCCCACAGGTTTTGATATGTTGTGTTTAATTTTCATTTATTTCAAGAAAGTTTTAATTTTCTTTTTAATTTTTTTCAGTGACCCATTGGTCATTCAGTAGCATGTTGTTTAATTTCCCAGTGTTGATGAGTGTTCTATTGTTCTTCTTGTTTCTCTAGTTTTATTCCTTTACCATCTGAGAAGACACATGATATGATTTCAGTCTTTTTAAATTTGCTGAGACTTGATTTGTGGTCTAATATGTGGTTTATCCTAGAAAATGTTCCATGTGCAGATGAGAAGATTTTGCAATTTGTAATTGTTGGTTGAAATGTTCAGTAAATGTCTGTAAGGTCCATTTACTCAATAGTATGTTTCAATTCTGATGTCTTTATTGATATTTTGTATGGAGGATCTATTGGTGGCAGTAAGGTATTGAAGTCACCCACAACTATTGTATTGGAGTCTACCTCTCTCTTTAGGTCTAATAGTATTTTCTGTATATATCTGGGTTGTCTTGTGTGGATGCATATGTATTTAGGATTGTTATGTCTTTTTGCTTAATTGAACCTTTTATCAAAATATAGTGTTCTTATTTATCTCTTTTTACAGTCTTTGATTTAAAGTTGTTTTAGCTGATACCTGGATAGCTACATCTGTTCACTTTTGGTTTCCATTTGCCTGTGCATATTTTTCCAACCTTTCACTTTCAGTCTGTGTGTATCTTTGTGAAGTGAGTTTCTTGTAGTCAGCATATTATAGAGTCATGGTCTTTTATCCATTCAACCAACATAAGTCTTTTGGTTGGTAAATTTAACCCACTTACATTCAAGGTTAGTGACAGATAAGAACTAAGACCTAAGACCTGACATTTTGTTGATTGGATGATGTTTCTCTGTTAGTGAATTTGATGGTGTCATGTGTTTTCATGATGTTTACTTCTCATGCAGGATGCCCTTCTGAATTTCCTGTTCATCTGCTGCTGATGAATTCTCCCAGTTTGCTTATCTGGAAAATATTTATTTCTACTTCCCTTTTAAGGAATAGCTTTGCTGGACAGAGTATTCTTGGTTGTTTTTTTCTTGGAAGTTTTTTTCTTTTAAGACCTTAAATATATCATTCCACTCTTTTCTGGCCTTCAGGGTTTCCCACTGAAAAGTCTGTTAATCTAATTGGTTTTCCTTTATATGTAAGTTGACACTTTTCTCTTACTGTCTTTAGGGTTTTCTCCTTTAACTTTTGACAATTTGATGACAATATGCCTTGGAGAAGACTTTTTTGATTGAGTCTACGTGGGGTTCTTTGAGCTTCTTGTATCTGGATGTCCATGTCTTTTCAAGACCTGAGAAATTTTAAACTATTGTTTCATTTAGGAGATTCTCAATGACCTTTTCCCTTTCTTCTTCTGGAATACCTATTATATGAATATTTGGTCATTTAATGGAATTCCCATATTTTATGTAGACTTTCTTCATTCTTTTTTTTTTTTTGACAGCCAGAGTGGACAGAGAGAGAGAGAAAGAGAGAGAGAGAGAGAGAGAGAGAAAGAGAGAAAGAGAGAGAGAGAAAGGTCTTCCTTTGCCGTTGGTTCACCCTCCAATGGCTGCCGCGGCCGGCACGCTGCAGCTGGCGCACTGCGCTGATCCAAAGGCAGGAGCCAGGTGCTTCTCCTGGTCTCCCATGGGGTGCAGGGCCCAAGGACTTGGGCCATCCTCCACTGTACTCCCGGGCCATAGCAGAGAGCTGGTCTGGAAGAGGGTCAACCAGGACAGAATCCAGCTCCCCGACTGGGACTAGAATCCGGTGTGCTGGCGCTGCTAGGCAGAGGATTAGCCTAGTGAGCCGTGGTGCTGGCCATCTTCATTCTTTTTAATTCTTTTCTCTTTATTTTTGTTTGATTGGTTGACTGGGTTATTACAAGATTTTTATCCTCTGGTTCAAAAATTCTTTCCTCCACTTGGTCTATCTTTCCATTAAAGCTCTAAAATATAATTTTTATTTAACTGATTGAAGATTTTAACTCTAAAATTTAATTGGTTCTTTTTTTAACTTTTATTTAATGAATATAAATTTCCAAAGTACAGCTTATGGATTACAATGGCATTCCCCCCCATAACTTCATTCCCACCCACAAACCTCCTTTCTTCTGCTCCCTCTCCCCTTCCATTCACATCAAGATTCATTTTCAATTCTCTTTATATACAGAAGATCAGTTTAGTATATATTAAGTAAAGATTTCAATAGTTTGCACCCACACAGAAACACAAAGTGTAAAATACTGTTTGAGTACTAGTTATAGCATTAAATCACAATGAACAACACATTTAGGACAGAGATCCTGCATGAGGAGTAAGTGCACAGTGACTCCTGTTGTTGACTTAACAAATCGACACTCTTGTTTATGTCATCAGTAATCACTCTAGGCTCTAGTCATGAGTTTCCAAGGCTATGGAAGCCTTTCGAGTTTGCCAACTCTGATCTTATTTAGACAAGGTCATAGTCAGTCAAAGTGGAAGTTCTCTCCTCCCTTCAGAGAAAGGTACCTCCTTCTTTGATGACCTGTTCTTTCCACTGAGATCTCACTCACAGAGATCTTTCATATAGGGTTTTTTGTGTGTGTGTGTGTGTGTGTGTGCCAGAGTGTCTTGGTTTTCCATGCCTAAAATACTCTCATGTGCTTTTCAGCCATATCTGAATGCCTTAAGGGCTGATTCTGAGGCCAGAGTGCTATTTAGGACATCTGCCACTCTATGAGTCTGCTGTGTATCCCGCTTCCCATGTTGGGTCGTTCTCTACCTTTTTTATTCTATCAGTTAGTATTAGCAGACACTAGTCTTGTTTATGTGATCCCTTTGATTCTTATTCCTATCATTATGATCAATTGTGAAAGGAAGTTGATCACTTTGACTAGTGAGATGGCATTGGTACATGCCACCTTGATGGGATTGTATTGGAATCCCCTGGCACATTTCTAACTCCACCATTTGGGGTAAGTCCGATTGAGCATGTCCCAGATTGTACATCTTCTCCCTCTCTTATTCCCACTCTCATAGTTAACAAGGATCACTTTTCAATTAAATTTTTTTATTATTATTATTATTTATTTATTTATTTTTATTTTTGACAGGCAGAGTGGACAGTGAGAGAGAGACAGAGAGAAAGGTCTTCCTTTGCCGTTGGTTCACCCTCCAATGGCCGCCGCAGTTGGCACACTGCGACCGGCGCACCACGCTGATGGCAGGAGCCAGGTGCTTCTCCTGGTCTCCCATGGGGTGCAGGGCCCAAGCACTTGGGCCATCCTCCACTGCACTCCCTGGCCACAGCAGAGAGCTGGCCTGGAAGAGGGGCAACCGGGATAGAATCCGGTGCCCCGACCGGGACTAGAACCCGGTGTGCCGGCGCCGCAAGGCGGAGGATTAGCCTAGTGAGCCGCGGCGCCGGCTTCTTTTCAATTAAATTTAAACACCTAAGAATAATTGTGTGTTAATTACAGAGTTCAACCAATAGTATTAAATAGAACAAAAAAAAATACTAAAAGGGATAATGTATTAAGTTCTTCATCAACAGTCAGGGCAAGGGCTGATCAAGTCAATGTTTCTCATAGTGTCAATTTCACTTTAACAGGTTTCCTTTTTGGTGCTAGGTTAGTTGTCACCAATCAGGGAGAACATATGATATTTGTCCCTTTGGGACTGGTTTATTTCACTCAGCATGATGTGTTCCAGATTCCTCCATTTTGTTGCAAATGACTGGATTTCATTGTTTTTATTGCTATATAGTATTCTATAGAGTACATGTCCCATAATTTCTTTTTTTTTTTTTTTTTTTAGTTTAACTGTTTTTTTTTTTTTACTTTTATTTAATGAATATAAATTTCCAGTATACAGCTTATGGATTACAATGGCTTCCCCTTCCCATAATTTCCCTCCCACCCGCAACCCTCCCCTCTCCCGCCCCCTCTCCCCTTCCATTCACATCAAGATTCATTTTCAATTCTATTTATATACAGAAGATCAATTTAGTATAAATACTTCAACAGTTTGCACCCACATAGAAACACAAAGTGAAACATACTGTTTGAGTACTAGTTATAGCATTAAATCAAAATGTACAGTACATTAAGGACAGAGATCCCACATCAGGAGCAAGCGCACAGTGGCTCCTGTTGTTGACCCAACAAATTGACACTCTAGTTTATGGCGCCAGTAACCACCCTAGGCTGTCGTCATGAGTTGCCAAGGCTATGGAAGCCTTCCAAGTTCCCCGACTCTGATCATATTTAGACAAGGTCATAAAAGACAGGTTGAGGATAGTAACCAATGATCCTAAGAGTGGCCTTAACCAGGTCTGAACAATTATACAGCATTAAGTGGGGAAGAGGACCATCAGTACACACAGGTTGGGAGTAGAGCCATTGGTGGTAGAGTAGAGGTTATGATTACAAAGGAATGAGGCCCAAGTGCACTAGACAGGGTCTAGAACAAAGGACAGAGTCATTATTAGAGGAGCTAAGAAAGGTGCTGTTTAAGCTACAAGTAATTTTTCTGGTTGAGAGGCAAATAGAACTGATAGAAGGGGCTTGATAATAATCTGGTGGGCTTTAGGCCTTGTAAGATAAGAGGCCCAGACCTATCTATCTCTTCACATGGGGTATATCCTAAGGGAGGTGTGAACCTCCTAGGGGAAGGCACTCTGTTGACTTTCATTACTTGGCTGGCCTGGGAGGAGAGCTGGCCAGGTAAAGGCAGGGGGCATCTCTAACAAGAAATTTACAGTTCTGCCTGCAATGTTGCTGACCCTACTTGGCTGTCCCCTCAACTGCAGTGGTCACTTTGGAAGTTGGGCTGAGTGAAGGGCTTTTCAGCTTAGAGCCAATAAGATCTGTGGCTCTGACCTGGGCATCCTTCGACTCCAGGGCAGGTCCATTTCCAGTGATCCAACTCTTGGCAGAGCTGCCAGGGCTCTTCACAAGCTGACTTCTGCTGAAGCCCAGGCTTACCACATTGAAAGCCACTGCAGTGGACTGGCCTGTTGGGTCTCCTTGAGGGCAGATCACTGTACAGATCAGCCATGAATAGGCCTGCCACCCATTGCTTCTGATGCCTAGCTTTCTTTTCCTCCTGGTTTGTGTTAAAGCAGACCAGACGATGCAAGTCAAGGGAGTGCCCGTGTCCCATCTCTAATCTTCGGTGGCCTGAACTACAAGTCTATAGTCACAGGCATGTTCTGTAGTAGTTTTTCTAAGGTAGACAATGCCCATGAGGAAAATTATATTCTCACTTTAAAACTTTCTTTCCCTTTGGTCTGAAAGGGAGGTTTTTTTTTCCTACTTACTGTATACTTCGCTGATGGCAATGTGAATCTAGCTATGAGATTATTAGTTAAGTTCATATTTTGGCTATGCTATTACAGAAAAATGTTAGCCATCTCTTATAAGGTCTAAAGATTAAATTGTGCATCCTACAGATTCCTTCATAATAGAATTAGTTCCCTACCTTGAAGAGAATAGAGAAGTGAAAGAACAAGTTGGGCTTATAATAGAGAGATGAGGGAGCAAGTCCTAGATCACTTGCTGACAATAGCAATATTACATGAATACTTAGCAAACCGTTTCAACCTTTAGATAAGAACTTAATAAAACATTTACCGGAAGGTCCAATGCCTTCTATAAATTTTAAGAATCATGTATTTGAAAACACGTCTTAAATATCTAACATGGTGTAGTTTGTTTAACCAGTAAACTTAAGCACAACCATATAAAATGTTTTTAGTTTCTTTCTACCAACAAGTTTAAAACATATGATACACAGATTCAGGTCATACAAATTAAAATGTATCTTTGATTGATTTTAGCAGCTTAAATTTATGGACAATCTTATCTAAAAGCCATTTAAAATAAAACTCTTAATAAAATTTCCCCATGTGGAAATACAATATGTACGCACATATAACATAGCATAATAGACCAATATCAAAATCCAAAATATCTGGTTGAAATAAGATTCCTTAAAATCATGACATAACATAGACCAAATCTGATCATTGTTACAAGGTGATCATTCAAGTCTTTGAAAATAAGCACATAGTTAAATAACCCATAGCTCTTCATCTCCTCCCTCTCTTTTTCCACTCTTAGATTTAACAGGGATCACTTTTCAGTTAAAATTTAAACACCTAAGAATAATTGTGTGTTAATTACTGAGTTCAACCAATAGTACTAGAACCACAACAACAACAACAAATACTAAAAAGGATAAAGTATTACATTGTACATCTAAAGTCAGGACAGGAGCTGATCAGTTCATTGTTGCTTATAGTGTCCATTTCACTTAACAGGTTTCCCCTTTGGCGCTCAGTTGTCACCGATCAGGGAAAACAAATGATATTTTTCTCTTTGGGACTGGCTTAATTCACTCAGCATGATGTTTTCCAGATTGCTCCATCTTGTTGCAAATGACTGGGTTTCGTTGTTTCTTACTGCTGTATAGTATTCTATGGAGTACATGTCCCATAATTTCTTTATCCAGTCTACTGTTGATGGGCATTTGGGTTGGTTCCAGGTCTTAGCTATTGTGAATTGAGCTGCAATAAACATTAATGTGCAGATGGCTTTTTTATTTGCCAAATTAATTTCCTTTGGGTAAATTCCAAGGAGTGGGATGGCTGGGTTGTATGGTAGGGTTATGTTCAGGTTTCTGAGGAATCTCCAGACAGACTTCCATAGTGGCTTAACCAGTTTGCATTCCCACCAACAGTGGGTTAGTGTCCCTTTTTCCCCACATCCTCTCCAGCATCTGTTGTTGGTAGATTTCTGAATGTGAGCCATTCTCACCGGGGTGAGATGGAACCTCATTGTGGTTTTGATTTGCATTTCTCTGATTGCTAGTGATCTTGAACATTTTTTCATGTGTCTGTTGGCCATTTGGATTTCCTCTTTCGAAAAATGTCTATTGAGGTCCTTGGCCCATCTCTTAAGTGGGTTGTTTGTTTTGTTGTTGTGGATTTTCTTGATTTCTTTGTAGATTCTGGTTATCAATCCTTTATCTGTAGTATAGTTTGCGAATATTTTTTCCCATTCTGTTGGTTGCCTCTTCACTTTCCTGACTGTTTCTTTTGAAGTACAGAAACTTCTCAATTTGATGCAATCCCAAATGTTAATTTTGGTTTTGACTGCCTGTGCTGTTGGAGTATTTTCCAGGAAGTCTTTGCCTGTGCCTATATCTTGCAGGGTTTCTCCAATGCTCTCTAATAATTTGATGGTTTCGGGTCGTAGATTTAAGTCTTTAATCCATGTTGAGTGAATTTTTGTGTAAGGTGATAGGTATGGGTCTTGCTTCAAGCTTCTGCATGTGGAAATCCAATTTTCCCAGCACCATTTATTGAATAGACTGTCCTTATTCCAGGGATTAGATTTGGATCTTTGGTCAAATATAAGTTGGCTGTAGATGTTTGGATTGATTTCTGGTGTTTCTATTCTGTTCCATTGGTCTATCCATCTGTTTCTGTACCAGTACCATGCTGTTTTGATAACAACTGCCCTGTAGTATGTCCTAAAATCAGGTATTGTGATGCCTCCGGCTTTGTTTTTGTTGTACAAGATTGCTTTGGCTATTCGAGGTCTTCTGTGTCTCCATATGAATTTCAGCATCATTTTTTCCAGATCTGAGAAGAAGGTCTTCGGGATCTTGATGGGTATTGCATTGAATGTATAAATTGCTTTTGGGAGAATAGACATTTTGATGATATTGATTCTTCCAATCCATGAGCATGGAAGATTTCTCCATTTTTTGGTATCCTCTTCTATTTCTCTCTGTAAGGTTTTGTAGTTTTCATCGTAGAGATCTTTAACGTCTTTGGTTAAGTTTATTCCAAGGTATTTGATTGTTTTTGTAGCTATTGTGAATGGGATTGATTTTAGAAGTTCTTCCTCAGCCGTGGCATTGCCTGTGTATACAAAGGCTGTTGATTTTTGTGCATTGATTTTATATCCTGCTACTTTGCCAAACTCTTCGATGAGTTCCAGCAGTCTCTTAGTAGAGTTCTTTGGGTCCCCTAAATAAAGAATCATATCATCTGCAAAGAGGGATAGTTTGAGTTCGTCCTTCCCAATTTGTATCCCTTTAATTTCTTTTTCTTGCCTAATAGCTCTGGCCAAAACTTCCAGAACTATATTGAATAGCAGTGGTGAGAGAGGGCATCCCTGTCTGGTACCAGATCTCAGTGGAAATGCTTCCAACTTTTCCCCATTCAATAGGATGTTGGCCGTGGGTTTTTCATATATTGCTTTGATTGTGTTAAGGAATGTTCCTTTCATACCCAGTTTGCTTAGAGTTTTCATCATGAAAGGGTGTTGTATTTTATCAAATGCTTTCTCTGCGTCTATTGAGAGAATCATATGGTTTTTCTTCTGCAGTCTGTTAATGTAGTGTATTACGTTGATTGTTTTGCGAATGTTGAACCATCCCTGCATACCGGGGATGAATCCCACTTGGTCTGGGTGGATGATCTTTCTGATGTGTTGTTGCAATCTATTGGCCAGAATTTTATTGAGGATTTTTGCATCTATGTTCATCAGGGATATTGGTCTGTAATTCTCTTTCAATGTTGCGTCTCTTTCTGGCTTAGGAATTAAGGTGATGGTGGCTTCATAGAAAGAATTTGGGAGGATTCCCTCTTTTTCGATTGCTCTGAATAGTTTGAGGAGAATTGGAGTTAGTTCTTCTCTAAATGTCTGGTAGAACTCAGCAGTGAATCCATCTGGCCCTGGGCTTTTCTTTGTTGGGAGGGCCTTTATTACTGTTTCAATTTCTGTGTCAGTTATTGGTCTGTTTAGATTTTCTATGTCTTCCTGGCTCAATTTAGGGAGGTTATATGTGTCCAAGAATCTGTCCATTTCTGATAGATTTCCCTGTTTGCTGGCATACAAGTCCTTGTAGTAATTTCTGATGATTCTTTTTATTTCTGTGGCGTCTGTTGTTACGTTTCCCATTTCATCTCTGATCCTATTGATTTGGGTCTTTTCTCTTCTTTTTTTAGTTAGTTGGGCCAATGGGGTGTCAATTTTGTTTATTTTTTCAAAAAACCAGCTCCTTGTTTGGCTGATTTTTTGTAATGTTTTTTTGGATTCAATCCTGTTGATTTCTTCTCTGATTTTAATTATTTCTCTTCTCCTACTGGGTTTGGGTTTGGTTTGCTGCAGGTTTTCTAGATCTTTGAGATGACTTGAAAGCTCATCTATTTGGTGCCTTTCCAATTTCTTGATGTAGGCACCTATTGCTATAAACTTTCCTCTTAACACTGCTTTTGTTGTATCCCATAGGTTTTGGTATGTTGTGCTGTTATCCTCATTTACTTCCAGAAAATTTTTGATTTCTCTTTTAATTTCTTCTATAACCCATTGTTCATTCAGGAGCATGTTGTTCAATCTCCATGTGTTTGCACGTGCTCTAGGGATTCCTGAGTTGCCAATTTCCAATTTCATTCCTTTGTGGTCTGAGAAGCTGCATGGTATGATTTTAATTCTTTTGAATTTGCTGAGACTTGCTTTATGGCCTAGTATGTGGTCAATCCTAGAGAGGGTTCCATGTACTGCTGAGAAGAATGTAAAGTCCTTAGATGTAGGATGAAATGTTCTGTAGATATCTGTTAGATCCATTTGGGCTATAGTGTCATTTAAATCTACTGTCTCCTTGTTGATCTTCTGTCCTGATGATCTGTCTATCTCTGAGAGTGGAGTATTGAAGTCCCCCAGTACTATTGTATTGGGGTCTAAGTCTCCCTTTAAGTCCCTTAACAAGTCTTTTAAATAAGCTGGTGCCCTGTAATTAGGTGCATATACGTTGATAATCGTTATATCTTCCTGTTGAATGGATCCCTTAATCATTAAATAGTGCCCCTCTTTGTCTCTCCTAACAGTTTTTGTGGTGAAGTTTATGTTGTCCGATATTAAGATGGCTACGCCCGCTCTCTTTTCATTTCTGTTGGCGTGGTATATCTTTTTCCAGCTTTTAACTCTCAGCTTGTATGGATCATTGTTGGATAGATGGGTTTCTTGTAAGCAGCAAAAGGATGGGTTTTGTTCCTTAACCCAATCAGCCAATCGGTGTCTTTTAACTGGACAGTTCAAGCCATTAACATTCAATGTGACTATTGAGAAGGAGTAACTTTGCCCTGCCATTAGCCAAAGATACTTTCTAATATATGGTTTGAGATTCCTGTGATCTTTTGGTGTGAGGTTTCCTACCTTTACCTTCTTTCATATTGGTGACCGTGTTTCTGTGTTTCTGTATGTAACACATCTTTAAGCATCTTTTGCAGGGCTGGACGAGTGGCGACAAATTCTTGCAATTTCTGTTTGCTGTGAAAGGTCTTTATTTCACCTTCATTCATAAATGAGAGCTTTGCAGGATATAATATTCTGGGCTGGCAGTTTTTCTCTCTTAGCACCTGGGCTATGTCTCGCCATTCTCTCCTAGCTTGCAGGGTTTCTGAAGAGAAGTCAGCTGTGAGTCTGATTGGAGATCCTCTGAGAGTAATCTGGCGTTTCTCTCTTGCACATTTTAGGATCTTTTCTTTGTGTTTCACTGTGGTGAGTTTGATTACGACGTGTCGTGGTGAGGATCTCTTTTGGTCATGTTTATTAGGGGTTCTATGAGCTTCCTGTATTAGGATGTCTCTGTCTTTCTCCAAACCTGGGAAATTTTCTGCTAGTATCTCACTAAAAAGGCCTTCTAATCCTTTCTCTCTCTCCATGCCTTCAGGTACTCCTAGAACCCGAATGTTGGGTTTTTTAAGAGTATCCTGTAGATTCCTGACAGTATTTTTTAGGTTTCTGATTTCTTCTTCTTTTCTTTGATTTGATTGTTTCCTTTCCTGTTCTCTGTCTTCTAAGTCTGATATTCTCTCTTCTGCTTCGTCCATTCTGTTTTTAAGACTCTCTAATGTGTTTGTCATTTGATCTATTGAATTCTTCATTTCATTATGATTTCTCATCACTATCACCATTTCTTGTTCCACTAGTTGTTTCAATTCATTTTGATTCCTCCTTAATATTTCATTTTCACGAGAGAGATTTTCTATCTTGTCCATGAAGGATTTCTGTAGTTCAAGAATTTGTTTTTGAGAACTTCTTAATGTTATTATCAATTTTTTGAGATCTGATTCTTGCATTTCTTCAATCTCCCCATCTTCATAATCTTGAATTGGGGTGTCTTTTTCATTTGGGGGTGTCATAGTGTCTTCCTTGTTCTTGTTAGCTCGGTTTTTGCGTTTGTTGTTTGGCATGTTGGAGATATTTGGTTTCTTCACTGTGGTGTTTTTTCTTGTTACACTATGGCTCTATATTAAGTGGACTGTCTGCTTTCAGTGGTGCCTTAGAGGCTTGGGATGAGTGTGGACTGAGAGCTGTGTTTGGTTCCTCAGGGCTGAGGGTGCGTCAAAGATGAGACTCCCAGGTTAGGTGTGGTAAATCTCTCTCTTTTTTGATTCAAAAGGGAAGTAATTCCGCACAGCTCGCGTTCCAGCGCTGGTGCGTTGAGTCTGCTGCTGGTGTCCCGATCTTGGGCTCCCACGCTCTCCACGCAGGTACACTGTGAATCTCTAGTTCCGGAAGAGTTTCCTATGCTGTTTTATCCCCTACTCTTCCTTGACCCTGCAGTATCTCCACTTATATTAACCTGTCTCTCTCTCCAGCCTAATAGTGTGCTTCCTGCCTATTCCGCCATCTTGCCGCCTCCTCCCATAATTTCTTTATCCAGTCTACTGTTGATGGGCATTTAGGTTGAATCCAGGTCTTAGCTATTGTGAATTGAGCTACAATAAACATGGAGGTGCAGACAGCTCTTTTATTTGCCAATTTAATATCCTTTGGGTAAATTCCAAGGAGTGGGATGGCTGGGTTGTATGGTAGGGTTATGTTCAGGTTTCTGAGGAATCTCCAGACAGACTTCCATAGTGGCTTAACCAGTTTGCATTCCCACCAACAGTGGGTTAGTGTCCCTTTTTCCCCACATCCTTGCCAGCATCTGTTGTTGGTAGATTTCTGAATGTGAGCCATTCTCACCGGGGTGAGGTGAAACCTCATTGTGGTTTTGATTTGCATTTCCCTGATTGCTAGTGATCCTGAACATTTTTTCATGTGCCTGTTAGCCATTTGGATTTCCTCTTTTGAAAAATGCCTATTGAGGTTCTTGGCCCATCTCTTAAGTGGGTTGTTTGTTTTGTTGTCGTGGAGTTTCTTGATCTCTTTGTTGATTCTGGTTATCAATCCTTTATCTGTAGTATAGTTTGCAAATATTTTTTTCCCATTCTGTTGGTTGCCTCTTCACTTTCCTGACTGTTTCTTTTGAAGTACAGAAACTTCTCAATTTGATGCAATCCCAAATGTTAATTTTGGTTTTGACTGCCTTTGCTTCTGGGGTCATTTCCAAGAAGTCTTTGCCGGTACCTATATATTGCAGGGTCTCTCCAATGTTCTCTATTAATTTGATGGTGTCGGGTCATAAATTTAGGTCTTTAATCCATGTTGAGTGGTTTTTGTGTAAGGTGTAAGGTAGGGGTCTTGCTTCAGGCTTCTGCACGTGGAAATCCAATTTTCCCAGCACCATTTATTGAATAGACTGTCCTTGCTCCAGGGATTGGTTTTAGATTCTTGATCAAATATAAGTTGGCTGTAGATGTTTGGGTTGATTTCTGGTGTTTCTATTCTGTTCCATTTGTCTATCCATCTGTTTCTGTACCAGTACCATGCTGTTTTGATTACAACTGCCCTGTAGTATGTCCTGAAATCTGGTATTGTGATGCCTCTGGCTTTGTTTTTGTTGTACAAGATTGCTTTAGCAATTCGAGGTCTCCTGTGTCTCCATATGAATTTCAGCATCATTTTTTCTAGATCTTAGAAGAATGTCTTTGGTATTTTGATTGGTGTCGCTTTGAATCTATAAATTGCTTTTGGGAGAATGGACATTTTGATGATATTGATTCTTCCAATCCATGAGCGTGGAAGATTTTTTCATTTTTTAGTATCCTTTCTATTTCTTTCTTTAAGGTTTTGTAATTTTCATCGTAGAGATCTTTCACATCCTTGGTTAAGTTTATTCCAAAGTATTTGATTGTTTTTGTGGCTATTGTGAATGGGATTGATCTTAGCAGTTCTTCCTCAGCTGTGGCATTTCCTGTGTATACAAAGGCCTTTGGTTTTTGTGCATTGATTTTATATCCTGTTAGTTTTCCAAAGTCTTCTGAATTCTAATAGTCTCTTAGTAGAGTTCTTTGGATCCCCTAAAGAAAGAATCATATCATCTGCAAAGAGGGATAGTTTGACTATTTGTTCTTTTTAATGATTTTTTTTTTATCTCGTTAGTAATGTTTTTCATTCATGTCACTTATTGGTTTTCTCATTTCCTTAACTTGTCTATTAGTATTTTCTTTCATCTTGTTGAGTTTCCTTACAATCATTATTTTGAATTCTATATTTCTTATTTCATATATTTCCTTCAGTCCAGTGCTGATTCTGGAGGAATATTGTGTTCTTTTGGAAGTGTCATACCACCTCTTTCTTCATGTCTTCTGTGTCCCTACATTGATGTCCGCCCATCTGATGTATTCTTCCCTTCTTCTTTACGGAGTAGGTTTTATTTTAAGTTTATGATGATTTAGCTGAATGCAGAGTATCATTGGGTTCATTGCTTTGATTTTGGTTCTAGGTCAGCCCAGGGGTGTATTCTCTGAGTGGTTTGTGTAAGTCAATGTCAGCTGTGTCTATAAGTGACAAAATGGACTAGTCTGCTGCAGTTCTTAGGGATAGAAGTATGGCTTTGTGGTGAATAAAGCATTCCTTGGGTGTATGTCTGGTCCACAGAGTTCAGTGTCAGTTTCCCTGTGAATTTGGTAGTCAGGACCTTGCTCTTGGTGCTGAGTAGACAGGGGTGACTGCAGCCCCCTTGTCCTACTGGCAAGGCTGAATGATGCCAGGGCTTGTGGCATCAATTGCTGTGGCTCTAGGACTGAGTGATATGAAGGGACCCTTTCTTAGGTATTTCTAGGAGAGTCCAGCTGGTGCTGTGGATTATAATACCAACAGCTCTTCAGTCCTAGGACTAGGGGATGTGAACTGGAAGAGGTAGAATGCAGGTTGGTTCTTCCCTATGTCCACCAGGAAGGTGCTAGTGGCATTGAGAAATTTAGAATGAATTGTAATAGTCCTGGTTTTCAGGGTGTAGTGGGGTCACTACTCAGATCTCCCAGGGTGGGAGTGGATGTTTTTATTGGCTGCTTCTGGTGTTAGCCCCCAGAAGCTAAAGTGAATCCTCCTTGCTCATGTAGAGTGTATGAACATAGCTCTGTGGCTAATGAGCCAAAACTTCCACAGTTGCAAGATGCAGGCAATCTGCCCTTTGCCCCACATGTTGCCCTTATTCTGAGATGCTGGTAGGAGAACAGAGGTGCACTGCATGACTTTGCTGCTGAATATGGTGCTTGTGGGAGTGGGGGAGGGGAAGGAAGTAAGTCAGCTTCCATGTTCTAAGCAGGGGGCAGTTCCAGTTGCATATATTTTGATGCAAAATGTAGAATTTCATTCTTTATATCTGAATAATATTCCTGTATGTGTGTATATATATACATATATATACATATATACACAGATATATACACACAGATATATATATATATATATATATATATATATGACATTTTCTGTATCCATTCATTTAATGATGGACAGCATGGTTGAGTCCATATTTTGCTATTGTGAACAGTGCTGCCATAAAACATGATGGCACAAGTATCTCTTTGTCTCAAAGTGTCCATGTCTCTTGAGTATATACCTAGTAGTGAGATTTCTGGATCATAATAGTGACCCTGTTTCTAAGTTTTTAAAGAAATTTCCATAAATTAGTGGCTACACTAATTTATATTTCTACCAACAGTGTATTAGAGTTCCCTTTCTGCACTTCCTCATCAGCATTTATTACTCTCATAATTAATAATCAACAGTCCAGAAAATTAATAAGTGAATTTCACATGACAAGCCCTGTATAAATTATCTGTCAAACATTACTTCATTAGGTCATTCACTTACTATATACTCATTAGCATTTGTAAGTGCCGTCTGCTGAGTCAGAGGATATGCACCTACCATTGAGTAAAACAGATGAGATGTAGTCCATGGCCACATGGAACTGATAGTGTAGGAAGGAAAGCAGATATAAATCAAACCTCCAGATAAGTGCAGGGAGAGATAAGTACAAGCAAAGTGAACGCTGGTTTATATGCCTGATGTTCTTAGCATAGTAGCTCCTTGCTCTGCTCTTGATCTTAAGCTCCTGGATGTCTAGGCTGAGGGTGGTTACTTAGCACAGCTGAATATCTGAGATCTAGAAACAGTTTAGGTTCAATGCACTCCATACTTGAGGTTAGTGCTGTGTTGCCATATCCCAACAACATCTTATTGGTATGTATTTCACAACATATGCTCTAAGTTATTGACAGCTCTCCAGTGAGTGACTGGGGAAACATGGCCAAAGAGGAAAGAGCTTTGGAATTCAGTGGCTAATCAGGGTGTGCTCATTTCTAGGGACTGAACTCAATGAGAGCAAATGGTCTGGGCAAATGACATCTTTGTACCCTGAATTCTTAGTTTACAGATTGTTAAGAAGAAACTCAAGCAAATCTAATCTGCTTGCACTGCAGAAAGAAGGGGTTAGGAAAACTTGAATTGTTCAAATTCATATCAGAAAGAAAATACCTAAATACCAGCAATTCTTGGTGGTAAAATAGTATTTGAGTCGGTTATATTTCATAAGGATTATAACCTACATATATTTCTACTCTTTGAAAAAATATTTTTACTATTAAGAGTATTGGACTCATGCTAAAAATTCATCTTCATTTTGAAATTAAGTTCTCTGTTGTATAATCAATTTTTATTCCTTTGGTTAGTAGCTGTTTGTAGGAGTGGTGCAATTTGAATGAAGTCTTTTCTCTCACATCTTTTGCAGGGATGGATAGTAAGCACTTGCCTCCTGCCAACTGAGTTGCAAACAAAATATGCTCTTTGCACTTTTAATCAAAATGTGTGTTATTTTAACCTGAAAGATATTTGTTGGTGTTCTTTAGCTCAAGAAAAAAATACTTTGTGCTCTGTCACACTCAATAATAATTCTCATATGTTTGAGTCATGTCGATCATATTCAGGTATTTTTGGAAGAATTTGTTTCTCTGTGACCTTAGTCAGTAGTGAGATGCAGGAAGACACTAGACTCTTAGTCCTTATGCAGCCTTTGGAAGGAAA
This sequence comes from Lepus europaeus, assembly GCF_033115175.1. Lineage (NCBI taxonomy): Eukaryota > Metazoa > Chordata > Mammalia > Lagomorpha > Leporidae > Lepus > Lepus europaeus. The sequence continues at coordinate 34,769,812 of NC_084832.1, read as the reverse complement.
TGAGATTTCAATTTGGAGAAAGAATATTTTACCTGCATTTACATCATGATGTAGCTTTGCTGCTTGCATTCTTGTTGTTTTTTTGTTTTGTTTTGTTTTTTGTTTTTTACTGTCTCCACATCTTACTAGTAGGTCCGTGTTAACTATATAAGAGAATGACTGTTGTGACATACATTGTGGCTTAGAAGGTTAAGCCTCTATCTGCAGTACCAGTTTCCTATATAGGTGCAGATTCAAGTCCTGGCAGCTCCACTTCTGATCCAGTTTCCTGCCGATATTGCTGGGAAAATAGCAGAAGGTGGCCCAAGTACTCGGGCCTCTGCACCCATGTAGGAGACCCAGAAAAGACTCCTGGCTTAGGCCTGGCCCAGCATTTGTCTTTGTGGCCATTTGGGGACTGGACCAGCAGATGAAAGATTTCTCTCTTTCTCTCTCCCCTTTCTCTTCCCCATACCTCTGCCTTTCAAATAAATAAATCTTAAAAAAGAGAGAAAAAATGACTGCCAGGGAACAGGTACCTAGTTGATATCATTCTTTGTACAGATGCAACAACAATAAAGCACTTGTTTAAGATATTGGATGTGGTGCCCAGAATTTTCAGTCTGAGCTATTGTTTGAAATGCTTGTGGCTCCATTGGAGAATCTAGTGTTAATTTATTGATTGGAGTATGAGGTTTAAGGCTAGACCTTAGACCCTAAACCAAAATGTTCCCAACTTCAGAGGTGATTCTTAATGTATTTTCCCTAAGTGATCACATATAACACTTATATACAGGTCTGAATATTAACTTATTAATGAAAAAATGTATATTTCTTTCATCCCTTCTTAAACCGTTTATTAAATTTCTCCTATTTCTTGGACTCGACAGAGTTTCTTGTACTTATTTTTGAATGCCGCCACTTTATTGATGAAGAAATTGAAGTATAAGTTTTGAATAATCTATCCATGATGTCACAATTCATATATAGCAGAATCTAGTTGTGGGCAGTAGTCCACATATCTGCAAAGGTACTGCTGCTTTATTTCTCCATTTTTACCACACTGGAATACACTATTTTCTGTTCCACTAAGCTGGCTTCTTTCTCTGTAAGAAAAATCTTCATGGAAAGCTATGTGATACCTGGACATACTTAAAATCAGAATGAGAGATGAATGCTCTAATATACAGCAACTATGACTGAGCAGTTTAGCTAGGTTGTTTTGTATAAAATGCATACATCTACCAATAGAAACCAGAGTTTAATTTCGTAAGTTAGGGAAATTTTTCACCTCTATACTAATAAAAAAAATTCTCTTTGGAGTGTCCTTTTTTTTTTTAAAGATTTATTTATTTATTTGAAAGTCAGAGTTACAGAGAGGCAGAGGCAGAGAGAAAGAGAGAGGTCTTTCATCCACTGTTTCCCTCCCCAGATGGCTGCAATGGACTGAGCTACGCCAGTCTGAAGCCAGGAGCCAGGAGCTTCCTCTGGGTTTCCCATGCAGGTGCAGAGTCTCAAGGACTTGGGCTACCTTCTAGTGCTTTCCCAGGCCATGGCAGAGAGCTGGATCAGAAGGAAAGCAGCTAGGGCTTGAACTGGTTCCCATACGGGATGTCAACACTGCAGGTGATAGCTTTACCTGCTATGCCACAGCACTAGCCCCTCGATTCTCCCTTTTTGTAAACAGACAGGTCACAGTATTACTACCTAGGTGGGAGGAGACATTGTAGACCCCCTGAAAAGGGCAGAGCAAGGAGTCTGTATCCCTAAAGGCATCACTGAGCCAGTGCTGTCTTGGCACTGCCCATCTCCAAACTGCTTAAAAAGAAAATAAAAAAAATATGCATTCCTAACTTGACATTGCATTTTATTGGGGGTGCAGGAGACCTGCCTAAATGTGCTAGATACAAATGCTGAAAAATCACATTTGTGGTGGTTTGGTGGTGTTTATGTTTTTGCTTATCCCAGGAAATCAGGTTTCAGGCTAAAGAAGAAAAGTTCTGCATAGTACAGATTTCTATAGTATCTGAAACTGCTTTTAGATTAAGAGGAACCCTTCTTTAGAAGAATATACTGTTTCATAAAGATGTGCTACCTCAGTGGTGGCTGAATGATCATCTGCCGTGGGCACTACTGAAAGGAGATCTGTGCTGGCTGGGAGGTTGATAAGATGGTCCCTTCAAAGAATTAATGCCTGTCTTAACTATATTAGATGGAAGTGGCCTCTTCTTCACACAAGCTCTTCATCGGGAAAAGCTTGGGCACAGGGCTCAACTCACAGCTTTCCCAAAATTTCTATTTTGTACTAAAAATATTCAAATTTCCGATGTAGAAAATTTAGTGTAATACTCCCTTCTCCTTCTATCTTATTCCATGAAGTCCCATGTTTATAACCATAAAAGAAAAGGTGGTCTGGGGGCCGACGCTGTGGTGCACTGGGTTAATCATCCACCTGTGACGCCGGCATCCCATATGGGCACTGGTTCTAGTCCCGGTAGCTCCTCTTCCAGTCCAGCTCTCTGCTATGGCCTGGGATAGCAGTAGAAGAGGGCCCAAGTGCTTGGACTCCTGCACTCACATGGGAAACCAGGAAGAAGCTCCTGGATTCGGAAAGGCGCAGCTCTGGCCGTTGCAGCCATTTGGGGATGAACCAACAGAAAGAAGAACTTTCTATCTCTCTCACTGTCTGTAACTCTACCTGTGAAATCAATACATAAAATCTTATTAAAAAAAAAAAAAAGATGTGGTCTGGTCATCCCAAAGCCCAGCCGAGGTTTTGCTCTTGCTTTATTCCTCTCCTGCCAGCCCTTGTGGAGCTAAGGAGCCAATGGAACACAATTTAAAAACCTCTCTCTTAAATATCACCAGCATTTTTCTGAGCAGAGCCTTCTATGATTCTACTAAGGGTGAACAAAGAATCATAGTTGATCACAGAATTCACTCTGTCTCATGAGGAGGCAATGGTTGTTTTGTTCTCTTCTCCTGTTGAGAAGCCTTTCAACCCATTTGCCCATGAAAGTAAATAAGTTTTATCAAAGGGCCATTAAACACATGGAATCATTTTGTTTGCTTCTTAGGCACTATGCAAACTTGAATATGTGGTTGCTTTGAATAGAAGATCTCAGACCATTCTACTAAACTGCCAATCTCCCTTTACAAATGTTCTAACACAAAAGTGTTTGCCCACTTTTCACATAATGAGGCTTTTTAGGCCTCATACAAATGATGCTTTCTTAAATTTGGGCAGAATAACCTGCTCACATCTCTTCTTTGTGTCTGCCCTAGCACTTGCCCTCTTCTGAATGTGTGTTTGAAATAAATATATAAAGAAAAAATAGGAATTCCATTTCTAAAGATATTTCTTTATGCTTGTTTTATATCAGTTTCTTCTCTGCTTGCAAGTTAAAATCATAAAATGCATAGAAGTGATCTTCATTAGGCTTTGATGGTCTGGCATACTTTTATGTGAATATCATTTCATCTGTAGCATTTGAATTAGGGGAATCTTTTGTGTGATTTCAACCTTTTGTCCAGAGAGTTAAATGCACTGGCACAGCTTTTTGACAGAGCCACAGCAAATTCTCTGCTGAATATTTAATCAGTTCCTAGGCTGGCTTACTTCCATTTTTTTCTTTCTTACAGGCCATGTTGCTAGACTACCAGACTCTTTTATTTGTGACTGCAAGTTTAAGACAGAATAACTTTGGGTCTATTCTATATAATATTATTTGTATATTCACATATAATATTGTATACAATTGCACATACATTAGGTTATATGGAAATGTTATGCTTATATTTTTGAAAACACATTTATGCTTTTTAATGTATCCATTTACATTGAGAAGCTTCATCTTAATTACTTTTCAGAATAAGATTACTGTGATATCTTTAAATATTAACACAGAAGTCTAAATCAAGTGGTATCTTACTTCTAGGGATCACATAAAAATAGACAATTGGTCAATGAAGAATTTATTTAGCATTAATGCATTTTATAAAAAGAAAATGATGGAAGAAAGCTAGTGACATTGGAGATTTTCTTTCTAGTGCTTCATGACAGGAGTGTTTCTGGCAGATATTGTGAGCCAACAAAAGCAGTAGTCTTCTGGGTGAGTCCTCATCCATTGGCTGGCTGGAATGAGTGGATGTGACCTTGATTGGTTGACTAATTTCCTGCTTCTCCACCCACCAATGTAATCAAATCAACCATATGTTTTCTCATTGCCTTCTGTATAGAAATACTCTCTGTTGACTACCATGGGTCTTTTCACAAAGGGTTAAATTCTGTTAAAATTCCTGTCTTACAGACATACAAAATTCTAGTGTCCATTATAATACTGCAAACTATTTCTTTGGATCTTAATTTTAATATGGAGAGAGAAGGTCATTTTTGTTTAAACAGGGATTGAATTTTGGAGAAACATTGCCTTGAGAGACACAACACACATTACAACATCATGATGTATTCAGCCAGATGTCTGCAAGACAGAAAATCACATGGCTAAGGAAGCCATGTGAATGTTCTTAAAGGGGGGAAAATAGAAAAAAAAAAAAAAACAAAAACAACACAAACATGTGTCAGGCATTTCCCTTTTGCATCGCATTATTCCAAATCATATGGATTCCTTATGTTTGTAATTTGCCAATTATGAATCCCTGCCATGTATACTAAACTCAGGGACCACTATAATTTTAGTTTTATATCACAGTCTTGCTCTATTTGTCTATATCTATTTAATTGTATGGTTATAAGAGAACACTGCATCCAGGGCTCCACAGATATCTGTTCAGAAAGTTGTAAAGATGTGAGAAACTACTTTTTGTCATTCACAGCAAATATATTTGAATGTGTATTTACTCTCTTAGGATCCTTGTTCATATATTTGAAAATTCTATGTACTTGACAATCCCGAACAATATGGGAATCATTTGAATTAATTTATTCTATTTTTTCTGGACTAGCAATCCCAAACTCAGTATATCAGTAAGTATTTACAAAGTGACAACACTGTAGATCATAGTTTCTTAGTCATATAGCAGGCATGGTTATGTTCCTCCAGGGATGCCCTTGCTTGAACATAAGGGATTAGAGCACTTTTCAGGAAAAGGAAGGTCAATCCCAGGTGGAGAAAGTGGTCATGGATTTACTGTCACTTCACTCTATTTTTAACAACCCAATCACTTCTCTGGTGGCCACTGCTCAGTACAGCCTCTGGCATCTGTTAGATACCCAATGCATAATTGCTGAATGAAAGAATGAATTCTATCTCCAGGGCATTCATTTCATTTTCCTCTGGAGCCACACCACTGGCATGGCAACAGCCTAGTCATCACATTATTTTTATAATTTTTTTCTTATACTATTTTCTGTAATGTCATGGTCCATACATTTTTAATCACATACCCCTACTAATTAGTAAGTATTGTGTGTACACTCTGAAAATATGTATTTCATCAGTAAAATGTTACATTTCTTTATATTTTATCAGTAAAAGAATATATTAAATATATTAATAGAAGTTCTAATATTTTATTCCTGAATTCTAGCAGCTTGTCATGCTTACCTCCCTTGCATACTCTATTCTAGTGACCCTTGGCTATAGAGGATGAAAGAATAATGCAAACCCTGCCTTGGGGAGCATATATCTTTATCTGTTAGATTAAATGAACACAATGAAGGACAATGAGAAAGTATTTTATGCTAGGGATTTGCTAGGGAAGAGTGTCTATATAGGACTTTGCTCAAAACACAGAATATAAAATATATCTCACTATCTATAGCCTTTGATTTATAAGTAAGATATTTCTTACATTGAATTAAGTTCATATCTACTCTGAACTTTTCAATAGGTATATGGTTTTGTTTTTGGGAATCTGTAGGTTTGATGTTAAGAGCAATTTGTTTCCCTTTTTCTTTTATCCTAAAAATTTATCCAGTTAATACTGATCATCTAATCTCCTGGAACAATAAATTTTACATTTTAATTTTTACCCTGAACTTAGAATCTGAGGAGAAGATAGCATTTGAAGCAGGTGTTTCATAAATACGTTCAAGAGGTTCATTTACTTTGGGCAAGCAGAATGATGTGGTAATATGTTTATGATTCACAAATATAAGCATAGTGATTCTGTAAATAGTCCAACAACTTCAATTTTCTTGGCCAGTGACCTCAACACTGACATCATGGAAAATATCCTTTTAGTTTGATGTATATGCATCTCTTCAGGGCTCTTCATCTTTTACTATCTAATTGTTCTGTCCTTTTTCTTCATTTCCATTTCTTTTCTTCTATGACCTTATGTTACATGTATATCTATGTTTAGCACTAATATGGTGACTCAATGTTTACAGTAGAACTAGTAGATATCAACATAAAGCAGATTCAAAGTATAGTTGTTTATGGAATAACTGGCCTTAAGAAATGGGTTGAAAATCAATTCTTTCCAAGTCCCTACAAAGTCAGTCAGGTATACTCGCAAAGAGTAGTACTTGCTTATTCATTAATTTTGTGACTTGACTATTTAAAATAATTAGGTTAACAGAAGGATTGTGGTCTCCCTGGCATCTAGTGTTGGAGGTAGGGAAGAGAACTTCACAAGCTAAGATGAGCAAGTATGACTCTAGTAGTAGTGGTCCTGGGTAGTCTAGAAAGTGTTGTAAGTATATATTTTTAGTAAGTGAATGTATTGACATTTTTGGGTTTATGAACACCTGCGTGTTTGGTTGATGTGAGTTAGGTCATTAGGGGTAAAGTCAGCTTTGAGCCCATAATACAGAGGGCCCAGCTGGCTGCTTTCTTTTACTTTGTTAGTGATCCTGATTCTCTATGTGATGTCTATAGTAATTATATCACGTAATTAGTTTGTTCTATAGATCACTGTCTCATTTGTATAATTGACATATATTAGTTATGGTAATGGAAAATGCTGTTAAATACAAATTCTTAAACTTCAGTCATTTTACAGGATAAACTGTTTCTTCTTATTCATTTAGCACACCAAATCAGATATTTATGATGGAATTGGGGTGCAGTGTTTTGCCCCATCCACATGAGATTCCAGTGGATGGGGGGGGGGGGTTGTCTTTAATAGGTTGCATCCCATATCACCTAGGCTGTTGCCATCTAACAGGGAAAAAGTGAGCCTGGGAAGGAAAGGCATCCTCATTTCTTAACTACCCCATTCACTGTTACCCCTTTTCCTCTATGACCAGTCAGTTATGCCCTTTTGTAGATAAAAAGCAAAGGTATTAGAAAACGTAGTCTGTGATGGGGCATCCATTTCCAAGAAATAACTGCACAGAAAGGAAGGAGCCTTAAAGAACAGCTAAGCTTTCTCTGCCACAACTCATAGCATTGTGAAATGTTCCTAAGGACAGGAGAACATTGAATGTAATCATTTAAAATCCTTTTCTTTGCAAAGTAAACCTCAGATGCAATGTTTTATCCTTAAGAACAAGGCATGAATTTTATATTAACAGTGAAAGTTTAAATTAAGAAGCACAGTGTTTAGATTACCTTCAATATACAAAGTGATGGTGCGCTCTGGCAATTACCTACCTAACTTCACTGTTGTAGACAACTGACTCATATAGACCTCATTGAGATTTTTAATCTAAAAGATATAACTTGTTTTGCTACAATATTAAGTAGGTAAGTAAAACATATACTTCCCTCATTTCATATTACAAATATAGCATATGAATGTGTTCTTTTTATCTCCCCCAAATTGTTTCTAAATTATGGGAAGAACTTTTCTAGATGTGAAATAGAGCAGAAAAAAAAAAAAACCACAAAAAAATAAAACAAAACTCCAAACATTTATTTTATAGTTTGGCGATTTGTTCATGAGCCTGCTCATGAGGTGTAAAAAGAGATTCTATGTGATATATCAAGTTTACAAAAAAATCACCAAAAGATAAATATATACTCCTTAACAAATAGTACTTTAAAAATGCAGAAATCTTTAATGGGCAAAAGTTGGGCTGAAGTAAATGTTGAAGCAAGTTTTCCATAAAAGGACTTGGATTCTCTAATAATACGTAATCTAAAGTATACCTAGAGTTGTTAGTGGAATTTTTCCTTGAAGGTGCTTTGACTATATTAATTCTATATTCTGCTACCTAATAGCAAACAAAATATTTCAAAAAAATCAGTTTTTGATTATGTCTTTTTTTGTCTTTTTTAAAATCTTTACAAGTTTATCTTTTAATAAACTTAATTGATGTTTCTACTACAAGCAGGTCTGATAGCTAAAACACTGAACTGTGATGTGGCCTATATGATTAGGGAGAAAAGTCCCAGAAAAGACATATTTCACATCTCATCAAAGAAGCGGGATGTGGGCTCATAGGGTCAGGATTTGAGAGGTGAGGAGGGTAATGTGTGAGTGTGAGAGAATCTCTTATAACATTTAGACTGATGCTTTATTAATTTGTAATTAGCAAAGCATAAGTCTGTCCTATGATACTATACCTGAGTATGTCACAGCGATCAGGGAAGATTCTGGGTCTACTGCCTACCTGTCCAGGTCTACTGTATTGAACAACTGGAGTTACTTAAGTAATACCTTAGTGTAAGACAGGATGGTGATACAATGATAATAATAGTACCAGTTATTAAGTACCTACTCTATGCTAAACACTGTATTAGAGGCTTAAAAATCACTAATTTTAAGACTAACCTTGCATTAAATGTTTTACTCCTCCCATTTTGCAGAAGTGGACTCTGAAGTTCAAGGAGGTTGAGTGATTTGCTCAAGGCCACATCATAAAATGCAGGAGAGGCAGGACTCTATCTGTCTGGGTCTGACCCTCCTTCCCTAGGCAATTCTTCCTTTTTCAGTGTGGTTTCCACAACAAACTTTTCAGATCCTCAGACAAGTTTACCATCACACTTCCGCAGACTTGGTCTTCCCCTTGCTCTGACACTAGTGACTGCCCCAGGCACTAGCATTTCACTGCACACCATAGCAATTATTTATGACTTGGAGACTTGCAGCCTGGGGCTGGTTTACTGGAACTGTTTTTGAACAAAAACAAAAAAACTCTTTTCTCAATTGCTGCAGGATTCTTTGACTCTTTGATCCAAAGGAGCTCTGTCTTCTGCTGGAGACATAGAGGGAGAGTATGTATAGAAGAAAGGCCTTTTCCAGGCCAGTGGCCTTGCTTGTTTTGTTTGAGTTGAACTTTCATACTAAATCTCATCAACTTCAGCAGTTTCTTAATGGTTGCTTAAAACTCCCTGGGAGTATTGTGGTGGGAGTAGGGACAGGGTGAAGAACGGAAAGATAAATAGGATGGTCTCCACACCTTGGCAGCTGAAATGACTACTATTTTCAAAGAGAAATTATGTTATAGTTTTACATTACAATTGTATACTAAATCTTTATCCCTGAAATGTTGAGAGAAATTAATAGCAGTCATACAAATAACCACTACCCTAAGCCTCCAGGCTCAGTATTGCTCTTCTAACTCTGACCCTTACCTCTTTTCATGACCAGGGTTGAGTGACCAACCTCAGAGCTCCAATAGCACTCTGTTGCTTAATTTGTCACAGTAAATGGTTGTGTTTGATACTTTGAAATACAGAGCAGGGACTGTGTATTAAACATCTTTGTACTGAGAATGCCAATTTTTAACACCCTGAAAATGTTCAATAAGTCTTTGAGAAGATCTGAATTGTGTTCACTTATTTAATATTTAATAAATGTTTCACGAACACCTTACTCATAGAGATATATGTAAGAGGAAACTTGGACATGTTCTGCCTTTCCCTTTTGTGCCTAAGACTTTTCAGTTTGTACAATATAGATTATAAATTTGCTTTGGGATATGACTTCTGTGCCATTCAGATTTTACAGAACTGGTTTCTTTCAATTAAGTCATCTCAAGTATCGACAACTGAAAAGGAAGATTTACACAATAAAATAGCATTTTTAATAAATAAGGGGCAATGAAATTTTCACTGACATGTGCATACAAGTTTATATATAGAAACACTACAGTATACAAATACGAGACAATGCCTCCTTATGCAGTTCAGTTGTTATCATTTTCCCCCCATCACTATGTCCAAGGAGAAAGTTTACCATAAACTTTTCTTAATGTCAAAATTTTTTAGGATATGTGTGCGACCTCTATGTAAATATGATTTTCTGTACTAATCTCCTGCCTATCATTTCATGCTACATTACTGTCAAAAATTAAGCTTTTTTTTCATGGACTAAAAGACTTCATATGCCACCCATCCTAGGGGGACCCTTTTAGTCACACACTGTATTATTTTCTCCTTGCTCACTTTGATTGTACCATACCTAACTGCCTATAGTCCTGTAGCTAGCAAGCAGTTCATTTTTCCACATTCTCCATATGATTTGGATATTTTTGTTTTTGGAAAACCTAATTTACTTCTCTTCTTCTCCTAGAAGCTTTCCCTATCTGCATCTCATCCTAATTCAGAGTTCAACACCCAATCCATGTCTGTATGAGCTTCTCCTGCATAATACATATCTCCTAACATTACATTCACCTCATTCCACTGTGATCTTTGCTTAACTGTTTATCTTTAAAATCTTCTTGGCTGTTGACTGGTACTTAGTCAGCTCTCAATAATCCTTTGTTGAATCAATAGATGCATTCTGACAGGCTAATCTGTTTAGAATGAGAATATTGATTTGCCTTCTGACAACTTTATTTTATTTTAATGTGGTAAGTCTATTTTAATTTTAACTGATAAAAATTGTACATATGTGTACTTATGGGGAGTTGTGTGATATCTTGATACATGTGTACATTATGTAATGTTTAAGTCATCATAGAAATATCTATCTCCTCAAATATTTATCATCTCTTAATGTACAAACGTTCAAAATCCTCTTTTCTAACTTAAAAAAACTATTAAGTACACTATTGTGATCTGTAGTCACCTGCAATACTTCTTTCTCTTACCTAACTATAATTTAACGGTCATTGGCCAATCTTTTCTCTTCCCTCCCTCCTTCCTCTTTACTCTCCATAGCCTCTAGCAACCACCATTCTACTCTCAACTTTTGTGATATCAACTGATTTGATTTCACACAAGAATGAGATCATGTGGCACTTGTCTTTTTGTGCCTGGCTCATTTCACTTAATGCTTCTGCAAATGACAGGATTTCATCTTTCCTTATGGATAGAGAGAGAGAGGGAGAGAGAGAGAGGGAGAGAGAGAGAGGAAGAGAAAGCACTAGAGAGAGAATGAGGTAAAGAGAGTTCCCAGTCACTGGCTCACTCCCCAAATGCCCACAATGACTGGGTCTGGGCTGGGCCCGAACTGGGAATCAGAAACTTAATCTAGGTCTCCCATGTGGATGGAAGGGACCCAACCAACTACGTGAGCCATCATCACTACCTCCCTGGGTCTGCACCATCAAGAAGGTGGAATCAGGAGCAGGAACCGGCAATTAAATCCAGGTGCTCTGAGATAGGCTGCTGTTGTCTGAACTGCTGGACTAAATACCTGCCTTTGGTATTACATTTTAATATAGAGTTTGGAAAGAAACAGTGGCTTGTTTCCCTTTTTGTATATGTTGTTTTTATTTTATTTAGGATTATTAAAAAAGGCTGCTTTCTGTGGGTTTCCTGTTTAAAGAGGTTTTCTTTTTTATTTATTTGAATGTATTTCATAAATACAACATTAAGAACATAATAATTTTCCCCACCAAACTTGTCCACTCTTCCCCCCACCTTCTTCTTCTCTGTCCTGTTCCCTATCTTGTTTTTTTATCATGATCTATTTTCATTTAATTTTATATACAGAGAATTGACTGTATTCTAGGTAAATAGTTTAGTATCAAAGAGGTTTTAAAGTGCTACAAATGCCCATTGTCTTCTCAGTGCACCTGTTCTTTTGCAGAACACCTGTTTTGTTTTGTCCATTATGTATTCTAAATTGTATTTATCAGTTAACAAAAAACATGCCTTCTTGGCCGTGATGATTTTTTTCTGGGGTGGAAACAGATGACCCAAAGTAGACCCACAAGTATTTTTCCTTTTAATTATTTGACTGGAATCAGTCCTTCTCTGGATTTGGGGACTCCAGAGCCCCAAATGGCTTCACTTACTGCCAAGTACAAAGAGTCAGTCTGAGAGCATTAAGGTGAACCCTAGAGATGGGAGACTTGGCGTTTGGACATCTTTTGGTTTCTGATTTCAGTATGAAGAAAACACTCTTCCTCAATAGAAGAGGCAAGGCCTGTAAACAATCTCAAAATGTCCTTTTTTTGGAGTGAATATAAATATTTTTAAATAAGAAAAGAAAAAAAAAACTTTTAAAAAAGGTTGTGGTCCTTGGAATAACATCTAGACAGTATAAGAACACTATTTTATTTCCCCTTTGCTAGCATTGAGTATTTTTTTTTTTTTTTTTTTTTTTTTGGACAGGCAGAGTTTGACAGTGAGCGAGAGAGAGAGATAAAGAGAAAGGTCTTCCTTCCGTATGTTCACTCCCCAAGTGGCCGCTATGGCCGGTGCTGCGCTGATCCGAAGCCAGGAACCAGGTGCTTCCTCCTGGTCTCCCATGTGGGTGCAGGGCCCAACTGCACCAGCCTAGCATTGAGTATTAATTCTTTAGGGCATTTTGGTAGTCTCTATTAGTAAGTTCAAAATTTTCCTATGTTTATCTTGTGTCAATTTTTCTATTTAGTTCTATTTAATTCTTAATACCTTTCTTATTGATAAGCCTTTTAAAACGTAAAGTCATTAACTTATTAAAACTCATTAATTTTTGTTGTGTTGGTTTTTCTCTTAGTTTGCTGTCAGCTTTAGCTTTTGTTTACCTTTTTATATAATGAAAGTTTACATTTTAATATATCACTCTTTTTCTCTGTATTTGATTTATTACTGTTAAGCTGAGAATATACTTCTAGATTGGAGATCAGATAATTTGTATCTTTAAAATATTTTCAAAATTTTATTTTATTATGAATGTTGAATTTACTTTCTATAAAATATCTAGTTAGTTATCTGAAGACTATTAAATAATCTACTCTTTCTTTTACTGATTAGTAAGATATAAATCATATTTTAATATTTATTGAAAGTTGGGCCAGTGCTGTGGGATAGCAGGTAAAGCTGCTGCCTGCAGTGCCAGCATCCCATATGGGTGCCGATTCATACTCCGGCTGCTCGACTTCCTATCCAGCTCTCTGCTATGACCTGAGAAAGCAGTGGAAGATGGCCCAGGTCCAGTAATGCTAATAGCTAATAAATATTAAGGGCTTGCTAGTTATGCAGCACAGATGGCACTAAATAATTTTCATTATCTTTTTTAAAGATTTATTCATTTAATTGAAAGAGTTACAGAAAGAAAGGGAGAGACAGAAATCTTTCATACACTGTTTCACTCCCTAGTTGGTTCCAAAGCCAGAGCTGGGCCAGGCTGAAATTAGGATCCAGGAGCTTCATCTGGGTCTCCCGCATGTGTGCAGGGGTCCACGTACTTGGGTCATCTTCAGCAGCTTTCCCCAGGCCATAATCAGGGAGTTGATTGAAGTGAAGCAACTGGGATACAAATTGGTCCCCTTATGGGATGCATAAGTGACAGCTTTACTTGCTGTGTCACATCATTAGCCTCTTATTATCATTTTTAAGAAAGTTCCTCTCCATTATTCTTCTTTGAAAAAAGTATCCTTACAACAGGCAATTGGCATAGAGATTATGCTTTTCTTTGGGATGTTTGTATCCCACATTTATGTGCTAGGTTCAAATCCCAGCTCTTCCCATTCCAACTTCCGGATAATGCACACCTTGAGAAGCATCAGGTGATGGTTCAAGTGCTTATATCCTTGCCACTCATGTGAGATACCCAAATTGAGTTCCTGGCTCCTGGCTTCATCCTAGCCCATCCCTGTCTACTTCAAGCATTTCAAGAATGAAATAATGGACGGGAGATCTCTGTCTGTCTCTATCTGTCTCTCTGCCTTTCAAATTTAGAAACTAACTTAATTAATTAAGGTTTGAAAAATTATTCTTAATGATTCCTGTACTTTAAATGAACTCTAGAATCACTTTGGAAAATTCTATAATTTTTTGAAATTGTCAATGAATGGGTATTTTGTTTTTTAATTGTTAATTTTATTTAAGGTATACAAATTTCATATATTTCCTAAATACAGAGTCAGGAACATACTGATACTTTTTACCCTACCCTCCCTCTTACCCACATTCCCACCCTAATCCTCCTCTCTCTATTTCCATTTTTATTTTTTTTTACAAATATCTATTTTCAGGTGACTTTATGTTCATAAGATTAAACCTACACTAAACAGTTCAACAAATGGTATGAAGATAAAAAAACAACACTGTTCCTCAACAGTAAAGACAACGGATATTAACAATCATCACATCTCAAAAGTGTCAATTTCTCTCATAGATTACCTTTTAGGTGCTCTATTAGTTACTACAATTCAGGGGGAACATATGATATTTGTCTTTTTTTGGGCTGGCTTATTTCATTAAGTATAGTGATTTCTAGTTGCATCCATTTTGTTGCAAACTATAGGATTTCATTTTTTTTTACTGTTGGGTAATATTACATAGTGTATTTATACCACAATTTCTTAAGCCAGTCATCCATTGATGGACATCTGTGTTGATTCCATGTCTTAGCTATTGTGAATTGAGCTGCAATAAACATGGGGGTACAGATCACTCTTTCATATGCATTTTTCTTTCCATTTGGGTAAATTTCCAGGCATGGGATGGCTGGATCATATGGTAGGTCCATATTCATATTTCTGATGTATCACTATATTGTCTTCCACAGTGGCTGAACCAGTTTACATTCCCACAAACAGTGGATTAGGGTACCTTTCTCCCCACATCATCACCAGCATTTATTATTGCTTCATTTCTGTATGAGAGCCATCCTAACTGAGTTGAGGTGAAAACTCATTGTGGTTTTAATTTGCGTTTCCCTGATGGCTAGTGATCCTGAACATTTTTTCATGTGTCTGTTGGCCATTTGAGTTTCTCTCTTGAAAAACATCTGTTCAAGTTCTTTGCTCATTTCTTTATTTTGTTTTTGTTGGGTTTCTTGAGCCCTTTATATATTCTTGATATTAACCCTTTATCAGTTGCATAGTTTGCAAATATTTTCTCCCATTCTGTTGGTTGCCTCTTCACTTTGCTGAGCATTTCTTTTGCAGAGCAGAAGCTTCTCAGTTTGGAATCTCATTTGTCAATTTTGGTTTTGATTGCCTGTGCTTCTGGGGTCTTTTCCAAGAAGGCTTTGCCTATGCCAATATCTTGCAGAGTTTCCCCAATGTTCTCTAGTAATTTGATGGTATCAGGTCATAAATTTAGGTCTTTGATCCATTTTGAGTAGATTTTACAGCAAGGTGTAAGATAGGGGTTTTGTTTGATACTTCTGCACATGGAGATCCTATTTTCCCAGCACCATTTATTGAAGAGCCTGTCCTTGATCTGGGGATTGATTTTAGCTCCTTTGTCAAAGATATGTTTGTTTTAGATTCATGGATTGATTTCTGGAATTTCTACTTGGTTCCATTGGTCTACATATACATTTTTTTTGGGGGGGGCACTACCAATCTGTTTTGATTATAACTGCCCTGTAGTATGTATTCAAATCTGATATTGTGATGCCTCTGGCTTTGTTTTTGTTGTTTAAGATTGCTTTAGCTATTTGGGGTCTCTGGTATTTCCATATTAATTTTAGCATCATTTTTTTTTATTTCTGAGAATTTCATTGGTGTTTTGATTCTGTAAATTCCTTTCAGTAGTATGCACATTTTGATTATATTGATTCTTCCGGTCCATGAACATGGAATATTTTTAATGAATTGGTTTTTTGCAAATACTGTCAACATCTACCACAGTGCAGAGTGCAGCAGTATTGGCTCAGAGCAAAGATGGGCCAATGGCTTATGAGGAGCCTTCCCATAATTGGTGAGCAAGGGCTCGGGTGCTTATATATCCAGAGACTGTCTATAGCAATGCCACTCAATAGAAATATAATGCAAAATACATCACACAATAGTGCATGAGCAGTTTTGACCTTTCCAGTAGCCATATTTAAAAAGTAAAAATTAATGAATAATACTAATTTAAATAATTTTATTGATCTTATTCAGACTCTCCTAAATATTATCATTCTAACATCTTGTCAACATAAAATCTATGAATGGGATATTCTACATTCTTTTTTCATATTATTTGAAGTTGGGTAAGTCTTTATACATACAGCATGTACCAGTCTTAGTCACATTACAAGTGCCCAATAACAAGTTGTTGATGGCTACAGTACTACGAATATATCTACAGACAACCTTCAATCTTGGGAAAACCACAAGGAGGGAAGTTACACAGGAAAGGGAGCAAATCCATTACATACAATCAGCTATGTCAAGGGCAAATAGCGGGTGAATTTGAGAGATTCTGCAGAAAGGGGCAATCTAAAATTAGGCCTTTGTTAAAAAGTCTACACTGAGAACAAGGCACGATTTCCTGGGCTAACATGCTGATCCTATAACAATATTTAATCTTACATATATAATTTTGATGAGAACAAAAAATAATAATATGCAACGAGGGAAAATTGTCACTTAAAATTATTCATTTATTTGAGGGACAGGAATACTGGTAAAAGGAGGGCGTGGGAGGGTGGGAAGGAGGGAGAGTGACAGAGAGAGAGAGTGAGTTCCTGTTCACTGGTTCATTTCCCAAATGCCCAAAATGGCCAGGGCTGGACTGGGCCAAAGCTGGGAGGGAAACAATCCAGGTTTTCCACATAGGAGCCAGGGACCCTAATGCTTGAATTATCAACTTGCTTTCTAGGGTTAACATTAGCAGGAAGCTGGAGTCAGGAGCTGAAGCCGAGAATCAAACGTAGGTACTCTGCAATGGCACTTGAGTATCTTAACCTGCATTTTGATAGCTATATCAGACCTCTGCCCCTGGTATATTTTTAAGTGGATTTTTAAGTTTTGTATATGCATAGGTGTTTGGGAAAGTGTCTTGGGGACAGGAAATGAAAAGTTTGAAAGCTTGTTCTAGAATATGAGAATATTTGACAAACTTACCTTTTGCTTAAGAAAGGATTTGAAATGTCTATGTATAATAGAACACAGGACAGTATTTCTTTCTGTATTTGTGGAGAAATATAACAAAATAGAAGGTTTGTTTACTTAAGTGGAACTAGAAATTCACAAAACAAATCCAGAATTAAGAAAATGAATGCAATGGCCTTATGTTATAAAGTAAGACTGATGGTTTTGAGAAGCAATGTTGATCAAAAGTATGTAATCAAAAGTTATTAAAAGTGTAAACTCTTAATGGGGTAGTCTTTATTGCATTTTGATTAGCAACCATCCATCTACTTCTGTTGAAAAGGATGAAAAGAAACAAGTGATATGTCATAAGATGCACTCATGGAGATATCTGAGAGGAGAAAATCAGCAGGACATAAAAAGTAGCAAGTTATAGAGGTAGCAATAATGGGACTATATACATTTGAATAGATTGAACCATCTTCAGGCATTTTTAAAAACCTGAGGTTTTATGAATTAGTACAAGAAGAAAATGTACAAATCTCTATATTGGAAAGTTTTAGAATCTAAAATAGCATGTATCTGATTGTGGGCTCTTATTTCAGAAACTTTTGTATAATTAAATTTTATCAGATTGAACAATGTGAAATTACCATTTCATATACACTTTAATATATCAGATATTAGAAACTCTGTTAGAAATATAGGAAAATTTAGAAAATGCTCCAACTCTTACTCATTAAACAAATGATATGATCAAGCTGGCTATTTTTTTGGGAGTACATGCAGTTCCCTAGAGACAGAAATCTGAAGTCAGGTTGCTGGGATATGAACTCCATCAGTGATTTGCCATATACTGTTGGGCAAATGGTTTATTCCCTATTTGATGTAGTTTCTAAAGCCATAAAATAAAGATATGAATAAATTATCATATTTAATCTTTCAGTTGGGATTTTAAAAAATCTTCTATAAAATAGGAATTTTAAATAGAGCTAATTTTATAGAATGGAGTTATTTAATCTCCCACAGAGTATGAATCTACCCATAAAATGGAGATATAATAAAAGATCTTATTTAATTTTATATACTTGTTTTGAGAGGACTATATAAGTATTTATGCAAAGCAGTTCACATGGTGCTAGGCATGTAGTAAGTACTCAGTAAATGTCAATTTTTAAAAAGTTTTATAGTGGCATATCTTACTATAAAAATTTTGTAAGTGTATGATTCAATAGTTTTTCACAACTGTAGAATGTGGTATTAGAACATTTTCCTTTTGCCAGTTTGTGTACAGTTCCATCTCTTATCCGCAGCTCCAGGCAAACTGTGATCTGTTTTCTGACCCTGTGGATTAGCATTTTTCTCACAAGTGCATACAATTTGATTCATACAATATGTGGTCTTCTGTGTCTGGCCCCTTTTCCTTGGGTTAGTATTTTTAAAGTTCAGTTGCATCTGTTATAGCAAGTATCAGTAGGTTGTCCCTATTTATTCAATTGTATGATGTACTGCATATAAAAATATATTCACCAATTGATGGACATTGGGTTATTTCTAGTCTGGGGTATTACAAAGAAGGCTATTATAAATATTTCAATATAAGTTTTCAGATATATGTGTTCATATCTTAGGGTGAATTACTAGGTTAAACGGTAAGTTTAACCTTTTAAAAACTGTCGAGATCAATTGTTTTCCAAGACAATTGAACCATTTTATTTTCTGGCCAGCAATGAGTAAAAGTTGTAATTTCTACACGTTTACTATCACTTGCTGTCATGTCTTTCTGATAATAGCCATTCTGTGTGAAATGGTATCTCATTGTGGTTTTGACTTAAATTTCCCTAATCACTAATGGTTTGAGCAATTTTTTATGACTTTTCTGTGTGTTAAATATTCATTCTATAAATTTGCTAATTTATAAATTTTGTTGCTTTTTTTAAGTTACAACTGTTCTTTGTGTATTCTGGGTACAAGTCCCTTATAAGATGTCTGGTTTCTAGATTTTTTTTCCTTAGTCTGTTGCTTGTCTTTTCATTTTCCTAATGCTGTGTTTTGAAAAGCAAAATATTTCAATTTAGATGAAACCAACTTTGCCTTTTTTAGTGGAATTTTTTGTGTCGTATCTAAATATTTCTTGTTTAACCCAGCAACACAGAGTTTCTTCTAGGAAGTTTCTCTTTTTCTAGAAGTTTTATGGTTATAGTTTTTATAGTTAGCTAGATGGTCTCTTTTGAGTTAATTTTTATGTTTGATGTAGGTAAGGATCTAAATGCTTTTTAAAATCTTTTTTAAAAAAACATATGGATATGTGATTATCACAACAGCATTTGTTGAAAACATTATTCTTCCTACCACTGAGTTGCCTTGACAGCTTTATTGACAGTAATTTGGACACAAATATAAAAAATTTGTTTCTGGATTTTGAATTTTGTTCCTTTGAACTATGTCTACCCTATGACAATACATCCCTATCTTATTAATGTAGTCTTTTTTTGTTGTTGTTATACCTTTGTCTTTTTTTTTTTTTTTGACAGGTAGAGTGGACAGTGAGAGAGAGAAACAGAGAGAAAGGTCTTCCTTTTCCGTTGGTTCACCCCCCAAAATGGCCGCTGCGGCCAGTGTGCTGCGGCTGGCATACCGCGCTTATCTGAAGCCAATAGCCAGGTGCTTCTCCTGGTCTCCCATGTGGGTGCAGGGCCCAAGGACTTGGGCCATCCTCCACTGCACTCCTGGGCCACAGCAGAGAGCTGGCCTGGAAGAGGGGCAACCGGGACAGAATCCGGCGCCCCGTCTGGGACTAGAACCCGGTGTGCTGGCACCGCAGGCAGAGGATTAGCCTATTGAGCCGTGGCGCTTGCCCTTAATGTAGTCTTATAACAAATTTTGAAATTAGAAAATTCCAATTTTCTCCAATTTAGCTCTTTCTTTTCAAAACTGTTTTGGCTATTCTAGAGTTTTTGTATGGCTACAAATAAATTTCAGGATGAATTTATATTAAGAAATCATACTGGAATTTTGATTAGGATTACACTGAATGTTTAGATTCATTTAGGAATAATTGTCGTTTTGATAATATTGAATCATTCAATGAATAAATATGAAATGTTCATGTGAAAGTAGAGTCTTTTTGCTTTCTAATTTTAGGGAAAGCATTTATCTTTATTGAATAAATTTGAAGATGGCTGTATGTTTTTTACTGATATCCTTTGCCAAAATCTTTTCAATTTCTTTCTAGTCCACTGACAAATTTTATCATGAGTGGATATTTAATCGTGTAATTTTGTTTTTTTATACTATTAGCATGGTGTATTATATTACTTTCAGATTTTAAGCCTTCTGTACCTGGGATAAGTCCCACTTTGTCATGATGTAGTTATTTTTATATGGTCCTACTGAGTCTCTTTCTTTGGTATCACAGTTGTGAAAAATCCCCTTAAATAAGTTGAGTTTTTAATAGTTGAATTCTGTAGATGATTATTTCTTTCTACTGTATTCTAAGTTATTCTGCTTGTGAGATTTCTGCATCAGGAATGATTACCTAACTGCTGTTGACTTCCTGTTGTTGCTCCAAACCCAAATGCCTTTGCTCTGTGGCTTCTTGTGTCAAGTGTTTCTCTATGAGGTTTCTTCTGCATACTATAGGGGGCAGAAGGAAATTTAAACATTCTTCCTCCCAAACAAATGACATTCCATTAGTAGGCTTAGCTCAAAATAGTGATTCTTGTACTATACCCTGCTATCTTTTTAAAAAATCTTAACTATTAATTTAATTTCCAATTATAGGACTTTGTTTACTACTTAGCGTGCTATGTAAAGTGCTCCCAGAGAAGAGGTAACTCTCTGGCACACCTACATATACTTAGGTTCCCACAAGTTGAATTGTATGCCAGCAGGAATTGGTTGTGTAAGCTCTTTCCACTGCTTATTCCAGATGTACTCTTATTGTAATTAGCATCCTGGATGCTTCACTTCTGACCCCGATCTCAGCTGTTGTTCCTGGAAAAGCAGTGGAATGGCACAAGGGCTTGGGCCCTTGCACCCGCGTGGGAGACTTGGATAGAGCTCCTGGCTCCTGACTTCTGCCTGGCGCAGCCCTGGAAATGGCAGCCATTTTGGGAGTGAACTAGCGGATGGAAGCTCATGCTCCTACCTGATCTCACCTGGATGCCCCCCTGCCAATCAGACTACGTGAGCACTCCCCTTTGGGAGTAGATAAAAGGCCTGGAGCATGGTGGTCCCCTCCCTTATTTTGGCTGTGCACCCTTATTGGGCCCTTGTTGCCTTCTGGTTGCCGCTCTCTGCTTTTCTGCCTGGGTGCTTGTTCCGCGTGGCTCATGGCCTGCTCTCTGCCTTTGCTTTGCTGCAGCACTAAGCTACCTGTGGCTGCTTGTAACCATAGGCTCGCTCCACGTGGCTGCTCCTGGCCTGCTCTCTGCTTGGTATGCATCCAACTTAGCTTCTAGACCTCTCTTTCTTCCCTAAAGAAAGCCCTCACTTTTTGCACATTTCTCTCACTAAATAAAAAGCTTAACAACTATTGTCAGGTCTATTTGAGCCAGTATTCAGAATTCTTCTCAGAATAAATGGCAAGAACCCACAGAATTATTAATATTGAAAATTATTAATAAGGATGATATCACTGGGAGGGAAGATCTCTCTCTTCCACCCCCCGCCCCTCTGTAACTCTGACTTTCAAATAAATAAATAAAACTTAAAAGAAATGAAGAGATCTGAGAGCATGCAGAAATGAAGAGAGATAGGATTAGGTTTCAATCAGAAATAAGTCTCTAGAAAATTAAATTGCAAACCCAGTGAAAGAGTCAAGCTACCCCATGGTAATAGATTACTTCCACAAAAAGAAAGTTGGCCTCAAAATCCACTCTTAGAGTATTGCCTTATTATGTGGAGAAATATCCATTCAGAGCCAAATCCCCATTTTCTGTAGTGTTGAGTATTTTCTTCTTCTGGCAGTACTATGGCCAAAGGCTTTTGGTAGGTATACACACGTGAGAAAAAAGACTATTTTGTTATATGACTTCTTTCCATTTAATTAGAAATCAAGCCCTTGTGATCTGATTAGATTACTGTCTTAACATGATAACAATAGGAAATAATTGTTAAAAATAAAAAGCCAAATTTGGGGGATGAGAAACAACCCCTTTTCCTTCAGCTAAACCTCCATTAACAATATGTGAAGAAGCAATAACAAAGCACTCACTGTTCTCTTAGTGGGTCCTTAAGAGCCTGGTCTGTCTGTAAGAAGCTTTCTTTTGCTAATGTGGGCTGAACTAATGACAAAGGCCAGTGTTAATGGTTGGCATTGGGAATCTAATCCCTGGAAGTGAAGCATTTCCTTGGGTAGTTTTGTAATGAGCTTGTCAAACATTTTAAGCCCTTTAACAGAGAGGAAGCATTGTGATGACAAGACACAGCATTGTCAGGACTTTGGCACATCTGCCAATAGAGTAATAGGAGGATCCTTTTCGGCTCCAGTGGCTCAGGCAGAAATGCAAACTCATGTGTGGAGTACATATTGTGAACTGGTTTTGGTAATTCCTTTTGACTGGGTTTATTAGCTTATTTTGCATCCATTCCTTGCAGAATATATGATTGATGTTTTATTCTAATAATTTCCCTTCTGGTTCATCTTGAACTTCTTTTGGAAGACTCATAAAATCATGATTGCAAACATGTCCTGTTACAAACTCCGAACGACACTGGAATATTGAAAAAGAAACCCAGAGGGAATCTCCCTTTCTTGTGCCATTTGAAGATTCATATTCAGTCACTTCTTTCCAAGCCAAATACAGTAAATATCCTGTTAGTTTCTGTCCATCCAGAATACTGAATCTAATATTAAAACTAATTTATTCAGGGAATTGGTGTATCCATTGTCCTGACTTAATGTATTTGCTTTATTACTGCCAGCTATTGTTCTATAGGACCACACTAATGACACTACCCCTGATGACTACTGGGTTCAAAGATACCACTGGCAATATTAAATCACAACTGCTTTTAGAAACCAAAGATAATAAATGCTTTTATCCTCCTATTAAGTAAATTGAAAGAAAAGTGTGAGGGGAAAAAGACTTGACTCAGACCAGGGATTCCATGTAGCTACTTATCTATTACCTTGTTCATTCTCACACCACCTTCACCACTGGAGAAGATGGGCAGCATTGGTTACTTGTTGCCTTTGTTTGCAAAATGCATTTAGTGGTGGACAGAAGTGGAGGACAGTGTGGAGAACTCCAGAGCTACTGAAACCTAAAAGGCTTTAATACCTGCAACTCTTTCCTTTCTGTCTCCTTTCTCTTCTGTGTTTCTTCTTCCTTTCCCTATTTCTTTTCTTCCCTTCCTCTCTGGATTTCTCACTTCCCTTTTTTTCTTCAAAATAGAATCTTCCCATCCCTTCCATGTTGCCTGTAAGGTATGAGTATTTCTTGGATCTTAGGACACTTAAGACTCAATTAGTTGCCCACCCTTGGCACTGAACAGATCCTTTCCCTCCTTCCTATTAATCTAATAATCTGTCAACATTATTATCTGCCCTAACACTTATTCTTGGAATTGAGAGCAGCATGAAAAAGTATTCTGAGGACTTAAGTGATATGTTGCTAATAAAAATGTAACACAGATATTTAGAAATTATTCATAGTTAATTTAGAAATTATTCACAGCTGGCGCTGTGGCACAGTGGGTTCAGCTGCTCTCTGCAGTGCTTGCATCCCATATGGGCACTAGTTTGAGTCCCAGTTGCTCTACTTCTGATCCAACTCCCTTCTAATGTGCCTAGGAAAGCAGTGGAAGATGGCCCAAGTCCTTGGGCCCCTGCTTCCACATGGGAGACCCGGATAAAATTCCTGGCTCCTGAGTTTAGGCTGGCTCAGCCTTGCCATTGTAGCCATTTGGGGAGTGAACCAGCAGATGAAAGAACTGTATGTATGTCTCCCCCCCTCTCTGTAACTCTGACTTGCAAGTAAATAAAATAAGTCTTTTTTGAAAAGAAAAAAAAAATGGAGGTTGGCGCCATGGCACACTAGGTTAATCTCCTGTCTGCAGCACTGGCATCCCATATGGGTGCTGGGTTCTAGTCCTGGCTGCTGCTCTTCCAGTACAGCTCTCTGCTGTGGCCTGGGATAGCAGAGGAGGATGGCTCAAGTGCTTGGGTCCTGCACCCACATGGGAGACCAGGAGGAAGCACCTGGCTCCTGGCTTCAGATCAGCGCAGCTCCGGCTATTGCAGCCATTTGGAGAGTCAACCAACAGAAGGAAGATCTTTCTCTCTGTCTCTCTCTCTCTCTCACTGTCTATAACTCTACCTGTCAAATAAATAAGTAAAATCTTAAAAAAAGAAAACAATGTTATTAATATGACATTAGACACTAGTTTTCCTGAATGAGAAGAAAGAAGTAGAGCTTCCACACAATTCAGTTGATTTCTTCTATACTTGTAAGCTTTGGAGAGCAGGCTATTAATCCATTGCTTTGTAAATATCATTTCAAAAAGTATTTATTTCGTTTGACAGGCAGAGAAATGGAGGGGAGGCAGGCATACAAACACATACACACACAGAAAGAGAGAGAATTTTAAAAAGAAATCTGCACATTTATTAGCTACAAATATTGTAGGAATACTGTCAAAATCAGAATATCAAATAGTGTTCCCAAAATAGATTTATTTCACCTAGTAATCGATAGCCAATATGCATCAATTGAAGAAGAGTGAAATATAATGTGTTTCTTGTGTTTGGGGTAAGAAACAAACATAGAAAACTACCACATTATCATAGTAGGCTTTACAATCATATTTTACTTATATTAATATAAATATCAATTCAATGTTCTAAAACTAGGCTAAAATTCCAAAATTTTCACCAAAGTGGGAATGATAGCTCAGTATGGTGTTCCTTGAGGACAATGCCCTCTGTCCCCATCACTCTGTGAGGTGTGTGTGTGTGTGTGTGTGTAGTTCTCATGCATGGCTGTAGGAACTGTGCTTACTTCTCCATGGCAAATCCTTCACTGTTTCTTTGTCAGTGCCTTTTGTTAGAATTGTGGCAACCTGGGGAACTGGGAGGTATCTCTTTCATCTTGTAATCCCAAAGTTTATAGCCTTAATTAAACAGAAGAATTTAAGGGTTCCTGAGCATTTTACTTTGGAGATAGTCATGTCATTTCAAAAGCATTTCAATGCATCCACAACTTAAAACAAAATAAATGTTATTTTGAGGAAATTTTAAGAATATAAAATTACTTGCCTATGAATAACACATTTCATTTATAATTGGATCATATTACTTGGCCTATCCTTGCAAATTGGAAACTTACATGAGGTATCAAAGTACCATAGCTTAATCTGCAAGTTTTTTTTTTGCAGCATACAATAAAATTTTTATGAATATTGAATCATATGAATGATGAATTAAATGGATTGTAAAGGCATGTACATTAATATTTGAAACTTCAACTTTTTAATATTTGTATATTGGAGGTGATCATTTCTTTTCAGATCTGAAAAATTCTTGGAGGCTCTAGAGCAAGCTCACTGGTACCAGGAAGTGGGCCTTTGGTGCCTAATGAGTTGAACAGACTTGCAACATGGGACTCAACCAATAGCTAACACTAGGTCGCCAAATAGCTACCCACCAAGGTAGAGCACTCTAGTTTGGAAACAACTTTTGAGCAGAGTATTTGGTATTTGGATTTCTATTTGTACTGCCTTTGAAGGTGGACATTTTCAAAGAGAACAATTAGGAATGAGAATAGAGACGGTTCATTGTCAGAGAAGTGGAGCCCTTGCTGCTTGGATAGAATGAGTAGGAAGAAGGTCTTTGGTTAATGGGTGAGGAGTTGAGGGGGATTGGGTGTGTTGGTTCCTACCGGGAAACAAGCTTCATAATCACATCTGGATGATCAATGAAATATTCGGTCTACACAAAAAAAGTCTGTCACTATTATCATTGTTTATTTTAGCACCATCTGCTAGGTTCAAGGTTAGGAGAACTGAATGGAAAGTTTACCCTAATGTTTTTGAGTACTTGGATTATTTCATATAAACTCAGTGTCAAATATTCATTTGCCATTGAATGAAAAGCATTTCCATAATTTGGAATATCTCTGTCTCATAACTGTGATGTCATTTTCCCATTTTTCTTGTTCAGACTATAGATCTGTATGTGGACAATACTGGCAATCTAAATAACTAAACAAATACCTACTATGTGCATCACAACATGTATTTTTATACTTACTTATTTAATCCTACAAAAAACCTATGAGATATGAAATATTATTATTTCTATTTTATTGGTAAGTAAATTTAGGTTCAGAGAGAATAAGTGACTTAAGATCACGTAACTAGGAAGTAAAAGTAGGTTAGTGAGTAGGTAGTTCATTGTAATCTCTGCTCAATTGGCTTGCCTATGATTGCCACACATCTTTTGTTGAAGTAATCTCTATATGAGTGATGTGAGGTACATAAGCACCTTCAAATTAATTTTCATTTTTGTTTCTTATCTTTTTGTTATTCTAGCCCTATCTTCATGAAACTTTGTAAGAGTCCAATATTTGAATTGGAAAAGAAACACATGTTTTCAATTGCCTTGAATATTTAAAATAATTTCAGTAGAATTTTTAGTATATTGATAATATAAAGCCTTTTAAATGGAGTTCCTACAAATTCTGATTGCATGAAAATTTCACCCAGGTTTTATTGGAATTTGCCTTTGAATAATCCTTTAAAAATAAATGCTACAACAAAAGTGTCAATAGAATATTTTTAAACAATAAACTTTTCCTATATGTTTAATATATTTTATTGATATACTAATAAATGACTTTTTATGAAATTACTTTTTGGAATACTTTCAGAAATTCCAAATTTATTTATTTATTTATTTTTTAACTTTTATTTAATGAATATAAATTTCCAAAGTACAGCTTATGGGTTACAATGGCTTCCCCCCTCCCATAACTTCCCTCCCACCCGCAACCCTTCCCTTTCCCGCTCCCTTTCCCCTTCCATTCACATAAAGATTCATTTTCAATTCTCTTTATATACAGAAGATCAGTTTAGTACATATTAGGTAAAGATTTCAACAATTTGCCCATATAGCAACATAAAGTGAAAAAACTACCATTGGAGTACTAATTATAGCATTAAATAACAATGTACAGCACATTAAAGACAGAGATCCTACATAATAGTTTTTTAAAAAAATTAATTAATTTTCTATGCCATTTCCAATTTAACACCAGGTTGTTTTTTTTTTTTCATTTCCAATTATCTTTATATACAGTAGATCGATTCAGTATATAATTAGTGAAGAACTCATCAGTTTGTACCCACACAGAAACACAAAGTATAAAAAATACTGTTTCAGTACTAGTTATAGCATCACTTCACATTAGCAACATGTTAAGGACAGATCCCACATGGGGTGTAAGTACACAGTGACTCCTGTTGATGACTTAACAATTTGACACTCCTGTTCATGGCGTCAGTAATCTCCCTAGGCTCTAGTCATGAGTTGCCATGGCTATGGAAGCCTTTAGAGTTTGCTGACTTTGATCTTATTCCGATAGGGTCATAGTCAAAGTGGAAGTTCTCTCCTTCCTTCGGAGAAAGGTACCTCCTTCTTTGATGGCCCCGTTCTTTCCACTGGGATCTCACTCACAGAGATCATTCATTTAGGTCTTTTTTTTTTTCTTTTTCCATGATATCTTGGCTTTCCATGCCTACTATACTCTCATGGGCTCTTCAGCCAGATCCGAATGCCTTGAGGGCTGATTCTGAGGCCAGAGTGTTTTTTAGGACATCTGCCATTCTGTGAGTCTGCTGTGTATCCCGCTTCCCATGTTGGATCTTTCTCTCCCTTTTTGATTCTATCAGTTAGTATTAGCAGACACTTGTCTTGTTTGTGTGATCCCTTTGACTCTTAGACCTATCAGAGCCATCAATTGTGAGCTGAAATTGATCACTTGGACTAGTGCGATGGCATTGGTAGATGCCACCTTGGGGGATTGTGTTGGAATCCCCTGGCACATTTCTAACTCCACCATTTGGGGCAAGTCCGATTGAGCATGTTCTAAAT
Organism: Lepus europaeus; assembly: GCF_033115175.1. Taxonomy (NCBI): domain Eukaryota; kingdom Metazoa; phylum Chordata; class Mammalia; order Lagomorpha; family Leporidae; genus Lepus; species Lepus europaeus. Next base: position 34,741,688 of record NC_084832.1, on the reverse strand, counting down.
TGTGCATCTCCTCCCTCTCTTTTTCCACTCTTAAATTTAACAGGAATCACTTTTCAGTTAAAATTTAAACACCTAAGAATAATTGTGTGATAATTACAGAGTTCAACCACTAGTACTAGAACAACAACAACAACAACAAATACTAAAAAGGATAAAATATTACATTGTACATCTAGAGTCAGGACAAGAGCTGATCAGGTCATTGTTTCTTATAGTGTCCATTTCACTTCAACAGGTTTCCCCTTTGGTGCTCAGTTGTCACCGATCAGGGAAAACAAATGATATTTGTCTCTTTGGGACTGGCTTAATTCACTCAGCATGATGTTTTCCAGATTGCTCCATCTTGTTGCAAATGACCGGGTTTCGTTGTTTCTTACTGCTGTATAGTATTCTATGGAGTACATGTCCCATAATTTCTTTATCCAGTCTACTGTTGATGGGCATTGGGTTGGTTCCAGGTCTTAGCTATTGTGAATTGAGCTGCAATAAACATTAATGTGCAGATGGCTTTTTTATTTGCCAAATTAGTTTCCTTTGGGTAAATTCCAAGGAGTGGGATGGCTGGGTTGTATGGTAGGGTTATGTTCAGGTTTCTGAGGAATCTCCAGACAGACTTCCATAGTGGCTTAACCAGTTTGCATTCCCACCAACAGTGGGTTAGTGTCCCTTTTTCCCCACATCCTCTCCAGCATCTGTTGTTGGTAGATTTCTGAATGTGAGCCATTCTCACCGGGGTGAGATGGAACCTCATTGTGGTTTTGATTTGCATTTCTCTGATTGCTAGTGATCCTGAACATTTTTTCATGTGTCTGTTGGCCATTTGGATTTCCTCTTTCGAAAAATGTCTATTGAGGTCCTTGGCCCATCTCTTAAGTGGGTTGTTTGTTTTGTTGTTGTGGATTTTCTTGATTTCTTTGTGGATTCTGGTTATCAATCCTTTATCTGTAGTATAGTTTGCAAATATTTTTTCCCATTCTGTTGGTTGCCTCTTCACTTTCCTGACTGTTTCTTTTGAAGTACAGAAACTTCTCAATTTGATGCAATCCCAAATGTTAATTTTGGTTTTGACTGCCTGTGCTGCTGGAGTATTTTCCAGGAAGTCTTTGCCTGTACCTATATCTTGCAGGGTTTCTCCAATGCTCTCTAATAATTTGATGGTTTCAGGTCGTAGATTTAAGTCTTTAATCCATGTTGAGTGAATTTTTGTGTAAGGTGATAGGTATGAGACAGTAGATTTAAATGATAGAGACAGTAGATTTAAATGACACTATAGCCCAAATGGATCTAACAGATATCTACAGAACATTTCATCCTACATCTAAGGACTTTACATTCTTCTCAGCAGTACATGGAACCTTCTCTAGGATTGACCACATACTAGGCCATAAAGCAAGTCTCAGCAAATTCAAAAGAATTAGAATCATACCATGCAGCTTCTCAGACCACAAAGGAATGAAATTGGAAATTAGCAACTCAGGAATCCCTAGAGCACGTGCAAACACATGGAGATTGAACAACATGCTCCTGAATGAACAATGGGTCATAGAAGAAATTAAAAGAGAAATCAAAAATTTTCTGGAAGTAAATGAGGATAACAGCACAACATACCAAAACCTATTGGATACAACAAAAGCAGTGTTAAGAGGAAAGTTTATATCAATAGGTGCCTACATCAAGAAATTGGAAAGGCACCAAATAGATGAGCTTTCAAGTCATCTCAAGGATCTAGAAAATCTGCAGCAAACCAAACCCAAACCCAGTAGGAGAAGAGAAATAATTAAAATCAAAGAAGAAATCAACAGGATTGAATCCAAAAAAATTACAAAAAATCAGCCAAACGAGGAACTGATTTTTTGAAAAAATAAACAAAATTGACACCCCATTGGCCCAACTAACTAGAAAAAGAAGAGAAAAGACCCACATCAATAGGATCAGAGATGAAAATGGAAATGTAACAACAGACGCTGCAGAAATAAAAAGAATCATCAGAAATTACTACAAGGACTTGTATGCCAGCAAACAGGGAAATCTATCAGAAATGGACAGATTCTTGGACACATGCAACCTACCTAAATTGAGCCAGGAAGACATAGAAAACCTAAACAGACTAATAACTGACACAGAAATTGAAACAGTAATAAAGGCTCTCCCAACAAAGAAAAGCCCAGGGCCAGATGGATTCACTGCTGAGTTCTACCAGACATTTAGAGAAGAACTAACTCCAATTCTTCTCAAACTATTCAGAGCAATCGAAAAAGAGGGAATCCTCCCAAATTCTTTCTATGAAGCCACCATCACCTTAATTCCTAAGCCAGAAAAAGATGCAACATTGAAAGAGAATTACAGACCAATATCCCTGATGAACATAGATGCAAAAATACTCAATAAAATTCTGGCCAATAGAATGCAACAACACATCAGAAAGATCATCCACCCAGACCAAGTGGGATTCATCCCCGGTATGCAGGGATGGGTCAACATTCGCAAAACAATCAATGTAATACACTACATTAACAGACTGCAGAAGAAAAACCATATGATTCTCTCAATAGACGCAGAGAAAGCATTTGATAAAATACAACACCCTTTCATGATGAAAACTCTAAGCAAATTTGGTATAGAAGGAACATTTCTCAATACAATCAAAGCAATTTATGAAAAACCCGCGTCCAGCATCCTATTGAATGGGGAAAAGTTGGAAGCATTTCCACTGAGATCAGGTACCAGACAGGGATGCCCACTCTCACCACTGCTATTCAATATAGTTCTGGAAGTTTTAGCCAGAGCTATTAGGCAAGAAAAAGAAATTAAAGGGATACAAATTGGGAAGGAAGAACTCAAACTATCCCTCTTTGCAGATGATATGATTCTTTATTTAGGGGACCCAAAGAACTCTACTAAGAGACTGCTGGAACTCATAGAAGAGTTTGGCAAAGTAACAGGATATAAAATCAATGCACAAAAATCAACAGCCTTTGTATACACAGGCAATGCCACGGCTGAGGAAGAACTTCTAAAATTAATCCCATTCACAATAGCTACAAAAACAATCAAATACCTTGGAATAAACTTAACCAAAGACAAAGATCTCTACGATGAAAACTACAAAACCTTAAAGAAAGAAATAGAAGAGGATACCAAAAAATGGAGAAATCTTCCATGCTCATGGATTGGAAGAATCAACATCATCAAAATGTCCATTCTCCCAAAAGCAATTTATACATTCAATGCAATACCAATCAAGATACCAAAGACCTTCTTCTCAGATCTGGAAAAAAATAATGCTGAAATTCATATGGAGACACAGAAGACCTCTAATAGCCAAAGCAATCTTGTACAACAAAAACAAAGCCGGAGGCATCACAATACCTGATTTCAGGACATACTACAGGGCAGTTGTTATCAAAACAACATGGTACTGGTACAGAAACAGATGGATAGACCAATGGAACAGAATAGAAACACCAGAAATCAATCCAAACATCTACAGCCAACTTATATTTGACCAAAGATCCAAATCTAATCCCTGGAATAAGGACAGTCTATTCAATAAATGGTGCTGGGAAAATTGGATTTCCACGTGCAGAAGCTTGAATCAAGAAATTCCAAATTTATTAACATTTAGTTCAACTACTGTGTTTAAATGGACAAAACAGAAGTGCATTTCTTTGAAACAAAATTTGTAATATGGGTTGGTTTTCTATGTACAATGCCATAAATTAGCCATTTATAAATCAATTTCAAATTGGAATTTTAACTGAGAAAGCATATTTTATCTGTAATACTATTAAGAAATTATTCTGAAAAAAAGTTTATTGTTTCTTTCCTCTACCTATCCTTCAGTCACCCTTGTCAATCTTCCTAGCCTCTATCCCTCCCTACCCCCACCAAAACCAACAATAGTACAAAAATATACTTTAATACATTAGATGTTTACAATATTCAGAGAATTATTTTTGCTTACTTTATTATTTATTGCTTATTCTTTATTCTCAATTCTTCATTTTTTTAAAAATAATTCTTCATTGGTTTTATCTTTCTTACCTCAATCTCCCCATGGCTGCAATGTGCCCTTTAACCAAGAGCTAGGCATTAACCCAGAATAGATCAGTCCAACTCTCTATCACTGGTATCTGTGGCCAGGGTGCAGTGACGGAAGAATAGGAAATCATTGGAACTAATTTAATCCACCTGGATGAAGTATCCCTTAGTTTATGCCCTTATTTCTGTTCTTCCCTCAGTATTCTGTGAACTATTTGCATGCTTCTGACAAATTTCCTTTTTTTTTTTTAATTTTTTTACTGAAGTGAGCTGGAGTCAGCTTTGGTTATTTACAACCAATGATTCCAAGTGATCTACTTCCTTCCTCTTTTGCTTTACTTCCTTATTCCTCCTCTTTCAGCTTCCCTTCTCCTTTCTTAATACTCCCATGTTTTTTTTTTTTTCTTTTTTTTTTTTCTGTTGCTTGGAGACTTTCAAGGATGAATGAAGAGTGAAAAAAAACTAACACAAAAATAGAAAATGAAAATATTTTGAAGGTGTTTAATCATAACTGTTTTATTTTTCTTTTCTATTTTAAATTGAGGATTTCTGAACTATGTATTGTGTACTTTCAAGTCTTATCTGAGTGCATGAAAATACTATTACTAATAGCAAAATAAATAAAGAAACTTAATCCTCTCAAAATTATGCACTGATTCCAAAAATTTTGTAGTTTGAGCCTATTAAAACACACACATAGCTTGTCTAAACTAATTAGATGATTTAATCATGTAGTATTTATTTTCAAAGGATCTGCTGCCAGATCTATGTCTTGCTAAAGCAATTAGTAAAATTCTTTTAGGAAGTAAGCATTGAATATCTTTTCTGTAGCAGGCTGAAAGAATTTAATTTTTGATGTCCAGGCTTAGGCGATAATTAAAGGTAAATTTAAATATTTAACACAGTGGTAGAGGAGTTGCAGCTACAAAGTTTACTTGAAAATGAAGTGAGTCATTTCATGAAGTCATTTGTCTTATGCTTGCATGCATGATCCACAGAAGTTGTGTTTTGTCCTCAAGTTCCTTCTTAAGATAGCCAACAGCTGTTGTTTCACACAAACTGTAAACTCCATCTTCCTGTTTTACCTTAACTGTTTTACGTGAACTGCCTTAGAGATGGTAATACAAAATCATAGAAATTTATAAGTCACAGCTCTTATCATTGTAATTGCTAGGTGATACTAGGAATCAAAACTGGGTCTACTATCATCAACACAATTAATTGTATTTCTAAACATAAATCACTTAAAAAAAGAAAAGTGAGCCTCACCTAGAAATTTACATTTTTTTTTCAGGGAAGAATCTAAGAAAATATTTAAAGCAACACAGCACACTAAGGTGGTTGCCATCTATCTTAATTGATAAAATTTCCCTTTTATTTTAACAAACCTAATTTGTATCTATTATACTCATTGTGAGAGTTAACAATATAGATTTACAAGATTTTTTATTGCTATCACAGTATTTATTCCTTTTGTAGTTATTTCAATATCTGATAAATTTTTTGGTCATATTTTAAATATTTTGGGATCAAAAATTTAAAAGTCATTAGAAAGTAGAACGTTGGATGTGGGATACAACAATTTGGATCCAATCTTCTACTTCATTGCATTTTCTGACGGAATTACTCACTGACTTGGGGGTCTTATTAGTATTGTAGTAAAGATGCTGAGAAACCACTCGGTCTCATCTGTGCAGTTTAAAATAGTGATTTGAACTGAAATTGAGGAAAAAATCTTGAATACTAACACTTTAGATTTGCAAACTGAATTTTTCAATAGACACAAGTTTCTAGCAGTAAAAGTTGATCTTTGAGATTAAGAGCAAAGCCCTGGAGGGAACAGGAAATCAAGTTAATGAGTTCAGGTATAGTTTTGGAAGAGACTAGATGAAAAGCCCAATAATCTTTCCTAGAACTGCCTGTGAGAAGACAAGAGCTGGGAAGGAATCCTACATTTAGCACACCCACTTCAGTATGCCTGATTAGATACCTTAGCTAACACTAGTAGGGATGAGTATTGACAACTTGTATTTGGAGAGTGTAAAGAAATCAAGTTGATTTGTAAAATAATGATGAAAGTCCTAGTCTCATCTCATATATTTTTAGATTTTATTTATTTGAAAGGCAGGGTTATGGATTGGAGGGGAGAGACAGAGAGAGAGAGAGAGAGAGAGAGAGAGAGAGAGAGAGAGAGAGGTCTTGCATCCACTGGTTCACTCCCAAAGGGGTGCAACAGCTGAGACTGGGCCAGGCCAAAGCCAGGAGCCAGGAGCTGCTTCTGGGTCTCCAACATCCATGCAGGAGCCCGAGCACTTTGGCCATCCTCTGCTGCTTTCCCAGGTACAATAGCAAGGAGCTGGATCAGAAATGGAGTGGTTGGGACTTGAACTGACACCCATTGGAAAGCTGGTGCTGCAGAAGGCAGCTTTACCCACTGCACCACAGTGGCAGCCCCACATCTCATATGTTTTTAGTGTAAATTAGTATATCTTAATGTGATTGCCCAGATTAAGAGATCATTGTTTACTAAGTTTTCTCATTAATAGGATACGTCTAGAAATATTTCTCTCCCAGCCTCCCCAATCAGATAAGTCACATCATCTCCTCATCTCCCTCCTTTTTTTTTTTTTTAAAGATTTATTTATTTTATTTGAAACTCGGAGTTACACAGAGAGAGAAGGAAAGGCAGAGAGGGAGAGAGGTTGTCCATCTGCTGTTCACTCCCAGCAGATGGCTGCACCCATCTGAAGCCAGGAGCCAGGATCTTCTTCTGGGTCTCCCATGTGGGTGCAGGGGCCCAAGGGTTTGGCCTGTCTTCCACTGCTCTCCCAGGCCACAGTGGAAAGCTGGATTGAAAGTAGAACCAGTGCCCATATGGGAGGTGGTGGCTTTACCCACCATGCCACAGTGCCGGCCCCAATCTCTCTTTTTTTTAAGGTGAAAGAATTTGAAATGCATGAAAATAGTGTCGAATGTCCTGTCTAATGCATTCTCCTTATCCTTAAGTTGAGCCCTCTTGGAGAGCATTTGGCAGGTACAAGGCTTTGCTTTTCAAAGAAAACTGAAGATTCAGCAATATCGCAAGAATTTGCAATGGAAGGAAAGGAAGATTTGAACATCACAAGAATCCCAATTCATTTATCTATACCCAGATTATGGGAAACATCTCTATTTAGCTGAAGAGGAGATTCAGGAAGCAACTATGAAAAGTTGCCCATCTTTTGCCTAAAGAACAGTGTAGCATTGACCAGTTTTTGTCTGAGGATCAATGTTGTGTTCACCAGCCAACTCCAGAGACATAATGCAGGATACAGTAAACTGCATTACTATTCCACAGAAAAAATAAAAAGAAAGCATCCAATCAAAACACCCAAGAAGAATATGAACAGATATAAGCTAAGCTTGCTGGTAAGAGAGAAGAATTTGAGAGGAGAGGGGCTTGTGTTGTGGTGTAGCTGGTTAAGCTGCTGCCCATGATACTAGAATCCCATATGGGTGCCAGTTTGTGTCCCAGCTCTGCTCCATTTCCAATCCAGCTCATCACTGATGGCCTGGGAAGTCAGAGGAGAATGACCCAAGTGCTTGGGCTCTTGCCACCCACGTGGTAGATCCAGAAGGATCTTCTTTGTCCTGGCCCAGCCATGGCCATTGTGATCATTTAGGAGGGTGAACCAGAGGATGGAATCAAGCTCGTTCGCTCGCTTTCTCTCTCTCTCTCTCTCTCTCTCTCTCAGCTCTGCTTTTCAAATAAATAAATCTTTAAAACAACCAAAAAATACAGAAAAAAAAATTTGAGAAGAGAAAATGAAAAAAGGAGCTGAAAGTTTCTACAGAAACAAGAAAATGGAAGTCTTCAACATATTGAGCAAAAAACTGAGAAGGGGGCCAGAGCGGTGGTGTAGACGGTTAATAAGCCTCTGCCTGCAGTGTCAGCATCCTATATGGACACTAGATTGAGTCCTGGCTGCTCCATTTCCAATCTAACTCCCTAATAATATGCCTGGGAAAGCAGCAGAAGATGGCCCAAGTACTTGGGCCCCTGCCACCTATTTGGGAGGCCAGGAAGAAGCTCCTGGTTCCTGCGTTCAATCATTTGGGAGTGAACCAGTAGATGGAAGACATCTCTCTCTCTCTCTCTCTCTCTCTCTCTCTCTCTCTCTCTCCCTGTCTTTCAAATAAATAAATACATCTTTATATAAAAAAAAAACTAAAAAAGGCCAGCCCAAATTGAATTTACAAATGGAATATCTTCTTCAAAAAGTATAAGAAAAAAATCAAGTAATTTTGTCCTTAAGGTTTAAAATACTTGCTGACTCTTATTGGGTTTTTTGAATGAATAACAGGTGCCTCCTAACTATACACTAAATTTTTCAACATAAATTGGATTGCTAAACTATGCATAAAATGTTCAAAATTTTCTAGTAAGAAAACTTTCTATATATGCTATGTATAATATGACTTCTTATTTATTTCTTATTTATTTATTTCTTATTTATTTGCCTCTGATGGAAGATAGGCTTGAAGAACTGAAAACATTCTATTTGGGAGACCAGATTCAGGTTTATATACTTTTGTACCATGTGAAATAAATTGTTTTGCAAATGATGGAGCAGAAAATGAAATACAACATAAAATAACCAAGACTGAAACCATGAAAAAAGGATCCTATGGTTTCATGACATACTTTATGTCCTGCAAAATTTTTTTCATGCAGTATATTTTTTGGTTTTTATGTTAAGGTCACATCCTTTGTCTAATAAAACACTTCCTAAGGAATTGTAAGTTATTGCATAATGAGATTAATACACATATTAGTAATATTAATTTCGTAACATAGGGTAAGTTTGATTGAAAGTTTATAGTGTCAATTACTGGTTCCATGAATTCCTGAAAACACTACAAAGATAACCTGTTGATAAAGCAAATCCATTAGTTTCATCAGTAAGGAAGACTCTTTCCATGAAATTCTTCATAGCTATCCAGAATAAGATGGGCTATTTATAAGATGCCAAGGTTCTGATTAAAAGACCATCTTTCAATGTAAGATGGAGACCAATTAATTTGTAACAAAATAGTTGAGAATTAATGGGCACAGTGTAGTAGGGGTTTCAAAATACTCTTGAAAATAATTGAAGCAACTCAGTGTCTTGAGATAGGATATTTACTCTGAAGGGGGACAATTAAGTGGTCTACTATTCAGAAAATTGATTTTTGGCAATTTTTCCAAAAAGCAATTAATTTGCTTTATTTCATTTTCCTAGGCAAGTGTTTACTGGGACAGTAAAGTCTTGTTAGAGCAGACAGGTCATAAAGTCATTTTAATGTAAACAATGTGCTAAGTGGTAGCGATAATTTAGGTTCTCCAAGCAAGATTTCATAATCTAATTTTTAGTATTATTTAATATTTTGTCATTTGTTGACAGTTCCAATATATAAATAATGAGAATTTATTGGGAGGATCAATTCAGAAAGTGCTGTTTAGATTTTAGAACTGAAATAAATGGAAGCAATGAAAATTTTGGACTCATTAAATGTGCCAAAATAATCCTAAAAAGATTAAATAGAGATTTTTTTTAGGTAGAATTATTTTGCTAGCTATGTTCCTTAGAAACAATTTACAGTTTATCTGTGATTTGTAATGCTTTCAAAATGGATGTCACTTTTATTGTATTTCTTCACAGCAAAATATTTATAGACACTAAACTCATTTGTATATTTTTAAATTCATGTTTTCTTGTTAGAAGTTTAACATGAACTGATGACATTAGTGCTTCTGTAAATTTAGAATTGATATTTTGGCAAGACATTTGTTTTTGGACATGCCTAAGCTAGTTCTGTAGTATGCATAGATGGATTTGACCACAGTTATTATAATAACTATTTCCTTATCATGCATGAGGCTCTATATAGCAATAGAAATAACAACAGCATATATCAGAGAAATGAAACAGGATTTGTGATACTTAGGGGAAGAGTTACCATTGGGATAATTTTAGCATTATTTTCATTATCACACCAGGAACTCCACAGCAAGTATGTCTGGCTTGTGTTTTCTGTCTCTTGTTTCTCTCTTTACCATTTATTTAAACGTTTTCATCCCTTTCCCTTCACTGTATAAAGTAGGTAGCATAAGAACCTACATCTTCTCTTTCTTCTTTCTTTTTTTAGTGAGGAACATCGACATTTTATGTTACTTGTTTAATATTTTAATATGTATTACTTTCTTTTATGGTTTCCAATTCCTACCTTCCAAATGCTAAGAAATGTAACCACATAAAAATAATCCAGGGAATAATGTCTATGCTTCTGGTGCAAATCGGGAACTTTCTGGGTACTTGGGCTGAGCCTCAGTGTTGTGAACTTGGTAGAAAAATTCCTAAACAAAAGTTCATATGCCATTTTTGTACAATGATAGTGAAACATAGGCTCTGTGTTGATAAATTTGTGTGTTGATCCCCTCAGAGTGGAGCTATTTGTTCCCAAAGCAATAAGGTAGAATAAAAACTAAAGTAGGTAGCTCTAGGCATTAACTGCATGAAGAATTCAGATGCAGCAAATCTGGTGATAATCTTCATATTGAAACTGTAGATCAATCCAAAGCCCAGGTTCTGAGATGTAGATCAAGGTTCAAATCCCATATTGGAGTCCAGGTTCAAGTCCTGGTTATTCTGTGCTTCCAAACTAGTTTCCTGTTAATTCACATCCTGGGAGGCAGTGGGTGATGATCTGAGAACTTTCGTTCTTACCATGGGAGACCTGGATGGAATTCCAGGCCCTAGCTTTTGGCTTGGCCCCGCCCCGGCTATAGTAGACTAGTAGACATGTTGTAGACATGTTGTAGACATGGGAATCAAACAGCAGATGGAAGATCTCTTTATGTCCCTGCTCTCTCCATCACTCTGCCTTTTCAAATAAATAAATCTGAGAAAGAAAAAAAAATGGAGATCATGATGGAAAGAAGTTGTTAAACCAGCAGATGGTTTAAACATAGCTGTATTTATCTCATACATGTTCAATCAAAAGCACCCATATTATCATTAATACAATGGTTAAGTTTCCCTTTTATTTTCAGGCTTATATCATGGAATATGGTTTTCCTTTTCAAAATTAGCCTTGATATTAATTGTAGCATGATTTTCTTTAGAAATTAGAGGAGGGACGCTTGTGGAAGATAGTGTGTGAATATGGACACAATAGGTCAGACACCTGACAGATATTTTGGATCAAATTTGTTTTCAGGGAAGGTCTACTCTAAGCTACTTTCAAATTAGATGTTAGCCAAGAGGATTATCAATTTTTCTACAATGTATACAAGTGTATCAGTGTGCAGGTACCAACTTTTACTATCAATGTCTGTTCATTTCATGGGTATTTGTTGGGCACCTACCATATATAATGTTCTGTAAAAGGTTTTAGAGGCAAAAAGTTTTCTATTCTCAGGGAGCTGATATTCAGGATGGGAAGATTGATGTTAAATCAGTATACTAGGACAAAAGTAGTTCCATGACGAAGAGAGAATATGGAACATGAGAAAAAATTAAGCAAGGAGTACTGCATCTTAATTATTAATTATCAGTTTTATGTACAGTGGTGGCAATCTCAAGTTATTTCTCAAAACTTTGTTATGGAGAAGAATCTAAGTTTTTGGATATATAGATATAATGAGAGTGGATACTGTTCTATGGCAGACAAATATAGTTTGACAAAGGTCACTTCTCATCTTCTTAGGATATAGTATTGAAGTCACTGAGGCTTTACATACAGATCTAAGACTTCAGCCTTTCTCTTATGACACTTGTAGTTTTAGACCCTCTCTAATGAAATGTGAAGGCTCTAACTTGAAAGGCTTCTGTAATGGCAGTGTTAGGAACATCACAGGCATGGTCTCTTGGGATACAACTGTAACTGGTAAGAATTATTACAAAAAAATAATGTCTCTGAAAGCAGTCCTACAGAAAACAAAGACACTTTTACTTAGAAAGAACAGGGAAAGTCTGTGGAGACTGAGTAATGTCCTATTCTATGTCCTTTGTTGCTGCCAGCTCATCGTGACAGAATTTTTACTGTGGTGAGTACAGCCAAAAATATGTAAGTTCTCCTTGACCTTGCTCCCCCAGGGCTAAGTCCATATCCATAGTATCTTCCCTAGGAGAGACAGACCAGGTCATCAGCATACTTTATTCCCCCTGCTCTGTTGTGGAAGTAAAAATGTCAGCTGGGAGTGGCTCAGGGTCTGGGCATCTACCTTCCTCTAGCCAGACAAGGGGTGGAAGCTCTAGAATAGGTATGGAAAACTGGAAATAGTGGGCCAACTATCACTCCTGCCATAGACTTCTTATAGGGTGGAGGAGCTGTACCATGAGAGGCAAGCTAAGATCAGACACTACAGTCCTTGCTTAGTCCCTGGTCATGAAGCACTCTGATAGTGGCAAGCGTTATCCCTACCTTCAGTATTGATGCTTCAGAGATTTTGCCTAGGTTGAGAATGAAGTTGTAAGAACAGTGAGCCCTGGAAATTTCCCCTAAAGGGACTGATTTATGTATAATAAAATATGGTAATATTCAAGTTTACATACAGCTGCTCTTGGAAAAAAATAGAGATTTTGATGGGAGGCAATTAAGAGGACACTAGTAATTTCATAAAAACAAGATTAACTATGGACTAGATACTGTGTGAAACAAAATCAATGAGAAAAAGAAGAGGAACTCTCCTGAAACGAGACTAAAATTGAGATTGGCCCCCAATAACCTATCTTTACAAAGAGGTTGAAGTTTAATTGGGTTAAACTGGAGAAAGCTATTTCCCAAAATGTAGTCTAAACAATAGAGCAATCAAGTAGAAATCGGTGGCACTTAATAGATGAGGAGTGAATTCAACAAAGGCAAATAGCTTAACAGAGAACAGGGGGAAAAACGGTACAAAGAGCTCAGCTAAAATTAAATGTTCCCCCAGGGTGACCATGCTATGCCCAGAGCAGTGCATTCTGAGAGGCATCATCAGAGGCTTCATACTGGGGGAAATAGAATTCACTGAAATAGTAGAGCCACATTAATAAACAAGTAAGCAATCAATATCGATAACAAGCAATCAATACTGATAACAAATAAGGATCCAGATTTGTTATATGACCTAAAATCTCCATACACAGGAAAAAAGGCAAGCAAATAAAAATGTCTGAGAAGTCTCAGATGTTTAACTTGACAGACAAAAAAGTTAAAGCAGGCATTATAAAAATGGTCAAGAGACTAAAAGAAGCCATTCTTAAAAACAAAAGGAAGGTATGATGATAGTGTCTCACTAATCAGAGAATATTAGTAAAGAGACAGAAATTACTTTGTTAAAAGAACCAAGTAGAAATTATGGAATACAAAAATGCAATGCCTGAAATGAAAACTTCATTAAGATGACTTATGAGTAAATTTGAAATGATGGAAGACAGAATCAGATAACATGAAGATAGATTGATAGAAATTGGAGTCAGAAGAACACTGGTAAAAATATTGAGAAAATTAAACAGTCTTATAGAAATGTGGGATACCTAGGCTGACATTGCTGTCTCCCAGGCATATTAGCAGGAAGCTGAATTGGAAGTGTAGAATAGCTGGGACCTGAACTGGTTCTCTGATATGGGATGCAGGCATCCCAACACAGGCTTACCCTGCTGAGCACAACACCTACCCTGGGAATGATTTTAAAAACTTTTCATTTTGAGATAATTGTAGATTCATATGTGTTAGAAACAATAGAGAATCTACATACCCTTAGCCTAGTTAGCCTGATGATAAATCTTGCAAAACTGCAGTACAATATTACAACCAGATATTGGTGTTAATATAGTAAAGATATGGAATATTTCCATCACCAAAATTTCCCTCATGCTGTTCTTTTCTAACCACACTTACTTTCTTATTTTTCTCTCCTTTTTTAAATGTGTACTTATTTATTTGAAAGGCAGAGTTACAGAGAGAAAAGGAGAGACAGAGGGCTCTTCCCTCTGGTGGTGCACTTCCCAAAAGGCCACAGTGGCCAGGGTTGGGTCAAGATGAAGCCAGGAGCCAGAAGCTTCATCTACATCTCAATGTGGGAGTAGGTGCCCAAGTTATGGGACCCATCTTCTGCTGTTTTTAGAGGCACATTATAGGCAGGTGGATTGGAAGTGGAGCAGCCAGGAATCAAACCAGTGTCCATATGGGCTACTGGTGTCACAGGTGGTAGGTTAACCCATTATGGCACAACACAAGCCCCATTCTTACCCACCTTTCTTTCCCACCTCATTCTTACCTCCAGGCAAACCCTATAATGTGTTCCATTTCTATGAGAGAAATGGTTTGTCATTGCTTTGTTAAATGGTATAATTTGAAGAGCAATTAATTGTTCAAGGTATGTTTTACAGTCATTAGACATTTCAAAGAATCTTATGTAATTAGGTCAATACACTACTAATTTTAGAAAGTCGAACAGCAATGATAATGCTCTGTATGAGTTTGGGATTCAGCTATGAAAATGTTTGGAATTTAGAGTGAACAACTGATAAAATTGGATAAATGAACTGAATAGCAAAATTGATTAGTCAATTTAAACTTTGTCACCTAGAAGAGATGTTCAAGAACCTGTTCCAGAATATATCAAGAAGGTTACAAATGTGGGATAAATAAAATTCAAAAGAAGGGTATATAATATATTGTCCATTAAAAGATTATTAGGACAAGCACGATTATTCTATTGGAGAATGTCCTGCACTCAGCTGTTAAGGCTTTGATAGAGTAAAAGAGTGAGGAATTTCTGTAGATTTGAAACACACCACATAAGAAGGGAGGAGATTCAGGGTGATGTGGGGAAGTACAGCTGGAGCAGGCTTCAATTATTAAGAAATATAATGCAAATTTTAAGCATCTAAGGAAGAAAAGGAATACAAAAAAACCTAATTTAGAACAAAACATAAATTAGATTTAATGAATTTATTCAGGAAGAATACTTATTTCTAGACATTGATAGGGGCTATAGAATAATATGGATCAGTCATTTTCAGTGTTGGCTGTCAAGCGAGATCATCTGATGAACTTTAAAATTATCAGTGCTTACATTTGATCCTCAGAGGTTATGATTTAATTGGCTTGGGGTGTGGTCTGCACATCAGCATTTTTAATAGCTCCCTAAGTGACACTAATGGACAGCAAAGATTGAGAAAGTCAGGGTTGATGCAGACCTAGTTAATATTATAAAATTGATAGTATGCAATTATGTATTATATTTTTTCTTTCAAAATAAGAAAGAAAACTTTGCAATTAAAACAAGAACAAAACAAATTTATAGCATCCACACAAGTAGTTCTCAACCCCTTCTTCACACTTGAATCATCTTGAAGAACATTTGAAATATTCCAGTACCTGAGACTCCCCTTAGATCTGGACTGGGCTCCATCTCAGAATCAAATATCTTTGAAACCAAAGGTTCTCATGTGTGGCTAGGGTTAATAATTTCTAAAACAGTATTCAAATAGATATTAGCAAGCACCTGGAAAAAACTGATGACCTCTTTTGGACATTAAATTGAGTTTAGAGTTCCTGGCAACTAATGAAAACAGGAACCTTGTTACCTGACTTCCACGTTCTGAATAGAAATTATTCAAAACTCTTTTATAGAGATGACATCTGGAACAAAATTCAAAGTGAAAATTTCTGAGGATGCTCTTCATGAAAGGTCTTGAGTGGTGACTTATGGTTTCGACCAAGACCTTACAAAAGATATTATCACACTGTTCCAGTGAATACTCCTGATAGGAACCTGTTACAAATGCAAAGACTACATCCTTCAAATAGGTCAATGAAGAAATTTTTCCCAGATACAGAAACAAGATGACCTGCAATAAGATTATCTTTTATTATTAGCCCATTTAGAATTAGTTTTCATGCCTAGGTTGAAAATAATAGAGTCTCCAGGAATATTCCTGAGACACAATTTGTGCAGGTACCCTAGTATTCCAGAAAGAGGTAATTGTAAAGATTTGTCTCAACTTCGCCAACTGTCTCAGTTACCTTCAGTTTGCCTGTGTCCTGGGGAATGTTTATGAAACTGGAGTGTGCAACCTTATGGGAAACATAAGAAAGGTAGTCCCTAGTCCTGCTCTTGGGCATAAAGAAAAGAGAGCTGAGTGGCCATCTGGAGGTGTGATGCTAAACCTTATTGGGTGGCATGTATGCCTCAGAGCATGTGACTCTTAATGTAACCTTCGTGAATTCTTTCATGAAGCAACGCCCATCCAGAAGTTGATAAAATATCTGAAAGTTGAGAAAGAAATTAACAGACAAGTTTATTTTGACATTAGTTAATTTTTCAAGTTCTGTCCCTATGTTTTCTTCTTAGTAACACTTTGGTTGTATCATTCACTACTGGCTCTTGGTTACTTGGCGCAGAAGCCCCCTGAATTTCTGGGCATTTAATCCCACTGGAGTTCATGACAGGAAATTATTAGACCCTCTTCTTAATAAAGAATAAGAAAACTACATCAATAATTTCTACCACCATGGGGGTTTATATTGTGAAGCCTTAACTTTCCAGCAGAAAGTTTGTAAGTGGCAAGTTACTTAACTCCTTGTAACTCAATGAGTTCATCTACAAAATGAGAATAATTCTTTTACTAACTGATAAGGTTTCTATCAGGATTAAATTAGATAATGCTTGTTAATGGCTTTGAACAATTCCTGACATACAGTGATTACCCAATAAAAACTAGCTAGTTTTGTGGTCATCTCAGTTATAGATTTCATTGCCTTTTTCTTCTTCATCATCATCATCATCATACCTGGAGTAAAATACAAAGTCTTCCCAGATAGGCGAAACAAATAGGATACCTATTTCTGGAATGTTAATTTTTCTAAAAGATTGAAGGATTTGGATGGGAAAAGAAATGTTTTTCATTAAAAGGCAAACACAAATGTATTATGAAATAATTTCAAAATCACATAGATTTTTAAGCTGAAATATGAAACATCAAAGATATATACTCTTGCAAAATTTCCTAAATCATTGAAACTTCATGCTTATCCTAAAAACATTTGAGAGTCACACATCCTCTCTCCTCTGCCACCAGTAGAACTTTTCTATAAAATTTGGGAAGTGCCACAGCACAGAAAAAAGTCAAACACCAGTTGCATATTAAATAGATCCTTTCTCTTCAACACATGTGCACCACTGTAATTCCAACTAGAACAGATACTGTACTGCAAGTTCTCTGTAATGACAGTGTTCATATGGTACTTGAGAAGTCAGCTCCACAAACAACTGAAGACCTTGAGCACACATACAAAAACCCTTTATATTGACAAGGACCATTTCAGGGAGATAGTTGAGGATGTTTTTCTTCCTAGAACAGTTGGGGGAAACCATCAAGTTCTGGGCTAACCTCAAGGACAGCAACTGCTGACTTGTTGACCTCAACTACCTCAGCTACCATGGATAAACAGATGAGGTTAACCTGAGAGCTGGTTCTTGCAGGATTCTCCACACCTCTGTATTATCTCAGTATAAGTCACTTGAAGGAGGAAGTGAGTATGTGTTTGGGTGTGAATACATGTGCAACAGAGAAGGTTGAGGAAAAGTCAAAATTTGAGATTTTTGGGGAGGGATGTCCTTGTTTCATCTTCATCAATAAGGTGGTCTAATGGCAACTGTGATGTATCCTCAGGTGACTGAATGCCTGAGAGTTTAGAGTAGACCTGAAAAAAAATTACAGATACCCAATATTAAGTAGATGGACCAGGGTGTTGGTGTCTTGACAAGAGGGCTCATAAGGAAGAAACTGGAGGAGAAAGGATGCCAAATTAGATGTCTCATATATTCCACCTCACCCTCAAATATTTGGAACCTTTGTCAGGTGTTAGATGGCATGGAATTATCTTTCTAATTTTGGCAGAGCAGGTATTCTTTGTTGATTTGAAGAACACTCAGCCACCTTGGGGTAGGTGATTGGTGTAGTGGTTAAGACACTGCTTGGTGGAGGATGGCCCAAGTGCTTGGGCCCTGCAACACGCATGGGCCAGGAGACAGGAGGAAGCACCTGGCTCCTGGCTTTGGATTAGCACATCGCGCCAGTCATAGCAGCCATTTGGGGGGTGAACCAATGGAAGGAAGACCTTTCTCTCTGTCTCTCTCTGTCTCTCTCTCTCACTGTCTAACTCTGCCTGTCAAAACAAACAAACAAACAAAAAGACACTGCTTGGGACTGCTATATCCCCTATTATAGTACCTGGGTTCAAGCCCCAGCTCCACTCCTGATTACAGCTTCCTGCTGATGACACCCTGGAAACTCAAATAGCTGGGCTCTTGCCATTCCTGTGAGAGATCCAGATTTAGTTCCTGACTCCTGGAGTTAGCCTGGTACATCCCTGGCTATTGTGGGAATTGGTGAGTGAACCTGTGGAAGGATGGGAAGTTCTCTTCATGTCTGTCTCGATCTCTCTGCTTTTCAAAAAATAAAAATCAATAAATTAAAACATAATAAAAATTAAAAGGAACTCTCACATTGAATGGATGCCAATTTTAATTCCTTAGTTGTGGTTCACATGAAGTCTCTCATTTCCTTTGTGCTGGATAGTTAAGACTAGTTTAAAAAACTATCTTAACTATCCAGCTAAACTAGAAGACAAATTGCAGGAAATTATACAGTCAGTCAAAAAACAAGAAGAGAAAATTAAAAAACTAAAGTACATACAGGTTGTAGGAGTTCCTGAAGGCATAGAAAGAGAGAAAGGATTAGAAGGCCTTGTTAGCAAAATAGTAACAGAAAACTTCCCTATCCCTAATTTGGAGAAAGAAAGGAACATCCAAGTATAGGAAACACATAGAACTTCTACTAGACATGATCAGAAAAGATCTTCACCATGACACATTATAATCAAACTTTCCACAGTAAAATATGAAGAAAAGATTCTAAAATGTGCACAAAAATGCCAAATTACTTTCAGAGGATCTCCAATTAGACTCACAGGGAGCTTATTATCAGAAACCCTACAAGCTAGGAGAGAATGGTGAGATATATTCCAAGTCTTAAGAGAAAAAAACTGTCAACCCAGAATACTGTACCCTGCAAAGTTCTCATTTATGAATGAAGGTGAAATAGAGACCTTCCATAATACACAGAAATTGAAAGAATTTGTCACCACCCATCCAGCCTTGCAAAAGATGCTTAAGGATGTGCTGCACACAGAAACGTGGTCATCACTATGAAAGAAACTAATATCTCCCAGTAAAAGTACAAAAGAAATCCAAAGTAAAAAATAAGAATATTTATGCAAAAATGGCAGGGCAAAATCGTTACTTATCAATAGTCACCTTGAATGTAAATGGTCTCAACTCTCCATTTAAAAGACCCAGACTGGCGAATGGATTAAAAAACAAAACCCATCTATTTACTGTCTACAAGAAACACATCTCACCAACAAAGATGCTTGCAGACTGAATATGAAAGGATAGAAAAAGGTATTCCATGTCAACAAAGAGCTGGTGTAGCCATCCTAGTATCAGACAAAATAGATCTTAACACAAAAACTGTTAAAAGAGACAAAGAAGGGCACTATGTAATGATTAAGGGATCAATTCAATAGAAAGACGTGACTATTATAAACATTTATACACTTAATTCCAAGGCACCAAGCTATTTAAAAGAAATGTTAAGTGATCTAAAGAGAGACATAGATGCAGATACAATAGTAATGGGGGATTTCAATAATCCACTTCCATCAGTGGCTAGATCAACCAGACAGAAAATCAACAAAGATTTAATTGACACTATATACCAAATGAACCTAACAGATATTTACAGAACTTTCTATCCTACAGTTGCAGAATACACATTCTTCTCACCAGTACATGGAACTTTCTCTAGGATTGACCACATGCTACGCCATAAAGCAAGTCTAACAAAATTAAAAAAAAAAAATGGAAGTCATGCCATGAATTTTCTTGGACTGCAATGCAATTAAGCTGAAAATCAGCAACTCAAGAATCTCTAGAAGATTTGCAAACACGTGGCAATGAGCAGGTAGGCTTCCAACTGCTTCTTTGGGTATCATTCTTCTTTTATATGTTATTCTTAATGCAGACTATTCAAACATATTATAATTTCCTCTCTTTAGATGAAGATTTATCTGATAGCTTAATCAGGCTAAGTAATAGAATATGAATTCTTAAACCAATGATGATGATACTTATTATTGCTTATGACAAGTTGAGAAATTTCCATTAATTGCTGGGTGGATGGTGGAATTTTAAAACCATGGTGTTGTAAAAGCTGACTCATAATAAAATTTTCAGTTAGTCAAGATATACTTTACAATGTTTTTCTTTTTTAAAGTATAATTTAAAAAATTTCATGTGAGTTTGCACACTTTTATTTTGGTGGGATAGTACATGTGGGTAGTTATTCTTTTTATGTTTTCATTCAAAATACTGTCAGTCTTTGTGAGAATGGTTATTTTATGAATATTGGAAAAATATAATTTCAAGGATGTACATTTGATACCTCCGTAGGAAGCTCCATTATAAAGTTGCCCTTAGATAGCTTGGAATTTTTCTCCTATATTAATAAATTCTCTTAAGTATATTCTATATGAAAAATTGCCTATAGTAAGAGACCCATTAAAACTTTTTCATCTCTTATGAAATCTTGACTTCTTTTGTTTCCTGATACTGCCAAAGGACACAATAGGATGTTCACCAGCTCACAACATACTATGGAAATTCTTGGAAAAGATACAAGTCTATAGATCTAGATTTATTTATGCTTTTTCAAGTGTTTTTGATATATTCCTATTTTTATATTACCAGCTTCCTTTGAAAATTTTATTTATCTACTAGAGAGAGAGAGAGAGGAAGAAAAAAAGAAAACAGAGAGAGAGAGAAAGAGAGAACGAACACCTGGAACTCAGTCCATATCTCCCATGTGAGTCGCAGAATTCCAATTATTTGAGGCATCACTGTTGTCTCCCAGGGTTTGCACTAGCTGGAAGCTGGAGTTAGGTTTCCCTAACTCAAGCATTTGATTTGGGATGACACCTGACCAGCTTCTTAATTACCAAGCCAAACACCTACTTATAAATTACCAACTTCTTTAGTTTGCATTCCTTGTTGTGTACTGATTCAAATGTTATGTGGAAATAAATTTGTTTAAGTAGAATATCCGTAACTTTTTCAGTTTTGTGCCACGAGGGCTGTGTTGTACCAAATTTTGACTACAGCTAGCATAGTCGTAGTGAAGTTCTGGTGTTTGTGCTAATAAATGACTATTTACAGGAATAAGGCCTTTTAGGATAATCAAGCTTGGCCAGGTCACATTCTTTCTGGTCTTACTGTCTGTCACAAGGAAACTGGGGAAGCGTATTTATGCTATTATACCGAAAAATGTTATGAAGAATGCATATTATGAAAAAAAAGTATGGATTTCCAACCATTTAACACAAAAATAAATTTACCTTCTAGCTCCACTTTCCCACAAACTTTTTCAAGCACTCTGGTATATTCTTTCTATCTGGAAGTGGTGCCCTTCTGGAAGGAAATTCTGGAAACAGTTATTATACCCAAAGCACAGCACTGGCACAGAAACCACTAGCAATTATCGGACTAGTGAAGGGAATATTTTAGAACCAGATGGCTTTGTGTTAAGTCCCAAGTTACCTTCACAGGCAGCCTTCTCTCAGATACTTTTTTGATAATTAAGTAGATCTTCAGAGATTCATAGCAATGTAATTCATTCCCGTTTACGTCAATGTGAAGGGAGTTTGTTGCTGGAAAAAATACATCTCTGCCATTTTCATCGGAATGGATTTTATCTTGGGAAACGTCTGTGGATCCTCCTTGCTATTTGAGAGGCCTTCACTCCCAACCTGTGCCTCCTGCAGTCCTATGGCTGTGTAGAACACCAGTCTTAACATGGTCAACAATGCCAGATCAGCTGGTGAAGGCTCGAGGGAATGATGCATGGGATAAGAGAAACTTCTCCCGATAGACATCTGACTGTCTATATGCTTTGTCTGTTTAATCTCCTGCAGCAGTGAGCAGCCTGAAGAGGCAGGCTTCTGAGAGAAGGGAGTGATGCTATCTTCCAGGCTGACTTGAAAAGAGAATAAACAGCACATTCCTCCTCATTAAAGTACGTCACACTGCTGGTTTGTGTGTGTAAGAGTTTACCAAAGAAAATCTGGAACCACTAAACGCTATTTGCTCAACCTGTACCCTGTAACCATAACATTCAACTTTCTGGAAGGAAAAAAGCAGCAGGAGGAAGAATATTTCGTTACTCAAATGCCTTTAAAAAGAAGGCACATCAGACAGTCATAAAATAAGTCAATGATGTTAGCAGTTCGTAAGTCTTTTACTCAGACTTAAAAATGTGTAAGCATGAAAGCGCTATGTTTCCAAGTTATATGAGAAAAGAGCTTAGCTGGACCTCCTCAAAGTCAGTATTTTCTCATTTTGTCAGTCACCTGGGATATAACAAAAATCCTGGGGAAGGCAGGAGGGTGTTTTAAGAAAAGAACACACCTCAGAATGTGATTATAAAGCAAATTGAAAGTATGTGACTGTAAAAATTTAAAGGAAAGTAAATGAAGGAGGGAGAGCGGAAGAGGGATGGGTGGGAGGGAGGGTAGGCCGGGAAGGAGTGTTATGCTCTTAAAGCTGTGCCAAATACATAAAATTTGTTCCTTTTTATAATTAAGTTAAAAAGAAAAGCTCTCCCATCCTTTGGCTTACTTCCCAAATGCTCACTGCACTCAGGGTTTTATATGGGCCAGGTAAAGTCAGGAGCCAGACATTAAATCTGGGTCTCCTTTATGAATGGCAGAGAACCAACAACCTGAGCCATTATCTGCTGCCTCCCCGGGTATGCATTAACAGGAAGCTAAAAGACTGATCAGAGCTGGGACTCAAACCCGTGTACCCTAATAAGGAATTCGGGTATCTCAAATTGTTTCAAAGGCTGCCCCTTTATTTTCTTTTTAAAACAAATGTGAACTTAAAAATTCTATAGGAAGGATCTAGGCTTGTTTTTTTTGTTGTTTTTGTTTTTGGTTTTTTTTACTTTCTTTCTTTCATTTCCTGCTCCTTAAGGCATCATCAGTTTCCTGGAAGGAGTAGAAAATTCAGCTACATTCAAAATGTACATTTTGGTATTTCTTTGCTTCTATCTTTGTGAGTTTGTAGTAATAAACTTATTTCAAATACCTTATAAAGATGTCATTAATTCTTTAACTCTCCACAGAAAAGACTGATTTATGTGAAGCTTGTTATTATTGTTCTTAAGTAATGTTTTTTACTAAAATAACTTGCTTCATGCATCTGAAGTTATTCAGTGGCTTAGAATAGCAATAAATGGATATATATATTTCTGTAGGCAGTTTTAAAGTTGATTCTGTGCAATGTTCAGGAAGCATATGTACTCATGTTTACTTGTTCAGCTGAGAAACACTGTCAGGAGGGAAGAAGTAACTTGTTCCCATTTCTGAGTCTTCAATGTATCATACCTTTCAAAGTATATATCTACTACTGAAACCAGGACAGTTAATTATCCACAGTTCAATGCAAAGAAATAAGAGGATTTATTTTCACAATATAATCTGTTGATTTCTTGATTTTTGCTTTACACAATCTAGATGAACATAACATACTATGTGGATGCCATTTCATGGTTTGTCAGATAAAGAGGTTGGGGGAATTCTGTTTGTTCATCTAAGCAATTACCTAAAACAGTGGTCACCCAGCAGAAGACAACATGATCTGCTGGAAAGAGCCCAGGAGAAACCTGAGTGCTTATCTTTGCTCTGTGGCCAACCGGTCATATGACCCTGGCAATTGACCTGGAACCTAATCCACATAATTAGGACATGATGGGTTAACTCAACCAGTAATTACTGTGTATCTGCCGTGTTCTAGGTTCTAGGGTTAAAACTGTGAGCCAAATACTTATAGTCTGTGCCCTGGTGAAGCTGAGATTCTGGTTGAAGAAGATAGACAAACTAATCTATAGTTATAGACCTGATAAACATTGCTATGGAGAAAAATTAAGCAGTAAGAGGGTGACAGAAAATATCAGTTAAATGGTGTTTTTTTTTTCTTCATATAGGGTGGTCTGAGAAAGTTGATATTTCAGTAAATACCTTAAAGAAGGAAAGGTGAACACTTGTAGAAAACAGGTACAAACATCTTATCCTGGGTGGGAATGACTCAGGTTTGTTCAAAGAACTGAAAGAATACTGTGGTCAATATGGTAGCTGTGGGATGAATGACAGGAGGGGGGTAGAGGTGGGAACATGGGAAGTAGCAAGATGCCAGATCTTTTAGTGCCTTGTAGGACAGAAAGCTGACCATTGAATTTAATAATATGGTAGACATGAATGGCACTAATAAGAATGAACTTAATGAAGTAACATGGTATACAAATTGTAGTTTCATTTTCAATAAAGATAGAAAGCTTTTGCACTTGGGGAAATGATCTAAGCAGAAATGAGAACTGATCTGATTTACTCTAACAGGTTCTAGGGAATAAGCATGAAAGAAGAGATTTTGCAGGGAACAGTGGTTTGGGCCATAGTGGCAGCTGTGGTTTGGAAAGAACTGGTCAGGTTTTAGGTGTATTTTGGAGGTAAATTCAATAGGCTGATCAGTTCCATGTTGGGGGAGGGAGGAAAGAAAGGAGGGATGAGGGGGAGAAAGAAAGAGAGGGAGACAAGGGAGAGAGGGAGACAAGGGAGAGAGGGAGACAAGGGAGAGAGGGAGAGGAGAAGAGGGAGAGAGAAACTCAAAAATGGCTTTAAGATTTTTGTCCTGAGCAACTGAAAGATTGGGACTATCATCAACTGATATGAGAAAGCAATGGGAGTGTTGGGTATAGGACAAAGGCTGTCAAAACCAGTGGTATCGTTTTGCTCATGCTAAAACTTGGGACACTCATTAAACATCCAAATGAATTTCCCAAATAAGGAGTGGCTGTGTGATTCTCAAGTTGTTATAAGAAATTCAGAGAAACAATATGACTTTGGAAGTCATTTAAATCCAGAATAGGTGAGATTACATAAAGACATTGTAGAGAGTGAGAGATGAGAGGCCTAAGGATGGAGTCATGAAGGACTCCATTGTTTAGAACTGAGGAAAATGATGACTATTCAGCAAAGGAAACAGAAAGGGAGGAGAGCAGAAGCTCAAAAATCAAGGGGAGATAGTGTTTCCAGAAGAGGAAATGATCATCTGTGACAAATTCTGCTGATAGGCTAACAGAGTAGAGTACAGAAAAATGATGATCGGATTTAATAATATGGTGGCCACTGGTGACCTTGATTCTGTGAAATGCAAGGGGTAAAAAATTTTTCCAACTTACTGTTAGATACTGTATAAATGAAATTCTCTGTAGAGCAGAGATTGGTTGTATTCTTTCAGAGAAACAATAATTAACACATTACAGTAATTGTGCTTCAGGAGCTTAGGGTCTAATTGGGAGCCATCAGCATAAGCAATTACATGGTACTTGCTGTAATAGAATTATCTACAAAGTGCAATATAATAATTGATTTTTAAAATATTTTTTAGAGATTTATTTTTATTTATTTGAAAGACAGGGTTACAGAGAGAGGTAGAGACAGAGAGATCTTCTATCCGTTGGTTCACTCCCCAAACGGCTGCAATGGCCAGAGCTGAGCCGATCCAAAGGTAGGAGCCAGGAACTTCCTCTGGGTCTCCCATGTGGGTGTAGGGGCCCAAGAACTTAGACCATCTTCTACTGCTTTCCCAGGCCATAGAAGAGAGCTGGATGGAAAGACGAGCAGCCAGGACTTGAACCAGCACCCATATGAGATGCTGGTGCTTCAGGCCAGGGCTTTAACCCACTGCGCCACAGCGCCAGCCCCTATTGTATTATTTTGAACTCATTGATAATTAATGTGCTTGATGTCTTTTTATCCATTGGAGTAACTTTTTTATTCAAATATCACATTTTTAGTGGAAGCCCCTTTATATATTGGCCTCTATAACTTTTGACAGAATGCTAGTGGTCTTTGATAGTTTCCTTGCTCTCAGTTTTACAAGTTCTGGACCATTTATATATATACATATGTATTTATATATTTATATTTATATTTATTTATTCTGTATATATGTCCTTCCCCCCAGCTGGATTCATCTCTTTCTCCAAAGCACCCTGGTTATCTTCAGTGGTAAATTTTATATAAAAACCACAGTTTGAGCAAGTTGGGATACAACTTGCTATTCTGCCATCTGTTCTAGGCCTTTTTGGTGGACAGAATTAGAAAGTACATATTTTTGAGAAAATACATCATAGGTTCTTATTGACGTTTTCAATTCAAATATTCGATTACAGAGTTTCAAATTAACTGCTTTGATTCAACATCTGTACCTATCTTTCAATGAAAAATTTTGGTTTCTAAGATGACATTAACATTAGGGAAGTAACCAAGTTGTAAAGTGAAGCGAAGAGGGCGGCCTTTCCATAGAACACTGTGGGGATTAGGCTATTTGTGAAGCCAGTGCGCAGTCTGTTCAGCATGCCAATGAGACAATCTTTTACATGTGAACAAAAGAACTAGCACTTCTAATGATACAACTATAGATTAGTGTGAACTTACAATTTGGATCAAAATGTGTTCTTACTCAAATATAATTCTAAAACTTCATAGATTATCTCAAAAAGAATGACCTTAATTTGAATGGATAAAAAATAGGGAGAATTTGCTACTTATCACAGAGTAAAGGCTTTACACGATTTTCAAGAGATATTTTTATTTCAGAAAACCAGGCTAAAAAAAAAAAAAAACAAAAAACCATTCTGTAACCTGTTAGACAAAGGAGGCTGCTACAGACAGAAAGGAAAGGGCTTTATTTTCTAATCCATTGCTAGTTTTGAAAATTGCTTTATGGATGTGGAAGTGGGAAGTCTGTTTGTACATAAGCTCATATGTATTTGAGTATACATGTTTGCATGCATTGGGTAGAAAGGGGGCAAAATAGGTGGTGTGAAGAATTTCCTTCATTATTCAATTGATGAGTATCACAATTAATGAGACATGATTATGTGCAGACCTAGCTGTAAGTGGTAGTTAATAGTGGTATGAGGTCAGTTTAATTCATATTTGCACATGGGATGGAAGGAAGAGATTTCTTCACATCTACTTATTGTCTCCATTTGTACAGCATATATTTATTAGAAATCTCTGAATAGGAAGACAAACATACAGTATTCTTTTTTCATTTTTTGATTTTGTTTTATGTGTAGCCTTACTGCTTTCTCCCCTACCTCAGACCATGCTTCTTAGAAAACATGATAGTTGGAAAAAAAGACTATGTACATTATTTTTTGGGGGGGGTATATATTCTTTTGACTGATTTATATAGTTCTTTTAAATAACAGTGTTTGTATCTATATAATTTCATGGAAGTTCTTTTATAAGATTTCTACATTTTGGGGTGGATATTAGAGATAAGAAAAGCAGCCGGTTCCCCCTGGTTACCCTGAGAATGGTAATTTGCATTAGAAGGAGCCTATCATGACACCTGGGAGTAGGTTGATTGGATTGATATCACCCTGATTTGTTCACAATTGATGATGTCAGCTGAATGGCTTATAGCTTCTTCTTGATATGTTGGATATACATCCTTTCTCATCTCCTGGCCATGATATACGGTCCTCTCTCCTGCAAGAAATTTCTCTACTCTTTTCCTCCTCACTGGATAACTTATTCACTCTACATTTCTTTTCCTAAGTGCCACGGATTCTAAGCACCTGTGCACTTTTCCTATCAACATGATATCAAACTCCATATTGTATGATTGATTTTTGTCCTGCTGATAGGTCTAGATGATCAGTGTTGCTTAATCTCAGAATCAGAATTTGGCTTTCTCCACAATCTTTTAATATATGCTGACACAATGACTTTTCAAACTTGACTGAAATATCAGTTTAGGTAATTACAATCATTTAAAATTTCCTAACCTGAAAGTACTAGGATGATGCCTGTTAGCTGTTACGATCAGGCCTGTCTCAACCCTCTTAAAAATTCTTTCGTTTTACTCTAATTTTGCCGATAATTTAAAAGTTTCTAGAGTTAATTTAGTGAGGTATTTTAATTTGCAATCTTATTATATGGAATGTAATGCATTTTGGGATTTGTTTTCATAGTAGAGCTTTAGTCAACAGTATGAAATGCTTCTATATTGCTATTTAGTAAAATAGCCTATTTATATTTCTGCCAACCCACTTTGGAAAACAATTGTGGAGTTTATCCACAAGTGGAATCTTTTGATCATAGGATAATTGTATCTTCAACTTCCCTGGATTAATTCACAGTTTTTTCCTAAAGTGGGTGTTAGATTTTTGCTATAGCGAATTAAGACTTTAGCTTTCTTACCCTATAATCATCAAGTACCATGTTCTTCCAATTATTTACATTATGGTTTTGTTTAAAATAATCGTCAGTGTTTATTTTCACAAGGTAAACTTGGTTACATCTATAACATCTAGCAGTGACTCTCACATTCTCTCTCTCTCTCTCTCTCTCCCTCCAAGAAAGAATTATACAAGAAAGAATTTGGTGGGGGTTCACATTTGTCAAATCACTTTTTATTTGATTGCTTCTCTGTACTCTTATTCCATGTATTTATAGAACTACAAGTGCCTATAAACATTGTCAGAAATAACAGGTGGGCCAGAGATGTGCATAGCAGGTAAAGCTGCTACCTGCAATGCCAGTTGCCAGTTCTTGTCCCAGCTACTTCACTTCTTATCCAAGTCCCTGCTAATGGCTTGGGAAAAATAGCAGAGGATTGCCCAAGTATTTAGGGTTCTGCCACCCACATGGGAGACCTGGAGGAGGCTTCTGGCTCTTGGCTTCAGTCTGGCCCAGAGCTGGCCATTACAACCATCTAGGGAGTAGGCCAATAGATGGAAGATCTCTCTCTCTCTCTCTCCCTCTTTCTCTGAAACTCTGACTTCCAAATAAATTAATAACTATTTTTAAAAAATACCTCTGATCTACTTTAGTCTTGGAGATACTCTTCCTCTGTTCTTCTGTCCATAACCAGACCCATTGCAGTCTGTAGAGTGTTGTATCACCCCAGTCTATCACCTTGGAAACAGTTTTTGACTCTTTCCTGTGTTGGATTCACCTGTTTCCTAGATTACTTTATTTCCTTCATTAGTTTTGCTGATGCTCATGTTGGTAGAATAACTTCACATTCAACTTTTTTTTTTTTTTTTTGGACAGGCAGAGTTAGAGAGAGAGACAGAGAGAAAGGTCTTCCTTCCGTTGGTTTGTCCCCCAAATGGCCATTATGGCCGATCCGAAGCCAGGAACCAGGTGCTTCCTCCTGATCTCCCATGCAGGTGCAGGGCCCAAGCACTTGGGCCATCCTCCACTGCCCTCCTGGGCCACAGCAGAGAGCTGGACTGGAAGAGGTGCAACCGGGACAGAACCAGAGCCCCAACCAGGACTAGAACCCAAGGTACTGGCACTGCAGGTGGAGGATTAGCCTAGTGAGCTGTGGCGCCGGCCTTCACATTCGACTTTTCTGTGATATTGACCTTTGAAGCATTTTATTATGTTTAATTTTATTTATTTTAGTATGTTTTCTGTTTCCAATAGCACTTTATTGATCCCTGAATGTCCCTTTTGTTCTCATAGCATACTGGTTTTTATGTGTTTCCTTTTTTTTTTTTTTTGCTATAGGAAAATCAATTCTGTTGATTTTTTTTTCCTTGGGCTCCCTGTAGTTTTATTTTTCCTCAATCTATCCTCTATAATTTTTCTTATTTATTTCAGGTTCTTTTACATCAGAATTTCTGAAAATCCTAAAGGTTTTTGTCATTCATTCATATTTTCAAATGGTGCAAAAGTGGAAACTTGGAAATTCGACATATGAGGGCAGAATGCAGCAGGCATTCTGGTGAGAATTCCCCTCATCTCCAGTGTTGATATCTGTAGGTGTGTTTTGCTTTGTTTTGCTTGGGCTGTTTATTTCCTCGGGATAGAATCTTCATTCTCTTGCCTGGGCCATATAATGCTACAAGTCACTGTTAGAAGGGCTGAGAACCTAAGACCTCACTGTCCACAACGCAGGTCTTTGCTTAATCCTTGATTCCATAAGGGGTCTCATTTCTACCTTATGCTGCCCTTACTATGAGTCTGAAGATAATATGCAACAACTTTTCCAGAGAATAAGTCACCTGTCTTTCAGCTGACTGGGCAGCAGCCAATAGCTACATGGAGAATTAGAGATGTTGATATCTTATTTATTAGACTTTTAATTCTTTTGGTTTAGGTCTCACGTCAGTCCTTTTTCTTCAAGGGCATCTGTTGTTTCTAACTGCTGAGTACATTCAGGGTTTTGAAACATTTCAACCTACCTCCCTGGCAGATATTTAGTAGAGAAAACAGAAATCTGAGAAAGTTATCATTATTTTACCCAATTTTCTTCTTACACAATTTTGTTAACATTTCTAGAAGATTCCTGTCTTCTCTTTCATCTTTGTCATTGTGAGTTTTTATCTTTTTAGTTTTATTTTTTATTTTATTGGAGCTTTTGAAGGAGAGTTAGGAACAAACACATATGTTTAATCACTGCCTTTATAGAAGCTTAATCCTTCTCTAGTGCTATATTGGCATAATGTATGTTATGAGTGACTAGGAAATGAGAAAACAGATACATTGTTATATCATATATACGCAGCCCACATGCAAACACACAAATTGCTCTAGCTAAGGTATCCAACATTTTTCATAGTGCCAATTTCAAAATCTCTTACTTTTTCTCATTTTACTTCGAGTTTCATTGTTTTGTGTCTCCTTTCTCCCTGACTTTCTGATAACCTGCCTTCCTTACTCCTTGCAGTGACTTTTTCTCTTCTCTGTCTGTTCTTGCAATTATGGTCTCTACTATTTAATTCTCCATTTCTTTCCTCCTCCACCCCTACTCTTCAGAAGTTCTCTTTAAACATTCCACTCACTACTTTCATCTTAACATCCCTAAGCTACAATAATAAAATTTTATTTTTAACCTGGAGATGTCTCCTAATTATCTCTGTGAATGTCCCAAGATTACCTTAAATCTTTATTTCCCAAACAGAATTCATTACATCCTCAAAATTCCTTTTCCTCCTCCTACTCAATTTCTTCCTCTATTTTCCTCCAATATTGTTTATCTAAGTCAGTGGTTAGCAAAATTTTCCATAAAGACTAGATAACCACGTATTTCAGGGTTTGTAAGCCATATGGTTTCTGTCTACTCAAGTACTCAACTGGTGGGTAGTGAAAGACAAGCATAGTAAATATGTAAAAAAAAAAAAAAAAAGTACAGCTGTGTTCCAATAAAACTTTATTTACAGAAGCAGACCAGTAGGCTGAATTTGTACCTCTGGCCCTAATTTGATGATCTCTGACCTAGGTTAATGGCTGTTCAGCCAACAGCCTCTTAATCGAGCTACATTTCCCACATCTGTCTGGTTAGTACACTGTGATAACTCTATCTTTCACCATCTGCTCTGATTTCAAATCCTTATGCATATTCTTCTCTCAAGTTGGTAATCTTTTCACCTGTCAGTTAGTTACAGTAACTGTACCCAGTCTGCATGCTTTCTGTCTTGTAGTCCTCTGATTTATGTTTCACACTGCTTTCAAGGCAGTCTTACACAAGCAGAAGTAATCCTGCTTATTTAAAATATTCAGTTCTTTGCAAACTAAGACATTGCAGTTCTCCATTTTAGGTGAATTACAGCTATTTGAAGTATAGTTAAATACTCAGGGCTCCATCCCAGAGGTTCGATGATATAGTTCAATGTTGGGGCCTAGGAATCTTTGTTTTAAACAAGCATCCAAAATTAGTCTGTGGCAGGTGATCCTCACTCATTTGTGAACCAGTAGCTCATGGTAAAGGGCAAGCATTGTATAGATCACCTGCCTGACCTGGTCATCTCTCCAGCCCCATCCCTCACACTCTTCTCCAGCATGCTAACCGTCAGCCCTTCCCCTGAACTGGTCATGCTGCTTTTCCCCTTAGTTTCCCGGCATGCCAATCACTACCAGAAGTCCATTAACCCCCTAATCTTCTCAGCCTTGTGTTAAGGCTAAACATAAGTACAAGCTTTTCAGATGGAAATTTCCAACTGTGTACACTTATTCCATCTGCTGATTCTCCAATGTCTGTCCCTTGTGAGGCTAATGACTCAAAGCCTGTCACTGCAGAAAAGTTGCTCTTTACAAACTTGGCCTCTACACTTTGGGATTTCTGGCTCTTTACCTCTTAGGGATGCCACATCTCTTGGCTTTCTGTTTATCATACCTATTCTTCCTACTTTTATTATGGTAATTATGTGGGTATTATTATTATTACTGAACAGTTGTTTCCAGAGAAAGAAGACTCTTATTGGTGACTGCACAAAGTGAGTACTTCTTATGCTATCCTTCTCTGTACTTCTCACATAATCCCTGGGATTCAGGACACTTGTATCTTGAAGTGCCCAGCTGAGATTACATGGCTGAAATCCAGCAAAAGTCAAGGGTAAATGACAGGAAGCTCAGGAATACTAGGCTGAGTTTTAACTAATTATATGGGAATAGAATAAATGCTGCTTCTGGATAATTGTGGGCTAGTAAAGAGAAGCATTATGTGCTGAGACAGCCAAACCAGCGAGTTCTACAGCAATTAATATGCAACTATTTAGTGCTCTGCTAATTTTGTTTTGTCATGAAGTTTTTCAGGCCTGTCTCCTATCTATTAGGAAGGCTGCACCTCATTAACTTCATCCTACCTTGCATATGATAAATCTCAAAGAAGCCTGTGAAATGAAAATAATGATTTCCAAATTTCATTTCAACCTTTCACACTTAATACACTCTAATACGATCATGTACTACACTATAATATACTAGTCATTACAGAGTGAAATGTTCTAAAGGCAGGAAATTAGAGAACGAAAGATATGAGGCCATTGGAAACTTTATCAACCAGATAATCAGCCTTGGAAAGCTGAACCTCTGTATGTATATCTGGTTCCTTACAATAATGAAACATAACAACAACACAGTCCAGATACCAGAAATTGGTATTTTAATTGAACAAATTTCATATTTCCTAGATAATTATATCTTTAACATGATGTATTTCCTTTAAACAATTAATTAGCATTTATCTTTCCTTTAAACTCTTCATGAGTATATCATTAATCAGTGTTTGCACAGTGAAAAACAAACTGGTCTTTTTAAAAAACAATTCAAATTTTTATTGGGTTTTGTTTATATAATAAGGAATCAGCAACCACTGTAGTTGTCACTTGAAGTGATCACAGACAAAACAAAATATATAATAATTTTACATGGTTATATTACAATTTTTGAAAGGTAACTACAGCATACCCACGTTTTGCTATAAACTGTATTCCTTTGGCCACAGGTAAGCTGTCAATAATATAAGGTGTTTGGTTACACACCTCTATCAATAATGGATGATGAGGAGAAAATAGCCTAAAACATTTATAAATCCTTTGTGCTGTAACATTTGTGTTAACAATTATTTTGTCTATTACTACCTTAGACACTTCTTACTACAAGGAAATATACTCTAAAGATAAACGGTAGGTAGCACAGTTTCCTATCTTGGCTTGAATTATGCAAAGAAAAACATGTGTGTTTCTTGCCATCCTCTATTACTATATTAAAATTTTGAACTAAACATTTTTTTTAAAAAGCTATTGGATGCCATTTCATTGTAATTGTGGATTTTATATACTCTTTGTGTGCAGTTTAAAAACTTGAAGTATGTGCCAGATCATGATTCTGGCATGGAGAAGAAAGGACATTGAGATGCAAATGAGGAAGGTATTGGGATGTTCAATCTCAGGACACGGTAACAAAAATGATCTAAAACAAGATATATTAAACTGAAAACATTAGTGACCCAAAGTTAATTTAAGTCAGAAAGTCTACAATGTCTTTTCTGATGGCAGACGTCTGAAAAAAATGGGAAGAAATTAAGACCCAAGTCTGTGGGTATTCTTAAAGTGGAATCCACATGGCATGTAAATTAATGATTGTCCTTTCTTTTGGGCTACAATGTTGGGTTTGATCATCACATTAGATGCTGGCAAAGAAAAAACATTTCCAACATGTGGACTGGCTTACTAAAAGAAAAAAAAGTGGAAATTCTGTTGTATTTTAAGACAGAGTTAAAGCTCTTGGGCCCCATTTGTTCCTGAAGTCACTCTGAGAACATTGCACTGTGTTTTGCTGGAACGGAATCAGGACCTTTTGATTTGAAGTGACGGGGCAATGACGAACGTCAGGCTAAGAATGGGATTCAGTCCCCATGGGTTTCCTTTCACTCCACCTCATTCCCTCCCTCTTCCGTTTTCTCTTGTACATACTTTCACACACATTTCATCCCAAGTTAATCTAATGTACTTTGCCGAGGAGTTTAAAAACTTAGGCAAGAATGCACTAAGTGCATTAAAATTCTGACAGTCTCAGAAAGCAGTTTTGTCTCTGTGTGATAGAAAAGCACCATGTGAAGAACGCTTTTCAATTGGTTACTTACAAAAATAATATAAAAGTTAATAACCCCTATGGGCTGCTGTTAATTGGACTAATCTGTGATTTTAAAAAGCCTTATGGTAGCTAGGTTGTACCTATACTAGAGACCATTTTAACTACAGCACAGGTGAGAGAAGAGAGTGCATCCCACCCACTCCTTTGCCATGTGGACATTGCACCAGGCAATTCACATTCTGTCCGTTATGGGGTCACTGGCATCTCTCCATTGTAGAGCATTGACTGGGGCCCGCCCATCATTTAAACATCTACATGTAGCGTATATAGCGAAATATTTACAGATGATGAAACTAAGCAGAGTTTAAACTAAAGTGGT
The DNA here is from genome assembly GCF_033115175.1 of Lepus europaeus. Lineage (NCBI taxonomy): Eukaryota > Metazoa > Chordata > Mammalia > Lagomorpha > Leporidae > Lepus > Lepus europaeus. The sequence continues at coordinate 34,706,734 of NC_084832.1, read as the reverse complement.
GAAAGAGGATTTTAATAATTCTCAAAAACATCTGTAGGTAGTACTTTCTTTGCAGAATATGTGAATGGAATATTTCAAAGAAGTCCTTTGGGAAAGGATTTCAAACCTCCTCTCCCTCTCCCTTTGAAATATTTGATCTTTTAGGAATGTAGAGAATAATGATTTTTAAGAACTTTGCCTTAATCTCTCAGATACTTCATCTGGAAAGTTTAAATGCTTCCGATGTCCTAAAAATACACCAACTAAACTGCTTTCATATTTTGCATTCAATTGCAATCTGATCAATGATTTGACAATATTAATAAAAAGTTATTTTAAAGGATTATTTAAAATTATAAATTGAGTAATTTAAATGTCACTTCAAAACTCTGTTTTATAGTGACATATTTTTCCATTATATCAGATTCATATAGATTAAAAAATAAACCTCCTTAATAGGAACTCTGAGTAAGCTCTGTTTAAAATATAAGTGGTAAATGAATATACTGGAAGTAATTAAGGCTATGCTGAAGTGCTAACTGTAGAAATTAAGTGCTTTCACAATGAGGCTTCCTTAATTCTCACTGTTTTCCTTCTCGTGATGTAAACAGCTCATAAAATGTCACGTGTATCTTTGAGTGTTAAAATAATCACTCTTACATTTTTACATTGTTTTGTGCAAATATACAATTTTTTTTCAGGCAAAGTTTTCATTTTGTTGAAATGACTTCTGTCCAAAATAAAATGAAATTAAACGACTCTTCCTTCTTTCAAGATGAGCTGTATTTATTACTGGAACGGAAGTTGTCATATCCGTGATCGTTAGCTTTGAACTTCAAGCAGGACTGCTTTTCCTCCAAGGATTGTTTTTCTTCAAATGACTGGCACCAGCAACATAAGCATGACTGTACAAAACAAAGTCACTCATTATGTGTCAACTTTAGTCACCCTGTTACAACTTTCTCACTTTCTGTGGTTCTGTCTTTCCTTGCATAATTGGGAGTTCTCAGGCCCTTTCTTTCCCCTTGAAAAAATTTAATTATATTTGAGTAGATGATAGTTTTTTCACTAAAAAAAATACAATGAAAGAATCTAAATAATAAAAGTTCTTGCCAAGATAAAGTTAATCTTAATTCTTGAAACTCTTGATTACTTGATAAATATTCTCAATATTTAAAAAATATATAAGTCATGATGTTTGTCTACACAAACAGAAATATCACCACATCCATGTGTTTGTGAGTGCATATAACATATTAATGAGATTATACTATACATGTATTCCATAACCTTCTTTTTACTTGGAAGTTTCATAAACACCTTTCTGTCTCAATGAATTTAACATTACTGTGCTATTTTTTCCAGGGAAATGCTATTCTCAATCTTGTTATATAATAAGGTTAAAAAGTATACAAATCTTTTCCATGTTGTTACTCAATAAGAATATAAAGTATACAAGCATCTCAGATTTATTCATCCAGGTCTTTTCTTGGATTTTTTAAGATCCAAAACTTATTTTACTCTGTTTTCTGAGAAACTGTACATATAAGAAAATGGGAGATCCACTATTTTTAGTTCTAAACAATGAGAGAGTCAATTTTGATAAACATTCTTTTCTTACTCTAAAATCTCAGTAATTCTTTGCCTACTCTCTATAACCAGAACATTCCAATTCAAAGAATTTCACAATCCAATGTCTTCTCATCACACAAGCAAGTTATCCTTAGGATTTTTTGGTGTGTGAAATACCACATCTGAATATGTACAAATATCCTGATGTTTAAGAAAAGTTTTCACTTTTTAACAAGTTTACTTAATAGCAAGAACTGCCTTGGTGGTTATAAGGAAGCTAAGTTCTTAGCACTCTAATAATGCAATAACAGAGACAAGTGGATCGTTCCCATGTAAGAAAGGATACTTTATTTCCTGTTAGATTGCTGAAGAAGTGAATAGATGGAGTGGTGGTAGAATACAAAAGCAGCTGAATGGGGAATAATTAGATAAATCCACATTGAACAGCAAGCTTCTGTTATAAAAAGAAGTAGAAGAATCTAAATCAAATTTGTTTGACTTGCTATTCACAAAAGTTCATGTGAAAAAGTATCCAACCTAATTACAATGGCTGTTGGGAATAATGCCTTTAATTTATGTTTGGCTCTTATATCATTGTGTGACAGTTGTCATATAACTATGCATATAATTCTTATTTATATTCTGAGCAATTCCATGAATATATATGATTAGCTGAGTCTGTAGGGAGTGACTGGGATTCATAGGCAGAAATTGACTACAGTAGTTCATAAGCAAATGCCATATTTTGAAAAAGTATCTGTTAATGTAATGTGAAGGAAAACTATAAGGCAGGTTGGTAGATCTCCGTGGCTACAAATATCTATAGTTTGAAAGGGCTGTGTTTAATACTATATTACAAAGGGCTTTTATTGTAGAATATTACTTTCTTACCTTAAAGCAGTTTTTGAATCTTTTGCTCACCAAATAGAGAGCAATTGGGTTAATGCAGGAATTCAAGGAGGCCATATTGATTCCAATGTAGTCCAATACCAACAAAAAGCTGAAAAACAATAAACCAAAACATGTCTGTGAAAAACATGTTGCTCCATGCATGTATTTGTTACAGACTTTTTGGTTTTTGCAAATAAAAAGACTACACATATCTAATGGTTTGAATCCATCAGTAGTCTCTGTCTCATTTTCTGTCATTGTCATCTCAACGGCTCTCTACCTCCCGGCCCCTCACTCCTGCCTCTCATGCCCAGATTTGTCATTTAAAATGAAATCTCATTGCCAAGGCTGGTTGAAAAGAAAAGATTTACACAACACCAAGAAGATCCTAACCTGATCTTTTCTATTTTGCCATTCACTCATCATTTATAATCCTGCCTCTGTGTCCCCAGGGCTCTCTTAGGTACCCTTTACTCCTCCCTCTAAAACAGGAGTGAAGGGAACACTGGGAGTCTGAAATGCTCTCCAAGGATTAGAAAAATGGTTTCTGTCTTCCTACTTATGAAAGGGGTGGGTGGAAACAGTTCTGAATGGTGCTTATTTCCCACATGATGCCCAGTGTGCCTTTCTTACCTCAGAAGTTCACATCTATTGGGGTCATTCTGATCATAAAGTGTGAGCTTCAGGATCCTGCTGAGGTGAAGGGGCAGCCAACAGAGGGCAAAAACAAGCACCAGACAAAATACAGTTTTGGCCACTTCCCGTCTCTGAAAGAAAACCACAGTCAGTCCCTGAAAAGATGCTCATTTGTTCACAGCATTTTCTCATTCCCAGCAGAATAGTTCACATTGTTTACAAAAATTCAGTGGCATTTGTAAAATTCAGGACATGGAGCTTGAAATTGAAAAGTTAATGTGAATGAGAACTAAAATGACTAGAGGTTCATCTTTAGAAGTTATGGTTCTCTCTGGATCCTTTTAGCAATATAGAATATATCTAAACAGGCAAAACAATTCTTTATAAATTCAGTGATGCCAGAAAAAAGGAAACATGCTCTGGTATGTAATTTCTCATCACCATAATTTACATATTCATCATTACAATTCTAACCATAAATCAAATAATTTTATTTTCTTACCTGTTTTAAGTGATCATTTAAGGCAATTTGCATTCCACTCTTCTTTCTTAACATTTCACAGGTCATCAGAGTGTAAAAAAAGGCAGTGATGGCCAATGGTAAGCAGAAATAGAAACTAAATAGCCACCAATCTTTAGCTGTTTTATAAAACTATGAAGAAGAGAAATGTTTATGATTAATGCCTTTTCTTTAAGAAAACCTTATGTACCAAATGTTTAAAAAATCAAGGAACAACTCTCTTTTAAAGAAAATCCATTTTATAAATACTGCACAATGTAAAATCTTTCAGGTCACATCTATCAAACAAATAACTAAACACCTATATTGAATGAAATAAACTTTTTCTAAAAGGTATTCCAGCCCTCTAGGGCAGTGTACTATAATCATGCTTTAAAATGTAAGCAGTTGTAAAATCTTGAAATATTTACTAATTCAATATTTTGTCTTCATACAAGTAAGTTATACTTTGGGTAACCTTTGTGTGAAATACCAAATCTGAATATATAATAGATATCTTACTGTTTAAGTGAAATGTTCACTTTTTAGCAAATCTGTTTGATGGCACAGATATGAAAATGTCCAGGTTAACCATTTAGCTCATAGAGCATATGCAAATCCAAGATTTTAATGGAAAATCAAGGCTGTTTATTACATGCCTTATTGCTTATTCTTTTTCTGCTGATACGTTTAAAATTCTTGCTGTGGATATATCCATGTTGACAAAAATTTATGTAACATATAAACCCTCCCCCTTTAACTAAGAGGAAACAATGGAACAAGAGTCATTCCCAATTTCACATATGTCCAGAGAAGTTAGTGCAAAGGGGGCTGGTTTAACTATCACCAAAAATTATTTTCTAATTTATATATAAGAAAACTCTCAAGAAAAGTTCATGAACATATTTTTTTGAAAGATCCTTTTAACTTTAGGGTCTATCTTCTCGAGGCCAGCATTATCATTCTTTTCCTGGTTCCTGGTCAAATATTCTGTAATAAATGGCCTGGTTGAAAAGAGCTTTGCAATGGCAGCTTTCTCTTTAGCATCAAAGACAGGAAGGGCAGGCTCGCCTTTCAGAATCTGCCCATATTAGGGTGACATTTCAAACATGTGCTGACCCCTCCTTCATTCCTGATGACTGCTGTGTTGCCTTGTGCAAAATGTGGTAGCAGTCAGTCCTTTTGCTTCTTTTGGTGGAAAAGCTATACATTCACACTAATTCTCTGATGAGAACTTGGTGTATTTGTGTCCCTGAGATCCAGGGACAGGGTTCTTGTGGAGGTAGTAACCCAGCTGCTTGTATCTTAGGGGATGAGTCACACCTTTATCCTGATGGTCCTGGGATTGATCTACTCTCTTTGGACTGTCATAAATCAATTGCTTCTTAAGAAGTGAGGAATAGAGGGAAATAGCTAAGCTTGTACAAGAGCAGAAAGAGGAAAATGGGTAAAATTTACCTGCATGAAGGCTGTTTTTTGAGTGGGATTAAGCAAGCAGATTCGCAGGTAACTTCCTTTGTAGTCAATTGTAATCAAGTTAAAACCTATGGCTTCAGGGACAGCCAGAATCACAGAGACCACCCAAATCAAAACAATTTCCACTGCCGTCCACTTTGGAACCCCAATTCCTTTAATTCGACTCCAGGAAGCAACAGCTCGATATCTGAAGATGAAAATAGAATTGTTTTTCCAAGCTTGAACAGCTTTTGTAGAATGACATAGCTTATTTTTATTTATTTGAAAGACAGAGTTACAGAGAGGCAGAGAGAAAGGTCTTTCATCTGCTGGTTCACTTCCCAGATGGCCACAACAGTTGGATCTGCGCCGATCCGAAGCCAGGTGCCAGGAGCTTCCTCCAGGTATCCCACGTGGGTGCAGGGGCCCAAGGACCTGGGCCATCTTCTACCGGCCTCCCAGGCCATAGCAGAGAGCTGGATCATAAATGGAGCAGCCGGGACACGAATTGGCACCCATATGGGATACCAGAGTCTCAGGCCAGGGCTTTAACCCGCTGTGCCACAGCACCGGCCTCAAGCTTATTTTCTAAATTCATAGCAATCAGTAATACAATATTCAGGATATACCTGACTTAAATATAAACTCTTACCTATCAATACTTAGAGCACATAGACTGAGCACAGTGATGCCCACAGAGGCCTTCTGTATGAAAGGTACCAGCTTACACATCTCAGCTCCAAACGGCCAGTCTTCCGCCAGCAGCTGCATTGAGAAGATACGAAGCTCTGTTAACACAGTGTTTCATATGAGAGTAATTAACAGGCAATGTAAGAGAACAAATCCAAGTTCTTATCCTTTTCCTCACGGGCTACATTTGAAAAGCACCAGCATTCAATATATGAAATAGGAAAGGGCATAGGGAATAATGAAAGTGTAGTTTAGAGAATTTGTCATACATATAGGGTAACTTGGAATCAGGATCTTCTCATAAGAGCCAACCCAAGTCAGTCTCTTAACTTCTTTTCAGAAAAATGAAACCTGCAAACTTTCATAGTCTCAAAAGCCCAGGTCATGGCCAAGTCACAAAAAAGACTAATTAAAGATAAATGATACATATTCCTTAGCTGAAGAGACTAGACTGTCCCTATGGAGTAGTACTCAGTGGAGAATAGCAAGTGCATTGATGTACTTGTTCTTTGTGGTTGTCAGCTTACTTAACTGAACAGTAACTCAGAGTAACCATACCATTTCTTGAACATATTGAGGCACATTCCTGCTTTAAGGCATTTGCTTTCAGTCATTCTTTGTCCTGGAAAGCCTTTTTCCCCCCACAGATCCACTTGGCTAACACCCTTACTTCCTTTGGGTCTTGCTCGAATCCCATCTTTTCCACATGACCCACTCTGATCACATCATTAAATACAATAATCAGCCAGTGCTCCTCACTTCCCTTTTTCCTCCCAGGAAACACTTAATGTGCATGTTGGAATATGGACTTGTCTATTGGTTTATTGTTTGCTATCTGGGTCCCAAGAACATAAGACAGAAAATGAGTTCTGTAACTGCCTAGAACAGTGCCTTACCTATAGCAGATTCTCAGTAAATACTCAAAACTAAATATAAAAGACCACTGTTCTACAATTAGCAAAATGACAGAATTCTTGCCATTATATACAAGTATTTCTCCTTTAATATTTTAAAAATAATTGCTCATGTTTTATTATTTGTTTATTTTACTTATTTTAAAGGCACAGGGAAACAGAGAGAAAGAGAGACACAAGGAGAGAGAGCTCCCATCTGCTTCCTCACTCCCCAAATGCCTGCAACAGCTGAAACTGTGCCATCCCAAAGTCAGGAGTCAGCAACTCAATATGGAATTGCCACATGGGTGGCAGGGACCCAAATACTGGAGCCACCTCCCTGCCTCCCAGGGTGTATATTAACAGGAAGCTAGAATTTAGACTGGAGTAGGAACTCAAACCCAGGCACTCCAATACAGGATGTGGAGTCCCAAGTGGCCTCTTGCCTGTGATGACAAACACCTGACCTAGGTATTTTTCTTTGTTTCATGGCAGCCCACACAGCCATCTATTATTGAATACAGCTATTTTCTTTTCTAGGACAATTGGGTGTGTCTCAGGCTGGTAAACAAATCACTTTAGGTAAACATCTGGATTGAATGTTCATGGGGCTTCAAAAATAAAGAAAAGTATTTGAAATCTATGTTTTTAAAAAATGCTTTAAAAATAGCCTTCCAAAAGTGAAAACTATTTTGAAACCCAATTGAATGTTTCTGTCCTTTCACTAGTAATGAAGAGTCTACTGAGTTTGTCAAGATGGGTTGGTTGTTCTATAACTAGAATGGCATCAAAAGCTAAAATGTGTGTCTTATTAGGAATGTGGCTTCAATACAGGGCCAATTTCATTTTGCCAATTTCATTTCTAAATTAGACATAAAAATTACACAGCATATGGGACAATGTTGACAGTTATATTGCATGTACATGGAGTGTAGGGTCCTGAAAGCCTGCCTAAAGCAGGTATCACAGAGGAATGGAGGATACTAGGTACAAGAGAGCCACTGGTGTCAGGAATATTAAGGGGGTTGGTGAGGTCTGGGCTGAACCTTGTTGGAAAAGAGCAGGTGCTAATAAGCTTTATACATTTTTACTAACGGATTCCAAGTACAAAAATCTCTAATTTTCCCCCAAAAGACAAAAATTGGAATTTTCTATAATATCTCACAATCTATAAAAGTTGTGAACTAATTTCCATTTTTAAAGAAGACTGTCAGATAATGTATTAGCAAAATATATGTGTGGGACAGAACAGCTTCCATCTGTGATTTCTGGATTAATCATTTGACTCTTAACCCTGCTTCTTCATTCATTTAACAAACACTCTTTGAGTGTTCACTCCACCATCCTGAGAACAACATATATGTCCCTGAAAAAAGCAAACTTCTTCCTCTCATGGAGCTTACAGTCCAGTGAGAGAGGCAGACAAAAAATACACAAATAATTCATAGAGTATCACACAGAGGCTGTCATCCTACTGGGGTACCTGAAAGAGTCTGTGGAAAAATGGAACAAAAAGATAAACTCACTTTGGTACAAGAAGATTTTGAAATCCATTCTTTTTTTTTTTTTTTGACAGGCAGAGTTAGTGAGAGAGAGAGAGAGAGAGAGACAGAGAGAAAGGTCTTCCTTCCATTGGTTCACCCCCCAAATGGCCGTTATGGCTGATCCGAAGCCAGGAGCCAGGTGCTTCCTCCTGGTCTCCCATGCGGGTGCAGGGCCCAAGTACTTGGGCCATCCTCCACTGCCTTCCCAAGCCATAGCAGAGAGCTGGCCTGGAAGAGGAGCAACCGGGACTAGAACCCGGTGTGCCGGCGCCACAGGCAAAGGATTAGCCTAGTGAGCCGCGGTGCCAGCCCATTTTTTTTTTTTTTTCATAATACACATTTACTGTGAATTTTTTCATGACTCCATAAGAAAGTGACTGGAAAGATTTCAGGCACTTTCTTAACAGGTCTTTAAGGTCTCCTGGAAAGGACATTTGAGTAGGGACTTCTGAGATAAAAGTCAGTCACGTGAAGAATCTTCTAGGCAGATCAAAGAGCAAGTTAAAAGGCCATGAAGTATGAGCAAGGCTGGTGGGGAACTGGAAGAAGAGCATGGGGGTTATGAAAGGATGTAGTACAGTAATCCAGGCCAAATATATAGGAGATGAAGCTACAGAGAGAGGAGCTTGAACAGAGAGGTTTTGAACAGAGAAATGGCACAATCCTATCTGTTTACTTTTTTATGCCTTTGAAAGGCAGAGCAATGGAAGGATGGGGGATGAGAGATGAGAGATATCTTCTATCTACTGGTTCATTCCCCCAAGATGCCCACAACAACCAGAAGCCCAGAACTCAATCTGAGCCTCCCACGTGGGTAGCACAAACCAAGTACTTGAGACATCACCTGCTGCATCCCAGGGTGTGCTTTCGAGGAAGCTGGATTGAAAGCAGGAGTGGGGCTTGAATCCAGGTACTCCAATATGGAATGCAGGTATCCCAAACAGTGACTTAACCTCTGTGCCACACTGTCTGCCCATTATCTGAATTTTTAAAAGATCACTCTAGAAGCTTAGTGTAGAATAGGACGTGAGGGTCAAAAAAGGAAGCACTAATGAGAACTAGTGATGTCCTCACACTTAGGTGAATGGGTTAGAGTCTATAGATTTTAGTTTAGTTTAGTTTAGATTACGTTAGTTTAGTTTAGTTCAGTTTTTGTTTTTAACAGGTTCAACACAGGTCATAGCTACAATTTTGAGAATACAATGATGGGTATTCAGTAGGACTTGCTGAGACACCTATAAGTTTATTAACTTGCTATGTTGGTTTCCAATATGCCTACACATTTTTAATACTACTCCCTTCAAAAGGAGAAGACTACTTTCCCTTCCCTTCTGTATGTCCTGGACTGAAAGAGTTTTCTTCCAAAGAATGAAAAGGCATTTGGCAATAGGAATGTGTGATGTTGGGGACTAGTTCAGAGAAGGTGTCATGGCTTCCTCCTTGTTCTTCCTGGGATCCTCATTCTTAGGGACCAGCTGCCAGGTCATGAGGACCCTCAATGCCCTCTTGGAAAAGTCAACACATAGCAGAGAACTGAGGCCTTATGAAAACGACTGGCACTAATTTGTTACATGCATGAATGAGAGGCCTTTCTGGATCTCATCAAACCCTCCCTCAGATGACTACAGCCTCGTGAAATACCTTGAGTATACCCTCATGAGCCATCTTGAGTCAGAACCACCTTGCTAAGCCACCCCTGAATTCCCTACACACAAACACAGTGTGATATAATAAAGGATTATGGTTTTGTCCTACTAAATTGTAGGGTAAATTTGTTACTCTTTATTAGATAACTAGCCCACTTGTCCTTGGTCACTCTCTTAAATAGTAGATTCATATTTGAATACAGATGGTATGACTGCAAAGCCAGTGCCTCTAACAATCATCATGCTGTCACTGAATTTTGAAGAAGCTTCTTTTACACAAAAGAATACCTAGGAGTAAATCAAAGATTAACTTCTGGTGAAATTGACATGTTGAAAAGCAGTGATTTGAATAGCCCTTGTCTTGATTGTTGAGGACAGTTTTTTATTTTTTAAATTTTAAAATTTTTTTTAAAATTTGTTTTTCTCTTCTTCATACTATCTGTTGAACTCTTTATTTAACATAGAGTTAATCACATGTATATAAAGTCAATTGAAAATAGATCTCAATAAAAAATGAGAGGAGGAATAACAGAGGGAGAAGGAGGTTTGTAACTGTAAATCTATACAGTTCTGCATACAGTACTACAGATTATGTTCTAATGGTAGAGTTTAAAACCTTGTCATGAGATTCCAAATCCCATTAAAATTGGTGATAAAAATGCCACCTTAATTATTAAAGTGATCATATTAAGTGTTAAAGTAAACATATAGATAGGATTAAGTGTTAAAGAGATCCTATAAATAGATCAAGTGCCTGTTAATAATAATAGACAGAATTAAAAAGGAAGAATTGTTCAATATAGGAAGCAGTTCACACAGTAGATTCATAGAATGACAATCGCTTTAAGTAACACTCTGACCTCAGAATCAGTCTTAAGGTATTTGGATGTGGCTGAAAGTCTATGAGAGCATCTCAGGCACGGAAAGCCAAGACACCATGACAAAAAAAAAATATCCTATAGGAAGGATCTCTGTGAGTGAGACCCCAGTGGAAAAAAGGGCCATCAAAGAAGGCTGTGCTTTTCTTTGAAGGGAGGAGAGAACTTCCACTTTGCTTATGACCTTCTCTAAATACTGACTGAGTTTGTGGTCACAAAAGGCTTCCATAGCCTTGGCAGCTCCTTGTAAAAGCCTCTGGTGATCCTTGACATCATAATTAAGAGTGTTAATTGTTAAATTACCAACAGAAGTCACTGTGCACTTACTCCCCTTGTAGGACCTCCTTATGAGAATAAACTGCAAAACTTGTTCTCAAACAGTACTTTATATGTTGTGTGTGTGTGTGTGGGGGGGAGCAAATTGTTGAAATCTTTACTTAGTATAGAGCTGGTCTTCTGTATATAATATTAATTAAAAATGAATCTTAATGAAGAATGGGATGGGAGAGGGAGTAGGAGGTGGGATGGGAGAGGAGGTGGGAGGGTTGGTATGGGAGAAGAAACAATATATTACTAAAGTGTACCTATAAAATTTGTTTACATTAAATAAAAGCTTTAAAAAACATTAACTTTTGGAACCCATAGCTATGTGTCAAATAATGGTAAAATATCTATATACCTAGCAAAAGTATCTTCCCATCACCTAGTATGATGGTTAAGTTGTGTCATCATGACTGGTTATAGGGTGTCCAGATTACACATTGTTTCTAGGTGTGTGAGTGTGAGGGTATTTCTGAATGAATGAGCATTTGAATCTTTTTTTTTTTTTTTTTGACAACCAGAGTTAGACAGTGAGATAGAGAGAGAGAGAGAAAGGTCTTCCTTTTTTCTGTTGGTTCACCCCCCAAAGTGGCCGCTACGACTGGCGCATTGCGCCGATCCGAAGCCAGGAGCCAGATGCCTCCTCCTGGTCTCCCATGCAGGTGCAGGGCTCAAGGACCTGGGCTATCCTCCACTGCACTCCTGGGCCACAGCAGAGAGCTGGACTGGAAGAGGAGCAACTGGGACAGAATCCGGCGCCCCAACCGGGACTAGAACCCGGGGTGCTGGTGCCGCAGGCGGAGGATTAGCCTAGTGAGCCGCAACGCCAGCTGAGCATTTGAATATATGGACTCAGTAGATTACCCTTCCTGGTGTTGGGGTATCATCCAGTCTGTGAGGGTCTGAAAAGATGAAAAGATGCAGGCAGGAAGAATTTGCCCCTTTTGTTTCCTGCCGTCCAGCATCAGTTGGGATATCTCATCTCATTTTCTCTGGCCCTTAAACTGGGAATTTCATGATTGAGTCTTTTGTTTCTTAGTCTTTGAACGTGGGCTGAGTTATACCCAAATGTTCTTGGGTTTCCAACTTGAAGAAGGTGGATGTGGGACTTCTCAACCTCCATTGTATCATGAGCCAATTCTTCATTAGCTACCTGTCTCTTTATCTACCCATCCATCCATCCATCACCCATTCCTCCATTTTTCTGTATTCTACTGGTTCTATTTCTCTAGAGAGCCCTAATAGACCCAGACATTTTATTCATATAATGCCCAAATATTTGGATATTTTCAAATATTTTATTTAACCTTGAATTACTTCCAAATATATTGAAATTGGTATTATGTAGGTACAGCCACCAGAAGAATCAAGATGAATGAGTGTCTGGGCCGTTGAGGGGAAAGAAATCTCGCCAATGAAAATGAGGTCTGCACTGAATCCAGGCCCTGTTTTATGGTTACTATTGTTTTTGGCTCAGCCTGGAAATTGGATTATTGCTCTTCATACCACTGGGAGGCCTGCGGCCCAACCTCTGACCCTCACTATCACAGTGCACAGGGAAACACAAACTGAAAATTGTAACAGCGTTCTTCAAGTTCAGCACAGATAGTCAGAAACCTAATCGTAACTGAAAGATTACAATTTTCTAATCTATGCTTCCAAAGAGAAAGGGGCTGGGAAAAAAAGAGAGCCTTAGCTATCCTCAGCTCTCAGTATTTCACACTTGGAATTCATGCCTGGATGCTCTAGTCTGAGGGGCCTCAGAAGATGAGGGAAGAGGATGCACTGTGGCTTCCATTATTGGGTACTGAGAAAGATGACTTTGCCAGGCCTCTAAATGTTCTTCCTCTATAATAGCTCTTCCTAATCAGAAGGCTTTGTAGAGACACAGCAAGCCTTGTACTCCATGATGGAAGCCATGCCTCTACTGATGTCCATCTCTGTCATCGTAACAGATTCTATCAAGACAGTATTTGGGCTAGTTAGTTCCTGGGGCTTCTCTGAAATGCAAATACATTAACTTTTCATTTGATGCAGAAAGATATCTGGAGCATGAAAATGCTATGGCTTTTTTCTTTTTATTAAAAAAACCCTTAATTAAGATGCTATCATTAAAAATTAGTGAGAGAATATTCTCATAGTTTTCTATGATTCCTGAAAATTAATTTTTCACCTCTGTTCTCAAGAAGAACATTTAACATCTGTAATTTGAGTCCAACTATATATCTTTCTTTGCAGGTGAGTAAATTGACTCATTTTATTGCAAAAGGAAGCAAGTTTAAGCCCAGTTATAATACAATTCTTATTTTCTATTTTTAGTTTCTATTTGGGGCTTTATCCCATTAAGTTATATATCTTAAGGCAAGGTCTAGGTACTGATGACAAACCAAACATGTATTGAAAAATGTTTCTGGGGCTGGCTGGCATTGTTCAACAGCAGGTTAAACTGCTACCTGAGTTACCAGCATCCAATGTGGGTGGTGGTTGGAGTTCTGGCTGCTTCACTTCTAATCCAGCTCCCTGCTAATGCAGTTGGGAGAGCAGCAGAAGATGGCCCAAGTCCTTGGGCCCTCGGCCCCCAAATGGGAGATCTGGATGAAGCTCCTGGCTCCTGGCTTTGGCCTGGCACAACCTTGGCTGTTGAGGCATTTTGAGGAGAGAACCAGCAGTTGGAAGACCTCTCTGTCTTTCCCTTTCTCTTTGTAATTCTGCATTTCAAATAAAGTAAATAAATCTTAAAATAGTCAATTTCTGATTGCAAAAATGTTGTTAGGGTTCAAAATTGATACTATGCCCCTTCTATCTGAGTTAAATATTTTAGGTCCTATTTAAAATTAAGGTTGACTATACATTACCTAAAATTTTTCCAAATATTAGCCAGTTGGCAAATACTTCCAGAGCTCACACTGGTTTTCACATCATGCTGTCTAATCTAACATCATAGCTTTTGTTAGTGGTAGGTCCTATTGGCAAAGTGAAGTTGATTTGACACAGTGAGAGCCTATGTTTGAGCTCACCACTTTTCTCCTAAAGCATATCCTGCTTCCCTAGCACATTTTTTCAGATGATAAAAACAAACAAATAAATACTAGTTTCAAAAAAAAATGTGACTGTACTAGTTATATAATTTCTACCCAAGGATGGCCACAAAGATGTTTGAAAAAGAATAAAATGAAGAAAATCCGAATATATTACTTTCATGTTATATTATATAGTGTATAATTTAAAAATATAAAAGCATGAATTACATGAAAAAGCAATATGTATCTTTTCCTTAAGGATATTGTGAAAATACAAAATCTCTCCAACTGAGGGAATTACATCGTTCCTTTCTCCTTTTAATTAAAAATCATGTTTATAAGATATTAAGTAGAAACAAAAGACCTGTGAATATACACCCCTGCTAATGCTAAAAGGAATCAAGCCCCATAAAGTCAGGAAATGCCAGTGTTAATCCTCTTGCACTAGCAAATGTTCTTTCGCCCCATTAACCATACATACTACCTTGTTTTTCTTTTAAACAGTATACACTGAGACTTAACTATTTATTTGTTTCAGAATATTCTACAACATTCCTAATGCCTACTACAAAGCCTGGCATACAGTAGTCAATCCTTAAATGCTTGTTGATTAACAATGAATGAATGATTGAATAAACAAATTAATATGATTATAAGCCAGAAAGCTATGATAAAATTTTTACAATGAGTCATGATGACTATGAATTTATATTTTGTATTTTCTAGTAGAGTTGATCGAGTCTTGTTGACTCGAGAGCCAGGAATGCTGGATTGAACTTTACTCTTGTTGGAGTTTTGCCCTTCCAAGCAGGCTGGAAATGGCGAAGACAAAGATTCCTCTCCCACCCTCTCTCTCCTACTCAACAGGAAATGACTGATAAAAAGCAGAACCTATAGTTTCTCACCATCTGGTGAGATTATATGGAGCATTTTAGTTGCAGGCAGGATGGTAATTTGGTAGAGGTAGATGGGGTAAACAGGGATGTTGTAAGACATAATTTGATGAGCAACAATTTTGTAAAGGACAAGAAGTCTGTTCGATCTCATGTGAATTGTGAACATGGCTTTCAAATGACTGCCATTATACAAATGTTTTTACAGTAAGAGTCAAAGAGGGAAATAATGGAGTAGCTGCATTTCACAACGTTGGGAAAGGGTGTATTCTTCTGTTTTTATCTTAGTTTCCTGTAGCAGATAAGAGCTTTTCTGTGTTTCAACTAGCATTTATTCTGATGGAACATCCTCATTCAAGAGTTTCAATGTATGTCAGAATTCTTTTTTTGAAATTCATTCATAGGAAAAGAATTCAATGTAAACTGCTGGACACATGTATAGACTTTTTCCTGATATACATTGTACCCATGCCCTCAGGGACAAATAGAAATGATAAATTCTACTCTGAATCCAACAAAATGCCCTTAGTCACTTAAAGATTAGGCTGTGTGGATCAGAAATATGCAAGTCAGAAATAATGATAGCTCACTCTTCTGGGGTGCCATTTAAATATATCATAATGTTTGTGGTATCCCCTGGAGTTGTACAAGATAAAGGCACTGTCCCTGGAAATAGTTTCATGTATACCCACAAAACACTGAGCGTTTCCCTGCTCTGGAAAGATTCCTCTCACTCATTGAAATAGAACAATGGCTCCACGAAAACCAAATTTCTATGAGAGTCAAAGAGAAAGAACAAAGATTTTAGAAATATTTGTTAAAATCTTCAGTCTCTACTAAGAAATATTTCTAAAATAGAAGTAGCAGAAACTGGAGTTCACCTCAAATTGGTGTATTTCCCCATGAGTGTTACAATGAAATTTATTTCTGTCTCTGTAATAGTCTAATAAAGAAAGGGATTGTTGCTCTCCTATCATCTGAACTTAAAAATATATCCACAGTCTGTGCTTAAAAGCTTTCATTGACTCATTACATGTTTTGAAAATATATAATTAATATAAATAACAAGCACTGTTTACAAAGAAGACTATTGCTAGATTCACTATTGTGAGCTGGATCTTCTGATTTGATACCTAAACAAATTGAAGGAGAACTTGATAGCTTCACAGCTCAGAACAAGTATCTCAAAATGAATGTCTTGAACAAAACACCCTCAGTATGCTATACTTAAACCTAATCCTGTCTATGAAATAAAGGAATAGGGAAAAGATGAGCTACTAGGAGAAGATACCTGATAAATACTTTGAAAGCATTGAGTAAGAATCAAGAAGTGCACAGAGAATAGTTTTCCCCTTTCCGGAAACTAAAATGAAAATGAAGAGAGAAGTAGAGAAGGGACACAGGTCAGGTCATGAGCATAGTTTGAGCCAAGAGGAAGGAAAAGTTCTTGAGAAATGCTTCAGTCAATTTTGCTAATAAATGTCTCACTCTTGTCATTCCCATCTCTGCCTTCTAAGATCACATTTGGGGAGTTCTCTTTTCATGTTTACACCAAAGAACCCATAGGGCAAAAGAAATAACCCTAAAATCAAAGCATTGAGAATCAAAGAAGTCTAAAATGAAAAGAAGTTGTTGGCTAAGGTACAACCATACACCACACTCAGTTATCCCCAAACATAACCAAACTCTTTTCAACTTTGCAAAGTTCAGAAAGAGAAGGTTTCACATCATAAATTACATTTTGAATCTTAGTTCAGGCTTTATCTGTCAACACTCTTTAAAGCATTTAATCATTTATTAGTATTTGGCATGTTTCTCCAAAAATAATCAACTATAGCATATTAGCCACACAGAGATGACCTTATATGGTTTTCTTTGTGAAATGAAGAACATGGCTCCCCGGCCTTGAGGCAACAGGGTCTTGGCTATGTTATCCTCTTGCACAACTATGGAAATATCTTCAATCTTGAACAACTTACTTTAAGTGATCAAAGAAAAAAATGCAAAACCTCTGATAGATATGGCTTACCATATTAATGAAAATATTACCTTGCCATTTTCAGAGGCTTGGATTTATGGAGTGACCCAATGGCTGACTGAAGGCAAACACAAGAAGTTCCAAACTTTTGCCAACCATTTTGCCACAGGAATCTATAATATACATGTGAAGCAGTGAATTGAGAATATAAAGTCTTGAGTTTCTGGGTATTCTGAATTCTGCTCCTGACCTGTTAGCTGGGTATGAACAATACTCTAGAGAAGGGATCAAGTTTGACCCCTTCTTTTTAATTTGGACACTTGTAGAAATATGAATAGGAAAAACTCACTGTGTTAATGTCTTATTTATAACATCATTTATCCTCAATTCTTTGTCTGGTGTTGACTGTTGCAGACACTTATACTAGATGGTTGTTGGGATATTGGTTTTGTTTTTTGATTTTAGTTCATTCAGGGCTAATAGCTTTATTCTGTAAGTACCTTTTAAAAGCTAATACTTTAAAGATGCTGCTTACTTAGTGTTTCTTAAATTTTTTTTGCACTGAATGAACCTAAGAGGTATTATATTTTCCATTTTTGGTTCAAAATCCTTCTGCTACTAAAATTTCTTTACATTTTACTAAAATATCACTAAAATATCTCGGCTACTTGACCAGCAGTGAGAACAGTACTAAGAAACTAGGAGAAATTAAACTCCCCTCCCAGTGATACTTTTACTTCTTGTGTTGCTATACTTGTATATATTTCAATTTACTGATTAGAAAATTATGTAAAAAGTTAAATTTGATAGCATTACATCAAATTTCACTTTAAACCATACAACTAATTGTACACAAACATCAGAAATTGACAAAGAGAAAATAGTGGAAAAGGCGAATTTGTTCAGAGAGATAGTTCTGATTGTGTCACAGGCAGAAAATGTCTAATTACCTGCCAAGTCACTTCACTCAAAAGTCATTTGTGGTCTCAGTGAAGCAAGTCTACATTTTGATATGCCAGCATTTTTTTTACCCCACCCCACACCAGCGTTTTAATGTTATATGTACCCTACCTCAACTAGTTAAATGTTAAAGATCAGATTAGCGGTTTTGCCTTTCAGAACTATGAAGGCAGCCTGTTTGCCTCTAATAGTAGCCTACAAAGTCTTAACAGCAAAATATTATTGAAGTCCTCCAAAGGAGCACCAGCCTAATTTTTAGCCCTCTACCTTCACTGGACACCTGATTACATTTGAATCTTCATCACACTAGTTAATGTGGATATTGATGTATGTGTTTTCAACTTGTTTACTTATGAATAAATCATAAAGGAAGCTATATTTGAGAACTAGCTGTATTAACTCTTTTATCCATCCATGTAAATGTATCACAAAGAGAGTCAAATTGGTAAATGAAATCCAGAAAAGTTCATTCTTTGCTCAAGAATTTTTTAACTTCTCTCTAACCTGCAACCAGGTCTTGTTAAATATCAGCACCAAACCAAATCAAGCCAAATCAACCAACCAACCAACCAATCACAACATAAATACCTTCATAGCATCCATATATGTACACAGTTCTTTTGCTACTGACACAGGTTCCACATCTGTGCTATTATAACTTAGTGGTCAGATCAGGCTTTCATATACAGCAAATATCTGTATTACCACAGCATTAGGGAGGACATAATAAGTAGCTTGTGGATTATGAGCAATTTATCCTAATATTAGATATTTAAATACTGGCTTTTGGTGCAGGTGTGTATGTACAGAACATGTAAATACTGGCCATGGTGACCCAAATATGTATTAGAAATAGACATTAAGATATGTACTCCTCTCTCTCTATATAGAGAGATATATACAAAATAATGATTAAAACTAAGTATGTGGCAATAACTTTGGAGTACAATATGACAATATATATCAGAGTTACAATGCATATATCCTGTAATTTAGTAATTCCAGTTCTAGAAATTTACCCTTTAGATGTAGTTATACATGTGAGCAAAGCCCTATGTAAAAACATTATATGTAGGCATGTTTGTATTGGCAGGAGCTGAAAAATAACATTCAGAAATTAAATGATCATTTTAGTGCACACACATATATTTTAATAACATTTTTATGTGCTTACTATATGATAGATACTGTCCCAAGTGATAAATATCTACATGCTTATATATCTATGCATTCTTATAACATTAAATAATTGTGCATTTACATACATATATACACATACATAGTTGTTTTTTTGACAGGCAGAGTTAGACAGAGAGAGAGAGAGAGAGACAGAGAGAAAGGTCTTCCTTCCATTGGTTCACCCCACAAATGGCCACTACGGCCAGCATGCTGCGCCGATCCGAAGCCAGGAGCCAGGTGCCTCCTCCTGGTGTCCCATGCAGGTGCAGGGCCCAAGGACTTGGGCCATCTTCCACTGCCTTCCTGGGCCACACCAGAGAGCTGGACTGGAAGAGGAGCAACTGGGACAGACCGGTGCCCCAACAGAGACTAGAACCCGGGATGCCGGCACCGCAGGCAGAGGATTAGTCTAGTGAGCCGTGGCACTGGCCTATACATAGATTTTTAAATATACATTTTGGATGATTGAATTTCTTGTTTTTCATCAGGGAGGTAGCCAGTAATGTAGGCATAGCTTTAGCATGTGATGAGCAGGGTAAAGGGGCTTTTTATTTATAACATGTTGAAAGTTTATTTGAAACTATTGAACAGGTTATCTTACTAAGCTTCCATAGACGCCTCTATGGCCTTAGACAAAGGATTTCAATCCCTGGCTGTACAACAGGAGACCTGGAAAGTGCACTGACTCTACCTGAATGTTTCCAGAAAAAAGACTCAGCCCCTTGAGGGAGGCAAGGCAGGGCGGACGTGGCTCCCAAGTTTGTTAGTTTCTCACAGCAGTACTTCTGTGCCCTCCCCCCATTCCACAGCCATATCAAGGACTGTGACTTCCAGCATTCTGAGGGATGTCAATTTTATTGAACTTTGTACTTTTGAACTCCAGATTCATGTAATAGATTCATATTGTTGTTTCTGTGCCCCTGGGCTCGTAGTGTGCCAACAGAAGGGTTGAAGGACTCCAGGAACCCTCACAAATGGTGCATAATATATTCTCAGACTATTGCTCACAAAACTAGAAATCATTAGTTTACAGACTCAAGTTTCTCACTTTAGAATAGTTAAATGCTGTATCATTGTTCAAACCTGGTAAATGCCACTCTTAGGATCATTGGTTACTATCCTCACTCTGTCTTTTATGACCTTGTCTAAATATGATCAGAGTCGGCAAACTTCGAAGGCTTCCATAGCCTTGGCAACTCATGACGACAGCCTAGGGTGGTTACTGGCACCATAAACTAGAGTGTCAATTTGTTGGGTCAACAACAGGAGCCACTGTGCACTTGCTCCTCGTGTGGGATCTCTGTCCTTAATGTGCTGTACATTGTGATTTAATGCTATAACTAGTACTCAAACAGTATGTTTCACTTTGTGTTTCTATGTGGGTGCAAACTGTTGAAATCTTTATACTAAATTGATCTTCTGTATATAAAGAGAATTAAAAATGAATCTTGATGCAAATGGAAGGGGAGAGGGAGCGGGAGAGGGGAGGGTTGCGGGTGGGGGGGAAGTTATGGGAGGGGGAAGCCATTGTAATCCATAAGCTGTACACTGGAAATTTGTATTCATTAAATAAAAGTTAAAAAAAAGAAAAGAATAGTTAAATGGCATTCATGATTCTCTTAAATTACTTGTTATGAACTATAATACTTCTCTGAAATGTATTTTTAAGAACTCTGGTGCTACAGTGATTTGGCAGGATAAATATCTTTTCAGTAGCCCTGTACTAGGCATTTTGGTAAATAAAGCCTTTAGAATGACATCCACTGATACTATTACCATTATATGCTAGATTGTCTAAAGTGGATTTCAAGACATAGAAATCCTCAAATGACCCAAATTAATTTCTGAAAAACATCCACCCAGCATCCTACTATGTGGTAGTGTGTCGCATAATGCCAGCAATGCACTTCAATGTGGTCCTGTAACACTTAGCTTTAGAGAGGGCCATGCTGTCTCTGAGTGCACTCAATGTAGTGGAATTGAGAACATCAAGGATTCTAGGGCCGGTTGACCTGGGTTCAAGCCTAAGTTTTATCAATTTCTAGCAGCATAATGTTGAACAAGTTTCTTTACATCTCTGATGCATAGTTTCACTAGATGTAAAATAGGGTTAACAACACCTCCATAGGATTGTTGCAGTGATGTAATGAAATAAACCAAGCCCCTAGAGCATAATAGAAAATAGCATTATCATATTATGCCTCAATTAAAATCAAAGTTCACAACATAAGATTCATCATTGGCATACTTAACTCTAGGCCCTAATTTTATGTAATGGAATTTGTTTATGGCCAATACAGATGATTAGATCGCTAGATTTGTAATGACTCATTTGTTTATTTCAGAAGTAAAAATATAGCTTAAATAGACTGAATGGCTTCAGGGAAAATGAAGTAACATCTTAAAGAAGAAAAGAATTTGAAATGAAAGGAAACTTGTGTGACCCTTTTGGGAGTCAGACATTCTCTGGTTTACTGAACATACTCATGTGACCAGGCAGAAAGCAAAGTGGTCCTGAAACTGCTGATTGATACTTGATGTGGAGGCGACACACCAGGAACGTGTCTTCAACCCCATCTTCCTCACAGCTTGTCAGCAGCTGCCTGATTTCAGAAGGTTTTTAACTAGGATACTCAAGTGGGGTTTCCTGGGAACTCTTTAGGACTCACACAAAATTTTCAAACCTAGCAAAACTAGACTGCAATCTTCCTTTTGCAAGGGATATTGTTTTGCTTATTTTTAATTTTTCACACCACCTTGTGTTCAATAGTTTCTCAATTCCATTTTGATGAATTGCCTTGAAATTCCTCTGTCAAATTAGAATGGTAGGACTTGGCCTGTCAGACTCAGTAAGAAGTAAATGGGTCACTTCTGGCTCCAGTGGAGATGGGACTGCCTTTAAGGGACACATGCATCAGCCCATTTCTCCAAGAAAACCCTCAGAGTTCATCAGAAGCAGCTGTCATCCATGACTGCAGGATTTCTTCAGTGTGTCCCTCCATTTCTGGGAGTGTGTCCCTCTAGGGCCTGGATCCTAATCCGAATCTCATCTCTAAACCTCAGAAATGTCTGGAATTCCCTCAAAATGTGGTTATTGGGATTAGGATTTCCAGAGGTTTATGAAGGGAAGTTTACAGACATGCCTCACGGTAACTGTTCCTGGCACAAAGATCAAAGCATCCCCTAAAACCTTTGCCTACTCATTCTCCACCTTTTACTCAGCACAGGGCAAATCCACAAAGTGCATTCCCCTTACCTTGCATCTTGGTTGTGCTTTTACATGCAACTTTCTATTGTTGCTGCTGAGGGGGAAGAATTTTAAATATTTCTATAGCTCTTAAGATGCACCAGGAACCTCCCTCCCCCGTAGGTGGGCACTCACAGCCTTATTGTGGAATTGAGGAAACTGAGACCCAGATGGGCCTGGGAGGTGTTTGGAATTCCAAAGCAATCTGGAGTCAAGAAGTGTGGGCACTTATGTCCTGCTTGGCTCTTTGTGGCTGTTTCCTGGGATGTCCCTGATAATCACACAATACCGTGAACTACTGCAATCATTAGATTTTCAGTGTCCCTTGATTTCTTCCATAAATAATCAATGGGACGCAGTCACATAGTTTGCACTTTGGAATATGGTACATTTGGGCCTGATCCCTAGCTTTACCTCTTACTCATTGTGAGACACTGAGTGTCCTGTTTGTCATCGATTAAATGGGGATAATATCTACTTATGGGTGGGTGGAAAGAGCAACAGAAATATGACATCTAATCTGTGGTTGGTGCACTGTAGGCGTTCAGTGCAGAAGAGCTACACTCACTTACAGCAGGTGAAATGTGTTTGTCCTGCTCACTAGTTGGGGCCTCCCTAGGGCCCCAGGGTAATTTATTCCTAAAAACCCACTCCAGATCTTCTGCTTAAGAGTCATCCAAGACTGCACTTGCCGAAGTTAGTGTGCATTTGAATCACCTGGACAAGATGCAGATTCTGATTCAGTAAGTCTGGGGTAGACATGCATTCACAAAAAACTCTCCAATGCTGTCAAGGCTGCCAGGCCATAGGTCACACCTGAGTAGCCAAGCTACAGCCAGTGGGCTGGACTTGGGCACTAGATCCTTCTGGGCTAGTGGTTCACCAACTTTACAGTTTATCGTAATCACCGGGAGGGCTTGTTCAATAAGAAATCGCTGGGCTCTAAGCCAGATTTTCTCCTCAGTAGGTCTAACGGTAGAGCCAGAAAAACTCATTTCTAGCAAATTCTCCAGTGATACTAAGGCTGCTGGTCTGGGAACTAGGCTTGTCCTGGGATTACAAATTCTGAAGGGAATTTGGCACCAATGATTTCTGGCTTTTTCTAGCTCCCTCTAAAGGTGCTATCCCCCTCCCCCTCTCCCGTAAGCCTGCAAGGCTACCAGCAGGTGCCCTTTACCTTGTATACATTGATGGGGATGTCAATGATGATGTGCAGCAGGTCTCCTAGAGCCAGGCTGGCGATCAAGATATTGGGGCCATTTCGCATACACTTGTTCTTGTAGATGATTCGCAGCAGTGTAGAGTTTCCGATGATGCCCAGCACAAACACGAGGCAGGACACCACAGTGTTGATGTACTTGAAAGTGTCCTTAATCTCTGTGGGTCTCTGACACGGAGGAGGGGTGCGTCGCGGGGCTCCGGCTGTCCTCCCTTCTTTGGGTATTTCAGCAGGTGCAGACGACCGTGGTAGGCTGGTGTTGGAATCCCTTGACCAAGAGATCTTAGTGGAAGGTGTCACGATCTCGCTGGCTCCCAGCAGTGGTGGAGTGGCGGGGGCAGACGGGATTTCTCTCTCCTCTCCCCAGACCTCGGCCACCCAGCAGGCAAGAACCAGCGCCAGCAGGGCGCGTCCGCACAGGCTTGGCGGCGGCTGCATGCTGCTGCCTGCTTTAGCGGGGCGTCAGGTGGCAGTGCCGCAGTTTTCAGAGCCTGGAGACCGGCAGGGGAATCAAGACAGAACACTTGGGTCAGCCACTCCAGCCACGCCTCTGCAAACGCGAGCGCAGGAAGCAACCACGTAGCCACCGTCTGCGCGCAAAAGCAAAAACCAAGTTGGTGCGCCAGTGGGGAAGTTTGGCGCATCTGGCTCGGCCTAGCCCACTGAATCTCCCTCCTGACCCCTCTCCCAGTATTTTTCTTCCCTATCGTCCCGGCAAAGGGTAAATCACTCCCAGAGAAGCGTGGCATTTTGTGCCGGTGAGGGAAGGACCGGTGTCCAGCGCAGAGCTCTGGACTCTGGTGTACGGAGCGCGAGACAAACATGTTTTAGCTAAGGGAGCGCATGAGGGCTGAGGAATCAAAGCACCTAGTGGCCAAGGTCGTGTGCTACTCTGTAATTTGCCCTGTAGGGGAACCCCGGTATCCAGGCTCTGAACTCCTAAGGTCCTACCTGGAGTGAAAGCCGCTACTCACCGGCTGGCTGCGCTCCCGCTCCGCGAGCGCACCCAGCACTGCGCGGTAGGAATCGGGGGACCTGAGACTTGTCATCTGGGTCCCATGGCGGGGGAGGATACTGGCATTAAATTGAAAACTTCTGTCCCTCTCCTAGGGGCAGCAGGCTCTCCTTTACCCGCGCGCTCATTTTAATTCGTTCTATCGATAAAGTCCCAAACTACTAAGTCAAGCCAAGGCCCCGGGGCAAGATCCGAGCGCTGGTTTTAATGCAACACCAAGCCAGAATATTTACCTCGCGGAACGGAGGCAGCAGGCGCAGAGCGACAAGAGAGGACCTCCTTCCTGGAGCTGCAACGGAGGCACGCTTGGCTCGCAGTTGGGTTCCAAGCCTAAATGCGCAGGGAGCAGAGCACGCCTCCCTCCAGCTGCAGGCGGGTCTGGCTCTGAAGGAAGGCGGAGAGAATGCCAGACAGCGAAACCTCCGGGGCTTGCTCGGGGTCTCTGCTGTCCCCAGACAAGTACTTTTATTCATTCGTCGCTTCCCCATCAATCACCGCCTGACTCCTCCCGCGCCTTCCGACCGCGCCACAACCTTTCCCCTGGGCGATGCCTGGACAGCATCAGTGGCAGAGGGGCGGTCCGTGGCCGGGGCGCTTCCCCAGAGGCTATTTGTCGTCGTTTCAAAGAGAAGCCCAATCCAGAACGGGTCGTCACGCGCCCCACGGCGCTCTGAGGCTCTGGACTAGAACCGGGCTCTTGCATTAACCGGGACAGTTAATGCCTACTCTGACTTTTGTTGCAGATAAAGGCGCCTGCCGCTGTGATATTTACGAACTGGATGGTTGGGGGGCGCTGCTCTTGGCTCCATTTTTGTTGCGCTCTAAGTTTCAACATGAAAGAAGAGCTTTTTTCTCAGGCCGTCTCCCTGGCCCCTGAAAGGACTGAGAAGTCCTCCCTCATTAACTGTAGCACGGCTATTGTCCTCTCTTCCTGCTGTGTCCTGAGTGCTACTGCCAGGTCAACTCTGGGATTTTTATACCGTGCCCATCAGGACCCGACACCTGTAGGAGACAGGAAGAAAACCAGAAAGCTGCCTTGTAAATTGAACAGCATATTATCAGGCAGAACAATCAAACGCATTCTTCGTGGCTGCCAGTTTTGCCTAAAGAGCGTGTTAAAGAGCATTCAGAACTTGGGCTGTGAGATGCACTTGCTATTCCTCTTCTGTCTTCCAGCCAGTGAATCCCTAGTCCAGCAATGCAGTTTCCTTCCCAGAAGGACCTGCTGCCCAGAGAAAAGGTGCCTGGCTCTTTCCTTCACGGCTGGTTAATGGCATGGGTGAGACAAGAACCTTGGGGTTCTGGCTGGTACACAGTGCTTTCTGGGGAAAATGGAAATAGAAAATCAATTGCTATGTGTTTAAATAGATGAACTTTCAATGTGAAATATGATTAAGAAAATGGCGGAGGAGTAAGGATAAAAGATTAGAAATAGGCTTAGGGTTGTGATTCCCAGTCCCAAATCTGGCTGTGTTGATCACAGCCCTTATCCTCCCTGTCAGCATTCTATTGCTTCAAAGCTGAGCCAGACAACAAAAAGTTGGGTGGATGAGGAATGATATGGGAGCACTTGGAATATGACTGTTGCTCAGCTGGCTCCTCCAAAGGCAGGTTGCAGCCTG
Organism: Lepus europaeus; assembly: GCF_033115175.1. NCBI lineage: Eukaryota > Metazoa > Chordata > Mammalia > Lagomorpha > Leporidae > Lepus > Lepus europaeus. The sequence goes on along the minus strand of NC_084832.1, from coordinate 34,680,597 downwards.
CCCTTCCTAAGCCTCTTCCCTTCATGTATATGCCCCCTGTGGGGCAGCTTTTCTCTCTCCCTAAGCACCCTCTCAACTCCATCCCCAGCTCCATTCATAGTCCCTCTCCCCCAGTTCTGGGTGTCCTAATCTTCACTGATGCTTCCCTCTTCCCCTTTCTGATAACACTTTTTGATTCTCAGCCACAAGTAAGCACTTGACCACGTAGAGACTTATATGGGTCACTATTGATTCCATGTGAATTAATTTCTTTTTTCAGGATAGGGGCTGAATTATATGTTCTTTTTGTTCCATTGAAATACCTTCCACAAGTTGGGCTCAAAAATATTTTGTAAATTGATAATTATATTTTAAGTTATTTAATTCCATTTTGGTAACTCTAGGGATCAAGAACAAAGCCAAATACTTTTAAGGAAAACATTCTTCATTTAGAATTTAAAATATGCTACTGGCTACCCATTACAGGGTTCTGTTACCTATTTAAGGCACCTGATTTTAAGAGGCGCTCATTTACTCCCTCACAGCAGTCTTTGAACTCAAGAATTATTTCTCATTATTTCATAGGTAATGAAAATTTCAGGAGTTCACTCAAGGTCACGGGGCTAGTTGTGGGACTAGGATCTGAACTTAGAATTTTTTTTTTCTTTTTTTTGTTTATGGGTAGAGTTATAGACAGCGAGCGAGCGAGAGACAGAGAGAAAGGTCTTCCTTCCATTGGTTTGCTCCCCAAATGGCCGCTGCAGCTGGTGCTGTGCCAATCTGAAGCCAGGAGCCAGGTGCTTCTTCCTGGTCTCCCATGTGGGTGCAGGGCCCAAGCACTTGGGCCATCCCCCACAGCACTCCCAGGCCACAGCAGAGAGCTGGACTGGAAGAGGAGCAACTGGGACTAGAACCTGGCACCCATACGGGATGCTGGTGCCACAGGCGGAGGATTAACCAAGTGAGCCACAGCACCAGCCCCTGTTTTTTGTTTTTAAAATATTTATTTATTTATATGAAAAAGTTAGAAAGTGAGGGGGAGAGAGAGTGAGAGCGAGAGAGAGAGATCTTTCATCTGCTGGTTCACTCCCCAGATAGCCACAATGCCTGGTCCTGGGGTAGACTGAAGCCAGGAGTCAGGAGCTTCTTCCAGGTCTCCCATGTGGGTAGCAGGTACTTACATCAAGTTCTGTTGTTTACCCAGGCCATTATCAGGGAACTGAATGAGAAGTGGAACAGCTAGGATATGAACCAGCACCCGTAAAGTATGCCTGCATGCTTTATCCATTAGGCCATGATTCCAGCTGGCTTCTGTTTGTTTTTTAAAGTTTTTTTTTTTTTTATTTGAAGGGTGGGGAGGGGGGAGGAGAGAGGATGAAGGGAGAGGACAGGAGAGAGAGGGAGAGAGAGAGAGAGAGGGAGAGAGAGAGAGAGAGAATCAGTGTTCCATCTGCTGACTCCCAAAATGGCTACAATTGCCAGATCTGGGCCAGGTCAAAACCTGGAACTCCACGGTGGTTTTCCATGTAGGTACAGGGGCCTAAGCACTTGGGCCATCTTCTGCTGCCTCGCTAGTCCCATAATAGAGAGCTGGATCAGGTGAGCAACACTGGAATCTGAAGCAGCACTCTGATATATAATGCCATCATCACAAGTTGCAGCTTAACCTGCTGCTCCACAATTCTGGCCCCTGGCCCCTGGAGCTAAGATTTGAATCTATATCTATCTGGTTACACAGACTGCACTTTTACTTAACAAAACCACATGAAGTCTAGATAGATTTTTTTTTTTACCTTGAGAAAGCAATGTTTTAAATATTAGTAGCATTTAATTGCAGTTTATCATTAAATGTTTCACCTCAAAATGTAAAAGTGATCATTTAACATGTAAAGATTTACCACTTGATCTTCATGGATGACCATTATCGAGTCTAGAAACTGGTCTCCGTCTCAGGTTCCCCTTTTGTAAAATGAGAGAAATCGTTAGAATTAAAGTTGCCTGTTGCTCTAATAAATCAAACAGTCTCACAAACTCGACCTGTTAGAGTGGCTTGAAGTGCAGAAGTGCAGAAAAATGGGAACAAATGTTTGGACAGATCTTTTATTTTTTTTAACTCATGCCTTAAAAAATACTGCTACCAACACAAGTTTTTACTCTGTGTCTTGAAATGCCTTATTGACAAACTTTACATATAAACTTGCCAGTAGTTAGGTTTCTTGTAAATTTTATTGGTATATGAAGATACTTCAAAAAGCTCATGGAAAAATGAAATTTAAAGGTACGTTTAAGGGCTAGCACTGTGGCACAGCAGGTTAATCTGCAGCCTGCAGGGCTGGCATCCCATATGGGTGCGAGTTGGAGTCCTGGCTGCTCCATTTCTGAATCAGCTCCCTACTAATGTACCTGGGAAAGCAGCAGCGGATGACCCAAGTGCTTGGGCCCCTTTGCCCACATGGGAGAACCAGAAGAAGCTCTGGGCTCTTGGCTTCAGCCTGGCACAGCCTTGGTTGTTGCAGCCATCTGGGGAGTGAATGTTTTCTCTATATCTCTGTAATTCTGCCTTTCAAATGAATAAATAAGTAAATAGATCTTAAAAATGGTAAGTTTAGGGGCTGGCACTCTGCTGTGGCAGGTAAAACCACCATCTGCAGTGCCAACATCCAATATGGGTGCTGGTCCGAGTCCCAGCTGCTCCACTTTCAATCCAGCTCTCTGCTATAGCCTGGGAAAGCAGTAGAAGATGGACCAAGTCCTGAACCTGTGTAGGAGACCAGGAAGAAGCTCCTGGCTCCTGGCTTCAGATTGGCACAGCTTTGGCCATTGCAGCCAGGTTGGGCAGTGAACCAATGAATGGAAGACCTCTCTCTCTCTCTCTCTCTCTCTCTCTCTCTCTCTCCCCCCCTCTCTTCTCTCTGTGTAACTCTTTCAAATAAATAAATAAATCTTTTAAAAATGATGTTTATTTTGGTGCAAAATATTTTATAATCCTTGCACAATTTTTTTATGATACCCATTTTTCTATGTACTTTTTAAAGTAGTCACATATATTAAGTACCACATATATGAAGTACCCACATATATGTTAAAATATTTTTCCAAAAACTTTGAGGTTTAAAATAATTTTGTGTTTATGAAGGTTTTTTCCCCTAGGTAAATGTGCTGTCTTTCAAAAAGCTGCTTTTCTGTAGACACTTTTGCAAAGTGAAGTTTTAGGAAATCTGCCGAAATTCCAGATTGGCTAAGATCACCTCTCAAAAGACTACAAGGTGGTGAGAGGCAATGTCCCAATATCTCCTTTAGATGCTGCAACTAGATGGCCCTGAAGACAGGATTGAATGCACTTCAGAATGAGTTCCTCAAAGAGGTTTACTACAGGGAGCTTGCCCAAAGCAAACCTTCTCCTCTGGTAAGAGAACAAAGAAAAGCCCTTTTAGCCACGAAACCCCCCAATGCTTTCATGTAATCCTCTTGATATGAATGCACCCTTTGAAACCTACCATGCACTCTAAATCATGAATGCTGAGGGACAAGGCGTGTGAAAAATGCAGAAAGGGTTGGTTCAATTGCTTCTCCACACTTTCCCTTAGGACTAGATCCAATGATCAAATAGTGGTTGAAGTAAGAGCATAAAAAAGATTTAAAGTGACTGTATGAATCAATAGCACTCAGCATGAATCTTTCTATTTTTTGGATTTTTCTCTTGTATTAAATGATTTTAGTTATTTGGTCTTTATGGTTAAGAATTTTTTACAATTGAGGTATAATGCATATAAAGCTAAATGGACAGGACTTAAGCATGTAATTTGAAGAGTTTAGACAAATGTCAATACCTCTGTGATCCATACCTAAGGAACAATTTGGAAAGGCATTTATTCTTCTAAAGTAGCAAAATTTGAATATTCTGGATTTGGACACTATTTGTTAGGATGTTACATCTATTTTCTTAACTTTCAAAACATTTATTAACTTCTATAAGTGATGTATGAATTAGAGGTATGCTTAAAAATGAGATAATCTATTATTTGAAATTTTATTAATGATTGCTTGATGATGTATGGTCCATGCCCCTAAAATAGTGAATGAGTGATACACATGATAACTAGATGGCCACATTTCCTTTTTCAGTGTTACTATGATCTACTTCAATTTAAAGGTAATGATTTGCTCTCCTGCTTAGCCTTAAGTAGTTATTAATTAGTAATTTTTATATTCATTTCTTTGTTGCATTTTTTACACCAGTCTCAGAGAAAGAAAATTAAAATGCGTGCAACCTGGTCTACAAACTCCTTGAAACTGTTCACAAAGCTCTTTGGTACAATTTGAAAAACATATTAGAAATTCTAATCTAAGCAAGTAGTCAAACATTGCTTTCTTGATTTGTTAATGCACATGAAACTTAGGTAAATTATTCTCAGGTCACTCAGTCATGGACAAAAATACTATTATGTCATATTTGAATAATCTTTTTTCTAAAAAAATACTTTTGTTTCATAGCATTTTACAAAGCACTTGCTGTAGACAAGAAATAGCAAATTCACTAGGTGTTTGGGTAATGCAACATAGATCCTGAAAAAGTGAGACCTAAAGATGACTAGATAGTTTATTATAATTGTTTCTTAATAGATCTTAAAGGAGCTAAACCCATGAGTATTAAGGAAATTAAGTGTCCATAAACATTGAGGGACACATTCAAACCCTAGCAAAGGTCAAAACTATATAATCTTTCCATCTGTCATGACTGATTTTCATGATGGTTTATTCAGCATGTACATTTAACCTCAGGAGGCTGATGCAGCAAAAAAAAAAAAAAAAATGCATGTGGAAGAAAAAACTATGCACTATTCTTATGTTTAGGACAATCCTATCATAGGCATTTTTAGGAAGCTGATGTTTCATATAGGGTACAATTTATGCATTTCTCTGACTCCAATTATTTTAAGTTTCATCTTGTCCCCTCCACCCCCCGGCCTTTTTTGGATATGCCAATAGAAGATCCTTTATGATGTGAAATAGTCAAAAGAGATTGGAAAGAGAAACTTGGGGTTTTAACTATCCACTGGTGAATAAAAGAAAGATACAGTTTTTTTTTTTTTTTTAAAGAAAAAGTTCTTTGTAGCACAGAATAGAATATACTGGGGCCAGCATTATGACACAACGAGTTAAGGCACTGTCTGCACTGGTGACATCCCATATGGGTGCTAGTTCAAGTACTGGTTACATGTATATAATTCTAGCTTTCAAATAACTAAGTAAATAAATAAATATATAAATAATTTTTTTAAAAGAAGAGAGTATGCTAGGAGATACCAAAACAAATTCCCATGGCAGGTTTTTTTTCATCTTTTAGCACTTGTGTTTAATCAATGAGATATTTATATTTCTGCTTACTCTTAATCTCTCGTGATAGAAATGTTTCTAATCAAAATCTGCTGACATTCATAGAAAATATCAATCATACTTTGAATTTAGTTGTAGGAAAATAGTACTTCTTGAACCAAAATATAAAAGGAAACGATGGTTTCCTGAATGTTTATTTCTTGTACATTCTACGAAGAATTTTATCTCCAGTTTAATTTAAAATGACTGGCTCAGAGTTTTGTCATACCTTTGCCAAGGTAAAGGATCATTGGGGTAGCGGTGGCTTCAAAGCTGTGTCTAACTTTATAAATCGGTTTTTTGATCTTCCTTAGTGATGCATGTACAGGAAATTGCCTCTTCTCTTTTGGGCAGAACAGTTATTGCTACCTGCAGGGAAAGCAGAATGGAATGGCTTTATCAGTCATGGATTACCCACGTGAAATTACTCACATAATCTCACAGCAAATACACAGAATTGTACTGAGTGGTTCCAGGTTGGCAGCAGTGAGGGAAGGAGATCCTGCCAAGGCAGCATACAGCAATAGGGAATGCAGAGTGGTTAATCATTTGAACAGAGGAAATTTGATAGCATTTGTACCATTTTACAATGACACTATTCATATTTCAAAGCAAACTATATTTAAGAAATTATGTAGTTTAAGAATAAACAAAAGACTAAGAATAAACAAAAATAAGAATGAACAAAAATGGGTATGGACATTTGGTACAGGGTTTAAGTCACTACTTGGTACTTTGGTATCTCATATTGGAATGACTGCCTGACTTGAGTCCTCGCTTTGATTCAAATTACTGCTAATGTGCACCCTGAGAGGCAGGAGATAATGGATCAAATACTTGGATCCATGCCACCTACATGGGACATGGGATTAAGTTCTAGGTTCCTGGCTTTGACCTGGCCCAGCCCTAGATGTTTTAGGCATTTTGGCGACTGAACCAGCAAATGGAAGATTTCTCTCTCTCTCTCTCTCTCTCTCTCTCAATACCTTTCAAATAAAATGAAAGTAAATAAATAAAAATTAAGAAAGAAAAAGATTAATAGCTAAATTATAAAATGTCATAGTGTATCTATCTCTAGAGGTACTAAGACTGAAATATCTGTTTTATTTTCTCCTCCCTCTATGGTTTCTTACTCTGATACAATAGAGAGACTAATCTCTCTCTCTCTCTCTCTCTCTCTCTCTCACACACACACACACACACACTTTTATTTCTAATGTAATATTATTAGTCCTTGAAGATCCTTCCCTCCAGAGCTCACATAGAAAAGGAAATCTTACTGTTGCTATGAAAAGAATCAGAAAGTCCTGGGTGTGCTTGGCTCTGTAAGATGGTGCAGTGGAAGGGCTGCTGAGAGACCGCAGCACTTATCGTTCTCATTAGCACCCAAATACATACCCCTCTCTTTGGCTTGTTCATGACCCAAATGTCACAATAAGGAATTAATGAGCTCGTGGTCCTTTCTTGGGAACAGGCTTCTCCTATGGAGAAAGTGAAAAGAATCACCAGGATGGGAAAAGACCAGAAAAAAATGATTCCACTCAGGAGATAGGGTCCTGAAGAGGGCACTCAGATGCCAGTGTTTTGGAGAGCTCTCCAGAAGTGGTGGGCACCAAATTCCAGGCAGGCATGAAAGAGACAGTAGAGGGGAATCTGATGATTGTCAATATTGGGCAGATAACATTTAGCAACTTCAAACAACAAACATCTGTTATCTCACAGTATCTGTGGCTCAGGAACCCTGCCTTTATCTATCTCATAGACTATGTTGGGGAGTCACCTGTAACTGCAGTCTTTTGATGCTTGAATGGAAGATAATCTACGTTAGTTCACACAGGTGGCTTCAGAGGATGCACTTCCAAGCTCACTCCCAGGGCAGTTGACAGATGGTAGATCCTCACTGGGCAGGTGTCGGTCTCTTGTCACTTGTCTCCATAAGAGAGCTCACAATCCAGTGCCTGGCTTCCTCAAGAGCAAGCAAGAGAACATAAAAGAGCAATGTCCTATCACATTTTCCACATTTGTTGGTTAAAAGTGAGCCGCTAGATAGGCTGCTTGCAAAAGTAGTAGATTCCACTAGGTAATCCAGAAAGTCAGGATGATTAGGAATCAATTTAGAGGTTATCTACTAGAAATACAAGGAGGCGCTAAAGAAGGACTATTGCAAAAAAAAAAAAAAAAATGGGGCTATATATGCAAGAAAGGTAAACACTGAGAAGGGTACCCCTCTCCCCAAGGCTGAGGGAGTGGCTGTGGCTCACTGGATAGTTGTGAATTTTATAGGGTGGCCATGGGCCCCAAGTTGGTCCATAGCTAGCATCCAAGGCCAACTAGCAGAAGGTCTCCTGCTGGGGAGGTGGTGGGCTAAGGCAGACAAACAGGAAACCAAAGGCTAGCTGTGGACACCTTGGGCCAAAACTTGTAAGCAGGAAATGTTTGCTAAATTTTGACGGCAATTTCTTGAGGGCAGAAGCCACTGGTATCCTCTGTATGTGCTGCTTGGAGTTGGGTTCTCCAAGATATGAGGGCTCACTTACTGTTGGTTAATATGGTAAATTTCATGTTATGTCTTAAGAGGCAACTCTTTTGAGTCTCAACCCCAAGTGAGAAAAATTTACAAGGGCTCTCACTTATGGTGCTGCCTGGTCTCCAGTTCTTATCCTCCTAGGTCTGCAAGATTAGAAAAGTGACTGTTTCTCCCTGGAACTAGATTGGGAAATTCCTGAGGGTAGAAAAGTTGCCTTCACAATGACAGATTCATTTCTGTTGACTTCCTGTTTCTCTTTTTTTTTTAATTGACAGGAAAAATTGTACATATTTACCATATATAGCATGGTGTTTTGAAGTATGTATATATTATGGAATGGAATGACTAAATCTAGTTGATTAACATATGCACTACCTCACATGGCTTCCAGTAGATTAAAATATGAACATCATATGTATATATGCATAAATATGTATATAAGATATGTATCTTCAGTGAAAAGATTGTGCATCATTACCTACTTCTCCATTGCTGGTAGTAGAAGTCTGAGATTGAAGGATCCTTGGGGGAGCACTGAGCCCTCAGCTCCTAGATCTGAAATTCCTAAGTTCAGATTCCTAAGTTGACTTAGGTTGGGGACTGGGCTCCAACTTTATCTTGCCTTGTTGTAGACGAAAGGAGACTCTGGTCAGGCCTGGGATTGCACAAGAGTATCACCAGCAGACCCACCTGGGAGTGCAAAGATCGAGAAAGTCCTTGTCTAGAAACGAGGTGTTTGAAGTGCCCTTATTTGTGTGTGTATTTAATATTATACTTTACTATTATATTGCTATATTATCAAAGCTGTTATGTTAATTACTGTCAACCACATAACATGATCTTTGGTTGCCTTAATATACCACCAAAAATATTCTAAGGAAATATTTTATTCCTTTGTTCCTTTTTTTTTAACCACTAAATAGTTTCAGTGTCATTACCAAACAATTCATATATATATATATATATATATATATATTTTTTTTTTAATGACAGCGGTCCTTTTTTTTGGTGTAAAATTAGCTAGAGCACATTTTATTTTAAGGAGCTTTGTTTTTAAGAGGAATGTCTTTCCTGAAAATGTTTACCACTGGCTTAAAATTGACTCTGAAACCAACATATTTAAGTTATTAAATCTGAAATATATAAATGCAAATGGATTTGCCTGGAAAACAAAAGTGGCCTTTCTTTTCAAATTCCAGACATAGCACAGCTTTACTGAAGTCCAGAGAAGATCTTACCTTTACTCTAGAGAAAAGCTGAATTTGCTCTAGGGGCAAGAAAAAAGCAAAATATCATTGTCTTACTAGCATTTTCACCAAATCATTTAAGAATGTCCTATTTCTGAAATATTTCTTATGCTTAATTTAACAATAACAAAAACCACTTTCCAACCCTCAATTTTTAAATTAATTTTTGTAGTTAACACATTTACTTAAGCACTAGGCCATTATCAAAAGGCAAAATAAGGTCCAAAGCAAATCTGGGAGTAGGCATTTTCAGTTGAAAAGCTCGCATTTAAGCACGCATCAGCTTTAAATCTTAGGTGAAGACATGATGAAGGTCAAAGTATTAGTGATTCATTTCCTGTATTTGTCACTATGCTGCTTGTTAGAACAGATTTCTGGAAGTGACTGAATAATCATGCAAAGATTTTGTTTGTGCAGCATGAGAAAAACCATGAAGTATGATGAAGAGAAATCCTCATAGCATCTGAATAAGAGAACCAAAATTTATGGTTGCAGATATGATGTAGGGGGAAGATGGTAAGGTAAATATATAAGGTCTAGTCATAGGAGATGGACCTTTTTATCCATATATGTGTGAGACTATTCTTTGACACTTAATGATACTATGCACATACTGACTTCAGCAGGTCTCATAATGTAACTTATGTTCTCTTAAGGTGGCCTTTATACAGTTGCTATTAATTTTTGGATTAGGAGCTATCTGCCTTAGAACAAGGAAATATTAATCTCTTAGTTCTTATGAAGGCTGGACGTTGGCTGAGGCAGGCAGATATTCCTTCACTTTCCTGATAAGAGCCATCCATTGAAACCTCTGGACTAGAAACAGGAGAATCATGCTCTTTTGCAAGGAAGAAAGCCTGGAAATGAGAGAACAGAGTGGACTCTGAATCCTAGCTATTACTTAATGGAAAAGTCTTATGTGAATCATTTTACCTCAATATGTCTCCTGAGAAAAAGGGAGACTAAGAACAGTATTTCCATTGTAAGGTTTAAATTCTATAATATTTACAAAACATTCAGTATAGTGCTTGGAATAGAACGATTTCCTATGAAATATCATAGCTCATTTTTAAAATATATTTTCTTGCTCCTTGAAGGTAAATATTAAGATAGGGACACTGTGAGATTACATAATGGAGTCTGCTTAGAAAGGGTGTACTTCTAATAGCCTTGACATACTGAAGTTTGGATTTATAGCTTAGTCTGTGCAATAACTGGCATTGATGATTGTACTACATTGCTGTGTTTTGATGATCAACTATATAATGAGCAGGAAATGGGTGGGACTGAAATTCTCAGTGATGGGTTCATTGGTCTGTAAGGACATGGTCAAGGTCTTGATAACAATTCAACAATATCCACTTGGAAGTAAGCCAAGAAAATAAGCCAAAAAAGCCACAGAAACCAGTTCAATAAGCATGAGCTACAGAGCTGTAGATTTAGATGGCTTGTTCACTTCATTGAGCTCTTGAAATGTATTTACATGCATGAATTGTGCTCTCAACAAGCTGCCTTCTGAGAGGGGTAATAAATAACTGGCCTGCGATGGTATCTGTTTCAATTCTTACTTTGGAACATCTCTTTTTTATTTTATATATTTAATACTGCTAAACATCTGTAACTTGGTACTTCAAATTAGCATGACTGATTTTTTCATTTTGGGATGCATATTCTTAAGAAGACAATACTGTTAAGATGCAGAAAGCTGTTGGGGTGGGAACATCTACAATGGTGGACACAAACCAATTGCATCAGTGTGGATCTCAGACCTCCATTATATCAGAGGTGGTTTTTTTTGACTGTAACTTATTCACTTTTCAAAAGTACATACGAAAGTCTTTTTTAAAATTGAGCTCTTATTGATACATCTGTTATATGCCAAAATAGAACTTTTAGCAACTCAAAGATCCCCTCAGAAGTAGTGACACTTGGCTAAATGCACGCAGTCCCTTAAGTTTGGTTTTTGAAAAGTTTAAGATGCACAGCTGGATCTTGTTATTGGTGCCAGTGGAATTTGTAGCACTATCTATTTTATGACAGTTCCACACCTACTTTTACCTTATAAGGTAAAGACACCAAAGCTTAATGTGTATTATACTACGCCTATTTTTAGCAGCAAAAATAATGATTTTTGCAAGCCAAAGAGAAACAGGAATCCAGATGCTGTTTTTGAAAAAGCAGCATCTAAATAGTTCTTGCCCAGTGTCATGATAATGTTGTTGACTAAGATAGTTTCTGCCCATTTCCCTAAAACCATCATGTAAAGCCAGAGTTCAATTTTTAATATGACATCTAAAGTACATACATGCAAAGTTGAGACCAAAATAAAATGAAACTTCAAGTACTATAAGGACATTGATGAAGTGGCAAGTTTTATTAGAGTTTATATTTAAAGTTGTGCATCCAAATCTGCCTCTCTTCACATTGTTGAGGAATTTCTCAACTTCTATATAAAAAGCCATATTGGAGAAAACAAAATTGTAATTAATCTGCTTATAACTGACACTCTTGGAAAAGATTCTTCACATTTTGATTTTTCTTGTTTTCTGGGGACCATCCTGGCCAAAGGATTGGATCCTCCATCCACCCTGAATGACTATTTTTATGCCATGAGGCTCAGCCTTTACTAATGTTAACTAATTGGGAGCATGGATACCCAACTTAAGCTGCCTTATCAAAGCCCTTCTTTGAATCTCTTGTTGGTGTGGTTGGTGTGTTTGTTTTAAAATAGACTAGGGATTTAAAATCAGCAATTTTTCATCAAAGACCTTGGTGTCCTCCATCAAATGTCAGGGGCAAGTGCACAACTACTGAGTAGGCAACTCACTTAGAGAATGGGGAAAAACTCCTAAGACTTTGAACTCATTCCCCTAGCCTTTTTGAGGCCCAGCTCAAACCCCACATTTCCTTAGGCTTGGGATGGTGGATTAGGGGCCTGGCGCTGTGGCCTGCAGTGTCGACATCCCAATATGAGCAGAGGTTAGAGTCTTGGCTGCTCCAATTCCAATCCAGCTCTCTGCTAACATGACTAGGAAAGCAGCAGAAGATGGCCCAAATGCGTGGATCCCTTACTCACATGGGAACCCAGAAGAAGCTCCTAGCCCCTGGCTTCGGCCTGACCCAGCCATAGCCATTGCGGCCATCTGGGGAGTGAAACGGCAGGTGGAAGATCTCTCTCTATCCACCTATCTCATTCCATTCCCTGCCTCCCTCACCCCCTCTTTTTTTCTCTCTCTGTATCTTTGCCTTTAAATAAATAAATCTTAAAAAATAAACAGGTAGCGCATAAAATTGCACCTCTTGCCAAGTTATTTTCAGTAAGGCATCTTTCAGTGGGTATAGCAATCTAAATAGTAATGGAAGGTAAGAACCATGCTGATTAGCTATCTATCTAAAAGAAATACTACTCCATCACTCTCCCTATTACTACAACAAAGTATACACTTTTCTATGATTTGTCTAGTTCACCCCATTGAAATATAAACCTATAAGATCCAGTATTTGCCTTGTGAGATTAGATGGAAAGTATCCTGCATCCATCTTCTCTTTTCTCTCTCTCATCACGTGATCTGAGGAAAGCCAGGTGCTGGGTCATGAGTGTCCCAATAGAGATGCCATCTCTGGGAAGGAACTGGGGTCTCTTGCCAACAGCCAATAGGAAACAAGGCCTAATGACAGCCATGAGCATGAACTTGAAACTGGATCCTTCAGACTCAGTGGAGCTTCAGGTGACAAAAAACCCAGTCACCAGGTGACTATATCCTGATTAGACCCTGAGCCAGTTACACTGTTCCTGCTATTTACCGCAAAGATTATATGATATAAAAGATGTTTGATGTTTTACACTGCTGCATTTAGATGAATTTAGATGAATCTGTTATGCAGGAATAGATTACAAATACAATTGCTTAGTAAACATTGAAGGAATACCTAAATTACATTTGATTCCATAGTATATCTAAATATTTACAAAGAAAAAATGCACTTAAAATTATTTAGCTTATGGCAGCTTTATGTCAATATGTGTGGTCTCAGCTGAGGCTATGAGAAACAAATCTCCCAGAGTGTTCAAGAAGTATATTAACATCGCAAGTTTTAATACCAGGCTTGAAAGGGTTAGTGGTGCTGTTAGAATAGTGTTTATAAAGTTGACATGATCTGAGCTAAATTCAAAGAAAATCCTTTCCTTTTTGTAAAGTGGTTTATTTTTCACATAGCCATATGTATATACAAGTATATACTCACATGTATGTATACACACATAGAGGTACACATATTTGACAGGCTATTAAATTATAATGTTTAAAACTAAATGTAAGCTAAAGTCTGAATTACATAAACAACAAGAAGTATTACATATTAATATTTGCTTTCTAATTAGGAAATGATGCACAAGAATGCTTTGCTACACCTTTTATTTGTAATTTTCCCTCCCCCCTTAAAATAATTCTTTGGGGGCTTAGAGTCCAAATAAAAATTTTTGTTGGGTCATGTACAATTTATGCATTCATTTTACTCATTCATTCATCAAGAAACTTTTGGGTGTCTGTCTAGCCTGCAAGTATTTTTGTAGCTGCTCCTAGATGGTACTTCTTTTCCTGTTTCCTTTCACATCCTTCATTCTACTCTAGGCTGGAGGATATGGAGCAACATTAGAAGTAATCCTTTCCCCACCCCAGGAAAAATCAATTTTCAAGGGCATCTAAGCACTTTTTTTTTTTTTTTTGGTCAGGCAGAGTGGATAGTGAGAGAGAGAGAGACAGAGAGAAAGATCTTCCTTTTTGCCGTTGGTTCACCCTCCAATGGCCACTGCGGCCGGCACATCTCACTGATCCGAAGCCAGGAGCCAGGTGCTTCTCCTGATCTCCCATGCGGGTGCAGGGCCCAAGGACTTGGGCCATCCTCCACTGCCTTCCCGGGCCATAGCAGAGAGCTGGCCTGGAAGAGGGGCAGCCGGGATAGAATCTGGCGCCCCAACCGGGACTAGAACCCGGTGTGCCGGCACCACAAGGCGGAGGATTAGCCTGTTAAGCCACGGCGCCGGCCGGCATCTTAGCACTTTTTACAATCACATCCTAAAGCAAGCCTTAAAATAAAAGTAAATGCCAGAATTCTATGTTGTGGATTAGGCAACTAAAAAAGGGTTAAGCAAACACAAAACTCATTACACAGCTCTTAAACAGGTACTAATAAACATTCACAAATAAAAGATTTTTAAAATCACTCTATTCTCTGGATTTTGGCAATATTTCACTATTCAGCAGCTGGATGCACTTCTCTCAGACCCTTTCTCCCCATGTCCTTGTTTTATTTATGTGTTCTGTAAACATATTAACCATCCACAAGCACAGGAGAAATAAAACACTATCCCAGGCATCATGTCCTGAAGAGTGTATGGTACAGCTCTGTTCATGTGTCCTAGGTGGCTTCCTCATAATTATGTTGACATTTTGTGTTGCTTCATTCTTGGTTAGGGATTTGGAGACTTCCAGCACCTAGCTGTCTCCTACTACTGGCTGCAAGATTTTAGTACATTGTTGGGTTAGGTGATTTTTCTTCCAGACATGAATTCATTCTCTCTCTCCCCCCCCCCCCCCCCCACTGTGTGTGTGTGTGTGCACTGTTGAAAAAAAGTCAATCCAATTTTTAGCAAATTTATTTAAAGAAAACCAATTATCCTTGTATCTGGGAACATATTTGTGATGGTTAGAATTTTTCCTTGCTTAAATTTTGAAAGTTTTATCTACATTTTCCTCTTTCTTTTCTTGTGATAGAAAATCATGTCAAATCACAATTTGGTATCTTTTTAAAAAAATTATTTGAAAGGCAGTGTTCCAGAGAGGCAGAGGCAGAGGTAGACAGAGAGAAGTCTTCCATCCACTGGTTCACTCCCCAAATGGCCTCAATTACTGGAGCTGTGCTGATTGGAAGTCAGGAGCCAGCAGCTTCTTCTGGGTCTCCCATGTGGGTGCAGGGGCCCAAGGATTTGGGACATCTTCCACTGCCTTCACAGGCCACAGCAGAGAGCTGGATTGGAAGTGGAGCAGCTGGGACTTGAACCGGTGCCCATATGGGTTGTCTGCACTGCAGCCGGCAACTTAACCTGCTATGCCACAGTACTAGCCTCATTTGGTATCTTTGATCAGTCTGTCTAGTGCAGTAGGTGGTTATGTTTATGATGTCCTGAGGAGACAGAGTTCTGATTTGCTGTGACGTATGGTATGAATGATATACAGAGAGTTCTAGCCTTCAAGAGTGATACTGAGAATTTCATTGTTAAAGAACTCTTATAATAATTCCTAGAAATGCTTGTAGGAAGTAATTTTCATATAGAAATTTTATCATCTTACAAGTTGATTTTGTATTCTCAACATACACCCCATAGGTTCTGTGACCCACAACACAAGGAGTTGTATTGTAATAGAAAATAAAATTTATTATTTTCTTCTGTATACAAAAATTGAAAATGAAGTCACGAATGAGAATTTCTTTGTACAATGTAAGCATTCCATGATACTTGTATTAAAAGATTGCCGTGCACAGGCAAGCATGTCATGTAGCAGTTAAGACATTGCTTCAAATGGCTCTACCCCTATTGGAGTACCTGGATTTGAGTCCACACTCTGCTTGCCATCCAGCTTCCTCCTAATGCACACCTTGGAGGACAGCAGGGATAGCTAATATAGTTGCATTTCTACCACTCGTTTGGGAGACCTTGGTGGGGCTCTGGGCTCCTGGGTTCAGCTCAACCCAATCCCAGCTTTTGCAGGCATTTGGGACATAAACCAGTAGATGGGAGTGCGTGCGCTCTCTCTCTCTTTATAATTAAAAAAAAATAAAAATGGCCATGCAAATTAAATAAGATAATGATGTGATAGGATTTGAACATTATGAACACTCAAGAAATGTGTGCAACTATCTTCCCTAGGTTCTTTCATATTATGACAGGACTTTGGACTTAAGATTTTTATGTACAGACACATGATCTTATTGAATTCATGTCATCTTAATAGTCACCATGTCTACAGCTATTCATTCATTCATGTTTACATACATATACATACAAGTACTTGTTAATTAACTGCTGGATTCCAGAAAATATACTAGGCATGGAGCATTGACTATATGGAGGAAAATCAGATATAATCATCACCACAGAAAAGATTCATTGAAAGCATATAATAACGGTATTTATGGAAAGGACAAAGATAAGTCACAAATGAGGAAATCACTAAATACAACCTTAGGTGTTCAGCAATTTTTATGGAGTTGATCATACTGGATCTGAACTGTAAAGTTGTATAGATGCTCTCTAGGAAAAAAAAAAAAAAGGCTAGGAACCTCAGAAAAATGAAGCAGCTTACTGAAGTTCTCAGAGATAGAAATTCCCCCGACATTTGCAGGGAGCTTTGATCTCAGCTTAGCTGCAATAGAGCGTAGAAGAGGGACTTTCTGGGTAATAGGTCTGGGAAGGTAGACATGGATGATCTTGGTAGGCAGGTCACAGAGGTTCTAATACACTAATCCAAGATAACTGTGGCTTATTTCAGGCTTGAAAGGCATGTGAACTCATGGTGGACATGGTGAGCAGGTTAGTTTTTCAGAGATATTTCATTCAAAGCCAAGTAAGCTATGAATTTGGTGTGTGTGTGTCAGGGATGGGGGTAAATTGTGATGCAGAGAAAGCAGTTGGGTAAAGTTGTCATAGACTTACAGGAAGATGAAGATATTTTGGTTTAGGGTATTTGGAAGAATGGCTGAATGAAGGTTGAGAATACTATTTATGACAATTCACAATAAGATTCAATAAGACATGGTTCCTGTGTGAATTGAGGAAAATGAAAAGAGTGGTTGTGATGCTGTTTTGGCATGGGTGTGTAATCGATATTATTTATTAAGAGAAGAAGCCCAAAAATTCTGGGCTGAACATGGCAATTTCATATTTGGAACAGTTTAGGATGCATTGGAGATATCCAGGAATGATGTCTGGTTGAAAACTAGAGGTATGAGTTCTAAACTGAGGATGAAGTTTTTAGCCACAAATACATTTTAGGGTGTTAATTAATTAAGTTGGATGTTATGACCAGATTAGGTATGTGGAGTGAGTGTAGAATTAACCCCACAAAAAGGCTGAAAAAGAACAATCAAAGAGGGGGGAGGAGAATCAGAGAAGCCAAGGGAGGAACAGACTTGGGAAGCATTGCAGAGGCTTAACATAATGTGAACTAAGCCCATTGAAAGAATCTTTGTTTTTAATTCCCAATAGATATTCATATTTATTTCTAGAAGAAGTCTTCTTAGAAGGAAAGAGGTGGCACAGTTTATCTACTCCCTGTTTTGAGGAAAACAAATACATCTATTTGTTTCATGAGGAACCAGGTGTTTGAATTATACTATATCATAACTGGTTGCCCCTTTGCATATATAATGCCAACATTACTCTAGTGTTGCATCAAAGAGCTAGCACTTGTATAATATCACAAGATCTTTCCCATTTGCTAGACTATTTGTCTTACAACAACCTCAAATCTGTTTTATAAATGAGGAAGTTTCTCTTAAATAGGTTAAATGAAATGCTACAAATCACCATATTGAGGTAGGAAAACAGAGACAGAAGTATGGTTTGAATTAAAAAGTAAAATACATAAGAGACATTGGTGATTGGAATCTTTTAATATGGATGGAGGAACTGGGACAATTGTTTTATACCCCAGAGTTCGTATGGCACATAATAAATGCTCAATCATTGTTTCTTGAACTAATGCTCAAATAATGCAAAATCCTTGCTGAAAATATCAAGATTGTTCATTATAATACTATTTATAATAAAGGATTATAGAGCAAGTTTAATATTATGCTGTAATTTTAAAAGTAGCATTAAAGAGATAGAAGTATAGAAGGCTTTGCCAATAAAATGATGCAAACTGATACAATTTTAAGATCATTGTATTGCATAACATATATTTGTTAAGCATTATATTTAACAAAACCTTGTTTCTGTTGCTGTATGTTACTTCATTTTATCTTAAGAATAGCTCTAAGAGATGGCTAATACTGTTTAGACATGTCAACAGACTTTTCATAGTATTTCTCTTTTTCTTTGATTAGATCACATTACACATATAAACAAAGGAAATGTTGTGAATAATTTCAAAAATATTTATAGCAAATCAAAGCCAATTCATGTATTCACACAAAGAATTAATAACAGATCTAACCTTAGAAGTGGCTAGAGTTACCCATATCTTATGTCATCATAAATACTAAAATATCAGTGAGTTTTTATCTACTAACTGCAAAAATCTGTATGATAAGCAAGATGCTGAGTCAAGTCAATGGAAAAAGGAAATTAGAAGCATTTTCAAAGACATTGTTATTGAGTAATCATTATTTGGTTTACAAATTATATAAGCTTTTTCTCAATAGTTTAAACATTTCATAAGTAGTACAACTTTTGATTGCAATCTCATTTGGTTTTTTTTTTTTTTAAGATTTTATTTATTTATTTATTTATTTGAGAGACAGACAGTGAGAGGGAGAGAGGAAGAGACAAAAAGAAAGGTCTTCTGTCCTTTGGTTCACTCCCCAGGTGGCCGCAATGGCTGGAGCTGTGCCGATTCAAAGCCAAGAGCCAGGTGCTTCTTCCTGATCTCCCATGTTGGTGCAGGGGCCAAAGCACTTGGGCCATCTTCCACTGGTTTCCCAGGGCACAGCAGAGAGCTGGATTTGAAGAGAAACAGCCGGGAATAGAACCGGCACCCTTGTAGGATGTTGGTGCAGCAGGCAGAGGATTAATCTACTGCACTGCAGCACTGGCCCTGATTTCAATCACATTTCAAAGGATATTCCCTAGTTTCATATTTTAAAATCCAATTATTCATGCATGTTTAGTGGACTATATAACTTAATGGTTTTATACCATTTTTTTTTTTTAACCTTATCTGCCTTTCTACCTTACTGTTTCTGACAGGAGGGCTGCTTTGGACTTTCTTAGAAACCTTAACTTCCAATTTTGTTATCTTAGTTTCTCTTCCAACAATGACATTATTTGTTTCCTGACATTAGCAATGAGAAATATAACCGCAATTCTTAGTTCACTGGCTCTATGTTTTTGTTTTTGTTTTTTTTTTTTTTTTTTTGCTCCCTAATGATAGCAAGTCCCAATCTACAAAGACAGCTAGTACTATTTTACAAAACATCAGTAATATAGTCCCTTTCTTTACTATTGAAACAAATTTGGTGAAGGTAAATAGGTTTCTAGAATGCCCATGAAAGTGAAACCCCAGCACTAGAGTGGTCCAATTCAGGCTAAATGATCATTTACAGAATCAAGTCAGCAATGTTCATAGAATGATCTGTCTTATTTCATACTGAACTCAACTGTATGAAGGAGAGACTACAAAATGAATTTTTAGAATTTAAAAGTCCATGATCTTTGGGCTCTCTGATGCCAATCTTGTAGATTTACCAAGTTGTATGATTGTACAGAAAGATGGCCAATAAGCCTCAGAGTGAGCAATGATTCTAAGTGAAATACTGCTCAGAGTCTCACCCTCTAACCTAGGGTCCTAGCCAGCTATAGAACTTACTCCCTGGATATGTAAATCTAATGTACTGCTGTGAATCTGTCTTTGCTGTCAACTCTGAGACATTAACTGTGTAATTCCATTAACTTTATAAACTCACTATTTCCAGCACAAATTTAATTTTCTCCCTCTATTCATTAGATGGAAAACTTCACATATGTAAAGCATCCTATATAAGCTATATCTTAAAATAATTCTGATGTCACTAACTAGAGGAGATAAAGTAGGTAGACAGAAATTTAAACAAAAGTTAGACAATCATAAGTGTATAACAGGGGCATAAATAAAGGTCTGTGTAATTCAAAGAAATTTTACATACAGTTGAATAGATTCATGAAATGTTATCATTAATTAAAAGATGAAGAGGCTATCAAAAGGCAGAGTGAAGGGAATAGTATTTTCAGGCAGCATAAATGGCATGAATAAAGGTGCCAAGGTGTATTTCAGGGACAATAAGTCATCTATTTTACCTGGCTTATATAAAACTAGTACTTACAAGTTAGATGGACGCCAATGCCAAAGGCCAAGATGAATCTCATCTAACTTCTAGGTCAGTGGACTGGATTTTGAAAGCTGACAATTAACTGTTTTGCTATGGTTGCCTGTGCTGAAAAAGGTGAAGATATTCCAATCCAAATTTCATAAAAATAATATGCATGTTTCTTAATTTCCTGGCATATATACAAATTTATCAAAATTAAATGTTTTAAAATCAAATCCAAGTGTGAAATTATGGAGAGGGCATAGCTATGGAATGATTGAGTGAATATCTTGCATTTATTGTGAATTCAATCCTTTTTTTTTTTTTTCTTTTTTGACAGGCAGAGTTAGACAGTGAGAGAGAGAGAGAGAGACAGAGAGACAGGTCTTCCTTTTTCCGTTGGTTCACCCCACAAATGGCCGCCACGGCTGGCGTGCTGCACCGATTCGAAACCAGGAGCCAGGTGCTTCCTCCTGGTCTCCCATGCGGGTGCAGGGCCTAAGTACTTGGGCCATCCTCCACTGCCTTCCCGGGCCACAGCAGAGAGCTGGACTGGAAGAGGAGCAACCGGGACAGAATCCAGCACCCTGACCAGGACTAGAACAGGTGTGCCAGCGCCACAGGTGGAGGATTAGCCTAGTGAGCCTCAGTGCTGGCCAACTCAATGCCTTTTGTTTTAGAAAGGTGTTGGATTTACAATTGGGGCTTATGGTATGACCTTCCTGAGTTGAAACCTTGTATCTCAGGAACATATGGCTTTATTGACATGTATGTGCATTTTATGTTTTGTATAGCTAATTTTTATTTTTATAATTTACTTACTTGGGAAGGGGAGGAGAGAGAGGGAGAGTGAGTGTACAAGTTAGAGTGAAAACCCAGCTGTTGGTGTATTCCCCAGTGCCAAAAATGACCAGGTTTGAACAAGAGGCTAAGAACCAAGAACACAATCCATTTCTCCTACACCAGTGGCAGAAACCCAATCCCTTATGCCATTATTACTGTCTTCGAGGATCTGCATTGGCCAGAATCTAGAGTCTGGAGCCAAAGCCAAGAATTAAACTCAGGTACATCCATATGGTACACAGAGGCCTTAACCACTAGGGTAAACCCTTGCTCTCTGATTTTCATTTTCAGCTTTGAAATTATATAAAAACTTCTTATAATTGCTTTAAAAAACCTCCAAGAAACAAAAAGAAAAATTTAAACTGAAAGTCTAGGAAGATCTTGGGGCAATCACCTATTTTTTTTTTAATTAAACAAATAAATAAACAAACCTGTTTGTTACTTGCCAAGTCAATAGTGTGGACATCTGGTTTCAACTCCAGTATTTTGTAGAGAGCATGGAAGTCATCAACCCCAATCTTTACAAACTGAAAATCAGCAACTTTTTTAAAAAAAATATTTATTTATTTGAGGGAGAGTGATAGAGAGAGAGAGAGAGAGAGAGAGAGAGAGAATCTTCTATATGTTAGTTTACCCCTCAAATGCCCACAAGAGCCAAGGCTAGTCCAGGCTCAAACCAGCAGCCAGAAAGTTCATCCAGATCTCCCATGTGGGTGGCAGGAACTCAGATATTTGAGCCATTATCCACTGCTCCCCAGTATATTAGCAGGGAACTGGATTGGGAGCAGAGTAACCAGGTCTTGAATTGGCACTCTGATATGGCAATATGCCTGCCCTTAAAACTTTTTTTTTTTTGTATCTATTAGAGAGCTGATATCACAAGACAAACTGTCACAAGAGAATTTACACATAAAGCCAAATCTAGAGAGTCATAGCTGTTATCAATTTATCTGGCACAGAAGCCACATAAACAGGATTATAGTTGGGAAAGCTGCAAGATTCAATCTTTCATTTAGGGATTATACTCAAGGAAAACCCATATCTTTGACAAAACCAAGAATACTATAAGAATTAATAGCTTCTGTAAACTAATACCACAGCAAATATTAAACACAATCCAATTCCTAGAACATTAAAATAAAATCTCACACTAAAGACCTCTTTTCCTTGCTTCCTATTATCTTACAAGTTATATACATTTTTCAATAAAATGCTGCAAGACATTTGGCTAGGAACCAAGCCAGGATACAATCTGAAGAGACAAGGCAGACATGGGAATCAGACTTGCATGTGACACACATGTTGGAGTTATCAGACTAGACAACTATGCTTTGAGACTATTTGGTGTCATTAGTGATCCCGTGAGAGATTTGCTATGCCACAAATCCTGCTCATATTTGAAACACAGATAACTGCAAAATGAGACCCCAGACAAGCCACAAATATATGAATGATTGAGTACATGTGGAAACATCACAGAAACCAAATTCAGGAATACTGCAGAGAAATTGCACACCTGCTTCCCTATAGAATAGTTAATTAAGGGGAAAGCCAGAAATGTCCCAAGATAAGCCAGTTGTAGTGCCTAATCTTGCAGTTTGCTGTCTTCAGCATTTTCCTCAAATGCTGTTGTAGGGGGAGGTGAGGATGGAGGGGAGAGAGGGAAGGAAATGATGCATTTGGCATGTTGTGAAGCTAGATATGTCATCACTTTCAGTGGTTTAAAAACTTGAAACAAAAACGGTTATCAAAACATAGGAAAGAGTTTATATTTAATATTGTTTCCTTTGGAAATCTCTAGTTTTCCAGCTAAGATTTGTCCTATTGCTCAGTTGTTTGTGGTTTGCTCTGATTTATTGCTGAGCTCATGAATCATTTGCCGCTCCTGTTCTAAGAAAAAAAAAATCCCCTTTCCATTTATTTCAACCCTATTTCAGTAGCCGAGTGTGACACACTAGATGATAACCTCAGCCATAGCCCCTAAGTGTGAGATTACAGAACTGATGTACAGAGCACAATGGCAGGAATTCAAGTGAGCATGTAACAGAGTTTTTATTTCCCAAGAGATAGTCCTGTGGAAGACACGGGAAATATGCTGACGTTATTAGTGATGTATTTATAACAGTTGGTACTCCCGCCCTCGCTTCCCTTGTTGACCTGCCATTGTTATTTCCATAAAAATCACACTAGGTGGTTTCAAGTTTATACAAATAACTTATTTCCACACTTTCAAGGGTGAGAAATGGTTCTGTTAAGCAAGCACATGCTTGAGAGAGATGTCAAACAAGTCCTGTAGGGACAGAGGATGAAGGATGTGGTTTAAATTTGTTCTTAAGAACCCTTCCCACAATTAAGCAGGCTTTTCTAAATAAAAAAAATTGACATTGTATTGAGGTTAACAGTGCTCACAACTCTTGGCGTAACAGTGCATTTAAACTGAGCCCTTAGTTCTGACAACCACGTAGTAACGTTGGTGATCACTGCAAAGATTTCACACTGTTCTTATATTCTTGTAAAACTGAAAACTTTTTGGATTTCCCACAGGATGATCACTTCAAGCTTTCTAAAGGTAAATCTAACTCATTTTTTTCTTTATAAAAATTATTTTTTAAAAGACTTATTTTACTTATTTGAAAGACAGAGTTACAGAGAGAGGTAGAGACAGAGGTTTTCTATCTGCTGATCCACAATGGCCGGAGCTGTGGCAATCTGAGGATAGGAGCCAGGAACTTCCTCTGGGTCTCCCACGTGGGTGCAGGGGCCCAAAGACTTGGGCTATCCTCTACTGCTTTCTCAGGCCATAGCAGAGAGCTGCATCAGAAGAGGAATAGTCGAGACTAGAACCGGCGTCCATATGGGATGCCGGTGCTTCAGGCCAGGGCTTTAACCCCCTGCACCACAGCACAAGCTCCTCCTTTACAAAAATGTTTTAAATATGACAGTCAAATGTATCTAGTGAAATTCTAACTTTCTTAATAGAAATTACAAAGGAGTGGTACAGATTGTGAAAAAAAACAAAACAAAACAAAACAAACAAACAAAAAACCTAGCTGCCTAATCCTTAACTAGACTACATAAAGCTATCTTTAGAATCATATTCAACCAGCATTGCCTTCAAGGGTCAACTGGTCCAATTCTTCCAAAAGCCTGATTTGCTAGACAAAAATCTTCTAGAATGGTGGAAGTGATTGACTTTTGATTGACTCTTAATTTTTTTAGGTTTAAATAAGCTTTCTAAAGCTAGAGACAGTGGTGTTGTAGGGATAATTTGCTTGTGTTAGGGAGTAAAACAAAGTTGTCTCCAGTTCTTTGTGCTAAAATTGGGACAAGGATTTGGACACCCACATAACCTCCCTGAGATCCATGCCTTATCTGAGCTTGGTAGGAACTGCACAGTGTGGTGCCTGGCATATGGTAAGAGCCCAATATCTGCTACTTCTGAAGCTCTCCATGCCTTCATATATAATTTTTAAGGGACTTTTCAAATGGGTGACAGACAAATAGGGGATGTGAAGGAGTCCACACTTGAAGTGGCTTCTACTTTTCCAATGAAATTTTGGAACTTATCGAAGTGCTTGTATACATTGAAAGAGAGAAAGGTTTAGAATATATGTTGTGTCCCTGTCTATATGCACTTTACATCTTTATTATAAGAATATTGATATTCTGGTTTCCTTTGTCAAATTCATGATTACAGAAATATATCTCTACTTTTTATTGCTAAAAAAAAAAGGCCACGAATAGTTGGTGAGATTAAATGAATACAAGAGTAGAAAATATGCTTTCTTTGTGGTTTATATTTTTACAAAGTTAAAGAAAATGCTTGTAGGAAAGCTGGCATGTGGCCTAGTGGGTAAAGTCCTCCCACTGCCATGCTGGCATCCCATATGGATGTAGGTTCAAGTCTCCACTGCCCTACTTCCAATTCAGTTCCCTGCTAATGTTGTTGGGAAGGCAGCGGAGGATGACGGAAGTTCTTGGGCCCCTGCACCCACGCCGGAAACCTGGCAGAAGCTCCTAGCTCCTGGCTTTGGTCTGCCCAGCTCCAGCCATTGCAGCCATTTGGGGAGTGAACCAGTGCTTGGAAGACCTCTCTCTCTCTTTCTCTTTTCCTCTCTCTCTCTCTCTCTCTCTCTCTCAATAAAGATAAATAAAAAAAAGATTTATTAAAAAATATTGTCTAAAAAATACCTGTAGGAGTAATACATAATATTTTATTATAATGCTTTCTTTTTAAATTTTTATTTATTTGAGAGGGAGAGATAGAGATAGAGATAAATGGGGGGAGAAAGAGTGGGAGAGAGAGAGAGATTTTCTCTTCTGGTTTACTCATCAAATGCTTGAACAACCAAGACTGCAGGGAACCAGGGACTCAATGTAGAGAGCCCACATCTGTGGCAGGGACCGATTTATTTGAGTCAAGCAGGGTGCACATTAGCTGGAGTCTGCAACTTGAGCAGAGCCAGTCCTATATGGGATGTGAGCATCCTAACCAGTGGCTTTACTGCTGAGCCAAACACCTGCACTTAACTATACTGTTTTTCATTGTATTTTTTATTCACTCATGTATTTTGTAAGCACTGAGCATCTCTCTGTGAATTTGAAGATAAACACAATATTTTTTCATGTCCAAAATGAACAATTTTTTTAAAATTTCTTTTTTGTTTATTTTTTCATTTTAGCTTCCACATACAAGGGAGAACATGACGTATTTGTCTTTCTGGGTCCAGCTTATTTCATGCTACATGATGCCCTTTAGTTGCATCCATTTTGCTGCAAATGGTAGAATTTCATCATTTTTATAGTTGAATAATATTCCATTGTCAAAATGAACAAATATTTTAAAAAATATTTTTTATTTAAAAATTATATTTGTTTTAAGGCAGTTATTGTAGGAAAGAAGACAAACAGCAAGTGGTTTGCAGCCATACTTGTGTGTTACTCAGATTTCTCTTGGAGAGAAAACCTGTAACAAGGAGGGAATTTAAATGATAGCCTCCAGTTGTAGCAACTGCAAGGTCTGTTGTAGTGTTTCAGCCAATGGTCAGTTTTCTTGGGCACACCACCAATGACTGAACATAGCAGGGTGAGTAGGGCCTGGTTGCTGCGCAGTGCTAGGCTCTTCTATGGCAATCTGCAATGGAATTATCTGTTGGGCCCATTTAGATTTTCCACTGGCATTTGAGACCCTCCCTGATCAATTTACCTTCCTTCTGCCTCTCCCATATCAGTTTTAGACTTGCTTTACAGGCTGAAGCCCCTCCCTGCCTCCCCCAGCACTTCCTGCTCTTATCTTTGGAGACTTTTGTCCCAGTAAATCTCTTCCATGTCCACTGGGTTTTAAACCTGAATTGACACCCTGGGTTCGGTGGGAACATGGAAATCAACGTTTCTCTTCCCGCTTGGGGAAGTTAAAAAAAAAGTTATTGAAATAGTGCTTGGAGTCTTGAGGATCAAGCACAGAGTGACCCTGCTGACAAGCGGGAGATGGCATTCCAGGCAATTGGGCCAGCAGGGTAAAGGGCCAAATACAGAACTCAGCATCTGTGGGTGATTACAGGTAGCTTGGGGTATCAGAAAATAATGGTTGCTTTGGACTAGCAACAGCAGATGAAGTCAAAAGGAGGCAGAAGCTGGAGATGAACTTTAATAGCCATGCTGAAAAGTTGGAAACTAATCCAGCATGTGAGGAAAGCCTTTTTGAGAAGCCTTTTAAAAAAATGTTGTCCATGACTATTCTTAGACATTGGTTGTTTCCAATTTCTCGTGATTTTTATACTGCCATACAGAACTTTATGCATACTTTATGTTATATTTTTAGAAACAAAATACAATTTAGTTGTGGGAAATTTGTACACTACAGAAGAGAATAAGATAAATCATAAAAATCACCACTATCTCAGCCATTTAGTGGAACCCCTATTCAGTTTTTGCTCTAATTCTCTTCATTTTTAAAATAAACATATTTATATTTACCCATGCCCTTTGAAACTTTTCTGACTTTCTCTCCTATGGTCATGGTACTTTCCTTATTAATTTGCAGGAGCTAGTTATATATTGTGGATTGTTCAAGAGGGTCTTTTTAAAAATATTCCTCTGTTTTTTTCATTTACTTTTTAGTTTTGTTTTATTTTTGCTTTAACTACATAAATTATAGACTTTATTTAATTAAATATTTCAACATTTTCTAAAAAAATTAAATTAATGTTCTATTTAACTAACCCTTTCAAAAATGTAACTATTCACTAAATTTCCCATTTTCTTCTGTTTTTAATTGTTTATTTACCTTCCTAATTGCATTTGGGATTAATTTCAGTGACTTTAAAGAAACAAAGATGTAGCTTAATTTCTTGTTGAATAATACATTTCTAATGAACCTTTTTGAAATTAAGAATGAGTTACAATAGAACTGATAAAACAAAAAAAGACCCCACAAAAACCAGACAAAGTAAAAGAGGTTCTCTTCCTAGGAAAAAGACCATGACATGAAAATTACAGTTAGTGACTAGGTAGGGCAGGAGTAAAAGGGAGTGGAGTCCCAACTATGAAGGATGCTGGAATTTGAATATTACACAGAAAATTATGGGGAACTATTTTCAGTATGTGCAAAGTTTTGGATCTAACTCCCATTTCATAGTATTCACCCTACTGGTAGTCATAAAGATAGGAGAGGTAAGTGTTAAACCTAGGCAAATTATATGAAGCTGTTACAATAGTCTGGGACACTTTTACATCACAGGGAATTGTCAGAAAAGAGGAACTAACCAAGGAAAGGAAGCCTATGATAGGGTGGAGGAATTGCCAATGACAAGGTAACAATACCGTATCATGCAGAGAGAGGCCACTGTAAAAACTGGGGGTGGGGGGCCAGTGCTGTGGCCTGGGTGGGGAGGGGTGGAGGGTCGCCGCCTGTAGTGTTGGCATCCTATATGGGCACCAGTTCATGACCCAGCTGTTCCACTTCCAATCTAGCTCTTCAACTATGACCTGGGAAAACAGTGGAGGATGACCCAAATCCTTGGGCCCCTGCACCTGCATGGGGGACCTGGAGGATGCTCCTGGCTCCTGGCTTCAGATTGGCACAGCTCCAGCTGTTGTAGCCATCTGGAGAGTGAACCAGTGGATGGAGGACCTCTCTGTCTCTCTCTACCTCTCTTTCTCTCTCTGTGTAACTCTGACTTTCAAATAAATAAATAAATCTTAAAAAAAAAAAGTAGGGGCAGGTGTGATGCCAATTATCAATGGTAAATGAGAACTGCTGTATGTTAAGGGAAGAAAGTTTCTACTTTATCTGGTACTGTGGTAGTAATATTGCCCACACGGGGAACCTTTCAGTTGAATGCTAGGAGGGAAGACCTGATTTCAGTGTGGGTTGTTCTAGTTTTTGCCTGTGTCATTATAAGTATTTCCTTCATCCTTGTTCTTGTAACTGCCACCATTCACATGGTTACTTAAGGCTGCTCTAACAGTGTATGACCTCTTCTCTGATCTCAGTTGCTTGGCCCTGAGCAATTGGACCCATTTCCCCTGAGGGTCAATGCTTTATCATGTTAAGCAACAGGGCCACACTAAGCTAATGGAATATGGTTGTTGTTGTTGTTCCCAGTGAATTTAATGTGAGATTCAGAGAACAAAGGTTGGTCCCCCCCTGCAGTCAGAATCGACTATGGATTAAATATTAGTGTCCTCCCCTCCCCCACTCCTATACATATATGTTGAAATCTAATCCCTAATGTGACTCTGTTAGGATGTGTGGTGTTTGGGAGGTGATTAGGTCATGAGGGTTGAGCCCTAATGAATGTGATTTGATGCCCTTTATGGTCTGAATAGATCAAGGTTCTTTCCTGCAGCTATATGAAGACACTGAAAATGGAGAGCAGTCTATGAACCAGGAAGTGAGTCCTCATTAAACATCGAATCTCCTGCACTTGGACTTGCCAGTCTACACAACTATGAGGAGTAATTTCTGTTGTTTATAAGTCACACAATTTATAGTATTTATAGGTCATAGCAGTATACACAGACCAAGATAGAAGCTATACATTATACAATTTAGGAACCTGATTTCCACCCAGGTAGGGAAAGATCAACTACATTGAAAATAAAGAAGCCACCATACAGAGAGATACAGAGGCAAGAATGAAAGAGGATCGAAGCAAGAGTCTGATTGTTCCTCAGTCTTGGCTCCATTCCTATCCTCACACCTTGGTGGTTCACCATTTGCTTGGGTGGCAGGAGTAATTAAATTCCCCCTGTTGTCTGAGGCAATTCAAGTTGGGTTTCTTTTACTTGCAATTAGAATGTCCTAATCCTTACAACCAAACTTTGCTCATAGCTTTTCAGTAAACAGTAAGAGAGGTGGGGTCAATAGGTTGTTTCCTTTGATGTGAGACAGATCTGAGTATGTCTATGCCAAGAGGGAAAGCCAGCTGAGAGAGAGCAGGACTAAGACTACAGTAGTCTGAACGATGGGTCAGGGCCGCGGTGGTCAAAGGGGATTGACTCCAAGATATTATGAAAAGTTTGACTTTGGGCAGAGAGATGGTCCCTTCTTTCATGTAGGCAGAAGGTCTGGGTTTGGGATAGTGACTTAGGGAATGGGAATAGATACTCACATGTTTGTAGATGGTGAGAAAGGAAGTTGATGAAGGTATTACCTATTAATCTTCATTTTCTCAGGCATTATTGTTTTGTAATGGATATGGTTAAATAGGAAATTTCAAGAGGTCACTTTGGCTTATTTGTGGAGAAGAAAGCAAAAGGAAGGTAATCAGGGATGCAGACCTACACTGGTACACTGTGGGCATGATGTAAGTATCTACAGGTACCATAGGCAGGCTGTTCTGTTCTTTCAGCAGTGCTAAGCAGCCCTCAGATGCACTGGTCCAGCTTGGTCATTTTTCATTTTTGTAAAATTTTAATTAATAGATTTTTTAAGAGCAGTTCATGCCAAAATTGAGTGGAAAGTTCAGAAAGTTCCCAGATTCTACATCCCCTGCTCCTGACCACAAGCCTCTTTTGCCATAAACATTTTGCCTCAGAGTTACACATTTGTTACAACTGATAGACTATATTAACACAGAGTTGCCACTCAAAGTTTATAGTTTACTTCGGGATTACCTCTTGCTGTTGTTCATTCAGAGTTGTTGCACTGCCTTAAAATTTCCCTGTAGTTCACCTATAGGACCTTCATTCCCTCCTATTCCCTAGAAACAATTGATATTTTTATTGTCTCCACAGTTTCACCTGTTCCAGAATGCCATACATTATTCAGTCTTTACATACTGACTTATTTTATATACCAATCTATACTTAAGTTTCTCTCATGTATTTTCATGGCTTTATGGTTTATTTCTATTAATCAAAAATATTTATCCACTATACACAGTTTGTCCATGTACCTGTTGAAGAAGATCTTTGAGTAATTATGAATCAAGTTGCTCCAAATATCTATGTTTAGATGTTTATTTAATGAAATCTTTTGGTTCATTTGGATAAATAGCAAGGAGCAAGATTTCTGGGTAAAATGACCACAATATGTTTAATTTTGTAAGAATTTTCCAAATTATTTTAAAATGTAACTGTAGCATTTTGCCTTTCCACCAGCAAGCAATGAGAATTTTCCATTGCTGCATGTCTTTGTCACAGGAGATGAAGCTAGGATAGAGCTTACTGAGAGAAAATGAGTGCTCCATAACTGGATAAACTGGAAAAGTAACTGAAAGTTAACACCCATTAGACAGTTTATTATATACTATAGACTATACTATACTATAGACTATATTCTGGAGAATCAACATAAATGGATAGAAGTTTGAAATCTAAGAGGTTAGTAGGAGAACAAGAAGAACACTGTCAAAATTACCAAGGGAAGAATTTATCAAAACAAAAATTGGGGGATGACTTAATGATATTCATTAGATTTCCTGTAGAAGTCAATCTATGGGGGCCAGCATTGTGGTATAGCAGGTTAAGCCAATGCCTGCAATGGTGGCCTCCCATTGGAGCGCCTGTTCTTGTCTTGGCTGCTTCACTTTTGACCTAGCTCCCTGCCAAAATCTACAAAGAACAGCAGAAAATGGCCCAAGTTCTTGGGCCCCTGTCACTTATGAGGGAGACCCAGATAAAGGTCCTGGCTCCTAGCTTCAGCCTGGCCAAACCCTGGCCACTGCAGAGAACCAGCAGATGGAAGATTTCTCTCTCCCTCTCCCTCCTCCTCCTCCCCTCTCTCCTTTCCTCTCTTCTCTCTCCTTTCCCCTCCCCCTCTCCTTTCCCCTCCCCCTCTCCTTTCCCCTCCCCCTCTCCCTTCCCCTCCCTCTCCCCTCCTCCTCTCCCTCCCCCCTCCCGCTCCCTCTCTGTATGTAACTCTGACTTTCAAAATACATAAATAAATAAATAAATCTTTAAACAAACAAACAAACAAACAACCAAAACAGTCTGTGACTACTCAGAAGTTTCAAAGTAACCTATTTATACATAGATTCCAAGGTTGTTGATGAATTCACTTATGTTTTTCCTAGTAGCCAAGTTCTCAAGAAAAGCAAAAACACTGATATAGCTCTTATTCAAAAGTGTAATTTAACCCAACAGAGTTAAATTAAAGTACTACAAAGTTTATTGTTTTCAGATTAAAATTGTGGGTGAAGAAACATTTTAATGGTAAATAATGTGAACATGTTTTTAAGTAGAAATACAGTTTCACCCTTAATCTCATGATGCCCTGGACTGAAGATGTTTATTCTATCAAGGGGCCCTTCTATGCTCTGTGGGTTGATATGGTATACCCTGCTACATTGCTGGCTTTCATGGATGTGCTATGGAGGGCTTGGCCCCAGGCAAACTGCATTCCTTTGAGGTTAGCACCAGTAGGCTTAATGGAAAGCATTGTACAAGGGACAATGGCCCCAAAATAAATGCTTAGAGATAGCCTGTTTACCACTTTCTAGGAAGCTTTAATCCTCAGCAGCCAAGGTGTCTCAAAAGACACCGAAATCCAAACTATGTGAGAAAGAAAGAAAGTGCACCCATCTTAAATTTTTCAACTTCTTCATTGAGTTGTTTACTCTTATAGATACTTTGAAACAATCAAAAACTAAACCGATAGCAACACCTCAGAATGGTGAAATAAGCAACACCTCAGAATGGTAAAATTTTCAAGTCTGGTATTAGATTTAATGCCAAAACCTAGTTTGCAAGACTCTATCAGATCCTTTCATGTTGAATTATTAATTGACACTAAGTTGGTTCAATTAAGTAGATAGCATAGACCTATTAAAATGAAATATATTAATATTATGTTTTAATGTTTAAATATATACATATACACCTTTTATAATCCTTTTATTTTACTATCCTA
Source organism: Lepus europaeus (assembly GCF_033115175.1). Taxonomy (NCBI): domain Eukaryota; kingdom Metazoa; phylum Chordata; class Mammalia; order Lagomorpha; family Leporidae; genus Lepus; species Lepus europaeus. The sequence continues at coordinate 34,648,202 of NC_084832.1, read as the reverse complement.
AAATAAATCAATTATTCAGAGAAGTGAAGCAATCTTTTTGAATTTTAATTTTTTAAAATTTGGATTGACATGTAATATTTACAGGGGAACAGTTTAATATTTCAACACATACATAGTGTAAGCCTATCAAAACAGGCAGCTAGCCTATTTCCTTATCTTTCCTTTGTGTCTGGAGCCTACAAACTCCTCTACAAGCTCCATTTCTTTGTGTAGTATATAATGCATTGTTGTGAACTACAGCCACCCTAACATGCTATGGAACTCTAGAATGTGTTACTTCCGTCCAACTCCATTTAGTTAGCCTTTATCCATCATCACCCTATCTCCTCACCCCTCACCTTTTCCACCTCTAATAATCACTATTCTTTTGCTTTTTTTTTTTTTTTTTTTTTTTTTAAGGTTCATTTATTTGTTTGAAAGTCAGGATAACTGAGACAGAGGGAGAGAGAGAGTGAGAAATGCCTTCTATCCACTGGTTCACTCCCCAGGTGGCTGCAATGTTCAGCACTGGGCCAGGCTGAAGTCAGGAGCCAGGAGCTTCTTCTGAGTCTCCCACATGGGTGGCAGGGGCCCAAACTCTTGGGCCATCTTCCACTGCTTTTTCCAGACCATTAGCATGGAGCTGGATCAGAGTGGAGCAGCTAGGGCAGGGACCAGTGCCCATATAAGATGCCAGTGTTGCAGGAAGTGGCTTTTCCCAATATGCCACAACGCTGGCCCCTAGTAAGCTCTGTTTAACTGTTTTATTAACTTCCACATATGAGAAAGAATATATGGTATTTGTCTTTCTGTTCCTGGCTTATTTCATTTAACCCAGTGATCTATAGTTCCATCTATTTTGCAGCAAATGTCAGGATTTTATTCCTTATTATGGCTGAATAATATTCCATTGTATATATAATGAAAAATTTGTATAACAAATTTTCTTTGTCCATTCATCCATTGATGGACACCTAGGTTGATTCCATATCTTGGTTTAAATACTAACAGCATTGGAATGCATGGAGAAGAGAAGGCTTGTCCATTTATAACAAAAATGAATGTGCTATTAGGACCTTCTAGTATCTATTGGGTAGAAAGGAGTAAAGTAAATGATTTGGGCCAGGGGATGGAAATCTTTAGATGTCTGGCAGATGAATTTACATACAGAATGCCTGTGGATTGTATACACCCGTTGGTTTTGGCATAAAGATTAATGTGGCAGTGTTAAAAGGGGTGTGTTTAAGGAGATATTGAGATTTTCGGAAATGTGGGTGTAAAGTAAAGAACATCTGAATGAAGGTGTCTGTGACAGGGAAAATGAAAAGAGGACAGGTAAAATAATAAATTCATAGGAAAAAGATTAGTTGTTTGCAACTTTCCTTTAACTTTGCTAAAAGTATAAGGGGTGCCATTGTGGTACAGTGGATTAAGTCATTGCTTGAGACAACTATAAAATATTAGCATGATAATTTGAGTCCTGGCTGCTCTGTTTCTGATCCAGCATCCTGCTAATGTGCCTGGGAAGGCAGGGGGAGATAGTCCAAGTACTTGAGGCCCTGCCACCCATACAGGAGAACAGGATGGAATCCTGGCTCCTGGTTTTGGCCTGGTCAAGCCTTGGCTATTGTCATCATTTTGGGAGTGAACCAGCACATAGAAGATATCAATCTCCCTCTCTTTCTGTGTGTGTGTTTTGTGTGTGTGTCTTTCTATCACTCTGCCTTATAAATAACTACAATTTTAACAAACATTAGTGGCAAGTATAGAAGATATGGTCACTCTTCATAATCTGTAGTATTTTTAAACTTCATTTTATCGAGAAATTCTTCACACATAAACAGAAACAGATATTGTAATGAACTCCAATACATTCAAATTCAACATGCTGGCAATGCTGCCCCTATCCATTTCCTCATATATCTCCTTTATTCCCATATATGTAATATATATACTCTGCCATTCCAATATTATATCCTTTTGTTTTGTGGTAACATATTGAACATGAGATATACCCTCTTAATTCATTTTTAAGTAGAAAATATATTATTGTTAAACTATAGGCAATATAACAGATCTCTGGAACTTACCTTGTATACCTGTAACTTTATAGTTACTGAAAAAAATTCTCTTTGTCTATAGTAGAAGATAAGGACTCAAGATCTTTCTTTTGCATGTGGATATCCAGTTTCCCTAGCATCATTTATTGTTTGGCTCTTTGGAGTCTTTTGTGGTACATATGAATTTTAGGGATTTTTATTTCTATATCTGTAGGGAAATACCACTGGGATGTTTTTCAGGGATTGCACTGAAACTTTAGATCACTTTGGATAGTATGGACATTTTAACAGTATTAATGTTTCTAATCCATGTATACAGGAGGTTCTTCTACTTATTTGTATCTACTCTAATATCTTATATCAGTGTTTTATAATTTTTGATGTTCAGGTCTTTCACATCCTTGGTTAGACTTATCTCTAAATAGTTTTTCCTTTTGATTCTGTTATAAACGGGATTGTTTTCTTAATTTCCTTTTCAGATGCATCGTCTGTTACGAAAACTCAACTGATTTTTGTAGGTTGATTTTGTATGTTGTAACTTTACTGAATTGGTTTATTAATTTAACAATTTTATATGGAGTCTTTCTACACATAACATCATGTATTCTACAAACAGTTACTTTACTTTTTGCTTTCTCATTTATATGCCTTCTATTTCCTGTATTGGCCTAATTCATCTAGCTATGACTCTACTGAATATAAGAGGCAAGAGTGGGAATGCTTGCTTTGTGTTAGTTTTTTATTGCTGGTGTAACAAATTATAAAAGAAGTGGCTGGAAGCTGCACAAATGTGTTGTTTTGCAATTGGTCAGATGGATGACTCATGAACTCCAATCGCTGTGTCAGCAGGGTTCTGCTCCTTTCCGGAGGCTCTATGAGGAAGTAAGTTCTGTGCTTTTACCTGCTTCTACAGGCTTCCTGCATTCTTTGACTTGTGCCCCTTCCTCCATCTTTAAAATCAGCAAAGCTGGGTTGACTCTTATCAAACCACATCACTCTAACACCATCTTCTGCTTCTTTTCCTGCTTTAAAGGACTCATGTAATTAGGCTGGACTCATCCAGAAAACTTAAGACAATCACTTATCTTAAGATACATAGTTTTAGTTACATCTACAATGTCACTTTAGTTATGTAAAGTACCATATTCACAAGTACAAGGGAATAGATCATGGGAATCTTTGGGAAGGCAATCCAATTTATGTTGACAAATTTAGTGCATAGTTGGGAAGCACCTGTTATTCATAAAAAAAATAAATAAATAAAGAGTCAGCAAGTATGTTAAACCTTAAGGACAAAATTATTTGATTTTTTTCTTATACTTTTTGAATAAGATATTCCATTTGTAAATTCAATTTGGATTGTCCCTTTTTAGTTGTTTTTTTTTTAATAAGATGTATTTATTTATTTGAAAGGTAGAGGTACAGAGAAAAAAGGAAAGAGAGAGAGAGAGAGAGAGAGAGAGAGAGAATCTTCCATCCACTGGTTCACTCCCAAATGACTGAAGGCAGGAACCAGAAGCTTCCTCCAGGTCTCCCATGTGGGTTTCATGGGCCCCAAGAACTTGGACCATCTTCCGCTGCTTTCCCAATTACATTAGCAGTGAGCTGGATGGGAAGCAGAGCAACCAAGACTTGAACTGGCTTTGCAGGCAGTGCAGGCAGTGCAGGCAGTGGTTTAACCAGTTGCATCGCAATGTGGGCCCTGTTTATGGAGCTTTAAAATGTACCCAAGATAGTTTGTGGTAGTCAAAGTCATGGAATTTGTTGATCATAAATAATTTTTGTAGGAATCAATTATTCTGGACACAGGGATTTCCCACTTTCCTGTAGGAATTCTATGTTTGCTCAGTTAGGTGGCATTGAAGTGGTGTTCTTCCTGTGCCTCTCAAAATCATGCAATCCTTCTTGTTTGTTGCAGATTATGGGATCTCAACATCAAATACTTGTCTTACTGTCCTACTACAGAGTGGGCTTCCCTTTGTACTTACCCTGGATGTAAGGCAGAGCTTAATAAATGTAAGGCAGTGCTCAATAAATGCATCTGGTGAGCAAAACTTGATTGATCCGAACTGGATTTAATGACAAAATACAACTGATTCTAAAAGGTATTTTTCAGAATGATGTTACTCAGAATGCATAAAATGACTAAAGTCTTAAGCAGTGAAATGCTAATTTTAAATAAAAACGTGGGAGAAATGTCCAATGGATATCCTTTTGCATGCCTTTTCTCATAGTCTCCTAAAAATAAAATTTGGAACTTCTTTTACGCAATTGGTCTTTCAACATAGATAAGCATAAATCTGGCTGGGCTTCTTACAGCAGTAAAATTATTTTTCAGTCTCTCATATTTATATTTTCTTCTGAGAATGTCTAGCTGAAATGGTGACATTTGTGCAGTTTGTTAACAGTCAGCTACATATGTATTGGAATATTGTTATGTAACCCTAAATAGTTTGAATTCCCAAAGGGACAGCAAAAAATTTTTTGGATGACATGTCTTATTTTCAAGGCTCTTAGGAAATCCTCTAAAATAGTCCATCCACTGACAACTGTGGCTTAAAATCCTACTTTGTATTTTTTTTCTTTCTAATGAAGAGTTTAATTAAAATTTTAACATTAAAAAATACAAAACAACCTATGTGGAAACTATTCATGATAAAATTTGTTGAAGTCTCTTAATTTAGAGGTGGTAAGGTGACCTTAAAAACAGGTGTGATTTCTCCTTTTGAGGATAATTTAGTGTAATTTTGGAGTCAGATACACAAACAAAAACATACACAGCAAATGCAAACTGAAATGTGAAAGATATTTTATAGTTATTTGTCCAATGTTGCTTTCCTACTCCAAGCCATTTTCCTCTTTCCTTTTCTGTAGAAGTAATATTTTCCTTGCCTTTAAAAGCTTTATGTATTTATTTTCATTTTTATTTGAAAGTGAGAGGGATAAAGAAAGAGGGAGAGAGAAGGAGAGAGGAAGAGAGAGAGAGAGGTAGAAAAGAGATAGATTGTTGGAGAGACAGAGAGACAGAGTTTTTATGCGCTGGTTCATTCACCAAATGTTTACAACAGCCAGGGCTGGGCTAGGCCAAAGCCTACAGCCTGCTTCTCATTCCAGGTCTCCCCTGTGAGTGGCAGTGACCCATGTATTTAAGCTATCATGTGCTGCCTTCCAGCATACATGTTTGTAGGAAGCTGGAGTCAGGACTGGAGCCAGCACTCACATGCAGAAACTCTGATAAGGGATGTGAGGATCCCAAATGGCTTCTTAACCTTTGTCCCAAATGCCTTTCCTCCTGGCCCATTTTGCAACCAAGAATGCCAGAGGCCTCACTCAAGACTGGCTACTGAGATCGGAGCAGAACTTCAGAGTGAACTCTTCAGTAACACCATTACCTTTTTTTCTTTAAACCTTGGGTTCCCAACGAGATGACACTTTTCTTAAAATCATGAATGGAAGGCAAAGAGAACCACAGAGATTACAGTCTGAGTATTTCAGTCCATTACGTTATTACCTGCAGTCAGCTACCGTTAGATTGTTTCCCACCAAAATATCTCCTTGTTGATAAATCACTGCAAATTGAAATCTTTGCTGCTTGAAGCTTAATTCATTCCTAACTGGTATAGCCATCTCAAAAATACAATCTGGTCTGGGATTTAGGCATAGTAGTTAAGATTGCTCCACTTGGGACACCTGTATCATATATGGAAGTGCTTGGGTTTGATTCTTGGCTCCACTTTCCATTCTTTCCTGATAAAGCAGACCCTGGGAGACAGAAGATGATGGCCCAAGTAGTTGGGTCCTTCCGACTCATGTGGGAGACCTGGACTGAATGTCTGACTTCTGGCTTTTGCCTGGCCCAAACCTGGCAGTTGCAGCCATTTGAGGAGTGAACATGTATATGGAAAATTTCTCTTTCTCCGTGTGTTTGTCTCTCAGATAAAATAAATATATACTTTTTAAAAAAGTGTAACCTACTTCATTAGATAAATCTATTCTGTATATTAATAAAACTTTTAAAAAATAATAAGTGTATCTTAGATTTCTATCGAGAAGGCTAGCATGTTTTTATTGTTGGTTGATAAACCTGGTTTTTCTGTCCTTGTTCAGTCCTTCTGCCTCTCCCAAAAGTTATGCAGATGCCTATTGGGCATTACAATCTGACCCGTGTCTTAGGTGATCTGTCACTGCTGGAAGCCACCCTCTCTCCTCTTTGCTGCACTTACAAGGCTCCCCTTCAGCCTTAAGTGGGAATCTCCAGTGTCAATGTGGGAATCTCCAATGACAATGGCCTCCAAGTTTACTTTGCACATGAGATGCAGATGGTATGCCATGAGCAGTTCAAATTCATTCCCTAAATTCATGAAGCATTATTAAAACTCAGATAAAATATTGCCATGTAAATTGTACTATACAAAATCAGTTCTGATATTAATGAAAAGCATATAGAATTTTCTACCATATATGTACACCCTAGAATAAAATTATATAATTTTAAAATGTGGAAATTAGTTCATAGACTAGAAACTTGTCTGATGCCTCCGGTTATTAAGCAACATTGATAATAATTACTGCTTGAACATAGAAGAATATATGGTGTTTTCTCTGGAGTTAGAAGACAGTTGTGCAGGGTATATGAAAACACCTACTTCTTTTGACTCCACACTTTAATATATGAAGTTATTCAATATTTTTAAAGTATATTGTGAAGTAGGTAGTATTTCCCTCAGTTCATGATTGATAAAAATGAGTCTAAAGACTCATTCATTCATTCAACAGATATTTATTAAATGTTTATTTTGTTTAAGTGCCAGGTCTGGGAAATAGAATGCTAATAAGACAAGTTTTCTGCTCTCATATAATTCATATTTAATGATAGAATCAGTTAATAAGCAGGAAAATTATTATAGATCTTATGAAGTGTCAAAAAGGACATAGAGGGAATCATGTTAGGACTTAAGGGGTAGGCAATGATTTTTTTTTTTTATAAGACCACAGAAGTATAGGCATCAAAAGCAAAACTAGATAAATGGGATTATATCAAACTCAGAAGTTTCTGTGCAGCAAAGGAAACAATCGCATGAAGAGACATTTGACAAAATGGAAGAAAATATTTGCAAACACAGAATATTCTTCAGTGGCCAATTAGCAGAAGACTTGAGTCACCGTGTCAGCTGGTCATTGATGCAGCAAGCCTTCTGCCTCCTGGGGTGGTGCTGTGTCAATTCTTTATACTATACGTGGACACAATTATGTACATCCTCTAAAAAAGAAGTTAGGCTTTTGAGAAATGGCAGGGACTTTTCTCAGGTCTCAGACTGCTCTTGAAGCTGGATAACGGAGCACAACTAAGAGAGGCTGACTTCTGTCCCCTTCCTCCACTTGGGAGATTGTTGGAGTTATTCCAACACTTGGTGATGTGGAAAGACCTCTCTCACTGGTCCCTAAAGCAGGAGTGTTTGAAAACTGCATTATGAGAAGCAGTAAGTTTTATTTCATCTGTGTGGTACTAGTGTTCGTGGTAGGTGTATAGCAGCAAATTAAATGAGTGTCATTACCTCTCTTTTTATGTTTTAAATTGGACTAGGCAATTTTCATATAACAAAAATATTTTCAGGTGAGAAGAAAAAGTATTTATTACAAAGGCCAATTGTGTAGCTAGGTCTATGGCTAAACTAAAGCTCAAAGCAAAGTTTGCAAGCCTAAGATCACAGTTTGCAAAGGCCATTTGTTCTTTACCAACAGAGCAGGGAAAGCAGCTGAGCAAAATGGAATTCCAGTCTTTCTGGAGGGTTGTTATAACGACAGGAGTTTGGTACAATAATGTCTATGTACTCATCCCAATGCTGGGTTACCTCTCTTGTGACCCTGTGGAGCCTGAGGTAATGCATTCTGCATGGTAGCTTGGGTATGAGAAGGTTCTAAGAACTTGCTGACAATTGTGCATTGTGTTTCATTATTCATCATACTGGGGTAATGTGAGCCTCTCTGATGTCCACTGCAGACTGATCTGAGGCTGCTGTTCACAAGGAAAGTCATGAGGAACCCTAATCCTACTTTCAAAGCCCTTCCCGCTGCCACCATTTATTTTCATTTCATTCAGTAGGGGATAATAGCTTAAAACTCCAAACTGCCATCTTGCTTTCTAGAGTTTGGCTCTGTTTTAATCTGGTGTGTTTGTTGTACATAAAGCACCTCATGTTATCAGTGCTTTGGGATACTGGCTCTGGAAAACTTGAACAACTTCAAAGTGCAACTTAGCAGCCAGAAATGGTTCTATGAGGTCAACTGCATTCCACCAACACCAGAAGCCTGCAAGTATCTGGTCTTGTAAACAAATAAGGGACATCATGTTTGAGAAACGGTTTTCCTCGACCTGTGCAAAATTGATTGGAATGTTTCTGCAACATTCCCACTCGCCTTTTCCATCTGTAGATTAAGGAAAAATTCTAAGACTTTTCAGGAACTGATGCCTTCATTTTCTGATGGGTCTGTACAACTCATTAAGATTGGTTGATGAGTTACACTAGGAAAGAACATTTGTTAACAACTTTTCTAAAATTGGTAATCATACAAAATTGAATTTGTATTCATACTGATTCAAGTTTCAGTGATTTCAATTACCGGGAATTTAAATTCTAGACCCAGCTAACAGGATTTTTTTAAAAATTAATTTTATTTATTTCCAAGGCAGAGTGACACAGAGAAAGATGGGCAGGGAGCTTATTGAAGAGAATTTTATTACAGGGAGATCTTTAGTCTTGGCAAAACTTTAAATTCTTTAATTACAAGTGTTGTTGATAGATTATAGAAAAATAACATACACAAATATGACCTGAATATAAAATCACTTGACCATGTAGTGGAAAATCAAGAGTTCTGAAACCTGGAAACTTGGGTTTGGATTTCAGAACTGTCACTTGCTTGTTGTTGAAGTATGAGACACATACAAAATCAAACAAAAGATCAGTGACTTTTTATAAACGATACATATACACGTAACCAGCATTTCTGAAATAAAGAATCAGAATTCTAGAAGCATCTCAGAGAACACTCTGGCATTCCTTTTGTGTTACTGACCTTTAAGTGTAACTGTTCTTTCCATCTCTAACATCACGCATTTAGTTTTTGACTGCCTCATCATCTTTTTTTTTAATTTTTAATTTATTTATTTTGACAGGCATAGTTAGACAGTGAGAGAGAGACAGAGAGAAAGGTCTTCTTTTTCCTTTGGTTCACCCCCCAAATGGCTGCTACGGCCAGAGCTGCACCGATCCAAAGCCAGGAGCCAGGTGCCTCCTCCTGGTGTCCCATGCAGGTGCAGGGCCCAAGCACTTGGGCCATCCTCCACTGCCTTCCCGGGGCCACAGCAGAGAGCTGGACTGGGAGAGGAGCAACCAGGACAGAATCTGGCGCCCCAACCAGGACTAGAACCCGGGATGCTGGCGCTGCAGGCGGAGGATTAGCCAAGTGAGCCGTGGTGTCGGCCGACTGCCTCATCATATTTTCATATGAACATTCACTATATATTCCTTTATGCTGGTTTATTTTGCTTAATGTTATGTTTGTGTGATACATTCATGTTGATGTGTCTAGCATCAATCCATTGGTTTCCATTGCATACTTGTATTCTATTATACAAATTACCGCCATAAATACACTTGATAGACATCTGGACTGTCTCTAGGTTTTGGTTATTCTTCACTTGATACTACACTTGAACTTAGCCAAAAGCCAAGAAGCCATAAGTTTTGGTTATTCTTAATAGTGTTTCTAGAAACATTCTTCTACAAGGCTTTTTGGAAACATCTGAATGCATTTGTGATCCTGTTTTGATTTTCGTAACAAAGTAGCAGATACTGGATAGTTTAAACAAGAGCAGTTCATTTTCTTACCATTCTGGAGGCTGAACATGCAAGATTTATTTCACAGACAGGCATCTTCTCATTGTGTCTTCACCATCTCCACTATGTGCACATTCCTGCTGTCTCAGTCTCAAAGGACAATCCAGCCATTGAATTAGGGACCTGTTTTTATTCCTTTAGTTAATATTAATTACCCTCTTGAAGGCCAGATCTCTAAAAACTGCCACACTGGGCGTTAGGACTTTAACAGATGAATTTTGAAGAGATACAACAGCATTTCTGTGGGTTATTTACATATGAATAAATGCTGGGTCATTCTATGTGAGCCCATTCAGCCTTAATAGACATTGTCAGTTTCTGAATTGGTTGAACCAAGTTGTATTCTCAACAGCAGTAAATGAGAGTCCAGTTGCTTCATGGTCTCGAGAAATATGATACTGTCTTTTTCATTTTAGCCATTCTGTGTGGGCATGTAAATGGTCTAACACTGATTTAATCAGCATTTCCCTGGTAATACTGGAATTTAATACTTTTCATGTGTTTATTAGCCACTGTGTAAGGAAAGAGTGGCAGGACAAAGAGGGGGCAGAACACAGCCACACACCCAGAACAGATTTATTCAAACACCTGAGGTAGCCAGTTGCTGGCCTGTACATAGGTTGAACATGGCAGAAGGCAAGAACTCTCCCGCAGGCCAGCTTATTATTTCCTTCTATCCTCATAATCATAACACTTTTATTTCTTCCATGTTTAATTAATGTAGCTCAAAAGTTCTCACAGGAACAAATGAGTGCTATATTCTGAGCCATCTTAAAGGAACATGACAAAACTGCTCTTCCTTGGTCAACCTGATCCAGAGTATAGATGCCCCATCCCGAATCAATGCCTTTCAGTAGTAGGAAGTAGCCAGAAAGATACTGGTGCACTATCTCCCTATCTATACTCAGAGTCAGGATTGATTGGGCAAGGACAAACAGCATTCCCTTGCATTCTTAGCCAGCTCAACCTCACCCTCTGCATTTATCTTCCTAAGCCAGGTTGGTTATGATACACCCTACTTATGTGACTGAGAGCCCTCAAAAAGCCTATGCAAACCAGCATAGCTCCACCCAATGCCCTCTCCTTTGTGGCCCTCAGCTGCCTTATGTTTAATAAAACCTGGCCTGAGGGAGGATTCTTTCTTTCTGCCATGTGTTTGTTCTATGTACAAACTGGCAGTTAGCACCCCTTAGGTTTTTGAATAAACCTGTTCTGGCTGTGAGTCTGTGTTATGTTTCCTCTTTGTCCTGCACCTCTTTCCTTACAATTTGAATGTCCTCATTTGTGAGATGTCTGCTCAAGACTTTTAACCATTTTAAAATTTCATTATCTGCTATTTTTTAAATTGAAGTATAGGAGTTTTCAAGTATACCAGAAATAAAATACTTGCTGTTGAATATATGTCTAACAAATATGGTCTTCCAGTTTATATATTGCCTTTTCAGTCTTTAGTCATATTTTGTTTAATATAAATTCTTAATTTTAACAGAAAAATTCACTTTATAACTTTTTTCTTTTATAACTAGTACATTTTTTTTTTGGACAGGCAGAGTGGATAGTGAGAGAGAGACAGAGAGAAAGGTCTTCCTTTTGCCATTGGTTCACCCTCCAATGGCTGCCGCGGTTGGCGTGCTGTGGCCGGCGCACCACGCTGATCTGATGGCAGGAGCCAGGTACTTATCCTGGTCTCCCATGGGGTGCAGGACCCAAGGACTTGGGCCATCCTCCACTGCACTCCCTGGCCACAGCAGAGAGCTGGCCTGGAAGAGGGGCAACCGGGACAGGATCGGTGCCCCGACCGGGACTAGAACCCGGTGTGCCGGCGCTGCAAGGCGGAGGATTAGCCTAGTGAGCTGCGGCGCCGGCTATAACTAATACATTTTTTATCACAGTTAACTAATCTTTGCTTGGATTAAGGTCATCATGATTTTTGCTTTTGAAACAATTTTGTGATTTTACATATTTAGATCTCTGATATGTCTAAAACGGATCTAGTGTACAATGTGGTTAGTGAGGGGGTCAGGAGTCACCATTGCCATATTCAACTGACTCCAAATCATTTACCTTAAATGTTAAAAAAAAATCTTTCTTACCTGCACTGCAGGGTTACCTTTGTCAAACATCAGGTGATGTTGCTAATCACAGGTTGATTTTTGAAAATGCTCTCCTTTCCACTGCTATATAATTATACATCTATTCTTAAGACAATCTTACATAGTTTTAAATGTGACATCTTCACAACAAGGCTGGACTTCTTATAGCAATCATTTGCAATTGCAAACATATTTAAGGATTAGTTTATCAATTTCCCTAAAATACCTACCAGGATTTTGGTTGGTACTATCTTTATAGATGAATTTAGGAAGAACTGATACTTAAAAATGTTGAGTCTTTCAGCTCATGAATAAAGTAAATCCCATTATTTGTTTGTTTTCTTTGACTTCATTTTATTTATTTGAAAGACAGAGTTACAGAGAGAGATAGAGACAGAGAGAGGTCTTCCATCCTCTGGTTCATTCCCCAAATGGTCTCAAGGGCCAGAGCTGCACCAATCTGAAGCCAGGAGCCAGGAGTTTCCTCCAGGTCTCCCACATGGGTGTAAGAGCCCAAGGACTTGGGCCATCTTCTACTGCTATCCCAGGCCATAGCAGAGAGCTGGATCAGAAGAGGAGCAGCTGGGATTAGAACCAGCACCCATATGGTTACCGGCACTTCCGGTCAGGGCTTTAACCCGCTGTGCCACAGTGCTGGCCCCAGCTAGGTGTTTTAATTGAAGATATTTCCATCCACACTTGTATATGTGTGAGTATTTTGAGAATTTAAGATAATACTGACATAAAGATGATCTAGTCAAGTTATAATTAAGCAATGTCTTCATTCCTTCCTTCTTTCACTTATTAGTTGAATAATTATTGATTGCATGTTTCTTGAGTGCAGGGCATAATACTAGATACTAGGCACACAAAAATGAGACAGTCTCCTAGAGGGGTTAACAGCCCATGACTAAACAATAACAATACACAGTGACAAGCTGACACAGATTCAAAAGATTTTACAAAAGCATGAAAGAGATGACCATTAGGAAGCCAAAAAAGATACTGAAGGATTATCAGAATGATCATAGAAAACATATTGAAAAGCAATATCAGAAATAGTGTTAACAATTTTGTAAGGGATCAATAAAGCACACTGAGACATAAGCAAAATGATGGGTAGATTGAAAGAAAATTGTTAAATTGCATGTGAACTTTTAGCTATAGCAAATAAATGAAAAATAATAAAAATTTCATCTCACCATATTGGTGCTACAATAAATTCAGGCAAGAAGATAGGAATCTGGGAATACTACATGATCAGGATGGTTTTGATTTAAGAGGTTCACAGATCTCAGGCTGGGGCAGTAGCAGAAAGAGCCTATTTCGGTCACCAGGAGGAATTTATCTGGAAGTGTTGAGATGGGAACTGAGCCCAAACCAGCTCTAATATTTATTTACAAGGCTAATGTGGGAAGTGTGGATTTTTTGTTTTCCAGAAAGACTGTAAACAAACTTCTCTGTTTGCATAAATAGAACACTGAATTTAAAAAAAATAGATTGTTAGAGATAAAGGATAGTTTGATTTAGGGTATGTATCCATTTTCTAAGATGAATTATGGTGCTCACTGACATCGATAAAGTTAAGACATATTAGCTAATGTAAGAGCAACTAAAATAAGAAAATGAAAGTACAATGCACTAAGTAGTGAGGATTTGGAGCTTTTGCTACCTAAGCTAGAGATAATGAATATACTGGAAGGAGCTTTGAACTAGGGGTCAGAATGGTCTCAATAATCACAGTACTAACAGTATTATCTTTTAGGCTAATTAACCTCTTTGGTTCTTAGTTTGTTATGTAGAATATACTGTTTTCCTCCTCTGTCAGCTCAAATAACAATTGCATCTATTAAATGCAAAAAAAAAAAAGAATGAATGTATAGGAAATAATGAATTTTTGGGGTCTTTCTTGGGCCTTCTTAATGTTCTTAATCTAAACATTTTCCTTAAACAATCTTACACTCTTCTGTAGTTTAAGTTTTATCTCTGTTATTGACTCTGAAATCCTGAATCCAGCCCAGGTCATTCTTTTGAAGTCTAGGGATACATATCCTTTCTCCCTTCTCCCACTGGACATCTACAATTGGATATTTCATGCCTAAAGCCTGGTATGCACTATCTGAGCTCATTGATTTTATTTCCCTCCCAACTCCCTTCTTTTCTGCCATTATTTTAGTTAACAGCATTCAATGACTGACTCCATTGCCTGACATAGAGTTGACCCCGGTTCCTGAAGATGTGGTACCCTAAGTACTTCAGGGAAGTATCCATTTCTCTCTATTCATACTCCCATGATCCATGCTTAGGCCACCATTAAATGACCTGACCAACTCTGACATCTTTCCAATGGGTTCTTTAGTTTCAGAATATTCCTTTTGATTTTATTTCAGACAAAATGATCATTTTGATTTAACATTCTCTTGAGGATACAGTGTAAGCTTCCTAACATGGTTTAGCATCCTCATTACCTAAAAAAAAACTTCCTCCTTCTGCTTAGGACTCACCTCTAGCTTCCACATTTTAGCCTTCTCACCCTTACCACCTAATGCATTATTTCTTGAAAAAACAGCATTTTCTGATTGCTTCCTGCCTTTGATACTTCCTATGGCTGCTACCACTCCACATCCTCATTATAATACAGCACTAGTGTAATGTCTGTCAATTGTCTGATCCTCTTACCGATGAATCTTTTTCAGTACATGAAGTGTCTACCTGTCTGGTTCACAGGTACCTGGTACCTAGGTATCTGGCTCAAGGTAGACTATAAGCAAACACAGCAATAGTGCATCATTAGACTGCTATAATGGAACTTTAAATTAAAAAATTATGGAAGCTGAGTAAAGAGTTTAAAATGACTGAAGGAATTGAGATAAAAGGAACTGGGAACAATCAGAGGTGCATGTTTGTATGACATCTGAACAAAAATGCAGTAGTGCTCGTTGTGTGGGGTTTGGGGAATGAACCAGAGCACAGCCCTTTCATTGCTGCTTTGACGGATGCCCTAGGGACCACAAAAAAGGGCTGGGATCTGGGAAAACCAGACTTTTTGGGAAAAGGTCCTGAAATATGGGATGTTACCCAAGAGAATATGAGATGTTTTGTCCAGTGAGTAAGGTTAGGCAGAAACATCCACAGAGGGTCTGCATCTCTTCTAGAAGTTTATTATGGAACTTTCCAATATTGGAAAACATGTTCTACAAGTGCTGTTTGCTCCAAATTCAACATTATGACAACAGAGTTTTCTAATTCACTGTTTATTCAGATATCTTTGTCTCTGAGTTCCTAAGTGGGACAAAGTTCATGGAGGCAGATGAAGTGCTGGAGACCAAGGAGTAAGAGAAAGATTTGTGTGTGAGTTTATTTTATTTCTAGTTTAGAGATAGGGTGGTGAAAGGTCTCTGTGACTAAGAGAAAGCTGTGTTTTTTCTCTTGAAGCATATTCTGTTAGGGAAATTTCTATATAAAAGATGACAGTGGTTACAAACACAGTATTCAGTCTGCTGTACTGCAGAGGGGAGTGTTCTTATCTGTTGAAGCGACTATCATTTTTTCTTCATTATTGCTCTTCAGGATGGAAATTTGTCTAAAATGTATTAATCTGTTCTCTGCCTTCTAGATGCCATTATTTTTTTAAAACCTGTCTTTTCTTTTTTCTTAAGATTTGTTTTATTTATTTATTTTGAAAGTCAAAGTTACACAATGAGAGAAGGAGAGGGAGAGGGAGAGGGAGAGAGAGAGAGAGAGAGAGAGAGAGAGAGAGAGAGAGAGGTCTTCCATTTGCTGGTTCACTCTCCAATTGGCCGAAATGGCCAAAGCTGTGTAAATCTGAAGCCAGGAGCCAGGAGCTTCTTCTGGGTCTCCCATGTGGGTACAGGGTCCCAAGGAGTTAGACCATCTTCCACTGCTTTCCCAGGCCATAGCAGAGAGCTTGATCAGAAGTTGGAGTAGCTGGAACTTGAACCAGTGCCCTTATGGGATACCGGCACTGCAGGTGTTGGCTTTATCTTCTATACCACAGCACTGGCCCCTAGATGCCATTGTCTTGAACATGTGGTGTTATTTTATAAAATGGACATGTATTTCTTTACTATATGATAACATAGGTCAGGATTTCCCTGTTTTTGTGTGGCATGTGTGCCTTATATGACTTCTTGCCTTGCCTTTAACGACTCACCACCATCAGTCTCTCATCACAGTGATTGTGATTCTTGAGTTAATCTACGTTAGCTGAATAAAGCAGATAAGATAAACACATTCAGGATTATTATATAATATTATCAGCAAGTCATATTTTTAAGAGTATCTATAGAGAGTACAAGATTTACCAGATGTGGGCAAATTACTTGACCTCTATCTCTGTGTCTGTAAAATGGGTATAATATAGGGGCAGGCATTTTGTGAAGAGGTTAAGATGTCACTTAGATTGCCTGTATCCTATGTTGGAGTGTGTGGTTTGAGTTCTGATTCTAGCTTCTTGCTCATGCACACCTTGGGAAACAGCAGAGGATGGCTCATGTACTTGGGTCCCCACCACTCACAGGGGAAACCTGGATAGAATTCCTGACTCCTGACTTTAGTCGGGCCCAGCCTTGGCTTTTGTGAGCATTTGGAGAGTGAACCAGCAAATGTAAGGTCTCTCTCTGTCCATGTCTATCTCTCTGTCTTCCTGCCATTATGATAATTCAATAAAAAAGTATTAAAAAGGTGTTATTTGTGGCACCCTGTTATTTTAAAATATACATAAATTTAAAAGGATATAACAGAAAAATGTACTTCATCATGTCCTTGTGTTGATTAAATTAACTGTTTATTATAATAAGCTCTTAGAATGGTCCTGGAACATGAAAATACTAGATATATGTTTACTGTTATTATGGTGAATTCGGTTAATTTGACCCTAAGATAAGAACTAACAAATAAAGTGAGACACTATCTTGTGGGCATCTGCAGAGCGGCTTGAGTTATCTAAGATTTTCCAGAGCTGGGGACGCACACAGGAGAGCCGGGATTGCGTTGTTGCAGCCTGACCTCTCAGGAGGTGGATCCTTGCTGCACTTCTTTTGCTCAAAACACCTTTGAGTCTTCCTGTCAGTCAAGGATCCTTCACAAGGGACAAAGCAATTTATGCTTGAAATACTAGGTGTGAAAGAAACGTTATCACATTCAGAATGGAAACTTGACGCTTTGAGGAGAGAGGTAAAGCTGAGCTTTCCCCTACCGGGAAAAATCAGCTGAGGGAAGACCACAGACATCCCTCTACCAGCAGCCATGAGTTCCAGGCCTCTGGGATGCACTGCTTCTTCAGTGTGGCCTTTGTTGCCATACTTCCTCAGCCTTCAGATTGTGGGCAAACTGGGCCAAAGCCACTAGGAGAGCACCAGGAGCCAGCTGGCACAATTCACCCTGCGGTCACGGCCAAGGCCCAGGCTATCTAGGTGGCTGCAGAGCAAAAACCCTCAGCCTCAGGTGTTCGTTGGAGGCAAATGTGGATGGGATTGGCATGAATCCATGTTAGGTGGGCAGCCAGTCTCTGGACTCGAACCCTAGCTCAACCCACTTTGAGAAGGACTCTCACAGGCTTTTTTGGGGAGTTCCCAGGGCAGATGCAAGTTGGAGGCAACCAGCAAACCCGGCCCAGGGTGCTGCTCTGTCTGCTTGTGAACAGGAAGAGAGTTCTTCCCAGTCGCTGTCCTACTTCGGAAGCCAGGATTGTGATCATTCTGGAAGTGTGCAGCTTTTTAACCCTGTGTGCAGCAGGCTGAATAATGTAAGAAAACATTTCTACATAGGTGTAAAGACAATTCTAAAATAATGTCATTGTATTGAACATTTAATAAACTGCCTACACATCTTTAAAAAATGCCTGGAAAATT
Organism: Lepus europaeus; assembly: GCF_033115175.1. Taxonomy (NCBI): domain Eukaryota; kingdom Metazoa; phylum Chordata; class Mammalia; order Lagomorpha; family Leporidae; genus Lepus; species Lepus europaeus. The sequence continues at coordinate 34,630,296 of NC_084832.1, read as the reverse complement.
GAAAGACAGTGTTTCTCAGAGTTGTCTGAAATTTCAGTGTAGTCTCCACACTCTGGAATCAGCCTATTAGTTTATTTCTGTAGACACTAACAGTGACACTTGCCACCTTCCTAATTACTAAGGGACCCTAAGGGAAGTATATGTATTCATATCCACGTCATACACATATTCAGAATTCGTATGTGCATATGTGGTTATAAAATATAAATACATATTTTCTACCCCTCCCCTCCTATTAAAAATCATTAATTTCTAGCAGTAACTCACAAAGCATGTACTTCACATTTTTTGAAAAATTATTTATTTATTTGAAAGACAGAGAGAAATAGATAGAGAGACAGATAAATGGTAGAGTTCTTCCATTCACTGTTTCACTCCCCAAATGTCAGTAACAGTCAGAGTAGGGCCAGGCCCAAGGCAGGAACCTGGAACCCCATCTCGATCTCTCGTGGGGATTGCAAAGATCCAAATACTTCAGCCACCACCTGCTGCTCCCAGGGTATACTTCAACAGGAAGCTGGATTAGAAGGAGAACCAGGACTTGTACCCTGGGACTCCACCATAGGACACTTTTTTTTTTTTTTTGACAGGCAGAGTGGACAGTGAGAGAGAGAGACAGAGAGAAAGGTCTTCCTTTGCCATTGGTTCACCCTCCAATGGCCGCTGCGGCCCGCACTGATCCGAAGCCAGGAGCCAGGTGCTTTTCCTGGTCTCCCATGGGATGCAGGGCCCAAGCACTTGGGCTATCCTCCACTGCACTCCCTGGCCACAGCAGAGAGCTGGCCTGGAAGAGGGGCAACCGGGACACAATCCGGCACCCTGACTGGGACTAGAACCCAGTGTGCCGGCACCGCAAGGTGGAGGATCAGCCTATTGAACCACTGTGCCGGCAATGGGACACGTTTTAACTGCTCTGTCCTAACTGCTGTGCAGCACATCTGCTCCAACAAGGCATGTATTTAATGATTAGGCTGATGTTTAAAACTTTTTACAAAACATCTTATCTGACTAGAAAATAACCATGAGTGACTTTGTAGTTAGCCTTTGGCTTTATTTCTGTACTGGATTAATGGTGTTCTACTGATTGCTCTGTTCGCGAAATTACCCCAAATAAACTGATTATTAAATTTATCTAACTTTTATTATTGTAGATATTAAATGGGAAAATTAATTTTCTCTTTTTCATTCAGTTAGACTGTTTGGACATGTCCCTAGATGGCACCATTCCTGAGGTGGCACTGTCTGTCTTTCCTCCCCCACAGGCTGTCGCAGAGAAGGGTGTGGTGTATGTTTTCTGAAGAAATGGCCCTTCGGAAATATGCTCCGTGTTCCTGAATCTTGTTTCTCAGTGTTAGTTTAGAGTCTGTGGATAATGGTAGCCTTGGAAAAGTAAATTAAAAAGTCAGAAATCATTAAAATGGATGTAAACATTTCAAACTAAGGCTCCTATGTGCTTTGAACACAGTGTTCATCTTTCCCATCATTGCTTTTTGTCCCCAGAAGCCCCACAGAAACTTCCACAATGGTGATGCTCAATCACACCCCTGCTAACTTGATGAAGAGTCTCCTCCTCTTAGAAATGTTATATAGATTGAAATTTCCCAATGGCAGAAAACTTCAATGTTATGTTCCAGATAGGTGTCCATGAGACTGGAACTAGCACCAATCCTTTGACCATCATTGCTTCATCATTCCCAGGATCTTGCAAGCTCTATAAAGGCAGGACAGGGGAAAGATGAGCACCGCTGGATGCCAGTCATCCACTGGCAAGCATGGGAATGCTCTACTCAGGAATGGATGGGATCTGTTGAAAGCCTCACTAGACACTGGTTTCTTCTGGCATTTGGCTCTGTGGTCCCAAATACTAGGTATGCTAAGGAGATTCAGAAAAACATTGAAGGGTGTCTCTATGTATTCTCCCTAAACAACTGGGCCAAATAGTATGATTATAAAATTAACACTGACAATTTGGAATGGGGAGGGGTGGAGAAGAAATGATGGGATGTAATGTTTTCAAATCTGTCTAATGGAGTGAATGTAGGAACATTAGTTTTTCAGTTGCTAAATAAAATGACTGTAGAATTGAGCTTCAGAGGTGGGAAAAAATTTTACTGGGTACATCTATTGTTGCCTAAAAGGCCATTATTTATTTATATTTTCTAAGGCTATTGACTACAAAATTTAATAGCAAAACACCAGAAAAGCTGTTGAGAATGGGAAATATGTACAATACTTGCTTACTGTCATAACATTACAGCACACATTCCTCTCTTCCTCTTTCTCTCTCTTGAATTTGAACAAAAGCAAATAGCAATAATGTGTATCCTTGTTATTGGATTATACCCTAACTTAAAAGACTGAATGTGCACAATTCAATGATGAGAAAGTACCCATAATTCTAGTAAAGACAAATCTATACATTTAAGTTGTTCAAGGAGCTATTTCATTTCTCTCCCACACCCATCTTCCAGTGCAATCCAACTAGATAATTGCCACTGTAATTGTTGACAGAGTTCTTCCATTTTTGGAGAAACAAGTTAGGGGTTTTAGCTGAAAGAGTTCCTTTTCTCCTCTCATCTGCAAGCAGATGCAAGCAATGGCTGTTTCACAAACAGTGCTTTTTCCTGTTTGTCCCCACCCAGAAGAGCTTAATCTATTCAAAAAAATTGGAAAAATGAAGGGGTCCATTTTGTGCATCTCTTGGAATCAGTCAAAAATCCTTTTACAATCAAATCAGTGTAGAAGTAAGAAGCAAGCTTGTGCTAACTGAAATGTCAAGGACTTGGCTTTTTCTTTTCCTTTAGTACACAAGTCTGAGCTTACAATCTTTGAAATCTTATAAAATAAAGGCTTCCATAGCCTCAACAACTCATGACTAGAGCCTAGGGAGATTACTGATGCCATAAACAAGAGTGTCAAATTGTTAAATCAACAACAGGAGTCACTGTGTACTTACTTCTCATGTGGGATCTGTCCTTAATGTGTTGTCGAATGTGCAGTAATGCTATAACTAGTACTGAAACAGTATTTTTACACCTTGTGTTTCTGTGTGGGTGCAAACTGATGAAATCTTTACTTAGTATATACTGAATTGATCTTCTGTATATAAAGATAATTGAAAATGAAAAAAAAAACTTGGTGTTAAAATGGAAATTGCATCGAAAATTAATCAATTTTTAAAAAAATATCATGTAGGACCTCTGTCCTTAATGTGCTGTACATTGTGATTTAATGCTATAACTAGTACTCCAACAGTATTTTTCACTTGGTGAGGGCAAACTGTTGAAATCTTTACTTAATATATACTAAACTGATCTTCTGTATATAAAGAGAATTGAAAATGAACCTTGATGTGAATGGAAGGGGAGAGGGAGCGGGAAAGGGGAGGGTTGCGGGTGGGAGGGAAGTTATGGTGGGGGAAGCCATTGTAATCCGTAAGCTGTACTTTGGAAATTTATATTCATTAAATAAAAGTTTAAAAAAAATTATGGCAATTACATGATCAAAATTGGAAATAATGCAAATATTAGTGATCTCCATACTTCATAAATTTTTCCCTTTTAGGAAAAAGATGATAATTTACAATATCAGATCCAACTGAAGAAAACTAAAACCATAAAAAAGAGGAATACAGAATATGTACTCAACTAAAACATTTTGAAATAGAAAATTAACAACCAGAGTTTTACAGCAAATACTTACATTTGATCTCATCAGAAAGGTACAAAAATGAGTAATTATCTTTATTTTTCTTTAAAGATTTTTTTATTTGAAAGTCAGAGTTATACAGAAAGAGAAGGAGAGGCAAAGAGAGAGAGAGAGAGAGAGAGGTTTTCCATCTGCTGGTTCACTCCCCAACTGGCCACAATGGCTGGAGCTACACCGATTCAAAGCCAGGAGCCACTAGCTTCTTCTGGGTCTCCCATGTGGGTGCAGGGCCCCAGGACTTGGGCCATCCTCCATTGCTGTCCCAGGCCATAGCAGAGAACTGGATCGGAAGTGGAGCAGCTGGGACTTGAACTGGTGCCCATATGGGATGCTGGCACTGTAGGTGGCGGCTTTACCCATTATGCCACAGTGCCGGCCCCAATAATTATCTTTAAAATAGTCGGAGTAACAGAGCTGCTAAAATATGTTTACATCAAACTGCCTGATTTTGAAGCCCAACCTTGCCACAGGACTCTCTGAAATCCTTTACAAGTTGCCTCAGTTTCCTTATCTTTGAAGCAATATTTGTGATATCTCCTTTATTGGGTTGTTGTGATGCTTTGATGTACTAATAATGAGAAGCATTCAGAAAGGAGCCTAGAATTTAATATTTGATAAAATAGTTATTGTTACTATTTTTCAGTTTCTAATATCTTAAAATAAATCCTGACCCCACATTGAAGAAGAATTGTGTTTCTGGTCTCTGAAATGTTCATTAGATAAAAAAATGAATAATAGAATCTTTTTTTCCATTGAGAAACAAAATTTAATAATTCTCCTAGAATATGACAGTAAACTGTTTCAGAATGGATAGACTTCCCACACAACTAAGAGCATATTTTTTTCTGTGTTCATGCCCTCATTTGAGAGGGAGATGCTGGTGCTCCAGTTGAAAACTTGGCCCTCAAAGCCATACCTGCCCACTGCAGGTGCCCTAGTGGAGTCAGATCCCACTATGATTCCATCACTGATAAATCTATGAATGATAACATACTTGTTTAGGGCGGGGTCTAAAGAACAGTCTCTCATATGCAAAATCTTTTTGCTAATTTTATACCCTATAGCTTGGGGATCATTTCTCATAATTCAGAATGGATGAGGCAGTCAGTTTCCTGCCCTAGAGATTTCTCTTTCTATAAGATGAAACTCAGGTGTCCTTTCAACTTACGTCATGATTATAATCTTCATTGTGCAAGAAAAAGGACTGTTATGAAATTATCTGTAGTGAGATGCATGACTTGTTTCCTCCACAAGATATTCAAGCTATTTCTTCTTTGCTCCAGGTGAATATAAATAAACTTTTCCTGTTTGACTATTTGGTTTTCTCCCAACTATGCTAGCCCATATTTACTGCAGCCATGTTTTTCTTTTTCAAGGAGAGATGATGCTTGTCTTAATTTAGCCGCACTTTTTGTTCAGATTTTTCAGATAAGGCACAATGCGGGTTTTAAATAAAGAGGGTAGGCTGTTTTCCACAAGGCACTCTGGTATTCATGGGATGAGAAACTGGCCCCCGTGGCGCATTTGATAAAAAAGGAATTCCCAGCATGGAGATATTTTTAGCACATCTGATGAAACCTCGTTCCATTCACATTTCCTTAGCATGTTGTGCTGTGGTCTCCCTGCCATATCCCTGGACTGGCTCTTTACCCACAGTGACAGGCAGAATCACTGGAGATCTTTCACTCATGTTGCTTTTCTCATATTGACATATGCTTCTCTTTATCAAATACACTACAGTGTTGGGCCTCTACTAAAATTTTCCACACACACATAAAGATGAACCTTGCTAACAAAAGGTGAACTCTTAAAAGTTTTATTTCTTTTGTGACTAAAACATCAGCATGCTTAAATCACATGTTTATGCTGTCTCTGTTTCAGATATGGTTCCTACTGACAGAATTAGAATTTCAGATTTGCTTTACCATCCGTATCTCTTTTCTTAGTAGCTTTTCAGTTTATACCTTGTTCATTGAGATCTTGTTAAAAATATATATATATATATACACATACATACACACTCATATATATATATGTACATATATATACACACACACAGAGAACACATAAAATAAGAAAGATATATTTTTAAAAAGTCTGTTAAGCAACATTTCAGCCAAATTGAAAGTGAGTTGCCTATATATATAAAATTTATTATATTTTAATTTTTCTTTTTTAAGTAATAGGTTTTATTTATTTATTTGTTTGAAAGGCAGAGAGAGAGAGAGAGGAAAGAAAGATTCTATCAGCCTATTGGTTCACTCTTCAAATTTCCTGCAACATCTGGAGCTGGATCAGGCAAGACCAGGAGCCTGATCTCTCACATAGGTTGCAAGGACCCAACCACATCAGCCGTAACCTGAAACCTCCCAAGATGTGCATTAGCTGGAAGCTGGATTTGAAGTGAAGTTGAAACTCAAACACAGGCACTCAGATTTGGGGTATAGGCAACCCAAGCAGTGTCTTAACAGCTATGCTAAATGCTCACCACGTAGTTGTTCATAAACATAGTTTATAACATCTTTCACCTTTGTAAACATGAAAGTTTGATTTAATGCTGGATTAGTAATCACTTGGCTGAAGCTAGATTTTTTTTTCATTTACAGGCATATTTCAAATTTATGGGTCAGTAATGTAAATAGGAAAACTTATTTTGAGTAATTTTCTTTTGCCTATAAATATTTCTATCACTGCTTAATAACTTTCTTATTTCTAAAGCAAAAAAGAGATTTGTCAGCAAGAAAATCTGGGTTATAGAGAGTAGTTGGAAACATTATATACTTATACACATATACTTATAACTGTATACATACCATATAGTGGAATTGGAGTGTTCATGCCTGTGTGTGTGTGTGTGTGTAACTGTATCTAGGACCACACTATAAAATAGTTTTTAAATATTAGGTATTTGAAGGTTGAAAATTATATAATGAATTATTCTTAGGATTGTAAGAAATCACTGAATTTTTTTTTTTTTAGATTTGATGCTTTAAGCTTAAAATTGACAATTGCAATTTTTTAAAAATTCTAAATCAGTTGCAAAAAGAAGAGCTTCATAATGTTGGAAAAGTGAACTGTCTTCTGAAGCAAAATCTATACAAAATGGAAATTTTAAAAATTTAAAATCATTTACATTGAACAAAAAGTTTTGCAAGAAGGTATAGTCTTACCAACCATCTTTGCCTTTCAAATATTCAGGGTTCATTTTCTTTTTCTTTTTTTTTTTACTTTTATTTAATGAATATAAATTTCCAAAGTACAGCTTATGGATTAGAATGGCTTCCCCACCCCCATAACTTCCCTCCCATCTGCAACCCTCCCCTTTCCCACTCCCTCTCCCCTTCCATTCACATCAAGATTCATTTTCAATTCTCTTTATATACAGAAGATCAGTTCAGTATATATTAAGCAAAGATTTCAACAGTTTGCCCCCACATAGCAACACAAAGTGAAAAATACTGTTGGAGTACTAGTTATAGGCAATATTTTCTTAAGAATTAAAAAAGAAGTCTTCCCAGCTCTATTGAGGTATTATTGACAAGCAAAAATTGTATTTATTTATAGCATGCCATGTGAGTTTTTGTATGTGTATACACTATGAAATGATTAATCATGATAAGTAAATATGCATAACATCACATAGTAATTTTTTTTTGTCGTTTTCAATAAATTTAAGTGTCAGTGGTTCATTATTTTCAGTAAATCATCTCTTTTAAATGTGTAACTAATGTTATAAGTATAGATCCTATTCCTTTCCTATGGCCTCAGGAGCAAACTTTTACAGTTTATAGAATCAGAAGGGTGATACTTACAACAACATTTATCATTGCTGGGAAGATTTGAATGTTCTTGTTAGAATTCTGTGAGGAACAGGAATTAATTTTTTTCTTTTCTGCTTGAGAAACGTTACCTGAGAGTGAGGTACTTTTTCTGCTCTTATGACTTCTTAAAACATCTTTACATTTTGTTTATATTGCTTCTCCAGCTCCCTTGGTTGTCTAAGCATTGCTGAGTACTTCACTTCTCTGTTTTGATTCATGGAGAAAAAATTCCGTTTTTATGTAAAATGAAGAAGACATTTAATTCTCACTAAGAATAATCCTGACCTGGAGATACACTGTCACCTTGTCAGCTGTACTAAACCAGAAAGAGGACCTAAAGGTCACCGTTCCTCCTTAGGAACAACATGTCACATGGGAGTCCCTGCTGTGAGTTAGGAAAACATCCTGGTATGTGCATTTGTAACCTATTGGTTTCCTGAGCTAAGATTAGGGATTAGGACGAGAGGTGTGGCTCACATCTCTTCCTGAAGATTATGACTCTGGGACTCGGAGGAATCAAGATCCAAGGTTCCCACAGCAGAGCCAGAAACATAAATAAGTAAATAAATAAATAAATAAATAATAATCAGACCCACACGTTTGACATTTAGCCTCTTGGGTATTGTATCTTGGGCCTGATGTATTTTGTTTTCCTACTGTTGACTGTAATTATTTACAGCATTGAGCAAATATTTTGTTATTGCTAAGTGCATACAGATTTCCTGAACTCTACACACTATTAGTAGGAATAATAGCACTCACCTTACAGAAACCAGGCATGTATTGCCCCTCTCCCTTGCTAGATGATTTACAGGCCAATATTTTCTTATAAATTGCTTCAGTAGTGATTACAGAGTGATACATTTGTAGATTTCACCAGAATTAGTTTGTGTTAAAGCTTTATTTAACCAAATCCTCTTTGGGACTCTGTTATTTTCACAGAAGATTCACGAAGGGCTTAAAGTCAGCTGAAGTTTGCCTACTCAATTCAACAAAGTAAAATAGACACCGATGATGTGCAAAACTGGATATAGCAAGAGCTATTGGAAGATGCATAAACATTCTGGTTCCTCATTGCTTGCTAAAACTTACTTCAAAAATAAAAATGTCCACACCCTTGAAGGAAATATAGCAGAGTGTTTGGAATATGACATCTCTGTCCTCACCTCATCAATACCCAACATGCGACCTGGGACCTCTGAGGAGGATGATGGTCAGCAGTCACAGGCAGCAGAGTTGTGGCCAGGGCTCTGGGGACCTGGACCATGTGCAGTGAAGGGCACATGAGAAAAACCCTGCCAATGGTAACTGCTCTCATTGTCAATCATCAAGCAAGGTCAGATCAATGTTCACCCTCCAAAATAGAAAACCTCTAATTTGCTACATATGTTGAATCATTCAATAAGATTTACTTATTTATTTGAAAGTCAGAGTTGCACAAAGAGAGAAGGAGAGGCAGAGAGAGAGAGGTCTTCCATCCACTGGTTCACTCCCCAATTGGCTGCAACAGCCAGAGCTGTGCCGATCCAAAGCCCAGAGCCAGGAGCCCCTTCCAGATCTCCCATGCAGGTACAGGGGCCGAAGGACTTGGGCCATCTTCTACTGCCTTCCTGGCCACAGCAGAAAGCTGGATCGGAAGTGGAGCAGCCTTGACTAGAACCAGTGCCCATATGGGATGCTGGCACTGAAGGCAGCAGCTTCATGCACTATGCCACAGCTCTGGCCCCCATGTAGAGTAGAGAAGATATGGATGTTGGCTAAAATAAACTAGCCTAGTGATTATAAAAATTCTGATAAGATTACTTGGTATTATTGTACCTTAAAAGCAAGGCCCATGCTTGGGCAGAATTGAGAAATTGCCTCAGACTGTTTTGGTCAGATTCCTACTTCCCAAATAGGTTCCTTTTACCCTTCACACCTGACTTTCCAGAAACTTCTTTCTCTGCCATGATACTGTTAGGTGCACTATTTCAGTGTGAAGTAAGAATCTCCCTTAGGTGCTGGCTGGTGCTCTCTGAACCCCTGGATTCACAGGTGCTCTACATTTTAATAGGGCTTTCTCCAATACAGGACTCTTCAAACACAGGAGACTCCTCTCATGAGGGGCAATTGTCTTCCCTATTGCAACTTTCTCCCTTTGAAAGCTTATCCATTCTTAGGACATTATCTTCTATTTATGTTCCTGTGGTTCTTAAAAATTGGGGTCAAGGCTACCTGCTTTTCTCTTCCAGGCTCTGGTTCTGCATTTTCTTCTTCTTCTTCTTTTTTAAAAGCTTTTATTTAATAAATATGAATTTCAAAAGTACAACTTTTGGATTATAGTGGCTTTTTCCCCCTAACTTCTCTCCCACCCACAACCATCCCATCTCCCACTCCCTCTCCCATCCCATTATTCATCAAGATTCATTTTCAATTATCTGCATCTTCTTAATTTCAACTGATTCAACAGATATTTCTAAGGCGTCTCTTCTGTGCCAAGCAGGATCAATATCTGAGAAGTATTTTAAATACAGTACAATTCCCGTGTGTTTGCTCAGAAATCTCTTGATTCTATTCTTAATTATTCTGCATTTGATTTATTACTAAGTCTTATCAGTTCTTCCTTTGAAGAGCTGCCATCACCTTATACTTTCTAGATACACCAATTCTCTCAGAAACATAGATCTCCTAGGTCCAATATGTTTCATGGAACATGTAAAGGCAAACTCATTGCTTTCACCTCCACTCTCTTATTTCACCAATACAGCTTTGGGCTTAGCCACTTTAGTGCCCAGTGACTTGAACAATTCGCTTATATTTTAATCTTGGTTTATTTATCTGCAAAATACATGACGCTCGCTTCGATTCACTCTCAGGATTATTGTAAGATCAGCTGAAGTGATGCTTAGGACATAATTGTAGATATCATGTAAAATTATATTACACTGTTATGAGTAGTCTTGTTTTCTACCTCATCCTGACTTGGGGATGACAAACTTAAATTCTAATCTGGAATCCTCCTCTTATTAGTCATGTGAAGGTCAGGTAACTCACCGTCTCTGAATCTCCATTTTCTCACTCATGAGGTAAAGATGTGCATCTTCCCACTGCTCAGTATAAGAATTAAATGGAGGCCGGCGCCTCGGCACAATAGGCTAATCCTTTGCCTGTGGCACCGGCACACCGGGTTTTAGTCCTGGTCAGGGCGCCGGATTCTGTCCCGGTTGCCCCTCTTCCAGTCCAGCTCTCTGCTGTGGCCTGGGAGTGCAGTGGAGGATGGCCCAAGTGCTTGGGCCCTGCACCCGCGTGGGAGACCAGGAGAAGCACCTGGCTCCTGGCTTCAGATCAGCGTGGTGCGCAGGCCGCAGCGTGCCGGCCGCAGCGGCCATTGGAGGGTGAACCAACAGTAAAGGAAGACCTTTCTCTCTGTCTCTCTCTCTCTCTCACTGTCCACTTTGCCTGTCCAAAAAAAAAAAAAAAAAAAGAAGAATTAAATGGAGAAGATACTTGGGAAAGTACCCAGGACTGTATTCCATGCAACCTACGTGCCTCAGTGCTGAGTTTTCTTTCTGTTTCCATTCTTTGTTTGGATAAATCTTTCTTAACCCTACCCGTACAATATTATTTCTTTAATTTTTGGACAATCATGTATTTTCTAGGCAGATTAGTGAATATACTCATTCTCTATAACTGTTATAACAAACAAGTATAAACAATGGTTAAAACTATGCAAATTAATTTTCCAGCAGTTAATTTTAGAGGTCAAAAGTCTGAAATTAGACTGACTAGCCTAAACTCAAGGTGTCTGTTCCTTATGGAGGCCCAGGAGATAATCCAGCACCTTCTCTTTTCTGTGGTTTTAGTTTATGTGTTTTCTTCAAGATTACAAGGATTTGATTTTTTTCTAAAAATTGGTTTTATATTATATGAGCATGATTTTATTCGTTTCACTTTCCCAATGAAACTTCTCACCAAAAAATGAAATCTGTTTGGAATGATAAAATTTTAAGGACTAAAAGATAAGTCATAATTTACAACTACTTAGTCTATAGGCTATATCCATTAAAGTTTAGAAAATATCCTTCTAAGTAGACTCTTAAAATGTTTTATTGAGGAATAATTTATATAGATAAAATTAACATATTTTAAGTGTAAATTTAAATTTTGACAAATGTTCAGTCATGTAACTACCACCATAGGTAAGGTATAGAACATTTCTGTCACTACAAAATTGTGTCCAGAGTCGCAGTGGTCAATTCCTTTCTGACATACTCCCGCCCTGGCAATCACTTCATTCTGTTGTTAGAACTTTGCTTCACCTTGAATATCAGATAAATGGAGTCAGTCATTTGTGTCTGAGTTTTTTTTACTTAACATGTTTTGTAAATTCATCCATGTTGTTGACTGGATGTACCATAGTTGGTTTATCTATTCATCATTCAAAGGTAAATTGACTTATACCCAAGTTTTTACTATTATGAATAAATGTATTCCTGTGCTTATCTTTGTGTGGTCATATGGTTACATTTTAACTTGTGAAAATTCCAAGGCATGTGGTTTCTGAGTCTTTTAGGTGTATCACTATGCCCATAAATTCCCACAATGACCGCAGCATTGTGTATTCCCACTAACAATCTATGAGACTGCTTGATGCTTCACAGCCTCACCTCACCAAAACTTGTGATTGATAATCTATCAAATTTTAGCCATTCTAGTGGGTGTACAGTGCTATCTACCTGTGGTTTAAACATCATTCTCCAAATGGTTAATGATATTGGATATCTTTTCATGTGGTTGTCAGTCATTTGTATATATTCTCTGCTGAATTATCTTTTGAATTTTTTGACCTTTTGATAGAGATACCCATTTTGACTTCTCATTGATGTGCTAAAGTTTTTCTCCATATAGTCTAAATAGAAATAGTTTATCACACATATCTTATAAATCTTCTCTGTTGCTTAGGAATACCAATAACAATTGTAAATTCTACTTCTCAGCTAAAGCACACAAATCAGTATCACCTATTTGAGAGGCAGTTCATTGTCAAATACATTTTCATGAGTTAGTAAAACTTCTTTTTTAAAACTTACATTTGAAGCCACTATTTGGTATCTTTTTCCCTGGCATCCTGACATCCATGGCACGTCTTTTCCAATCTGTAATCATACTGACCTCTTGAACCTCCCTCTTTTTAAGTGTTCTGGGACTTAAGTACTTAACTCAATAATGTGCTTAATATGACACCACATATTTAATTTTGAGTGGCATGTAGACTACATGCTTTTTCATATGATTAAATTATGTCAGACAAGTTTTGTGTAGAGCAGTAACAGGTAACTACAAAGACAAGAACACATTATATAATAAGTCTTTCTTTTTTCCCCCTATTTCCATACTCATTGATAATTATATTCCCCAAATTTGCCTTAATTTTCTGTTTCTTTTTGTTTTGTAACTTCTGGCAATGAAACCTGAACTCATTCACTTTTCATTTTTAGGTGAGAAAACATTTAAAATTAAATTATACATTTACTTTTCTTATTAGCTTTTAATTTGATTTTGCATTGTAGTGAAAGAATATGATCTTCACATTTTCATGTTTGCAGGTTGGAGAGGCAATTTCTTGGCCATTCTATTGTGATTTTATATAAAATTAATATTTGGGGGAGAGTGGAAGATGCTGATTGGGATCGCCACATCTCATACCAGGGCACCTGTATGGTTTCAGTCCCAGCTCCTGTGCTTCCAATTCCAGCTCCCTGCACATGAGTGCTCCAGAAAGCCGCAGCTGAGGGATGACTCAGGCTGGATGCCTGTCACCCAACTGGGAGATATGGATTCAGTTTTGTGCTCTTGACTTCAGTCTGGTCCAGTCCTAGCTATGCTGGGCATTTGTGATATGAACCACTGGATGGGCGCTCTGTCTGTCTGTCTTTGTCACTCTAACTTTCAAATCAAATGACAATAAATTTAAAAATATGTTGAAATTTAAAAACTAAATATTAATTTTCATTTCTGTTTTGTTATCCAAATACTATATATATTTTAATAAATTGTAATTGTAATAAAAGCTTAAAATCCACAGAGAAAAGTGCATAAATAATAAGTATACATTTCAAGAATGATTGCAAATAGAATATAACACCATCAACAAGTCCAGAATTGGTCCTTATGTCTTTTTAAAAGCTTATTTGGGAGGCAGAGAGACAGATGAACAGAGAGAAAAAAAGAAAGGAGTTGGAGAGGAGAGAGAAGGAGAGGAGAGGGAAAAGGAGGTGTTCCATCTACTGGTTCACTACTCAAATATCTGCAACAGTAAGGACTGGGATGGAAGTCAGGAACTCAGTCCAGGTATTCCACATGGCAGGAACCCAATTACATGGGCCATTAAATTCCTCTTCCCAGTGTCTGGTTAGCAGGAAGCTGGATCAGGAGCTGGAGGAGGGTGTGAAATTTAAGCACTCTAAAATGGGATGGATGCTAGACTAAAGGCTCATCCCTGCCCATGCCTTTTCTATGCATTTGACCTGTTGAACTTTGATCCTTATATGCAATCATTGTTCTCAAATTATTGTTCAAAATAGAGATTCTCAGGTCCTTCCCAGGAGCTACTAATTAGAATCTCTGTGGTGGGCATCAGCATCTGAGAAATTCTGGTACATCCTATCCGCTGACAGAACTTGGAAACAGATGTTTTTCTCCTTGAATTTCAGCTGCTTTGAGTTACCTCACTTATGCATATTTTAATGAAGCTACATTTCCTCAAATAATTGGTAGAACTGCTACTGTTGCCCTAGTTTAATGCTTATTATGTTTTTCTCATACTTCAGTGCAAACTCATCACACTGCCTCCAAAGCTGTCTTCCAAAAAGGAAGTTAAGTGTTCTTAATCTCCTTGTATACTTAATGCCATCAAGTGTCTATAGGTTAAATTCGTCATGAAGACTCCAAAAACATGTCATTATTTGGGCTTATTGTGTTTCCACTTATTCCTCCTCTCATCCTTGGCTTACTTGTCATTCCTCAACTATAGCTTTCCCAAATTCCTAAAAGTGGCCCATGAGGTTTATCATTATTCAGACCTATCCTGCTTCTGCTCATATTTATCCTCCCCTCTGCTCAACCACATAATAAAACATCATTTCTCAACAACAACTCACCTTTTCATTGCTGATGTTAGTCTTTCCAACTGATACATACTTCCTTCTCTTTGATTATTTCATTGCACTCACCTTAAAAATGTCTCACCCAATACTGTCCCTTTCTCCAGTGAGAATTATACTTTCATGTGAGTTTCTTCTGAAAGATCTTGTCAGCTTCTAATATAGTATCTGACCTTCCCATAGCTATGATTATCCAATTGTCACTTGCAACTTCAAGGTTAAGACTTAGCTTAGTCTTTTTGAGGAAGAAATTCAGATCTAGTCTTCAATTGTAGAACTCAGACACTTGTAGTCAAACATCCCAGGATTAGGAAAACTAGATTTGGCCTTATTCTAGGAAACTAAGTTTTTGTTTATGGCAATTAGATTCATGTCTTGCTACTAATAAGCAGGACTTATTACATGTCTCTACTTAGTCAATCATTCCATGCTGTTGCCAGGTTCAGCTCCACCGAAAAGGCTCTTGGAGGTTTATCCATAAATGCTGTTCCATGGAGTGGTATGCAGTTTGAAAACATATCTCTATTGCTGAGGATAGCCCTCCTGGATTTCCAGGAGTTGGTTTTCTGAGAATTGGATCCCTCAACTGTGGCCAGCTGTTGTTAGTCCTGCAGCTGCCTGCTGAATTTCTACTTAGGCTTAAAGTGGTATCCTTCCGGAGCTCATATTCAGCATTGTGGTATATTTTATAGCATGAAATGCATTTTTATATTTTAGCTAAATGCAATTGATGTAATGCTAAATGGAAATTATGGGAAAGCTTTGTTTTGTTCTGAAGGGGCAAAGCTGTGAGCTATCTGAAGGTATGCCTTTCATGCCAGAGTTAGTGCTGCCTCTGATTCTGAGTGCTTTACAAGTGCCATAATAACCATTGAGGAATGCATTATTACTGTCCTCATTTTACATATAGGGAAACAGAGGAGTTGAATTATCCTCCAAGAGTTAGGGGGGTTGAATATACTCAGTCAAAAATCCTGACCAGGAGCATTACTTGGACTTTGTTTTTTGGTGCCGCCTCTTTATGACTATGGAGAAAGGACTAGCTGAACATTTGTATTTCTAATGAGCTATGAAGAATAGAAATGTGTTCTTCTATTCAATTCTATAGGGAAAGGAGAAAGCTAAGAAAAATAGATTGGATTAAATCAGGAATAGGCCAAGAGGCAAAATCAAGGTTATCATGTAGTTATCTTCATAGCCATTTAAAATAATAATGATTGAATTCAGCAGTGAATCCATCTGGTCCTGGGTTTTTCTTTGTTGGGAGGGCCTTTATTACTGTTTCAATTTCTGTCTCAGTTATGGGTCTGTTTAGGTTTTCTATGTCTTCCTGGTTCAATTTAGGTAGGTTGCATGTGTCCAGGAATCTATCCATTTCTGATAGATTTTCCTGTTTGCTGGCATACAAGTCCTTGTAGTAATTTCTGATGATTCTTTTTATTTCTGTAGTGTCTGTTGTTACATTTCCTTTTTCATCTCTGATCCTATTGATTTGGGTCTTTTCTCTTCTTTTTTTTTTTTAGTTATTTGGGCCAATGGAGTGTCAATTTTGTTTATTTTTTCAAAAAACCAGCTCCTCGTTTGGCTGATTTTTTGTAATTTTTTTAGATTCAATACTGTTGATTTCTTCTCTGATTTTAATTATTTCTCTTCTCCTACTAGTTTTGGGTCTGGTTTGCTGCAGATTTTCTAGATCCTTGAGATGAATTGAAAGTTCATTTATTTTGTGCTTTCCAATTTCTTGATGTAGGCACCTATTGATATAAACTTTCCTCTTAACACTGCTTTTGCTGTATCCCATAAGTTTTGGTATGTTGTGCTGTTATCCTCGTTTACTTCCAGAAAATTTTTGATTTCTCTTTTGATTTCTTCTATGACCCATTGTTTATTCAGGAGCATGTTGTTCAATCTCCATGTGCTTGCATATGCTCTAGGGATTCCTAAGTTGCTGATTTCCAATTTCATTCCTTTGTGGTCTGAGAAGCTGCATGGTATGATTCTAATTCTTTTGAATTTGCTGAGACTTGCTCTATGGCCTAGTATGTGGTCAATCCTAGAGAAGGTTCCATGTACTGCTGAGAAGAATGTAAATGCTTTCTGTGTAGGAAGAAAAGTTCTGTAGATATGTTAGGTCCATTTGAGCTATAGTGTCATTTAAATCTACTGTCTCCTTGTTGATCTTCTGTTCTGTTGATCTGTCTATCTCTGAGAGTGGAGTATTGAAGTCCCCCAGTACTATTGTATTGGGGTCTAAGTATCCCTTTAAGTCCCTTAACAAGTCTTTTAAATAAACCGGTGCCCTGTAATTAGGTGCATATACATTGATAATCGTTATATCTTCCTGTTGAATGGATCCCTTAATCATTATATAGTGCCCCTCTTTGTCTCTCTTAACAGTTTTTGTGGTAAAGTTTATGTTGTCCAATATTAAGATGGCTACGCCTGCTCTTTTTTCATTTCTGTTGGCATGGTATATATTTTTCCAGCCTTTCACTTTCAGTCTGTATGCATCTTTGTTGGAAAGATGAGTTTCTTGTAAGCAGCAAATAGATGGGTTTTCTTCCTTAACCCAGTCAGCCAATCTGTGTCTTTTAACTAGACAGTTCAGGCCATTAATGTTCAATGTGACTATTGATGAGTAGTAACTTTGCCCTGCCATTTGACAAAGATATTTTCTAATATATGCTTTGAATTCCCTGTGATCTTTTGCTGTGAGGTTTCTTTCCTTTACCTTCTTTCATATTGATGACCATGTTTCTGTGTTTCTGTGTGTAACACATCTTTAAGCATCTTTTGCAGGGCTGGACGAGTGGCGACAAATTCTTTCAATTTCTGTTTGCTGTGCAAGGTCTTTATTTCACCTTCATTCATAAATGAGAGCTTTGCAGGATGTAATATTCTGGGCTGGCAGTTTTTCTCTCTTAGTACCTGGGCTATATCTCACCATTCCCTTCTAGCTTGTAGGGTTTCTGATGAGAAGTCAGCTGTGAGTCTAATTGGAGATCCTCTGAGAGTAATCTGGCGTTTCTCTCTTGCACATTTTAGAATCTTTTCTTTATGTTTCATTGTGTTAAGTTTGATTACAACGTGTCGTGGTGAGGATCTCTTTTGGTCAGGTTTAGTAGGGGTTATATGAGCTTCCTGTACTAGTATGTCTCTGACCTTCTCCAAACCCGGGAAGTTCTCTGCTAGTATCTCACTAAAAATGCCTTCTAATCCTTTCTCCCTCTCCATGCCTTCAGGAGCTCCTAGAACCCAAATGTTGGTTTTTTTAATAGTATCCTGTACATTCCCAACAATATTTTTTAAATTTCTAATTTCCTCTTCTTTTCTTTGGTTTGACTGTATAATTTGTGGTGCTCTATCTTCAAAGTCTGATATTCTCTTTTATGTTTCACTGACCCTATTTTTAAGGCTCTCAAATATGTTTGACATTTGATCTATTGAGTTCTTCACACTATAAGACTTTCCTGTTCTACTAGTTTCTGCATTTCATTTTGATTCCTCCTTAAGATTTCATTTTCTTGAAGGAGATTTTCTATCCTGTCCAGTAAGGATTTCCGTAGCTCAAGCCTTTGTTTTTGAAAACTTCTAATTGTTCTTATCATAAATTTTTGGAAATCTGTATCTTGCATTTCTTCCATCTCATCATTTTCATAATCTTGGCTTAGGGTGTCTTGTTCATTTTGGGGTGTCATAATGTCTTCCTTGTTCTTGTTTCCTCGATTTTTGCTTTTGTTGCTTGGCATTGTGGAGATGTCTTTGGATTTTTCTGCCCTTGCTGTGGTGTTTTTTCTTGTTATACTATGACTGTATTAAGTGGACTGTCTGCTTTTGATGGAGCCTTAGAGGCTTGAGATTGGTGTGGCCTGAGAGCTCTGTTTGGTACCTCAGGGTTAAGGGTGTGCCAAAGGGGACACTCCCAGGTTAGGCATGGTAAATCTCTCTCTTCCTTTATTTTTCTGATTCAAAAGGGAAGCAATTCCGCATAGCTGAATAGACTTGGAGGTAGTTAGCAGGTGAATGATATACCCACAGGAGCCAGAGATTGGAAGCTCTTTCCCAAGGACCACACCGGGAATCTGTGCTGCCCTCAGTGTGGGCTCAAATTCTCCTGCAGTCTCCCACAGGGTTGCCAAGGTTACCGAATTGTAGTGTCTTTGGAGAATACTCACGTGAATTCCGTGAGTTCTCTCCCCCACCGTCTCTTTTTTCACAGTCTCAGTTCATTAGCACCACACATTCATTAGATCCTTATCTTCTGTTATTTCACCCCCCTCAGAGTCAGGTTTTTCTGCTAGACTGAGAGCCAGTGCAGACCTGAGGTCCCCTGCTTATGATGTATGTCCAAAATGGCGCCTGCACTTTGTCTTGCTCACCTTTGAGAGGTAAGCAGAGAGAGAGAAGCTTGTGTCTGTAATGGTCACTTTTTTTTCCTCTCTCTTCTAGTTAGCCTGGTGAACTTTTCCCCATGGGGTTTCAAGCCTCGTTCCCTCTAGTCTCCTCTTTCCGCTTTCCCGCCGGTGTCTCGGGTTATTGAGGTTCGGCTCACCTTGTGTTCCAGTGCTGCTGTGTTGATTCTGCCGCTGGAGTCCCGGATTGTGGGCTCCCACACTATCCACGCAGATCCACTGTGAATCACTAGTTCCTGAAGAGTTTCCTCTGCTGTTTCCTCTCCTACTCTTCCTTGAACCTATAGTATCTCCACTTTTATTAAACTGTCTCTTCCCGGACTATCAGTGTGTTCCCTTCCTATTCCGCCATCTACCAGACATTTAAAGAAGAACTAACTCCAATTCTTCTAAAACTATTCAGAACAATTGAAAAAGAGGGAATTTCCCAAATTCTTTTTATGAAGCCAGCATCACCTTAATCCCTAAGCCAGAAAAAGATGCAACATTGAAAGAGAATTACAGAACAATATCCCTGATGAACATAGATGCAAAAATACTCAATAAAATTCTGGCCAATAGAATGCAACAGCACATCAGAAAGATAATCTACCCAGACCAAGTGGGATTTATCGCTGGTATGCAGGGATGGTTCAATGTTCATGAAACAATCAACGTAATACACTACATTAACAGACTGCAGAAGAAAAACCATATGATTCTCTCAATAGATGCAGAGAAAGCATTTGATAAAATACAACACCCTTTCATGATGAAAACTCTAAGTAAACTGGGTATGGAAGGAACATTCCTCAATACAATCAAAGCAATTTATGAAAAACCCACGGCCAGCATCTTATTGAATGGGGAAAAGTTAGAAGCATTTCCACTGAGATCTGGTACCAGACTGGGATGCCCATTCTCACTACTGCTATTCAATATAGTTCTGGAAGTTTTAGCCAGAGCTATTAGGCAAGAAAAAGAAGTTAAAGGGATACAAATTGGGAAGGAAGTACTCAAACCATCCCTCTTTGCAGATGATATGATTCTTTATTTAGGGGACCCAAAGAACTCTACTAAGAGACTATTGGAACTCATCGAAGAGTTTGGCAAAGTAGCAGGATATGAAATCAATGCAGAAAAATCAACAGCCTTTGTATACACATGTGGGGCATGAGCGCAGCCATGGCATGGCCAGGCCAGGCCCAGGGGCTCTGCATGCGCAGCTGCCCCCGGGTGCCCCCGCCCGAGCTGGAGCCAAGTAAGATGGCGCCCAGAGGAAGTAAGATGGGCGGAATCCAAAGTTGTTTACCACTAAAACTAATTGGCTGCGCAACATCAAGGGAGGTAATAAAACTAGTAACAAGTGTATAGACATAGGGCTAGTCCTATAGAAATCCCCCCATAAGGTGATTTTTCAAGTGATTGGTTGGCCCTTAGCCCTGCCCCAATGACTCTGCAGTTTTGTGTTATAAAAGGTACTGTTATGCAAAAGGTAAATGAGTCCTTGCTAGACTTGGCTCCCCGCTGCGTCTGATTGTCTCCGGTACCAGGAGGCTGGGGAACGGGCGAGCGGCACACTTACCTTTCCTCGGACCCAGTCCATCCTTGTACGGGTGGACTAAGACCCAACATACACAGGCAATGCCACGGCTGAGAAAGAACTTCTAAGATCAATCCCATTCACAATAGCTACAAAAACAATCAAATACCTTGGAATAAACTTAACCAAGGACGTTAAAGATCTCTACAATGAAAACTACAAAACCTTAAAGAAAGAAATAGAAGAGGATACCAAAAGATGGAAAAATCTTCCATGCTCATGGATTGGAAGAATCAATATCATCAAAATGTGCATTCTCCCAAGAGCAATTTACAAATTCAAGCAATACCAATCAAAATACCAAAGGCATTCTTCTGAGATCTGGAAAAAATGATGCTGAAATTCATATGGAGACACAGAAGACCTCGAATAGCCAAAGCAATCTTGTACAACAAAAACAAAGCTGGAGGCATCACAATACCAGATTTCAGGTCATACTACAGGGCAATTGTAATCAAAACAGCATGGTACTGGTACAGAAACAGATGGATAGACCATTGGAACAGAATAGAAACACCAGAAATCAATCCAAACATCTATAGTCAACTTATATTTGATCAAGTATCCAAAACCAACCCCTGGAGTAAGGATAGTCTATTTAATAAATGGTGCTGAGAAAATTGGATTTCCACATGCAGAATCATGAAGCAAGATCCTTACCTTTCACCTTACACAAAAATTCACTCAGCATGGATCAAAGGCTTAAATCTATGACCTGACACCATCAAATTATTAGAGAACATTGGAGAAACCCTACACGATATAGGTACCAGCAAAGACTTCCTAGAAAAGACCCTGGAGGCACAGGCAGTCAAAGCCAAAATTAACTATTGGGATTGCATCAAATTGAGAAGTTTTTGTACTGCAAAAGAAACAGTCAGGAGAGTGAAGAGGCAACCGACAGAATAGGAAAAAATATTTGCAAACTATACTACAGATAAAGGGTTGATAACCAGAATCTACAAAGAAATCAAGAAACTCCACAACATCAAAACAAACAACCTACTTAAGAGATGGGCCAAGGACCTCAATAGACATTTTTCAAAAGAGGAAATCCAAATGGCCATTAGACACATGAAAAAATGTTCAAGATCACTAGCAATCAGGGGAATGCAAATCAAAACCACAATGAGGTTTCACCTCACCCCGGTGAGAATGGCTCACATTCAGAAATCTACCAACAATAGATGCTGGCAAGGATGTGGGGAAAAAGGGACACTACCCACTGTTGGTGGGAATGCAAACTGGTTAAGCCACTATGGAAGTCAGTCTGGAGATTCCTCAGAAACCTGAATATAACCCCACCATACAACTCAGCCATCCATCTCCTTGGAATTTACCCAAAGGAAATTAAATTGGCAAACACAAAAGCTGTCTGCACCTTAATGTTCATTGCAGCTCAATTCACAATAGCTAAGACCTGGAATCAAACCAAATGCCCATCAACAGTAGACTGGATAAAGAAATTATGGGACATGTACTCTATACAATACTATACAGCAGTCAAAAAAAAAATGAAATCCGGTCATTTGCAACAAAATAGAGGAATCTGGGAAACATTATGCTGAGTGAATTAAGCCAGTCCCAATGGGATAAATATCATATGTTCTCCCTGATTAGCGACAACTAACTGAGCACCAAAGGGGAAACACATTGAAGTGAAATGGACACTATGAGAAACAGTGACTTAATCAGCCCTTGTTTGACTATTGATGTACAATGTAATACTTTATCCATTTTAGTATTTTTGTTTTGTTTTGTTCTATTACTATTGGTTGAACTCTGTAATTAACACACAATTATTCTTAGGTGTTTAAATTTTACTGAAAAGTGATCCCTGTTAAATATAACAGTGGGAATAAGAGAGGGAGGAGATGTACAATTTGGGAAATGCTCAATCAGACTTGCCCCAAATGGTGGAGTTAGAAACGTGCCAGGGGATTCCAATACAAACCCATCAACGTGGCACGTACCAATGCCATCTCACTAGTCTAAGTGATCAATCTCAGTTCACAATTGATCACACTGATAGGTCTAAGAGTCAAAGGGATCACACAAACAAGACTAGTGTCTGCTAATACTAACTGATAGAATAAAAAAGGGAGAGAACGATCCATCGTGGGAAGCGGGATACACAGCAGACTCATAGAATGGCAGATGTCCTAAACAGTACTCTGGCCTCAGAATCAGCCCTTAAGGCAAGGCATTCGGATCTGGCTGAAGAACCCATGAGAGTATTTTAGGCATGGAAAGTCAAGACACTCTGGGGGAAAAAAAAAAAAAAAAGAAGACCTAAATGAAAGGTCTTTGTGAGTGAGATCCCAGTGGAAAGAACGGGGCCATCGAAGAAGGAGGTACCTTTCTCTGAAGGGAGGAGAGAACTTCCACTTTGACTATGACCCTGTCAGAATAAGATCAAAGTCGGCAAACTCAAAAGGCATCCATAGCCTTGGCAACTCATGACTAGAGCCTAGGGAGATTACTGACGCCATAAACAAGAGTGTCAAATTGTTAAGTCAACAACAGGAGTCACTGTGCACTTACTTCTCATGTGGGATCTCTGTCCTTAATGTGTTGTCCAATGCAAAGTAATGCTATAACTAGTACTCAAACAGTATTTTACACTTTGTGTTTCTGTGTGGGTGCAAAGTGATGAAATCTTTACTTAATATATACTAAATTGATCTTCTGTATCTAAAGATAATTGGAAATGAATCTTGATGTGAATGGAATGGGAGAGGGAGTGAGAGATGGGAGGGGCACGGATGGGGGGGATCCATTGTAATCCATAAACTGTACTTTGGAAATTTATATTTACTAAATGAAAAAAAATAAAATAAAATAAAGTATAATGATTGAAAAACTTAAAAGGCATTCTTGGCTTGTGGACCATACATAACATGACATAGGACCAAATCTGACCTAGTATTTTGCTGATCCTTGTATTAAATAAGTGGATGAACTTGATCCCTGGCACATAATAAGTTGTAGTTTCTATGCCTACCATTATTACTTAAGGACCTTGTGTCAGGTAGAGAAAAATCTATTTTTAAAAATTCTATTTTTAAATTTCTATTTTTAAAAATTAAATTTAATATGTAAAAATGATACAGGAATTTTTATAAAATTTTCTTAGCAATAGAGCCTCCTCTTATTGCCGTATTCCTTCAATTCTAAGAGGCATTTCTTTTTCTTATTTTGAATGAAGATTTTGATGAAATCTGAGACATAAACTTCCAATAGGCAGTCTTGAGGAAAGAAAAGCAATAGAACAATATATGACATGACATAACTTTAAAGTGAAAACAAATAGCTAGCCTCTGTCCTCCTTTCCTTCCTTCCTTCCTTCCTTCCTTTCCTCCCTCCCTCCCTACTTTCTTTCTTTCTTTCTTTCTTTCTTTCTTTCTTTCTTTCTTTCTTTCTTCCTTCCTTCCTTCCTTCCTTCCTTCCTTCCTTCCTTCCTTCCTTCCTTTCTTTCTTTCTTTCTTTCTTTCCTTGTTGAGGTTTGAAAACTGAAAGTTAAAGCTGAATTCCTCTGTGTAATGGATAAAATTATAGATGCTATATGTGTGTTGGGAAAACGGGTATAGAATTAAGGAGAAATGGAGACATTTGGGTTGAAGAAAGACAAAATATGGATCAAGGGAAAATTTTAAAACAATATATAGTGCTTTTCCACAAATTAATACTACTTCCTAATGATTTGTTAAGCAGGGTTTCTTTTGGAATGAATCCTTAGGAGAGATGACAAGGGTCTTATTATGCACACAAAGCATAGCCAAAGTCAATTTTGAAGGATGATCACCTGCCTGGATTTCATGCAGTGCATTGACTAGAACTGGTCTAATATTTAATTCTATGTTGTGTAGCAGTGAAAATTAGGAAAATGACTGGGTTTCTATCAGTGCTGGTGCTTTTATTTGTAAAACAAATAAAACTCATTGTTTTACTCTAGCAATAAAGTACACAATGTTTTTAAAATAGAACAGAATCTGCTGGTTCATTCCCCAAAGGCCTGCAATGGCTGGGTCTGGGCCAGGCCAAATCCAGGAGCCAAAAACACAGTTCAGATCTCTCATGTGGGTGGCACAGACCCAGTCACATGAGCCATCATCAGCTGTCTCCCAGGGTATGCATTAGCAGGAAGCTGAAATTAGGAGTGGATCTGGGAATTGATCATAGGCACTCCAATATGGGTTGTAGGTGTCTTAACTGCTTGGTAAAATGCTTATTCCCCAAATCCCAATTATTATTGTACTTCTTAACAAAACATACTTAGGGCCATATGAGGGTACTTCAAAAACTACATGGAAAAATAAAATTAAATGAAAAGTTTATTTTGGTGCAAGAAATTTTGAAATTCATGCATAGTGTTATCATTTAATATATTTTCCATGACCTTTTAAAAATATCCTTGTGTTACATGGTGGGAACTACTGGTACCAAAGCAAGCAACTCCTCTGGGAACAAAGGCTAAAGTCTCTGTTGGAGGAAATCAAAGACAAGGAGACCAAAGGGCCTAAGATATCCATAATGACTGCTTCTTCTATTGAGGTAAACTCAAGAGCAAATGAGGGGGCCAGTACTGTTGTGTAGTAGGTAAGCTGGTGCCTGCAATGCTGGCATCTCATATGGGTGTCAGTTTGAGTCCTGGCTACTCCACTTCCAATCCAGCTCTCTACTATTGCCTGGGAAAGTTGTAGAAGACAGCCTAAGCCCTTGGGCCCCTGTCCCTGTGTGGGAGACCCAGAAGAAGTTCCTGGCTCCTGGCTCCTGGCTTTGGATTGGGCTAACTCCAGCTGTCATGGCCATTTGGGGAGTGAACCAGCAGATAGAAGACCTTTCTCTATCTCTCTCTCTCTCTTTCTCTGCTTCTACCTCTCTGTTACTCTATCTTTCAGATAGATAAATAAAACTTAAAAAAAGAGCAAATGAGAATCCTACAATCCTAAAACCTGGGGGAGTAGCTATTAATAACACCACAGATGAAATATCAAATAGGAAGGGGTCCCCTGTTTAAATGTGTCCAATCACTCCACAAGTACCTGAGATGGCTGACAGAACTTCTCCATTGACATTTTGGGCCAGATAATTCTTTGTGGAAGGCTTTCTTCTGTGTATTAAAAGATATTTAGTGGGACCGGCGCCAAGGCTCACTTGGTTAATCCTCCGCCTGCAGCACTGGCATTCCATATGGGTGCCGGGTTCTAGTCCCGTTGCTCCTCTTCCAGTCCAGCTCTCTGCTGTGGCCCGGGAGGGCAGCGGAGGATGGCCCAAGTGCTTGGGCCCTGCACCCACATGGAGACCAGGAGGAAGAACCTGGCTCCTGGCTTCGGATCATTGCAACGTGCTGGACGAAGTGGCCATTTGGGGAGTGAACCAAAGGAAGGAAGACCTTTCTATCTGTCTCTCTCTCTCACTGTCTATAACTTTACCCATCAAATAAATAATAATAAGAAAAGGTATTTAGCAGCATCTCTTGCTTCTATGGAATAGATGCTAATGGGATCCCATTTTCCTGGTTGTGATAATCTAAAATATTTCAGTATCAACAAAGTCAGTTGTCTCTGGGAAGGCAAAAGCATCCCTGGTTGGGAACCATTGATCTATGAGGACAGCTTTAATTTCTTCTGATAACCTCAAGAAACACTTTCACAAGGTGGAGGGATTGGACTTTGTGGAAAGCAATGTCACTTTCACAACAGATGTGGAGACAAGTCAGTACTTACACATATCAAAGATAATGCATTAATGCATTAACTGGTAAAATATTTAGGTCACTTCAAGGATATATGATTCCTGTTCTCAGGCTTAGCACATAACTGTGTATTCTGAAATAGACTGATAGGTGATAGCTTCTTCTTCTTCTTTTTTTTTTTTTTTTGACAGGCAGAGTTAGACAGTGGGAAAGAGACAGAAAGGAAGGTCTTCCTTCCATTGGTTCACTCCCCTAATGGCCGCTACAGCCGGCGCACTGCGCCAATTCAAAGCCAGGAGCCAGGTGCTTCCTCCTGGTCTCCCATGAAGGTGCAGGGCCCAAGCACTTGGACCATCCTCTGCTGCCTTCCTGGGCCACAGCAGAGAGTTGGACTGGAAGAGGAGTAACCGGGACAGAATCTGGCACCCTGACTGGGACCAGAACCCGGGGTGCCAGCACCGCAGGCAGAGGATTAGCCTAGTGATCCAGGGCGCCGGCCAGCTCTTTTTTTTTTTTTTTTTTTTTTTTTTTAAGATTTATTTATTTGAAAGGCTGAGTTACAGAGAGAGAGAGAGAGAGAGAGAGAGAGGTCTTCCAACCGCTGGTTCACTCCCCAAATAACCGCAACAGCCGGAGCTGGGCCAATCCAAAGCTAGAAGCCTGGAGCTTCTTCCAGATCTCCCACGTGGGTGTGGGGGCCCAAGAACCTGGGCCATCTTCCACTGCTTTCCCAGGCTACAGGAGAGTTGGATTGGAAGTGGAGCAGCCAAGACTTGAACCAGTGTCCATACGGTATGCCAGCACTGCAGGCAGTAGCCTTACCCGCTATGCCACAGCTCTGGCTCCAGTGATAGTTTCTGATTATCAGAAGTTGAGTGGCCTCCAAGAGCCATCTTTGGCTGTAGGACATTTACATTTGACATTATTTTGCTTGTAAACTTCATTGCTAAGGACTAATGTCCCCAACAGTCACCTCCCTTATTCTCTCACCTTACCCTCCATTTCTTGACCAGTTCCTGTTCATCTTTCCCATCTTAGCCTAAACATTATCTCCAAGTACCTTCCCTGAAGCTTTAGGCTGGTTGGATAATATTTCATTGGACTCTAACTTTCTTTATTGTCTAGTGTCTCCAGCAGACTAAAATTTCATAGAAATTCATATCTTATTCATTCATGTAATCCCAGGACCTACCATGGTATCTGACATATAGTCATCAATCATAAGGAATTTGTTGAGTAAATGAATAACAGCAAGCAGAAAATAAGCATGTCCTGAATAATCATATTTGTATTTTGTTTAAAAATTTTGGGGGTGAGCATTGTGGTATAGTGGTTGAGCTACCCCTTAGATTAGCATCCCATATCTGAGTGCCTAGATTTGAATCCTGCCTTTACTTCCAATCCAACTTCCTTCTAATATGCACCATGGGAGGCAGCAAGTGATGGCTCAAATACTTGGGTCTCTGCCACCAATGTGAGAGACTCAGATAGAGTTCTGAGCTCTTGGCTTCAGACTGGCACAGCCCCAGTGGCGGTTGTGGGCATCTAGGGAGTGAACCAGCAAGTGGAAGATTTATCTCTGCATTTCAATAAATAAAAAATAGATAAAACTTAAAGCAGATCTCTTCATGTTTCAGCTGCTACTTCAGAACAAATACTATTTTATGAATAAAGGAACATTGAAGTCATTGCTATTTCTTGAAACTAAAGAAAGTGATTTCAGATTTAGAAGTAGCCTGGTAAAGAATCAAGTGGTGTAGCTTAAAACTGCAGTAGAATGTGAAAGTTGAAGAGGCCTTTTCTCACTTTGAACACAATATTGTTCTGTTCCATAATTTTCAAAGGCTGTGCTTGGAAACTTTTTTCCCCCATTTTATTCTCTGTTATTTATTGTCTTGCTTTGTGGGTTTTTTCATTAGAGGTCTATTTGTGCCTGGTTTGCCCTGAGGGAAAGGATGAGACAGAAGTCCCATCTGTCTCTGTTACTATGTGTTATTACTTGAGAAACGTCAAGGCAAATGCCATATAAATAAATAAAACATCCCAGAAGCTTCAGCTCTCATCGTTAGGGAGCAGGGAAAAAGAGCAAATGTTTAAGTTTCAAGAGATAGACCTAATAAAAAGCTGCCGCTTTCCATACTTTGGGGATAAAGGATATTCTTCTCAAGCATAAGTAATTTGGCATTGAGGACTAATAAAATACTATTGAGTTAGGCTTTGTTATCTGTTTGCAACATTGGTTATTTGGTTTTAGCACAGCATATGAGTCTCAGTTCTGTTGGACTTAGTAAATATATTTAGCAATAGGATAATAAAATGAATCTATTGAAACAAGTACTTTTTTTATTAGGTGAGGGTAGACGAAGCTGTTTCATTTTTTCATTGCTCTGAGAACTCATTTTTGGCTTATGTCTTTTTGCTTCCCTGTTGTGTGGAATATCAGTAACACCCAGATTTACCTGCTGAATTCCATAAGAGGAAGCTCAGTTATGTTGACGCTGGTGGATGTCCTCCTGGTAACTCTCCTTGAGGCAGGATGTACTAAGGTTCAATCCATTTATGTCTTCCATGCAGTTGCCTTGGTCATGTGGAGATTATTGGCACAAAGAGGACAGTGACATTTACTGAATATAATTAGAGTGACTTTCCCTATTTTTTTCCATAAAAGTGTTGCCCTGAAATAAAGTATACTTTCACTTTTTCCCAAGAATGATTGAGAGGGACTGTTTTGGTAAAATGAGTATCGCTGATAATAGAGACTCACCACACTGTCCCTCATGGGATACATACACTGTCCCAGCACTTGCCACACATAAATGACTGTGACATAGTAGCTGTTCAACCAAGATATCCCCTAATTCCCGTGCCCTCCAGTACTTTGCTGTTGTCCCCCTCACAAGAAGCAGATTGAGCCTGTGATTCCTGTCTCAATACAACCTGAGCTGCTGTGTAGGAAGTCTTATTGAACTGAAGGAGAGACCACATGGACCCTTCAAAGGAGCCAAGCACATGAATGAAACCAGCTTGGACTTTCCATCCTGGACATTCAGTGTACTGCCTCCATCTTTCTACAGTTGTTTGAGGAGCTACAGCAAGCCCAGCCAAAGAACCATACATACACCTAAGCACCAGACAGCCCACAGATTCATGAAAAATAGAATGACGGTTGTTCTAGGCCACTAGGGCTTGAGAACAATTTGTTATGAAGCTGTGGATAACAAAAGTGTGAATTAGCATAATCTTTTTTATAGAAAACTTTTATTTAATAAATATAAATTTTGAAAGTACAACTTTTGTATTATAGCAGTTCTCCCCGCCCCCATAACCACCCTCCCACCCGCAAACCATCCCATCTCCTACCCCCTCTCCCATTCCATTCGTACAGTAACTTCTCAATTTGATATAATCCCAGTTGTTAATTTGGGCTTTGACTGCCTGTGCCTCTGGAGTTTTTTCTAAGAAGTATTTGCCTGTGCCTATATCTTGCAGGGTTTTGCCAATGTTCTTTAATAATTCGATGGTTTTGGGTCCTTTTTATGTTATAGGTGAGGAAAACAAGAACAGTAAACTCATTTCAACAGTATTAGGAAGTAATTTAGAAAAAGATTCTGTGATTAGAGCTCACATCTATGGAGTTTCAATGACTGTTAACCTTACCAAACTGAATACTTTAAATATATGAACCCTTAAAATATAGCTGTGAATCGGTAATTCCACTTTTGAGAAGGTATCATTAGGAAATAATGAAGAAAATGCAATGTCACAATATTATTTATAATAACAAATAATCAAAACAAATAATCAAAATATAGAAGAATGGTTTGCAAATTTGTCTTTATACTTAAAAAATAGCATCAAGCCAATAAAAGTAAAATAAAATAAAAGCTTATGAATATGATGAAACTAGAACCTACAATGCTGGGTAAAAAAAAACTGGAGCACATGAAGGTAGGACACAGACTGTTTAATGAAAAATGACCCAAATTAGTTTTTTTTGTTTTAAATATCTAGATAGAAAATCAGATTGAAAAGATATTATAAAAATTTCCATAATTATTAAGCAATAGGATTACAAGACATTTATTTTCCTTTCTTCCAATTCATCTCTGTATTTTTCTTTTTTCCCATCTTTCTTTTTTAAAAATTTTAAAAAATACATGAACAAATTTCCTGTATTTCATATATACGATTTTAAGAACATGATACTTCCCACCCTACCTTCCCTCTCTTCGTTGCTCTCACCCTCTCTCCTCCTTCCTTTCTTGCTTTTAATTTTTGTAATGACATACTTTCAGTTTGCTTAATAATCACAAGCCTAACTCTACATAAATAAAGAATTCAACAAATGATAAGTAGAAAAAAAAAATCACTGTTCCTCAGGGGTATAGACAAGGGCTATAAATGAAAATCTAGGCCGGCACCGTGGCTCAATTGACTAATCATACACCTGCGGCGCCGGCACCCTGGGTTCCAGTCCCGGTTGCTCCTCTTCCAGTCCAGCTCTCTGCTGTGGCCTGGTAGAGCAGCAGAGGATGGCCCAAGTCCTTGGGTCCCTGCACCCTCATGGAAGACTGGGAGGAAGTACCCGGCTCCTGACTTCGGATCGGCACAGCGCCGGCCATAGTGGCCATTAGAGGAGTGAACCAACGGAAAGAAGACCTTTCTCTCTGTCTCTCTCTCACTGTCTATAACTCTCTCTCTATGTCTCTCTCACTGTCTACTCTGCCTGTCAAAAAAAAAATCTAATTTCAAAATGTAAATTTTGCTCATATAATATTACTTTTATTGGTAACCTATATATTAGTTAACAAATCAGGGAAAACATATTATATTTGTCTTTTGGGTCTGGCTTATTACACCAAACATAATGGTAGTTTCTGTATTATTTTCATACTTTTAAAATGAACACGTACTTCTTATCAGTAAAAATAAATGTAGGAGGAAAAACTATATTGACTTTAATTTAATGCCTTCTGATTATTTAAAAGACATGACTGAAATTTCAGAGTCCCTTGAGCAATAGTTACTATTTGGAAAGCGCTCTGTGCTGACAAAGTTAGAGAAGGAATGATCTCCATGCACTTTATTACCATTCCTATGGGTGCATCTCTTAACAAGATCCTGATGTCAGCTTAATTTAATTTGTGTATTTCTTATAAAAAGTGGAAACAAAATAACATTCCTTCTAGTTATTTATATCTGATTTTTTTCAATTCCACACAATCAGAATCATGCATAGTATCTAAAATACAAAAAGTATGTCACTACATGAAAATATGAGAGGACTTCAAAAAGTGCATGGAAAATGGTATTAAAAGGCAAATTTATTTTGCTGCTAAAATGGAAATTAATTCATAGATTTTGTTCATAATACACATTTCCTTTACTATACTTTTCTTCTTATTAGATGACTTTAATTCTCATTCCCTTTCCTGTTTTATATTTCTAATTTCTAAGTTTTGAATAGGTTAATTCAAAGAGAACTGCCTGTCTCATTACAGAAGAAATTATTGAGATTGAAAGCTGTTACTAGCTTAATATCCACTTAGCTAATGTACCGGTCTTTCGCTTGAATACCTAAACAGCAAACTCATTTATTAAAAGGTTTGTTTTTATCTTTAAAACTTCATAGTTGGTATGATATTTTAGAGAGTCAAATATCAAAGTAAAGTGATTTTTACTTGCTAGCAATTATTTTAAAATGTGGAATATATTTAGGACTTTTATTTAAATTTTCAAAATCAATTTTAAGTATGAATTCCCAAGTCCTCTTCCTTTATCAGCTGTTGCCTGTACTCTTTCCTGGTATCTGGTGAAAATCCAGAACAGGTTTTGATTTAAATATCTGAAATTTAAATATCTGAAAGGGCTGAAACTTGAAACATGATACTGAGGTCTCATAAGTAAAACATAGAAAGACTTCCTCCACTCACCACTAATGAAATCAAGTACCTGTAGGTACTTTATTAATTCATTTTGTCACTATTACCTGGTAGGAGTAGTCTCTACCTGGGTTGTAGGACAATAGCAATTATAAATAATTAAGCTTGCTGGATACTTTCTTCTTTAGATAAATAAGGAATACCATGAATTTGGAAAATGTAAGTGAAACTGCATAGGCCAGAGTAATTACTTTTCTATGGCTAACATTTTAAATTTCACAGGAAAATTTTGGTCGCATACTCATCAGTTTGTGAAAGCTGGGGTGTATCATCCTTTCAGTTATTGCAAAGTAAAGGGGAATTTAGGTTAAAGCCATTAAAGTTGAAAATAATACTCAGTTCTAAATTATGATTCCTGTTCATTCTCTTGTTCATTCAACAATTACTGATTTCCTACTGTGCGTCTGCCCTATTCTAGACACTAATCTCAAGAAGATTCCAGATTA
Organism: Lepus europaeus; assembly: GCF_033115175.1. Classification (NCBI taxonomy): domain Eukaryota; kingdom Metazoa; phylum Chordata; class Mammalia; order Lagomorpha; family Leporidae; genus Lepus; species Lepus europaeus. Next base: position 34,597,545 of record NC_084832.1, on the reverse strand, counting down.
GTCAGAGAATGACATGATCATACTTTTCACCAAAATAAGCCATTGCAACATTATGATCATCTGTGATAATTGCTTTATTCAAACATATTCAAAGTATTGTTGAAAGAATACCAAATATTTTAGCAAATATCATTAAGTTATTCCAGTATAGGAAAATCTCTCTATGAAAGAACATACAGACATAATTGCAACTTTCATCATTAGTTGTCAATGTTATGTTAAATATGATATATTTTTAGAATAAAGACATTACTATTAATGACTTAAAAGCAGTGATACTTCATTTTTGATTGACTTCAAGTTTGATCAACAGCCCGAAAATCTCTATGATGATTAAATGAAATATACTTTGTTGTAAACAATTTACAATGTAGATTTATTATCTTTCATAGCCCACCCGTTTTACATATCACTTCTTATATAAAGAGTTATTTATGAAAGAGATGTTGGTCAGAAGTGGTGGATATTGTATACTGTTCTCAAATAGCATCTGGTGCCATCCGGGTCTCACTCTTTCCATCCATTACTACTAGTCACTGCATTACTGGATGGGGAAACATATGCTCTACTATGCCAGTTCTATTCTCCATCCTTGAATTTAATCAGCAGAGTCTGTTGTAATGCTAGACACTGGAGGACATGAAAACTTAATGGTTTAGGCTGTGGCTGCCGTTTGATTACCCACTTTGAAACAATAAGCACTGGAAGATAAGCATCTAGCACTACTCTTCTGTAAGAAACAAGAGAATGGCTGAAATGGGAAAACACTATAAATTCTGGAAAACAGGCTTTGTTTTTGAAAACTTCTCAGTTCTGGCTCTTCACTTGCCTTGGCTGTGTTCCTGTCCCTGTCTTAGAGATGACACTGGATATATATTTTTCATTCTTCCTAATTTATTTTAAGTGAGTTTTGGATTCTTGCCACCGAAAAGGCCTCATCTAAGTCAATAGTCTTTTTCTAATTCATAGAAAAGTGTAGATGGTATTTCATAAGTGACATTAAGTCTTCTGATTAGACTATAAACTTTCAAGGATTAAGTTTTTATGCTACCACTTATTCATAGTTCATGACACAGTACATAATATAGAATCCATGGTCCATAAAATGAGTTGAACTAATAAGCATGAAAGATTAAAATGAAATTTGGCATATCTGAAATATTTGTTTTGTATTTTACCCAATTATTTTTTTAAAGGGTTTTTGTGATATCAAAGGATGTTATGCATGGTGTGTGCAATGACATTCCAACGACCTTGAATGATCCTCCAGCATGGCCAGCATGGCTTCTGTGATATTCTTTTTTTTTTTTTAATTACTTTTTTTTTTAACAGGCAGAGTGGACTGTGAGAGAGAGAGAGAGAGGCAAGGAGAAAGGTCTTCCTTTGCCGTTGGTTCACCCTCCAATGGCCGCCACACTGATCCGAAGGCAGGAGCTAGGTGCTTCTCCTGGTATCCCATGGGGTGCAGGGCCCAAGCACTTGGGCCATCCTCCGCTGCCCTTCCAGGCCACAGCAGAGAGCTGGCCTGGAAGAGGGGCGACCGGGACAGAATCCGGCGCCCCAACCGGGACTAGAACCCGGTGTGCCAGCGCTGCTAGGCAGAGGATTAGCCTATTGAGCCGCGGCGCCGGCCACCCAATACTTATAACATTCATGGATTGCTTCTACTCTTTTACTTCCTTCTTTACATGTTTAGATGCATAACGCTTAATGTCAAGAAACACGATGCATTTTGACAAATGAATTGTATACCTGACAATTATTAAGTACAGGCTTGACTTTTGTTGAGATATTGGCCAAACAGCAGCTGAACATCTTTAATGCTTTAAGAAAATCTGGTTATTGATTGTTCTTTCTGTGTTTCATTATTTTCATTTTTGCAGTTTTTTTCTGATTATTTAGATTATAGAAACTTCCAGCATGATTGTAGAACAGATTCATGCCAGTCTGGCTCTAAAATGTTGCTATCATGGCAATCATCCATGACTAAGAGATTTTGTTCTCACTTAACTTCCAACTCAAAAATATTTAAAATAATTCTGAAATACACAGAACTCTGTAGGCTTCTAAAGTATTTTCTGCTTTGCAGGTTTTCACAGATGTTCTAATTGAATTTTGAACTGAATGGATTAGCCTTCACCCAGAATGAGGGATCATTATCTTCCACAGAGAAGGCAGTCAGAACCAGAACTGAAAGTCCTACAATTTTACTGCCTCCTCCCCATTTTTTTTGTTGTTGTTGAATAAACCATGGTCATAATAATCTACCCAGTTTTACTTTGATCCAGTCCTTTATTAAATCATGCTATATCCTTTTCCATAAATTCTGATTTTTTTTTTCTGAATCTAAGGGTGAAAATAGTGGCCCCAGGAAAGGGATGAGAAATAGACAAGGTCAAAGTAAGGAGTGGTATTGAACTTTACTTTTTGAAATGTGAAAAAACAGGAGAAGAGAAATAGATTAACCAAGGAACACGTTGCAATAAGAAATCATATAAAACAAATATGAGAAATTTTTATGTGTCAGTTAAAATCTTTAAAAATATTATAGAAAAAAAATCGAAGTAATTTTTTTCTGCCCTCTGTTGCTGGTATAATCTATCTTTATACATTCTTATTTTTGATAGAAAAGGATGCATTAATGTTGCTTTGTCAATGTTGAACAAAGTGAAAGTTGTCTGTAACTTGTGCTGGATGAATTCTCAGTCATTTTTTTCATGAAAGTAAAAAAAAAAAAGGAAACTTTGGTAATTGCATAATAACTATTAAATTTGTCATTAATATTAGTATCTATTTCAATCCCATCTTACTCAAACATCTCATTTCATTTAGTATGTGAGAGAAATGAGTATTCAAGATGAAGTAGTATTGAAATCAATTGGAATTGACTAGACTCAGAGCTTCTCAGCCAGTGCCCTCTTCAGTATGTGACTTCAGTAATTCCCAGGCTTTTTAAGGTTTGTTGGTAGATGCTGAATATACAAAAGATATTTCTACATTTACCTAAAACTAGTTGCATTAAATGTCCTTGACCTTGAACTGAGCTCTGTTTGGGATTAATTCTTGGCATTAAAATCAACACATGAATTAATTTGTCTAATCAGCATATTTATCTGGGTTTCTAGTAGAAAAAATCTGGTTGAAAAATAGTGTTGTGGGAGGATGTGAAAAATAGTTTTGTGGGAAGTTGAATATTAGATGATTAGAACATTGTGAATATATCCTTTTGCTGATTCCTGGCATTAAAAATAAGTTTTAAGAATTTTTTGTTAAAATTATACCCATAAATAAATATTTAGAAAAAAATTTGAACTAACTTAACCTACATATATGGGTATTTATTTTAAACATATGAACTTGACATTCACCCTAAGAAAAATCTAGAATGGATATCAAAGGACTATGAATATCTAAGGAATAATTATCAGAACTTTGCAAATATTACCTAAGACATTTGGAGGAAGTCATACCAGATTAACTCATTTCCATCTTACTTGGGTTTATCTGAATGAATAGTCAGGAATATACAACAGTTATATAACAAATGTGTTGAGTTATTAGCAAGTCTTTTTAACCTAGACACCCTTTATTTAAGGAATAAAAACTTCATGCATTTCATATATACAAATTTAGGAACATAGTGATTCTTCCCACCCAACCCTCACTCCCACTGGCACTTCCACCCTTCTTCCTCCTCCCTCTCCTATTCCCATTCTTATATTTTACTAAGATCTATTTTCAATTAATTTTATATACACAAGATCAACCCTACACTAAATAAAGAGTTCAACACATAATATGAAACAACAACAACAACAAAAATCTCTTACTCCACAGTAGAGACAAGGCTGCTCAAAGTCATCGCATCTCAATTTCACTTCTATAAATTACCTCTTAGGTACTCTATTAGTTACCATAGATCAGGGAGAACAAACATATGGAATTCGTCTTTTTGAGACTGGCTTATGTCACTATGTATGTTTTCTAGTTGCATCCATTTTGTTGCAAATGATAGGATTTCATTGTTTTTTACCACTGTGTAGTATTCCATGGTGTATATATACCATAATTTTTTTATCCAGTCTTCAGTTGGTAGACATCTGGGTTGATGCCATATCTTAGCTATTGTGAATTGAGCTCCAATAAACATGGGGGTACAGATCACTCTCTCATACGCTGATTTCATTTCCTTTGGGTAAATTCCCAGGAGTGGGATGGCTGGGTCATATGATAGATCTATATTCAGAATTCTGAGGTGTCTCCATACTAATTTCCACAATGACTTTGCTAGTTTACATTCCCATCAACAGTGGGTGAGGGTACCTTTTCCCCCACATCCTTGCCTGTATTTGTTGTTTATTGTTTTCTGTATGAAAGTCGTTCTCATGGAGGTAAGGTGAAACTTTATTGTGGGGTTATGATTTGCATTTTGCTGATGGCTAGTGAACCTTAGCATTTTACCATGTATCTGCAGGCCATTCCAATTTCCTCTTTTGAAAAATGTCTATTTAAGTCCTTTGTCCATTTCTGACTGGATTATTTGTTTTGTTTTGTTGTTGAGTTTCTTGAGCTGTTTATATATTCTGGATATCAACCCTTTATCAGTTGCAGAGTTTGCAAATATTTTCTCCCATTTGGTTGTTTACCCCTTCACTTTGCTGAATGTTTCTTTTCTTTTCTTTCCTTTTTTTTTTTTTTTTTGGACAGGCAGAATGGATAGTGAGAGAGACAGAGACAGGGAGAAAGGTCTTCCTTTTCCGTTGGTTCACCCCTCAATGGCCGCTATGGCTGGTGCCCTGTGACCCACGCACCGTGCTGATCCGAAGCAAGGAGCCAGGTGCTTCTCCTGGTCTCCCATGTGGGTGCAGGGCCCAAGCACTTGGGCCATCCTCCACTGCCTTCCCGGGCCACAGCAGAGAACTGGCCTGGAAGAGGGGCAACCAGGACAGAATCCGGTGCTCCAACCGGGACTAGAACCCGGTGTGCTGGCACTGCAAGGCAGAGGATTAGCCTATTGAGCCGTGGCACCGGCCTGCTAAATGTTTCTTTTAGCAAGACTTTTAACACTTTTTTTATGAGATTTTAATGGAAGAGATATTTAAAACAGTTTAAGAATTTATTAATCTAGTAGTCATACAATAATAATCTAGTAGTCATTTACTGAGAATTACATGTGCCAGCCCTGCACCGAAAATATTCATCATTTCATTTAATGTGTGGTCTAATATACATGAGATATATTGCCATTTTACAGCCAAGGAAAGTGCAGTTTGGACAGTAAGGAACATTTTCTGAGGTCACTCAACAAGCAAAAGGAGATTCCAGTGTATGAAAAAAAAAAGTTGTTTTGATTTGGGCCTATGTACTTTGCTATTTATTCCATGTTCTTGCCCCCAACAGAGATAAGAATTCAAAGTGGAGGCATAGTATACTGCACAAGTAAGAACAGCTCTTATTTAAAAGCGAGGGAAAATACATTCAAGTGAGAGTATGGGCAACTCACACAGATAAGTAAAGCATCATGAGTGGACCAGGGTGTTGCCTATGAGAAGAGGTTGAGAGAGAAAGAAGAGACCCAAGTAGTATCTCCAATCATGGTAAGGGGTAAAACAGGCCTCTCATCCATTTAAACTCTTTTATAAGATAGGGAATGGTACCAGAATTGAATAAACAAGATGGCTCTTAGCATGTGTGAAGATTTACGGGATTTTTATGGAGCCTCCACGTGAAATTTAACTTCCATTTGGTCATCATGGCATCTCTTCTTCCCAGGTACCAGGTGAAACAGAGATGCACCCTGGGCATGTGGGCATATCAGATTGATAGGTGAAGGAACGGCAAAAATTCCAGCTCACCTAGACCTAACTAACTGCTTAGTTACCCCATTATCAGTTAGTCTCAAGGAGAAGTGATACTCCATGCCTTAGGATTGGTATCATTTTAGTAGATGATATCCGGTGTTGATGTCGCTCTTCTAGTTAACATTGAACTACTTCCTTGAATGAAAGATAGAGGGGCTTCCCCGATGACACATTGCATAATCATATAATTTTTACCTAACCTATTGATATGAAATTGTGCTTCATTTATATTACTGATAGCTTTTATTTCTTTATCCCAGTAATGACATTTTATTGTGCCCTTATACTTTGAATGACAGAGTCAGAATATGGAATGTTACTGAAAATTGGTATTATTAGGCTGAAATGAACAAAATGAAATTTCATGAAGGTAAATCTAAAAGCTAGCTTCTGAGTCCAAGAAAGCAGAGTAAAAACATGTGAGTGCAGCAAGATATTTGAATTTGCATTTGTGCAAAGATGCTTTTGAGGCTTTGGCTTGTAGTTAGCTCCAGGTCGGGCAGCTCCTGTGACTGCTCAGGGAATGGTGATCACAGGATTGCTAACAGAACAATAGAAAAATGAGGGGACAGTGCCAGACTGTTCCATTGATCAGAATGTTTCTAGAATATTGTTTTAAATTCTAGGTGCCCTAAAGCATGCATATATATGTCCATATGAGATTGTTGAAGGAATTGAAATCATGTCGTAGAGAAAACAATGTTTGGTGGGAGGCAGGAAGGAGTGGCCTTATAGCTATCTTTAAATATTAAAGTATTTTCCAAGTGCATTGTGGCCTAGTACTGGTATACAAAGTATGGGGCTTGGACAAATGAATGCTAACCAAAGCCTGACATTTTATTTTAGCATAAGGAAGGTATTTTTTTATAGAGCTATTTCAGAATGGCAAGGGCTGTCTCATTAAGAGATGAGAGTTTGTCCCTGGAGGGATTCAGGCAGATGCAGAAGAAGCAAGTGTCAGAAATTTGATAAAAAAAAAAAGTTATCTCATCCCTGAGAAAACTCTACATTATGTGATACATGTATGACTTTGGACAAAGAAACAGAAAAGTACCAATAATTTTGTTGATGATCTCAAAGGCAGCCAGGAGACCTTGTTCTGTGGAATTTCCAAGCTGTTTGGCCTATTAAGTTTTCTGGTGCAAAGTATTTTGCACAGTTAAAAATAAACTTTAGAAATGTTTGCCCAGAATAACTGTGGCTTCCCTGACATACAATTCCCAAACTATGTAAGCTGAATAGAGAAAACAAAGTAGTTGATTTGGTAAAATATATTGAAAAATACAACTGCATGTCCTCTCTCTGGTCCTCTTCTTTATTTAATTTTGTTTTATTCAAATGAATCAGTAGCAATCAACAGCACCTGCAGCAGATCCTATGTGAGCTACAGTTGTCTTTCCTTTCATGTATTAGTCACATAGCCTTTGCTATATCAACCCATTGAAGTTTCTGAGAGTTCCATCTTTGTGGCATTTTGAATGAGAGCAGTTGCTCTCCAGTGTAGCTTGATTCTTTCTCTTCTTTGGAGAGCACCAGAGTACAACCATGCTTTGGAGAAAAGTATCAAAAAGTTGTTTGTCTTTTGACTTTTTGACTTCTCCTTATCCCCTTTCAGCTACATCCATCCCTCTCCCACCAGACACTGCAACTTGAATGTGTAATTACAGCCCATTGTCTGCAGAGCAATGATAGCCCAACTTGACTTGTTGCACAGAGGATGACAAGAGCACTGGCTGTTCGGCAGGGTCAGAGATCAGCCATTCCCCCATGGACGGCAGGCAGTGGCCTCATTGTGACTGTGAGGATGACGCTTCTCAGCTGGGCTGTGTTCGCAGCTGTCTGGGCATCACCTCCGATGATTTCAGATGAAAACATGTACTGTTTTCAAGACACAAGACATCAGCATATAGTTTGATTTCCTGTTTTTTATCAAAAACATGATAATCAACCTAAATTAAATGAAACTATTTCTGTGCTTTCTGTATAATTTTCAAGTAGATTATGTTTATAGGATAGCATTAAAAGATATCATTTTTCCTTTACACAATTAAGGTTCTAAGTTGATATTTTAAAAAATGTCAAATCAGACTGTTACATTAGGATGGAAACTGCTGTGTGCTAAGTAGAATACTTTGTATGCAAACAAATGAATAGTGTTTAGAGTTGAAAATCCCATAGATGCATTAATAAAGGATCATAAAAATCACAAAATAAAAATCATATCATGCATCAGTTAACCTAATCCTGAAAGCGCTAGCAAGAACGATCCTTAAATTTTTTACTTTTTTTTTTTTTTTAGTATTTCTGATGGGATAGCAATTCAGAAATTTTTTTCAATAAATGTAACATTTTACTCTTGATGAAAGAGGCTTCAATTCCATTTTCAATATTTGAAATATTTAACACAATTGATCTTCATCAAACTTTACAAAGACATACTAATCTAAATCGTAATAATTTAGATGAATGACACTACAAGAAGTATAATTGATAATTTGCTCATCAAATTTGAAGATATTATTAACCTAAGTGATGGGACCAATATTGTTTTTCTTTTAAGATTTATTTGATTTATTTGAAAGAGTTACAGAGAGAGGTAGAGACAGAGAGAGAGGTCTTCCATCCTCTGGTTCACTCCCCAGATGGCCACAATGGCTGGAGCTGAGCCAATCTGAAGTCAGGAGCCAGGAGCTTCTTCTGGGTCTCCCACATGGGTGCAGGGACCCAAGGACTTTGGCCATCTTCCATTGCCTTCCCAGACCATAGCAGAGAGCTGGATTGGAAGAGGAGCAGCCGGGACTAGAACCGGTGCCCATATGGGATGCCGGCACTTCAGGCCAGGGCTTTAACCCACTGTGCTACAGTACTGGCCCCAGGACCAATATTCTTTAAACCAGGAATGAAATCCAAGATGGCTTGAGAAAATTGGGTCATGTAAAAAGGATAACATTTAGTAAGGGCAAATTTAGTTAAGTAGATGGAGATAAGAAGTGTTCAGACATAAATATAGTAGGGAAAAGTTGCCTAAGAAATTTTGATGTCAATGGACTTAATAAATTGCTTTTGTGAAATCTGCCAGCGTGGTTTTACATTATATCAAATGTGTTAGATTTTGGGAAGCCTTCCTTATTGCTTTAGCCTATTAAAGGAGGATATTTTATCTCATTTCTACTCTATTTCATGGTTTTATTCATATCAGGGAGCTGCAGTGCATTTCATTTCTATTTAGGGCAAGTTTTTAAATCCTGGAAAACCAGGTGACAGCCAGAAATTGTTATTTTTAGTTAACCTGGTAGAAGCAGAAAAATGCAAACCAGGTTGCAGTTTAGTACTCAGTGAGCAAAGAGGAAGTAAGAGTGGTAAGACACATAGGCAGGCTGAGGTTGATTGCCATGGCAGCATCAGACAGAGCAAAGCACAAGGTGTCACAGTGATGTGAGGGAAACCTATATACCAATTCTCTGCCAGCAACAAGGCTATTTATGATACCTGACAATTTCAGAGATCTTGTTATATGATTTCCTTCACCTGATCCTTAATACAAAGAAATGGTAAGAAAACTACCACCATTTTCATAGCAAAAATACCCTTTATGGAGGGATTGTGCTGCACCAGTACAAATTATAGGGATTCATTCATAAATTCATTGATTTATCTTTATTCTATAAATATACATTGGACTTAGAATGTGCCAGTTACTGTGATACTTACTAGGACACGATGGTAAATGACAGCTCTCAGAACAAGGGTGAGGTAGATATTGATCTTAGAGTTTATAGAATTTCAATAACTATAGATAGACCTATATATAAAATGTGAACAGTGGTATTATTAACAGCAGAAAGCTCTAGGGACGTGGGTGTCTTAACTTGGTCTGAGAAAGTGCTGCAATGTGAAAGCTGAGCAGGAAAGAGCTGGAGGAAGAGGAGAGAATGAAGGTTCTGGAGAGAGAACAACTCTTAAAGGACCTGAGACCCAGGAGGCAGTGCAAAGATTCTCACAAGGGGGCTGGGCATGTGCAGAGAGCGTGATGTCGTTTTCTTACAAGAATGTTGGCCAGAGTCCGAGGAATGGATTGGAATGAATATACAAACTAGTTAAGGGCCCAGTAGCTTGGACAACCATGTGACAGATAAGGGACAAATCTCTCTGTAATGCCCTCACACTAATAGGATCCTTGTTTTACACAGGAATAGACAGAGGCTTGTGGAGGTTAATTCCCGAAGTCACATGTGTGCAGGATGAGAGATTAACTCTTTTGTGAGATCTTTCTGGTCACATAATCATTGAAACTAGACTCACAACAATTTAGAAAGAAAACATAGGGCCTATGTAAATTAATTCATTGATTATTCAAGCAATATTTGTTAAACGATAATTCTGGGTACAGGGTATTTAATATTGGCAAAAAATAGAAAAAGGCAGCTTCAAGTGAAGTCTTCATTTTTGTGGGTAAAATTAGCAACAGATGAACAAATTAGCTATCTCAAAATGAGTGATAAAAATGTTAGCCAAGAAGCAGAGTCATCAGGTAGCCAATGATGGGATGACTTGTTTGTCTGGCAGTGCCAAGAAAGGCCTTCCTGAAACCAGAAAGAAAAGACAGTGACCTCACAGAAGGCTCAGGAGAGAGTCTTTCAGGCAGAGAGAGTTGCTGGAATAAAGGCTCTGAGATCAGAATAACATGCATGTTTGAGGGCCAGCAAGACTCCGGATGGCTGAACATTGTGGGGAGTGTACAGGGTGCATCTGAAATGGTAGGGATCTGGATTACAAAGGACTCAGTAGATCGGGGCTTAGATGGTTTTCCACTTGTTGAGATGTCTTCTGAAAGTCACTACAGGAAACAAGGCTGTGGTTTCAGTTTTAAATGATCACTTTCACAGCCTTGAGGAGACTGGGTTGAAAGAAACAACAACAGATAAAAGGAGCACCAGCAAGCAGCTGTTTCAGATTCCTCCTAGGTAAGGGATGATGCTGGCAATTGGGGAATTGGAAAGAGGAGGATGTTCAACAGACTCTTTTATTAAGAAAGTGTTGAATATTCAAAAATTTAGAGAAAATAGTCAAAAAAAAGTTGACATATCCATTACCCGCATCTAGGTATTATTAACTCATCACCAGTCTTGTTTGTTCTACACCTCATCAATCTTAGATTATTTTACAGCCAACAAAATATATTGTACCATTTCACCCATGCATATTTTAAAATGAACCTCTAATAGACATGGATTCATAGATTGAACACAGCACTAATTTAATTAATTTGGATTTTCCTAATTGCAATGGTGCTAATTATGTATTTCTCTATACTCTAGAGATAGAGGTTTAATTGCATTCAGATTTTATTTTCTTTTGCAATTGTCCTACCATCAAGAGGCAAACAATATCTGACTGCTTATTTTTGTAATTTTATAAATGATTGATCATCACTCAAATCTCTTGATTAGTAGTTGCAAATATAGTTATGATTTAATTATATTATTTAGAAGTAGATGGTTTATATATAGATATAGAAATATATAAATTAGAGAGTGTGGATAAGACTTGCTGATGCAATTTTGATCACAGGGAGAGAAAAAGAAATTGGAAATTAACCTTGGATTATGACTTGAGAAATTAGGTTGATAGTTTTGGCAATTACTTATCTGGGGAAGGCTATAGGAACAGGTATAGAGAATGTAGAAAATAAATAAAGAGTGAAAGAGTATGTATCTTATAAATATCCAAATGGATGCTTCATGCAAACATTTTAGAATTCAGAAAAGAAACAGAACTATATAATATATCCACAGTGTATACTGATGTTTAAAACTGGGGGTCTGATGGAGATTGCCTTGTGTGAAGGTATTTAGGAGTAGAATAAAAGTTTTGAAGACTTTAAAGTAATTTTGAGCAATTAATCTCCAAGTAGAACCATGTTGAGAATTGAATAGATAGGCCAGCCTGTCTCAGGAAGCTGCTTCACGTCCATCAGTATATAGCGGGGAGATGCCCGGATGTCACAGAAGAGGAACATTATGCCTGCCTGAGACAAGGAGTGCTAATCCACAAATGGAAGAACAGGCCCTGTGACATAGTTATGTATTGGAAATCAGTTATGTCTTGTAAACAGTCTTGTCTTGGAAATCAGGAAAAAAAAATCCTTTTTAAAAATGTGTTTATTTAAGAAAAAGAGCACAGTCAGAATTCTAACATGGCTCCTACAGCCTCAGTCACCTGGGTTGCTCCTGTGATTTACTTGTGTTATGAGGTAAAAGAGATTCTTAAAATGAAGTCTTGTTACTGAAAGAGAGACAGAGAGTGCACATCTGAGGATTCACCCTCCAAATGCCCACAATGGCCAGGGATGGGATAGGCCAAGATCAGAAACCCAAAACTCAAGTATTTGAGCCATCCACTGCTGCCCTCGAGGGTGGACATTAACAGGAAGCCAGAACTAGAAACAGACCCAGAACTTGAACCCAGGCGCTACCATATGGGATGTGAATGATCCAAGTGGTGTCTTTCTTTTTTAAAGATATATTTATTTATTTGGAAGGCAGAGTCACAGAGAGGCAGAGTTAGGGAGAGAGAGAGAGGTCTTCCATCCAATAGTTCACTCCCTAGATGGGCACAATGTCTGGAGCTGCACTGATCCAAAGCCAGGAGCCTGGAGCCAGGAGCTTCTTCTGGGTCTTCCACTTGGATGCAGAGGCCTAAGGACTTGGGTCATCTTCCACTGCTTTCCCACGCCATAGCAGAGAGCTGAATTGGAAGTGGAGCAGCTGGGACTCGAACTGGTACCCATATGTGATGCTAGCACAGTAGCTTTACACATTATGCCAGAGGGCCCCCCCCCCCCCAAGAATTTTGTCACCTGGCATTGTCCAGTGATTATGTGGTAAAAGACCTGTTGCAGATGGAAGTCAAATTACTTAAAATAAGGAGATTCCTAGCAAGATCCACCCTAATCATTAAAGCTCCTTAAAAGTAGAATTCTGTCCTGAAAGCAGAAAAGGAAGTCAGAGAGATTCTAAATGTGAGAAGGGTTTGATGTACTATTTCTGCTTTGGGGAATGGAGGGGCCCCATGGCGAGGAATATGGACCAGAGAGAAAATACGGTATCATCTCGCATGAAGAAGGAACTAGTCTGCCAATGCTCTGGAGAATCTTCTCCAGCTCTTCCACATAGCACAGAGGCCTGCCTGTTCCCTTGAATTTGGTCTTGTGAGTCTGTAAGCACAGAGCCCAGTGGATCCTGCCTGGAACTTCCAACCTTAGAGAACTCTGAGAGAATGAATGAGTGGTGGTGGCAGCTGACAAGTTCGTGGTAATTCATTGCTCATGTTGAAAGAAGGAGAGAGTGTTCAAGGTGTAAGGAGGGAAAGGTGGGAAGTATCATTATGCTCTTAAAACTGTATACATGAAATTTATAAAATATGGTCTCTTTATATAAATTAAAAAGTGAAAAAAAGACTAATATGTCTATGAAATGCCAGGCACTGTGATAGGCTGCTACAAGGCATTCAAGGATTGCTATGCGTGAACTCTGCTGTCAGAGAGCTGGTGTTGCATGGCTCAGTCATTCCGCTATGTAAAGAGAAGAGGTGGGACTGGGCCAACCTTTAGGGTTCAACAAAGTCTTTTCTTTGGTGTGAAACAAACAGCTCTGGCTCCCGTTCCTTCTCTTTCTCTTCCCCCATAACAAACAAGCACACTCCTGGCAGCTACACAACCAGCTGACTTATAGCATTGAAATTTGTTGCCTGTAAAGATATAGAATGACTTAATTCTACAGAATTAAGATTAGAGATGGGACTTGGGCGCTCCCTTGACTTGCATCCTCTGGTCTGCTTTAACACAAACCAGGAGGAAAAGAAAGCTAGGCATCAGAAGCAATGGGTGGCAGGCCTATTAATGGCTGATCTGTACAGTGATCTGCCCTCAAGGAGACCCAACAGACCAGTCCACTGCAGTGGCTTTCAATGTGGTAAGCCTGGGCTTCAGCAGAAGTCAGCTTGTGAAGAGCCCTGGCAGCTCTGCCAAGAGTTGGATCACTGGAAATGGACCTGCCCTGGAGTCGAAAGATGCCCAGGTCAGAGCCACAGATCTTATTGGCTCTAAGCTGAAAAGCCCTTCACTCAGCCCAACTTCCAAAGTGACCACTGCAGCTGAGGGTATGGTCAAGTAGGGTCAGCAACATTACAGGCAGAACTGTAAATTTCTTGTTAGAGATGCCACCTGCCTTTACCTGGCCAGCTCTCCTCCCAGGCCAGCCAAGTAATGAAAGTCAACAGAGTGCCTTCCCCTAGGAGGTTCACACCTCCCTTAGGATATACCCCATATGAAGAGATAGATAGGTCTGGGCCTCTGAATTTACAAGGCCTAAAGCCCACCAGATTATTATCAAGCCCCTTCTATCAGGTTCTATTTGCCTCTCAATCAGAAAAATTACTTGTAGCTTAGACAGCACCTTTCTTAGCTCCTCTAATAAAGACTCTGTCCTTTGTTCTAGGCCCTGTCTAGTGCACTTGGGCCTCATTCCTTTGTAATCATAACCTCTACTCTACCACCAATGGCTCTACTCTCAACCTGTGTGTACTGATGGTCCTCTTCCCCACTTAATGCTGTATAATTGTTCAAACCTGGTAAATGCCACTCTTAGGATCATTGGTTACTATCCTCACTCTGTCTTTTATGACCTTGTCTAAATATGATCAGAGTCGGTAAACTTGAAAGGCTTCCGTAGCCTTGGCAACTCATGACGACAGCCTAAGACGGTTACTGCCGCCATAAACTAGAGTGTCAATTTGTTGGGTCAACAACAGGAGCCACTGTGCACTTGCTCCTCATGTGGGATCTCTGTCCTTAATGTGCTGTACATTTTGATTTGATGCTATAACTAGTACTCAAACAGTATGTTTCACTTTGTGTTTCTATGTGGGTGCAAACTGTTGAAATCTTTATACTAAATTGATCTTCTGTATATAAAGAGAATTGAAAATGAATCTTGATGCAAATGGAAGGGGAGAGGGAGCGGGAGAGGGGAGGGTTGCGGGTGGGGGGGAAGTTATGGGAGGGGGAAGCCATTGTAATCCATAAGCTGTACACTGGAAATTTATATTCATTAAATAAAAGTTAAAAAAAAAAGAAATAAGAAAAAAAATGACTTTATGTATATATATATATATATGGAATGTTGCATGACAAACAATGTCTAACATTTGCTCAAATTCCTCATTATATATTTAAAAAACCCACACAAATCTACAATTAGTGCAAAATAATCGTGTAAATATACTGTCATGGTATTCCATCTTTTGTTGTTGTTAAAAGCATTTTTTAAAGACTTATTTATTTGAGATGTATAGTGACAGAGAGAGGGAGAGAAAGATAAATTGAAGTTTTTATCAGCTGCTTCACAATACCCTGGGCTGGGCCAGGTAGAAGCCAGGAGTTCAGAGCTCCACCCACGTCTCTCACATGGGTGGCAGGAACCCAAGTACATGAGCCATTTTTTGCTGATTTCCCAGGTGTATTGGCAGGGAGCTGGATTGGAAGCAGGGCAGCCAGAATATGAACAGCATTCAGATAGGAGATCATTAGTGGTAGCTTAACCCACTGAACCACAACACCACAACACCAGCTCTGGTGTACTCTTTTTTTTTTTGATGGAATTGATTTTATGTTTTTAAATTTTTTAGGTTTTTATTTAATGAATACAAATTCCATATGTACAGATTTCTGGAATATAGTGATTCTTCACCCCCATTTCCACCATCCCACCCCCACTCCCATTTCCATTCCGCCTCCTACTCCCTCTCTCATTCCATTAAGAGTTGTTTTTGTTGACTTTATAAACAGAATAGCAACTCTATACTAAGTAGAGATTTCAACAGTTTGCACCCACACAGACACACAAAGGATAAAGTACAGTTGGGAGACAAGTTTTACCATTAATTCTCATAGTACACCTTATTAAGGACAGAGGTCCAATATGAGGAATAAGTGCACAGTGACTCCTGTTGTTGATTAAACAATTAACACTTTTATTTTTTATGTCAGTGACCACCTGAGGCTCTTGACATGAGCTGCCAAGGTTATGGAAGCTTTTGAATCCACAAACTCAGTTAGTATTTAGACAAGGCCATATGCAAAGTGGAAGTTCTCTCTGCCCTTCAGAGAGGGGTACCTCCTTCTTTGATGGCCCTTTCTTTCCACTGGGATCTCACTCACAGAGATCCTTCATGCGAACAGTTTTTGCCTCTATGTCTTTGGCTTTCCAGGCCTGAAATGCTCTCATGGGCTTTTCAGCCAGATCTGAATGCCTTACGGGCTGATTCTGAGGTTAGAGTGCTGTTTAGGGCTTTTGTCATTCTATGAGTCTGCTGTGTGGACAGCTTCCCATGTTGGAACTTTCTCTCTTTTGTAATTCAACTATTGTTAGTAGCAGACACTTGGTCTTATTTATATGATCCCTTTGACTTTGAATCCTATCTATATAATCAGTTCCACACTTAATATGACCACTTTATCACATAAGATGGGATTAATACCACCCAGCTTAATGGGATTTGGTGTCTGAAGGCAAGTTTTTAGCTTCGCCCTTAAGGGTAAGTCTGTGGGAATGTGTGCTGAACTGTACAGCATCTCCCTCTCTCATTCCTACTCTCATTTTTAACTGAGATCTTTTTTCAATTGATTTAATACACCTGTGATTAATTGTATGTTAAGTAGAGTTCAACCAATGGTACTAAGTGGAAAAAATAAATAAAAAATAAAATGAAATAATAAACTGTTTCTCGACAATCAATACAAGGCTGTTCAAGTAATTGCTTTTCATAGTATCAGTTTCATTTCTACAGGTTACCTTTTAGTAACCTATTAGCTCTATTAACCTTTTAGCTCTATTAGTTATCACAGATCAGGGAGAACATATGATATTTGTCCCTTTGGGACTGGCTTATTTCACTAAGTATGATGTTTTCCAGATTCATTCTTTTAGTTGCAAATGACAGGATTTCAATTTTTTGTTGTTGTTTTTTGTTTTTGTTTTTTTTTTTCATTTATTAAACTTTTATTTAATGAATATAAATTTCCAAAGTACAGCTTATGGATTACAATGGCTTCCCCCCTCCCGTAACTTCCCTCCCACTCGCAACCCTCCCCTTTCCCGCTCCCTCTCCCCTTCCATTCACATCAAGATTCATTTTCAATTCTCTTTATATACAGAAGATCAGTATAGTATATATTAGGTAAAGATTTCAACAGTTTGCCCCCATATAGCAACACAAAGTGAAAAAAATACTGTTGGAGTACTAGTTATAGCATTAAATAAGAGTGTACAGCACATTAAAGACAGAGATCCTACATAATATATTTTTTAAAAATTAATTATTTTTCTATGCCATTTCCAATTTAACACCAGGTTTTTTTTTTCATTTCCAATTATCTTTATATACAGAAGATCGATTCAGTATATGATTACTAAAGATTTCATCAGTTTGTACCCACACAGAAACACAAAGTGTAAAAATACTGTTTCAGTACTAGTTATAGCATCACTACACATTAGACAACACATTAAGGACAGATCCCACATGGGATTTCCCATATGGGTATTCCATAGACTACATATCCCATAATTTCTTTATCCAGCCTTCCGTTGATGGGCATTTAGGTTGATTCCATGTCTTAGCTATTGTGAATTGGGCTACAATAAACACGGAGGTACAGATGGCTCTTTTATTTGCTGATTTCATTTTCTTTGGGTAAATTCTGAGGAGTGGGATGGCTGGGTTATATGGTAGGACTAGATTCAGATTTCTTAGGTATCTCCATACTGTCTTCCATAGTGGTTTTACCAGTTTGTATTCCTACCAATAGTGGATTAGGGTACCTTTTTTCCCTTGTTCTCACCAGCACCTGTTGTTTGTTGATTTCTGTATGAAAGCTATTCTAACTGGGGTGAGGTGAAACCTCATTGTGGCTTTGATTTGCATCTCTCTGGTGTACTCTTGTTAGTGCATGAATGAGTATGAGCAAAGAAGATATAACTTCCTGGGTCTTCCTTAGTATTTAATTAGGTATGGCACAGCTGGGTTGTTGTCCTGTTCTTGTATGAACTATTTTGAGTCTGTGACTGTGTGCAACTTTTAATTGTTTTTAAAAGAGTCAATGCAGAGCTATGTACTTTCTGATAAATTATATAATTTTGATAAGAAATAAATGCATATAGTACATTCATTGATTGTTCCAAAATGAATAAATTTGACATTGCATGTTCACCCATTGATTCTCTTTTATGAGTGAGAAGTTGATATATAACACATTTGAATAGAAAATCTAAATTAAATAATTTCTTTTTAAAAATTTTTTATACATAGAGACCTCTTACCTTTTATAGATGTATTTGAAAGTCAGAGTTAGAGAGAAAGAGAGAGAGAGAGAAAGAGAGAGAGAGAGAGACAGATAGATAGAAATCTTCTATCTGCTGATTCACTCCCCAAATTGTAGCAGTTGCCAGGACTAGGCCAGGCTGAAGCCAGGATCCAGGAAGTTCTTCTGCATTTCATACATGTGTACAGGGGCACAAGCACTTGGGCCATCCTCTGCTGCTTTCACAGGTACATTATTAGGAAGCTGGTTTGGAAGTAAAGCAGCTGGGACTCTATCAGGCACCCATACGAGATAGCAGCGTCACAGAGGACGGCTTAACCCACTGCACCATGATTCCAGCCCCAAATGTTTTCAAAATCTCTTTCCCCAGGAAGTACTATCACACTACCAAGAAGTGACACAAGCTTGTTACTGCTAGAATAAGGTCATATTATTTATGCATTAAGGAAATATATGTTTGTTTTCTCTCTCAAAAATATGCAATGATTTAAAAAACTTTTAAGAGAATTCACAAGATTACCTATTATTGTGAAAAGGTATTGAAATTCATAAAAAGTAAACTGCAATAATCTGATAAATTAAAATGTATTTCATTGGGCAAGCATGTCAGTTCGTATGAGTTGATAAAAACAATGTTTTATGATTATTTAACTTTCCTCTTGATTTTATTTCCTGATGTATTTGAGCCTTCTCTAAATTCTTTGAGATTTTAGAGTAAAACAGATAAGTAACAACTAATGTAGAAGTTATAGTGCAGTACTGTGTAATATTGTAGACAACAAAAATAACAATAAGCAGGGATGGGCAGTTAGCACTGTTGTTAAGTCACTGCCTGGATCACCTGCATCCCATTTTAGAGTGCCTGGTTCAAGTCCTGGCTACTCTGCTTCTTAACCAGCATCTGGCTAATGCACACCCTGGGAGGCAGCAGATGTTGCCTCAAGGAATTGCATCCCTTCCTCCCCTGTGAAAGACCTGGATTGAGTTCCAGGCTCCTGGCTTTGACCTGGCCCATCCCTGACTGTTGCAGGCATTTGGGGAATAAATGAGTTAACAGAAAAATCTTCTCTATATGTCTCTGTCTCTTTACCTTTCAAATAAAATGGAAAATAAGTAGACAAAACTTTAATAAGGAGATGCATAATGTCAGATACAGCTGGCCCTGATTATAAAGGTCAGGAAATCTCCTTTAAAAAAAATTATGTCTACACCCAGGTGCTTATGAAGAACTGTCTATGGGCAGAGTTTCAGAAGTTTTTCTAGGTGAGAGTGTAGCAGAGTTTGCAATGTAGGGAACATCATCAAAGCTGGAGTCACAAACAGGAGCCAGTTCACATTGCCTTATAAGACATGTTAAGATCTTTGGACAGCATTGTAATAGCAACAGAAAGCTGATAAAGGATTTTGAGCAGGTCATAGACACTGCTAGTTTTGTATTGTAGGGTGTTAACTTCTGCCATAAGAGGGTAAGTCAAGGAGAAATAGGGTTTCTGCTTACCAGTGGTAGAAGAAATACAAATACAAAGAGTTCATGGTGGTCAAAGTAGGATAGGGCTGTGGATGTGGAAGATATAGACAGATTCAAGAAAACCCTAAGAGGGGCTGGCATTGTGGTGTAGCGGGTAAAGCCACTGCCGGCAGTGCCAGCATCCCATATGGGCGCTGGTTTGAGTCTCGGCTGCTCCGCTTCAGATCCAGCTCTCTGCTATGGCCTGGGAAAGCAGTGGAAGATGGCCCAAGTCCTTGGGCCCCTGCAACCACATGGGAGACCCAGAAGAAGCTCCTGGCTCCTGGCTTCGGATCAGCGCAGCTCCAACTGTCGCAGCCAATTGGGAAGTGAACCAGAGGGATGGGAGACCTCTCTCTCTCTCTCTCTCTGTCCCCCTTCCCCCCCACCTTCTCTCTGTGTAACTGACTTTAAAATAAATAAATAAATCTTTAAAAAAAGAGAGAAAGAGTGAGAACTCTAAGAGGTGTTTGAGAGGCTTCTTCTGGGTCTCACACATGGGTGCAGAGGCCCAAGTACTTGGGCCATCTTCTACTGCTTTCCCAGGCCATAAGCAGAGAGCTGGATTGGATGTGGAGCAGCTGGAGATGAACCTGGAGCCCATATGGGATGTAGGCACTGCAGGCAGAGGTTTAGCCTACTATGCCACAGCATAGGCTCCCCCTGCTTAACTCTTCTCTGTAGACCTTCTTCTCATGTTAACCCCTCATCTAATCCCACATTGAGGATTTTAGTTCTATCTCTGGCCCACTTGTAATGTGAAAAGTTATTAAGCCTTTGGATTTTGCCTCCCATCTCCCTCTTCAATCCAGGGGCCACGAGAACAATCAAAGGTTTCATTTCAAAGAATTCTATCTGTTGTGCCTGTTTGTTCCTCACTCTTGTTATGTTCCACAAGTATAAAAGTTACTCATAACTTGAGATAGTGGATCTTGATATATCCTGAGAGATGAAGGCTTTGTGAAAATATATTCCTGCTCTTTTCAGCTACATTCTGTGCTCTCTGATACTCTATGAAACAGCAACAGCATTTTAATGCAATGACAGCAATGAAAAACATAAAACTATCTGTCATTGTCAAATACTCTATAAATGGAGACAGAAGAGGAGTTCAGTTCTCTGTGCAACAAGGACAGAGGAGAAAGGTCAGTGATATATCATGTGGTATAGGATTTCCCCTTAAGCAATCTTCTGCTGAAACTTGCTCACAGTATGGAAGCTTTTGTCTGGCCAGAGGTTCTTAATTCTAAGATCATGGCTCCGTTTAAAGCTACAAATATTCAAAGGCTCTGCTCTCTATGATATTAGAGAAAGGAAGAATGCATTGCAGGAAGATCTGCGGGGAAAATTAATTTTTTTCCCATTCATGAAGGGCAGGAACTAATATTAACAATTGTTTAACTTATGAAACATTAATTAGATGTCTTATAAATTATGTATGTGGGAAAAAGAAAATCTGTCAATGGGTGATTTGAGGATTCAGAAGAGCACTTGAGTTGATAACAAAAGGTATTTTGTGCAGCAGGTCACGTTGGGGTGGGCTTTTACTCTTCTTTTGTGCCTGAAGATGTTGAATACAGAATTGTTCATATGTGTTTTCCTGGGAGTGAGGGAACTCATCATTTCCATAAAGCACTGACTATATGTGTTTGTCTGCTGTTTGAAACAAAGAAGGCAATAGAAAAAATTAATGGAAAAGTCCGAAGGCAGAGATGAACTAGAATATCTGAGTACTGAGTGCTTGTGCCTAGCAACATGCTACAACTTAATAATGAGTCCTCTGCTAGATCTCTCGAGAAAACTCACAGCAGCTCTAGAAATCAAACTCCTACATGTAATGTAAAAAGTGAGGACAAGATCCAATCCCAAGAGAAGTTTAGATTTATTTTTAAAATCTTGCACAGTAATAAAATATATTTCTTACTTTGTCTGACTTTTAAAAGAATATTTAATTTGTCTTCTGGTTAGTTAATCTTTTCCATACCAAGTAATACAGGAAGTTGCAACATAAGTGAATTGTTGCAAATTGGACACAATGAGTTAGAAATATTAAATCCCACTTTGAAAAATACATAATACATATGATTCTAAATTAATATTACTTAAAAAAAGGTATATAAAATTTTTGGAACAATGTTCATTTTGAATAAACAAAAATAAATTCAGTTTAAAGGCATAGTAATTTATTCTAGTTTAAAATCTATAATAAAAATAAAAACATCAAATTATAGTTCATGAAATAACTGTTTTGAATTAATGATATATTTATCTTTCATGCCAGTCTTGCTAAGTATGATTATAATCATCAGTATAAATCTAGTCATGTTTTTCAATTAATATGTCATAGATGATTGCATATTGTATTAAAAAATAAAATTCCTCTTACTCTCTGGTTTTCTGCAGCTGTTTCTCCACTATTTTTTTCCTTAGCCTCTCTTGAGAAAAGACCTATCATTATCTGTGTTTGCAGAAAGTGGCTTAATTAATGGTCGTCCTCAGTTTCTTTTCTTTTCTTTTCTTTTCTTTTCTTTTTTTTTTTTGACAGGGAGAGTGGACAGTGAGAGAGAGACAGAGAGAAAAGTCTTCCTTTGGCGTTGGTTCACCCTCCAATGGCCGCCGCGGCCAGCACGTTGTGGCCGGCGCACCGCACTGATCCGAAGCAAGGAGCCAGGTGTTTCTCCTGGTCTCCCATGCGGGTGCAGGGCCCAAGCACTTGGGCCATCCTCCACTGCACTCCCGGGCCACAGCAGAGAGCTGGCCTGGAAGAGGGGCAACCGAGACAGAATCCGGTGCCCTGACCAGAACTAGAACCTGGTGTGCCAGCGCCGCAAGGCAGAGGATTAGCCTATTGAGCCGCGGCGCCGGCCTATTATCAGTTTCTAAAGTAAAATTTAAAGAAATGGATATTTGACCAGAAACTGTAGAGGCTTCTGAAAGCATAAACATACATTAAAGGATAGCCAGAGAATACTTTCCTTCACATATTTCACTGATCAGGTATCCATGTATAATCCCAGCTGGATGTGGCTTCTTTCATTTTTAGAGAATGTTGGCCAAGGGCTTCACTGTAAAATGGAATATATTACTGTATGCCACTAGTTTTCATGGTCATATTTCCCTTGAGATTTTTATCTTATGGTTCTACAGAAGAAAAATGTGCATAAAACATTAATTGCAGTTTTATTGCAAATTCTAAGGCCCTCTTTTAATTCACATATGCCCAAATATTAACCTATAAAGGAACAACTGAAATGTGTCCCATTATAGCCTAGGTTTTTGTAGAGTCGAGTCTGCAGAGATATGTGCACCTAGAGACAAATGACCAGACTACCATAAAACAGAAGCTTAATTATGTTCACTTACATTTTCAAATTATTCTTCACAAATTACCTTGGTTAGGTGACACATCCATCAAGACAAGACTCTAATTTCATATTCAGAGTAATGTGCTCCTGTAAACTCCTCTAATAAGGTTTTAAGTAAGTTTTCCTCCTGACCTCACTGAGCTGAAATATTGCAGGCTGTGTGCTTTGCACTGTCTCCAATTAATTTCTGACCTTGGTGCTGCTTGGGCACAATGAGGCAAGTGAAGGGTGGAGATCAGATTTAATTTTGAATTTCCTGACTGCTGCTGGTTTGTATCTCAACTTGAACATTACTTAAACATGTTATTTTTGGTCAATGACTTTTTATGCAGCACAGTGGGCAAATGTAATTAAGTGGACTAAGTTTTGTTCTCAGCTGTCCTCTAAGCTCTTGTATGGGAACTTGTAGTTTCAACAGGAAACACCTGTATGGTAGTTGTATACCAGGCCTTCCCAGGGAATTAATATATAACATTGTTCCTGAGTCTCACAAGCTCTTCCCCACATAGAAATGCCCAGCTGTATTTGAAATCTGTATTTTTAATTACTAGTGTTAATCCAACCTGTTGGCTAAGAAGTGAACTTTGTTATAAGGGTGTATTGGGCTTAGCTATATTAAGGGTTAGCCACATAGTTCATTGATTTCATCATTCCATATTAGACATTTTCTGATTCAACTGACCTTTATTCAATGCCTACTCTGTGTAAGGATTATGAAGGTACACAAAGAGAAATCAAACTTAGATCCTGCTGCTAAGATGAAGTAACAAGGAGCACATTATAGTCTTGAACAAAATGCAATTAATTCCTACTTAAAGACCAGCAGGCATTTACATAGGCTCTAGGCTTTGTGAAAAATGAATTGAAAATTTGCTGTTTATCTTTTTAGTGAAGCTGTGGCAAAGTATAAGTTAAATTCTGAGTTCTAAACATTAAGAATAAGGATAAAAAATTTATACCTTGCATTCATAGCCAATTTTGTGAAGTTGGAGAAATGCCCAGAGGCAAAACAAAAACAAAAACAAGAACAAACAAACAAAAAAACCCACACAACTGTCAGCCACTGAAAACTGAAGTAGTAACTCAAGCTGAACATGAGTTTGTAGCTGGTGAAATTCATGGATTTATCTCACTCAGAGGTTTGAGTTTTAATAGCTTGGAGATCTCAGAAAGCAATGACTGAACCCAAGCAGCATCATATATTAGAATTGAGAAACCCCAATAAAATGGGTGGTCTTAAAGGAAGGGCTGTACCCTAGTGAAAAGGGTTCATCTGCTGCAAGAGGACAACAGCAGGGATATTTACCAGACTCGACCTAAGACTGAGATAGGAAGAATGTTTTCCCCACAAACTTGTAACCATAAACTTCCCTTATTCAGCTTTAGAAGAGAATTTATTACAGCAAGATGTCTGAATAACATCAAGCTAAGAAATTAATTTAAAATGGTCAGAAAACTATTGTATCCCTTGGAGTATAACAGAAACAACTCCACTTCCAGTAAAAAGTGATAGATGTTCAATCTCAATCTCACAGCATCCCCACAAAGCATCAAAGTATAATTGAAAAATTAGGACTTGTATTCAAGTCTTCAGGAGTCTTCAAGAATATTATGGAAAATGTGCATTATAAAAAGACAGCTTTTGTGGATGTCAAAATTTGGGCATCAAAATAAACTTGTTTTTAAATTATATTTTCCATGAGATTTCTTGGAGCACCTTGCAACAAAGAACTGTTAAAATTCAATAATAGGCCAGGGCCGTGGCTCAATAGGCTAATTCCTCCACCTGCGGCGCCGGTACCCTGGGTTCTAGTCCTGGTCGGGGCACCAGATTCTGTCCCGGTTGCTCCTCTTCCAGTCCAGCTCTCTGCTGTGGCCTGGGAGGGCAGTGGAGGATGGCCCAAGTGCTTGGGCCCTGAACCCTCATGGGAGACCAGGAGAAGCACCTGGCTCCTGGCTTCGGATCAGTGCGGTGCACTGGTCACAGCGTGCTGGCCACAGTGGCCATTGGAGGGTGACCCAACAGTAAGGGAAGACCTTTCTGTCTCTCTCTCTCACTGTCCACTCTGCCTGTCAAAAAATATAAAAACAAAAAAACAAAAAAAAAAATTCAATAATAAGAAGCCAAATTATGCCATTTTAAAATGGACAAAAGATCTGAACATACGCCTCAGGGAAGAAGCTATGAAAAGTTCCTTAACATCATAAATTATTAGAGAAATCAAATCAAACACACAATGAGTTAACACTACATACCTACAAGAACGATGAAAATCCAAGCCATGCAAACATCAAATCTGATGAGGATGTGGAAAAAGAAGAAACTCTTGTTGAATGTTGGTGGGAATGCAAAATGGTAAATGAAGCCATTTTGACTGTTTCTTACAAAGCTAAACAAAGTCTTACCATATAATATGGCAATAACACAAAAGATATTTACCCCAGTGGATTTCATATGTATGCTCTTATTAAAAACCTGCACATGGATAAGTATAGCAACTTTTTTCCTAATTCCCAAAACTCAGAAAGAATCTCTGTCCATTCAATAGACAAATGGATAAACAAGCCATGGTACATCCATACAATAGGATATCAGTGATAAAAAGATGAGCTATGAAACCATGAAAAGACTTGGAGAGGCTGGCGCCGCGACTCAATAGGCTAATCCTCTGCCTGCGGCACCAGCACACCGGGTTCTAGTCCCAGTCTGGGCGCCAGATTCTGTCCCAGTTGCCCCTCTTCTAATCCAGCTCTCTGCTGTGGCCCTGGAATGCAGTGGAGGATGGCCCAAGTGCTTGGGCCCTGCACCCACATGGGAGACCAGAATAAGCACCTGGCTCCTGGCTTCGGATCAGCACGGTACGCAGGCTGCAGCGCGCCAGCCGTGGCAGCCATTGGAGGGTGACCCAACGGTAAGGGAAAACCTTTCTTTCTGTCTCTCTCTCTCACTGTCCACTCTGCCTGTCAAAAAAAAAAAAAAAAAAAAGACATGGAGAAACCTTAAATGCATGTTACTAAGGGAAGAAGCCACACTGAAACTATGATTTCAACTACATGACATTCTTAATAAGACAGCAAATATAGAGATAGTAAAAAGATCAGTGGTATAAATGGAACAAGTGATATAAGAGGAATAAGTGGAGCACATACTCTGTATGATATTATGGTGGTAGTTACATGACACTAGGCATTTATCAAAACCCATACAGCTACACAGAGTGCAGCCCTAATACAAAACATGAGCCCTAATATAAACTATGGAATTTAAAAATAACATGACCATAGATTTTTCAATTGTAATAAATGTGCTGCACTAATGCACAATATTAATAAGGGACAACTTTGTGGGTAGAAGGTGAGGGCAGTTTATGGAAACTGTGATTTTTGCTCAATTTTTATGTAAGTCTGAAGATTCTCTAAAAATAAGCATAGTATTTTGAAAATTGCAAACCATATAGAAATAATAGCTACCATAAAGGAGAGTCAACTGGAACTACTAAAAGGGAATTAGCTCTTTGGCAATACTAAATAGTTCATATATTAGACATGAATATAAAATTAGAATGTTTGGAGAACAAATTTTAAAGTGAGCATGATATAAGAAAAATGGAAACACAGAAATAACTGAAAATCAGCAAATAGTTATTGTAGAAAAAAGTTATTGTTAGTGTTACTCTTAAATATTATTTAAAATGCTTCATATTGAAATTTAAGACTTAGTAGGAATGTTAGACTTATGCTATCAGTCAAGAAGGAGTAACAAGGCCTGTATTTAGTTTCCACTTGAAAGAACCAAAAAAAGTGAAGCATACGAAACAATGGTTTTTTAAGATCTAGGTATCAGGTATTAGGGTGACAGTGACATTTGTGAAATGAGAAACAAATGAAGTGAGTCTTGTGATTTCATGAGATTACTGTCATGGGAGTCTTCAGGCTATAGTGCGTACATATATACGCTATTTTTGCACGATTTAGATCTCTTTAAAAGGTCAGTCGAGGGCTAGGGCTCTGGGCTACAGGTAAAGCTACCGCCTGCAGTGCAAACTGGGAAGAGAGGAAGTATTGGTCAAGGAGTAGGAATGCTCTACGTGAAATATAATGCAAAGGATACCATTATCTAGGCTGTAAAGTAAGGTTTATTGCACCAGCATGAGGGTGGATAGTCAGTATGGGGTGGAGCAAAGATCACTAGAGCAGAGAAACCAAACTTGTGAGCCAGAATGTTGAACAAATAGTTCACATAGGTACTGAAATCACTAAGAATTATGAGAATCATACAGGATAGAGTGACAGTGTTCTCTAAAAAAATTTTTTTAACAAGTGACGGAAAGAGCTCAGGGTTTTGTGGAAGTGTACAACACAAGTATGGTGACAAATCTTAGAATAGCATGGCAAGAGCTTCAAAAATGATACTTCTGGGATGTAATGAAGGCCAGGCATTTGGAAATGGTGATGATGTAAGACATACTCCTTATCCCCAGATCCAAAAACTACAGGACTGTAGGACAGAAAAGCAACACTAGAGATTTCCTGGAAGATAATCTCAGAGGAGGGCCAGGTTTCCCTCAGGGCAGGAAGGTGAAAGGAATGTTTAGTGGAGAGATTCAGCATATAGAGCATTCCAAGAGGACAGGCTGAGTTTCCAAACAAAATTGTTCAGGAAGAAATCCTGTTTATCTGAGGACTATGAATAGATTTTGTTTATAAACTGTGTACTAAGGTAAATGTTTACATATATATGGAGTTCCTGGTTGGTTTCCCATTGCATAAAGTCATTTATTTCATGGTCAATATCATCATTTACAAATATCTAAGATCTTTTCCTCATAGTATAATGTCTATATGTACATATGTATAGATAATAACTTTAAATTTTTAAAATTTTCATTTCACTTGAAAGACACAAAGACAGAGACAGAAAGAAAGAGAGACAGATTGTCCATCTACTGGTTCACTCTTCAAATGCCTGCAACAGCTGTGGCTGGGTCAGGTCAAGATCAGGAGCCTGAAACTCAATCTAGGTTTCCCACCTGGATAACAGGGACCCAAGCACTTGAGCTACCATCTCCTGCCTCACAGGATGTGCATTGGCAGTAAGGTGGATCCGAAGCAGAATAGCTGGGACTTGAACCAGGCACTCTGATATGGGATGTGGGTGTCTCAATCACTGATTCCATATTTGTGCCAAATGAGAACAGAGCATCAAACCAACATAGGGAATAGGCTCTAAACACAACTTGTTGTAAATATACTTATTTCCATTGTCTCCTGATTACCTCATTAAGTAAAAAACATCTCTATACGTTATTTCTCAATACATGGAATAAAATATGTTCTTTATCATTGACTGGAAGCTACAATTCCTTTTTGAGTGATTACCAGTTCCCCATTCTCACGTTTTACACAATGCAATGTACATTGCAGGTGCAGAGGAAGTTTGAGGGGTGTGGTTAGGACTGAGTCCACCCTGCCCAGACACTACTTCCTCCACTTTTCCTGAGATTTAAGGAAGACAAAGGGAGCTTCTAGTGCCAGGTTCTAGCTTCCACATCAAACATTCACTACTTAAACTGGTGGTCTCAGAAGGGCATTGTTACCAATTGCACCCTGGCTGGGTAAATTCACTTTCAGGAGGCCGTGGAGGCAAAGAGCTTCTGTATTGACTTTCCATTCAACCATATTCACAGTGAGATGGTTTTCTAGACAATGAAACTCAAGAATCTCATTTTTTATCCTATTTGTATTCAAAAATTTCTAAAATTCCTGCATGCCATAGATGAAACAGATCTTATTCTACTAATGAACTCTGTATTTTTTATACTTTATATAAGAAAAAGGGCTAAAAAATTCTGGTTATCATATACCCCAAATTTTTATGTGAGTAGATCAAGGCAGTATATAGAAACATATTTTACATTGTTATTTCAAATATACTTTTTTTTTTTCGTGAAACTTTAAATTTTGCCATCAGGAATTAAGATTATATTCAATTTTTGTCTAAGTTATTTTAGAATGTCAGTCTTTGTTATGGCCTTTTTTAATAAAAATGGTGGCTCACTTATATTTGTTCAAGGATCTAAAACCAATTCCTGGAGCAAGGGCAGTCTGTTCAACAAATGGTGCTGGGAAAACTGGATCTCCACATGCAGAAGCAAGAAGCAAGACCCCTACCTTACACCTTACACAAAAATCCTCTCAACATGGATTACAGATCTAAATCTATGACTCGACACCATCAAATTATTAGAGAACATCGGAGAAACCCTGCAAGATATAGGTACAGGCAAAGACTTCTTGGAAAAGACCCCAGGAGCACAGGCAGTCAAAACCAAAATTAACATTTGGGATTGCATCAAATTGAGAAGTTTCTGTACTTCAAAAGAAACAGTCAGGAAAGCGAAGAGGCAACGAACAGAATGGGAAAAAGTATTTGCAAATTATGAAACTGATAAAGGATTAATAACCAGAATCTACAAAGAGATCAAGAAACTCCACAACAACAAAACAAACAACTCACTCAAGAGATGGGCCAAGGACCTCAATAGACATTTTCAAAAGAGGAAATCCAAATGGCCAACAGACACATGAAAAAATGTTCAAGATCACTAGCCATCAGGGAAATACAAATCAACACCACAATGAGGTTTCACCTCACCCTAGTTAGAATGGTTTACATACAGAAATCAACTAACAACAGAAGCTGGTGAGGATGTGGAGAAAAAGGAACACTAATCCACAGTTGATGGGAATGTAAACTGGTAAAGCCACTATGGAAGTCAGTTTGGAGATTCCTCAGAAACTTGAATATAGCCCTCCCATACAACGCAGCCATCCCATTCCTTGGAATTTACCCAAAGGAAATTAAATTGTCAAATAAAAGAGTTTTCTGCACCTTAATGTTTATTGAAGTTCAATTCACAATAGCTAAGACCTGGAATCAACCTAAATGCCCAGCAACAGTAGACTGGATAAAGAAATTATGGGGTATGTACTCTATAGAATACTATACAGCAGTAAAAAAATGAAATCTGGTCATTTGCAACAAAATAGAGGAATCTGGAAAAATCAAACTGAGTGAAATAAGCCAGTCCCAAAGGGACAAATATCATATGTTTTCCCTGATTGGTGACAACTAACTGAGTACCTAAAAGGAAACCTGTTGAAGTGAAATGGACACTATAAGAAACAATGACTTAATCAGCCCTTGTCCTGACTGTCGAGAAACAACTTACTATTTTATACCTTTTAGTATTTTTCTGTTCTACTTAATTCCATTGGTTGAACTCTTTAATTAACACACAATTATTCTTAGTCATTTAAATTTAACTGAAAAGTGATCCCTGTTAAATATAAGAGTGGGAATAAGAGAGGGAGGAGATGTAAAGTTTTGCATATGCTCACTCGGACTTACCCTAATGGTAGAATTAGAAACGTACCAGGGGATTCCACTTAAGTCCCATCAAGGTGGCATGTACCAATGCCATCTTACTTGTTGAAGTGATCAGTTTAAGTTCATAACTGATCAAAAAGATGGGATTAAGTGTCAAGGGGATTACATAAATAAGACCAGTGTCTGCAAATAATTGATAGAATTAAAAGGGAGAGAATGATCCTACATGGGATGTGGAATACACAGCAGACTCATAGAATGGCAGAAGCCCTAAACAGCACTCTGGCCTGAGAATCAGCCCTTAAGGCATTCAGATCTGGCTAAAAAGCCCATGAGAGTGTCGCAGGCATGGAAAGCCAAGACATTGTGGGGGGAAAAAAATGATCTAAATGAAAGATCTCCGTGAGTGAGATCCCAGCGGAAAGAACATGCCATCAAAGAAGACAGTACCTTTCTCTGAAGGGAGGAGAGAACTCCCATTTTGACTCTGGCCTTGTCTAAATAAGATTGGAGTTGGTGAACTCAGCAGGCTTCCACAGCCTTTGCAGTTCAAGACAAGAGCCTCGGGTGATCACTGACGTCATAAATACGAGTGTTAATTGTTAAATCAACAGCAGGAGTCACTGTAAACCTGCCCTCCATGTAGTTGTACTATGAGAATTAGTGTGTTGTACTATGAGAATTAATGGTGAAACTACTGCTCAAACAGTGTTCTATACTTTGTGTGTCTTTGTGGGTGCAGTCTGTTGAAATATTTACTTAGTATATACCAAGTTGATCTTCTGTATATAAAATAATTGAAAATGAATCATGATAAAGAATGGGATGGGAGAGGAAGTGGGGAATGGGATGGTTGCGGGTGGGAGGGAGGTTATGAGGGGAAAAGCTGCTATAATTCAAAAGTTGTACTTTGGAAATTTATATTTATTAAATAAAAGTTGAAAAGAAAAAAATGGTGACTCTTGAATTTCATTGTTCTATAGAGAAAAATAAAACTGATATTAAAGCTTTGCTTTAATTTTTACACATTCAGAGTATCTTTGGAGATTATAAGCTGATGCATCCTATGGAATAATATAATAAACTTGTTCTTTAAAGTCTAAACAGCTGCTAAGACAGTAAAATAGGGAGTAGTGTGCACATTTAGTTGTGCACATTATTCTTTCATTTCATGATGTTCAGTTTATGTTCATTTTTATGATTCTCTTCAAAAGTGTAGCAATACTCAAGAATTTTTTTATCAAGTTTTACTGGAGCAATAGTCAATGTTTTAAACTTGTGCTAAGCAAATTCTTTCTCAAGGGTCTTAAAGTAAATGTGTGTTCTTATCGTTTTGTCATCTCTATCACCATAGATATGAGAATGATTGATGAAACTTAAGGCATCTTTAAAATTTTCCTGGGCTCTAATATCCTTTCATAAAAAAAGCCTGCTTTCTAGAAAAAGAAAACCCACAATCATATTTGAAGCCTAAATTCATTCAACAGGCAAAAGTCAGGAGTACTGGCCTGCAGGTCCGGTATTCTACCAGACAATGAAGATCTGGATATGAGAAACAGGAAACAGATGTTCCTCCAGAAAGAGACAGGGTGATTCCAATAATTCAGGGATACCTCTTCAATGAGAAAGTATTTTTGAGCTATTTTTTTAAAGACTTATTTATTTATTTGAAAGTTAGAGTTTCAGAGAGAAGGCAAGACAAAGAAAGAGATCTTCCATCTGTTGGTTCACTCCCCAGATGACTGGGAAGGCCAGAGCTAGGCTAGGCCAAGCCAAGAGCCAGGAGCTTCATCCGGGTCTCTGACATGGGAGGCAGGAGCCCAAGCCCTTGCCCACCTTCTACTGCCTTTCTCAGGCCATTAGCAGGGAGCTGGATCAGAGGTACAACAACCAAGACAGAAATTTTCTAACGAAATGAAAGGCAGTGTTCTTACAGTGCCCTAGCACATGTTAGGTGATGAATCCAGCCATTCCAGCCTACTTCTTACCCTTTATCTACCCATGCTCATCTTCTACCTTGACCTCTTCCTCTCGCCTTCCGGCCCTTGCCTTCTTTTTCCTTCAGCATGCCAAACACTCTGTGTGTTTTATTACGCTCATAAACTGAGATGATTTACCTTCAGATAGCCTAATGGGTAGTTCCCATGTGTCATTTAGGTTTTTGCTAATAATATCTCCTGATTAGAAACACCTCCTAAACTACTCTTATATACAAATTCTCTGGAAATTCTGTTCTCTTCTTCCTCTATTTCATTTCCCTTCATCTCATTTATCCCCATCAAACATTTGTCTGTATCATAGTACTGAGATAAAATCTCTATTAACACCTAGAAGATAATATTGACATCGAATGGAAAAAAATCCATTGATAAATAGACAGTGGGAAATATTTTTCTACCTATATATATTGCTCCTTAAAATTTATTTAAAGTGGTTCAATATTCTTTTTTAATGGCTATATCCTGACAAGCTGGAAAAATATCTAGCATTATGAATAATCTATGAAAAGATAATTGCAAGTATTCAGGTTAAGTCAGTAAGTCATGAATTTAGTTTTGTTTAGTTTACAATATACTCTTCAGTTCTTTAAACAAATTTGCAAAATGATTCCTTTCCAAAAAGTAAAAATAAATTTAAATCTACAATATCTAAATAAAACACAAGAATATCGTAGCCTATCATCACAAAACCTCATATTGTCAGTATATGTTCTCTGCAATATAGTTTATTAAGTAGTGAATATTTTTTGTGAAAATTAATGCAGTGATTCCAAGAAACAAATTGCAATACTGGTGGAGTGCAAGTAACTGTAGTTAATTAAGATTAATGAGTTAAGAAATGTGAAGGTGGCCATTTCTTTATCCCAGACTGAAACAGAAAATTCAAGAAATGGGTGCTGGAAAGGCAGGCAGAGATGGAACAATATCTTGGTTCTGAGCTACTGTTTCATGTCTAATTATCATTATCCTGTAAGATACAATCAGAATTAGAGATCTGA
The DNA here is from genome assembly GCF_033115175.1 of Lepus europaeus. Classification (NCBI taxonomy): domain Eukaryota; kingdom Metazoa; phylum Chordata; class Mammalia; order Lagomorpha; family Leporidae; genus Lepus; species Lepus europaeus. The sequence continues at coordinate 34,564,042 of NC_084832.1, read as the reverse complement.
ATCTTTGAACTATGTTCTGGAAATAAAAGTTTTAGGACAATCAGAATATATATGTAGTCCTTGAAATTATGTGTACAAGACAGATAATTTAGGAAGGGTGCATATATCAAGAAGAGATGGAAAACACTATTTCATACATGTTTATCCCAACCACCAAATTACTTTCCCTCCTTATTGCAACAGTTTATTTTTCTTTACTGCACATGCATTTGTATTACTCTTTTGTTGCTATGCTTTTAACAACTCCCTTGTTTCCACAGCGATGCTAAACATGTTTATTAATTTATGCAATTAGTTCATCTTTTGTTTTCACTAACATCTTAATTGGGTTTTATTCTTTCTGCTTCTTTGATTTCTACTCTTCATAATTTAATTCTTTCTGCTTTGTTTGGGTTCATTGTTGTTGTTATTTTCCTAGCTTTTTGAATTGAATCCTGTGGAAAGAGAAAACTGTCTCATTTTTTTCAGTATAGGTTTTATAAAATCTATGTTTCTTTAGCCCATTTTTTGTTCTGTTTTTTTTTGCCCTTCTTTTTTTATTTTTATTTTTTATTTTTTTTTTAACTTTTATTTAATGAATATAAATTTCCAGTGTACAGCTTATGGATTACAATGGCTTCCCCCTCCCATAACTTCCCTCCCACCCGCAACCCTCCCCTCTCCCGCTCCCTCTCCCCTTCCATTTGCATCAAGATTCATTTTTAATTCTCTTTATATACAGAAGATCAATTTAGTATAAAGGTTTCAACAGTTTGCACCCACATAGACACACAAAGTAAAACATACTGTTTGAGTACTAGTTATAGCATCAAATCAAAATGTACAGCACATTAAGGACAGAGATCCCACATGAGGAGCAAGTGCACAGTGGCTCCTGTTGTTGACCCAACAAATTGACACTCTAGTTTATGGCGCCAGTAACCACCCTAGGCTGTCGTCATGAGTTGCCAAGGCTATGGAAGCCTTCCAAGTTTGCCGACTCTGATCATATTTAGACAAGGTCATAAAAGACAGGGTGAGGATAGTAACCAATGATCCTAAGAGTGGCATTTACCAGGTTTGAACAATTATACAGCATTAAGTGGGGAAGAGGACCATCAGTACACACAGGTTGGGAGTAGAGCCATTGGTGGTAGAGTAGAGGTTATGATTACAAAGGAATGAGGCCCAAGTACGCTAGACAGGGTCTAGAACAAAGGACAGAGTCATTATTAGAGGAGCTAAGAAAGGTGCTGTCTAAGCTACAATTAAGTTTTCTGATTGAGAGGCAAATAGAACCTGATAGAAGGGGCTTGATAATAATCTGGTGGGCTTTAGGCCTTGTAAGTTAAGAGGCCCAGACCTATCTATCTCTTCACATGGGGTATATCCTAAGGGAGGTGTGAACCTCCTAGGGGAAGGCACTCTGTTGACTTTCATTACTTGGCTGGCCTGGGAGGAGAACTGGCCAGGTAAAGACAGGGGGCATCTCTAACAAGAAATTTACAGTTCTGCCTGCAATGTTGCTGACCCTACTTGGCCATCCCCTCAGCTGCAGTGGTCACTTTGGAAGTTGGGCTGAGTGAAGGGCTTTTCAGCTTAGAGCCAATAAGATCTGTGGCTCTGACCTGGGCATCCTTCAACTCCAGGGCAGGTCCATTTCCAGTGATCCAACTCTTGGCAGAGCTGCCAGGGCTCTTCACAAGCTGACTTCTGCTGAAGCCCAGGCTTACCACTTTGAAAGCCACTGCAGTGGACTGGCCTGTTGGGTCTCCTTGAGGGCAGATCACTCTACAGATCAGCCATGAATAGGCCTGCCACCCATTGCTTCTGATGCCTAGCTTTCTTTTCCTCCTGGTTTGTGTTAAAGCAGACCAGAGGATGCAAGTCAAGGGAGTGCCCAAGTCCCATCTCTAATCTTCAGTGGCCTGAACTACAAGTCTATAGTCACAGGCATGTTCTGTAGGTAGTTTTTCTAAGGTTGACAATGCCCATGAGGAAAATTATATTCTCACTTTAAAACTTTCTTTCCCTTTGGTCTGAAAGGGAGGTTTTTTCTACTTACTGTATACTTGGCTGATGGCGAAGTGAATCTAGCTATGAGATTATTATTTAAGTTCTTATTTTGGCTATGCTATTACAGAAAAATGTTAGCCATCTAAATTGATCTTCTGTATATAAATAGAATTGAAAATGAATCTTGATGTGAATGGAAAGGGAGAGGGAGCGGGAGAGGGGAGGGTTGCGGGTGGGAGGGAAATTATGGGAAGGGGAAGCCATTGTAATCCATAAGCTGTATACTGGAAATTTATATTCATTAAATAAAAGTTAAAAAAAAATGTTAGCCATCTCTTTTATAAGGTCTAAAGATTAAATTGTGCGTCCTACAGATTCCTTCATAATAGAATTAGTTTCCTACCTTGAAGAGAATAGAGAAATGAAAGAACAAGTTGGGCTTAGAATAGAGAAATGAGGGAGCAAGTCCTAGATCACTTGCTGACAATAGCAATATCACATGAATACTTAGCAAACCGTTTCAACCATTAGATACCAACTTAAGAAAACATTTACCAGAAGGTCCAATGCCTTCTATAAATTTTAAGAATCATGTATTTGAAGATACCTCTTAAATATCTAACAAGGTGTAGTTTGTTTAACCAGTAAACTTAAGCACAACCATACAAAATGTTTTGTTTCTTTCTACCAACAAGTTTAAAACATATGATACACAGATTCAGGTCACACAAATTAAAATGTATCTTTGATTGATTTTAGCAGCTTAAATTTATGAACAATCTTATCTATAAGCCATTTAAAATAAAACTCTTAATAAAATTTCCCCATGTGGACATACAGTATGTACACACATATAACATAACATAATAGACCAATATAGCAATTTTAATAATAGCTTTTAAAATCTTTAACTCTTTTTGTAGATTGCCAATTGATTTGAATTGCTTTTTCTTTTTAGTAACCTCAGTTATCCATACTTTCTCTCAGTTGGTACTGTTAATACATTATTGGCTTCATCTGTTTACAGAGCCATCCCAAAGTACTGAATACAATGGAAGTGGCTGGAAAAAGTCCATAGGAACCTATAGGAGGACAGCTAAACACAGAACCAACAACTAGTTTTATGAGCAGCACATCATATATAACTGTGGATGACAAAAGACTTTAAGTCGCCATGTTTAAAATTATAAACTCATCAGCCAACAAGAGGCACTTGCTTACTTCACAGTATTTTTGAAAGCACCTGTAGGATTTTACAAGTATTTAACCTTTTAGGCCTCTGGGGCTTTCTCATTAAGATAACTATCATGTCTAGTAATACAAGATCATTAGACTTTTTAATTCTCAAACATTTGTATTGATAGCATTTTCCATTATAGAAACTTAAAGTTTGGTACCACATCACATCTTGACAGTTCTTCTAATATAATCCAAATAGCCTGATTAGTTGGTGTCTCTATAAAATGAGAGACATAGGTCTTTCGATTTTTTCAGTTGGGCCCAAACTGGACAAACCAAAGTCCAGGATTTACTGGAAATTTTAGAGACCAGATTGTTTGAAACTTTGATTTTTTGAATGCCTGTCAAGAATGCCAAGAAGGCTCAAAATCCAAAATATCTGGTTGAAATAAGATTCCTTAAAATCATGACATAACATAGACCAAATTTGATCTTGTTACAAGGTGATTATTCAAATCTTTGAAAATAAGCACATATTTACATAACCCATAGCTCTTAATAAAAATTCAGCTGTTTTTGAACAATTAGAATTTAACAGACATCAAGAGAACATAATAGATTACTTGAACACATTGCTTTAACAGAGCATCAGAGTTTAATTCTATGTCAAAGAGAAATTGAGCTTCCTGTGATCTTTTGCTGTGAGGTTTCCTTCCTTTACCTTCTTTCATATTGGTGACCATGTTTCTGTGTTTCTGTGTATAACACATCTTTAAGCATCTTTTGCAGGGCAGGATGAGTGGCAACAAATTCTTTCAGTTTCTGTTTGCTATGAAAAGTCTTAATTTCACCTTCATTCACAAATGAGAGCTTTGCAGGATATAATATTCTGGGCTGGCAGTTTTTCTCTCTTAGCACCTGGGCTATGTCTCGCCATTCTCTCCTAGCTTGCAGGGTTTCTGATGAGAAGTCTGCTGTGAGTCTAATTGGAGATCCTCTGAGAGTAATCTGACGTTTCTCTCTTGCACATTTTAGGATCTTTTCTTTGTGTTTCACTGTGATGAGTTTGATTACAACATGTCGTGGTGAGGATCTCTTTTGGTCATGTTTATTAGGGGTTCTATAAGCTTCCTGTACTAAGATGCCTCTGTCCTTCTCCAAACCTGGGAAATTTTCTGCTAGTATCTCACTGAAAATGCCTTCTAATCCTTTCTCCCTCTCCATGCCTTCAGGAACTCCTAGAACCCGAATGTTGGGTTTTTTAATAGTATCCTGTAGATTCCTGACAATATTTTTTAGATTTCTAATTTCTTCTTCTTTTCTTTGGTTTGCCTGTTTCCTTTCCTGTTCTCTGTCTTCTAAGTCTGATATTCTCTCTTCTGCTTCCCCCATTCTGTTTTTAAGGCTCTCTAATGTGTTTGTCATTTGATCTATTGAATTCTTCATTTCATTATGATTTCTCGTCACTATCTCAGTTTCTTGTTCCACTAGTTGTTTCATTTCATTTTGATTCCTCCTTAATATTTCATTTTCACGAGAGAGATTTTCTATCTTGTCCATTAAGGATTTCTGTAGTTCAAGAATTTGTTTTTGAGAACTTCTTAATGTTCTTATCAATTTTTTGAGATCCGCTTCTTGCATTTCTTCAATCTCATCATCTTCATAATCTTGAATTGGGGTGTCTTTTTCATTTGGGGGCGTCATAGTGTCTTCCATGTTCTTGTTACCTCGGCTTTTGCGTTTGTTGTTTGGCATGTTGGAGATATTTGGTTTCTTCACTGTGTTGTTTTTTCTTGTTACACTATGGCTCTATATTAAGTGGACTGTCTGCTTTCAGTGGAGCCTTAGAGGCTTGAGATGAGTGTGGACTGAGAGCTGTGTTTGGTTCCTCAGGGTTGAGGGTGTGTCAAAGATGACACTCCCAGGTTAGGTGTGGTAAATCTCTCTTTCTTTCTTTCTTTCTTTCTTTTTTTTTTTTTTTTGATTCAAAAGGGAAGTAATTCCGCACAGCTGAACGTAATTGGAGGTAGTTAGCAGGCAAATGATATACCCACAGGAGCCAGAGATCAGAAGCTCTTTCCCAAGGACCACACAGGGAATCTCTGTTGCCCTCAGTGTGGGCTCCAATTCTCCTACTGGGTTGCCAAGTTAGATGCTAATCTCCTGTTATTTCACCCCTCCCCCCAGAGTCAGGTTTTTCTGCTAGGCTCAGGGCCAGTGCAGACCTGAGGTCGCCCTGCTTATGACGTATTTCCAAAATGGCGCCTGCTCTTTGTCTTGCTCACCTTTGAGAGGTGAGCAGAGAGAGAGAAACTCGTGTCCGTATCAGTCACTTTTTTTTTTTTCCTCTCTCTCTTCTAGTTAGCCTGGTGAACTTTTCCCCACGGAGTTTCAAGCCTCGTTCCCTCTAGTCTCCTCTTTCTGCTTGCCCGCTGGTGTCTCGGGCTATGGAGGTTCGGCTCACCTCGCGTTCCAGCGCTGGTGCGTTGAGTCTGCCGCTGGTGTCCCGAACTTGGGCTCCCACGCTCTCCACGCAGGTCCACTGTGAATCACTAGTTCCAGAAGAGTTTCCTCTGCTGTTTTTCCCCTACTCTTCCTTGACCCTGCAGTATCTCCACTTTTATTAACGTGTGTCTTGACGAACTATCAATGTGCTCCCTTCCTATTCCGCCATCTTGCCGCTCTCCCCATATGTGCCCTTCTTTCTATCAGACCTTACACTGAGTGTCGGACCCTTGCCAGCAAGGGTCCAACATAGTCATGACACGGTCACTGTTCATCGGTTCTCAAGGAACTTTTACTTGTGGGGGCAGAAGGAAAGCGGGGAGAGGAGAAAAGAAGAGGAGGGGCTGCGGCGGCATTTTTTGTTCTGTTAAATTTGATTTGGATTTTAAATTATGATTGAAGCCCAATAGAAGAGGAAAGGAATGTGCCACTGGCAACTGACTTGATCCGGATAAGTCAGTATAGGTTCACGGTTTCAGACTTGATGAGAATGGAAAAGATTGTATTGGAGAAGGTGTGTTGGAAAGTCAAACTGCCTTTCAGTTTCTGCAACTCTATTATTCACTCATTCAAGAGAACTTGCCATTTGAAAGGAGAAATAACCTTAATTTTGAAAGACTGGAAGCTCAACCTAAGGCATGTCACTGCAGGATCATATTTTCTAAAGCAAAGCCTTCTGTGTTGGCTTTGTCTATCATTGCATTGGAGATCCAAGCACAGTAATGTGTGGAGTTAACAGAAGGAATAGAATGTCTTCAGAAACATTCCAAGATAAATGGCAGAGATTTGACCTTCTGGCAAGAGCTTGTATCAAAGTGCTTAACTGAGTATTCATCAAACAAGTGTTCAAAACTGAATGTTCAGAAGCTGAAATGGATTGTGTCTGGGCGTACTGCACGGCAGTTGAAGCATAGTTACTACAGAATAGCTCACCTTCCAACAATTCCTGAAATGGTTCCTTAATTCATGAATTTGGATCATTGTTATTCTCCATAAAGGAAATTATCAGTGCTATCATTTTCTTTTACAATGGGAGAATTAAAATATCATTTCTCTTCAAAGTAAACAAAATGGAGTTGCAATAGCAAAGGTGAAGTTTCTACACTGATTTGGTCAGCTAATATTTGAAGACATTTAGTATATACAGAACCCTAAGGGTAAGGAATTATCTAACCTTTGATAGGTATGTTAGTCATTTCATTAATCAGCATAAAAAAAGTATGTTCCTCAACAACCCAAGTTTTAAAAGTAGCATTAAAATCGTATTTTCTTATTGAACATCATCTTGCTCTCTGAAGACCCAAGCTCTGGCTCATTTAAAGATATACTAGCTGAGTAGGACAATAGGACCAAACTTTTGGATCATATTTGGACTAATTTGAGAATGTTAGCTTATAAGCAAAATCAGTATAAATCAGTATGAACTTGCATAGTGTATTTAAAGAAAAAGAAGATACAGCCAATCAGTCTTGATGTTGGGTGTCCGGAAACTGCAAGGGTGCCTCAACACTGTAGTTACTATAATATTTGGAATTCTGCGAAAGTAGTTACATGCATAAAAGATAAACTTGGGTCACTGGATATACATTCTTGCCATTTAAATTTCTTAACTAGTAGTAAGGATTTACCTTTTTCCATTCAAAATTAAATTAACATTTAACATATCTATAATTATGAAACTTAACCTGAACAGTTAGTTCACTTTTAATAGTAATATTTCACAGATGTCTGATAAGCTGGGTTTTTTTGTTGTTGTTGTTGATTTAAGGAGGATTATTACAGCAACAACAATGAACACTCTGAACCCTACATCCCTGAGCTATGGATTCCATGATGTTTTCATGAGTTTAAATTTCAAGCCTTAAAACTTTACAACTAGATGAGTATGATGTTCTCATGCTTGGGGAAACTGCCTAATTAGTATTATGCTATAGTGGAATTATGTTTAGATATAAATTCATCTGTGAAGCAGTCAAATCAAAGTTAAAAGCATAAATATGAAGCACTAATCACAAGCTTTGGAAAGTAAACTGTGAATCTTCATTTCTTAACATTGATTTAACTTTCTATATTTGACTGATATATTTTAGGTAGTATTGAAAATGCTAACCTACATAATTTAAATGTTTTAAATTATGAGGTTTTCATCAAAGTAACATTTCACAAATGCACTTTTAAGATACAACAAAGGTTAGTGTTTTAGGCAGTTTAAATGGTTTTCTGTTGCCCAAAATGCAAATAATGCAATCCTGAGAAGGGAACACAAATTTGAAGGCATTTTGTAGAAAGCAAAAAAAAAACAAACAAAAAAAAAAACAACTTGGTAATTTTGGCAAGTTCATAATCTTTAATATTTTTTCAAGAAAACAGATGATGTTTGTATGTGTGATAAGATCTTTTATATGGAATCTACTGTCCCAGTCTAGTCCAATCAAGAAAATTGTTTTCTATTTTATTAGTTGCTCAAATTATCATTCTGAGGACTTACTTCACTCCACTAAAGTAAGTTCAGACTAGATTTAACACTCCAGAAGTCTTTACTGAGTATTGTTTTCAGAAAATTGTCATTGCTTCTAATTTAGATTAGAATAAAATTCTAAAGAATATGCTTTCACTAATGCCCTTGTTGCATCTTAAGAACAGTCAGTCGACACTTCATAAGTAGATCACTGAGGCAGTGTTCAAGAAACAGTCTTCAGTGGGTCAGTGAATGTAAGGAGGTCTACAGTGTGATGGTGCCATGGATGGTTAACGGAGCAGTGCCTAGCCTGTGTTCATTCAGAGTGGCTGTGATCATTTCTGACATGATGTTGTGGACAAATACGCAATAAAAAATGAAAACCAAAGAATCACAGCGTATATTATCCTTAAATTTTATAACCTGTGTTTTATGGGTAACTTCAGTTTTCCCAAAAGGCTGGTAATATTTCAATTATTTTGATACATCAGTGTTAACTTTGAGTTGGCAAAGGTAACCTAACTAAATACCATTATCTTTGGTACTAAGTGATATACCTTTCAATAAAGTTATTGAAATGCAAAAAAAAATTATGATTGAAGCCAAAGGTTGAGCTAATTAGCAGTTGTCAGTGAAAGTCTTTGGCAGAATAAATGGTGAAAATAGTGCTGTTTGTGTCAGTTATTACCAGCATAGTGCTGTATAGCCAGGTACTTTTAATCTCAAGTACCTAAAACAGCTGTTTGTTCCCAGATTTGAGTGTTCACTTTCTATGGGCTCATTTCCATGGCTCTTTGATGTTGGTTGTGGCTCCTGTCTGGGACTAGTCTGGAGGGTAGGGGATTTAGGCTGTATGCGGTTTGTGTGGATTGAACTCTGCACAGTAAAGCCTGTTCTGTGGCAACGGCAAAAGAGGAGGAGTGCTAGCTCAAGAATGCAAGAATTTTTCAAGCCTTTTGTCACATGACACCAAACATAATAGATGCAATGGAGCTACAAGGCAGACACAATTTGAGAAGTAGGAATAGCCACTCCTCTTTAATCAGACTGCAAAAATCTCTTGTCCTAAAGCTTGGGCACTGGTATGGATGGAGGATCAGAGTCTTCACTGAAATCAATTGAAAACATAGTATAAACATCTGTAGCTTGAATGCATAAAATAAAAGTCTAAAACATTAAGAAAATTAATCTATGTTCAAATGAAGGAAATTTTGTATCAAATTTGCAAATACTTTGAATATTGTAACCAATTTTTTTATATCCCATCATCATAGGTATCTTTTTTCCTTTAGAATTCTTCTTAAAGCCTACATCAAAAATTTAATCCTATCTTTGTAAAAAGTAACTTTTCATCTAAAAGCCACATTGAAAGCTTAACCTTATCTATTGTGAAATTAACTATTCATCTCAAACTAATGTGTGTGAATTGGTGGTGAAGACAATACCATTAAGTCAGTAACTATTTGAATGTAGGAAACTGGCATGCCATTGTTCGAAAGAAATATTTGAGATTCTATCTCATTTAAACTTGATAATTCAATGTTTGTTAGTTGATATTTGCCAAGTGTATTTCTTCCTTTTTCCTTATTGTTATACTGATTACCTTTTAGAAGTATATTCATTTTATACTCTCATATGACAATCTGTGCTTTAATTATAAAATTTAATCTATGATTTTTATTCATTTATTTGAATTCTATTTCTCTACTGTTTTCTATTTTTCTGTTTCCCATTTGTTTTGTTTGATTTGATTGGTTTTATTCCACTCTTCTTTCTTTCTATTGGATTAGGAATATGTCTATCCTTTATTTCTTGTACTAGTTTGGAAACCATATATTTTGCCTGCATTTTCTTTTCTTTCTTTCTTTTTTTTTTTTCTGACAGGCAGAGTGGATAGTGAGAGAGAGAGAGACAGAGAGAAAGGTCTTCCTTTTTGCCGTTGGTTCACCCTCCAATGGCCTCTGCGGCCGGCGCATCGCGCTGATCCGAAGCCAGGAGCCAGGTGCTTCTCCTGGTTTCCCATGCAGGTGCAGGGCCCAAGGACTTGGGCCATCCTCCACTGCCTTCCCGGGCCATAGCAGAGAGCTGGCCTGGAAGAGGGGCAATCGGGATAGAATCCGGCGCCCCAACCGGGACTAGAACCCGGTGTGCCGGCGCCGCAAGGCGGAGGATTAGCCTGTTGAGCCACGGCGCTGGCCGCATTTTATTTTCACATACATACTTGCCTACAACTTTTTCTGACCCAAAAGTTGTTCTATATCTCCTGTTTCATCTTAAGCAAGACAAGACACTATAATGGATCTTCCTGCTATTACCCACCTTCAGCTCAACTGATTGGTGTGTATTTGAATGTAATATATCTCTGCTTTATGAGATTTTTGTCTTTATCATTGATTATCTGTGTTTCCACCATGGTGTATTTAAATGACTTTATTTTTGTTTAATATACTTAATTCTTAAAATTCATTATCTAAGTATACATACCTTTCTCCACATATAAAAATTCTTAGCTACTCTGCCATACCTTTACTTTCTTTTTGCTGGAGTGCCAGTTAGCATGTACGGAACTTTCTCAAACTATTTTCTATCTCTATTAACTATTATTTAACATTTTCAATTAGTTTATTCCTCTGTAATATCCTAGCTAAATTCCACAGTGTTTTCTCCTTATTCATTAATTTTCTCTATTTCTAGAACTAGTCTGTCGGCTTTCTGTTTTTTTTTTTGTATGTAAAGTGCTGTATTTATTATGTTTTCACTATTCTTTCATTTTTTTATTCCTATTCTCTTTGTTCTTTATATTTCTTCTTTTTCCCAGTGATCTTATGTCTTCTTACATCTCCTTGAGAATCCTTAACATATGTATGTTAAATTGATAATCGGATTGCTCTAGTATATTTTCATTTTATTTTGGATGAATTCTCCTTTTGGATATTGATCCTTAATTGTCATTCCTCATGAATTTAGAGATACCATTTTTCAGAGTCATCTTAACTGGAAGTCATTCACAGTGTGGCTAGGAGTTTCTAACTCACAATGATATTGTAAACAGTGCAAATCCAGATGTGAAGCAAGTGTGTGTTGTTGTCTCTGCCCTCTTTTCCAAGCTTATTGACTTCCTCTTGGGATAAGTCATCCCCCAGGGATGCAGTTTTATAGAAACTCTGTCCATTGATTCACATAAATGATAAGCAACATTGTTCTGAGCTTCCACTGATGGCAGGGATGGCCCCACCACATTTCCTCATGCTGGGCTTTGGATTCTGGCTTAGTCTCATCTCCCTTGGGAGTCTTAATTTTTATTATACCCTAGAGCTCAAGATGCCTGCAATGAGTATCTGCTTCTACTTGTGGAACCAGCAATCCCCAACTATTTGTATTTCTGATCAAGAACATGTATATATTGTCTTGGAGAGTCGTTTTTTAGCTTTTTAAATACTTCTATGTTGTTTCAGTTGAAAATTCTATGGGATATGGGGCTGAATTTATGACACATAGACTGGATACTATTTGTTGATGAAGTGGAAATGACAGATATCGTTCATTAACTAATTAGTGTTCTCGAAATCAGTTACTAGTTTGATGTCCCTGTTTTGGTTCAGAGACATTTGGGTAGGGAATGAAATAGAGTTTATTGTGCTATCCTTCTATATAATAAAAATAGCACAACTGGGATAATTTTAAAATGAATAGTTTGCTAAACACACTCTGTTCACTCCAAATATTTGTTTGCTGAATTTAATGCACTCTGTTTGATTTTATTTTTTTGAAACCTGGGTTTATATCATTGTCTCCCAAAGATCAGATATTCTCATGGAGCAGTCAGGGAGGATGATCAAAATATGATTTAAATATGCTTTGAAACTTTGCTAATGAAAGATTAATGATCTTTCATTCAACGGGTACTTTTTTCTTCCTTCAAATGTTCACGTGACTGATAGCTTATCAATGTGTATTGTATACTACAAATGAACTTGTCAGAAAAGGAATTATAGATGTCCGGGAACCAGAGATAACTTAACCTTGGAACTCATTTCCCATGCCCCACCCTGGATAATGTGCAGGGTGTTCTTTCTTAAGAAAAAAATAAAACCACTTTCCATTATTTTCAGAAAATGACTACTATAGTACATGCATCCCAGAATTATGGAGATTCTATATGTTGTAAAGTATACTATGTTTTTGCTTGGAAGAATACAATTGCAGTAAGTACAATGTGAAAGATTGTTATTATGCACCTAATGTTGTGAGAATAATGTTTTGAAGGGTTTGATTATAATGAGAATCTAAGAAGCATGGTTTGGAAAGTTTTACAAAAGGACTCAAAGGGTCAATTGTTTGATAAATCTTTATTTTCACAGGAAGAGGCAAACATCTCCCAAATAGGCATTTATATACACAGTTTTAAAACATCTCCTGTTTTTCTGAACTTGACAGTTAACATTTTACGTAGCATGTGAACCAACTTTTCTTTAAACAAGTTGTTAAACAGCTGTCATTATTTTACAAATTTTTCACCAACAAAGCCATGGGAAATAGTAATACATGCAGATAAAAATAGGAGATACTGAATTTACCACAAGTGAGAGTAAGTTAAATTAGCAGACTTTGATCTTATACAAGAAACCCAAATATTAGATGCTTATAAAAAGAAGAAGATGAGGGCAATCTCAAAATTTCCATAGTTCTGGACACATAATGTCAGTCAGAGGTAAAATCACGGGAGCAAGGCATGAAAGAATTGGGAAAGGGAGGTTTAGGATTTCAAATCTCTTAAGCACAGTGGGTAACCCTTAATTTCTGTTTTTAAATTTTTCTTTATTCATTCAAAGGGTTGGAGGAGAGAGAGAAAAAGAGAGAGAGAGAGAGAGAGAAAGATTGATTCCCCGTCTGTTGGTTCACTCCCTAAATGCCTGCATACCCACAGCTGGACTAAGGTGAAGCCAGGTGCCAGGAACTCATTCTGGGTCTCCCACATGGATAGTAGCTATAACCTGCTACTGGGACAAGAACTCAGGTATTCCAATAATGGGATTCAGGCATTGCAAGCAGCATATTAAATACTATATTGCATGTCTGCCCTGACAAATGAATTTTTTTTTTAGATTTTAATTTTAAATATTTGTCAAATATTTATTTTATTTATTTGAAAGTCAGAGTTACGGGGTGGGGGGTGGGAGAGAGAAAGAGAGAGAGAGAGAGAAAGATCTTCCATCTGCTGGTTTACTCCCCAAATGGCTGCAACAGCCTGGGCTGGACCAGACCGAAGCCAGGAGCCAGGAGCTTCTTCCAGGTCTCCCACATGGATGTCGAGTCCTAAGGACTTGGGCCATATTCTGCTACTTTCCCAGGCACATTATCAGGGAGTTGGATCAAAATGGAACAACCGGGACTCAAGCCAGTGCCCACATGGGATGCCAGCATCACAGGTGGCGGCTTTACCTGCTATATCACAATAAGATCCACAGACAAATGAATTTTAATCATATCTATGAATAAGTTACACACAGATATAAGATCAATTTTGGAGATGATAAAAGGACAATAATCTCACTACGAATGTACTTCACAAAGAGATGCAGTTAGTATGCATGGCCAGAGGGGACATGAATAGAACACAGTGGGGTGGCCATTAATCAGGAGTCCACCAGCTTGCTTGATCCTGTTTCTCAGCACTGGTGCTCTTCCACTTCAAGACAGGGTTACATCCAGACAAGCCCATCGTAAATGAAAAGTAACCTAAGTGGAAAATGCATCTTAATCCACTGAACACACAGTCTAGTGGATTTTCCCCACATGACCTTGGGCCCACTGTGTGCTGAGGCTGCTGCTACTGCCCAGCAAAACGGGAGGAGATTATAAGGCACAGCCTGGGGATAGATCAAACTTCAAATTCAGCGTGTGATTTCTCACAAATGCTTGTTGTTTTGCACAATCATAAAGTCAAAAATTCCACGTTGAAACATCTCAGATCCCTGTTTATTGAGCGCTGTGTTAATGTCAGTGGCTAAGGAAGAGATTCAACCTTTGGGCCTAGCTAAGGGGATCCCACGTCTTCTCCAAGGTAGCCAGGCCATTGCTGTGAGGCAGAGCCTCAAACTAACTAGGGGAAAGCAAAGAGTGACCCTTGATAATTAAATGATCTGCCACCCTTTATACTTTTATGTTCTCAGAAACAAATCAAGGACACCACTTGGAGTCTAAATTCATCTTTCCAGTCTTGCTCTATGATGTCACTGGCAGGTTCCAATGAGGTGGATCAAGTCAGATTTATTCTAGGAATTGAAAAGTGTTTAAATATTAGAAAACTGATGAATAAAATCTAGCACATTAATAGAACTAAGATAAAAAATATCTTATGTCCAGTTTTCCTCTTCATAGACATAGAAAAGGCATTAGACAAAATTTAGTATCCATGAGTATCAGATATTTTTAAAGCACCCAATGATATAGAAATGGGTAAGTTTTTAATATAGTAATATATTATTCACACCAACAGTTATTGTCTTTTAAAAAATTATTTGACAGATAGAGTTAGACAGCGAGAGAGAGAGACAGAGAGAAAGGTCTTCCTTCTGTTGGTTCACCCCCCAAATGTCTGCTACAGCTGGAGATATGGCGATCTGAAGCCAGGAGCCAGGTGCTTCTTCCTGGTCTCCCATGTGGGTGCAGGGGCCCAAGCACCTGGAACATTCTACACTGCTTTTCTGGGCCACAGCAGAGAGCTGGACTGGAAGAGGAGCAACTAGGACTAGAACCCAGTGCCAATATGGGATGCTGGGGCCACAGGTGGAGGATTAACCAAGTGAGACATGGCACCAGCCCCACTTATTGTCTTTTTTCACAGGGTAACCCTTCTTGGAAAATCCAGTAAAGTCTAAGTACTCACTTATATGATAGATAAAGAGTTACTATCTTGAACATAGAAAAATCATAAAATACAGAAATTAAAGAGCAATAACCACATATAAAATGAACTGGAATTTTCTAAAATTATAAAATAATTTAAGATTAAGTTAATATTAGATTGAAACAAAAGAATTTTTATAATTTTAAAATGAGCTATAGATTACAGAGTTGACAGTAAAAACATTTTATATGATTGTGAATCATGTCAAAGATGCTCAATTTCACTCACAGTAACTCACAGTAATGTAGACTATGAACAAAATTTATATCTCATTTCTCATTTGTCAGCTTGAAAAATTCCCCCAAATTTGACAAGTATTCTAATCTCATAACTAGTGAGAAAGCAAAACTATCAAAAAACAATAAAGTGGCATTTACTAATATCTAGAATGATTGTACATTAATTTATTCTATCAGTGAATAATACTAATATATAAAATATGTTTATATTCAAAGCTATTTGATGCAGTATTATTTCAAAAGAAATATGCTAGAGAGAGAGGGAGAGAGAGAGAGAGAGAGATTGAGATTTTCAGGTTATTGATTGATTAATATATGGTGCACCCAAATAGTGAATCTATGCAGCCATAAAAAGGAATGAGGATTGTCTCTATATATCACCATGAAATTTCCATAGGATGTATTAATGGCACATATCTACCAAGTTTTGAGATTTTCCAGTTTGGGTTGGAGAAAGATATTAGGCAGATATGAAAGGAAGTCCAATTTTTCCAGCACCATTTATTGAATAGACTGTCCTTACTCCGGGGATTGGTTTTGGATCCTTGATCAAATATAAGTTGGCTGTAGATGTTCAGATTGATTTCTGGTGTTTCTATTCTGTTCCATTGGTCTATCCATCTGTTTCTGTACCAGTACTATGCTGTTTTGATTACAACTGCCCTGTAGTATGTCTTGAAATCAGGTATTGTGATGCCTCCGGCTTTGTTTTTGTTGTACAGGATTGCTTTGGCTATTCGAGGTCTTTTGTGTCTCCATATGAATTTCAGCATCATTTTTTTTCCAGATCTGAAAAGAATATCTTTGGTATTTTGATTGGTATTGCTTGAATTTGTAAATTGCTTTTGGGAGAATGGACATTTTGATGATATTGATTCTTCCAATCCATGAGCATGGAAGATTTTTCCATCTTTTGGTATCCTCTTCTATTTCTTTCTTTAAGGTTTTGTAGTTTTCATCATAGAGATCTTTAACGTCCTTGGTTAAGTTTATTCCAAGGTATTTGATTGTTTTTGTAGCTATTGTGAATGGGATTGATTTTAGAAGTTCTTTCTCAGCCGTGTCATTGCCTGTGTATATAAAGGCAGTAGATTTTTGTGCACTGATTTTATATCCTGCTACTTTGCCAAATTGTTCTATGAGTTCCAATAGTCTCTTAGTAGAGTTCTTTGGATCCCCTAAATAAAGAATCATATCATCTGCAAAGAGGGATAGTTTGAGTTCTTCCTTCCCAATTTGTATCCCTTTAATTTCTTTTTCTTGCATGATGGCTCAACTAAAACTTCCAGAACTATACTGAATAGCAGTGGTGAGAGTGGGCATCCCTGTCTGGTACCTGATCTCACCTCACCCCAGTTAGAATGGCTCACATACAGAAATCTACCAACAACAGGTGCTGGAGAGGATGTGGGGAAAAAGGGACACTAACCCACTGTTGGTGGGAATGTAAACTGGTAAAGCCACTATGACAGTCAGTCTGGAGATTCCTCAGAAACCTAAATATAACCCTACTATGCAACCCATCCATCCCACTCCTTGGAATTTACCCAAAGGAAATTGGCAAACACAAAAGCTGTCTGCACCTTAATGTTTATTGCAGCTCAATTCATAAAAGCTAAGACCTGGAATCAAACCAAATGCCCATCAACAGTAGACTGGATAAAGAAATTATGGGACATGTACTCTATAGAATACTATACAGCAGATCACACAAACAAGACTAGTGTCTGAAAATACTTACTGATAGAATAAAAAAGGGAGAGAATGATCCAACATGGGAAGTGGGATACACAGCAGACTCATAGAATGAAAGATGTCCTAAATAGCATCCTGGCCTCAGAATCAGCCCTTAAGGCATTCGGATCTGGCTGAAGAGCCCATGGGAGTATTTTAGGCATTGAAAGCCAAGTCACTGTGGAAAAAAAAAACCTAGATGAAAGATCTCTGTGATTTGAGATCCCAGTAGAAAGAATGGGCCATCAAAGAAGGAGGTACCTTTCTCTGAGGGGAGGAGAGAACTTCCACTTTGACTATGACCTTGTCTAAATAAGATCGAAGTTGGCGAACTCGAAAGGCTTCCATAGCCTTGGCAATTCATGGCAAGAGCCTAGGGAGATTACTGATGCCATAAACAAGAGTTTCAATTTGTTAAGTCAACAACAGGAGTCACTGTGCACTTACTCCTCATGTAGGATCTTTGTCCTTAATGTGTTGTACAATGTGAATTAATGCTATAACTAGTACTCAAACAGTATTTTACACTTTATGTTCTGTGTGGGTGCAGAATGATGAAAATTTACTTAATATATACTAAATTGACCTTCTGTATATAAAGATAATTGAAAATGAATCTTAATGGAATGGGAGAGGGAGCTGGAGATGGGAGGGTTGCGGGTGTGAGGGAAGTTATAGTGGGGAAAAAGCCATTGCAAATCCATAAACTGTACTTTGTAAATTATATTTACTAAATAAAAGTTAAAAAAAGAAACATTAATTCTTATACAGACAGGTTGACTGCTTGAATTGACCTTAAGAGCCACTGGTGCAGTCCCTGACTGGGTACATGTTTAGGCATTGCACACAGGATCTCACTAGGGACACTTGGGTGTGCTAAGTACATTGAAGTAAATAGAAAGGGTCTCAGAAGCCCTTCTTCAGCCCTCTTTCCTCTTTCTTCCATTTCTCTCTTGAAGCACATCATAGAAACTAGAACTCATCTCCCCAAAAGCAAGTCAAAGATCTTAAAAATCTTTCTCTCTCTGATGTTCTCCCTTCTCCCCCAAGGACCTTCACTTGACAGGTGTCTTGGTCTATACCTGGAAGAGGGAATACTACACAGAGAAGATAAGCTCTTTCCTTAGTTTATTTTTATTATTATCATTATTTCCTGTTGATGATGAAAATGATGATGACGATGATGAGGACCTTTCGCCAAATCACACTTCTACAGCTGTCCATTCTTCATCAAACCTAAGCATGACAATAAACAGCTTTCCCTGGGTCTTCAAGTCTTAATTTCTAAAGGCTCCCATGGAACACAAAATTTTGTTAAATAAATTAGCTAGGGTTTTTTAGTCTTCTGTCTTTGTTATAGGAATGTCAGTCATATCCGTGTGCTAGGTGAGGAAGAGTTTACCTTTTCATTTGTACAACTTCACAGTTTAATACTATACCTAGTACATATTGAATTAATGATATTGGATGATCCAATGAATGTTATATCAATGATTGCCACTGATTTGACTGTCTAAGTAGATAAAATTTTCCTCCTAAATATTCCCCAGTTGCCACACTGAATGTATCAGAGTACCATCTTTGCAGAGAAATACTATCCACAATCAAAGCAAAAATAACTAACAAGGTCTGGTTGTAATTACCTCTCAGCCAAGTTAGAAATGAACTTCACCAAGACTGTTTTGAGTCAGCTACAGAAAATTAGGAGCCATACAAGAGTTCTCCAGTTTGAAGAAGCAGATCAATTAGTTGCAGAAGTATTCTAGTTAACACACCCAAAAATTACAATCATTAATTAGGCTTTGGGGCAAATATTTAGTCTGGAGGTTATGATGCCAGCATTCTATGTCAGAATATCTGGATTCCATGCTAACATTGGCCTCTAACTCCAGATTCTTGCTAATGCAGATCCTGGGAGGCTGTGGGAAACACCTCATATGTGTTTCTGCCACTCTTATAGGAGAATTGTTTTGAGTTAGTGGCTCCTGGATCAGCCCTACCCAGCCTTAGCCTTTGCTGGTATTTTGGGAGTGAATCAGTAGACAAGAAGTTTCTCCCTTCCTCCTTCACTTTTCATTTCTCTCTTCCATCCTCTACTCCTCCCCCAAGCTTTCACATTAAAAAATATGTTCACCTAAAAATTGTGAACTTTTAAAACAAATAAAGAACATGCTGGTTAAATGATGTTTCCAGTCTGATTCACTTATCAAAACCTTTCACTTTCCTTACTAGTCTAATTATTTTTTTAAAAATGATGTATTTGTTTAAAAGGCAGAGTTACAGATAAGAAGAGAGTGACAGAGAGAGAGACTGATCTTCCATCTTCAGGTTCACTCCTCAAATGACTGCAACAGCCAGGGCTGAGCTAGGCCAAAACCAGGAGGCAGGGGCTTCTTCTGGGTCTCCCACATAGATGTAGGAGCCCAAATAGTGGGATCATCTTCTGCTACTTTCACAGGCACATTAGCAGGGAGATGGATAAGAAGTGGAGTAGCTGGGTTTCTCACTGGCACCCATATGTGATACTGGTGATGCAGGTAGCTTTACATGCTGTACCACAGCACTGGTCCCACTACTCTGATTCTCATAGGCATAAGGCCATTGTGATATTGATGATATGATGCACAGGGCTGCAGAGTTCCTAGAACAGCACATTTGGGAAATTACTATGCCCAGTGCATGACACAGAGGCAGCAGTATTTATTTTAGTGAGGAAAAAAACATGACAAATGATGTGGCACCTTGTCATCTTTGCTACCAGTCACTGGAAATGCTGGCTGAACATCAACCCAAAACCAAATTCCCATAAGTCCCCTGCCAAATTTTTGCATAAACTCAAGAAAGTTTATAATTTTTGTTTTATCTGAAAAATTGCCCTCTTTTCTCTTAGTAACTAAATACTCTTCAGAGCATTTGAGCATGAACTGTTGCTTTAAATGCCTAAAATGTACTTTTGAGTCTTTCAAAACCATCGTTTTTGGAATATAATCTGCATATCATTCAATTTACCTACGCTTTTAGTATAGTAATAGAATTATGAAACAACTGGGTTGTTTGTTTTGCTGTTGTTGAGTTTCTTGAGCTCTTCATAAAAGCTGGATATTAATCTTCATCGGATGTGTAGTTTGAAAATATTTTCTCCCATTCTGTTGGTTTGCTAAGTGTTTTCCTTTGCAGTGCAGAAGCTTCTTAGCTTGATGTAATCCCTTCTGTCTAGTTTGCTTTGATTGCCTGTACTTCTGGGGTCTTTTCCAAGAAGTCTTTGCCTATGCCAATGTCTTACAGAGTTTCTTAAATATGCTCCTCCAGTAGTATATTTATATCCTTGATCCACTTTGAGTTGATTTTTGTATAAGGTGTAGGTAGGTCTTGTTTCATACTTCTCATTGGGAGATCCAATTTTCCCAGCACCACTTGTTGAAGAGACTGTCCTTGCTCCAGGGATTCATCTTAACTCCTTTGTGAAAGATTAGTTGGTTATAGATCTGTGGATTGATTTCTGGAGTTTCTGTTCTGTTCCATTGGTCTACATGTCTGTTTCTTGTGCCAGTCCCAGGTTGTTTTGATTATAACTGCCCTCTAGTATGTGTTGAAATCTGGTATTGTGATGCCTCTGGCTTTTTTTAATTGTTGTTTAGAATTGCTTTAGCTATTCTTGGTCTCTTATGTTTCCATATGAATTTTGACATCCTTTTTCTAGATCTGAGAAGAATATTGATGGTATTTTGATCACATTGAATCTGTAAATTGCTTTTGATAACATTGACATTTTGATATTAATATTTGTAATCCATGAACATGGAACATTTTTTCCATTTTCCTGTGTCTCCAATCTATTTCTTCCTTTATTATTTTGCAATTTTCATCAGAGAGGTCTTTCAATTCCTTGGTCCAAGGTATTTAAATTTTTTGTAGCTACTGTGAATGAAAATGATCTTAGAAGTTCTTTCTCAGTATATAAAAAAATCTATTTGTCAGTGATTTTACCACATGCTCATTTGAGTTCCAATAGTCTCTTAGTGGAGTCTTTTGGTTTAGCTTTGTATAGAATCATGTCATCTGCAAACAGGGATAATTTGACTTCCTCCTTTCCAATTTGTATCCCTTTGGTTCCTTTTTGTTTCCTAATGGCTCTGGCTAAAACTTCCAGAAGTATATGGAATAGTGATGGTAAAAATAAATATCCTTGTCTTGTTCAAGGTCTTAGTGGAAATGCTTCCAATTTTTCCCCATTTAGTAAGATGCTTACTATGTGTTTATCATAAGTTGCCTTGATTGTGTTGAGGAATGTTCCTTCTACATCGAATTTGTTTAAGGTCTTCATCATGGGTGTTGTATTTTATCAAATACTTTCTCTGCACCTATTGAGATAAGCATATCATTTTTGTACTTCAGTTTGTTAATATGATGTATCACATATATTGATTTGCAAATGTTGAATCATCCTTACCTACCAGGGATAAATCCCACTTGGTCAAGGTGAATGATCTTTCTGATGTTGAATTTGATTAGCTAGTATTTTGTTGAGGATTTTTGCCTCTTTGTTCATCAGTGTTATCGCTCTATAGTTCTCTTTCTTTGTTGTATCTTTTCCTGACTTTGGAATTAGCATGATGCTGGCCTCACAGATGGAGTTTGGGAGGATTCCTTCTCTTTCAATTGTTTTGAATAGCTTGAGAAGAGTTGGAGCTAGTTCTTTTTTAAAATGTCTGGTAGAATTCACATTAAAGCCATCTGGTTCTGGACTTTTTTTTGTTTGGAGTGTCTTTATTACTTTTTCTGTGTCTTGGTTATTTGTCTGTTCAGATTTTCTATGTCTTCATGACTCAATTTTGGTAAATTGTATGTGTCCAAGAATCTATCCATTTCATCTAGATTTTCCAATTTATTGGCATTTAGTTCTTTGCAGTAATTCTTGATGATTCTTCTTATTTCTGTGAAGTCTGTTGTTACGTTTCCTTTCTCATCTCTTATTTTATTAATTTGGATCTTTTTCTCCCCCCTCCCCCTGCTTTTTGGTTAGTTGGGCCAATGGTGTATCATTTTGTTTATTTTTTTTTTCAAAAATACATCTCTTGTTGCCAGTGCTGTAGTGTAGTGGGCAAAGCGGCTGTCTCCAATGCCCACATCCCATATGGACTCTGGTTGGAGTCCCAGGTGATCCACTTCTGATCCAGCTCTCTGCTATGGCCTGGGAAAGCACTAGAAGATTTCCCAAGTCCTTGGGCCCCTGCACCTGCATGGGAGACCCAGAAGAAGCTCCTGGCTCCTGACTTCAGTTTCGTGCAGCTCTGGGCATTGTGGCCATCTGGCAAGGAAACCAGTGAATGGAAGACTCTCTCTCTCTCCCTCTCTCTCTCTGCCTCTGCCTTTCTGTAACTCTCCCTTCAAATAAATAAATAAATCTTTAACAAATAAATCCAGCTCTTCATTTCACTGATCTCTTGTATTATTTTTTTGTTTTAATTGTGTTTTTTTCTTCTCTAATTTTAATTATTTTTTCCTCCTACTAATTTTGGGTTTGATTTTGTTGTTTTTTCTAAGTTCTTGAGATGTGTTGATATCTCATTTATTTGATGCCTTTCCAATTTCTTGATGCAGGCACCAATTACTATAAACTTTCTTTTTAACACCACCTTTTCTATATCCCATACATTTTGAAATGTTGTATTGTCATCTTCATTCATTTGCAGGAGTTTTTTTATTTCCTTTTTCATTTTTTCCATGACCCACTCTTCATTCAGGAGTGTTTTTCAGTCTCCATGTGTTTGCATATTTTCTAGAGATTCCTAAGTTGTTAATTTCCAGCTTCTTCCATTGTGGTTAGAAAAGATACCTGGTATTATTTCAATATTTTTTGAATTTGCATTTCCTTAGACTCTTAAATTTGCTTTATGGCCTAGTGTATTATCTATTCTAGAGAAAGTTCCATGCACTGATGAAAAGAACATGTATTTTGCAACTGTGGGATGAAAGGTTCTGAGATGTCAGTTAGACACCTTTCATCCATAGTGTAGTTTAGCTCTTTTTTTTATGGCTTTTGTTTTTGTTGTTGTTGTTGATTTTCTATTAAGTTGATCTTTCCATCGATGAAAGTTTGGTGCTGAAGTCCCTCATTAATGTATTGGAGTCTATGTCTCCATTTAGATTGATTAACATTTGTTTTGAATACCTAGGTGCTCTGGCATTGGGTACATATACATTTATTATAGTCACTTCTTTCTGGTGAATTGATCCCTTAATAATTCCATAGCACCCTTCTTTGTTTCTTTTAAACATTTTTGTGTTAAAGTATATTTTATCTGAAATTAGGGTGATTGCACTTGCTTATTTTTACTCTCTGTTAGCATGGAAAATCTTTTCACATCCTTTCACTTTCAGTCCATGTGTGTTTTTGTTGGTGAAGTGTGTTGCTTATAGACAACAACTAGTTGGGTGTTGTTTCTTAATCCATTCATTAAGTCTGTATCTTTTAATTAGAGAATTTAGTCCATTTATATTCAAAGTTACTATTTATAAGTAATGATTTGGCCCTGCTGTTTTCCTATAAATATTCCAATTGTTTGCTTTGAATTTCCTTTGTAGATTACTGGGATATTTTCTGCCTCAAGAAGAGATTTTTCTTAGATAGGTGAAGTTGTAATGAAGTAGATGTGATTAATATGTGTATTTTGACTTGTATTTTCTCATTTCCTAATACATTAGGTAACATAAAACAGATCTTAATACTATTTAGTGAGTAGACAATGAATTATACAAAATTTTTGTTTCTTATCCTGACAACATATTGTTTCAATATCCCATGACATGTTCTTAAAAGCTCAGCCTTGGCAACCTCATAAAGGACTTCCAAAACTCAGACTTTAGAAACTTTTGTTTGATTTTGCTAAATTAAATATTCCATTTAATCTTCAGGTGGAACATGAAGATGATCACAGGCCATAATATAGAGATAATTAAAGCATCTCAGTTAATATTTATCAAGTGATATATCCCATATTACAAATGTATTCCAAAATCAGTAGCACAGAGATTGAACCTTAAAAATATGCCTTGTTCGGGGTTTGAAGAATACTGCTTAGGCAAATCTTTACAAGGAGATGATACTGTATTGATAGACTATTGTTTGTAAGGCAGGAACAATGGTCAAGTTCTCCTAATTCTAAATGGACAGACAAAAGTATACTGTTCATTCAATAATCTTTATACAGAAAAAAAGTTTTCTAGTTACCAATGGGCACACAACAAATTCATAATAAAAGATATCTATCTCTTTATCTATAAATATCTATTGATTTCCATTGATGAATTGTAGGTTTAATAACAATAGTAACTTCAGTTCTTTAATGACACCATGATAGTGATTTCTTATTTCCTTTTGAGGAAAAATTTTAATGATAAGAGCTTATTGAGAGCCAAGACTATATCTAAATATTCAGCATGACATTTTCAGCCCCTATTATGGTACCTGATATATATTGGAAGCCTTATAAATAGCTAATAAATGAATGATAGCATCATGTGATCTCATATATACTTTAAGATATCAACTGATGAGTAGTACTGAACTCTGTGACATTAACATCTATGTTTATTTATGCTGATTTGATTTTCTATGGGGATCATTTCAGAAAGTCTTTGAAGAAGTATAAGCAAATTGACAAGAATCAGGGACTAAATGGTTAATTTCATAAGTGGGCTTTCTTCAGAGAATTTTTCCTTGTAGCCATCCATCAATCAAGAAAACATCTTAATATCAGGCCTCTTTGATTTGACTTTTCCTACGTGGTAGAGATGCTAAGTTCTTTTTAAAAGACTTTTATTTTTATTTGTTTATTTGAGAGGTAGAGTTACAGACATAGCAAGAGACAGAAAGAGAGATCTTTCTTCCATTGGTTCACTCCCCAGATGGCCACAATGGTTAGAGCTGCATCAATCTGAAACCAGGAGCCAGATGCTTCTTCCTGGTCTCCCATGTGGGTGCAGGGCCCCAAGCACTTGGGCCATCCTCCACTGCCTTCCCTGGCCATAGCAGAGAGCTGGATTGGAAGAGGGGTAGCTAGGACTAGAACCGGCACCCATATGAGGTGCTGGTGCCTCAGGCAGAGGATTAACCTACTGTGCCACAGCGCCAGACCAAGATGCTAAGTTCTTAGAAGAGCTCACAGGCTCCTGACTAAGAAAGACCATTCTGGAACATTTGGAAAGTGCTAAACTAAATGCTCTATCACTCTGCTTTTCAGATAAGTAAGTAACTAACTATTAAAAAAATGAACACTCTAGTAATCAGATATAACAGGATCTAAAATTCCATAGTTCTTTCTCCCCTTCTTACACTATGATCTTACTGATTATAGGAGCTTTCTTTTTAAGATAATATCATCCTATTATTATTCTTACTATTTAGTAGTGTTTCACACATTAATTGTCATCATCCCTCACCAACATTCTGCTGAGAAGTGTTTCTCAAACCTCCTCAATGATATGAATCAGTTGGGACCCAGTTAATTAGATCTGTGATAATCATTTTTTTTTCTTTTTAGGAGTTTTCAGTTGGCAAGCAATACCCTGGAGCACCCTGTTTACAACACTAGTATATAGTGTTACTAAGTTATTAGTTCATCATAGATAATGGACTCAGGACTGTCAGAGTACTTAAATGCCTTTAACTTAGTCTTCAGAATGGTCATGATTTTTTTCACAGTTGAAGAATTGCAGAATTTCAGAACTGGAGGAGTTGGTGTGAAAAGTAAGACCAATAATTCAATTTTCTTGTCTCCTGGTATGGTATTGTTTCTATTATATTAATAGTACATGCTTTTTTTGGCTGAAAAATCAGATTGCTTTGCTAGCAATCAGAAAGGACAGTCAAATTTAGAGGTACCAGGTATGGAAATGGTGGGATTAGCATCAAACTAATTTTCTAGTACTTTGGATTTTTAAAATTTATTTTTATGGGTCTATTGCTGCAATTTAATTAATATATTCCTGGCTTTTCTGGACCAAATATTTGCTTGTGAAAATAAATGGAGGTACATGGGTAAAATGTATTTTGGATAGAATCCCAATGTCTAGATAATTTATTGCCAATTTAAGAATCTTAAATTTCTTTTTTTTAAGATTTATTCATTTATTTGAAAGTCAGAGTTACACAGAGAGAGGAGAGGCAGAAAGAGAGGTCTTCCATCTGATGGTTCACTCCCCAGATGGCCACAACTGCCGAAGCTGCGCCGATCTGAAGCAAGGAGCCAGGAGCTTCTTCTGGATTTCCCAAGCGGGTGCAGGGGCCCAAGCACTTGTGCCATTCTCCACTGCCCTCCCAGGCCACAGCAGAGAGCTGGACTGAAAGAGGAGCAACTGGGACTAGAACCTGGCACTCATATGGGATGCTGGCACCGCAGGTAGAAGATTAACCAAGTGAGCCAAGGCGCCGGCCCCAAGAAGCTTAAATTTCAAAAATGGATTACACAGTAGTCAATCCCTCATGTTGTGATTAAAACATCACAGAGTGAAACTCATACCCATTCATACTGATCAGATGATCACACTTTCTGAGCAGTCATATTCATGGTTTAATTATGACTGGATACAATGACTCTCTCTTACTAGATGTGTTCTTTCCAGGTTTCACCTCAGGAATATTATACCGTCTATTATACTATATTTTTAATTTCTTTGACTATACTTTTCCATCCCATATACATTGAAACCATCTTTAGTCTAATGAACACCACAAACAAAATCTCCTTCAAATCAATCTACTTTCCCATCTATTTATCATCCCTATCCTCCCCTTTAAAGCCAAACTTCTTGAAAGCCTTCTCTGTACTTATTTCCATTTTTATCTAAATCTTACCTACTATTGAGCTTATTTCAGTCTGGCATTTATCACCACTGCAGAATCAAAACTATTGTTTCAAAGTCCAGAAGGCATGCAGGTCACTAACCCCACTGTGGTTTCCCATCTTCCTATATCTTGAACCTTCAGGTGCACTGGGACAGGTTACCACACTATTGTTAGTAAACCATTCTATCCCTACCTCTCATGAGCTTACACCCTATATTTTTTCCCCTTTACAATTTCACTTTCTTTTTCCACCTGGCCTTAAATAGTTGGGATTTCTCAAAGCTTTTCCACAACTATTTTCTCTATTCCCTTTTCTCAGTTATTTTAATCCATCACCATGTCTTCAATCACCAGCTATAACTTTCCAATTGTTACATTTACTCCAAAATTTCTCTAAGCTTCAGACTCACAGAACCAACTGCCTTTTTGCTATGGCCATGTGTTGATCTCATGGTCATCTTATGCATCATATCTTCAAAAGCAAGCTCATAATTTTAATCTCTCCACCTGGAAATTCCCCAGTGTTTCTAACCTTAAGGAATGGCTCTTCAGTTGACTCAATTACATAAGCTAGAATGTGGAGAACTGTCTGACATCTGATCCTTCCTTAGACTCAATGCTGAACTAATCAACAAGATTTCCAATCTTCTAATTATTTTTCAAGATAACCTATTTCACTTTTACAGCTTCCATACTTATCCTTTACATCTGTTCTTATCCTCATCTCATTGTGGACAAAATGCACTTTTAGGAATGAAATTCTATTCCTTTATTTCTTTTACTTCAGTCCTTCCATGACTTCCTTTTTGGTTTCAAGATAAAATCTTAAATTCTGAATATGCACCACAAGGCTCTGTACAAAATGATATCCATCTCATTAGTCATGTCTAGATCCAGTTAACTCTCTATTTCTTTTCCTCCAGCCACTTCAGTCTCCTTTCAACCCTTTAAAAGTACTGATCCTTTTCTTACTGATTTTGTTCATGTTATTCTCTTTCAGGTCAGGAGTAATCTCTGACAATTACCAGCTAATCCCCACTGATATAATTTGAGCATTATCCTACAAATTTCACGTGCTGAAATCTTGGTCCCCAGTGTAGAATGTTGAGGTGGTGGAAACTTTGGGAGGGGGAACTTAGAGAAATACGATTACCATTGAACTTAGGAGGAAATTATGTAGTTCTCAGGAGCCCCAGGTCAGTTACAAGAGTCAGTTATAAAAACCACAAGCCTGGCCCCTGAATTACTCTTGCTTCCTGTCTCATCACTTGACTGCTTTCTTCTTGCTACAAGCAACGATTTCCCTTTCTCTTATCTGCTATGTTGTGATGCAACCAGTAGGGCCATCACTAAAGTCTAAACAGATGGGGTACCTAATCTTGGACTTTTTGGCTCCAAAATTATGAGCTAAATTAACCTCTTTTCTTTTGGGCATTACCCAGTGTTGTGTATTTTGTTATAGCAGCAGAAACTGGACTAAGTCACCCAATAATTCATATATTACTTACTGTTTTTGCATCGCTTCTGCACTTTCAGATCCTCCAAGGAGTTGAGTTTCCTTTATGATATATATGGCTTCATCATGGCACTTACTATAATTACAATTAGTCACTTGGTTATTATTTGAAACCCCCTTATAAAATTTCTTGAGTGAAAAAATGACTCTTACATTTCCAGTTTTGCCTCCGTGTTTGTCTCTTGGAGTGATCATTCTCTTACGTACGTAATTCCAACTAACAGCATTACACTATCTAGATTGTCATCCAGAGACATTGGAGTCATTCTACAGACATCTTTTTCTTTTCACCTTCATATAATATCAACCTCCAAGTGCTGTTGGTTAAGCTTATAAGGTATTGAACCTACATTTTTCACTGTCCTCACAATCACCTTTAAGTTCTGCTTGGCTCATCCTCTCTTTCATTTCTGCTGATCAGTTTTAAAGGGCTTGTTTAATTTTCGATAGCTATTTAACTGAACATTTGACCTAATAAACTACTTATGTTTTATAATTATATTTTGAAATTGGATCAACAAAAACAGCTATTATTTGGACAACTTTCGTTTCCAGCTAATAATCATCAAATTCTTCTCAGTGGAAAATTTTGATGTTATTTTGATGAAACTTGTTTCAAGATAATGGCTTCTTCTGTGCCAGAGAACCAAGGCTTTCCTTTAAATTCTGAATAGTTTTAGAGTTGATATCCAGAGGAAGTTTCCAGTAAGCTTCTAGTCTCAGGTTTCTATGATTTCCTAGGTATTACTTCATTTTAGGTTGATTCAAAATAAACAAAAATTATGTGAGACGCTGAATAGGCAAACACAAAGTAGTCAGACTATATGTAAAACAGAAATCTGACCCACAACCTCTACAACATCCTGTCCTGGAAGCCAGATCACAACCTCTGCAGCCATCAGCCCTGAACCATAAAGCTTGCACACTAACTGCCAACTTCCCTAAGTTTTGTGCCTGATCCTAATTCAAGATCAACCAGAGCAAACTAAATGTATTCTCAAAGCTAAACATATGAGATTCTGTACTCCCAGTTATCCCAAATCCAGCTTCCCCATTCTGAAAATATACAGAGCATACCTGAAGCCTTTCTTTTTCTCACTATAAAGTTTTGTCCCTCTCCTGCTTGACCCTGAGTCTCCGTGAAATGCAAATAATGGTGATGAACTCTCTTGCTGTATCAAGTTCCCTGTAAATACACAACCTGCTTTTTAAATTTGGGTAGTCCTAATGTATTCCACCCCTATGATTGTCTTAAGTCTACCCTTTCTGCCTATTTGTTTTTTTATTTTTGTTATAAAGGATGTATAGTTTTAACAATAAGAGAGTTAGTTTTAAATGAAACAATGCATTGTATATTGGCTGAGGTCACAGGCGCTGGCACCCTGAAGGTCTGGCTATTTCCTAGGAGATTTGTGAGGCCCAGAGTCCCATGAGTGCATTTCCTCTGCCCTGGTCTTCTCTGATGAACTGAAGGGAACACCCAGCACCAGATAAGGTCAGTAAATAGTCCATTGTTTGCTCTAACTTTAAGAGTATCTTAAGAGCTTTTATAGGTACTCTTATCTCCTTAATATTTCTGGGATGGCTTCTGGGCTGCAAGGGTGGGAAATATAAACACCGGGCATTGTGCTTCCAAAAGGGGCTAAAGCCAGAGAGGACTTGGGAGCAGGGCGAGTTTTATTTGGAAATAAGATGTCTGTGTGGGTCATGTTTTCAATGACACTAGGAACTTTCAAAAGACTGATATTAGTACTGCTTTTGGTGTGAGTGAATTGAAAGAGAGGGTTCAATTTCTGAATGGAAGCTACTGTATAATAAGTAAAAGAATCCAAGAAATAATGGTTCTAACAGATGGCAAGTCTCTGTAATTGTGACATGATATTGATTCTATCAGTGGCATTTGAAATCCTTGCAAGGCCTTCTGCCTTCTCATCGGGTCAGACAACCTTAGGACAATTTAGATGGGCAGTGTTTCCTCAGGAAACCAGGGTGGAGTACTTGGTAAAAGCCAGCCTTAGAGGCTGGTGGCACCTAATGGGTCCCTGCTAAAACACTGTTTCCCTTTAATAACTATCTGGGTGCAAAGTTTATGGCATTTTTTTGAACTTAACAATGAATGGTTCTTATTAACCTCTATAAATACTCTGTGGATTTGAGCTCTTTTGTCTGAATTTGGTCACAATATTAGACTCTTCCTCTATAATGCTATTTAAATGCTTGCTTAATCATCTGAATTGGATAAGTATCATGTTCCTTGTACTAATTGCTATTAAATATGCCTATGCACATACTAAAGACATACATGAGATATTTCTAATATATTTATGAAGAAATAATATTTTACCATGGGACCAGATTGTTTTAGAGTACCAATGTACCCTCAGAGCTTTAGTGCTGACTCATTTGAAGCAAAATTCAAGACAAAACCATTTGGAGCTTATTGTGGGCAACACGCTCTGTGAGGTGAGGAATTGTGGAGATTGTTACCTAATAGCTGTGCAGATAATTGCAAAGCTGTTTAGAGAGATCAGTGATGTCAGCTGTGATGGTGACCCAAAAGATGAACACATTACTTCTGGTGCAGCAGCCTCATGGAGACAGGGTGTGGGTTTGGAAAAGAGGTGAATAAGCATGTCTAAGACATTGGTAGATTTTGAGGGGCAGTGATGGAGAGTAAGGATATAGGTAATGGGATGTACATCAGTGGAGGAATAGGACATTGCAAATCAGAAGGAAGAGTTTGAGCCAGAGCAGAAGGATTGAAAGGGCCTGGTTGAATTTGGAAAAGAAACAATTGTTCCATGCTCTCGGACATATAGATTGTGAGAAGGGAACTATAAGGCCAAGGAGGTAGGTTGGGTGCAGATTATAGCTGCAAATATCATATTAGGTTTCAATGTGCCACCATAGGTATGAAGGAAGATTTTTGCAAAGGGAAGGAGCACAATCAGATCCATATAGTAGAAATACCTTTTTGTAGTTTTAGGAATATCTTGCTATTTCTAGACTAGATTCATACTAGAAATTCAGGACAGCTTTGGTAGATACAGAGTGATTTATGACCAGTGATAAAGCTTCAGTCATGAGAATATGTGGTAAAGCAGCACAAAAACATAGGATTTCCAGGCTTTGGAGGCACACAAATTTTATATATTTGCTAGCTCACAGAATTATTTATAGTATGTCACAACTGTGCTTATAAAAAGTAGAGAGATTTAAAATTCAATTTCCCTGGATTACTGAATAAGTGATTTTAAAAAGAAAAACTTGAAGTACAACTTCTTGCTTCTATCAGTTGTTTATTTTTAAAAAATATTAATTATTCATTTATTTGAAAGGCGCAGTGACAAAGAACAGGAGATCTTCCATTTTCTGGCTTACTCCCCAAATGGCTGCAACAGCCAATACTGGACCATCCTGAAGCCTTGAGTCAGGAATGCCATCCTCCTCTCCTACATGGGTGGCAGGAATCCAAGGACTGTCTTTCCAAGCACATTTGCAGGGAACTGGATCAGAAGCTGAGTATCTGACTTGAACTGGCACTCCAATATGGGATGCTGGCATCACAAGCAACAGCTTAATCCATAGTGCCACAATGCTGGATGTCAGTTGTTCTTTCTTTCATCACCAGCACATTCTTTTTTTTTTTTTTAAGATTTATTTTATTTATTTGAAAGTCAGAATTACAGAGAGAGAGACAAAGACAGAGAGAGAGAGACACAGACAGAGAGAGAGAGACAAAGACAGAGAGAGAGAGAGAGAGACAGAGGGAGAGACAGAGGGAGAGGGAGAGGGAGAGGGAGAGGGAGAGGGAGAGGGAGAGGGAGAGGGAGAGGGAGAGGGAGAGGGAGGTCTTCCACCTGCTGGTTCACTCCCCAAATGGCTGCAATGGCCGGAACTGAGCCAATCTGAAGTCAAGAGCCAGGAGCTTCCTCTGTATCTCCCATGTGGGTGCAGAGGTTCAAGGACCTGGGCCATTCTACACTGCCTTCCCAGATACATTAACACGGAGCTGGTTCAGAAGTGGAGCAGTGGGGACTCGAATCGGTGCCCATATGGGATGCCAGCACTGCAGGCTGGGGCTTTAATCCACTGTGTCACAGTCAGTGCAGATCACAGTTATTCATTTTTTGAAACACTTATGAGTCTAGATGATGTTAAAATGAGTTTTCATTACTTTTCATAAACCCTGGATATTGAATGAAATAAAGGGAGTTTTCTCTTAGACATGTAAAATGAAGAGAAAAATCATACTACTAATCTGTCATGGTTGAGTAATTCTTAAATAAAATGCAAGGAAATGTTTTGAGTTGGATTATGGGAATATTAGAGAAAAAAAGCAATAAAAGGTAGTTTATATAAGCATCTACAGCATCATACCCCCAAAACACTGAGTTCCTATGATTCATGAGAGAAGGTTGTGATGACCTCCAACTGAGTTTCCTTTCTGGCTAAGCTTACTCAATTGAAGTATAAAGAGCATCTTGGAGTGACATACAAAAACATTTCTTAAAAATGGCCCTGGCTAGAATGATCTGGAGAGGTTGTGATTCTTATGCTGGGTTCCCACAGTCCCCAAAGACCTTTCTTTGCTTCTCTTCGCTGAGCTCGCCTGCTCTTCTCTCACCCTCACTCCCCACTTCCCTTCTATACAGCCACATACCCAAGGCATAGGCCAGCTACTTGGGGGGTATTCCAACTACTAAACAGGGTTACCCATACTCAACTGGACACATGAATGAGGAAGCCTCCAGCTGATGCTCCTATGTCAGTTATATCTATCTTTAATCTTTTCTTTGCCCTTGTATAAATTTACTAAATGTTATGCAACTAGTAAAGCATCCTTAGTTTTATATCTTTGATAGTACCAGCTTCAGTTGATATAAGAAAGTATGAATAGGAAATCTCTGAACCTTCCACTGTTCAATTTTGCTGTGAACCTTAAACTGCTCTTTAGAAAAGTCTGTTAAATATTATTAACCAACATTATACCATTTAATCATCTATGATAAATACTTTTTGGAATATTAATTTGATAGAATTCATCCGGTAAACTACTATCCATGGCTGTATACATAACTATATCACCATCTATCCAGGACTGTTCTGAGAATGTTTTTATGATGAACATTTGTCTTATATGGTACTTAAAAGGAAAATGGACTCTTAAAAATCTGCCATATAATTTAGTGATGGATGAAATTTAGATTTTTTTCCTTTGTTAATGTATAGTACTACAGGCCAAAAAAGTAACTATAATTTTTATCAAGATATAAGTTAAGACTTTCTTAACCTGCTTGGAAAATATTCACCAAATTCAATGGTTGGCAAGAAAGTTCTACCCCAACCAGTAAAGTCCCATTGTGTTTATAATTGCATCATTGTAATGAACAATTTTAGATACTTTTGAAGATAAAAAGTGTTAGGTATAATTAAACCCTGATAATGACAAAACAGTGTATTATTCATGTATCGAGTGAAGCAAGTGAGACTGATGCAACAAGGCACCAGACGATTTATTGACTTTGAATTGATTGAGAGATTGCAGTGGAAAATAAACCTAACTCAGAGGAGGAGGAACATGTGCCCTCTAGTTCTACATTTTTCTTGCCTACACAAGAAAAAACTCAGATAATTCCATATAATTTTTATATACCTCATTAATTTTGATTTTACCTTATGATCAAAAGACATATCAAAATATATTAAAAGTTGTTTATTAGCTTTCTAACCTCATTGTGTAGTTTAATCAGAAACTATACTGTGATTCAGGGACAAAAAGAATAAAGAGTTAGATGATATATTCATTTCCATGGGTAAAGGACTATTATGCTATAAAAAGATTCCATACTCTAATATATCACAGAAGTTAGAAACTGAAGACATTAGGTCATTTGGTTGCTCTCTATACTGAGGACAGCATTGTTTGTTACAATACCCTATTCAGTGTTTTGTAATGTCAAGATGTTCTAAAAGGCTAAGTCAAAGCAAAAATATCTTAGAATCCTGGAGTTGTGAAGTAAATCAAAGTGATAGGAGATTAGATTATTTCTCAAAGCACCATCTATGCTCCAGAAGTCCACTAAAGCATGAATTCACCATGAAAAGCATTTACTACACAAATAAGGACTATAAAATACTGCACAGCCAAGAACTGGCCTCGAGAAGGCAATGTCTGAAAGACCTAGAATCAAGGGAACTCAGACATACACTCAAGATACAGACTACATCTTGAGGAATAAACACTGTAGCTCCTTAGAGGCAATTAATATGAAGGAGTGACACTCAAATGTGAAAGGCTTTCTGTTAATTGTTGTGTGTGGTGGAAGACCTGGAGAAATAAAGACATCAAAAGGTTAAGGAAAAACAACCTGACCAAGCCATGTCTCTTCTTGCCATGTACACAGCTACATCCTCAATGACGCTCTAATGTGGGGATTAGGAGATGATTAGCCTTTTGGTCAATCCAGTCTAGACATGGATATGCAGATACTCTCCCTATACCACAAGTAATCTTCTTTCCTTTCCTTTTCTATTTGAAGTGAGACAAGAATACTTATAGCAAATCCATCTCCATCTTATAATTAATCTTCAAAATAATCTCATGAAGGAGATTAGGCACATAAAACATGTAGTAAAATTAAAGCTGCAAAGTATCAAGCTACATGACTAACAGAAACAGTCACAGATCTGATTCCCAATTACACTGCATCACAAAATGCATCTATGTGCCTTCTAACACAATTTTAATGTGAACTTGAAATGGATGTATATCAATGTTCACATATGAATTGTAATTAGTTAATTATTATTCATGCCTCTTGTCTGGATTTTCCATGAATGCATGCCCATGTTTTAGATTGCCTGTTTTCCATAATGACCTACCCAAGACCCTGGAATCACACTGGTTCCCTTTGCCTTCCTCCTGTATCACTGGGGATGTATTCTCAGGTCTTTTTACAGCATGTTCCCCTTTCACCACCTTGTAAACATTAGACTTACTAACAGATAAGTTCTGGCTCTTTTAATTTCTTTCCACATTCTCTTTGTACAAGATTCTTAAAGTCCATAGTTTTATATTTCAACTGAAAGATAGAAAACCAGAATAAATCTATTTATCTCTATATGCCAAAACCTTCCACCAATCTTTGGATTCTTATAATCCAACTGCCTATTCAGTGCATACATTTAGATGTCTGATGAGCATTTTGCATTAAATCTGAAAATAACTTCCTGATCTCTAATTCTTATTCAGGATATACACCATTGTCCATTTTTAATCTTAATTCAGATTTTCCTCTTCTAAGTTGATTCAGGAATAGGCCTGCTGTCCAGGTAAAAGCTAATTCAATCAAATTAAATTCCACAGATTTTTTTCTGGGAATTCTGTATATGGATTTTTCTTTGTCATCTTTCTGCACCGTGACAATGGAGTTGCCAAGAATAGAGACTGAGCTAATGATGTAAACCTTTCAAATGGAGAGAGAGAAGCTGTTGAGAAGCAAAGAACTCTGTTCTAGTCACATCCCATGAGGCACCAGGCCAGATCTGGCCTGAATCTGATCCTACTCCTTGAAGCTTCAGTAGCTAGCCAATATTTTTTCTAATTTGTTTATCTATTTCAGGTTAGTTTCCATTATTTGCAACCCAAATCATACTAACAGAGTATGTGAAGTCAAAATTTTATCAAATAAAAGGGGAACCAGAAGATAATTTTGTCACTTGATAGAATAAGGCTTGAAAATGAATTCAAGTGATTCTGGAAATCTGGTATGTAATCAAAAGCACCATATATAAATCCAACTGTGCTTGTTCCAAGGATAACTCTTTCCCTCTCTGGCTAATTTTACTATGGTCTATTTATTCTCTTTTTGAGAAAGCACACCCTCCCCCCTTTCCAAATATTTACATCAGTGAATTCATTTCGGGAGTTACAAAATCTGATGACCTGAAGATTTGGCAAATAAGAGATTATAGGTTAGATGCCATGAGTTTTGTATGTTCTGAAGGAATTAAAACATAATCTTGGGGTCAGCGCTGTGGCGTAGGAGGTAAAGCCACAGCCTGCAGTGCCAGCATCCCATGTGGCTCCGGTTTGAGACCTGGCTGCTCCACTTCCAATTCAGCTCTCCTTTATGGCCCAGGAAAGCAGTAGAAGATGGCCCAATTGCTTGGGCCCCTGCACCCACATGGATGACCTGGAAGAAGATCCTGGCTCCAGGCTTCGGATCGGCACAGCTCCATCCCTTGTGGCCATTTGGGGAGTGAACCAGTGGATGGAAGACCTCTCTCTCTCTCTCTCACACACACACTGTCTGTAACTCTGCCTCTCAAATAAATAAAATCTTTTTATAAAAAATGAAGTATACTGACAGTTAAATAATTTGTAACAGAAAATTCCAAGAACTCATACTGAGAAAATTTGATTTTTCTTCCTGGTGAAGTACAGAGAAAAAGAAATCAAAAGACAAAATAGAAGTCACAAAAGCTCTTGAACACCTATAATGATTCTATTGAATATATACATATACATATATGTGTATATCCTACTGTATATTTTTATATATTAACATTTGTTTTTTAATATGGACTTTCTACTTCAAAATTAAATACATATGATAATCTTGAAACAATTTTACACTTATTGAAAACCTGCTATGTGTCAGACAATCAAGAAATTGAAACTTGAAAGTTTAAGGTACTTAGGCAATAATTAGTTTTCAGCGTACAATTCAGAGTACAGAGTACAGCAATTTGACTTCGAAGTGAAGAATAACTAATATTTATTGAATGTTAGCTAACTTTTAAGTAATCTACCCAGCTCCTAACCTTCAAAACAACTCCACAATGTAGGAATTATTAATATCATCATCCCTGCTACAGATGGGTAGGCCAAGGTGCAACTGAGCCAAAGGTTGCGCAGCTGGCCTCTGATGGAAATCACATACCCAGTTCTAGCAGCCAGGATCCAAGGCTTTTAGAATCCCTTTGTGTAGAGACCACTCTATTTCCTCTCAATGCCCAGGACAGCTGCAGACTTCTGGGTGTGGTGGAATAAGGGCACAGTGAGACAGAAAATCAACCCTCACTAGCTCATATACTCCCCCTACAGCACCTTCCTGGAATTACTTCTGACACTCAGGGAAGCAGCTTAGCTGGGAATTTTATTTATAACACAAAGTGACTTTTATTTATAAAAAAGGAACAACTTTCCTGTATTTCATATACACAGTTTTTTAAAATATTTTATTTATTTATTTGAGAGGTAGAGTTACAGACGAGGGAGAGACAGAGAGAAAGATCTTCCTTCCGTTGGTTCACTCTCCAAGTGGGCACAACGGCCTAAGCTGTGCTGATCCGAAGTCAGGAGCCAGGAGCTTCTTCCCGGTTTCCCATGCGGGTGCAGGGACCCAAGCACTTGGGCCATCTTCTACTGCTTTCCCAGGAAATTAGGAGGGGACTGGATCAGAAGTAGAGCAGCAGAGACTCAAACTGGCACCCATACAGGATGCTGGTGACTCAGGAGGAGGCTTAACTTACTACACCACAGTGCCAGCCCCTCTTTTAATTTTTAAGATGAGATACTTTAAATTTCTTTGTGGTCACAAATTTAATCCTCCACTGAATAAAGAATGCAACATGTTGTAAGTAGAAAAACCACTGTTCCTTAGAGTGTAGAGAAGGGCCATGAATGATAATCAAATTTAAAAATTTCTGTTTTGTCGTATACATTACAATTTTTTGTGCCATGTATATTAGTTACCACAAATTAGGGAAAGCATATTTGTTTTTTGGGACTTGCTGTTAATTCTTGTGAAATGTCATTTTCTTTCTCAAACATCTGGGTTACTCAGGACAAAAAAATAATTACCCCAATTAAAATACAAGAATTTACCCTTTTTCTGCTTAATTCTATTTGAGTCAGAAACCTACTGGCTCCCTCTCATTGTGCTTTCTTTTCTGCAATTGTTTACTAGTTGTTGTCCAAGATTTATTGTCACCCATTTAATTTTGTAGGAATGCCAACTATCATATTCCGTGAGACCTATTGTCCTTTCTGTTGATTTCTAGTTTTATTTCTGTATGGTCTGAGAAGATACATGGTATGATTTTGATCTTTGAATTGTCAGAGACTTGATTGATGGCCTAAAATGTGGTCTATCCCAGAAAATGTTACATGTGCTGATCAGTAGAATGTGTATTCCATAGCTGTTGGTTGAAATGTCTTATAAATGTCTTGCTAGGTCCATTTGCTCGATAGTATGTTTCAACTCTGATGTGTCTATTCACTTTTTGTCAGGATGATCTGTCCATTTATGAGAGTGGGCTTTTGAATTCATCTACTGTTGTTGTTTTGATGTCTCTCTCTCTCTCCTTTTAGGTCTAATAG
Source organism: Lepus europaeus (assembly GCF_033115175.1). NCBI lineage: Eukaryota > Metazoa > Chordata > Mammalia > Lagomorpha > Leporidae > Lepus > Lepus europaeus. The sequence goes on along the minus strand of NC_084832.1, from coordinate 34,525,269 downwards.
TGTTTTCTGTATATATCTGAATGGTCTTGTGTTGGGTGCATTTTTACTTATGATTGTTATGTCATCTTACTGAATTGAACCCTTGATCAAAATATAATGTCTTTCTTTATCTCTTTGTACAGTTTTTAACTCGTTTGTCAAGTGAATTTCTTGTAGGCAGCACATAGTGGGATCATGGTTTTTTATCCATTCAGCCAAGTCTTTTGTTTGGTAAATTTAATCCATTTATATTCAAGGTTAGTATTGATAGGTAATAGCTAAAACTTGTCATTTTGTTGATTGGAAAATGATTCTAAGTGCTCTACTAGTGAATTTGGTGGTGTCATGTGTTTTCATGATGTGTTATTCTAATTCAGGGTGCTTTTCAGAATTTCTTATAAAGCTGGTCTGGTGGTGGTGAATTTTCTGTTCTGCTCATCTGGAAAATATTTCTCCTTCACTTTAAAAAAATATATTTGCTGGCTATAGTATTCTTGGTTGGATATTTTTTCTTTTAAGACATTTGATGTATCATCCCACTCTCTTCTGGCCTGTAGGGTTTCCACTGGGAATTCTGATGTTAATCTAATTGGCTTTCCTTTATATGTAACTTGGTGCTTTTCTATTACTGTTTTTTAGGATTCTCTCATTCAGCTTTTGACAATTTGATGACAATATTCCTTGGAGACTATCTTTTGTGTCTGAGTCCACTTGGAGTTCTTTGAGCTTCTTCTATCTGGATATCCATGTCTCTTTCAAGACCTGGATATTTTTCAATTATCATTTCATTTAGCAGGTTCTCAATGACTTTTTTCTTTTTTAAAAATATTTATTTATTTATCTGAAAGTCAGAGTTACAGAGAGAGAGAAGGAGAGGCAGAGGCAGAGGCAGAGAGAGAGAGAGAGAGAGAGAGAGAGAGAGATCTTCCATCCACTAGTTCATTCCCCAATTGGCCACAACAGCCAGAGCTGTGCCTATCTGAAACCAGGAGCCAGGAGCTTTTTCCAGGTCCTCCATACAGGCAGGGGCACAAGGACTTGGGTCATCTTCTACTGCTTTCCCAGACCATAGCAGAGAGCTGGATTCAGAAGTGGAACAGCTGGTGCCCATATGGTATGCCAGAACTGCAGGAAGCATCTTAATCTGCTGCGCCACAGTGCTGGCCCCTTCAATGCCTTTTTTCTTATCTTTTCTTTCATTAATGTTTGAAATATGAATTTTTAAATGATATTCCATGTTTCACATGGACTCTCTTCATTCTTTTTTATTCTTTTCTTTTTATTTTTGTCTGATTATTTCAAAATTCTTGTCCTTATGATCAGAAATTCTTTCCTCCACTTGATGTATTCTGCTACTAAAGCTCTCAGCCATATTCTTTTATTCCACTGATTGAAGATTTCATCTCCAAAATTTCTATTTGGCTTTTCTTAATGAATTCTATCTCCTTTAGTAATGTTTTCATTCATGTCACCGATTGATTTCCTCATTTCTTTAATTTGTCTATCTATATTTTCTTGCATCTTGTTGAGTTTCTTTACAATCAATATTTTGAATTTTATATCTGTCATTTCATGGATTTCCTTCAGTTCAGGAGTATTGTGTTCTTTTGGAGGCATTGTGTTACCTTGCTTCTTCATGTCTCCTTTGTCTCTATGTTGATATCTGCCCATCTGCTATATTCATCCCTTCTTCTTTATGGAGTAGATTTTATTGTAAAAGAGTTTATGGTTTAGCCGAATGCAGGGAATCACTTGGCTTATTGTTTTGGCTTTGGTTCTAGGTGAGCCCAGAAATGCAGTCTTGGAGTGGTTTGTCTTAATCTCAGCTGTATCTACAAGTGACACAGTGGACCAGTCTGCTTCAGTTGGTAGTGATAGAAGTGTGATTTTCAGATGAATAAGCATTTCCTTGAGTGTGTGGCTTTGGCCCACAGATACTTCAGAGTCAGTCTCCCTAGCGAGTATCTTACCAAAGGCCTTATTCTTGGTGCTGAGTGTGGCTGCTGCTCCCTTGTACTACTGATAAGCTTGAGTGATGCCAAGGCACCAATTACTGTGGCTCTAGGACTGTGTGATGCAGATGGACCTTTCCTTAGTTCCTGCTAGGAGAGTCCAACTTGTGCTGTGGTTTATAATACCAACAGCCTTAGCTCCAGGACTAGGGATGTGAACTGGATCCTGTTCCACTCCTACAGAATAACTACAAGATATACAGGACATTTTACTCTGGAGGGTATTAGTCCAGAGAGGTGGAATGCAGGTGAATTCTTCCCCATGCCCACCCGTTGGATTCCAGTGGCACTGAGAAATTTAAAATGAATTGCTATGTCCCTGGTTTTGCAGAGTATAGTGGTGTCATTACCCAGATCTCCTAGGGTGGGAGTGGAATATTTTTTATGGGCTGCTTCTGACAGAAGCTAAGGTGAATCCCTCTTGCTCAGGCAGAGTACTTCAGTGTAGCTCCCACAGTTGCAGAATGCAAGGGTTCTGTCCTTTGCCCCACACATTGCCCTTTCTGTGACTATGATGCTGGTAGAACAGAGGAACTCTGTACAACTTTCCACTGTCAAGTATGGTGTGCTGTGGAAGTAGAGGAGGGGAAGGGAGCGAGTGGGCTTCCCTGCTCCAAACCAAGCAGTTGCTCAGACCCCAGTTAGTTCTCCAGGCTGAAGCCAAAAACAATGAAAACTGTGGAATTCCCTCCCAGCTAAAACTGCAGTGGGGGCATGGAGATGTCTTCCTACCATAGATTGTTAAAACAGTGGCTCATAGCCAGAAACTGGCTGCACTGGGAGGCTGGCTGCCGTGGCATCTCTGTCTTCTCTCCTCTTGTCTCACAGGGTCTTAATTTTTTTTCAATTCTTCACTGGAAATTCAGAATCAGTCAGAATCCTGTTCTTTGTTCTTTTTCATATCCCAGAGAATCTTAAATTAGTGTGGCTATACCCTATTCAGCTATCTTGGATCTCCCCTCTGATTTATTATTAAGCATTTATTTATTTGAAGCTCAGAGCTACACACACACACACACAGAGAGAGAGAGAGAGAGAGAGAGAGAGAGAGAGAGAGACAGAGAGAGAGACAGAGAGAGAGAGAGAAAGAGAGAGAGAGAGAATTCATCTTCCATCTATTGATTCACTCTCCAAATGGCCAAAATGGCTAGGGCTGGGCCAGCCCAAAAGTCAGGATCAAGGAACCTCATCCAGGTCGCCTACATGGGTGGCAGAGGCTAAAACACTTGGGTTATTCTGTGCTGTTTTTGCAAGCTTTCGTAGGGAGCTGAATCATCAGTGGAGCAGCCAGGACACAAATGGGTGCTCATATGGGATGCCAACCCCGCAAATGGTGGCTTTGCCTTCTACACTATAGCACCAGTCATCCCATAGGTTTTTGAACAATGTTCTCCACGTGGTAAATGCTCTATAAATGTAGCTGAATTTAACTTACTTGAAAAGCAGTCTTTCTGCGCATACTTTGTTTGAGGATCTGTTTAAATTTTATTTTTGTGTTTATTTAGGGGTATTTTATGGTCATTTTCATGATCCAGTTGAAAACTAGGTCTGAAGAATGCAGTTTGCCTGAGTGCAACAGGGGTCCATTATTAGTCATTTCTTTCATCTTAAAACATTAATTAATGGGGTTTGGCTATAAAAGCATCAATTTATAAAACATTTAAGATACAAAAACTGTTTCATGGCTAGTATTAACCATTTGAAATACTTAGACCAGATTGTATTTTGTTATCATTGATTTATAAGAAATAAAGCATACTCAGTATTGTTTATTTTTAACTATAAAATAGAAGAAATCTTTGTTCTGTTCTTGTGAAACAGTTTTAAAACTGACAAACTCTTCCATTATAGTCAAGTCTCAAGTGCTGATGCCAAACTACGTCAAACTAGTTCCTTCTTCAAAAGATTGTTCCATGAGTGTATCTTTCATAGAACATAAATAACTCAACAGAATTTGCATAAATATTTACTTTTTCTACTAGGCATATTTCAATAGGACAATCCTGGGTCAGAATGTGAAAGAAATGGTTCTTAAAAAAACTTAAAAGAGAAATGGAGTTCAATGTCCCCTGGGATCTCACATTTTAGGGCATAATCCTCCAGAGCAATCTTCTGTCATTTGTTAAAGTAACATGTGAACTCTGGAGGAAGTGCCATCTTCAGCAAAGGAAATATCAATGTGGAGAGCATGAACTTGAATTCAAACCAATTAAAACATAATTAAATTTATTTGGCAAGAAGAAGAGCACTTTGGATAAGTAAACAAAAAAATGTTACTTTAGACTATCTTTTACAACTTTAGATCAGAGACTTTGATTGTAAGTTTTGGGCAATCAACTGGATCTTTCCTGATGGCACATTTCATACACAGCTAGTAGCAGAATAGGGACTCCTCTATGGTGCTCCAGAAGAGGTGGTAGGCTCCTATGTGATCAGTTTACCCTATTGTTGAAAGAGTTCATTGTGGAGACTCTGCCATCAAGTTATCCCATGACTGGGATGATATTATGAGAATGACAATTGGATGCCCCACATTTCTCCCCCACAAATCACCTTTCTTGGAAGCCACTATACCATATGCCTAGGGAAACAGGGAGTGTGGACATTTTCAAGGAAACGTTGGAAGGAGATATTGGGACAATGAGGAGTGACCAAGAAAACCAGAGACAACATCACTACAGAAGTCAGAGAACTTCTCCAGGAAACATGGATTCCCCAGTGCTAATCCATAGAGGTCCCTTGTCTTCCCTCTATTCACATGAGGTTTTAAGGGACATCTGAGATATTTCTTTGGAGGAAAGGGAGAGTTATAGAAGAAAATGTAGGGAATAATACAAGAAAATCTGTCCTTTTCTCATCCTTTGGCTCAATATTTTAAGTACATCTCCATTTAATTCAACCAAAGCTCCATTCTTAAGGCCAAGAAGTTTCTAGGATAATTTCCATATGTTTTCTCTGTAGACATATATTTTTTTTCTCTCTGGAATTACAGTTTGTGTCATATTTATATCTTCTAGGTTTCTCCTTAACATGCATTCTCCTCTACCTTCTTGAGTATATGAAATATAGTAATAATAATTCTTACAATAACTCCCATAATACCTTTGTCTCCAAAGTCTGTCATCTGTTTTCCTTCTGGATCTGTCTAAATTAATGACTTTTCTCCCATATACACATGTGTTAGCGAATATCCTTGAGCTTTGATTTCAAGGATTGCTTTTAAGCTTTATTGAGAACACCTAAAGAAACTTTAGAGCTGACTCCCTCCACCACAGTCCCCCCAATTACTAAAATGTGTGTACTATATCCTGTAGTCTGTGAATAAAGAGATTTTTTTCTCTGACTGCTGGGAACACAAGCTAGTCTTCATGGCCTGTGTGAGCTCCAAGGATAGTTCCCATGTTCCTTTTCAGTGGTTCTTTCTCTCGACACACAATGAGTACCCAGGTAATGACCGAGGAAAGCTCTGTGGGTCTCTGCAGCTCTTCTTTTGCTCTCTGCTTTTTGAAACTCATCCCTGAAACTCTGGTCAGCTTGGCTTCCTGAAGTTCCAATTCTATCTCCTCAACTCAGAAACACCACTGGGCTCCATTTGTATTATCCTTCCCTGCCCTAAGTCTTGAGGACATTTCCAGATGTGAGCTTGGAAAAAATCATAGACCCCACCTCCTCATTTGTTTCCTCACTTTGGGGGATCATTGTCCAAAGTTTGAAAACTGTTGTTTCACTTTTTTTGAAACTCATTTTTATTCTAGTTCTTTAAGATGGCAAAAGATAAATCTGGTTCCTTTCACTGCATCTTGGGTAGAAATGAAAGTGTTTTCTTAATATTAGATTAAAAATGCATTTTATCTTGGAAATGTTGAAAGTCACTAGAAAGCTTTCTATAATAGAATTATTCATAATCTTGAGTTATTCATTAATATCTACTGATAACTTTTATGAATTTGGTCTGTGGACATTTTTAAATGCTTACTATATATGCCTGATATTATGCCAAGAATTGGATATTATTGAAATAAATATTGATTCATACCATATTCACAGACATAAGTATTTTCTAGTATTTTAATTGTTATTCATCTAAAATATATTTCTTGTTTATTTTTATATGCTTAGATATTTGTAATCATGATGATTAATCAAATCTACACTACTCCACGCATCAGAATTAACTTTGCCTATTTCTGAAGCTAATTTGGTTTTCTTTTGTTATAATTGGACCTGTTCATTCCAATGGCATTTTTAATTTTTGTAATTTTTCATATAATACTCATTTTGATTGCAAAAACAGGAATTAGGAAATCTTGCACTTAAATATTCACAGAAAATGACAAAGTCAGTTAGGAGACTAAAGCATAAAATGTTTTAAAATTAAATACTTCAATAAAAATTAATTGACTCAATTCAACATGTGTGCCTCTTTGGCTGAGAATAAGTTGGGAAGAGAGAAAAGAATCGTGTCTGTTAAATAAAGTTTGGGTAGTAGTAGTGGTGTCTCAACTTTGGAATGGGCTTTTAGATCAAAACTAGGACTTGTAGACACTCAGTGTCTCTCAAGTATTTTCTTTTCACCAAATTATTAAAACTTCTCATGTTTTTTTCTCTTCTTTATATAAATTGTACATGACCATTTTCTAAAAGTCAGAGAAGCTTAAAAGAATAATATATATATTTTAAAGTCACCTGTATTCTCAAACCCAGAAATAATGAACAATTACTTTTGATGATCATTATGACATGTATTTTCTTACACAAGCCAAGAAATAATTCTGATTTATTTGGCATTCATATTTGGTGTGATTTGGAGGTTGATTAGGGGGGATGACAGAGTACTTGGATTACTTGATTTTGTACACGATTGGTTTGAGTGACTTGAAATAATTCAAATAGCATGAGTACATAGGTGGAAGCATTGACCTAGATCTCAGAAGTGAGGCCTAGGATAAACAAATAAGTGAAACATCCCTGGGTATGTAATAATTTGAGCTATAGCTGAAGAGGAGATCAGCTCAGGAGATTATGAATAGTAGTCTCACTTACAATTTTTGTTTATATTTAAAAAGTAGCACAAAGATGTCATGATCGAAGCTAAGTTTAGGTCTAAATCATAAGTATATATAAGTATTGTACTACATGTACATGTAAATAGTTAATATATATTTACATAAATATTACCATCAGTGTATGTAAGTATTGCATATACAATAATATATGTAAGTATTATAATTGCTATAAGTACAGGAGTGTCAAATTGTTAAGTCAGCAACAGAAGTCACTGTGTACTTACATCCCATGTGGGATCTGTCCTTAATGTGTTGTCTAATGTGCAGTGATGCTATAACTAGTACTGAAACAGTATTTTTACACTTTGTGTTTCTGCGTGGGTAAAAACTGATGAGATCTTTACTAATTATATACTGAATCGATCTTCTGTATATAAAGATAATTGGAAATGAAAAAAAAAGAAACCTGGTGTTAAATTGGAAATGGCATAGAAAATTAATTAATTTTAAAAAATATTATGTAGGATCTCTGTCTTTAATGTGCTGTACACTCTTATTTAATGCTATAACTAGTACTCCAATAGTATTTTTTTTTTCACTTTGCATTGCTATATGGGGGCAAACTGTTGAAATCGTTACCTAATATATACTAAACTGATCTTTTGTATATAAAGAGAATTGAAAATGAATCATGATGTGATTGGAAAGGGAGAGGGAGCGGGAAAGGGGAGGGTTGTGGGTGGGAGGGAAGTTTTGGGAGGGGGAAGCCATTGTAACCCATAAGCTGTTCTTTGGAAATTTATATTCATTAAATAAAAGTTTAATTAAAAAAATTAATTGCTATAAGTAACATTTTTTTTCCTTTTTTTTTTTTTTTTTTTGACAGGCAGAGTGAATAGTGAGAGAGAGAGAGACAGAGAGAAAGGTCTTCCTTTTTGCCGTTGGTTCACCCTCCAATGGCCGCTGCGGCCAGCGCATCTCGCTGATTCGAAGCCAGGAGCCAGGTGCTTCTCCTGGTCTCCCATGTGGGTGCAGGGCCCAGGCACTTGGGCCATCCTCCACTGCCTTCCCGGGCCATAGCAGAGAGCTGGCCTGGAAGAGGGGCAACCAGGACAGAATCCGGCGCCCCGACTGGGACTAGAACCCGGTGTGCCGGCGCCGCAAGGTGGAGCATTAGCCTGTTAAGCCATGGCGCCGGCCTTTATAAATAACATTTATACATAATTCCCTTACTAATTTTACCAGTCATTAATTAATATACTGAAGTTTTGGCCAGCACCAGTCAGGGCGCCGGATTCTGTCCCGGTTGCCCCTCTTCCAGGCCAGCTCTCTGCTATGGCCCGGGAAGGCAGTGGAGGATGGCCCAAGTGCCTGGGCCCTGCACCCACATGGGAGACCAGGAGAAGCACCTGGCTCCTGGCTTCGAATCAGCGAGATGCGCTGGCCGCAGCGGCCATTGGAGGGTGAACCAACGGCAAAGGAAGACCTTTCTCTCTGTCTCTGTCTCTCACTGTCCACTCTGCCTGTCAAAAAATTAAAAATAAATAAAAAATAAAAAAAACCACACACACACACACAAAACTAAAAAAAAAAAACATACTGAACTTTATCCTATATTTTATCTTTTTGTTATCTTCAACATAAATGATGTCATTCTAGTTTTATAAGAACATGTGACAATATAAAATGTTTTTTATGCTCTAAAGTGATTTTATGTAAATAATGCCTTGAGAATGAACTTTTGTAAATTAGTAATTTGAGAGAAGAAATATCTTTTAAATATTTTTGCACTGAAACTTGGCCAGAGATATATTTTAAGAAATACCTCACTAATGTCTTTAGCTTGCATTATCTATAACATTGGATTACAGTACACAGCTTCCGCCATGTTTTTCTTTTCACTTTATGAGCAACCTGAGTGTTACATTGATATAAAGATTTATGATCTCCTTTTCTCTTCTCTATACTAAATTCTTTTTTTTATTAAACTTTTATTTAATGAATATAAATTTCCAAAGTACAGCTTATGGGTTACAATGGCTTCCCCCTCCCAAAACTTCCCTCCCACCCACAACCCTCCCCTTTCCCGCTCCCTCTCCCCTTCCAATCACATCATGATTCATTTTCAATTCTCTTTATATACAGAAGATCAGTTTAGTATATATTAGGTAACGATTTCAACAGTTTGCCCCCACATAGCAACACAAAGCGAAAAAATACTGTTGGAGTACTAGTTATAGCATTAAATAAGAGTGTACAGCACATTAAAGGCAGAGATCCTACATGATATTTTTAAAAATTGATTACTTTTGTATGCAATTTCCAATTTAACACCAGTTTTTTTTTTCATTTCCAATTATCTTTATATACAGAAGATCGATTCAGTATATGCTAAGTAAAGATTTCATCAGTTTGCACCCACACAGAAACACAAAGTGTAAAAATACTATTTCAGTACTAGTTATAGCATCACTGCACATTAGACAACACATTAAGGACAGATCCCACATGGGATGTAAGTACACAGTGACTTCTGTTGCTGACTTAACAATTTGACACTCCTGTTCTATACTAAATTCTTGCATATTTCAGCTCATACATGAACATTTCTTAACACACACAAATTTCTGGGGCTTGCAGCATTGACTTCACTCTTCACTTTCAGTACTGACATTTGCCAGAATTTCATTGTGTAGAAATGGATGTTTGGGATATAGAAATTGCTCAAAAAAGTAGTCTGGAAGATTTTGATGAAATCAGAAGATGAGAACATATAAAAAGAATACATATGTTATTTAGTTTAATTTATCTTGGTGTTTAAGTTTCTGACACAACTCTAGAGCAAGTTGGATCATGCACATGATGATGAATTAGTTGAATATGTCATTCTCCACAGCACTTACCAATATAATGGTCATGTCTGTATTTGTGCATCATAGCCCCTTAGGATGGGTGAAAGAAATGGGGAAGAATATGGAAATCTCTTGGATTCAGGCTTGCAGATTAAAAAATCATCACAGACCATACTTTCTTGTTGTTTCAATTTGAATGGATTAAATATAATATAATATAATATAATATAATATATAATAATTATATAGTATATAATATAATAAATTGTATATTATAATATTATGTTATATAATTATATAATAAAATAATATTTTGTTATATATTATATTATGAAATTATAATTAATTATAATATAATTTAGGAGTGACCTCTATAAATTTTTTACCAAAATGTAAATTCCTAGAAGTAGACAGAAATTATGTATTTTTTAAAGATATTTATTTATTTGAAAGGCAGAGATACAGAGAGAGAAGCAGGAGAGAGAGAGTGAGAGAGAGAGAGAGAGAGAGAGAGAGAGAGAAATAGAGAGATAGATGTCTTCCACCTGCCGTTTCAGTCCACAAATGTCTGCAGTAGCCAAGGCTGGGCCGGTCCAAAGCCAGGAGCCAGGAGCTTCCTCTGGGGCTACCATGTGGGTGTAGGGGTCAAGCACTTGGGGCAACCTCTGCTGCATTTCCCAGGTACCTTAGGAGGGAGCTGGATGGAAAATAAAGCACTGGGACCAATGGAGCCCACATGAGATTCCAGTGCTGCAGGTGGAGGCCTAACCTACTAAGCCACAGTGCTGGCCCCAGAAATTGTGCATTGTACAAGTGATCTTTTGTTACATTTTAATCTTAAAAATTTGCATGAAGTTTGCTTTTCTATCTGACATATTCTGTGTAATACATTTTTAACATATTTATATAAATATAAGAATAAAGCTAATATTGTTACAATTTTACAACTTCTTCCCTCAAAAAGTTAACATAAATTAACATCAAGATATCATAAGTGTATATTGTAGTGTTTACGTATTCTACAGCACACAACTAAAGGGATATAAGCCACTACAATGTACCAGTTTTCATATCATTTTTCTCAGGAGGACTTGACATTAATTATAAATTTCTCATTACATTGACACCACAAATTAGAACAAGGACATTGTAATTATCTATTTCATTCAAACAAGCAAAAATTGTACAATATACTAATGTGGTAATATTAACTTTTATTTCCAGAAGTTGAAATTCCACTTATAGTTTATGCTATATAGGTTTCACTTTGTATTTTGTAACAAAAATTCCTCAGAAATAAGTGTTGCTAGTTACTTGTTATTTGAGGTTTTGGTATCTAGCATCATGCCTGGCATATAAAAGGAGATTGGTACAGAAATGTTAAAAGAATGAAGATGCATAAATGCATTAGCTGCATATAGTATATTCTAATTATAGTAATTTCTGACCTTGTTTAAATTGGCTACTAATATATGAACTAGTTTTGAATAGTATCCAAAGTTAGAATAATATTGGAAATTTTGAATGTGTTTTATAGATTCTCAGGAAACGCTAACATAGCTACATAGCACTCAGCTAATGAACACTGGGAGGAAATGGCATTTAGATGGTTAAGAATACTCAAAGTGAAAAATTACTTTTATTTTTAGATAAGAAAAAGTTTAAGTATATACCTTCAGAATAAGTAGCATTATGGTTTCCAAGTAAGTAAAATTTTTCCCCAAATGCATAATTCCTGCTTTTTCATAAATAGTACTAAATGTAGGCTTCACTTTGGATATTCTCATTCATGACTTTAACTACTCTTTGTATTTTTCTCATCTCTTTTCTTGTGTATTATCTTTTTTTTAAAAAAGATTTCTTTATGTTATTTGAAAGGCAGAGTTACAGCGAATCAGAGAGAGAGAGGGAGAGAGAGAGAGAGATATCTTTCGCTGCTGGTTCACTCCCCAGATGGCCCCAAGGGCCAGAGCTTCACTGATCTGAAGCCAGGAACCAGGAGCTTCTTCTGGGTCTCCCACATGGATGCAGGGGCCCAAGGTCTTGAGACATCTTCTACTGCTTTCTCAGTCTATAGCAGAGAGCTGGATCAGAAGTGGAGCAGCCAGGACTTGAAATGACGCCCATATGGGATGCCAGCACTGCAGATGGGGGCTTTACCCGCTATGCCACAGCTCCAGCCCCTCTTGTGTATTTAAAAGTGATGCTGTTCTTTTTTTATAGGAAGCTTTTATTTAACAAATATAAATTTCATAAGTACAACTTTTAGATTATGGTGGGTCTTCCCCCCCAATACCCACCCTCCCACCCCCAAACTATCCTACCTCTTACTCCCTCTCCCATCCTATTCTTCATTAAGATTCATTTTAATTATCTTTATATTCAAGAGATCAACTCTATATGGCTGCAAATTTTCAATGACTATGCTGTAGACATTATAATTGTCTCTTCAACTTGCTTATTGAAAAAAAGGATAACTTATGACTTTCAGTGTAGTTTTAGATTAAGTAGAGGAAGCAAAGTTTGAAGTATATATCTTTTATTAAGTTCATTTTGGTTTGACAACCTGCTACTATTATCTTATTATTGAAGAGTGGTGCCTAAGAGAGAAACTCGTCAGTATGTGACATAATAAGGTAAGCTTCTGACCTTCAGTGGTTCTGTGAAAGATCTCCCAAGTGAGTATGTACACAGTGTTTTGAATTCACTAAACTAGCATATTTTATTATAAAGGAAATTTTTCTTCAAAGCAAATTAACTAAGCCACTAAAGCTTCATTGAATAAAAATGTTAAAGTTGGAAAAAATGGAGCACCAACAGCTTGGTTATATAGTTGGGATTTTGTGGTGTTTGGAAACATAGGATATTTCTTTATGTTAATGGGGATACACATATCTGTATTACGTCTTGGTGGGGCAAAAGTTTGTGAAAAAGATGAAAATGATAGTAATCTCTAAATATGATATTAAACTTCTATTGATTTTATAGAGGATATTAACCCTTATTTAAAAGTATGTCCAAATACTTCTACTCCAAGAAAATGCTATTTATTTAATTAAATAAAACTAAAAATATTGGCCATTGTGCATAAAAACAAACATAAGAAAAGTTTGAAAGGTAGAGACACCAGCTAGGCAGTTCAAGACCCAGGGAATGACGTGGTGGTGGGTTTCCAGAGTTTGTTTTTGTCTCACATTTTCCCAACTTGAAACTGAAGAGTCCAATCCCCAAAGATTGCATACTCTATGGTTCTGCTTAAAATATTCTTAAAATGGTACAGTTATAGGAGCAGAGGACAGATGAGTGATTGCCAAGGGTTACAAAGGGCAAGGGCAGAGGGCAGTGCATGTGGCTATGAAAGGGCAACGCGAGCATGATGGTTCATTTTACATGTCAGTGTGACTGAGTAAGGGGTGTCTAGACAGCTGGTCAGATGTTATTTCTGCATGACTGGGGGTTGTTTCCAAAGAGATTAGTGTTTGACTTGCTAGACTGAAGAAGATCCACCCTCACTATAGGCAGGTGTCATCCAAACTGCTGGGGTCCCTGAAAGAAGAGAAAGGTGGAGGCGAGGTGCTTAAAAACTAGAGAAACCATACTGCCAAACTCTCTCATCCAATTATCTTTTAAGATTTATGGTATATTATTGGCCAAATTCTTTTTTTAAACTTTTATTTAATGAATATAAATTTCCAAAGTACAGCTTATGGATTACAATGGCTCCCCCCCCCATAATTTCCCTCCCACCCGCAACCCTCCCCTTTCCCGCTCCCTCTCCCCTTCCATTCACATCAAGATTCATTTTCAATTCTCTTTATATACAGAAGATCAGTTTAGTATATATTAAGTAAAGATTTCAACAGTTTGCCCCCATATAGCAACACAAAGCGAAAAAATACTGTTGGAGTACTAGTTATAGCATTAAATAAGAGTGTACAGCACATTAAAGACAGAGATCCTACATGATATTTTAAAAAATTGATTACTTTTGTATGCAATTTCCAATTTAACACCAGTTTTTTTTTTCATTTCCAATTCTCTTTATATACAGAAGATCGATTCAGTATATGCTAAGTAAAGATTTCATCAGTTTGCACCCACACAGAAACACAAAGGGTAAAAATACTGTTTCAGTACTAGTTATAGCATTACTTCACATTGAACAACACATTAAGGACAAATCCCACATGAGACGAAAGTACACAGTGACTCCTGTTGTTGATTTAACAATTTGACACTCTTGTTTATGGCGTCATTAATCTCCCTAGGCTCTAGTCATGAGTTGCCAAGGCTATGGAAGCCTTTAGGGTTCGCTAACTTTGATCTTATTCTGATAGGGTCATAGTCAAAGTGGAAGTTCTCTCCTCCCTTCAGAGAAAAGTACCTCCTTCTTTGATTCATTGGCCAAATTCTTAAGGACTATCAGATCCTAGTTCATTTTTTTGTCTCTTTCTATCTGAGGGAGCATTCCCTGGCAACAGTTTGAAGCAACCTGTAAGGAGTGCAAACAGCCTCAACCCATTAAAAGAAGGATGAAAACAAGAAGTTGTATGATATGGGCAGGGAAAAATGGGAGAGAAAAATGGGAGAGAATCTGAGTCTTTTTTAAGGGCAGTAAATTGAAGCAGAGTTTAATCTCATCTTTCTTGTATTTTTGGCAAAGGGGCATTGCCATAGATTGTACAATTTCTACTATGGAAAAAAAGTGGGTTAAGATTATCAGCAGGGAGAAGCTTTGTATTAGGACTAAATCCCAGTGGCAATATCACTTAATTAGTGATCTTCAACAAGAAGATTAATTTTTAATTTTTTCCAAAATTTTTACAATGCACACTTTGCAGAGTCTTGAAAAGCAGTGAACAAAACAAAGCAAAATACTAAAAATATGCTAAGAGAGTAGATTTTAAGTGTTCTTCCTACACATCCACACCAAAGATGACTGTGTGAGGTTCTGATTCTCGTAATTTGCTAGGCTACAGTAATCATGTCAGTGTATACTGTAGTTGCCCCTTATCTGCAGGTTCACTTTCCATAGTTACAGTTCCCTACAGTCAACCTTGATCTGAAAATATTAAATGGAAAATTCCAGAAATAAACAGCTCCTAGCTTTTAAATAATTTTTATTTCAGTATATTATCTAAATCACTCTAGTTTATTATTAGTTATTTTTGTGAATCTTATACCTAGTTTATAAATTAGTTTATCATGCAAATTTTATGCATAGAAAAAAACTTAATATATAGGGTTGGTACTATCTGATTTTAAGCATCTACTGGAGGTCTTGGAACATTTTCTCTATGGATAAGGGGAACTTCTGTATATGTGTGTCTGAATACCATGTTGTACAGTAAGAATTTAAAAGCAAACAAAACATCACAAAAGCCTTAAAAAATAATAAGGCTATACTATTGAATTGTGACTAGGGCATTTTTCCATTGTAGATAGAATAGAGAGGGTCTAGGCTGAGTCACAGTCTCAGGTGTCTGGCTCTCTGGTTGTAATCTTGAACTCACATCTAACCCTATGCTGACCTCTGCAATCTGACCTGTGTCTCCACCTTCCTCCCCTGGTACAGCCAATCCCACCTCCCCATAGCACAGTGGACATATCATCATAGCTCTCCCACTCTCCTACATCCCTGCTACTCCTACTTTTCAACACTGGGTCCTTCTAGAGTTATCATAATCTTTTTTTTTTTTTTTTGACAGGCAGAGTGGATAGTGAGAGAGAGAAAGACAGAGAGAAAGGTCTTCCTTTTTGCCGTTGGTTCACCCTCCAATGGCTGCTGCGGCCAGTGCTTCATGCTGATCCGAAGCCAGGAGCCAGGTGCTTCTCCTGGTCTCCCATGTGGGTGCAGGGCTCAAGGACTTGGGCCATCCTCTACTGCCTTCCCGGGCCATAGCAGAGAGCTGGCCTGGAAGAGGGGCAACCGGGACAGAATCCGGCGCCCCAACCAGGACTAGAACCCGGTGTGCCGGCTCCACAAGGTGGAGGATTAGCCTGTTAAGCCACGGCGCCGGCCCATCATGATCTTTTTGAAAAAAATATATTTATTTATCTATTTGCAAGTCAGAGTTACAGACTAAAGCCAGGAGCTAGGAACTTCCTTCAGATCACCCACATGAGTACCAGGGGCCCAAACATTTGGGCCATCTTCTGCTATTTTTCCCAAGCCATTAGCCGGGAGCTGGATCAGAAGTTGAGCAGCTGGGACATCAACTGGCACCCGTATAGGATACAGGTATGGCAGGTAGCAGCTTTTCCTGTTATACCATAATTCTGGCCCCTGGAGTCATCATTTTCTAAACAGATTCCTCAGATACCCAACTTATGTTCACTTTAATAACTCCTGCTGGGGCGGAGCCAAGATGGCGGAGAGTGAGGACGTGTGCCGTAGTTTGGGAAAATAAAGTTTCATAAAAGTGGAACTACTGTAGCCTCAGGAAAAGATTCAAGAAAAAAACTGCAGAGGAAACGCTTCCGGATCTAGTGGATGTGACACAGAGGACCTACAGGGAGCCCACCGCGTGGAAACCCAACTGTGGGAGACCAGCCTCAGAATCTCCCCAGCGCGGGAACCAACGGGAGGTAAGACAAAGGCGTCAGAAACCCGAGATATTGGTGGGAAAAAGCAGAGGCCTCTGAGCAAAACAGAGAGCAGGCACCATTTTACATATGTAAAGCGCTGCCAAGGAGTTCACAAACTCAGTAACCTTGGAACTTCAGTGAAATTTGAAAACACATTGAGAGCTGCATAAACTCTTTGTGTGGTCCCAGGGGTAGATCAAACGAATACTCACAGAGGCCAGATTTCAACTACACTCAATTCCACTCACCTGTACCGAAAAACTTCCCAACTGAGTCAAAAAAAAGAAAAAAAAGAGAGAGAGAGAGAGAGAGAGAGCAATCCAGCAAGGAGCAAGGGAGAGAAAAATCTGGGTGAGTCGCTTTTTGCACAGCCTTAAACCCGAAGAATCAAGTGGAGCTCTCTGGCCTCACCCATCACAGCCTCTAAGGATCCCTCAAAGCAGACAGCCCACTTAGAGGCATAGTATAATGAGAAAAAAACACCACAGCCAAAAAAAAAAAAAAACGTAAATTATCTCCAACATGCCAAACAACAAACATAGAAACCGAGGTAACAAGAGCAAGGAAGACACTATAATGGCCCCAAATGAACAAGACACCCCAATCCAAGATTATGAAGATGAAGAGATAGAGGAAATGCAATAAGTGGATCTCAAAAAATTGATAAGAACATTAGGAAGTTCTCAAAAACAAATTCTTGAACTACAGAAATCCTTAATGGACAAGATAGAAAATCTCTCTCGTGAAAATGAAATATTAAGAAGGAATCAAAATGAAATGAAACAACTAGTAGAACATGAAACTGTGATAGTGACAAAAAACCACAGTGAAATGAAGAACTCAATAGATCAAATGACAAACACATTAGAAAGCCTTAAAAACAGAATGAGTGAAGCAGAAGAGAGAATATCGGAATTAGAAGACAGAGAACAGGAAAGGAAACAGTCAAATCAAAGAAAAGAAGAAGAAATTAGAAATCTAAAAAATACTGTCAGGAATCTACAGGATACTATTAAAAAACCCAACATTCGGGTTCTAGGAGTTCTGAAGGCATGGAGAGGGAGAAAGGATTAGAAGGCCTTTTTAGTGAGATACTAGCAGAAAATTTCCCAGGTTTGGAGAAGGACAGAGACATCCTAGTACAGGAAGCTCATAGAACCCCTAATAGACATGATCAAAAGAGATCCTCACCACGACACATCGTAATCAAACTCACCACAGTGAAACACAAAGAAAAGATCCTAAAATGTGCAAGAGAGAAACACCAGATTACTCTCAGAGATCTCCAATTAGACTCACAGATGACTTCTCACCAGAAACCCTAAAGCTATGAGGGAATGGCGAGATATAGCCCAGGTACTAAGAGAGAAAAACTGCCAGCCCAGAATATTATATCCTGCAAAGCTCTCATTTGTGAATGAAGGTGAAATAAAGACCTTTCACATCAAACAGAAACTGAAAGAATTTGTCGCCACTCGTCCAGCCCTGCAAAAGATGCTTAAAGATGTGTTACATACAGAAACACAGAAACACGGTCACCAATATGAAAGAAGATAAAGAAGGAAACCTCACACCAAAAGATCACAGAAATCTCAAAACATATATTAGAAAAAATCTTTGGCAAATGACAGGACAAAGTTACTCCTTCTCAATAGTCACATTGAATGTTAATGGCTTGAACTGTCCAGTTAAAAGACACAGATTGGCTGACTGGGTTAAGGAACAAAACCCATCTATTTGCTGCTTACAAGAAACTCATCTATCCAACAATGATCCATAGAGACTGAAAGTGAAGGGCTGGAAAAATATATACCATGCCAACAGAAATGAAAAGAGAGCGGGCGTAGCCATCTTAATATCGGACAACATAAACTTTACCACAAAAAACTGTTAGGAGAGACAAAGAGGGGCACTATATAATGATTAAGGGATCCATTCAACAGGAAGATATAACGATTATCAATGTATATGCACCTAATTACAGGGTACCAGCTTATTTAAAAGACTTGTTAAGGGACTTAAAGGGAGACTTAGACCCCAATACAATAGTACTGGGGGACTTCAATACTCCACTCTCAGAGATAGACAGATCAACAGGACAGAACATCAATAAGGAGACAGTAGATTTAAATGACACTATAGCCCAAATGGATCTAACAGATATCTACAGAACATTTCATCCTACATCTAAGGACTTTACATTCTTCTCAGCAGTACATGGAACATTCTCTAGGATTGACCACATACTAGGCCATAGAGCAAGTCTCAGCAAATTCAAAAGAATTAAAATCATACCATGCAGCTTCTCAGACCAGAAAGGAATGAAATTGGAAATTAGCAACTCAGGAATCCCTAGAGCACGTGCAAACACATGGAGATTGAACAACATGCTCCTGAATGAACAATGGGTCATAGAAGAAATTAAAAGAGAAATCAAAAATTTTCTGGAAGTAAATGAGGATAACAGCACAACATACCAAAACCTATGGGATACAACAAAAGCAGTGTTAAGAGGAAAGTTTATATCAATAGGTGCCTACATGAAGAAATTCGAAAGGCACCAAATAGATGAGCTTTCAAGTCATCTCAAGGATCTGGAAAATCTGCAGCAAACCAAACCCAAACCCAGTAGAAGAGAAATAATTAAAATCAAAGAAGAAATCAGCAGGATTGAATCCAAAAAAAAAAAAACATTACAAAAATTCAGCCAAACAAGGAGCTGGTTTTTTGAAAAAGTAAACAAAATTGACACCCCATTGGCCCAACTAACTAAAAAAAGAAGAGAAAAGACCCAAATCAATAGGATCAGAGATGAAAATGGAAACGTAACAACAGACATCACAGAAATAAAAAGAATCATCAGAAATTACTACAAGGACTTGTATGCCAGCAAACAGGGAAATCTATCAGAAATGGACAGATTCTTGGACACATACAACCTACTTAAATTGAGCCAGGAAGACATAGAAAACCTAAACAGACCCATAACTGAGGCAGAAATTGAATCAGTAATAAAGTCCCTCCCAATAAAGAAAAGCCCAGGACCAGATGGATTCACTGCTGAGTTCTACCAGACATTTAGAGAAGAACTAACTCCAATTCTTCTCAAACTATTCAAAACAATCGAAAAAGAGGGAATCCTCCCAAATTCTTTCTATGAAGCCACCATCACCTTAATTCCTAAGCCGGAAAAAGATGCAGCATTGAAAGAGAATTACAGACCAATATCCCTGATGAACATAGATGCAAAAATATTCAATAAAATTCTGGCCAATAGAATGCAACAACACATCAGAAAGATCATCCACCCAGACCAAGTGGGATTTATCCCTGGTATGCAGGGATGGGTCAACGTTCGCAAAACAATCAATGTAATACACTACATTAACAGACTGCAGAAGAAAAACCATATGATTCTCTCAATAGACGCAGAGAAAGCATTTGATAAAATACAACACCCTTTCATGATGAAAACTCTAAGCAAACTAGGTATGGAAGGAACATTCCTCAATACAATCAAAGCAATATATGAAAAGCCCACGGCCAACATCCTATTGAATGGGGAAAAGTTGGAAGCATTTCTGCTGAGATCTGGTACCAGACAGGGATGCCCACTCTCACCACTGCTATTCAATATAGTTCTGGAAGTTTTAGCCAGAGCTATTAGGCAAGAAAAAGAAATTAAAGGGATACAAATTGGGAAGGAAGAACTCAAACTATCCCTCTTTGCAGATGATATGATTCTTTATTTAGGGGACCCAAAGAACTCTACTAAGAGACTGCTGGAACTCATCAAAGAATTTGGCAAAGTAGCAGGATATGAAATCAATGCAGAAAAATCAACAGCCTTTGTATACACAGGCAATGCCACGACTGAGGAAGAACTTCTAAGATCAATCCCATTCACAATAGCTACAAAAACAATCAAATACCTTGGAATAAACTTAACCAAGGACGTTAAAGATCTCTACGATGAAAACTACAAAACCTTAAAGAAAGAAATAGAAGAGGATACCAAAAGATGGAGAAATCTTCCATGCTCATGGATTGGAAGAATCAATATAATCAAAATGTCTATTCTCCCAAAAGCAATTTATACATTCAATGCTATACCAATCAAGATACTGAAGACCTTCTTCTCAGATCTGGAAAAAATGATGCTGAAATTCATATGGAGACACAGAAGACCTCGAATAGCTAAAGCAATCTTGTACAACAAAAACAAAGCCGGAGGCATCACAATACCAGATTTCAGGACATACTACAGGGCAGTTTTTATCAAAACAGCATGGTATTGGTACAGAAACAGATGGATAGACCAATGGAACAGAATAGAAACACCAGAAATCAATCCAAACATCTACAGCCAACTTATATTTGATCAAAGATCCAAAACTAATCCCTGGAATAAGGACAGCCTATTCAATAAATGGTGCTGGGAAAATTGGATTTCCACGTGCAGAAGCTTGAAGCAAGAACCCTACCTTTCACCTTACACAAAAATTCACTCAACATGGATTAAAGACTTAAATCTACGACCTGAAACCATCAAATTATTAGAGAGCATTGGAGAAACCCTGCAAGATATAGGTACAGGCAAAGACTTCTTGGAAAATACTCCAGCAGCACAGGCAGTCAAAACCAAAATTAACATTTGGGATTGCATCAAATTGAGAAGTTTCTGTACTTCAAAAGAAACAGTCAGGAAAGTGAAGAGGCAACCGACAGAATGGGAAAAAATATTTGCAAACTATACTACAGATAAAGGGTTGATAACCAGAATCTACAAAGAAATCAAGAAAATCCACAACAACAAAACAAACAACCCACTTAAGAGATGGGCCAAGGACCTCAATAGACATTTTTTCGAAAGAGGAAATCCAAATGGCCAACAGACACATGAAAAAATGTTCAAGATCACTAGCAATCAGAGAAATGCAAATCAAAACCACAATGAGGTTTCACCTCACCCTGGTGAGAATGGCTCACATTCAGAAATCTACCAACAATAGATGCTGGAGAGGATGTGGGGAAAAAGGGACACTAACCCACTGTTGGTGGGAATGCAAACTGGTTAAGCCACTATGGAAGTCAGTCTGGAGATTCCTCAGAAACCTGAACATAACCCTACCATACAACCCAGCCATCCCACTCCTTGGAATTTACCCAAAGGAAATTAATTTGGCTAATAAAAAAGCCATCTGCACATTAATGTTTATTGCAGCTCAATTCACAATAGCTAAGACCTGGAATCAACCCAAATGCCCATCAACAGTAGACTGGATAAAGAAATTATGGGACATGTACTCCATAGAATACTATACAGCAGTTAGGAACAATGAAACCCAGTCATTTGCAACAAGATGGAGGAATCTGGAAAACATCATGCTGAGTGAATTAAGCCAGTCCCAAAGAGACAAATATAATTTGTTTTCCCTGATCAGCGACAACTGAGCGCCAAAGGGGAAACCTGTTGAAGTGAAATGGACACTATAAGAAACAATGACCTGATCAGCTCTTGTCCTGACTCTAGATGTACAATGTAATACTTTATCCTTTTTAGTATTTGTTGTTGTTGTTCTAGTACTAGTGGTTGAACTCTGTAATTAATACACAATTATTCTTAGGTGTTTAAATTTTAACTGAAAGGTGATCCCTGTTAAATCTGAGTGGAAAAAGAGAGGGAGGAGAGGTACAATTTGGGACATGCACAATAAGACTTGCCCCAAATGATGGAGTTAGAAATGAGCCAGGGGATTCCAATACAATCCCATCAAGGTGGCATGTACCAATGCCATCTCACTAGTCCAAGTGATCAATTTCAGTTCACATTCGATGGCTCTGATAGGTCTAAGAATCAAAGGGATCACACAAACAAGACAAGTGTCTGCTAATACTAAATGATAGAATCAAAAAGGGAGAGAAAGATCCAACATGGGAAGTGGGATACACAGCAGACTCATAGAATGGCAGACGTCCTAAACAACACTCTGGCCTCAGAATCAGCCCTTAAGGCATTCGGATCTGGCTGAAGAGCCCATGAGAGTATTGTAGGCATGGAAAGCCAAGATACCATGGAAAAGAATAAAAGAAGAAGACCTAAATGAAATATCTCTGGGAGTGAGATCCCAGTGGAAAGAACGGGGCCATCAAAGAAGGAAGTACCTTTCTCTGAAGGGAGGAGAGAACTTCCACTTTGACTATGACCCTATCGGAATAAGATCAAAGTCAGCGAACCCTAAAGGCTTCCATAGCCCTGGCAACTCATGACTAGAGCCTAGGGAGATTACTGACGCCATGAACAGGAGTGTCAAATTGTTAAGTCAGCAATAGAAGTCACTGTGTACTTACATCCCATGTGGGATCTGTCCTTAATGTGTTGTCTAATGTGCAGTGATGCTATAACTAGTACTGAAACAGTATTTTTACACTTTGTGTTTCTGCGTGGGTACAAACTGATGAGATCTTTACTAATTATATACTGAATCGATCTTCTGTATATAAAGATAATTGGAAATGAAAAAAAAAAAGAAACCTGGTGTTAAATTGGAAATGGCATAGAAAATTAATTAATTTTAAAAAATATTATGTAGGATCTCTGTCTTTAATGTGCTGTACACTCTTATTTAATGCTATAACTAGTACTCCAACAGTATTTTTTTTTTCACTTTGTGTTGCTATATGGGGGCAAACTGTTGAAAGCGTTACCTAATATGTACTAAACTGATCTTCTGTGTATAAAGAGAATTGAAAATGAATCATGATGTGATTGGAAAGGGAGAGGGAGCGGGAAAGGGGAGGGTTGTGGGTGAGAGGGAAGTTTTGGGAGGGGGAAGCCATTGGAACCCATAAGCTGTACTTTGGAAATTTATATTCATTAAATAAAAGTTTAATTAAAAAAATAATAACTCCTGCTAACATATTTCCATAGTACAGTGCCTAAGACTTGACTATATTTATGGCTTATTATTTCTGCATGTATGTTGATTTTGTATTCCCAATGAGATTGTAAATGTCTTGAGGGAAGGATATATCCACCCATTTTAGTCTTTTTTCTGTTATAAAAATGACATACCAGAGTCTGGGCACTTTATAAAAGAAGTTTATGTAGCTTATGCAGACTGAAAGTCCAAATAGTATATAACCAGCTCTGGTAGACCCCTTGCCAAAATTATATCATGGCAGATGGTACCATGGTAGGAGTACCTGTGAGAGGGAGAGATCGAAAGATCAGACAGGAAGTCAGAGACAAAGGAGGATCCAGGCTTGCTCTTTCATAACAACCCTCTCAGGAGAACTAATCAGAATCCTAGGATAACTACATCAATTCCTTCTTTATAATCATCTTGTATTAGGCCCCACCTCTTAAAGATTTCACACCATCCACCAATATCACCACACAGAGGACCAAACCTCTGATGTATGATCTCTTGGAGATGCACTCAAACCATGGTGAAACCATTGCAGCACCTATCTCCTGACCTTCCTCTCTGTAGGTGCAGGCTGCAGAGTGAGTTTGACTGGATTTCGGATCTCCCACTTGCTAATTACACAATCTTGAAAAATTTGCCTATATTTTTGGTCTTTGTTGCCTCATCTATGTAGATGTAAGAATAATTGAATTATATATCCCAGAGGTTGGCAAATATTGATCAGATTTTATTATGCGTAGCTCATAGATGTACCTAGTCCGTTGTAAATATTACAAAAATTACCCATTATCATCTCTTATCTGGATTAGTCAGTGTTGTATGGGCAAATCCTTAACAAACCTTATACGAGTAAAAGAAAACCCTAGAAACACAGCCTGCTTTCCAAGGTATATGCCCTCCCTATCTTTCTGGGCTCTCAGTTGAACCTGAACCCAACATCCAATTCCTTTTGGGAGTGTCAGCCAACAGAATGTAAGAGGAGGTAATTTGATCCTTCTAGTCCTGAGTCATTTAAAAACTTCCCGTGTGTCTTTCTCTAAGCTCGAAGCCAGCTGGAAACTGTGTACCAGGCATGGAAGCCACATGTTGAAGGTAGCAGAGCTACTTTCAACCTGGCCACCACACCATTGTTCCTCTACTTGGTTAGTTGTATCAGTGCAAGAAATAAACCACTATTGCATAAGATCTACAACATATTTGTTGGGTCTGTTTATAATATCGGTTAATCCAATCCTGCTATTACAACCATGTCATTACTCCCAGTGGAGAGCTTTAAGAATTGTGTACTTGATAAGCAGATTGACTTCAATCAATGCCTCTATCTTGTATTATCTGCCCACTTATCCTCTATTTTGGTCCTTGCATACAAACAATGGTTGTTTCTTCTTTCCATGGCATCTCTATATGCATGGCAAGTCTCTTCCACTCAGCTTTCTCAAAGGATTTTTAGCTTAGTTTTGACTCTATAAATTATGATAACCTATCTTTTCTTATTATATTCCAGGATTCCCCAAAGTAAAAATTGCTTTGCTGCACAGCCTCTGTTTTAAGTAAAACCATCCTAAGCATTACATTAAAAATTTGTTTAATATTTTTCAAATATTTGATAACATCAGAGATGTGTGTGTGTATAAGTATGTGTTTGTGTTTGTGTGTTTGTGATTTTCCTAAGTCACCTAGTTTAGGACTGGCTGAACTTGGTAAAATATGGACTCACAGATTAATTGAACAAACCTGTTCCACCTACATTTACTAGAGCTTAGAGCAAAGTGTTCTGTATAACAGAAGAGCAGAGGTGGGAGAAGGCAGGTATTCCCCAGTGATCAGTACTTTTTGTTCTTGGAAGCAAACTCAACTGCTTATTCAAGTCTCTGGATTTTTAGCTTTGTTCATTCATCAAGCTTGAGTTTATTTGAGGTGAAGTGAACAGAAAGATGCTTCAGCACACATGACATTCTCAGGAAAGTTGCTGATACATCTGCCCATCTTGTGATTTCACTGAAGAAGCTCTTCAAAGGCCACTTTAAGGAACATTCTTACATGAGATTGGAATTTTAGAAGAAGAAAGCAATGTAGGATAAGCTCCAAGAATCACACAAAATGGGCAAAATTAAGTTCCATTGTGGAAAAAAAAAGAAAAAAAGCTTTGTCAGAGTGATAGTGTGTGCTTTTTTAAAAAAATTAGTGCTTTTATTTAATAAATGCAAGTTTTGTAGGCACAACTTTAGGAATATAGTTGTTCTTCCCCCCATACCCTCCCCTCACCCCCACTCCTATCCCACTTCCTACTCTCTCTCCTATCCCATTCTTCATTAAGATTCATTGTTAATTAACATTATATACAGAAGACAAACTCTATACTAAGTAAAAATTTCAAGTTTGCACACACACACACATGCATACAACAGATAAAGTACTGTTTGAGAACACGTTTTTCAGTTAATTCTCATAGTAGAACTCATTAAGGACAGAGGTCCTACATGGAGAGAAAGTGCAAAGTGATTTTTTTTGTTAATTTAACAATTAACACTCTTTTTTATGATGGTAGTGATCTCCTGAGGCTCTAGCCATGAGCTGCAAGGCTATGGAAGCGTTTTGTGACCACAAAATCTGTTGGTATTTGGACAAGGCCATAAGCAAAGTGGAAGTTCTCTCCACCCTTCAGAGAAAAGCACATCCTTCTTTGATGGCCCCTTGTATCCACTGGAGTCTCACAGAGATCCTTCATGTAGTATATTTTTTACCACAGTGTCTTGACTTTCCATACTTGAAATGCTCTCAGAGGACTTTCAGCCAGACCAGGAAGCCTTAAGGGCTAATTGTGAGGTCAGAGTTTTACTTAAAGCTATTGTCATTCTATGAGTCTGCTGTGTGGACTGCTTCCCATGTTGGACATTCCCTCCTTTTTAATTCTGTCTATTATTATTACCAGGCACTTAATGCTATTTATATGATCTCTTTAACACTTAATCCTATCTATATGTTCACTTAAACACTTCATATTATCCTTTAACAATTAATATGGCATTTTTACCACCAATTTTAATGGGATTTGGAGTCTCATGACAAGTTTTTAAACTGTACCCTTAGAAGTAAGTCTGTAGGACTGTATGCAGAACTATACAGCTTTACAGTTACAAACTTCCTCCTCCATTGTGGGTGTTTTTTAAGAAGTGCAAGTTTGGGATTCTGTGCACACCCCTGTGGTTGGGGAACTGAACTTCTTGTCCCTAGGAAGTGAAGTACATGAGCTTCTTCTTTCTGTGAAGCTCTGTAGTGACCAAAGAAGTGGTCCTAGAACTGCTACCAGTAATGATTCAGTCCAACATGGAATGGGGTGAATTATCACAGGGGATTCTATGATTGTGGGAGTGGTATCAACATTACAGTCCTTCAGTCAAAGAGGTTGGTTTCATTGCTGTTGCTTTATGAAGAATGAACCAACACCAGCAGGCAAAGAAATGAAGAGTGAGCAACAGCTTCCCCTGTCATTGAAACAATGATTGAAACAATGTCCAGGACTGCAGAGGCTATGGTAGGTGCAACATTATTTAAGCCTTAGTGGTCTACTATTAGTCACCATGAGCTCTCTACCTTTTTCATTGGTCATGCAGGGCCATTACACAGAGAATTCCCTGGAACCAGCATTTCAACTTCTGGCACGTCATTAACTAAAAAACCATAATCTCTTTTTGCCTACTAGGTGTCCTATATTGCTTTACATTGATCACCTGAGTGGGCTCAGGAAGTTCTAGTGGTTCCCATTTACCATGTCCCATTAAGACAATCCTGAGAGCAGACTCATATGCCTTGTGTTTTACAATATTAGGTAGAGGAAGCAATTTCCAGTCAGATGTAATATCTATCTCAATAATATGTTCAGGTAAAGGAGGTCACCTCACACAAAGCTGGTTTAAAAATCCCAATTTTCATACAAACTTTCACTGTCATCAACTTTTGCATGATAAAGGATGTAGATGGATAGCCAGATGAAGAGGTATATAGGGCTAGGTCTTGAAGGATCTCAAGTGCAAGTACTTCTTTCCTAAAGAGTCGGTGCATGGCACCCTCACAATCCATATACCAGCTCTCCAAAAAGTTCATGGGAAATGCATACTATGAAAAGAACTATGTATGGATTTCATTTTTATACAACAAAATAAACATTTTTAAATTCCATTTTTCCACACATATTTTAAGTGCTCTCATACTTTAAGGATTTTTATGGAGGCTACACCATTCAGGAATGATCCATTATTAATTCACTCAATTTCCAGATTCTTTTTTCCTTTAGAGGAAGAGAGCAAGATCAAAAGTTCCAAGTTTCTGGCCATGGCTTGGTCTGTCTTGTCATCAGCCATGATCCACAAGGCCACCAATAGGCTCCTCATTAGGCCAAAATACAATCCTATCACCCAGGAAACTCCAAGGGATTTGGAAGCTCTGTGTCAAGAACTGAGGTCAAAGGATAAATATTAGAACAGAAGATGCTCCTAGCATCCCTATTACTCAGAAGATTATATGGGTTTTAGGAACTGTTAGGAATTGGAGCAAGATACACACACAGATACACGAACACAACTATATTACTTCACAGGTTTGACTTTTAAAATTAATTTATTTTCATTTTATTTGAAAAGCAGACAAACAGAGAGACAAACACAAAGATCTTCAATCTACTAGTTCACTCCCTAAATACCCCAAGAGCTAGGTCTAGGCTTGGCCTATACCAGCAGCCTAGAATTCCATCCAGGTCTTTTATTGGAGCCAAAATTTGCTTCCTTCTTGTATTTAAAAAAAATGGGTTGGGTTGGTAGGGGGCTGATGTTGTAGTGTAGTGATTTAAGCTGCTTCCTGCCATGTCAGCATCCCATATTGCCACTGATTTGAGGTTTGGCTGCTTTACTTCTGATCCAGCTCTCTGCTTATGCACCTTGGAAGGCAGTGAAAGATGATTTAAGTGCTTGGGCTTCTGCCACCTGCATGCAAGACTCAAATGGAGTTCCAGGCTCTTGGATTTGGCCTGGTCCAGGACTGGCTGTTGTGACCATTTGGGGAGTGAACCAACATATAGAAGATATCTCCCCCTCCTCATCCCTCTCTTTCTCTCTCTCTGCAACTCTGCCTTTCAAATAAGTGCATAAATCTTTTTTTTTTTTTCAAATGGGTTGGAAGCAGAGCTGGAACTAGAACTCAGGCACTCCTATATGAGGTGCAGATGTCTCAATCTGTGTCTTAACCACTGTGCCAAATGCCCACTCAGATTTTATTTTATTTTAATTATTAACAATCAATTCCAAAAAGAGCAAAAAATTTCCACCAAATTTTGAGGAAGAAAATGTGACTTAAAAGAGCATAAGAAGTTAAATTTTTAATCTAATTATAAAGGCAATAGGCAAATTCAAACTCACAAATAAATACAAGGAAAGCATGGGCATTTGTCCTGGTGGTAAGATCCCAATAAGATGCCAACATTCTACATTGGAATACCCGGATTCGAATCTTGGCTCTGTTCTCAATTGGAGATTCCTGCTAATTCCCACACTGGGAGGCAGCTGAGATAGTTCAAATAATTAGGTTCTTGCCACCCACATGGGAGACCAGGATTGAGTTCCTAGCTCCAGCTCTAGCTTCAGTCTTCCCTAGACCCAGCCACGGTTTTGAAGAGTGAACCAGTGGATGGGAACACTCTGTAACTCTCTCTGTCTCTCAAATAAATTTCTTAAAAAGCAAGAAAAGGATATCTGTGAATATTTCTTGAAAAACTGCTTGAAGTCAGAAAGCTCAACCCACATATAATTGGAGAAGCTTCAGGGAAAAGAGCAAAGCAACACTCGGTGCTAAGGGCCAGAAAAGCCCTATCTGCAAGGTTCCGAGTTAAGAGAGCGAGATTCAAAAATAAACTGCCCTTTGATATGACATCAAAGCCAGATATTTGCAAGCAAGAAATACCTCAGGGAGTGTGGTATGTGAGAACCGTGCCACAGAAATGACTTGATGAGGGGCATCGAGTCCAACAAGAAGTGTTTGTATTAACAAGGAACAGAGAGGCTGATGTCAAAGAAGTGGTACTCATAATGAACATATTTAAATACAGAATAAAGACAAATTGTGGGAATTATGGTAATGAAATAGAATGTAAATGTTATAAATCTTGACGATGGAAAAGAGTAGTGCAGCTGAGAAAGTCTTGATGAAGTGCTTCAAAGAAGCAAAGAGCCCATGAGCATGGCACAGTGGTTCAAATGTGAGCTTTGGGGCCAGACCAACTCAGATTGAGTCTCAACTCTGCCACTTGCTAGCTGTATATTTGCAGTCAAGTTAGTTAATCCTTCTGATCATTGGTTTTCTTTTCAAAAATTTTTTCCAACTTATTTGGAAGGCAGAGAAACAGAAATAGACAGACAGGGATATTCCATCTGTTGATTCATTCCCCAAGTGCCTACAACGGTCAGAGCTGGGCCAGGCTGAAGCTGAGAGCCTGGAACTTAATATGGATTAATGGGTGGTAGGGACCCAAGTACTTGAATCATCATTTATGCCTCCCAGGATGTGCATTAAGTGGAAGCTGGATCGAAAGTAGAAGATGTAGGATGCAAATCAGGCACTTTGATATAGGATATGGACATTTTAAACAGGGTCTCAACCACTAGGTCAAATGTCCACTGCCTCTGTTACCTTTTGTTTCTGATATTGCAGAAAATATCTCCCCAGAAGTTCCTTAATTTTGTTCATCTTGGACTCATTCTCTGATCTGCCTCCTCAGGGTTTCCACTTAGACATCATGAAGTCATATGATGTCTAGAATTCTCCCCCAACCTTACCTTACCCCAAACTTACTCTTCTGCTTATCATTAAATGTGGTCCAAATTCCTTTAATTCTGCTTGGCCTCTTTGTCTTTCTCAAACACTTCATATGGAATCCACTGCCATGTTCTGTCAACTCTATTTTCAGAACATGTCTAGAATACGGCAACTTCTCACCATCATAATTGCTAACACTCAGATCTAAGACTCAATCACCTTTGGCTTGTGAGGGAAATACCTATGACTGATGTCACACTTCTGCACTCAATTCTCCTATAGTCCAGTGTCAATGCAGGAACCAGAGCAACTACTATAAAAGTTTCAGTTAATGGCAGGTATTTGTCCTAACAGTTAAGCCACTGGTTAGGATGCTAGTGAAGACATCTCATATTAGAGTATCTGGGTTCTAGTGCTAACTCTGCCCCAAGTTTCAGCTTCCTGCTAATGCACACCCTGGGAAGCAGCAGGTGATGGCTCAGGTAGTTATGTTTCTGCCATTGGTATGAGAGAACTGGATTGAATTTCCAGCTCCTGGCATTGTCCTTGTCCTATTATTTTTTCTGCCTAGCATTTGGGGAGTAAACTACCAGATGGGCAATCTCTCCTCTTCCTCCCTCCCTCTCTTTCTGTCAAATTTAAAAATGACAATTAATTACATCCCATTGGACTGAATGTCTTCCCAATTCCCTCAAAATATAATACAAAGTCAGTCCTATTGTCATAATCACTGCCTAAGTTTTCTGACCTCTCCCCCTCTCTCTTCCATGCTATTTCTTTCTAGTCATACTGGCCTTCTTGTTAATTCTGCAACATGCTGAGGCCTTTGTACTCACTATACCATCAGTCTTGAATAATCTTATTCCAGATATCAGAATCCAGAATTCTAGATACAGCATCATGATCATGCTTCTTTTAGGTCTTTGCTTAAATAACACTGTTTGACCACTCAAATTCATGCTCTACCTTTTTTTCCCCATAAAATGCACTACTACTGGCTGTAATTTGTGCATATAATATATATTTATATTTAGTTTTCTAAATTTCTATCACATATATATTGAAAATACATGACATATCTGATAATTTATCATCTGACATGCACAACAGAATGCAAATTATAAAAGCAAGTACTTTCTTTTTTCCGTTATTATAATTTTCATGTTCAACACAAAATGCTTGGCACATAGTGGTGTCCTCACTAGATACTTATTTGAAGAATACTCAGTGAATCAAGGTAAGCTAATGATATCTATTGAATCTTTAAATATCTAATAAAAAGCATCAAAGTGTAGAATGAATGAGTAAATTACATCTTGTCCTCATAGCTTTGTGTATCTGGAAAGAGAGGTTCAGTGATACAGGATAACTTATCAAAGAAAGCCAGAAGGTGTAGGAAGAACATGGACTATGGAGCCAGGAAGAACCAGAATCAACTGTCTCTTGCCTGTGTAGGCTTAGAGTTATTGGCTATCATTGACTTTTTACTTTCTTACATGAATTATTTACATTTCAAACCTTGAAGAAATGTCCCATTAATGACAAGCAATAATGAATGTTGATAGAGTGTTAAGTAGGATAGGAATCCACAAACGAAAATAAAATCTTTAGGATTCTACTGTAAAGGGAGAAAGCAATTGATTCCTCTTTCCCTACCCCTGCCAGCACTTGCAAAATAGCAGCAGAGCGAAAGCAGCCACCAGCAGACATAATCCTCCTTTCTTCCCCGAGCGGAGGGACAGACTCAGGAGAAAAGGCCACTGGGGACATGAACCTTGATGAAAGATCACCACTTGTGAAGGAGAAGAAATTCTGTCCCTGTGAAAAAAAATCCCCTATTAAATCATAGACGATGGAGATGTCTGCAAAGAAGCCAAACTAGCTTGTCCCTTCTCCCTGGCTGGATGCTTGCTGAGCCATGGAATCTTCAGGTTGAGTGAAATGGACTAGGCTAAATAGCTCAGCATCTCCTAGAGCTTTCAATGTTTGCATTCAAGGCACTGATGACTGCCATACTTCCAGAGAGTCAAAGCTTGTTGGTGCCAACCAGGCTAGCCTGGGCAAAGGATCTGGGGAAGAAAGCATGCCCATCCCTATTCTCCACAGGCTAGAACGACCTCAGCAGTCCCTGTCATTCCATGAAAAGGAGAGCTGTGTTCCAAAGAGGAAGCTGAAGATTCAAAGCTTACCAACCAGCCAACATAACCAAGACAATACTTACTAGGAGAGAAGGGTAAAGGAGGCAGCTGCTACCCTTTGAGAATGTTCTAAGAGATGGCAGTGAGCTGTGTACCATCTTAGAGAAACCAGACATAATCCATATAGAGACAGCACATTGGTAGAAATACCAGCTTTGATGGAACCAGATGGACCAAATCAAAGAATACCAGAGGCCTCCATACCACTGATTTGGGAGGTTACAGGTGAGGATTCCTGCCTCTTCACTCCTTTCTCCCCTTTTAGCCTTTCCTTCTCCTCTCCTCTCCTCTCCTCTCCTCTCCTCTCCTCTCCTCTCCTCTCCTCTTCTCCCTCCCTCTCCTTTACAACTACTATTCCCACCCCTTTCCCTTTCCCCTCCCCTTTGTCTTTGTCATCACCTTTTCTTTAATGTGGGCATAGTAGAGAGAATGTCAAAGAACGATGTGTGAAAAGCTCCACTGAGGTTCATGCTTGAAAGTGTTTGGGGGCAGGGATTGAGGTGTGGCCCGGAGGAAGGTGGTGAGAGGCAGAGCAGATACTCCTGACACCCTATCAAAAGTATGAGTGGAAAACTGCCAAGCCAGGTCCAAACATCTTAGACTCCAGCTGAATGAACAGGTGCTCCTGCATTGGTGAGGCTGTTTGCATCTAACAGAGGACCATTTAAACTTTCCGGAGATTTTGATCCAAGGCTCTCTTCTTCTAAAAGTTAATATTCTGGTCCTAACTTCATTCCTCGTAGGTATTTAAAGCAACACTTTTTAAAGGAAGAAGAAACTGGGAAAGTCCAACTAAAATCATAATTTCTGAGTACACATGTTAGTAACAAAAACTATTTTGATCATATTTTTATCAAAATTAGGCATGCTATAAAATACAGGTTTTTTATTTTTATTTTTTTAAAAGTCTCTTTTTTTAAAAAAATTATTTGACAGGTAGAGGTATAGACAGTGAGAGAGAGAGAGAGACAGAGAGAGATTTCTTCCTTCTGTTGGTTCACTCCCCAAATGGCCGCTATGGCTGGCTCTGCGCCAATCTGAAGTCAGGAGCCAGGTGCTTCTTCCTGGTCTCCCATGTGGGTGCAGGGCCCAAGCACTTGCGCCATCCTCCATTGCCCTCCCAGGCCACAGCAGAGAGCTGGACTGGAAGAGGAGCAATCGGGACTAGAACCCAGCGCCCACATGGGATGCCGGCACCGCAGGCAGAGCCATGGTGCCTGCCCCAATAAAGGTTTTTTTTTTTTTTTTAAATTCATCTTAAGAATTCTGAATAATGAAGCAGAATTTTTTATAATTCAAGCATGATTATATTTCCTATGTATTTATGCAACAAATTTAATAATCCCTTAATCCACTGAGGCAAAATATAGACAATATGCCATGCTCTGGGTAGGATAGATAGTCTATGGCTATAGAGACAAATTAAGATAGAAGTTTTAGGGAAGTATTTGGATAAAAATGCCAAAGAAGTAAATCTGTGCTATAAGTAAATCATTATGAGAATTAAATAAAAAATGGATTTCTGCTCTAAATTGCACAAAGCTGTTGAATGGCACAAAATGATATACAGAAAAAAGATAACTGGAAGAATTGAAACACAACATAATCATTCCAAGTTCAGATGCATATGTTATTAGCTTCTCTTCTAGTTTGATCTTTCCTTTAGACATACAGACTTTCAAATTCAACTAACAAGGAAAAGTAAAATTTGCACATAATTCAGATGCTGCTTTTTTATGAGGTACAGAGAGATTTAAAAACAAATCCTTTCCAATAAACTCCCAAGTTAATAGTCAGGAAGTTTACCTTATGGGATGATGTGTCTATCTCTTAACCACAGCGAATGGACACTGATTAATAATCTGCTGGACAACAGTTGTGCAATCCCTTAGGGGACCTCAGAAGTTACTGCTGCAAGAGTGCAAGGGAGGTTAAAGAAGGGGAGGATGGAAGGAAAGGCTGAGGTTCTCAAGTGGAATCAGGAAGTTAAGAGGTTCAGCTGAAGGTGATGTGTTTCTTTTACTTCTATCTCAAACATATATAGGAGGTCACCCCTCAAAAAGTAAGTTGGTTCATTGATTATCACACATTTTATTTAGGAAAACCAAACAGAATCATGAAAAAAATGTAGGGGCATGTTTAAGCAACAAAGATTTTTGAAAGGGCCTTTTGTTATCCTAACAAAAATGTCATATTCAAAAACATTCCAAGATAATCACTGTCCCTTTGCAGGAAACTCTGCTGATTTTAGGGAAGTCATTAATTTATTTTTTTTTAAACTTTTATTTAATGAATATAAATTTCCAGTGTACAGCTTATGGATTACAGTGGCTTCCCCCTCCCATAACTTCCCTCCCACCCGCAACCCTCCCCTCTCCCGCTCCCTCTCCCCTTCCATTTGCATCAAGATTCATTTTCAATTCTCTTTATATACAGAAGATCAATTTAGTATAAAGGTTTCAACAGTTTGCACTCACATGGACACACAAAGTGAAACATACTGTTTGAATACTAGTTATAGCATCAAATCACAATGTACAGCACATTAAGGACAGAGATCCCACATGAGGAGCAAGTGCGCAGTGGCTCCTGTTGTTGACCCAACAAATTGACACTCTAGTTTATGGCACCAGTAACCACCCTAGGCTGTCGTTATGAGTTGCCAAGGCTATGGAAGCCTTCCAAGTTTGCCGACTCTGATCATATTTAGACAAGGTCATAAAAGTCAGAGTGAGGATAGTAACCAATGATCCTAACAGTGGCATTAACCAGGTTTGAACAATGATACAGCATTAAGTGGGGAAGAGGACCATCAGTACACACAGGTTGGGAGTAGAGCCATTGGTGGTAGAGTAGAGGTTATGATTACGAAGGAATGAGGCCCGAGTACGCTAGACAGGGTCTAGAACAAAGGACAGAGTCATTATTAGAGGAGCTAAGAAAGGTGCTGTCTAAGCTACA
Source organism: Lepus europaeus (assembly GCF_033115175.1). Classification (NCBI taxonomy): domain Eukaryota; kingdom Metazoa; phylum Chordata; class Mammalia; order Lagomorpha; family Leporidae; genus Lepus; species Lepus europaeus. The sequence goes on along the minus strand of NC_084832.1, from coordinate 34,489,937 downwards.
ATTAAGTTTTCTGATTGAGAGGCAAATAGAACCTGATAGAAGGGGCTTGATAATAATCTGGTGGGCTTTAGGCCTTGTAAGTTAAGAGGCCCAGACCTATCTATCTCTTCACATGGGGTATATCCTAAGGGAGGTGTGAACCTCCTAGGGGAAGGCACTCTGTTGACTTTCATGACTTGGCTGGGCTGGGAGGAGAGCTGGCCAGGTAAAGGCAGGGGGCATCTCTAACAAGAAATTTACAGTTCTGCCTGCAATGTTGCTGACCCTACTTGACCACACCCTCAGCTGCAGTGGTCACTTTGGAAGTTGGGCTGAGTGAAGGGCTTCTCAGCTTAGAGCCAATAAGATCTGTGGCTCTGACCTGGGCATCCTTCGACTCCAGGGCAGGTCCATTTCCAGTGATCCAACTCTTGGCAGAGCTGCCAGGGCTCTTCACAAGCTGACTTCTGCTGAAGCCCAGGCTTACCACATTGAAAGCCACTGCAGTGGACTGGCCTGTTGGGTCTCCTTGAGGGCAGATCACTGTACAGATCAGCCATTAATAGGCCTGCCACCCATTGCTTCTGATGCCTAGCTTTCTTTTCCTCCTGGTGTGTGTTAAAGCAGACCAGAGGATGCAAGTCAAGGGAGTGCCCGTGTCCCATCTCTAATCTTCGGTGGCCTGAACTACAAGTCTATAGTCACAGGCATGTTCTGTAGTAGTTTTTCTAAGGTAGACAATGCCCATGAGGAAAATTATATTCTCACTTTAAAACTTTCTTTCCCTTTGGTCTGAAAGGGAGGTTTTTTCTACTTACTGTATACTTTGCTGATGGCGAAGTGAATCTAGCTATGAGATTATTATTTAAGTTCTTATTTTGGCTATGCTATTACAGAAAAATGTTAGCCATCTCTTTTATAAGGTCTAAAGATTAAATTGTGCGTCCTACAGATTCCTTCATAATAGAATTAGTTTCCTACCTTGAAGAGAATAGAGAAATGAAAGAAGAAGTTGGGCTTAGAATAGAGAAATGAGGGAGTAAGTCCTAGATCGCTTGCTGACAATAGCAATATCACATGAATACTTAGCAAACAGTTTCAACCATTAGATAACAACTTAAGAAAACATTTACCAGAAGGTCCAATGCCTTCTATAAATTTTAAGAATCATGTATTTGAAAACACCTCTTAAATATCTAACATGGTGTAGTTTGTTTAACCAGTAAACTTAAGCACAACCATATAAAATGTTTTTAGTTTCTTTCTACCAACAAGTTTAAAACATATGATACACAGATTCAGGTCCCACAAATTAAAATGTATCTTTGATTGATTTTAGCAGCTTAAATTTATGGACAATCTTATCTATAAGCCATTTAAAATAAAACTCTTAATAAAATTTCCCCATGTGGACATACAATATGTACACACATATAACATAGCATAATAGACCAATATAGCATTTTTAATAATAGCTTTTAAAATCTTTAACTCTTTTTGTAGATTGCCAATTGATTTGAATTGCTTTTTTAGTAACCTCAGTTAACCATACTTTCTCTCAGTTGGTACTGTTAATACATTATTGGCTTCATCTGTTTACAGAGCCATCCCAAAGTACTGAATACAATGGAAGTGGCTGGAAAAAGTCCATAGGAACCTATAGGAGGACAGCTACACACAGAACCAACAACGCTTTAGTTTTATGAGCAGCAAATCATATATAACTGTGGATGACAAAAGACTTTAAGTTGCCATGTTTAAAATTATAAACTCATAGACCAAATTTGATCTTGTTACAAGGTGATTATTCAAATCTTTGAAAATAAGCACATATTTACATAACCCATAGCTCTTTTAAAAATTCAGCTGTTTTTGAACAATTAGAATTTAACAGACATCAAGAGACATAATAGATTAACACACTGCTTTAACAGAGAATCAGAGTTTAATTCTATGTCAAAGAGAAATTGAGCTTCCTGTGATCTTTTGCTGTGAGGTTTCCTTCCTTTACCTTCTTTCATATTGGTGACCATGTTTCTGTGTTTCTGTGTGTAAGACATCTTTAAGCATCTTTTGCAGGGCAGGATGAGTGGCAACAAATTCTTTCAGTTTCTGTTTGCTATGAAAAGTCTTAATTTCACCTTCATTCACAAATGAGAGCTTTGCAGGATATAATATTCTGGGCTGGCAGTTTTTCTCTCTTAGTACCTGGGCTATGTCTCGCCATTCCCTTCTAGCTTGTAGGGTTTCTGATGAGAAGTCTGCTGTGAGTCTAATTGGAGATCCTCTAAGAGTAATCTGACGTTTCTCTCTTGCACATTTTAGGATCTTTTCTTTGTGTTTCACTGTGATGAGTTTGATTACAACATGTCGTGGTGAGGATCTCTTTTGGTCATGTTTATTAGGGGTTCTATAAGCTTCCTGTACTAAGATGCCTCTGTCCTTCTCCAAACCTGGGAAATTTTCTGCTAGTATCTCACTGAAAATGCCTTCTAATCCTTTCTCCCTCTCCATGCCTTCAGGAACTCCTAGAACTCGAATGTTGGGTTTTTTAATAGTATCCTGTAGATTCCCGACAATATTTTTTAGATTTCTGATTTCTTCTTCTTTTCTTTGGTTTGCCTGTAACTTTATTCTCTTTCAGATCCTCTAAGTAGCACTTTAGTGGGGAAGCTTCAGAGTACTTACAGCTCCCCTTGCTGGTAGCAAGTAAGAAGTGCAGCTTTATGTAAAGACTTCAGCATGCTTATCCTGAAAATAACAGCAAAGTGTAGGATCAACTTTCTATCCCTTACATCTCTGATAGAATTTTGAAACATAAATTAAAAATATGTTAGTAATAAAAAAAATCAGACCAACAAATGAGTCTTACATTAAAGCAGTTAATTCAAAAGGATAGCTTTAACATTTTGTGTTTCTGGAATCTAGCCTGAAAAATGACTGTGTGATCTCTTGGACTTTTAGATTGTGTCCTCATTGGCTGTTCTCTCTGTCTGTGGCAGAGACATAAGGCTCACCAATCACTAGATCTGCTGCCACACACTGCCCAGCACCCTTGCTGTTTTTGCAGGTGGGCAGCTGTGATGTGTCAGTTATGGCTCCACATACAGAGAAGCCAGCTTTCTCTTTTGCTGCTGTAGGCCCTGCAGATGTCTCATGTAGTGGAATGTCCTTTGAGGAAACTACATGGGTGTCTACACTGATCAGAGTCCCCTGTGTGCACCTGCCCTGCACTGATTGACTTACAGGGAACTCTGTGGAAGTGAAAAGTCCCTATTAGCAGTTTAGCAATTGAGATTTTGAGGTTCATTTGTTCTGAAAGTAGCAAAGTAGTTGATGTTTTGAGAATTCTTGTGCCTTATTAAGCACAGTCCTAAACACTTTTCGTTATTCACATGATCTTTACAACTTCCTTTGAAGAATTAAAGAAAAAATTTTAAAAATTTATTTGAAAGGGAGAGAGAGAGAGAGAGAGAGAGAGAGAGCAGAGCGAGGCAGTATGAGGGAGAGAGAGAGAATATTTTCCATCCACTGATTCACTCCCCAAATTCCTGCAACAACTGAGGCTGGGCCACGCTGAAGCTAGGATCTGGGATTCAATCTGGGTCCCCCATTTGGGTGGCAAGAACTCAAACACTTGAGCCATCGCCTGTTGTCTTCTTCCAAACTACATGGCTAGGAAATGATGAAAGCAGCAATCAATTCAGGCTTCAAATTTCCTCAATTCTTTCTCTATTCTGCACTATCTCATTAATGAAACCTAACAATTATTTGAGTTTAATTACACTAAGTTGAGCATCGTAATTCTATTTAAAATGTTTTAAAGACAAGTTATATTTATCTACAAGAGACTACATTGTTAAAAGCACTTTTCTAAGCACTGTGAGATATATTAAAACTAATGCACTGTGGTCTGTATCCTCATTGATATTGCATCCATGTTAGGAAGACCAGTCAAAGAAACATGGAAAGCTCAGGAGCAATATAGGAGACTTTGTAAACAGTCCATTCCTAGTTGTCAAATTGGCCTTCGGCACATCAGGTGCTAACAAAATGTGTTGGTAAAAATGAAATAGAAGAAATTGGGAAGGAAAGGTGTAGAGGAATCAGTGAGGAAGGTGAATGATAAGATTGAAGTGCAAATCCCTTTCCAAGGTCCATGGAAGAAGTATGGCCTGAGCATAAACTTGATATATGGTATATAGTGTTTGTTGACTGACAAGGTGGGACAGGATATTTAGGTGAATATAGTCATCCAGATAGATTGATATGCTAAGGAGAAGGAATATCCCTGTTTGGCTGGAACAGAGAATTTACATGTTATTGAGAATTGTGAGGTGAGGAAGGTAAGGATAATTACCACCAAAGTACGAAAGTCTCCATGATGGTTAAATTTACATGTCAACTTTTTGGGACCATTGGATGTCAAATGTAATGTTATTTCTGGGTATGTCTGTGAGAGTGCTTCTGAATGAGATCAACATTTGAATAGGCAGACAAGGTAAATGTGGGGGCACCATCCAATCCTTTAAGGCACTGAATAGACAAAAGGTCGAGAAAAGGAGAATTTATTCCTTTTCTTTATGCTTTATTGCTTGAGCTGGGACGTTGTACCACATCTCATGACCTCAAGACTGGGATTTATAACAGCAGCTCCCCTGGTTCTCAAGTTTTCGGAATCGGATTGAATTATACTCTTGGCTTTATTAAATATCTAGCTTGCAGACTGCAGATTGGGGAACTCCTCAGCCTCCTTAATCACAGGATTCAATGCCTTGTAATAAATTTCCTTTTAGATAGATATATATATATAGGTAGACAACACACTGTATCTCCTATTGGCACTGTGTCTCTGTAGAACTATGACTTCTATAACTATAACTTACAGTTTCTATTAAAGAATTTGTAGTTATTTAATAGAAAGATGCAAAAATATTCTTTTTTTCTTTTTTAAGGAATGTATCAATACGTTAGGTTGCCATGGTCACAGCAAATGCAGGATAATTATAATACAGTTCTCATGTTAATGTAATATCAATGCAAAGAAAACAGATGTAGTTCATCGACAGAATTTTTTAAAATATTTACTTAACTGGTACCCATATGGGATGTTGGTGCTGCAGGCTGTAGCTTAACCCACTATACCACAGCACTGGCCCCCATAGATACAATTCTAAGAAAATTATGATACTTTTCCCTTCTTCTTTCCCCCTTCCTCCTTCTAGATTTCTTGTTTGCTTCCTTCCTTTCCAGAAAGATATTCTTTTTAACTAATTTTTTTAGATTTATTTATTTATTTGAAAGGCCAAGTTAAAGAGAGAGAAGGAGAGTCAGAGAGAGAGAGACAGAGAGAGAGAGAGAGAGAGAACTTCCATCCACTGGCTCATTCCCCAAAAGGCCATAATGGCCTGGTCTGGACCAGTCTGAAGCCAGGAGCCTAGAACTCCATCCATGACTCCAGTGTGGGTGGCAGGGACCCAAGTACCTGGGCCACTCTCTGCTGTTTCCCCAAGTGTATTTGCAGGGAGCTGGACTGGAAGTAGAGCAGGATGTGAACCAGAGTTCATAAGGGATGCCAGCTGCACAGGTGGCAGCCCAACCCCCCGTGCCATAATGCTGTGCTTTAAGAATTATATTCTTAATATTTGTAGAATATTGAGTTGAGTTTTCAGCAAAATACGTTCGATAATGCACAAAGGAGAAACAGGCAGAGAGGTCAGACAGGTTTCATGAATAGACTCAGCAGATACAGATTATATGTTATTTTTATTTATTTCAACCTTTCTATGATATCTGCAGATACAATTTCTCAAATTTGGTCTGAACAATTAACTACCTACTCAAAAAACGATATTAGAGATTATTTTGTTTTGTTATATGATTTACATATTTTTTAAGTTAAAAGGTGAAATATGTTAGACAGTTTTTTTAAAGATTTGTTTTATTTATTTAAAAGGCAGAGTTACAGAGAAAGAGGAAGAGACAGACAGGGAGAGAGATCTTCCATCTACTGGTTCAACCCACAAATGGCAACAATGGCTAGGACTGGGCCAGGCTGAAGCCAGAAGCCAGGAGCCAGGAGCTTCATCCAGGTCTCCGATGACGGAGCAGGGGCCCAAGCACTTGGACCATCCTCTACTGCTTTCCCAGGCCATTAGCAGAGAGCTGGAAGTGGAGCAGCTGGGACTCTGGTACCGGATGGGGTGCTGGCATTGCAGACAGTGGTTTACCTGCTATGCCACAACACTGGCCCCTGTGGGACATTATTTTTGTTGGAGGAATATATAAAGATGGGTTTGCTTCCTCAGTTTTTTTTTGCAGGTTGCTATAACAAATACCTTAGACTGGACAATTCATAAACAATAGAAATTTATTTCCTGCAATTCTGGAAGCTGGGAAGTCCTAGATTAAGGTGCCAAAAGATTTAGTAAAATACAGCAAAAGAACTATGATCTCCACCCCTGGTTCTCCTTCCCAAAAGAAAGCCCTTGTGTCTGTCTCTGTCAGTTTGGGGTGACAATTATCTTCATAATTCAAGCTGATCGTGTTTGTTCTCCCTGACTAAGGAAATTCCTAAAATATCTCTTGCCTTCATAATTCAAAATATGATAACTTAGCTCATTCTCCTTCATTTTCCTCAACTTGACATTTTAAATCATTACTTTAATTCTTTATTTACAGCTTTTATAAATCTCAATGACATTCTTAACCTCTATTTATTTTCCCATCGATTTCCAAAAATATTTCTCAACTTATTTTTGAGATTAGGAAACCAGGGCTCCAGTCTTTTCCCCACAGGTTCTATTCCTCCTGAAAGTCCAGCTTGCACCACTGTGAGTCTGGCATCACTGTTCACATTTATTTTTACCTTGATGTTGTCAAGCCTGGTAACGTATACAACCAGTCTAGAAATCCTAACCAAGACTTTCCCTGTTTTGACAATACATTGATGATAACATTTGAAGATCAACAATATTTCCACTGATCTGATCATAGCTGTATTTTTCAATGCTCTGCCAAGTTGTCTGTCCAAATTGGCTTCCTCTCTGAAGGTCTATTGCTTTCACCTCTTGGCTACTCAAAGAAAATGTTTTCAGATTTAAAGTCAACTTGATTCTCCTCTTAAATTTTTCATCGATTATTAAGCTCATGTCACGTTTAATTTGCTTTTTATCTAGACAATGAATTTCATGTCCAGGGTTTCTTGTTTGTTTTCTTTGAGGTTTTTAATTGCCTTTCTTTTAACTTATGCCAATCTAATTCATTTTATAGTCTTTTGCCTTGTTTTTGTGCACTTACTATGTCATGATCTCTCCAAAACCATTAGAATGCTTGTGACTATCCATATTTTTTGTGTTGTGCTTATGATTCTATTTGCCATTACTGGTTTTTCTCATATGCCTGGTGATGCTTGGTTATTCACTCAAGGATCTCATAGGAGAAGGGGTACCTGAGGTGAATTTTCCCTGCAATTGGATTTTCAACTGAAATTTCACTCTTCCAGGAGACCACGGTTGGCAGCTCTGTGTGGTTGAGCTAGGAATGGTTGGGATCCCTGCTCAACTCTGAATGTATTAATTCATTTCTACCCATCCTTGCTGTTGGAAGTCGGGATCGTGGCCACTGTCTTCCCCTTCTTCTTTTCCCACCTGTACAAAGCTGTTCTGGCAGCCGTAGGGGTAGAGGATTTGCTTTAGGGGAAATGGATAGACCATCAGTTTTCTGCCTCCAGGTCTTCAAACCTGGAGGTAAGGAAGGACTTTGGGTGGTTGTGGAAGGAAGAAAAACAACAACCAAGCCTGGAGGGTCTGCCATCTCCCTGAGGTCTGTGCTGAGGTTGGGTGGCAGGTTGGGCATACAGACTGGGCAATGACCCCATGAAAGATCTATTATTGAGCCCCCTTTTTCAATTTCATTTCCCTTTCCTGCACTGAGTCATCTGCCAATTATGAAGCCAGAGTCTCTTTGGAGATCTTTGGAGATCTACTAGATAAATATTACGTACTTCCAAATAGTATAGTTAGTCTGATTACTCACTGTTTCTCTTAAAGGTTGGCTTTCATCCTGTCTGGTTTTCCAAAAAAAATTTTGAAATATTTGTGCATTGATAGCATCATTTTCTATGCATCTCTTTGTTCTCTCAATTCTTTGAGATGTATTTCTTTTGTCCTTCATAGCTGCTCCATCTCAGTTCTGCTCCCAGTGGTGTTGCAGAAAACATAGCAGACACAGTAGGATGTCAATCTCACTCTTCTAGGTTTTGGGAGGAGTATCAGCATGGAGGGTAAGAAGCAGCGGTTGCTAATCCAGGAGTCAAGTGGTTCAAAGGAAATGAACATGTGGCAATGAGCTATTCATTATATTTTCAGCCTCATAAAAGAAGTGGGCCAAGCTGATCTTCGGTAAAAGGAAATATATTTGCAGTGCTTTTAGAGTCTCATTCCTATACCTTCAACTGCATGTGTTTCAGTGTTTGTGCTATTACAAACTTCCTTCTGTACTTTAGCTTCCTTACTTAGTGTCTCAGAAAAGAATGTTTTCTTTTACGTCCTTATAGTACCTCTGCAAAAGAATTTAATCAGAGTTTTGGTTTTGTCACCATCTTCATCATTGTTATTATTACTTAAAGGATTAGATATCACTACTTCTAACCTCTTAAAGTCCCTCTGGATTTTAATCTACAATTCCCAGTGTTTGCCAGTTTAGTACCATTTGCAAATTAGTTAATGTGCAGTTTAGCCTTTCTTTGAAATCAGTAATTAAGATGTAAAGTAAAACTGAGCCCAAGACTAATTCCCTGGGCTTCCCACTGGGATCTCTCTGGGGCTCAACAATTCTTTCATCACCACCTCTGGTTTATCATCTCCCATCCAAATCTCAAGCTCTTTTACTAGATATATAATTAAGTTAATTTATGAGGGTCACTAAATTAATCTTAGTTTGTAAAACATTGTCGGAGATATATATTTACTTGACTTAGCTTTGTATTTAAATATGTTGACACATCATAGCCAAAGAAAAGAAGAGTATTTCTGTTAGATGATCCTTTAGTTTGGAGTCAAACACAGACAATATTTTAATATTAGTTCTATCATTTAACTGTCAGAGTTCAGCATCTAGAATATAACTTCAATTCAATGATCTTTTTCTCTTCATTTTTTTCTTTATAATTTTCAGATATTTTTGAAAGAAAATATTTTTATATTTTCTTAGTATCTTTCTACTGAAGAAAAAATTTCCAGTTTAGTAATTTTATTTACTTATTCCCTGATAAGCCTTAGAAGAATCTTTTGTTTTGAGGTCTTAGGCATTTTCCATTAGCTGCCAATTATCTATGTCTCAGACTGACATTCAAATAATTAAATATTCAGGTGCACTGATCTTGCCACCAAGGGTTTTATGAGCATTTGAGAAATTTGTTTAAGTTTAATTGGGAAATTAAGCCATGGGGCAACACTACTGCAAAGCTATACTGCTGTGTTCTGAGTAACTAGACTAATCTAGGTCAGAAAAGCACAATAGGACATACAAACACTCAAAGAACGCAAAATTGTGCTTTTAATGACTGCCAAATTCTGAGATACTTTTATCTTCCATTCTGAAGCTCTTTCTCCCTTTGGTGTGTGGACCAAACTATGGTTTATAATGTAAATCTTCTTAATGATTTGTAGCCTCTGCCTCTTCCCTCTGGCTCTCCTTTCTCCCTTCAGAACTTACTCAAGTATTTTATTACTCATGTGTTTGCAAAACATATTGCTCTTTTCTCTGTAGTATCAGATAACATTCCTAGCACTCTGAGTTAGACGCTGGCTTCTCCGTTTCTGGGAAATGCATCCAGACAGGCAGTAAACATTTTTATTTTGCTATAAATACACAGGAGTTTATGATATATATGGGATGGAAGAATGATTGATTCTTTCTTCCTAGCTGATGTAGCTACCTCCTGGCACAAAAGACTAAATGAATGGGCCCTGCTCTTATTTTCTTTAATAACTTTTCCTTATTTTTTTCCTTAATAGAGCTGAAAATTACCAAATGGTAAAGGAAAAGAAGAAAAGGAAGTAGGGGACAGTGGATAGTAAGGGAGAGAGAAAGAGAGGGAAGGAAGAGGAGAGAAAAAGAACAAGAGTATCTGAACCCATTCCCAATCTTGAGCTCAGACATTCCCAGCCGCTTTCCACTATCTTCACAATCACCAGGCCATTTCTCCTGGATTTTCCTTCGGTGAAGCTTGAAAAATCTACAAAGTCCTGGGTTGGGCACTGTGGTGCAGTGGGTAAAGCAGCCACCTGCAGTGGCAGCACCCGATATGGGCGCCAGTTTGAGTCCTGGATGCTCCACTTACCATCCAGCTCTCTGTATGGCTTGGGAAAGTGGTAGAAGATGGCTCAAGTCCTTGGGCCCCTGCACCCATGTGAGAGACGCAGAGGAAACTCCTGGCTCCTGGCTTCAGATCAGCACAGTTCTGGCCCTTGGGGCCAACTGGGGTGTGAACCAGTGATGGAAGACCTCTCTTTCCCTCTGCATCTCCTTCTCTCTGTGTGTAATTCTGACTTTCAAATAAATCTTCAAAAAAAAAAAATCTACACAGTCCTATTTCCTTCTTTTTGCTTTCTTAGTGACTGCAGGAACTAACTGAAAACGTGTTGACTACCTGAGACAATTTTATGGGTTTAAAGTTCCTGATAAAATGACCCTTATAATCAGAACTTTTAGGTTCATATTTTCAATAGAAGTCTTCCTTTTTTTTTTGAAGAGTTATTCACTTATTTATTGGAAAGGCAACGTGACACAGGGATAGCTGGAGAGGCTGAAATGTTCTGTCCACTAGTTCTCTCCTAGAATGGCAGCAACAGTCATATCTGTGGCAGGCTGAAACCAGGAGCCAGAAACTCCATCAGGAGATATCCTACTTTCATGGCAGGGGCCCAAGTATTTGGACCTCTTACGAAGCCTTTCCAAGTGCATGATTCAGAAGATGGATCAGAAGCGGAGTAGCTGGGACTTGAACCAGCACTACCATAAGGGATTCAGGCTTTGTAAGTGACCACTTAACCTCCTGCACACAATGCCAGCCCCAATAGAAGTCTTCTAATTAGGAATTTAAGTCAAATTAAAAGAACCTTGTCTATGTTGTTCCAAGTTTAGCAATGGTTGTAAATTGGGAAACTTCCTGTCTCCAATGAGCTTCTGTTATCCTGATTTTGCTTGATGTATTGCGTTATCTTTGACTGTTTATTATTCTTTTTCCTTTCCCCTGCTATTTTGCATTGATGATAACTTACAATAAAGCTATCCTAGACCTAAACTAGAATTTATAAGAATAATATGGGGCTCCTTTGTTTCTTCATGCAGATTATATAAGCATAGCATACTCAGACACATATAAAATATATCATCTTAAACATTATTTGAATTATATTTGGCTCATTTTTATTCTAGATGAATTTTATAACTTGGTTAAAATCATTTGTTAGTGCTTAGTTTTCATATAATGTGATGAACTAGATTAGCAGCATGGGGATCCTGTTGCTCTTAACAGCTAGATAGAATTCATTTACTGATGAACAGTTACTATTTTCCATTTCTAGGTTTGTCAAATGGTTTGAAAATAAAGCTATGACTATGAAGATTTTTGGCTCACCATTTAGGCCTAAACTATGATCCTGTGAGCATATTGGTTGTATATGCTATTTAAATGCCAAACTTCTGGAACTACATGTAAATTTAGAAAACAGCTACTCTACCTTTTCAATCAAGGTTAGGATAACTGATGTTCCAAGATGTAAATATTTCAATCCAGCAAGTAGAATGCTAATAAGTGCTATAGGACTAAGACTGGAGCTAGCCAAAGTAGTTTTCCATTCCTCCTCCATAAGTTGATGGTTTTATGCAGGCATAACATAAAAACTGGAGGAAATACAGACTTTCCCTTTAAGAGAAAATATCTATGGGCCACGGCCTGTCTCTGTGTAAACCTCAGGAAATGTACAAAAATGAAAAAAATAAATTGGAATGCTACTCATGAATTATAAAAGTAATAGGTAGTTTGGCAGTTACTGAAAGACTTTAGCAATGGGTCAGAGAGAAATGATTAGAGTACAAGCCCTAAAAATCCTGTTTTTGATATTTAAATGGGCTATAAAATAATCCACTATTTATAAAATAATCCACTATTTAAATATGCAAACAACTTAAAACACTAGGCTCATTCCCAAATGTGTTCAACCTTTGTATGACATAAACATTTCCCAAAAAGTTCTTCAAATCTGAGAATCGTGTCTTACTAGTGTCTTTCTGTTGAGGATATTTAATTGCGTGCAGAGAAGTCAAGCAACATGGACACCATTAGATGGCAGTCTTACACAAAACTACCATTTCCATTAAAAAAAAAAAAAAAAAAAAAACCTCACTTTTAAATTGTCAAAAGAAGTTAGTGTAAGGTAAAGGTAGTTTAATTTAGATCTTGTGGATAGTAAGCTTTAAAATTAAAACAAAATGAAATACAAATTGGAGTTTCTGATACAGGAATGAGACATAACTTAGAGAAAGAGAAAGAAAGTTTGGGAAGGAGCAAAAAGAATATGAAAACCAATGGCAGGCAAACGATGCTTCTCAGGAAGATACACACAGGACTATTGTCTCTTATGCTGGCTTTATTATCATGTGATGGCATAGATGTTGCAAAATCTGGTAAATTTTTTGGCCACAATTATTTTAAAAATAATTTAATTATTTTAAAAAATTCAAAGGAAAGTCAGTCACTCTGTGAAAAATCTTTAGTTTGACAATGAAAAGTAACACACATTCCTTCTATCATTAGAAGAGTTGGGATATAATTTTCAGTTCTAAGAGCTGGGTATATATCTAAGTATGACTTTGTAGTTTAATGATTTAGCCTTTAAAATACATTTTAAAGAAAATCATCTACTTTAATAACAATTTCTGTTTTGGAGATATGTACTTTCTCATACGCAACTGGAATATAATATATGGGGTGTAATTTATTCTAAAGATTTGAAATGCCTAATAGACTTCCTCAGTGATGGGTGTTAACAGGAAAAGAAAATGTAGAGGAACTCTAAACTTTTTATATCCAAAAATTGTGCAAAATGTACAATGAACCTTGTGCCTAGGTATATACTCTATGCTGATTTAGAGATACTGTATTTCTAGGTAGGAACAAAAAAAGTGGCAAGACTGCACGGCTCTACTTTTATTTTTTTTTAATTGATCAATGGTGGGTGTGCATTTCGAAGGGGCACAACATGCCTACTCCATTTTCACACCTTTCACTCCTCCCTTCCTTTGTACAACCAGCTCCTGACATAATGAGAGAAAAGTAGCCCGTTGGGACCAGCTCAATTCCGTGACATGTTTAACAAGGCGAGATCCCCATTATTACCAGGGGCTTCTGGAACCACAGTCATATGGCCTCATAAACATAGTTTTAAGTCTGTTTCTAAGTATATTGCAGTGTCCAGATCTGCAATAGCGCAAACTTTGCTGCTAGGTCCTCCTTCTCTAAGTCATTCCTCATGGCAGGAGTGCAGTCTAGTTCGTGGAGTATTTCAGTTCACATCCACGGACTCTGTTATATTGAAAGTATTTGCTGTCATCCGTGTATGTGGGGATTTTTGAAGCTGAAATTCTTTCCCACCCTTCCAGAAGAAACACACTAAGGAGCTGCCCTGTGTTCAGGGTGCCTGATTCTTTCATGCTCTAGGGCATATTGTTATCACCAGCTGCGGTCAGGGAAAAAAAGTCCCCATCTATGTGATGTAGTACAGTACAATTAGGCACATAATGTGGATTTTATGCTTTTCTCTGAAACATCTGGCATCTACTACTTTCTAAAACCAAAGCTTGGAGAGCCAGACCTCCTGTAGCATTTTAATATCAATGTGCCTTTTCATATATTAGTTATCCAATGTTTGTGCCAGCTTTTGAAAACACCACATCCTAGATATCACCTTTTGAATGAGTGTAAATTCAAAATGCCTGCCAGGGGGTTATGTGTTTGTGGGGGGAACTAATATCAGCCCTAATCTAAATACCAAATGGATTTTAGATTGTCATTCTGGCCCAGCATTAGCATCGGCCCTTGGGAAAATCATTGTTTATGTATTCTTTTCAAATACTCAGAATTAAGGATCGATCTATTTAAACCTTGTTGCTAATATTGCATCTGCATTTCTGGTATATTAGGAAAATGTTTGGAGTTATTACATTTGTCCACAGAGGAAAAAGTTAACAATAAAGAGCTTTAAATAAATTATCTCCAAAAGATCTCAGGAAAAAAGATCAAGTGTCTTACGGGAAACACAAAATATGATCCTGAAATCACTGCAAACAAAACCCCCTCCGCTGAGATCCTTGATCTCCTCGAGGCAGGGCAATGGGGGTTAAAGCACCTGCTCTGCCACCTTCTGAAGGCTCTGTTCTTCCATAAACCCACATGGGAATAAACACAAGATAACACAGAACACACATGACAACATTTAAAAAATGAACAAAATAAGAGGACAAAAATATGACTTATGTATTCAGAGCTTTTAAGACTTTAGTAAAATGTTAAAATACCCAAGTTCAGATGCAAAATGTCTTGTGTTTACCTATAAAAGCTATTAACTGTCATTTGACATCTTTCTGTTAAGTATGTTGAAATTTTTAAAAGTAAATTATGAAAAAAGTAAATTATGAGATTGTTTGAACTGTAACAATATATAACAAAATTAAACAAATATGTTACATAGATAACTGTCTGTATCCCAGATAATCACCTTGAGATGCATTTATGAGTTCAATGATTATCTGGATGCTTATTTTAATACTGGAATTTTGAATCAGTTCTGAACATTGGACTCCACGCCTTACGGTTATTTTGCTGGAGGCATTTCAAAACCCGTAGGACGTTGTTCAAAAATGATCAGGGTCTGCGTTTCCTATTTAGAAGAATTGGTTACAATGGGACAGTATCTAAAATAGTTTCCAGATCTAAAATATAGAATCCAGGGATTTTAATATAATGCCCTATATTTGTGTGTGGTAAATGCCTTGCTGTATAAGAATGTTGGTTATTTGTCCATTTTGGTATTCTCACACCATAGTGGTTCTTAACAAATATCAAAAAGCAATGAGCGGGCCAGCACCGTGGCTTAACAGGATAATCCTCCGCCTTGCGGTGCTGGCACACCGGGTTCTAGTCCCGGTTGGGGCGCTGGATTCTATCCCGGTTGCCCCTCTTCCAGTCCAGCTCTCTGCTGTGGCCCGGGAAGGCAGTGGAGGATGGCCCAAGTGCTTGGGCCCTGCACCCGTATGGGAGACCAGGAGAAGCACCTGGCTCCTGGCTTCCAATCAGTGAGATGTGCCGGCCGCGGCGGCCATTGGAGGGCGAACCAACAGTAAAGAAAGACCTTTCTCTCTGTCTCTCTCTCACTATCCACTTTGCCTGTCAAAAAAAAAAATAATAAAAAATTAAAAAAAAAAAAAAGCAATGAGCACAACCACCATAATATACAACAGGTTAGAAACAGATGGCAGTGCTGGACATCTCTAAGCAGAAGGACAGATGGAGTAGGACTTAGAGTCTAACCCTGGAAGCTTCAGAGGGATTGAATGACAGGACTTGCTTTTTTCCTCTAAGAGGTAATTCGGTGGAAGCATGCGGTGGATCGGTCTAACACTGTGAAACAATATATAGACAGGAAACATTGGAGTTTATACCAGAGTCTTCTAATATGAGACACTCTCCCACTAAAACACATGAACAATATCAGCATTGTTTCAATAAAAATATGATGGTGAATTAGAAAAATAAGAAAATTTCTAGTGGTGGAGTCAAGGAGTGTAACCATAGGCAAAGTTACAGCAGATGAACCAAGGCTCTGGTCCCCAGGAAACTGATAATCAAATACAAGTCCAAAAGGGAAAAGGGATAAGCCTCAGGCTTCCACAAAGCATGGAGTGTTAAGGTCAGGGGCCTGGAAGAGCTGCTCTCTTTCTGTAAAAAACAGCCCTGGTAAGAGTGAAGAAAGCTTGTCTCTAGATGAATTAAAAATCTCCCAAGAGAAATCAAAACCTCAAGTTCAAATGTGTACATCCATGTTGTGTATGATTCCCAAGTAGAGAAATTAATGGACTATCTGGGTCTAAACCAGAAAAATCTCTGGGGCATTCTGTGAAAGCAAACACAGGGACTCTCACAGAGCGCACAAGACCTCCGTAGGGGGAAAATCTCGAAGCACCACAGTAACTGTAATGAAGTCCAAACTCAACGATGAGCTTGCAAAGGGGCTGATGGAGGACTGGGGAGATGTTGGTCAAACAATACAAAATCTCAGTTCATTAGGAAAAATATGTTCAAGGGATCTATTCTGCATCATGGTGGCTATAACTACTAATTCTTGGATACTTGAAAATCCCGAGATTGTATATTTTAAGTGTTCTCATAAATGATAAGCGTGTGAGGTAATGCTTATGTTAGTTTGATTTAGCCATTTTGTATATGCATTTCACACATCAGGTTATATTTCATACACATAAACAAATCTATTAGTCAATTAAAAATAAGTAATAACAACAAAAGATGAGCTCACAATAAAAATTATGAACTTTATAGAGAAATGATAACCATAAGCAAAAGCCAGCAGAAACACAAACAAGAACTCATCTAATGTTAGTATGAGAGACACATAAGGGTGATTGAAAAGTTCATGACAAATAGAACTAAAAGGGAACTTCCCATCAACTTTTTGAAGACCTCTTAAATGTGTCTGCAACATTTAAGTCAGGAGGTTGGGAATACAGATGATGATTATTTCCTGAATTATTATCTTCAAATTTATACTTTTCCTTAGGCTATAAAATGTTTCAGTAGTGATTGGCATTTATTTTATTTTATTTTATTTTATTTTATTTTATTTTATTTTTGACAGAGTGGACAGTGAGAGAGAGAGACAGAGAGAAAGGTCTTCCTTTTGCCGTTGGTTCACCCTCCAATGGCCGCCGCTGCCGGTGCGCTGCAGCCGGCCCACCGCGCTGATTGGAAGCCAGGAGCCAGGTGCTTCTCCTGGTCTCCCATGCGGGTGCAGGGCCCAAGGACTTGGGCCATCCTCCACTGCACTCCCGGGCCATAGCAGAGAGCTGGCCAGGAAGAGGGGCAACCGGGACATAATCCGGTGCCCCGACCGGGACTAGAACCTGGTGTGCCGGCGCCACAAGGCGGAGGATTAGCCTATTGAGCCGCGGTGCCGGCCCAGTATTTGTTTTATAACAAGAAAAATACTATAAAGTTTTGTTGCATTCAATATACAGTTCAGGGGGAAACTTTCAGATGGTACTCAATTTCCTCTCAAGAAATGTATACATCACTCATTGAATTATAGGTTTATCCAGAATACTGTGGAAAGCCTGATCTTCCAGTCTGTAGTGAAGTTTTATTTTTATCATTGAACAAACCTTTCATCCTTGGTTTTCTTTTCTAATCAATATTATGGAAATGCTTTACTAATGGTGGAAATAATTACTATCATCACAGAAATAATTGTTTTTCTAACTGAATATAAATGAAGAGGGCACCATAACTTTTTCTGAAAACACAAAGAATGTGGCAGTCTCAATTTTAAGATCATCTTAGTTTGATGTTTAAAATATATTGTGATTCCCCAACATCAGAATTTGCAGAACTAACGTAGGTAAATTACACAAGAAAACAAAGAGTTTTTAGCTAGAAGTTATCACATATCTTCCCTGTCAGTCTGCAAGAGCACAAATAACCTTTCTTTTTCTTCAAAAAAGTCAGCTTGGAGCCTGGGGTGGGGAGGGTGAGGCACTCAGCTCTCGGTGAAAGGAGGGGGCAGGGCTAACAAGGGGGCTGCCTTCAAAGATGGTTGAAACCCAGGGGTATTTTCATCACAGGTTTTTGGCATTGGAAGGTCTTTGAAGATTTTTGGATTTTCGCTTAACAGGTGGTCTCTGCGCCTGCTGCTCCCTCTGCTGATCTGAAGCCGCACAGCCCAGCACGATTCCTACCTACTTGGTTTTCTGGAGGTAAGGCCCCAGGAACCGCTCCTTTTTTTTTTTTTTTCATCCAATGATTACTTTTCTTATGGGAGGGTTAGACTTTCCCTCTGCCTGTTCCCCACCCACTACCAACTGGCACCCCAGGCTTTGAGCATAAATGCCAGCCCCTCAATTATATCTGACAGGGAAAGCCCAAAAGGAAAAGGAAAAGAGATGAGAAGTGTCCACTAGATGGCGGAATTGATCAAGCAGAATAGCTCGTGAGAGCTGTGAACTCCAGGAACAAAACTGGGTTCTAAGAGAATACTCCAAGAGCAAGTGCCTCCACGTTTCCCCCCAAGAATGCCCTTGATCTGCCCACAGGTGCTCTGAGTTCATGCTGGCTGCACTGTTTTTACATTCCACGAGTAGAGTGGCACTTTAGGGTGTGACATCATGGTGTCTGCCCCTTAGCATGTTAACACTTTGTGATGCTCACAACAGAGATATGAGATGCTTTTGGGATGAGGTGATCCTCAAGACAGAATATATCTACACAGTCAAAAAGCTGACACTTATTATTTAACATCCCAGGCAGGACACTGGAATCATCCATTATTTTGAGGGACTATCCATTGTCTACACATTGGTCCAAGCCAAGCAACAGAAATTAGATTATCAATAGAGTTTTCATCTTGGGTTTACATTGTCAAGTCATTCATTGCATTGTCAGCATTCATTTGCTTTACACTACATTGAGATTGAAGCTAGCATGGTGAAAAAAAAAAAAAACAGAAAGAGCTCTGTTTTCATGATGTACTCTGAGTAGTGTTCAGCACTAATTTGGGCTAATTTAACAACCACCTTATGTTGACTTGGTTTGTGAAGCCAATTCCATTAATGTGTGCTGATGTGCTATTTAGAAGAAGCACAGAGAGCAATGTCTACCTAAGTATTTTCTCCTTTTCTGTGAACATAACTGGGATTCCAAGTGACACTGAAACCCTTACAAACAGTTACTGAATGCTATGTCAGGGGAGGCACCTACATTATGTTATTGAGTTTTTCATCAAATTTAGGACCCAAATGCTACCATCAACTCCATTTTACAGTAAAGAAACTGAGGAATAGGGCAGTTAAGAAACTTGCAAAGATCATTCAGCTCCTAATGAAAAAGCAGAACTGAAAGACAGAATAACTCGAGACAATGTCAATCTTTTCTTGCAAGTTTCTTTACTGAACAACAGACTAGAGGTTTAGTTGAACTTTAATGTTATTAACATCATACCTCTACTAGGTGATAGTATATAAGGTCAAATGTATATTACCCTAATTTACAAAAAAAAGCCCACCTAATCTATATGCATGTTCTGCATAAGAGCCAGTTTACTTTGTGTGCTTTCAATTAATTTAATTGTGATCTAGAGCATAGCGCTTATCTTTTTCTAGAAAAACGCAGAATGATGGATTAGACTATGTATATGCGAAACTTACAGAAGAAAATGAAACTTGACATGAGTGTTTATGTGAATCCAGCCTGATCATATTTAATCGCATTTTGGTTTGTAAATTGCTGATATTACAATTTCCATATGTGCTGATGGGATATGTTATTGAGTGGTAACTTTATTTTAGATCTTAAATTTCTTCTATAACAATAACCCAAGACCAAAGAGGCATGAAGAACTGGCATTTTTGCTCACCCTCTTCTGTTTCCTTTTAACCTGGAATAATTTTAGATTGAGAGAAATGTTGTAGAGAGAGTATAAGAGTTCCCATCAGTCTTTCATGCAGCGAACTGTCATGTCACCGTGTTACTTGCATGGTATATTTGTCACTATATAAATTATATAAATTAGCTACAATGAAATGCCAGTTTAGGCTACAGACCTTATTCAGTGTTAACCTTCCTTCCATTTCCTGCTATCTGTTGGCTTTGATTTGAATCACTTTAAAGCCCAGAAATGAAATGCACATTTCATTGATGCCACTGAGACTTGAGATTATATTAGAGGTTGTAAAAGAAAATGAAGGAATTAAGGCTAACACTTTCTAAAGAGAGTCTGGAAGACTGCAAGAGGATTGCACTCACACCTGCTAAAATAAAGATAAACCTCAGAATGTTCCAATGGACTTGTGTAAGCCGTAGAAATCAGTTTCCACCGGCCTCAATATTTCTCAGTTGGAAGTACCCTAGTTAATTAAACAATGAAAATGGGTTTGCAGTTATGGATTTCTGCGCCTCCAATGAACACTACCTCTGAGATCAACTACTGTGGAAATCCCTTATTTAAAAAAAAAAAAACAAAACATTATGGGGCACTATTCAGGGCTGCCTTGATTCAGTGTGCCCTTCTCAACCTCTGGGACTCCCCATTTCACTGAGCTACACAAAAAAGGCCTTTTAAAATTACTATTTATTTCTATTTATTTAAAGGGCATGAGACACACAGAGAGATCCTCCATCCACTGGTTCTCTCTTCAAATGTCCACAATAGCCAGGGCTGAAGCCAGGAGCCAGAAATTCCATCCAGATTTCCTATATAGAGCACAGGGACTCAAATACTTGAGCCGCCGTCTGCTGCATCCCAAGGTGCACATGATCAGGTAGCTGGAATTGGAAGCAGAGTTGGGACCTGAATCCAAGCCCTCTAATATCGTATGCAGAAATTGCCCACCCTCTAAAAGAACTTTTTATCCTTTTTCGCTAAAAACAAGCAAACCAATAAACAAAAAAACTTGCAAGCGATACTTTGCCACTAAGGAGTTAACAGTTGATTGTCAAGATATCCTTTTGACACTATTCATTTTTTGGTTTATCTAGTAAATGAGCCATTGCTTCTTTGGGAAGACCACTAAAGACATCTCCACTTTATCAGTAGTTTTGATCTATAAAACCCAGGTGTCCCAGCACTGGCCCTCTAATTTTGTTCCTCAATAGTTTTCTAGCATTTTGAGTTGTTCAGTATCAGTACAACAAAAGGTGCTACAATTCTCTACTGCTTACATAAAGTAATTTTTTACTTTCCTGGAAAAAGAATTTTAATGTAAATTTCCAGACTCATGTTTTAAAATGATTTTAAAAGGGATCTGAAGGAAAATCATTTTAATTCCACATGTAGCAGGAGAGAGCTTTGCATGATGACAGCCGCTTATAAACAATACACTCAAGACAATCACTAGGGTGATATGAAGAAGTTGCATTCATTATTATTATATTTTTTGGTATAAATAGTGAGGCTGCCTACGCATGATTGAAAAGAAACTTCCTGGTTTCTCAGCTGCCAGCTCTGTGCTTGGGTTATGCCCAAGACAGTCACACAGATAGGAAGCTTATATTAAAACCAGAATCAAAGGCAGCAGGAGTGGGAATCAGCCTACATTAATGAGCTGTTGAAGCCTCTCTCTGGCACGGATGAACACTAAATCACTGGTTAGATCTCTGGTGATTTCCCACTTGAGAGATGTGAAGAAAATGGCACATTCAGAGCAACAGCAAAGCCATAGCAACTTGTCAAAATACTTTTCTAACATACAGGCTGAAAAATTATTTTAAAACTGATCTTGATAGAGCTACTGAAAATATTCCCATCAAGCATTTAGTTTGGCAGCAGCCCTTGAAGGAGCAAGTCACTGTATATGGAGGCATTTGGACTCATCTGCTAGACCATCTCGAATGTTATCAGCCACTTTGGTCACAATTGACAAGGGTACTTCAATGGCTCAAGATAAAGGTGAGCCCTAAGTGACATAAAATTATTGGTCTTTGCTCAAATTGACCAGATAATTATGTTGACTATGCTCACTTTTACTCATGAACACTTGTGCTGCAGTCAAAGCATCTATTGTATCACTATTAAATAAATTAGGTAGTGCTGAATATTGGGCAAATTGAATATTGAGCACAAATTAAGAGACTAGTAGCCCATCTTGATGCTGATTATTCCTTCTTAGATTTGGGTTTTATAAATATACATATATATTTTGGTTTTATTATAAAAATAAAACTTGCTCATTTTTTCCTTTGTATAGGAGTGGATCTTATTTTAAATTAAGATGAATATGCACATTGAGTATCTGTTTTGTATTTGTTTAGTTACATGCATTGTCTGAGATTTAAGTAGCCTATTTTCTTATTTACAATAAAACAAAAACAAAAACTGGGGCCCACACCTTGGTGTAGCAATTCAAGCCTCCACATGCAATGCCATCATCCCATATGGGCTCCAGTTCAAGTCCCAGCTGCTCCACTTCTAATACAGCTCCCTGATAATGACCTGGGAAAGCAGTGGAAGATGGCCCACGTGCTTGGGCCCCTGCACCCATGAAAGAAACTTCTGGACCCTGACTTCAAATCAGCCTACCTATGGCCATTTGGGGAGTGAACCAGTGAGTGGAAGATCTCTCTCTCTCTGTCTTTTCCTCTCTTTGTCTGTAACTTGCCTCTCAAATAAATAAATCTTAAAAAAAAAATAGTTTGTTTATTTGAGAGGCATAAAGAGCAAGACAGTAGACCAAGAGAGCTCTTATCTGCTGGTTCAGTCCTCAAATGCCCATAATTGCAGGGATAGGCTAGGCTGAAGCCAAAAGCCAGAAACTCAATCCAAGTCTCCCATGTGGATGTCAGGAACCCCATTACTTGAGCCAACACCGCTGCTGCCCAGGCTCTATTAGCAGGAAGCTAGAGTTAGGAGCTGAGTACCGGGTGTTGAACTCAGGTACCCTCATGTGAGACACAGGTGTCTTAAACATGAAGCCAATGTCTACCCTGAGTAGCATATTTTCATAGGCACATACTATGTGTTAGGCAGTATGGGAGTTTGAGATTAATAAAAATCAGCCATTACATATTTTAGAATATAGATGAGGAAAGAAGGAAGTGGAAGAGAGGGAAGAAAATGCAGAAAATAGGCTATAATAAAGAATCAGTTTTTATTTTTCCTGAAAGGTAATTGGCTTATGCAGTTTATATTTCATATTTAACAGTTGTGTTTCTGGGTCATAGAAGTCTGCAGTTAAGAAGAGGAACATATTTTTATTAAGCTTTGGATTAGATTTTAAGTAATTTCCCTACCATCTGTAGGATTCCAATGTAGATGTTTATGGAGACTCAGTATTTTCCTCATTTTTGATTTTAGTAAGTATAAAATAGAAATATTTCCAGATAAGTTAGAAAGCAGAAGGACCTTGGAAATTTAAATGGTTATTGTTCTTAGGAAGAATTTTTTTCAGTTAATACAAAATAATCAGCAGACTGAGATGTTCTTTTAGGTTCTGTTCTAAGTAATCTTAGCTGAGAATTCAAGAGGATGAAAAGTTCAATCGATATTTTTTCTTCTCCTGGCAAAAAACATAGTGAGTAATGATGGCTCAATAAGAATATGTGGCAGTGAATTATATAAAGAGCCAAAGACAGGATTTCAGAAAGTATGGTTGAAGACCCTGGATAGAGAGATATAAACCATGACTCCAGAGGTATGCATAGTACACAGAAACAATTATGTAGATCAACTTGACTGGTGAAGAGAGAAGCACTTATGGCTAATTTGAGAATTCATGGTAGATGCAGAATCTGTATAGGACATTGAAGTATGGAAAGTATAGGAGAAACAAAGTTAATATAAGAGAACATATGGTGAGAATTAGATTCCAAAGTTACACAACTGCAAGTGTTTTCAAATTAATAGTTGGCCTACTTTCTATGGGCATTTGGAGAGATAAAATTACGGAAGTAAGGGTGGACCCTTAATGCTATGTTGAAGAGTTTAAACTTGGCATTGAAAGCAAAGCAATGGGAAAGCACTCACAGGACTTGAGAATATGAGAAACGTGACTAAAGTACTCTTTTAGAACAATAACTTAGAAACAAACATGATGAGTGTGATATGGGGGTAATTACATGCAAGATGATAGATGGGAATATTTTTCCAGCAGCAAAACCAAAGGGCTTGAAACAGAACAGAAGATGGAAATGAATGTGAGAAGGAATTAAAAACTGTCATTCACAGGACAAGACTTCATATCTAATCAGATTTAGATAATCAGGTACAAAGGAGAGTTGAAAATAGCATGGATGCTCTGTGTCTCCAAGACTGAGAGAAGAATGATAGAATTAGTTCAAACTGAGAATAGAAAAAATTGTTCCTCCTAGCACTCTCATGAGAATTAAATAAAAATATATAGAAGCTGCTTTAAAATGGCTAGTCATGTAGAATTACAACTTGATTAGAGAAAAGGAAATCTATGTAACAATCAACAGGATTAGGAACTGATGAATTCTGTATGAAAAACGGTTAGCTTATGGTTATTCAAATGGAAGAGGTCAAAAGTGCCATTCTAAATTACCTCTATGGGCACAAACACAAAATTCTGCTACTAGAAATAAAAGAGACAGAAACCAACACAAAATCAACTGTGAACATTACCATAATCTAAATGGCCAAGGACATTTTGTGTTGGCTAGGAAAATAAGAAAAACAGTATGGCATCACCCAAGGAGAAATAAAAGATCTTTATTGTGTATGCAACGTACCAGGTATTTTGATTTACATACTATGCTATAGGTAAGATTCTTATTTTATTGTATTTTATGTTAATTTTTGAATTCTCATTTTAGAGATGAGAAATATGATAATCAGAAATTTCAATTGAAGTGAAACCTTGGAGTTAATAAGTGAAACTAGTTTTCTGACTTCAAGGCCAATTCTTTTTTTAAAGGTTTTTATTTATTTTTTTGAAAGAGTTAGAGAGAGAGAGAGGGAGAATGAGAAAGAGAAAGAGAGAGAGAGAGAGAGAGAGAGAGAGAGAGAGAGAATCTTTAATCTGATGGGCTAGGCCAAGTCAAAACCAGAAACCAGGAGCTGGGAGTTTCATTTGGTTGCAAATGCTTGGGCCATTCTCTGCTGCTTTCCTAGACCATTAGCAGAGAGCTGGATCAGAAGTGGAGCAGCCCAGATGCGAACTGGCACACCTATGGGATGCCAGCATCACAGTTAGTGGTTTTACCTGCTATGCCACAACGCTGGCACTAGCCAATTTCTTTTTTTTTTTTTTTTTAAGATTTATTTTATTTATTTGAAAGACAGAGTTAGAGAGAGAGGTAGAGACACAGAGAGGTCTTCTATCCGCTGGCTCACTCCCCAGATGGCCGCAATGGCCGGAGTTGTGCTAATTCAAAGCCAGGAGCCAGGAGTTTCTTCCTGGTCTCCCACATGGGTGCAGGGGCCCAAGGACTTGGGCCAGCTTCTATTGTTATCATAGGCCTTAGCAGAGAGCTGGATTGGAAGAGGAGCAGCCGAGACTAGAACCGGTGCCCATATGGGATGCTGGCGCTTCAGGCCAGCCACAGCGCCAGCCCACAGTTTCTTTTAACTAAGCCATCTGTACCTTGGCATAACTACATACTGAGGCAACTCAACTTGTGCAGTGTAATCTCTATTCCTATGAATATAATGTACTAATGATAATATTTAACCTATGTGGTCATTATAAGGATAAAGTTATTTGAAAGTGAATAAATTGATATATAGTGGCCAATATTATTAGAGTACAATAATCAACACAATAATTAAAATATGCTGCCGTACAATTCTACTTGGAGGAGACTACTATGAAATTGTTGAAGTATGTCTGGCTCTCCTTAACCATTTAACTTAAAATTTCTAAAATTAACTTTTACTAGATAAACGCCTGACAAATATTTCTTTCACTTTCATTTATGCAAGATGACATAATAGAATTGTCTTCCAGTTTAAAAAAGCTCAAGAATAATATAGAATTCCTTTTTCTCTAGTATTAAACTTTTAAAATATATTATGCTAACATAGCCCTTTCACAAGAGCCAAACTTCCATGCTGAACTGATAACCATGACTATTTTAAAGCCTTTAGAATGCTTAAGAATATGTCCAGACTTTCAGAACTTTGATTACTATCATGTTCTGTAATACTGTGTTTGTCTTGGTGAAAACCTGCCACA
This sequence comes from Lepus europaeus, assembly GCF_033115175.1. Taxonomy (NCBI): domain Eukaryota; kingdom Metazoa; phylum Chordata; class Mammalia; order Lagomorpha; family Leporidae; genus Lepus; species Lepus europaeus. The sequence continues at coordinate 34,463,978 of NC_084832.1, read as the reverse complement.
TTCAGTAGCCATAAGAAAGCTAATGAAAGAATAACAATGATAACTTATAGAACACAAAAACCATGTCAGAGCAAAATCAAAACAAAACTGCATAAATACAAGTCTAGATACAAAGCTTCCTGGTTTTTAACTAGTCTCATGTTAATGAAACAATTATTAGAACACACAAAACTCCTTCTTTTTAATTTGATCAATTGAGTGGTGAGTTTATTGAACCATTGCTGTGATAATAACATGCAACTGGTATGCTTTATCACAGGATGACATGGTTACAGGAATTGCTTTCACAGAAGATAATGGTTATTTTGCCACTTCTGGAGGTGAACAGGTAAGGCAAAAACCTAGGTTATTGCTACACAGGTCAGAGACAGGAGGTGTCCATGCTGCCTTTTATCTAAGTAGATATTTTAGGATTGTCACTTTAAAGGCACACTTACTAATTTTGTATTTATTTTTTCCATATCCACAAACAATATCAACATTGAGTTTGTTTAAGCGATTTCATAATCTTAGCCTGTTTCACTGACTATTGAAATGCAAAAATCCTAGGTATCCAAGAGCTTTGTGTTCTAAAGTTGGTGATTAAAGGGTCATCTTAGGTTTTCCTTTACAAGTAGCAGTATCTTGCAGAGGTATTTTCACAAGCTGTTATACCAGCACAATCACCTAGGATTCTGCAGCTTGAGAATCAATGCCTGTGCTTTTTCATATGTTCCTGAAAGACTATTACATGCTATCTACCTTCTTGATAGAAAGAAATAAATGATCACAAAATCCCCTGGTATACAAAAAAAAAAAAAAAAAAGGTATTCACATTGTTCTTTTTTTTTTTTAAATTTTAAATGACTCCAAAATATGTTGAAAAAAAGACATCAACGTCATTGGGTATCTGAGATATATTTATCATTTATCTGGGCATGGGGTTTATTTCTGCCAACTAAGGATATTGGGAAAAGCACTTACCCTGTGTTCATACTATGAATATAACTACAAATACACGATCTGGAAATAACTTGTGCTTATGCTGATGAAGGTGTACATTGGAATAATATAATTCAACCTCCACTCTTCAATGATCTTATATTCACTTATTGGATTGATTACTTTTAAAATTCTATTTTTATAAATTTTGAAAAATTTGACAATTTATAGATATACTCATGTTCATTTAATTATTATAATCTTTGTGAAGCTAGCTTAACTAATTCATTTTAAAGATAATTATATGGGGTTATCATATAATTACTCAAAATGAGAAAACTTTCAGAAAGAAAGAAGCAGCTCTTGACTTCTCTGGACTAGAAAATATAGTCACCCTAGGTACCAGGCTTAAAAAAATTGTCTAGACATTTAGTGAGAGAGTGATAGAATTTAGTTCCATGCCTCTAGGGTTTAAGCTTTTTTGATACTCATTCTCAATGGATTTGGGGCTTCTCTCCTCTATTTATAATGAGATGAGAGAGGGAAAGAAGTTAGGGATCACTTCCCATAAAATATCAATGCTAAAGTAGCTAACAAGCCTTATTTATATTTGTGTTTCCAACTTGAAATACATCAGATTTAAACCAAAACATATCACCTGACATTTCCTCATCTCCCTTTCCATTATAAGGATTTTTCTGCCTTCAAGAATCAAAGACTAGGATAAAGGGGAGAAGGGGAAAGAGAGAGAGAGAGAGAGAGAGAGAGAGAGAGAGAGATTGAACCAGGCCAATCATTTCTTCATTGTCTACAATCTTGGTTTTACAATCTGGGCAGAAATTCTCTAAAAATTAATGGTATCCATTAGTTTACAGACTCAGAGGAAAGAACCACCCTGTATGGGAATGTACCAAAAAAGCAGCTTTGATCTATTTAATTATTCTTCAAATTGTTGGCCCTTATTCCAGCTTTTATTGTGTTCATTTCCACACCTTTACTGGCTGCACAGTTAATGTTAATTGGAAACATTTTATTTTTTTTAGAACCTTACGGTGAAAATTTTAATTAGTTAACCACATTTAATTATGAAATATATCATCTGCAAATTAGGATCTGCTAAGAGCAGTGCCCTAATGAGAGGATATGGAAAATAGTATAGAAATCAGGTTTATCATTAAATACCTATGTGACCTTAGTCAAGTGATTTTATTCTCTGGGTCTCTGCTTCTCCACTTATAAAGCAGGTCATTTAGATAAAACAGTTTTAATTTTTTTTTGGTAAATCAGATACATTTGTTGGCACAATATAATTCCTACTGAGAAGGTATGCAGACACTTGCATCCTTTTATCCTTTCATCTTTAACACAAATCACTGGAGACTGAATGTTGGTTCCTTTCTTAAAGAAAAAGACAAAAGAGTTCAAACATTAATTTTTCATGTTGCTGTCATATTAATAATAGGTATATATAAAGATTAAATTTGATAAGAATTACAACATGGAAAAATTTCTCATTACACTAATTAGGAAGCATTTCTGGAGATTTTGGTGTATCTACAGGTAATCGAGATGCCAAATTTCCATGTAATATTTCATTTTTTATTTTAATGAATTATTTCTTAATTGTTCTGAAACCCTCTTTCCCAATCCCTAATGATTTACTATTAATTATAACTCACTCCACTAGCTAGTTGTGGGACCCTGTATGTATTTCTTTCTTTTTTTTCAAGATTTTATGTATTTATTTCAGATTTTATTTATTTATTTGAGAGATAGAGTTATAGACAGTGAGAGGGAAAAACAGAGAGAAAGGTCTTCTGAGTATTGGTTCGCTCCCCAAATGGCCACAATGGCCAGGAGCTTCTTCCCGGTCTCCCATGTGGATACAGGGGCCCAAGGACTTGGGCCATCTTCTACTGCTTTCCCAGGTCATAGCAGAGAGCTGGATCGGAAGTGGAGCAGCTGGGACTCTAACCAGCACCCATTCAGGATGCTTGCACTGCAGGTGGTGGCTTCAGCAGCTACTCCACAACACAAGACACTCTGTGTGTATTTCTTACATTGTCCATTGTCTATGCTTGCTTAGGTGTGTGCAAAATTAGGACAAGGACACTTCTGTCTAATCTCTAAAGAAAGGTGTAAAACTTAATTCTAAGTCAGATGTTAAGAAAGCATTTTAACCATGCTTTAAAGATGAGGTAGCAACTCTATAGCCTAGGTGTTAGTTCTTATTTCCAAGTTAGCTTTCTTTCAGGGTGTTGCTTTTGGACGCTTTTTAACCCATGCTTTATGGAAGACACATTTATAGATTACAACAATTATCCTCAGTTAGCATGTTATCTTTGTTCACAATAGGACAGGAGGTGAAAAACATTTGAGTTCAATTTCCTTATATCATATTTAGCTTGAACCATAGGTTATCTATTTGTACAAAGTTTCATCAATCTTGATTAAAAGGTGTATTTAGAGAAATACACCTTTTTGAATTGTGACAATGAATAGCTTTCAATGTTACTGTGATAGAGTCATATCCTTACTATGTAGCACAGGAGTAAGGAGCAATAAAAACATTTTAATGAACTTTTTCCTGATATTTTATTCTTTTCATGTTAACATAACATAACATTAAGAGAATTGTAGCTCATAAGAATATAATGCTATTCCCTTCCTCCCTCCCATTTGTTCCCCTTCCTCCATCTCCCTTTCTTTTTTTCTTTCCCTTCTTCCCTCTTTTTCTTCTTTTTCTACTTTTCTTCCTTCCTTCTCTTTTTCAATTTTTGAGATAACATATTTTTAATTAACATTACAGTCAAGGGCTTAATGCTCCTCTTAATGCTCTAAATAAATAGAGCAGAAAGTAAAAAGATTATAGATTATAAACTTCTAAAGGGGAAAAGACACTATCCCTTGTTAATTTTTTGTATCTAACAAATATATAAATCACTGTCTTCTAACTATTCAGTCTCAGACTCTTATAGTAGTTGGTGTTTCAAATAGTAAAGTTGAGAGGTCATGAAAATGGCGTGGGGATTGTGGTAGGGCAGACTGAGCTAGTGCTTGCTATGCTTGCATCCCTTATCAGAGTGCTAGTTCAGGTCTTGGCTCTGCTATTCTGATCCAAATCCCTGCTAATGCATCCGGGAACCAGCAGATGATGGCTTAAGTACTCAAGTTCCTACCACTCACATGGGAGATTTGAATGGAGTTCCTGGCTCCTTGCTTCAGCCTGGCCCAGCCTTGGCTGTTGCAGCCATTTGGGGCATGAACCAGCAGATGGAAGATTGGTTACCTCCTCCCTGCATATTAAACACATAGATAAATAAATAACTTTTAAAAATGTTTAAAAATGTTTCAAACTGGTTTTAATTTTGTGGGAAATTATAATAGAGAAAAACCCTTCTAATCCTTAAGAGATTTGAAGTCAGAAAACTTTTAAGACATCCAATTGTTTAAACCCAATATGAAAAACCAGAAAGCAACATATTTAACAGAATTCTTATTGGCAAACTGAAGAAGTTAAAGGGAAGAAGAAGAAAAATAAGCATCCATAATTATAAGGTTTCTACACAAAGCAGGACTGTTTAATTAGTATTCAACGAGTATTTGTGGGTAAAAGTGGCTCTGGCACAAGGCAAGAAATTAATAAATTTTGGCCAATTTAATTATTAGGAATCCTCTTAAAGGTCCATTTTAAGAAAGCTGTCATAACTATCATTAATAGAAAAATAAATGAGATTGCATACTCCTCGATACTTGAGCACAACACGCAAATGGCATTTGCAAGTTCTTTGCATCAAACATCCCATTGAAATCAGACTAACAGCATGATTCTACATGCCAGTGGAGTAAAGCTGATGTGATTGGAGCAGTATGCCACTCCAATCAAGAGTGGCAGAAAGAGCCACCAAGTACATGCATCGAATCATTAAATTAAACAAAGCATGTTGCTGTCATCATGAGGCCACAGTCAGGCAGTTGGTAGTCTGCTTCCACCTAGAGGCTTGCATTTGTCCACCAGGCTGAGCTTCCTGGGAATGTGAGAGCTAACAGCTTGTTGTGTTAAGTCATGTTGATAGCATTTGTGTAATTTGTTCCATGTCTCCAGTGGTCTGAGGACAGATTATGTTTCCAGCCTTTTAGTACACATAAAAGGACATGAACTAACTGTTGACTTTATTGCATTGTCAGCATGTGGCTACGGATTCACAATCGGACTTCTGAAGGTTGAGGTTATGTACCAGACTGCTCTAGGGAAACCCTACACCTGCCTAAAGATTCCTATATGTGATATGCAGCTCAAAGCTCCAGAAGCATGCTCCTTTAATGCAATGTGATATATAATTATACCTATGTAAACCAAAAACTAGAAAATGAGATCCAGGTGATAGTCTAAGCTTTAGGAAAATCTGGAAACAATTGATAAAATTGTCTTACATGCTAATTTGAAATGGAAGTCATATTCCTTTAACAGTCAGTATTCTTTTCTTTTTTTGAAATATTTATTTATTTATTTATTTATTTGACAGAGTTACAGGGAAGGAGAGATGAGAGATGAGAGAGAGAGAGAAAAGAGAGAGAGGGACTCTTCCATTTGCTGATTCACTCCCCATATTGCCACAATGGCCAGGGCTGGGCCAGGCCAAAGCCAGAAACCAGGAGCTTCACCCAGGTATCCCATGTGAGTGGCAGGGTCCCAAGTACTTGGGTCATCCTCTGCTACTTTTTCTGGGCCATAAGCAAGGAGCTGGATCAGAAGCGGAGCAGCCAGGGCTTAAACCAGCACCCACGTGGGATGCTAGTGTTGCAGGTGGCAGTCTCATCCACTATACTATGCTGGCCCCTATTTCTTCTTTTAATTAAGAGAAATATTAGATGAAAATGCAACCAAGAAGCATAATTGATAAGCAAACCAGTGAAGTAACAATAGAAATTACATAAATAGACAACTATACATGAGAACTTAGTTTATAAGAAAGGTGACATCTCAGATCATTGGAATGAAGGTGGAATATTTTTACAAATGACATTGGAACAAATGGCAACTATTTGGAAAAAGACAAAGTTGGACCTTTAACTAAACAGGATTCTGGAAATCGAAATAAATAAGTAAAAAATTCCTGTGTGAAAGGAGAAACCACAGAAGTACTACAAGAAAGCATGGACTTATTAATTTATAATCTTAGACTGGGAATAAAACTTTCCAACTATGATTCAGTACCCAGAAGCCATAAAAGCAAGGATTGACAACTTTTGATGTTTAAAAATAAAAAGTATGTCCCTAAGATAAAAAATGAAACCAAACAAAAAGTCCAACATGCAAAGTTTTAATGACAAACGTCAAAACATAGCTACAACTCATGTCCAATAAACAGGTTAATCTTTATAGTATGTAAAGTGTTACTAGACACTGAAGTGAAGTAGACTAATAACTCAAGAAAAAAAAGAGTGAGGGGCATATGTAGATAGTTGATAGAAGAAAACACAACTGGTATTAAAATTTGTAAAGAAACCTCATTCATGATAAGAGAGATACAAAATGAAATTAGACACTTTTTCCCTTTTCTCCCATAGATACCTTTTCCCACATTGGTCACATTGGCAAAAAATAAGAAACTCAATGTGCTTTTTTGACAGGAGCATGAGGAAATAATACTGTTAGACATTTTTGGAAAGAGTGTATTATTGTGTCATCCTTATGAAGGAAAAATAGGTAAAAGTTATCAAAATTGTAGATGCATTTACTCTTTTTTTAAACTTTTATTTAGTAGATATAAATTTCCAAAGTACAGTTTTTGGATTACAATGGCTTTTGCCCCCCACCCCCATAACTTCCCACCCACCCACAACCCTCCCATCTCCCACTCCCTCTCTCATTCCATTCACATCAAGATTCATTTTCGATTATCTTTATATACAGAAGATCAATTTACTATACTGCTTCTGGCAATCTCAACTACATATACACTGCACAAATCAAATTCTACAATTAAACATAAATCATTGTGACACTAATTATTATAACAAATGATTGGAAACATGCCAGGAATCTGCTTTATTTGACACTTACAAATTGGAATACCATGCAGCTGTAAAGAATAAGTAGGACTATCACTGTACACAGAATGGGATAGCTACCAGATGCTTTGCTATGTGAAAAAGCAAGGCCAGGCTGGTTGCCTATATGATATATGAAAACAAGTATGGATAAAAACTTATAATATTAATATATGCACAAGGCTCTCTGGAACTAATAAAGATCACTTCCTAAGGAGGTGAGAGTGATTAGGAAGAATGAAGGTGGGGGCATGAGGTATAGTTCCCTTTGAAAATAAAGTAATTGGGGCAGGCATTTGGGCCAGTAGTTAAGACTTAAGCATCTCATGTTGGAGTACCTGAGTTTGATACATGACTTTAGCTCCTGACTCCAGTTTCCTACCAATGAGAACCCTAGGAGGAAGTAGGGATAGCTCAAGTAATTGGGTTCCTACCACCCATGTAGGAGACTTGAGTTGAGTTTTTGGTTCCCAGCTTTAGCCTAGCTCAGTCTTGCCTTTGTAGGCATTTAGAGAATGAACCAACAGGTTGAAGCACTTTCTCTCTCTCTCTCTCTCGCTCTCGCTTTCGCTCTCTCTCTCTCATTACTAGCCCCCTCTGTCTTCTCAAATAAATAATGAAACAGAATATTAAAAAAAAAAACCATAATGCTTAAGAAGTTTAGAGATAAGCATCAACATGGTTTTATTTAAGGCAAATGTATCATTTATGTAATTTAATAACATATGTAAATGTTTTGAGCATTGTGTCATAAGAAAAAGGAATTATCAGATCATTTAACAAGTTGCTGAATTAGAGTTGAATGTTTTCCACAAATTTTCGATAGTGACATTTTATGATTTTATCTTATGCACAAGTTTTAAATATGTTACATATAGAATTCTTGGTCAGCCAGTCACCTCATTTTAAATATTGGGGGACAAAGATTTGGCCTTCTTGTAAAGTTCAAGAAAAGCTTGAGAGCTGCTGAAGATCAAGGAAACCTTGGTATTAAAGGCACACTTTCATTTATGTAGTTATCATCACATACTGAGAATGCTAGACATGCAGGGAAAATATAAATAAATGATGTACCTTAAAGGATTCCATGATATGCTAGGTATACAGATACATAAATAGCTAACTATGTGATACACACTTGCAGTATTTTTTTAAAATGAGAAATGACAAGGTAAAATGTCACATATCCAGAGAAAATAAATCTATTTTTAAAAGCAACACATCAAAGAGGTCCTTTGTGTCTTGTTTTGCCCACTCTGTGCCTCAGAGTGAGATAGGGACATCCAATGCAGATATCAATTCTCAGAGGCCATGTGCATAATGATAACTAGTGAATTCTGGCTGCACAGGTTTAAATCTGGACTCCACTGCTTAGTAGATGCATTTCAGAGAATAGAATGACTGAAAATAGTGTTGCATCAGTGAGTGAAAGGATGTTTTGATTTAATGAAAAAAGAAAATATGTTCTACTCTGACAATAAAAGAGAAGCACCAAACAGCAATGACACTTTTCAATTAGCAGTGGGAGCTAAAGATGGATAACAGAGGATAGAGACTCTAGACAGTATCCACAGGCATGTGCAGATTTGTACGTATGGAAATAACCTTGTAGATCCAGGCATATTTGACAAAAAAAGTTAACATTACTCACTAGAGATACAACAAAAAGTCTTATTTGACTAGATTCTGAAAATATTGGTTTCTTTTTCCTCTATTTTTAGCGAAACCATGTCTCAACTTTTGATCCAAAATTCCAAGGGGAACTTCTAATCAGAGAAACATTAGCTTATTGTTTTTCTAGGTCCTTGAGATTCTTTGCTAGGTTATTTATTTGATTTCTTTCCTTTGTTTGACATAGGTGCTTATTGCTATAAACTTTCCTCTGCTTTTGCTGTAGCCCCTAAGTTTTGATATGTTGCATTTCCATTTTCATTAGTTTCAAGGAATTGTGCAATTTCCTCCACGATTTCGTCAATGACCAATGGTTCACTTAGGAACTTGTTATTTAGTCTGTCTATATTTGTCTAATTTCTAGTTTCTATTTTGTTAATTTCCAGCTCTATTCTGTTGTGATCAGGAAAGATACATGATACATGCCATTTTTTTCTTGCATTTGTTGAAACTTGTTTTGCGGTCTGTCCTAGAGATGTTCCATATGTGGATGAAAAGAATACATATTCTGTAGCTATAGAATGGAATATTTTTTAAAAATGATTTTTTAAATTTATTTGAAAGGCAGAGTTAGAGAGAGAGAGGGAGATAGGGACTGACAGAGATCTTCTTTCTGCTGGTTTACTCCCCAGATGGACACAATAGCCAGAGCTGGGCCAGACCATGCCAAGAATCAGGAGATTCTTCTAGGTCTCACATAGAGTACAGGGCCCAAGCACTTGGGCAATCCTTTCTTGTTTTCTCAGGTGCATTAACAGAGAGCTGGTTCATAAATGGAGTAGCTGGGACTATGGGATGCTGGCATTTCAAGTGGTGGCTTTACGCATTATGCCATAAGCCAGGCCCAGAATAAAATGTTTGGTAAATGTTTATTAAATCCATCTGGTCTATAATATTTATTAACTCTTCATTTCTTTGTTGGATTTCTGTCTGATTGATCTGTTCTTTGATGAAATTATGGTGTTATATTCCTCCAATATTATTTTTTGGAGCTAATGTCTCCTTTTAAAACTAATAATTGGGTCGGCGCTGTGGCTCACTTGGCTAATCCTCCGCCTGCGGCGCGGGAATCCCATATGGGCACTGGGTTCTAGTCCCGGTTGCTCCTCTTCCAGTCCAGCTCTCTGCTGTGGCTCGGGATGGCAGTGGAGGATGGCCCAAGTGCTTGGGCGCCTGCACCTGCATGGGAGGAAGTGCCTGGCTCCTGGCTTCAGTTAGGCGCAGTGCCGGCTGTAGCGGCCATTTGGGGGGTGAACCAACGGAAGGAAGACCTTTCTCTCTGTCTCTCTCTCTCACTGTCTAACTCTACCTGTCAAAAAAAAATGTAAAAAAAAAAACCCAAAAACAAAAAACTAATAATTGTTATTTTATAAAACTGAGTTCTCCAACATTAGGTTCATATACCATTGCAATGGTCATATATTCTTGTTCAATTATTCCCTTGATCATTATATAGTGACCTTCTTTACCTCTTTTAACAATTTTTGTCTTAAAGTCTATTTTTTCTGATTAAGTAGTAAGTATAGATACTCCTGCTTGCTTTTGTTTTTCATTTGCATGGAATATCTTTGTCCATTCTTTCACATTAAATCTGTATGTGTCTTTACTAGTGAAGTTAATTTCTTTTTTTTTTTAAATTTATTTATTTTTTGACAGGCAGAGTGGATAGTGAGAGAGAGAGAGACAGAGAGAAAGGTCTTCCTTTTGCCGTTGGTTCACCCTCCAAAGGCTGCCACGACTGGCATGCTGCGGCTGGTGCACCGCGCTGATCTGAAAGCAGGAGCCAGGTGCTTCTCCTGGTCTCCCATGGGGTGCAGAGCCTAAGCACTTGGGCCATCCTCCACTGCACTCCTGGGCCACAACAGAGAGCTGGCCTGGAAGAGGGGCAACTGGGACAGAATCTGGTGCCCCGACTGGAACTAGAACCCAGTGTGCTGGTGCCGCAGGCGGAGGATTAGCCTATTGAGCCGTAGTGCCAGCCAGTAAAGTTAATTTCTTGTAGACATTATATTGTTCAGTCTTAAAAATCCATTCATTTGGTTTGTACCTTTTAATTGGAAAATTTACATTTAAGGTTATTATTGGTCAGTAATGATTTGGTTGTGATATTTGTCTTTTAAAATTAATTTGATCAACCCATTTAAGAGATGTGTGAAGGACCTAAATAGACATTTTTCAAAGGAGGAAATCCAAATGGCGAACAGACACATGAAAAAATGTTCAGGATCACTAGTTATCAGGGAAATGCAAATCAAAACCACAATGAGGTTTCACCTCACCTTGGTTAGAATGGCTTACATACAGAAATCAACTAACAACAGATGCTGGTGAAGATGTGGGGAAAAAGGGACACTAATCGACAGTTGGTGGGAATGCAAATTGGTAAAGACACCATGGAAGACAGCTAGGAGATTCCTCAGAAACCTGAATATAGCCCTAACACATGACCCTGCCATCCCACTCCTTGGAATTTACCCAAAGGAAATTAAATTCGCAAATAAAAGAGCTGTCTGCACCTCCATGTTTATTGCAGCTCAATTCACAATAGCTAAGACATGGAATCATCCTAAATGCCCATCAACAGAAGACTAGATAAAGAAATTATGGGACATGTACTCTATAGAATACTATACAGCAATCAAAAACAATGAAATCCGGTCATTTGCAACAAAATGGAGGATTATGGAAAACATCATATTGAGTGAATTAAGCCAGTCCCAAAGGGACAAATATCATATGTTCTCTCTGATCAGTGACAACTAACTGAGCACCAAAAAGGAAACCTGTTGAAGTGAAATGGACACTATGAGAAATAATGATTTGATCAGCCCTTGTCCTGACTGTCGAGGAACAACTTACTATTTTATACCTTTTAGTATTTTTCTGTTATTCTTAATACCATTGGTTGAACTCTTAATTAACACACGATTATTCTTAGTCATTTAAATTTAACTGAAAAGTAATCCCTGTTAAGTATAAGAGTGGGAATAAGAGAGGGAGGAGATGTACAGTTTGGCACATGCTCACTTAGACTTACCCCTAATGGTAGAGCTAGAAATGTGCTAGGGGATTCCAATTCAATACCATCAAGGTGGCATGTACCAATGTCATCTTACTTGTTAAAGTGATCAGTTTAAGTTCATGATTGATCAAAATGATAGGATTACATGTCAAAGGGATCACATAAATAAGACCAGTGTCTGCAAATAATAATTGATAGAATCAAAAGGAGAAAAATGATCCTACCTGGGAAGCAGGGTATGCAGCAGAGTCATAGAATGGAAAATCTTTACCTAATATATACTAAACTGATCTTCTGTATACAAAGAGAATTGAAAATGAATCTTTACATGAATGGAAGGGGAAAGGGAGCGGGAAAGGGGAGGGTTGCGGGCGGGAGGGAAGTTATGGGAGGGGGGAAGCCATTGTAACCCATAAGCTGTACTTTGGAAATTTATATTCATTAAATAAAAGTTTAATAAAAAAAAAAAAGAATGGCAAATGCCCTAAATAGCACCCTGGCCTCAGAATCAGCCCTTAAGGCATTTGGATCTGGCTGAAGAGCCCATGAGATTATCTCAGGCATGGAAAGCGAAGACACTGTGGCAAAAAAAAAAAAATGACCTAAATGAAAGATCCCTGTGAGTGAAATCCCAGTGGAAAGAATGGGCCATCAAAGAAGGAGATACTTTTCTCTGAAGGGAGGAGAGAACTTCCACTTTGACTATGGCCTTGTCGGAATAAGATTGGAGTTTGTGAATTCAAGAGGCTTCCATAGCTTTGGCAGCTCATGACATCATAAATAAGAGTGTCTATTGTTAAATCTAAATGGGAGTCACTTTGCACTTACAGAAGATCAATTTAGTATATACTAAGTAAAGATTTCAACAGTTTTCACCCGCACAGACACACAAAGTATAGAGTAATGTTTGAGTAGTAGTATTACCGTTAATTTGCATACTACAACACATTAAGGACAGATATCCTACATGGGGAGTAGGTGCACAGTGACTCCCGTTGAATAGCCTTTGTATTTTTCTGGTCGATATTATACTTTCATATGGTTTTGTGATGAAAGTCACTTTTGTTTCTGCATGTAATATCATTTGTAATTTGGTCAGGTGGTAATATTATTGACTACTGTGCATACTGAGGATGTAAAAATAGATACAGTGACCCTCAGTATCCAGATATTCCATATTTGCAGATTCAACCATGGAAGAAAAACACTTCTAAAATTAAGTCTATACTAAACAAGTACAGGTCATTTCATTATTCCCCATATAATATAGTGCAATGACTATTTACATAGTATTTATATTGTATTAGTTATTATAAGTAATCAAGAGATTATTTAAAGTATATGAAATGATTATATAGATTCCTGTAGAAACACTGCACTCCATTATATAAGGGATTCAAGTGTCCATAGATTTTAGTATACATAGACATTCTGGAACCCATCCCTATGCATTTGTAATAATGACTATATATAATATAGCTGGAGGTGCAGGCAACACATGATGATTTATTAAATTACATTGTTACCACAATTCATATGAATTTACAAATAAAGTCTTACTCCAAATTTAAATTTAGTTGTATTAGAGTCAAGGAATATTTACAAAATGTCTTCTTAAATGCAATGTATAAATTTATGTACTATGGAAGAAGGTCACCAAATGATAGGTTCTCATCCCTACTGCTGATGCACATGCAATCAAGACCAACAATCAATAAGGCAACAAGATATGAACGTCAGAGTTACAGCTATAAACAAAGTCCTCTGGAAACACACAGGGAAAAACAAGTGTATCACACAGAGAATCAAACAACTTGGCCTTGAGAAATTACTTGCATCCCAAAGACAAAAAGGCTAGAAAAGAATCTCCTAGAGTGAAGAAAAAAATGTACAATTGGAGACATGTTTGAGGTCTGGAATGGTCTAGAGTAGCAGAAACATGGGATGTAGAAAGTAAGAATAGGAAACAACTGTGAAAGTTAAAATCAGATCAGGAAGGGCCATACATACATGCCAGGGGGTTTGGAAACAATTCCAATACCGACCTTGAAATTTTTGTTGAATTTTATTGAGAGCAGCATGATTAGCTTTAGATATCTTGCACTGGTGTGAAGGTAATTGTTGAATAGCATGGAGGCCTGTACAAAAGACATGAAATCATTAGATAAAAGAGACCTGCTCCACCATGTTTACTGCAGCATTGTTCAGAATACCCAAGGTTGAAATTAACTAAGGTGTCCATTATTAGATGGAAGTAAAAAGAAGATGCAATAGAATGCTTTTCAGTCACAACAAAATGAAATCCTGTCATTTGCAGCAAAATTGATGGAAAACTAGGAGACAGCATGTCAAGCAGAAAAAGCCAGACACAGACAAATACAGCATTCTCTGTCACATACAAGGGATAAAAAATAAATCTCACTATGAACACATAGTTTTGATTACTAGAGGCTGACCAGGGTGGGAGGAATAGAGTTAGTTTAGATTAAATAGATAAGAGAAGTGTGGTGTGGCTTATGGATTGTGATGAAAATGGTAATGTAAGATGTTATTAAAGGGGAAGCTGGGTTTAGGATAAATAGGATTCCTTTGTACAACTCTATTATTTTTATTTTGTAAATTTAACACTATTCTGAAATCAAAAATTTTTGAAAAGACCCAAAGTTAGAATCAAAGGGGTGGGGGGTAAATGGAAGAGGAGAATTAAAAATTAAATGAAATAATAGCCCTACCTTCAATTTTAATCTTAAAAGACCTTTCACTGTTTAATAAGAATTTCTGATTTTATGAATTGAATTTTAAGTTCTGTGCTGGCAAAAAAATGCTTATTTCACATTTTTATGATTCAGCATTACTCCTGTTTAATGAATGTTGATTGTAAAGCTTTATTGACTTTTTTAATCATGCCATTTCCTTTATTTGTGTTTATTTTAAATGTGGTCTATTTAAGAAAATATTAATTTCTTTGAGATCAAGGGTTTTAATAAGTAGTGTTTAGTCTTAAATAAGAGGGCAGAAACCTTCTTCTGCAAAGGAACAGATAATAAATATCAGAGGTTTAATGGCCATATAGTCTATGGTACAAATACTTATCTTCGCCATTGTTGTATGCAAGCAACTATAAAGTAAGTTTGACTATATTCCAACAAAATTTTATTTACAAAATAAGTGATGGGTCATATTTAACTCATGGACTATATTTTGCCAACCCAATAAAATAGTTAAAACTTTTATGTACTTACTTTTTGATATTTAGTTCTTGGAAAGAAATTTGGTATAGATTATTACATTAATTCTGTGTTATTGCAATTCAGATGTATTGACACATTGTTTAATAAAATTTACCCTTTTAAAATTATTGAAAGATACTCACACACGTTGAGGGGCTGAGTTTTCTATTCAACTGTACAATTCCCAAATGCCCACAGCAGCTGGGGCTTGGCCAGGCTCTAAATCCAGTATTTCCCAGATGGGCAAAGGGGATTCAACTACTTGAGCCATCACCTACTGCATCCCAGTGTGTGCATTGCCAGGAAACTGAATTATAATTTAAGGCAGAACTCAAATCAAGCTCTTCTGATATGAGATGTTGGCATCTCAGGAGTAGAATTTAACTGCTACTCCACACCCTCATCTCCCGATTTAGCATTTTTAGCATTGTGTAAAAGCTACCGCAATTAGGATACAGAACCATTTCATATTCCCAAAAGTTCTCTCATGCCCCTTTGTAGTTAACCTCTTCCCCAACTCCCAACTTCTGCCAACCATTAATCATTTTTCTGTCCCTTTTGTTTTTCCTTTTCAAACATGTCCTATAAAGGAAATCATACACTATAGTCCTTTAAAAGGTCAATTATTTATTTATTTGAAAGGCAGAGTGATGAGAGACAGGGGCAGATGGAGAGAGAAAGAAAAGGAGAAACAGAGAGAGAGAGAGACAGAGACAAAGAGATCTTTCATGTGCTGGTTTACTCCCCAAATGGCTGCAGCAGCTAGGGCTGGGTGAGGCTGAAGCCAAGAACCAGGAAAGGCATCTAAGTCTCCCATGTTGGTGGCAGGGGCCCATGTACTTGAGCCATCTTCCATTGCCTTTCCAGGCACGTTAGTAGAGAGCTGGATTGGAAGTGAAGCAGCTGGGACTTCAACTGGTGCTCTGATATAGGATGCTGATTTTGCAGGCAGTGATTTAACCTGCTGTGCCACAACACAGATCCCCACTCCAAAACTAGGTAGCCTTTTGAGACTAGCTTTTTAAATTTAGTGTAATGCATTTAAGATTCATGTAATATAACATCTGTGTAAGTAGATTTTATCTTTTTTATCATTTTATTCCATTGTATGGATTTTTCCAAATTTGTTTGTTCATTCATTAATTAAAGGCTGATTGTTGCCAATCTTTTGGCAATTATGAGTAAAGTCATTACAAACACTGTGTGCAGGTTCTTGTTTAAATGTAAGATTACATATCTTTTGGGTAAACATGTAAGAGAGATTGGTTGTGATAAATTCTTTTTTATGATCCAATTATGTATTTGAAAGGCAGAGTTACAGAGAGAGAGAGAGAGGGAGAGGGAGAGGGAGAGGGAGAGGGAGAGGGAGAGAGAGAGAGAGAGAGAGAGAGAGAGAGAGAAAGAGAATAAAAGACTCCCATCCACTGATTCATTCCCCAAATGGCTGTAATGGCTGGGGATAGGCCAGACCAAACTCAGGAGCCAGGAGCTTTTTCTGGATTTAACACATGGGTGCAGGGGCCCAAACACTTTGACCACCTTCTGCTGCTTTCCAAGATTCATTAACAGGTAGCTAGATTTGAAGTGCAGCAGCTGGGACTCAAACGAGTGCCCATAAGGGATGCCTGTGCTGCAAGCGGTAGCTTAAGCCACTACACCACAGTGCAGGCCCAAATAAGTATATTTTCAATTTTGTAAGCTACTACCAAACTGTTTTCCGAAGAACTACACAGTTGAAATGAACTTTACCAGTAATGTATGAGAGTTCCAATTGATTCACATCCTTAAAGCACTTGGAATTGTCAGCTCTTTATTACAGTCTTCTCCAATAGGTAGGGTAGTAAAATCTCATTGGTGTTTTAATTTTAATGTCTCTGATGATGCTGAATTTATATATGTTAGTATGCTTATTTGCTATCCATAATCCTTTTTGGTGAAATGTCTATATTTAAACTGATTTTTATTGTGGGTTTTGAGAGTTCTTTTTATATTTTAGACATGTCCTTTTGTAGACATGTGCTTTGTAAATATTTCCTCCAAGTTCTTGTCTTGTCTATTCTTAACAGTATCTCAAGCTCCATAAACTGTATTTTGGAAATTTATATTTACTAAATAAAAAAAGAATAAACAAAATTGAAACAAAAAAAGAAGAAAGCAATGTTAAAAAACGCTACAGCATTTGTGTGATTATTTTCTTATATATTTTAAAAGGAAAATCAACAAATGAAAATAATAGAACCTTTGCTTTGATGGATAATTTTAAAATGATATCCATGAATGTTATAAAACCAAACAGCAAATTATCATGCCACATCTTCATCTTAAATCTAAACCTTAGTCATGACAATAAAGTCTTGACTTGCAGATATTCTATATCATATATTTAATTTTGAAGAACTTTAAATCTTTGGGAAGTGACAAAGGAAACTGACATATCTATGAAATAGGACATTAATCTGCCTGCCTTCGCTTTCGAAGCATAGTAAAAGGGAACATTTTCAAATAGTGAGCTGTCTCTTTTATTTATTGATCTTCAGTTAGAAATAAGGCTATAGTAAAATGCTGTCTCCATATCTTTCTCACTGTATGAAAACAGGGTTACAGATCAATTGATTTACCATCACAATTGATTAGGTACCTTCCCTGCTATCTGTACTGTGACATAAGACATGCAGTCATATAGATCTTTCATTAGGAAAGTCATTGAAAAGCTAAGGTTCATTGCATGCTTAAATGGTTTGTAGCCCACTCATTAAGCCATTAACCAACCATTAATATTGCTTAACCTCAAACCTTACTGATAATAAGTTATTGCCCCTTTATCTTCTGAATGCACCTTTGCAAAGTGAGTAAGTACATGATTTTGTTACAACGTGCCTTAAATATTCAGTCATGCTAAAAAAAAATAGGTACCTAAGATATGAACACTAATAAGACTTATATGTGTGTTCCTTTATACAGACAACCCAAAGCATAAAGACTGGAAGACAAATGCAGAAATTTCTTAAAGTTGCTTTTTTGTATCTTTAATAATTTTGTTATTTTTCTGTATGTTATTACTACAATCAGTAACATTCATTTCAATAAGAAATTTTGTTTGTGATGTGATTAACCAGTAGCAGTAAAAACAAATAAAATCTCTCGAAGAAAAGTTAACCTTTTTAACATTGTGTAGTATTTTTATACTCAAGATTTAACTTCAAGAGAGTAAATGACAAAATTAATCATAACACATAACTATCCTGTTTTATTGAAGTAAAACCAGAAAGACTAAAATGTCTTTTAGTTTTATTCATAATATAGATAATATTTCATACACTTTATACAGAATACAGTATCAGCAAAGATATCCACCCAAATATTTGGATTGTCACATTGCTAGAATCCCATTAAGTCAACTAGAATGAACATATGGGTTCTTGCAAGTAAATTTGCATGAGATTTTCTGTCAGGCATATTATCCACAGAAAAACTAACCATGCCTCTAAATTAACTATTTCTAAGTCTAGAGGGAAAAAATCAGTACTTGATCAAGAACATTGTAAATTTAATGGCAGATGTGGAAGAAAAAATATGAACAGAATAGAATGTACAATTAGGGAAAGCTACAAGTAGAGCTTGCAGTTCATATAAAAGGGAATCAACACAACAGGGAACCCTGAATAACTGGTAAGTAAATGTAAATGACCTTTATCAATGCATCTAGAAAGAAGAAGAAATTGATATATTCTCAGAAACTGTACTGAAGTATTACCACCAAGATCAGTTTGGTCAAATTAGGGCTGAATTTCATTTTATTTATCAATTTCTCACAACTTAGAACTTAAACACTTCTTGGGACATGAAAATTAAGTGACATCTCACTAAAGAATTAAGGCTTTATATAAATATATAATGTGTATATTTATAAATGCATTAATATATTTTGTATACATATAAAATAAATACATAATTACTTCCAGAAAATTCATGCATGTAGTTTACAAAATAGCCTATAAAATGATAATCAACCAATGGTTAGTGCTGTAGGACCTAAAACATCTGATTTTATTTTACATTTATTAAAAACATTTATAACAGTTCAGCTTGCTCTGTGGCCGGAGAAGCTTGAACTGGTCCATTATAGGCAGGTGAATGTGATAAGCAGGGAGTTAGTGCCTTGGGCCATACCTTTCTGAGGCATTTTAATTATTTTTAATACATAGGAAGGACAATGACACATATCCAAGACTCATGCAAATATCCCTTTGCTGAAAATGTATCCTATACCCTGAGGCATTGGAGAGGGTGAAAATGAACTTTGAAAGAGTTAAGAGTCCATGTACCATAGCATGAAGGAACAAGAATACAGGGATGCAATGCTTTATAAGTGTAGCTAGACTGCCTGCTCCCTCTCCACACACCTGCTGGAATCTCCTGCCCTTTATCCAAAAGTGTATATGCCCAGGTCTCTGTTTTTGGAGCAGAATGAGAAACAACAAGATGGAGGGTTTATTTCTTTGTCAATGAAGTGTCATAAAAGAGTAGATCACCCAGAAAGCAAGGAGATGCACATGAAGGAATGTCTGCTTTTTTTTCCCCAACTTTTCCCAAGACTGATCCAAAATAATCTTGACTCACAGTGGATACAGGGTGTCATTGTTTTTTTTTTCTTTTTTTTTTTTCCCAGTGTTAGAAAAAATGCAATCCACTGAAAGGACGTTTATCATGGTGTTAGCCCCTGGATCCCTTCAGAGAATTCACATTGCTCAGAAAATTTTGCATCTACTAAGTTCTGCTCCAGAATTCTTCTGAGATTTCTAGCCTGGAGCAGAAATTTCACGGTATTTTCCTGAGATGATGGCAGGGGCTCATAGCAAACTGGGAGAGAGTAAGAGACTCAGAATGTGAGGCATGTCCTGTGATGAAAAATCCATAGCACAGTATCACCCTTCACACAAGCTTTCTCCTAGAAAATAAGACGTTGAGTCCAAGTGTGATTCAGGGGCAATATAGCACACTGGACTGACAGGCATGGGGTGCCAGCCCTGACTTCTCCCCCTCAAAATGATTATATTCCCTACCCTGCTGAGGGACTCTGGTTTTCCCAGGTGTTTAGGGGCTAAGTCTGGTCACGTGGCAGTTCTAAGGTCCAGTTAAGGAGTGTCCTCAAGAAACCGGTTTGACCTTGCAAGTAAAAGACATGAATAAATATTTTCAGGATTAGTGTGGCATAAATGTGCAGGGAATCTTTGATGAAAGCAACTTTACAGTTCCCCCCAGGCTCGCTCTGGTTGTTAATGGGATATTGACTCAGAGCTGACTGGGTCTCTTTTGTTGCTCTGTGTTAGAATGTCTCTTTCATTTTCTTGCAGCACAATGTTACTGGGTGTAAGCTTGGCATATGGGGATGGCGATTGCTACACAGACTTTATTATGGAACTTCAAACTTCCCATAACTAAATAAGTTGTGTGGCCTGCTGGATATCTTTACATCTTGTCAGTACTCCAAAATCAAAATAATAAAAGCACCATTGATTTATCTATCATTTATTTATTTTTTCTCTCTCACATCTCTCTGTTCCTGTTTCCCCCATATAATTTGCTCTTACATACATCTTAAGGCAGCAATTTAAATAGTTCTAATAAATGCAAATAACCCAGAAAATGTTAATATAACTTACTCCTTCTTTTTGTTCATGTAAGTAAAGAAATAATTTTCAATTGAATTCTCAGGTAGTTGTTATTTTAATTATCTAAACTAGGAGTAAGACAAGTTAAAAAAAGATTTTTCTCTACAACAGAGAATTACCTTCATGTAATTTATAAGTTTAATAAAATATTTTCTAAACAGTATTTGCAATTAGGGACTGCATAATTTACCATGCACTAAATTGTTTTCAGTTTTCTGAGAATATTTTCATGAAAATGCATTTATTATAAAATCATGTGGTTTAAAACAGAATCTCTTCATGCTAAAATTGTATTAATAATTAATTGGAGAAGTATTTCATCATGATAAATGAGAAACTGTATGGAAGGAATGATGCCAATTCATAGTAGAAATAATATAGTAACATAACATTAAACACAGGACATCATATTGGCTTTTACAGTTAAAGTACAAAGATATCAAAATATATTAAAATTTAAATTGGTTGGTTCCTAACTTTCTGGTATTACAATAATAGAATTTTGACAATATAATTATTAAGGGGAAATAAGAAAAATTGTTAATGGAAATATAAAAATAATTTTCTAAAGGAAAATCTGGTTACCAATTAAATAAAACAATATGAAATGAGAGTGAAATAAGGGGCATGCTACTTGTCTACTGGAATAAGGACAAGATTTTAAACAAAATAGGTCCATGGTCAACACAACCTTGTTATTAAAACACAGTTTTAATAGCAAGATAACCATGATGCTAAATTGTGTAAATGTAATTATATACATTAAAACACAACGGCTAAATTAACAATCGTTATTAACCTTCACAAGAAAGATGTCTGCAAGTATAAAATACTCAATAAAGTCAGTTTGAAAAAACTCAATCCAATAGATTTATAAATGCAAACACATCATTTGTGTGATGTTTTAGTAAAGGTAGTTTTTAATAACTATAAGTTTTAATTCAAGAGTGATTTTATAAATTAAATATTGAGTAATTGCACAAGAACTTATACAAAATTCACGTAAACCTAAAACTTAAAATGTAATTTTGTAGGGGTGGGCAATTGGCAGAGCAGTTAAGACGTTACTGAGATGCCCACTTCCCATATACGAGTGCCTGGGTTTGAGTCCCAGCTCTGCTCCCAAATCAGTTCTCTGCTAATGCACGTTCTGGAAGACAGAAGGTAATGGTTTAAGTAGTTGGATCCCTGTCACCCACACAGAACACTCGTATTGATTTCCTGCCACCTGCCTTTGGCCTGACCAAGTCCTGGCTTATTTGGGTATTTGACAAGTGAACCATCTGAAGGGTCTATCTCTTTCCTTTCTTTTTCACGCCCTCTCTCTTTGCATTTCAAATAAACAAAATAATAAATAAATAGAAATTTTAAAAATTAATGGTGTACTATACACCCACTCACATGAGTGGCAACCAAGGAAAAAGCCACTAACAACACCTATCAACATGCTTTGTTTCCCTCCTTATCTCATTCCTTTCCTTCAACTCAGAATTAATCCCTGTTTTGAGACTGGGCTTATCCTTATGAAATTTACATTGAGGTGAAGGCACCTTCACAATTCATGGAAAAGTTGAGTTAAAAATAAGCTTATTAGATGGAAAATATTTTAAAATTCAGGATAGTTTTTTCATAATATGTATTTTCAACAAGCATTTAAAAAAACCATCATTGTACCACTAAGCCAAACTTTCTTTTTTAACATTGAGCACTTGGTGAAATAGAATCATGATTTTGCTTGGGTTTTATGTGTATGTACATCTCCCTGAGATTCAACTAAGTTGTTGAAAAGAGTTGGAAATCATTAATTTTCCCTGCTGTTTAATGTTTGTAAGCCTATAGTATATTGGTCACTTAAAGTTGATGGAGGTTTAGGTTTTTTTTATTAGAGTATATAATATAATTCATTTTATAAATATATGACATCCTTAATCATGTTTGTACATATATGCAAGAATGAGTAATAGTGTGTATCCATTTCCAGCTTTACTAGATCATGCCAAATTAGTAGCTCTAGCAATTTATGCATTGAGATGAAATAGAAGATCTATCTGTGCACACAGGTTAACTGCATTTAGCCGCCTTTTTTTAGTTAGAGGAGGTCACAGGTCTCAATGCTTTGCAGTGGAATTCAACCAGCAGAAATTATGCCTCATAATCCGGGTTTGTAAGCACTGCTATCCCTCTATACTCTTTCTTTCTTCTCATTGGCTCATAGGAGACCACCACAGGATGGTCTTGTATGCCAAATATTGGAGCCAATAGAATTACATGATAAAAGGAGACAAGGTGTCCTTATTATTTGATAATTAATGTATCTATTTTGGTTTTAATGTAAATAAGAAAAAAATTTCATGGGTTCTGACCCATTATACTATTGTTTGATTTGTTATGTAACTAGTTAGCTGACTCTTATATGTATATATCTTCTTGCAAGAAATAAACTCTGTAATATTTGAAGCTATCAAGCCTCATAACTTGTACCAACAGGGTGACTGTGAGATGTCATGCAACTATGGTTAGAATTTATATTTTCCTAATTTTCTTATGCTAACAGGTTACTTGGTTCCTAGTACATACATACTGAATAAATTGATCAATATATATTAATTTGAATTCACTGCTCATGATTTACGATACTGCATTGAAGTATAAGAGGCTTAACATGATATGAGTGAGAAAATAGGCAAACATCCTTATGAAACCATAAGTAGGAGTGCTCCATTTTGAGGGATGAGTTAAATAATTTATAGATATATAAATAGAGATATAGGTATAAATAGAAATAAACATTTTAAATGGAAGGTATAATTCATATATTTTTATGTTTTACATTTTATATATATGAGATGTATCTTAATTATTTTCTTAAATTCCCTGGGCCTCTATCCAGATTCTTGCCATGGCTGCAGCAGTAGGTCTAGTAAGCCATTATCCAACTTCTATTGGTCTATCAGTGCCTTACATGATACCTTACTCCTATCTCGGGCCTTTTAAATTTCCAGTGTGTGGATTATATGAGGGAATTCCATGCTTAAACATCTCAGAATTGGAAGGAATATGATGTTCTATGGGTCAAACTGAATTCAGCAGGTACTGTGGGATAAGTACTTCATGGCCTATTTATAATGCACATTTGTATTAGCTTTCCAAGATTATCTGTTCACTATTCTGTTCAATCTTGTTTTCCAGAAACATATAAGCAAATAAACTATCTTTTTATAAATGTTACTTCCAGGCTCTGCCTTGGTGGGGGCTGCACACTCAGACTGACTTGAGTGTTCAGATGCTTGCTCAAATTTTTCATATGACTACATAGTGATGAAAAGATACGGATAGCAGATGATGAAATGTATGTCTGATTATAAATACATAGATAAATGTAGCAATGTAAATATCTCAGGTGTGGTACAATGATGTTCAGGAATTAAATAATTCTTACAGAAGAAATAAGTTTTTGTAGAAAGAAAGTAACACCCTGTCGGAAATCTACGGGTTCCCGACAAGACCGAGATCCGTATAGTAAGCAGAATCCACCACGTTTCATGCGCTTTTCAGCTTTTCTTTATTGCTTCTCTCCTTCCTCTCCTGTTCTCCCCAGGCGTCCCTCTTATATAGTCCACAGCCCGATTACTAAAAATGGGCATGAAAAACAGGATGTGGTTCCTCAAACTATTGTTTCAGTTTGAGTCCTGCATGAAAAACAGGATGTACTTCAGTCCGTTGTTTCGGTTTAAGTGAGCCAGGCTACGTGACCTCCAGCTGCAGGGAATGGTTGTCATGAGCGGCTGACCTGTGGTTCCCCACAGCTCCCCCTTTTTAGTTTTCTAGCAAGAAAGCGTGCCTGTCTTAGGTCCCCAGCAATGCACCATGGGCTTACCCGTCATGGAAACAGGGAGCTGCTCGTCTCCCTGTTCTGTCTTAGGTTGCTCCGTGTGCTTGCCAGTGGTTACCCATCATTGACTACCGCTCCAGCATGCTGAGCCAAATCGCTTCATCATGGGGGTCATCCCGCTGGCTGGCCAACATAGCCTGTCAGATCACTAAGTTGGTGCGCTGTTGCCTTTCCAGCAATAATAATCAGGCAAGTAAGCTGAGGTATTGGACAGAGGCGTAGGCCAGGGAAGTGCCCTAAGCAATCCCCAAGAGACACCTTCTTTCTCATTGCAGGCAACACCCGCCACCATCAGCATTAAGGCAAATATCTTATACCCGTGAAGCATTTTGAGCTCTAACAAATACATCTAAAGCACAATCAATAATAATTCCCAAAACTGCAGCAAGGCAGATTAACAGCAAGGCTATCAAAAGAGCACACAACAGTCTTTTCATTCGTCTGTCTCTGCAGCCGGTTCAGCGGACAGTTCGAGGGTTGCTCCTCTGGGTCTTTCTCGAGCAGCCGAATCCTTCTCTCTGGTGCCCAAACCAGTTGTGAGGCTCCCTGTGGAGAAAAACAAACCGCACCTGGTACCCTTCATAGCAAAAGGGAACCGGCCCTTCCATTGTTTATCTTGGGGGGTCCCTCCATAGGATCATTTGTTTTGTGTCGACTGGAACGTTATCATTCTCAGCTGAGTGTGCAGAGGACTGTTTGTCGACTGTCTGTGAGGAATGATCAAAACTGTCATATCAGAACATGTGACGTTCTGCTGGGGTCTTGCTGTTTGATGTTTTGTTTAAAAAATTAATGGTAAATAGGGCATAATTAAGTATATCCTTAGGGGAATGGGTGAGTGCCCCTACTCCCCCTTTTTGTTTTACTATGATAGTTTTAAGATATAAATTTGCTTGCTCCACAACGGCTTGTCCTTGTGGATTATAGGGAATGCCAGTAATGTGGGTAATACCAAATTGTTGAACAAAGCGCTTCATTTCTTGAGAAGTGTATGCTGGCCCATTATCAGTTTTTATGACTTTAGGAATGCCCCAGGTGGCAAAACACTGCAACAAGTGTTGTTTAACATGTGTCACTGTTTCCTTGGCCATGGCTGACGCCATGAGTACGCCAGAAAAGGTATCCACTGTGACATGAATGCATGCCAATTTACCAAACTCGGAGTGATGGGTAACATCCATTTGCCATATGTGGCAAGGAAATAGGCCACAGGGATTAGTCCCAGTGGGTGTTTTAACAGGTAGGAAAGTGACCCATTTGGGACAATTGTGTACAATTTCTTTTGCAATGCGAATAGGGATTTTAAATTTTAAAGATAAAGTTTTACTATTAACATGCCATAGGTTATGAAAACTCTTGGCCTGATCCACTACAGTGCCGATTACAAAAAAACGAGATTGTGAATCTGCTTTTGCATTTCCATTGAATAAGGGTCCGGGCAAACCTGTGTGAGCCCTGATAAAGCCAATAAATATGGGCTCGATATGGTGAAATAGGGCTTGTTGTACTAGCTCAAAATAGGCGTGGACTGTAGAATGTTTGGAAATTAAGGATGGCGAACCTAACTTTGTTACTGCATTGACTACATAAGCACTGTCTGAAAAAATATTAATGGTCCTGAAACACAACTAATAATTTTTGATACAGCTGCTAGCTCAGCATGCTGTGGAGATGGAGAGGGGGTAACTACTCGAAAGATTTTATTCCCTAGGAGGGCTACTCCAGTTCCTCCTTTATCCCCATCTGTGAATGCCACGGGTGCTCCTTCCTGAAGTGTTTTGATGATCACGTTTGGGTCATCAAATCCCCCATCACTGGGCCGGGCACTTCTTGTCAGGATCACAGCGTCTGCATCATCACCTGCCTCTGGATCTCTGTCCGTTTCTGGAAGAGGAAAGACAAGGGGATCCCCCTCGGGGGCAAACTGCTCCCTGGGTGGGTTGTTACTTGCATCAGGCATAGGCCCGAAATTTTTGGCCAGTATTCAAATTGGAGTCAACTCCCCTATGGAGAACACACAGCCAAATCCTCTTCCCAACTCAATCAGAGGGTCAGGCCCTCTCCAGAGTCGGGTGAGAGGGTCTCTCCATCTAACGAGCATCTGAGGTTTAGGGGTTAAATGTCCCCAATGTTTTTGGAACCTTGATTCCCTTGACCCTTTTGAAAAATTTCCTGTGGGTTGGGAGGAATTTTAGTAGAGTGTTGAATCATTTTACGTCTTGGCAGCACTTTTAAACATCCCAATTGGTTATTATCTCTGTAAGATGAGAGATATATCTTTTGACATCTCCAGGGGCCCTTTTGGAGATACCAAAAGTTTAGAGAATTTAGAACTTTGATTTTTAGAAACTTTGTTAAAGGTGCCAAGAGAACTTAGAGTATCTGGTTAGAATAGAATTTTTTAACATCCTGAAATGATAGCCCTTCATTAGACACTTTTAGACCAGGTCTAATCATAATGATATTTAACAATGCTTTTCATCAATCTGAACTTAACAGAGACAGTAGAGTACACACTAGATTACCTTGGAAACCAGAAATAAAAACCTTGAACATAAGAGTTAGCACACAAAATCCTCACATAACTCAGAACTATTTAACAGAGCTAAAAAGAGAACTTTAGAAACAGCAGAGTAACCAATTAAGCAGACACTGTTAAAAAGAGACACTGTAGTTTTTGCAAAAACAGATCTGTGAAAGAAACAAGTTTAAAGCATATTCAGGACATGTAAAGACTTGTAAGACCACTTTAGCTGGAAAGCAAAAACATGAATACAACATAGGTCTGACATTACTTACAACATTTTGATACACTTTGTATAATTTGAATTGACTCAAACAGTTGTTACTTTAACAAATTTAGAGCCTCATTCTTTGAGAGTTCCAGGGATCCTACTGGAAGTCCCAACGTTGTTAGACTCCACTTGAGAATTTAAACTGTTAGAGAGTCAAACCGCTCAGCCAAAAACTAGTAACCAAGGCTGTGGGCTAGATCTGATTAGAGTTAGGTAGTCACTCTAACATTAAAGACAGACAAATCCAATAAAACACGAAACCTTCAAGACACATGCAAACTCTCAGATAAGTTAACTACAGCAGCACAGAAAAGAGCTGGTCATCAGCATAGGAGCCCATTGCTTAGGACAGGGAAACACATCTGAAACAAAGCGGCAGAGAATGAGAGTGGCTGGTTTGCAGCAACACGGGGGAACTCCTTTACTTTACTGCAGCCTGATGTCTGGCCAGTTCCCTATAAGCTGCTGACAGAGGAGGAAATCTCCCCCTCCCAGAACGGCATTCACAAGTCTCCTGCATGCTTAAATTGGCAAACTTACAGGAACAGGCAGAGACCCCTGGGCCAGGCGGGATCTCCGGATATAAGGAAGGAACCGGAGGAGCCGTGGGTGGGGGTCTCTCCTCGTCTCCATCCTCGGACATCCTTTTGTCTCCATTCTCTGAGGCCCTCTCATCCTCATGCTGACTTCCTGCTTGTGAGGCCCCCTGGACCTCTTCTAATATTTCCGCCCCTTCATCGAGTAGGCGCGTTGTTGGCTCTGAATCATCCCGTAAGGCCTGATCAATGACTTGCCACAATCTGAGAATCTCCTGTGGTTTCCCTGCAGCTCTTAACTGTCTGCCTACCCTTCACCATTGGCTTTCTTCTAGGTCGCCATTCTCTAGAAACCAAAGCAAAACTTCTGCCATAGATCTCGTAAATGCGCAGATCGCAGCCGCTTTCACGGGCGTCCCCGTGGATTTCAGCAGGCGGTTTATTAGCACCCTCATTTTTACCACCGATGGTGCGTTTCCCATTTTGAGTTTCCGCGGGTATCTCCTAGGTTTACCCCTAGACTGCCGTCTATAGACGTTTCAAATTTGAATTTTCTTACCTTCTCCTGTCGGTGATTCGCATCCGAGTCACGGCACCAGATGTCGGAAATCTACGGGTTCCTGACAAGACCGAGATCCGTATAGTAAGCAGAATCCACCACGTTTCATGCGCTTTTCAGCTTTTCTTTACT
The DNA here is from genome assembly GCF_033115175.1 of Lepus europaeus. Taxonomy (NCBI): domain Eukaryota; kingdom Metazoa; phylum Chordata; class Mammalia; order Lagomorpha; family Leporidae; genus Lepus; species Lepus europaeus. The sequence goes on along the minus strand of NC_084832.1, from coordinate 34,435,494 downwards.
GCTTCTTTCCTTCCTCTCCTGTTCTCCCCAGGCGTCCCTCTTATATAGTCCACAGCCCGATTACTAAAAATGGGCATGAAAAACAGGATGTGGTTCCTCAAACTATTGTTTCAGTTTGAGTCCTGCATGAAAAACAGGATGTACTTCAGTCCGTTGTTTCGGTTTAAGTGAGCCAGGCTATGTGACCTCCAGCCGCAGGGAATGGTTGTCATGAGCGGCCGGCCTGTGGTTCCCCACAACACCCCATCTCAAGGATGGTTAACATAATGGAGTTTCACAGTTTGCAGCTAAAAGTTTTGTAAAAATACAAGAAGGAATGAAAATGAGATTGTCATTGCGAACTACACATTTCCATTTTGATTGAAGGGATGGGTAATTTAGTCTACAAAATTATCACAGATCTCAAATCCTAAGGAAAAAATTCTGAGCTCTTCTTAAAGTTCAATGTAAATAAGGAATGTAGCATTCCACTTAGGCAATCATAATCACAATAGAAATAGGGATTTGGGATATCCACATACCAAGTGAGACTCTTTAACTGAAAGCAAAGAACATCATAAGTCAATTTCATTTTCATTGGTGATAATTTATAGAAGGCTTCGGAATGGAGCAGAGGACTTTTTACTTTGTGTATATTTTAAACACCCCCAAAATAGGTGGAATCAGAAATATGGTTAATAAACTATGCAAAACTATCATCTAGTAATTGATGCTTGACTAAACAAATGCAAAAGATCAATATGTCTCTGTTGTTTTGAAAAATGCAGAGAAATTATCTTAGGACCTGAAATTCTTAATGGAAAGGCATTTAAGACAGAACAAGGGGCCAGCGCCGCGACTCAATAGGCTAATCCTCCGCCTGTGGCGCCGGCACACCGGGTTCTAGTCCCGGTCAGGGCACCGGAATCTGTCCCAGTTGCCCCTCTTCCAGGCCAGCTCTGTGCTATGGCCTGGGAGTGCAGTGGAGGATGGCCCAAGTGCTTAGGCCCTGCACCCACATGGGAGACCAGGAGAAGCACCTGGCTCCTGGCTTTGGATCAGTGTGATGCGCCGGCCACAGAGCGCCAGCCGTGATGGCCGTTGGAGAATGAACCAATGGCAAAAGGAAGACCTTTCTCTCTGTCTCTCTCTCTCACTGTCCACTCTGCCTGTCAAAAAAAAAAAAAAAAAAAAAAAGAAAGAAAAGAAAAGCCGGCGCCACGGCTCACTAGGCTAATCCTCCACCTTGCGATGCCGGCACACGGGGTTCTAGTCCCGGTCGGGGCACCGGATTCTGTCCTGGTTGCCCCTCTTCCAGGCCAGCTCTCTGCTGTGGCCAGGGAGTGCAGTGAAGGATGGCCCAAGTCCTTGGGCCCTGCACCCACATGGGAGACCAGGAGAGGCACCTGGCTCCTGGCTTCGGATCAGCGTGGTGCGCCGGCCGCAGCACGCTGGTTGCGGTGGCCATTGGTGGGTGAACCAACGGCAAAGGAAGACCTTTCTCTCTGTCTCTCTCTCTCACTGTCCACTCTGCCTGTCAAAAATAAAAAAAAAAGAAGAAGAAGAAGAAGACAGAACATGGCTCTCTTTAGCAAAATTTGAGGCTTATATATTAAGATAATATGTATAAAACATGAAAGAAATGGACTTTGGATCATGAACGGCTGCTGGAGGACTAAAATATTTCATTCCCAGAGTCTGACTTTGGAGACACCAATGTTCAGCTCTGTTATTGCCTAACAGGTTTGGGTGGGACTCTCCAGTGTTATAGTGCTGCAAAGACTCACGGTCTGTTTCTTTTGGTGATGATTTTGCCCACTGCAGAAGGTAGCCAACTATAGGTTAAATGATAATATTTTAGGCATTTATGGGCATACTATTTACAGCTGGTTGAATTTTGAATTCAGTATTCACTCATTCAAATGATAGCTTTATGCACTATAATCCTAACAAATAGATCAAAAGGTGTATGATGTAAAGGGTGGAGATCACCTACTGGGCTCCTCCTCCTCTTCCCCATCACTGATCACTAGACTTTGTTGACTCCTCAAGGTTTCCATGAAGCTCCCATTGACAGTTTCTAGAGTAGGTGTTCTCTTCAGTCATTTCACATTTTTTTTCTGACCTTAATTGTGTTCATCTATAACAAAGAGAATATTAGTGACAGGGCTAAAACAAAGTGCAAGGGATGTCATATCAACTTAGAGGCCACAAAGAAAGAACCTTCAAATGAGTTATCCAAAAGTGCTTAATATAGTATATGGCAGATGCTAACTATCTATATCAGTTCAGTACAAATATAGAAGAGAGAATTACAAAACACTTGCAGTATGTTGTGTGGTTGGCTGACAGGAGCCTTTTGACTCACTTTTAAAAAATGAAGATTTATTTTTTGAAAAAAAGAAACAGACATACTCACTATAAGAAAGTACAGAATACTTAAAGTTGTACAAATAAGGAAATTACTAATTATGTCACCAGTAGTTTACAATTTCCCCTTCAGAAAGGACTTTCCATTCAGTTGCAAGGAGTTCCCTTGTCTGAGAGCCCTCAGTAGCACCTTCTTTATGACCTTTAAGTACCCCTAGGCCAATTAGTGAGTACCACAGTGTTCTAGGTACTGGCCACTTCTGCTCCAAATAAGACACCTCCAATGAGCAACCTTTATATTGGCAGAGCCTTTGTCAGATCTACATTGTCATCTTAGGATTTCTTTGCCAAATTCTTCCTTCTATCTTTCTTCTTAAAGGCATCAGATCAACATCATGATCTACAGCTGTTGCTACTCAAGTTTTTTCCTCTCCTGTATCTGTTATGGGTATTAACTTGACACCCCACCTCCCCTAACACTTATAAACCCTAACTCTGAGCATGAACTTTCTACAAGACATAAGTTAATGCACACTTATTATTTCATCATTTTCTATGCATATCTTTATATATTTGAAAACATAGACATATAATTTTGTATTCTTTCCTTTAATATTGGATTTTAGACTCTTTTCACCTCGTCCTGGCAAGCAATACTGTACTTTAGAGGATTGAAAACCTGATGCCAACCAGTTTTTGTGTTAATATGTACTTAAAAACAGTATGTTCCAGGCACTCTGTTATGCACTATGATTCAATAGTGAAATGTCAGCAACAGAAAGACACAATTAACTACAAGGAATCCACACTTTGCATCATAATAGAATGGGACCTTAAACATGACTTGCAAGTTGGATATGTGCAAAGCAATCTTTATAATCCATGGGGAAGGTAAGATTTTCCTATGAACTTTAAATATTTTTACCCAAATCTAAAAAATCCTCTTATTGTCTGCTATAAATGTATTGGGAAGTGAAAAGATAGTAAAATAGATATTTCTTTAAAACACTGCAATTTAAAACATAGGAAATACTAAGAATTCAAGTGTTTTATTTCTTTGTAAAAATTATCAAGAATAGTTTGAGTAGTGCTTGCCTTCTTTTTTTCATATAAATTATGATGTGGAGCAAATACCTTTTTGATGCCTTGGTAAACTGTCAAGCTCCTTCCTAAATCTGCCTCAGCTTCCAACACTTTATTCCTTACAATTTCAATGTCTTGTAATATCTCTGAGCATTCCTTAAATGTAAAGTGTGGTTTTTTTTTAATTTCTTTTTCAGGGACTTTGCTTATCTTTTTCATCACACTTTCTTCATGTATGTTGATAAATTCATCTTTCTCAGGTTCTCCTGACAGCATACCTAGCATTAATCCAGGAGCAGCAATAGCCACATTGTCATGGTCAGCTGTTTTCACTTCTAACTTTATTGTGTTTTGTATCCTTGCTGCACTTTAATTTTTTTCTCTGCCAATTCCCTGTCTCCATCACCCATTTTTATAAAATGGTGTAAGGGTTAATTACAGGGAGACAAGGAAACCACAAAAAGAAATGCCATTTTGGCTACAGGTGTATTGCGTAACAGATGCATGGTGAACAATTACCATCAGGCTTTGCAAGAGATGCCAGGAATGGTAGTTGATTGTGATGTGGATCTGTTATTTTGGTAGCGATTTATGGATTGAGGATCTCACAGAAAAGTTATAATTTTATGCAATTACAGACCATTACTATGCCCTGATATTTGTGAATCCTGTTATTAAGGACTCCTGTTATTTAGCTAAGTCAGGGTAAGTAAACTCTGTATATGTTGAAACCACGCAAAGTGAGGAGTGTCTGTATATAATTGAAACAAAGCAGACTAACCACATACTGTGAAGAATTATACACTACTTTGCACCAAAGAGAAAAAGGCAAAGTTCTAGTCATGAAAACTGTAATACCTATTGTTCACAATATATTATTGTGCACTTAATAGTTAAGAGGTCAGAGCTCATGTTAAATATTCTTAGCATTCACACACACACACACACGCAGAGAGACACACACAGATACACACAAGGGAACTTGGGGGATACATATGTTCATTACTTTGATTATGGTTGGTATCACAATTATATTCTTATGTTCAAACTCATCAAATTGTATACATGAAATGTGCAATTTTTAACATATCAATTATACCTCAATAAACTGTGTGTATGTGTGTGTAATTGTGAGAAAATGAGAGAATCAGAATTAGATAGGGTTTTACAAAGGTTCAGAATTGATATTAAATTTGAGATCCATAATGAACCAGATGGAAACATAGAGGATGTTCCAAATAGAAAGATATTTTTGTTCTAGATCACATAGTTAGGAAAGGGTATAGCATTTAACGAGATCTAAGTTTGATGTGACAGGAGTATAAATTAAGGAGGTCCAAAAATCATGAAGGAGACATATGATTTCCTTCAGGATTTTGGATTTTATTCTATTTGTGATTGGAATCTCCTGGAGAGTTTTAATGAAGATATAGATGATTCCTCTGCCTTCATTTGCAATTTTGAATATCAATAGGAAGTATTACTTAGAAGGGGCACAACCAGAGTGTGCTAGGGATGTAGTATAGAAAATGGTTCTGGGGGACTGGTGCTGTGGCATAGTGGGAAAGCTGCTGCCTGCAGTGCCCCCATCTCATATGGGTGCCACTTCGAGTCCCAGCTGCCACATTTCTGATGTAGGCTCTCTGCTATGGCCTGGGAAAGCAGTAGAAGATGGCCCAAGTGCTTAGGCCCCTGCACTCACTTTGGAGACCCGGAGGAAGCTCTTGGCTCCTGGCTTTGGATCAGCTCAGCTCCACCCATTGTGGCCATTTAGGGAATGAACTAGTGAACGAGTCTCTCTCTCTCTCTCTCTCTCTCTCTCTCTCACACACACACACACATTCTTTCTCTGCCTTTCTGTAACTTTCCTTTCAAATAAATAAGTCAATCTTTTTAAAAAATAAAAAAAGTGGTTACGATAACTTATCAGAGAAGAGCCCTAGCCTACCAGAGAGAGAGAGAGAGAGAGAAAGAGAGAGAGAGAGATGTGTTTTTTAGATAATAGAGCTATTAGGATGGGCAATGACTAGATATGTGTTGAGGTAGGGAGGCAAGTATAAAGGGAGAGAAGCAGTCCAATATGATGCTAATAGAAATTTAATATATGATGGTGGGATTCAATGAAATGTCTTTGAAAGAGCATGATTCTTAAGGCCAAGGTAAGGGTGAGAGGGATGGAGTGTGATGAGATTAATTCTGAAACAATTATTTGACTCACCTGCAGCATAATGAAATGGAGACATCATGAAAGCAGGTATCTATTTAAGTTTGAAACACAGGATCAAGATTTGTAAGGTTCGAAAGTCATTGACATGTAAATGTTAATTAAAAGCATGGGAGTGGATTAGATATCCCTAGGTGTATGAGGAGAGTGATGGTAGTATAGGAACAGATAGAAGTTGAGCAACTTAGGACCACCATGATTTAAGATATTAGGATGAGGAGAATAACCTGCATGCAGGATGTTTTATGTCCTATCAAATTATAATGGTTAAATATCAATTTTTCTTAACAAGGAACAATATCAATAGTTACAACTTCAGAGAAATATTTTCATGTGTTTTTACTTTTTTAAACAGATAATTAAAAAATCCAATTCTTAATTTTTACTTCAATGTTTTAATTACATTAAATTCCTTATAATGTGTGCTAGAAATATGAAGAGTATGCATATCTTGTTGTTACACCTAAGATTTAGTTAATTGGTAAAACGAAAGATAATTTTAGTTATTGGCAAAGTGTATGATAAGAATTTACACATTATGATTAGTGATACCTTTAGTTATTTTATAAGATTTTGGTTTCTATAATTTTCTAGCCATCTTTTATATTGAAGGGGCAGATTATGATTATAGTTCAGAAGTCAAGAGATCCAATAAGGAAATTATTTCAGTGGCTAAAATCAGCTTTAGATCCTTTTCCTAAAATTTTGCGTCTCAGAAATGTGCTTTCTACAATGATTTATCAGTTGTTAAGCATTTTTTTTCAAACTGCCATATTAAAATAGCATCATATACATATACTTTCCCATGATAATGAGTTAGATTGAATTCTCAAATTTGATTTTAAAGTGAACTTAACTAACTATTTTTATATAGTGTTAGTATAATAGTGTGTTTATGTAAATATTGAATAAATTTTATATGCTATAGATGAAAAACATTATATTTAGTTATGGTAGAGAGAGATCCAGTCATTCACTGTAAGGAATATAAATTAATAGTGAGTGATGAGGTATTGATGTATTTTTCATTTATATATTTTGAAGTTTTGGATTATATTATATATAATCTTACAGTCAAGAAGGTGTTATCTACCATTACAGTATACTTTTCTTGGGAAATCTGCTCTTGGCTTTTATTCTGTACAGACATAGTTCAGTGGGTAAATCTTAGTCATACATCTTGGAAGCATAAGGAGATCTAAATTAAGTTTCTGAAGATACCGCTGTTTGAAAAATGGAAATATGGCATGTGTTAGAGTTAATTCAAGGATGTATGTGAACTCTCTTGTCATGCTTTGGTAACTGCTATTTTTAGAGAAAAAAGAACTTCAAGAAAAATATTTCAAGTAATACTTCAAGTAAAAACCAACTAATATCATATTCAGAACCCGGGGCTCTAGCTAAGTGCCTGACTTTGAGATAAATCTTAAAACATGATATGCCAAATTATGGTGCTGTATATATTGTGATTTGGCATAAACATGAGGACTCAGCTTCAACTGTACCTGCTTAATGTCAGTGTAAGCAGTTCTATCAGCTTCGGCTCTGTGCTTCTTGTCTACACCACTCTGAAATGCCATCTCATGCTGCATCACTTTGATAGCAGCATCATCTGCTTCCTTTATCTTTGTCTCGCCTTTGCAATTCCTACACAGTTTCTATAACCCAATTCCATTCTTATTTATGTCTGTAAGTAGCATCTGATTCTTAGGACTCCCACCAGGAAATTTCTATCTCTTTCAACCACTTTAGCAAGTATCTATATTTCTGTAGCTTTCTCTTCCAATGCTACAATCTATGACTCAGACTTATATTTTAACAAAATAAAAACACAAACAAAACCTAGGTTCTCAAAACATTAAGAGAATTCTGGACTTTAGTCAATTCTATTTCTATCTCTTTCAGAGTTCATGGGCAACTCTCCTTCACAGTCACTAAATGAGTCCTTAGCAAATCGGCCAAAGAAATTAATTACCAGTAAGGAAACTTCCAAAGTCCTTCTCCCTTGCCAAAGGCTCCTTATGGGGCCATATCATTAGAAGGCCAAGTGATTGAGCTGAGGGAAACGAACTTGGTGGAGTTTCCAAAACCCATATTCCCCGAGTGACTTTTTGGAGCAGATCCTTGATGAACATGTAGTAGGAGTAAGAAATAGTCCTCAGTTTTGGCAAACCATTGAGATTGCAGGGTTAATTAGCTACTGCAGTATAACCATGTCTATTCTTATTATTAGACAAAAACAAATTTAAAAATGAGTGCATTCACTTCACGGATGCTATGTTTCTGATGCTGGCACAGGCAGAAGCAGTGTTCACAAGAGGCTACTATCTAATGTGTCTAAAGAATGAGTTTTGAACTACACCAAAGAAACTAGGAGCAAAACTTTGGTGTTCCTATTTATATATTTGAGAAAGTAATATCAAGAAGAATACAACACCTGATATAATTTTAAACATGACAATTTGAGTAACCCACAGAGTTCACAGTCAAAAATACAGATCTCCTTTACAAACTTTCTAAATTATATTATATTAAATTAAATTATAATTATTTATGAGAGCACATCAAGCAATTCACATAAAATGGAATTAAAAATAAATTGATGTAAAAAAGGTGAAATTCGTATCTAGTTTTGCACAATACACATTTTCCATGAATTTTGTGAATATCCTATATAAGCATGGATCTCAAAAATTTTTAACCAAAAATAAAGTTATATTTAATTGAATTTTATATAAACTTTTTGAAATTCCTTCATACCTGGATTCCTTAGTAACATAGGCAGAAAGAATGGGAACTTGTATTTGACTCCTTTTGATTCAATTGAAATCAATTTATTTGAATTCAATTCAATCCATATACTTTAAACACCAAAAATCACACTTGAAATTTCAAACATCAGTGAATAAGCACAGAATTTTTCCTTCATTGCTTCCAACAATAGGCATAATTAATCTCTTCAAATTTCTATAAACGTTAGTATAAGCTCATTTTCCTGTTGATTTTTGTTCTTTTCTTGTTGGTTTTTTCTTTATAACTGGCAAAAATCCTTTGAATCAATTAGCACAAGGCTTAATTCACATTTAATGATTTTGTAACAATCTTTGATATGTATGGACCATAAATTTTTTCATAATACTCCTATTGATGGACACTCACTTTATTTTGTTTGTTTTATTACAAATACTCATTATTTCATTTGACATGTAAGTTCCAAGAATTTCATTCAGATTTTCCAAAATTTATTTCTTTAATCCACATGGAATTCAGTTTTGAAGATAGTTTAAGAAAATGGTCCAATTTTATGTTCTTTCATATCCAGCTGTGTCATCACAGTTTTATCAATAAACTCCTAAATTTGTCATATATTAACTTTTTATGTACATAGGGTTTATTTCTGAAATTACTAAATCCTTCTGCAAATGTTTGTCTATTTATTACAAATATTGCATTTATTTTATTAAAATGGATTGATTAAAACCTTTTATTAACATGTAATACTTGTACAAATATTGTGATACAATATTTCTTCTTAAAAAAGGGTTTTTTTTTTTTTTTTGAGAGGCAGAGTTACAGACAGACAGAGGGAGAGACAGAGAAAGGGCCTGTATCTGCTGTTGCATTCCCCAAATGGCCACAACAGCTGGAGCTGGGCCTATCCGAAGCCAGGAGCCATCCCATGCAGGTACAGGGGCCCAGGCACTTGAACCATCTTCTACTGCTTTCCCAAGTGATAGCAGAGAGCTAGATTGTAAGAGAAGCAGGTGAGACTTGAACCGGCACTCATATGGGATGGCGGCGCTGAAGGCGGAGGTTTAGTTCACTATGCCATGGCACTGGCCACATGATACAATATTTGAACACGTGTATACAACATACATTGATTCATTTGGTATGATGCTTGCAATGATTTTCCTCTGAATCTAGAGGTGTTATTTCATTAACTTGTACCCTTGGTGTTGCTGATGGAGGTTTCTTTTTCCATTGTGAGCAACTTATTCCACTTGGAAGTTTCAAGATTATCTGTTGGTCCATGGAGTTCAGAAATATTGTCTAAGATTGCTACTATACAGGTTTTTCTTTTCTTAATTTACTATGTGATTAGAAGAGTTTCTTCTTCAATTTATATAGGAATTAATCTATCATTTCTTTAATTAATCCTCTTATTTATCAATTCTTTAATTTCCTTATAGCACTTTTATTAGTCTCCCTTCTGGTCTCCTTGATCTTTCAAAATATCCTCCTTCATTTTAATTTCCTTATGTTTTAACCATATGTTTTTGAAAATCATTGTTACCCTTAATCTTCCAGGCTACTCCTGCATATTTCCTTTTATTCATGAACCAAATTACCCACCTACACAAAATTTCCCATGTGCTGTACTTGAACATTCTGCATTGTTCTTATTGATTATTCACTCACATTATCATGGTTTGCTCAAAGTTCTCTACTGACTGGGCATGGATGCTGTTTGTTCTGACTCCTCTTCTTTCAGTGGAGAATTGTTTTTTTTTTTCTCTCAGCTTGCTTAGGCATAGGTCTGTGCACTGGCATTCTCAAGAGATAGCCATCACTAAAACAGGAAGCTACCATAGATCTACAGAATTGCCCCTTTCTCTAGATTCAGGACAGAAGCAGGCAGGCTGATTCTTACCAAAATATCCCCAGTGAAGCATCTCTGATCACTCAGGTTTGACTCTTTCATCCTCAGAACTAAGCCATTTAGACAGCTCCTCTGCCCACCCCCCCAAGGCAGAAACAATAGACATACTCCAAAAATATGTGGTATTGTGCTGTCTATGCTGGCCTGCTTCCAAAGAGATTACGCTATTACAAGTTATGGAGTTGGGGAAGTTTAAAGGGTGTAATATATTGACCAGATTACAAGAACTACTTCCAGAGTCTATTCTAGGCTCTCCTTTGCTTCATCATTCTATTTATTTTTAATTTGATAAGCTGTGACATAGGTAGACAGACAGACAGAAGGACAGTCAGAGATTATAAAGAGAGAGTGTTCCCATCTGATGTTCACTCCCCAGTTGCTCACTAATGGCCAGGATGAAATCAGGAGCCAGGAAGAACTCAGTGCAGGTCATCTATGTGGGTGGCAGGGACCCAGTTGCTTGAGCCATCATGTACTGCCTCTCAACATGGATGTTAGTATTAGCTGGAATTGGGAGTAGAAACAGACCTCAAACCCAGGTACTCTGATGTGGATGCTACCTAATGATTATCTATAATTTACTGCAATTTCTGTGAGTTCTGAATATTTCAGTATTTCTTTGTTAATGGAGACATTAAAAAGAAAGATATTTAAAGTCAACAGCTCTACATTTTGATTGAAGTTAAGAGGACATACACAGTGCCCTGCACTAGTTGATTCTCAATCAGGGCTGCTGAATGACAGAAATAGCTTTACTATGGTTGGGTTAAAGGAATTTCTTTTGTTTTCTTTTAAAGTACTAAGATTTTAGTTTATGATCATTTTTTTCAATGATTTGTTTTCTCAATAATCTTTATAAATACTTACATAAGAAATGCATAAGATTTGTTCTCTTCATATTAATAAAAAGCTTAAAAAACTAATGCCATTATAAGAAAGCTTCATATACATGTTTTCTCTTTGATTTATGTTGAATTAAGGGAATTTAAATTGTGTTACTTGCAGCTTTTGTTGAAGAGGTAAGGTTATCATGAAATGCAAATAAATTTTGAGGTTCAGGAGGCCAGTTAGTGTTCCTAACATTTCCTTTTTAAAATTTAATTCTACTGATACAGATCTAAATAGTAAGCCATTAAATTAGTATATTTGTAATTTTTCCCTTACTGACTCCTGCTTGATAATCTAAATCTTTCTATGGATATTAAAATTTCTCACATACATAAGCAAGCACGTGTACATAGAAGATGAGTGTCCACATACAATCAGTATGAGGTCATATGACTCCAGATATATCAAGTTACTCACCTATGAAAGAAACATACAGGAATTACTCTGTGTGAATAAGTACTGCTATACTACATCATGATGAACCCTCACACCTCTTTTTACCTATCTACCTTCAGTCCTACGCTTGAATAAGTGTGCCCAGATGCCCTGTTAAGTTCTTTTCTTTTCTACATTTTCAGGCAGAATAAGGGCCAAGCTGGTATTTCCACACAGCCTCTCTTCCAAGAGGGTGTGGTCATCCTAAGAGAAAGAAAGTTAATCCACAAAGAAGATAGGTCTTTAACCATTTTTCCTATTTAATATTTTAATATAAGCAATGAAGAAAACTCAAGTAAACATACAGAATATGAACATTTTTATGCTGGAATTGTACTTGTATTGAATAAATCTGCACAGGAACTGAAAAAGAGAAACTCAGAGGAATGGACAACAGTCCAATTAATCTGACCAGCAGTTCCATCCAAGATGACAGTGTGTTGTCTTTTGTAATATCTTACCAAAAAAGTACCATAGAGAAACTGGGCATTTAGTTTGGTCATTAGGACATCTGCATGCCGCATTGACTTACCTGAGTTTGATTCCTAGCTTTGGCTCATGACTCCAGATTCCTGCTAATGCAAACCCTGAAGGGCAACAACGCTGGCTGAACACCATTGTGAGAAAACAGAATTGAGTTTCTGGTTCCTGATTTCATCCCAAGCCCAGCTTTGGGTCTTGCAGCCATTTGGGCAGTGAACTAGCTGATGGGAGTGTACACACACACACACTCTGCTTCTCCTCTCAATTAAATAAATAAATAATTTTTAAAATTTAATATGCTATTATAGTTTTTTAATTTATTTATTTGAGAGGAAGAATTACAGACAGAGGGAGAAGTGTTCCATCCACTGGTTCACCCCCCAATGCCTGGAGCTGGGCTGATGCAAAGCCAGGAGCCAGGAGTCAAGAGCTTCTTCCAGGTTTTCCACTTGGTTGCAGGGGGCCAAGCACTTGGGTCATCTTCCACTGCTTTCACAGGCCATTAGCAGGGAGTTAGATCAGAATTGGAGCAGCTGGGACTCAAATTGGCATCCATAAGGGCTGCTTGTGTCACAGTTGGAGGCTTAGCCTACTACACCATAGCCTTGGCCTCTGTGATTTTTTAAAGTGAAACAGCTTTTTCTAATTAACAAAAGTTTCCTAATGCTTTATGATTTGATGGATTATAATATTTAAATTTGGATGAATAAATTTTCATTTCATGTAAATGAAATCATCATTCTGGCAGCATTGTACTCTGTGGTGTTTCTACAGCTCTTCTTCAGCTTTCAAAATGCTACTTCTGCTCAGCATCTTCCATTGTAAAAGCCACATAGCATGAGCTTTATTTGTAAACTATATAGTTCTCTATGTTTGCTTTTAATTAAAGGTGTTGCAACCAGCATTTTTAAATACCATACACTTCGATTACTTGGATAGCTCATTTGGTTCTTTTCTTTGTGGTTTTTGGCACTTATTCTTGGTCTTTTTTTTTTTTTTTTGACAGGCAGAGTGGACAGTGAGAGAGAGAGACAGAGAGAAAGGTCTTCCTTTTGCCATTGGTTCACTCTCCAATGGCTGCCGCGGCCGACGCGCCGCAGCCGGCGCACCGCGCTGATCCGAAGCCAGGAGCCAGGTGCTTCTCCTGGTCTCCCATGCAGGTGCAGGGCCCAAGCACTTGGGCCATCCTCCACTGCACTCCCAGGCCATAGCAGAGAGCTGGCCTGGAAGAGGGGCAACCAGGACAGAATCCGGTGCCCCGACCGGGACTAGAACCCGGTGTGCCGGCGCCGCTAGGCGGAGGATTAGCCTATTGAGCCGCGGTGCCGGCCTTTATTCTTGGTCTTCTATAAAACATAGTCATGGATCAAATTTTAAGCACTTCCATTTTAAAGCATTATTGATCATTTATATTTTTCTGATATGAACTATTGCTATGGATTTCACACTTATCTCCCATTTTTAAAATAGCATGTGTGCATTATCAACCTGCCACTTATGGTATGGTCATATTTTCAATTACTTTTAAATTGCTTCAAAATAGTAATAAAAGTTAAAATGTTTTCTATCACAAATTTCTCAGATAAAAGCAAATATTTTGACAAAATAGTGATACCTTGCAAAATTGTTTTATTATCCAGACAGCAGTGTTCTCAAATTCTCATAAATTATTTTAAATTGGACAAAACTGCACTGTTATTGTAACAGGAAGCTCATATGTACAAAGACATTGAAAGGATGCTTCTTATTTGTGGATATCAAGACATTTTTCTTTTCCAGCATTATTATCCTCCATTTGGAGAGTATAATGGGAAATACCACAAGGTTAAGAGACTTCCTTACGGCAGACAATTAATCTGTTACAGGGGTCACAAGGAAACTTCCCAAGCAACAGTCTGGCCTTGCTAATCAGGAGACGTGATTCCTTCTTGTAGGGCAGCTTGGTCTGAAAACACTACAGGGGGGAACTAAATAAATAAAACGTGAGCTATATGTGGCCAAGTGGCTTCTTTGTTTGCTGGAAGACAACCTCAGACAAAAGAGGCTCTATATTCAGCAGGAAGCAGGAAGGCAAATTTGCTCATCTGTCTTCAGCACACACGTGCTTATAGCTACCTGCACTGGTTGACATAAACTCCTTCTACCCAAATGTACTCTGGGCTCAGACTATAACCGCATTCAGTTCTCCAGCTATGTGAGCTCTTCAGTTTTAGATGTATGAACCTCAAGAACTGTAGAGTAAACAACCTCATTCAACATCGAGCAACATTCAAAGAGGTCTAAAGTCTTAATAACTGTGAGCTCACTCCTACAGGGAAAAGAAAGAAAACCAGCATATTCCAGGTGCATACAGATCTCTCTCTCTCTCTCTCTCTCTCTTGCATACCAAAGAACAGCAGAATCCATAGGTAGAAATTTAAACATACAGAATTAACAGGAGACAAAGAGGAAGATGTTTTATGAAAAGAGTGATTAAATTTAAAACCAAGCGGTTTCAGAATCTCAAATGTTGAACATGAAACTAAATGTTGGTTAACATAAAATATCAATGGGAGGGATACCTCCTTTAGGTTACAGAATGAGAAAGGACTATTTTTCAAATGCTAGGAAGAATGGACCAAATACATGAAAACCAAAGGTGAATAGGGAATAGAAACAACTTCATCAATCTGGAAGTCTTTATTGAGTTAGTAAAAAGCAGGAGAGAGAATAAATGCTATTAGAGAGGAAGGCAACTGAAAAATGGAATTAATGGGCCCACTTTTATGCAAAATCTGGCAGTACTTTGCAGCATAATATGCTGAGATCACATATGCTACTGAGCAGTAGACATTATTTGTTTTTGGCCCTATGTGGTACAAAGTCTTTATCAGCATAGTGCTCCTGTCTTGCTGTTTCTTAGAGAGCAAGTGTCCACTCATACTGGACTAGACCCTACTCCCAGTTCTCCCACTCCCTGGGCATGCTTCTTGCAACACTTATAGCATCCAATTATTATCAGTGTAGCTGGTCTGCATCTCCTCTGAGACTGTAAGCTCTCTGAACAGGAGAGACCCTGCGTGATTCCTCTTTATATCCTAAGTGCCTCACATAGCATGTACAAAATATACAGCACTGAAACATATTTGAACTAAAGGATGACTCAGTTTATTTCACCCCAGCTAAAAGGTGAAGTTTACTCTAAATTTAATGATCCCTTGAGACAGATGTATCAGCAGCACCAATGTGGTTTATAAGATTCATGCTCTTTGACTTTCTCCTTCTTTCATCCCAAAGTGCACACCTGTTCTGGCATCTCTTCTCTTTTCTAGTGAATTCTTTATCTTCTTACCCAAAACTGAGGGACAATCTAGGTTTACCCTTATGTTGCTCTGTATTCCAGTTTGCCGATACCTAACATAGCTTCAAAATATCCTTTATATCTTCTAATAGGTGGTCTACTATTCCTTGTATTGTCTCCTAATGGGTTTCCATTTATCATAGAGACCCCAGGATGAGACATGTGGATCACAGCATGTGAGACCAATGTGATGAAGAGGAAAAGTCCTGCTAAACTGGTGAAGTTTCAAGTGCCTCAGTTGTCCAGATCATGCTTAGGCAATCTTTTCCAAGGCAAATGATAGCGTGCTGCTCCTGATATCACTTACCTTAAGAAAGGAGAGGATCACATATATCAGTGGTACCTGAGCTGGTCACTACAGAATAGTGACCAGTGGGAATGAAATATGGTAGTTGTGAATAACTACAAACACTTCAAAGTCTATGGGTATGCAACATGTTTTATGTAGGGTAGCAAAAACAATTAGAGATCCTTAGCGCATAAATAAACTGTATGGCAAGGAGTGCTCAAAAAATCACCAGAAGGTAGTCAGGGCTGAAACAATAGGTTTAACCACTGAGCAGTCTTTAGCAAAACAGTTGTCTTAATTGTTTCTCCCAGTATATAGAAACTGCTTCTCCATTGCTAGAAAATGCTAACACAAAAAGCAGGTGTGAGGGAAAAGGGAAGAAACAGGGCTGCTGGCACCACAGCTCACAAGGCTAATCCTCCACCTGCAGCGCTGGCGCCCTGGGTTATAGTCCCAGTCAGGGCGCTGGATTCTGTCCCGGTTTCTCCTCTTCCAATCCAGCTCTCTGCTGTGGCCCGGGAGTGCAGTGGAGGATTGCCCAGGTCCTTGGGCCCTGCACCCGCATGGGAGACCAGTAGGAAACACCTGGCTCCTGGCTTTGGAACAGCGCAGTGCGCCAGCCCTAGAGGCCATTTGAGGGGTGAACCAACGGCAAAGGAAGACCTTTCTTTCTGTCTCTCTCTCTCTCACTGTCTAACTCTGCCTGTGAAAAAAAAAAAAAAAAAAAAGAGGGCTGAAGCAAGGCAGGCCTGACTCCCTTCTTTCCTCTCTCCCTTCCTTCCTTCCTCCATCCCTTCCTTTCTTCCAGATTTATTTATTTCTTTGAAAGATTTACAGAGAAGAGAGGTCTTCCATCCTGTTTCACCCCCTCAAATGGTCTCAATGCCATGGCCAAAGCAAGGACCTTCATCCAGGTCTCCCATGTGGAGAGCAGAGGCCATCTTCCACTGCTTTACAGGCCATTAACGGGGAGCCGAATCAGAAATGGAGCAGCCAGAACATGAAGTGACACCATATGGGATGCTGGAGTCACAGGGGGTGGCTTAACCCACTAAGCCACAATGCTAGCTCCCTGTGGGTGTTTTGAAAATATCAGGTGTGACTGAGCATCTGGCCTCATAGTACTGTCTTCTCAGCAACCACACCAACAGCTGTATGCAGACAGTGTGCACAGGAAGAGAAGACGAATTTTACCCAGCTGCGTGTCAAGTCCTGTTTTTCCTACTTCTCAGGTCAGACATTCAGTATTACAAGAAGAGCTATTTGTCAGTGAAAATTTCTCAGATTCAGAGGACGTGTTACCCTAGAAACATGAGCAGTTTGTGTTGTGACTTTCTTACTGTGACTCACCAGACTCCACACAGCCTCTTACCCATTGCTAACATCCCTCCTACTGTCACATCTGCAGTCATGCACTCTGACTGCCATAGAAGCTTACATAACAGTGTGACTCATAGAAACCTCTTAGTTACCTTCTGATTAAACAGGCTGAATTGCATAAACAAATATATGCTATCTGCAAGATTAAAATAATTTTTAAATGAGTATTTCTTAGCAGAAGCACTGCTAGGTTTTCCTTTCTTCCCTCCTGAGTTCTGATGTTCTTCAAGGGCATTTGCCTCAAGATGCACTAATTCATTTCTGGTTTTTGTTCTTCCCTTTGGAGGAGATTGGGTATCTTTATTTAACCATTTTGGAACTCTTACTTCTGAATTTTAAGCCCTATGTCATGGCCTCTACAACTCCAGAATCCCATTATCTCCACCATATTAGACTGTATCTCTCACAGTTAACATAAATCTACAGAGAACAGGAATCATAATGTTTCTCAAAGAGGCTGGTAGCTTACCACCCTCATCAGGACATTTATTGTGACCATGGTGAAAGTAGTGTTCAGGAACCTTTCAGGTGCTATATTTTCAATTTTTATACTGTCAATTTTATTATTTTTTTAATTTTTAAAATTATTTCCCCTGGGATCTCATTCAAGAGATCTTTCATTTAGTTCATTTTTTTTTTTGCAACAGTGTCTTGGTTTTCCATGCCTGAGAAACTCTAGTGGGCTTTTTAGCCAGATCAGAATGCCTTAAGGGCTGATTCTGAGGCCAGAGTGCTGTTTAGGACATCTGCCATTCTATGAGTCTGCTGTGTATCCTGCTGCCCATGTTGGATCGTTCTCACCTTTTTAATTCTATCAGTTATTATTAGCAGACACTAGTCTTGTTTATGTGATCCCTTTGACACTTAATCCTATCACTATGATCAATTATGAACTTAAACTGATCACTTTGACTAGTAAGATAGCATTGGTACATGCCACCTTGATGGGATTGAATTGGAATCCCCTGGTGCATTTCTAGCTCTACCATTAGGGATAAGTCTGAGTGAGCATGTGCCAAAATTATACAGTCAATTTTCATGGAAATTTTCACCTCTTTGAACCTTGAGTTCTCGATCTCTTTATCTTCACTTAATTTACAGTAAGCCAGATGATGTCCAAATTTGAAAGTCATGCTAATAGATGACATAACATATTAGAACACTGAATCCTGAGTCACAGATACATGCCTATGCCAATAGATTCTCTCCTATGCATACTATAAATCTTTCCTATCTAACATTTGCCGTATATATTTCTAACTGTGCTTCTTGGTTCTTACCTGGACATATTTTGTAGATGAGGGAAGTAATCGCCCAGCTTAGTCCCAAAAGACATCTTTATAACATAACAAATAGCTTAGTTATGTTATTTAGATGAAGAGATAGGTGGGTTTTTCAGGAAGTCAAAGAAGCTATAATTTAAAAACAGGGCAGAGTATGTGTGTGTGTGAGAGAAAGAAATCCAAAAATTCTTAATAGAGCCCTCTGTGTCTTTACCTGAGTTTGATATATTCAGAGTTAAAAGCTCCACAAACAACAATCAGGAAACAAAGATCATACCAAGGCACATTTTAGTCTAATTGCTGAAAAGTAGTGATAAGGAAAAAAAAAACATCAAAAGCAGCAAGAGGAAAAGGAGACATTATATACGCACATACTGTGCACTTGTCATGCAGAATACCCCTGTACTCCTGTACCATTATTACATTCTCTGAAGTTTAAATGACATTGATTTGAATTGTTTTACTTGGGTCTTTCTCATGTCACTACATAAAACAGCCCAGGCTTCTGTTAAATGATTCACCTGTTCTCAGTAATTAATGAAACAAAAATCCTCCCTGTGGACAACGAAATTTATTTGAAAATATATAAACCTTCCTAACAAATGCCTAGGTACTTCTTAGGAAGAATCATGTTAGCTGAATCTTAAGTTGATTATGACTATTGTTTACCAAATAATATCTATGTCACAGGCTATTAATAAGATCAACCATAGAATTCAGAAGTCAGCCGGCGCCGCGGCTCACTAGGCTAATCCTCTGCCTTGCGGCGCCGGCACACCGGGTTCTAGTCCCGGTCGGGGCACTGGATTCTGTCCCGGTTGCCCCCCTTCCAGGCCAGCTCTCTGCTGTGGCCAGGGAGTACAGTGGAGGATGGCCCATGTGCTTGGGCCCTGCACCCCATGGGAGACCAGGAGAAGTACCTGGCTCCTGCCATCGGATCAGTGCAGTGCGCCGGCTGCGGCGGCCATTGGAGGGTGAACCAACGGCAAAGGAAGACCTTTCTCTCTGTCTCTCTCTCTCTCACTGTCCACTCTGTCTGTCAAAAAAAAAAAAAAAAAAAAAGAATTCACAAGTCTTCCAAAAACTGGCCCTAGTCTAAGAAGGTGTTAGAGTGAAAGTTTAAAAACTAGAATTATAGAACTGGCCTGAATGGATTAAAATCACAACTGTATGTAATTTTAATTTTAAGATCTTAGTCAAATTACTTGATTCCTTATGCACATATAGATGATGTGTAATCAAAGATAGTAACCTAAGATGTAAGAGTTTTAATTGAAGAAATATCTCATTTCTCTTAGCTTTGTGTCTGCATATACTAAGCTGTTACTAAATGTTATGAACAAAAAGAGTAATGACCATCTATTTTTGAAAAAAAAAAAAAGAACACTATCTCATGATGGTCTCAACTTTCACAAATTTTATTTTTTGAATAAATTCCCCTACTTAAGAAATCAGTTATGTCTCCTTTAGGATAGCAATTAATTGGAACAATGCATAGAATACCTTGCCTGCCTGGAATTGGACAAGAGGGAGTCTTGGCCTATAATTAAGAGCTAGGAATGCATGTGTAGGGACTGCAGAACCATTTAAACTTTGGAATTAAATTATTACTGTCTTTCACCAACTCAAGTCCTTGATAAGGTATCATTTGGGTTCAGTTAAACAAGTTTTCTGGTAGAATACTGTTTCTTTTATGGAGATCATGTAAAATAGTTAATGAGAAAATCATGCTCAGTTGAAATCAAGTTTGAGGTTTTCTCTGCAATGCTGAGGAGGTATATGTCTCCATCTCACATACATAAATTTCAAATTGAGAGAAATAGATAAACAGAACACTGAGATAATTGAATTATCTTTTCATTGCAGTGATAATATGTTTGGTTAATGCACCAAACACATTAGTTCTTAACTAATTCACCAGGTAAGAAATGTCACTCTTGATTAAATCTGTTTGTCATGAGTAAGTGGTAAGAGAGGCTGGGTATTGACTTATTTTCTGCCAGAAGTGTAGGGGGAAAGTAGCATTTATAGATGGAACATGGGGGTTGGATGAAAGGCTTTTCTTCAACATCATCACCACAGTGATCTTGGTAATCTTAAGTGAAGTGAAGCAGCAAATACAAAAATAATAAATAGTATAATGGAATATTGTATAATGGAATATTCTTTAATCCCCCAATTTTTCCACATTTTCAATTTTTCTATATTTAATTTGTGTTATTTTGACAATCAGAAAAAATTTCAGATTGTTGAAACTTGCTATTGAAAAAAGATTTCCATACTCATGATTATTTTTGATGTGACATAATTGAAGGTTTTGGGGAAGGCACTGAGGTTAACAGCTAAAATGCCAGTGCCCCACATTGAAGTGCCTGAATCCAGCTGGATTCATGGATCCAGCTGCTGACTCTAGCTTTCTGTTTTTGTGAACTCTGGGAGGCAACAGCGATGGATCAAATGATTGGGAGACTGTCACTCATTTGGGAGACCTGGATTGTATTCTTGTCTCCTGACTTTGGCCTGGCTCAGCCCAAGTTGTTGTAGGTAACTACTTACTTCACCATGTATAAAGGTTTCTAGTTGCATCCACTTTATTGCAAACAACAGTATTTCACTTTTTTTTTACAGCTGAGTAGTATTCTATATTGTACATATATGATAATTTCTTTATCCAGAAAACAATTGATGGGTATCTGGGTTGATTCAATAGCTTAGCTACTGTGAATTGAGCTGCAATGAACATGGGGATACAGATAACTCTTTCATATGCTGATTTCATTTCATTTGGATAAGTTCCCAGAGGTAGGATTGCTGGGTCATATGGTAACTCTTTTTTTCAGATTTTTGAAGTATCTCCAAACTGTCTACCAAAATAGCTGCACCACTTTACATTCCAACAGTAATGGATTAGGGTACTTTTTCCTCCACATCCTCGCCAGCCTTTATTGTTCTATGATTTCTGTATGAAAACAATTCTACCTGGGGTGAGGTGTCTTGTGTCTGTTGGCCATTTGAATTTCACCTTTTTAAAAATTCTTGTAAAATACTTTGTTTCTAAACTGGATTATTTGTTTTCTTGTCATTGAGTCTCTTGAGCTCTTTATAAATTCCAGATATTAATCCTTTATAAATTTCATAGTTTGCAAATATTTGCTCTCATTCTGCCACTTGTCTTCAGTTTATTGAGTGTTTCTTTTGCAAAGCAGAAGCTTCTCAATCTGATGAAATCCCATTTGTTGTTTTGGCTTTGATTGCTTGTGCTTCTTGGGTCTTTTTCAAGAAGTCTTTGCCTACGCCAATGTCTTGCGAGGTTTCCTCAATGTCACCTAGTAATTTGATGGTATTGGTTCATAGATATAGATCTTTGATCCATTTTGAATGGATTTCTGTGTAGGGTCTAAGGGAGGGGACTTGTTTAATACTTCAGCATGTATAGATCCAGGATTCTAGCAACATTTGTTGAAGGGATTACCCTTGCTCTAGGTATTGATTTTAGCTCTTTATCAAAGATAAGTTGGTTATAGTTGTGTAGACTGATTTCTGGAGTTTCTATTCTGTTCCATTGGTCTACATTTCTATTTTTTTTTCATGAGGACTGGACTATTTTCATTATATAATATTGTGATGCCCTCTGGCTTTGTTTTTGATGTATAAGCTTGCTTTATTCAGAATCTATTGTCTCTCTAAATGAATTTTATCATCATTTTTTCTAGATCTGAGAAGAATGTCATTGCTATTTCAATTGGGATCACATTGAATCTGTAAATTGCTTTTGGTAATATGGACATTTTGATAATGTTAATATTCCCAATCCTTGAACATGGAAGATTTTTCAATTTCTTTGTATCTTCTATTTCTTTCTTTAATGTTTTATAATTCTCATCGTAGAGAACTTGGACCTCCTTGGTTGAATTTATTCCAAGTATTTAATATTTTTCTGTTGCAATTGTGCATGGTATTGGTTTTAGAAGTTTTTTCTGAGACATGGCATTGTCTGTGCATACAAAATCTATTGAGTTTTGTGTTTTAATGCTATATCTTGCCACTTTATCAAACTCTTTTATGAGTTCCAATAGTCTCTTAATGGAGTTTTTTGGATTCCCTATAAATAGAATATTGCCATCTGCAAATAGGGATAGTTTGACTTCCTCCTTTCCAATTCATATCCCTTTGAATTTTTTTTCTTTTCGCTGCCTAATGACTCTGGTTAAAACTTCCAGACTATACTGAATGGCATTGGTGAGAGTGGTCATCCTTGTTTGGTTCTGGATCGTAATGGGAGTGTTTCTACATTTTCCTCACTCATTAAGGTGCTTTCTGTGGGTTTGTCATAAATTGCCTTGATTGTGTTGAGGAATGTTCCTTCTATACCCACTTTGCTTAACATTTTCCTCAGGAAAAGTATTTTATCAAATGTTCTCTGTGCATCTATTGAAATAACTGTATGGTTTTTGTTCTTTAGTTTGTTAATGTGATGTATCACATTTATTGATTTGTGAATGCTGAACATTCACAAATAGCATACCAGGGATAAATGCCACTTCGTCCAGGCGAGTGATCCTTCTGATGTGTTGTTGGATGTGATTAGCTAGTATTTGTTGAGGATTTTCACAATACATCTATGTTCATCAGGGATATTTTTCTATAATACTCTCTCTCTGTGTTTTTTTTTTTCTTTTTCTGGTTTAGGAATTAGGGTGACTATGACTTTATGGAAGAACATTCAGAAGCTTCCTTCCCTTTTAGTTGTTTTGAATAGCTTGAGAAGTGTTGGAATTAGTTCTTCTTTAAATATTTAGTAGAATGAAGCAGTGACACCATCTGGTCCTGAGCTTTTCTTTGTCAGGAGGGTGTTTATTCCTGATTCAATCTCCATCTTGGTTATTTAGGTTTTTGTCTTGGTCTGTTTTCTATGTCTTCATGACTCAATTTTGGTAGATGATATTTGTACAGGTATATATCCATTTCTTCTGGATATTCCAATTTTGGCATATAGCTATTCATTGTAAGTCCTGATAATTATTTTTATTTCTCTGGTATCTATTGTTACATTTCCTTTTTAATCTCTCATTCTATTGATTTTGTTTTTCTCCCTCTTTTTAGGTTAGTTGGACCACTGGTTTATCAAGTTTGTTTATTTAAAAAAAATCTCTTCATTTCACTAATCTTTTGCATTTTTTGTTTCAATGTTAATGATTTCTTTCTACATTTAATTATTTCTTTCTTCCCATTATTATTGAGTTTGGTCTGTTGTTTTCTAGGTCCTTGAGGCATTGGTAGCTCATTTATTTGGTGCCTTTCCAATTTCTTGATGTAGTCCCCAGTTGCTATAAATTTCCCTCTTTATTCTGGTTTTCTGTATATCATAAATTTGGATATGAGGTATTGTCTTCTTCATTCATTTCTAGAAATATTGGGGCTTTCTTGAATTCTTCCTACTGTTCATTCAGGAGCATGTTGTTAGTCTTCTTGTGTTTGAATATGTCCTTGAGATTCTTGAGTTGTTAATTTCCAGCTTCCAATGTGTTCAGTAAAGATGCATGCTATGATTTCATTTTTTTAAAATTTGTTGAAACTTTCTTTATTGCCTACCATATGGTCTATTCATCCCATGCATTGATGAAAAGAATGTGAATTCTGCAACTGTGGGATGGAAGGTTCTATGGATACTAGTTAGATCCATTTATTCCAAAGTTTAGATTAGCTCTGTAGTTTCTTTTTTGATTTTCTGTCTAATTGATCTGTCCTTTGATTAAAGTGGGGTGATGAAGACCCCCATAACTGTTGGAGTCTATGACTCTCTTTAGATCCATCAACATTTCATTGGGCATATAGACATTTATTTTTTGCATCTTTCCATTGAATTATTTCCTAATCATTATATAATACCCTTCTTTTTCTCTTTTAACAGTTTTTGTGTTAAAGTCTACTTCTTATGATATCAGGATGACTACACCTCTTCTTTTTTGCTTTCTGGTAGTGTGGAATATCTTTTTCCATTCTTTGACTTTCAGTCTATGTGTGTCTTTGTTGGTGAGGTGTGTTTATTTTAGGTAGCACATAGATGCGTCTTGCTTTTTAATCCATTCAGCTAGCCTATATCTTCTAATTGGAGAGTTTAGGCATTTACATTCAAGGTTACTATTGATAAGTAAAGACTTGGTCCTGTCATTTTTCCATAAATATTCTTATTGTTTGCTTTGGATTTCTTTTTACTTTTACTGGGAGATTTTCTGCCTCCACATCCTCTCATAATGATGATTATTTTTCTGGTTTCTATGTGTAACACATCCGTAAGCATATTTTGTAATGCTGGATGAGTGGTTAGAAATTCTTTCAATTTCTGTTTGAAATGGAAGGTTTCTTTTTTTTTAAACTTTCATTCATAAATGAGAGCTTTGCAGGGTACAGTATTCTGGGTTGACAGTCTTTTTTTCCTTTTAAGACTTGGACTATGTCTCACTATTCTCTCGTAACTTGTGTGATTTCTGATGTGAAGTCAGCTCTGAGTCTAATTGGGTCTCTTCTGAAAGTAATCTGGTGTTTCTCTCATGCACATTTTTGAATCTTTTCTTTATGTTTTACTTTGTGAAGTTTGACTACAAAATGTATTGATGGTGAAGATCTTTTCTGTTCATATCTTTTAGGAATTCCATGCGCCTCATGCACTTGGATATCTCTTTCTTTCTGCAAATTAATGGAGTTTTCTCTCAGTATTTCACTGAATAAGCCTTCTGGTCCATTCTCTCTTTCCACACATTCAGGAACTCCTTGGACCCAAATATTCTATAAATCTCTAATACTAGTTTTCTAATTTTCTCTTCCTCCTTCTTCTCTTCCTCTTCCTCCTCCTCCTCCTCCTTCCCCTTCTTCTTTGTCTGATTGAAAAATTTCTAAAGATTTGTCTTTTGGCTGTGATATTCTTTCTAATGCCTCATGAACTCTGTTGTTAAGGTTTTCCACTGCATTATTTTATTTAATCTATTTAATTCTTCCTGTCTAGTATTTCATTTTGATTTCTCTTCAAAATCTCAATTTCATAAAAAATTTCATTCATATCATGTATTAATTTCTTTAATATATGAATTTGCTTCTCATTGCTTTTGAGTAATCCTATTATTAAGCTTTGAATTCCATTTCAGCATTTCATCAATCTCTTCATCTTCACATTCTAATATTGAAGTGCTGTTGTGTTCCTTTGGAGAGATCATATTATCTTCCTTATTCTTTTTTTTTTTTTTTTTTGACAGGCAGAGTGGACAGTGAGAGAGAGAGACAGAGAGAAAGGTCTTCCTTTTTTGCCATTGGTTCACCCTCCAATGGCTGCCGCTGTAGCGCGCTGCGGCCGGCGCACCGCGCTGATCCGATGGCAGGAGCCAGGTGCTTCTCCTGGTCTCCCATGGGGTGCAGGGCCCAAGAACTTGGGCCATCCTCCACTGCACTCCCTGGCCACAGCAGAGAGCTGGCCTGGAAGAGGGGCAACCAGGACAGGATCGGTGCCCCGACCGGGACTAGAACCCGGTGTGCCGGCGCCGCAAGGCGGAGGATTAGCCTAGTGAGCCGCGGCGCCGGCCTTCCTTATTCTTATTTCTTGAATTCCTACATTTATTTTTAGGCATTTGTCGAAATACTGGTTGGTTTTTCCCTCTGATGGCTTTTATCTTTGAGCTATGCCTCTGTGGCTTGGTGGAGTGTCTCCTCTTGGTGGAGGTGTGTGCTGGGTATGGCCAGGGAGCTTTGGACAGTGTTCCATGGTAGGATGAGTATTCAGGTTCATACCCAAGTTGGGTGTGGTATATCTCTTCTTTTTAGCAAAGAAGAGTTTATGATACCCTCTGTTGGAGTAATCACACCTCACCACCTCTCTTCCAAGGTGATCAGTACCCAGATATTAGTCCACAGTGTGTACAAAGCTCTTCTGCCCTGCATGAATAACACAAAGGATCTGTGCAGTCCTCAGTGTGAGCATGGATCCTGTTTCAATGACCTACCCTAGGGAGTCAGGGAGCTCTGAGCATGTGGAGCCACTCAAATTGATTACCTAGAGACCCAGCTATGCTACACACTGTGCCCTCTCCTGTAGTCACAAATTTTCCATAGTCTTAGCATACAAGGCTTCCACAGTCATGAGCTGCAGAGGATCTTCTCTGCACTTTTAGCTTCTTCTGTCCACAGAGAGGCAGAGATGTTCCTAGAATCAGGTGCCTGTGGTGGTTTTGCCTAAGAGATTAGAGCCCCTGAGCCTGTGATATGTTGACAGACTGTGGCCACCTCATCAATGCATATGGGTGTCTAGCCCCCTGTCAATCCTCCCAGCAGACTCAAAGTCACTGGGGAATGTGGATGGGTTTTTTTCCCCTCTGGTAGAATCACTGGATCTACTCTTGTGCTCAAGAGCTGCTGTCTGCAGCCCCTACTTACTTCACAATGTTGTCTTCTCCCCATCAATTGCTGGATGTGCACATCTGAGTTGCTGCTGCTGCTGCTACTGGTGACAAAGTGGCATCTTGCCCTGCCCAGTTGCTGGCCATGTACACCAGAGGTTCTGCAGCTGTTGCTTCTGTCCACAATTTCACCCACCCTTTCTCTACTGATTTCCAGGCACTGTACAGGGCAGGGGGATGGGGAGAGAGAAATATAACCCCCCTTTTTTATGGGTTAGCAGATACCCTTTCCTACTTAGGGCTCTAAGCCAGACTCATGCCAAGCTCTTCCTCCACCTATATCACCAGTGGCATGGACTTCTGCAGTCTGATCTCACCTCACTCACCAAAGCTGGTGCTTTCGCTGCCTCTCAGCTGCTGGGGTCATGTGTTGTGTCTGTGTTTGTGCTGTACGCACACACCTTCCACACACCACCAATCTACAGCGTTCCTCTTCCTTTTGTAAAGTTTTGACTGTGCTTTCCTCTCTCACTCTCTTGAGAATGTACTTTCTTTTTTGTTTTTGTTTTTGTTTTTTTGTTTTGTTTTGTTTTGTTTTACTATTTATCCTTGGCCTATAGCAGGATGCCCCTATAGTAGGATGCCCTTCCCTATTCTTTTTTTTTTTTTTTTTTGACAGGCAGCGTTAGATAGTGAGAGAGAGAGAGAGAGAGAGAGAAAGGTCTTCCTTCCATTGGTTCATCCCTCAAATGACTGCTACGGCCGGCGTGCTGCACCATATTCCCGGCCCACAGCCGAGAGCTGGACTGGAAGAGGAACAACCACAACAGAATCTGGCGCCCCAACCAGGACTAGAACCCAGGGTGCTGGTGCCACAGGCAAAGGAATAGCCAAGTGAGCCGTGGTGCCCTTCCCTATTCTGTCATCTTGAAATTGCTTCCTAAACAGGAGTCTTTAATTTTAAATATATGAATCTATGGTCTACAAAATATATCTAGCAGCACATAGTACATAATAATATTTTGTGGGACAAAAGATATTTTTCAAGTTTTTGGCTACATTTTTAATTAAACTAAAATTTGGAAATTAAAAAAATTACTGTTGTTTGTTATCCTTCTCATCTCCCTGTGTCCTCATATGCAGGGCCACATGAGAAAGTACTTTTTAAAATAAATTTGTTTTGAAAGGCAGAGTTGGGGCTGGCGCTGTGGATAGCAGATAAAGCTTCCACCTGCAGTGTCGGCATCCCATATGGGTGCTGGTTCGTGTCCTGGCTGCTCTACTTCCTATGCAGCTCCCTGCTAATGCACCTGAGAAAGCAACAGAGAATGGGCCAAGTCCTTGGGCCCTGAAACCATGTGGGAGACCCGAAAGAAAGCTCCTTGCTCCTAGCTTTGGATTGGTGCAGTTCCAGCCATTGTGGCTAACTGGGGAGTGAACCAGCAGATGGAAGACCTCTCAATCTCTCTCTGCCTCTCCTCTCTGTAACTCAGACTTTCAAATAAATAAATAAATCTTTTTAAAAAAGAAAAAGAAAGGCAAAGTTACAGAGAGGGAGAAGGCGAGACACAGAAAGAGGTCTTCTATCTGCTGGTTCACTCCCCAGATTGCTGCCAAACCAAGAGCCAGGAGCTTCTTCTGGGTCTCTCTCATAGGTGCAGGGGCCCAAGGACTTGGCCATCCTCTGCTGCTTTCCCAGGCACATTAGCAGGGAGCTGGATAGGAAGGGAGCATCTGGGAAATGAACCATGGCATTCCCTTAAGGTATGCCAGAATTGTAGGTAGCAGCTTAACCCACTAAGACACAATGCTGGCCCCCAAATTTGGAATTTTTTAAATATATGAGTTTTTTTTTTAAACTTTTATTTAATAAATATAAATTCCCAAAGTACGGCTTTTGGATTGCAGTGGCTTTTCCTCCCACCAGCAACCCTCCCATCTCCCGCTCCCTCTCCCATCCCATTCACATCAAGATTCAGTTTCAATTATCTTTATATACAGAAGACCAATTTAGTATATATTAAGTAAAGATTTCAACAGTTTGCACCCACACAGAAACACAAAGTGTAAAGTGCTATTTGATTACTAGTTATACCATTGATTCACATTGGACAACACACTAAGGACAGAGATCCTATATGGGAAGTGAGTGCACAGTGACTCCTGTTGTTGATTTAACAATTGACACTCTTGCTTATGGCATCAGTAATCACACGAGGCTCTTTTCATGAGTTGCCAAGGCTATGGAAGGCTTTTGAATTCGCCAACTCTGATCTTATTTAGACGAGGTCAAAATCAAAGTGGAAGTTCTCTCCTCCCTTCAGAGAAAGGTACCTCCTTCTTGGATGGCCTGTTCTTGCCACTGGGATCTCACTCGCAGAGATCTTTCATAATACATGAGTTCTTTGAAATATAACCACTAAAATAAATTTTGAAATATTTTTATAAATTGAATTTTTCTCAAAATAATTACTTCATAAATTTATCTCTTAAATTGCGCATATCATGCTATCATTTGGTCTCTTGAAATATTCAAAAATAGTGAAGTTGTTAACTACTGCACCCTCATGACTAAACTGCAGTCCTGTTAATAGGAGAAGAAATTAAATACAGGATATTTCTGGTTTCATTTTATAATATTGTGTTTTTTATACTGCATGGTTTTATTGAATTGTTTCTTTGGGAGGAAATTTTTTGAGGTTATTCTGCAAACAAATGTGAGAAAATTATAAAGAAAGTCAAAAGTTGTTATAAACTTATATATTTTAGGAAGTCTATCACAACCATTTATCATTACTACTGTTACCATTTCATGAAGAATTTCACGCGTTTGCTTTATTTTTATTTAATACAACAATCTAATACTAAGACGTTAGTATTTCACTTTAAAAGTAAGTAACATGAATCTGAAAGTCTTTAAGTAACAGAAAAATTACTCTGGGTTATAAGGAAAATGTCTTTCTCTCTTTTTTTAAAGATTTATTTTATTTATTTGAAAGACAGAGTTACACAGAGAGGTAGAGACACACAGAGAGAGGTCTTCCATCTGCTGTTTCACTCCCCAGATGGCTGCAATGGCTGGAGCTGCGCCCATCCGAAGCCAGGAGCCAGTAGCATCTTCTGGGTCTCCCACGTGGGTGCAGGGGCCCAAGGACTTGGGCTATCTTGTACTGCTTTCCCAGGCCATATTAGAGAGCAGGATTGGAAGAGGAGCAGCCAGGACTAGAACAGGCACCCAAATGGGATGCTGGCACTTCAGGCCAGGGCTTTAACCCACTGTGCCACAGTGCCGGCCCTAGGAAAATGCCTTTCTCAATTCTTCTTTTTTAAAAATTTTATTTACATTGTGATATTATTTTGAATGATTACAACCAACTGGTTCTTTTAAACAGAACTATCCCCACCAGAAAAAAAAAAAGAAATCACATGTCTCAAAGACCCATTAAAAATGCCGAGGGCTTCCTGCTAATGCACCCTGGGAGGCAGCAGCTGATGGCTGAAGCAGTTGGGTTCCTGTCACTCATGTGAGAGATCAGAATAGAATTCCTAGCTTTAGGCTTTGGGCTGATTCAGCCCTAAATGTTGCAGGCATTTGGGGAGTGAACCAGCAGATGGAAGGTATCTCCTTTTCCTCTTTCTCTCTCTCCCTCTCTTTCTTACTGCATTTCAAAAAAATTAAAAAATAAGGAAATCAAGAAGAGGATCCATCTAGTAAAGCCGCCCAAAGAGTTCACTCTGTGTTACTGTATCTCTCTGAGTGTATGGTTCTGTTAGACATAGGAAAATACTTTGAAAAATGTTATTCATTGAATAATTACTACTATGAGACCTCATTCTAAAAACCATAAATTGTATGTTTTATTTAATTCTCACAGCTGAGAAGTAGGTACGATACTTAGATTTTGCAGGTGAAAAAATTGAGTCTCTGAGAAGACTAAATGATTTTGTCAAGGTCACAAAGATGACTAATGACAGAGCCAGTATATGATCCAGGCTGCCCAATTCAAACATCAGACTTTTGGTGACAGAACATTGAACATTTTATTCCCCTACCTTCTAGTTTCTACGTCTACTTGTGATTTTTTTTTTTTGTGGCTATGTATGCAAGTATGTCCTGGCTTCTCCCCTGTTTTAGTGTGACATTACATTGTGTTTTCCAGAATGTCATTATTTGAATCAGTTGCTCTGGTTTTCATCTGGTTGGTCTCTTTCATTAGAGAATAAATTACCAGGTCACCTTACCAAAGGCAGAGAAGATATACAGTGGAATTAAAATGACATCTGATCATGAGCAACCCCATATCTGAGGTCCATTTTTCTCTAGGGCCTTTGTGATTTCTCTAGTGCATAGGAAGATAGGAGATTCTCATCTTATAGACACAGTGCCATTGAAATTCTCAGCATCCCCAAACTTGAGTTTTAATAACAGTTAAAGTAGAGAATATTATTCATAGTACCTACATCCTCCATCTCCAAAACACTTAGAAAGTGTTATCAAAGGTGCCTGCCCTTGGCAAATAGGTATTTACTGAAAGCCAATTTAAAGGTTGTTAACTGAAAAAAAAAAAAAAAAGTAGGTATTAGAAGTGTTCGGAATTTAGATAAATAGATTCACCAAAGATAGAAAGAAAGGATTTTGAAACTGTGCCATGAATAACATATAAACAGCTAAATTATAACAATTGATTAACAGAAATTATTCTGATATATTGATTACATTCTACTTAATGTGATATAAGAGTTTTGCTAAAACAAGGTGTTTTCAGTTCTGTTAAGTATTTGTTTTCATCAAGGGCACTTTATTAACAGTTTTGAATGGCAGTGATCTGATAGGAATCTTATTTATTAGTGAATCACAGTCGTGTTTGTGAAGCCCAGGAAACAAACAAGGGTCTCTTTGGTCCACCACAATACCATCACTGACCCTAGAAATAAAGTAAACCACACAAATGCCTATTTTGTGTAAGATTACAGATACTTAAATTCACTGCAAATTTTACTGAAAAGCTGAAAAAACTGTAGTTAGAGCCAAGGACATTCAGGTGATTAGTATTGGTAAATGGTGCAAAGAAATCTTTAAGAATGTCTGAATTCCTGAGAAATCTTTTATTTAACATATTTCATGGTATGTCAAGGTAGTCAGATGTTCAGAAAGACACTGAAATCAAACAGTCTAACTTTGGCTAAGTGCCACAAAAATTGTTCAAACTTCCAGTACCTTCTCTCTGCCTGCTCCACTGTGTATTGTTTCCTAGGCATAAAAGTAAAAGGTCCTGGTATTTTCTTTTTAACTGCTATACTTCCACAGTTCCTAGGAATTTGGGAATCAGTTTGGGACTAAGAACCATGCCAGGAAGATAAATTACATTCATATGTCAGATATTGCCTTACAATGCTATCTCGCTCAGCAGGCTATAATGAGCCCCCACTCACCAGGCCAAGCTCCAGCCAAAAAAATAAATAAATATATAAATAAAAGAACACCTACTGTTTCTCCATCAAGGGCAACTCTCTCAGAGGGCAGACAAAAGCATCAGAGGGAGGCCAACCATACCCATGCAGTACTATGGGTTGCTATGCAACCCCGGTGCAAGTTGGGCAGCAACAGATGGACACTTTGAATAGAATTAATGCCCCTCTGACCCACGTTTTAAATAGTGACCAAACCTACTGCCCGATGAATTCTATTAACTGTAGGCATACTTACACATATAAAATATAGCATCAAAAATGACACTGTTATTACCCTCTTTACTAAAATAAAGTCATAAATCTATTGCAAAATTTGAGACCGATAATGCTCAATAAGGTATTTCCTTTTTCCCTCTTTTTCTTGATAAATGAATCACTGATGTCTCATAACCTTGGGCTACATATTTCCTTATAGTGTTGCTCCAATTTCGTATGCAAACCTGCAATGCCTGCTCTGAGTTTCAGCTTCATTTTTAAACAGAGTCCGGCTTCTTCCGTGGCCATTGTCACCTGTAGGCTCTGAGCCTTGTAACAGGCAACTTTTTTTGTAACTTTCAGAAAGAACATAGCATGGAATAATAAATATTTTATATACCTTTGTGGCGACAGTGTTGTAACCAAGTTTCTGATTGAGCAATCAATCTAAAGTCTATACCCACAGCCCTGAAAGTTCTCTGTCCATCCACCTTCTGCCTAGGCCAACTTAAAGCTGTTTGCATCACTTGTGGCAAGTAGACTTCATCTCAATCAGATGTCTTCAAGGATTATCAGTGTAAGATTCTTTCTTTGGTCTTTTAAATATTATATACTAAGTGCTTGGCATTGTTGGGACCTGAAAGGAGGGGCATCAGTACTTCTTAAAAAAAAAAACAAAAACTAGCAGCACAGAGTATCATATTGGTGACAGCAAGCAGCTCTGAAATTTTAATGAAGCTTATATATGAAAAGATATCTTAATAAAGTAGTATGGAAACAGAGTTTTGGACTACAGATAAGGAGCTAGATAAATGGTTCTCCCTAGTCCCAGTTCTGTACCCAAATAGCCTCATAATCTTAAACAAATTTTTTCTTTAACTTTCTTGATACCAATGTCCTTACCTATAAACTTAAGAGCTTTTTTATTAGATTCTTTCCTTTAAGCTTTCCTTTAACTTTCCTATTCTCTGAAAAAAAAAAAAGATATAGTTAACAAAATCATGTCAGTTACATATCTAGCTGAGCACAGAGATAATGATAATTGTCTCTGTCCAAAATCAGCATGTAATCATAAAATTCTTCTGTTTTAATACAGAGAATAGAGCAGAAACTGAAACACCATTGGGCTCCAGAGCCTAAAATATTCTGCATACTCCTTTCTTTGGTTTTGGGCTTCCATTCCTTGCAGATGGTCATATCCACAGGCAAAGAGGTGCTCATCCATCGATTACGTGACTTTCACAAAGGTTTACTTCCCACACCGTTATCTCTTGCCACAACCATCCTTCTGCAGAGGGGGGCCTTAGCACATGTGCCTCCAGTTTCAAAAGCAGTGCTGCTTCTCTGTCAGGCCTCCTGCTGCTGCCCAGTGTGTCTTTGCTTTGGAAATATGAGCTTGGTTTTCCACCACTGCGTGCACAATCTTGTGGTCTCCTGGCCGAGAGTCATCACTCACGTACACATGCATATACATACCTGTTCACATTGGGACTTGGGGAGAGATATTTGCTTGTTTTTGTTTGCTCATTCTCCCACCTCCCCTGAAGGGCCTGGCAGTGTGAGATGTGGAATCTTAAATTATTTCATCATCTCTGGCAAGATTTAGTAGTAATGACATTATGATCTCTAACCACTTCACTACCACCTGAAGTAATCACACAGAAGGAAGCAACTCAGTCCAGTAACAAGCTGATCCCCATCTTTGTAGCCTTGTGTATGTTCTGTTGAAAGAAAAGATTTGATTTAGTCCTACATTTATTTCAGTATTTATCATTCAATGTGTTTCATTGAAGTCTCAAGTTATATATCTTTTATTTAACTACAACTCCCTGTTTATTGATTCACTATATAAATGTTTTATGTCATATATTTTAAAATGGTCTTGTTTTAGAGACTATTGCATTTTTGAAATGTTGTAGATAATAGGAGATCAGGACTATTAGGAATAAAAGAGCACTGAGGCATTAAGTACGTTTGGATGCTGCATTATATATCTGTTTGGTTTAAATAGACCGTGAGAATTCTGCACCTCATCTTTCTGAGGGTAGATGTTGTAAATTCCAGGAATGATTCCAGGGAAAGTGAAAATGAAATAAAGGAAATTCTATGCACTGTTCATGTAATCATGTTGATCATATGGCTTTAAAGACTAGAGGTTCATGGAGTCAGTACTGTGGCGTAGTGGGCAAAGCCACTGCCTGTGGCTCCAGCATCCCATGTGGGTGCCGGTTCAAGTCCCATCTGTTCCACTTCTTATCTAACTCCCTGCTAATGTGCCTGGGAAAGCATCAGAAGATGGTCCATGTCCTTTGGCTCCTGTACCCACATGGAAGCCCTAGAGCAGGCTCCTGGCTCCCAGTTTCGGAACAGCCAAATTCCAGCCATTGTGGACATTTGGAGAGTAAATCATTGGATTGAAGATCTCTCTCTCTCTCTATGTCTTTCTCTCTGTCTCTGTAACTCTGCTTTTCAAGTAAATAAATAAAAAATGCTTTTAAAAAAAAGACTATAAATTCCAAATTTTTAAATGATCTACATTTTTTAGGTGAAAGTTGATTCTCAATTTATCTTGGTAAAAAATAGAATTACTACTGTGTGACTTCTCAGAGTTGTAAGGACCTTTTAAATTCTTCTAGATCATTTACTTTTTTTTTTGTTTTTCACAAGTGAGAACGATCTGCAGTGTGTGAACTGAGGTTTGGGATATACATTTGCTTACTGCATATTTGAGCCCAGGTTTTCTTCTTACTCTAGTGTTGTCCCAGAATTTTCCAAAAGTAGTTAATATCTTTTATTATTTTGGAAAAATATAATTTAAAATATCCATGACTAATTAAATTTGCTCTAAAATAATTAATAATTATGTATAAACTTCTGTAAACTTCCTTTAGGTATTGCTCCAAAATGTCTATCTATGTGTGTGTGTGTCCATACACATGCACACACACACATAAAGGCAGAATTAGCATGGAATATCTTTTTCTATCCATTCACTTTCAGCCTATGTGTATCTTTGTGAGGTGTGTGTCTTGTAGACAGAAATAGATGTGTCTTTTTTTTTTAATCCATTATGCCTGTCTATATTTTTTAACTGGAGAGTTGAGGCCATTTACATTCAAGGTAACTATTATTAAGTAACTACCTGGCCCTACAATTTTTCTGTGAATATTCCTATCATTTTCTGTGGATTTCTTTTGTACTTTCACTGGGAGATTTTCTGTCTTTGGTGATGATGGCTTTCTTTCTGTGTTTCTGTGTGTAGTACATCCTTTAGCATCTTTTGTGAGGCTGGACAGCTGGTGACAAATTCTTTCAATTTCTGTTTGTTATGGAAGGTGTTTATTTCACCTGCATTCATAAATGAGAACTTTGAAGAGTACAGTATTCTGAGTGGAGTTATTTTCTCTTAAGATTTGGACTATATCTTGCCATTGTCTTCTACCCATAGAGTTTCTAATAAAAAGTCAGCTATGAGTTTAATTGGAGATCATCTGAATAATCTGGTGTTTCTCTTGTGCACATTTTAGCATCTTTATGTTTTACTGTGGTGAGTTTGACTACAGTGTGTCATGGTAAACATCTGTTAGGAGTTTTACGTGCTTCCTTTATTTGACCTTTTTTTTAAGATTCATTTATTTATTTATTTGAAAGAGTTACACAGAGAGAGGAGAGGCAGAGAATGGCAGGGGGGGAGGAAAGAGGTCTTCCATCCGCTGGTTCACTCCCCAATTGGCTGCAATGGCTGGAGCTGCGCCCATCCGAAGCTAGGAGCCAGGAGCTTCTTCCAGATTTCCCACGTGGGTGCAGGGGCCCAATGGCTTGGGTCATCTTCTACTGCTTTCCCAGGCCATAGCAGAGTGCTGGATAAGAAGTGGAGCAGCCAGGATACAAACTGGCACCCATATGGGATACCAGCACTACAGGCAGTGGCTTCACCCACTGCGCTACAGCACTGGCCCCAGACCTTTCTTTCTCCAAGTTAGGGAAATTTTCTGTAATTATTTCACTAAGTAGGCCTTTTAGTCACATCTCTCTTTCCAAACCTTCAGGCACTCTTAAGTCTCGTACGTTGAGTCATTTGACTGTATCCCATATATCTGCAACACTGTTTCAAAGTTTTCTAATTTTTTCTTGTTTTCTTTGGTGTGACTATAATCTTTTCTTTTCTTTTCTTTTCTTTTCTTTTCTTTTCTTTTCTTTTCTTTTCTTTTCTCTTCTCTTCTCTTCTCTTCTCTTCTCTTCTCTTCTCTTCTCTTCTTTTCTGACAGGCAGAGTTAGAGAGAGAGAGAGAGAGAGAGAGAGAGAGAGAGAGAGAGAGAAAGGTCTTCCTTTTCTGTTGGTTCACCCTCCAAATGGCTGCTATGGCCAACGTGCTGCACCAATCTGAAGCCAGGAGCCAGGTGCTTCCTCCTGGTCTCCCATGCAGGTGCAGGGCCCAAGAACCTGGGCCATCCTACACTGCACTCCCGGGACACAGCAGAGAGCTGGACTGGAAGAGGAGCAGCCAGGACAGAATCCAGTGCCTCAAGTGGGACTAGAAACTGGGGTGCCAGAGCCACAGGCGGAAGATTAGCCTAGTGAGCTGTGGCGCCGACCCATGACTGTAATATTTCTAGAGATTTGTTTTCTAGGTTGGATATTCTTTATTCTGCCTACCAACTCTTGTTAAAGCTTTCCACTGCATTTTTTACTTGATCTTTTGAATTCTTCCTTTCTAGTATTTCATTTTGATTTCTCTTTAAAATCTTATTTTCATGGGAAAAATTTCATTCAGTTTTCTCAGTCTCAGCTCCCAGGGCTCACAGGGTCAAGGAGTCTAAGTGGGGCCACTCTGCCCTACTAGCCCACCTTGTCCACAGGGAGACCAAGGTGTTCCCAGAGCCACTGTCTGTGTGTGTTCCAGCCTGCTGGATTGAGTCTGGTCCTCCCAAGCAGATTCAATGTCAGTGGGAAATGTGGGTTTTTCTCTCAGGTAATATCTCTAGATCATAGGCACGCACAATACCTACCAGCTGCAACCTCACTTACTTCACAATTTTGCTGGGCATGTAGGAGAGTCCTGCAGGTAGCACTTCCCTTCCACAGAGATGGCTCCTCCTTCCTTCCTATTGGTTGGTGGGTACAGTTGGCGATTGGAGACCGTCCACATCAGTTTCTCTTGAACTGCTATGGTTGCTCCACCAACTGGGTGGAGGGGGACCCCAATAATTGCTAGATACCTGAACATGAACTGGAGCAACTGCTACCTGCCTGTGTCCAAACATGGCGCCGGCCTTCTCACAGCTGACTTCAGGTTGCTGTTGAAGGGGGAGAAAGAGAGAGAGAGAGAGAGAGAGAGAGAGAGAGAGAGCTGTATCACTTTCCCCCACCCTCTAGGTGAGCAGTCACCCTGCTGTCCTGAGACATCTGGGCCATACTAGAAATGGTGCAGTTCACTAAGCTCCCCCTCCCACTGTGTCAACCACAGTGAAGGCCCATGCAGTCCAATCTCACCTGGTTTGCCAGGGCAGGTCCTTCTTCCCCGGATCCAAGCTGCTGGTTCCTTTGTTGTTTTGTTGTACCTTGCTGCGTGTCTGCACTTTCTACACAGGTCTGGGCCATTTCTTCTGTTTTCACTGGATCTCCCATGGCAGTTTCCCCAGAAGCTTTACCCTAAGAGTGTACTTTCTCCATTTTTTATATTAATTTCACTTAGTCTAAATCAGACTTCCCTGTCACTATTCTGCCTGTTGGAACCCCTCATGAATACTGTTTTAAGGGCATAATGATTCTCCCACCATACCCTCCCTCTCTCCTACCTTCCCTCCTCTTTCATTTCTTATATTTCTTTTATTGATTGTAGCTCACATCTATACTCTTGAGGAACAGTGATTTTTCTACTTACTACTTGTTGAATTCTTTGTATAGTGAAGTGTTAATCTTGTGATTATCAAATAAATTAAAAGTGTATTTGTAGATATTGTTCTTTAAACCAATGCAAAATAAGGTGACATAACTCACAAGCAAATTATTCACACCTAAGGTAGTAGAAAATTTATTGAAAATAATTTTAAGTATCAAAACATTAAAATGTTTTAGTTTAAAATAATTCATTCTGGAGCTTGCAGTGCTCAGTTAGGGGCTCGACTGTGGCTCCCCAGCTTATCACTTTCTGGCTGTCATTACTCCACGCTGGCCCATTGTGCTATGCCAATAGGAAGATTCCAATTCTTCTCAAGCTCTTAGGCACTGCTTTGTAGCACCACCCTTTACACCATAAAGCTGGCGGACACTATGCGGAAAAAAACAAAACAAGAAGAAAGTGGAGAAGACACTGGGAGAAGAAGAAGAGAAATCTGTGGTGGAAAAAGTTCTTGGCCATCGAGTTGTACAGGGCAAAGTGGAGTACTTCCTAAAGTGGAAAGGGTTCTCAGAGGAAGGCAATACGTGGGGACCAGAAGAGTATCTGAATTGCCCTGACCTCATTGCTGAGTTTCTGCAGTCACAGCAAACAGCACATGAGATGGATAAGTCAGACAGAGGCAAACACAAAGGTGATTCTTATTCTGAAGATAAGGGAGAGGAGATAAAAACCAAAGAAGAAGGAAGAATCAGAAAAGCCATGAGGCTTTGTCTGGGGTTTGGAACCAGAACAGATTATTGGAGCTACAGACTTGAGTGGAACACTCATGTTCCTGATGAAATGGAGAAACTCTGATGAGGCTGACCTGGTCCCTGCCAAGAAAGCCAATGTTAAGTGCCCACAGGTTGTCAGTCCTTCTATAAGAAAAGGCTGACTTGGCACTCTACCCCTCGGAGGATGATAACAAAAAAGATGACAAGAATTTACTCTCCTGAGTCCCAGTTTGTGTCACATATGACTGTGGGTTTCAAGTGGGGAAGGAAGAAGTTCTACCTGCCTTGACACCATAGAGGTGGCTTGTGAAGGTGTCCTTTGAAGAGGCAGTATAGTTTCTATGTTCTGCAGCAGAGCTTTAAGTTGTTCCAAGTTGTGTAGCTGGCACACCCATTCCAGTAGAGGGGAAGGGGGATAAATGTTTCCAGGCAGCCCATTTTGTGCTTTGCTGAGGGAAACCAAGGGCCTTCTATGAATGCCAAAACTTGCAGAATTGAGTGTGTGAGGGGACAAAAAAATACTACAGGTCTTCAAACAGCATCTCTATAACTACAGCCTTCTTCCCAATAGTGTTAGCTCTGCATTTTTGAAACTTTCTTTGATATATATTTTATTTAAGTTATACAAGTTTCATATATTTCTCTTATACAATTATAGGAACATAGTGGCACTTTCCCCACTCTCCCTCCCACCCGCATTACAATCCTTCCTCCCCCTCCTTCTCATATTCCCACTCTTAATTTTTATAATGCTCTTTTTTACTACAATTAATGCTCATATATTTAATGCTACTCTGAGTAAAAGAGTTTGGCAAATAGTATGAAGAAAGACAAGGGCTATAAAGCATCATTGATTATCAAAATATCTATTCCCCTTCTATACGTTATACTTCAGGTACTCTATTCATTACCTCTGACGGGGAAAACGTATCATATCTGTCTTTTGGGGACTGGTTTCTTTCATTAAGCAAAATGGTTTCTAGTTGTGATCATCTTGTTGCAAAAGATAGGATTTTATTCTTTTTTTTTTTTACAGCTGAGTCTGCTCCATAGTGTATATATATACACCATAATTTCTTTATCCAGTCATCAGTTGATGGACATCTGGGTTGATTCCATATCTTAGCTATTGTGAATTGTGCTCAATGAACATGGGGGTACAGAAAACTCTTTCATATACTGATTTCTTTTGGTTTGGGTAAATTCCCAGGAGTGAGATGGCTGGATCATATGGTTGGTCTATATTCAGATTTCTGAGGTATCTCCACACTGTCTTCCATAGTGGTTGCACCAGTTTACATTCCAACCAACAGTGTATCAGATTACATTTTCCCCCACATTCTCTCCAGCATTTGTTGCTTCTGGATTTCTATATGAGAGCCATTCTAACTAGAGGGAGGTAAAACCTCACTGTGGTTTTGATTTTCATTTCCCTGATGGCTAATGATCCTGAGAATTTCTTGAAGTATCTGTTGGCCATTTGAATTTCCTCTCTTGAAAAATGTTTGTTCAAGTCCACTGCCCATTTCTTAACTGGATTGTTTGTTTTGTTGTTGTTGAGCTCTTTATAGATTCTGGATATTAACAGTTTATCAGTTGCATAGTTTGCAAATATTTTGTCCCATTCTGTCAGTTGTTTCTTCACTTTGCTGAGTGTTCCTTTTGCAGTTCAGGAGCTTCTCAGCTTGATGTAATCCCATTTGTCAATTTTGGCTTTGATTGCCTGTGCTTCTTGGGTCTTTTGTAAGAACTCTTTGCCTATGCCAATATCTTGCATAGTATCCCCAATGTTCTCTAATGATTTGATGGTATTTGATCCATTTTGAGTGGGTTTTTGTGAAAAGGGTAAGGTAGGAGTCTAGTTTCATACTTCTGCATGTAGAGATCTGGTTTCCCCAGTACTATTTGTTAAAGAGACTGTCTTCACTCCAGTGACTGATTTTTAGCTCTTTTGCCAAAAATAAATTGATTGTAGATGTGTGGATTAATTTCTGGAGTTCCTATTTTGTCCCATTGGCCTACAAGTCTATTTTTGTGCCAATACCAGGCTGTTTTGATTATAATCACCTAGTAGTATGTCTTGAAATCAAGTATTGTGAAGCCTCTGGCTTTGTTTTTGTTGTATAGGATTGCTTTAGCTATTCAGGGTTTTTTGTATCTCCATATGAATTCTAGCATCATTATTCCCTAGATCTGCAAAGAATGTTGCTGATATTTCCATACTACCAAAAGCAATTTACAGATTCAATGGGATCCCAATGAGGATGACTCAACATTTTTACAATTGTAGCATGTGTGTAGTTTTCGGCTATTATTAGTCTATTATTTGGGAGTGAGAGGGATGGGACAAGGAGAAAGGGAAATGGGTTGGATCATTTTTATTAAAATTTGGGACCTCATTGAGGAAATGGTAATAATATAAAGAACAACTAACTAATGGTTCAGTTCTATGTCCAGGATATTTTGCCTTTTCAAAGAAAGTCACTGACACCATAAATGGGGACTGTGAGAGAAATTGTTTAAGGGCTATGAATGCATGAAACCTGTAAGCCAAGATGTTCTCAGCCTGAGCTTAATGTTGTTCCTCATACAGAACTAAGCCAGTTTATAAACTACCAAAGCTGCCAATTTGGAGATGGAAGCTGACTGGGGAGGGAGATAGATCATTCTGTCTCAGAGGTGCTAATTCTTGAAATTAGACAAGACACTTTCTTTTCCAATTTTGAAGTTTTCAGTTATGACTGTGTATGTGTATTTTTTCCAATTATGAAGATGTATCATCCAAACCACTGGCTGAGGTATTGGAAGAAGGGAAGAAAGTGGTATAGGAGATGGGAGAGTAGGGAAAACTAAAGACCCATGCCGTTTTTTTTGTTTGTTTGTTTTTGTTTTTTTACAGGCAGATTGGAGAGAGAGAGAGAGAGAGAGAGAAAGGTCTTCCGGTCTTCCTTTAGCGTTGGTTCACCCTCCAATGGCCACCGTGGCCGGCGCACTGTGCTGATCCAAAGCCAGGAGCCAGGCACTTCTGGTCTCCCATGCAGGTGCAGGGCCCAAGGACTTGGGCCATCCTCCACTGCACTCCCGGGCCATAGCAGAGAGCTGGCCTGGAAGAGGGGCAACCAGGACAGAATCCGTGCTCTGATCGGGACTAGAACCCAGTATGCCGGCCCTGCAGGTGGAAGATTAGCCTATTTAGCTGCGGCGCCGGCCACGACCCATGCTCTTAATATAGTGAACTTCTGGGGTTTTTTTTGAATTTTGAATTCTGAAACCATGGTTGGCAGGGTTCAGGAACTGATAGTACAAGTTTCACTGAAACTACTCAAGGACTGAATGATTTCAGGAGCTCTTATCTCAGGAGAAGACTAAGCATTCATACTGGGGCAGTAATTCACTTTAAACAAAAAACTATTTTTTTTATCCCGAGAATCCAAGATGTTCCATATCGATTCATAAGATCCACCAGTTCTTTTCCAGTGTAGCTCCATCTAGAGCTACAGAGTAAAATCTTTGTAGGCATGTGTTAGATTTCTATGAAAACTTTGTTTAAATGTAAAATTCATACAACACTGTCAGTTTTTGTCTTAATAAAGCTATAGATTTATAAAAAGATAATTTGTTTAAGACTTTTAGGGGCTGGTATTGTGACACAGTGGGTTAAGTCACCACTTCTCATGCCAGAATCCCATATTGGAGTGCCAGTTCCAGTCCTGGCTGCTCCATTTCTGATCCAGCTTCTGGCTAATGCATCTGAGAATGCAGAGGAGGATGGCCCAAGTACATGGGTCCCTGCCACCCAAGTAGGAGACCATGATGGAATTCCTGGCTTCTGGCTTTG
This sequence comes from Lepus europaeus, assembly GCF_033115175.1. Classification (NCBI taxonomy): domain Eukaryota; kingdom Metazoa; phylum Chordata; class Mammalia; order Lagomorpha; family Leporidae; genus Lepus; species Lepus europaeus. The sequence goes on along the minus strand of NC_084832.1, from coordinate 34,392,573 downwards.
GCCTGGCCTGAATCAATCTATTGGGGCCATTTTGGGGAGTGAAGCAGCAGATGGAAGATTCATTCATTCTCTCTCTCTCTCTCTCTCTCTCTCTCTCTCTCTCTCTCTCATTCCTCCTTCCCTTTTTCCTCTCTGCTACTCTTGATTTTTAAATAAATAAATTCTTTTTAAAAAAAGACTTTCAAAATCAGGCAGCCATTTTTGTTTCATCTCCATTCTGGTCCAGAGATGCAAACTGGGTTTAATGGAAAATGTAGCTCTTTATCTACGACCTGTTGATCCTATCTTACCCAAATTTGAGTCCTACTTATGAAGGAACACTGAACCAAACAAGAGTGGCAGCACCTGCTCCTACATCAGTCATCCTTATGCTCCCACTGTCCCTATAATATATGCCTATTTATAATTGTTGCTACAAGCACCCAATTCATTTCAAATGTTTCTGTTATTATTCAGCAGAGAAGTACAAATAGCCTTGGAAATGATCATAAATTGTCTAGTTAATGTTGTTTAATAGAAAGAAGAAGTTGTAATAGCATTGTAAAATGTTAAGCTTTGTATTTTAAACTTTTATATGCTGAAGTTTATCATTTTATGATACTGTTTCCTTAGTTTTATGTATATGTTGATATTAATACCATATTACTTGGCTTGTGTCACTCATCATCATCATTGGCTACAGTTATTGTAGTATGTTTCTAAGTTCTACTTTATAATCCCTCTCTTCATTAGTCTCTAAAAGAGCTTCCTTTCCTTAACTTTGTTACCTTCCTTTAGATTATTTTCTATACAACTCTTGTAGAATACTGCATCTAGAATATATTCTGCAATAAAAGAGGGAGTTTGCAGAGTCAGGTAACATTGAGAAACATTGCATACTATATTCTACCACTTGAAGATTTGCCTATTGTCGTATGAAAGGGTTTGAGAAGTCCTACAGTGACAACATCTATTTGTAACATGATTTATTCCAGCATCTTCAATACACTTTCTTCTTTTCTCATGCAGTAACACCTGCTAACTGCTGGTGCATGGAGCTGCCTTCCTAAAATGTGATTCAAGGAGCTCCATGCACCACTGTTTTTTTAAGCCCCTGATGATTTTCCTTTTTCATTAAAAAATATTAACAGTTGGGGCAGCATTGTGGCGCAGCAGGTTGAGATGCTGCCTGAGATGCTGACATTCCATTTGGAGCACCGGTTCGAGATCTGGCTGCCCTGCCTCTTATTCAGCTTTCTACTAATGTGCCTGGGAAGGCAGTAGAAGATATCTAACTACTTAGATCCCTGTCACCTATATAGGATATTTGATTCATAAAAAAGACCATAAAGTAAGGTTAGATTATGTTGTAAAGCATATAATTCAGTGAAGACAGCATTTATAAATATCTACATACCAAATAATATGACAGTCATTCAAGAAATGGGTGGCATTGGGTATAATTATGCTAAGTGAAAAACAAATATCACCTTTTTTGTATCATTTTGTATCATAACACATCACAAATCTGATGTGTTACATTCTCTATTTCAACCAGTGAGAACTCTTTCTAGTCAATCAAATATGACTCCATGTTTGCATCATTTGAATCCACTCTTATATGTGTCTTACATCCCGTCCATCAGCAAGTTCTGCTGTTTAACTTCATTAAATAGTCAAAATTCAATCACTGCACTACAGTTCCTTTGTCAACATGATCCAAAGCATGATTGTCTCCCTTATGGATTATTCTAACAATCTCTAATTGATCTCCCTACCTCTGCCTCTGTACTCCTTACTCTACTCCATAGCTCTTGTAGAAATCCTGTTAAACTAAAGTCAAATTATAATTCTCTGTCAACACACTTCAATGATCTCCCTATTTTTTTTCAGAGAAGCAACAATCTATGTTCTCTGACATGCAAGACATACAAGACCCTATATGATATGGCTACCATTATCTATCTGAGCTCATCTCCTGTTCTCTCTCTATCCCTTCCATCTAGCTCCAATAGTTTTCTTAGAGATTTATTTATTTATTTATTTATTATTTATTTATTTATTTATTATGTATTAACTCTACTCCTGCCTCAGGGAACTTGCATTTGCTTCTCTCCTTCAAATGCTCTTCAACCAGCTATCCTCAGAAGTTACTCTCACTTTAGGCTTTAATAAAAAAGCAATCTTCCCTGGCCAACATCTCACTGAAAAATCCCCCCATCAATTACCTTATCTGTTTGTTTTCCTCATGGTAAATATTACATATATATTCATTTATTTAGTTTATTGTTTCCCCCACTGTTTGTCTGTTATATATACTGTTGTATATTCAGTGCATTGAACATCACCTTGTACACACTAAGCATTCAATAAACAAATACATGTAGGATATGTGGTAACTGCATAGCTGGATTACCCAATATTTGTTAACCAGCTCTCCAGTGCTGTGACTTAAAAGAAAGAGGGACATCCCACTCTCCTTATTGACTTTAGTTCCCAATAGCACAATGTTCGTGCTCCATTTGAAACAAAATTGTGTGTTTTGGCATCAAAAAGATCAGTGTTTAACCCGTTTAACCCTGGACTCTGCTGTTACGCATTTGTAAAATGTCAAAAATAATACCTTCTTTGCATGAATTTTTTGAGGATAATAATGGTTGACATATATTAAGTATTTTAAGTATTCAATAAACCGTCAGATTCCTCATTGCTGTCATTGCTGTGGTGAAAAATAGGTAAGATGTCAAGGAGATTAACATCAGAAAACCACCATTTTTTATGACTAACTCAAAATGTCTATGTTATAAAGGCAATATTTTTCCAAATAATAATAAAAATACTTTGCTATTGGTTAGTGTCTTTCATCATGTTCTCTTACTTTGACTAATTTAAATGCTTTTAGCCTTGCTCCCACATTGATTTTTTAATAACTAAGGGCTAGTTTCTGTATCAAATTTTGCCATTTTATAATTCAGTCAGCATATTTGACTCAGGCAGCTTTGTTTAGGATGCCAAATAATGAGCTACATTAATAATATTTTATTGTAGTCAGATTATTCCATTCTCATTAAATTATATAAACATACATTTTCCTAAAATATATAATCAGGATTACTATTCTTATTTGCATTGATTTGATCAACATATTGGTGTTGGTTTCTTTTGCCTGAAAAGTTTCCTTTGGGAATATTTAATGATTATTTATTGGAATTTTCTGCAATAGGAGATGAAACTATCAAATTCAGAAAATTTTATTTTTCTACTTTAGGTTGTCAAAGACAAAGAATATGTAATTATTTGGGATTTTAGTTGTTTTAGTCCTCCATAGCACAAAAGATGATAATTTTTTTTTTTTAAGCAGCCAGATCTCAAACTGGCACCCATGTGGGATGCCAGCACTACAGGCAGAGGCTTTTCCCGCTATGCCACAGTGCCGGCCCCCATTGTCCTCTTTTATTTATTTTATTTTATTTTTTATTTATTTGACAGAGTTAGATAGTGAGAGAGAGAGAGAGAGACAGAAAGGTCTTCCTTCTGTTGGTTCACCCCCCAAATGGCCGCTACAGCTGGAGCTACACCTATCTGAAGCCAGGAGCCCAGTGCTTCCTTCTGGTCTCCCACATGGGTGCAGGCGCCCAAGCACTTGAGCCATCCTCCACTGCCCTACCGGGCCACAGCAGAGAGCTGGACTGGAAGAGGAGTAGCCGGGACTAGAACCCGGTGGCCATATGTGATGCCAGTGCTGCAGGCAGAGGATTAGCCAAGTGAGCCATGGCACCAGCCCCAAAAGATGATAATTTTATAAATTGTTTAAGTTAGTTTGTTAAATAATAGGCATCAAATATTAAATCTTACTTTCTTTATTTTTAAAGATTTAGTTATTTATTTGAAAGAGTTACGGAGAGAGAGAAGAGAGGCAGAGAGAGAGAGAGAGAGGAAGAGAGAGAGAGAGGTCTTCCATCCACTGATTCACTCCCCAATTGGCCACAATGGCTGGAGCTGCGCCAATCCAAAGCCAGGAGCCAGGAGCTTCTTCTGGGTCTCCCACACGGGCACAGGGGCCCAAGGACTTGGGTCATCTTCTGCTGCTTTCCTAGACCATAGCAGAAAGTTGGATTGGAAGTGGTGCAGCCAGGACTCGAACTGGCGCCCATATGGGATGCCGGCACTGCAAGTGGCAGCCTCACTTGCTATGGCACAGTGCCGGGCCCTAAATCTTATTTTCAATTGTAACAGATACTCAATGGACCAGGCCAGGGATATCCCTTCTCAGGAAAAGCAAGGAACGAAACTGAGAGTGTTTTGTTCTTCTAATGATGGGAATTACTCTTTTCTATTATCTTGGGCCAACATTCAGAAATTAAGTAACCTGTTTGTGGTTTATTTCCAAATCCTTTACCAAGTTTATTTTTCTCTAAATAGTGTACTTTTTTTTCTTCTCTGTGTCCCAAATCCCAAAACATCCTTACTGGAAAGTTTGTATTTGGTTCTGATAAAGGAAAGGAGAAACCCAAGTTCTAGAAATTTGCTGTGTTACCCTTCCTCAAGCTGTTTTCATTTACAAGTTGGGCTTTAAAAGATTAATGGTAAAATAAGGCAATCAGCAATATTATACATTTAGAATGCACAGGACAACCCTTGTATCTGAAAGCACTATGAGTAGATAAGCACTTACCTAAAACACTGGTTGTCCATATTCTTATTCTTTGCCTTTGTAGTACATTTGTGGCTCGTTTAGGCGTGCATGTTTAGTATATTCTAAAGCATTTTTATTGTTAATTACCTTGTTTCATATGCATAAACTCCTTGTATCCCTGAGTCTTCCTATAGAATCAGCTATGGCATTCTATATAGAGTGAGGACATGCTCAATACCCCTTCAATAAATGTTTGTGAAATGAAATTGAATAAGTATTGACTGCCCTCAACTGCCCTTGCAACCTGGGCAGGAGATTTGGACCAGTTAGCTAGAGTTCATCACTACATTTGTGTAATGGATATATAATATTTGGGATATTCAGCTGATCACATAATCACTTACTCATTTGCACATCCATTAATTTAATTAATATTTACTATCTTCCTGCCACATGCAAAGCTCCAGAAATATGTGGAAAAATAGCAATTTCCTGGTCACAAGGTGCACACAGTAGTAGTGACTCAACCCAGAAGAGTCACTGATAGGCTTAGCAGTATGTTAACTTACAAAAATTAAGGAATAGTGTACTATCTGAATGTGTGGACATTTTATATGCTGAGACCCATTTGTACCATGGAAATAATGTCATTATCAGTGCCAGATGAGAACTATGAGATCCTCCATAGGACTTTCTTCCTTTAATTCATGTTTGTTAAGGTACATGATTTAATTCATTGTTCATCCAACAAGAATGCAAACATCAAGTGTCTATGTTCTGGACATTATTATAAATGTTGAGTATACCAAGGTAGAAACAAAAGAGAAAAAGGATATATTTTATAAACTATCTCAAAAGATTAGCTGAGGAAAAGTACAGTACTCACATCCACAAAATAACTGTGAAATGCATAAAATTTTTTATGATATTAAATATTTTATTTTGCTTTCTAAAGATAAACATGAAAATAAATATGAGCTAGGTTTCAACTTTAGGGTTTTCCCCTCTTTACACGTAATAAAAGTTACCCTATGCTACTCTTAACTAATTGTGGGATAATATAAAAATTATTTTAAAATACCAGGAGTAGAACATGATTTTCATTAAATAGCCAGTGTCTTTGTCTATTCAAACAAGAATCTCAGCTTTGTTTGGGCTGAAAAGGACAATAAGTGCAGTAAATTGAAAAAAGCAATTGAATAACTTTCTTGGTTGGATTTATTAGTTTATTTGAATGGTCAATCCAGCATAAATATTTTTACTATTTCTATTTATAGATACAAAAACTATTCAAGTTCTTATATTTCATTTATTGGCTAAAAAAATTAAACATGCCATTAGGTCAAAGATAAGTAATATGCCAAGTTCATATTTCTTTAAATCTTATTGCTTTTATTTTATGTGTCATTTATTTCATATAGGAAGACATAGAAATTTTAAGTTGGTAATATCTTGTTTTGACATTTGCATTCCTAATGATTTTAGTTCTGTTAAACTGACATTTCATTTATATTGATATTTCTTTGTAATTTGATCTCCATCTAAGCCATGTGTTTCACCATATAATTATCAAGATTGAACTTTTTTTCAACTTAGGGTTGAACCCTCCTAATTTGTCAAATCTGTTTTTTGAACACATTGAATTGCCAGCTTTTATCTCAATTTCTTGACTGCTGGTTAAGAGGATTAGGGACCTTGGTCAGCTCCACGAGGGTGGCTCACAGGAACAGGCGCCATTGCAGCTCAAAGCCAAAAATCAATGAAGTGCAGCTCAGTGAGTCTGATTGACTGCACCTCACTTGCCCTGTGGAAAAAGCCTAATGCTGGTCTTCTCCAATTTCACAAACCAAACCAGACAGAAACCAGCAGCTGCTTTCTTCCTTTCAAATCCAAGTATGAGAGATACAATAGGAAGGGAAAGAATAACAACAGCAAAACTATGAAGAGATGTTTTATTTTTGTGCTCAGAAAAGGATGGTAACATCATTTTGCTAAGTTTTCAAGTTGCCTGATGGGATAGGATGATGATTTAAAATATCTCCCCAAATTCTCAATTACTGTCATCTGGATTTTCTTCTCATTTTAGTAAGCAAATTTAGTAAGAACTATCAAAAGTAATTTTTCCATTTAAATTATTTTTTCATTCTTAGACATCATAAAGAACAAATAAGTCTACAGAATTTCTATTTTATTTTGTATTTATTTTTTCCATTCTATAAAAATAGATATATTTTATGCAATCAGACATTCTTACTTAGTGAATATTAATGATCACCATTCTCTCATATACTTTAGAGATAAAGGAAAAATAATTATCTTGCTCTACTTTCAAGGTGTTTATGCAAAGGCAAAGTCATCTATTCCATTTAAAGGCAGACAGCTTTTTTTCCCTACCCTAAAGTTCATTTTTAAAAACTGGGTCTAAGTAACTGGATATGGTATTAAAATATTTTGATCAGAAGGTACCATCATCCTTTAAGAAGCTGAGATCCCCTTAGCAGTAATAATTCCTTTAATTCTCAGTAATTGGCAACATTTTCTAGTAAGATCAGAATCCTCAGAGAATAGAATTTTATGTCATAGAATCAGAGTGTTCTAGAGATAGATTTTCAAATCATCTTTTGCAACTTCTAGATACAAACATCCAAAAAACAAAAACTCCCCAAAGTGGATTGAGGTCACATACCAATTTAAATTCTTAAAACAAAGAATGAGGAGCATGTCATGGAGGATTTTAAGAGGTCTAAGATGAGTAAAAAATTTAAATCACAGCCATTTTCATATGATTTAGAGTATCATTGGGACCATCTTGACAATCATTACAATTTAGTGATTATTATTTGAGGCAATCCATGATTTTGAAATATTAGCACCTCTTTTTTTAAAAAAAATTATTTATTTATTTGAAAGTAGTGGGGAGAGAGAGAGAGAGAAGGAATCAATCTTCTACTGGTTGACTCCTCAAATGCCTGCATGGGTGGGGCTAGGCCAAACATCTGAGTCTCCCATGCAAGTAACAAGAACCCAAGTGCTTGGGCCATCAACTGGTGCATCTCCCAGGTGCATTAGCAGGAAGCTGTATCTAAAGAGGCAGGATTCCATCCCTGGCACTCCAGGACAGGATGAAGGAATCACAAGCAGCAGCTTATCCAGCTGGGCTACAATGCCTGACCCCAAATACAAGCACTTTTATACTGAAACCACCTACGTTTTAAGCAATTGACAGTCAAGGCAGGATGATGAATTTAATGAACAACACTGTCAGGGACCATGCAGTAGGTGGCCTTACCTCTTGGTAATAGAAAAACCTGGCGTGTCAGATAAAATGTACTATAAGCCATGCGCCTGTAACCGCCCTGCCCCCCTCCCTAATCTTGTAGAAGCCATGCGCCTGTAACCGCCCTACCCCCCTTCCCTAATCTTGTAGCTTCCCGTAACAGGGCCCCTTCCCGTAATAGGGCCCCGCGGGTTTTTCTTGATTGCGTCAGCACTGCAGTAGCGAAGACAAGCCCTTCCTCTTTCCCATGCCTCAATGATATATAGTGAGCAGTTCAAAAAATAAAGTTGCAGCTTGATCAGCACTTGTCTTGCTGCCATCCTTGTGTCTCCTGCCCCTCTCATTTCTCCTTCTAGGTACTCGACCCCAGTTGCTGTCCCGCGGGTCGGGACATCTGGCGCCCAACGTGGGGCTCGAGTGTGGCCCTTGGGGCTCGAAGTGCCTGTAAGATTGGAGAAACGCCGCCTTCCAGGAGGAAAACTTGGATCCAAGTGATTGTGCGACCAGCTCGGAACTGCCCACCCGAGATCATCAGCATCGGTCGACGCTGAGGAGCGAAGACGGCGCAAGGTAAGTGACAGCCATGGGGCAGGCATTATCGTCACGGGAAATGTTCATTAAAAGCCTCAAAGATACTCTCAAGACACGAGGAGTTCGGGTTAAAAAGAAAGATTTAAAAGTGTTTTTTGATCATATAGAAAGACTGTGTCCCTGGTTTCCCAAGGAAGGCACAATCGACGAGGTTAAGTGGAATAGAGTTGGAAGTTGTCTAAAAGATTTCCATGAGACTTTTGGCCCTGCCAAGGTGCCTATTACCATCTTTTCATATTGGAATCTAATTAATGATATTATAAAAACCCGGCATACAGATAAAGCTGTCGACGCCCTGGTGAGGGAAGGCGAGGAGACGCTACGGCGATGCTCCCAACCCCCCTCTAGATGCCCTTCTGTCATTCTAGATATGCCCCCTGTTTCTGATAATGGCACCCCAGATGACCCCCCAGATGTGATCGAGGAGCCCACCCCTTCCCTCTCCAACAAGACGGGCCAATTATATCCTGTTATTCGAGACCGGTCAGCCTTTGAAGAGAGAGAGGAGACTGCCCATAGTGCCCCAGATCCCCCTAAACCCCCGCCATATAATCCTCACCTACCCCTTACCGTTTGCGCCCCCTCCTTCCACGATCTTAACCCACCTATACCTGACTTGTCGGCTCTGCGGCAGTCACTTCAAGCCAGGCGGGAGCACATCCAGCTCCTTAAAGAACTAAGAACCCTCGATGATGAGCTCCGCCATCTCGCCTTGGAACGACCCCTTCCACGATCTAAGCAAAATAACACCAAGCCCAAAACCCAACCCCTTCTGGCTTTCCCTGTAACCAGGAGACAAGCCCAAGGCCAGTCCGACCCTACCACTGATGGGGAAGATGAGGATGAGGATAATTCACCCCACCAACATGAGGAAGACAGTGAGGATCCGGGGTCAGAGGGAGAGGATCAGGCCCCCCATCAGGGACCGGGAGATGGACAACCGTCATCTTACAAAAGGCTTAGTCTCAAATTTATTGAAAAACTTAAAACAGCTTGCACCCAATACGGCCCCACCGCCCCGTACACTCAGGCCTTATTAGAAAACCAAAAAACCCGCTGGTTCACGCCTAATGATTGGGATTTTCTTGCCCGAGCCACTCTCAGCGGGGGTGATTACGTCCTGTGGAGGGCTGATTATGTTCAAATTTGTAAAGAGTTAGCTCAACAAAACCTTACTAAAGTCTCATCAAAACATTGGACCCTCAAAAAACTTTTGGGAGATCCCCCGTATAACTCCAATAATTTACAAGCCCAATTCCCTACTGGGTTACTAACACAAATTAGCACTGCCGGCATGGGGGCATGGAGAAAACTCCCTCAGAGAGGAGCGGTCACCGCCTCTTTAGCTAAAGTTCAACAAGGGCCCGACGAGCCTTATAGTGATTTCGTTTCGCGCCTTAATATGGCAGCTGAGAGACTCGTCGGCCCGGGAGAGAGTGGAAGCGCGTTCGTTACACACCTTGCCTTTGAAAACGCCAATCCAGTTTGTAAGGACGTTCTTCGGCCTCATAAACATAAAAATGACCTTTCAGAATTCGTGAGGCTCTGCGCTGGCGTGGGATCAGCCCACGCTATGGGTCTGGCTATCGGAGCTGCATTTAAATCGGCTCACAACCCCTCCGCAAAAACCTCCACTTGCTATGCTTGTAAACAGCCTGGACATTTTGCCCGTGATTGTCCCACTGCCTCATCAACCAGGCCTATGGCACAAAATATAACCCCATCCCCTCCAGGTAGGCCACTTCCTTCCACCCTGTGCCCTCGATGCCATAGGGGTTATCACTGGGCAAATGAATGTAGGTCAAAGACTAATTCTTCAGGCCAGCCCCTCCCTCCTAGGCTGCCGGGAAACTCCCAGAGGGGCCAGCCCCTGGCCCCAAATTATCCAAGGACAAACCCTGGGGCGATACGGTTTGTCCCTCCTCAGGCCCAAGCCCAACAACAAGTTCCTCAAATGCCTCAACAATTACTTCCCTCCAACGAGCAACCCCAGGTAGCGCAGGACTGGACCTCTGTGCCGCCTCCGATACAATATTAGATTCCACCCAGGGCCCACAAATTATCCCTACAGGGGTGTGGGGCCCTCTGCCTTCGGGTACCTGTGCTCTTATTCTTGGTAGAGCATCAGCCACCCTTAAGGGCATTCAAGTTTTTCCTGGCATTATTGACGGTGATTTTACCGGACAAATAAAGATTCTAGCAGCCGCTATTAACGGAGTGGCTGCCGTTCCACAGGGCACCCGCCTAGCACAACTAATTCTTATGCCTTTAATTACTAAAAATACATCCTCAATTTCCTCCAGGCCCCGAGGCATTACCCCTTTGGGCTCCTCGGATGCCTATTGGGTCCAGCCAATCACAAAAAATAGACCTACACTAACCCTTACTATTGAAGGAAAGGATTTTAAGGGCATTCTAGATACGGGGGCGGATGCCACGGTCATATCTCAAGATCATTGGCCCACCCACTGGCCGCTGACCGCATCTTTTACTGACTTACAAGGTATAGGCCAATCTAATAACCCCCAAGTCAGCTCAAAGGTATTACACTGGAAGGATAGTGAAGGCAATCAGGGCACTGTAACTCCTTTTGTATTACCAGGCCTTCCTGTTAATCTGTGGGGACGTGACATTCTCTCCCAAATGGAAGTTATCCTGTGCAGCCCTAGTAACGTGGTCACACAACAAATGCTGCGCATGGATTATGTGCCTGGCACGGGACTTGGAAAAACAAGACAGGGCATAACTCAACCCATTACAACTCCCTCTAAAACAGATAAACACGGGCTCGGATATTCGGATTTTTAGCAACGGCCACTGGCCTTCCTGTACCCCATGCAGATAAAATCACATGGAATACTCAAACTCCTGTTTGGGTGGACCAGTGGCCGCTTACTCAAGAAAAACTAAATGCCGCTACAGCGCTTGTACAGGAGCAGCTCGAGGCTGGACACTTAGAGCCTTCTAATTCTCCCTGGAATACACCCATTTTTGTCATAAAGAAAAAATCTGGCAAATGGCGCCTTTTACAGGACTTGCGTGCCGTTAATAAGGTCATGGCACCCATGGGTGCCCTCCAACCTGGCATCCCCACCCCTGTAGCCATTCCAAATGGTTATTTTAAAATAATTATAGATCTTAAGGATTGCTTTTTTACTATTCCTTTACACCCTGATGACCGTCCTTTCTTCGCCTTTAGCCTTCCCCGTGTTAACTTCCAGGGACCAATGCAAAGATTTCAATGGAAGGTCTTACCCCAAGGAATGGCCAATAGCCCCACCCTTTGTCAAAAATTTGTGGCACAAGCAGTAGACCCAATTCGTTTACGCTGGCCACATCTTTATATTTTACATTATATGGATGATATTCTATTGGCAGCCCAAAATAAATCAAACCTACTTCGTTGCTTCACGGACCTTACTAAAACCCTTCTCGCCCTTGGTTTACAAATTGCCCCTGATAAGGTTCAGTTACAAGACCCCTTTACCTATTTAGGCTTAAAATTACAACAAAACGAGGTTTTCGTGCCTCGCATCCAGTTTCGCTTAGACTGCCTCCATACCCTTAACGACTTTCAAAAACTTTTAGGAGATATTCAGTGGCTCAGGCCCTATATAAAGGTCCCTAACAACACTCTCTTGCCCCTTTACGACATCCTTCGAGGAAACTCAGATCCCTCTTCCCCCCGTGAACTCACCCCGGCTGCGAGAGAGGCGTTAAACCAAGTAACACAAGCCATCAGCCAACAATTTGTCTCTCAAATTTCGTATACCCTCCCTTTAACTTTTATTGTCTTAGCCACGCCACACACGCCCACTGGAGTGTTTTGGCAAAAGGCCCTCACACCTGGTAAAAAGGGTCAACCTCTTTTCTGGGTCCATCTCCCCACCTCCTCGTCTAAGGTAATTTCTGTATACTCTTCCCAAACCACTTCATTAATCATTAAGGCTCGCTCCCTTTCCCGCCAGTATTTTGGAAAGGATCCCGATATAATAATAGTGCCATATACTCAAGAACAGACCCAGTTCCTTCTTCAAACATCTGACGACTGGGGAATAGCCATGTCAGGCTTTATGGGGATTCTTGACAATCACCTCCCTGATGACCCGGTACTACAGTTTGCCCAGTCCTATTCCTTCATTTTCCCAAAAATTACAAAAAGTAACCCCATTCCAAAGGCTGTCACGGTGTTTACAGATGGATCTTCCAATGGGATGGCCGCCTTCGTGGCAAATAACCGTTCTCATGTATTTAAAACATCTTATCAGTCAACTCAGTTGGTTGAACTGTATGCCGTACTTCAAGTCTTTACACAATTTTTCGATCAGCCTATAAATATCTTTACTGATAGTGCATATGTGGCTCAATCTATCCCGTTACTCGAAACTTCCCCTTTTCTTAAGACAACTTCTAACGCTACGCCCTTATTTGCACAAATTCAAAAGTTAATTCACAAGAGACAACAGCCTTTCTACTTGGGACATATCAGGGCACACACAAACCTACCAGGGCCACTATCAGAAGGTAACGCCCAGGCAGATGCAGCTACGAGGCTTGCCTTCCCCATAATTATGGGATCAGTACAAGAAGCTCAAAAATTACATAAGTTACATCACCTAAATGCTCAATCCCTCCGTTTACTTTGTAAGATTTCACGAGATCAGGCTCGTGAAATAGTAAAACAATGTCCCACATGCATCACAAGCCTCCCTGTACCGCATTTAGGAGTCAATCCGCGTGGTCTTCTCCCTAATCAGTTGTGGCAAATGGATGTCACGCATTTCCCAGAATTTGGCAAATTAAAGTATCTCCATGTGTCTATAGACACGTATAGTGGTTTTATCTTTGCTTCCCCCCATTCAGGAGAAGCTGCTAGGGATGTCATCTCACACTTTGTCACTGCCCTTTCTGTCCTGGGAAAACCTGCTAAAATTAAAACAGACAATGGTCCTGCTTATGTCAGCACTAAGTTTAAACAATTCTGTGAAGCGCTCCATGTTAGCCATGCTACAGGCATTCCCTATAACCCACAGGGACAAGGAATAGTTGAGAGAGCCCACCAAACATTAAAAACTTGGCTCACTCGGCTTAAAGCCACTTCCTTCTCTTTTACCTCTCCCCGCGATCGCTTAAATCATGCGCTTTTTGTGACAAATTTTTTAACTTTGGATAATAATGGTCATTCCGCTGCTGACCGTCACTGGCACCCTTCCCCTAATACGGCTCCACCTATGGTGATGTGGCGAGACCCCCTCACCAACAGCTGGCATGGCCCAGATCCAGTACTTATCTGGGGCCGCGGCTCAGCCTGCATCCTGGATCAAAAGCAATCGGCACCCAGATGGCTGCCTGAAAGATTAGTTAAACAAATTAATTCGTCAAACTCTTCTAATATTAACCCTACACCAGAGCCTACATCTGGCCCTGAGGATATTTTCCCCTTGTGTTTACAGGAATAAAAAGACCCGGCTGGACTCTACTGGGACTCATTACAGGACTCCTTGTTATTGTCGGTATTGTTGCCATTGTTGCTATTTGTGTATCTTATCTTCTCTCTATTCGCTCTTCCCCTACCACATTTCCTGAGGGCTCACTGATTAACCCCTCTGAAGGGCCCTAACAAAATGTCCCTCTTCCTTGCTCTCCTGATAATGGCAATCTACACCATCCATTGGGCTCCACCAGTCTTTGCAGGGTTTGACAACCCTCAGGCCATTCAAAAACTCCTTCAACAGCATAACCCTTGTACCTGCTCGGGGGGCATAACAGTATTACTCCCACAAACATCAACCTCCTATGGATCCCGAGTCCTCAATCGTAAGCCTCATTTTACACATGACTGTGGAGATAAAACTGCATATCGGGCTGCCACAGATTCCAAATGGCAGTGTACTCTCAAACCTAAACTAGACTCTTCCCGCCCTGAGGATCAATGCCCATCAGAATGCAATAGTACTATCCACTACTCTGTGCACTCCTCCTGTTATACTCAGTATCAAACCTGTAATGAGGGGAGTAAACATTTATTGTTTGCCACTATAACAGGAGATCATGGGGGAATATTTGGAGGAGACTTATCGTCTTCACGCCTCAGCTCTCCTCCCTGCCCCCCTAAGGGACAAGTGGCCTGCTGGTACCCTGCAGCCCCTGTGGGAGTGTCTGATGGTGGTGGCCCTCAGGACACACTTACCAGGTTAAAAACACAAAAGATACTCGAAACCGCATTCGAAAGCCTTTATCCTTCTCTCCAATACCACCCTCTGGCTAACATCCGATCTCGAGGAATGGAAGGCTTAGATGCCAACACCGCCGATATCCTCACCGAGTCCCATAAATTACTTAATATCTCTAACCCCTCCCTTGCAAACAGCTGTTGGCTCTGTCTGCGCCAGGGACCCCCCCTTCCTCTTGCCGTATTTTTACCGCTTAATAGTACCTCTATGTTTAATGATTCCTCTAACGCTCAGCCTACACATCCCTTTCCTGTTCTTCCTTACCCAGCTAAAAACATCACTTGCCTTTATAAACCTCCCCTTAATAATTCCTTTAATATTGATGTAGGCCTCGCTCCCTTTTGTACAGATAATGAAACAATAGATTTCCCTCTTTACGCCCCCAATTCCACCGTATTTGTATGCAAGGATAATTTAGCCTATACTGTCCTACCAGCAAATTGGAGCGGTAATTGCGCACATGCTACGCTTTTCCCCAATATTAAAATCATTTCGGGAGATACCCCTGTTCCCATCCCCTCCTTTGATTATATTGCGGGGCGACCGAAACGAGCTGTTCAATTTATTCCTTTAATAGCTACATTGGGAATCTCCTCAGCGATGGTTACAGGTTCAACAGGACTAGGAATTGCGGTCCACAAATATAGACAATTGTCCCAACAGCTTATTAATGATGTACAAACCCTATCCACCACCATTCAGGACCTTCAGGATCAAATTGACTCCCTAGCGGAAGTCGTTCTCCAAAACCGTAGAGGCTTAGACTTGCTTACTGCCGAACAGGGAGGTATTTGTTTGGCTTTACAGGAAACATGCTGCTTCTACGCCAACAAGTCCGGCATTGTTCGTGATAAAATCAAAACACTTCAAGAAGACCTGGAACGTCGTCGACGTGCCCTGGCTGAAAACCCCTTCTGGACTGGATGGAATGGACTGCTTCCCTATTTGTTGCCACTTCTAGGCCCCTTTGCTGGAATACTTATTATACTATCTGTAGGTCCTTGTCTCTTCAATAGACTCGTGGCCTTCATCAAACAACAAGTAGACAATTTGGCAGCCAGGCCAATTCAAATACATTACCAGAGTCTAGCCATGCAAGATCCCATGGAAACTTATCATCCCCTCTCCGGCCAATAAAGTATAGCCAATAAGGTCACGGTCCTTTCGACAGCTAACCTTCCCCCGTTCATTGCTGTCCAGTCGGGAGCCCAGGAAGGGCCCCAGGCCTATCAATAAAATGAGCAGTAAGCCAATGACGGGCACCTTCCCGTACCCACACCCGCCTAAGACAGGAGTCCTTGGGGACTGGCAAGGATATCCAGCGACGGGTAAGAGGTGTTAGGGTTTCGGGTCGATTCCTAAGACAGGCACTGCTCGTTCGTCAAACTTGGCCTAAACCACAGCTATCCTTCTTAAATTGATAAAGAAGGGGGATATGTCAGGGACCATGCAGTAGGTGGCCTTACCTCTTGGTAATAGAAAAACCTGGCGTGTCAGATAAAATGTACTATAAGCCATGCGCCTGTAACCGCCCTGCCCCCCTCCCTAATCTTGTAGAAGCCATGCGCCTGTAACCGCCCTACCCCCCTTCCCTAATCTTGTAGCTTCCCGTAACAGGGCCCCTTCCCGTAATAGGGCCCCGCGGGTTTTTCTTGATTGCGTCAGCACTGCAGTAGCGAAGACAAGCCCTTCCTCTTTCCCATGCCTCAATGATATATAGTGAGCAGTTCAAAAAATAAAGTTGCAGCTTGATCAGCACTTGTCTTGCTGCCATCCTTGTGTCTCCTGCCCCTCTCATTTCTCCTTCTAGGTACTCGACCCCAGTTGCTGTCCCGCGGGTCGGGACACAACACATAGTTTCTGATGATGGTGGTTTATCTTTCTATCTAGAGCCTACCTTTTAGTGTGGGGAATCTTTTCACGTGATGTGTAACTATTTGCCCTGAACTTGTTCTCTAACCAAAAGGCAAGGCTGAAGCCACAGTTGTTTTGAATGGCATAGCTCTTCTGTTAAAATAGGAAATAACCTTGTCCTGATTAACTTTTGATAGAAATGAAATTTTCTAAAAAGTTCAATTATGTACCTTTTGTCACTATGTAGACACTTTGCAGTAGAATAATTTAGCAGCAAGTGAAATTTGAAATAATTCAACATTCTCATTAAAACAAAGTCATATGACATTACTGAAAACCATAAAACAGCTATTGAAACCTGAAGCTTCAGAGAAAGAAATCTTTATTGTAATAACGGAATCAGCAATGTGGTTTATAAGCATCATTTCCATGGCAAAAGATTAGTTCATTCAATAAGAATCTTGTAACATGGTGCCAGCACGGGTGCAATAAACTTTATGGAATGGCTCATAAGATTAGACTAATTAAAGATAATCTAATTTGGACAATTTTATCTTCTGGAAAAGAAATGTGATGTCATCCTCTGGGAAGAGACAATGTTTAGTCTCTGGGGATGTGCTAAAAAAAAAAAAAAAAGAAAGCCCTCACAAGATATGTGCAATAATAAGAATTAGGGTTGATCCAAAGACAGTCTTAGATCTACCCATTGCCTCTCAAAAGATCCACCACATAGACTGTTAAGCCCCATAATTATCTCCCCTATTTGTGACAAGCATGAGCTAATCAGTCTCTGAGGGAGTTTTCCAGCAGATTCTGAAGAGAGTGTGTGTGCTTCACAGTGCGCATCAAGCTATTTTGTACTCAGAATCGCAAAGCACTGACCAAAGTTCATTATCCTCATCTAGATCAGAATTAATTCAAATTAAGAAAAATAGACATTTTTAAAATGCCAAGTGCTTATGATTTAGAACAAAGAGTGCTCACTATTTTTAT
The DNA here is from genome assembly GCF_033115175.1 of Lepus europaeus. Classification (NCBI taxonomy): domain Eukaryota; kingdom Metazoa; phylum Chordata; class Mammalia; order Lagomorpha; family Leporidae; genus Lepus; species Lepus europaeus. The sequence continues at coordinate 34,375,010 of NC_084832.1, read as the reverse complement.
AACAGCCACATAGGTTCTAGCTGCCTATAATCCCATATTAAAAGATTAGAAAAAACATCTGAAGAAATCAGAGAGTGTCTAATTGAGGTTCTTGCCTTTAATCCTGTGAGCAGACTCCCTCTTGGATTTCAAGATCTGTCAGGGCTGAGTCGAGGGAATTCTGTAAGGAAAGAGCAACCATGAAGAATATAACATATTCTTCCCTACTTAAGAAATAAAAAGGAAAAAACACAGTTGGTGATATCAAAACATAAGCCAACACGAAATTAAGGGAAACCCTCCAAAATGGGTTTATAAATAGAACTAGTAAAAAATAAAGAAATAAGGTTGACACAACTCCTTGCACAGCAGAGTGCACAAATAAACAAAAAAAATCTTATGAAAGAGTAAATAATTAAGAGTAACAATAGAAACATCCAGACTAGCAAGGAATTAAAATCCTTTATTAATGAACATATTTTACTTCTGTATTGATTCATGAGTTATTACTACTTGATTGTCTTTATACAAATCTATTCATCTTATCAGGGAATTATGTATTAATGACTACTTTCATATCAACACCAAGGAAAGTTTCTCCGAAGCAAAGATTTTCTGTACAGCTATTACATAATTGTGCACAATAGAATTTAGAAACTCCACTTGTTGAGAATGAGTATTTCATGCTTATATATTAAAGAACAGAAAAATAAGTTTACAATTCATAAGCAGAAAGTTTAATTAGCATGACAAAGAGTGAAGGAGTTTATGTTAAGAAACAAAATATTCTATAGCATGAATAAAATAATAATCAAGAATTAAAAAGGGAAAGAAAATAGTGTGCTAAAGTCCAGAAACATTTTAAATTGGTATGTTTTAATCACAAAGCAGAATCTTTGTTTCTTTCACTAATTGCTTAGAAATTCATGCAAATTGTGAATTATGCATAGATTATGTCTAATAAAATATATATTTATAAGTATTTATCATGGTAAACATTTCTCTTTAACATGTTATGAATTAATACTTTAAAAGGATTAATTTGCTGCAAATTAGGAAAGTTTTATTTTCAACATAGACACAGAAAAATCATTTAAAATATTTTAACAGAAATTGTAATGTTTTATTTACAATCTTTTAGTACAACATGCCTTTTTGTAGCATACTGGATTTGAAACACGAGAAAAGTCATTAGGAAACATTCATAATACAGAAAAACTTGGAGCTGAGCACAAATCTGAGAAAATTAAGTCAGACTAATGTGCTTTTCTGTACATTGGTAAATGGAAAACAGTTTATAGAATAATATCTTTGATCTGGACACACTACTTTATCAGAGATCCCACACCTCTTCTGAAAATACCAACCAACAGGCGCTCAATCTGTGACACTCAGCAGCGCCTTAACAGATTTATGTCACAGGTGCAGATAGCAACAACTTTTAAAATATGAATTTTTTATAACAGTAATTTTCATAATTATTTAAATGAACAGATTAACATAAAGGTATGACTATTTTCAATTCCAGTTTTAGTCTTTCATTTTATTGTTTAATTTAACTTAGTTTAAGTATTTAATTTAACTAAATTAGTGTAAGTTAATGACAGCATATGTAATATGTAAATAATATAGAGTCAAAGTGATGGAGGGATTAAGAGTCACAGATAGTGACTAAAGTCAGTATAAGTAGTTTATATTAAGGAGGGCAGAAAACAAAGTAAATAGGGAGCTATATAGATAGAGTTCAAACTTAAACTCTCTAATTTCATATAAAATTTGAAGTTTGTCATTCCATGGCATGAAGGAACTAGTGTACCTGAATCCTTTAATCCCCAAATACACATATCAGATGGGAGAGGAAAATTTATCAAGATTTTTGATTATGGTTGAAATAACATGATTTTTCAGGAACCTGATTTTGGCCTGACATCTTGGATTTGATCTAACAAAGAAAAGATTATGAGTCATTTACATTTTCACAGAATATAATTTTATTCATCATGCTTTTGTGTTGAAGACACTAAATGTTCAATGTTAGATTTCTCATTAAGCCAGTGTAATTAATTTATAATTTAATTACTGTACTACAAATTATGAAGATACATAGGAACTGGAAACTACATGAAATTCATAAGTAATTTTTATGCATATAATATGTTAGAACATCACAGTCATTGCACAGGTGTGACCAAATGGTTTGTGATTGAGTCTCTCTTAGGGTAGAAGTCTACCTGACTAAAATAAAGGAAGGTCTATCCCACTCATACCCAATTTTATCTGCTTCTACAATCACATAGGAAGATTTTAAAAACTCTTACGCACCAAGAGAAAACAAACAAACAAAAAAAAGTAAATAAACATTTAGAAAACACCCAGGGATCAATGATCATTTTAAAGTCTTCAAGTATCCCAGTGCAGCCAAAGGTGATATCTACAGAGCTATATCAATCCTTCTCTCTTCTTGGCCACCACAAAGACAATATTTTTTTGTTTTTAATTCATTTAAGTTATACAAGTTTCATATAATTCCTTTATATCATTTTAGGAACATAGTGATCCTTCCCACCCTCCCTTCTGTCCCACCAACACTCCAAACTTCCTTCCTCCTCCCTCTCCCATTCCCACTCTTAATTTTTACAAAGATCTGCTTTCAGTTTACTTAATGATTGTAAAGTTAATCCTGCACTAAGTAAAAGAGTTCAACAGATAGTACGAAGAAAAACCCACTGTTCCGCAACATGAGAGATAAGGGCTATATACAATCATCGAATCTCAAAATATCCATTTCACTCGAATACATTACATTTTAGACACTTTATTAGTTACCTCAGATCAGGGAAAACATATGGTATCTGTCTTTTGGGGATTGTATTATTTCACTAATAGTTTCCAGTTGCATCTACTTTGATGCAAAGGACAGGATTTCATTTTTTTTCACAGCTGAGTGGTGCTCCATAGTGTATATATGGACATTTGGGCTGATTCTATATCTTATCTATTGTGAACTGAGTTACAATAAACATTGGGGCATAAATTCCTCTTTCATATGCTGATTTCATTTCCTTTGGGTAAATTCCTAGGAGTAAGATGGATGGATTGTATGGGAGGTCCATATTAAGATTTGTGAGGTACCTCCATACTGTCTTCCATAGTGGTTGCACCAGTTTACATTTCCATCAACAGTGTACCAGGGCATCTTTTTCCCCACATCCTTGCCAGCATTTGCTGTTTGTGGATTCCTGTATGAGAGCCATTCTAACTGCAGCAAGGTGAAGCCTCACTGTGGTTTTGATTTGCATTTCCCTGATGGCTAGTGATCTTGAGAATTTCTTCAAGCGTCTGTTGGCCATTTGAATTTCCTCTCTTGAAAAATGCCTGTTCAAGTCCATTGCCCATTTCTTAACTGGATTGTTTGTTTTGTTGTTGTTGAAGTTCTTGAGCTCTTTATAGATTCTGGATATTAACCCTTTATTAGTTGCATAGTTTTCAAATATTTTCTCCCATTCTGTCAGTTGTCTCTTCACTTTGCTGAGTTTTACATATATATATATATATATATATGATTTTATTATTATTATTTTTTTTTGCAGTGCAGAAGTTTCTCAACTTGATGTAATTCCATTTGTCAATTTTGGCTTTGATTGCCTGTGCTTCTTGGGTCTTTTCCAAGAAGTCTGCTTATGCCAATGACTTGCAGATCTTCCCCAATGTTCTCTAGTAATTTGATGGTAAAGAGGACAATTTTAAACACTTTCTTCAAATTGGAGATTCCTAATGAACTAAGAAACATTTAGAGTAATTCACTGCTCCTGAGTCCTCTTTTACTCTTAAAGATTATGGAGAAACCCAAATAACTTTTGTTGAGGTAGGTTATTTCTAATGCCAGTTACTCCATGAGAACTTAAAACTGAGAAATTTTAAAGTATTAATTAATTTAAAATAAAATCAATAATTCCATTACATACATGGTAGCATACATAACTTTTATTTTAAAGGATTGTATTTCACAAAGCAAAAGTATTGATGTTAGAAGTTGTAGTGTTTTAAAATTCTTGTGAATCTCCCAGTGCTTGGTGTAATAAAAGATAACTTGAATTTCATATTTGCTTCTAAACTCAATCTGTTGCAATAATACATGTCTGGGAAATTTTACTTTCCCCTTAGGAGAGAATGAAAGAATAAAACACAAATGATCTCTTAGTATTATTATGAAAATATTTTTAACAACATGCACACCTCCTGATGAGCCCCAAGCAATCCTTAGACTGCACCTTGAGAACTGCTGGCATAATCAAAGTAAGCTGACAGTGTGAAAAACATAAATAGAGCAAATCTTTTGTCCCTGAAAGGCTAAGACAAAGGAACCACTTGAACATATAAAAGAGATTTGCTATCATGGGTTTTCTGATGTGTCAGGTAATAGCAGTACATGTGGTATTTGAAAGAGTTACTTAATTTAAATGGAAATTCTTTTACTCCAAACTTCAATAAACCAGTACATACATGACAAATATGATCATGGCATTGAATGATTTTTTTGTGTGCCTTAAAAACCCAATCCCTGTACAAGGTTGTTAATGAAGCAAGATATTCATAAATAAAAACTTAGAAAGGAATGCTAGGTCAAAATTTACATACAATATCCCATATGGCTCCTTAAAAATAATATATAAGTTCTTTAAATGTGTGTAAACAGGGGCCAGCATTGTGGTACAGTGGGTTAAACCACCAGTTACAAAGCCAGCATCCCACACCAAAGAACCACTTCCAGTCCCTGCTGCTTAGCTTCTGATCTAGCTCCATGCTGAAGGTGGTCAGTGCTGGGTCCCCTGCCAACCACATAGAAGATCCAGAAGGGATTTGGGTTCCTCGCTTCAGCCTTGCCCAGCCCTGGCTGTTAAGCCATTTGATGTGTGGACTAGCAGATGCAAGATTCTCTTTTCCTGTCAGTCTTTCAAATAAATCTTTAAATATGGAATAAATTTGTATAAATGCTTTCTTTCATTTTGTTATTTTTTCCACTTAAGTTGTTATCATCTTAGGTAGATAATTTACCTTTTAAAATGAGAGGGCAAAAGGAAAGCACTTCTCTGTACTATATGGGTTTTAGATTTGTCAACATGGCTGCAGACAGATTCTTGTGTAAATAGTTGATATTTATTCCTAAGAACTTTCAGCAGTTGTTACATTTGATGGTGCTTCCTTAAATGTGTGTGTTGGACCCTGATCCCCAGTGAGGCAGTGTTGGGATGTGGGGCCTAATGGGAGGTACTGGGGTCATAGAGGTACTGCCTTTATGGAGGGATTAATGCCATTGTTACAGCAGTGGGTTCGCATAAAAAGGACACATTTGGTTTCTCCTTTGTATCGCCCTCTGTCACCTTGCCCCATGTTCTGTTGCTGTAGAAAGGCCCTCGCCAGGTATTGGCTGTTGGTCTTGTACTTCTCAGGCTCTAGACTGAGGAAGTAGTAAATTTCTGCTCATTAACGAGTCTGTAATATTTTTGTTACTGCTGCACAGAATGGACTAAGGCATTGTCTTGCTGTTGTTTGTTGTTGCTTTCCCCTCCTCTTTTTAAAATTAGGTGACCTTCAAGTTGACTTCAGATTCTATTGGTTTGTTTCCCCTGCAATAAAAGGCTGTTTCTTTGTCCTTTCCTATCTTATTTGTAAGTTGTCTGTTCTATATTGCATATGCAACTGAAAATCATACAATTCTTTCCCATTCTTTCCACTTTTTGACCACTGTTCACACTTATTATGGTCATTTTTAATTCTAATTCTATTCTCCAAGATATCAGCTATTTCTTCCACCTGATGTCATCAGCAGACTTAACAAGCACACATGATACTCCATCATCCTGGTCATTGGGAAAATGTTAAATAGCGCTGAACTGGGAACTGACCCCAGCAGAATACTTCTGTTACATTTTCTTCTTAATTCATTCCCCAAATGATACTTATAATCTGCATCCTCAGATGTGTGCCTGAGAAGATTGGCCAGTAGTCCTTGGTACCTAATATATTTCTAATAATTAAGAAATATTCTAATTGGAAATCTATATAGTTCTCTTATAGAACTGAATGTTCCTCGTAAAGAAGAGAGGTATGCATTTGCATAAATGGGCTAAAATTGGCCCTTAGAAGTGTAACACAAAGTCATGAAGCAATGGAAAAACCCATACTGAATTGGAATGTCCATTACGTGCTTCAACCTAGACTAAAATATCCATATGACCCATGGGAAATTAGAAAGAAAAATAGCATTTTATAAATCATTAAACTAAAGCTTCCACTGTAGCTATCCTATTGGTAAATTATGTCTAAATAACTATCTTTACTTCTCTTTCTAATTGGAATATTATGTCTAGTGAAGCCTGGCTTGTTTCTCTCCCTCTATTCTACCTCTAACATAATCCTACCCAAAAGGATATGATTCATACACACACACACGCACACAGACACACACTCAAACATGAATCTTTTATTAAAAATTAAAGCTAGAGTGTTGTTCAATGTTCTGATTTTTATGAATATAGCACCAAATACATACATATATATTAATTATTTGACTAATCATATATTATTAAGAAATAACATAATATTCAATTATTTTACCTTAAGAACAAGTTAAGATGATAATGAAACTAAATGTAGTTTTTAAAAAGTTCACCAAGAGAATGAAATTTAATACTGTTACTGAATAAGACAATCAACTAATAGGTATATATTAAATGTCTAAAATGTATTCAATAAAAAACTAGGTAATTCTAAATATTATAAAATCACTAGTCTTAAATTTAAATAACTTTTCAAGAGCTGAAAGCTGCCAGCGCCATGGATCACTTGGATAATCCTCTGCCTGTGGCGCCGGCATCCCATATGGGCACCAAGTTCGAGTCTCAGTTGCTCCTCTTCCAGTCCAGCTCTCTGCTGTGGCCCAAGTGCTTGGGGGCCTGCATCCACATGGGAGACCAGGAGGAAGCACCTGGCTCCTGGCTTCGGATTGGCACAGAGCCGGCCGTAGCAGCCATTTGGGGGAGGGGGGGTGAGCCAACAGAAGGAAGACCTTTCTCTTTGTCTCTCTCTCTCTCTAACTCTATCTGTCAAATTAAAAAAGAGCTGAAAACTTAGTCGTGAAGATAAAGCTAAAATTAGTGATACTGACCAAACAACACAAGCCCTTTTTACTGTTGAGCTGTATTGGGCAGAATGTATCCAATGAGATTTTAGAGATGATTAGGTAGTTTTGGTTTGGTAGCAAATTGCCTTTAGGTAAGAGACAGCAGTTGAATGAGGACTTAAAGAATGAGTAACATATGAATAGATGGGGAGCAAGGTTGAAAACATCCTACGTGATGGAAAAGTGGCTAAAAGCAAGGAGACAGTAATGACACACATAAATAGAAAAGACATCGTAACATACACTAATACATGTTGTAGGGTACATGTCTTTGTTGGCAAGTCTGGGTTATATTTAAGAACTCTAAGGGTGATAATTTTTACAGACAAGTGCTGGAATTAAATGGGGACTAGGAAGATGTATCAGTTCCCTATTCTGAATTACAAATTACCCCCAAACTTAGATTCTTAAAATGACAGTTATCTCACAGTATCAATGGCACCCAGGGGCAGCTTAGCTGGTTGAAATTGTCTTGGGGTTCTCAGAAGGCCACAAAGCAGCTATTTGTTGGGGCTGCAGTCTTTTCAAGGCTCAACCCTACAAAGATCTGCTTCTACTCTGGTGATATTGGCAGGCCTGGAAAGATCCTCTTCCAAGCTCACTCACACAGGTCTCTCCACAGGAATACTTCAGAAAATGCAACTGGCTTCCCCTACGCAAGGCAATCAAGGCAGAGGGCACTCAAGGCAGAGACTGCTCTTTTTAAAGCCTAATGCAGGACGTGACATCATTCATGTTTCTCATATTCTCATCATCTCACACTTCAAGAAAAGGGATTATAAAGTCCGGGAGATAGGAATCAGTGCATGCCACATTAAACAGAGGATGCCTACCTCAGAAAACAAGGAACACATCAGGTGAAAGAGAGAGGGTGTCTACCTTCTCTCTGAGCTTCTTGTCCTGAAGTATTTGGGAGCTTTACATTTTTTTAGTTTTTCATTCCTGGCCTTAAGCACAGTGAGGAGGCTGGAAATTACAAAGCAATACAATTCAGGATAGGATGGCTTCCAGAATGTAGTTTATTCTTCTTTCTTCATGTTATTTTATTTCCTCTTCGTTAATGTTTAGCCCAAGGAGCTTGAACAGATGGGGTCTCCCTCATTGTTCTTGAGACAGTGGTGGACATGGTGTATCCATCATGGTGCTCACTGAGCCTGGTGACCACAGAATCTCTTTCCTAAGAGTGTCCCAGATGTTTAAAATCAACTGATCAGCAGAGATGAGAGACTATTTCCCATCCTACTGATAGTCTTTAGAAGAGCAATGCTTCAGTCTTTGTGAATATGTGGGCATTTGAGTGGGGAAAAGTGACCTTTTAATAACTGGAATGGAATAAACTGAATATCTGTGTAGAAAAAAAACTTGGTCTGTACTTCAATATCGTGCACAAAAAACCAATACCAAGTGGATAATAAATCTAAATATAAAAGACATACACATAAAGAAATGTATATATATGTGTATATATATATATATATATACACACACACAATACAGGTAGACTATACTAAGTTAATCAACTTATATTTAATGGCAAGCTATATGAGTATATATGTATGTAATGCATATAAATAAAAAAGTTTATTTCCAAAATATATAAATAACACCTGTAGATCAATAAGAAGGGAGGGATAATCATACAAAAGTAAGGACAAGAAGGCAGGGCATTTGGCAGAGCAGTTAAGACACCCAGTTGGGGCACCTGCATCCTATACTGGCGTGATTAGATTCTAGTCCCAGGTCCAATTCTGATTCCAGCTTCCTGCTCATACACACTTCAGGAGACAGTAGGTAGACTTGGGCCTCTGTCACCTAAATGGGAATTCCAGCCCTGGCTGTTGGAAATGAACCAGTAAATGGAGATACTCATTGTCTCTCTCTGTCTCTGTCTGTCTCTGTCTCCGTCTCTTTCTCTCTTACACTGCTCTTTAAATACATTCTTGAAAAACTAAAATTAAAGACAAGAAACTGAACAAGAATCACAGAAAATCTAATTCAGTGCCAGTAAAAAATAACTAAAGATGTTTTCATAACTATACATCTATTAGAATGGATAAAATGACACAATTTCTAGTATCATTAAGGATCTGGACAATGTCAATTCTAAAAGTTGAAGGTGATACATATGCTGATTAGCTTGGTTTGATCATTACACATTGTTTACCTAAATGAAACATCACAATGTACCCCACAGATATGTATAATTATTATGTGCTTATCAAAAATAAAAATAATAAAAAAATTATCGCAAAAATATCTCAGAAATTTGGTAACTATTTTGGAAAATTGTTATATCCAGTTAAGTAGCTGATACCTTACAACACAGGAATTTCTTTTTCAAACATACCTTGTAGATTAGATAAATTGTGATATGGTGATGGAGTACTATGCAAGAATGAAAATGGAGATGAGAAAATGAAGTTACATTCAGCAATTTTAAGCTACAGCAAAGAAGCCAGATGCACAAGGACACATACCCACCTGCCATATATATGGCTTGGTTCTACTGATACAAAGTTAACAGGTATCAAAGTTGTCTATGTTATTAGAAACCAAGATAGTGAATAATTTTAAGGTTGAAAGATGAAATAAATATTAACACAAGAAATATGAGGGGCCCAAGGAAGAATTTCAAGATTCTGGCCATGTGTTCCTTAACCAGGTGACAATCACCTGAGGGTGTTCATTTTTTTTTTATAATTTGTTGATGGATTTTTTTCCTTCTCTATAGGTTCCAGTCCCCTCTCATCATCTAGTCCACCTTCCTGATTATGCACACCCTGGAAAGCAGTGAGGAATGACCCAAGTATTTGGATCCTGTTACTCATATGGGAGACCAGGATGTTGTTCCGGGCTCCTAGCTTTGTCCTAGCCCAGCCCCAACTATTGCACACATTTGGGGAGTTAACCAACATCTCTTTCTCCCTCTGTCTTTCATATTCATTCTCTCCTTCCCTTTCAGTCTCCCTCCTTCCTGTTCCCCACCTCCCTTCAATTCAAATAGGTAAAAATAATAAATAAAATTTAAGCCCTAAAAGTGTGAATTTGAGAAGAGAAAGATCACTAAAAGATAACCTTTCCTTATGACCACAGAGACTTTTGTCCCCAAATAAGTAGCTAGACTAAAAGCACAGTCACATGACTTCAACATTCATTGTTTAAATCAACATTTAAAAAACCAGACATCTCTATAAATCAATTTTAAATTCCAATATTCGTGTCAATGGTCAAGTTCTTTCCCAATGTATTTAATGATTTTTTCATGAATAAATGTATACTTTTAAATATCTGGAAGCAAGGCTCCTGGGTATTAGTTGCAGTAGAAGCTAAGAATGGGATGGGCTTCACCATTGTTGCTCCATTGGAACAGTGGGAACTTCTGTGAGATTCAGACTCTGGGATCCTGAGCTCTGCATAGTGAAATGCATGTTTACTTAAACAGTTTGGCATCTGGCTACTCCCAAAGTCTAGTTTGTTTAAAAATACTGAGCTGGGCATTGTGCAAGATGCTGGCAATTAAGAAGAGGATAAGTGTCTAACTCCCTAGAGAAGCCATCCAGAAAATTAACATGGCAGAATGACTGAGAAATGATGGAACCCTGAGCCAAGGCAATTAATGTGGAAGGATATTTGTCATAGGAAATATATTTTGAGAGCTCTATTTGAAAGTAAAATTGTATTATTTGATAGGCTTATCTATTTAAAAACATATATATATATACATTATAATATATGAAATTTTATTTTTCAATTAAAATAAATTAAAAATGGGAAGAATAAAATGAATAAGATGATAGGATTGATATCAATATCTTGTAAGAATACTGAATACCTTGCCCTTCAAAGAAAATATTTCTTTGGGTGCAGGTATTTAGCCTAGCAGTTAAGATGTTGGTTAAAAACCCTTGTTCTGTATTGGAGTGCCTGGACTCAATAACTGGCTTCAAATCTTGACTCCGCTTTCCTGCTAATGCAGACCCTGGGAGGCAGGGGTGATAGTTCAAGGGATTGATTTTGCATATGTGTGTATGTGTGTGTGTGTGTGTGTATCTTTAGTTACTCCTCAGTTTGTTTTAGGAACAAAGATGGTTTTTGCTCAAAATATTATTTCATTATTTAGGGATTAATAAAACAGTTGTAGAAATAGTTTAAAGATGAAGATAGTTCATGTGGTAATGATAGAAATATCCATATAACTGTAGACAGGAAGTCAGCAGCAAAACATTTTAAGTCAGTGGGCTGTGGGTTGTGTCTGAATGTACAGTGAAAACATTCCTTGGAGTATCTGCAGTATCCCTATGATCATCACTCTCAGTTCACTCATGCATTTACTTGCCTGGCCACTGAGTCATTCAAATTTCATTTCCCTACCCATGGCTCCATATTTTAGAATCAACTTAAGAACATAGGTATAATGCTACTACTGAAATTATGGTTAAAACCCATCACATACTATCATGAACAGTGGCTTTGAACTTGAAATCTAAAGTCCTAGGTTGTTTTCTCTGCACCTACTGTTTAACTTGTCGTAATTTGTCATTGAACCATGCTTTACCAATCTGTTTTAGTTTACAACACAGAGGAAAAACTTTGAGAGAAATACAAAAGCTGTAGGAATTTATATCCCTATACAGACTTGGATATGTCCAATTACTCAAGGGAAAATAACTGAATATGACAAAAAAGAGAAAATAGCTATTCTAATTAGGAATTTTGCTTTTGTGTCTTCCTGAATGTCTACTGGAGGTCATTGGAAATCCCTCCATTGTCTTGTTTTATGTTCATACCAAGTATGACAAAATGATAAAAACTGTTTGCTATCTGTCTTGCTACTCTGAAAAATGTGCTGATTTGTGCCACAGATCAAAACAACCAATGAGGGGTGATTTCTGTGCACAGGTCACATTTGGTAGAGAAACACATATTTTGGCTGATTTGAAGTATAATTTTCTAATATCTCTTGTACCAAAGAATAATATGACTTAGACGGAGGCAGGGATGGAGATGCGAACATCATTTTACTAAGATGGCCGTGATGATTCATTTGCTATGTTACTATAAAATACCTGAGCAATGCTACTGTGAGTTACTGCCCAGTTAACATTGTTTACCACCTAATTATTGAGAAGCTCCTTCATCCATCACTGACAACTCAGTAAATGACTTGAGACACTATAGTATTTCCAACTAGAACAAGGTCACCGCAAGTTTAATTAGCCACTATCCATTACAAAATAGCAAACAGCCTATGATGAGGAGTAAAATTCCAATTTCTAAATACATCTCATGAAATGATGGATAATTGCTCACATATCAATAAATATCATAACAAATATACATACTATCATTTAAAAACTTTTTATTATCATCTGTAATGGGTGGTAAGGAAAATTAATCACATTTATTAAATCTGTATACTTTAATTCTTAGTTCAAAAATTAATAGTCAAATTCTAGCATTGAGTATTAATAAAGATAATTTCAGTACAGGCATCTAAAGTTGAGATTGAAATTTTTTGGAGGGGGGGAAACTTGTATGTGGATAAACCACACTGTGGTAGCAACATTTTTTGTGATATATACTTTCTTGTAAGAATCTTAATTTCCTTCACATCCTACCTGATACGTCAGGACAACAACCTCTGGCAATGTGGATGAAAATGGTTTCCATGAAGGATGAAGTATAAAAATTCTAGCAAGGTCAGGACCCTGATGATTAGTTTGAATTGATCAAAATAATCACTTTCAGAGGTTGTATGTTTGGGTACTTGAATAATAGCTTTCCAGGTAAATGAGTTGCTTCAAACTGTTTTCCCTTTCCATTCTTAGAAATAAATAACTTCTTTGATTTTCTTCTAATTCTATAACCATGATAGATGGATTATTATTTTATAAAGCATATTAATATTTATTTAGATTCTTAAAATGATGCATTACTTGATAATTTTTATCATGTGGACATAATCACCAGTTATAAAATCTAAAAAATTGAAAAAAAAAAAAAGGACAGAAAAGTGACAGTAAAATTTTGTCATCCATTGAGACATCAAGTATAGCAATAATACAATTCCTGATATACTGACAAATATAAGTTGGGTCATGTTCAATGTACAGTAAAATATGCATTTCAAATAAATTACAAAAAGTGGTTTCTTCTTACATCATCAAAAGTGCAGAAAATCCTATTGGAAAAAATAATCAGATTCAATTGTTGTCTCATCCCTAAGGTTGAGAAAGAAGTAGGGATATTATAACATAGATTTAAAAAGCAAGAAGTTGTTCACCACCATAATACAAGCTCATCTAAATGTTGCTCAACTATGAAGATCATTTTGCTTTTAGAGGTACTTTGTCATTTCCATTAAGTTGGCTCTTCCTTTTTTTTTTTTTTTTTTTTGGACAGGCAGAGTGGATAGTGAGAGAGAGAGACAGAGAGGAAGCTCTTCCTTTTTGCCATTGGTTCACCCTCCAATGGCCGCTGCGGCCGGTGCATCTCCCTGATCCGAAGCCAGGAGGCAGGTGCTTCTCCTGGTCTCCCATGCGGGTGCAGGGCCCAAGCACTTGGGCCATCCTCCACTGCCTTCCCGGGCCATAGCAGAGAGCTGGCCTGGAAGAGGGGCAACTGGGATAGAATCCGGTGCCCCAACTGGGACTAGAACCTGGTGTGCCGGCGCCGCAAGGCAAAGGATTAGCCTGTTAAGCCAAGGCGCCGGCCTTAAGTTGCCTCTTTCAACACCACACATGGCAAAGCAGTAAGGTTTTAGGCAAATGATTCTGATAATGGTCACTGCATGAGAATGCTCTTAGGTGTAGAGGACTCTCTGAGAGGTTGAGTGGGTCCTTCTCTACATTTCTCACTGGTATCTAAGAGCACTCCTATATGTAGCAATTTATCTGCATTTTCTCTGTGATGAAGAAAAATGAAAACAGTATTGATGAATGTCTTTATTAATACATTATTGTATGTATACATCAAATACTTTATAATATATGTTTGCACTGATATAATTTACCATCACTTCCATAACTCAATGAAAATAAATGTTGTGTAGTTAATGCACACTAGGATATTTATTTTCACAACTCTTGAGATTAGTGGCAAAGGTGAGAAAGGGGGAGTAGGTATTGGATAATCGACAAATTATTTTAGTTCTTTATCTCTCAAAACAAAATATTTCTTGTTATTCTCAAGCTTTAGAATCTCTTTGGGCATAAATTGCAGTGCAATTTCTTGAGGTCCTCTCCATAATTGTGTAATTCTACACATCTTGAGTGGTTTCCAGAGGTAGGTTTTATAAAGAAATACCTTAGACCAAAACTAGAGAATCCCGTGTGTAAGTAAATCTAAAGCAAAACTATTTAGAGATAAACAAGGTACAAAATTAGCACATCTAAAGTAAAAGTATCTAGAGATAATAAGGTACATAGTCAGATAGAAAAACAAAGTATCAAACCTTCTCTGTAACTTTATGGTATTTTCAAGATGAAAAGAAATAATGCTACTTATCTTAACCTACTTCCTTAATCAACTTATTAAAGAATGTTAAATTTTGACTTATGTAGAAGATTATCACTGTTATATTTTTAAAAGTCTTGCAAAGCATTTAAAACTAGATGGAATACAAGATTTTTAATCTTATGATTTGAAAATAAGCATTTGTATGCAATAGAATATTTCATTCATAATATGGCTTTGGTTCTAATAAAAATATCCTGGTACATTAATGTAATATTCTTTCATGGAACCAGAATATTTTACAGGGTCTCATTTCTTTCTTTATTTCAGACTGTAAATATATGCTCTTAAATTTTCCTGAAGTGAGAGGAGAACTGATGTCATATAGCCAGGTAGATTCAGCTTTTGCTTTTTTTTCTAAGTTTACATCGGGAAGAGAAATGAAGTAGCATTAGCATTTCAAGGAGAAAAAACATTATTTTGATTCATGATTCTTTGCCACTAATTATGACTCTGTTCTTTTACAGGTGTACCACTGCAAACTACTGTCAAACTTCTATCAAATAATAAAAGTAAATGTCATAATGTCTCTAGTAAAAGTCATATGTGTTCACTTAAATCATAAGCTAATATGCTAATATTCTTAAAACATTCAACAATTAGAATGAAATCAATTATTTTATACGCATTTTCACTTCCAGCTACATGGTCAATCTAATTAATAAGTTCAGAGAGTGGGCCTTGGCATAGCAGTTAGGTTACCACCTGGGACACCCCCATCCCATATCAGAGGGTCTAGAATTGAGTCCTGTCTCTGCTCCTGATTGAAACTTCCTGATAATAGTCCCCTTTGAAGGCAATTGATAATGATTCAAATAGTTGGATCGCTGACACACTCGATGGACACTCAGATTTAGTTGCAGATACCTGGTACCCTGCTTTGCCATAGCCCAGCCCTGGCTGTGACCGGCATTTAGAGATTGAATCAGAAGACAGCAGATTTCTCTACTGTCTCTCTGTCTCTCCCCTTGAAAAAAATAAACAAAAATAAAAATAGATAAGTGCAATAGTAATTTTTCTAGGTTATGTAGTTAATCACAGTTTTTAATTATTCTGTCATTCTCTAGTACTCCATTACCCTTGCATCTATAATGTTCCCATTCCTTCATTCATTCAATGGTTATGTAATGACCCTTTACTGTTAATCAGACACCTTTATTGAAGGCATTGTGCTTATTCACAATGAAATCCATTTTCAACTTTGTATGTTACATTTATCACAATAATTTCCAAAGGTCTTCTTGCTTCCTTTCTGCATCCACTCAACCAAATGCTTCTCATCTCTTCAACCCTTCCTATACTCTAAACCCTTCACCATGGAATAATGTTTAAGATGATAGGTTTTGGTTTCAGTGCATGGGTCAATCTACAAGCTTGCTTCAAATGCACCAAGTGACTGTAGACAATTAAGTAATGCACAAAATTGTTTGGCACTGAGTCATGAACAAGGAAGTAATTTTGAATATGTGTCTTATTTCTATATCCATGTATATTGAATTATAGCCATATGACTAAATTCCCTACTTCAAATCCTAATGCACTGCTTTTATTACTCAACTTACCAAATACAAAGTTTTCAAAAGGATCATGATTCTTAGTCAAAAGTTTGAGACTCCTCACATCTAGGCTGGTCTTTCAATTTAAAGCCTCATCTTCTATTTCTTTTTCACATGAAAAACTTTGGTTCAGCCCAATAATATCTTCATTCCCCAGATTCTGGTACTCTTTTTGGGCATCTGAGCTTCTGATCTCCCAGTTTCCCTGCCTTTGCAATATGCTCTTCTCCACATGTCCTTTAAATCCAATGAAAATGCCTACTCATTTTCCTACCCATGCCCATTTGCAATGACATCTCCATCCTCTGAACTGCAACAGTCAGTTGTCTGTGGTGTTCTGGTAACAAATTTTATTTGGTGTCAATTATGGTTTTTTATTTATTTACTTAATATAAAGAGAACAGATTCAGTGTACTTCATAGATACAATTAAGAATATAATGGTGCTTCCCTTCTCTGTGGTCTTGAACTATTTTGCTGTGCATTTTATTATATTATGTCTGTCTAGCAAGCTTAAAAATTCATCAAGGGGTAGGGTGAGTCTTTAATCTTTCCAGTCCCATGTCCATCTCTAACTGCACCTTGTTCATAACTTAATTCATGATCATTAAAGTAGTAAAATGAAAAAAAACTCAAAATATATGTCAATTCATAAATTATGCACATGTGTGCTTCTGACAATTAAAGGAAAAATTCTTTTGAATATTCATTTCTTAATTATTTTAGATAAAATATGAGGAAAAATGTAATAATTATATTTTCTTTTTGTGCCCTAGTGGATCCTCTCATTGCTTCTCATTTGTCTTTCTGAGCATTCCTTGTCTGTCTTCTTTTTGAGTATCCACTTTGTTTCTATTCCTCAAATATTCGTGTTCCAATATTCCAATGTTCCAAATATTCTTGGCTTTCTGCTATTTTCTTTCTGTGATACTCCGCCATCTGTATGTCTCCTATGTTCTGATCTGTCTCATAAATGCCAGACTACATAGGTAGCCAATATCTGGGGTATGTGCTTGTGTTGACCTTGGGGTCATGTCTATTTCTATACTCAAGATCTCTTACCCACAAATGCTATTTCATTCACTGTTGTGTCTCTCACCTCACAGTGTCACTACTCATCCACTCAGTTAAAAGAGAAACTAGCCTTCCCCACAGGCAAATATAATGTGTGTTAATTTAATAAGAAATATCTTTTAAAATGGTCCCACATAGTTATTTTTCAACTATCTTATTTGAGGCTTTCATTTGCTCTGAACTATTTCAGTCACTGCTTCTTTTTCCTTCTTCTAGATATCACCTTCTGCCCCTTTAAATTTAGATCCATTTTGGAAAGTGGAGATTGGACCATGTTTATTTCTCTGTTAAAGACTTCAAGTTCCTCTCCATGAACTACAGGATAGATTCCATGTTCTTCGGGGAATGTACAAAATCCTCCATGATCTAACCTTTATCTCTCTTCCCATTCTTTTTAACATTAATTAACTAATTAATTAATTTTGAGAGAGACAGTGAATTGGTGAACATTCTTATCCACTGATTCACACTCCAAATGCCCAAAATTTCTGAAGCTGGACCAGGCCAATGCCAGGATCCAGGAACTCATCCCTGTCTATTAAGTAGGTAGAAGGGACTTAGCTCCTTGGACAATCGACTGCTGCTTACTAGTGCTCACATTAGCGTAAAACTGTATTTGGAAGCTGAACCAGAACTTGAACACAGGTACTCCAATACAGGTTTAGGTATCCCAGTCACAAGGCCAAACGCCTGCCCCTCTTTTTCCTTTCATATCTCCATCATTTCCCACCTCATACCAGATAATTTAATAGCAAACATAATTACTATTATCGTTATTATTGCCATAATATTAAGAATAAGGAGAAGGAGAAAGAAGAAGAGGAAGACTAGGAGGAAAAATCATGAGCTTAGCATATGCTTGATGCTCATCACTGTGCAAGTCCTTCACATGAAATGATGCAGATACTCAAAGAGAGAAACTTCAAAGTATGAGCTCTTTTACCCATGTTCATAAAGCCAGTAAACTAATAAACTGGAATTCAAACCTGGATTCCCATCCACTAAAGCCTTTGTCCTTATACAAAATCATAATACTGTCTCAGGCCTTCTTGTTCTTTGCTTTTTTTATGTCATTGACACTGTCAGAAAAATAGTGTTCCTCACATCTTTCTCTAGCCATATTTGCCAGGCTAAGCTTAGGTTTGATTAAATGTTCCTCAAAGCGCTCAGGCTATGATTTTTACAACTTTCATTGTTTTAAAATTGTCCAGTTTTCTTAGACTCTACCATTGCATTGCTCTCTCAAAAATGATGGTAGCTTATTTTACTTAACTTACTGTTTCCAGTACCTACCTCATTTCTTTAAGGTAGGGACCCAATATATTTGCACGTCAAATTGTAGGTACATTGAAAAAATATAATTGTAGAAGTGAAGTAATTTTTGGATGGAATTTGTAATGAACAATGTACACATAAGTTTCCTAGGGAAATGAGACCACCACCTTTTTTTATAAAATTAGAAGAATTTCCAAGGTTTAGCACAGGGAGAAGTGTTATCTTCAGAGTTGACTGTGATGGCTGACCCACAGTGTACTCTGCTCACTTGAAGTTCACTTTCTCCTCTTTCTTTTTACTGCCTTGATCATTGCCTTGTACTTTTCCCCTGAGGGTCGTCACACCACCACTTCTGTCTGTCACACTGGTTGATATGATCTGAATTGTTTTAAAAAAAGCTAGGATGTCCTATGAATATAAAACCCATAAAATATGAAACTTAAAAATCTGTTGAATAGCCTATCTATCCTCTTACCTATGACAGTGCTGATACCATATAAAGTTTTCATAAATATTTGTGGAATGAATGTTGAATTAAACACTCTGTTCTTTGTTTCCCTTTCCTAGAGTCAGGTTGGGGTGGTATTTTCAGAATATTTCATTTATTCTTAAAGAATAAGAAAAAGGAAAAAGAGATAGTCAAGTTAATGAGACACAAATTGCTGCTTTAATCTCCTTTAACTTATTCCTCCATCTATAGGTAGCTTCAACCTAGAACTCTTTCCTTCATCTTCCTTTTAATAGGCAACAAGTTGGTCTAAACTTATAGAAACTAAGTCCTGCTCCTGGGAAAGACAGCATCTCTTGTACAGCCACTTACAACTTATTCACAGGTTTTCAATCAACTCCTTGGGTGAATAAGAGCACCATATTTCCACAGTGCAACTTGTATCATCACTTTTACTCTCAATTCAAATTCTAGATAAGACCAATTTTTCAGGAAGGTTCTCATACCTAAACTATTTCTAGGAATTTCTAGTTCTGGTTCCAGGTAATATGGCATAAACCCACTCCATCCTGTCACTTCCACCTAATACAGGTAGAAAACCTAGACACAATGTATGTTTAGGTATGGCAGGATTTTTAAACTAAGCAATAGTAGGAGGCTTGGGAAAAATAGAACCAAAGTATCACTGAATTAACATGAGTTAGTCATTCTTTTATTCTTTGTATTTCTCAACCAATGTGGAAGTGGGCACTGGGGTGCAGACCAAAGGACAATCCACAAAAAGCATTCAGTTTAGCTCAAAGAGCGAGAAAGGATACTCATAACTCAGAGTGAAATTATAAGAATCTTCTATGGTTTTTCTGTTTCTTTTCTTCTTTCTCTTCCTCCCAGCCCCAGGAATCTTGTGTGAGTGGCAGAGACTGGGCACAGAGGCCAACAGGGGACAAAGCTCTGAGGAAGGGGAGTCTTTATCCTCATCAGTGGCCTATGAGGATGAGAGAAATATGCCAAGCTTCTTTTTCCTTTGCCATCCTGTAATGTGGCACCAGATGAAGGCACAGTTGCAGAAGTGCTCAGCAGAGCAAAGGAGCTTTTCTAAACTAGCAAGAAGAATGCATTCCAGGAGATGGAAGTACTGAGGAGACCCTGGAGAGAGAAGAATTTGGAAAAATAATTCCATAAATGGTGTTTCTGAATGTTGGTGTATGCACTCAACTCTGAGCTCACATGTATGGAACTGATTCTATTCACCATATTGAAGGTTTTGAGATATAAATTAATCCATAAACCAATACCTCTATCCCAGAATCAAGTAGTCTGCAAAGATCTGTATAATTGAGCCAGCAGGCTACAGAAGTTGGAACTTCCAGCCAGAACCTAAACAGATCTGTCTAAATTAATGTGTCTATTTGTGTATCATTTTCCTTTTTTCACCATACCTGCCAGCTAAAATGAAACTATCAATGCTCTCCATAATATAAACAGGACCAAGGGACTCATAATATAGTATTCCAATCATACAGTATACAACCCCAAATTATTCCAAATTATGTATCACATGAAGAACCAGAAAAACCTCAGATCACAAGAAAAGACATCATACAACAATGCTGAGATGACACAGATGTTAGAATCATCTAACAAGAAGTTTAACACAGCTGTTAAGAAGATGACGTTGTAAGCAATCCTGCAAACTCTTGAAACCAAAGAAAAGATATGAAGTTTTAGCAAAAGACTAGAAGATTTTTATAAAAGATTTATTTATTTATTTGAAAGGCAGAGTTACAGATAGTCAGAGGCCGGAGAGAGAGAGAGAGAGAGAGAGAGAGAGAGAGAGAGAGAATGAGAGAGAGAAATTTTCCATCCACTGGTTCACTCCTTAAGGTCCAAAGCTGGGCCCATCTGAAGCCAGCAGCCAGGAGCTACTTCTGGGTCTCCCACGTGGATACAGGAGCCCAAGCACTTGGGTCATCTTCTGCTGTTTTCCAGGCACATTAGCAGGGAGCTGGATCAGAAGTTGGGCAGCTGGGACTTGAACTAGCACCCATATGGGCTGCCAGCCCTGCAAGTGGAGGCTTTTACCCACTATGCCACAGCGCCGGCCCTAGAAGATGTTTACAATCAAGAAATGCAATAATAGAATTAGATGGTACTGGGTCCAATATACACAGATATAAATTCAACCCAACAGGCCCACCTTATAAACAATCATAAAATAGTGTCATACGCATTGCATGTATACACATGAGCATACACACACATACACACACACAGATACAATAAATGAGAACATTTTAAATGTAACTATGTTAAAGAAATCCATATGTTGAAGTTGTTCCCATGATTCATATCTAGTTAACTATTTATGGTGCATTTTGTTTTCAAAATAGTAGAACTAAACCTGAGCATTTAGTTTGTGGAAATCAACTGTTTTGCATTTATAAAAGTAGAAATCTGTTGTTAAAAAGTACCATATGCACATAAGCAGCAATTCTATTTACAAAGAAAGGCTCTCATGTGTTATTTGCATATAATTTGCATTTTTGTCACCATACCTGTCAATCAGCTCCAACAGTGAGCAAATCAGGTAGCCCACATGGGAACTTAGGGCAAAGGAAAAGAAAATGCCAGGTGATCTAAGGTGGAGGAACCCTCATATATTTTAAAGGCAATCTGTGTAAAATAAAATATTGTGTTGTCTGATAATTTGGATGCCTTAATATAGTTTTTAACCTTATAATAAGTTATTTTTTATATCTTAATAATATTTATTTAATTTTCATCCTTTTTGTGCTTTCTTTAAATTATCTGACTAGAGTAAAGTACTTCCAATTACCAAATAACATTGTTTGGTTAAATATATTCTAAGAAACCCCTAGCATGTATTATTTCTGGAAATATTCTTACATATATAAAAACCACAAAAATAAAGTCACTTAGAAAAAAATGTGAAATTCAGGATAGCTAAATGTTGTAATTATGAATGTTAACATCAGATTCACGAATTTGGTTGCAGGTAAGAGAAAAGCTGGTATTTCCAGAATAAAGCCTCCATAATGTTAAGTGACACTTTGTCTTTCTGGTAGGATATCTGCAGTTTTCTCCTGGTGCTTATATTTCACTTCGGGAGATAAACCCTCTGTGAATGATGACACAAGGAAAATCCTGCTTGCCTAATAATGAAGCTTCCAGAACTGATGTTTCTTTAGGGGGTAATATCCAGTTATTGTGTCTGCAGGATCCTGGGGAGGGAAAGGTGCTTAGTAATCGTTATCATGATCCTTGCTATGTATCCTTGCTCAAAGACAGGGCCCTACGTTAGGCTCCCTAAACAGTACAACAGTTCTGGCTGGCAAAAAAGTGTTTTCCAATGGGGAAAATATTGCATTTAGTTGATTCATGGTGTTATGAAACTTGCTTTTTGCACATGGGTACAATGTGAAATTAATGCGTCATTAATTAATATAGTATTAATATGTCATGGCCCTAGTCTTGACAAAAGTAGGAAGCTGCTATCACATCAACTTTTTAAGTTACCTGTGAAGTTGAAACCCTGGAATCCCTCTTGAAAACCCCGATCCCTGCCAGGTACTATTCTTTTGCATTAAATCTATGCCTGTCCCAACCTTCATTAAAAGGGAGGGAAATGTCCAATCAAGAAGTTTGCTTAAACAGACGACCTTTCTTTGTTAAAACTTGTACACAAAAGAGATGTTGTATAGAAGTAAAGACTAAGCAAAAAAACATTGTAGCAATTTGCTGAACATGGAGACTTATTGAGGATGCAGTCCTGAATAATACACACTAGCTTTGCTCTTCCCTCTTTAGTCTGTGTAGAGAAGCCATGAATCATTCATGGTCTCCCAGCTGAGAAGGGCTTCAAAGGGGATGGTTCTGATTGGATGTCCTGTGTGAATTGCCATGCTGCAGAATGCGCTACACCCCTAGCACTGGAGGGTGGAGGAAGCACTTTCATCTGGGCCTCCAAAGTGTTTAGGGTCACAGTTCACCAGGAGATAACGATGTAGATGTACATTCAGAATTAGCTGCAGAGATACCTGTGTAGTGTGGTGTGGAGAAGTGAGCCAGTTAGATCCCCAGTGGATGCTGTGAATCAATTACTGTATTCTGAATACAAGGTTGGCTGCAGGGGATAAACAGATGTCAGAGAATTTTTCCCTAATAAGACCCTGGTAATAGAAGAGCACTGTCAGCTTCATTTTGCATTAAAAATCTCATTTCCTCTTTATATGACCAATTTTATTAGGTCCCTAAACAAAGATATTTTGTGTAACTGTTAACATCATATGAATGGTATCACTAAATTTCATATTTCCAGGTTTTGTCATAAAAATCAAGATCCAAAATATAAGTCTATCTGAAGCTGCAACTTGAGGAGATCTAATCAAAAAGGCTCTATGTGGATCTGTTCACATGCTGGTTGATAATGGTTGATTTTCACTTTAAATCAGAAATGTCAAAGTTCTGAATGGATATAATCCTTAGAGTGTAAATTAAAGCTCAATTTCAACTTCCTATGAGCTCTTTTATTTTTCCTGTCATGGGTGACAGTAATATAAAATCGCCTTAACTAGAGCTCAAACACCATTTAACTCTCTTGGATAATTTCATTTGCAAAGACTTATACATTGGGAGATATCTCTGACATGCTGTATTTCCTAACCCAACAGCAATCTTTCAGAAGAGGAAATTGACACTCCAGTCTTCCCTTTACACCCGTTGGAAGCCCAAATTGAAGTAGAAACATCATTTTGAGGTATCTGCTAATATCCAATTAACCTCTCCCTTCATCTGCAACTCTTTGGAAAGAGAGAATCTCCTTCAGGCTGGGAAGCAGAGCGTTTTCTGCATATGGCTCCAAGTGGAGACAGCAGACAGAGGTGGAGTGAGCCCCCTTTACAATGTCTTCTATTGATTTGTGGATAAATTCACTGGAAGATTCACTGGACTCTGGTCCTCCTTATGTGAAAAGCCTTGTTCCAAACATCTAAAAATGAAGACAGCTCCAGGAAGGGCTGTTTCTTCATCGAGAGAAAGAGACAAAAGTAACAAAAATCTCCTTCTGCATTTATTCAAATACACAAAGAAATAAATTTATGAGAGTTGAAAATTTAGAATAACAAAGCTAGGGATCCAGGAATGAAAGCATATATATATATATATATATATATATATAAAATATGTGTGCGTATATATGTATACACACAGATGTATATATACTATACCATGCATATAATACATATGTATGTATACATAACTATATATTATTATATTGTGAAGCTTAAGTATATGATGGATTTGATGTTATTAATTTTCCTATTGGCTATTTGTGACTATTGTGATTCTCTGGAACAATACTAATTGTGTTGTGTTGGCAGGACCCAACAGATGATGGGGCTAAAATAAAAATAAAACACTTCTACAACACACAGTTCATCAGTCCCAGTGTAAAAATGACTTTGACAAATCTGCAGCAGGTGGCGCTCTTCTCCTGGCATGGGTGCCTAATGACCAGTTCTCTCAGGGTGGGTTCTCCTTTTGGAGGTGCTAAGTTAGGGTGCAATGTTCAAATGACTGACATTGACATTGTTAAAGATATCTTGACATGCTTAAAAAGAGTAGTGGTGTCCTGTCATTATCCAGATCTGATCATTGCCTTCTTTCTTTTCAATATCCTTTTCCAACTTCAGTTTAATTTGGCATTCTTGATTTATTGGTCTAAATTTTGGATAATATGTTACTGGTGCTTTTTAATATTTCCTAATTTCCTATCCAGAAATGGATATGTTTCAATTTTTACCTCTATCACTTTTGCACAGATAATGTTCCAGAGGATTTCTTTCAAATGAAGCAAGTGGCACTATTTATTGACCAAAGGCTCATATTAATAATAGATTAAGAAAGGTGAAAAGTAAATCTCTAAGACTATTGACAGATTATTGAGTAAGGGATTCATAGAAGATGAGAATTGAAGTGACATTAGCCCACAGGTAATAAAATCTCTATAGGGTTTCAGAGATTTTTGTTCATGTTTACTTGTGACAATCAAAAAGCTACTTACAGAGTGAAACCAAAATTAACTCATGTCCTTTTACCACAAAACCTGCTATCTTCATCTATTGTTAGGAAATAAGTACATGTATTTGTGATTTTGAGGGTTAAGATTTTATGGATGGTGAACATAGTACTTATAAAAATAATTATAAGGAATTTAATAGCAAATTAACTAGCTACTTTGACTTATTCTTAGCTTATAAGCTATTTTTTGTGTGTAAGGCATAATTTGCATTGCCATTCCAAAGAACACAGAAATATATAGAAAATAAATTGTTGTATTTGATTCCCAAGCAGAACATAGGAAAACCAGGCATTGAGGGCATCGAAGGAATGTTAACACAAATATTGTAGTAGGAGTTTGCAAGGCAGGCTAGCAATTCGTCAATACTGAGATTGAGTATTTATGGGAGGCTGTGCCCATTATCCAGGGCTCTGATGTGGTCCCCTAGGCTTGCCCAGTGTCTGAGAAATGACTGTAATAGAAATGAAATTTACTGATTGTCCATGTATGGCACAATGATAGTTAATGTTTTGTTAAATTTTATATGAATTGTTAGAGCCCAAATTTCACACCATTTAAAAAAGTTCAAATTTTATCTCTTTGTCCCTACATAAGGACCTATTAATTTCCCTTACCATTTATTTCTCCACACCAGACATTTTCTATGGTAACATTTTTCTGAGTAGGAAATTTGAATGTATTTGCACACATAGTTAAATCCAATATGTTGAAAGTGTGGTTGGAAAAAGAGCATGGTAGGTTCACATAAGAGCTTTGAAAATAAAAAGTGAAATAACATGAGTGTACATGATATTGAAATATACAAGCTAACCAAAAATTTTTTAAAAATCCTTCCACTCATTTATCTTGATCTGTTCACAAGAGAGATGGATCATTATCTTTGTGTATTACTTAGAAAGGACCATGAAGTTTACTCTAAGTGTCCCAGGATGTGGATCATACCTTATTAATGCAGTGCAACAGCATGCCTTGCAAACAGTAGGGGCTTAATAAATGAATATTGGATAAATTAATAAATGAATGAATAGGGAATATATTCAAAACCACTTACATGAGGAATGGAGTTGATTCTGTAATTCTAATTAGATGGTACCACATGGCGAGCAATGGACTAGTTTTCATTGAACTGTTTTAAAGATTCATTTACTTATACCCTCCTCATCCATTCATCTACTCAACAAATGTGTTTTGAAAGCCACTTACTATTAGGCAAGATAAGAGAGTTTGCTTTTTTAAATGCAAAAAATGAGTGAGTGTAAGTAGGAAGGAAGATAATTAAACAAATAATTAAGGGTAGTGTGGTAAATTCAATGATAGGAGTCAGCTCAGGGAGCTTAGGGTTGCATAATCTGGTGCTTGAAATCAAAGATGGCCTCTCAGGGGTGGTGACACTAAACTGAGCCTAGAGATGAGGAACATGCAGCAGTCAATGAACAAAATGAGGATTCATGGTGTACAACAGTGAAGGGCAAGCAGGCAGAAACAAGAATACATACAAAGGAACATGTGATTCAATAATCTGATAGTTGTTAAACAAGAACATCACACAAATAGAAAGGAACACTAGATATATTCTATAAAATATCACTTGATATTTTCTATAAGTCTGAAGATATTATGAAGTCACAAATGTAGAAAGTACTCATGAAATAAAATTAATTAGCTAAATAGAAATTGTACAGAAATAGTTCTAATTTTACAGGGATTTTAAGTTTTATATCTACTTTGTATTGTCCAAATATGGTAACAATCAAAACAACTGAGAAAAATGTGCCTGAATCAAAATGGAATTTCTAAAAAGATATAAAAAATGGCCGGCGCCGCGGCTCAGTAGGCTAATCCTCCGCCTTGCTGCGCCGGCACACCGGGTTCTAGTCCCGGTCAGGTCACCGATCCTGTCCCGGTTGCCCCTCTTCCAGGCCAGCTCTCTGCTGTGGCCAGGGAGTGCAGTGGAGGATGGCCCAAGTGCTTGGGCCCTGCACCCCATGGGAGACCAGGATAAGCACCTGGCTCCTGCCATCGGAACAGCGCGGTGCAGCGGCCGCAGCGCGCCTACTGCGGTGGCCATTGGAGGGTGAACCAATGGCAAAAAGGAAGACCTTTCTCTCTGTCTCCCTCTACTGTCCACTCTGCCTGTCAAAAATAAAAAAAAAAAGATATAAAAAATGACAACAATTTTATAGCATTACAATTTGCAGAAAATAATCCTGTTCTAAAACACGTATTGTAAAAATATGGAGCCACAACACATAAAATCATTGAAGATCAAATCAAAAGTTAATAGCATTATTGTGAGATCAAGTTTTTTCTTTATTGTCTTAACTTTGTCATGAATACCCAACAAAATTTCAGGCATCTACTATGAAAGGGAGTAAACAATTTTTCCCATATTTTTCTTGTGATCAAAGGGCAGTAAAAAGTCAAATCCATACAATACATACAATTCTTCTTTAATTCTCATTGCCTGTCAGCGAATAAAAATTAACATAGCGATAATCCATGCATTTCAAGGTTATTGGCTGTCAATGGGGTCTGTCTTAATCCCTCGGAAGGCCTTGATATAGTCACACATCTGTCATCTCAACTCTGCTCCTTGGTTACCTACTAAAGTTGGCCTTAGCTGCTCCTTGGAGTAGTTTCCTTCTGAAGAATCTATTTCTCAAATAAGAGGCCTACTGAAAGAATTTAGTAAAATCATTAAAAAAGTTATATGACACACTTAATAATGTTTGATGCTATTCCATTTTGTTTGATTTTTAACAAAATGGATGTCAATAATGTTTGTAGGCAGGGCTAATTCTGGGACTAAGTGCAAAATATAAATGCAAGGCTGTTTACTCAAACATTATTAAGACTCTAGATTATAACAGAAGAACATTAAGCCAAGAGCAGAGTTCCCTATGACTGTGCAGGCCACAAGTCCACAGAGATTGTCCTATTCCTAACATGAATCAGGGGTAAAACCCAAACTTTGTTGTTGGTGATATCATAATGTTGGCATAAATAGTCACTGTGGGAAAGAAATTTCTGAGAAATTTACCCTTGAAAGAATAGTATGTTTCTCTGGACTTTCTCCATTAGACATGGAGGTAATGGTTTGTTGTAGTTTTTCTGTGCCTAAAATTAAGAAGATGGAGACAAAGGAAAGTAAAGGGTGCTAGATGAAGCCACAGATATTAAAGACATGCTTTGTACTTTACATTAAAAGGCAATTAGTATTCTACATAAATCACAAATAAAGAAAAATTTTACCTTCCATAAAATATTCTGATTTAAAATAGGATAATGGGGCGGGTGTTTGACACAGTGTTTGAGACACCACTTGGTACAGCTGTGTCCCATCCTAGAGGGTCTGGATTCAAGTCCCAGCTCTGCCTCAGATTCCAGCTTCTTGTTAATGTGCACCTTGGGAGGCAACAGGTGATGGCTCAGTAGCTGGGTCTTTACCACAAAGCTGGGAGAACTGGATAGAGTTCCCTGCTCCTGGCTTCCACCTGGCTCAGCCCTCGCTATTGTGAGCATCTGGGGAGTGAACCAGCAGATGCAAGAATTACTCTGTCTGTCTTGATTTCTCTCTCTGTCTCTCCGAATTTCAAATAAATACAATTAGCTAATGTAAAAATCAATATGTCTCTTTAAAAATAAAAAATTAAAATGGATGTTAAGTATAAATAATTTTCAATTTTCTAAGCATCTGCGTGCATATGATTCCATGTGTCAGAAAGAAAATGATCAGCTATGAACATAAATTATATTAACAACAATTCCTGTTTGTATGTTTGAAGCAAAATATTTATTTGAAAAGAAGAATTATCATTTCATCTTCCTAAGCAATTTGGTTTCTACATGTGCTTATTGATGGGTGTTATTTTCACAATTCAGCACTAATTATTAATTTGTATTTTCAGGAGGTAATGCATATAATTCTCATTCCCAGGAGGTTTTTCTAAATAACACCTTGGAGCAGAGGCTTACAAAGCGTCTAGCTCTCCCTTCTGATTGCACATTGCCTCACATTATAACCCTGTTGAGAAGTCATAAGTGTTAGCTGGTATTATACCCCCACACTCAAGATACTCATATTTCAGTGAGAAGGGGTTTTCTGTTAGAAGAGCATGGAATAAGAAGTTGGTCCCTGGGCACTTTTTCATTTTAGTGGCATACCATTAGCATCTTGCATATTTCAATTTGTGTGCAGGAAAGTTCATAGGGGATAAAATAACAATAATAATGTCAGATTTATATAGCATCTTACCCTGAAACTCTCAAATTGCTTCCAAAGCAGGATCACACCAGATACTTATCTGAGCTCCTTTTCTCTTTCTTTTTTTAATTTTGAAAAAATAGGGACACAAACCACTGATCTTTAAATTACATTATTTCTTTCACAGGAAAGGTTCATTTTCTCACTTAAATATATTCATAAGGATGTATTCTGAGAAACGCAGTGTTAGATTTTGGCTCTGTGCAAATGTCATAACATATACTTACTCAAATTAAGACAGCCATGATATCATTAGGTGATATAACCATATAGGACCACCGTCCATGTATGTGAATGACAATAGAATAATTTTTCTAAATAGGGATGAAAATATGGATTTTTTCCCTTTCCATTGGATTGTCAGTATCTAGGACAGAATTTGTAGGGAATTTTGTTAATTAAATCAATACTATTATATTAAGTGCTCAATGTAAAATTTTACATGACCCTGATAATATTTTGAAATTTTAAATTAAGAAAGGCATGGTGGAGCCTTTCCTTCAAAATATTCTGTATCCACTAAGGCACAAAGGTTCTCTACAGACAACACATCCTCAGGCCAGCTGTGGTAGGTGCTCTAGGAGAAATGCATGCATAGTGTTATATGAGGACAAAGCAGGAGAGGATGCTTCCTGGGAAGGATGACACATAAGCCTTAAAGGACAACTTAGAATTCATAGGTTTCACTCCGCAGATAAAGAGATGAAGCTAGAGTTGGGAGGAAGACAGTATAGATGAACTGGAACATGATGAACAAGTATGTTGGCTTTGAGGATAAGTTAGGAGAGTAAAGGGATGAATATATCAACTTCCAGAATAAGCTTTCTTAATATTTTTTTGTAAATTGTGTTGAGTATGAATTGGGTTGTGATATCATATTGAGGGAGATGACACTGTCAGAATTATGCAAGATGGACTAGAAGGAAGAAACCACACTTGGATTGTGAAAAATCCTCTCCAGGTTTTATAACTTTCAAAACTTAGCATTCTGAAATCTTTTGGCCTTTACAGAGGTTAGATAATGGTGGTGGTCATGGCTGTAGTTGTGACAAACTTAAAATTGAAACCATGTTCAAGAAGTGAAGGCAGATTTGTCAAATGGAGCTACTTTCATGACAAGATAAGAATTATGTGTTCAATGGCTTGCTAATTATTATTTAAAAGTGCTTTTAAAAAACCACTTCCTTTAGTAAAATAAGAAATTCTCTTTTTGTATTATTACTTTTAGGAATTATATACATTTCAGACTAAAATGCATAACTTGCAATTATTCTGAATTCAGATATCCTAAGTTGGTGAATTTTTTAATTTTGCAGAATATTTTGATACATTTATAAGTAATTGAAGAAATTCAATGAATGCCGTCTTTACTAGTACTGAGCATATTATCCAAGTAATGAAATGATTTTTTTCAAGTATGAGAACAAAGAACATCCCTCCTAGATCACAAATCAGTTTATCTGTACAAATATTCTATCTATGTAACCTAAACAAGTAAGTGTTAGAAAGCATTGTCCATGGACTCTGAAATCCTTCAGTACCGCTGAGCTGTGCAAGCGCCATGATTACTAATATCAGGCTTGGATTTCTGCTTCTGACCTGTTGTTTCATTTTGCTCTTCAAATCTTATTCCTGGAGGCTTGCCCCACCCTCTGCAGTTTTATATCTTTTCTCTTGAGTATATACATAACCTATTTGTTTGGTTACTCAGACTGAGGCTTCAGACCAAGGAATTGGAAGTTGCTGGCTCTTGACAGCTTGTGCTTTATTCTTCTCTCATAAAAAGGATCCTAAGTAAAGAACACCAGCAGTGACTTGTGTAGCTTCTGGGCATTTTTTTGTTCTTGTGATCTAAAGTCCACTTATTGTGTTTTCTGTTATTTGGAGGTCATCAAACTTTGATCACTAGAGGGGAGAGTGGGGTTTTGCCTTGATCATAGAGATCACACTACAGATGGATTTTTAAAAACACATATGAAAGGTTTAATGTAAAATAAAAAGCCATAATTCATTAACATCAGTGTAAATGTTTAAGAATGGCTAAGTTCAAAACAGCATTAATTAGAATTAATTTATGAGGGTAGATAGCAACATGGCCAGTAATGCCTGAACTCAAATAGTATCCATTATGGAATCTGATGTTCTGTTACTTCTCCAGATCCGTTTGACCACATATGCACAAATCCATTATCACATATCAATATGGCACACAGCTGGCAAGAAAGGAAATCCACCATACCATGTGCCCATTTTATCTATTGATCACAAACTATAGTCATATTGGAAATATTACATTTGCTTTTGCATTTTAGTAATAGTATAATAATTTTTGAAAACATAAATGAGCACATATCCCCCAGTAAATGGTAGCCACACATTCTTTTGCTCATTGAGTCATAAAGTATGCCACCAGAAAAGATTTTAGAGATTGTGAAGAAATATAGACCTCAAAGCCCTTCATGCTTACCCAAAGTCAAGGGAAGAAAGAAATATATGTCTAAGGTGAAGATATTGACACAAATTGAATTCTTCCTCATCAATTTGTATTATGGTTTTTC
Source organism: Lepus europaeus (assembly GCF_033115175.1). NCBI lineage: Eukaryota > Metazoa > Chordata > Mammalia > Lagomorpha > Leporidae > Lepus > Lepus europaeus. Next base: position 34,343,059 of record NC_084832.1, on the reverse strand, counting down.
AAACTCACTGTCCAAGTAATTTTTATCAGAAATAGATCTTGTTCTTATTTAAAACACCATTTTTTGACTGAGTTCATGCATTTATTAATTTTTAGAAAATTTTATTTATTTTTTATTTTAAGCCACAGTTCATTTACTCATTTTCCTAATAAATGTTACTTCTTTCTTTCTTTCTTTTTTTTTTTTGACAGGCAGAGTTAGACAGTGAGAGAGAGAGACAGAGATAAAGGTCTTCCTTCCATTGGTTCACCCCCCAATGGCCACTACAGCCGGCGCACTAGCTGATCTGGAGCCAGGAGCCAGGTGCTTCTCCTAGTCTCCCATGGGGTACAGGGCCCAAGCACTTGGGCCATCCTCCACTGCACTCCCGGGCCACAGCAGAGAGCTGGACTGGAAGAGGAGCAACCAGGACAGAATATGGCACGCCAACCAGGACTAGAACCCGGGGTACCGGCACCACAGGCGGAGGATTAGCCTAGTGAGCTGTGGCACCAGCCGAAAACTTATATTTAATAAAAATAAATTTCATAGGTACAGCTCTTGGAATTTAATGGTTCTTTACCCCATAACTGACCTCCCAACCCTAAGCCGTCCCACCTCCTACACCCTCTCTCATCCCATTCTTCATTTAGATTCATTTTTAATTATCTTTATATACAGAAAATCAACTCTATACTAAGTAAAGATTTCAAGAGTTTGTACCAACACAGACAAAGTATAAAGTACTGTTTGAAGAACATTTTTACTGTTAATTCTCATAGTACCATTCATCAAGGAGAGAGGTCCTACATGTGGAGCAAGTGCACAGTGACTCCTATTGTTGATTTAACAATTTACATTCTTATTTAAGATGTCAGTGATCACCCGAGGCATTTGTTATGAGCTACCAAGGCTTTGAGAGACTTTTGAGTCCACAAACCCCGTCAGTATTTAGACAAGGCCATAAGCAAAGTGGAAGTTCTCTCCTCCTTTCAGAGAAAAGTACATCCTTTTTTTTTTTTTTTTTTTTTTTTTTTTTAAATTTTTGACAGGCAGAGTGGACAGTGAGAGAGAGAGATAGAGAGAAAGGTCTTCCTTTTGCCGTTGGTTCACCCTCCAATGGCCGCTGCGGTAGCGCGCTGCGGCCGGCGCACCACGCTGTTCCGATGGCAGGAGCCAGGTGCTTCTCCTGGTCTCCCATGGGGTGCAGGGCCCAAGCACTTGGGCCATCCTCCACTGCACTCCCTGGACCCTTCTTTCCACTGGGATCTCACTCAAAGAGATCCTTCATGCAGAACCATGAAGACATATAAAACCTAAACAGACCCATAACTGAGACATAAATTGAATCAGTAATAAAGTTCCCCCCAACAAAGAAAAGCCAGGACCGGCTGGATTCACCGCTGAATTCTATCAGACATTTAAAGAAGAACTAACTCCAATTCTTCTCAAACTATTCAGAACAAAAAATAGGGAATCCTCCCAAATTCTTTCTATGAATCCAGCATCACCTAAATACATAAGCCTGAAAAAGATGCATCATTGAAAGAAAATTACAGACCAATATCCCTGATGAACATAGATGAAAAAATCCTCAATGAAATTCTTGCCAATAGAATGCAACAACACATCAGAAAGATCATCCACCCAGACTCATAAATGGCAGATGTCCTAAGTGGGATTTATCCCTGGTATGCAGGGATGGTTCAATGTTCACAAATCAATCAATGTGATACACCACATTAACAAACTACAGAAGAAAAACCATAGGATTACCTCAATAGATGCAGAGAAAGCATTCAATAAAATACAACACCCTTTCATGATGAAAACTCTAAGCAAACTGGGTATGGAAGGAACATTCCTCAATACAATCAAAACAATTCATGAAAAACCACGGCCAGCATCCTATTGAATGGGGAAAAGTTAGAAGCATTTCGACTGAGATCTGGTAACAGACAGGGACGCCCACTCTCACAATTGCTATTCAATATAGTTCTGGAAGTTTTAGCCAGAGCCATTAGGCAAGAAAAAGAAATTAACGGGATACAAATCGGGAAGGAAGAACTCAAACTATCCCTCTTTGCAAATGATATGATTCTTTAGGGGATCCAAGAAACTTTACTAAGAGGCTATTGGAACTCATAGAAGAGTTTGGCAAAGTAGCAGGATATAAAATCAATGCACAAAAATCAACAGCCTTTGTATACACAGGCAATCTTGTACAACAAAAACAAAGCTGAAGGCATCACAATACCAGATTTCAGGACATACTACAGGGCAGTTATAATCAAAACAGCATGGTACTGGTTCAGAAACAGATAGATAGACCAATGGAACAGAATAGAAACACCAGAAATCAATCCAAACATCTACTACAGCCAACTTTGATCAAGGAATCCAGTATCTAAAACCAATATCTGGAGCAAGGAGAGTCTATTCATCAAATGGTGCTGGGAAAACTGGATTTGCACGTGCAGAAGCATGAAGCAAGACCCCTACCTTGAACTTTTTACAAAAATCTACTCAACATGGATTACAGATTTAAATCTATGACCCAACACATAAAATTATTAGAGAACATTGGAGAAACCCTGCAAGATATAGGCACAGGCAGTCAAAGCCAAAATTAACAATTGGGATTACATCAAATGAAGAAGTTTCTGTACTGCAAAAGAAATAGGAAAGTGAAGAGGCAACCAACAGAATGGGAAAAAATATTTGCAAACCATGCAACAGATAAAGGATTAATAACCAGAATCTACAAAGAGATCAAGAAACTCCACAACAACAAAACAAACAACCCACTTAAGAGATGGGCCAAGGACCTCAATGGAGATTTTTCAAAAGAGGAAATTCAAATGGCCAACAGACACATGAAAAAAGGTTCAAGATAACTAGCCATTAGGGAAATGCAAATCTAAACCACTATGAGGTTTCATCTCACCAGTTAGAATGTCTCACATACAGAAATCTACCAACAACAGATGCTGGCGAGGATGTGGGGAAAAAGGGACACTCACCCACTGTTGGTGGGAATACAAACTGATAAAGCCACTATGGAAGTCAGTTTGGAGATTCCTCAGAAACCTGAATATAACCCTACCATACAACCCAGCCATCCCACTCCTTGGAATTTACCCAAAGGAAATTAAATTGGCAAATAAAAGAGTTGTTTTCACCTTAATATTTATTGCAGTTCAATTCACAATAGCTAAGACCTGGAATCAACCTAAATGCCCATCAACAGTAGACTGGATAAAGAAATTATGGGATATGTACTCTATAGAATACTATACAGCAGTAAAAAATGAAATCCCTTTGACTCAAGAGTAGTGTCTGCTAATACTAACTGATAGAATTAAAAAGCAGAGAATGATCCAACGTGGGAAGCAGGATACACAGCAGACTCATAAATGGCAGATGTCCTAAGCAGTACTCTGGCCTCAGAATCAGCCCTTAAGGCATTCGATCCGGCTAAAAAGCCCTTGAGCATATTTCAGGCATGGAAAGGCAAGACACTCTGGCAAAAAAAAAATGACCTAAATGAAAAATCTCTGTGAGTGAGATCCCAGCAGAAAAAAACAGGCCATCAAAGAAGGAGGTACCTTTCTCTGAAAGGAGGAGAGAACTACTTTGACTACGGCCTTGTCTAAGTAAGATCTGACTGATGGACTCAAGAGGCTTCCACAGTCTTGGCAACTCGTGACAAGAGCCTCAGGTGATTACTGATGCCATAAACAAGAGTGTCAATTGTGAAATCAACAACAGGAGTCACTGTGCACTCACTTCCCATACAGGATCTCTATCCTTAATGTGTTGTACTATGTGAATTAATGGTATAACTAGTACTCTAACAGTACTTTACACTTTGTGTTTCTGTGTGGGTGCCAACTGTTGAAATCTTTACTTAGTATATACTAAATTGACCTTCTGTATCTAAAGATAATTGAAACTGAATCTTGATGTGAATGGGATGGGAGAGGGAGTGGGAGATGGGAGGGTTGTGAGTGGCAGGGAGGTTATGGGGGGGAAAAAGCTACTGTCATCTAAAAGCTGTACTTTGGAAATTTATATTTATTAAATAAAAGTTAAAAAATTAGAGACAAATGAAAATAGATTTTTTTCTTTTATTTCATATTAAAATATGTGGTTTTGGCCAGCGCCATGGCTCAATAGGCTAATCCTCCGCCTGCGGCGCCAGCACCGTGGGTTCTATTCCTGGTTGGGGCGCCAGATTCTGTCCTGGTTGCTCCTCTTCCAGTCCAGCTCTCTGCTGTGGCCCGGGAAAGCAGTGGAGGATGGCCCAGGTCCTTAGGCCCTGCACCCGCATGGGAGACCAGGAGGAAGCACCTGGCTCTTGGCTTTGGATCAGTGCATTGCGCAGGCCACAACGTGCCGGCTTAGCGGCCACTTGGGCAGTGAACCAATGGAAAAAGGAAGACCTTTCTCTCTGTCTCCTCTCTTTCACTGTCTAACTCTGCCTGTCAAAATTTTTAAAAAAATTAATTAATTAAAATGTGTGGTTTTATGCTTACCTCCTTCTCAATATTCTGCAAATTCTTATTTTATTTTTTAAATATTTATTTATTTTTATTTTTTAGAAAACTTTTATTTAAGAAATATAAATTTTGAAAGTATAACTTTTGGATTATAGTGTTTTTCCTCGCATGATCACCCTCCCACCTGCAAACCATCCCATCTCCCACTCCCTTTCCCATCCATTCTTCATTAAGATTCATTTTTAATTACCTTTATATACAGAAGATCTACTTAGTATATACTAAGTAAAGATTTCAACAGACTGCACCCACACAGACACACCAAGTATAAAGTACTGTTTGAAGAACAGTTTTACCATTAATTCTCATAGTACAACTCATCAAGGACAGAGGTCTACATGTGGAGCTAGTGCAAAGTGACTCCTGTTGTTGATTAGCAATTGACACTCTTGCTTATGACTTCAGTAATCACTTGATGCTCTTGTCATGAGCTGCCAAGGCTATGGAAGCCTCTTGAGTTCACCAACTCTGATCTTATTTAGACAAGGTCATAGTCAAAGTGGAAGTTCTCTCCTCCCTTCAGAGAAAGGTATCTCCTTCTTCGATGCCTGTTCTTTCCGCTGGGATCTCTCTCACCTAAAACTTTCATTAAATATTTATTTATTTATTTGAGAGAAAGAGTAACAGATAGAGTGATCTTCCATCTGCTAGTTCACTCCCCAGATGCCAGCAATGCCTTGAGTTGGGCCAATCTGAAGTCATGAGCCAGGAGCATTTTCTGGGTCTCCCACATAGATGCAGGAGTCTAAGGATGTATGTAGTCCTCTACTGCCTTCTCAGGCCATTAGGAGGGAGATGGCTCAGAAGTGGAGCAGCCAGTACTCGAATCAGCACCCATATGGGATACCAGTGTAGCAGGTGGAGGCTTAACCTACTATTCCGCAGTGCCGGCCCCAAATTACTATTTTCTTATTCCTGTATTGTTTCATTTTCTAGAAAATACAGTCTAATGAAAGTAGTGAACAATCGCATGTCTTCTGAGTGTAAAGCACAGCTAAGTACGTGCAACTGAGAAGCATCTCTAGCACTCTCAGGTTTGCCTGCTACCTCTAGAGCATGAATTTCCTTCTTCCTAGTTGTGGGGGCACCTATGGTGCTAATTCACTGAACTATGCCTTTAATCACTCAGAGATGGGTTAAATAATGACTATATTCATAAAGTAGTCTTTGACCTCAGAGTCATCCATCTTATTAGGAAAGCAGGCACATAGTTAATAACAATAAAAATAATAAACATAATAGTACAAATAAGATATTTAAAATTAGATATATCATAAATGCCATAGTATCTAGATGAAGTCATAAAGTGGGCTGGTCTTGGTGATTAGAACTTGTTAAGTGGAAGAAAAAATAGGCAAAGTACAGATCATGGGAAGGCTAGAAGTCACCAATACATGAGCCAGGTTTGAGGAAACATCAGTTGGCCAATCTGACTCCAATGGGGAACCTGCAAGGGATTAGCTGAAGTTAACTTTGGGGCAAAAGTAAAAGACTTTGAAAGACACAACAATCATTGTGGATTTGATCCCTTCAGATGAACATCTCTCAAAATGTTCTTCGGCACACTGATCTCTGTTGGGAACAAAGATCTGTGATTCAGTAGCATACAATAAATAATAAATCTGCCAACTCTAGTCCCTTCCTGAAGATTCAGATGCACATCAAAGCATGTTAAAGACTCTGATTTGCTATGAGAAAAATCTCTTCTAAACGAGTTTAATTTATCTGGCTCATCATTTTTAGTTTTAGGATCTTTAGCTGTGCCTGGTATTTGTGGCACAATGTTTCCAACTTGGACTATATCTCAGAATAAAATTTGGATATTTCTGTAGAAGATAGAAATAAAGTATTTTAAATAGGAAAATGGTATGTGAAATTTCTCTATTATAGGTGTAAATATGATATTATATAAATTTAAATAACTTCTGTCCAATTAAGCAATAATACTGATGTACAGTCTGTCCGATTTGTGCTTAATGGGTTGTTTTCCATGGTGTTTACCATTTCAACAATTGGATTACTAGATTTTATTGTATTTAGGCACTATCAAATGTGATAAATCATTTTAATGTTCAACAAGTTTGACATGATTTTCCCACTAGAATTTGTAATGTGATGAGCCACTTCAAATATTAGCATGCTTAATAAATATTGAATGACCTCCTATAGCAAAACAAAACTATTTACAAAGCAAAAGAAAATAAGCAAAACACAAATGTAGTAATCATGGCTTCTGATTGAAGAAAATGAAAATGGAGCAAGTAAGAATGTTTGGGCTCTATGCAAAGATAATTATAACCAGTTAAGCTGTTTTTAGTGTGTCTATTATTGTTGTTTTAAATAATATATTTACTCATACCTGATAATTATACATAAATTGAATTTTTAAAAAAGAATCTAAAATTTCCAAGCTTATGCTCTAGAAGAAGTAAGTCTTTTTCCTAGGGAAGGAATTTTCCTTGCCTGGCTCACCTTGGTGTTTAGTTTCACTTGGGATCTTTCAGTCAAGTTGAGAGGAATTAAGAATTCCTCTACTGAAGTTCTAAAACCACAAACATCACTTAAATAGTCATTTAACAATGTCAACATAAATGCTAGGGTAATAACCCTGCCATAAGAAGCAAGTTTCCTGAAATATATCAGAGAAATAACATTTATGAGTATATGTTAAAAAATAAAGGCTTCTTCATGGCATCAATTCAAAGGGTAAGTATTCAGAGAATGACCAAATAGGAGTTTATTTCTAAACCACTATGTATGCCTTCTGAAAATACTTAGGTTTCTTCATTTCAATAAAAATTATTTCAATTGGAAATAAATGGTATATTTAAAGTAAACATGATGTTTTCTCTTTTCTTTCTTCCTTCTTTCCTCCTTCTAACCTCCTTCTTCTCTCTCTTGCTATCTTGCTATCTTTCTTGGCAGAGCAACACAGAGAATGAAACAGAGGTAAAGAGAGATCTTCCATTTACTAGTTCATTCCCTAAATTGCCACAACAGCCTGGGCTGAGTGAGACCCAAGCCAGGAACCAAGACCTGCATTTGAGTCTGCAAAGTGGTGGCTAGGGACCCAAACACTTGAATCATCTCGCACTGTCTTCCCAAATACAGCTGGATCAGAAGCAGAATAGCTAGGATATGAACCAGCACTATGATATGGGATGCCAGCATAAAAAATGTTGGCCTAACTCAATGTGCCACAATATCAACAATCCACAAGATGTTTTGATATATGTATACCTTGTGAAATAGTTAAATTAAGCTAAAATTTTGCACGAAGAAACTATTAATGTTGTCATTGCAATCTTCTGTTCAACACGGAAGATAAACATATTTACACATACATAGACCCACAATAACCAGCAAAAGATTTTTCTTAACCACAAGATTGAATAGGGAAATTTCTCCATGAGATTGGAGAAAGAGAAAGAAAGGTAAGGCTTCCATTTGAGTAAGAAAGACCCTGAGTTTCATCCACTTTGTTGCAAATAACAGGATTTCATTTTTTAAACTTTTATTTAGTAAATATAATTTCCAAACTACAGTTTATGGATTACAATGGCTTTCCCCCCCCCCATAACTTCCCTCCCACTCGCACCCCTCCCATCTCCCATTCTTCATACTATTTGTTGAACTCTTTACTTAGTGTAGGGTTAATCTCATGAGCATACAGTTAACTGAAAATAGAATAGAACTTTGTAAAAACTAAGAATTGGAATAGGACAGGGAGGAAGAAGAAGTGTAGGTACGGGCAGGAGGGAGAGTAGAGTGGGAAGAATCACTGTGTTCCTAAATTTGCATATATGAAATGCATCGAATCTATATGCTTTAAATAAAAATTTTTAGGTGAAAAAAGTAAAAATATTTCTGAATATTAAAAAAGAAATCCCCTGAGGAGTTAGTGCATTGATACCAAGGTGAATGAAATTCTAATATAACAAAATTTTGAAAAATTTATAGTATATCTCTGTCCATAAGAGCAAAAAAGAACCATTTGAATGTATATGCAGATATTTGTTGTAAGGATTTTTTTTTAATTTGGCAGGTAGAGTTATAGACAGTGAGAGAGAGAGACAAAGAGCAAGGTCTTTCTTCCATTGGTTCATCCCCCAAATGGCCACTACGGCTGGAGCTATGCTGATCCGAAGCCAGGAGCCAGGTGCTTCTTCCTGGTCTCCCATGTGGGTATCAGGGCCCAAGCACTTGGATCATCCTCCACTGCCCTCCTGGGCTACAGTAGAGAGCTGGACTGAAAGAGGAGCAACTGGGACTAGAACTCGGTGCCCATATGGGATGCTGGTGCTGCAGGCAGAGGATTAACCAAGTGAGCCACAGCACCAGCCCTGTTGTAAGGATTTTTACACTTTATGTTCTGTGTGGGTGCAAACTGATGAAATCTTTACTTTTTTAAAAAAGATTTTTCATTTGTTTTTGAAAGTTACAGTTACAGAGGGAAATGTAGAGACAGAGAGAAAGAGAGATCTTCCATTCACTGGTTAACTCCTCAGACAGCTGCAACAGCCAGCACTGGGCCAGAACAAAGCTCTTGCCAGCTCAAAGCCAGGAGTCAGGAGCTTCATCCAGGTTTTCCACGTGGGTTGCATGGACCTAAACATTTTGACCATTTTCCATTGCTTTTCCCAGACCATTTGCAGGGAGCTGGATTGGAGGTGGAACAAATGGGACACAAACCCGTGCCCATATGTGATGCCAGCATTTCAGGCAGTAGCCTTACCTGCTATGCCAGCATGCCAGCTCCTGTTGTAAGGATTTGATTCACATTATTGCAGGGTATTCATAGGGACATCTGAAATCGATAGGTCAGGTCATTTAGAAGGCAAACTGGAAACTCTGGTAGAAGCTGCCACTTCAATTCCCTTCTTAATGCCTTTCAGCTAATTGAATCAGGCCTATTCAGATATTCCAGAATAATATTTTTTTGACAGGCAGAGTGAGAGAGAGAGACAGAGAGAAAGGTCTTCCTTTTGCCATTGGTTCACCCTCCAATGGCCGCTGCGACCGGCGGGCTGCGGCCGGCGCAACACTCCGATCCGAAGGCAAAGCAGGAGCCAGGTGCTTCTCCTGGTCTCCCATGGGGTGCAGGGCCCAAGCACTTGGGCCATCCTCCACCGCACTCCCGGGCCACACCAGAGAGCTGGCTCCAGAATAATATTTTTAAAAGACAACTTTTAGGTGTTAGTTTCATCTACAAAATACCTTCAAGGAAACTTCAGGATTAAGGCTTATTTATTTGTTTATTTACTTAATTGAAAGAAAGATATTTCCCATGCTCAGGGTGTCTGCAAATGTCCTGCCTTCCAGAAATGTAGTCAGCCTTTGGACAAAGCAAGGCCAAACTTGGTTTGTGGAATTCCTAGGATAAGAAAGTCACATACTCCCATCCTGAAGGAGGTTGATAATCAAGAACGCTCTGTTAAAATTATCTGTGCTACTGGAGACCCTGATAAGTTGCTTAGGTACATTGTTATCTTTGTGCTTCTTTGTGCTTCTTTGTTCTGCAGCTGGTTATGTATAAATACCGCTGAGACTTTAGAATAAACGAGCCTTGATCAGCGTTGTTGTCTTGGCTCCATTCTCTGCGCCTCTTGTCCCTCTTTCCTGCTCCCTCCTTCAGGTTCTGTTTGACTGGTGCAGCAGGCCTGTACATAGAAACTCAGTTTATGAGGAAGGTTTATGTAAAGGAATATGCTCAGACGGTAGTGAGCTCAGTTATAAAAGAGGTCATGTAAGGAAAGAGAGAGTTGAGGATATTTACTCTGGAAAGGTAGAGGAGCTTAACAGGTAGGATGATGGTGAGTCTTCAATGATGAGCAAGAGGTTTTAAATATATTCAAGTGGCACTTCATAATAAAAAGTTAAAATGTAATAATAAATGAAATGGTACAATTACTTAAAGATTAAATCTCTCTTCATTTTCTTCTGTTACTGGCCCTACCTTGCAGATGTAACTGTTTGTTTCTTTATTTCTGCATTCTCCATTATTTTGCACATTTATTACTATTCATTGATTCTGCCCTGCTAAGGATGTGAGATTAGCACCATTACCAACACCTACCTACATACTTTTCCTTATCTACCTCCCCATCTTCACAGTTTGTCTGATACATGTTTATTTGTAATGTCAAGACTTATGGCATCTAAATTCTGTTCTGTAACCATAATTAAGTCTCTTGTGCCTGGTTTATAGCTCAACCTAAAGGTTTAAATCCAATTAAACATTTACTTTATCAGGATTATAGTAAATAGTGCTTACCTCAAAGCCAAGTGGTGGATTAGAGTTTCTCTACAAATATGCCCTCGTCATCTTTGTCTTGTCTAGGGCAAAGGTTAAGTGGGCTTCCTTTCATATCATAAATCATTCAGTATTATAACACATTTCAGTGTACTTCTGGTATATACTATGCCATTTCCTATGTAGTTTCTCTTCTTGTAGTTTCTAATTGCCTTTCAGGGATTTTGGGGTGTAAGTGGAAAAAAAAATCATAATTTCTTCAGCCTAGTACTAAAATCTTTCAGCTATTATTCTCTTTCTTAGGAAATGCATTCAATTGGCCTTAATATATTTTGGAAATCAATATTTTCACATAACTCATGGCTTTACAAGTTTAACAAAAGCTACATCCTGAGATTTTACTGCTTCTGAATTAGTTTCACAGTTTGTTAAATCGTATTATTTCTTTCTTTATTGTCCTTTTTTATTTACCCACTAGATATTTCAGAAAGGGTAATTGGAAGATGAATACCTTGAGTCTGTGTATGTCTAAGGATGTTTTAGTTGTTTGTCATGTTAACTAGCACTTCGGGTATGAGAGTTGAATTATTTTGTAACTGTAACAAATCACAAAGCTTAAGTTGACATAAAACAACACAAATTTATTATATTATAGTTCTGCAGATCAAAAGTTCAACACGGGTTTCATTAGACTAAAATCAATGTATCAGCAGGGCTCTGTTCTTTTCTGTTAGCCCTAGGTAATAATCTGTTTTTTGCAAATTCATTGTTGTTGGCAGAATTCAGTTACCTGTGCTCATGCCACTTGTAAAGTGAGGGCCATTCTAGATTTCCGGAGACCCCTGCGTTCCGAGGCTCATGGCCCTCTGCCTTTACCTTCAAAGCAAGCCATAACAAACTGCTCACAAACAATCTCTCTGATCCTTCTTGTACCATCAGACCTCTCTCTGACTCAGCCAGGAAAGATTCTACCCATAATGTAGAGCCCATGTGGATGTCCAGGAACATCTCCATATTTCAAGGACCATAACTTTAGCATATATGTATAGTCTTTTTTGCTATGTAAGGAAACATGTTCATATATTTTGGAGATTAGGTCATGGGTATCTTATAGTTACCATTTTTCTGCTTAGGTTTAAATATATTTTTCCTGAGAGATTTAGAGACATTTTTACTTTTTTCTTCCACCTGAAAACATTATTGATAAGGTGGTTTAAATGTCAAATTTATTTTTATTTTTCTGTTGGCTACTTATGTCTTTGCAATGTTTAACACATTGTATTCTTGTTTGTAATTCTGTTATTTTATGTATCTAGTTGTGTTTTGTGTACTCCTGTTTGTAAGGTATCACATCCTAATTGTGTGTATCCTCAGTCAGAAGAAATTTTTCTTCTAGTGTTTTTTTGAATGTGTGATCTTGATTCTGCTTTTTGTCTCCCCTGACAGGACTATGCCTAAGGCACTTAGGACATTTATGTGTGAGCATGAGATGTTTAGTCTGGACATATAGGTTTGACTGCTAAGAGCAAAAGGGAACTTAGAATGTGTAGACATTAAATAGATGCAAAGCCAGAGGAAGAAACATAATACATCTATTGAAGGTTTAGCAATGGGAAAGGAGGGGTGGGTTATTTTGTGGCATGGCAACTTTATGTAGAAAATTGCATTGGGTGGAATTCTATCCCCTACCATTCCCAAATAGCCCCCCTTGAATGATAGAACTGCACTTACTTTTTGAAAGATCTATTTATTTATCTGAAAGGCAGAGTTACAGAGAAGCAGAGGCAGGAGAGAGAGAGAGAGAGAGAGAGAGAGAGAGAGAGAGAGAGAGAGAGAGAGAATCTTTCATCCACTAGTTGATTCCCCAAATGGCCACAAGGACCATAGCTGTGCTGATCCAAAGTCAGGAGACAGGAGCTTCTTCTGGGTTTCTCATGCCCATGAAGGAACCCAAGGACTTGGGCCATCTTCTACTGCTTTCCCAGGTCATAGCAGTTAGCTGGATTGGAAGAGGAGCACCTGGGATTCGAACTGGAGCTCATATGGGATGTTGGCACTGCAGGCCGTTGTTTTACCTGCTATGCCACAGCACTGGTCCCAACTTACTTTTCAAAAGTTGTAAGCATCCTCCCATTCTGCTAAAAATAGATTTTTCTAATTTGACATATTTTGAAACCGCATTGTAAACTATAAAGTATTGGGCAAATTTACATTCTTATTATGATTACTATTCTCTCAGAATGCTTTCATTCTTTCCCCAAAAATCCACTAACATTGCTTATGAGATGGAAATCAAGCCTCAACTATTCAAGCTCTTTTTTTAATCTATAATTTTTCTTACCTGACTCTATCTGTTAGATTATATATTAAATCTTTATAATCACTTGTATCAACAAGGTTTGTGACTGAGGTCACAGAAAGGGGATGTTTTATCTCAGCTCCAAAACCAGAATAAGACATTTGGGATAGTTTCTGCTTATTTGGAAATATTGAAGGAGAAAATATTATAATTAAAAATATCCTTCTTTTAAATGCCATGTGAGCATAGATAATCATTGAAGATCTCTGTGGTGGAGACATAATGAGCCTTCAGTTCTGTCCCTACTGGACAGTGCTAAGCAGCTCCTATCATTTCAACATATGAATATTTTTGCTTCACTGGTCCCAAATACTTTAATCCATAGTCAGTCTTCTTCTTCTGGTGATTACAATGGCAAGGTGGAGCAAAAGAAATAGAGCTTGCTGTACAAACTAACATTGTAATGAAGATCTAAATTTGCTCATTATCCCTTGAAACAGCAGTTACAAGGTACAGAGGGGATGGGATATTGCTGTTCTTTTACGTACTCTGCAAGGAGAAGGAAGCAATTTGAATAAAATATCTGACAAATAAACTGTTGGGAATTTGTCAGAAGTGTGGTGCTGGTCTCTGCAGGAAGTCTGGAAGGAGCCTAGGACTATAATGATGAGAAAGCCAAAGCCCCAGTTGTCCACACATTGAACAGATAGGGGAGCTCTTCTGCAACTGAGTCTTCCTGCAACTGTGCATGCCCCAAACGGGCCCCTGCTGCCCTCTCCAGGCTGGCTGACTGACTGGAACACAGATTTCTCTGAAGAGATTGTTTAAATGTGGTGAATTTTGTTGTCTGATTCCTATTTGCTTTGCAACAAGATATGGCAACCTGTGTAATTTATATCTCAGCCAATTATCTATTTTCAAATATAGAATGGTGTCTGCCCACTACCAAGGGCTAAAAAATAGCAGCCGTCTTTTATAAGGTGCCTTTAGAGAAAAAAATAAAAAAGGTTTACTATTTTGGGCAGCTCCAAGATGGCAGAATAGGGAGGGAGTGATAGTCCAGGAAAAGATATTTTAATAAAAGTGGAGAAACTGTAGTTTCAGGGAAGAGTTAGGGGAAAAAACTGCAGAGGAAACTCTTCCAGAACTAGTGGGACACGGTGGACCTATGAGGAGAGCACAGGCACCCACGGCTTGGGATCCCAGCCACCGAGTCTTTGCACCAGTGCTGGAAAGGCAGGTTAGGCAAAACCGCAGTAGCCGGAGACACTAGCGGAAAAGCGGCAGGAAGAGCGTAGAGGGAACGAGGCTTGAAGCTCCATGGGGGAAAGTTCACCAGGCTAACTATAGGAGAGAAAAAAAAAATAAAAGGGACTGGTATGGACATGATTCTCTTTCTCCACTCACCATACAAAGGCGAGCAAGACAAAGAGCAGGCACCATTTTGGATATGTAACAGCTACACCAGCTCAGGACTGTGCCTGTCCTCAGCCAAGCAGAAAAACCTGACTCTGGTGGGGAGAAATACCAGGAAGTTAAGACCTAGTGAATGTGTGGAGCTTATGAACTGGGACTATGAAAAAAAATAGAGGGTGTGTGGGAGAATTCATGGAGTGCCTCAGATGTACTCTCTGTGGGAGACACCACAATCTCGGTAACCTTGGCAACCCGGTGGGAGATTGCAGGGGAATCTGAGCTTAACTGAGCACTGCACAGATCATTTGTGTGGCCCTTGGCACACAGCAGACGAATATTATACCCACAAGGGTTAGCGCTCAGGCAGTGATTGCCTCCAAGGAGAATAGCTCAGCTATGTGGAATTACTTCCCTGCTGAATAAAAAAAAAAAAAAGAGAGAGAGAGAGAGAGAGAGAGAGCTTTACCACACCAAACCTGGGTGTGTCACCTTTGGCACACCCTTAGCTCTGAAGAACTGAACAGAACACTGTGGCCACACCCACCACAATCCTCCAAGATTCACCAAATCAGACAGTACATCTAATCTAGAGTCATAGTATAATGAGAAAAGCCACCACAGCGAGGAAAAAAAGAAGAAACCAAAGAATATCTCCACAATGCCAAAAAAGAAACACAAAAACCAAGGAAACAAGAACAAGGGAGACATTATAATGCCCCCAAATGAACATGACACTCCAATACAAGGTTATGAAGATGATTAGATAGAAGAAACACAAGATACGGATTTCAAAAAATTTATGATAAGAACATTTAGAGGTTATCAAAAACAAATTCATGAACTACAGAAATCCATACTGCACAGGACAGAATATCTCTGTCATGAAAATGAAATCTTTCTGTGGAAAGAACGGGGCCATCAAAGAAGGAAGTACCTTTCTCTGAAGGGAGGAGAGAACTTCCACTTTGACTATGACCCTATCGGAATAAGATCAAAGTCAGCGAACTCTAAAGGCTTCCATAGCCCTGGCAACTCATGACTAGAGCCTAGGGAGATTACTGACGCCATGAACAGGAGTGTCAAATTGTTACGTCAGCAACAGGAGTCACTGGGTACTTACATCCCATGTGGGATCTGTCCTTAATGTGTTATCTAATGTGCAGTGATGCTATAACTAGTACTGAAACAGTATTTTTACACTTTGTGTTTCTGCGTGGGTACAAACTGATGTGATCTTTACTAATTATATACTGAATCGATCTTCTGTATATAAAGATAATTGGAAATGAAAAAAAAAAAAAACCCTGGTGTTAAATTGGAAATGGCATAGAAAATTAATTAATTTTTTAAAAAAATATTATGTAGGATCTCTGTCTTTAATGTACTGTACACTCTTATTTAATGCTATAACTAGTACTCCAACAGTATTTTTTTTTCTTTTTCACTATGTGTTGCTATATGGCAGCAAACTGTTGAAATCGTTACCTAATATATACTAAACTGATCTTCTGTATATAAAGAGAATTGAAAATGAATCATGATGTGATTGGAAGGGGAGAGGGAGCGGGAAAGGGGAGGGTTGTGGGTGGGAGGGAAGTTTTGGGAGGGGGAAGCCATTGTAACCCATAAGCTGTACTTTGGAAATTTATATTCATTAAATAAAAGTTTAATTAAAAAAAAAAGAAAATGAAATCTTAAGGAGGAATCAAAATGAAATGAGGAATTTAGTAGAACATGAAATTGTGATATTGAAGATAAATCAAAATGAAATGAAGAATTCAATAGATCAAATAACAAACACATTTGAGAGCCTTAAAAACAGAATCAGTGAAGCAGAAGAGAGAATATCAGACTTAAAAGACAGAGCACTGCAAAGTACACAGTCAAACCAAAGAAAAGAAGAGGAAATTAGAAATCTAAAAAACATTGCTGGGAATCTACAGGATACTATTAAAAAACCCATCATTCGGGTTCTAGGAGTTCCTGAAGGCATGGAGAAGGAGAAAGGATTAGAAGGCCTTTTTAGTGAGATACTAGCAGAAAACTTCCTGGGTTTGGAGAAGGACAGAGACATCAAAGTACAGGAAGCACATAGAACCCCCAATATACGTGACCAAAACAGATCCTAACCACAACACATTGTAATCAAACTCACCACAGTGAAACATAAAGAAAAGATTCTAAAATGTGCAAGAGAGAAATGTCAGATTACTCTCAGAGGATCTCCAATTAGACTCATAGCAGACTTCTCATCAGAAACCCTACAGGCTAGGAGGGAATGGTGAGATATAGCCCAAGTATTAAGAGAAAAAAACTGCCGGCCCAGAGTATTATATCCTGCAAAGCTCTCATTTGTGAATGAAGGTGAAATAAAGACCTTTCATAGCAAACATGAATTAAAAGAATTTGTCGCCATATGTACAGCCCTGCAAAAGATGCGTAGAGATGTGTTACACACAGAAAAACAGAAACACATACATCAATATGTAAGAAGGTGAAGGAAGAAAAATCTACTAGTAAAAGATCACAGGAAATTCAAAGTATATATTAGAAATATCTTTGGGAAAATGGCAGGGCAAAGTCACTACTTATCAATAGTAACATTGAATGTTAATTGCCTCAGCTCTCCAGTTAAAAGACACGACCTGGCTAAATGGATTAAGGAACAAAAACCATCTATTTGCTGCTTGCAAGAAACACATCTTTATAACAAAGATGCATGTAGACTGAAAGTGAAAGGTTGCAAAAAAGATATTCCATGCCAACAGAAACCAAAAAAGAGCTGGTGTAGCCATCTTAATATCAGACAAAATAAACTTTAGACAAAAACTGTTAAGAGAGACAAAGAGGGGCACTATATAATGATTAAGGGATCAATTAAACAAGAAGATGTAACTATTATAAATGTATATTCACCTAATTACTGGTTACCGGTTTATTTAAAAGATATGTTAAGGGACTAAAAGGGAGACTTAGACTCCAATACAATAGTATTGGGGGACTTCAATACTCCATGTTCAGCAATAGACAGATCAACCGGACAGAAGATGAACAAGGAAACAGCAGATTTAATCGACACTATAGCCCAAATAGATCTAACAGATATCTACAGAACTTTTCATCCTACACTTAAAGAATTTACATTCTTGTCAGCAGTAGATAGAACCTACTCTAGGATTGACCAATACCAGGCCAAAAGCAAGTCTCAGCAAATTCAAAAGAATTAGAATCATACCATGCAGCTTCTCAGACCACAGTGGAATGAAGCTGGATATTAACAACTCAGAAATCCCTAGAGCATATGCAAACACATGGAGACTGAACAGCATGCTCCTGAGTGAACAGTGGGTCGTAGAAGGAATCAAAAGAGAAATCAAAAACTTTCTGGAAGTAAATGAGGATAACAACACAACACATCAAAACTTATGGGATACAGCAAAAGCAGTGTAAAGAGGAAAGTTTATAGCAATAGGTGCCTACATCAGGAAATTGGAAAGGCACCAAATAAATGAGCTTTCAATGCACCTCAAGAATCTAGAAAAACTGCAGCAAACCAGACCCAAATCTAGTAAAAGAAGAGAAATAATTAAAATCAGAGAAGAAGTCAACAGAATTGAATCCAGAAAAACATAACAAAAGATCAGCCAACGAAGAACTGGTTTTTTGAAAAAATAAACAAAATCAACACCCCATTGGCCTAACTAACTAAAAAAAGAAAAGACCCAAATCAATAAAATCAGATGAAAAAGGAAATGTAACAACAGACACCACAGAAATAAAAAGAATCATCAGAAATTACTACAAGGACTTGTATGCCAGCAAACAGGGAAATCTATCAGAAATGGGTAGATTCCTGGACACATGCAACCTACCTAAATTGAACCAGGAGGACATAGAAAACCTAAACAGACCCATAACTGAGGCAGAAATTGAATCAGTAATAAAGTCCCTCCCATCAAAGAAAAGCCCAGGACCGGATTGATTCACCGCTGAATTCTACCAGACATTTAAAGAAGAACTAACTCCAATTCTTCTCAAACTATTCAGAACAATCATAAAAGAGGGAATCCTCCCAAATTCTTTCTATGAAGCCACCATCACCTTAATCCATAAGCCTGAAAAAGATGCATCATTGAAAGAAAATTATAGACCAATATCCCTGATGAACACAGATGAAAAAATCCACAATAAATTCTAGCTAATAGAATGCAACAACACATCAGAAAGATCATTCACTCAGACCGAGTGGGATTTATCCTTGGTATGCAGGGATGGTTCAGTGTTTGCAAAACAATCAATGTGATACACCACATGAACAAACTGCAGAAGAAAAACCATGCGATTACCTGAATAGATGTATAGAAAGCATTCAATAAAATGCAGCAGCCTTTCATGATGAAAACTCTAAACAAATTGGGCATAGAAGGAACATTCTTCAACAATTCAAAACAATTTATGAAAAACCCACAGGCAGCATCCTATTCAATGGGGAAAAGTTGGAAGCATTTCCACTGAGATCTGGTACCACAGGGATGTCCACTCTCACCACTACTATTCAATATAGTTCTGGAAGTTTTAGCCAGAGCCATTAGACAAGAAAAAGAAATTAAAGGGATACAAATCGGGAAGGACGAACTCAAACTATCCCTCTTTGCAGATGATATGATTCTTTTTTTTAGGGTGTCCAAAGAACTCTCCTAAGAGACTATTGGAACTCATAGAAGAGTTTGGCAAAGTAGCAGGATATAAAATCAATGCACAAAAATCAACAGCCTTTGTATACACAGGCAATGCCACGGCTGAGAAAGAACTTCTAAGATCAATCCCATTCACAATAGCCACAAAAACAATCAAATACCTTGGAATAAACTTATCCAAGGACGTTAAAGATCTCTATGATGAGAATTACAAAATATTAAAGAAATAGAAGAGGATACCCAAAAAATGGAGAAATCTCCCATGCTCATGGGTTGGAAGAATCAATATCATCAAAATGCCCATTCTCCCAAAAGAAATTTATAGATTGAATATGATACCAATCAAAATACCAAAGACGTTCTTCTCATATCTGGAAAAAATGATGCTGAAATTCATATGGAGGCACAGGAGACCTTGAATAACTAAAGCTGGAGATATCACAATACCAGATTTCAGGACACATTACAGGGCAGTTGTAATCAAAATAGCATGGTACTGGTACAGAAACAGATGGATAGACCAATGGAAAAGAATAGAAACGCCAGAAATCAATCCAAACATCTACAGCCAACTTATATTTGATCAAGGATCTAAAACTAATTCCTGGAGATAGGACAGTCTATTCAATAAATGGTGCTGGGAAAACTGGATTTCCATGTGCGGAAGCATGAAGCAAGACCCCTACCTTACACCTTACACAAAAATCCATTCAACATGGATTAAAGATCTAAATCTATGACCCAACCCCATCAAATTATTAGAGAACATTGGAGAAACCCTGAAAAATATAGGCACAGGCAAAGACTTCTTGGAAAAGACCCCGGAAGCACAGGCAATCAAAGACAAAATTAACAATTGGGATTGCATCAAATTGAGAAGTTTCTGTACGGCAAAATAAAAAAAAAAAGTCAGGAAAGTGAAGAGGCAACCTACAGCATGGGAAAAAAATTTGCAAACTATGCATTAGATAAAGGATTAATAATCAGAATCTACAAATAGATCAAGAAATTCCACAAACTCATAACAAACAACCCACTTAAGAGATGGGCCAAGGGCCTCAACGGAGATTTTTCCAAAGAGGAAATGCTAATGGCTAACAGACACATGAAAAAATGTTCAGGATCACTAGCCATCAGGGAAATGCAAATCAAAACCACAATGAGGTTTCACCTCACCCCGGTTAGAATGGCTCACATACAGAAATCTACCAACAACAGATGCTGGCAAGGATGTGGGGGAAAGGACACTAACCCACTGTTCGTGGGAAGCACAAGTGGGGCAAGACCAGTACCTTACACCTTACACAAAAATACACTCAGCATGGATTAAAGATCTAAATCTACGAGTCAAAAGGAATCCCATAAGCAAATTATTAGAGAACATTGGAGAAACCCTGCAAGATACAGGCACAGAGAAGCACTTCTTGGAAAAGACCCTGGAAGCATAGGCAGTCAAAGCCAAAATTAACAACTGGGATTACATCTAATTGAGAAGTTTCTGTACTGCAAAAGAAACAGGAAAGCAAAGAAGCAACCAATGGAATGCGAAAAAATATTTGCAAACTATGCAACCTGTAAAGGATTAATAACCAGAATCTACAAAGAGATCAAGAAACTCCACAACAACAAAACAAACAACCCACTTAAGAGATGGGGCAAGGACCTCAATAGACATTTTTCAAAAGAGGAAATCCAAATGGCCAACAGACACATGAAAAAATGTTCAAGATCACTAGCAATCAGAGAAATGCAAATCAAAACCACAATGAGGTCTCATCTCACCAGTTAGAATGTCTCACATACAGAAATCTACCAACAACAGATGCTGGCAAGGATGTGGGGTAAAAGGGACACTAACCCACTGTTGGTGGGAATGCAAACTGGTAAAGCCACTATGGAAGTCAGTTTGGAGATTCCTTAGAAACCGAAATATAATCCTACCATACAACCCAGCCATCCCACTCCTTGGAATTTACCCAAAGGAAATTAAATTGGCAAATAAAAGAGTTTTCTGCACCTTAATGTTTATTGAAGTTCAAGTCACAATAGCTAAGACCTGGAATCAATCTAAATGCCCATCAACAGAAGACTGGATAAAGAAATTATGGGACATGTACTCTATGGAATACTATACAGCAGTAAGAAACCCAATGAAATCCAGTCATCTGCAACAAAATGGAGGAATCTGAAAAACAATATGCTGAAGTAAAATAAGCCAGTCCCAAAAGGACAAGTATCATATGTTCTCCCCGATCAGTGACAACTAACTGAGCACCAAAAAGGAAGCCTGTTGAAGTGAAATGAACACTATGAGAAACAGTGACTTGATCAGCCCTTATCCTGACTGTTGATGAACAACTTAATACTTCAGCCCTTTTAGTATTTTTTTGTTCTAGTTAATACTATTGGTTGAACTCTTTAATTAACACACAATTAGTCTTAGGAGTCTAAATTTAACTGAAAAGTGATCCCTGTTAAATATAAGAGTGGGAATAAGACAGGGAGGAGATGTACAGTTTGGGACATGCTCAATTGGACTTGCCCCAAATGGTAGAGCTAGAAACATGCCAGGGGATTCCAATTCAATCCCATCAAGGTGGCATGCACCAATGCCATCTTATTAGTCCATGTGATCAGTTTCAGTTCATAATTGATCATAATGGTAAGATTAAGAGTCAAGGGAGATTCACTTCGCCATCAGCGAAGTATACAGTAAGTAGAAAAAACCTCCCTTTCAGACAAAAGGGTAAGAAAGTTTTTAAGTGAGAATATAATTTTCCTCATGGGCATTGTCTACCTTAGAAAAACTACTACAGAACATGTCTGTGACTATAGACTTGTAGTTCAGGCCACCGAAGATTAGAGATGGGACACGGGCACTCCCTTGACTTGCATCCTCTGGTCTGCTTTAACACAAACCAGGAGGAAAAGAAAGCTTGGCATCAGAAGCGATGGGTGGCAGGCCTATTAATGGCTGATATGTACAGTGATCTGCCCTCAAGGAGACCCAACAGGCCAGTCCACTGCAGTGGCTTTCAATGTGGTAAGCCTGGGTTTCAGCAGAAGTCAGCTTGTGAAGAGCCCTGGCAGCTCTGCCAAGAGTTGGATCACTGGACATGGACCTGCCCTGGAGTCGAAGGATGCCCAGGTCAGAGCCACAGATCTTATTGGCTCTGAGCTGAAAAGCCCTTCACTCAGTCCAACTTCCAAAGTGACCACTGCAGCTGAGGGGATGGTCAAGTAGGGTCAGCAACATTGCAGGCAGAACTGTACATTTCTTGTTAGAGATGCCACCTGCCTTTACCTGGCCAGCTCTCCTCCCAGGCCAGCCAAGTAATGAAAGTCAACAGAGTGCCTTCCCCTAGGAGGTTCACACCTCCCTTAGGATATACCCCATGTGAAGAGATAGATAGGCCTGGGCCTCTGAATTTACAAGGCCTAAAGCCCACCAGATTATTATCAAGCCCCTTCTATCAGGTTCTATTTGCCTCTCAATCAGAAAACTTCATTGTAGCTTAGACAGCACCTTTCTTAGCTCCTCTAATAATGACTCTGTCCTTTGTTCTAGGCCCTGTCTAGTGCACTTGGCCTCATTCCTTTGTAATCATAACGTCTACTCTACCACCAATGGCTCTACTCCCAAGCTGTGTGTACTGATGGTCCTCTTCCCCACTTAATGCTGTATAATTGTTCAAACCTGGTAAATGCCACTCTTAGGATCATTGGTTACTATCCTCACTCTGTCTTTTATGACCTTGTCTAAATATGATCAGAGTCGGCAAACTTGGAAGGCTTCCATAGCCTTGGCAACTCATGACGACAGCCTAGGATGGTTACTGGCGCCATAAACTAGAGTGTCAATTTGTTGGGTCAACAACAGGAGCCACTGTGCACTTGCTCCTCATGTGGGATCTCTGTCCTTAATGTGCTGTACATTGTGATTTAATGCTATAACTAGTACTCAAACAGTATGTTTCACTTTGTGTTTCTATGTGGGTGCAAACTGTTGAAATCTTGATACTAAATTGATCTTCTGCATATAAAGAGAATTGAAAATGAATCTTGATGTGAATGGAAGGGGAGAGGGAGCGGGAGAGGGGAGGGTTGCGGGTGGGAGGGAAGTTACGGAAGGGGGAAGCCATTGTAATCCATAAGCTGTACACTGGAAATTTATATTCATTAAATAAAAGTTAAAAAAAAAGAGTCAAAGGGATCGCATAAACAAGACTTGTGTCTGCTAACACTAACTGATAGAATTAAAAAGGAGAGAACAATCCAACATGAGAAGCGGGATACACAGCAGACTCACAGAATGAAATATGTCCTAAACAGCACTCTGGCCTGAGAATCACCCCTTAAGGCATTCGGATCTGGCTGAAGAGCCCGTGAGAGTATTTTAGGTATGGAAAGCCAAGACACTCTGGAAAAAAAAAATACCTAAATGAAAAGTCTCTTGAGTGAGATCCCAGTGGAAAGAACAAGCCATCAAAGAAGGAGGTTCCTTTCTCTGAAGGGAGGAGAGAACTTTCACATTGTCTAAATAAGATCTGAGTTGGTGAACTCAAGAGGCTTCCATAGCCTTGGCAGCTCATGACAAGAGCCTCGGGTGATTACTGATGCCATAAACAAGAGTGTCAATTGTGAAATCAACAACAGGATTCACTGTGTACTTATTCCGCATGTGGGATCTCTGTCCTTTATGTGTTGTCCTATGTGAATTAATGGTATAACCAGTACTCTAACAGTACTTTACACTTTGTGTTTCTGTGTGGGTGCAAACTATTGAAGTCTTTACTTAATATATACTAAATTGATCTTCTGTATATAAAGATAATTGAGAATAAATCTTGATGTGAATGGGATGGGAGAGGGAGTGGGAGATGGGATGGTTGTGGGTGGGAGTGAAGTTATGGGGAGGAAAGCCACTGTAATCCAAAAGCTGTACTTTGCAATTTTATATTTATTAAATAAAAGTTAAAAAAAATCCTTAAAAAAAGGCTTACTATTTTCAACACCTCATTTTAAATAGGAAAACATCCATTCCTCAAATAAATCATTGCATGGCTTTAAATCTACTGCAACATGTGGCCAGCGCCATGGCTCACTTGGCTAGTCCTCTGCCTGTGGCGCCGGGTTCTAGTCCCAGTTGGGGCGCCAGATTTTGTCCCAGTTGCTCTTCTTCCAGTTCAGCTCTCTGTTGTGGCCTGGGAAGGCAGTGGTGGATGCCCTAAGTGCTTGGGCCCTGCATCCGCATGGGAGACCAGGAGGATGCACCTAGCTCCTGACTTTGGATTGGCACAGCGTGCTGGCCGCAGCGTGCCAGCTGTAGCGGCCCTTTGTGGGGTGAACCAATGGAAAAGGAAGACCTTTCTCTCTGTCTATCTCTCTCTCACTGCCTAACTCTGCCTGTCAAAAAAAAAAAAATCTAGTGCAACATGTACATGTCAAGAGCTTATTTTACTTAATTTTAAATGAAGACTTTAAAGACTTGATTAAAATAATTTTTTCACAGCAAACACTGGGTTCTCATTTTGACCATCTTGAAAACACAACAGTGTTATGGCAAAAATTAAAAAAATGAGAGGAAGAATTGTGGGAAGGTAAGAACATGGGCAGTAGGGAGGGTAGAGTGGGTGTTAACATTATGCTTATAAATTTGTATATATGAAATATATGAAATTTGTTCACTTTTTTAAATAAAATTGAAAAAAGCAGGAAAAATTTAAACTGACTTAAAATTACTTTATGGAATTAAAATCACAAGTAAATGTCTGTACAGTTAAATAATCTATAAGAAATTGCATATGATAAGTGGGCTTGGTGTTATGGCATAGCAGGTAAAGCTGCCGCCTGTGATGCTGGTATCCCTTAAGGGCGCTGGTTTGAGTCCTGGTTGCTCCACTTTTTATCCAACTTCCTGCTAATGTCCTGGGAGAAGCAAAGATGGCTTCAGTGTTTGCACCTCTGCCACCCAGTTTGAGATCCAGATGAAGCTCCTGGCTTTGACTTCAGCCTGGACTGTCTCTGGCCATTGAGGTAACTGGGGCGTGTACTAAAGGATAGAAGATCTGTCTGTGTGTGTGTGTATGTGTTTGTCTCTGTCTTTTGCTCTCTCTTTGTAACTCTAACTCTCAAATAAACAAATAAATAAATCTTTAAAACAATTGCATGTGATAAAAAAGGGTTATTATTATACAATACAATAAAATAAAGACATCTCCTATCAATCAGAAATGGAAAATGAATAATGGTGTGGGAGTTCTTTTATAAAGAATAGTCATTCCATTTTCCTGAAATTTTAAACTAAATTTTTTTTGCCAAAGCACATTTATAGTTTCTTAATATAACAAACCATGTTAAAGATGGATTGCCACATTAAAAAAAAAAACATGGAAATTGTCTTGACATTAAAAAAGTATATAATAGATTCCTTATGTTTGTGTTTTTAACATATGTGTATATATGTATGTATTTATATGTATATATATATATATATGTATGTATGTACTTTTGTTTTCCATCTCATAATCTTCGGTTACAAACCAGTCACCAGAAAGTCAGCAGAAGGCTTCTAGTCTCACTTCTATTTGTGAACGATCTACTCAGGAATTTTATAGATCCCAATCCTAGAGACATGGTGTTTCTTCTCACTCTCTTAGATTCTCTTGCTCTTAAGAAAGAGGAATCTTCCTTTATGGTAAACAATTTTTGAAGTCAATGTATGTCCTTACATTTCCTACTGCCCCAAACTCATATACTTCTCTCTGGACTCTCTCACTCCAATAGAACACCTTGGCTTCACCTCTTTGTGTATCTGTGAAGTAGTTTCCTGAGCTTGGACACCCAGGGCCCTACTGGAAGCCCAATGACATATTTTATGTTTTCTTCCCCCAATATGAGCCTTCTCCAGAATATCTGAATTTTCCTGGGTTTAAGAACACTCAGTATTATCATAGAAAAAAAAAGTTCCTTTCCTCCATAATCTATTCTCTTGCAGCAATAGAACTGAAGTGTACTTTTCTCTCAAATATTTCCTCACTCCTTGCAAGCAGGCCCACATGAGTTTTTTTAAGTCTCAGGTCAAGATTAGATTCATCCTACATATCTACCACTCCAGGGTTGTTTGCTAGATCAGATTTTTGCTATCCTTTGGTTCTTCCCTATGTCAACTCTTGTTATAAGATTAAAATCTGTTTTTTCGAACTAATACTCTTTCTCCTAAAGGTACTCCTCTGTTTACTTTTTTGATTTAAGCAAGTGAAG
Organism: Lepus europaeus; assembly: GCF_033115175.1. Taxonomy (NCBI): domain Eukaryota; kingdom Metazoa; phylum Chordata; class Mammalia; order Lagomorpha; family Leporidae; genus Lepus; species Lepus europaeus. The sequence goes on along the minus strand of NC_084832.1, from coordinate 34,316,590 downwards.
TTTAACTGAATATCTTCACTAACTCTGGTTAGACAAATTAGATAAAATTAGATAAAAATACATAAAATTAGAGAAAATATAAAATTAGATACAATATAAAACAAAGGATGAATATTTCACTTAGTGTTTAAGACATTGGTTGGGATGCCCACATCTCACATCAGAAAGCTTGGGTTAGTGTCCTTACTCTGCTTCCGATCCATCTTTCTGCTAATGTGCAGCCTGAGAGGCAGCAATAATGGCTCAAGCACTTGATTCCATGACACCCACAAGGAAACCTGAATTACATTTTTTGCTCCTGGCTTCAGATTGATTCAGCTCCAGCTGTTTTAGGCATTTTGGAGGTAAAATCAGAGGATGGGAGATCTCTCTCTCTCTCTTTATCTCTTTTCCTTTATCTTTCTGTCTCTCTCTCCACCTTTAAAATAAAATAAATAAATAAATAAATAGCAATATAATTTGTAATATATTAAGAAACTGGCAAGTTAAACCCAATAATAAGCAAAAGTAAAACTATAATAAAGACAACAGTATAAACCAATGAAGTTGAAAACAAAAACAATAATTTTAATAAATCTCTGGAGATACTGACCATGAAAAAAAGAAAACATTCAAATTACAAATACCAGGAATGGGAGAATGGAAACTATATAGACCTTAAGATATTAAAATGTGCAGTGGAAAATATTACAAACCTAAATAAAAACTTAGATAAGTTGGGCCCATTTCTCAAAAGACATATGCTGTTAAGCTTCATTAAAGAAGTAATAGATATGGGACCGGCACTGTGGCTCAGCGGGTTAATGCCCTGGCCTGAACCGCCAGCATCCCATATGGGCACCGGTTTGAGATCCGGCTGCTCCACTTCCGATCCAGCTATCTGCTGTGGCATGGGAGGGTAGTGGGAATAGCACAAGTCCTTGGGCCCTTGTACACACATGGGAGACCTGGAGGAAGCTCCTGGCTCCTGGCTTCAGATCAGTGTAGCTCTTGCCATTGCAGCCAACTGGGGAGTGAACTAGCGGATGGAAGACCGCTATCTCTCACTCTCTCTCTCTTTATCTCTCTTTCTGTGTAACTCTGACTTTCAAATAAATAAATAAATAAATCTTTAAGAAAAAATAAAAAAGGAGCAATAGCTAACCTGTATAGGCAGATAGCTGTGGAAGAAATTTAATTCATAGTTAAAAATCTTCCAGCAAATAAAACCACAAGCCCCAAAAATTATTTCATTGATGAATTTTACTCAACATTTAAGCAAAAAATACCAGTTCCTTACAATCTGATCCAGAGAATATAAGCTAGAGCACTGTTTGCTTTCTGTGGCCAGCATTATACTGATATGAAAACTAGATAGAAACATTAAAAACAAAAGCAAAACAAATTTATATTCTTCAGGAAAAAGGTTAGTAAATCAAGTCCACCCATATATTTTTAAATAAATAAATAAATAAATAAATAAATATTTTAAAAAAGTACATCATGGCCAGGTTGGTTTCATTGCTATTTTTCACATCAAGGAACTATTAGAGAAGAACCATATCAACATCTCAATAGACACATAAAACCACTAGATAAACACAATGCATGATATAAGCTTTAAGGAAGAAGATATTGAAGAGAACTTTGTTAATCTAATAAAGTACATCTACAAAACCTACTACTAAGATATTTCATATCTGAGGACTAAATGCATTCTTCCTAAAATTGCAAACAATGATATCTTCTTCCAAGGCTCAATTCATCATCATGCTGGAAAAAAATCCAAAGCAATAAGGTAAGAAAACTAATGGAGCTGAAATTCATTAAAACTGTAGAATGATTTTCAGTTGTCCTTTACTATGGTCTAAATATGTATATCCACCCAAAGTTAGTACAATTCAGACCCTCACCCCTAAGGTATTAAGAAGTGTGGGGTCCTTCGGAAGTCGTTAGTGCCTGGAGGCAGAACTCTCATAAATGGAATTAATGTTCTTAGAAAAATGGCCTGAGAGAGACTCCTCTTCCCTTCTGCTATGCAAGGTTAGCATGAGAAGACCATTGCCTGTGAAGCTGGCCCTCACCAGTTACTGAACCCACCAGCACATTGATCTTAGACTTCACAGTCACTAGTAACTGTGAGAAGCAAACTCTGGTTGTTTCTAAGCCACACAGTCCGCTGTATTTTTATATCAGCCCACGTGATCTAAGACATATCTGTAGACTTAAATGTATATATCAGAAAATATTGAGGGGATATCAATGAACTGGCATAAAACCTAAAAGGTTAAGTATAAAACTAACACATAAACAAAGATAAAAGGAAATGAAAGTAATAGCAAAAATTATTGAGGTATAAAAAAAGACAGGCTAAACCAGGCAAAATATAGTTCATATATATTGATAAACCATTGGCAAGATTAGAAAGAGCAAAAGAGAAAAAAATAACAGAAAATATAAAAAAGGGAAACTGAAAGTGATACAGATTCTTTTAAAATAGAAGCATAGTTAAAATTATTTTTTTCCTAAAACACTTTAAACTAGAGATTAGTGTATTTCTGGAAAAAATTACTAGTGTTTCTTGGAGAAACAACACTTTATTAAAATAATCTGTAACTACTAAAGTAATTGAACTGGTAGTTAACAATATTCCACATTAGCAGCAGGAAAGATAACCACATATATTTATCTGACTTTCAGAAAGCAAAGAATTCCAGCTTCATAATGACTGTTCCAGATAATAGGTAAAAATAATAATCCATAATTTATATTAGAGGCTGCTAGTATACTCATCTGCTAAAACCAAACGAGATCAGTATGAGGGGAAAACAAAACTCATAGAATAACTACATCAATAACAACAAGTGCAAATACTAAAATTAAAAGTCAACCACTTAAATCTAGAAATATAGTGAAATCTTATTAATCAGGAAAAAGATTTGTGAGAGGTGAAGGTGAACTTCTCCAAAACTTATCTCCACTGGTAATACTCCTACAGAGGAAGAAAATGTCTTCCTGTATGGCTCCATAGAGATCCCAGTGGCTCCAGTGTCTTGGATAGAATGTCTGGTTTGCTTCAAGACCTATACTCTAGGGGTGGATATTTGATATAGTGCTTAAATTGGCACTTGGTATGATCCTATCCCATTCTGGAGTGCCTGGTTTGTCCTGGCTATCCCACTTCCGATCCAGCTTCCAGCTAGTACACATCCTGGGAAGCAGCAGACAATGGCGCAGGTAGTTGAATCTCTGCCACTCACATGAGAGAGCTAGATGAATTTTTGAGCTCCTGGCTTCATCCTGGCTCATCCCTGGATGTTATCAGTATTTGGCAAGTGGCCCAACAAATGGAAGACCTCTCTCTCTCTGTCTCCCTCTCTGCCACCCCCCCCACAAATAGAATGAAAATAAATAGATAAATACATTTAAATTTTTAAGACCTGCACCAAGCCACCCCATTCTCATCATGCCATACTTAGGTTACTTCTCTCATCATGAAACTGATGTTATAACTATTGTGTTTCTCATCGCATATGATGTATCTACAATGCAGAGCATAGACCTGTCTCAGACCACAAACATGGGACTAGTTGACCTTCCCTTCTCCAAACCACAGACCCGAGCAGATGACTTAGGGCTGCTGCAAAGCCTCTGTTACGACATATCACAGTCACATGTACACCATGTTTAACTCTAGTCACACCAGGCAGAGGACAGGAATTCCCAAGGAATTCAGCTGAGAAGCTGAAAGCCCAGTGTTTAGTGACTTTCCTAAAATCTTTCTGATTCTCTTGGGTTGTTTTTCATGGCTATGTAGTGTGTGTGACAGGAAACACCTTCTCTTCTTGTTTTCAGGATGCCATCAGTGAGCACTATGGTCTAATAAATATCCTCAGATTTGACACTTTCAAAGGTATGGTAATAAGAATCAATGTTATGTACTAAACGGTTGTATCCTCTCAGAATTCCCTTGCTGAATCTTTTTAAAATTATTTATTTATTTACTTGAGAAACAAACATACAAATAGAGAGAGGAAGAGGAGATACAAGGGAGAGAATGCTCCCATCCACTGGTCCATTCTCCAAGTGTCTTCAATGACAGGGCTGAGACAGAGCCAGAATCCATGAAGTCAATCCAGGTGCCCCACATCGGTAACAAGAACCCAGGGACATTAACCATCACCAGTACATCCCAGAGTGTGAAGTAATAAGAAACTAGAATCAGGAGCGGAGCTGGAACTCAAATAAAGGCACATCAAGATATGATGCAGATGTCCTAACTGGTGTTTTAGGCAGTAAGCCAAATGCCACTTCCATGTTGAAGGACTGATTGCCAATGTGAAGCTATTTCAAGATGTGGGTCTTTGGGAGATAATGTGGTTTAGCTGAGGCCATGAGTGTGGGACCCCTGTGATAGGATTAGTGTTTCTCTAAAATGAGAAAGGAATCAGAGAGCTCACTTTGTCTCTACCATGTGAGGCTGCAGCTCCAAGGTGCACACCTGAGATCCAGGATGAGAGCACTCACAAGAACATGACTGTACTGACACCCTGATTCCCAACTTCCAGCTTCTAGAATTGTGAGAAACACTGTCACAGTTTGTTTGGCAGCCCACACTAGCTAAGATACTAAAGAAACAAAGAAAGCAGGAGTTTAACTTATTCTCCAATTATTGTAATATGCTTCTTACACTTTTTAAAAAGATTTATGTATTTATTTGAGACGTAAAGTTACAGAGAGTGAGAAGGAGAGATTGAGAGAGAGGTCTTTGATTTGCTGGTTCACTCCCTAAATGGCCGCAACGGTGGGAGCTGGGCTAGTCCAAAGTCAGGAGCCCGGAGCTTCCTCTGGGTCTCCCATGCAGGTGCAGACCCAAGGACTTGGGCCATCCTTCAGTGCTTTCCCAGACCATAACAGAGAGCTTGGATCAGAAGAGGAGCGGGACACAAAATGGCTCCCATAAGGGATTCCGGTGCCACAGTCTGAGGCCTTCTCTCTGTAAATCCACCTTTCAAATAAATAGGTAAATCCTTAAAAATTATTAAAAACTTTCTTTTTAAAGTATATTTATTTGAAAGGCAGAATTAAGAGAGAGAGAGAGAGAGAGAGAGAGAGAGAGAGAGAGGGAGAATCTTCTATCTGCTGGTTCATGGCCTAAGTAGTCTCAAAGGTCTGGGCTAAGCCAAAGCCAAGAGCCAGGAAGTTCTTCCAGGTCTCCATTGTGGGTGCAGGGGCCCAAGTACTTGGACAATCTTCTGCTGATTTCTCACGCACATTACTGAGGAGCTGGATTGGAAGTGAAGCAGCCAGGACTTGAACCGGCGTCCATATGGGATGCCAGCTCTGCAGATAGTGGCTTTACCCACTAAGCCACCAGGCCGGCCCCAACTTCTTACTCATCTAATTAGTTCTCTGCAGAAGTTCCTTCAACAAATCTTGTTGAAGCATCTGTTTGAACCTTTGTTGAATCCACCTTGGCCCACATTTGATGGTATGTGTCACCATTGGATCTAGAAGTTGAATCTAGAGGAATAGAGAATAATCTCTTGTGCTGTTTACTCCATTGAACATTTTAATGATTACTTCCAATTCAAAATAATGTAAGTGCATTCACTGTACCTTTTCACAGTGCCTTTCTCTTTTCTGAGGAGTGTCTCATTCATTGCTATGTTAATCCTTCATTTGGTAGAGATCAGAGATACAGATCGTTCCCAGATTCTACATTTAAGTTGTATCACTAGATGGTCTGTGGGACTGCTTCTCTTCACAGCAGACTTCTATCAGGATTTTAAGCCTCAACACTCCATATGTAACCAACTTAGCTAAATACTGCATCATGACAGCTATCTATGTTCAGCAGCAAATGACATGTTTTTTCAATATGCATTATTTAAAATAATATAATTATAATATATATACCATATCTAAACAGCACCAAGTATAGCAGGGAAAAAATGCATCCCCTTTGGATTGTCCTAGCTTTTGTTCCCTGTTACTTTAGAATCAAGTCCAAGAGTCTAAATATTGTGGAGCTCTGTGTGTCCAATGTCTTTGATCCACTTTTTATATTCTCCACTTGGTCTTAAACTGAAATACAGTCCACAACTAAGTCAAGAAGTGGATGTATTAATCTAATTGTCCAGTAAAACCTGAAGCAAAACAATTTATACAATAATAAATGTCATTAATTTGCCTGCAGAAGTAAAAAAAAAACCTGCAAAAGATGCTTTATCTTATTGGTAGGCTAAAGATATATTGAAGATACTGTTCTGAAAAAAGAAAGGCACACACATAAACATACATAGACTAGAGTAAAATAGCAAAGAATTTGAGCTTATCTTCTGGTTATTTGAAATATGTCATTAAGTCTAATTTTTTATGTGTTCAATTAAGACATTTCTGGGGTCTCTGTCTAAAGGCTGCAGGACACATACTGACCATGGCCCTGAACAAATATTTTTGGAGCAGTACAAAGCAAATCCTCTCCTCTTCATTTAAGGCAAGAGCTTATGATGCCACTGTGTCCCATATGTTTCCAATTAGTCTCCTGCTAGGCTATCTGATTGAATTACACAATCCCTGAAATGTTTTAAAGGTTTAACTAATTTGAAGCATAGCCATGGGTTAAACATGTTTGAACCATCACACTTGAAATATATGTTTAACATAAACAAATCATTTCACAGATACAAGCATGGCTAATGGGGTGCCATAAGAGGTGGAGGCAAATGTCTTTGTCTTATTTTGTCCTCATATCAAAAACATTATAATGCCTCTTTTTTAATAGTACAAATAAAGTACAAGGAGAAGTTTCCATTTATTACAGTATAGACAAACAATCTGAATAATTCAGGCCGTGTTTACAGAGCACAAAGTGAGGTTCAGACTTCATAAATATTCATGATTAGTGTGGGTAAGCAGTCTAGATAATTCAGAAATACCCCATCCCTGCATGGTTCAATTTGCTAGTATAGAGAGAACCAATCTATCAGATAATTATGACATCTCCACTTCACCATTAAGTACGGAACCAAAGGGGAGAAAATACCTCCTTATTTCTTACCTTCATTTGTATTGTTCAGTTTGGTTATGTGAGATGGGGCGGATCCCATTGTAGGAGATTGTTCACAGTATCCCCAAATTTCTAGGCTACAGTTCAGACTTGGTATTTCTTTTATTTTCCTTTCCATTTTCTTATTCTTACTCTCTGCACTTGGTGAGGACAGTGCTCATGTGGGACAGCACTTAGGTCTTGGTTCTGTGGTTTCATCTAAATTGGTGTCTCCAGCACCTTGTGAAACATAGAAGGGAGTGGACCCCCTACTTTTGGAAATGAGTAGTTTCCATTACAAGGACTTCCAAGAAAAAGGGTTGGCTTGTAATTAATTAAAGTCCTAAGAAGGAAATAATGGGTGGATGTTTGACACAGCAGATAAACTGCTGCTTAGGATGTCCACATTCCTTGTCTGAATGCCTGGGTTGGAATTCCTTGTCTGAATGCCTGGTTATATTGCAATTCTAGCTTTCTGCTCATGCACACCCTGGGAGGTGGCAGGTGATGGCTTGAGTATTTGAGTCTCTGCTGTCCAAGCCGGAGACCCAGATTGAATTTCCAGGTCCTGCCTGGCCTGATCCAGCATGGGATTTTGTGGGCAATTGGGGGTGAAGCAGCAGAAGAATGATCTCTCTCTCTCCCTCTCCCTTTAAAATAAAAAGAAAATAAGTAATTTTTTTTAAAAAAAAGAAGGAAATGATAGTGACATCTAAGATTGGGCAAAAACCTTAAATCTATTTTTTTTTAGTTTCCTCTGCGAATTCTTCTTCTAACAGATCTCTTTAGTAAGAAAATAATTACACAGTGAAACGGCATATGTCAGTATTTCTTTCATTTTTATGGCTGAGTAATAATGGATCATGTATACATACCACATTTTCTTTATCTAGTCATCAGTTAATGGACATCCTGGTTGATTCCATAACTTACCTATTCTGAATTGAGCTGCTATAGACATGGGAATGCAGGTGACTCTTCCATATGCTGATTTCATTTTTGGATATATTCCCAGGAGTGGGATAGCTGGATCATATGGTAGATGTGTTTTTGGTTTTCTGAGGAATTTCCATGCTGTCTTCCATAATAGTTGTATAGTTTGCATTCCCACCAACAGTTGTTTGGGTACCTTTTTCTCCACTTCCTTTTCTGAATTTGTGGTGTTTTAAGTTTTGGATGACAGCCATTTTAATTAGAGTAAGGTGATACCTCATTGTGGTTTTTATTTGAATTTCCCTGATGGCTACTGATCCTGAACATATATTTTATGTGTCTGTTGATCACTTGTATTTTAATGTTGAAAAATGTCCATTCATACACTTTCCTCATTTATTTTTTTAAAAAAAAGTTTACTTATTTGAAAGTCAGAATTATAGAAAGAGGGAGAGGAATAGGCAGAGGGATAGATCTTCCACCTCTTGGTTCATCCCCCTAGATGGCCAGAATGGCCAGTGTGGCCAGGGCAGGGCCAGGCTGAAACCAGAAGCCAGGAGCTTCTTCCAGGTCTTCCACGTGTGAGGCAAGCATCCAAACACTTGGACACTTGCTGCATTTTCAGGCCCTTAGCAGAGAACTGGATCTGTGATGAGCAGCAGTGACATGAACCGGAACTTATATGGCACTGCAGGTGTTAGCTTTATCCGCTACAAGGCAACATCAGCTGAACTTCCCCATTTCTTAACTGGATTGTCTGTTTTGTTGTTTAGTTTCTTGAGCCACTTATAAATTTTGGATATTAATCCTTTATTGGATGCCTAGCTTGCAAATGTTATCTCCAATTTTGTTAGTTGCCTCTTCACATCATGGTTTCCTTTGCTGTGCAGAAGCTTCTTAACTTGAAGTAATTCCATTTGACTATTTGTTGCTTCAACCACCTGTGCTACTAGGGTCGTAGTCAGGAAGATTGCCTAGACCAAGGTCTTTCAGCATTTCCCCTTTCACTCTAGTATCTTGATGTTTTCAGGTCTTTGGTTTATATCCTTGATTTTTTGCATGTTAATTTCTCTGTAGGGTTTAAAGTAGGCATCTTGTTTCAAACTTCTGCATATGAAAATCTAAGTTTCCCAAGTCTATTTATTGAAGAGACTGTCCTTTATCCAAGGAATTATTTTAGCTCATTTGCAAGAAATTAATTGATTATAGATGACTGGATTAATTTCTGACATTTCTATTCTGTTCCACAAGTCTGCATGGCTACTTTTGTGCCAATACCAGCCTGAGTTCAATATAATAGCCCTATAGTATATCTTGAAATCTGGTATTGATATACCTTTGGTTTTATTTTTCTTATTTAGGATTATATATATATATATATATATATATATATATATATATATATTGGGACTGGAGCCATGGCTCACTTGGTTAATCCTCTGCCTGCAGCACTGGCATCCCATATGGGTGCCGGGCTCTGGTCCCGGTTGCTCCTCTTCCAGTCCAGCTCTTTGCTGTGGCCCGGGAAGGCAGTGGAGGATGGCCCAAGTGCTTGGGCCCCTATACCTGCATGGGAGACCAGGAGGAAGCACCTGGCTTCTAGCTTTGGATCAGCATAGCTCCAGCCGTTGCGGCCATTTGGGGGGTGAACCAATGGAAGGAAGTCCTTTCTCTCTGTCTCTCTCTCTCTCTCTCACTGTCTAACTCTATCTGTCAAATAAAAATAAATAAATAAAAATAAAAAAGTATATTATATATATATATATGTTTGCAAAAAGGGATAATTTGACTTCCTGCTTTCCAATTTATAACCCCTTTGATCTCTTTTTCTTGCTAATGTTTCTAAAATCTTCCAGAATTATGTTGAATAATTGTGGTGAAAATAAACATCCTTGAGTAGTTTGAGATACCAGTGGAAATACTTCCAATTTTTTCACATTCAATATAATGCTGGCTATACCAGTGTTGGCCCCTATCATCAGCATTTCTTGTAAATCAAGTCTGATGGTGATGAACTCTTTCAAATTTCATTTATCAATGAAAGTATATCTTCTTCTTTTATGAAGGGCAGCTTTGCCAGGTACAGTATCCTTCATTGGAAGTTCTGTTCCTCTTCCAGCATTTTACATATTTGATCCCAATTTTTCCTGGCCTGCAACATTTCTGCTGAGAAATCTACTGATAATCCTATAAGAATTCTCCTATATGGAATCTAAAGTGGGCCCTTAAGTCTGTAGTCACGGGGACTTGCTCAAAGCCTCAGGGGCCAGCCTGAAGTTGAAGATGCCATAGGGACTGTCCTGACATGGGGTACACCTGGAATCTGAGTCTCTTATGGCCCATCTTGAGCTTCAGTCATCAGGGGTTAGTCTGCAATCTGAGATGCAGGGCCTGATGGGGGCCAAGTTTCACTGATGTTAGGGTCTAGGCAAAGTTTGGATGTTAATTTCACTCTCCCCCCAGACATAGAGTATCTCTCTCTGTGCTGTGCTATAGAGGTTTTGGGAAGGAATTATGCAAATAATATGAAACTCCCTCCTACTCTCTTCAGTGATCTTTTCTTATTTCTGTGCTACACTAAGGTGCTGTCATCTCTCACCTGGATTCCATCACACACTTTTTTGCGTGTATTATTGCTCCATTTGATATTTCTGCAAGGGGATAAGTGCTGGGAACCGCTATTACACCATCCTGCTGACATCAAGTAGACATTGTCTTTATATTATATCAGAGAACATAAAATGTCTAATTGTATTTACAGTACTGTTAAAATTGAGTTATGTTTTGTCAGCCTGTTCTATGCATTTCAGTGTTCTACATTTGTCACATAAGAGTTTTAGAAATCACTAGTTACTCTGAATTTGACACTGAAATATTAGGAGTTGTTATTTATCATTCCTTATGCCTTGGCTCAGATTCTTCAATAGAGAAAAATTTTCTTTCATGACTCTATACCATAAAACATAGCCCTTAAAAGAAAGTTGGTAGAAATGTTCATTTCTTCCTCCTACTGAAAATTTTTTCAAAACCACTTTTTAGAATAATAAATTGGTACCTTAGCAACCTCTAGTGGTGATCAAAGAGGGTATTTAAAGTCATGAACATTTAAAATATTTGACATTTTTATCCATTGCAAACATTATTCTCTTCTGTGATCCAGTTGACTCATCTATGGCTAGTGGGAACCCTCCACACAGACATTTTCTCCCTTTGAAATGTCCCTGATAATCTCATATATTCCCCCCTTTCAGGCATAACTGATGTCTCATATTCACCTAATATCTTTCCTACTACATGTTTCTCATAGAAGCTTTCATTATTTTTATGGAATATGGTCATTATAGATCTTGGCCTATAGTCAGTCCCTTTTGGGATTTTTCTACATTTTTGACAGGTTTCTGGGATGACCAAACTTTTCTGAGATCCTTCTTAAATGAATATGCCATTGACAACATCAGCTGAACATTAAGTAAGGGGCAGAAGGCCAGCCTCAACTGTCATTCAACAATTTCTGCCAGGGCATGTTATTTAGCTATGGTGTGCTATACTGCAGTAAGATATTAACCTTGGTATCCTAGTGGCTTAAAACACTAACATCTTCTTTTTCCAGCTTGCTCCTCTTATTTTCCCAGGACCCAGAATGATAGGTGAGCTGACCTATTTAACTTTACTCTTTGAAACACACAGCTTCTCATTTACTGAAATGGGGGAAAGCCCACCAGAGGGTCTCATACTGACATTGGATAGTTTAGCATTATAATGGCCTACTCTGCATCAACTCATAACCAATGTGCTTTTATATGCTTTTTTATACACACCTAACTTCAAGGGGATCAGGAAAGGAAATTAGATGTGGGTGAAACATTTTTGACAATAGGAGAATCATCAGGAAGAGCTGAGACTCTATATGCAAGGTAGGCAGAGTAATCTCTGCAAAAACCTGATGGTTGAACGGGGTTAACAAAAGCAAGAGGATTTATTCCTAACTAGATAGGTCATTTTGGCAAATCACTTTTCTCTTTAAAAGTGAATTAATTAGAAAAATGTTATTTAAATATTTCTTTAGCAGTAAATTGCCTTTTTTTAAAATTGAAATCTTTTCTATCACCCAATTAAAGCGCATACAAACACAGACACTCTTGAGGTTTATATTGAGGACTGAGAGCTAAGACTTGAAATGCTTCTCCTTTTTCCCTGTAGTGGCTCTTGAGGCAGTGGCACTAGAAAAATTAATTTCTTATACATCATTATTTATGTTCCTTGATTTCTTGACTTCTAGTGCTTAATGGTAACTGCTAGGATGCCCAAGGGACATATTTCAAGATTTCGTATCAAAAACTCAAAACAACACTAGATAGAAATGGAAAGTAGCATGTAAAAAAATTCATCCTATAACTCTAAGCATAATTTGAATACTTCCTTCTAAAAACCTTTGGTTTCATGGTTATTTGCACTGCAATAATCCTATATCCTATAAGTCTAAATGTATTTGTATGTGCACATATCTATAAGTAGTTAATATGATGATGCTATTGCTTTTTTGTTAAAGTTTTGGAAGCTTGTCCTACAGATATGATGAATTCTAATAAAGTGCATTTTTTAAACTGCAGAGGAAAAATGTTCTCAGATATTCAGGAAGGTACTTGAGTCAATATGGAAGTAAATCAAAGCAATTCAATTTATTTATTGTACTTTTTTCACTCCAACAAATAAGAGGTAATGGTAAAATTCTGATTTCTCAAGGCTTTGTCTATGTGGAAAAAAGCAGTATAAAAACCTAAAATAATTTGATAAGAAGTGTAATTTGGTAACTTGCGATTCCATTGCTCATGTATAAAGGTTTCCTGTAAGCCAAGGAATATCCTAAAGCTTTGGATCACTTCTTCTGGTTGTCGTGAAATCAAATTTAAAAGTATGAGACCTTATCTATGCTAATAAGGTACTACTTCCCATTTTCAAGTAGTATTCCTCATATAAAGAATGAATAAGAGAGTTGGGGCTGGTGCCATGGCTCATTTGGTTAATCCTACACCTGCAGCATCAGCATCCTACATGGGCGCCGGGTTCTACTCCCGGTTGCTCCTCTTCCAGTACAGCTCTCTGCTGTGGCCCAGGAGGGCAATGGAGAATGGCCCAAGTGCTTGGACCCCTGCAACCGCATGGGAGATCAGGAAGATCCTGGCTCCTGGCTTCAGATCGTCACAGCGCCAGCCGTGGCAGCCATTTGGGGAGTGAACCAACAGAAGGAAGACCTTTCTCTCTGTCTCTCTCTCACTGTCTGTAACTCTACCTGTCAAATAATAATAATAAAAAAGAATGAATAAGAAAGATGTAACTAGGAGAGCTACTGCTTAATAGATATCTTGTTTTAGCATCCTATTTTCTGTAGTTTCTTAGTGAAAAAGAAAGCATAATGTAAAGTGATTTGCCCTCTATCAGTGAGTTTCCCAATAAATATTAAATATGATTCATGTTTTATTGTTTTATGATGTCTTGACCACACTAAATGCAATGACCATACAAATTCAGATTTTTGGGGGTGAGAACTGATAAAAAAATTATTTATGGAACATATTTGGTTATAAGCTACTTATTATTATCACAGTTATCATCAGTATTATTTTAAACTCATCTTTGTGACTTAAGGAAGCACCTACAGCCGGCTCCATGGCTCAATAGGCTAATCCTCCACCTGTGGTGCCGGCACACCAGGTTCTAGTCCCGGTCGGGGGTGCCAGATTCTGTCCCGGTCGCTCCTCTTCCTGTCCAGCTCTCTGCTGTGGCCCGGGAAGGCAGTGGACGATGGCCCAAGTCCTTGGACCCTGCACCCGCATGGGAGACCAGGAGAAGCACCTGGCTCCTGGCTTCAGATCAGCGCAGTGTGTCGGCCACAGCACACCAGCCACAGCAGCCATTGGGGGGTGAACAACGGAAAAGGAAGAACTTTCTCTCTGTCTCTCTGTCTCTCACTGTCTACTCTGCCTGTCAAAAAAAAAAGAAAGAAAGAAAGCACCTACAATGTAATTTAGTATCTCTGGAGAGCCAGAACAATCTCTTGGATCTTCCTAAATCATATCAGTTCAAGTTATTTGAAAAATACTTTGATAGGTATTTATCCATCATGTCAAATTCTTTCCTGTTGCCTTATTCTTTTTTTATGAATACTACAACATTTTTTTTCTGTTTAAGACACAATTAAGGCCGGCGCCTGGCGAACTTTCTCGAGGTATTGAGGTTCAGCTCACCTAGTGTTCCAGTGCTGGTGTGTAGATTCCACTGCTGGTCTCCTGAGCCATGGACTCCCACGCCCTCCACGCAGGTCCACCGTGAATCACTAGTTCCAGAAGAGTTTCCTCTGCTGTTTCTTCCCCAACTCTTCCTTGAACCTGCAGTTTATCCACTTTTATTAAACTGTCTCTTCCCGGACTATTAGTGTGCTCCCTTCCAATTCCACCCTCTTGCCGGAAATCTCTCTATTTATCAGATATTTTAATTGAAGCTGTTTCTAAGAAAATAAATTCCTTATGAAGAAAACATTAAATTCTACTTTGATCTATACATTAAACAGCCAATGCATTTTTCATTCCTTTAATTTTAGATGCCAATATTTTACCTTTTGGATACTCTCTGTGTAGGAGATTTATAACAAGAACTATGCTTACTCTGCAGTTCTTCCTATGAAGGTGAGTATTCAAAAATGATTACAAGTGAATGATCAAAGTCTAATATAAGATATTGTCCTACAAAATGGATAATGGAATATTTTGGGGTGCCACGCATGGCCAAGTCTCTGTATCTATGATGTGATAAGAAAACAACAAGTATGTAACTGTGACATAGCAAGAACTGGCTTCTATAAAAGAACTAGAATATTGAACACTGCCCATTTTCTAGCCATATGTGGAAAAGTCAGCTTCTGGATCTTCATAGCTCACCATCTACCTTCTGCAACGAATCAAGAGGTATGTATTCTCATTGATTTCTCTCATTCTCTCAGATAGTTCTTATGTTGCTGATTTGGTAGAAATCAAAATTGAAAGTACCTTAAATCATATTAGAGTATCATTTTTACCAATTCTTGAACCTAAACCAGAATTTATAGTGGAGGTCAGTTCATACATATAGTGAAATATTATAGCAAGTAGCACTGAATGATCTTTTGTCCTCAAAAATATATAAATTGGGACAAGATTATCACATTGTACATTGTGTGAATTGGTTTTGCTGGCGTGCATTCGCATGAGTATGGCTGGGAATAGAATCTATACCAATTGTTTTTTTCAGTATTGCCTTAAATTCTACTGCATGTTTGTTGGCACATAGTAATTTGAAATTTCTTTTTGCAGCTGAAGATATGATCTTGCATATTAAAACCCTTAAATGGTATTACTTTTCCTTTAATGCCTATATTCTTCCAAAAACTAATACTAGAGATTTGTATTTCTTAATTGCTAGATGACAGGAAGAAATGAAAATATACAAGTACTTATGAACAGTAAAGAACAAGAAAGATATGTTTGGCCACCTATTTTAATTAAGATATGATTTATAAGGATTGAAGAATCTTTAGCTGTATGGTTACATATGTACTACTTAGTAATATCTCAATAGATGATACATTGATAGATTGATAGATGATAGGTAGGTATGGATATATTTATTATATATTTCATATATAATATGCTAATTTTGGTTCTCACAATTCCCCTAAGTAGGTAAACAAACTGAGACTAAGGTAATCATAATACCAGCTAACAAATTTTTTAAGTACAACCTAAGCAGTGGGCATTGTGCTAAGTGTTTTACATTTACATCAATGCAAAGTGGACATTGAATTCTTACATTTCTGTGAGGGAAATGTTATCTCTACTTAAATAGGTTAAATAACTTTCCCAAGTTAAGATGTAGTATGAGTGATGTATTGCTGCAATATCTTCATTCTAGAGTAAATATTCCAAGGAGCCCACTGACTTCAAAGCTACGTGTGAATTTAGAGGGAAATACATTTTCTAGTTCAAACTTTTCTATTATTCACAAAGTAATGGGATCTAGCAAGATTCAGAGCCTTTTCCTGCTGCCATTGAAGAGATTGGGGCAGTTAAGGTACAGGTAGTCCTTCTTTTCACTTGGCTTTTGTTGCTTTATTCACTCATCCCAATATAGACTGATAGTTTGATCCTATTTTACAGGGGAGGAAGATAGCTATTAGTAGGGTTAAAAAAGTACCTGAAGTTTCACCATCAACAAGTGATAGCCTTATATTGAGACAGAGTACCTGTGCATGGTGGTGTGATGACAGGAACTGGGATAAGCAGCAATCATGAGAGTTGAAGGAATTCCCTAGACTTCAGAGCCTCCTGGCCTCAAGCTTTGTACTATGCCCTTTGATGTTGTCTGAATGCCTTATGCAGCTGCACAATTCTGTCATTGAAACTCTAGCTGGGAATCATCTAAGTGAGACAGCACTGTTGATAAGAAAGTCCAATATCCAATCAAGATAACAACACACATGAACCAGTTCCATTTGACCCTCTCAGAATCACACAATTTGCTGCTGCTTATTGGTCTCATATTTCATTTTGGAAACAGGCAAGTCAAGTTCAGCTCCCGTTAAATGTCGACCTATTGGAAAGTAACACTGTGACACAACAGGTTAAATCATTGCTTGTGATTCCAACATCCCATATTGTGGTTCCTGTTCAAGTCCTAGCTGCTCTGCTTACAATCCAGCTTCCTGATAATGTGCCTGTGAAGGTAGCAGAAGATGGACCAAGTACTTGGGCCTCTGCCATCCTTGTCAGGGACCAAGATTAAGTTCCTTACTTCTGGGTGTATCCTGGTTCAGCCCTGGCTGTTGCAGCCATTTGGGGAATGAATCAGTAGATGGAAGATTCTCTCTCTCTCTCTCTCTCTCTCTCTCTCTCTCTCTTCCTTTCAAATAAATAAATAAATAAGTGAATCTTAATTTAAAAAAAAATTAACCTGTTCTGGATCATACCACACTGATACTACTGAGATCTGGACAAGGATGTTGCACTCCCATTGAGCTCCCTCTGACTCTCAGAAAATCTATATGCGATAAAATCACCTTTCAGTCTTCATTCATTGCTGAGAGACTGAGATTATAATGCTGTGTCACTGTGTAGAAAGATCTTTGAAAAATGTTCCAGTGTTAAATATACCTTATTCATTATCACTAATAACCAATATCCCATGACCACATTGCTAGAAACAAAAGTAGTAAGCAAAAGTGGAATGCATCAGTGTGGGATAGGGAAAGGAAAGTATTTATTGACTGATTTCAGTATTGGGAGAGGAGTTTTTCATGCTCTAGAAGTGTAGAGATAGTCCCAATTCTATAAAAGGTAAGTTAATATATAATTGCAGTTCATACACGTATGCAGGCAATGGGATCAGCAATAGTTGAACTGACCCACTTTTACCATCCATAAGATACCATAGCCTAGTTTTCTATAGCCATGTTAATAAAATACAGCAAACTTATCCTATCCCATTAAGTAGTCCAAATATTAGGATTTAGTCTAAGTTGAGCTAATTAGAATTCCTTGCGTATAACATGGTTTAATTTTTTCTTGTAGGTCATCTCATTGCAAGATTATATCCATAATACCTACTGTTTGTTACTGCTCTCACCACAGGACCTCAACACTTCCATAAGATTCTTTTCCCCTGTTTGTGGCAGTGACCAGAGAAGTCTTCCTTGTATTCTTGGAAAGGCATATTCCTGTAACTCTGCACAATATTTCCTGTTGTAATTGCTTCCTTGAAGGTCACTCCAGGAAAACCCTTTTTTTTACTTGATAGGTAGAGTTATAGACAGTGAGAGAGAGAGAGAGAGAGAGAAAGGTCTTCCTTCCGTTAGTTCGCTCTCCAAATGGCTGCCACGGCTGGCGCTGTGACGATCTGAAGCCAGGAGCCAGGATCTTCCTGGTCTCCCATGCAGTTGCAGGGGTCCAAGCACTTGGGCCATTCTCCATTGCCCTCCTGGGCCACAGCAGAGAGCTGTACTGGAAGAGGAGCAACCGGGACTAGAACCTAGTACCCATCCACATGAGATGAAGGCACTGCAGGCACTGCAGACAGAGCATTAACCAAGTGAGCCACGGTGTCGACCCCGGAAAACCCTTTTCTACTGCCACTACATCACTGGTCTGTGGAGTAGCCTACTTCCTATCAGGCTGATTCGCCTATGATTCCCTAGGTTATAAATCCACACATTGTAAAACATACTATATTTTCTCACTGCAAGGCCTTATTGAACTACAGTAATTATGACTTCTTCTTATATAGGGAATACATCCTCTTCTCATAGAGATTTGATATAATTCCTGGATGTGGATAATTGTTTTGGATACCAATTGGTATGTAATAAGACACGAACAAATTTATTGGCTTAAATCAGTAACTGTAATTTCTTATGGATCAGGAATTAGGGCAGGGCAAGTGAAATAATGGGTGATTATTTTGCTCCCTATTATGTAGACTGGGATCAGTTATGTAAATTTGTGTCATGTACTCAGCTAGGACTGGAATACATAAGATAGTCTATAACTCTCTTGGAAATTTTTTCCATGTAGCATCTACTAATTTACTCTTTTAGATTGAACTTCCTCACAGCATGGCAGCTAGTCCTCAAGATGGAGTTTTCTAAGAAGGACACTGTAGAAGCTGACACGTCTCCCACACAATTGGGAACATAAGTCCTATAATGTCACTATTTTTTTAAAGATTTATTTTATTTATTTGAAAGACAGAATTACAGAGAGAGGTAAAGACAGAGAGAGAGGTCTTACATCTGCTGGTTCACTCCCCAGATGGCCACAATGACCGGAGCTGCGCTGATCGAAGCCAGGAGCTAGGAACTTCCTCTGGGTCTCCCACGCGAGTGCAGGGGCCCAAGGACTTAGACCATCTTCTGCTGCTATCCCAGGCCATTGCAGAGAGCTGCATTGGAAGAGGAGCAGCTGGGACTAGAACCGGCTCCCATATGGGATGCCAGTGCCTCAGGCCAGGGATTTAACCCACTGCACCACAGCGCTGGCCCCATAATGTCACTTTTATAATGTTCTGTTTGTTAAAGTAGATAGCAAGGCCAGTCTAGTTTTAAAGGATTGTCATGTGCATTCAGGAGGGGTGGAATGGTTGGTACCTATGTTTACATACAAGACTATAACACACCAATTCCATGCTGACTTCTGCATCCCCTTTCTCTCCTTTACATGAAAACATTAAACAGATCTTTCTCTCTAGTTTCCTTTTCCATGCATATCAATAATGTAAGAAATATCAGTGTGTGTTTGTGTGTGTGTGATGTTGACATCATCACTGTGGTGGTGTTACAAACTCTCATTTTAAGCACACACAGATAGATAGAAATTCAATTGAAGTTTGGACTCAGGAGAAACTTGAGATACCCCAGAGTAGGTAATTTACAATCCTCATTTCATTAAACTTTCTTCAACACAATGAGAGACATATTATTATTCCTATTTTATACATAGGGACACAGACTCAGCAAGGTGGAGTCAAATTCCCAAAGTCACACAGTTGATAAATAATTGATCTACAACTTGATCCCTTGTCCATCTAAGCTCAAAGCCCATGCTAATGACACAGTTCAACCCTTCTCTACAACCTCCTAGGAGTAATTAAGATAATAGTTCGTCCTTAACTTGGAAATATTTGTTGATTTTTTTTAAAAAGATAAAAGTTATATTTTAGGTATTTTATGGCATTTCTTTTTGAATGATATAGATTGTTGTGAATCTGTGACTTCAACTCTATAATTAGAAAATATTAAAAAATAAAACAAAACTTTTATTTTAATCAAATAGATCACCTCTAGTCATTTCTATACCATTCTAGAATATAAGGATATTGATTTTTGAGACAATATTACTATATATACAGATTTTAGTTAAGCATTATAAACACAATTCATTCTTTATTGCCACAATTTATGTATTGTGGACCCATAATATCCTTAACCTGATGACAGGTATTGAATGAATATGAAATATATACAGGTTTTGTCCTCTAGGAACTTTTAACCTAATGTAGGAATCAAAAATTTCCCATGAAGCAGGTAAATAGTAAGTTAAAATTCATGTAAATTTAATAAAGATGGAGATTTTAGAAATACTTCAAGTTTACAGAAAGGCAAGATTTATGAGTTATGGGGTGATCTAGACAGGAGAGGAATTCTGAGCTGCATGGGTATATATGTGCAAACTAAATGGAGAAGAGAAAACCCAAAATGGAGCCAACAGCCCACAGAATACTTTCATTTACTAAACTAATATAACAGGAAACAGTAGGAAGAAGTTGCATAAAGTGAGTTAGTGTGGTTGGGTAATTCTCAGAACTTGAGAGCCTATTTAACACAGAAGAGTCTTAGCAGATGCAAATACATCGTGAGCATCCCTTATTCAAAAGTTCAAAATCAAAAACATTTTTTCACCAAAAACTTCTTTTTTTGGCCATTACTATTTACAAATGTTTAAAATAATAATGAAAAGTCTAAAGATGAGTTCATTGACTGCACATAGCTTTAACAATTTATTTATTTATTTATTTTTGACAGCTTTAACAATTTTTTAGCATTTTGTATATTCATTTCTTTTGAAATATGAACACACAAACTTTTTCTTGAAAGCTGGTATATTAATATCACATAATGTGGATTTCACAACAAGGATCATGAAGTGAGGGAAGAAAGATATATTACTATGTAAGGAGTATAACTTACTGAAGATAATATTTAAAAATATCTACACATGAAATAATATGGCATTCACACATTTTACATTATATATGCATTTTTTAAGATATACTTATTTTGAGTGGAGACAGAGAGAGAGGAGAAACAGAAAGAGAGAGAGATCTTCCACCCATTACTTCACTCCCCAAATGGCTTCAATGGCTGCAGCTGGTCTGGATTGAAGTCAGGAGCCCAAAACTCCATCCAGGTCTTTTTTATGGGCCATCTTTTGCTGGTTTCGGAGGCATACTAATAGGTAGCTGGACCAAAAGTGGAGCAGTTGAGACCTGAACCAGTGTTCTGATATGGGATGTCTGTGTTGCAGGTGGTGGCTTAACCCACTGTGACATGCCAGACAAATACATTTATTTTAACTTCCACACATAAGAGAAATGTGGAATTTTTCTTTCTGTGCTTATAATGATCTCCAGTTCCATCCATTTTGTTGCAAAGGTAAAGATTTCATTCTTTTTTATGGCTGAGTAATATTCCGTTGTGTGTATATACCAGTTTGTCTTTATCCAGTTATCAGATGATGGACATCCAGGGTGATTCCATATCTTGGCTATTGTGAATTGAGCAGCAATAAACATGGAGTGCAGGTATCTCTTTCAGATACTGACTTCTTTTCTTGGGGATACCTGCTCAGAATGGGAAAGCTGGGTCATATGGTACATCTAAGTTTAATTTTTCTTTTTTGATGAATCTCCATAGTGTTTTCCTTAATGGTTATATCAAGTTGCATTTTCCACGTCCCCTCTATCATTTGTTATTTTCTAACTTTTGGGCTACTAACTGGAGTGGGATCATACCTCATTATAGTTTTAATTTGCACTCCCCTGATTGCTAGTGATACTGAGCACTTTTTCATGTGTTTGTTGTAGAGTTAGACAGTGAGAGAGAGAGACAGAGAGACAGATCTTCCTTCCATTGTTTCACCCCCCAAATGGCCGCCACATCCAGTGCTGTGCCGATCCGAAGCCAGAAGCCAGGTGCCTCCTCCTGGCCTCCCATGCGGGTGCAGAGGCCCAAGCACTTGGGCCATCCTCAGTGCCCTCCCGGGCCACAGCAGAGAGCTGGACTGAAAGAGAAGCAGCTGGGACTAGAACCCAGCACCTATATGGGATGCCAGCACCACAGGTGGAGGATTAACCAAGTGAGCCATGGCGCCGGCCCCAGATAAGGGATATTCAACCTACAAGTGTTAAAAAATAATCCCCAATTCGAATGCTAGGTTAATTTATGGGCAATGTTTGTTTTGAAGGCTCTTTGAACACTCCAAATATTTACAAAGGGTTGGCATCAGCTCTTTCTGTGGATGAAACATGGCTGTTGCATTTTCACATTTAGATAGGCAATATGAGGATGAGGCAGGGTGAGAATTTAACGTTACTAATACCACTCCTTACCCAATCTCATTTCTGACTCTCCATTAGAAGACCTTTCTGACAATAAACTTACAGCATTTTGGGTAGCTTATTGATGGAAATCTTAGCATCTGTATTTCTGAATTGAATGGTGGTGCTAATACAAATTCAATAATACATACTTTCCATGTCACTTTAGTAAAGAATATATTTTTGCAAGCAATGGCATGAAGATAATATTACAATTTAGTAGGATCCAGCAAAAAATAAAAACTATGGAAATTAGTTTCTTCATCTATAAAGTGAAGTTATTGGAGAAGGTGATCACCAAGTTTCCTTCTTACTTGGATGCTGATATTCTAGGATTCTATTCTGTATATAAACAAAATCATTAATTTGAATTCACAGTATTTATTTTAAAATATGTATTTCAACACTTTCATATTTACATTTTTTCAGGTAACTAGTAAGCATTATGGTATTTCAGTTCTATTGTTATGGCTGAAAACTAGAAAAATCTTAGATTACAAAATGCTCTGGACTCTATCATGATTAAATGTGGTATATAAACATAAGATACATTATTATTACCTGTGAATAACTTGACACACACATTCTTAATCAGAATATAGGCTTCATTAAATGTTTTTGACATCGTACTTCACCCTAATGTTGTAGACATTCTGAATTAATAACTGTAATAAATATGGTCAACCTATTATATGGGTCAGTTAAAAATGTAATGAATATATTGTAAAACACATTTTAATGCTAAGACCCCAGTTCTCATCTGATTCGAATTCTCTTTCTCTTATTTCCTGAAGTGAAAGAGGTTTCAAATCTGGTACCTGATACATATAACCAGAAAATGTAGAAATGAATGTAAATATGTTGTCCAGCATCTAATTTTATTTGTCACCATAGTAGTTTCATTTTTATACAATGATTCTATAACAACAAAATAAAGCACATTCAGAAGCTAATAAATATGATAAAATAACGTCTGACACTTATACAGAAGAAAACTAAAAAAAAAAAAAAAGTCAGCCAAATAGCCTTTCACCATCTATCTCTTAGATGTATCTTAAATTTAATTTTATATTACTCTTCCATACTTCACACTATAGTTTAATCACAATGTATGTTTCTTAGAAATTTTTGGAGTAACATTTCTTCAAGATATTTCATTCCTGCCTCTCTTAAATTAAAGTTTCATTTTTATTCTCACTGTGTTTTTCCTATGTTTCTACCATTGCACTTATTGCTGCTTGAAACATTAAAGTTACTTGTGTATGCTGTGTTTGATTTGGTCATATGAACTATCAATCAGTGTGTTTTCATACTTTGCACCAGTGAGTATGAAATCATCATCCCTCAAAAATTCCAACTATTAACAAGAAATTTACAGTTCTGCCTGCAATGTTGCTGACCCTACTTGACCATACCCTCAGCTGCAGTGGTCACTTTGGAAGTTGGGCTGAGTGAAGGGCTTTTCAGCTTGGAGCCAATAAGATCTGTGGCTCTGACCTGGGCATCCTTCGACTCCAGGGCAGGTCCATTTCCAGTGACCCAACTCTTGGCAGAGCTGCCAGGGCTCTTCACAAGCTGACTTCTGCTGAAGCCCAGACTTACCACATTGAAAGCCACTGCAGTGGACTGGCCTGTTGGGTCTCCTTGAGGGCAGATCACCGTACAGATCAGCCATTAATAGGCCTGCCACCCATTGCTTCTGATGCCTAGCTTTCTTTTCCTCCTGGTTTGTGTTAAAGCAGACCAGAGGATGCAAGTCAAGGGAGTGCCCATGTCCCATCTCTAATCTTCGGTGGCCTGAACTACAAGGCCACCTGCCTTTACCTGGCCAGCTCTCCTCCCAGGCCAGCCAAGTAATGAAAGTCAACAGAGTGCCTTCCCCTAGGAGGTTCACACCTCCCTTAGGATATACCCCATGTGAAGAGATAGATAGGTCTGGGCCTCTTCACTTACAAGGCCTAAAGCCCACCAGATTATTATCAAGCCCCTTCTATCAGGTTCCATTTGCCTCTCAATCAGAAAACTTAATTGTAGCTTAGACAGCACCTTTCTTAGCTCCTCTAATAATGACTCTGTCCTTTGTTCTAGACCCTGTCTAGTGCACTTGGGCCTCATTCCTTTGTAATCATAACCTCTACTCTACCACCAATGGCTCTACTCCCAACCTGTGTGTACTGATGGTCCTCTTCCACACTTAATGCTGTATAATTGTTCAGACCTGGTAAATGCCACTCTTAGGATCATTGGTTACTATCCTCACGCTGTCTTTTATGACCTTGTCTAAATATGATCAGAGTCGGGGAACTTGGAAGGCTTCCATAGCCTTGGCAACTCATGAGGAGAGCCTAGGGTGGTTACTGGTGCCATAAACTAGAGTGTCAATTTGTTGGGTCAACAACAGGAGCCACTGTGCGCTTGCTCCTGATGTGGGATCTTTGTCCTTAATGTACTGTACACTTTGATTTAATGCTATAACTAGTACTCAAACAGTATGTTTCACTTTGTGTTTCTATGTGGGTGCAAACTGTTGAAATATTTACTTAATGTATACTAAATTGATCTTCTGTATATGAAGAGAATTGAAAATGAATCTTAATGTGAATGGAAGGGGAGAGGGAGCGGGAGAGGGGAGGGTTGCGGGTGGGAGGGAAATTATGGGAAGGGGAAGCCATTGTAATCCATAAGCTGTATACTGGAAATTTATATTCATTAAATAAAAGTTGAAAAAAAAATTCCAACTATTTTGGTAGGGTCCTAAGATTTTATCACATATGATTGTGGGCATATTTATTCTAGTTTTTATATAACTGTAAACACTTATTTTTTGTCTTTATGACATCCTATAAGTGATTAACCAAGTGATTCTATCTAGAATTATTTGAAAATGTTAAATGATTCCCACATTTAAAATTTAAATTTTTGAACGTTCATATAGCGCAGCCCCAGTATGACATTCCACAATCTGACCTCCATATGATTTTCTAGTTTTCCCTCTGACCATTTCCCAGATGGAAATTTGTACTCTAGCAATATCTGCTGTCTTTTAAATTTTTTGTCTTTGGGCTCCAATATTTTGTATAATTATTTATATTATTTCTATTGCCTGAAATGTCCTTTCTACCTTTTTAACTGGTTCATTTTCTCTTCATTCTTTGAAATTCAGCATACAGATAGCCTCCTCCAGAAAGCCTTATCTGAAGCTCCCAAATAATTTCAAGGATTTTTCTCTATGCTAAATAGAAAATAGTAATGATATCAGTAGCTAGCATTTTCAAACACAGCTGTAGGCATTGTTCTAAATGCTGTAACTGGATTATTTCATTTCATCCTGTGAGCAGTCATACCAGGGAGAAAATACTATTATTCCTATTTTATAACTAAGAGGACAGAGAGAACTCATGTGACTTCACCAACTCTCATCATTAATAAGTGAAAGGACCCATAGCACTAGTTTTCATCTTGAAGTGGCGCTAATCACATTTGGAAAGAGTGATCAATGTATGTGTCTAGCTTCTGCACCACACTCTTCTATCTCAGTTGAACAGTACATTATTTAGAAAAGTAATACCAGAATCCAGGAGAAATCTTCAGATAGGGAATCTACAGTTATGAGTGTGTACTGTAGTTGGTGATTGAAGCTAAGCACACATATATATATTGAGATCACCTTAATAACATTGTTACAGTAAAAAGGTAAGAGAATTGAGAATACATCTTAGAGAGTAACAAATTTAAGGGACCATCATAGGATTTTAAACCAATGACAGGAAAGAAAAAAGGAGAAACACAGGATTAGAAATGAGGAGAAATGACACACGTTCCAGAAATGACAATCTTCAGTTCTTTCCAGCAATTTTTTGTTTCCCTTTTGATTTCTTCTATGACTCACTGTTCATTCAGGAGCATGTTGTTCAGTTTCCACATGTTTGCATATTTTCTAGAGATTCTTGAGTTGTTAATTTCTAGCTTCTTTCCATTATGTTCAGAAAAGATACATGGGATGATTTCAATTTTTTTTTGTTCCTGTACTTGCTTTATGGCCTAGCATATGATCTGTCCTAGAGAAAGTTCCATGTGCTGATGGAAGAATATGTATTCTGAAACTGTGGGATGAAAGGTTCTTTAGATATCACTGAGGTCTATTTGTTCCATAATATAGATTAACTGTGTTTTTTGTTGTTGTTGTTGACTTTCCATCTAGTTGATCTATCCATTGCTGAAAGCAGGATGTTGAAATCTCCCATTACTATTGTTTTGGCATCTATGTCTCCTTTTAGATCCATTAACATTCCTTTTAAATAGCCAGACACCCTGGTATTGGGTGCATATACATTTATTATAGTCACATCTTCTTGTTGAATGGACCTTTTAGTCATTACATAGTGCCCTTATTTTTCTCTTTAATGATTTCTTTTTGTTAAAGTCTGTTTTGTCTGACATTAGGATAGCTACACCTGCTCATTTTTGCTTTTCATTATCATGGAATATATTTTTCCACCCTTTCACTTTCAGCCTGTGTGTGTCTTGTTGGTGAAGTGTGTGTTTCTTGTAGGCAGCATATATAGGTGGGGCTTTTTTTTTTTTTAATCCATTCAGCCTGTCTGTATGTTTTAATTGGAGAATTTAGGCCATTGACATTCAAGGTTAATATTGGTAAATAATGACTTGACCCTGCCATTTTTTTCATAAATATTCCTATTGTTTGCTTTGATTTTCTTTGTACTTTTACTGGGAAATTTTCTGCCTTCACATTCTTTCATAATGATGTCTGCTTGTAGCACATCCTGAAGCATCATTTTTAAGGCTGGATGAGTAGTAACAAATTCTTTCAGTTTCTGTTTGCTATGGAAAGTCTTTATTTCACCATCATTCATAAATGAGAGCTTTGCAGGGTACAGTATTCTGGGTTTACAGTTTTGTTCTTTTACCTCTTGGGCTATGTCTCTGCATTCTCTCCTAGCCTGTAATGTTTTTTGATGAGAAATCAACTCTGTGTCCTATTGGGAATCCTCTGAAAGTAATCTGGCATTTCTCTCATGCATATTTTAGGATATTTTATTTATGTTTTGCTATTGAAAGTTTGACTACAATGTGCTGTGGTGAGGATCATTTTTTTAATCTCCAATAGGAGTTCTACGTGCCTCATGTACTTGGATGTTCCTTTCTTCAAATTAGGGAATTTTTCCATAATTATTTTATTGAATTGGCCTTCTAATCCATTCTCTCTTTCCACAGCTTCAAGAATTTCAAACACCTGTATGTTGGGTCATTCAATAGTATCCCAAACATCCCCAATATTGTTTTTGTTTTTTTCTAATTTCTTCTTTTTTGATCTGCCTGAGAAATTTCCAAAGAATTGTCTTGTAGCTCAGATATTCTTTCTTCTGCCTCACCAAGTCTGTTGTCAAGAATTTACATTGTATTTTTATTTAACATATTGAATTCTTAATTTCTAATATTTCAGTTTTATTTCTTTTCAAAATCTCAATCTCATGGGATGATTTTTCTTCCACATCATTTATGAATTTTTTTTAACTCATGAATTTGCTTCCAATTGCCTCTGATTAATCCTATGATCAATCTTTTTAATTTTTTTTCAAGTATTTCATCAATCTGTTCATCTTCACATTCTAATATTGAAATATTGTGTTCCTTTGGAGGAATAATGTTGTCTTTCCATTTCTTGTTTTTTGAATATCTGTGTTTATTTTTAGACATTTCTGGAAATGCTTGGTGGTTTTCTTCTCTGATGGATTTTATCTTTGAACTATTCCTCTGTAGCTTAGTGGAGTGTCTGCTCTTTCAGTGAATCCCCACAGCCATGTGCTGGGTGTGGCCAGAGAGTTCTAGGCAGTGCTTCATGGTGGGGCAAGTATGCAGTGTGACACCAAATTGGGCCTGGTAGATCTCCCTATTGTCAGCAGTGTATAGAGTATGATCATCTTTGTTGGCATAATCACTCCCTCACCTGCCCTCTTCCAAGATGATCAATGCCCTGGGTTAGCCTACAATTGGTGCAACACTTGTCCATATTACTGTGTGAACTGCACAAAGGATCTATCCAGGCCTCAGCGTTAGCTCAGAATCCTCACCAATGACCAAGTAGTCAGGGAGCTCTGATCCTCTGACAGCAGATACAGTGATTGCTTAGAGACCCAGCTACACCCCTACTCTATCATGCAGTCACAGGATTCCCACAGTCTCCATACATAAGGCTCCCACAATTAGGGGTGCAAAGGTTCTGCTCCATCCTGTTAGCTTGTCCCGTCAACAGAGACAGCAGAGATGTTCCCAGAGCTTGATGTCTGTACTTGGGCTCCACTTCGCTGTTTGAGCCCTAAAGTTTGTGATATGTTGAAAGGATGGGGGCACCTCACAGTCTTGTGCAAGTGCCCAGCCCCCTGTCAACCCTTCCAGCCAGACTCAAAGTCAGTGGGAAATACAGATTTTTCTCTCTGGTAAAATCCCCTGTCACACACGTGCACAAGAACCATTGCAGCCTCTACTTGTGTCAAAATGGTGACTTCTCCCTGCCAGTTGCCTGACGCCCTTGTCAGAGTATCAGAGAAAGAAACATGCTTTTCCTTCATAGGATTAAGCAGGTACCATGCCCCTGGTTAGGGATCCGGGCCAGACTCAAAGACAGTGTGGTCTGCAAGGCTCTTCTTCTGTCAATATAACCAGTGGTGTGGGCTGCTGCAGTCTTCTCTAACTTCACTCTGCAAAGCTGGCATGCCCTCAGTTCCCAGCTGTGGGAATTGTGTGAATTGTCCATGCTCATTGCTGTACATAAGTATCTTCTTCCACGCTGATCCAGGGCATCCCTCTTCCTTCGGTAGGATTTCCACTGCCAACTTCTCCTCAACTTGCCCCCTGGTATACAGGTGTTCTGCTTTTCTTCTGCTGTCTTCCCATCGTCTAAAGCTATATGTCTTCTCCCTATTCATCCATTTTGAGAACCACATTGTCTTTATCCGGTCATCAGTTTATGGACATCTAGGTTGATTCCTTAACTCAGTTATTGTGAGTTGAGCAACTGTAAATGCTAGAGTAGAAGTTCAACTGAAGGCAATTATGCTTAGTGAAATAAGCCATACTGAAGAAGACAAATGTATGTCTTCTCTAATTTGTGGTAGCTAATATATAGAGTACAAAAAAAATTTAATATATATGAGTGAAATTGACATCTTATGATTTGTGTATTGTTTGGTCTTTCTAATTTTTACTTGTTTAACTCTTAATTTAGTGTAGCATTAACACTATAATAAAAAGTGAATTGAAAGTATGCTATTGCAAAAAATTAAAAGAAAAAAGAATTGAAGGAAGTGTGAGGGAGAAAGGGAAGTATTATTCTGGCTTAGAGTTTATCTATAGAATACATGAAATCTGTTCTCTTTATATTAATGAAAAAAGTGTTTTAAAAAGAAAGCTGTGTTCCAAAGTAATAAACTTTACTCAAAATGTAATGCCCTCTACAGAGTGGTGCAGATTTGCTGGTTACCAATAGAGACAGAACAGCAAAAATGAGGTGCAAAGAAATTCTAAAATTAAATAAATGTAATATATATACTACAAAAAGTAAGAATAAATTATATAATTTTTGAAAATGAAATTATGGAAAGAAATGGAAAGGCAATTCCATACTTTATAAATCAAGTATCTGATGCCAATGCCTTTTTTTATTAAAAAAAAATCAAGATACAGAGCATAGTACATCTAAAGAGTATGTATTTGACACATTTATGGTGCAAAATGGCTTATCATAATGTTAACATCCTGTACGTGGGGAAATTTATTGGATAGTTTTCATCTAAAAGTATTTTATAATTACAATCTGAATCTCTTTTTTTTTTGACAGGCAGAGTGGACAGTGAGAGAGAGAGAGACAGAGAGAAAGGTTTTCCTTTGCCATTGGTTCACCCTCCAATGGCCACCGCGGCTGGCGCGCTGCTGACCGGTGCGCTGCGACCAGCGCACCACGCTAATCCAAAGCTAGGAGCCAGGTGCTTCTCCTGGTCTCCCATTGGGTGCAGGGCCCAAGCACTTGGGCCATCCTACACTGCACTCCCTGACCACAGCAGAGAGCTGGCCTGGAAGAGGGGCAACTGGGACAGAATCCGGCGCCCCAACCGGGACTAGAACCCGGTGTGATGGCACCGCAAGGCGGAGGATTAGCCTAGTGAGCCGCGGCGCCGGCTGGAAGATAATTTTTTTTTTATTTTTTTATTTTTTTAACTTTTATTTAATGAATATAAATTTCCAGTGTACAGCTTATGGATTACAATGGCTTCCCCCTCCCATAACTTCCCTCCCACCCGCAACCCTCCCCTCTCCCGCTCCCTCTCCCCTTCCATTTGCATCAAGATTCATTTTCAATTCTCTTTATATACAGAAGATCAATTTAGTATAAAGATTTCAACAGTTTGCACCCACATAGAAACACAAAGTGAAACATACTGTTTGAGTACTAGTTATAGCCTTAAATCACAATGGACAGCACATTAAGGACAGAGATCCCACATGGGGAGCAAGTGCACAGTGGCTCCTGTTGTTGACCCAACAAATTGACGCTCTAGTTTATGGCACCAGTAACCACCCTAGGCTGTCATCATGAGTTGCCAAGGCTATGGAAGCCTTCCAAGTTTGCCGACTCTGATCATATTTAGACAAGGTCATAAAAGACAGGTTGAGGATAGTAACCAATGATCCTAAGAGTGGCATTTACCAGGTTTGAACAATGATACAGCATTAAGTGGGGAAGAGGACCATCAGTACACACAGGTTGGGAGTAGAGCCATTGGTGGTAGAGTAGAGGTTATGATTACAAAGGAATGAGGCCCAAGTGCACTAGACAGGGCCTAGAACAAAGGACAGAGTCATTATTAGAGGAGCTAAGAAAGGTGCTGTCTAAGCTACAATGAAGTTTTCTGATTGAGAGGCAAATAGAACCTGATAGAAGGGGCTTGATAATAATCTGGTGGGCTTTAGGCCTTGTAAATTCAGAGGCCCAGGCCTATCTATCTCTTCCCATGGGGTATATCCTAAGGGAGGTGTGAACCTCCTAGGGGAAGGCACTCTGTTGACTTTCATTACTTGGCTGGCCTGGGAGGAGAGCTGGCCAGGTAAAGGCAGGTGGCATCTCTAACAAGAAATTGACAGTTCTGCCTGCAATGTTGCTGACCCTACTTGAGCATCCCCTCAGCTGCAGTGGTCACTTTGGAAGTTGGGCTGAGTGAAGGGCTTTTCAGCTTAGAGCCAATAAGATCTGTGGCTCTGACCTGGGCATCCTTCGACTCCAGGGCAGGTCCATTTCCAGTGATCCAACTCTTGGCAGAGCTGCCAGGGCTCTTCACAAGCTGACTTCTGCTGAAGCCCAGGCTTACCACATTGAAAGCCACTGCAGTGGACTGGCCTGTTGGGTCTCCTGGAGGGCAGATCACTGTACAGATCAGCCATTAATAGGCCTGCCACCCATTGCTTCTGATGCCGAGCTTTCTTTTCCTCCTGGTTTGTGTTCAAGCAGACCAGAGGATGCAAGTCAAGGGAGTGCCCGTGTCCCATCTCTAATCTTCGGTGGCCTGAACTACAAGTCTATAGTCACAGGCATGTTCTGTAGTAGTTTTTCTAAGGTAGACAATGCCCATGAGGAAAATTATATTCTCACTTTAAAACTTTCTTTCCCTTTGGTCTGAAAGGGAGGTTTTTTCTGCTTACTGTATACTTCGCTGATGGCGAAGTGAATCTAGCTATGAGATTATTATTTAAGTTCTTATTTTGGCTATGCTATTGCAGAAAAATGTTAGCCATCTCTTTTATAAGGTCTAAAGATTAAATTGTGCGTCCTACAGATTCCTTCATAATAGAATTAGTTTCCTACCTTGAAGAGAATAGAGAAATGAAAGAACAAGTTGGGCTTCGAATAGAGAAATGAGGGAGCAAGTCCTAGATTGCTTGCTGACAATAGCAATATTACATGAATACTTAGCAAACCGTTTCAACCATTAGATAACAACTTAAGAAAACATTTACCAGAAGGTCCAATGCCTTCTATAAATTTTAAGAATCATGTATTTGAAAACACCTCTTAAATATCTAACATGGTGTAGTTTGTTTAGCCAGTAAACTTAAGCACAACCATCTAAAATGTTTTTAGTTTCTTTCTACCAATAAGTCTAAAACATATGATACACAGA
Source organism: Lepus europaeus (assembly GCF_033115175.1). Lineage (NCBI taxonomy): Eukaryota > Metazoa > Chordata > Mammalia > Lagomorpha > Leporidae > Lepus > Lepus europaeus. The sequence continues at coordinate 34,284,256 of NC_084832.1, read as the reverse complement.
TTCAGGTCACACAAATTAAAATGTATCTTTGATTGATTTTAGGAGCTTAAATTTATGTACAATCTTATCTATAAGCCATTTAAAATAAAACTCTTAATAAAATTTCCCCATGTGGACATATAATATGTACACACATATAACATAGCATAATAGACCAATATAGCAATTTTAATAATAGCTTTTAAAAGCTTTAACTCTTTTTGTAGATTGCCAATTGATTTGAATTGCTTTTTCTTCTTAGTAACCTCAGTTAACCATACTTTCTCTCAGTTGGTACTGTTAATACATTATTGGCTTCATCTGTTTACAGAGCCATCCCAAAGTACTGAATACAATAGAAGTGGCTGGAAAAAGTCCATAGGAACCTATAGGAGGACAGCTAAACACAGAACCAACAACGCTTTAGTTTTATGAGCAGCACATCATATATAACTGTGGATGACAAAAGACTTTAAGTCGCCATGTTTAAAATTATAAACTCATCAACCAACAAGAGGCACTTGCTTACTTCACAGTATTTTTGAAAGCACCTGTAGGATTTTACAAGTATTTAACCCTTTAGGCCTCTGGGGCTTTCTCATTAAGATAACTATCATGTCTAGTAACACAAGATCATTAGACTTTTTAATTCTCAAACATTTGTATTAATAGCATTTTCCATTATAGAAACTTAAAGTCTGGTACCACATCACATCTTGACAGTACTTCTATTATACTCCAAATAGACTGATTAGTTGGTGTCTCTATAAGATGAGAGACATAGGTCCTTCGATTTTTTCAGTTGGGCCCAAACTGGAAAAACCAAAGTCCAGGATTTACTGGAAATTTTAGAGACCAGATTGTTTGAAACTTTGATTTTTTGAATGCCTGTCAAGAATGCCAAGAAGGCTCAAAATCCAAAATATCTGGTTGAAATAAGATTTCTTAAAATCATGACATAACATAGACCAAATTTGATCATTGTTACAGGTGATTATTCAAATCTTTGAAAATAAGCACATATTTAAATAACCCATAGCTCTTAATAAAAATTCAGCTGTTTTTGAACAATTAGAATTTAACAGACATCAAGAGAACATAATAGATTACTTGAACACATTGCTTTAACAGAGCATCAGAGTTTAATTCTATGTCAAAGAGAAATTGAGCTTCCTGTGATCTTTTGCTGTGAGGTTTCCTTCCTTTACCTTCTTTCATATTGGTGACCATGTTTCTGTGTTTCTGTGTGTAACACATCTTTAAGCATCTTTTGCAGGGCAGGATGAGTGGCAACAAATTCTTTCAATTTCTGTTTGCTATGAAAAGTCTTAATTTCACCTTCACTCACAAATGAGAGCTTTGCAGGATATAATATTCTGGGCTGGCAGTTTTTCTCTCTTAGTACCTGGGCTATGTCTCGCCATTCCCTTCTAGCTTGTAGGGTTTCTGATGAGAAGTCTGCTGTGAGTCTAATTGGAGATCCTCTGAGAGTAATCTGACGTTTCTCTCTTGCACATTTTAGGATCTTTTCTTTATGTTTCACTGTGGTGAGTTTGATTACAACATGTCGTGGTGAGGATCTCTTTTGGTCATGTTTATTAGGGGTTCTATAAGCTTCCTGTACTAAGATGCCTCTGTCCTTCTCCAAACCTGGGAAATTTTCTGCTAGTATCTCAGTAAAAAGGCCTTCTAATCCTTTCTCCCTCTCCATGCCTTCAGGAACTCCTAGAACCCGAATGTTGGGTTTTTTAATAGTATCCTGTAGATTCCCGACAATATTTTTTGGATTTCTAATTTCTTCTTCTTTTCTTTGGTTTGCCTGTTTCCTTTCCTGTTCTCTGTCTTCTAAGTCTGATATTCTCTCTTCTGCTTCCCCCATTCTGTTTTTAAGGCTCTCTAATGTGTTTGTCATTTGATCTATTGAACTCTTCATTTCATTATGATTTCTAGTCACTATCAGAGTTTCTTGTTCCACTAGTTGTTTCATTTCATTTTGATTCCTCCTTAATATTTCACTTTCACGAGAGAGATTTTCTATCTTGTCCATGAAGGATTTCTGTAGTTCAAGAATTTGTTTTTGAGAACTTCTTAATGTTCTTATCAATTTTTTGAGATCCGCTTCTTGCATTTCTTCGATCTCATCATCTTCATAATCTTGAATTGGGGTGTCTTTTTCATTTGGGGGCGTCATAGTTTCTTCCTTGTTCTTGTTAGCTTGGTTTTTGCGTTTGTTGTTTGGCATGTTGGAGATATTTGGTTTCTTCACTGTGGTGTTTTTTCTTGTTACACTATGGCTCTATATTAAGTGGACTGTCTGCTTTCGGTGGAGCCTTAGAGGCTTGAGATGAGTGTGGACTGAGAGCTGTGTTTGGTTCCTCAGGGTTGAGGGTGTGTCAAAGATGACACTCCCAGGTTAGGTGTGGTAAATCTCTCTTTCTTTTTTTGATTTAAAAGGGAAGTAATTCCGCACAGCTGAACGTAATTGGAGGTAGTTAGCAGGCAAATGATATACCCACAGGAGCCAGAGATTGGAAGCTCTTTCCCAAGGACCACACAGGGAATCTCTGCTGCCCTCAGTGTGAGCTCCAATTCTCCTGCAGTCTCCCACTGGGTTGCCAAGTTAGATGCTAATCTGTTATTTCACCCCTCCCCCCAGAGTCAGGTTTTTCTGCTAGGCTCAGGGCTGGTGCAGACCTGAGGTCGCCCTGCTTATGACGTATGTCCAAAATGGCGCCTGCTCTGTCTTGCTCGCCTTTGAGAGGTGAGCGGAGAGAGAGAAACTTGTGTCCGTATCAGTCACTTTTTTAATTTTTTTTCTCTCTCTTCTAGTTAGCCTGGTGAACTTTTCCCCACGGAGTTTCAAGCCTCGTTCCCTCTAGCCTCCTCTTTCCGCTTGCCTGCTGGTATCTCGGGCTATGGAGGTTTGGCTCACCTCGCGTTCCAGCGCTGGTGCGTTGAGTCTGCCGCTGGTGTCCCGAACTTGGGCTCCCACGCTCTCCACGCAGGTCCACTGTGAATCACTAGTTCTGGAAGAGTTTCCTCTGCTGTTTCATCCCCTACTCTTCCTTGACCCTGCAGTATCTCCACTTATATTAAACTTTCTCTCGCCCCGGACTAAGTGTGCTCCCTGCCTATTCCGCCATCTTGCCGCCTGGAAGATAATTTTTTAAAAGCCATTAAAGAAGACTGTGTGAGACAGGCAGCTGGACAAAGATGGGATACAATGCTTGGAAAGTGATGGAGTGTGGCAGTTTCCTGTCAGGGCTTGGGAGCCAGAACCCACCAGAGGAAGCCAACCAGGCTTGACCAGGGGGTCAAGGCCTTCAAAGGGAGCATGATAAAGTGAAACGGAAGCTCTGTTTGGGTGGGGAAGTTGGTTACAATTACAGGTAGTGAAAAAGGAGAAAACGAATAATAAAAAAGGCAAGGTATGAATTTGCCTCAGAGTACACACACACATACACACACATACACACCAAGTTTAAAAAAAAAAAAAAAACAGGTGGATAGCAGGTATGCTGATTACCACTAGAGTTTTGCTGTTCTTATGTTCATTCAATAGACAGATCCAGGAAATACTTGTATGTACATACACAAACATATCTATATTTGTTTATGTCTATTGAAAACCATCAATTCACACCAACACCTCCAATTCCAGTCCAACACCACAGTATTTATTTTAGTTTTCTCCTTTTTCATATTCGTAACTCCCTTCTCTGAGAATAAGAGACCTGACTTCACTATCTTCAATACATGTACATATTTTCTCACTACCTGTGCTGTTTCTTCAGGCTCACTTTAGGGAGCTGAATTGGAAATGGACTAGCCAGGACATGAACCAGTGTCTGTATGGAATGCTGGCACTACAGGCAGAGGCTTTAACCTTCTGTGCCACAGCATGAGCCCCTTTGGAATGTAAATTGTAGGAACTCTTTAAGATGTATCTTTAAGATTTAGTCCTCCAAAGAATATTTGTTTGCTTCTTCCCAATACCTACCATTTAAAAATTTTCTGCTGAGGATTTCTGATACCATACAAGTAGTGTGAATTCTTTGCCACAAACTTTGAGACATGTGAATTTCTTTAGACTAGGAAATATTTGTCAACATTGATTGAAATATTTTCCTTGTCTTCTTCCAATTCTGTTCTCTAGAGTACTAAGATTTGGCCCTTTTAGCTATCTTTTGCGTATATATTAATTTTTCTTTTGTATTTCACTTATCATTACTTTTGTTTTCATTTCATTTCATTTTAACTTTATAGTATATTTATTGAATATTGCTTACTTAAATATATTATATGTAGATATTTATTTATATTAATAGTTTCATGATTAGTTATTTTTATTTTATGAAGAATTGAGAGACTACTATATGCTTCAGAGAAAGAAGCAGTTATGAACAGCTGCCAATAAGCTAAGGTTGCTATATATTGATCTACTTCTTCAGCAAGAGATTCTTATGTATTGAAGTATAATTGTGTATTTATTAATCCAATTTTAAATGCGCATTTTATAACCATAAAATGCTAATTTTTTCAGAGAAACCTTTTATTTAATGAATACAAACTTCATGCATTTCTTAAGTACAATTTTAGGAATATATTGATTCTTCCCACCATGCCTGCCTTCCCACCCACACTCCCACCCATTTTCTTCCTTTCCTTTTCCCAGTCTTATTATATACTAAGATCTATTTTCAATTAACTTTATGCACAGAGGATTAAGTCTATAGTAAGTAAAGGGTTCATCAATTCGTATGATAAAGAAGAAAAAAACTGTTTCTCAACAGTTGAGACAAGGGCTGTTCAAAGTCATTGTCTCTCAAAATTGATTTCACTTCTTTTTTTTCTTTTATGTTTATTGAGAAAATTAACTTTAAAAAGGCACCCAAGAATGATACATATTTTGCAAGCACTTAGACATAATTGTAGCTTATGAGACATAAGAGTGTCCTCCACATAATACATTAAAAGAAAATAAGTCTTTGGGAACAAGTTTTGTCATTAATTAAATAAGCACCTAAAAAAAAAGCAATAGAGTTGGACACTTTGACCTAACTAAAATATGTGAGACATACATATATAACCTCCACTTAATACAGTAATATGAAATAAATATTTGGAAACAAGTTTTATTGCTAACTCTCCTAATACAACTCTTCGGAGGGCAGAGGTCCTGAGCTGAAGATTAGTGCACAATGACTCCTGTTGTTAATTTAACAATCAACACTATTGTGTATGACCTTGGTGATCACCCAGGGCTTTGACAAGAGCTGCCTAGGCTATGGAAGTCTTTTTATTTTCTTTTTAATTTAATTTAATTTTTTTTATTTTTAACAGGCAGAGTGGACAGTGAGAGAGAGAGACAGAGAGAAAGGTCTTCCTTTTTGCCATTGGTTCACCCTCCAATGGCCGCCGCGGCTGGCGCACTGCGGCCAGCGCACCGCGCTGATCCGATGGCAGAAGCCAGGTGCTCATCCTGGTCTCCCATTGGGTGCAGGGCCCAAGCACTTGGGCCATCCTCCACTGCACTCCCTGGCCACAGCAGAGAGCTGGCCTGGAAGAGGGGCAACTGGGACAGGATCGGTGCCCCAACTGGGACTAGAACCCGGTGTGCTGGTGCCGCAAGGCGGAGGATTAGCCTATTGAGCCGCGGCGCCGGCCTGGAAGTCTTTTGAACACACAAACTCCATCAGTATTTAGACAAGGCGATCAACAAAGTAGAAGTTTTCTCCTCCCTTCAGAGAATAGTAAAATGCTAAATTTTATTATATACTCAACACGCCATCCAAAATCAGAAGTTTCAAGAGCTGTTGAAGTTCAGCAGTGAATGACTTTTCCTGAGGAATTATTAGAATTTAATTTTAGGAATCTCAAATACTCACTATTCTTAAGAGGAATCCCATTTCTCTGCTTGTTTTCCATGTGAATGGATTTTCATTAAACCCTCTTGACTTCGCTTCTTTACTCACTTTACATCTGGGGAAACATAGTGACTTATTGACTGCTAACTTTTGCATTTGTAATTCCTTTCTACTTGCAAGTGATTCTTTCCCAGAGGAAATAGCTGTTCTTCCGTTACTTCAGATTCTAAGTCATATTTGTTTTACATAGAGAGACCTGCTCAGAGAGAAAGGTGCTGTTTACAGAACCCCTGCAGAAATTTCAAAAATATCCGTGAGCAATAACATTTCTCAATATTGAGAATGGAGCAACCACTTTGATATCTCAGACCTAAAATATTAAATGACCAACTTGGTATAACATACATCTCTGTGATTCAATGGCATAAAAAATAATCACAATTAGCCATGTTGCCACAGTGCATAACTCAGTGTCTACCTCACAATAAGATAACATACATGCTTCTTGCATGAATGGAGGGTGGGTAGATGGGTAAAGATAGTAACATGAGCGTTCTGAACAGCTGAGT